>NC_136059.1:1562984197-1565580447 GCF_964261635.1 Lissotriton helveticus
GTGAGGGCATGGGGGCGGTAGAGTGGTAGAGTGAGGGCATGAGGACGGTAGAGTGAGGGCGGTAGAGTGAGGGCATGAGGGCGGTAGAGTGAGGGCATGAGGGCGGTAGAGTGAGGGCATGAGGGCGGTAGAGTGAGGGCATGAGGGCGGTAGAGTGAGGGCATGAGGGCGGTAGAGTGAGGGCATGAGGGCGGTAGAGTGAGGGCATGAGGGCGGTAGAGTGAGGGCATGAGGCGAGAGGGCGGTAGAGTGAGGGCATGAGGGCGGTAGAGTGAGGGCATGAGGGCGGTAGAGTGAGGGCATGAGGGCGGTAGAGTGAGGGCATGAGGGCGGTAGAGTGAGGGCATGAGGGCGGTAGAGTGAGGGCATGAGGGCGGTAGAGTGAGGGCATGAAGGCGTGAGGGCGGTAGAGTGAGGGCGTGAGGGCGGTAGAGTGAGGGCATGAGGGCGGTAGAGTGAGGGCATGAGGGCGGTAGAGTGAGGGCATGAGGGCGGTAGAGTGAGGGCATGAGGGCGGTAGAGTGAGGGCGGTAGAGTGAGGGCATGAGGGCGGTAGAGTGAGGGCGGTAGAGTGAGGGCATGAGGGCGGGAGAGTGAGGGCGGGAGAGTGAGGGTGGGAGAGTGAGGGCGGGAGAGTGAGGGCATGAAGGCGTGAGGGCGGTAGAGTGAGGGCGTGAGGGCGGTAGAGTGAGGGCATGAGGGCGGTAGAGTGAGGGCGGTAGAGTGAGGGCATGAGGGCGGGAGAGTGAGGGCGGGAGAGTGAGGGCGGGAGAGTGAGGGCGGGAGAGTGAGGGCGGGAGAGTGAGGGCGGGAGAGTGAGGGCGGGAGAGTGAGGGCATGAGGGCGGGAGAGTGAGGGCGGGAGAGTGAGGGCGGTAGAGTGAGGGCAGTAAAGTGGTAGAGTGAGGGCGGTAGAGTGAGGGCATGGGGAGAGTGAGGGCATGGGGCGGGAGAGTGAGGGCGGGAGAGTGAGGGCGGGAGAGTGAGGGCGGGAGAGTGAGGGCGGGAGAGTGAGGGCGGTAAAGTGAGGGCATGAGGGCGGTAGAGTGGTAGAGTGAGGGCATGAGGACGGTAGAGTGAGGGCGGTAGAGTGAGGGCATGAGGGCGGTAGAGTGAGGGCATGAGGGCGGTAGAGTGAGGGCATGAGGGCGGTAGAGTGAGGGCATGAGGGCGGTAGAGTGAGGGCATGAGGGCGGTAGAGTGAGGGCATGAGGGCGGTAGAGTGAGGGCATGAAGGCGTGAGGGCGGTAGAGTGAGGGCGTGAGGGCGGTAGAGTGAGGGCATGAAGGCGTGAGGGCGGTAGAGTGAGGGCGTGAGGGCGGTAGAGTGAGGGCATGAGGGCGGGAGAGTGAGGGCGGGAGAGTGAGGGCGGGAGAGTGAGGGCGGGAGAGTGAGGGCGGGAGAGTGAGGGCGGGAGAGTGAGGGCGGGAGAGTGAGGGCATGAGGGCGGGAGAGTGAGGGCGGGAGAGTGAGGGCGGGAGAGTGAGGGCGGGAGAGTGAGAGAGTGAGGGCGGGAGAGTGAGGGCGGGAGAGTGAGGGCGGGAGAGTGAGGGCATGAGGGCGGGAGAGTGAGGGCGGGAGAGTGAGGGCGGGAGAGTGAGGGCGGGAGAGTGAGGGCGGGAGAGTGAGGGCGGGAGAGTGAGGGCGGGAGAGTGAGGGCGGGAGAGTGAGGGCGGGAGAGTGAGGGCGGGAGAGTGAGGGCGGGAGAGTGAGGGCGGGAGAGTGAGGGCGGGAGAGTGAGGGCGGGAGAGTGAGGGCGGGAGAGTGAGGGCGGGAGAGTGAGGGCGGGAGAGTGAGGGCGGGAGAGTGAGGGCGGGAGAGTGAGGGCGGGAGAGTGAGGGCGGGAGAGTGAGGGCGGGAGAGTGAGGGCGGGAGAGTGAGGGCGGGAGAGTGAGGGCAGTAGAGTGAGGGCAGTAGAGTGAGGGCAGTAGAGTGAGGGCAGTAGAGTGAGGGCAGTAGAGTGAGGGCAGTAGAGTGAGGGCAGTAGAGTGAGGGCAGTAGAGTGAGGGCAGTAGAGTGAGGGCAGTAGAGTGAGGGCAGTAGAGTGAGGGCAGTAGAGTGAGGGCAGTAGAGTGAGGGCAGTAGAGTGAGGGCAGTAGAGTGAGGGCAGTAGAGTGAGGGCAGTAGAGTGAGGAGGGTATATTGAGGGCATGAGGGCGGTAGAGTGAGGGCATGAAGGCGTGAGGGCGGTAGAGTGAGGGCGTGAGGGCGGTAGAGTGAGGGCATGAGGGCGGTAGAGTGAGGGCATGAGGGCGGTAGAGTGAGGGCGGTAGAGTGAGGGCATGAGGGCGGTAGAGTGAGGGCGGTAGAGTGAGGGCATGAGGGCGGGAGAGTGAGGGCGGGAGAGTGAGGGCGGGAGAGTGAGGGCGGGAGAGTGAGGGCGGGAGAGTGAGGGCGGGAGAGTGAGGGTGGGAGAGTGAGGGCGGGAGAGTGAGGGCATGAGGGTGGTAGAGTGAGGGCGGTAGAGTGAGGGCAGTAAAGTGGGAGAGTGAGGGCGGGAGAGTGAGGGCGGGAGAGTGAGGGCGGGAGAGTGAGGGCGGGAGAGTGAGGGCGGGAGAGTGAGGGCGGGAGAGTGAGGGCGGGAGAGTGAGGGCGGGAGAGTGAGGGCGGGAGAGTGAGGGCGGGAGAGTGAGGGCGGGAGAGTGAGGGCGGGAGAGTGAGGGCGGGAGAGTGAGGGCGGGAGAGTGAGGGCGGGAGAGTGAGGGCGGGAGAGTGAGGGCAGTAGAGTGAGGGCAGTAGAGTGAGGGCAGTAGAGTGAGGGCAGTAGAGTGAGGGCAGTAGAGTGAGGGCAGTAGAGTGAGGGCAGTAGAGTGAGGGCAGTAGAGTGAGGGCAGTAGAGTGAGGGCAGTAGAGTGGTATATTGAGGGCATGAGGGCGGTAGAGTGGTAGAGTGAGGGCAGTAGAGTGAGGGCAGTAGAGTGAGGGCAGTAGAGTGAGGGCAGTAGAGTGAGGGCAGTAGAGTGGTATATTGAGGGCGGTAGAGTGGTAGAGTGAGGGCGGTAGAGTGGTAGAGTGAGGGCGGTAGGGCGGTAGAGTGAGGGCGGTAGAGTGAGGGCATGAGGGCGGTAGAGTGAGGGCATGAGGGCGGGAGAGTGAGGGCGGTAGAGTGAGGGCATGAGGGCGGGAGAGTGAGGGCGGGAGAGTGAGGGCATTAGGGCGGTAGAGTGAGGGCGGGAAAGTGAGGGCGGGAGAGTGAGGGCGGGGAGAGTGAGGGCGGGAGAGTGAGGGCGGGAGAGTGAGGGCAGTAAAGTGGTAGAGTGAGGGCGGTAGAGTGAGGGCATGGGGGCGGTAGAGTGGTAGAGTGAGGGCGGTAGAGTGAAGGTGGTAGAGTGAGGGCAGTAGAGTGAAGGTGGTAGAGTGAAGGTGGTAGAGTGAGGGCGGTAGAGTGAGGGCGGTAGAGTGGTAGAGTGAGGGTGGTAGAGGGAGGGCGGTAGAGTGAGGTTGGCACGAGTTCAAAGATAATACAACTGGACAGATGTTTAAAGAAATGTTGCCACAGGAGATGCCCAACCCTTAAGGCCCCCATGCGTGGCACTTCCATCAATCCCCCACTGATACCAGGACCAGCAGGCCACTTGTCAACTACTCCCTTCTCCAGGGAGTGATGATCAGGAATCTCTCCTACAGTATCAGCACTCCAGCCATGTGCAGGAGTGGAGAAGAAGCCCAGAAAAGGGGTCAGGACAGTAGCAGGAGCCAGGATAACAGTTGAATATTAGCATAAACAAAATGAATCAACGCTACATACATGTTTGTGTGTGCCCTCATAGGTGTCCATGAGTGAATGGGAGTGGGTATGTCAGTGTGCCCACTCAGATCAAATGCTTTCCCTTGGATAGTAATTCTTAGCAAACTTGTGGCATCCATGGCATGATGTCCTCTACCTACTCCCACTGTAATGATGGCCCTGGCACAGAGATGGCAATTCTTTGCAACCTGTGGGCATCCATGAAATGATGCCTACCCCATGTACAATGTTGTCTGTAGCAGAATAGTGGCATGTCTTTTCAACTTGAGCTAGAATGGTGGTAATTATTGATGTACTGTGGGCATTAATTTTTTCAATGCTAGCTCTGGCAATCCTCGGCATCTTATGCACATCCACGCCAACCCATGGATTACGTGTGGCATAATGCCAGTCCTGACAAAGCTGCTCACTCCTAACATATTGTGAGCATCCATGGGATAATGGTGGTCCTCTAGATATAGTGGCAACTCATGTCACAGTGTGGGCTTCCACTTCATAATGAGGACCTTGTCATAATAACAGACCTGGAATTATTGTGGGAATCTTACCATACTGTAGGCATCTACTGCAAAATGATGTTAATTCTGGCTATAGCAGGCGTGCCATGGATGCCCACAGTATAATGTTGCCCCCTGAACAATGGCTGGTAATCCATCGCCCATTCTGAAATAATCCTTTCCTCTGCTTCAAGGTGGTAACCCCTGGCATAATGTTGCAGTCAATAGGTTTGAGGTAGCGTGGCACTTGTGTAAATAATTTTGAATACACTTAATAGTAAGCATACTCTGAGAAGCCAGAAACATGCAAATGAACACAGGTAACATGCACACTATTGTACATGCTCAGCCAACTCTCTTTCAAAATGCCAGGACAGATATTGCTTTGTTAATGCGTGTTATGGAGAGAGGGACAGGTAAAACTAAACCTAATGTGCGTGCAAGTGCTTGTTGCCGAGAGTTGTGCTGGCATGAGTTATGATGGAGTCAAACTGCTAGAAATATATCTATATTAAGTAAACCACCAACTAATCAGCCTTTCTATACAGTGCAGACTTTACAAACAAGCATTGGCCGTGCGACCAGGCCGCAAAGGAATAATTAAAAAAAACAAGCATGGGATGAATAAAAACGCGGTAGTGAGGATTGGAGGGGAGTGCGACAAAACTCTGCAACTTGTTCCGCGTCGGTGAGGTATATGGGCACTGAAACGGCAACTGGCTCAGCCCTACTGGGGAATTGGTGCTGGGCGGTGGTATCACTCTGGAGAGACTGCGTGGTGACTGCGTTGGTCAGTTTCAGAATCAGGAGGGGCTGAGTCAGCACAGTCTGCGAGGGATCAACGTGTCTAGAGGGAAAGCATAGCGGATGTATCATTACAACTAGCAAGTCGAGTGTTTTCAAGCTGAGTGGCCCTAGAGAGATGGCGCAACAGCATTTGAGGAGCAAGGCTACTATAAACAAGCACGGTAGGCTTTCACTTTTGTCCAGAAAAAAAAAACGAGGAAGGTGCAGAGAACGCCGATCAAAACACGGCTTCCCCACGAAATGGATGCATAAAAAAACAAGCTCTCAGCATTTCCGGGGCGGGGGAGCGCATTCCTTTGAAGTCTGATTCCGAGGCTCAGACAAATGGTGGTGTGCGTTGTGCACACGCCTCTCTCACATGAACTGTACCTAACCCGCAGCAGTTTGGGTAGACTTTTGAAAGCCTGTTGGAAAGTGGGTTATTGATAGTGGCCTTATTGCCAGACCTACATTTGCCCCTAACACATGATAGGACCCAGCATAGGTCTTAGAAAGTTATTCCTCTGCTCAACACTTGGTAACGTGGCTGCGTGCAGACAGGCTTAACTTCAAAGACAGGTATGTAAAGCATTTAAAAACACCATTTCAGTAAATAATTAATTAAGACAGCACAAAATAGAAATCCAACACCAATTTATAAAAATAGGTAATATTTTTTATCTTTTAAATGACACCAAAATGAAAAAAATCCACTGTAGGGAACCAGATATATGAGTTTTTAAAGATATGTCACTTTCTAGTGCTTAGAAACCAACAGGGCCCCTTTAAGTCATTTCGTTTTCTCTGTCAGGGGCACACCTTTATAAATTGTTCTGAAGAATTTTCTCACCACTGTAGTGGGTCGCCTCCTTCAGCAAGCGGGGTCCAGTTAGAACACCTTCCTGGCGTTCTGCTTGCGGGTCCCAAAGTATCCAACACACAATCCAAGGTTCTGGAATCTCCAAGAGGGTCCTTGAAAGTGTGAAACTTCAATTCCGCAATCCACTTGAACAAAACCCTTCCAAATCCACTGGTGCTCCAGGCTTTGAATTCTTTGTGGGGCTGTCCAGGTGAGCTCTGTTAACTTGTAGCTTGCCGGGAGTTCAACTCTTAAGTCCTTTGGCAGCAAGGTAATCCACAGGGCTGCAGTTTTACTTGGTGCAGTCTTCAGAGGTCAGGCCTTAGAGTTCCTTGCACAGAAAAATCTTTTTCAGCAGGGCACTTCTTGCTTCAGTAAGTTTGAAGCAGCAGATCTGGAGGGCTCTGCCCCTCTCAGATACTTATTCAAAATTCTCTGGGTCAAGCACCAGGTCACTGCTGACCAATGAGAGCAGGGCAACTCCTCATAGTTATGACCACATCCTTTAGAGTGTGGCATTAGTTTGTCCCAGAAGGTGTCATTCTTCCAAATCCATAATGGCTGATTTTCCAGCAAGGAGGTAAGAGCTGGCTAAACACACCCCCTTGGATGGCTTATTTCCATGGACTCTCCCCCTACCATCTGCACACCCCTTCCTTAAGCCTAGCCCTGACTCTGGGTCAAGACTGTCAGAGTGGACTGAAACCCAGATCTCCTCTGCCTTTGAAGAGCATAGTTTATGACGCCACCACCTGGCCTGGCATTCCTATAGACCAGCACACTACCCTCCCAGCAGCCTGGCTGATCCACTTAACTATGACCAATCAGGGCAGACCACTGAAAGCCTGAATTTGGACTAACCAACAAGAAAGTCTCATAACTTCTTGTATGTACACTTTAGGAGAAATTCAACAATATAATATTGTTGATTTACTACTACCATTCTGGGAAGTCATTGAATGGTCCGGCTACTCCTCTCCGATCAATATTTATTTTATCAATAACTTCCTACCATGTTAACCTACGGGCCATGGGGTTTGCAATGGGGAAAATGACTTGGGCCACTTTTCAAGAACCAGGGCTTATAAAACCATATTTAATAAGTATTTCCCTAATTTCTACAGGACCCCCACCCCTTGTGCAAGTAGGGGAGCCTTCAGGGGTACTGAATCTGCAGAAATCATGCATATTACCCGTACCCAATTCTTCTAGCATCAAAGTCGAATCTGAGCAGCTCTAACACAATATGGGGAGTGAAATGTAAAATTTCTCTTTACCCAGGCATATAAAAACTCATTTTATAAGGACATACCTTATAGATAACTGACCCCCGCACCCCTGGGATACCTAGGGGTGACCCTGGGAGTCCCTAATATGAAAAAACATGGTAGATTTTTCCTTTTCAAGGCCCCCTACCCCCAAAGTCGAGTTTGGGCACAATTTAAGGTTTGAAAGCGGTCCTGGCCACCAGTGCCGCTTTTAAACTGACCTCAGGCTTCAGCCCTGCACACATGCTAGTGCAGAAAATCTGCTGGCCTCTAAACTGCCATGCCCCAGGATACTGCAGACTTCTAGGTAGTTTCAATCCCCTGCCCTATTACATACTAGGGGCGTATGGGGTAGGTCATGCCAATTACTGGGGTACCCCACCATACCGTAGTGTACCCTAGTGTATGTTGGTGTCTTAACTGCATTCTAATGTGTTCCTTTTAGCTTGGCACTGGCCCTGGGCCTGGTTAAAGAGCCCAGGGTCAGTCAGTCAGTTACCACCAGTTCCAGTCAGCAAAAAGCTGGGGGATGCCCAGGGCACAGGATGACTTTGCAACAGCCTCACTATAATCTCGACAAACAAGCATTGCTAAAGCAATGCTCTGCAGTCGAGACCTAAAAAGCACAACACGTTGAGTCAAGCATACCCAAGTCAAAGACTAACTAGAAACCTATCAGGTGATGAAAGCTGTATTCATGTTTTAAAACGACACAAATGTGAATTTCTTCTCCAGAAAGTGTTAAAAAAAGCAAACCACATGCATAGTTCATTTTCTTGTTGCTTACCATAATCAGTCTCGATATAAAATTCCAGTTGACCTGGTTTTATCCAATTTTAATCACCCATGTACCATGGAGAGAATCAGAAGAGATTAAAACATGAACAGAAACGTTATACTTGAAGCGGGAGAGAACCTGAATTGTTGGTAAGCAACTCTCCGTAACTGGTTTGCTCCGAGGGACATTCTAGACAACAACGTCTTTTTTCTCATTGTCTGGTGGTAATCAGACTCCACACGAGGAAAGTCTAAATTTCGTGTAGATAACCACTCTACAGTCTATGCTGTATAACACACTCGCTCCGCCTCAGGGGAACACCTGTTCTTCCAGCAACCCAACATTTTCTACTAAGTGGTGACATAGATTTAGCTGTTCAGGGAGCGAGTGCGTTTGCACTGACCTGAAACAGTCAAAGGAGATGGTGAGTGTTCACATGACTGTCATAGGTAATCCCCTATCTCCCTCTGGTCGAACAGACTAGAGAGGCGGTGGACATTTGTCCACCATTTTCCGGTTTCCTTTCGGCTCTGGTGACAGAGGATGTTGTGTATAATCCCTCTGCTCACATACAGATTTAAAATACAGTTTTAGACTATTTGATGTAAAGTAGTAGAAAACGAAACTGTCACCCCCACCCCCAAAGTGATCTTATGTTTTAGCACTGATTTTTTTTTCTCCAAAACTGTATTTTTGGGACTAATTTCCTATGGATGATATATATATATAGTATTTTTTTATTTCAAATAAGTAGATAGGCCATGGGTCGCTCACCAGAGGAAAAATTAAACAGGACACCACACTTACCCGTTCCAATCGTTTCGTGCAGGTCATAATACTTGAGAAGTTCATCATAGTCATCCACGGCCATGTTAGTTACCACAGAGGGATTGTCCGTGATGGAATGCCTGTGTATGAAATGAAGCAAGTAGTTTTGTAGGAGTTAAGAAAGTAGAATTTTACTACACATGGCACTTTTACACCGTGATTGGCTGTAGAAAGCAGCCAGCAATTTCCTGCTACTTGAGCATGCATTGTGAAGTGGCTCATTTGGGAAAGAAGTCCTTCCATTTACTGTAATGACTAATATCAATGGAATCTTGTTACAAATTCAGTGCTGACCAAGCAAGACGTAACCAAGCAACTTAAATGTAGGACAAATAATACATTTCTAAAAGCCTGAGTTGCCTTACCCCTCAAAAATAGCTATCATTAACAGAGCGCAGCCTTAACATCTACTATACAAACTTAGCAAGTAGTGATTTGACTGCAAGAAGCTAGGAGGACACAGCTAAGTAGATTTGCCCAATAGGTTGGCAAATAAGGTAGAGCTTATAAAATGTGCAGCACAGCACACAATGGAGCATCATTTCCTCAGGAAATTGCCCAAAACACCTGAAGAGTTACAATATTTAGCATCTGATCATTCTATGGATAACACGACAAAATAAACCTCCTGAACACAGTAATTCATAACATAGTATTAAAATACAGAATTGACAGTTCACCCGGACTTTAGACAACAATTCTTTTTAGTTAAGACTACCTTGCTCAGGTATTAATCTTTATCGCAAGTTGTCAAATAACCCTAGATGTGGTCTAGGTGAACAGAAGCCTATAGACTTCTTTTATTGTATTAGTCAGCAGCTAACAAGGAGATTGCGAAGCGTCGCTCTGAAGATTAAGAGGACACGTTTGGCATCAAGACTTTAGGACACAAATCTGTAATGCCACGCAATTACTATGCCCCCAACGGGCTCTAGTCTGGGGGTAAACCTTTCAGGAGTTACCTTTCCATCTTCCCTACTGTCATAATCACTAGACTATGACAGATTCTTCAACAAGTTATCAGTGTGCTACATTGCTAAGCGGCGTTTCCAAGGGGGGCTAACAGTCTGTGGTTCTTAACCTGTGGACCACTGACACCCCCCCCCCCCACCCCAATCAGCGTGCAATGACTGCCTAGAAAATTAATTATTAACAGGTTAATAAAGTATATCTAAATAAAGAAGGACAACGTACAATTTGAAAATCTTAAAACATTCTGCAACTGTGGAGTAATTTTAAATTGGAGGCCCAAAAAAGCGTTGGTATCCTCAGATAGATTTTTGGGAGCTCTACTAGTACATCAAACAAAATACAGTGAGGACAATGTGTGTCCTAAACTGAATTTAGAAGAGCTCCACCTATCCCATTAAAATGGCTATATTATATATGTTAAATTAAAACATTTGATCTTTTTTGTATTTGTTTGATGAATGCTTCAGTTGAGTTTCAAATCAACGAAATTGTTTTTAGCTCAAACTGGTGCAACGTGGCATGTTACAATTAAAAGTTAGCTGGCCCCTTGTCTGCTATTGATTGCTAGATTCAGTCACGTAAAAAAAGTGCACATTTTCCAAATAGCTGAATCATAGCCAAGTGACAAGCTGGTTCGTGGCCTAGTCAAATGACGGCATTCCACTGCTTTGTTGTACTTGAGGGTTTACCCAATTGCAGGACAAGGGCACACTTTATAAGAAAGCCAAGTCTCAGTCTAATGAATGATACTTTACTGACTTGATTGACAAACGTGTGATCGAGGACTTTTTAATTACCTGAGTAAAATGTAATTGGGTCATATTATCGAAACCGGAAGGGCTGAAAGACTAGCAGTGTGCCATTTTGCTAATCATTTTCTTATTCGGCTGACTCAGTACGTTTTTCAATGCCAGAAGTTCATGTCAAAAGCAGACCCCCAACATCCACTTTTTTAGGGTGCCCCACTGGAGGTACACAATTTAAGTTATAGGAGAGGGGAAGTTAGTACCATTCCAGTGAATAAGGCTGTAACAGACATACCTGTGGTGGCAGCGGTTCTATAGTCTTGGGGCACATGCCTTTTTCCTCTGCTCCCAAAAGGATAGCGGTCTTCATGACCTCAGTGTGAATCCATGGACATTCAAGTCTTGCTCCTTTTAGGAAAGTAGGATCCTTCTGCATGGTTACCACCACTTTTTGCCTGGTGCTATGCTGTTTTTTGACTAGTCTAACTGGGATCCTGCTAATCAGGACCTCAGTCTATCTGCTTTCTCCCAAAACTGTTGCGTTAGTACCTATGTACGATCCCAGTTTGGATATTCGGATACCCTTATCAGTTCCTAGTATATGGTACAAATGTACCCAGGACATAGGCCTCCCAAGAACTGAAGCATGCATTATGCCCGCCATGAGAAACCATGCAAAATGGAACTACAGGCCGGCCGTTGCCGCCTGTTTAAGTTGTAGCATGCGCCACTTACTAAAGATATAGGTCAACTATATCTAAGGGTCACTGCACTTAAAACCTATACGTTACCCCTAAAGCAGGCCTTTACAATCCTGAAGGCAGGGTGCTTAGTTGTAAGTGAGATGGTGTCCCTGCATGGGCAGGTCACACCTGCAGCCTACGGAGTCCATTCTCCCGGGTTTTCAGTGAAGCAGCCATTTACTATATAGAGAGGCACCGCGTAATTAGGCGATGAGCATCTTTAAAACAGCTGCAACGAATCTTATGTTTGGCATCAAACATGTTGGAATCATACCCCCACAACGTAAACTGTATGAGAGGTAGGATTCCAAGCACTGGAAGAGCCCTCCGTTAGGTACTCAGTGTTTCCGGTGCCAACCTTCTAGCCCCAGACCGCACAAATGGGTGCTGCCGACTAAAGACTCATACCTGCCCTCCTGCTGCGGAGCCAAGCTTGAGCAGAGGAAGGTGGAACAATAGGCATCCTGTCACAGGGAGGTGTGACCACTTCCCAGACAGGATTTAGTGTATTGAGACAGGGTGCATGCGCTTGCCAGGGCCAGAAAGTCTGCATCAGGGGCATATTTGTTGTCCCTGTGCATAGTCCAGTTCAAGTCAGTCCTGAGAGCCGTTGGCTCCCGCTGTGGCGCAAAACTGGACAAAGGACATGGGAGTACCCTCCCTCCTGTCCAGACCCTCCCCTAGGTGTAGGTCCCTACATTTGTCATGGGAAAAGATTCAGCATTGCACTTCTTCTGTCTTGGGCACTCTGGACTTCTCCCTTCCAGTCTGCTGCATCGTCTGTGCCTGTGCGTAATACAGGAAACTTCCAAGGCCTGTGAAGCACCAAAGACACTTGAAGTATTCTCCCTTGGAGTGAAGAAGTCACTCCCCTGCATTTGCAAGAACCGCAACTAAGTCGACCGGTCTGCAGAGCCTGAGCTTCTCCGGACTCTGTGGGATCTGCAACACAGGTGGTGATTTTCCATAGCTGCCGAGGCCAACCTGCCCTCTCACCAAGTTTGAGGCCAGTATCCCTCGTGGGGGTTGTAATAACTGAACCCCTGTGCACTGCGTCCAACTTGCAGTTGCAAAGGCTTGTGGGCTTCTTTGCAAGATCTTTGGGATCCAAGTAGCCCCAACCTCGACCAAATCCAGTGACCAGAATCTTCAGCCACACCACATCGTGTGCATTGTGGCCTGCATCTTTTACTGAGCTGCTTGTCATCCTCTTGTGACTCCTGTGCCTCCGGCCTGTGGGTCCACTTGAGGGTCGCATGTATTACTTTTGGGCTCCCCCGATTGCTCGGGCCTGCCCTGACTCCAATGTTTTTGGCGAGTACCCTGGAACTTGCTGGGCCCCACTTTACTCCTTCTCAACTTCCTGTGTGGGTTGCATTTGCCACGGGTCATTGGTGCTCCCGCTGGACACCGACCCCTCAGCACTAAACATCCTTCGTCGGACAGCTAGTACCCGGGTCCTGGTCTTCCTCAGCATCACCTGGTCTTCACAGCTGCATAGTCAAGGTCATTGTCACCTTCCCTGAAGCACCCAAAGTTGGAGGGCATTCGTCTTTCAAGTCTCCTGGTCACTCCTGGTGGACACAGGCTCTGTCCCCTCTGTTTTCAGGTCCTCCTCTTCAAGAATCCACATTTAAAGTCTTTCATTGGGTTCAATAGCGGTTTCCGACACCACTTCACTTGCATGCATGCATGCACATGGCTTCACTGGTGTGGGTAATGTGGGTACTAGGGTATCCTTGGGTGGGGTGGCGCTCCAACCTTCTGTCTTCCAAGGGGTTCCCCCAGGGTCCACTGGGAAGGGTCCTTAATCTTTAAAAATCAAACATCAACTTGCACGGAGCACGCGGTCGTGTTTACACACTGCACTCTCTCCCTGGGGTCCCCATCTACTTACCTTGGGTGGTTCTCCAGCAATTCTACGTCCTCTCGACATCGTCCTGAATCGAGTTGTGGTTCTTATACCACTTTCTTAATGTATGGTTTGCTCCCCCCGGCCCTCTGCATTTCGCTCAATTTACTGCATTTCTTGCTAAAGTATTGTGTTTATCTCCGTGTAGGAGATACTTGAACGCACTAGGGAGTATTCTATAATAATTACATATTTTTATAAATACTCATGGGCTCATTAGGATGGCGGGCGGATCGCCCCCGCCAGGCTGGCGGTAGCCACCGCCGGCCTGGCGGTAGCCACCGCCGGCCTGGCGGGGGCGATCCGCCCGCCATCCTTGCTGCAAAGACCCCCCCGTCATATTAACATAGCCCCGGTCGCAAGGCGATATGCAATAAAACCCATTTGTCTTCTGAAACTGTATATTCTAATCGGGAGTAACCTTGATTTCGTTATTAATCAGTTGCCAAAAGTGACTGAAAACTGCGATGGAGGGGGGCGTGGCCGAGCCGAGCAGCAAGATGGTCGCATAATCCGTCGGCTCTGCCGGCCGGCCGAGCACAATATCCGTTCAAAATCCAGCATAAAATTGGCACGAAGTGGGTCCACAAAGCCAGAACGCCAAATCGGAGGAAATAAGGAACAAAATCATGCCTGATTTTTCTGTGTATGGGCAGCAGAACAGAGGTGGTGATACCGGAGAGAGGGCGGCCCGATCTACACAGAACATGGCGGTGGCGACCAGTGCTCTTTTGTGAGGCAGAAGACCGCTGATGGAGGTGAGAGCCCCGCTGCATCAGTGAACCCGCTACTTCTGTGCATCGTTAGAAATGGCGGCGCGAGCAGTTTAATAGCGACGCTGCAACAATCAACCTGTGAGGACCGCCGATAATTTTAGCTCTGAAGTGAGCCATGCTGAAGGCGCCTGGTGGCCCGAATGGGGTGACTGCCCGGGAGGAGTGTGCGCAACACCACGGCTTCTGGCATGGACGCAGGCCCTACGGAGAGACGACGGAAGAGGCAGACTGTGGGAGCCACCGCGCGGCCTTCAAGACGACATTCCCTGAGCAGCGAGAGGAGAGCGACTAAGAGCTGCGGTGGATCCCTGGAGCACTCTGCGGGCTACTGTTGGGCAGACGAGTACCCGGCTTGTGAGCGTTCAGAGGTGGGCAGCCTCGGATGCTCTGGAGGGCGCAGTGGCAATCAGAGGACTACGGAACTGGCAGTTAAGGGCCCGCAACATTCATAGTGAGCAGCGCAGAAATAGTAAACCCAGTGCACCCATGGGAGAGCTCGCACTGGCGACTTGGAGACATATTCTACACATAACGCACTGTCACTGATGATTGGGGAGTGCAGCTGGGTTTTTTTATCTCTGGGCATTTGCACTGTAGAATGCTTCACATGATTTGGAGTGCGGTTTGCTGATCCCGGGAGATAGTGAAGACCTGCGGTGGCCCAGAGGATACAACAATAGGCTTTAGACAGTAACCTTTGTGTAGGGCCAGGAGCCGTGTCTGAAGCGGTGGTTGGACACACTCAAGAACCCCCCTAGCGCACGATACCATCGGTGGGAGACAGATTGCCCTGGCCACCTGTGGTGTAAATTTGGGATATGTATAGCCAGGGTGCAGGTGCTTGGCTGTAGTCTACAGTAACTGTCCTGCCGGCTTGGGCGTCTTAGGGACTAGCCTGTTCCTGTTCGAAGGGGGTGTACAGCAATAAACGGAAGGTGCAGCACTCTGGGAACGCCAGGGCTCTTAGGAACCAAAGTACCACGGGGAAACCAGATAATAAACAACCCAAACTGAATTTTGATTAACGTAGCACGAGGCAAACTGATAGAGATATGGCGTCGCAGGTGGGACTAAGTGGGAGTTGCAACCAGATGAAGACATCAAAACAATGATGAAAGATGTTAAAGTTAGTTAGAAAGATATTGACTTGGAGCTGGCCTCCCTGGTGGCGCGAATGGACAAGGTATCGCACAAAGTGGATGAAAATGAGAACAGACTGGACACTCTGGAGATGAGAGTTTCGGACCACGATGACAATCAAACGGAAACGCGTGAACAGCTGCTGCGCATGGACAAGTACTTGAGGTGATAAAACTACAGAATGAGGATTTGGAAGCGAGGTCCAGATGCAACATACGCCGGACGGGTATACCCGAATCTACAAATATTCCGAATATGGAAAAATACGTGGAAGGCCTTCTGCGCGATCTCTTTGGTGCAGAACTATCACCCATGTTCCTCATGGAGCATGCCCTTCGCACACTTGGCCCGCGGCCACCACCGGGTGCCACTCCCAGGGCCATATTGCCCAGACTACTCAATTACAGACACAGTTTTACGACTAGTGAGGGAAAAGCGTGCGCTCCAATACCAAAATAACCCTATAGCGTTCGATCCAGACTTCATGCAGGTAGTCCAGGCAGTTCGCAGGGAATTCATTCCTGCTAAGATGTTTCAGCAAGTTGGTACGAAATATGCGATGTTATATCCTGCGAACCTACGAGTACCAACAAATGGAAAACTGATATTTTTCACTGCGGTTGGAGAGGCCGTGAAATTTGCTAAGCAGCATGCCAAGAAGATGAAAAATGCTGCACATGAACCAGAGACTTCCTCACAGGGCCAGCTAAGTGATATTGAGTAAAATGTGCAATGACTGCATGTTTGACTATGTAACCGAATTATATCGTATGGGACACCTGATCACCATACATACATTGTACATATGTAATCCCACCATCGCCTAACCAGATCACTGCTCAGCCACCCTGTTATTTCAATGACAGGGCAGTTCCCAGCGGGGGCACGGGCGCGCCGGCGAGGATTCCCCTAGGCTCTCGGTTGGGAGATCTTTTGGTTAACGGGTATTTGTTGGGGTGGATGACTTTGGAACTCAACCTGATTGGGGGGTTGGAGTGGGTGGGGGGGTGAGAGAATGTTTTTCATTGTTTGTTGTTCATTGCAATGTGCTTTTATCTGTGTATGTAGCATTACTAGAACTAGACGGGTCTCAGCGCGCCCGGCAGGCTTTGTATAGTCAGGGGAGGTAACACGTAGAGAATCACCAAGAGCTTCCTGCGGGAAAATACAGACTGCGGAGAGCAACATTTACCACCCCCAACTTCTATGTCCATATTGACGTGTCTTAAATGGAATGTGCGCGGTCTTAATGACCATAGGAAATGCGAATAGTGCATTCCCACCTGGCCAGACACTCAGCGGCGATGTGCCTACTTCAGGAGAAGCACTTGCAGGATGGGTCCTGCGCTAGGCTCAAAACAAACAAATGGAGTGAAGTGCTTGCTTCGTGCTATTCCACCTACTCGTGTGGTGTCGCTACGCTAATCAGAAGGGGCACTCCCTGGAAGACCTTAAAGGTAGTGAGGGACACTGAAGGGCGCTATGTTCTTGCCTTGGGACAGCCATTTAATAAAAGTCATCATTGTTAATGTATACGGGCCAAATGTAGATGGCCCTGCCTTCTACCAGCACGTGTGGCATTCTATACAAGCACTGGGGGACGCAGCACTGATTGGGGGGGGGGGGGGGGGGGACTTTAATACGGTCATGTCACTGGACGCTGATAGGGTGGGTACCTCACGCACACATCACCCTCAAGCGGCTGCAATCCTGAAACAACTGGTGGAGGATTGCGGCCTTGTAGACAGTTGGCGACACCTGCAACCTGATAAGCGAGAAGGCACCTGCATCACGCAGCAGCATAATGCCTGGTCGCGCCTAGATTTTTGGTTCACCTCACCTTATCTCCATTCCTGGGTAATCGATGTCTCCTACCACGCCCGTACACTATCTGACCACTCTCCAGTTACACTGTCCCTTACCATACCTCGCCCTTACAGGCAACCCTTTCTCATATCGGCTGCCCCCCAGCGCGCTACTAGACCAAGTTTTTAAAGAAGAAATGCGCACGCATATTGAGGAATATTTCGACAAACACGGGGTCGGTGGCTCCGGTTGGGACTCTATGGGAGGCCTTCAAGGTAGTAATCCGCGGGCACTGTATAGCGAATCAGAATAGAGTGCTCAGAGACATTAGGGGCTCACTTGATAGGCTGGAATCAGAGTTACAAACGCTCGAACTAGAATACTATGAGACACCGTGGGCTGAGACATTGGGAAATATCCGTAGTAAATTAACTGCTTTCCAGGAAGAGGCTGAGAGGGAGATTAAATTCCTTCATAAATAGGCGACCACGAGGAAATATGGAGAAGGGGACAATCCTGGGAAGACGTTAGCAAGTCTACTGAAGCCTCCTAGAGGGGCAGCATATATCACTGAACGCCTAGATTCGGATGCTGTTCTTGCACACTCACCCCCGGACATACTACACATCATGCGTGACTTCTATTCACAGCTATACACGACTCGGGAACTGCCCACAAACTCTGAACTGGGGGATTATTTTGAGTCAATAGGACTGGTGTGGTTCAATAATGTACACGGACATAATATATGGGCATCCCATTCACAGTTGAAGACGTACGGCAGGTTATAGGGGGCATGAAGGCTGATAGGGCGCCAGGTGCTGATGGCCTCACCGCGCAGTTTTATAAGGAATATTCGCAAGAAATTGCCCCTCGCCTCTTGGCGGTGTATCAGGAGGCATTGGAAAATGGTATCCTCCCTAAATCGATGAGAGGCTATTATCATTGCTTTCCTCAAGCCAGATAAAGACCTGCAGCGCTGCAACTCTTACCGTCCGCTCTCTTTAATTAACCTAGATGCCAAAATATTCGCTAAACTGATAGCGCCTAGACTTCAACTACTACTCCTGATGATAGTCCTGTCAGACAAATCGGGCTTCAAACCAGGTAGGTTACATCGCATAACATAAGAACTCTAGTTGGGCTCTTACACTACTTGGCGCCAACTTTACCTGCAGCTGCTGCTCTTCTAGACGCCTCAAAGGCATTTGATTCATTGGAGTGGGGATTTAGTTTTCCCCTACTTAAGAGAATCGGTCTGAGTCCACTTTTTATACAACACATACAACTCCTTTACACAGCCGAAGGCACGCCTAAGAAAAAATGGCCAAATATCGGAGCCATTCGACATAACTCGCGGTAGGGATGTCCTCGTTGCCGTTACTATTTGCCATTGCGACTGAGCCCCTAGCGGCACAACTACGGCAACACGACAGCAGCCAGAGGCATTGGTTTCACAACAAGAGCGCTTAGACTTCATGTACGCGGACGATATTACATTGTACATGGTGCACCCCAAAGATAATCTGGCCCCTATGACGAGAGAGATGGTCCAGTTTGGCAGACTATCTGACTTGCATATAAATTGGTCCAAGTCAGTGATCCTGCCACTCACGTCGGGTACACAGCGCTTTGATACCGAATATCCAATAGAATGGGCATTGGAGCCGGTTCGATATCTGGGAGTCTGGATAACTAGTGACTTACAAGACTTATTTTTTTTTTATTTTATTTTTTTTTGCAGAGTTTTATATAGCACAAACTGGACCCGGTATCGGGTATCAGAGCGCTTTACATAGCACCAGTTGTATTACATGAGGAAATATTCATTTTTGGCAGCCAAGGATAGCGTGGGAAATTCTGACTTTACCACAGGACCAGGGAGGACTGGCTGCCCCAGATTACACATTATATGCGTATAGTGCGCAGGCGCAATTTTTACACTTCTGGGGCCACCCGGCACCCTATCAGCCACAATTAGCTATAGAAATAGATTGTGCTGCCCCACTGGCAGTATCAACGGCAGTATACCAACCCTATAGCTGCCCACGCCGAGAAATAGACATGGTACAGGCCTGGGATGGAATTCGCAAACGGGCGCACCTAGACTTGCTATATGCCCCATCTATCCCGCTTTTCAAACAATCCATTTTTTCCCCCCCTTGACTGATAAGAAAGCTCAGACACACGCCATAACCCTTAAATTGGTGGTGGGAGGACATCTCTTCCCGAATAACCTGTACCTTACCCTCGAACAGATGTGCTTCCTGGCGGAGCCAATTGCACTGGACAGGCTGCTATACTACTAACTTGGAGCGTCCTGCAGGAGCAAATTCCCTGTGTTCCCTGTGCCCCCGCCGTCCCTCCCAGCCTAGAAAATCTGTTCGCATCAGAATCGGGACGAAAACTTGTTTCACGAATATACAGACATACGCAACGCACGTCGCCTATTATAATTCCCCCATCCCGTGCGGTCTGGGATCAGGACCTAGAGAAACCCCCTCACTGATGAGCAATGGCGACTGAGAAGTCCGTAGCTCGAGCGGCTCTCCCCTATCACCTCAGGCTCATCCACTTCAAATACTTACATCGCCTTTATCGTACCCCCATACAGCTGCATAGAATGGGTCTTAGAGTAGATGACTGTTGTTGGAAATGTGGCTCACCACTTGCCTCTTTCATTCATCAGGCCTGGAGTTGCAGGCCCATAGCAAATTTCTGGCGAGAAATTCACCAACATGTAAAATGCATAACCGGCTGGGACATCCCCGTCACCCCCCTGACGTCTTTGCTTCGTATACTCGACAGTACCGCCGAAATCACGTAAAATACCCGCAATGTTGCTCCTGATGGCCAAACGACAGATAGCACTACACTGGGGGACAGCAAGACCACCATTGTCTAGGGATTGGATCACACAGGTAGCTTATTTCAGTACACAGCTAGCCGAATACTGAAACCTCCAACCAGCCAAATCTAGACCCAAAGATAACTGGGAACCATTCACCACTTGGTTGAGTGCCAGGGGTAGTGAAAGGACTGTTTGCTATGTGCTCCTGTGAGGGTGCTTTTCTGATAGGTTATGGTACTTTTGGAGGATTGGCAGGTGGTGTTTAATACGTGTCTTGTGGGACTTATATCACATAAGTTTACATAATATCGACTATATAGGGTGGCCTCTGACTGCAAATGTGTGTTGGATGTGTTACGGACATATCATATTTGCCTATAATAAATCAAGCACTGCAATGTCTGTTCTTCCCTTTTTTATTGATGTTTTGTTATGAAAATGACAATAAGAAGCAATTTTTTGTTTTTAAACTGCGATGGGAAATGGCTATAGCAATGCATCTCACCACAGCTTTTGCAGTAAATGAAGTTAGGCTACAAAAATAGGCTTGAATGCCTTTTTTTTTTAATGACCCTATATTCAATCAATCAATCATAGCATTTGTATCGCGCGCTACTCACCCGGAAGGGTCTCAAGGCGCTTGGGGGAGGGGTCGCTACTGCTCGAACAGCCAGGTCTTGAGTTGTTTCCTGAAGGCGAGATGGTCCTGTGTCAGCCGGAGGTGGATGGGGAGGGAGTTCCATGTCTTGGCTGCCAGGTAGGAGAAGGATCTTCCTCTGGCGGTGGCTCTTCGGATGCGTGGTACGGCGGCGAGGGCGAGGCTTGTAGAGCGTAGCTGGCGGGTCTGTGTGTAGAAGGTCAGACGGTCGTTGAGGTACTTGGGGCCCAGGTCGTGGAGAGACTTGTGTGCGTGGGTAAGGAGCCTGAACGTGATCCTTTTGCTGACGGGGAGCCAGTGCAGGTCCCTCAGGTGGCGGAAGATGTGGCTGCATCGCGGGATGTCCAAGATGAGTCGGGCGGAGGTGTTCTGTATGCGCTGGAGTTTTTTCTGTAGTTTGGCTGTGGTTCCCGCGTAGAGGGTGTTCCCGTAGTCCAGACGGCTGGTGACGAGTGCCTGGGTGACCGTCTTCTTGAAGCACGATGAGGAGACAGCGTTGACTTGTCTGGTCATCGAGAGGGAAGAGTCCAGGATGAAGCCCAGGTTGCGTGCGTGGCCTGTTGGCTTGGGAGCGGTGCCCAGGGCGGGAGGCCACCAGGAGTCGTCCCAGGCAGAGGGCGATGGTCCAAGGATGAGGACTTCCGTCTTGTCTGAGTTCAGTTTCAGGCGGCTGTTCTTCATCCACTCGGCGACGTCTTTCATCCCTTCGTGTAGGCTCGTTCTGGCGGTGGCTGGGTCTCTGGTGAGGGAGAGGATCAGTTGGGTGTCGTCGGCATAGGAGATGATGTTGAGGTTGTGTTGGCGTGCGATGGTTGCAAGAGGTCTCATGTAGACGTTGAAGAGGGTTGGGCTGAGCGATGATCCTTGTGGTACGCCGCAGATTACTTCGGTGGCCTCGGATCGGAACGGGGGGAGGCGGACTCTTTGTGTTCTTCCGGCGAGGAACGAGATGATCCACTCCAGTCCCTTTTCTTGGATACCGATGTTGCTGAGGCGTTGCACTAGGGTGCGGTGGCAGACTGTGTCGAACGCTGCAGAGAGGTCTAGGAGGATGAGGGCCGCTGTTTCCCCGTTGTCGAGCAGGGCTCGGATGTCGTCGGTGGCTGCGATGAGGGCGGTCTCGGTGCTGTGGTTGGCTCGGAACCCGGACTGCTGTAAAATCTATTTAACCCTCTCCTCTCTTGTGACAGACAGCCATTTCATTAAGGCATTTCTTTTATCACCTTCGCTGCTCATTAGAAGTGCCTATCCACAATACACACCAGCTTGCCCTCCAAGAGTCATTATAAACCAATGGTTCTTTTCTAACTTGGCAAGAGTGACAGCACTGAACTGGTCCTCCTCTTAACTATGATCTTCTCTACCTGCCTACCTTTTGGACAACACTCATTTTCCTCCTGCTGTGCTCTACTAAGCCTTCACCGCTTGCCCAACCTGTTGCTGTCCCCAAGGCTTAGTGATACGACGCCGCTAGTTCTTCCTGTATACTTCTAATGAACATTTTCTCATTCAGATTTCCCTATCATTTCCATGTTAGCTACATTGGGTTTTCCATTACAGCCTCACACACCCTCACTACCCCAACCAAAAGTCACACCATCGTTGCCAAGCAGCTATTCGCCACTAGATGGTACTTAACACAAATAAATAAACCACAACATATACACACACACAACCACTACACTGATGCAGCTTCCACAATACCGCATACCCTCACTGGTCCTATTTTGCTTCGGTCAAGCCTTTTTTATGCCCCTTCACCCGAACAACCAAAAATTTCAAAGTATCATACAACCACAGGGTGTGCTTTTAAACCTTAATTTCTACCACTGCAATAAAATGCCACGTGCAGTATAAGAAATATATGCATTCCATGTTTTAAAAAACTGATGAAAGCTCTAGTTATCTTCTACTCAACAGTTCAAAAGAAGCGAATTAGTAACAGAATTGGGGGAAAACCCTATAAGTTAAACACAGTATCATGAAAAGCCTTTCTCCAGGACAATCGACTCTTGGCCGCTAAAACAACAGATTTCTTTAGCCACTCTGCTGAAGAGTTCAACTGGTCAATGGAACTCGGGGGGATATTTGGGCACTATTTATAATAGCACACAAAGCCAAACTCGCAAAATTTGCCATTTACCATTTTCCAGCACTAGCTCCTCTGGCAATGGTTTTCTATTAAAAAATGTAGTTTAAAAACTGAAGAAAAGGGGGGCGTGGCTAGCAGCCATCGATGGCGGCTGCAGCTTGAGGAGGCTCCTGAGCGGGTAAGGCTTCCCGTAAACATCCGACATATTTATTCGGCTCCTACCAGTGCCAGACGGGGCGGAGGAGAACCGGGATCCATGCAGCACCCAGCGGTGTGGGTTTGAGGCTGATTCGGCACGTCTGCGACCCCTGAGCCGCCACTGAAGCCCAAGCACCGGTGAGGCCTGTCATCTCCCAGTAAGCACCGGAGCCACAGTGCCCCTGAGGCCGACCGGAAGCTGACTCCCGGCGGTCACAACTGGCCGGAAGTGCCGGCTGGCCATAGAAGTCGAGCTACTCCGTCCTTCTTCTCCCCAGACACCTGGTGACGCGAGCGGAGCTCCGCGACCCCCGACAGCGATAACGGGGGGCCGTGGACACCACCTACAGCCTCCACGAACACCGAGCACCACGAAGGAGGTACCGCCATCTTAGGCGCTGGACGCACGTCGCATCCCATCAGTGGCGGGCCCCCCCCCCCTGCTTGGCGGAGGTCGGTCCCGGGCCCCGGATGTCTGGAGGGGGCTCCGCGACCCCTTGACTTCGCCCTGGGAGAGGTGGGCACCGGGGGTGTGACTTTCCTTCCCCCCCTACTTGCCTGGCGGACGCGTGCGAGCGGACACTGCCTTGCACGCACCTGGAGGGGGGCCACGCATTAACGGCGGCGGGGCCACACCTACAAGCCTGGCTTGACCCACATCTTGCTGACCAGGGGCACGGGGCATCACATGGATTGGCCGGGAGGGGGAAGCCACTACACCTGATGCCATTCGGAGACACGGCGCCCCACATCCCCTGCTGTGACGGCTGAGGTCCAGAACTACCGACGAGTGCACGGGCAGAGTACCCGTTAACCCTCACGACGGACCTTACATTTCGGAGGGTGTCCGACATGTCACAGAGAGGCCCCAGACAAACTGCCGCCCAGGCCAGGTTGGATAAATTTGCGTATGACAAGCACTCCCCACCCCAAGACCAGCGCAAAACGGGGGGGAAGACGATGGAGTCGGAGGGCACCAAGAAGGCCACTATTGAGGATGTCCTGGCGGCGTTGGTACAGGCGACGGTGGGTGCTACTGCTACTGAGGTCACGCTAATCCGGGCGGACCTCCACAAGATGTCGGAAAAGGTCAAGCAGATGGAGCTAGTCACCAAATCCCTGGTCGAGGATGTATCGGAACTGCAGACGGCGATGGAACGACTGCAGACGGATAACAAACTGCTTCGTGACAAGTTGGATGACCAGGAAGGGCGCTCCAGACGAAACAACGTCCGAATTTTGGGAGTGCCGGAATCGGAAAACACGGGTGCCATGGATCTCTATGTGGAGGAGTTGGTTAGGACCAAGCTCCAGCCTAAGGGACTATCGAACTTTTTCTCGGTGGAACGGGCCCACAGGGTGCCGGGGGGGAAGCCTAAGACTGGAGGGCCACCTCGGCCATTACTAGCAAGACTGTTCAATTTTCGAGACCGCGACACCATCCTGCAGGCCGCACGAGTGGCACCGGCCATCCAGATCCAGAACTCGAGGATAGCGTTCTTCCCGGACTACACGGCGGAGGTCGCCAGGAGGAGGAGGACATTCCTAGAGGTCAAGAAAACATTACGGGAAAAAGAACTACAGTACTCGATGCAGTTTCCGGCCCGGTTGCGGGTGGTAGCAGACAAGAAGGTGTGGTTCTTTGACACCCCGGACACTGCCCGGGACTGGTTGGAGGGATGGCACACTGTGGACCGACAGCGCAAATCATCCAGGCACCAGAACGACCGCGGAGGACACCACGGGACTGGCTCGCAGTCGTCCGGCCGGAGTGGGGCAGAGGGATCACACTCGCATGGACTTGCAGGGAATGGCGAAGAGGAATGACTACCACTCGGACGAGGGCCTCACTAACAACTGCTGATCGTCGTCACATCACCTGGTAGCTGTTTTTTGGACTCTGGCGACACTGCCCCAGAAGCACGCAGGGATGCCGCCTGCTCAGGGAGATACTCTCCCCCTTACACGCAAGTACTCTGGTTGTGGGATGGGTAAAGCGCTCTGCTCAGTTGGGGAGGCGGGCAGTTGGAAGTCCGTTAGGCAGGGATGCAGGGAGGGGGCAGTTGGGAGGGGGGGGTTTTGTTATTGTTAGGAACATACATGCACGGTCAAGGAAGGTAACTAGGTTTCCATATGTGTTTAAACGAGACGAGAGTAATGAACAGGGAGATGCAACTCCCAGCAGAGCCTTTGAGGGTGGGTCAACCCCGGGTGGGGAGGGGGGTGTCCCTCGTGGGATCCTCCTGTTTCCTGGTGGGCGGAGGCGCGCCCGGTACCCGGGTCACGTTTCTCCTGCACTACACTGCCGGCCCCCGAATACCCAATGGCAGATACGTCCAGTCCTGTGAGGGGAGTGGGGATGCTGAAACGCAATGCCCGGCCTTGCGTGTCATGTCCTGGAACGTGAGAGGGCTGGGGGACAAGGTTAAACGGTGTTTGGTCCTTGCCGCGATCAGGAGACAGAAACCCATGATAATACTACTGCAGGAGACACATTTAACAGGGGGGGCGGTCAAAGCCCTAGATAGACGAGGGTACAAGATGGTAGTTCACTCGGACTTTACGTCCGGATCCAGAGGCACCGGCATCCTGATGCAGAAGAATACACGGTTTATCCCCATGCTCACGAAAACGGACGATCAAGGGTGCTTCGCGGCCCTGCAGGGTCAGTGGGAGGGAAAGCTCATCACCCTGGTTTCAGTATACATTCCCCCAGCGTTGCACTCAGTACACCTCCCCAAATTGGGTGAGTTTATTCTGGCCCTCCCGGAGGGTGAGATTGTCCTTGGAGGGGATTTCAACGCAGTCCTTGACACACAACTCGATAGATTCCCCACACAGGTCCCCGCGGGGGGGATCCCCCGCCTCCAACGATTCTTAACTGCCATGGGCCTGGTTGATGTTTGGAGACACCTCTACCCTAACACTAACCGATACACCTTCCACTCCTCAGTACATGGGAGTCTGTCGAGAATCGACCTTTTCTTAACTCTGGGGGACGGTCTCCGACTCGCAGAGGAAATGACGATTCATCCTCGAGGGATCTCGGATCACTCTCCTCTTACACTCACACTTTCCTCACAGACGAGATCACGTAAACGACTGTTCCCCATACAGGCCGCTTATCTCAAGGTTCCCCAGGTCCGCAAGGTGCTCAAAAAGGTGACATCGCAGTATTTTACTGAAAATATACACTCGGTGCACTCCTCCGAGGTACTGTGGGAGGCTTATAAGACAGTTCTGAGGGGGGAAGCCATAAACACAATCACAGGGTACAGGCGGGAGCGCTCCCGAGAATTGGACAGCATAGACCTGACCTTGCAGGACCTAGCAGAGAAACACGAACAATCCCCCACACCCTCCACGCACTGACATTACACCAGCAGATCTATAACGACCATCTCCGTATGTATGTCAAGGGTCAACTGCAGGACACTCAGAATAGGGTCTACGAGGTGGGTGATAAGGCCGGGAAACTGCTGGCGTGGCTCGATAAGCGGGAAGGGAATTCTAGGGGGGTTCCGCGTCTGAGGGACGCAGATGGCACACTGCACACCAATCCAGAGCGAATTGTGGACCTCCTTGCAGACTACTTTCAACAGGTTTACACCCCTGTCCGGGTGGTCACCTCGGAAATGGCCAGAGACGCACTAGCGCCGATCGCAGTCCAAGCACTGTCCCCGGAAGCATCAGGAGAACTGGAGTCGGATATCAAAGCAGAGGAAATACAATTAGCTATTCAGGCCCTGAACCCGGGTAAGGCCGTGGGGCCCAACGGGATACCGGTAGAGTGGTATCAGGCAATGCCGGAGGCCCTTAGTTTACATCTGCTGGGCATGTTCAGGGAATGTCAGGAGAAGGGTGCGCTCCCGCCTGATCAACGGATAGCAACTATAGTGACCATCCCCAAACCGGGCAAACCAGCTGAGGAATGTTCCTCTTATCGCCCTATCTCACTGCTCAACGTGGAAGTGAAGGTACTAGCCAAACTCCTGGCGACGCGACTTTTGCCCCACCTATCTTCTCTGATACACCCGGACCAATCCGGGTTTATGCCACACAGGAACACGGCGTTGAACCTGCGACGCCTACATGGCGTGCTGGCTAAGGCTGACTCGATAACGTCCCAGGCAGTAATTTTGGCACTCGACGCCAGGATGGCCTTTGACCTGGTGGAATGGGCGTACCTGTTTGAGACGCTGTCGCGCCTAGGGTTTGGGCCCCGCTTCATTGCATGGGTCAGATTGCTTTATACAGACCCAGAGGCTAGAGTGATGGCTAATGGCCATGTCTCTCGGAAGTTTTCCCTGGGGAGGGGTACAAGACAAGGTTGTCCCCTCTCCCCCTTGTTGTTTGCGATCTCGCTGGAGCCCCCTGCCACGCTCATCAGAACCTCGCCCCTACTTAAGGCATCTGCTGGAGGGAGGGGTGGGAGGACCGGCTGTCCCTCTACGCGGACGACATGCTGGTCTACTTGTCTAATCCCACTGACGGAATTCCGGCCTTGTTACAACTTTGTGATGCCCATGGCAGGATCTCGGGGTATACGCTGAACTGGAATAAGTCGGAACTGTTTGTCCTGAGGGGACAGCCTCCAGCCCTTGACCCGAGCTGCCCTCTACGGGTGGCAGGTTCATCGTTCAAATACTTAGGCATCCATGTCACCAGGGACCCTTCAGAATTCATGGAAAAAATTTGAAACCCCACGTGGATAGACTCAGACGAGATGTTAAGTTCTGGTCGGACCTTCCTCTGACACTCTTGGGACGGGCCGCACTTTACAAAATGATGGCTCTGCCCAGGTTTTTATATGTCCTCGAGAACACGCCTTACCCGATAGCCCCCAAATTCTTTCAGACGGTGGCGGCACTGGTTTCCAGCCTCCTGTGGGGGACCCACCCTGCCCGTATCGCCCAATCTAAATTACACAGAGGCTGGTTTGATGGGGGTATCGCCCTACCCAACTTAAAATTATACTACTGGGCAGCGCACCTTAAACCCATCAACCACTGGCTACATGCTTCGCAGGGTGAGCCGGCGTTCCGGACAGACAGGGGGCAACTGGGCTTGGATAACATGCTGGCTCCGTTATACGACCACCGCAAACTTCGCTCCTTAGTGGGTCCCACTAAATTAACGGTTGCAATCTGGCACGCAGCGACAGCTGCACTTGGATGGAAGGGAGTGATCACCAGACTAACCCCGCTGTGGGACTCCCGAGTCCTCGGTCACTTGAGAAACAGTAAGGGGTTTTCACATTGGGACACGATAGGGATCTCCACAGTGGGAGATCTTTGGGAGTCGGGCGGGGTGCTGCCCTTCAGTAGATTGAGGGAATTGTATGACCTCAGTGAGAGGGAGCTCTACAGGTACATCCAGATAAGACACGCACTACTGGCGGTACTGCCTGCAGACACCGTACTGCTGGAATCCGCCCCACTAGAGGACCGTCTTCTTACTGAATTCATGGTGGAGCGCGCAACGTCCCTTGTTTACCGCAAACTACTTAATAATTCACCGGACCCGACACTAAAATTAAAGGCGAAGTGGGAGGGGGACATTGGTGAGATGGACGAGCATGAATGGAGTGAGGCGCTGGCATCGCCTAAGGAGGTCGGAATCTCATCGAGATTACGACTAGTGCAATTGAAGATAGTACATAGAGTATACTACACTAGAACAATGCTACATCATATTCACAGGATCGAACACCCTTACTGCCTTCGTGGGTGCGGGGAGGAGGGCTCATTCTTCCACACCATATGGGATTGCCCTCGAATTCAAGAATATTGGAGACAGATACTACGGACAATCTCGCAAACACTAGAATTGACACTACTACCCGACCCGAGGAGGTGCCTCCTCAATATATGGGAACCTACAGACCTCACACGACACAGTAGACTCTGGGTCACGGTGGGATTGGCAGTAGCGAAGAGAGATGTCGCGCAACGCTGGGGGGTTCCAGAAACACCGTCCAAATCACAATGTTGTCTGAACATGGACAAGACAATGGTGACAGAAAGGGCAGTCTACTCTAGCCGCGCCTGCCCGGGGAAATGGAATAAAATCTGGTCCAGGTGGAATACGTATAGAGGGGAGATCTGTGACCCTTTGCCAGAGGATGACCCTGAGGACTCGGATGGAGAGGGGGAGGAGGATTAGATTGATAAGCGGTGTGTGAGATTGAGAGGCACGGATTTAGATGGGGAGACAACTGTACCAGCACACCACAGAGAACTAGGGCCAGGAGGACATGGACGTATGCATTACTGGCCCGCAGGATTAGCTGAAGGCTTCCCTACTGCGGGATAGGTTGCCACCTTAGAAGGATCTGTTATGGGAAACCACAGGGAGATACTTCCACATGATCAATGTTGCACTAAACCTGACCACACTCTTGTTCCTAAAGGTTATTTGTTTGTTTGTTTGTTTGGTTAAAAAACTGGGAAATCAACGCCCATCACTTTCTGGCTTACCGCTCGAAATGCCAAGACCTGTGACTGTAACGGTTGTCAAACTACTGATTTTGTTGGCTGTCTCTCTGTAAAATGTATAACATAACTCTACCACCATGACTGAATGTTAGCGGCCGGCCCAACGGGTTGTAGGCATTCTGCAGTGTAATTGTAAGATGAAATAAAAGTTTTTGATCCCAAAAAAAAAAAAAAAAAACTGAAGAAAAAGGTTAATGCTAGATTGATTCAATCTCCCTTCTGACCATTTGGTAAAGTAGTCAACAAGCAACAAAGCCAATGCCTCTTTTTTAGATGGATACAAAATTGACCTAAAATGTCCATGCCAAGCTTCCTCCGTGAACTAGCAACATATTTTAATGGTGTGAAATCAGTAACACAAACTAGCAGTCTTGTCACTACTAGCACACACCCTACACTTCCTCACATGCTCACCCACAAGATTGTTAATTTCGGGCCACCAATACAATTTTCAAATTTCTCTTTTACTGTTGCAGATACCTAAATGTCCCTCAGGAGCCAATCTGAAAATTCACTTACTCAAGTTATATGGTGGGATCACCTAACTTGCCTTCACCAAACCTTCACACACCATAACTGATTCCTCACTGAAGAAAAAAAATACAGTAAGTTTTCCTTTCAATTTGTGTGTTTCGGTCAACCTTTAATCAGATATTTACAAACCAATTCCTTCTCCACACGCATTCAATGGATTTTGCCCATTCTTTTGTTAAAGGAACAACAGACTATGATCTTCGTGCTGCAACTCATACATAAACAGTTTTCACAGTACAGTAATGTCAACATCACACTCATCTACATCTTCCACTCCACAAAGACGTGTCATGTAGTCTGTATGGACATTCACTCTCCCTGGAACATACTTAAGAGAATATGGATACTGCTGTATCTTAGGTTCTAAACAAGAAAGATGTGCCATTAGAGACCTTCCCCCTCTAGGAGACAACGTTATGACAAGTGAATGAATGAATGAATGAATGAATGAATGTGGGTTTTATAGAGCGCATAGTAACCCGGAAGCATCCCAGCGCTAAGACCAAGACAGCAGAGTCGGTGGAGTGCCAAGGAGAGAGGGGAGGAATGAATCAGGGGAAGAGGTGCGTTTTCAGTAGTTTCCTGAAACGGGAGTGATTGGATTCAGTCCTGTAGCCGTGTTCACCGAGAATCGCCGGCCTCCTGTGCGTGCCTTTTTCACTCTGTGGACTGTGGGGAGGCGTTCATGATCCGAACGGAGGGACCTTGTCGCTTTATAGGGCGTGATAAGGTTTTTGAGGATGGGGGGGGGGGCCTTGTCCTGTAAGAGTTTGTGGGCCAGACAGAGGGCCTTGAATTTTACTCTCTCTTATTGGGAGCCAGTGCAGGAGTTTCAGAGCTGGTTTAGCCGAGGATCTGGCCGGGGTGTTGGTAAGAAGCCGGGCCGCGGTGTTCTGAATTCTTTGTAGTTTGTTAAGGGTGGTTTCAGGTGCTCCCATGTAGATGGCGTTCCTATAATCCAACCTGGAAAGAATCAGGCCTTGGATAAGCAGTTTCCGGGAGGTTTGTGGGAGCAGGGGCAGAATTTTCCTGACTGATCTGAGAAGACCGAAACAAATCCCAGCGTTTTTTTTAGCTTGGGTTTTGAAGGACAAGTCCTTCTCTATCAAGATTCCTAAGCTCTTGATCTCTTCTTTGGGGGCCGGGGGTTCTCCCAGGCAGGTGGGCCAGATGTTTGGGGGAAAGGTAGGCCCCTTTTGTCCGAGGAGCATGATTTCAGTTTTGTACCCATTGAGTTTCAGAGCTGAATTGTTCATCCATAAAAAGATTTCGGGAAGGCAGGTGTGAAGATTGGACGGTTCCTGGTTGGGATGGGATAGGGATACTACCAGTTGGGTATCGTCGGCGTAGCTAATGATTTTCACTCCGAACGGGATGACCACCTCCTCCAGTGGGGACATGTAGACATTAAATAATGTAGGGCTAAGCAAAGAGCCCTGCGGTACTCCGCACTGGAGGGGGATCGCTGAGGAGCGGGTGTTATTCTCCCAGACCTGGAAGGAGCGGTGGTTTAGGAATGACGTGAGCCATGCTAGAGCGGTACCTTCCACCCTGATGTCTCTGAGTCGTTGGATTAGTACCTGGTGGTTGACAGTGTCGAAGGCCGCACTGAGGTCCGGGAGGATCACTGCCACTGATCCTCCTGCATCCAGAATGCATCTGGTCTCCTCCACCACTGCCAGGAGGGCGGTGTCCGTGCCATGACCAGGGCGGAATCCAGTCTGGGAGTTCCTGAGGAGATTATTGTACTCCAGAAAATTGGAGGGTTTTTTGTTCACTATTTTTTCGGTCATTTTACTGATTCCGGGAAGGAGGGAGATTGGCCTATAGTTGGCCAGGTCCGACGGGTCCAGCAGAGGTTTTGTGAGAAGGGCTTTGACGACAGCAGCCTTCCAGCTGGGAGGGACCATTCCCTGACACAGTGAAGAGTTGATGAGGTCAGCTAGGGGGGGGGGGGCGATTGTGGATGCCACTTTTTTGAGGATGCGCATAGGCACCGGGTCGCTGGGCGAACCACTTTTAATTGTGGCGAGCGTTGTCAGGACCTCTTCTACTGATACCAGGCCGAATGTATTTAGGTAGATGTCAGGGATTTCAGGGTGAAGGTTTGAGTCTACAACAGATATGGGAAGACCATTATCGTCTGCTCTGAGGTTGACTTGGGGTAGAGTGGCGAGGATCTTGTGGATTTTCTCGTCGAAGTATTTTGCCAACTTATGGCATTTATCCTCGGAGGTGTTAGGAGCTGGGGGAGGGTCTGGGACTTTGAGTAATTCTTTCAGGATGATAAAAGTTTCTCTGGCAGAGCAAGAAGACTTTTTTATTCTTTCATCAAAGAATTGGCTTTTGGTGTTGCGTAGGGCGGATTTATAAAGTCTTATGGAGGAGCGGAAGGCGTCTTTTTTGGATATGGATCCGTCCTTCCTCCAGGTGCGCTCTGTCTTTTTACACTCCTTTCGTAGCAGTTTGAGCTCAGGGGTGTACCAAGGGGCAGGGTTGACTCTTTTGGCTCGTTTCAAGGTGCTTGTTTTGGGGAGAAGAGAGTCGAGTGATTGGGTGAGCCAGGAGTTAAATTGCGCATCGGCAGTAAGTGGGTCTAGAGCTGGGGAGGGAAGGCATTCCGTGAGCTTGGAGGCCCATTCTTCAAACGAGAGTTTGGGCCAGCGTCTATCAGTGACCCGGGTTTTGGGAACTTGGGGTGGCGGGACGTTGAGATGCCAGTCAATGGGGACCAAGAAGTGGTCTGTCCATGGCAGTGGGAGGGGGGTAGCGGTTTTGAGGTCGTTGATATTGGTAAAGATGGGATCCAGAAGATGCCCTGTCATGAGTGGCCTCTGAATTCACTAGTCGAAGGTCGTAAGAGGTGAGGTCGAGAAGGAGGTCGGAGGCAGTTAGGTCCTTGGGGTCTAGTAGATGGAGATTGAGGTCTCCCAGGATTAAAAAGTTGGGGGATGTCGTTGCCATTAAAGTGACAGTGTCGGCAAGGGTACTTAAGAACTTGGTGGGGGGGTCCCGGTGGGCGATATACGAGTAGCCCAGAGAGGGAGATTATAGGTGAGATTTGTAAGGCGAAGTGGCAGCTTTCGCAGTCTTCGATATTGCCGTTATTTGCTCTGCAGGTGAAGTGCTCCCTATGTATTATTGCCAGGCCACCTCCTCTGCCGAGGGGTCTGTTCTGAGAGTGGATTTGGTAGCCTAGAGGGAGAGCATTAACGATATCGGATTCGGAGTTGGGGGTGAGCCAAGTTTCCGTAAGGAACAGAATGTCGATAGAAAGATCCTGTATGAGGAGGTTTATCTCAAGGGAATGTTTAGGAAGGGACCTACAGTTAAGGAGGCCGAGCTGTAGGCCGTGGCGTCCTGCCTCGGTGAGGGCTGGGTTGCAGAGGTCGCAAGTGGCTTGTGTTCAATTCTTAACACTAAATATGTGCCCCAAACGACCCGACTAAAATGTTCTGTAACCCAGGTGATCACTAGTAATTCCTTCTCAATGACAATATATTTTTGCACCGATTCTCTTAATGTCTTTAAGGTGTACAACACCTCCTACTAGGCACCCTTGTACGGTTGGAGCCGCACTGCTACCAGACCCACAATGCTTGCATCCACTGCTACCAAGCATTCCTTTCTTTCATCAAAAAAGGAGCTGGTACCATTTTATTTTTCAACTATACAAAATCTTGCCGTTGCTCAAAATCCTAAAATAATTTCACACCTTTTTTCAACAGTCAAATGAATCAACATTGGTGGCATAATTCCACATGAATATGGCACAGAACTCTGCAACCTAAGAAAGGTCAACTAATCTTTAGTCCCAGGCGCCGACACCTCAACGATCTCCTGGAAGTGTTTTTTTCTCAGCTTACTGCCTTACTTGGAAATTAATTGTCCATGGTACTCCATTTCCTCATACATGACAACAAAGTCAAATCCTTGCTCTCCAACTCACTCAAGACATACAAATTCTTACTCTGGTCATGATAATCCTTTCTAAAAAATACCAATATGTTATCTTGGAAAGCCACCGCGTCAGTCACTCCCAATGAGTGTCTCTTTCAAAAGGCGTCGGAAAACTGATGAAGCACTTGACAGACCAAAAGGTGTTCTTAAAAATTGAAACATGCCCTCGGGTGTAACAAAAGCACTCAAATGTTTTGATTCCTTGTGAAGTTTAACCTGATGATGGGCACTTACAAGACCCACAGAAGGAAGCACTATAGCTACCATATGCAAAAAGAGCAATTTCATATATTCACCCCAGTACAAAGATCTGGGCCTAAATCCATCATTTTTTTGCTCACCATTCCATTCCAGTTTGGAACCAGCCATGTGCAAATCAGTCTTGACCCTGCGCCCAATGGGAACAGTCCAGCCTGAACTGCCAGGCCAGGTCCTCCCTTGACTGGAAACAAGCATCCTAGGACCGGTTTCGGTCTTTCAGCCCTCATCAGCCAGGATAACTGGACTCCAGTGGCATGGAGAGCTGTGCCACTGGAATCAAGCTATCCTGGCTGTAGAGGGGTGAAACCCGGAAACTGGTCCTAGGATGCTTGCTTCTGGTCCATGGAGGACCTGGCTTGGCAGTTCGGCTTGACTGTTTCCATGAGGCACAGGGTCAAGACTGTTTTGCATATGGCCAGGTCTAAACTGGGGTGGCATGCTGAGCAAAAGAATGATGGATTTAACCCAGATCTCTTGACTGGGGGTGAATGTTTTGATTTGCTCTGCATTTCGTCCACCAATTGTATGTCTTTTGCTATAGCTACCATAAGCATCTATACCATTTTGTGGAGATTTGACAAGGGATGCCTATCTATACCGATAATTTAGTTGAGACTGGGCAAGTCAATGCACAATTGCATCTCATAAGAACTCTTTAATGAGATCAACGCAGAAGTCCATGGCAAGAATTCTGTTCCTTCATAATCCTCTTTGAACAAAGGTCATTGAGCCTCTCTCTCAATTTCTCTTATGAAGCCAAATGAGCATTAGGCTTTATGCCTAACCAGCATAGACAGGTGGAGAGTCATTGGGATCCAAACAAATAACCATGGTTTGTTAGTGTGGCAAAGCCAGAATTGCATCACTCTAAACTGTCACAGATTTTCCCAGTGGTTTTCCAGCCTGTGAACTCCAAATCGACCCAAAAGTAACCAATAAAATGTATCTTGTGCCCAGTATAGCTACCAGGAGGCAACAATTTCCTTTCACCCCATGCCTCCAGCATCAAGGCATTCCCAATGACACTAAACCACACACACAAGTGCTGCAGCATGGGCACTTCCTTACTACCTGTTGGACTTGGCCCTTTTGGCAGGTTCAACCCTAAACTTTTTGCCTGTCTCCTAGCCTTTTCCCTGAGTAGTGTTGATGGTTTTAGGCCTCTAGGCACTTTATCACTGTGGTCCAGTGTAAAGCACGTGCGCTCTCTGTGTTACATTTGTAAGGTTGGCCTGCCCTCCCATAGGAATGCATGGGGATTCCCTGGTTAGTGTGTGTCAGTGGTAATTCCTGTTATGAGAGGAGCAGTGTGGTCAAGTCTGGTATGTATGAAATTGTATTAATAAATGCTGGCAATGGTGTGCGCAGATTTATTGTGGTTATTATAGAAATGCCACTTTTAGAAGTTGGCATTTCTGTGTGCTATGTGTCTGCCTGCCTGATGTGAATTGCATGTCTGGCTTGTGAGTGACAGGGGCTGAATGGTGTGGGGGGCTCCAGGAGGTGCAGGTTGAGTCAGCGCTAGGCTGAATGGGACATCTACATTTTAAGTAGTGGGAGGAGAAGTCCCTGGCCTCTGAATAGGAGTCTGCCTGCCCTAGTGAATGCTGGCTCCGGCCCCCTGTGGTGTGTCTGAGGACGAGCCCCCACCTAACAATGAGGAAAGAGGAGCCTGGTAAACAGAGTGCCCCAAAACCAGTTGCATCTGGTTTCCCCAGCCCTGTGCTTACAGACAAAAGGGAAAGGGTGAATAAATGAAGGGGCTGTGACCTCATGAAAATGTTCTGGTGTACTGTTCCTGACTTGGAGGGCCTGCCGCTGCTGCTGGGCTCCAGGAGGAACCGCCACGAGGGGCTGCCTCCCTGCTGGAGGGTCCTGTGTCCTGGCCTGCCTGGCCCAGCCTTTGCCCCCTGGACTTTAGACTAAACTCCTGGAATTTGATTCTAGCGCCATGAGAGCGCTTGCCTTTCATTTTTAAAGAACGCTTTGTTCTCTGCAGCTGAAGAGCAGCGCTTCTATTTTTAACTGCAACATGGCGCTGCGATCATTTTAAAAAGGGGATTTCCCCACATTTGTGCCTTTTCAAGCGGGAGCCCGCCCCACTGATTAATGCTTGAAAACCTCGGTGGCTTCGTAGCAGGTGCCTACCACGCATATTTGCATCTACTTACAAACCACGGATGCCTACCCTGCATTTTTGCTACGCTGAGTGGGTGCCCACCCTGCTTTGTATGTTTAAGGAAGAAGGAGCCTACCGCTCATTGCCGCCAAGAAAAATCACCGCTGCGGTCCAGAGTTTCGCAAAGTGCCGCCAGGTTGTGGGCAGAGCCAAAACCGGAAGCTAACGGCCGGGAGGAAGGAGAGGTGAAATGCTGCAGCAAGCGGGGCTCCCGTGAGCGGTGAGAGCGCAGGGAGAAGAAACGCTGGCACACCAACCATCAGGCGGGAGCCGCCTGGTGCTCAACAAGAGCCGACCTGCAGTGAGGAGTCCGCAGCCCAGTGAAGGAGGCGCCAAGGGAGAAGACAGGAGCCTTGCAGATTCCCAGTAACTGCAACCCTAGAGAGCCGGTGAGTGAGGGCTTCGCTGGCACACGGTCGGTGCAGGCCCGAGTCATTGTGCAGGTTTGATGCTCCCAGAGGCACATTGCTTGTGCCTGGAGCATCATTGGGGGCTGAGTTTAGAGCATATTTTCTTTGTGCTCCCCAGACGCGATGGTGCCAGAGTCCCGGAGTGGGACTGAGAGGCACGTTGGTGCCAGTGTACGTTGCTGCTTCCAGCTGCCCCACAAGAGAGAGCAGCTGCAACTTTGGGGCCAAAGTGTGGAGACTTGTTGGTGCCCCTCGGGCACAGTGGGTGCCGGTGTCCTAATTTACTAAAGAGGCACCAGGAGGAGCCCAGTGCAATGGGGCTCCCCAGGCACGAGGAGTGCCATTGTTCATTTGGCCTGTCTTGTTTGGGCTTTACAGCTGCGCCGCCGTTGCGGCCAGCTACAACGGGTGGCACATGGTTGTTGGGGCACCCGTGGGGGCCCAGAGGGCACTGTGAGTGCCAGTGACCACATTTTCCTTCTCAGCTGCACCGCAATTAGCGGCAGCTGCACCGTTTAGGCCAGAGACAGTTCTGGAGGAGTCCCAGTGGGGACCCAGGAGGCACAGTGGTACCAGCGCAATTGCGCACTTTTTGCTTTAGCTGCAAGTGGCAGCTTACCCCCTGACTTTGCGGGACATAGGGCATTTGAGCCCCTGAGAGAGGCCAGTTGGCCCGGTGCCTGTTTCCGTCTGTTGTGCCCCTCCTGATTGGGGTACTCTGTGTTCATGCTAATTGTTGCTTAAGGTGGTTAGGCTTATGAGATGATTGCCTACTATGTTCTAGGCCTGATGTGAGGATAATTCTGAGGTCAGATCTTTACCAGTAGTAACTGGTTGTGTCCTAGTTATGTTTACTATTTGTGCTACATTTACCATTTGTGATTTGTGCTGGTTTTGACAGTGGCCCAATTGGCCCGGTCATGTGTAGATAATCCCCTGTAAATACTGCCTAGCGCCAATGGGCACAGTGTACATTGTGTGATTAGGATCTAATGTGTTTATGATAATACAAAGGCTATTTTGATATATCCTTGTGTGGAATTACTTTTGTGGTGTGCCTAGTGTGTTTCTGCTGTGAGGGTGTTGAGCAAACGCTTTACACATTGCCTCCGGGATAACCCTGACTGCTCGTGCCAAGCTACCTTGGGGGTGAGCAGGGGTTATCTTTGGGGTGTAACTCCCTTGCCCTGACTAGAGTGGTGATTTCTGCCTGGCTTTGGCGCAAGCCTTAGCCAACCATAAATCCCATTTCTAACACTATCCATACAGTCAATACATTTGGGAAAACCACTGGGACCCTTCACACAGAATAACATCAGTATTGAACTCTGGCACCTCTTATTCATTAACTGTGATGCAATTGTCTACAATAGCCTTTCACTTCTTACTAAAATAGTTTTTTTCCCCCATCAGTTACATATACTTTATCAAAAGTCGAACACCCTATGAAATTCCCCACGATACGCACTGCTGCATCTGAAGCAGGTCCTTGTGGTTTTTTGTCTCCGTTCCTTTGACGTGGTTTCTTCTGTGTTTATTTTTCAAGAAATTCTTGAAAGCACTTATGCTCACAACAGCTTTTCCTTTCCTGGTCCTGTAATAACTTATTTCCTATACAAATATTCGAGACAGTTCAATCCTTTTGGGAATATTTAAAGTACCACTCAACGTCCTCTCTGTGACAACCCATAATCTCTCTTGGACCTTCTTGCTTTTAGTCTTCATCATCATTTGATCCCCAAAATCGTGATCATACCTGGTAGTTCGAATTCATATGACACGGAAAGAGTTCTTAACGTGCAGACACTTCGATACTTCTCAATGGAATCACTCACCCTCCTTTCGAGCCCATAAGAAGAACTTAAGCCTTGCCACTGCTGTGTTGTTATTTTTTTCCAAACTTAACTGTTTGACAGAATAATCAACGACATCAGGTTTCCTAACATACATTGATTTTTCTTTTTACATGTAGTGCCTCATACTGCACTTCTGCTATCTTGAAGCACTGCAACAGATGCCATTACCTAATGTAACACTACTATCAGAAGGATCGAGTCAGAGGTTGCTTTGCCCTAGACTTTGAACTTTTGAACTTCACAGCAATGCATATATCATCAGCTAGCATTAAGTGTATGCCACAGACTACGGCACCAGAGCACCAATTAGCAACCATGAAATTCACTATGTATCTTTGCACGATCTTAGTTTGATGCATGCCCTTAGCTCTGAAAGTGAATAAATTAACAAAACTATGTATACAATAGTGTTTCACACAGTTTTGAGGATAGGATCGTTTATGTTAAATGGAAATACATAATCCAAGACCAACACAAGCATTTGTTTGAGTGATATACATGTGACCAGCAGCTAAATGAAAACCTTCTTTACACCATTTGATCACTGGACAAATAGAGCATAACCTTTGTTATTTAGCTGGCAGCCACCTATATAGTAAATATTTACAGCTATTTAGCAAGCCATCTCAAAAACATAAAAGATTATGTACCACTAGACAACTGATTGTGTAGATACTTCCTTTTTAGGTCGAGCCTAGCGCAGCGCGCCAGCGCTGCCTAGGAGATGACCTTTTGGAATCGGTCTGCACTTTTCAAGCACTTGTGCTTGTGGCGACATCCACCTTGCGTGTGCGGGCAGCGGCGCGCAAGGGCCATCTGTTTTCAATTAGAGTGGCCACGTGCGGATTTTTACATTTGCCTGCTCACTTTCATGCGATTCTTCACTTGTCTTTTCCACCTCCTACTCGCATCACTAAAACTTTTCAGGCCCCTTCTGACAGCAGTTCTCAACCACCGTAGTCACCCCCACTCTTTTTGGGTTTTCGATAGTGATGGCATGGCTAACGGCTTTTATGTGTACCCCCAGTTAGCTGCACATGTTCCCTCTGCTTTATGTGGTTTGATGTTATGCATAACTGCAATATGAGCTTCTGGGAAAGAAAACTGTGAATCAAAGAAGCCACCGCTCCCCAAACAGCATTGTTGTAAAGCCAGGTCTATTGTTCAGAGGGCTACATTGTTCAGGGGCCAGCTCTACTGTTGCGATATGGCGCTGTATACAACTAGCAGCAGAACATCTGGTGGGTGTATCTGAAGGGACAAAGACTTAAGCTCCCGAAAGGGAAGCAGAAGCCCTCGAATAGAACAGCTACCATCCCTGTATTCATTGGTGCTCTGGAGTTTCAGATTCAGTAAGTACTTGTCTTCCAACCGCCCCCTTCCAGTTGTTTATGGTTATATGGCTTGGGGCTAATTTGTTTGTTTTCTCCCCCTTTATCTGCAATTCATGCTTTTTGCCCATTCTTTTGTTTTCTATTTAACCCTTGGGTGTCTGGCTTGGCCTCTCCGACCGCCCTCCCAGAGCAATTCTGCCTGCAGTTTAATATGGTTCATCTCTTGTTTTATTTCCTGTTTCAAACCCATGGCCCCCCCCCCCCGGCGTTACCTATTGTCACCGGGGGGGGGGGTGGGGGGGCTGTGTTTCTACCGTCTCTTTCTTTCCAGCACCAACTCCCCTCTTCCGGGTCGGCATGCTTGAGTGCTGTTAGTTTAACAGCAACTTTTGTTTGGGGCTGGATGCATAGCTCCTGGGGGCTCTCCTCCCTGTAGGGTGCACCAACGATGAGTGCCCTACTGCAGACGTGGACACTACTGTCTTCCGAGGCAGCTGCAGGATCCCTCTTGGGTGGGGGCGCGGTCTCCCCGCCTCCGGGTGTGCATGCTTCCATGCGTGCTGGAGAAAGCTGCTGACCCGGATGGGGAGGGCACTACCTTGCTTTGACTGACAGCACATTTAAACAAACCGAGAGCAGCTGCCATACAACCCCGTCAACTATAGCAGGCCAAACGATGTTCTCTAGCCTGGTGAAAATTGTATTAGATTATGTCACCCACTGCCCCTTCAGTGTAACAGCCCAACCTTCTGCTGATGCCCACAGAGCGAGTGCATCTCCATCCACGTTGGCCAGGCTGGTGTCCAGATTGGCAAAGCCTGCTGGGAACTCTACTGCCTGGAACATGGCATCCAGTCCGACGGACAGATGCCCCGAGACAAGACCATTGGGGAGGCAACAAGTCCTTTAACACCTTCTTCAGCGAGACCAGGGCTGGCTAACATGTACCAAGGGCCGTGTTCAGACACTTGGAATTGGGGAGTTGATTTTTTAAGATCGATTTGTAAATATTTTTTTGCGTGGAAACAGGACCAGAGGGTAAAGATTGTTTATCCTATCATAAAATTGCCTTACCTGCTTCTCCTGCTGTTGCTCAGACCTGCAATATGTAGGCACGTCACATATTTTTGACAGTTTTCAATGGAGTTTTGCGTAATGTCTTAATATAGTTGTATATAGTAATCTCAGTTACAATGTTTTCTAAAGTTTTGTCTCTCTGAAGTGAGAGAAATTTGTTGTACTAACTTTCTGCGCATCTTTCACCAGACGAAGTTCGCACTGGAACCTACTAACAACTCTTCCACCCGAGCAACTCATCACCGGCAAAGAAGATGCAGCCAACAACTACGCTTGCGGCCACTACACCATTGGCAAAGAGATCATCGACCTGGTGCTTGACAGGACATGCAAACTAGTTAATACGCAAACCTTTTGTAACTCTCACTTTTTGCAAGTGCAGTTTAGATGTTCATAGCCAGCACTTTGATAGTTTGTGACATATTCATGTTACTCAGTCAATTGGTTTATGGTTAATCAATATAGCCGCTTGCTTGGTTTTGATGCCCACCATGATCTCCCTATTAAAGTACTTCCGTTCCATACACCTTAGCACATAACATATTCATCGCTCTAGTGCTGTCACATGCTGAAAGTTATTGGCCTATGTTAACACCCTTGGTTCTGCATATCCTTTAGGTAATTGGGATACACTGTGTTAAGAGAACACAATACTGTTACAAAATCCAGCTACATTTGTGCCTTGATATATGTTTAGATTAACACTCCAATCTCTGGTGCCTTATTTGGGTGTGAAACACATATATAACATATACTCAATGGCTTTCACAAATGAAGCTCGTCCCTTCTCACTAAAGTTTAGATGAGAACTCTAAACCTATGTGCAATGTAAATATGTATTTATATGAGTATTTAGTTATGCAGCACAATATCCTTGGTACAACAACTGTTGCATGGCTAAACACTTAGAAGGTCCCAAAGGCGAGACCCACAGCTATGCCAATGCTTGTTTAAAACATACAATTATAAGTTTAGAAACGTGGGTGATAATGGCATCTAATAGGTCTCTTAGCTACTACAATCTTCCAAAAATGCATATTTCTAGCCACACAATCATACACACTGTATTCTTAGCATGTTTCTCGCATGGAAGACAACATATAACCTTATTCTGCAGATCCAAAACTTCACAAAGTAACTTTTTGTTGGAGTGTAGCAGTGCACAATTTGGAGGGGTTATATCAAAAACAACCAACGATACCATGCTTTGATCTGGGAAAAATGAGAGAAAAAACTATAACCCTCAGCTTTCAAGAACAAGGTTGGCTTACACATTAACAAGAAAAAACTAAAAACTGAGAGCGTACAACTATAGGAGCCAAGGTTTACCACGTGATGTACCAACTCTGTATTTAGAGCTTTTGTACCCAAGAATACATTCTAGGATTTAGAATTGCTCTCATTGCATTGTAAGCATGTGCTTAAAAAAAAGTCTAAATGACAAACTGGCTACAAGTGCCACAACTGGTAGCAATGTAAATAAGACTAGCTGCAGGGGAAGGTTTGTGCAGAAGGGAAATTGGCCCTAAAGCCACTGTTTAGGTGCACTGGGGTAGAGTTACCCGGCAGCGCAACCAAATATCATATGGTTAATCCACACTTAAACATTGGACAGATTCGTGGGGACAAGTTTCCAAAGTTCATGCGATTGGCTGTTCCAGTCTATGTTTTTTCTTTGAACTCCTGAATTTATAATGGAACAAAGGAAATTGCAAATGCCAAAGTAAAAAAAAAAACATGAACTGGGGCAGTGTACCTAATCGTAGATAGGTAAAACGTGTCAGAGCTGCAATTTTCGAACCCACAATTTAAGACGGTGCATTCAGAAAGGGTTAGGCGAAGAGTTTAAAAAAATTAACTTCAAACAGCTGCACCATAATGCATCTTGTTGGGCAACTGCACTACTACCAGCTCCGAGTGTTGCAGTCACCTTAAACCACTCACTATCTGTCACCCTGCAAACAATAATTTTGTTCCTTTCTGATAAAATAGGGCAACTGCGCCTCCAATTAAATCAACATATTGCCAACGGTTACAAATGTCAAACTTACCTTCTCAAATCTAAAGGGATATATTTGCTCGGCGGCTTACAGGGATGTAATTTCTTTCACTCTCTTGCTCTTCGGATAAAATCAGTGGGGTGGATAACTTTTTTTAAATTTCCCTGCGAACCAAACCCGCTTCCGTCCGACAACCCCAGGCGTCCAATGAAATCAAACCAGCCGCAGAGGCTCATGGGCGTGTGGTCGGAAAAGACTGTGGCTGGCTTCGGCGGCCATGTTGCTGGAGGCTCTGGAAGCTAACTACAAGGAGCACTGAGACTGAGGCGGCTTGTCTACAAACCTGATGTTCGAGCAGGCGATCGTAAATTCCGGCTAACTGTTCTATATGCGGAAAAATGCATACAAAGTATTGTCGATTAAGTCGAACAATATTGGCATCGTTTATTAAAAGAGCAGGGCGCCTTCTCCGTAGTGTAAAGAGTACAAGAGGAAGTAGGTTGAAGAAATTATACCTATTCCTACAGTAGGAACTAATAAGGGTGTTAATAGGGTGTAATTTAATTTTAGTATATCTCCTTTCACTATTGTGTTACCATATTGCTTAAGCGCTTTTATTACAGCTTGCATGTTTCACTTATCTCTTTACTTCTTTACTATTTTATTAAATGTATTGTTAGGTCAAATTAGTGTTATGATTAAGAAGGAGAGATGTGGTATCTAGGTTACCTGTATCTTGGTAACATGATGCCACGAGCTCTAGAATGTAGTGCTGGAAGGAAGCATACGTACTGTGCAATTTAAATATGTAAGGTGAGCGAATCACCGTTGATGCGCTCAGTTGTATGGAAACAGTGTGATTAATTACGTAATCACGGTTGACTCGTGGAATTTAAAGGTAAAGCTTCCCTTTCTCAGCTTTTGCTCTCTGTGTAACACTGTTACTTTAAGGTGTGCGAATCACCGTGATGCGCATCATCGCCTCTGCCTATAGTTCTTGTCACTTACTTGTACTTGTTCTTCAGTCCCCAACCCACTCCTGTCACCAAATCGCATCAGGCACTGCATCTGTGCAGTTCTTGTCATCAATATGGCATTAACGTACGTCAGCATGCTTCTGTACCTTATGTCACACATTAGCTTTTGCTGACCCTGCTAACAGTCTCTGAAAACGTCACTGCCTAGTGACTTGATTTATTCATGCGCACCCTCGACCAGCGCAGTGTCGCATAACCTAGTGCGAGCAACGCCTCTTCAATGCTTGCACTCACCAAAATCGCCGCTTGATCCACCTTCGAAATCTCTGCCGACTGTGTTGCAGCTTCACTTTTGGCTCACATCCTCGCTGCTTCAATCGTGTCTGACCCACAACACTCGAGGAGTCCGATTAAGGAAGTCTGCAACAGCTCCGCTTGCTCTCCTCCTCTCTTTAGGTGCAAAGAGCTTGATATGGAGCCGGGATCCCATCCTTGTTGCCAATATGTAAAGACGATTTGTACAAGTGGAGGTAGGTTGAAGATTTATTGAAGAGCAAGCATGTGGCAACCAATGCCACCAGTATCTCTTTCAACTCTGTCATCGCCCGCTCCCTTCCTTCCATAACTGAAGTCTAGAACCTGTTGCATCACGCTACCAAGGTACAGGTAACCTAGATTCCAGAGCAAGTTCGGTACTAACTGATCAGACGGAGGTCCTCATCCTTGGCTGCACACCCTCAGCCTGGGGCGACTCCTAGTTGCCGACCTCCCTGGGAGCAGCACCGACACCCACCGTCCACGCACGCAACCTGAGGCTCATCCTCAACTCCACTCTCTCCATGACCAAGCAAGTCAATGCCGCCTCATCCTCCTGTTTCAACACCGTCTGCAAGCTCCGCAAGATCTACAGATGGATCCCATTAAAAAAAAGAACGGTCACCCCAGCCCTCGTCAGCAGAAGACTAGATTACAGAAACACCATCTTCGCAGGAACCTCAGCCAAACTCCTAAAACGTCTACAAAGCATACAGAACGCCTCGGCACGCCTGATCCTTGACATCCCCCGCCGAAGCCACATCACACCCCACCTAAGAAACCTGCACTGGCTCCCCGTCAAAAAAGGATCACCTTTAAGCTCCTCACCCACACACACAAGGTGCTCCACAACAACGGACCGGCATACCTCAACAGTCGACTCACCTTTATTTATTTATCCAATTTCTTAAGCGCACTGCCACCTAACAGGCATCTTGGCGCTGGTAACTCTGAGACCGTGTCAGTACAGGAGGGAGTTGAAGCGCAGGGCTAATTCATAGGGAATAGCCAGGTTTTAAGGTTCTTTCTGAACGCAAGCAGCTCCCCATGTTGCCGCAGTACAAGAGGTAGAGTGTTCCACAGCCTAGCTGCGGCCACCCCGAATCTTCTGCCCCCTGCCCTGACTTTGTTGAAGCGTGGTACTTTTACTAACATTCCTTTCGAAGAGCGAAGCTCTCTGCCCGGGACGTACCACTCAAACATTTGCTGAAAGGAGATTGGACCTTTTCCGTGCAGGGCTTTAAAAACTAAGCACAGAGATTTAAATTTAATTCTCTGTGCCACTGGCAACCAGTGCAGCTCCGAAAGTGCTCCAGAGGCAGAGGTCCGCCTTGGCCAGCCTAGTACCAACTTAGCCGCAGCAGATTGAACCCACTGAAGCCTATCTAACAGGAATTTGGGGGATCCAAGGAGTAGAGCATTACAATAATCTACCCGACTGAGTATGGTACTGCGTGCAATTAGGGCACGGGCTTGAGATGGTAACAGGGGAAAGATCTTCCTCAAAGAGCGCATAATCCCCAGACAGCAGCTCACCACTTTCTCCTGATCCAGCGGGCTATAGAAAATATATCATAAACTACGCTACCCAACTTCATAACCTATAAACAAAATTCTATACTAAATATGGACCCATTTATAAACCTGATATATTTTGGGCCTACTGAATCAGGTGGTCAGAATAAATCTATATACACATTATCTACACACTATATACATATTTATACATTTGCAGAAAGAATATTGTCATTAGAATAAAACCCAACCATTTAAACGACCACTATAGGCGACGTGATCTAGCTAAAGGTAACCTATACTTCTAAATAATCAAGACCAGCTTGTTTGTCAAAAGTAAGATTTTATTTTCTAAATTATGGTATATATGTTGAAAGTTTTATAAATGAAATTTATTTGTAATAAAGCAAGCATGATGGTAAGAAATAAGAAAAATACAATTTAAGCAATTGAATCAAATTTAAAGAAATTATATAAAGTTTAGCATTTCTAAAACCTATTTCCCTAACTGAGCTAAATAGACAGAAATTAAAGTAAAGTTCTTTGAGGATTCTTACGTGCTCCACGCAAAGTCCAGCAGCACATCACCCTCATCAGAAAGTCAGAAAGCAGCAGCCAGCCCAACCCTAAGGGCATGACTTTTTATACCTTTCTACGCTAACTAAACTAGCAAAGGAAAGTTTTCAGAAATCTACGACGTCCCATTGGTTGAGAGTGACAAGTGACATGTCACCCGATTCTTAAAAAGTTCCACAAAAATCATGTCTTACAAAGACCATTGTCTCTTCCACGTGAAGCCAGAGGCTTCCTGCGATTGCAACTTTGTATTAAGTCATCCTCGCAGCTTCCATAGTCTTTCAGTGCAACTTCCGCGGATGCCAAGTTAAGGACTGACAAAAAGTTTACTTTCGACCTTGGCCATGTCCGACAGAATGATGTCAGCTCATCAGTCTTTGCTTTGTGAATGCAGCTTCAATAAACGTTTTAATTCAGAATGGGCGTCTCGTGACTTTTTGCAGAATTATAGTTCAGCTCTTATTTTGCGGCTCAAATAGCTAGGCCTCAAAAGCAGGCAACTTATGATTTCTAGTATAAAACAAACACAAGAAAAGTATTAATGTAAGAAATAAAGTATATTCTGTATCCACCCCATGGTTTACTAATTAATTAACCCACCCTATTAATCAAAATGTTACCTAGCCATTGCAAACAAATAAAGCAGCGTTTATAATTACCAGTCTCCGTTTTTCAATGAGACCCATATGCACCTAGAATAGTAGAAATGACATTACACAGACAAGGAAAAGCAAAACAAGCACATGCTTAATTTAAGTTTGCAGCAGTTAGTAATGACAAAAACGAAAACAATAAATTATTTTATTATTTAGCACGAACAAAAAGATGCAACAAATATGCACGTTTATGAGCACACATGTTAGTCCCCCCACGTGTAAAGTTTAATCTAGGTTGTATTAGCACGACATATCACAAATCATTAATATTTTTATTCATGTTATGGAAATGTGACTTTGCGAGTTTAAACAAAATTTTGTTTTCTATCTCGCTCCACCAACTCCCTCATCTGGTGATTAACAAATCACCACATCAGCACTCAAAATTTTGGTAAAATAAATTTCTAAGAAATCGATTCAAATTCATTTGTATTAGTAAACCTTAAAAGTCTGTTTCAGCATAATCTTTGCAATTAACATGACGCTCTCTATGTAACTCCTGTAACTCGATCTCCCTTTCCTCTTCTTTTCTCAGTTTATAGATTCTCTTCTTTTCCTTCAAATGTTTCTTTCTTTTATGTAACAAACAACCTACTTTAGTCAAAATAAAAATGAATACTATTATAATCAAAGGTGCCAGAATCTTGCCAAGAATTGAACTTCCGATATTATGAAACCAGTTTTTAATTGCTTGAAACCTTTTTGAAAGTTTCTCTGTAAAATCTTCTTCTTCTAAAGGAATTATTTCTGAATGCATTTGTGTAATATTCTTAATATACATTTCAATATTCTTACTTTCATCCGGTATATATGTACAGCAATGTTGGACATGTAAAATGCCACAGACTCCTCCCTCCTTTGCTAGGAGTATGTCTAAAGCAAGGCGATCTTGAATTACCATGGATCTAATTGCAATAACTTCAACATTCACTAATTGAAATCCATCAGCAGTGTCAGTTGATAATCTATCAACTATAGTGGACAATTTTCTGATTCTCCCTGCATTTAGGGTTATACCAACAAAAGGTATTACAGCTTGAAAAATATCTCCCAGAACTTCAGTAAAAGTTTCTCTTTTAGCTCTATTTACATAATTATGAATTTTAAATAATCCTTCTGAATCTCTGTCAACATGAAACACTTTAGGAAAAACAATTCCCACATAACAAGTTCCATACCAATGGTCTGGAAGGTTATAGTAAGCTTTGTCACCACAAACAAAATAAATTCCAGGGAAGATAGGATCTTTTCCACCTTTAAATCCCCAACCTCCCATTATCAGATAAGTATCTTCACAGTTGCTTGCACCTACAAAATAATTATCAAAAAGTGTGTTATCTCTTCTAATGCAAAGCTTTCCACTAACAGGCTTGTCTATGTGAATTGCAATATTTTCAAGCATTTTGCCATTTAATTTCTCATCCTCTTTTTGCCAGAAGGATGACTTAGTCTGCTTGACTAATTCATTTCTCTTATAAATTGCTCTTCTCTCCTCAACCATATTCAAAAATTTCTTTCCTTCAGCACTTAATTTACATGTCAGATTATTCTTATAAGCATACTCATAAGTGAGTTCGTTAGTAACAAGGAAATATTCTCTTAATTGTTTAGCTTTCTTATGCTTATTTAAAGCATTATCAATTTTAACATTAGCAAAAATCTCATCATAATTTGAATAGTAATATTCTAAACGACCAGTTTGATAAAATAAACTAGTTAATACACTACATGTAACAGCATAAGTGAGAGGAAGCATATTATATGTTACTCCCTCAGAAACAGAAGCGGGTAACTTAACACATACATAACAGTCCTTTGCATCCATTACCTTTACATATTCACTCAAAAGCTTTGTGAATGTATTACTTGAAAAATCACCTATTGATTTATCTTGATGAATGTTAGGCTGATGATCAATTACTTTTGCAGATGCACTATGTTTAGTTTGGCTAACCAGAGCTTTGCTTGTTATGTTAACTTTGTGTAATTCTCTATTCATTTCTAAAGGTATAATCACAGCTAGTACCAACCAGAGCAGAACTAAAATGAGCAGACACACCAGAGTCATCTTACAGCATCTTTTAAAAACAGAACATCTTGAAGTGCTCTCCTTAACGTAAGGCATTTTTAGGTTAGTTTTAGCCTCAAAAATAAAAATAAATTTTAAAATTTATATACACCCCCCTTTTAAAATATATTTTTCTTTTATAACCCTAAACAAGATTTCTTCGACCTTATGTCATACATAAGTTTTCTTCTACTAAACAGTTTCTCTTCGACCTTGTGTCAACTAACAGGATTTCTTCAGCCTTTTGCCAATTTAATAATTCTGTACTTTAATCATTGTCACTAATTTCTTGGATTTCGTTTTCTTCTTCACTACTATCATATATGTCAATAACAGGTGGAATTACTAAGTAAGTCCACTCAGGAGACTTGTATTTCTGGTTTGGTCTAATTATTCTCTTCCCTTTTCTCGATATTACTTCAATCTTTCTTCCAACTCCAATTTCTTTTCCTGGACTCTTTTGACTACTGATTTCTTCAACTTGTTCTATTGGCTTTTTAATCAATCTGACTCTCAATCTTCCACCAGGCCAGTAGTCTGCTTTTCTCACGTACTTCTTCTTTGGTTCAGAATTATTCGATTCTGACTTCCAAGTCCTTTTCTTTCTGTTTTCACTTCCACCTTCCACGTCACTTTCTTCAGTTTCGTAGTCTGAAATTTCAATTGACTCAGGAACTTCTCTATTCGGCAATTTCACTCCTTCAGGAACTTCACTTTGTCTTCCATCACTGGTACTCGGTAATTCGTTCTCTTCTTCTTCTTCAATTACCTCTAGCTTCCCAGATTTTGGATTTCTGTTCCTTACTTCAGAGCTTGTTCTCTGCCTTTCGATACTCTCCTGGTCTGAAACTTCCTTCGGTTCAGCTTCTTTGTCTTCAATATAGACAACTGAATCCTCAGTTATCTTTCCTTTTAACAGATCCTCTTCACCTTCAGAATCTATTTCGATTATTTCTAAGTCTTTTCTTGTCAGATTTTCATTCACTGACACAGTTTCCAGATGTCGACTTTCTTGTCGATCTTCAGAATCTGGAATTACTTCACCTTCTGTTCTGTCTTCTGCTTCAGAATCAGAATCATCTGTGGTATCACTTTCAACATCAGAATTCTCAGGAGTTGGTATTGGAATAGTATGACTTGGATGAATCCAGCGCTTTAATCCTCTGCACTTTACAGCATTAGTAGTGATTAATATTACCTGCCTAGGTTTCTGCCATCTAGGAGATAGACAATTCCTCCTCCGATGTACTTTCGTTCTGACCCAGTCTCCAGGTCTCAGATCATGTGTCAAAACTTTGTCATTTGATTGAGCTTCAGTTCCCACCTGATTAGACACAGAAGTTACCATATCAGATAACCTTTTACAGTAATCCAAAATTGCACTGTCATTTATGCTCAACAATTTACCTACAGGTACAAAAGCTTGCCTCATAACTCTTCCCATTAAAATTTCATGAGGACTCAAACCTGTCTTTTTATCTGGTGTACTTCTTAATGACATCAAAACAAGTGGAAGAGCATCAGTCCACTTAACTCCTGTTTCTAGACACATTTTTCCAATTCTGTTTTTGATAGTTCCATTTATTTGTTCAACTACACCTGATGCCTCTGGTCTGTATGCACAGTGTATTTTCTGCTCAATGCTCATAGCTTCACAAATTAACTTCAACAGTTTGTTATCAAAATGGCTTCCTCCATCACTTTCAATAGTAACTGGAAAACCGTACCTTGGGATGATTTCTCTGAGCAATAGTTTTGCTACTGTAATTGAATCACAATGTCGTGTAGGGAAAGCCTCTACCCATCTTGAGAATAAGCATACAATTACAAGTACATATTTCAAACAATTGTGTAAGGGCATTTCAATGAAATCTATTTGTAACCTGGTAAAGGGACCACCCTCTCGACCAATTATTCCTGTCCCCACCACTGATTTTCTGTTTGGATTCATTTGTTGGCATGACAAACACCTTTGACAAAAAGATTCTGCAATGGTTCTAAATTTTGTATTGAACCATGTTTCTCTAAAAAGTCTGACCATAGAATCTCTTCCTAAATGTGCAGGACCATGATATAATCTGGCCATGTCAGAAATCAAACAATTTGGTAAAACTACTCTGCCATCTTTGTAAACCCACACTCCATCTTCATCACGTGGTCTACAATCTGATCTTAACCATAGGTCTTTTTCTTCATCTTCTGCTTCGTTTTGTAAATCTCTAATCTCATTCCATGTTTCTACAACAGTTGTTAGCATTAATGAATTTGAATCAGTTTCTGTACTTCTATTCCGATTGTAAGAATAATTTTTCCTTGCGCAGTACTTTGCTGTTTCATCTGCGAAGGCATTTCCTTTGGAAATATAATCAGTTCCTCTAGTGTGCGCTGCACACTTGACTATGGCAATTTCTTTTGGCAATTGTATTGCTTCAATTAATCTTCTAATGAAAACTGCATTTTTAATTGGTGATCCTGTTGATGTCATGTATCCTCTCTGTGACCAGAGTTGTCCATAATCATGCACAACTCCGTATCCATACTGACTATCAGTAATGATGGTAACTCTTATATCTTTTGATATTTCACATGCACGAATTAAAGCAATCAATTCAGCCACTTGTGCTGAACGAACTCCTTCAAGACATGATGCTTCTTCAACATCTTCGACTGTACAAACTGAGTATGAAGCTTTCAAGACACCACCTTCGGATCTTAAGCATGAGCCATCTACAAAGTAGACAAAATCCGATTCAGGCAAAGGTCTGTCTTTGATGTCTTTTCTAGGTTTAGTGCAGAATTCCATGACATCTAAACATTCATGTTCTGTCTCAATGTCATCAACAATTTCAGAATCAGGCAGTAATGTAGAAGGATTCAGATTCAAACATCTTGAAATCGAAACATTATCTGCTCCCAGTATGATTTTCTCATACTTTGTCAATCTGCTACTTGTTAAATGTTGAGTCTTACCTCTTGTCAGTAATATTTCAACTGAATGAGGCACAAAAACTTTCACAGGAAATCCCATTATGATTCCTTCACTTTGTTCAAGGCTGATACTTGTAGCTGCGACTGCTTTCAAACAACCTGGTAATGCTTTTGCAATTGGATCAAGAACTGCAGAGAAGTATGCAATAGGTTTCTTTAAATTTCCATGTCTCTGTATTAATACAGATAATGCACATCCTTCTCTCTCACTGCAATACAGTTCAAAATCTTTCTCATAATTTGGCATACCCAAAGCAGGAGCTTGGCATAAGCTCTTTTTCAGGTTCTCAAAAGATTCCATCTCAACATCATTGAGAATAATTGGATCTTTTACATCTGATTTGGTCAGTCTTTGTAGTGGTTTCGCAATTACTGAAAATCCACTTATCCATTGTCGACAGTAACCTACCATTCCCAAGAACATTCTAACCTGTCTTTGTGTTCTTGGCGGTAACATTGCTTGAATCATTTTTATTCTCTCTATTGTTACTTGTCTTTTTCCCTTTGCAATTCTGTGACCAAGATATTTCACTTCTTGTTTGCAAAACTGTAGTTTTGCTGGGGACACTTTATGTCCTTCTTCTGCAAGGCGATTTAACAGAATTATTGTGTCTGTTACACAATTTTCTCTTGTCTTTGCAGCTATTAACAAATCATCAATATACTGCACCAGTGTAGACCTACCTGGTAAGTCTAAATCTTCTAATGATCTTTTTAACAGTTCGTTAAAGATTGAAGGACTTTCTGTATAGCCCTGAGGGATTCTTGTCCATCCAAGGGTCTTACCTTGGAATCTGAAAGCAAAGATTTCATAACTGTCTGGGTGTAAAGGAACAGTAAAGAATGCATTGCAAAGGTCAATGACTGTGTACCATTCAGCATCATATGGAATCTGAAATAGAATTACTGCTGGATTTGGAACTACAGGACAACATGGAATGACAATTTGATTAACCTTTCTCAAATCTTGTACGATCCTAAATGTTCCGTTAGCCTTTTTAACTCCCATAATTGGTGAATTACAAGAGCTACTCTTCATTTCCTCTAATACACCTTGCTTGATTAATTTTTCAATTACAGGTGTAATACCTTCAATTGTCTCTGTCTTCATTTTATACTGTGGAGTGTTTGGAAATTCTATTCCCTGCTTCAATGCAATTTTAACAGGATCTACATTTTTCATCAGACCCATCTCATTCCCAGTAAAATCCCATATTTCAGATTTCACTGTTTCCTTTAGCTCTTCAGGTAAATCCTTTTCTTCAAATGCAGGAAACAATTTTGTTTCTTCTGCTTCCATCATCATCATTGTCATTCTATACAAACCATCTTCCTCCATTGTTTGTAATTCAACTCCTTCAGGAGAACAATATATTCTGCAATTCATTTTACATAGGATGTCTCTGCCTAATAGATTTACTGGACTACTATTACAAACCACAAATCTGTGTTTGTCTTTGTAATTTCCAATTTCAACTGGTACTGGATCAGTTAAGTCTGTTTTAATTTGCTGATTACTTACTCCAACAACTTGGATGGTATCCCCAGAGAGAGGTAGGTTTTCAATTTCTACTGATCTAACAGTAGAACGGGTAGCACCAGTGTCCACTAGAAAAGTGATGTCTACATCATTAACTTTCCCGTTTACATAAGGACCGGACTGGTCAACCTCAAGAGTGGCTCCAACAACACACTCTTCCTCCTCTCTCGGGCACCGTCAGCAATAATCATCAGAATCACTGTCTTGGTTTTCTGTTAATAAAAACTGTTGTGAAGCATTTTGCATTTGAACCTTTTGCTGCTTTTGCTGTTTTTGTGGTTTTATTACCTGTTCACATCCCTGAAATCCCACGTTTGGATTATATTTTTGAACTCCCCCACAATTCGGAAAAGGTGGTTGTGGCAATTGGTCTTGACGATTATTCACCTGTTGTTGTTGCTGTTGTTGTAACTGTCGCTGAATATTAAATTCATTTAACCCCTGTTGCATCTGTAGCTGTTGCTGCACGTTAACACCATTCTGCATCTGTGGATTCAATAAGGGATTCTTTAAGTTTCTAGGAGGATGAGGACACTCGTCCCTCCAATGTCCAATTTCGCCACAATTAAAACAAGGTAATCTTTGTTTCAGCTCTTCTATCTTTGGGCTAAATTTCTTTGGGAAATTATTATTACCTTTAAACTTTCCTTGTATCTGGTTCGTATTTCCAGTTTGAACAAAATTATTGTTCTTATTTCCCATGCTGGCAATCTGTTGCTCAGCCACCTTTACCTGTGCCCACATGGCTTTCTCCTTCAGCTTCTTCTGTTTTACTTCTAATTCATCGCTACAATATTTTGCTTTTCTCAGAATATCATCTATAGATAGTGCTTGCCATCCGACAATACTAGTTCTGATCATTTCTCCAATTTCAGGTTTTAATCCATAAACAAATCTATAGATAAAATGACTCATGTCTTTTTCATCTAATTTTTCATAACCACTGTATTGTTTAAAGATTAACAGTAGTCTTTCATAAAAAGAATGAACTGATTCTTTTGTTTCCTGCTCTGTTCTTTCTATTTTAACCCAATCAACTTCTTTGGGTGGAATTTTGTTTTTCATCCAAACAATTACTTTCTCATAAAAATCCATTACAAGTGGATTTGGGGCACCTGTTTCTTTAATTCGCTCAGGTTCTGCTTTTGGCCAACTAATAGATATTTTGCATTCTGTCCAAAGATCAGATGGAACAACAATGTCAAAAAATCCATCTAAATCAATCCACAGAACTTTTGACACTTTGATAAATCTATCGACTTGCCTGTACCACTCAACAGGTTTCTCTCTTAATTTTGGAAAGTCATTTGTGAATAACAGAATGTCTTGTCTTGACCATGGGACATGAACATATCCTCCACCTGCAACTTCTCTCATTGGAAATTGTTTTGACATTCTTTCTAATCTTTCATCTTCCTTCCTTTTGGTCCATTTCACTCTCCATTTGTTCAGTTCTCCTAGCTTTTTGATATAGACAATCAAATCTTTAATGTGAACTATTCTTCCCATTGAGTTCAAACTCTCAATGTCACTTTCTGAGAAATCTAATCTGTAATGCTTTGCAAAATTCTTTTGTTTACTTACATCGATTTCAAGTTCTGCAGCTAAATCCTCTAATTGATCATATTTATTTTTTGTTTTCCACTGAATACTTTTGCAAATGAATAATAGTTCATCATCCCGATAGTAATTTAAACTATCTGGGCCAATTGTTCCAATTATTAATTCTTCTATATTCGCTTTTAATTTGGCCACATCAAGTTTTGGTGTGGTTACCCTAACTTCAGGACTTCCTACATCTGACATAGCACCCATTGGTGTTTTTGGAGATAAATCCTCATTAAAGGTTAAATCAGGCATTCTCGATCTAGAAGTGTTTAATTCAGTCAAGTCTGAATAAAATTTTTCAGCAGGCTTTTGAATTTCTGTATTTAAAGGAATAGTTAATCCAGTTTTGTTTGTATTTCTTTGATCAAATACAGGCTGAACAGGACCTATTGTTACTGGAACTGTGACAGCTTCCATGCTTTTTGTCATTCTTTTAATTAATTCTTCTTTAGACCTTAAATATTCATTATAATCATCATCCTCAACATTTCTTGTTTCTCTTGCATAATCTTTTGGAGGTTCCCTTGCTCTTGGTGTCATTGAAAAATGTCTACCCTCATTTCGAGCATTCTCGAATTCTGGTCTTCTAGGAGTTTCAGTGATTTCACAATTATTTGGATAAAGTTTAGGAGCTTCACTAATTGGAGGTGCACTCGGTGAAGTTTCAGTAGAAACCACCGGAGTAGACCATGATCTAGGAGGTCTCAAAGGCTGATTAGGCTGTTTATTTCTAGCAGTTGTATATATTTCTTCCATAATTGCATCCTCAGATTCACTTTCCATAGATTTTCCTGTAGGAGAACCCATTACCATTTCATGAATTAAATACAATCCTTCACTCATGTTTCCCTGTCTCCACATTCGCAATCTATCTTCATGAGTTTCTCTTTTCCATGATGGATTTTTAGAAGGTCTTTTAATTCCACTAGCTTCTCTTTGTAACTGATACATCTCATCTTCCCACTCAACTAAAGCTTCAAATTGAGTTGGTCTCGGTTTTGGAACAAGAGCATTCATTTTCTCTCGTAAGTTTCTTAAAACCCTTACATTAAATGAACCATCATCAGGCCAAGCCAAAACACCATCGTTTTTAGTATAGCGTTTCCAACTGTCAAACCATAAGACAGTATGATATCCGTATTCACCTTCCATGTACGCTGCAGGTGTTTTATACTTATGAAGTAGTTTACCACCTCGCGTTTCGATTTTCTTGTCAGGTGAAAATAAATTCTTAAATTTCTGAAATAATGTTGTCTTTTTCTCAACATGTTTAAAATGATAACTCATTTTCAAAAGTTAAATTTAATTCACAAAATCGTTCGTAAAATATTTCCGGGATGTTCCGCAAAACAACCAATCCGTGCGCGAAACACACCAACAGGCCAATGGCAGTTGAGCTACGTCACTTTTCTGCTCAACCAATAAATTTAGAGTTTTTCCGAACAACCAATCAGCTCACAGGCCGTCAGAGACTCAGGAGCCAATCAGAATACAGTTTGTGACGTAGGTCACCCAATCCCAGCGCGGCTCTGTGACGTACACAGCAGCTGCGGTTTCTCGCTTCTCACTCCTGGCGCTTACCCCTCCTTCACAAAATCTTTTCACAGCGCCATTTTAAGAACACTTTTCAGTGTAAATTAATTCTTAACAATGACTATAGAGACAACATCTGTTCGTTTCACTAATTAGGATAGTTTACATACATTCAAGTATCCACACTTCGGAATAGACGGCGCTATTCACACTAAGGATAATATTCAATTGTCAGTAGAGTAACCTTACCCCACCCTTCTAACACGTATAATTATGAACTCGCTTTGCTCTGAACCCACCGCGAAGTGAAAGTTCTAAGAGTTCCACTTGAACATTAAAATACAATTCAAACTCACACTTTTACACGGAAAATTCCCTAAATTCAAACACACATGAAATCCGTACAGGACTCTCACCTGTTTATAGAATTCATGCACCGTTAGCAAAAATAACGACGTTATCCGTACAGGGCTCTCACCTGTTTATAGATATGAAACATGTACCCGTACAGGACTCTAACCTGTTTATAGATAATCATGCACCGACGTTAAATTTTACCCTTCACTCAAGCTCGGATATAACTAATACTCTCATCACAGTGAGTTTTATGGAAGGCGCTTTGTCCCTATTCTCATGCTGCTTTGATTTCTTAGAAAATCCTCACTATACAAGATTCAGACCTAGCCCTAAAACTGTGCTGCTCGGCGACAACACTATGGTACACGGCGATACCTCTTGTGATACTCGGCGATATCACTACAAACTGAACAGATGGCTTGCGTGACTAATTTCTCGCCACACAATCTATACCGGTATAGCTTACAGATAGGCACGAAAAACGAACTTAACAAGTGTTAAAACATTGATCCTATTTGCATACCATGACGCAATCCTTAGCAACCAACATGTTACCTTGGTTACCCCTTAGCAACCATCCTCTGCTACCAGAGAATTGATCCAGCGGGCTATAGAAAATATATCATAAACTACGCTACCCAACTTCATAACCTATAAACAAAATTCTATACTAAATATGGACCCATTTATAAACCTGATATATTTTGGGCATACTGAATCAGGTGGTCAGAATAAATCTATATACACATTATCTACACACTATATACATATTTATACATTTGCAGAAAGAATATTGTCATTAGAATAAAACCCAACCATTTAAACGACCACTATAGGCGACGTGATCTAGCTAAAGGTAACCTATACTTCTAAATAATCAAGACCAGCTTGTTTGTCAAAAGTAAGATTTTATTTTCTAAATTATGGTATATATGTTGAAAGTTTTATAAATGAAATTTATTTGTAATAAAGCAAGCATGATGGTAAGAAATAAGAAAAATACAATTTAAGCAATTGAATCAAATTTAAAGAAATTATATAAAGTTTAGCATTTCTAAAACCTATTTCCCTAACTGAGCTAAATAGACAGAAATTAAAGTAAAGTTCTTTGAGGATTCTTACGTGCTCCACGCAAAGTCCAGCAGCACATCACCCTCATCAGAAAGTCAGAAAGCAGCAGCCAGTCCAACCCTAAGGGCATGACTTTTTATACCTTTCTACGCTAACTAAACTAGCAAAGGAAAGTTTTCAGAAATCTACGACGTCCCATTGGTTGAGAGTGACAAGTGACATGTCACCCGATTCTTAAAAAGTTCCACAAAAATCATGTCTTACAAAGACCATTGTCTCTTCCACGTGAAGCCAGAGGCTTCCTGCGATTGCAACTTTGTATTAAGTCATCCTCGCAGCTTCCATAGTCTTTCAGTGCAACTTCCGCGGATGCCAAGTTAAGGACTGACAAAAAGTTTACTTTCGACCTTGGCCATGTCCGACAGAATGATGTCAGCTCATCAGTCTTTGCTTTGTGAATGCAGCTTCAATAAACGTTTTAATTCAGAATGGGCGTCTCGTGACTTTTTGCAGAATTATAGTTCAGCTCTTATTTTGCGGCTCAAATAGCTAGGCCTCAAAAGCAGGCAACTTATGATTTCTAGTATAAAACAAACACAAGAAAAGTATTAATGTAAGAAATAAAGTATATTCTGTATCCACCCCATGGTTTACTAATTAATTAACCCACCCTATTAATCAAAATGTTACCTAGCCATTGCAAACAAATAAAGCAGCGTTTATAATTACCAGTCTCCGTTTTTCAATGAGACCCATATGCACCTAGAATAGTAGAAATGACATTACACAGACAAGGAAAAGCAAAACAAGCACATGCTTAATTTAAGTTTGCAGCAGTTAGTAATGACAAAAACGAAAACAATAAATTATTTTATTATTTAGCACGAACAAAAAGATGCAACAAATATGCACGTTTATGAGCACACATGTTAGTCCCCCCACGTGTAAAGTTTAATCTAGGTTGTATTAGCACGACATATCACAAATCATTAATATTTTTATTCATGTTATGGAAATGTGACTTTGCGAGTTTAAACAAAATTTTGTTTTCTATCTCGCTCCACCACTCCACATGCACCTCCAGAGAGAGGTCACAGTCAAATGTGACCCCTAAGTTGCGAACTGTTTTTACCGGCAAGCCGGGGTTGGGGAACTCTGGTGGCCACAGATTCGTGGGCAGCCCTTCCCTGTTCTTATGTGTTTTAACATGCATCAATTCAGTCTTAGCAATGTTAAATTGAAGGGAGTTCTCCTTCAGCCATTGTGTCATATCTCCTAGACATCTATGAAACTCTTCTGCTGAGATGGACTGCTCTCCCTCCAGGGAGAGAATGAGTTGGGTGTCATCAGCGTAATTGATGACTTGGGGACGCTGTTAACTTTACTTACCTGCCGTGAGGGGAACGGCTGCTTCTTCCCGTCGCTCCACCAGCGCGAGGGCAACGCCGTGAGGGGAATGGCCGGTGCGCCCACGCTGCAACCCTGACTACAGCCACCGGGGGCCCCAGGAACTACACCTCCCAGGTGCCCCAGCGGCAGAATCACGTCCCTGACGCCACCTCTGCGCCCGGAGGCGCCACAAAAGAGAGGAGCGCCGAGCGCTCTGTGGGACGCTGTTAACTTTACTTACCTGCCGTGAGGGGAACGGCTGCTTCTTCCCGTCGCTCCACCAGCGCGAGGGCAACGCCGTGAGGGGAACGGCCGGTGCACCCACGCTGCAACCCTGACTACAGCCACCGTGGGCCCCAGAAACTACACCTCCCAGGTGCCCCAGCGGCGGAATCACGTCCCTGACGCCACCTCTGCGCCCGGAGGCACCACAAAAGAGAGGAGCGCCGAGCGCTCTGTGGGACGCTGTTAACTTTACTTACCTGCCGTGAGGGGAACGGCTGCTTCTTCCTGTCGCTCCACCAGCGCGAGGGCAATGCCGTGAGGGGAACGGCCTGTGCGCCCACGCTGCAACCCTGACTACAGCCACCGGGGGCCCCAGGAACTACACCTCCCAGGTGCCCCAGCGGCGGAATCACGTCCCTGACGCCACCTCTGCGCCCGGAGGCGCCACAAAAGAGAGGAGCGCCGAGCGCTCTGTGGGACGCTGTTAACTTTACTTACCTGCCGTGAGGGGAACGGCTGCTTCTTCCCGTCGCTCCACCAGCGCAAGGGCAACGCCGTGAGGGGAATGGCCGGTGCGCCCACGCTGCAACCCTGACTACAGCCACCGGGGGCCCCAGGAACTACACCTCCCAGGTGCCCCAGCGGCGGAATCACGTCCCTGACGCCACCTCTGCGCCCGGAGGCGCCACAAAAGAGAGGAACACCTCTCGCCCCGCAAGTCGCACGCGGGAGCGCCCGGGGCTAAGCCCGGGCAAAGGGCGGGCCCTCTGTGGCCTAAAGAGACTGGACTGGGCCAGGGACTCTACACTATTGTAATTGGACCTTCATTGTGCTGTGAGCACGTGAGACTTTATTTCATATATTTCTGTTATTTCTTATGAGTGAGTAGTGGTTATTAGTGTGTAAGCTGTGTGCCAATACTGTTTAAAATGTCAAAATCCAAAACGGCTAAAGTTGCAGTGGGTTCCGCTTCCTTGGATAACTATTTGGTTAAGAAAGTTAACCAGATAAATAATGAAAGACGTGCCTCTTTAGGGAGGGGGACTGTCATAGTGGACCTACCAGAATTATCTCCCACTAGCATGACCCTAGACGCTGAGGCAAACACGAATGGTGCTACTATAGTAGAAGCACCATTGTCCAATACAGTGAATGTTGAGGTCCACTCAGTTCAACACGCCCTGTTAAGTGAAGACACTGGTGTGCCAATTGAGGCCCAGCCTGAAAGTAGGCCGATGAGAACCTGTAGGACAGCCCTCCAAGAGGAGGGGGGGAAGCACAATAATACTAAAGCTAAAAAAAAGGATGGTAAGGTACCACATAGCCCTGCCATAACCCCTTTTGTATTTACAGGAAATAATGGCAATGGTTTTAATCTGAACTCTGATCAGTTTGCTTCTCTCATTAAAAATTTAGAAGCAACACTAACAGCGAAGATAGAGGAGCTAATTAAACCATTATCCATTAAGATTGAAACTCTGGTAACGGAAGTGGCGAGGCTGGGTGGTTTGTTATCTACACATCAGATTGCACCAATTAATGGTAGCGTACAATCCGGTGCTAAAGGGAAGGAAGCTGGGAAAGCTAATGATCAGCTGAACAAGGGGAAGGGGATTATTGTTGCAACTGCTGCCACTGGGACTGAAATATCTAATCCATCGGCTGCCCTTGCGGCAACTGTTCCGCGGACACAACCTAATTTAGCCCCTCAAAGTAGCAGAGCCCTTAGATCCCCCAGGTATAATCGGTACCTAAATTTACCACCAGATTGTGCTCCGTTTGTGGCAGTACTGACCAATGTCCCACCTTGTGGTACCCATCCCGCCTCTCCTTATGATGAATCCCACGCCTCATTGAAAAACAAGGTAGTGGCGTGGCTTAACAAAAACTGTGGCTTTCCCACTTCTTACTCAGAACAGATAATGGCAGTAAGGCGTGTAAATTGGGTGGGTCCCTCCAAATAGATAGGCACTGGGGATTGCATAGTTATAAACTTTAAACATCCCCAGCATGTGGCAACTGTCCTTCTGAGAGCTTCCTCATTAGTTTATAATGAGAATAGTGTATGCGTGCGCCCATTGGGATATTTCTACGCACATTTGTACAAACCCACACCCCAACAAAGTCTAATCAGGCGGGTGTTTGAACCACATACACCAGACCAGGACTTGCAATTTATATACAACATCACAAACCCCCGTGGTGTTGGTGGTTTGAACGAAACCTATAATAGGACTAATAGTGCTGGTCGCTATCAACATGGGTCTAACGTTAACACACAAAACAGGTACGAAGTGTTATCCGGTCTTGAACTGTGTGATTGACGGGAGGCACCTGTGTTTCAGGGCACTGTGGCTACAGGTGAATCTGTAAACATAGAAAACCCTCAGGTTATAGCGTCTGGATGCCATGTTGTCTCTTGGAACATTGCAGGACTAGCTGCTAAAATGTCTGATGAAAACTGGGTGACCTATATAAAACAATTTATGATCATCTGCCTACAAGAAACATGGTTGGTGGGGTGTGATCTTTTTCTGGAACGGTACAAGGCCTTCTATGTGCCAGCTTTACCATCAATAAGGGGTAGGCCTAAGGGGGGACTTGTAATCTTTGTGTCTATTTTAATATTATGTGAAGTTCGAAGAATTGAATCACAGCATACAGGTGTGATGGGTTTAGTTTTATCCGGAGGTAACTGCCGGGTTGGCATGGTGAATTTCTATAATGCTAACCATGATAGTGTAGGCATGAATCAAATTTTCATATTAAATTCTTTTGTTTCAAGTTTTCTGAAAGATCTGGGCCATAACCTCATGATTATGGGGGATTTTAATGTGCACCCTTGTGGAGATCCGCTGAAGAAATGCCTATCAGAATTGTATTGTGAACGCATGGGTGGTCTCCATATGGAACATACCAAGGAGGGGGAATTATGTAATGATCTGCTGAATAATTTTGATCTTTCGCTGGCCATGACACTCAGGGACCCGCTACAATGTTTTGATATCCCCACGTTCAAAGGGCATGGCAAGGGTACTTTTATAGATCACATACTTGTCTCCCTGACGATGCAAACTTTCTTAGAGTCATTCCACATTGTCTCAAGCGAATTCAGTGACCATAATCCTCTAACAATCTGTCTAAAAGGTTCCTGGGTAAAAAAGGGTAATAAGAATAACAGCCTAGGTAGGCTAGGAACAACAGATGGGAGGCGGCGGCTTAAATGGTCAATGGTCTCTGCGGACATTCTCTATAAAAACATTGCTGAAAGGTGTGCGGAGGATATCAAAGACTGTACTATTGAGGGGGGTGACCCTAGGCAGGTCCTAGCTGCTTATCAAAACGTATCGGAGAAGGTGTCAGAATTATTATCTGTCCCCAATAAGAACCAGGCGAAAGTAGGCCCGAGGTGGTTCAGCCACGACTGCACTAAAGCTGCACGCAAATTTAGGTTTGCATTGTCAGCTTCCCCGAGGAATCGGGAGGATGTAAAATTGTGCAGAAAGGAATATAAGGTTATCATTGCTTCTCGTAAGGAGTTTTTAAGAAGAGAGGCCTGGGATGAAATACTTGACCCCTCCACCCTGAATTGCAGTACCAAGTTCTGGGCACCGGTCAAAAAACCTTTTCTGGTAGATGATCCAGGAGACGGTCTTGACTGCTGCATATCCAGGGAGGAGTGGGAATGTCATTTCATAAACCTGTATTATACAGTAGATCCTGCAACCATTGATGCTGCCTCCTCTGACAGGGGAGGCACTATTAAATTTGATAAAAGGGAGGTTCTGGATGCCATAGAGGGTCTTACAGCAAATAAAGCCCCTGGACCAGACGGAATCCCACCGGATCTCTATAAATCAGATCCAGACTTTTGGGCACCCATTCTGGTAGCTGTATTTAATGCTGCCGCCATAGTGGGCTGTCCAACGTCTTGGGGATTGTCAACTATTGTCCCTGTTTTTAAGAAGGGAGATAGGGGAAGTGCTCTCTGTTATCGCCCAATATCACTAATAGATTCTATGGTTAAGATTATGGGGAGAATCTTACTGCAGCACTTAACAAGTTGGTCCACCGATAACAATATTATGTCAAATTCCCAATACGGCTTCTGTGAAGGCCGTTCTACTATAACACAGTGCCTTAACCTGTCTCTCATTTTGAATAAATATACTGTTGTACAGAAGGGAGCAGTACGCCTTGCCTTCATGGATCTGTCATCGGCCTTCGACTGTGTTAACAGGGGAAGGCTGTGGCAGACCATGAAGGAGAAAGGTGTTGACAGGGGGATTGTGGATTTCTTAGTGGATTTGCATAGTGACACCAGTGCCAATGTGAAGTTCTCATCCAATGGGGAAACCAAGGGGAACTTTAGTATTAATAAGGGAGTACGTCAGGGCTGTATTTTGGCCCCATTTCTTTTTAATTTTTATATTAATGACTTAGATGCCGTACTTCAGGAGGTAAAATCAGATTGTCCTAGAGTCGGCAGGAGGGGTATTCCTTTGCTTTTATATGCAGATGATGCGGTTTTAATTTCAAGAACAGAAAAGGGTCTCCAGGCACTCCTGAATGCTTTTAATAATTTCATGACGGATGGGGACCTTAAGGTCAATAATTCTAAATCCTATATAATGAATGTTGGCCGTCAATCTAAAAAGAAGTTCATTTTTAAATTAGAAGATGTCCTGATCCCCATCACCCATACATTTTCATATCTCGGTGTTTTATTTGACACAAAGCTAAGCTGGGCCCCACATGTGGCAAGAAAGAAGGGGGAAATGACTAGAGTAAACGCCTCCATTTTTAACTTTGCCACTAAATTGGCGAAAAAGCCAAATGCTGCCATGATGAAACTATACAACGCCAAATCAATAGCTACCGCAGTTTATGGCAGTGAGATTTGGGGCCATGCCAGTGCCGATCAGCTACAGATAACTGAAAACAATTTCTTAAAGCGACTGCTTTGTGTCCCAGCTAGTACATCGAATTTAGTGGTACATGAGGAGTTGGGAAGCCAGTATTTATCCGACATCGTGGGATTAAGACCACTGACATGTTGGGTAAAACTATGGTTAAATCATGATATTCCGTTAACCCACCAGATAGTTAAAGATCTTGTTTCGCATGATAATGCAATGTGTGTACCCTGGCTCAATTACTTGAAGTCTCAATTTCTGAAGCTTGGACGCTTGAACTTGTTTGAAAACCCGAGTGAGATAGTAAAGGGTGATGTGGCAGCAATTAAGAGGGCTTTTTATATGGATAAAAGGGTCCAAAGAGAAGAAGTTGAGCTCCGGAAACCTAATGTTAGGAAATATGTCATGTTAAGAACGTGTGACACTATGGAACTATACCTAACATGCTCCTTTTCTTCCCATGGAAAATTTCTGTTGACACGGTTCAGGTTTAACATCTTTCATCACCTTTTAATCAGACCAAAGTTGGACATTTTTAAGAAAATTGTAGCTCCCTGTGGCTGCGACGGGAAGTCTCCACAGGATATGCTGCATTTTATATTTTTATGTAGATTTTATGAATACCCCCGCAGACACTATCTTGTCACCCTTTTAAAGAAATTAAATTTTAATCAAATAAGACCTGCACTCATGTATTTACAGCTTTTGCACAGCGACAGTGTCCTCCAGGTGATAGAATTTTTAAAAGTAACTGTGAGAATTAGAAAGTGTTTAGATGAGTGATTATGTATCCCTGAAGGTTGATGCACTAATGCACTTTGTTGCACTTTGGTACTACCTGCACTTTAACTGTGATCTTGATTTTGCCTACTTACTCATTTGAGAAAATTTTTATGATTTATGAAATATGTATTATCTGTCTAGATGTAATGGTGATTTTAATTATGCAAAGGATATTTATTTTTGTGCTTTTATGGATTGAAATATATCCGAAATAAAGTCATATTGAATTGAATTGATGACTTTGATATTATAACGCTTGATGATCTTCAGCAGGGGTCTCAAATAGACAATAAAGAGAATGGGGCTGATGGCCGAGCCCTGAGGTACCCCATGAGGAACAGGAGTAAAGGCAGATTGGTAAGGAGGAAGGGAAACTGCTTGCTGTCTCACTGAGCGAAAGGAGTAAAACCATCTCCGCGCCACCCCCGTGACTCCCACCTCACTCAGCCTCCTCAACAAGATGTTATGGTTGACCGTGTCGAAGGCGGCAGACAGGTCAAGCAGGATCAGCACTACTGCCTGACCCCTGTCTGCCCGCCTCCGAAGCTCGTCCATGACGGTCACCAGAGCTGTCTCCGTTCCATGGGCTGGTCTGAAGCCGAATTGCTCCTCCTCCAGAAGTTTAGCCCATTCCAAGTGTGCGGACAGTGTGCCACTCACTGCCCGTTCAACTACCTTGGCTGGGAAGGGGAGGAGGGATATAGGTCTAACATTTTTCAGGCATTCAGGATCCAGGGAAGCTTTTTTCAGCAGAGGTGTTACGAGTGCCTGCTTCCACAAACTGGGAACCGCCCCTTCTACAAGAGACTGGTTACAGATCTTACACAACAGTGGGAAAAGCTCCACCCCGAATTCCTTCCAGTTCTTACAGGGTAATGGGTCTAGGGGGGAGCCTGATACAATACTCTCCGCTAACCTGCAAAAGTCCTCGATCTGGAGAGGGGGAAACTCCGAAAGAGCCTCCCAGACAGACTCCTTTGAGCTGTCATTCTCCGACGGCCCACTCCTGTCCTCAGTAGGGGCGAGCTATTCAATTATTACCTCCAGAGGCTCTGATGTCTTCTACACCCCAAACCGCCAACTCTGCTCCGCTGACCTCGCACTCTCAAGCATCCCCGCATCTGAAGAGCGACCACCGGTGGCAGATCGTTCTCCTACCTTGCCGCAAAGACCTGGAACTCCCTCCCCATCCACCTGCGGCAGACCTATGACCTACTTACCTTCAGGAGGCTATTCAAGACCTGGCTGTTCGAGCAATAGGAGCACCCTACCCCCCCCAAACCCCCCCCACACCCCCAGCACCTTGAGACCCTCATGGGTGAGTAGTGCGCTTTATAAAAGCCTTGATTGATTGATTAATTGATCATGGACTAACTTCTTAGTTTTCTTATTATTTTTTCGTACTTGCCAACTTTTCAAGATCAAAATGAGCGTGCTATCCATGTGTACTGCAAACATCATCAGCGAATCGTGGACATACAGGGGGGCGGGGACACAGAGAAGTAGCATCTCTCCAAGTAGTAAATTGTTGGAAATGTTGCAGTAACACTGGTCAAAACTGATATGGCTCAGAATTCTCTATGTGTAAATTAAAGTTGTGAACTTTAACGCTCATTGCATCAGTGTCATTGGTTGTAACATGAATAAAGGGCCACAGAGTAGCAAGGGCTTTATGATATTCAACATGGAGGTTTTTTTAAACAGCTCTGCCAAATGCCAAGCATCTACAGTTAGGCTAACACAAATTAATGGGTGTCGTCACATCACCACACTAAAATGGATTGCTAACCATATTAGCTCTCCCACATTGCTGGAGGCGCTTTGATCTCAGCATTGCACATCAAGCCAGGACTCATCTGATGAATCTTTTAATGGGCCCAAGGATCTGAGCAGGGCCCAGAGAAGAGGTGACTGATCAGGAAGAGGAATGACACAGCAGATGCCTGGCTGGCTCTCGCTAGTCTGCAGCAGGGATTCAGAAAGCACTGCCCAGATTGAGTTCTTAGTAGTCATAAAACAATGGGGTTACCCAAAATTAACCCAAAGAACCTGGGTAACTTATGAAACAGACAAACAATGGCAATCGGAAAAAGTAACAAGAGGCATTGGAAAACTGAATATATCAAAAGATCTCCTACCAATATATGGAAAAGAAGAACACTCTCGTAATTTCAGTCCACCGTTATGAGGTTAGGGTTATGGCAGTAGACAAGAGTTCAAAAACAGAAGATTAAGACACATACACATAATTGCATTTCTGAAAGTTTAGTTACATCACTTATAAGTCGGTCTCAAACTGCATTCTTATTCACACATTGTATCGAAAACTCTTAGCTCCGCTACTGGAAGAGGAGAAAGTGTCTGTGGGAATCCAAACGTGGATTCTTGAGAAGGAGTTCCTCAAAGCAGAGGGGACAGAGTCTATGTGTTGGAAGTGGGGGTCCTTCTCGCTTACCGCCGCCACCAAATGCTGGAGGTGGGTGTCCCGACCCCTCGCTTCAACATTAGGCTAAGTAAGGGCACCGTCTGAGATAGCCCTACTCACACCCTTAGTAGCTTGGCACGGGGTACTCACCCCCTTAGTAGCTTGGCACGAGCAGCCAGGCTTATCTCCAAAGTGGTACAAAAGGGGGGTGGTGATGGACGGAGCATCTGAACCAATCAAACACTCACACCCAGTCAACAGATCTGGGTTTAATCCATCACCGTTCTTTAGCCCACGCTGCCACCCCAGTTCAGACATGGCCATATGCAAATCAGTCTGACCCTGTGCCTCATGGGAACAGTCCAGCCCGAACTGCCAAGCCATGCCTTCCCTGGACCGGAAACAAGCTTCCGAGGACCGGTTTCTGGCATTACAGCCGTCTTCAGCCCGGCTTGCTTGAATCCAGTGGCAAAGTGAGCAAGGGACTCACGTCTGAGCATACCCTGCCAACTTATGGCGGCCAAGGCGGTACAAAAGGGGGTGGTGATGGACGGAGCATCTGAACCAATCAAACACTCACACCCAGTCAACAAATCTGGGTTTAATCCATCACCGTTCTTTAGCCCACTCTGCCACCCCAGTTCAGACATGGCCATATGCAAATCAGTCTGACCCTGTGCCTCACGGGAACAGTCCAGCCCGAACTGCCAAACCATGCCTTCCCTGGACCGGAAAAACAAGCTTCCGAGGACCGGTTTCTGGCATTACAGCCGTCTTCAGCCCGGCTTGCTTGAATCCAGTGGCAAAGTGAGCAAGGGACTCACGTCTGAGCATACCCTGCCAACTTATGGCGGCCAAAGTGGTACAAAAGGGGGTGGTGATGGACGGAGCATCTGAACCAATCAAACACTCACACCCAGTCAACAGATCTGGGTTTAATCCATCACCGTTCTTTAGCCCACTCTGCCACCCCAGTTCAGACATGGCCATATGCAAATCAGTCTGACCCTGTGCCTCATGGGAACAGTCCAGCCCGAACTGCCAAGCCATGCCTTCCCTGGACCGGAAACAAGCTTCCGAGGACCGGTTTCTGGCATTACAGACGTCTTCAGCCTGGCTTGCTTGAATTCAGTGGCAAAGTGAGCAAGGGACTCACGTCTGAGCATACCCTGCCAACTTATGGCGGCCAAAGTGGTACAAAAGGGGGTGGTGATGGACGGAGCATCTGAACCAATCAAACACTCACACCCAGTCAACAGATCTGGGTTTAATCCATCACCGTTCTTTAGCCCACTCTGCCACCCCAGTTCAGACATGGCCATATGCAAATCAGTCTGACCCTGTGCCTCATGGGAACAGTCCAGCCCGAACTGCCAAGCCATGCCTTCCCTGGACCGGAAACAAGCTTCAGAGGACCGGTTTCTAGCATTACAGCCGTCTTCAGTCCGGCTTGCTTGAATCCAGTGGCAAAGTGAGCAAGGGTCTCACGTCTGAGCATACCCAGCCAACTTATGGCGGCCAAAGTGGTACAAAAGGGGGTGGTGATGGACGGAGCATCTGAACCAATCAAACACTCACACCCAGTCAACAGATCTGGGTTTAATCCATCACCGTTCTTTAGCCCACTCTGCCACCCCAGTTCAGACATGGCCATATGCAAATCAGTCTGACCCTGTGCCTCATGGGAACAGTCCAGCCCGAACTGCCAAGCCATGCCTTCCCTGGACCGGAAACAAGCTTCCGAGGAGCGGTTTCTGGCATTACAGCCGTCTTCAGCCTGGCTTGCTTGAATTCAGTGGCAAAGTGAGCAAGGGACTCACGTCTGAGCATACCCTGCCAACTTATGGCGGCCAAAGTGGTACAAAAGGGGGTGGTGATGGACGGAGCATCTGAACCAATCAAACACTCACACCCAGTCAACAGATCTGGGTTTAATCCATCACCGTTCTTTAGCCCACTCTGCCACCCCAGTTCAGACATGGCCATATGCAAATCAGTCTGACCCTGTGCCTCATGGGAACAGTCCAGCCCGAACTGCCAAGCCATGCCTTCCCTGGACCGGAAACAAGCTTCAGAGGACCGGTTTCTGGCATTACAGCCGTCTTCAGCCCGGCTTGCTTGAATCCAGTGGCAAAGTGAGCAAGGGTCTCACGTCTGAGCATACCCAGCCAACGTATGGCGGCCAAAGTGGTACAAAAGGGGGTGGTGATGGACAGAGCATCTGAACCAATCAAACACTCACACCCAGTCAACAGATCTGGGTTTAATCCATCACCGTTCTTTAGCCCACTCTGCCACCCCAGTTCAGACATGGCCATATGCAAATCAGTCTGACCCTGTGCCTCATGGGAACAGTCCAGCCCGAACTGCCAAGCCATGCCTTCCCTGGACCGGAAACAAGCTTCCGAGGACTGGTTTCTGGCATTACAGCCGTCTTCAGCCTGGCTTGCTTGAATTCAGTGGCAAAGTGAGCAAGGGACTCACGTCTGAGCATACCCTGCAAACTTATGGCGGCCAAAGTGGTACAAAAGGGGGTGGTGATGGACGGAGCATCTGAACCAATCAAACACTCACACCCAGTCAACAGATCTGGGTTTAATCCATCACCGTTCTTTAGCCCACTCTGCCACCCCAGTTCAGACATGGCCATATGCAAATCAGTCTGACCCTGTGCCTCATGGGAACAGTCCAGCCCGAACTGCCAAGCCATGCCTTCCCTGGACCGGAAACAAGCTTCAGAGGACCGGTTTCTGGCATTACAGCCGTCTTCAGCCCGGCTTGCTTGAATCCAGTGGCAAAGTGAGCAAGGGACTCACGTCTGAGCATACCCAGCCAACTTATGGCGGCCAAAGTGGTACAAAAGGGGGTGGTGATGGACGGAGCATCTGAACCAATCAAACACTCACACCCAGTCAACAGATCTGGGTTTAAGCCATCACCGTTCTTTAGCCCACTCTGCCACCCCAGTTCAGACATGGCCATATGCAAATCAGTCTGACCCTGTGCCTCATGGAAACAGTCCAGCCCGAACTGCCAAGCCATGCCTTCCCTGGACCGGAAACAAGCTTCCGAGGACCGGTTTCTGGCATTACAGCCGTCTTCAGCCCGGCTTGCTTGAATCCAGTGGCAAAGTGAGCAAGGGACTCACGTCTGAGCATACCCTGCCAACTTATGGCGGCCAAAGTGGTACAAAAGGGAGTGGTGATAGACGGAGCATCTGAACCAATCAAACACTCACACCCAGTCAACAGATCTGGGTATAATCCATCACCGTTCTTTAGCCCACTCTGCCACCCCAGTTCAGACATGGCCATATGCAAATCAGTCTGACCCTGTGCCTCATGGGAACAGTCCAGCCCGAACTGCCAAGCCATGCCTTCCCTGGACCGGAAACAAGCTTCCGAGGACCGGTTTCTGGCATTACAGCCGTCTTCAGCCCGGCTTGCTTGAATCCAGTGGCAAAGTGAGCAAGGGACTCACGTCTGAGCATACCCTGCCAACTTATGGCGACCAAAGTGGTACAAAAGGGGGTGGTGATGGACGGAGCATCTGAACCAATCAAACACTCACACCCAGTCAACAGATCTGGGTTTAATCCATCACCGTTCTTTAGCCCACTCTGCCACCCCAGTTCAGACATGGCCATATGCAAATCAGTCCGACCCTGTGCCTCATGGGAACAGTCCAGCCCGAACTGCCTAGCCATGCCTTCCCTGGACCGGAAACAAGCTTCCGAGGACCGGTTTCTGGCATTACAGCCGTCTTCAGCCCAGCTTGCTTGAATCCAGTGGCAAAGTGAGCAAGAGACTCACGTCTGAGCATACCCTGCCAACTTATGGCGGCCAAAGTGGTAAAAAAGGGGGTGGTGATGGACGGAGCATCTGAACCAATCAATCACTCACACCCAGTCAACAGATCTGGGTTTAATCCATCACTGTTCTTTAGCCCACTCTGCCACCCCAGTTCAGACATGGCCATATGCAAATCAGTCTGACCCTATGCCTCATGGGAACAGTCCAGCCCGAACTGCCAAGCCATGCCTTCCCTGGACCGGAAACAAGCTTCCGAGGACCGGTTTCTGGCATTACAGCCGTCTTCAGCCCGGCTTGCTTGAATCCAGTGGCAAAGTGAGCAAGGGACTCATGTCTGAGCATACCCTGCCAACTTATGGTGGCCAAAGTGGTACAAAAGGGTTGGTGATGGACGGAGCATCTGAACCAATCAAACACTCACACCCAGTCAACAGATCTGGGTTTAATCCATCACCGTTCTTTAGCCCACTCTGCCACCCCAGTTCAGACATGGCCATATGCAAATCAGTCTGACCCTGTGCCTCATGGGAACAGTCCAACCCGAACTGCCAAGCCATGCCTTCCCTGGACCGGAAACAAGCTTAAGTTTAAGTCAGCGTGCCTGGCATATAAGGCCCTGCATGGTTCAGGCCCCCATTTTCTGAAATACAACCTAAGACAATACGACCCGCCCAGGACCCTCAGGTCTAGCAGTGCTATGCTACTCAAGACCCTCAGATTTAGGCAACTCAGATGTGGGGGGAGAAGCTTTGTTTTGCACACAGCAAAGACCTGGAATCAGATACCAGTAGCAATAAAAAACAGTCCATCACTGCTATCTTTCGGAAAGTCCCTAAAGACCTGGCTCTTTTCAAAATAATATTTTCCATATAATTCCCGGCTTCCCTGGCTTACCTTCTTCTCCCACCCCCGGCAGTCTTAAGTCATTTTAGCGCCAAGACGCCAACGGGCATTTGTGCGCTCTACAAATCCGATAATCAAATCAAATCAAATTGATTTTTCTACACAATTACAGTTGATTTGTTTGTAGATTACTTTTGTAAGTCCAGGACTGGATCTTAGATTCAGTCTTGGGGTCTAAGCTGGAAACAGTTTAGTAAAAAACGTTTTGGTTATTGCAATGATTTTTACGGAATAAAAAGGTACTTTAAATGTTCACACAGAAACTTTTCAGTGAAAATCTGGCAATGTTATCCAATGGGAGAAAATTCAGGTTACAGGTAAAGTATGTTCTCGTTACTTTTGTAATCCAGTACTGGGCTCCTAGGTCCAGCACTGGGATCTCTACTTAAGACAGGCAAGTAATTACGTTTCAGTAGTAGGTACGATTTTTAAGGAATATTTCAAGTTTTCGAAAGTAGACACTTAGAAGAAATTTCATAGAAAAGCAGTCAATGGATTCCTATAGAGAAAATTCAGGTTACTTGTAAACCCGGTTAGGATTACTTTTGCGGTTCAGTCCTGGGCTACAAGGCACAGAACTGGCTTCTCTCCTGATCACAGGTGAATACTTCGGAATTCGGTATTCGGCTGATTTTATAGGAATGTTTTAGAGTTTCAAAACATGACATGTAGAAGATTTTTCGAGTCAAACCAGTCAATGTTATCCTATGGCAGGTAAGAGAGTTATCGGTTTCCAGGTGAGTACTCGACTAGTGAAGTTAAGGTTCTGGGCATAGACTCAGGAGTCAGGTAGGTACAGTTGGTACACCCCCAGCAGCACAGGGGCAGCCGGGTGCAGAGGTAGTTAGGCCCAATGTTATCCAATGAGAGACAGGGGGCCTTCGGTTGGTGGCTGCTGGCTAGCAGGCCACACGGCTGTGGGAGCTGGGCTCCTGGTCACTTGCTCAGGGCAAATGGGGAAGTAGGTTAGGACACAGGGTGCACGGCCAGGGGCCCTCGGGCGGCTGGGTGCAGGGTGCTTTTGAGGCAGCGGGTGCTCAATGTTATTCAAAGGGAAAGGTAAGAAGCATTTGCAATGCAATAGGTCTCGCATTAGGAACGTTTGAGCTATTGGTATTGTAAATGACACATTTTTTATTTATGTGTTGGTTTTGAAAATAGCGAAATTAATAGCTCTGTCATTTACAATGCCAATAGTTTTAACTTTCGCAAACGTGACACCTATAGCATTTGTAATGCAATATGTGTTGTATTTACATGCCTTAGATGTATTAATATTACAAATAACAATGGCTTTTATTTTTTTTAATAATTAATACTTAAATAAAAGTTATTGTAATTTATAATGGCAATAGCTTAAACTTTTGTAAATAACTTTTGGGAAGATTATGTTCAGGGTATTTTATTGTGATGAAAATCCAAGAACAGAAGTGAAATATTAACATCTTTTTGTGACATTTGTATAAAGCTTGAAACATTGAGAGAACATATTAGAACCAGTTGTTGTTGAATGGTTGCAGAGAGTGATGCTGTGGCGTTCAGTGGTGCTGATTGATGCTGTGGCCTTTAGTGGTGCTGATTGATGCTGTGGCCTTCAGTGGTGCTGAGTGATGCTGTGGCATTCAGTGGTGCTGGGTGATGCTGTGGCGTTCAGTGGTGCTGTGGCGTTGAGTGGTGCTGAGTGATGCTGTGGCGTTGAGTGATGCTGTGGCGTTGAGTAATGCTGTGACGTTGAGTGATGCTGTGGCGTTGAGTGATGGTGTGTGCTGAGTGGTGCTGTGGCGTTGAGTGGTGCTGTGGCATTGAGGGGTGCTGTGGCATTCAGTGGTGCTGAGTGATTCTGTGGCGCTGAGTGATGCTGTAGCGTTGAGTGATGCTGTGGCGTTGAGTGGTGCTGTGGTGCTGAGTGATGCTGTGGCATTGAGTGATGCTGTGGCGTTGAGTGGAGTTGTGGCCTTGAGTGGTGCTGTGGCATTGAGGGATGCTGTGGCATTCAGTTGTGCTGAGTGAATCTGTGGCCCATTGACAAAGCCAATAGGTTTCACAATTGTACTGTGCAGTTTGAGATACTAATTTGTGGACTCCCCGCAAGACCGATGTATTTGAAACATTGATGTTGCTTTTCTGTTGCATTTTTTTTTCCTCATGTATTTTTGTCCATGCTTGCTCTCTCTGATACTGGAACAAAGTAAAATAGTACCTTATGCATTCGGGTGGAATGCAAGCACATACCTAAATAGGCAATAGAAAAAGCTGACACCAAATACTCCTGTTGGCTGATCTAAGATCTCTTAGACATTTTCACGATCTAGGGGGTTGAAGGTTCCAAGGCAAAAGCAGCCAATGGCTGACGGAGACTGACCCAAACACCCTTGAAGGGAGTATAGGTTGCAAAGTGCTTGCCGTGAATGGTGTAGGAGCTGGGAGGACTGTGACTGAAAGTGACTGAGGCTAGGTGGTATGTTCCAATCGGCCAGAGGGAGGAACTCTAAGCAACAAACAAGGCTGTAGTCAGCAGCCTGTGACGATTCTGAGAGGAGCCAAGAGCGGCTGCGATAGCGCCGTGGAGCCAAGCCAGAAACGGCGGGGGGTGGGGGAGCAGATTCCTTTGAAGTTTTACCATACAGAATGAAAAGGTACAATATTTTCCGGATGCAAGCTATTTCTTTCTGGTGTGACGCACTCTGCCACCATGTTCAGCATCAGCACAATCAGCCCGAAGTTTGATTGTGGTGACACAGGGATTCTCCATTAAATTGTTTTATGCCGTGCAAAGACCTGCGAAGTAGTAGTCCCGAGTCCCCTATTCGCTATAAATAACTGAAAGGTGTGTTCGTGATCATGCGACAATCGCAAAATGTGGGTGAGATGACCGGTATGCTGGCCAGCATAATATAGTCACGGCCATGCAACTCACAACCAGGCACCGTGATAGGCAATTAGGCATGAGGCTTAAACCAAGGAAGGTCAACACAGGGTCTCACAGTGAAGACGGGGGCCTAATTTTTAAACCTTTCTCTGCTGCATGCGCAATTTAAAAAATAAAACTAAAGCCCTGCGCAGCTGTATTGGAGACGGTGCTGCGCTGGGGCAAGAATAGTATAACGGAGCTCAGAGCGGAGCAAGGCAGTGAAAGTAAACTAGTTAAAAATGTCATCCAGCCGCACTCTCAGTGCAGTCGTGTTGGGAGGCGAGTTAATAAATAAAAACAATCATTTGTAACACACAGAGAACAGAAGAGAGGATATGAGAACAAAGCAAATGGGCAGCCTGAGAAGATTTATGGCCAGATGAGGGCGATAAGCTATGCATGGGGTGGGGATGTTGTGAGCGCTGAAAGGGAGGGCCCTCAGAACAGAAACTCTGGATGTGAGGCTCTGTATGTTTTAAGTAAATATGCTTGTCCTGTGCTGGCTGGTGCTTAGGGAAACAAAAGAGAGAAAGAGGTTAAGGGTGGGTGCATGAAAGAAATGGAGATAACCCCTCCTAAACACAGCTGATGCATTCAGAGCGACGATGTGGCATAACATGCAAAGCTGGGGACTTTGGAACAGGGGAACGTTGTTGGAGTATCCGCCTTAGCTCTCTGTGCCTTCCAAAAATCAAATGAAGACCATGTCGAGTATTAAAAGTTTAGTAAAGCAAAAGCCTGCTTTTATTTTTGCCTTTGTATGTTACAAAGGGGACATCAGGCAGACGATGCAGTGGCGCGAGAAAACTTGTGACAAACTTAAAGAACAATCACATCGTAATGTAATCCGAGCAAGCAGCGCTTGGTTTGTTAACATAAATAAATACATCACTAAAAGCGTGCAGCGTGCTGCGATGTCGTGGATCAAATAGGAAAACAATCCACATGCACCGTGATGTAATCCAAGCAGTGCTTGGCTTGCTAACATAAATAAATGCATTACTCAAAGAGCACATCGTGCTGCGATGTTGTGGGTCAAATAGGGGAAGCTCATTCCGACTTATAAAGCAGACCATGCAAGGACCCAAGTAAACAAGTCGGGTTGGGGGGCGGGGGAGCGAGCGAGTGGGAGGGAACGAGCATATGGGGGTGTGAGGAGAAGTGAGGCCGAGCGCGCGCAGGGGAAGCTTCAGATGCCTGGCTCGTGGAGCAAATGGGAGCGAGGCTGATGGGTTTGTGCACGCACGTCTCACACGAGTGCATCACATGAACTGGACGTAATCCGCCCTTGTTCAAGAGTTTGTTTCCCCTACTATATCCCGAGCTATTAATCCCTGCGGGATATAATAGCTCGACCTAAAAAAAGAACAAAGGCTGCAGACTCGGGGACGGTGATTCTACAGGTGCGACCACCACTTCGAGAGTTAAGTTGGGCTCTTGGAGAAGAAGTAGGTACCCCAAAGGAAGGCACAGGGGGCTGCAGGGCGCCGGGTGAAGGGGTGTCTTTGGGCATCAGGAAATCTTACCCTCGGCTGGTCGCGGTTGGAGGGATCCCTGGTTCTGAGGCTGCAGGCGTCATCTGGTTAGTCGAGGAGGGTCTTTGGGCTCTGGACTTCGGGTCCCAGTCGCCGGGGGGACGTCCTCGTGGTCTTGGATCACTCGGGCACGGGCCGGGCTCTGCGGGTGCAGAGTGGGTTGGTCTGGTGCCTCTTGGCTGGCACCAGGGTTATGGTTGTTGAAGCAGAGCCTCTGCATATGGGAGTCCCAGTCTTCAAGAGAGTCAAGGCAGGCAGGTACTCCGGGGGTCCCAAGGTTGCTGTCCGCAGGAGTCGCCGGGATTAAGCAGGAGCAGGTTCCAGGATCGACAGGCCTGTAGGGCTGGGGCCAAGGCAGTGGGGGTCGTCCTGTTGTTGGCAGCTGCACGATGGGTCTTCTTCTTCTTGATCTTCTTTCTTCCTTTCTTATCGGGATCTTAGGAAGGAAGGTTCAGGGAGCCCCTAAATACTGAATTTAGGGGTGTTACCGGTAAGGCAAGGGCAGGTGCCAATAGGTTCCTTACCTGGGGTGCGTACACCCCCTAGTCTGCTCCTTTCCTGTGTGAGGGGGGCATGAGCCTAGCTGTGATTGGGCAGGGCTCCCCATCTTCAAGATGGCCGGAGCCCAGGGTCGTGCTTCACCTCGCCTCTCCCACCTGACGTAGGGTTTCCCGCCAGTCTTCCGGCCAGAGTGGGGGTCAGAACCGGTGGGGGCCAGTTGCTGGGTACAGCAAATGGTCTGGAGTAGCTCACAGAGGCGGCAGGCCTTTAAAGCTTCCCCCTGCCCATCCTAGGGTAGGAGACCTAGCACCTCACCTAGGATGTGGAATTGTTGCAGGCCCAGGAGAGCGAGGGGCTCTCCACCCAGGGGTCCAGCAACATGTCTGCTGTGTGGCAGCCTCGGCAGCCACTCAGTCCAGACGTGGATTGTAGGTTATTTTTCATGGGTTATCTCTAAGATGCCCTCTGGGGTGCATTTTACATTAAATCCCACACTGGCATCAGAGTGGGTTTAATGGGCTGAGAAGCTTGATACCAAATTTGTCAGTCTTCAGTGTAGCCATTATTGTATTGTATTGTAATTGTATTGTAATTGTATTTTTATAGCGCTTACTACCCCATACGAGGCGTCAAAGCATTTTTTTGGCGAGTAGCACGCTACTCTGGGACCCATAGAGGATTAGTGTTGAATTAGTATAGTGAAACATGCAAGTAAATTTTTTTGTAAAACATGTTTTTATTGTTTTAAGGCAAAGTATAGTAGGTAGGGAAGAAGAGGGACAAAGAAAAAGAGACAGGCGACAGCTCCGCCACAAAACCCACACAGGAGAGTACAAAATGCATTGAAATTAAGTACAGTGAGCAACCCTTTGCGATAAAGGCTCCATCAGTCTTGGTGCCCGTGCCTCCTCCAAGGGTCGCAAAAAAACTGTCCGATAGTGGTAGAAGAAGGGTGCCCGAGGCTATAACAATCCTGAGTCCCCAGGCTAAGCAGAGTAGCAACAGTGGACAGAAACAAACCCCAACCAGTTCCCTCCCCACCCCCACCCTCCCCCAATGGTGACAACAGAGCCATGCGCCCTCCATATCCAGGAGGGAAGACATACATTCCTTTCACACTTGAAACAGGTGTAGTGCACGTAGTGTGGGCGGGCATACCGCAGACGGCAAGCCAGATGACAAAAATCGAACCAGTGGTCCCCATCGAAAGAGGAAATTCTTAAAGTCCCCCAGAAAGATGTCCGACATTCTCTCCATGCTCAAAAGACCCCATAGCCTCGAGTGCCACAGTGATACAGCTGGGGCATGTGGTTTCTTCCAGGCCGCCGCCAGTGTGAGCTTAGCCGCCCCCAGGCATAGCCACTGAATACGCTTGTCTGCCTTAGTCTGATGCTCCAACAGAGGATCCCGGAGACCCAGTAGTACATGAGCCACTGAGCCCGAGATCGGGTATCCCAATATCTCCTTGATGTGAGAGAGTATCTCCGTCCAGAAGGGTCGAATGATCGGACAATCCCACCAAATGTGGTGGAAGTCGCCCAGAAGGCCACATCCCCTCCAGCATCTATCCAAAGACGTAGGGAAAATACGATGTAGTCTGGACGGATACAGATACCAATCATACATGGTTTTCAGATGGGCCTCCCGAAGGCTCACGGAGTGGTTATGTGTCGCTATATCCCTCCAAAGATGCGTCCATTCTGCATCAGAAATATCTCGCTCCAGGAGAGCCTCCCACCGCTCCATATATCGAGGGCGCGGGGCGATTGCGGTGCGCAGAAGCAGTCCATATAAGAAGGAGACTGCCCCCCGCATCCCTGAAGTGCGAAGCAAGAAGGACTCGAAGGGGGAAGGCGGACGAGTAGCTGCCTCGCGGACTCCCGCCGAAGTCGCCCAATGAAGAAGTTGGGCGTGGTGATAGCGCTCCGTGGCCGGAAGGCCATAATCGCGCATGCAATTGTGGAAGGTGAGGGGGTCATTCCCATGAAACAAGTGCGTAAGTGCTCGGCATCCACCCTCGCGCCATGGGCGATATGGGCCCTCCTGCACGGCAGGTGGAAAAGCCGGATTGAAGTGGATGGGAGTGAAGGGGGACGGAAAAGTGGTCCAGCGATCGTCACAAGTAACCGTATCCCATACCTTCAGAACCGTGCTAGTGGGGGTGCTGATGTAAGCATTCTTTGGTCGGTCTAGTTTGGGCTTCCAAAGCAAGTCCCAAATCGACCTCCCCGCCACCGCCCGGTCCATATGTAGCCAGTGTTTCTCTGAAAGCTGTTGGGACCATTCCACCACCACCCGCAGCTGTGCAGCTTTGTAGTACAGGAGCATGTCCGGAAGCCCGACCCCTCCCTCCCCCTTTGGCCGTCGAAGCGTAATAAAGGGTATCCGAGCCCGGCCACCCTGCCAAACAAACTTCAGCATCATCGTCTTTAGGCGGCGGAAGAAATCCATGTCTACAGGAATGGGGAGGGCTTGGAAAAGATAAAGAAATTTAGGGAGGAGGACCATTTTAAGAGCATGTATCCGGCCAAGCCACGAGAGGAATTTCGGCTTCCACCGTTCCAGATCGCCGCGTACCGAGGCCAGCAGGGGGGGAAAATTAGCCGTAAAGAGGGAGCCCACAGTAGGTGTGAGGTGCACCCCCAGGTACATTAGGGAGGTGGACGTCCACAACAGGGTCGTCAACACACGCATCCGGTCCACGTCTGCAGGGGACAGGGTCAAATTCAGGACATGCGACTTGTCGAAGTTGACCCGGAAGCGCGCCACCGCCTCAAACCGAGAGAGTTCCTCGTGAACAGGCGGCAGGGAGTGAGCGGGATCTCCTAAGGACAACAGGACGTCGTCCGCGAAGAGGGATATTTTGTGCTGTTCCCCTGCGAAGGGTATGCCCCTGATACTCACATTCTCCCGGATCGCCAGCGCCAAGGGTTCGATACTCAAGGCAAAGAGGAGCGGGGAAAGGGGGCACCCCTGTCTCGTACCCCTAGAGTGAGGAAACGCAGCCGACCGATGACCGTTAATCAACACCCTAGAGGTCGGCCGATTAAAATTCGCCTGGATCATTGTGATGAACTGGCGCGAAAATCCAAAGGCGGAGAGGGTGCGAAACAAGAACCCCCAATCTACTCGATCGAAGGCCTTTTCCGCATCCAGACCCACCAGCACCGCTGGGAGGCGGAATCTGGAAGCTTTCTCTATCAGGTGTATTACCCTCCGCAAGTTGTCATGGGTCTGCCGCCCCTTAATGAAACCGGATTGGTCCGGGTGTACAATGGCCAGCATCAGATCCTGCAACCGGCGGGCGATGATAGAGGAGTACAGCTTGGCATCTACATTCAACAAGGCTATAGGACGGTATGAGGAGCAACAGGAGGGATCCTTCCCCTGCTTGGGGATCACTGTGATCAGGGCCTCGGCCATAGTGCCAGAGGTCTCCCCAACGACAGCCATGCCATTGAAAAGGGAGACTAGGCAATCGACCAGCTCGGAGGCAAACGACTGGTAGAAATAGGCCGTGTACCCGTCCGGACCCGGGGCTTTATTAAGTTTCAAGGCCTTAATCGCCTCAAGCACCTCTTCCCTAGTAAAGGGGGCCGACAGCTGTTCATTGCTATCTACAGAGACCTGCGGAAGTGAGAGGCCCGACAGAAAGGCCTCTTGCGCTCCCGAATCGAGCTGATCACCCTTATAAAGCGCCTCGTAGAATCGCCCAAAGACATCCGCGTTGTCCCCGTCCCGATGATGAATCGAGCCTCCCGAGTCCCGGATCCCCCCAATATATTCCTTTTCTCTCTTCTCACGAAGCTGGCGAGCCAGATGACGGCCCACTTTGTTCCCCTGAGCGTACGACCCTCGACGAAGTCGTAGGAGAGTTAGCTCAGAGCGATTGTTGTAATGCGCCTTCAGCTTCCCTCTAACCGCCGTCAGTGGACGAAGCGTCGCGCGAGAGGGGTTCAGTTTGTGGGCCCGCTCCAACCACTCAAGCTCAGCCTCCAAAGTCTCCCTTTCCACCCTACGCACTCGGTTAAGAGCCGCGTTAAGCCCTATGCAAGTGCCCCTGAGAGAAGCCGTACATGCGTCCCAAGTATTAAATACAGAGGTGTCCGAGCTCGGATTGAGCGTCAAGAACTCCCTAATGGCTTTCCTTAGTTCCTTACACGAGGCATCGTCCCGCACTAGAGCTGCCGGAAAGTACCACTTCCGATATCCGTCCCCCCCACCGACCACTGAAGCTGGAGTATTAACAGGCCATGATCTGAGACAGAGAGCGGAAAAATCGTGGAATCCCGGACATCTCCCCTGAGGGCTTGACTCAAAAAAACATAATCAATGCGGGAGTAGGTGTGGTTCACATGGGAAAAAAAGGTGTAGTCCCTGGACTGTGTGTTTACTGCACGCCAGCCATCTATAAGTCCCAGCTCCTCCATCCTGGTTTTATTCCCGGCGGAGAAGACACCAGAGTCCATCCTCTGGGCACGGGAGCTATCCAGGGCCTGATCCCATACCATATTAAAGTCCCCCATAACCACTATATGACCCTCCACAAAGCCTCCCAACTTATCCAACAGGTCCTGAAGAAAGTTATTTTGCTGGGCATTGGGCACATATACTACCACAAACGTACACAAGCGTCCATGAAGCACCCCCTTAACCATCAGCCACCTGCCATCTTTATCACTACTCACTCCCAGCGGCTGGAATTGGATAGTAGATCGAAATAAAAGAGCCACCCCCCTGTGTTTAGTAGGAGCGGAAGACCTATATATGAGGGGGTACTGCCTATGTCGGAGCCGGAGCTCATCCCTACGGGCTAGATGGGTTTCCTGGAGCCCCACGACATCTAGATGATGATCCAGCAGGTATTTCCACAACTTCTGGCGTTTCTGCGGGGAGTTAAGGCCCTTCACATTCCAAGTACCCACGCTAATAGGCATGAAGGCAAAGCACGGCCCCCTGCTCCCCCGTAGCTACTTCCTGCAGGCTCCCAACTCTCCAGCACACACTCCTCCAGTTCCCACGCACATCAGACATCCCCCTCACCCCTCCACAAGACGGGAACCACCCGGACCACTCCCCGCTCCCAAGGCGATAACCAGCCCACAGGGCCCAACTCGGGAGGATAAACGCCACCCAAAACCAATAGCTGCGAGCCCGCAACCAATCTTGGACGTGCTGAACCCTCCATTTGTCATCACCATCCCCACCCCCCCCAAACGCCTACCCCCACCCACCCATCCCCCCACCCCCCCGCCCAACCCCCGCCCCCTCCCCAACTCCCCAACAACCCAGAGTACTAACCAAATGAGTCCGGAAGCAAACATACCCCATAGGAAGTCTCTCAGGGGGCGTAGGTGGGGATCCAGGGACGGATCTCCCAAGGCCAAAGACCGGGGTGTCTTCTCGGAAAGTACATTCATATCCCCGTTACCTGAGTGTGCGTGCCCCTCCGGCACCAAGGCAAGCGACTCATAGATCAGGCCGCTCCAGAGCTCTGCTGCGACGGCGGAAGTGGGGCGGAGGCCACAGAAGCCACTGCATTCCCTCGCTCCTGAAGGCTAGTTGTACGGTCAGGCCTCCTGCGATTCATGTCCGGGCCCACCCTGTGCCAAGACGAGGAACGGCGTCGTCTCCGCGGCGAAGGACTGCGACGTTCGGGCGCCGGAGTCTCGTCCTCAATCCCCAGGAGTTCCTTCGCTTCCCGAAGAGAACGAATCTGCGCCAACCTATTCTGCCATCGAAAGATAATTCGGAAGGGATGGCCCCAGGAGTAGGAGATGTTGTGTTCCCGAAGATAAGCAGTGACAGGACGGAACTCGCGCCTCTTCTGGAGTGTCGATGCAGCCAAGTCTTGATAAAGTTGAGGGCGATGATCCCGGAATTGCAGGGAGGGGATGTCACGAGCTTTCCGCAGAATCCTTTCCTTGACTTGGAAATCGTGGACACACACCAGTATGTCAGGGGGAGGACCTCCGTTCCGCCTGGGCAATCCCACTCTATGAACCCGATCCATCTTGATCGCCTGCAAGTCTTCCTCATCCAGAATCTGGAGAAAGAGCGCCTGCACATATTCCCGGAGATCACCTGCTTCACCGTCCCAAGGGACCGCCCGAATGCGGATGTTGTTCCGGCGGGAACGGTTCTCCAGATCTTCAGCATGGGCCTGCATATCTATGTTCTGTTCCATGAGACGGATCACAGCCTGTTGCAGCAAATGGACATCATTGGCCATGCTGAGGTCATGATCTTCCAGGGTGGCCACTCTCTCCCCAATACCGTCGACATCCCTCCGCACCTCGCGAAGATCCGACGTGAGCTGGTTACGGAGCTCAGATATATCGTCCTTGATGGAAGCGAAGAGTTCCTTCATGAAGGCCTTAGTAGCCGGGGCCTCATCATCAGATCTCCCCGGTGATGCACTCGGGCCCGGGGAGGCCGGAGCCTGAGAATTCTTAGCAGTCCCCTCTTTGCCAGCTTTCACCTTGTGAGAATTAGAGGCCATCGCTGTCCCAGTCCCGCGCCTGTAGGAGGGCGAAAGAGCGGCCTGCAGTAGCGCGGAGTGCAGGCTAGGTCAACGCACAAGGCCACCAGCCGTCCTTCGGTGCCCCAATAGCCAAGAGGAGCCAGATGAGTCAGCCTCTCAGTTCCCGGGAGGCCCAATACCCCGAGGTGCAGGGGAGAGAAGCACGGCAGCGTAGAGAGAACGGGTCCCCCCAGCAGCTAGGTCCACTGGCCGCGAGGCCCAAACAGCGCTTTCTCCCCACGTCCCCCTGATCCAAGTCCAGGTCAGACCGTGGCCTTGCAAGCCGCCCACCGGTCCCGCTCCGCAGCCGGGGCCCGGCTGTCAGGTAGCCTATCCGCCGAAAGGGCGCTCGAATCAGCCACTGCTTCACGGCGCTGGTCTCTGGCCGATCAGCGCACAAGCGCTCCCCTCCACAAGTCTCCGCAACCGGGACTGGCCGATCAGGGTCCCCGGGGCCAGGCAAGGGTAGCGCCGCACTCCGCTGCTCATCCGCTGGAACACCCCCCACGGGGGCCGGGTCTACCCCCTCGATGGCGCCCTTACCGCCGTCAGTGGTCCGGGCTACCGAGCAAAGTTCGGGGCCCAGGAGCAGCGCCGACCGCCTCCCGGACCAGGCCTCGATCCCCGGCCTCGATTAGTCCGTCGGCCGCGCCTCCGCTCCAGCAGTCCGCGGGCCGTAGGCCCCGCCCTCCCGCGGGGTCCAAGGGTCCCGCGCCAGGCAAACTTCCGCGCGGGGCCGGGTGGATCCCCGCAGCACCTTTAGGGAAGCTTGGGCTCTCCCCTCCGTCTCCGGCTGCCGAGTAGCACCGGAGCGCCTCCTGTCGCAGTCGACCCCGCAGCCGGAATCGCCGTGCAGGCCCCAGGCAGCGTCGCCGACTCAGATCTCACTGCCCCCGACTCGAAAGACCTCGAGAGTCGCTCAAACGCCGGACCTCACCCTGAAGAGGGCCCGAAGCAATTCACCGCCCAAAGGGACTCCGGGTGCAGCCACTGGACAAAGCTATGCAGGGCCTGGCGCCGGAGGGGACTCGCAATACGTCCTTCTCCGCCGCCATCTTGGCCACGCCCCCGCAAGTACATTTTAAGTGGTGGATAGGTTAGTCAGTTATTTGGATTTGGAATGATAGCAGAAGGATAGAGGAGGACATAGGTTTGTATTTATATAGCGCTTGTTGACGCACGCTATTCAGCAAGCCTACAAAGGATTAGTGGTGAATTAATATGGTGAAATATTAAGTAATTTCAGTGGTGGATATTAATCAGTTACTTGGAGTGAGAAGGATAGCAGAGGGATAAAAGGGGAAGAAAGATTTGCATTCATATAGCACTTGTTACCCCTGATGGGTGTTGAATCGCATTTCTGGCGAGTAGCAGGCCACTCCGGAACCCATAAAGGATTACTGTTGAAAATTAGTATAGTAAAAAAATATGAAGTAATTTGAGTAGTGGATATGTTATTCAGTTATTTGGGAAGTATATTAGTATAGTTTAATTTGGAATTTGAGAAGTGAACGTGTTAGTCTGTTAATTTCGATTGAAAAGGATAGTGGAGGGATAAAAGAGTGAAAGATATTTTTATTTTTATTTTTTTAGGTCTCAGCAGTAGGAGGAGGCTTTTGGATGAGTAAAAAGGAGTTCTGGAGGGGAGGACTCAGAGGAAAGAGTTTAGAAAGGTTTGTTTTAGGGGATCGGTATAGTAAAAGAGGTGTCAGATGATGCAAGGTGGGGTAGAGTAGGAGATAAAAAGTGGTCTGTTAGGTGTAATTACAGCAGGGAGAGTGTGTCTGAATGGGATGTAGTTATGTATGGTGTTGATTGGCGTTGTGTTAGTGATGAGTGTATTGGTTAGTGGTATAGGATAGAGTTGTGTACTGTTTGTAGGTGATGGTGGATATGTGTGGTAATTTGGATAGCAGGGTGTGTAGATGTGGTTTAGTTGGGTTTGTAGTGCAGACTTGTACATTAATTTGTGCATAGTGTTGTGCATGGTGTACATTTGGTGTGAGTGTGTTGCTCTGTTTGTGAATGTGGATGGTGTGGGCTGGGAATTGCTAAATGAGAAAAAGGGCGGCATTTCTGGCCCTAGTCCCGACCAGTCTCGAGCAGGCTCAAACAGGAAACTGCCCTTGTCCCCTCTGCCCTTAACAGGCTCAACACGGAAACTGCCCTTGTCCTCTCTCCCCTTAACAGGCTCAAACAGGAAACTGCCCTTCTCCTCTCTGCCCTTAGCCTCTCTGCCCGGGCTGAGACGCCCTAAGCCTGGCCTTTTTTATATCCCTAGTAATCAGGTGACCCCTTCAGCCAATGGGAACCCTAGCCCTAACACTATCCAATCACACTAGCCCTAAAATCTAGAGCCAATAGGAGACCAGGACCTTACAGCCAATCTTAGCCCTAGTCCAAGCACCCAATCAGTTCAAAAACCCTGATCTCTACGTCCAATAAAGGCCCTAGCCCTACCAGTAGTCCCAAAACAAGTCCATGCAACCAATTGCACAGGTAGCCCTAGTCCCTACTTCCAATAGAAAGCCTAACCCTACTCTAAGTCCCACACCTAGTCCAGCAACCAATCACACCAGAAGCCCTAATCGCTACTTCCAATTAAAGGTCTAACCCTAGCCCTAGTCCTACCCTTCTCCCAACAACCAATAACATAGGAAGCCCTAGTCCCTACTTCCAATAGAAATCCTAACCCTTGCCCTAGTCCCAACCCTACAAGGATTGAATCACAGACCCAGAAACCAATCAGAACCCTCAAACACCCAACCAATGAGGACAGTAACCCTAATCCAATAGAAACACCAGATACAACCACCAATCAGTGTAGACATGTACCAACCACTAGCAGACCATATAAGGTCCCAGCGACCTCAGACAAGGTTTGCTGGCCAAGGAAGCTGCTTCTCCTGTTCAGAATCTCCTAGGAGACAGACAGGCTCAATCCACACTTTGGAATTCAGCAGGTAAGGGCCTCACTAACTTGAAAATCTAACAATACTGTTTGAATAAAACTTTACTCCCCCTACTTGCCAAAAAACGAAGTGCACAGGCCCTAGTAAAACACAGTTTAAACAGCTCACAGAAGCACCCTCTGATGTAGAAAATCCCTGTTGCTGTGGAGTTTGTAATGACGACCTCCCAGCACCATATACTCTTAATGGCATCACTGCACTTACAGTGCCCAGGAATGGCCCTGGCTACTGTAGGGGCACAGGGCTCATGCACCTGTGCCCACACCACTGGCATAGGGTACCCAACTAGAGGGGTGACTGATGTATGCCAGGGCAGTGGGTTTGTGGGCTTAGCACACAGGGATGTGTACCATGTCGACTCTTTGATTAGTTCTGTACCTAGACACTCAGCCTACAAAGGCAGTGTGTGGGTGTCAGGGTACAGGGCCTCTAAGGGTGGCACAAAAAGTGCTGCAGCCCTTAGAGGCCTGCTCTGGTCACCATGCCCTGGGTACACCGGGTACCATTTGCTAGGGGCTGACAGGTGGCCAGAGATGCCAATTGAGTTTTAGTTTCAACACAGTTTTAGGGAAGGAACACAGGCCCTGGGTACCTGGTTGGCAGGAGCCCAGTGCACACTCAGTCAAAGCACATCAGCAGTTCAGAAAAAAGTAGGGGCATACTAATGCAAGAAAGATGGCACCTTCTCACACAACCCCCCCAAACGAAAGTTGATGAAACTAACCTTGCCCTAGAGAGTCTTCATTGTCCAAGTAGAAGATCCTGGAAAGTCCATCTGCATTGGCATGGGCAGTCCCTGGTCGGTGTTCCACTTCAAAGTCCATTCCCTGTTGGGCGATGGACCATCTTAGTAGTTTTGGATTTTCCCCTTTCATCTGCATTAGCCATATGAGAGGTCTGTGGCCAGTTTGAACCAGGAAGTGAGTTCCAAACAAGTAGGGTCTCAACTTCTTCAGAGACCAAACCACAGCAAAGGCCTCCCTCTCAATGGCACTCCAACGCTGCTCTCTGGGGAGTAGCCTCCTGCTTATAAAAGCAACAGGTTGGTCTTGGCCTTCCTCATTAATCTGGGATAGTACCGCTCCTATCCCCAGCTCTGAGGCATCAGTCTGCACTATGAACTGCTTGAAGTAGTCTGGTGCTTTTAGAATGGGTGCTGAGCACATTGCTTCTTTCAGGGTGTCAAAAGCCTTTTGGCAGCTAACAGTCCAGTTGACTTTCTTGGGCATTTTCTTGGAGGTGAGTTTTGTGAGGGAAGTCACAATGGACCCATATCCCTTCACAAACTTCCTGTAGTATCCAGTCAAGCCAAGGAATGTCCTGACTTGGGTCTGGGTTTTTGGAGCTGCCCAGTCCTTGATACTCTGGATCTTGGTCTGTAAAGATTGGACCTGGCCTCCACCAACAAGGTGGCCCAAGTACACCACAGTACCCTGCCGTATCTGGCATTTGGATGCCTTGTTAGTCAGTCCTGCAGATTGCAGGGCTTGTAGAACCTTCCCAAGGTGGATCAGGTGGAGCTAAAGACAGCAAACAAAATCATCAAGATAGGCTGCACTGGGGGAGGAGCCAAGACGTCGACCAAGATGGCCGCATAGGCGCCCGGCTCCGCCGCTCGCCCTCTCCCTCCCTAACATCCTGGCATCTATCCTGCGCTAAACCCCCATCCCCTTGCTGCTGAGACGAAGCGGTGCCTAGCCGCGCAATTCCGAGCTCGCGCTCGCCCCGGATGACTGAGAAAGGTCGACGCAAGGGCTGTGGCCTGAATCGATTGTACTCCGGGGCCTCCAGTGGCTGCGCTGCCGGTGGTGAGACGTACTGCGGCGGTAGTGGCTGGGCAACACAGACCGGTGAACTCCGGCGTGAGTCGCGGCTCGCTTGATTTTGCTGGCGGCCGCAGGCGTGGGACAGTTGGGCTGCCCCGAGGAGACCTGGTTCTCGGTGTGATTGGCAGTCTCCAGTGTCGTGGCTCTGACTCCCTCCCTCTACACGGTTGCTTGGATGTTTGGGGCGCTGAAGTGCGTACTGTCCTGCATGGCTCCAGTATAACTTGCAACGTCTACTGCTGAGGGGTAATGCGACCCGGAGCGCACGATAGGATGTGTACCCTCCGGTCTGGGGGGCCCTCGGGGGTAAGGAGTGTGACAACCACTGAAGGCGGAGAGAGGGACTGTACCCCGAGGGACGTTCTCCTGGCTATTGAGGACTGTTGTACCTCCCTGTGCCATGGACTGCTGGCCGTCCCTGACTCCCGGGTGATTGTTGCCTCGGATATGGTGCCGGACGCCGTGGAGGAGACAGGGATGGGCTGTTTGGACGGCTGTGTTCCATTGGTAGCGGTTGAAGACTATCGGAGGTACTGTGGACTGCACCCTGAGGACAGTGCGTACATCGGCCATGTTTGCACGGAGGACAGCTCCTTTGTTTCCCTGATTAAACTGATCGCTGCTGACCATCAGAGCCAGATACTTCCTGTGTCTGATTGCGAACGCTGGAATATGGTAGTCGTTACAGTGGGGCTGTCCGTTCAGACTACTGGCGTGGCTTATGGGGGGCAGTTATGGCCACCTGACTTGTTTGCCTGTGGAACCGGGGAGCTGGGGATGGTTTTTATTCGTGCTCGGACTGGCCAAGGATGAGCGGGGCAGGATGACTCTACTATGTTGGTGATTCCGGTGTTGAAGCGGGACCTGATCTGATATTGCAACTGTGGGGGGGACGTGTTGAATAATGTTGAAATGGCTGCTTTCTTCTGGGAGGGTTTACATTCTCTTCTGTGATTAATGGGTCGGAGAGGGGCGGGCACAAGGGGCGGACGCGAGGGCTCCTCCTCCACTCTCTCTCTATAGTCTGGGGTTTTTCTTTGTTAGGGCGACAGGCATGCCTATGGGGGGGGGGTGGCCGTAGCCTTCTGCTGGTATGCGGGGTGGGGGGGTGGGGTTTTGTTTTCTTCTTTATTTCTATGGCCTTCTTCTTTTTGTCTTTCCTTTTTCTCCTTTTCTTCTTTATTGTGTACCTTTGCTTAGTTGGGGGTTTGAGTTTAGTCCGATCTGGGAGGTTTTTGCAATGCGCGCTGTTTGTTTTTACATTGATTGTCGTCCTATCGAGGGGAGCACTGGGTTGACGCGCGTTTCATATATGCTTACATCTCTTGCTTTTAGTGTCCTTGAATTACCTCCCTATCGTTTCCTGTTGAATGCTTTCATCCTGTTACATAATTTGCTTCAATTTAGATCTTGCTAGATTGTATGTTCTTAAGATCCTCATTCCCTTATTATAAAATGGAATCCTCTCACATCCGGTTGTTTCACAGACGCACTTTGATGTAAATCCTAATTTTATGATGTGCTAAACCCTAGGACTGATAGATAATGTGCTGTGCTCATTTGGTTTGTATGATTTGCTCTTTATTGCCGGCCCTAAGGGTTGTAATCATTTGTCTGTGCTTTCCAACGTGATATGTCTGTGGTTTTCCAAATAAAATATATTTTAAAAAAAAAAGATAGGCTGCACTAAATGACTCCAATCCAGTCAGGACTTGGTTCACCAACCTCTGGAAGGTGGCAGGGGCATTCTTCAACCCAAAAGGCATTACAGTAAACTGGTAGTGCCCATCAGGGGTGGAGAATGCTGTTTTCTCTTTGGCTCCTGGGGCCATGCCAATCTTCCAGTACCCTGCAGTTAAGTCAAAGGTACTGAGGAATTTGGCTTCCCCTAACTTGTCTAACAACTCATCTGCTCTTGGAATGGGGTGAGCATCTGTCTTGGTGACAGAGTTGAGTTCTCTAAAGTCCACACAGAACCTCATCTCTCTCTTTCCACCCTGCTGATGAGGCTTGGGGACCAGAACCACCATGCTAGCCCAGGGGCTCTCAGAGGGTTGAATCACCCCTAGCCCCAGCATCTTGCGAACTTCAGCTTTGATGCTTTCCTTGACTTGGTCTGATTGTCGATAGATTTTGTTTTTGACAGGGTTACTGTAACCAGTGTCCACATCATAGGTACACCAGCTGGTCAGGCCAGGGGTCAAGGAAAAGAGACTAGCAAACTGTTGCAAGACTTGCTTGCAGTCAGTCTGCTGTTGGGTAGAGAGGGTGTATGAAAAGACCACTCCATCCACTGACCCATCTTTTGGGCTGGAGGAGAGGAGATCAGGGAGAGGTTCACTCTCTGCTTCCTGTTCCTCATCAGTCACCATCAGCTTGGTGAGGTATGTATGTATGTATGTATGTGTGTATTTTAATGCTTATTAAGCGCAGCTGTCACCCAGCGGGTATCCTGGCGCTGAGATCAGTTCCACCATCTGGTCTACAATTTATTCTGCTCTAGGGAAGAGATAGGTTTTAAGGTCCCTTTTAAATAAAATCAAATTTTGTCTGCTCCTCAGTGTTAAAGGTAGAGTGTTCCACATTGTGGCGGCCGTAAAACTGAAGGCGCGGCCGCCCATTCTCACTCTGTTTATTCTTGGGATTTTCACTAAGAAAGCTGAGGCGGATCTCAGAGGTCTGGCAGCCTGATACCACGAAAAGAGGTTTTGCAGTGGTATTGGTCCTTGACCATGCAGAGCTCCAGAAATCAGGCATAGAGCCTTATAGGAGATCCTCTGCTGGACCGGTAACCAATGTAATACTGCCAGAGCTCCGGCAGAAGAGGCCGAGCGAGGCAAGGACAGAGCTAGTTTAGCCGCCATATTTTGGACCCTTTGTAATTTAAGGATCAAGACCTTTGGGGCTCCTAGAAGTAGTGCGTTGCAGTAGTCTAACCTACTGAGAATGGTACTACGCACTACTTCTACTCTGGCTTCCGGCGGGAGAAGCGGCAGTATCTTCCGTAGAGCACGGAGCAGACCCATACATGTCCCAACAGTCCTATTCACCGAGACGTCCAATTGCAGGTTCGATTCAAACATGACTCCCAGATTGCGGGCCGAGTCTGCCGCCTCCACCGAGCCTGGAATGGAAATAGGCCAAAAGTCTTTCGGCAATGGGCGAGGGAGTCGGTCTGAAGAGCAGTGTCAGGAACTGACCTGGGTGCCTGCCTAAACTATAGGACTACATCTCCCAGAAGACTTAGGGAGGTGGGCAGGGCCCGAGAAAGCATAAGCCTCATGGGAACGAACCAACGGTGCTCGTGATTCGTCATTCTGGACTTGGGATAGGCGGACGCCCTGTCCTCTCGGAGTTCGCGGAGTTTGACGGAGTTCTGGTGCTTGTTCTGTGGTTGTGGAACAAGACCCCCTTTTTCGTGGTTCGGCGGAACCACGGACTTTGTTGCGGCAGGTACCGGCTGGGCTGCCTACCTTGATTGCGGTGAGTGAGACGGGAGACGCAGGATTGCCCCCTCCGCTCTCTCACCGGTTTTGGGACTCCATCGGCAACACCGGCTGGTGTTGTCTACGGTGTGGAACACGGACCTTGTTGCGGCAGGTACCGGCTGGGCTGCCTACATTGATTGCGGTGAGTGAGACGGGAGACGCAGGATTGCCCCCTCCGCTCTCTCACCGGTTTTGGGACTCCATTGACAACACCGGCTGGTGTTGTCTACGGTGTGGAAAACGGACCTTGTTGCGGCAGGTACCGGCTGGGCTGCCTACATTGATTGCGGTGAGTGAGACGGGAGACGCAGGATTGCCCCCTCCGCTCTCTCACCTATTTTGGGAATCTTTCGACAACACCGGCTGGTGTTGTCTTCTGTTGTCTAGGGTTCGGTGAGACGCGTGAGACGCAGGATTGCCCCCTCAGCGCTCTTGCCATTCAACTTGTACTTTCCTGGTACTGTGGGACGCAGCAGTTACCGGCTGGAACTGTTGTCCAGGTACACTTGCTAGGTGCCACGTGTGAGACGCTGGATTGCCCCCTCCACGTTTGCCTAGGAAGTTCCGTGAGCTTGCGGTGGTGCCGGCTGGCATCGCCACCCAGTAGTTTTATGAAGTAGTGTGAGAGACGCAGGATTGCCCCCTCCACACTCTTCCTCATTCTTGGGTGGGGATATTGGACACTCGGCTGAGTGCGATCTCCTTGCTGAGAGTTTACTTCCCTGAAGAGTCAAGAGACGCTGGATTGCACCCTCTTGGAACTCGTTTCCTTTCCATTCCTGTTTTGGGAGAGTTTAGTTTATTTTCTTCTTCTTCTTTGTTTTGGCACTGGGAAGTCAGTCATTTCCCGTTTCCTGTGGAAGTTGTTCTTCCACCCTGGTTGGAGCTCCGATTGTTCCCTACTCGACGGAGCCGGAACGGGAAGGGGTCGCCTCCTGGAAACATCTCAGGTACGCTCCTGTATGTTATCGGTCATTTGCTGTAACAGTAAGAGAGAACGTGTTCTGATACATATTCTTTTCTTTGTTGTTTCAGGACCTGACTCCCAGGGGTTCTTTAGCCCCGACTTTTTCCCTCGCCTGACTATCTTGCACTCTGTATCGTGTAGACACCAGAGTGCAGGAACGTCTGGAGGTGGACCCCTATAGAGCATCTCTCCGATCCTGAGGAGCCACAACCGTGACAGAATCACGAGCCTACGGCATATCACTCCTCCTGGTCGGAAAGATCTTCTATCATGGCTGACATGGATGACGTGCTTCAGGCCCTGGTGTTGGTACAGCAGGAACTGGCAGCGTCCAAGGCAGAGACCACAGCCCTAAAGGAACGATTAGATCGTCAACAGGGAAATCCATTTGATGTATCAGGGGCACGGTCGATTCAGGTAACCGTCCCTCCTCCGATTCCGTTGGCCAGTCCCGAACGTTTTTCGGGAGATCCCCAGAAGATACAGGCATTCCTAACGCAGATCACTCTACATTTTTCTTGCCGTCCTGCCTCGTTTCCTTCGAACTTGTCTAGGGTGGCCTTTGCTATCTCCTATTTATCTGGTGACGCCGCCAATTGGGCAGTTCCATATGTGAGGAACGATGACCCCATCCTGTCAGATTGGTCTGCATTTCGGAAGGAGTTCGAGAGAGTGTTCGACCGCAGAGCGACCACTCTTAGCGCAGACAGGGAACTCTTGCAGCTCCGCCAAGGGAAGAACGACCTGGTCGCTTACATGACCACCTTTAATCGGCTGGTGGCCGAAACCGGGTGGCCAGAGGACAAACGGATGGCCTTGTACTACCAGGGCCTTTCGGAGGACCTCAAAGACGTTATAGCCCAAATTGATCCCCAACCTACCACCTGTGTAGATCTAATTAACCTTACCCTACGGTTAGATCATAGGATGGGAGAGAGGGGAGGCGAACGCAAGAGACACGACCGTTCACATGGTGGGATGGGACAGGTCTCCCAACCCGTCCAGAAGTCCGGGGAACATACCCCAGAACCCATGGACGTGGGAGCCATTCGAGCACCACTAACCAAGGCTGAAAGAGAAAACCGCCGGGCGCTTGGATTGTGCATGTATTGTGGGAAAAAAGGCCATTACGTCCGGGACTGTCCCCACAAACCTAAGAAATCCCGGCCGTTCTTCCCAGGAAAGAAGGTGGCCCTAACCACAGTAGAAACAACGACTCCGGCAAACAGCGGTGCAACCCAACGAGGACCTGAGGTCAAGGAATGGAGACTCACCACCTTGGCATCAACAGCGAATAGGAAGTCTGCTGCTCACCTCTCCTTATCCACGGTGCTGCAGGAAAACAATCGATGCCATGATGTGTGGAGCATGATAGACTCCGGGGCTACCGGGAACTTCGTGGATGAGGGGTTGGTTCGCCGGTTAGGTTTGGGCCGAGTCCCCTACGTCAAGCCCGAGGCGGTGTTGGCTGTTGACGGCACTCCACTGAAGTCGGGTCCCATCACCGAACACACCGAAGAGGTGGTGTTGATTCTCGAGAATGGATCTGTCCAACATGAAGAGAAGATTGTGTTGAACATTATAGAGGCACCCCAGTACGAGATCATTCTTGGTATCCCTTGGCTGGAACAACACAACCCATCCATAGACTGGCGGGAGAAAACAGTGAGCTTCGTATCAGAGACCTGTGTAGTCGATTGCATGAAAGCGTCTACGGCACACACGGTGGCATTGGCACATGTGTGGCACATAGCCACGGCAGCAGAAAAAGACACCATATTGCCTGTAGCCTACGAGAGGTTCCAAGAGGTGTTCAGTGAGCCTAAGGCAGAAGTGCTCCCACCACATCGGGAATATGACTGCCGGATTGACCTGGTAGAAGGAGCTATCATACCGTCCTGCAGAGTGTACGCACTGTCGGCACCTGAGACTCAACATTTGCAGGAATACCTACAGCATTTTTTGGAGATAGGGTTTATTAGACCATCTCGATCCCCTGCGGCATCCCCTTTGTTTTTCACGTCAAAAGCTAACGGCGAGTTGCGCACGTGCATTGACTATCGCCAGTTGAACAAACAAACTGTTCGGAATCGCTATCCGCTCCCTCTCATTCCCGTATTGTTGGACCAGGTGAGGAATGCAGTGGTCTATACCCGATTGGACCTTCGGGGGGCCTACCACCTGGTCCGCATACGCGAGGGAGATGAATGGAAGACAGCCTTTAAAACCCGGTACGGGTTGTTCGAGTACTTGGTGATGCCGTTCGGGTTGTGCAACGCCCCGGCGGCATTCCAGTACTTCCTCAACGATGTGCTGAGGGACTACATAGACCATTTTGTCGTGGTATACATCGACGACATCCTGGTATACTCGGCAACTCAGGCACAACACGTCGGTCATGTTATCCTGATCTTACAGAGGCTGTTAGAGAATGGACTATATTGCAAGCTCAGCAAGTGTGAGTTTGATGTGGAGGTAGTCGAGTTCCTGGGAGTCATTTTAACACCAAAAGGCTTCCGAATGGCGGAGCGAAAGGTAGAAGCTGTACGGGCATGGCCGGTGCCCACCAACGTAAGAGAAGTACAATGTTTTCTTGGTTTCGCCAATTACTATAGGCGATTCATTTCCCAGTTTTCGCTGCTAGCCTCACCTATAACTCGTTTACTGAGGAAGGGGGCGTTGTTCCAATGGACCCCCGAAGCTACAGAAGCCTTCGAACTCATGAAGAAAGCGTTCAGCACTGCACCCATCCTAAAACATCCGCAGTTGGAACTACCGTTCATTGTGGAGGCAGATGCCTCTGATGAGGCGGTGGGAGCAGTATTGTCTCAGAGAGACAAAGAAACCGGTCAGCTACACCCTGTAGCCTTTTTGTCCAAAAAACTCAACGCGGCTGAGACGAACTACACGGTGTCCGAGAAAGAGCTGCTGGCCGTCAAAAGAGCCTTTCAAGAGTGGAGACACTATCTCTGGGGAACACAACATCCCATAACCGTATACTCCGATCATAGGAACCTCCAATTTATGAAAACGGCACGCCACCTCTCTCAACGCCAAATGAGGTGGATGCTGTTCTTCGCGGAGTATAATTTTGTTATTACTTTTCGCCCAGGGGCAGAAAACAAAAAGGCAGATTCGCTATCTCGTCAAGGGGGAGAAGCCGTCTCTGCACCAGAAGTCCAGAGAGCCATCATATCCCCTGAGAAGGTGGTGTGCATAGTACAAGCAGACCAGTTCATCGATCTTGTTCAAAGTGACCGGAGTCCGAAGCAGTGGCAGGAATGGGTGGGCTTAAACAAGCTGAGAACACTAAAACATGGTATTCCATTACATGCTGGTAAACTTTATGTGCCTACTCATGCCTTGCGGATAAAGGCGTTCAACTGGTGTCACAATGACGCATTGGCCGGTCATCCGGGGAACACCAAAACGATCCATCTGATGAAACGTCACTTCTGGTGGGAGACCCTGCATTTGGACGTCAAGGGGTGGATCAAGCAGTGCGATACCTGCGCTAGGGCCAAGGGGGACCACACCCGGAGTCGGGGGAAACTGTTGCCTCTTCCGACTCCGTCGCGTCCTTGGCATACTATCAGCGTTGATTTCATAGTAGGTCTTCCCATGAATCAGGGTTTCAACGCGATCATGGTAGTGGTCGATAGTTTGACCAAGATGGGCCACTTCATCCCTTGTAAGAACTTGCCAACGGCCAGTCAGACCGCTCAGCTGATGTTAGCCAATGTAGTACGTCTGCATGGCATACCACGGGTGATCATTTCGGACAGAGGGCCCCAATTTGTGGCGCGCTTCTGGCACATGTGGTGCAAGGCTCTTCGGGTGGAAGACGCCCTTTCCACCAGCTTCCACCCGCAGTCAGACGGCCAAACGGAGCGGTTAAACCAGACACTCAAGCAGTACCTGCGATGTTACTCCGAAGAGGCCCAACAGTCCTGGGTCTCCTTATTATGGCTGGCAGAACTATCTTATAATAATGCATGGCATGGTTCGATAGGTGAGACCCCGTTCAAGGCCAATACGGGATTTCATGCTAACACTTTGCCTTTGACCATACCCGGAGAAGTTCAGAATCATCCGTCGGTGGCCTCCCATGTAAAAGCCTTGTTGTCCACGCACCGGCGAATACAGAAAACCTTGGCTCAAGCAAAAACTAAGTACAAAAAATGGGCTGACGTACACCGTCAGGAAGGACCTCAGTACAAGGTGGGTGATAGGGTTTGGCTCTCAACGAAGAACATTCGATTCCGTTATCGGAGCATCTTTCACCCCCGGTACATAGGTCCGTACGCTGTTCTTCGTCAAATCAACCCTGTGGCGTACAAGCTTAAACTACCGGCTTCCATGAGAATCCATCCGGTGTTCCACAGCAGTCTGCTGAAACCGGCTGGTCCAGTCAGGCGTAAGGCGACGCCTCCTCTCCTGCGAGATGGACAGATGGAGTACGAGGTGCGTCGCATTGTGGATGCCAGATTCCGACAGGGGAAACTGTGGTTCCTGGTCTCTTGGAAGGGGTACGGGTCGGAGGACGATTCTTGGGAGCCCAGCGCGGAGGTGCATGCTCCGCGGCTGGTTCGGCTTTTCTACGCCAGTCACCCACGGAAGCCTGGCGCTAGGAGGCACCGGGACGGGGGGCGTACTGTCAGGAACTGACCTGGGTGCCTGCCTAAACTATAGGACTACATCTCCCAGAAGGCTTAGGGAGGTGGGCAGGGCCCGAGAAAGCATAAGCCTCATGGGAACGAACCAACGGTGCTCGTGATTCGTCATTCTGGACTTGGGATAGGCGGACGCCCTGTCCTCTCGGAGTTCGCGGAGTTTGACGGAGTTCTGGTGCTTGTTCTGTGGTTGTGGAACAAGACCCCCTTTTTCGTGGTTCGGCGGAACCACGGACTTTGTTGCGGCAGGTACCGGCTGGGCTGCCTACCTTGATTGCGGTGAGTGAGACGGGAGACGCAGGATTGCCCCCTCCGCTCTCTCACCGGTTTTGGGACTCCATCGGCAACACCGGCTGGTGTTGTCTACGGTGTGGAACACGGACCTTGTTGCGGCAGGTACCGGCTGGGCTGCCTACATTGATTGCGGTGAGTGAGACGGGAGACGCAGGATTGCCCCCTCCGCTCTCTCACCGGTTTTGGGACTCCATTGACAACACCGGCTGGTGTTGTCTACGGTGTGGAAAACGGACCTTGTTGCGGCAGGTACCGGCTGGGCTGCCTACATTGATTGCGGTGAGTGAGACGGGAGACGCAGGATTGCCCCCTCCGCTCTCTCACCTATTTTGGGAATCTTTCGACAACACCGGCTGGTGTTGTCTTCTGTTGTCTAGGGTTCGGTGAGACGCGTGAGACGCAGGATTGCCCCCTCAGCGCTCTTGCCATTCAACTTGTACTTTCCTGGTACTGTGGGACGCAGCAGTTACCGGCTGGAACTGTTGTCCAGGTACACTTGCTAGGTGCCACGTGTGAGACGCTGGATTGCCCCCTCCACGTTTGCCTAGGAAGTTCCGTGAGCTTGCGGTGGTGCCGGCTGGCATCGCCGCCCAGTAGTTTTATGAAGTAGTGTGAGAGACGCAGGATTGCCCCCTCCACACTCTTCCTCATTCTTGGGTGGGGATATTGGACACTCGGCTGAGTGCGATCTCCTTGCTGAGAGTTTACTTCCCTGAAGAGTCAAGAGACGCTGGATTGCACCCTCTTGGAACTCGTTTCCTTTCCATTCCTGTTTTGGGAGAGTTTAGTTTATTTTCTTCTTCTTCTTTGTTTTGGCACTGGGAAGTCAGTCATTTCCCGTTTCCTGTGGAAGTTGTTCTTCCACCCTGGTTGGAGCTCCGATTGTTCCCTACTCGACGGAGCCGGAACGGGAAGGGGTCGCCTCCTGGAAACATCTCAGGTACGCTCCTGTATGTTATCGGTCATTTGCTGTAACAGTAAGAGAGAACGTGTTCTGATACATATTCTTTTCTTTGTTGTTTCAGGACCTGACTCCCAGGGGTTCTTTAGCCCCGACTTTTTCCCTCGCCTGACTATCTTGCACTCTGTATCGTGTAGACACCAGAGTGCAGGAACGTCTGGAGGTGGACCCCTATAGAGCATCTCTCCGATCCTGAGGAGCCACAACCGTGACAAGCAGTGCAATATCTCCGTCTTTGCGCCATTGAATTGGAGTGAATTGGCTTGCAACCACTCTGCTGTGGCCGACATACACTGATGGAAAGTGTCCCTCGACACTGCCTCTGAACCCTCAAAAGAGAAAATCAGTTGGGTATCATCGGCATAATTGATGACTTGAATACCGAAAGACCTTATAAGTTGTATCAGGGGCTGGAGGTACAAATTAAAGAGAATCGGACTTATCGCCGACCCCTGGGGGACACCCTGGTTCACCTGGCGTATGGCAGAGCGGAAAGGTGGTAGTGTTACTGCCTGTTGTCTATTATCCAGATATGATGATAACCAGGCTAGTGCCGAGCCCGTTATTCCCGCATTACAGAGACGGCCCAAAAGGACCTCATGGTTCACCGTGTCGAACGCGGCCGACATGTCAAGCAGTACTAAAAATGCTGACTTGCCCCTGTGGACACGCGTTCGCAGATCATTCAACACGGTGACCAAAGCAGTCTCAGTACCGTGGCCCGGTCTGAAGCCAAATTGAGCTACATCCAGACTGAAGTTGGATTCCAGGAAGTTGGCCAAGGCTCTCGTAACCCACTTCTCTAAGATCTTTATCGCGAATGGTAACAGCGAAATAGGCCTGTAATTGGCTGGACAGAGGGGGTCCAAAGTAGCCTTTTTTAGCAAAGGTGTTACAATTGCTAACTTCCAGCAGTCTGGTACAGATGCAGTAGCTAACGATTGGCAACAGATTGAATGGAGCGGGGGAAACAGCTCGCCTTGGAAGGCCTTCCAGATCTTGTGCGGCATGGGATCAAGAGGAGAGCCAGATGATACACAGTTAGCCAGAGCACAAAACTCCTCCAATGAGGGTATTGGAAGGCACGGCAGCTAACAGGCAAACTCCTTGTTCTTACTTGCCTCAGAAGCCGGGTGGCCGGGGGACACAGAGGGACAAGACCCAAATGGCATAGGCTGCGTAGAAACCTCAAGGCCCTTCAGAATGTTCCTAATTTTGTCATCAAAAGCTGTGGCTAGAGAATCACAAAGCTCCTGTGACACCGGTGGAGATGGTATGGCGCATGTAGGGTTGGATAAGCTCTTTACCAATTTGAACAGGGTCTGTGATTTGTTCGATGCTTTTGCCAATGTCTCTTCCAAGAATTTGGCTTTGGCGTTTCTTAACTGGAGCTTATATTCCAGTAAGATGCCTTTATAGGCAGCCCTGTCCTGCTCTGTATACCCTTTCCTCCATGTGCATTCCGCTTGTTTACAGCGTAACTTCACCTGGCCAAGTTCCTCGGTGAACCAACCATTAGTCCCTCTGGGTCTGTCCTTCAGTTTCCGTAAAGGTGCTACCTCTTCCAAGGTTGTCAAGATTTGCTGACAGAGGGCATCGTAGATCTCACCTACGCTGTCCTTTAACTCAAATGTTCCGGACAGAAACATAGATTGCTTAATCTCCTTTAACAGGCGAGTCCATGATCGATTAAATGTAATACTCCCCGAACTAGATGGTTTTGATAGGGCCGGCTGAGCTACAGTAAAGAGGATCAATGAATGGTCGGTCCAACATTGGGTTAAGATGTCCTTCACTATGATTAGTTCCTTATCCGCAAACACCAAGTCCAGTATGTGCCCCTTCGCGTGGGTAGACGAGAGAACAAGTTGTTCAAGTTGAATGTTCTCACACGCTTGGCAGAGTTCTCGGAAGGCTAAATCATGGGGCCCAGAGGGCCAAAGATTAAAGTCGCCCAAGACTAGGAACTTGGAGTGGGAGTTTGAAAGATCATATATCAGATCGACCAGGGATTGAAGGGCCGCTGTAGTTGACGAAGGTGGTCTGTAACACAGAAGGCCGGCCATCAGCGTACCACCTTGGGTCATGATAGAAAAGCCCATAAGCTCAAATCCTTGAATTTCCTTTATCACAAGCGGTAGGAGGGAGATTGAGTCTCTGAAAATACATCCGACTCCCCCTCCTCTCCCAGAGCCACGAGGAATATGCCTGATGAGGTATCCAGGTGGGCACGCCCAACCGAGTTCTACCTCACAGTCTGATGTAATCCAAGTCTCGGTCACAAACAGAATATCCAGGTGGGAGGATTCTATTACCAAGGCAATTTCCGCATAATGCTTAACGAGGTCAGCCCTGTCATTGTAGAGTTTAAGGCGGTTCACATGGATAACCCTCTTGGGTGTCCTGCTTGTGCCCAGGTCCACTAAATAAGTGCCCTCACTCTTTTTCTCCAGGATAGGGTAAGGGCCACTCCATCTGTCTTGGAGAGCCCTTGGTGCCACTGGCTCCAAAACCCACACCTGGTGCCCAGGTTGAAATTCAACCATGGCAGCTTTTTGGTCATACCAGTGCTTCTGAAGCTCCTGACTGGCCTCAATATTCTTGGATGCCTTTTCCATATACTCAGCCATTCTGGACCTTAGGCCAAGCACATAGTCCACAATGTCTTGCTTGGGTTCTTGGAGAGACCTCTCCCAACCCTCTTTCACAAGACAAAGTGGTCCCCTTACAGGATGACCAAACAGAAGTTCAAAGGGTGAAAACCCTACTCCCTTCTGTGGCACTTCCCTATAAGCGAAAAGCAAGCATGGCAGCACGACATCCCATCTCCTTTTGGCTTTTCAGGGAGTCCCATGATTATACCTTTCAATGTCTTGTTGAATCTTTTAACAAGGCCATTGGTTTGTGGGTGGTATGGGGTAGTATACTTGTACTGCACACTACACTCTTTCCACATGTGTTTCAGGTAAGCAGACATGAAGTTGGAACCTCTGTCTGAAACCACCTCCTTAGGAAACCCTACCCTGGTGAAGACACCCAGGATGGCCTTGGCTGCTGCCGAAGCTGTAGTAACCCTAAGGGGAATTGCTTCAGGGTACCTAGTAGCATGATCCACTTCTACTAGAATTAACTTGTTCCCTGAGGCTGTTGGAGTTTCAAGTGACTCACAATGTCCACACTAATCCTTTCAAAGGGTACCCCCACCACTGGCAGTGGTATCAGGGGGGCCTTTGGGTGACCACCTGTCTGTCCACTGGCCTGACAGGTAACACAGGAGCTCACAAACACCTTCACCTTTTGGTGCATCTGGGACCAGTAGAAGTGGCTAACTAGCCTTTCCCAAGTTTTGGTCTGCCCCAGATGTCCAGCTAGGGGGATGTCATGAGCTAAAGTTAGGATGAACTACCTGTACTTCTGTGGCACTACCACCCTCCTGGTAGCTCCAGGAGTGGGGTTTATTGCCTCAGCATACAGTAATCCCTCGTCCCAATAAGCTCTGTGGGCACCACTGACATCTCCCTGTGCTTCTGAAACAGCTTGCTGCCTCAGGCTTTCAAGAGTGGGACAGTCTTGCTGACCCTGTCACAGCTCTTCTCTAGTGGGTCCCCCTGGACCCAGGAGTCCAACCTGGTAAGGCTCAAGCTCCATGGGCTCAGTTCCCTCTAGGGCTTCCAAGTCCTCTACCTGAGGAGAGGGGTCCTGAGAGGCTTGCTGTGTAGAAGCTGGTCCTCCAGTCTTCTTGCTTTTTCTCTTGGTTAGCTGGGCCATACTTTCAGGCTCCAAACCTATTTGTTCACCCTTCTTTTTGCTCTGTGCTGTGGTTTGCACACACACCAGTCTAGGGATACCCAGCATGGCTGCATGGGTCACTTGCTCGAACCTCAGCCCAGGCTGAAGTTTCCAGGTAATTTCCAAGCAGACAGTCAGCTGGCAATTGTGGTGAGACCACTACCAGTTTCAGGCCAGTAACTTCCCCCCAACCTAATGTCACCATAGCCATGGGGCGCTGGGTGGTAATGCTGTCAGCATTGGTGACTGGGTAAGTTTTCTAAATCAAGTATTGCTCTGGGGAAACCAGTATATCCTTCACCATAGTGATACTGGCACCTGTATCGCTCAGGGCATCTACTCTAGTTCCATTAATGGAAGGGTATTGCAAATATTTTTTACAGTTGGGAGGCCAACCAGCTACATTGGCAAACTCAATTTCCCCCAAAGAGACTAGACTAGCTTGAGTGTATTCCCAGATTTGCTCTGGGCACTCCTCTGATCCCATCTGTAGACTCACTGTCCCTGGAGTGGCTGTACTGGGTAACTTAGGGGCTTTGTTGTAGGGGAAGTTTTTGTCTACTGTTAAATGTCCCAACTTCTTACAGTTGTTACGATAGGCCTTGTTAGGATCAAAGTTCTTCCCCTTATAGGGCTGAGGCACATAGGGAGTAGTTTGGGACCCACCCACCTGAACAGGTTTTTGGGGCCCTTTGGAAGACTCAGACTTTTATCTTGGGGATTCTCACCACCTTTCCCCTGGGAAGGTTTCATAACCACCTTCTTTCGGTCACCCCCAGTGGCTGTCCTTGTCAGCCTACTCTTGACCCAATGGGCTGCCTTCTTTCTCAATTCTTGGGGAGAAATTAGACCTAGATCTACCAAATGCTGATGCAACTTTTCATTTGTGCAATTACTCAAAATGTGTTCCTTCATAAACAAATTGTATAGTCCAGAAAAATCATGCACAGTATGTCCAGTTAACCAACCATCCAGTGAGTAATCTACAAAATGTATCCAGGATTGGGTCTGGGTTTTGTGAGCCTCCCTGAACCTAATTCTGTACTCCTCAGTAGTGAGTCCAAATACCTCAATCAGAGTTTTCTTCATGAGGTCATAAGACCCTGCATCTGGCCCAGAGAGGTTCAGAAGCCTGTCTCTGCAGTTACCAGAGAACAGTTCCCACAGGAGTGCCCCCCATAGAGGTTTCTTGAATCTTCTGATATCACAAGCCCTTTCAAAGGCTGTTAACCACTTGGTGATATCATCACCTTCCTCAAATCTAGGGACAATCCCTTTGGGGATTTTAGGATCATAAGATTGCTCCTTATCCTTATTATTGGTATTGCTGCCACCAGAGATAGGGGCTAAGCCCATCTCCTTCCTTTCTTTTTTCCAGAGCCAGAAGTCTGGACTCTAGATCTAATCTTTTGGCCAACTTTGCTAAGAAGTTGTCCTCTTCATTGGGGCTCTCCCCAATGTGTTCTCTGGGGCCTAGTCCACCTGTGTGGTTCCCCGGCTCACCGAAGCTGACTCTTGGATTTAAGGGTATGGGGACCATTACTTCCCTAGAAATGGTGGGGGGATTACTATCATCCTCCTCTTCTACCTCTTCTTCCTCTGACAGGGTGTCACCCTGTTCAGAGGGGTGGCCTTTTGCATACTGAGCCAGGAGCTCCTGGAGCCATTGTTTGGTTGTATGCAGGCCCATGACTATGTTTTTAAGTTTGCATAAGGACCTCAATTCCTTGAAATTCAAGTGTAAGTAAGGTGTGAGGTCGAGCTCCTCAACCAGGTCCATGTTGTTATCTCCACTAATAGCAGGGTTCTGTTGAGACATTCTAACCTGACAGTTCTAACCCTCTACCCTAACTAATGTGACTTTTATTTTTTTACAATTCTAATGGGACTTAAGCAAGGCCCTACCAGACTTTTAGAATTTTGGAAAAAAACAGTTTCAGAATTCTAAAGGCAATTTATGAGTTCTGTCGTGTGATCAGATGGTAACCAAGTAGTCCAACAAATGCAAGTTTGTATCCCACCGTTGATCCACCAATGTGAGAAAGTGGCTCTATATATACTGGACCAAAGTGAGGTACAGTATGTATAGAGTCCACCAACCCCAGAGGTATAACAGGGGTTAAGACAGGGCTGACCTTACTCTCAAAAGTGGTAGCTTGGTCGAGCAGTAAGGCAGTACCAGAGGACAATGTAAAGAATTTGTTGTACACACTCAGTCAGCAAAAGGTTTCACACACTCAAGGACTGAACTCCAGGCCAATTGTTTTTATATCAAAAGATATAGTTGTTTTATTTTTAGAACCAACAGGCATACAAAATATACTTTTCTCAGTGATGAGTGATCTCAGGTTATTGCTTTGCAGAAAGGAAATGACTTTGTAAACACAATAGGTACAGGGGTTGCAATAGGCAACACAATTCTAAACACAATTTAGCATTGAGCTCAAAGGGTTTTTCTACACTATTACAGTTGATTACTTTGTAGATTACTTTTGTAAGTCCAGGACTGGATCCTAGATTCAGTCTTGGGGTCTAAGCTGGAAACAGTTTAGTAAAAATGTTTTGGTTATTGCAATGATTTTCACGGAATAAAAAGGTATTTTAAAAGTTCACAGAAACTTTTCAGTGAAAATCTGGTAATGTTATCCAATGGGAGAAAATTCAGGTTACAGGTAAAGTATGTTCTCGTTACTTTTGTAATCCAGTACTGGGCTCCTAGGTCCAGCACTGGGATCTCTACTTAAGACAGGCAAGTTTCAGTAGTAGGTACGATTTTTAAGGAAAATTTCAAGTTTTCAAAAGTAGACACTTAGAAGAAATTTCATAGAAAAGCAGTCAATGGGTTCCTATGGAGAAAATTCAGGTTACTTGTAAACCCAGTTAGGATTACTTTTGCGGTTCAGTACTGGGCTACAAGGCACAGAACTGGCTTCTCTCCTGATCACAGGTAAGTACTTCGGAATTCGGTATTCTGCTGATTTTATAGGAATATTTTAGAGTATCAAAACATGACATGTAGAAGATTTTTCGAGTCAAACCAGTCAATGTTATCCTATGGCAGGTAAGTGAGTTATCGGTTTCCAGGTGAGTACTCGACTAGTGAAGTTAAAGTTCTGGGCATAGACTCAGGAGTCAGGTAGGTACAGTTGGTACACCCCCAGCGGCACAGGTGCAGCCGGGTACAGAGGTAGTTAGGCCCAATGTTATCCAATGAGAGGCAGGGGTCCTTCGGTTGGTGGCTGCTGGCTAGCAGGCCACACGGCTGTGGGAGCTGGGCTCCTGGTCACTTGCTCAGGGCAAATGGGGCAGTAGGTTAGGACACAGGGTGCACAGCCAGGGGCACTCGGGCAGTTGGGTGCAGGGTGCTTTTGGGGCGCCGGGCGCTCAGTTTTATTCAATGGGAAAGGTAAAAAGGGAACAAAGGCTGCAGACTCGGGGACAGTGGTTCTTCAGGTGTGACCACAACTTCGAGAGGTAAGATAGGATCTTGGAAAAGAGGTAGGTACCCCAAAGGGAGGCACAGGGGGCTGCAGGGCGCCGGGTGCAGGGGTGGCTTTGGGCATCGGGAAATCTTACCCTCGGCTGGTGGTGGTTGGAGGGATCCCTGGTTCTGAGGTTGCAGGTCGCCAGGGGGACGTCCTCGTAGTCCTGGATCACTCGGGCACGGAGCAGGCTCGGCGGGTGCAGAGTGGGTTGGTCTGGTGCTTCTTGGCTGGCACCAGGGGTGTGGTTGTTGAAGCAGAGCCTCTGCTTATGGGATTCCCTGTCTTCAAGAGGGTCAAGGCAGGCAGGTCCTCCGGGGTCCCAAGGTTGCTGTCCGCAGGAGTCACCGGAATTAAGCAGGAGCAGGTTCCAGGATCGACAGGCCGGTAGAGCTGGGGCCAAGTCAGTGGGGGTCGTCCTGTTGTTAGCAGCTGCACGGCGGTTCTTCTTCTTCTTGATCTTCTTTCTTCTTTTCTTATCGGGATCTGAGGAAGGAAGGTTCAGGGAGCCCCTAAATACTGAATTTAGGGGCGTTGCAGGTAGGGCAAGGGCAGGGACCAATAGGTCCCTGTCCTGGGGTGGGTACACCCCCTAGTGTGCTCCTCTCCTGTGGGAGGGGGGCAGGAGCCTGTGATTGGGCAGGGCTCGGCATCTTCAAGATGGCCGGAGCCCGGGGTCATGCTTCACCTCGCCTCTCCCACCTGAGGGGTGGGGTTGGTACAGGCTGGCACACCCCCCTTCCTGACGTTGGGTTTCCCGCCAGCCTTCCCACCAGAGTTGAGGTCAGAACCGGTGGGGGCCAGTTGCTGGGTACGGCAAATGGTCTGAAGAAGCACACAGAGGCGGCAGGCCTTTGAAGCTTACCCCTGCCCATCCTGGGGGAGGAGACCTAGCACCTCGCCCAGGATGTGCATTGTTGCAGGGCCAGGATAGCGAAGGGCTCTCCACCCAGGGGTTCAGCAACATGTCTGCTGTGTGGCAGCCTGGGCAGCCACTCAGTCCAGACGTGGATTGTAGGTTAGGTTTCAGGGGGCATCTCTTAGATGCCCTCTTGGGTGCATTTTACATTAAATCCCACACTGGCAACAGTGTGGGTTTAATGGGCTGAGAAGTTTGATACCAAACTTGTCAGTCTTCAGTGTAGCCATTATGGTGCTGTGGAGTTCATAATGACGACCTCCCAGCACCATCTACTCTTAATGGCATCACTGCACTTACAGTGCCCAGGAATGGCCCTGGGTACTGTAGGGGCACAGGGCGCATGTACCTGTGCCCACACCACTGGCACTGGCATAGGGCACCCAGCTAGAGGTGTGACTGATGTATGCCAGGGCAGTGGGTTTGTGGACATGGCACACAGGGATGTGTGCCATGTCGACTCTTTGTTTAGTTTTGCACCTAGACACTTAGCCTGCAAAGGCAGGGTGTGGGTGTCAGGGTACAGGGCCCTTTAACGGTGGCACAAATAGTGCTGCAGCCCTTAGGGGTCTGCTCTGATCACCATGCCCTGGGTACCTAGGGTACCATTTACTAGGGGCTGACAGGTGGCCAGAGATGCCATTTGGGTTTTAGTTTCTACACAGTTTTAGGGAAGGAACACAGGCCCTGGGTACCTGGTTGGCAGGAGCCCAGGGCACACTCAGTCAAAGCACATCAGCAGTTCAGAAAAAAGTGGGGGCATACCAATGCAAGAAAGATGGCACTGTCTCACACACTGCGCATCTGAGACTTAGCTTACTCCTGCGTTGCCACGATCACACGGCACAACTTCTGAGGGTCTCAAGCTGAAAAAACACGCGCACACCGCGTTGCTTGTGACTTCTCTGGAAACATTTAGGATCCTGTATTTCCAAACAGGGAGCCAGCTTACCTTTGGCCCTTGGGGGTTACAAGACACAGCACAAAGCACTATCTTCTTCAAGCAGGGTGACCCAGCGCCTCCAAGCACAGTCCCAACAGCCTCTCCCTTAGTTAGAACAGCAAACTGCAGACCAGCCCCAGATCACGAAGCAAAGATTGGTCTGTCTACAGCAGTCTCTTCAGTTGCTCCTTCTTTAGCAGAGGTTCCTCGTAACCACGTAATCGGTCCAAGCCTTTACAGCCTCAATCCATATCTGTTTCATTCCCCCTTTCAGAGGTTTCAACTCTCCTAGTTATACCCCTTAATGTCTTTGAAGTTCGTATGTGCTATGGGGTCCCTGACCCCTCCCTACATCACTTCTGGGTGTCTCCCTCCCAGTGTCACCTCTCTCCCTATGATACCAGGGGTCTGGATCCTTAATCACTCAGCAGGAGATGGGTCAATTGGTTTATAGCACCAGCCCAGGCCTATTGACCTCACGGGCTTCCCCTCCCCCTACTCTCCAGAAGCAGGACAGCCTGGTGCCATCTCAACCCCTCCCTGGGTCAAGACCTCTCCCAGCTCCTCTCATCTTTTAGTTCCAGACAGACAATCCACATTTCAGAGACACACAGAAATGCTCAGAGCACAAAACTCAGCCACTTTCTAAAAGAGGGGTTTATGAACACACAGTGACAAAACCACCTTCACAGAAAGATGTGTTATGACACTGTGAGTTATTATTATTATGCGTTCTTATATAGCGCTCGATTACCCGTAGGCATCTTGGCGCTTGCCTTGGGAACCCGTCCTGGCTTTTCCCTGTTAGATACCCGTACTGGGCATCCCCAAGGTGAAAGCCAGGCATCCCACCGCGGGGGGGCCGTAGTGGAGATTAAGCAGGCTAATGCCCAGAGCTGCAGAGTGTGAACCCGTGACTCGAGTAGGCACCGAAACGAGAATTATCGAGTCCGTGGATATTTGGGCTCAAGACCCTGCCACGTCGGGAATTGAACCCTGGTCCCGGGTCTGACTCTGCTTCAGGGTCTGCCTCCTCTAACCAGTGAGCCACACTTCTCATACATTCTAAACTTCCCCTGTCCATTGTAAACTGACAGGAAACTAGGCTAACAAACACAACACCAAGCCTCCCCATCCTGTCCTATGGGCAGGGTGGCCTTTCTGCAGTGAAAAACGAAATAGAGAATTTTTCACTGTCCGAACAAAGCACACACCTCAGTATATGTTCTGCCTTTTACCTACACTGCAACTTGTCCAGGGGTTACCTGGGACCTATCACAGGGGTGCCCAATGTGTATGCAAAAGGAAAAGTAAGGCCTGACAAGTGTTTGCACTTGTCAGGACAACATGCTGACTTAGCAAACTGCGCGCAGGCCCTACACTGAGTTCCCTTCTCCGACCGCATTTGCATTACTAGCCCTGGCACACACAGTGCACAACATTAGGGACTTTACTAGTAAGGCAAGCATACCAATCATGGCCAACCAATTACCATTACACTTTACACAGGGAACACTTGTACTTTGACACTGATCAGCATTGGCAAAGTACCCAAAGGATCTAGATTGCAAAGGAGGCAGAGGCAAAAAGTCAGAGGTAATCACATCAAGAGAACACTGTCACTCAGGCGTGTGCAGGAGACTTGGAAGACAAATTCCCTCCGTTGTGTGGTGCTTCAGGGAAGATGACGATGACCTTGACTCTGCAGCTGTGGGGACCATGCACTGCTGAGGAAAGCCAGAACACGCATACAAGCTGTCTCACGAAGGATGTCGAGTGCTGAGGGGTTGGTGTCCAGCGGGAGTAACAAGCCTTGGCAAATGCAGCCCACGCAGGAAGTCCAGAAGGTGCAAAGTTGGGAACAGCAAGGTCCAGGAGACTTACCCCAAGCAGGGGAGTCAGGGCAGGCCCGAGCAATCATAGGAGCCCAGAATAAATAAAAGTGACCCTCAAGTGGACCCACAGCCTGGAGGCACCTCAAGCAGCTCACCAAAAGATGCAGGCCATGATGTGCACAATGCAGTGTGGTTGAAGATTCTGGTCACTGGAGGTGCTCCAAGGTGGGGCTAATTGGAGCCCGAAGATCTTCTTGCAAATAAGCCAACAAGCCTTTGCAACTGCAAGTTGGATGTGATGCACAGTGCTTCAGTTATTGCAACCCCCACAAGGGATACTGCCCTCAAACTTGGTGAAAGGGTAGAGCAGTTCTCGGGAGCTGTGGAAAACCACCACCTGTGTTGCAGAGCCCACTGAGTCTGGAGTAGCTCAAGATATGCAGACCGGTCGACTTAGTTGCCATGCCTACAAATGCAGGGGAGTGACTCCTTCCCTACAAGGGAGATTACTTTGGTTGTCTTTGATGCTTCACAGGCCTTGGAAGGTTTCTGTATGATGCACAGGCACAGACGATGTAGGTGAATGGAAGGGAGAAGAAGTCAGGCCCAAATGCAGTCCAGCGAGGTCCTGAGTGCCCAGACAGTAGAAGTGCTGTGGTGTCTGATCTGAATCTTATCCCATGAAGAATCTAAGGACCTACACCCAGGGATGCCTTTAAGTACCCTAGGGAAAGGGTTGGGAATATTCAGCGGACCCTCCCACGGGTCCTTTGTCCAGTTTCTCACCAGATCGGGAACCAACGGCTCCCAGAACTGGTTTGAACTGGACTATACACAGGGACACCAAATGTGCCCCTCATGCAGACTTTCTGGCGCTGGAAAGCGCACCCACCCAGACCTAATACCCTAAATCCTGTCTGGGAGGTGGTCACACCTCCCTGTGACAGTATGCCTATTGTTCTACCTTCCTCTGCTCGAGCTTGGCTCAGCAGCAGGAGGGTAGAAATGTGTCTCTGGTCAGCAGCAAACATTTTGTGCTGTCCGGGACTAGAAGGCTGGTACCGGGAACACTGAGAGCCCTACGGAGGGCTCTTCAAGTGCTTGGAAGGAGTGCCAACTACACCTGGACCTCCCCCCGGCTGCCGCGCCTTTCGTTGCTGTGTTCATAGGGGTACCCCCATTAGCACATGGGGAGATAGAACCCACAACGGCACTAATTCACAAGGCTAGTCAATGGTGTACTGACTCCAGTAGTGGGGGAACAGTAATCTCTAACCAGATTATAATGGCTAGAAGGGTGGGATGGATTGGACACCGCCCTAAATCAGTGATGGGCGACTGCATTATAGTTAACTTCGATAGCTTACATCTGGCAGACAGGCTATTTTGGGACGGCTCAGAGATACAAGAAAGTGGGAACATGAGATCAGTCCCTTTGGGCTTTTTTTATCCGCCCCAGTGAGAAATCATCCTGTTATAGCCCCATATAGTAGGTCATTCCAGCAGTTTGCACACGGAAATGAATGGAGGGTGGTGCCCAACAGGTTAACACAGGGCAAAACTACTCCCACAAGAGCAGGTTTGGATCCAGTCTTGTCTAATAGATTTGCCCCACTCGCCATAATGGAGGACATAGACTGATAACCAGCCCCATTGTCGCCCTGTGAAATGGGGCCCCAGTGGGTGGAGGAGACAACACTCTGCAAACTGATTAGCTGGAACGTTGCAGGATTGAGAGCTTAAAGGGGTGATCCTTTGTGGGTTAATTTTATTTCTAGCTATGATGTGATAGCCATCCAAGAATCCTGGGATACCTCGGCAAGTTCTTGGTTGGATGGTTTTGCCAGCTACTCCGTACCGGCAACACCCAGTACTGTGGGGAGAGCAAAGGGGGGTTTACTTCTCCTTTGTTCCCTGCAACTCAGCGGGTCCTTTAAGCAATTGGAGTCAGGTTCCCCCAACCTCCTAATTGTGGAATGGATTGTCTCACCGGTCTGTACACTTTTACTAATTAATTTTTATAATTCACTGGAAAGGGCAGTAGATACTGATCATATTGCCTCCCTGGAAACCTTTTTAAGTAAATTCAGTCTAAATAAATACACTAATGTAGAGCTCCTTTTAATGGGCGATTTTAATATCCATATATGTGATTCTCCTGGCCACTCAGATGATTATGAGGGTTTTATGGGGGCGATCACACCTCATTTTGAACACACTAAATCAGGAGAAGCGCTTGAAGTTCTTTTAGCTAGTTTTAACTTATATGAACCCTATTACTCGGGGGGGAGAGAGCAGCCACCTACAAGGGTACGGACCATGGGTCCGTCATAGATTATATCTTTGCCTCACCTGGGCTCATCTCTAAGATTCGGAAATATAAGGTTATTGCATCATCTTTTAGCGATCACAATCCCTTGCTATTAGAAATGTTATGGGGAGACCCCCAGTGCAAACGGGTAGGCCGCCCTCAGGTTCGGACTGTAGTGGCACCTACCGACCAGGGCAGACGGCTGAAGTGGGGCAAGGTGGTCCCAGAAGATTTTATGGCAACTTTACTTCCTAAAATTGAGGGCCAATTAGGGTCTTGTCTGGACGAAAGGGCCACTAGTCAAGAAATTATAGAGGCCTTTGAATCAATTTGTATACAAGTATCGAGGGACTTGACGTCAAGCGAAATCCAGAGACCTCCCAGGCCTTTTAAGTGGTTTGACACCAACTGCTCGAGAATTCATAGGCGTCTTAAGCATGCACTCAATTCCAAGCCAAGAGATAGAGGCCTCATCGCTGATCTGTGGAGGGAATATAAACTAACCCTAAACGGGAGGGAAAATGACATTAAAAACGATGCTTGGAATAATTTACTTGCCACAGATGTCTTGAGAGACAGTAAGCAGTTCTGGGATATCATTAACCAGCCGTTCTTTGCAGGGGTAGATAACGCAGTCACTGACTGCGTTATCCCGGATGAAAGGTGGCTTCTCCATTTTAAAGAGATATACGGTAACAAGAATAGCCTAGTCGAATGTGACGCAGAGGTACCCCGGGTTTCTGCTCCGGTAGAGTTTAATGAGAATGAGGTGTTGAAGGCGATCTTAGAGACCTCGAAAAATAAGGCGCCGGGGCCTGACGGTGTACCTGGGGATCTATATAGACATTCCCCGAAAACATGGTCACAGGTGCTAACTAAGGTTTTTCGTGCAGTTAACGATAGCTTACTTCCTGCATCCTGGGCGACCTCCATTATAGTGCCAATTTTTAAAAAGAGGCAGCGGGGGGACCCGGCATGTTATAGACCGATTTCCCTCCTTGACCCTGCCATAAAGATCTTGGGCAGAGTCTTACTATCTAAATTGAGGGATAATCTTGAGGTCTGTGGAGGGCTCCCGAATATACAATACGGATTCAGAGAGAAACGAGGCACCCTGGACCAATGCTCTAACCTGCACCTTATAATCTCTAAATACACGGTGGCCGGGGAGGGGTCACTTTTCTTGGCCTTCATGGACCTCTCCTCGGCCTTCGATTTGGTGAATAGGTCCAAGTTGTAGTCCATCCTTTTGGAGTTAGGGATAGATGCCTCATTAGTTTCCTTCGTGGCCTCTCTACACCAGGAACTGTACGGGTCACAAAGGAAGGCAGGTGTACGTCTAGATTTAGGTCGGAGAAGGGGGTGCGCCAAGGGTGCATTTTGGCCCCCCTCCTTTTTACCATCTATATCAACGGATTAGGAAAACATCTAGAGGCAGGGGTGGCAGACGCCCCGCGTGTAGGAGGAGTGCCTGTGCCAGCCCTCCTATACACGGATGACGCAGTTTTAATAGCGCATACTGGAAATGGCCTCAGGTCTTACTTGACCTTTTTGGGTCCTTCATGGAGAACCTTGACGTAAAGGTCAACGCAAAGAAATCGCACACCATGATAGTGGGCCGACAAAGATGTAAGCCCAAATCAAAAACTTTCATCTGCAAGGGCGAGGTGGTCTCAAGGGTTTCAGTCTTTCCCTATCTGGGGGTCCTGTTTGATGAGAGAGGGACGTGGGCCCCCCAGATTGGGGCGAAGACTCTATCCTTGACCCGTTCCATGTCCGCTTTGTTGGGCTTTTCAAGGAGGTTAGGGGCTAGGCCAATGGAGGCACTTTTGAAAATCTATAATAGCAAGTGCATTCCCATCGCAACCTATGGGTCCGTCTTGTGGGGTTATGCCAATCTTGCCAAAATTCAGACGGCTGAGAACAGGCAGTTTAGACAATTTTTATCTGTTCCAAATTCAACTCCCACTTTTTCCATTCATGAGGAGATGGGTCTGTCTTACATTACGGACAAGCTGAAACTGGCTCCCCTGGTTTTCTGGGCAAAAACATGGCTCAATTCAGAACTAACCTTGAACCATGTAATCTTGACGGATGTTGTTTCCATGGACCACGCCATGAAAGTACCTTGGCTGAAATATCTAAAGAACACCTTTGCATCTCTGGGAAGACCTGAACTCTTTCTGGCACCACTTATTATCAAGAGAGAGGATGTTAAATGGATTAAGCACAATTTTTTGGAGAGGGCTCAATTATACAGAGAGGAGAAGGAAGTAGCGAAACCATCCGTTAGAACACACTTAGTGTTAACTACTACCTCCTCTCTGGAACTGTACCTCAAAATTGTCACTAAACCCCTACATAGATTTTTACTGACTAAATTTAGGTTTAATCTGATCCATTATACTTTAGGTTGCTATCATTTGTGGGCCAAACCAGAAGATGCCCCCCCCGTGACTGTGACAAATTTTCTAATCAAGATACCATGCATTTTATGATGTTTTGTGGGTTTTATGCTACCGAAAGGAAAAAATATCTGAGACCAGTCTTGAGAGAGGCTGGCTTTTTACAAGTCAGGCCCGCTTTAATTTATCTCCAGATGATGAAATGAAATGAAAAATTACATTTGTATCGCGCATAGACTACCCGGAGGCCTCGCAGCGCAACACTTATACTATCTTTAGCGTTGCAAGCTTCCTAGCGGCGGCATTTAGAAATAGGAACACACGAGTTTCTCCGAATGTTTTATTTTAATCATGGTATCCATTTTTTACTGTTGAATTTTATGTATATATGATGCCTAAAAACAAGCAAGGGTTCAGCCTTGTTTGTCAGTGTATATAAATGAATTGTTGATTTTTAATTATGCCTGTAAATTTTTATTGCCTTTTATGATTTCTTGTAAATCGAATAAAGTGTATTTTGACTGACTGACTGAAGTGCTTGGGTTCATACCTCCCAAACCATTTATAGTGTGGGAGGTATGATTCCAGCATGTTTGATACCAAACATGATAGGATTTCTTACAGCCGTTTTCGAGATAGTCATTGCGTGATTACGCGATGCCCCTCTATATAGTATATGGCTGCTTCACTGACAGCCTGGGTGACTAGACTCTGTAGGCTGCAGGGGTGTCCTGCTCATGCAGGGGCACCTTCTCACTCAGAACCAAGCACCCTGCCTTCAGGATTGCAAAGGCCTGCTATAGGGGTGACTTATAGGTTTTAAGTGCAGTGACCCTTAGATATAGTAAACCCATATCTTTAGTAAGTGGTGCATGCACCAACTTACACAGGCCGCAATGGGAGGCCTGGAGTTCCATTTTGCATGGCCTCTCATGGCGGGCATAATTCATGCTTCAGCCCATGGGAGACCTCTGGGGTACCTACGCCCTGGGTACCTTAGTACCATATACTAGGGACTGATGAGGATACCCCATTATCCAATCTGGACTTTACTTAAGTCTCAATACAACAATCTAGGGAGAAAACAGATAGGCTGGGGTCCTGATTAGCAGGATCCCAGTCAGACTAGTCATAATACAGCTTAGCACCAGGCACAAAGTGGAGGTCAGCATAGAAGTAGATCCTACTTTCCTACAAACTCGACTTCCTGAACTTCTCCAACTGTATCCCCTCCACTGCTGACAACATTGCCCCGCGGAAAAACACTCCCAGTGGAAGAACCACCAAGCAAGCCAAATGGTTCACCCCCCCAAACTAATGACCCTCAAACGGCACTGCAAGAAGCTGGAAAGACTCTGGCGCCCGAGAAGACCCCCACTAAGCGCAACATCTTCAAGACCGCCCTCAACAGTTACCACCAGCGTCTCAAGAAAACAAAGAAAGCAGCTGTCCCCACCTGCCTTAAAGTTAGCACCAACCACACCAAAGAGCTCTTCAACATCATGCAAGAGTTCGCCTGTCCCTCCACTACTGAGAACTCCATCCACCCCCCTCCCAAACCCTTTGTCACACACTAGCAGGCTTCTTTCACTGTAAGATCAGCAACTGACCCACAGCCCACCAATCTCTCCCATCCCCGTGGCTCTAGCAACAACACCCTCCATCCATTCACTGAATGGAAGCAACTGTCATTGGAAGACACCATCTTCCTCATGAACCCTATTCACTCCTTATCCCCCTCTGATCCCTTCCCACACCACATCTACAATGTAGGAAGTGAAGCCGTTGGATACACCCTCACTGGACTGCCTCAACTCCTCCATCCCCACAGCCACCATACCCATGCCTGGATGCACACCGGTGGTCAAACTCCTCCTCAAGAAACCATCAGCCAACCCCAATGAACTCAAGAATTACCAACCCATCTTGCTCATCCCCTTTCTCACCAAAGTCTTGGAGAATGCCATCAACTGCCAGCTCACAAACTTTCTTGAGGAGAACAACCTGCTTGACCCCTCATTGTCAGGATTCCGACCAAACCACATCACCAAGACTGCCCTTATCGCAGCCACAGACAACATCAGACTCCTCCTTGGTCAGGGCAGCTCTGCCACCTTCATCCCACACGACCTCTTGGCAGCCTTTGACATTGTCTCCCACATACCCTCATCACCAGACTTCACAACATTGGCATCCAAGACAATGCTCTCAGCTGGATTGCCTCCTTCCTCTCTGGATGAACTCAAAGTATTCACCTTCCACCCTTCGCCTCAGCTCTTAAAAACATCTGTGGCATCCCTCAGGGCTCTTCCCTCAACCCTACCCTTTTCAACACCTACATGACTACTCTGGCCAGCATCACCTGCACCCAGTGACTCAACATAGTCTTCTACACCAATGACATCCAGCTCGTCCTATCCTTCTCAGGGTACCCAAGACTCAACTTCCAAACCACTATGACTAGCATCGCCAACTGGATGAAAAAAATTGCCTTAACCTCAACTCGGACAAGACAGAGGTCATTATCTTTGGCAACAAGCCCTCCCCCTGGGACGACACCTGGAGGCCCTCTACACTCTGCTAGCACCCACCCCGTCTGATCAAGCCCGCAACCTCGAAATCATCCTTGAAGCCCACTTCACCATGAAACTGATCCACTCCGTCTCCGCAGCCTGCGTTTGCACGCTCCGCAAGGTCGTCCGCTGGATCCCCATCTCAACCAGAACCCAGTAACCCAGGCCATAATCTCCAGCTGACTTGACTACGACGTCGCTCTCAATGTCGGAACCATCAAACAACTCCTCAACCGCCTCCAAACCGCCAGAATTCTGCTGCAAGACTCCTCCTTGACCTTCCAAGAAGATCCACCATCACCCTTCACCTCAGGGCCCTCCACTGGTTCCCTGTTCAGAAAAGATGCCTCTTCAAGCTCCTCACTCATGCCTACAAAGCCCTCCACAAAACTGGACCCACCTACATTAACAACCGATTGACTTTCCACGGTCTGACCAAAGAGTTCTGCTCCTCCTCCCTCGCTTTAGCCCAAGTCCCACTAATCCGTCAGAGCTGAAGTGGGGGCTGCTTCTTCTCCTTCCTCGCCCCCATGTCCTGAAACTACCTCCACCTACGCATGTTCCACTCCCGGAGGGAATTCAGGAAACAGCTCAAGACCTGGCTCTATGACCTCCAGGTCTCTCCGATCGATGATCACTCAACCTTGGTATCCCCTGAAGACCCCGCAGGGTGACAAGCCGAGCTGTACAAGCCTGGATGATTAATTTATTGACTGTACCACTGGTACTGACACTTGATTCACTCTGGTTGGTGGATATTGTACCTGGTGGAGGTCTTGCAAACAACACCTGTTCTAATATATCATCCCATGAATGTGTGTCCATCTCATCCTCATCCTTCTCTTTGTTATCCCTCTTATTTCCTGTCCGAGTTGCTTCCGAAGTAATACCTGAGGACAATCTTGTTCCCTCTATTGTAGCCTTTCTACATCTATGCTGTCCTTTATCCCATTGAGCATCTGCATAGTTAAGCACTGCTCTTTTTGTTGTCCTCCTGTATTTTTCACTCTCCTTTTCCCTTGCAATCTTTTTACATACACTTAGGGCTTCTGTCACCAACCTGACGGGTCCAATGACAGAGATTGGGGCTGGTTCGTTTTTCCTTGCCTGCCCCAGAAGTCAGGCAGAGAGGAGGAGTCAAGACTCACCCTGTGACCCGGAAGAATAAAGTGGTGGAAAGGGTGTCTCGGAGGACGTGCACAAGAGGAGGAAGAACAGCGTCCCGGCGGTAGTGCGCAAGGAGAAAGAGACAAAGAAGGTGGAGAAGCTACAGAAGAAACAGTACAGGGAGCGAGCTATGAGTCAGTTCCTGGGGAATCTGGTGTCCAGAGGGAGGAGCGGAGAGATCCTGCAGCATCCAATGAAGAAGCGGAGTCTCCTGTCCGTCGGCTGCCTCCAGAGCCCCACGGCGTCCCATTGGAGATGTGGCTTTACCAGGTGCGTGCACGGCTCGTAGATCGGAGCCAAAGAGTATTAAATTATCAGGAAGAGGAAAGTGGGGACTAGAAAAGAAAAAGAAAAGAGGGTACGGGACCAAAAACCTAAATAATGTTTTTAAAAAACCTGAAAGTATAAACAGACAAAATGGAAAACCTTACAGAGAATGGAAAGAAACAATAGGACCCAGACTCAGATGGGTTTGTCTTTTCATTTCTAGTGAATTTATTGTTTCTCTTAGGGTGTATAATTTTTTTTGTTTATTGTTTCTTTTCTTCTCTCAGCTTTATTAACATGCACCTTTTTACCAGAGGGTATAGAAGGAGGACACCCTACTAATCCATGTTATGTTAAGTAAATCATAATGGTAGATTCTCACCTTCATCTTTGCTTCTGTCAAGGGTACTGTCGGAGAGGAACTCCAAAGCACCTGAAAAAGAAGAAGACGTTGTTAAGTGCAAGAGTGGGACTTTTATTTAATTTCTTGACATATCCTTCTACAAAATGTCTCTTGAAATAAAGTACAATGCAATCATGTATTTCCCTAGTGGTTGTTTGGACGCTCGGACTTACGGTTGGCCACAAATAGTGAAGAATGCGGGCTCATCCCTTCAATTGATACAGAATGGATGCCTTGATACAACATCTTGTCCAGGGTCAATGGAAACTGGAATGGGCTCTAGAACGCCAGATCTCTTCCGCGAAGGCTGACCGAGAACGGTTTCGCAATGCATTAAAGACACAGACGGAACACTTGACCAAACCAGCCTAAAAACAACTACAGGTGACCTGGATTAGCGATTCATAGGGCAATCCCATCTAGTCCTCCTACGGTGACTTTACAGAAACTACTACTCGGATGACCTTGATGCTTTTCTGACAAACTACGAATGCACAGCACAGGCATGTGCGTGGTCCCTAGAGGGATGGCCATTTTATTAAGCCTCTTTGTTGTCAGGTGATGCCCAAGCAGCATATCATACCACAAATTCCCAAGGAGATGCCACCTATGAAGAGGTGAAGAAAGTGATATTGGATAGGGCGGGTTTAGAAAAGAAGCCTACAGGCTACGATTTAGACAAGAAAGGGGTAGACCTGGTGACACCCCAAAGGTACTCTACTTTAAGTTGAGAACAGCAGTTGAGAAATGGCTGAAACCCCACGACCATACCAAAGACGAGATAGTGGAAACATTTTGTCTAGAGTAGTTCATAGAAGCTCTTCCTCACCAAACCCAACTATGGCTACGCCAACATTCGCGACTCAGTAATCGACATGGCCTCTCCCTTTTCATGGGTCAAACCTCGGTTTTCCTCTCAAGAGATGGACAGACACACCAAGACGCCCTCCAAAGCTGTGAACCCTCATTCGGAAACAAAGCAAAACGACCAGTGAAAGCACAAAAACCATCCAAAGTGTGGAGAATGGGGCCACATAGCTCGTTTTTGCAAAAACAAGAAAGTTACAGAAGAACCGATGGGGGTTTATTATTGCCCAAGCTCCTTTTACTTCACCCAAGAGATGGGACCCATATTTTTTGTAAGTGTACAGATTAATCAGAAATGGCCAACTGTAATATTAGACTCCTGGTGTAAACAATCAGTTGTACAAGCAGAACTTGTCTTATCCTCCCAAGTCATACCTGAGAGACTTGTGTAAATTAGATGCGTACATGAGGACGTCAAGAAGTATCCTGTTGCGAGATTGTTTTTTCCAAGTCCAACAGGACAACGGAAGTAGAAGTAGGGGTACTTCCTATTTACCTGAAGATATCATTCTAGGAACTGTAAATCCACATTTCACAGAGATGTTTTATATGATGCTTACCCGAATTAAGGAACCCCAGAAACAAGCCCAAGCCTCCACTCCCAAAAACGCCTTCTTAGCTCCCGAACCACGGATGATAGACCATAGGTTCCGGTTCACTCAGATGAACGATGTGCTCTTACGACCCATCTGGGAGAAGGCCTGACAGAATAACACCCAAGCTTTTCCCCATTTACAAATAAAAAACTGACTTTTATATAGGATACAGGCCCCCCCCCCAACTATTGGCACCAAGGGATTGTCAGGGCCAGATTATGTTTTATGCTCATTCACATTTATTAGCCAGACACTTAGGACCCGAGAAAATGACAAAAGAAATCCGTACAAATGTTTATTGGCCTGGTACCTTCGCCCACATAAAAAAATATTGTTAAGAGTGCGAGTCATTTGTCTCTGTCTACCTATGCATGTAACTAGAGAATGAAAAAATCTCTATGCTTCACTGTATCTAAAGTGTTAAAACTTAATAAAAATGTTAAAAGAAAAAGAGTGTGTTATGCCAGAAAAAGAATCCCTACTTGCCTCCTATAGCACCCCTCCTACCCTTACCTATTATAGGTACCCCATTTGAGAGCATCGGGATGGACTTGATAGGCCCTTTACCAAAAACCACTAAAGGATGTCAGTATGCCCTTGTTCTAGTCGATTATGCTAGCAGCTAACCAGAAGCCTTTGTAGCCCTGACACTAAGCCATTGCAGGAAATCTTTTAGAATTATTTTTCCGCGTTGGGTTTCCTAAAGAAATTATTTCTGATCAGGGCACCCTCTTCGTGTCCCGACTAATGACTCAGATATGTAAACAGCTAAATATTAGACATCTGAAAACCTCAGTGTATCATCCTCAGACAGACAGGTTGGTTGAGAGATATAATGGTTCGCTGAAACTCCTTAAGAAAATGCGGTCTGGAGAAGGAAGACATTGGGACCAAATGTTTCCACTGGCCCTTTTCATGTTAAGAAGTCAGGTGCAGAGTAGTTTTGGTGCTTTTTCATTTGAGTTGCTCTATTGACGAAAACCCCATACCCAAATTAAGAGTGTACCAACCAGGCGATTGGGTTTTGGTCCTACTACCAAGCTCCCCTCATAAGATGAGATCTGAATGGAGAGGTCCTTTTAACTGCATCGCTGCGGTCAGATTCAACCACTGTGCCAGAGAATTCCATGCGTGCGTGGTTCGGACGTCATCCGGCCATCCTCTGCACACGCCCAGCGTGACGTCAGACTGCCGGGGGCCGTCCGACGCATGGAAGCGGTTAAAATTATAGCAAGGGTTGGAAATATTTTGTATAGGTTAAAAATAGGGAGTCATAGGGAACAGACCTTTCATATAAATCTCTTTAAAAATGGCTAGAGCCCTTACCCAAAGACGTGCATATAGTACATGCGGAAAATAATATTCCAACCACCCTAGAACACCTACATATCAAAGAGGAACTGTCATGGGAGCAACAGAAAGAGTTGAGGAGAATGCTACAACCCTTTGCTTCTGTTTTTTCCAACATCGCAGGGAAAACCCACCTAGCCCAACACTCTATTCCCACTCCAGAAGGAAGTGTGATAAAACAAAAACCATACCGAATTCCAGCAGCAAGAAGGCAAGCTGTGTTTACAGAAATAGAGCCAATGTTGATGATGAACAATATAGAGTCCTCACAAAGTTACTGGTCTTCTCCCATAGGGTTGGTTCCAAAGCCCATTGGAAGCATAAGATTTTGCATAGGCTTCTGTGCAGTTACATATCCTCTCCTTAGGGTTAACAAATTAATAGAAAGAATAAGAGACGCCAAATATATTACCCAAATACATCTCGCAAAGGGTTACTGGCAGGTCGCCTTAAAAGCCAAAGATAAAGATAAAACATTTTTTTCTAAGCTTTTTTTGTCTGCTTCAAATCACAGTATTCCCTTCGAAGACTAATGAACATTGTTCTTAAAAACTATCTTAAATACTCTTCTGCCTATCTAGATAACATAGTTATATTTAGTAATTCATGGGATGATCATTTGAAGCATTTGCACTCAATCCTGAATGACTTAACAAAAGCCAATCTCCATATAAACACAAAAAAATTGAAAGTGGAGTTTAACAAAGTAAAATACCTAGGGTATTTGTTAGGTAATGGACTGATTGATGCTCAAACTGAGAAGGTCGGAGCAATTACTGAAGTTCCTTTTGCAACCAATAAAAAAGCAGTACTGTCTTTCTTGGGATTCGTAGGGTATTATCGTAAGTTCATTCCTGGATACTCCATTATAGCTGTGCCCCTGACAGATCTTTTAAAGAAATGAACACCTACTGCCAGGTTCCAAACCCCTCAAGAGTAGCAATAAAAGCATTCCAGATTCTAAAAGAGAGTATTCTGCCCCAATTCTCACCGCCCCAGACTTTGAGAAAGTCTTTATCCTACAAACAGATGCTTCTGACGTTGACATAGGAGCTGTACTCGTTCAGAAGGATGACCAAGGTGTTGAAAGACCTATGATATATATTAGCCAGAAGTTTTTTCCCAGGGAGACTGGTTATTCCACTATAGAAAAAGAATGCTTGGCCATCAAGTCGGCAATTGAAAAACTCCATTATTACCTTCAGGGTAAACCTTTTTTCTCACACACAGATCACGCACCCTTAACCTGGTTAAGCAGAAATAAAGGGAACAATCCCAGGGTTCTTAGGTGGTTCCTTTCACTTGAACCTTGTCGATTTGAAGTGTTCCATAAATCAGGTAAAGATCTAACCGGGCCAGGCTTCTTTTCATGTTTTCCCCTTTTTTCGGATCAGGAAAATCCAGGGATGGGGATATGCCTTAGACCTGATGGGTTTGATGATGCGGAGACTGAGGCCAGTTAATTTTTCCTTGCCTGCCCCGGAAGTCAGGCAGAGGGGAGGAGTCAAGACTCGTCCCACGACTCGGAAGAAGAAAGTGGTGGAGAGCGGCATCTCGGAGGACGCGCACAATAGGAAGAAGAGCAGAGTCCGGGGTAGTGCGAAAGGAGAAAAAGATGAAGAGGGTGAAGGAGCTACAGAAGAAATAGAACAAGAAGCGAGCAGCGAGTCAGTTCCTGGGAAATTTGACGTCTAGAGGGAGGAGCTGAGAGAACCGGGAGCATCAAAAAAAGAAGCAGAGTATCCTGTCTGCCAGCTGTCTCCAGAGGCCCGTTGCGTCCCAGGAGGGACGTGGATTCACCAGGTGCGTGCACAGCTCGTAGATTAGAGCCGAAGAGTATTGAATTAGCTGGAGGATGAGGGGGGCACTGGAAAGGAAAAGAAGGGGGGACTATAAAAGAAGGAAAAAAAATAAACCAGAAGGTACAAACAGACAGAATGGAAAACCTAACAGAGAATGGAAAGAGACCCCAAGCCAGAGGAGTTCATCTTTTCATTTCTGGTGAATTTATCGTTTCTCTTGGGGTGTATTTTGGCTCTGTTTATTGTTTCTTTTCTTCTCTCAGCTTTATTAAACAGAACCTTTTACGAGAGAGTATAGAAAGAGGACCCCTACTAATCCATGTTATGTCAAGTAAATCATAAAGACAAAGTCTTACCTGCATCTTTGCTTCTGTTGAGGCTACTGGCGGAGACGAACTCCGAAGAACCTGAAAAAGAAGAAGACGTTAAGTGCAAGAGTGGAACTTTTATTTAATTTCTTCACATATACTCCTACAAATTGTCTCTTGAAATAAAGTACAAGGCAATAACGTATTTCCCGAGTGGGTGATTGGATGCGAGAACCTACGGTTGGTCACAGCTTCGTTTTGAGCAGGTCTAGGTGGTGGCTTCATTTTGTACAATTTTCCCTTCAAATTATCAAGAATCCTCATATTAAATGTTCCACATCTAGGGAAACTGAAAGATCCTTATTTCTCAGTGATCTTAGAACATTGGCGAAGCCAAATACAAGTGCCTAACCCATGTTCCGTTGTCATAAAATATGCAGGCGTTCCTTTAGGAGGTGCCTCTTCACCCTTCCCTACCGAAATTGTGACTTCCCCTTTCAACAAATTCTTTAAAACGTTTCCTAGTTGTTATTTAATGAGAGACCAGTCAATTTTAATTCAATATTATGATTCTGTTGTGTATACAGCAATATTTCACAGTACAATCCTATTGCGACTTCTAATTTCTCAAATTCAGTCAACAAATCCAAACACCATATTCACTTTTCTACTGTCACATCTCAGCGCAGCACTTTGACGTCAGCAACGAATACCAGTGCAAGACACACCAACCAACCAATCCCAGCAAAAAATAATGTGACGTATAACCTTACTCCTTGCTTCAGTTCACCCTCCATTACAACTTCTGACACATTCACACAACTTCAAATAATCTTCAATTAACTTCAACAAAACCTTTTCTTGATTGCTCTACTAAAGAAATAACAGTAATTACAATTGCTCAAGAATACTTTTTCACAATCTGAAGAGCAATCCCAACCTCAGTGAAATCACCCTAATCAATTCAGCTTCCCCCATTTGCTCAATTACATTCCACTAACATTGATCAATGTTAATCAATCACAACAATGTTTAGTATCGCTATCTAAATGATGTAGGTAATGGTATCTCACACTCTAGACCTCAAATCCTTGAAACAAGTCTTTTACTTTTTAATTTGATATACTGGAATCTTTCGACTACAACGAGTCTGAAATAATCAACCTCTTTTCTTCAAAGTTTATCAGTACCCTTTCATCACTTACCTATTCGCCCTCAAAACATTTCTTTCTAAACAAAAACATAATTATCATAAGCAACGGACCACCCTAATAATTCTCACACCTTCAAACTGCAAAATCCTTTTAGTACAGCCTCCTCAGATCTTCAAGTTCTGGACATTGGATTCATATCTCCATTCAGGGTTTGAAGCATATCTCTGCTACTAGAAAACTGATAGTGGGGAAATAAATGGTTTATACATTATATATACCTATTTCAACCGAGGAATTACAAAGTGAGATCCAGCTCCACGGTGTGATCTTTTCCAGGTCAACAGATCTTTGCCACCATGCTAGAACGAAGAATAAATCAACATTTTTCAAATAACATTATAATTTTAGTCATTTAGTTTAGTCAATGATGAGAGTTTGGGATAGGTTGAAAAACCTTAATTGTCTCCTCAATAGATTAGTACATTTTTCATTTGCTTTATTCAATTTAGTAAGCCAAATAAATCAGTTTACATTAATATCAAGAAAATCATGCTTGGAAGCAGTCATAAAATTAAATCAAACAGTGCATTCTATAAATAAATAAATCCCTATCCTACATGAGTTAGATTTAGAGAATTAAGTAGAACCCACAAAGAGTTCTTGAAAAGATCGAGATCTGTGTAGTATTCAAGATGTCAAACTCCCTATGAAGAACAGTTCAAGAAACTCCACTGAGGCTCCAAATTTGAGCAATGGGTGCTGCGGTACCTACACCCACAAAATCACATGGAAAATAAAGAGATAAATCAAAGGAGCCACCCCCCAAGTGGCAAGTTACTAAAGCTGTCAGCACTAGCTTTCAGTTAAGGTCTATAACAGAGGACATCAGAGAAAGTCAGGAAAATAACTCATGAAGAGTTGTTTAGAAAGCGGTGCCATACTCTACATATGACAAATGCACTAATATAAAACACAAAACATGTATCAATGTATTCCGGTGTTCGGTCATCTCGTGCCAATGAAGAGCAATCGTCCGATCATCTGCAACTTCTTCCTCCATTCCCACGGTTAACACACTATGTAGACAAGATACCGTCTGAAAGTATCAGTTAGTTGCAAAACATTCTTACCTTTGTAATTACTTTTCTTGGTTTTTCATGGAAACCTCAATGAGTCTAAGTTATTAGCTACTACTTATTCCACTGCGTAAAAATGAACTACTCTAAAGACAGAAACATTTTCATTTAGCATCCTGGTTAAATCATGAAATTCACTTCATCTTGTAAGCTCTATTTGTTTTAATATACTGTTCTTTGTTCATCAATATATGAATATGTTGCAGCTACAAACTAAGTACAATGAGAACATGTAACTTTTTTTTTTTTGCAGAGTTTTATATAGCGCGAACTAGACCCGAACCGAATCAGGTATCAGAGCACTTTACATAGCACCAGTTACATTACATGAGGCCGGACACACATTCATTTTAGGCACGGGGAGATTAAGTGATTTGGCCAGAATCACAGGAGGTTTTTGGTGTCGTTACCGAGACTCGAACCCAGATCCCCAGGTCCGAGGTCGAGCGCCCTAGCTGTTAGGCCAACTCCTCTCCCCAACTTGGAAAGAAAAAAACATTTAAGTAAAGTCGGCACATTCTATCATAATGACAAGTTAAGTAAGTCAAATGCAGGTCACCTGCCATCGTTTAGCATTTCCTAAAACATTTATCTATTAAAGAGAGAAAATAATGGAAGATAATAAAATGAAAAGTCTGGTCCTAGCAATCGAACTACAATAGAAATGATGGCTTGGTGCTATTTTTGTGTGTCATTTTGAAAACAAGCTGCATATTAATTCTACACATAAGCATACGTGAGTTTATTAAAGGCACATTTTCCCTACGTCTGTTTTAACGTCTGTTTTAACTTAAAGAAATATGTTAATAACTAATGCAGTCTATTGGTAATGTAAATAACATTTCTAAAATATATTTTCTGCATTTACAGTAGTCAAATGTAGATTATGTCTTACTCCAGGTTCAGGTGATCGGTTTAGGATTGCAGAGGCTGAAGACTTAGCTTGTGTGCTGTACCAAATATATGTATATGTGAAGAATAAAGGTGAAGATTTGTTCTCTGATGATATGCTCCATACTGTGTGTGGAAATGCACTGTAAAGCAGAATGGTACGAGGGCGTTCATGATGTCATTGGGATGGGGCTTGGTAATGGTCTAGGAAATGTTGTTAATGATTCATTAGGCTGCAGGTTGCGGACGTGTGAAGAAGTGCATTGAATAAAGGAAATACATGAAGGAAGTCACTGTTGAGTACCTGATTACTACAGATTTTGGCGACGAGCAACTAAAAACTCTGCGCAGGGGGCAGAGACTATTGTGGTAACCTCCACCCCTGGGAAAAGTGCTGTTACCCGGAGCTGGACAGTGCTATGAAAAGTTGCCTTGCCTGCCCATGCAACTGTGAGTTACGTTAATTTTTTCCTCCAGGTGTCTGCCTGTTACTTTGTGAGACACGTAGAGTGGCATGTGTCAAGGAGAAAGAGAAATGTAACTTCATACTGGATATCGAGAAGGCTTTCTGGTGAGTCAGTAACCTTATTGCAATGAATTGGTGAAAGTGTGGTGAAGAACCCTATTTCTCTTGCTGTGTGGTGTTTTTTTATGTCTTTGTTTTCTTTTCTACAAATTTGAAAATTTTCATCATGTAGGCATTACATTTTTTAGCTCGAGGGCATTATGCCTTTACACGAGTCAACCGCTTGAACGCGCATCTGCATCCCGGCAACGCTTTTCACGAGACTCAAGTGCATATTCATTCCACACGAGCCAGCAACGCGTGCAGCCTGGCAAACTCATCGGCTTGCCCTACTCTTATTTGTATGTGCACTTTAGCGGGTGAGCCAACAAAGTAAATAAACTCCTGGCAAACCCCTACATGCTCAACACGTATTTTATGTGTCCGACAGTGAAGAATCAAATTATATAAATAAAGCAAGCCCACACTTTCACAATTCATATCAGACATTCATAATAGGATAAAGTAAAATACAACTCTCCCACACAAGCCGGCTAAAAGTTCTCAACGTGTTGTGGACTAGGAGGATTTGAAGTCATTTGTATAAATAGAAGTGCTGTATCCTGGAAGAATCTGAAAATGTTAGTCTGCATAGAAATAGGACTGCTATGCTGCTCTGAAAGAAAGACTATTTCTGCTTAACCATATTGGAAAGAAAGACTCTAACTCGTTTCAAATAAATATTTCAAATTGTTATTTTAGCTTTTTATGTTGGTTTGTTATTTTAGTAGATTGTGGTAGTTTGTTATATTTATTTTCTTTCAATTATGGAGTAACAAAGTATGGTTGCTCCACCCTGTTTCTTGGCGTTACCTAGAGAACCTATTATCCTGTGGAAAAGATAGAAAAATATATTGTTCACATATATGTTAGACATTGGTGGAGATAAATATGGTCTATTGAGGAGACAAGCAATATTGCCCCATCATTTGGGAGCTGAAGGAAGGCAGATTTACAATGATTTGACAGAAGTTTCTCTGGGCATGGGAAACAGTCAACCTATGAATGTTTATGAAATGTCACTGCAGATGTTAGAAAAACATTTTTCACCTAAGTAAGTGTAGTTTTTAGGCGACATAAGTTAATTTATTGTTTGCACGGTCGCGATGAAGACGCTATGACCTATGTAGCTAAGTGAAGAGGTTTAGCAGTAACTTGTGAGTTTCAAAATTTGTCCGAATCTTTGATTCGTGATCCAATTGAGAGGTTCAAGAAAGACTCTTATCCATTGATCCTACATTGGAAGAATGCAAACATATAGCATGAAGTATGGAGCATACAGCAGTGTGGGTGAAAGAAATAGACATCATCATACTCAGTGTTAAGAACTTGGAAAAGGAAGCATCTGCTGTAGAAGTGAAGGAAGTCAAGTTCAAGCAATCCTTCAAGACTATGGAATCTGGAAATAGTAGAATGGAAGATAAGAGGAGGATAACAGGTGTGGTTGTCCTGGACATATTGCTTCCAGTCTTGCGTGTGGAGCAAGACATATCACATGCAAGGAATGTAAAAGGGGAGACATTTGGTGAAAGTTTGTAGGTTGAAAAGAAGGATGCAATACACTAGTGTGAAAGTGATGGAAATCTCAGATGAAATTATATTTATGGGGAATGAGATTGAGGATTCTATTTTTATGGAAAGTAACAGTGTGTTGGGTGTGAAGAAGGTCAGTTCTGGGGTATTAGAGAAACCCCATTGTAACATCACCTTAGGTACCGTACAAGTTAAAGTGTTGACAGATTCAGAGAGTCTGTTCACTTTAATCTCCAGAGAGACCTGTGCAGATGACCAGGTTAGTGATTTATTGCCAGAGTATGTGAAAGCTGTGGGATATGGTGGAAAGAAAATAAATATTATAGGAATAAAATGGGTGGATTTTTTTTTAAACAAAACAGTGTACTTGGGAGGATATATATAACTGAAGTGGGTTAGAATATCTTGGAGTGGCTTCATTAGAAGGATTTGAGCAATATTCATGATCCTAATGCTGTGGAACTGGTAATGTGTATTGAACTGGTAAATGAGAATGCTCTGCTGAAAAATGATATTGAGACAAAATGGGGCAAGGAGTTGATAAAGGCATTACCACATGTATTTCCAGACAAGCTGGGTGTGGTGAAAACATTTAACCATCGGATAATTGTAAAGAAAAATGCCATTCCTACTGTACACAAAGTGAGACCCATACCTTTTCTCATGAGGGAACAACTTCAACAAGAGTTGGATAAACTATTGAAGGAAAACATCATTCAACTGATAGAGTCTTCTGAGTGACTTGCTCCTATTGTAGTTGCTCCTAAGGAGGGCAATAACATTTGCTTCTGTATTGACTTACGTGACCTGAACAAAAATATTTGGTCGATCGACAACCATTGCCCAATATTGCAGAGACGTTGAGTGTAATAGGAGGGGGAAGAACATTCAGTGTGTCGGACATGTCGGCAGCTTATCACCAAATAAATTGCATCCTGAGTCTATATGACTTACATCACTTGTGACTCCCCTGGGTGCGTATCGATATTATTGAATGACATTTGGTTTGGCATCAGCCTCTGCAGTTTTTCAGAGGATTATGCACATCTTCCAGGCAATGCAAAATGTATTATGTTTTCAGGATGACATTATGGTGGTGGGTAAGTCATGGGAAGATCATGATGAGGTGTTGAGGAGGATTGGTAATCATGGTTTAATTGTGAAAAAGAGAAATGTCAGTTAAGGAGAGAGCAAGTGAACTGTTTGGGGCATGAGACATCTGAAAAGGGTATAAGACCAATGAAGAGTATTATGAAGGCAATTGAAGAGGCACCACAATCTGGTGACAAAAAACAATTGAAGTCCTTACTGGGACTTGCAGAATATTGTTCCAAATGTATCTCAAATTTTGCTGATGTAGTAGAAGTAGTTGAAGAAGTGTGTGGTGTTCGAGTGGGGGGACAGCATGCAAAACTGCATTTGACAGTATTAGGTGGTATCTTGGTCCCACATTGGGGCATTTTGAAGTCAATAGAAAAACCATTGTGTCATCTCATGCCAGTAATGTAGGTCAATCAATCAAACAAACTTTATTCGGTTTTTACATATGGAACTATAAAAGTACTCTAAAAAAACGTACATGGTGTTAAAAAGGATAAAATATTTATACAAACATCACATAAGAGACAAAGCTATCTTAAAAGACTCGTACAGTACATGAAATAAGTTATAGAGTGCATATGCCCTAGATCCTAAAGAGTAAAAAGATAGTTAGAAGGATCATGCCCTTATAACTACAGTCATTTAATCAAGGCAAGCTCTAAGCTTCACTGTGTCAAGCCTGTAGCAATATCCAACTTGCTCAATTGGTCCAGGTACCCACTCATGATAGGGGACATATACTAGATCTGGTATTTGCTGATAAAAACTTAGTTGTGGTAGACAAGGTCGAGGATCAGGGATGGACTGATCATTCACTGATTGTTATGTCCCTTCTCTTGCCTGCCCCATGGAGGCCTAACAAACCGGCCAGCAGGAAGCTGAGTCGGCAATGGAACCGCCTCCTTAGGGAGCCGATTCGACCCGCATTGCTACCGGGAATTTTTCAGGTGGAGGAGAATGTGGACAAGAGCTATGCATCTCTCTGTCGGCATATTGTTTCATCTCTTGATGCCCTGGCCCCTTTGCGTAAGGTGAGAGACAGGCCTAGAGGCCTAAATGCCTGGTTCAGTGAAGAGCTTGGACAGTTTAAACTTCGCTGTAAATAGGCGGAGCGCACATGGAGGAGAGGATACAGGGAGCAGGATAAGGCGGCTTATAAAGCAGCCCTGCATGAATACAAGGCCCAGTTAAGAATCGCAAAAGCTAAGTTCTTGGAAGACACTTTGGCGAAGGCCTCTAATAAATCTCAGACCCTGTTCAGACTGGTTAAGACTTTGTCTGACCCATCATGTACGGCGTCTACTATCCCGGCCTCGCAGGCTTTGTGCGACTCGCTGGCCCTTGCATTTGAGGAGAAAATCAGGACTATCCTGACTGGACTTAAAATATCTGATCAGTCTGTAACATCTGCAGTTTCTCCTTCGGATCATTTTGACAATCTAGGATCCGATTGGGCGTCTAGCAAGGAAGGTCTGCCTCAACTGTCCAGCTTCCCTGTTCCCTCGTTAGAGGAATTTGTTATCTTGGCAAATAGTGTGTCATCAGGATCACCGCTTGATCCAATGCCTCATAAGATCTGGAAGGCCTTTCAAGATGAGCTTTTTCCTCCGTTGCACTCCATCTGCTGTCAATCATTGACCACAGCGACAGTCCCAGACTGTTGGAAGATGGCAATTGTAACACCTTTGTTGAAAAAGGCTTCCTTGGACCCTCTCTGTTCGGCTAATTACAGGCCGATTTCGCTATTACCATTCGCGATAAAAATCCTTGAGAGATGGGTCACAAGAACTTTATCCAACTTCCTGGAAATAAATCTCTGTCTGGATGCTGCACAATTTGGCTTCAGGCCAGCTCACGGCACCGAGACGGCCTTGGTCACTGTGCTGGATGATCTGCGAACACGAGTCGACAAGGGCAAGTCTGCCTTTTTGGTGTTACTTGACATGTCGGCCGCGTTCGACACGGTGGACCATGAAGTATTACTTGGCCGTCTTCGGAATGTGGGAGTGAGCGGTCTGGCCCTAGACTGGCTCGCTTCTTATTTGGACAACCGACAACAAGCCGTGGCATTACCACCATTTCAATCAGCCACTCGGCAGGTGAAACAGGGAGTCCCTCAAGGATCGGCGATTAGTCCGATCCTATTTAATATATATCTCCGACCCTTGGTAGCACTGATAAAGTCATTCGGCATATCAGTCATCAATTATGCCGATGACACTCAGTTGATTTTTTCACTTGAGGGATCGGAGAACATTTCGAGGGATGCCTTTCACCGTTGTATGGCAGCAACAGCAGCATGGTTGCGAGCCAATGCGCTGCAATTCAATGGGTCAAAAACAGAGGTACTATACTGCTCCTTGGACCGAACTCCCCGTACACTTCCGGCCGATTTCTGGCCAGCGTCCTTTCCGGGCTCGGTGGAGGCGGCAGTTTCAGCTCGCAATTTGGGAGTTCTATTCGAACCCAATTTGCAGCTTGATGCTTCCGTAAATAGGACGGCAGCGATGCGTATGGGTCTGCTCCGCGCTCTACGGAAAATTCTGCCACTTCTTCCTCGGGGCTCCAGAGCTGAGGTAGTGCGTAGTTCCATTCTCAGTAGGATAGACTACTGTAACGCACTACTTCTGGGTGCCCCGAAGACTCTGGTCCTAAAGCTTCAAAGGATCCAGAATATGGCCGCCAAATTGGCCTTGTCTCGACCGCGGTCTGCCTCTTCATCGGCAGCCCTGGCCGATTTGCATTGGCTCCCAGTCCAGCAGAGAATCGCATTTAAAGCTCTATGCCTTGTTTTTAGGGCCCTGTATGGACTGGGACCAATACCTCTTCAGAACCTCTTTTTCTGGTATCAGGCAGCCAGACCTTTGAGATCGTCTTCGGCGTTCTTGGTAAAAGTCCCTAAAATAAACAGAGTGAGAATGGGTGGTCGTGCCTTTAGTTTTGCGGCCGCCAAGCTGTGGAATACTCTTCCTCTAGCACTGAGGAGTTGCCCTGATTTGCCTATTTTTAAAAAGAACCTTAAGACTTACTTGTTCCCCAGAGTAATGTAGCCTAGGTAACAGATGTATGGATAGGTCTCAGCGCCAGGATACCCTTTGGGTGACAGCCGCGCTCAATAAGAAATAAATACATACATACTGTAGATTTTAAGAAATTGAGAACAAACAAAATAGACTCTCCCTGCATCATTTGTAAATAAATAAAAGCTGGATGTACCTGCTTAAATTTCAACCTCCTTGAAATTGAGGTAATAAAAGTTTTCCAGGGGGTCGCATAATAGTTATAAAATATTTAAAAATGTATCATATCCTGTGGAGACTCACCGTCACAGCGACAGGATTCTAAAGTCTGGCCTCTGCTACTCCCCGTGGCGAGGCCAGCAGGATGTGTAACAAATCAAATCGGAACCTAGTCAGTAAAAAATGTTCATACGTGCTAAAAAGGTCCCAGGAGATAGGGCTCAGTCATTTGTGTTGTTTTCGAACACTGGGCTTCCTCAGTTCCAGCTCTTCCCTCTCCAATTTCCTTAAACTACAAAAATACTCCCTGACCCACCCCAGATCATTCTTAGTCACTAATTCTGGGTTTGTAATTAGTTCCACTCTTCCCAGTCTTTCAAAGCTGCTCCTAATATATCTAAGCCAGGGAATATAGTGGGCATAATCAAGGGTCATGCACTCCTTCATGATCGAATGACTCAAAGTCGATCCTTCATTCAGCCAGGTTTTTAGCCAAACTGTTAGGGGGCGTACAGCCAATAAGTCACAGAGATAGGGCACCCCCAATTCTTCATGTGCCTCCATAATAGGCGCTCCCCAGGGCACACCTCGCAAACGCTTTAAGAATGAGTTTTCAACTACTTGTAACTCGTTCATGGAGACGTAACCCCATATTTTGCTGCTGTAAGTGGCTTTAGTGACACACTTGGCCTGATATATCTTTAAGAGTTCAGCAATCAGTCTCCTACCTAATTGGGATGCAAAGTTCAAAACTGCCGTATTTGCACCTATTAAATCCCCCCTTTTTCTCTGTTTTGGTGGGCCCCATTTCATTTGCTCGTCCATTAGGACCCCAGGTACGAGAAGACATCAGGGTGAGGAACTAGAGCGAATCCGACCATAAATTGAAAAGTTTTTTTTCGGGCGATGCCCTGTTGTGTTTCTATCTAGGACCCTAATTCGATATTCCCGATTTATGCCCTTATATGGCTATAATAAATAATACCCTTATAGAGGCATAAGAATCATATCCATATTTAGTAATAGCCCATACAGTCCAAATACGGCTAGGCTACTCCCCTAGACTCCTAGAAAGTACAACGCGTTCTTTAAACAAACCAAGCCTCCAGCAGCCCGGGAAATCCCCCTGCTCTTGTTTTGATTTGCACAAGAACTCCTAGAGTCAGAAAGAACTGTTAGTTCTTGGTGACGTCTTATGTCCAACCTTACGTCAAACCCGGCACCTTTCAGGTATAAATATACCAACGTTGCCTTAAGCAAACACACGGTGGTTTGGAGCAGAGCGGCCATCTACTTGCCCGGAAGCCCAGCTGATGCGAGAGCCGAAGGAAGACGCCCATCCCTTTTGACGCACTGAGAGAGACGCTGTCTTTTTCTCCAGCCGAGAAAATCCAGCTCCAGTGTTTCCAGTCACCCTTGCGGGTTGCTGGGATATCGAGTCCTGAGAGAGAGATACAAGACCTCCTTCATTCTAAGAACCAAGGTACGGAGCTGACTAAACCCTTAAGAGAATTCTTGATTCAGATCCTTGGCAAAAACCCAACTTAACTTAAACTGCAACTTACTTACTCCTTCCCACGTATTAAGCTTAGGTCAGGTACACCAGGGTAGGCGTAGATTAGAAGCACCAGATGAGTACGTTAGTCAATGTTTTTATGTATGTATATATATTTTATCCATTTTAAAGTATCATGTGGCTAAGAAACCATATCAATGCTTTTACAGTATTATTTCATAATACTCCTTTTACTGTACGCACTTTACTTTATAATAAGTATTGCAATTGTGGCAATTAATTTCTCTTGCATGAGAAAGAAGACTGCTCAATAAATAACACCTTTTATTGAAAACGCCCGTCTCTCTATTTCTCTGCACTCTGGTGAAACTAAGTATTTTTTTTGTAAAACAATTTTTATTGCAGGGATAGACAAAACATATCACGGTATAGTGAGCATTATACAGTTCAGTGTTATACTGCAACATTCGTTTCCCAGTTATGTGAGACACAGCCATTTAGCCCACATCCCGGAGGCAGGGCGGCGTCAAGTCGCTGTATCGTACATTCTGCGGGCCGAGAGCGCTTACACTGTTAGCTCTGCAGGAACTCCTCACTCTGCTTTTATTCATGTAGTGTGTCACCCCTCTATTGGGGTGTTCGTGATGTACATAATCCACCCCGGAAGCCCTGAACAAAGATCCCTCCCCTCCCCCTATCCGCCCCTCCCTGTGTCTTCGTCAGTGATCGGTGCAATCGTAATGCCCAAATCGTGGGAAAAAACAGAGTAAATGTTTCTTATTGTCCGTGTGCATCTGGTGAATGTACTGTGGGCGTGTTCGACCCTGTTCGAGGTGTCTCGTCTAGTGCCTCCTCTTCCTCCTCCCCCTCTACCAAACTATCTCTCAACGTCTGTACTAGTGTTTCCCACAACATTGCAGCCTCCTGCGCCTTGTCATTTGAACTACGGCGGGCCATCTGGTAACGTATCGTGCTCTCCGCAGTTGCCCACTTCAGGAATTCATTCATCCATCTTCTGTGCGTTGGGGCCACTTTCGATTTCCACCCCCTAGTCAGTTCCCTCTTTGCTATCAGTAGTCCCAGATCTATAAATTTACTCGTCAGCTTGTTCTTCTTCGTGTGGGGGAACCAGTGTAAGACGGACACTGCGCTATCGAATTGTAAGTTTCTGTCAGTGACTGTGTTCAAAGTCTCTTCAATTCCCGCCCAATATATCTGTAACCCCGGACAACCCCGCAGCATGTGGACTAGGTCAGCCCCCGTAAGATTACATCTGGGACATGCTGCATCCGTTACATGAAAGTATTCCGCGATCTTGCATGGTGTGAGGTACGCGCGATGGAGTATATATAGGTGTATCAATTGGAAGCGCGCATTCCTAGTGCCTTTCTTGACCCTCCGTACTAATTGTGTCCATGTAGTGTCAGGGATTTCTAATTGCAGGTCAGCCTCCCACTTATTCTTGAGTGTCGTGAGCGGTAGTAGGGCGTCCGTGTGCATTCTGCGATAAAGGCACGTAACAGCTTTAAGCGTTCCCGCCGCCATCATGGTATACTGGCACGCTAGTGAGGTAGCAGGTTCTAACAGGCCTTCACCCCAATGCGCCTGTATGGCTCTCACCACTGCTGCATGCAGTAGGTAGTCCCCCCTCGGGAGGTCATACCGTTCTTGCAGACTCTGGTATGGGAATAACTCTCCATCCTCATAGAGGTCACCTACCATCTGCAACCCCGCCTCTTCCCAAAGGTGCAGTATCTACCAATCGCCGCAATACAGGAGTGCCGTCACCATGCCCAGTGGAATTTCCGGAGCATACGGGTGTCCAGTTCCGGTTCGCCTCTGCGTTCTGTTCCAGCACAGGCGAAGGGTCCTCTCCTCCAGGGAGAGCTCTCGCAGAAGTAGTTTCTGCTGAAGAGTAATGTACGCTAGGACATGGCGGGGTGTGCCGGACTCCCTCCCTTGCTCTGGGCCTCGGTACACTCTCGCGACTTCCTGCGTGAAGAATTGCAACTGAGCCGCTAAATAATAGCGCTCAAAGTCCGGGACCGCGAGACCTCCCTCGTCCTTTGGACGGGTCAGCGTCGTCAAAGCCACTCTTCGTCTGCCAGCTCCCCATAAGAAGGACACCACCGCGAATTTTAATTGTTTGAAAATCGTGCCGGGTATCCATACCGGGAGGGATCGGAAGAAATAGAGGAGACGCGGCAGAGCGATCATCTTCAGAAGAGCAACACGGTCTGCTGTTGAGAGCAGCAGAGTGGCCCAGAATGACATACAACTCTTCAGGGAGCGGATACAGCGGCCTATGTTACCGTCGAGAAGGTCTTTCGGGTCGTGGTAGATGTGCACTCCGAGGTAGCTCAGGCATTGGGGTTCCCAGCGCAGATTCTGGCGGAGTGAAGGGCATTCCTCCCCCCTCCGTAGTGGGAAGAGACAGGTTTTCGACCAATTCACCCGCAGACCCGACAGATTACCAAAGTGCTCCAGCAGACTCTCAGCGCCCTCAACCGCCTCTTCGGCGTTGTCTAGAAAGAGAAGGAGGTCGTCCGCATATAAGGAGATATAGTGGAGTTCACCCCCGCGAACCAGCCCGGCGTAACAAGCCCCCTTCCGAGCCTGAGCCGCAAGCGGTTCCATCGCGAGCGCAAACAGCAGTGGGGACAATGCACACCCCTGTCTGGTACCTCGGTGTATCTCGTATTGGTCCGACACCAACGATCCCACTCTCACTCTCGCTCTCGCCGAGGAGTAGAGCACTCTTGTCCATTGTATGTATCCCTCTCCTAGGCCGAAGTTGTGCATTACCGTATACAGATATTGCCATTCAAGGCTATCAAAGGCCTTCTCAATGTCGACCGCCAACACCACGGGGGACCGCGCCTCAGATGGCGGAGCGTCCATCAATCGAAGCAACCTACGAATGTTGTGTGAAGTGTTCCTCGTGGGAATAAAACTTGATTGGTCGGTATGGACCAGCTCCTGCATATGTGTTAGGAGCCTGGTGGCCAGCACTGTGCTCAGAATCTTGTAGTCAGTTGCAAGCATTGACAGTGGTCTGAAGGACGCCGGGTCTGTGCTCTCCCTACGAGGCTTTAACAAGGGGACCATTATGGCTTCGCTCATCGATCGGGGGAGTCTACCTACTTCCTTGGCCTCGTTATATATCGTTTGGAGTCTCGGGGCTAGTTGATCTAAGTATCTCCCGTAGAACTCTATGGGCAACCCGTCAATCCCTGGTGTTTTATTGCGCGCCATTCGTTTCACTGCCCCCCTTATTTCAGACAGGGCGATTGGGCCCCCCAAAGCATCTGCTTGTTCCTGCTCCAGACGCGGTAGCTGCAGGTTGCTCAGGAAGACAGCCAACTCAGCAGCGCGATCACCCAACTCCGCTCTATATAATTTCTCATAGTACAACCTGAAACAGTCCAGTATTTCCGATTGTGTAGTAAGGGTGTGGTTCCCACGTCCCCGCAAGGCCAAGACCGGCTGGTTGCGACTATTGGGGTTCGCCAACCAGGCCAGGAGTGTCTCTGTTTTGTCCCCTTCGGTTAGGGTCCTCGTCAGGTATGCCTTATAATCGAAACTACGGAGGCGTTCCATCTCCCCTGCTACTGCTTCCCGTGCTCCTCTCACTTTCTCCTGCAATTCAGGACGATTCGGCCGATCTAGTTCTACCTCTCGAAGAGTGCGCTCAGCTTTGTCTAAGTCATCTATTAACGTTTTGCGCACTCCCGCATATTTCCCGATGCAATGCCACCTCACCACCATCTTAAATGCATCCCACTCTACCGCTCTGGAGGAAGCCATGCCCTCATTCTCCGCAAAATACTGGGCAATCCGCTCTTCCAGGTCAGCTCGGAATGGTGGGTCATCCAGCGTGTCGGGCCGCAACCGCCATGTCGGGACTTTAGGAGGTTCAGTTGGTGAAACTAAGTATGCACGATTGACTGAGTGAAATAGTTGTCTATTGTTTTCACACAACTCTAGAGATACACTCTTTATTCTGAGGGAGCAAAGTTGTCATGTTAATGCGGTTGTCAGAAGCTAATCCCTTCCTGTCTAAATCCGGAGAGTTGACTCTTTCCTGAACATTCGAGAAAGTTTCTAGTGACCTCTGAGCTAGCTGGCAAAACTAATTAAGTCTAATATAGTCAGTAGAGACCTAGTCGACCTCAGTCCTACGTCTACACTAGTGTTTATATTATTCCAATGCGCAGAGCCTATTGGGAATATAGGAACTACACTACATAGCGCCCAACGTGGGGCAAGGCGATAATCTAATGCAAGACATTAGAGTAACTCTGTCGTGCTTTTTCACACAGACCCCTTTTTCCCGTAAAAACTCCAAAAGACGTCTGGAGTGGGTAAAAGGTTAAAATCTGCCGGAACTTTGTAGGAAGAGATTCCTATGTATAGTTTTTGGTTTAGTCAACGTTGAAGGATACAGTGTTCCAAAATATTGTGCACCTAATCTTTGTTTCCTTGAAACTTGATCTGCAACAAAACTTTCAGTCAGCAAATGGCGGAAAGTGACGATGAAAGGGAGAAAGCTAGAATAGCAGCTGAACTCCTAGCGGATGACACAAGTCTCCAAGATGAAGACCCGAATGCTATACTCATCCGGTAAATGTAAGAAGAACTATAACTAAAAAACTTATAGAAAATGGAGTATAATCACGAGGTGGTACAGTCATATTCATGGTAGAGGCCCATGAATATCGACAGACAGAGGTATTCTATTCATGGATACATTTTCCAGCAGCACATGCTGTAACACACGAATTCCACTATTACAAAATAGGGGAACCTCCGGATGAATACGCTCCTTTCAAGGACGTTGAAATCCCACTAACTTACCAAGAGCACCTGCTCTGGTTTAATGGTGACCTAACACATAAAATTCACATCAGCGGGCTCGGTCCACTAGGTAGACCAGGAGCCACGTGGCCGGTTCTAGCCAGCTACACACCACATCCCGACATTGAAGAAATGTCAAGTGAAGAACTCTTAGTTAAACTAAAAGAATTAACAAAGTCATATAGAGAATTAGTTCAATTGGCTATGGACGATATAACATACCTCCAGAAATTGAAAGAAACAGATATAGCAGAACAACCTTTTGAACTTGCCAGAATCATAGAAAAATCCTATGAAGAACTAGGTGGAGATAGTTTGGGTGGGAAACCAGTAAAACACCAACTACTTGAAAATCCTGAAAAAACATTTATTAAAAATAATCTAAACACTCCAAAAAAGAGTTGGGATGGAAATAAACAATCCACTCCCAGAGAAAAACGATTCCAGTCCAGAGGAAGGTCTCCTCAACGGAGAGAAAGATCTCCAGAGAGAGCACACAAGTCTCCCCAGAGGGAGCCCTCTGAGAAAAGATACAACCTTAGAGATAGGGATAAATTTAAAAAACCTGACAGATATCAAGATATTGATACACGTCCCTCTTGATCTTTTCAGACTTCCTCACAGAAATCGGAAAGAAGAGGACGGTCAGAACACAAGGAAGAGCACGTCAAGTCCTTTCGAAAGGCTATGACATCCTGTTAGCTGAGAAAGACTGGCCACCATAGTTTGTCAGGGAGTGCCCTCATGGCGAAGAAATGATTATGCCTGCCTTCTCAAATCACATTCCAATTCATAAAAAATACACATTAGCAAGAAAATAGGCAGTAGCCCAAGCTCCTGCATTATATAAAAATCATGTAGTATGGGATGAGGATTCTCCTCACCATAAAATCCAGTTAAAAAATCAACCCACTGCACAAAGGCAGTACCCAGTTAAACAAGAAGCTAAAAAGCAAGTCAGGGAGATCTGAGATCAACTTGAATATCAGGGGGTGATTGAAATATGCACCTCACAAATGAACAATCCTTTGTTTCCTGTCTCCAAGCCAGACGATTCATATTGTCTAGTTTTGGACTACAGACACCTAAACTCCTGCTGCAAAACATTTGCAGTACAAAACTCACACAGTGCAGCACTAATGAATGACATCGTGGGCAAAAAATATAAAACGACATTAGACATCTCCAATGGATTCTTTTGTCAAAACATTGCACCTGAAAGCAGGTATTTGACCGCTTTCTTAATAATGGGGTCGCAAAAACACTTCTGTCGACTCCCACAGGGATTCAAGAATAGCCCAGGATTATTCTCAGCAAGAGTAACAGAGTTACTACAAATATATGATGATGAGGCATTATCTTATGTCGATGACATCTATCTCACAGATGATGACCTGGAGACACACTTGAAAAGAGTGAACACAATATTACTTGGGTTTGCAGCTGAGGGTTACAAATTCAACTTTAAAAAGTCACAAATTGCCCATCTAACTGTCCTATTTTTAGGATATGAATTATCAAGTGAAGGCAAAAGCCTAGCAGACAACTTCTTAGAGAAGTGTGCTGTACTCCAAGCACCTAAAACGCTGAAGAACTTACAATCAATACTAGGTTTCCTGAATTTCGGAAGAACATACATTCTAAATTAGGCAGAGAGGGTTAAACCTCTCTATGAATTAATAAAACCTGATTTCAAACCAATAAATTGGACTCAGAAACACACAGAAATTTTAAGATCATTGCAAACAGACATGTTAGCTAAAACTAAATTGCAAACTCGCGAAAACGTACGCAACCTTGTAATCCGAGTCATCCCAGGAATATGCGGATTCACGTACCTAACCTCTAATGAGGGAGAAACGGTACCAATAGCTTACAAATCACACTTGCACACACAAGCTGAAATGAAATTCAGTTCTACTGAAAAGATTCTAATAGCGGTTCAAACTGCTGTAGCAAAAGAAAGAGCCCAAGCCCAAGGCAGAAGAATAACTGTTTTAACAGCAGCATCAGCCCATGAGGCATTAACAAGCCCACGCAATCTGAATGCAGTGGCATTAGATCCAAAATGGATACAATGGGAAAATTCTCTTGCTGCAGAAGATGTGAAATACTATTTTGACCCGAAAATGAAAAAACTAGAAGATCTAGAATATGAAGAAGAATATCCTCTGCCAATCGAAATTCTGCCTCTCGAACAATACACATGTGTAATCTACATGGACAGATTTGCACAACACTACGATGTAGAGAAATAATCCTACAACGCAGCATGCGCGATTGTTAAAGGTCTCTGGCGCTTTGGTAAATTCAGACCAATAGTCACCAAAACTTAATCTCTCAGAAACTGTTCAGCTGAGCGAGCTGAAATAAGATCTTTAAAGATGGCGCTTGAAAATGCCGATCGCGAATTCCCCACACTGATAGTGTGCGATTCGCATTTCTGCGTAAAGTCTTACAATAATGACATGCAGACATGGATTTAAAACGGTTACAAAGATGACACAGGTGCCACGATAAAGCATAAAAAGCTTTGGGAACAAGTAGTTCTTTTGCAGAAAGAACTACAAAAGACTCACGTGATACATACACTGAGTCATCAACGTGATGGCGTTCACGTTGCAGAGCCACAGCGGAAGCGGTTCAACCGGCTTCCGTAGCCACAAAAAAGCGTGCTAAAAAACACATAGACGGAGAAACTATGCTAGCGGTGAAAGCCTCATTAAAAGGCGACTATGCAGCATTACCTCTCGGCTATCCACTCAATAATACATACATAATTGATGCAAACTCCGTTCCTTTTGCTCAAATCCCTGGAGTGGGGGATGGAGTAATTCCACACGAACAGTAGAGTCTTATTAATAGCAGATGCACACATGGGAGAGGGTCTAAGACACCTAGAGATCGTGAAATCTCTAAAAGAATTACAATCAGAATACTGGTGGCCGGGGATGAGCTTGCAACATTACAAATTTGCAAAAGATTGTCCTGACTGCAACAGAGATCGCAGTCGTGAACCGGACCAGACTAATGCCAGGACACCTCTATTAGAAAGCATAAGGCTATCTATACGCAAAAATCCAGCAGGAGAAATGTGATCCCATAAATATTAAGACTAGATTCACTTAAAATGCAGACACCAGCGCTCGGCTGACGCCAGAACTGTTATAAAAAATTTGCGAGTCTTTATCGGCACATACGCAATTGGCATGCTACATTCTGACCAGGGTCCTGCGTTTAGCTCTAGGGCTTACAAGGAGGCCATGGCCTGCATGGGCATTGCATTGCGGTACTCTTCTTCATTCCATCCCGAGGAAAATGCGGTAGTGGAAAGAAAAAACCGGGGCATAAAGCAATCTATAACGGCGAGGGTATTAGGTTTGGGTAATGGGTGGGTCAAACATTTAACAAGTGTCCAACGTAGTCTTAACAAGCTGCCAAGAAATTCTCTAAAAGGTCTCACTCCCTACGTACTATTGTTCGGTACTAGAATGCATATCCAGGACTTAGATAGTCACACTTCAGTGGTAGAAGAAAAAGCCTTTGATATCAAAGACTGTTTGGCTGTTTTACAGGACTTAAATGAAACAAGAAGAAGTCTGAGTAATATAAAGCTAAAGCCAACAGCCACTGAAGAAAAACCACCTGTCCCAGCAAGACCTGTCTGGATTCCAAAGATTGAGGATCTGGTCAGAGAAAAGATCGCGGTGAAGAAGGAATTTGGGCCTTCTTACAGAAAAGCATTACGTGTCTTAGCTGTCAGCGGAACAAGAGCAGTAGTACTACCGCCCCTTGCTGGTAAAAAGGAGAACCGAGTTGTATCCATCGACCTGGTAAAACCACAATCATGTGGCCAATAATAAGTAGTAGGCCAAGTGGACTCCCAAGAAATAGTAGAAGACCAAATCTTGCTACAATCGAAGAGGTTCAAACTGAAAGACTAATCACTTTTGATAAACCTGCAGTGAATAAAAAAGGACTATGCAACAAAGCCATGGAACTTGTGCCTCTTGAAACCCAAATTGCAACAGTTCGTCAAGAAACACCTGTCTACAATGATGTAGCATCGGACTATACTAATGTCTCAAAGAAAGATCCAAAGACTAAACAAAATCTGGAAGCAATTCCAACAATTGACAGAACTGCATCTGGCTACTTCATCAATTTCGATGACTTTTCTGATGATCCAAGTGAACATGAAGAAACGCCAGCAACAAAAACTTTCAAAGACAAAGTAACTGAACTCTTTCATCAACTCAAAGAAACCTATCTGATTTCTCCATAGATTGCCTTTTGGATTGTGTTAGGTGTACTTTTCCTCCTGCTTTGGATCATCATGGTTCTTTGTTTGGGAAAATTCATTGAAGGAAAATACAGTACAATGGACACAGCAAGTCAGAACATCAACTTGGTCCTAAAGCCTCACAAGTCATCTCTCATCGAGAAAAGAGAACTGTCATCAGTGAATATCACAGCCAATCCAATACCCGGTGGGGTGGCATGGGACAAAACGGATTATGAAATTTATGGCCGATTGAGCTCTTGAAATATCTACACCAGTTCAAGGTTTCATTAAGTGACTTTGTAAAACCAAGTAGTTTTTCTGATGATTGGGACTTTGGAAATATTAATAATATGATGTCAGATTTAGTCATGTCAGCTAAATTTACAGAACATGATTATTTGCAGGGTCCATCAAATTATGAAGAAATGTACTGTTATAATCACTATGGTCATCACTATTTGCATAAAACTGCTCAACCTAGAAATGTTTTTAATTATAACCAATAGGAACATTGTGCAACACCGCCTAAAGGCAGCTCGAAAACATTTTATGAGAAATTCCCATACTTCTCAGGGTTTAACACAAGTGATGCAGAAACGTTTTATTTTAAAATGTTAAATAAGACAGGAATGAAAACAATGTTGACAAATACTAAATTGATTTATTCTGAAACATTTTATGAAAAAACGACTACATTTGGTTTTGAATTCTGGAAAAACAACATTGAAACAAAAAACATCTGGGGTACAAAAGAATGGCAGGTCCAAGGTTTAGAAGCATTATTTAGAGCCTACATGATCCCAGAACAAATAATATTTCTGAATGACACAATTCAGCAAACGACTTGTCTTGGTTTAGCCAAGATAAAAGACTTAAATAAACCGTCTATTCCGAAGCCCATACCTGATAGTAACAGCACTACAGATGTGGAGATAGACGTATCCCATATTTTACACCAAAACAGAACAAATCCTGATTGGAAAAAATGGTTGATCTGGCCCACAGACACAAATAACTGTCAAGATAGATTCCTGAACAAAATACAGGGGTTCAAACAGAACAGGCCAGACCCAAGATATTCCCAGAGACAACATCCAGGGATAGTTACAACATACAGTGTAGGGAAACTATGCCTTGAGTGGCTACAAATATCCACACTGGCTGAAATTAAGCAACACTTGACTTTACTTAAAGACGGTGCTGACTTGCGTGATTTCATACTGGGACCACGCAAACAGCGTCAAAAACATTTCATATACGCCGGTATATACGCTGCTTACAACGAGGCTTGGAAAGTAACACAAATTGAAACAGCTGAAAAAATACGAGAAATTGATCGTATTAATTTGGAAAAATCACTTTCTGTAGTGGACAATGGGTTAACGACTCTGTCCTCCAGAATATATTCCCTGGACAGCATTGTATCATCTGCTATTGATATAATAGAGCAGGACTTGCTAATGTTACAACATGGTCAGTCCCAATTACGTTCTATTGTACAGCTTGGCTGGACGTTGCAAAATCTGCGTTCAGGCTACGTGCCATGGCGTTTAATCAACACAACGTCATTATTCTCTATCTTTAACCTTACTGATAAACAAATCAGTTTTGTTGAAAATTAGTACGTTTTGGTGAACATTATCTGCGCCATCTTGCCTCTTCCCCTGATGCCACACTTTTGTCGTGCGCACCCGCCATTTTAAGACGCCCCGATCAGAACGAACCCTTTTGCATGCCGCTGGCCCCTGACATAGCCCTTCGCCTTCACTAAGCCTGCACGCTGACCACCCCCCCTGCTTGCACCTGCCTTGAATCATAAACCCCTCTTCGGCGCTGCTCTGCCCCAGGCCCTCATCCTGTTCCCAGCGCGACACCTCCCTTCTTCCCTTTCATGATCCCCGGCCCTTAGATGCAAACCCCCCTTTTCCCCGTGTGCCCGTTTGTCTTCCCCGTTCCCAGGCCGACACCCAGCTCTGCCGATACTATCCCTTGCCCCTCCCCGTACAATAGAAAGCTTCCCTCCTCAAAGGACCCCCGAGTTGATCAAAGCCCCCCACCCCATGAGATCCGATCGAACCCCGCATTCCATGAACTGGCGGAATATCCAGCTGCGCGATAGTCATCACCTGCTGTGACCAGGGTGGGGATTTCTACTGTAGATATGTGTGGGAACGGGCCCGAAGGGGGATTCCGGGAATGTCTTTTCGTACATCAAAGCTTTATCATATGTATGTAAACTGTAATAAAAACCACAAACACTGTATATAAGGGGCCATGCCCCAAAACGTAAGTTAGAGCACCTCAGAACGATACCTTCTGTCCGTTTTGCTGTGTTCTCCTCCGGAGAGAATAAAAACCTTGTTTCCTGCTTTCCAGTCTCCAGCGCCTGCCTCTTCATTGATTAAATAACTAGAGGGTCACAGAGGCAATACCGCCGGGCAAATATCGATTGTCCCCGACCCGACTCAGGTTTCAACAATTGGCGTCCCAAGCGTGGGGCCCATCAGCGACTCGTGGATCCAGTGGGAGAGGTCCCGACGACAGAGTGAACGACTGCAACGATCGGGAGAGCTCTTGCCCAATAGACCCTCGTCTGGCAGCCGATCATCCGAACTTCACTAGTTCCGAACAGACCTCTCTCGAGTGATCTACGGTCCTGACTGGGGACCATTAGGAGTGCCGTGAGAATTACGAGAAAAAGAGGACGATCGGGCGCTGGATTCGGAAGACAAGAAACTGTCCACATGGTCCGGGTAAGGTCGTGTAATCACGACAAGGTGCGAAATGATTGCTTGATTGTTTGATTGCTTGATTATTTATAAAATACTAGTATTACTCTTTGTTTGACCTAATTGGAGATTCACTGTCTGCACACGGAGAAACAGTAGGCTCCTTCTCTTTTGCAAACGGTGAAGGATAGGTAACGTAACCGTCGCGCCTATCTTTCTCCCCCACTGACTCTATTATTTCTCAACGGTTTTTGGGAGACTCCCCACTCCCTCACTGATTAACTGGGTTCTTTAACCCCGAACTACTGTTCACAGATTGTCTTCTGGAGATTCTCTGTCTGCAAACCGGAAACAACAGCTTCCTCTTTGCGGTTAGTGAAAGGGTAGAGGACGCAGACTTTTGCGCCCTACTTACTCTCCCCATTGTCCTTTTTCTATCCTATTTATTTATTTATTAATTGCTTGATTGTTCCGCGTTCTTGGTTACTCTTTTTTATTTTTGTTCATGAGGTATTCACTGCCTGCAAACAACGTAGAATAGGAATATTCTGTCTAGTCTTTGCACCTAGTGATAAGATAGGCACTGCTGACTTATTAGTCCCTCGTTACGAGCCGTCATGTCTGTCTTCTCCCCATTGATTGATAATTGGTTCAGCCCGGACCGTGTATTAGAGGTGGACCATATAGCTCCACTAGAAGGCACCCCTAATAAGGACATGTTCATAAACTATGGATTAGTTACCATAGCCTATAATAAATTGTGGCACAGGTATACCAAAGAAAGTCAAGACAAACAGTGGCCACTGGCAGGATCCTTTGACCTTGATAAAATAGAAACGTTAGAAATAGCCCTTCGAAATAATAAGACAACGCCTATTATGCTCGACAGTCTCGGTATGTGGCGCAGAGAGGCTATGCAACGACAGAGAAAAGACGAGGACAAACCAAGTAGAGAAATATACCGACAGGACAACCCCAGGACACCGCTACCCACAACTTATCCCCCGACACTATGCAAAAGACGACCAGACTTAGGGCCAGACCAATGCGCTTTTTGTAGATATGTCGGACACTGGAAAGCCCAATGCCCGACTCTACTGAGCGTGAGTAAAGGCAAAGGGCCGACAGGAACGACAGATCGGCAGTACGAGAAAAAGCGCGAGACAAAGAAGAACCCGACTTACATAGGCAGACCAGATAGAACCACCACGTTTGATTATGCCCGATGGCACAGATTTCGCCAGGACAATTTCAGCGGCATGCTCAAGTTCTCCTAGGTCGGGCAACGTCAAGACGGGAACCCAGCCTCGCTTTAAAATTCACAGACGGAAAGAGATAATCATGACCAATAACTGTTTTATATTCGTCTTGGGTCTTTGTATGTCGTACTTGTACTGTCCCCCGTCTGAGTTTGTGTGTATGTAATGTACGAATCTGCGTCATCCCTCTACACGTGTTTCCGTGTTACTCGACCTCTATTAGCAGAAACTTAGCATAAAAGCAACCTGGAAAGAAAGAAATGGTAAAACAAAATCCGTAGACCATTGATGAACTTGAACTTTTAATTTAGCACAACAAACAAGGAATAATAACGGTAAACTGTAGAAAATGAAAGTCAAACAGAACATTCGCCCCCCCCCCCCATTCTGGAACCTTCCAAGGTAGGGCAGGGTTACGGCTACGCCCAACCAGCGACAACCCATATAAGGCGGGCCCCGCTGCCAACTCTTGGTCAGGAAATCTTAACGTATGGGGGAGCCGGAGGAGAGGCAGGAGCCAGCAGCCTGGGCAGTTGTAGGTAGTCCCGCCACATGTCTCCTCAGCCAGCCGCAACGGGCCTGGATAGACTTAAGTAGTCCCGCCACATGTCCAGAGAAGAACGAGGCACCTCTTTCTTTTCCCTTCCGTAACAGCCGCAGCAGCTCTGGACGGCGGGATGTCCTGCACGTACCTCCACAACAATTTGTCCAAGTTGGGCTGGGAGGGAGAGGCGACGCGGACGAGCCTCTCCCACCTCCACCGATAGGAGGTCTCCCAGCCCCCGGCCCGACGCCGAACACCCCCAGTCAGGCGATGGTGCCAATACTTCCACAGCACCGAACACACCATGGTGGCACCCCAGTACTTGCGCAGCACCGAACGTGCAATGGTGGCCATATTTTCGGAACACCGAACCTGCAATGACTGCACTGATACTCGTGCCGCGCCGAATGCGCGCCACAGGTGGCCATACTCCCACAGCACTGAGCACAAGACTTGGGGAACACCGGATGTGGAGAGACCTTCATGCGGGGCGATGAAAAAGAACAGCATGGAGTGCACCGGGAGAAGGAGACGGCGCAAACGAGTCTCCCTCGCCCCCCCAGGTGGGGGCATCACAGCTGCACCCCAGCTGAACGTCCCGCTTTCACACAACAGGGACCTCTTCCTTTCACTCCGAAGGATCTCTCCCACTCTTGCAAACTCGACGAGAGTGGCCCCTGTAGGGCCTCAAAATGGCGTCTGGGTCCGCTGGAAGGCGGGCCCCGGCCACTAGAGTAACTTTGACCAGCAATATAACTCAAACATTTGCCTGCTGGGGCACGAGCCCCCCATCTCCGACAGCATCTCCGCAGCCTTGAAGATCCTACAAAGGTCCCCGGCGGAACCTTCGGCCTCTGCAGGTTTCCGGTAAGGGACGGCTGCCTTGATCGCCAACGAAATAAACGTGACATTGCCACTCCCTCTGTTAGCATGAATTCTAGAACTGCCGAAAAGGACTCTGGTCCAACTGCCAGTAATGGGAACATTTCCCCCTGATGCTGCTTCCGGACTGAGCCGGCCCCGCCCAAGATGGCGCTGGTATCCATCGGAACTTACGAACACCTCGTGGTGTTCCTTCGCACTGATATAAACTTGATGTTCTGAGACTTTATATGATCCTTTGTACACTTGGCTAGAAAAGACAAGGAGAGCTCACTCGACGAACAGTATGAAAGGATCGCGTTACAAATGCTGATTACAAATGTACAATGTATTATATTTTTTTATAGCTGATGTATAACCTCATCTACGACGCACACATACGGTATACATATAGGAAATCTGATTGCAACTATTATGATTATGCTTCTAAATTATGAAAATAAATGCCCCCCCCCGAACCCCCAGCCAATTAATAGACGTTTTAGTTTCTTACAAATGAATGAATAAAACTTTCCGATGTTTTTATTGCTGCAAACGACACCCCCCACTGTACGCACTTTAGCCATTGCCACGACCGGCCAAATACGACCGCACCCTCATAATCCACGTGCTGAAATGATTTTGCAAAATAAAGTTTTTTGAAACTATGGACGGGTATTGCATGCTTTATTTTAAAAATGTGGGATCGGTGGGAAAGTTCTTTTCTGTGCACCCTACTCTGCTCTCTCTTTAAGGCTAAAAGAAGATGGTTGCCCAGCCCTGGAGGACGGATCGGATCGACGACACGACACCCCGCCTTCAAAAGTACGCGACTGACCCATGAACTCTCGCGTAGAGGAAGGCCTTGACTTCCAAGGATGGGTAAAACGAACGGTGTAAATGAGGGAATGTAAAAGGAGGGTAAAATGAAATGGTGTAAATGTTATAAAGTACAACGTTCCAAGGTATCAGGGAACGGAGCTGACCCAAGAACCGAAGAACCTTAGAACGCCACAGCGTTGAAAGAGGTTTAAGGATCCCGATAGTGAGATACATCCTTTTGACTAGATACCTCGTACTAGGCACCTCTGGTTTCCTTTTTACATTTTCCCCGCACACGACCTATAAGGGCACACTGCTCCCCCTCCCCTCCCGACCCCAGAAACCATACCCCCGGGGCCCTGCCCCGAGGAGGAAAGACGAGTAAGAGGTAAGTAAAGGACTTATGAATCCCTGTATCTGAATATGCGCGAATGCTGTCTCCCCCACCCCCTTTTTTTCTTCCCTCTGCAGGTTACATCAGAGATTACAGCCGAGGTGTGGCGAAGATCCGAAGCCTTGCCATGTCTAATACACGAAGCAGACTAGCACCGCAAGGTGGTGCCTAAGCACGCCTGCAGACTACTCACGTATCGAACAAACCCGAAAAATTAGCACAACCTGATAAAAAGTGATCACCCTTAAACCAGACCGGACGAATGAACCCATGTCACATATGATGCGAAACTATGAGAGAATGTGTGTGTGTGACTGAGGCGTTGACCCAACTGGTCGAAGGACCGAGAATGCGAGAAAGTGCGACAAAATGGTACCTCCTTTCTTCTTTCCTTTTTCTCAAGGCGCGTCCCCTCTACCCTGTCTAATGCTCAAACTGCATGATTACAAGATTCTAACGCAGACCCATGAATGCCCTTTACTGTGTAATGCACTAAATAGCCTTTCTTGAATACACTGCCACCCTCTCTGTTGCACGTGTACTATTTAGCCTGCCGTTGCGCTCTCTCTCTCTCTCTCTCTCTCTCTCTCTCTCTCTCTCTCTCTCTCTCTCTCTCTCTCTCTCTCTCTCTCTCTCTCTCTCTCTCTCTCCATTTTTGCACTCCCACTCTTCCGAGTGATTAGCCCCGAAATTGGCAGACTGCCACCCCTAGCACACCACCTAATTGGCTTCAAATACCGTCAGTATTTGCACAAAAAAAAAAAAAAACTTGTCTTTAATACAATCACCCTGAGACCGCGTCATTACCTCTCCTTTTCCGCTAGAAGTCAATGAACCGAGGTTGGGCCGTAAGGGAAAGGACAGGTAAGACGACAGAGGTTCCCTAATCTGGCCCGTAATAAGGGAACTACATGTCAACGGCTCCTATGGTATAAGAAAGGACCTCAGAATACGCGACCCTCCCCACCCCGACTTGTCGCAATACCCAAACAGGAAAAATGATCACCCCTGTTACATCCCCTGTATCAGCCGCCCCAAAACGGGAGTTATGAAACTACCCCTCATTTCCGGTTGTGAGAGATGGGTCGATTTACGCCCTTACCACAAGTTTCTATGTCCCTAGTTGTCTCCCACAAAAACCCCTGTCTTTTCTGATTAAGTACTCAGGCCGTAGGAAGTTACGTAGGATCCAGAATGATGTTTTACAAGGTTAACTGACTAGTCCAAGGTGAATCATCGAAATAAACCCCGTAGTAGTTGAAAAGCAGGATGCATCGATAGAAAAGAAATGTTTAGCCATGTTCGTCTCTCAGCAAAATGCCTGTGTAGTACCATGTTGACAACTCACAGTACCCTTTGTAAATGTAAAACTCTAGAGAACGGCGTATCTTTGCCAGGTTCGTCTCACGAAGGTGGGTCACCATCAGATGAACTGTCGTGACTGTAATAAATAATTGTGAAGGAAAGTCATAGTAGATCCAACAGGCCCGTCACCGGTCATTCATATGCCAGTTGTGAACACTAAATAACGGGCATTTTCATTCTTTGCCTGGAGCTGGGAGAGAAATAGACTTTTTGATTATCTTCATCTGCAAATTCTCTAAAGACTGTCTTTTCAAACTTGTTTAAGGGTATTGCTGTTGGAGGAGAGAAGGACCGGATGTGGGAGCACGAGGCCTGACTGCAGACTAAGGAACACCTGCGACATTAGCCAAGGCGAGACCACGACAGAAAAGAGCTGCAGGACGAGGCACTGTTTTTGACAACATGAGAAGAAAGGGCCGACCTGATGCCCCTGCTCGATGTCCAGTGTTTGCCGACAAGTCCCCGCTCTCTGAATTCGGTCACACGCCCGCCTATCTGAAGTCTCTCGTTCCCCTAGTCTGTTCCTAATTTGGCCTTGCTCCATCCCCCTTTTCCTCCGACCTACCCTATGGACTGTTTTGTACGCTCTTCTTCCATCTGAACTTTCTGACAATCACCTCAAAGGACACAGGGCGAAAGGGACCTTTCCGACCAGAAACGCGAGGAAAGGGTCGTGCCCTGCAACACAGAACTTAGAATAGAGCTGGACCCGTAGCTCCATCGCCGGTGCTCCACAGCGCCAACGAAAGACCACAAAGAATAATGAGAACTCGTTAACTTCGAACATTTGACATCCTCAATCACCGTTTCTGCTATGCCTCATTTCTCTCCCAGCCGCCATTGTATTGATCCTGCTCCAATCCGAATCTGAGATATGTAATAACCTGCCAGTTCACGTTATGAAATGTACTTGCTGCTCTCGCTACAGAACCGTTTTTTGTATTACATTCCTATGACTTTCCTGCTGAACAAGTTTATCAAAGTTTATCCAATAGGTCCACCTCCTAAAAACTAGAAATCTCAAAATGTATTGTTTACAACTCTTTCATCTAGGGTTCCTACCGTTTTCTTTCTCATGCCCACCGCAATAGAACCAAGTAGAAAATGAACCAGCAAGATGTCTTGAATATGTTAAAGGGAGGACTGTTGAAAATTAGTACGTTTTGGTGAACATTATCTGCGCCATCTTGCCTCTTCCCCTGATGCCACACTTTTGTCGTGCGCACCCGCCATTTTAAGACGCCCCGATCAGAACGAACCCTTTTGCATGCCGCTGGCCCCTGACATAGCCCTTCGCCTTCACTAAGCCTGCACGCTGACCACCCCCCCTGCTTGCACCTGCCTTGAATCATAAACCCCTCTTCGGCGCTGCTCTGCCCCAGGCCCTCATCCTGTTCCCAGCGCGACACCTCCCTTCTTCCCTTTCATGATCCCCGGCCCTTAGATGCAAACCCCCCTTTTCCCCGTGTGCCCGTTTGTCTTCCCCGTTCCCAGGCCGACACCCAGCTCTGCCGATACTATCCCTTGCCCCTCCCCGTACAATAGAAAGCTTCCCTCCTCAAAGGACCCCCGAGTTGATCAAAGCCCCCCACCCCATGAGATCCGATCGAACCCCGCATTCCATGAACTGGCGGAATATCCAGCTGCGCGATAGTCATCACCTGCTGTGACCAGGGTGGGGATTTCTACTGTAGATATGTGTGGGAACGGGCCCGAAGGGGGATTCCGGGAATGTCTTTTCGTACATCAAAGCTTTATCATATGTATGTAAACTGTAATAAAAACCACAAACACTGTATATAAGGGGCCATGCCCCAAAACGTAAGTTAGAGCACCTCAGAACGATACCTTCTGTCCGTTTTGCTGTGTTCTCCTCCGGAGAGAATAAAAACCTTGTTTCCTGCTTTCCAGTCTCCAGCGCCTGCCTCTTCATTGATTAAATAACTAGAGGGTCACAGAGGCAATACCGCCGGGCAAATATCGATTGTCCCCGACCCGACTCAGGTTTCAACAGTTTGGCACAAAAAGGAGCAGACTATCCGATTCTGAGCATTGAAAAACTTGAGAGATTACCATTGACAATGTCAGAAAGACCTGTCGTCATTGAATGGATAATACATGGAACGATTACAATCCCAATAACAACTTTCCAGTTTAAGTATTGCCAAAAATATATACCAGCAGGCCTGTATGAAAGGTTGGGTAAAGGATACATCAAGTCAACATGGAAATTACCTTATACACATTATAGTGAAGGGAAAAAGGAGGTATTTCTTAGTGGTAATTATTGTAAAAAATCACTAAGTGGTACACTTCTGTGTCAATCAATCAATCAATCAAGGCATTTATAGAGCGCACTACTCACCTGGAGGGTCTCAAGGCGCTTGGGGGGGGGGGGTGCCGCTACTGCTCGAACAGCCAGGTCTTGAGCTTCTTCCTGAAGGAGAGGTGGTCTTGGGTCAGGCGAAGGTCGGGAGGGAGGGTGTTCCAGGTCTTGGTGGCCAGGTAGGAGAAGGACCTTCCTCCTGTTGTCGCTCTTCGGATGCGGGGGACGGCGGCGAGGGCGTGGTTGGTCGATCGGAGGTGGCGTTTGGGAGCGTAGAAGTTGAGGCGGTTGTTGAGGTAGCTCGGGCCATGGTCGTGTAGGGCTTTGTGTGCGTGGGTGAGGAGACGGAAGGTGATTCTCTTGTTGACGGGGAGCCAGTGCAGGTCTCTCAGATGTCCGGAGATGTGGCTGCGTCGGGGGATGTCGAGGATGAGTCTGGCTGAGGCGTTCTGGATCCGCTGGAGTCTCTTCTGGAGCTTGGCGGTGGTTCCGGCATAGAGGGTGTTGCCGTAGTCCAGTCGGCTGGTGACGAGGGCCTGGGTGACCGTCTTCCTGGTCTCGGTGGGGATCCACCGGAAGATCTTCCGTAGCATGCGCAGGATGTTGAAACAGGACGCGGAGACGGCGTTGACTTGTCTGGTCATGGAGAGGGAGGAGTCCAGGATGAAGCCCATGTTGCGTGAGTGGTCTGTCGGTTTGGGTGCGGTGCCCAGGGCGGGGGGCCACCAGGAGTCGTCCCAGGCGGAGGGCGAGGAGCCTAGGATGAGGACTTCCGTCTTGTCTGAGTTCAGTTTCAGGCGTATTAACTTGCATGGAGCCTGCGAAGGGTCTTCAAATAACCTTTCATGTCACCTGCACGGCACTCCTGCAACACAGATAGAGCCATTCTTTAGACAGCTTTCCAACGGCAGCTACGTTCTAATAAGTGACCACAGCTGTTGTGGCATGGTGCCAGGAAAAGCCTATCTCATGAGCGTTAGTTCCATGGTCACTTGCTGTATGCAAGTATTGTATCCAAACAGAAATCCAGACATGGAGGCGGCAATATGGCCTTCTTTGAATATCTCTTCTATTCGAAGTGATACTTTAAGCAGAATGAAGTCTATTATTTTACAGACAACTGTGCCTTTAATCTCATCCAAAGAGACGTATGAACTGCAAGTTGCAAGGACAGCGGCAGAGATACATTCCCTATTATCAACAAATTGCCCCGTGCATTTCGTAGAAATGTTAGGTCAAATTTTAAACATGTCTGATACCAGTGGCATCGCACATGCATTTAAGACAATTTTTTCAGGACTGTTGGCACCCTTTGAAACAGTTCTGGGCATTATCCCGAATTTTGTGCATTCGTTATTTGGTGGTCTGCCTCTTCTTTTGGGACTCGTAGCAGGAATTTTATTTTTGATCCTTCTGCTCCGATATGGCAAGCCAAGCCACAGACAAGACTCCAGCAACGATGGGAGAAACGATCCTAGCTATACGCTACCGGGACCGCATCACTAAAGTCCTAGGATTTGCCCGGCTAAGAGATCTAAGTACAACTTCAATCAATCAATCAAATGTCTTTATTTAGATATAACACAGATATCTTTAAAAGAAGAATGCAAAATTCACATTATAATACAAATATTTAAAAAAGTACAAAAACGCGATTGATTATTTAACAGTCGTATAAAAAGTAGAAGTTATCCACAACTTGATCCTTCTTATTGAATAACATTATAAGATGAACGCAACCAGTGGTATCTTATATATAAAAACAGCCCAATACTCTTACAATACATTTTATAGTCGTTTCAGTTTTTTACTTCCTTAGAAGTTAATAGATGTTGTAAGGTATATTAGTAGTTAAAAGGCTCTGGGCAAGGCTCAGTGGGGACTCAATTGGTTAAAATTACAATATGCTTGCTGAATAAAATTGGCTAGCCTTATATTTACTGTGTTTTCTGGGTTCAAGGCCATGATGATGGCTTGCCTGCAGGTCTGGGCATCCAACCTGTTCCATTCAGCTTTTAGTTTGCACCTACGTTGAGAATTATAAAAAGGGGAAAGGCAGACCACATGCAGGAAAGTTTCCCCCGTTTTGCCACACCCTCTACAGGTTGTATCTTCCACCGTACATTGCCAGGAGGGCCGGTCTTGCAAGAAACGCCAGTCACCCATTCTGATAGCTATAAGGCTACGTTTAAGATACAGTGAGTATGTACAAGACAGATAAGTTGCGGGAGCTAGCCGTCTGTATGAGTTTATAAGTGCCCAGGAGTGGCTACGTTTTGCAAAGAGTGCTTTATCCATGTTTAGCGATCTCATTCTCACACATTTTTTAATAGCCATTTTAAAAGCTGACTGACTGGGATTCAGGACCCATAGGTCGCTCGCTGACATTCGATCAATGGCGTCCTTAAGAAGGCGACCAAACGTTCCACATGGGTTATTCTGAGTGATTTCTAGCCAGACTAAGGCTTCTAGTGTACCTGAGTCCGCCTGTCTTAATTTATGGCAAAGCTTTAGGTAAGTGCCCACGTTTAAGGCCTCATAATTAGAAAGCCCCAACTCTAGTCTTATCTGCGCTGGGGATGCAGAATTTGGCAGTCGGAGAACTCTTTTATAAATTCTGGTTGTGTGCTGGTTTAAGGCAGTGTTCAGTTTCCCCCTGAGTATCTCAATGCCGTAAGAAAGAGTGGGGACGATTTTAGCTCTCATGACTTCCAAGAGAGGTGCCAGTGTTGAGCCTGATAGATTTTTGAAAAGCTTACTTAGTGACACTGCCAGGGACGTAGCTTTAACTGCGATCTCGTTGCGCTGTTTTAATAGGTTACCTCTGGAGTCTAAGTGGACACCTAAATATTTATATGACTGACCTATAGCGAGGTTTGTTTTATCAAATAGCCACCCACCACCGGCGTATCGTTTTTTTACCAAAAGGGACAACTTGTGTTTTCTTAAGGTTTACCTCTAATTGGTTAGTAATTGTGTAGCTAAGCAGTTTATCGAGTAGCCTTTGCAGCCCGACCCTGGTAAGGCTAAAGAGAACCAGGTCATCGGCATACAATAGGTTGTTTATGGCCATGCCTCCCACCTTTGGGGGGTGACTGTTTGTGTCGTCCAGGGTACTTGACAGATCTGATATAAACAGATTAAAAAGAAGAGGGGCCAGCACACATCCCTGCTTCACGCCTCTGTTTGTCATAATTTTCCGCGAGAGGTGTGTGCCGGACCCCAACTTCACCCAAACTCAAGTGCGGGAGTGGAGTTGGATGATTGCTTCCAAAAGTTTGTCTGGGATCCCCCATTTTCTTAGTTTTTCCCATAGGTCTGCCCTAGAGACCCTGTCGAATGCTGCTTTGAAGTCGACAAAGCAACAAAACACTGGCCTAGATGTTAGAAGTGCTTTGTCGACTATGGTTGATACAGCTAATAGATTAGTCATGGTCCCTGAGTTGGCCACAAACCCTGTCTGGTTCAGCGGGATCAAGTTACATTCCGTTGCCCATAACCTCAGGTCCTCCAAGAGGAGGCCTGCGTAATGCTTGGCCTCAATGTCCAGTAGGGCGATGAGTCTATAATTGTTCGGCGAAGAGCGGGATCCCGATTAAGTACAACTTGGTTTCTTTCATTCAGACCAATCTGGCAAGATTGCATCTTACCTGTGCTTCGATGTATGCTATGCGGAGAAGAATGCGTGTTGGACGTCTGTCTTACACTACCATCAGCAGTACCAATGAATATCGATACTTTGCTAGGTCCGGTAAGGACTCATGCCTCGTGTTGTCCCCAGCGGCTACCTATTCTGATGACGGCATTCGTTGAGACTTCACCACTACGAGTAGGTGGCGGTGAAGTACGAGAGGACAGCAGCACCAAACAGGTACAACCTTCTGTGAGCATTGCTGATCCTGACATCGATGATAGCAATCATTCTCACATATGCACAATTGCAGTATTTTCAAACTTGGTCGAACTTTCACCTGATGTTGTAGACCAATTTTTTGCAAGCCTGTCTGAAATGATGTTCTCCCCTGAACAAAAAGAATAACTTTTTAAAACAACGAGCACACAGCGTTCCCTGAACTCTGAATTTGGCCTTCAGTTTTTGATAAACACAGCTACTGAAAACAATTGGAACTATTTTTTCCCCTGAAAGCAAATTTTTTTTTTTTTCACTTCCAAAATATTTACCCTTTTTTCTGGCACAAAGTACTCTGCTTAAAGTAGAACTATTCTTAGAGAACAGAGCTTCTATTTTAGGAACTCTAGAGACAATATTTTACCTCAGCCTCTAGCACATGTACAGCATTTGTATAAATATGTGATGGAATGGTCTCGACCTTCTTTTCTGTATTCAGAGCCATTTCATATGTAATTTTCGCAATTCATTCAGCTGATATATATATGCATTTAACTGAATGATAACACTGCTTGAAAAGCGTACAGTACCAATACTCATTTTCGTGTATTTGCCATATACCATTTCAAATGCAATTTATGTATTTTGGGGTGGGTTAGAAAACACACATGCATCGTTATGTTTAATATTGCTTAGTTTTTAGTAATGATGGACATTAATTCGTGGAGTGGGTGTTGTGTTTCTATCTAGGACCCTAATTCGGTATTCCCGATTTATGCCCTTATATGGCTATAATAAATAATACCCTTATAGAGGCATAAGAATCATATCCATATTTAGTAATAGCCCATACAGTCCAAATACGGCTAGACTACTCCCCTAGACTCCTAGAAAGTACAACGCGTTCTTTAAACAAACCAAGCCTCCAGCAGCCCGGGAAATCCCCCTGCTCTTGTTTTGATTTGCACAAGAACTCCTAGAGTCAGAAAGAACTGTTAGTTTTTGGTGACGTCTTATGTCCAACCTTAGGTCAAACCCGGCACCTTTCAGGTATAAATATACCAACGTTGCCTTAAGCAAACACACGGTGGTTTGGAGCAGAGCGGCCATCTACTTGTCCGGAAGCCCAGCTGATGCGAGAGCCGAAGGAAGACGCCCATCCCTTTTGACGCACTGAGAGAGACGCTGTCTTTTTCTCCAGCCGAGAAAATCCAGCTCCGGTGTTTCCAGTCACCCTTGCGGGTTGCTGGGATATCGAGTCCTGAGAGAGAGATACAAGACCTCCTTCATTCTAAGAACCAAGGTACGGAGCTGACTAAACCCTTAAGAGAATTCTTGATTCAGATCCTTGGCAAAAACCCAACTTAACTTAAACTGCAACTTACTTACTCCTTCCCACGTATTAACCCCTTCGACGCTCATGACGAGCTGGGCTCGTCATGAGGTAGCCTCCTCGCACGCTCATGACGAGCCCAGCTCGTCATGTAAAGTGCGCTTTTAAAAAAGTCAGCGCAGGAGCAGAATATCGACCGCACGCATGCGGTTAAGCTTATGTCAGGTACACCGGGGTAGGCGTAGATTAGAAGCACCAGTTGAGTACGTTAGTCAATGTTTTTATGTATGTATATATATTTTATCCATTTTAAAGTATCATATGGCTAAGAAACCATATCAATGCTTTTACAGTATTATTTCATAATACTCCTTTTACTGTACGCACTTTACTTTATTATAAGTATTGCAATGGTGGCAATTCATTTCTCTTGCATGAGAAAGAAGACTGCTCAATAAATAACACCTTTTATTGAAAACGCCCGTCTCTCTATTTCTCTGCACTCTGGTGAAACTAAGTATGCACGATTGACTGAGTGAAATAGTTGTCTATTGTTTTCACTCGACTCTAGAGATACACTCTTTATTCTGAGGGAGCAAAGTTGTCATGTTTATGCGGTTGTTAGAAGCTAATCCCTTCTTGTCTAATTCCGGAGAGTTAACTCTTTCCTGAACATTCGAGAAAGTTTCTAGTGACCTCTGAGCTAGCTGGCAAAACGAATTAAGTCTAATATAGTCAGTAGAGACCTAGTCGACCTCAGTCCTACGTCGACACTACTGTTTATATTATTCCAATGCTCAGAGCCTATTGGGAATATAGGAACTACACTACAGTCCCAACTACATCTCATATGATTTGAAATAGTTTATTGACAGGTCCAGATTTGCCATAAAAAAGGAGGAGTTAAGCAGTGTTTGTAACCCCCTTGCGGTCCTAGATAAAAGGACTGCATCATCTGCGTATAATAAAACAGGCAGATCATGTCTGCCTACCTGCGGGTAGTCTACCCATGTATCTGTTAAAACTTTATCAAAATTAATAATATATAAATTAAACAGGAAGGGGGCTAATATACACCCTGGCATACTACTCTTCTTATTTCAAAATTACAGGAGACCCTTAAATCTTGGGAAAATCTAACCTGCGCCTTGGTTGATTGGTGGAGGTCATCCAAAAAATGAACGATGTTGCCATCTCCCCCAATAGCCAACATGGCCTGGCAAAGTTTAGCCCTATTCACGCGATCAAACGTGGATGACAGGTCCATGAAAGCTAGGTAGAAGGATCCGGGGCGGGCCTCTGTATATTTATTAAGAATCATAGATAGGTTAAGGCACTGGGCCACAGTAGACTGCCCAGAATGAAACCTGTACTGGACGTCCGATAGGATAGCGTTTTCCTCTGCCCTGTTAGTCAACCTTTCCAAAAGTACTCGACCTACCACCTTTACTACCTAGTCCAGCAGCAAGATCAATCTATAGCAGTGAGTGCTATCTCAGTTGCCCTTTTTGAAAATAGTCACTATAGTGGAAATAGCCCATGACTTGGGGCAACCTGTTTTTACAGCAGCGTTCATAACTGCTTTAAGGACCGGTGCCCAAAAGGTTAGGTCTGATTTGCAAAGATCCAACGGGATACCATCAGGACCTGGGGCTTTGTTGCTTGACAACCCGACAATGCCATCCCTAACCTCGTCTATGTTAAAAACTAAAACAGTGGTGCCTGCCTTGCGACCAGACCGGTAGTTTAAGGCAGGGGGACACTGGAACATGGCTTCAAAATGAAGCACCCACTCCTCTTCAGTAATATGGGCACCCTCCGTTCTTCCTTCCTCATGATTCAAGAAGGGGCTATTAATTATACTCCAGAACCTGGAACTGTCCCTCAGCGTACTAGCCTTAGTTAACTCCCTCCAGGCTTTCTCCTTTAGCATGGATTTGTGTTTTACCAATTCCAGCTTATACTCCCTTCAAAGATTCTAACTAATGTTGAATCTCTTGGATCCTTATTTTAGGCTTCCCTCAACTTCCTGGCTGCCCCGGAACAATGAGAATCAAACCATCTGGGTGCCAAAATAGCCGGTCTCTGAACCGGAGCCCTTAAAAAGTCACTCATTTTAGCTGAAATAATTTCAGAGGTACTGATGACCTCACCCGAGGCCGTTAATGGAGTGGTGCACAGGGCTAACTCATTAGTACACATCACAGTTATTGACTCATAAAATGCATCTGGGCCCATGCCACCTTCCACCATCTGTTGGTCTCACATCCCTATTCTGCCCGACCCCCGTCTATATGTCAGTAAGGGCCTGCTAAGATGAACACACAATGGGTTGTGGTCACAGTGTGCACTAGTTTGAATGATGAATCCCTTAAATGGCTCAAGTAGAGGTGCTGGTACCAGTATGAAGTCAATAAATTACCCACCTCCCCGCCCATTAAAGGATGGTATGAAGGCTTTACTACGAGGATCAATTAGGCACATAAGGGACGATAAATCAAATTCATGTAGAAAACCATTCAGCTTGTCACCTTGTGAGGTGTGTTCAAAATGAATTCCCCTCATGTGTGGGCAACCCAAATCTGCAGTTTTGGTTCAAAAGGTGGATGAGGAAGAACGGATCATTAGATTTGCGTCACGGTGCTTGCAAGGGGCAGAACGGTAATATGCTGCCATAGAGAGGGAGGTGTTGACCTGTTGCTGGGGAATTAACCACTTCAGATACTATTTGTGGGATTACCTTTTGTACTAAAGACCGATCATTAGCCTTTGTTGCATGTTTTTAAATGTGGCAGGGGTCTAGAGCAGTGGTTCCCAAACTTTTGACTCCTGAGGACCCCCACTGAATCACTACTGGAAGCCCGGGACCCCCAAGCAATTTGTACAATTTAAATTTCTTTTTAAAAACGCCTTTTGAAGCAGAGGCAATTTCAAGAGGGAGACAGCCTGAATTGGGTCTATTGGCATGGACATGTATGCATACAGCAGTGTATTATTTAGTGGTACAAGTCTCCTTCTCTCAGCCATAGCAGCACCTCTACATTCTCATTCCAGAGCCTTGGAGTGGTGACCCTTCCTTACAGCAACTGGTTGAATGATTGTGAATTATTAGCATTTTTACCTATTCACAGTTTAAGAAGGTCTAAAATATTATACAATTATGAAGAATTTTATAATAAAGACATGCCCCAAGGAGCATCGAATATTGTGAAAATTTTAACAAGATAGTGCACAAAGCGATGAGTCCAGTGTACAGAGCAAATTCAAGGTCTATATTAGGTGTTCATCATGGAAGTGCAAGAGATGGTAGGAAGGTATCTGCATAGGAGGCATATTGTTTCAGCGAGATCATGGAACAATGCTATGCCAATTACCATAAACCCCTGTTAGACATAATCTTTAGTCACAGACAGCAGAACAACATTTTACCACCAAGGGATGAGCAGTGCAGTTAAGGCATTTTTCAGAGAGGCCTCGCGTGGTACCTGATATGACCCTCTCCTGTTAGGATGCCCACTGCCCCATCCCTTGCCAACAACAAACTGCAAAGGCTACACAGAATAAGAGCTTGATATGTCTGAATATGAAAGCTTGACAGCACACATAATTCACCCAAGGGCTTGTGGAAAGTGAGCAATCAGACAGCAGCACGAAAATCCTATTGCTGATCTTGGCTGCATCTATTTTTACCTGCCACCCAAGTAACGGTAACCTATACACAAGTGCCTTTCAACGCTTTATTGCTTTTATTGTATTGCCTGTATTTTCATTGTTGTGTCTGTGAGTGCTGTTGTCTGTCTTCACCCGCTGCCTGTAAGTGGTCCGTGCCCTTTTTTCTTCCCTCTGTTCCCCTCGCTGTCCCCGTGCTCTCTCTGCCCGGTCTTTCCTTCTGTACCCCTCGCTGCCACGTGTTTCTGCCCGGTTTTCCCTTCTGTTCCCCTCGCTGCCCCCGTGCCTCCCTGCCCGTTCTGCCTTCTGTTCTTAGCTGCCCCTGTATTTCTGTATTCTGTATTTTGCCTCTGTTCCACTCGTTTTTTGTGCCCTTCTGCCCCCTGTTCCACTTGTTTTTTGTGCCTTTCTGCCCTCTGTGCCACTCGTTTTTCCCTCGTTTTTGTGCCTTTCTGCCCTCTGTGCCACTTGTTTTTCCCTCATGTTTTGTGCCTTTCTGCCCTCTGTTCCACTCGTTTTTTGTGCCTTTCTGCCCTCTATGCCACTCGTTTTTCCCTCGTTTTTGTGCCTTTCTGCCCTCTGTGCCACTCATTTTTCCCTCGTTTTTTGGTGCCTTTCAGCCCTCTGTTCCACTCGTTTTCCCCTCGTTTTTTGTGCCCTTCTGCCGTCTGTTCCACTCGTTTATTGTGCCTGTCTGCCCTCTGGGCCACATGTTTTTCCCTCGTTTTTTGTGCCTTTCTGCCCTCTGTTCCACCCGTTTTTCCCTTGTTTTGTGTGCCCTTCTGCCCTCTGTTCCACTTGTTTTTTTTCAAAGGTATGTTTATTGTTTTAACCAGTAACATGTGACAATCCCGCACATCTTCCCACACTGTGGGGAGCAATCACACCAAAGCAAAAGCATAATAGGTTGAACCCGGCCTAGAACCCAATGTGAACCAACACCCCTAGCAGTCAAGCTTCTAACAAGAATGGGGTTGGACATACAGCCTATTATAAATAAAAGATATGTTCAAAAACCTCGGGGCGTCTGCAGTCTAGTCGGCAGGTATAAAGTCCTGCGCATCTCCAGCAGAAGGTGACACCCGCCCCAGCGTGAAGCGTGAGTCTGTGCGCCACCCCATGTAACTCCTCCTACGGGCATTGTCGTGAAAGCAAACAGATAGCAGAAAAACACAAAAAGGAAAAATCAAATACAAAATCCAACCCCCCCCCAACCCATATCCCACCCCCCACCCCAGTGGTGGCGGCTAGCATCAAACTGAGGACAAACTCGCATAGTGTCAAGGACTTAGAGCTGGAAAAGGTGAAGTGCTCTAACAGTGGCAGGGCAAACTGCAGATGGGAGGCCTCTGGAGAGGAAGGATACCATGGGGCCCCACCGAAATTCAAAGTTTTTAAAATCATCCCTCAAAATGTCTGCCATGCGTTCTAAACTCATTAGCTGCCATAAACGGGAGTGCCAAAGGGAGATGGCCGGAGCTTCTCTCTTCTTCCACGCCGCCGCTAGGGTGATCTTGGCTGCCCCAATACTAAGCCACATAATCTTTTATCTGCCTTAGTTTGATGTTCCAAGGTCAAATCCCGTAATCCCAGAAGGGTGGTGGCCATAGAAGTGGGGATGGGATAACCCAGCATTTCGTTGATGTGAGCTAAAATTTCCTCCCATGAGTTATTCAGCGTTTTTTCAGGCCCTTTTTTTTGGTTTATCTAGGGTCAAACCAACACGGATTGGCGCTTTCTCTTGGAACTGGGCCGCATTGATAGTGATGCCTTTCAATAACTTGGTCTGATCCACAGGGTAGAACCCTTGGTAAGCTCCCCGTTTTTTGTCAAACCTTGTGTATTTTTGCAGTATTTAAAACATGGGTACTGTTATACTATTGATTTGCTCCTATTTTTTTTATTTTTCTACTGCAGAACAAATACTTGGTTTTAACTAATTTGAAGTGAACATCCCAGTCTACCTTCACAAGTGCTGGTTGTAGTTGATCTTTTCTTACGGCCACTGGAGTTAATACGAGTGGTAAGCTGGATATTGTGTACAATATCTATAGTATATAAATAACTATAACTAAGACCCTATGCACTTATATGACTGATTCACTTTTCCTACTCTAAAGGTCACGAATTTTATGAACGCCCAGGATCTTTACCGTCCTTGACATGAAGCCCTTAATGAGACTTTAGAACATAGAGGTAGGCCTTTCCTCAGAATAACATGGTTGGTTCCAACCGATATATGTATCTATCAGGCCACGACTGTAACTCTGTGCTATTTGAACTACCATAATGGGAAGTACCACTACAAATGACCAATCCATTGTATCCTTAACTGGGTAGACTTAGGCTAGATGTTGGTAATATGTAATTCGCATTTTTCTCTATGCTATATATAAATATCATGTCTTCTGCGATTTCCCGTTCCCATATTGTATAAATGTTGTGTATTGAAAAAACTCTTATGACAACACGTTTTTAATTGTTGAAATCGTTTTCTTTGTGTTCCACCCTCCGTGTATTAACCAACAGGAGTGTGCTGTGTTAAATTAAATCAATTCTTTTTCACTACTCCCTAGGAGGTTGCCCACTCACAACTCCCATTGTCCTGAAGAAGACCCGCACTGTAAGGACCATTTCCCTACCTAGATTACGGGTCGAAACGTTGACTGTTCTACTACGACCAATCTCCTACCCCAAGCAGGACCTTAATGGTCGAATTGGATTTTGGTTTTTTGTATTAAGTATATGTTGGACTCTTTGGGAGCCGTATGAGGTGGCCCTTTGGCTAAAGGGACTACAATTATTGCAGTTTCTGAATTGTAAATAAAATTTGCCACTGGATGAATCTGACTATCCCTTGACCCCACCTTGTCCTTGACACTACCCTCACTCTTCCCCCCTCCCGTTGTGAATGTGGGCACATTGAGTATCAATTGTTTGTGTAAATATGTGTATGATGCATTTAAACCAGTGATAGGTAAATCATGCAAATTTGAATAAAACTTCTTTGCATTCAGCAGCTTTGCTCCCTAAATTAATTGTGCAGAAAGTTATAAGGAAATGAGCATAGGCTTCCACCGAGCAAGATAAGCCTGGATCTTAGCCAGTATAGGGGGGAAGTTGGCTGAATACAGTGTCCCCAATGTAGGAGTCAAATGAACCCCCAGATATTGAATAGAGGACCCTGCCCATGGAAGAGGTGTGAGTGCTTTGAGCTGAAGTATTTCAGAGTGGGGGGGAGTCAGATTGAGTATATATGACTTGTCAAGATTGATTTTAAAACCCGCCACTGCCTCAAATCGTTCCAGCTCCTCCTGTACGGATGGCACTGAGGTAGCGGGCTCAGAGAGGGATAAGAGGACATTATCCACGAATAGGGTGATTTTGTGCGACTCCCCAGTGAAGGGCAGGCCCTGAATATTGGAATTGGCTTTAATTGCCAGCGCCAGGGGTTCTATGCTTAAGGCAAAAAGCAGTGGGGATAAAGGACACCCCTGTCAAGTGCCCCTTGAGTGTTCAAAAAAGGAGGAGTGGTGTCCGTTCACAGCGACCCTAGACCTGGGGGACAGATAATTAGCCCGAATGATAGATAAGAATTTAGAGGAAAAGCCAAAGGCCGCCAGCGTCTGAAATAGAAAGCCCCAGTCCACCCTATCAAATTCCTTTTCGGCATCAAGCCCTACTAGTACCGCCGGGATCTTACATTTATTGGCCTTCTCAATTAAGTGTACTATGTGCCGGGTGTTGTTGTGGGTCTGGCGGCCTTTAATAAATCCAGATTGGTCCGGATGGATGAGCGCCGGTATCAGCTCGTTAAGCCGATTTGCAATGATGGAGGAGTAGAGCTTCGCATCCAGATTTAGGAGGGCGATTGGCCGGTATGAGGCACATCTACTAGGGTCCTTCCCGGGTTTAGGTATAATGGAAATCAGGGCATCAGCCATTGTCCCCGAAGTCTCACCATCTTCTGCCATACGTTTAAATAAGCGCACTAAATATGGACTGAGTTCGGAGGTGAAAGTCTTATAGAATATGGCCGAATACCCATCCATCCCAGGAGCTTTATGGGGTTTCAAATCCTTAATGGCAGTCACCACGTCATCCCTAGTAATAGGAGCAGAAAGTGTTTCGTTCCATTCTGCCGGGACCTGGGGCAGTGACAGGGTCCGCAGATATTCACGTTGCTCGGAGGGGTCAAGAGAGTCCCCGGAGTATAAACTCTTGTAGAAGGCACCAAAGAGCTCGGCCTTGACTTCATCCTTGTGCGTGACCTCACCCAAGGAATCCTGGATCCCCCCTATGTATTCCCTTTCCCTTTTGTCCCTCAGCTGCCTGGCAAGGTGATTACCCACCTTATTACCTTGAGAATAAGAACGATGTCTCAGTTTCAACAAGGTATATTCCGCTCTATTATTATAGAGCGCCCGAAATTTGCCCCTAACCACCGTCAGGTTGCGTTGTACCTGTCTAATGGAGTTTGTCTTGTGGACCTTCTCAAGAGTGGACAGCTCCTCCTCCAGTTGCTCCCTCTCTCGGTCACGCTTTTTATTGAGAGCGGCATTTAGAGCTAAACACTGCCCTCGAAAGAACGCTTTGAAGGCGTCCCAGGTATTGTATATGGAGGTGTCCCCTGGGTCATTAAGGGCAAATAATTCGCTGATAGCCTCCTCAGAGTATCGCAGGATGTTTTGTCCCGAGCCAGAGACGCCAGAAAGTATCATCTAGGAGGGGCCTGTCCCCGCACCCCCCAGTTAAGACAGACCGAGAACAAGCTATGATCCGAAACGGACAACGGGAAAATCTTGGCCTCACAAAGATCGCCCCGCAGGGACTGGCTAAGAAAAATGTAATCCAGGCGGGAATAGGACCGGTGCATGTGGGAGAAAAAAGTGGAGTCTCGGGATTGGGGGTATAGAACCCGACATGTATCTAGTAGGCCTAAGTCTTGAATCTTCTGTTGCGTGTCCTGAAAGAAGGAGCCCATGTCTGAACGTTGTGGGTGAGTGCTGTCAAGATCCTTCTGCCACACCAAGTTAAAGTCACCCATAAGGAACAACGGCCCCTCGGCGAAGTCTGTAATTTTCCCCAGGAGGGCGTGGAGGAACCCAGTTTGACCAGTGTTAGGAGCATACGCCACTATGAAGGTACATAGCCTCCCCCGCATTCGGCCTTTAACCATAACCCAGCGCCCATCCTTGTCGCTCTGAACCCCTAAAGGTTGAAATTGTAAGGCCGAACGGAACATGAGGGCCACCCCCTGTGCTTTGTGGATGCAGAGGACCGATAAATGAGCGGGAACTGTTTGTGTGCTTAAGACGCGTGTCCTCCGTTTTGACTAAGTGGGTCTCCTGGAGGCCAACTATGTCCAGGTGGTGGTCTATGATATATTTCCAAAGCTTTTGGCGCTTCTAGGGAGAGTTCAGCCCCTTAACATTCCACGTCCCAATAGTAAGCGGCATCAGGGAAGGAAACATACTCTCTGCGCCCCGAGAAGCCCCCGACCCCTCTCATCCCTAGGGGCTATCGTGTAGCAATCTACTCTGACATCACTCCTCTCCAAGCGACCCGTTGCGCTCTGAATGCGGCTGACCATCACATTCCTACCCCACATTGTGAAGTCACCCCCTGCCACTCCCCAGCCTCCCCTGCAACATCCACACCGCTACAAACCCCCAGATCAAAACTTTACTACAGAAAAACAAAACGTTGCCACCACCACTGTCCCTCCCAACCCTCCCCCAACCCATACAAAACCCCAAAGAAAAAGAACCCATAACCTTAGTCTAGAATCACTGTTCAATCGTGTCATAGGGCGAGTACGCCCCCACTTAAACTAGGGGGGACAACAGGCAAAACAAGAGGTATGACAGTGGAACCTTCCTAGCATACAGCACCTAACCCAAATCACTCCTAGTTGTAACTTGCTCCTAATTGTCTATATGGGCAATGTGTGTGCACACTGACTGACACCCACTGTCACAGTGCTAGTTCATCAAAGAACTAAAGTAATCCAAACATAAAAGCACAGGTGCACAACACAAGACTTAAGTAACAGTTCTAATAATCATAAACGTAGATTTCCTTAGGTGTGATGTTCGTTATTCCAAAATGATGTACATTAAAAAAAACACGGGTTTTTGCAGCCGACGCGTTTCGTCCACAAGGGACTTCTTCAGGGCGAGTTCGGTTTATAACAGGTAGTAATGGTTTCTTTGTAATATAATCGTCTCAGGAAGCTTCTTAGTTCGTGATTCTCGAGTTCCACTTGAAGGTCGTGTTGTGAGTAATATTGATTGGAGAATGCGAATTGTCTTCTAATATTTGACACAACGCGACCTTCAAGTGGAACTCGAGAATCACGAACTAAGAAGCTTCCTGAGACGATTATATTACAAAGAAACCATTACTACCTGTTATTAAACGAACACGCCCTGAAGAAGTCCCTTGTGGACGAAACGCGTCGGCTGCAAAAACCCGTGTTTTTTTGAATGTACATCATTTTGGAATAAAGAAAATCACACCTAAGGAAATCTACGTTTATGATTATTAGAACTGTTACTTAAGTCTTGTGTTGTGCACCTGTGCTTTTATGTTTGGATTACTTTAGGGGGGACAATGGGTCCTGGGGCCCAGTCCGCACCCCACCTCGGCAATGTCTCATAAAGGAATCATCGAGGTATTGAGTCCCACACTGCCCTTCAAGCTGTACAGCCGGAAGTCGGGTCCCCATTTTGAAGCCCATAGCCACTATCGCACCAGCCATTTTGAGAGGGAAGTCGTCCCATCACCCCCTTTCGAAGCAGAAATGTGACACAAGGCCTCTATTTTGAGCCCAAATAGAACAAACACCCCCAAAGCCTGAACCGCAGTTCGCACCCTCTCCCATAAAGAGCTGAACCAGCACAGTCTTGGGGGAGAGCTGCAAATGGCATGGGAAGTTCAAAGTCTCGATGAATGTCCAATAAGCGGGTATGGAAATCGCACTCAAGTTTTACAATATTGTGTGTCCTACGTTGGGTGGTGCTCTTGAGGTGGACCCCCCTGTGCTGGGGGTGAAAAGATCCAGTTGCGTTAATTCCCTTGAGAATAACGTCTCCTCAATGCACTCTATCAAGATACTTTGTAATTTTCTTCAAATGAAAGTCAACTTTATTTCTTTCAGTTCTGTTTTTCTTTTATTCAAATTATTGGTATTTCATGTTCTTCATAACATCATAATTTTCATCTGATGTCTGCCCAACGCATTTCGGGCGACTGCCCTTCTTCAGGGGATTTGATTCTGAAAGCGAGCAAGTGTTGCACATTTTAGCATCTTGATTATGTATACACGGTGTTAACATTCAGGTTTAAACACATGCATAATACTTTGCAGTAAAGTTTAAAAGGACGAGCTTTTGGGCAGGAGTGACCGTGAAGGGGCAGAAAATGTGAATGATGTTTTTAGGCTGGAGTTACCGTGAAGGGACAAAAAACATGAACGCGTGTGAAGACATACGTGAGTGACATCAGTAACTCGGTGGTTGTGCGCGGGTGTAAAAGTGGTGCCGGTTAATATAGGCAAAGCATAAGCCGTAAGTGGTTCGTGAACTGGTGGAGGTTACGTATCGAGTGCACAAAATTTGAAATCTGACCTGCGTCCTTGATGTACAAGCTTCGTACATGAAAGTCTTTTTCACGAACTTCGGTTACCTGTGAAAAACGTGCCGATTAGTGATAGAATCACTTGTGCGAGTATAAGGGCACCGAGTGAAAAAAGCGCTGGTGGCTCTGAGTAGAAATGCTTACCAGAGTGATATACCGGAAGGTTCTCCGTTCAGTCGTTTGGGCTGGTAATGGTGCGTGAACAACGCCATGAAGGTAGTCTCACCACTGTCGAGGCTCCGGAAACCTTGAATTCTCTTGGATCCGAATACAATGGCCTGGGGCCCAGCAGAGCCCCCATAGGAGGGCAGGCCGACTCACATCGTTGGAGCGTCTCTTGGCCGTTGTCAGCGTCTCCCTCTTCTCTAAGTCGGCACCCATGATGATGTGGATGTGGTACCCTTTGGGTCACCAGACGTCTCGGAAGAAGGACCCCCTCCTCCGATGGGAGGCCCAAGAGAGTCAGACCCTCCTTCAGGTCGGTGATGTGTCGCCTCTTGTTGCGGTATTCAAAACTTCGACCGAAAGGGTATGTCCATTGGTATTTGATACCTTCCTCCTCTAGCTTAGTAGTGATAGGTCGCAGCGTCTGTCTGCGCGCCAGCATGGAGGGGGCAATGTCTTGGAAGATGGTGCAGGAGAAGTTCTGGAAGGAGATAGAATCCTTCGCTCTGGCCGCCTGCAGGACCGCCTCTTTGGTTTTATAGGAGTGCAACTTTGCCAACATATCGCGAGGCCTCCTCCGATCGCCCTTCTGCGGGGGCCCACTCTGTGGACTCTGTCCAGTTTTATCTTGAGCGCCTGGGGGCTCAGAATTTCTGCAAAGAGCCCCTCTATGAAAGCTTCCAAGTCCGGCCCTTCTGCACCATCCTCAAGGTCCTTGATCCGGATGTTCTCCCGCCGTGCGCGATTTTCAAGGGCTTCGGCCTTCAGTTGCGTCTGCTGCAACTGTTCCTTAAGAGATTGGATGTCTTCCCGGCACTCCCCGATCGACTGTTTGTGTTCCTGGTGCTGCGTCTCCAAGTCTAGAACTCTGGTGCCCACCGAATCTACGTCTTGCTAAAGCGAGGCCAGACGTTCCGATAAGTCAGTGCGTAGTTGATCTATAAAGGACTTGATGTCCTGACCAAGCTCAGTGCGGAGCTCGGATTTACAGTCCTTAAACATGGACAGGAGATCCACTTTCGTGAGGGCCATGTTCGCTTTGTCGGTGCCTCCCTTACGTGCTGGTTGATTGTCCGCGGCGGTGAAAAAACCTGATACCTTGCTCGTCCCCTTGTTCGTGCCTTTCTTCGGCAGCATAAGGAGGGGGCCCGCATGGCCCAGCCACCCCAGGTTGCACAGAGACACCCCTTCAAAGACTCAGCGTGAGCGCAAGAGGAGGCCGTTCGGCAAGCGACTGCCTAAAGGCTATGCACTATGCCCTTGATCGCTGGCTTCATTAGAAGGGCTGAGAGCCCTTTGGCCCATAGTAGAAGGGCTCTTCAACGCAGAACCAAGAGGTCGGCAGCTTAGTCCACCGGGCCCCGTCCGCCACCGCGTCCGTCGTGCGTGGTAATTGCTGACATAAGGGGGACCCCCTCACTCCCAGCGCTGCTCACCACAATATGCCTCCGTCCCACTTCAGCAGCTCCAAATCCACCACATCAGGAAGGAAGTAACGCGGTAAGAGCCCTCAGAAGCCCTCCATGCTTCAACAGGCCTCCCCGGCCGCCATCTTAGGGTCAGGCAACAGGGGAGCTCATTGCCGTAGGGCCTCAGCCAGTGCTCTAATTCACTGCAGCAACGCCAGAGTCCACCGTCATTGCCTCCGCTGCCTCTGGGTCCCTTGCAGTTTTCTGCCGCCGATCCCGACACCGTGTATCAGCGCGGCTACGCCTCTCTCTCAGGGTCAATTGCCGGCCGCCATTTTGAAGTCGGGACCTCTCGCCGTCTCCGAAAACGGCGTGTGGGGACCTCTGAGACCTCGGGAAGCTGCCAAGCCGCCCGTCGTCGGTGCCTCAGGCCATCCGCCGCCCTTGGGTGTGTTGCGGGGATGATTCCGCTCAAGGACGCCGCCGGAAACACTCGCCAGGTAGCGCATGGACCGGGAGCCGATGCAACTCACGTCTGCTCGGCCATCTTGCCCGGCCACGCCGTTCCACTTGTTTTTGTGCCTTTCTGCCCTCTGTTGCATTCGTTTTTTGTGCCTTTCTGCCCTCTGTGCCACTCGTTTTCCCTTATTTTTTGTGCCTTTCTGCCCTCTGTTCCACTCATTTTTCCCTCGTTTTTTGTGCCTTTCTGCCCTCTGTGCCATTCGTTTTCCCCTCATTTTTTGTGCCTTTCTGCCCTCTATTCCACTTGTTTTTCCCTCGCTTTTTGTGCCCTTCTGCCCTCTGTTCCACTGGTTTTTTTGTGCCTGTCTGCCCTCTGTTCCACTCGTTTTTTGTGCCTTTCTGCCCTCTGTGCCACTCGTTTGTCCCTCGTTTTTGTGCCTTTCTGCCTTCTGTTGCACTTGTTTTTTGTGCCTTTCTGCCCTCTGTGCCACTCGTTTTTCACTTGTTTTTTTTGCCTTTCTGCCCTCTATTCCACTCATTTTTCCCTTGTTTTTTGTGCCTTTCTGCCCTCTGTGCCACTCGTTTTCCACTCGTTTTTTGTGCCTTTCTGCCCTCTGTTCCACTCGTTTTCCCCTCGTTTTATGTGCCCTTTTGCCCTCTGTTCCACTCGTTTTTTGTGCCTTTCTCCCCTCTGTGCCACTCCTTTGTCCCTCATTTTTTGTGCCTTTCTGCCCTCTGTTCCACTCGTTTTTCCCTCGTTTTTTGTGCCCTTCTGCCTTCTGTTCCACTCGTTTTTTGTGCCCTTCTGTGCCACTCGTTTTTGTTTTTGTGCCCTTTTTGCCTTCTGTTCCACTTGTTTCCCCAGCCGCTGTGACCCCTGCAGCCCCACCCCCCTGACTGCCCATTCGCTGCTCCCGCCTCCCGATTGTATTGTTGTGGTTTCGCCGCCCCTGCGCCAACATTCACAGCTCTTGTGTGCTGCGAGGACGCATGGGCATTTCATTTTTCACTACGACGACAGGCAATCGAGTCCTGCTTACCCCCTGGGAATGTCTCACGGACCCCTGGGGGTCCGCGGACCACAGTGTGGGAAACGATGATCTAGAGGGTAGTGTGACAACTCGTATTTTTAGATGGTTAATGACTGTGAAGGATTTTAATTTTACAGTGGAGTTCATCAGGGGAAGAACAAACTTGATTGCCAATTGCCTGTGATGCATACCTGTAATAGAGGAAGAGGATGTTTTATTTATGGACAAGATTGAGCCAGTAAATGCTTCTATGGGAGGACAGTTTGCTTTGAGTGAAGAAGAGTGGAAAAGTGTGATACTTGGTGATGAACATTACAAGGAATTAAAGAACTTGACAAGCAATGGATGGCAGCAGCTTTAGGTGAGAATTTGAAATAGTATTTCATAGTGGGAGATAAATTCATTATTCAGATGGATAGGGTTTTATGATGCAGTCGAATTGTTCCTACCACAGGGTTGAGAGGTAGTTACATGAGGGTCTTTTGGGAACGAATCTGACGAAGAGAAGATTAAGAAAATCCTTTTAGTGGCCAGATATGGATAAGGAGGTGGAAGCTATAGTGAGTGATTGTTTAGCGTGTAGCAACAGCTACAAAAATAGGGTGGTCAGACAACAGCCCTTAGAGTGAGGAAACTTCCCAATAGACCATGGGAGAAATTAGAAGTGGATTTTAGGGCCCAATGGAAAAATTGGATTCAAAAGACAAGTTCCTAATGCTTCGTGTGGATTACCATTGCAAATGGTTTCTTGTCAAGTCCGTAGAACAAATACGAGGAATGTGATAGAATTCTTGAAAAAAGTGTTTTTGGAAGAGGGGATATCCAAGAGTTAAGTTCCCAATAATGGTGTACAGCTAGTGTCTACAGCTAGTCTGAGTTTCTTGTAGGTCTGGGTATCAGACATGACAGATTGGCATTGTTCTGACTGCAGCCCAATGGACTAGTGGAGAAAGTCAATTGTATTATGGATTATATTCAGTTGGCCTTGGCTAATGGTCTGACATGGAAAGAGGAATTTATTAAAATGATGTGGGCTCATAGAGTAACGCCACATTCTGTGACAGGAGTGTCTCCCATCATGGCTCTTAAAGGTAGAGAACCAGCGACAAAGGAATCCCCCATGTGGTTGCATAAGAAGGACCAGGTATGAGTGTATGTCAGGGAGAGCGACAGATGTTTAAAGTTGCAATTAAATGAATTATGATAACAGGAAAGGAGTGAAGATTGTGGATATAAAGTGTGGAGATTGGAAGATAGTAAGGAAGACAGGGCATGTAAAGAAATGCAAAAGCAAATTTTCCCAACCTCGTAAAGTGATTAAGGTAACAAATACTGTGGTTAAGTTAGATAATGGAAGGAATAGATTGTATGAAATTTGTGTAAGGTTAAAACCTCAACTTTAAATGTATTCTATTCCTATATTGATGTCATGCATTTGCTATACGTATTCCAATATGAATTGTATGGGTTTATATGTGTTCTATGTATCATAGTGCAGGTTTACTATTTTTCTTTACTGGAATGCAATCTACATTGTTTTTCCCCCACTATATTATTTGTATTGCTTTTCTTTACAACTTTTGACTCTGCCCCTGTCTCTCTGTTTAACCCAAGCTCTTTGTTCTTTTTCATCCCCAGCTGAGAAACCTCTACATTCTCACTTCTTCACTCCAAATTCATTCATTTTCCCCAATTCTTCATTCCGTTTCTGCCTCAATTCCCTTCTACATTATCTTCGTTCTACCTCCTTCACACAAGCACCCATATCTTCACGCAGCTTTTCTTTGGTTCCAATAAGCCCAAAATACCCTTCTTCACCTCAGCCCCCTCCCCCTACTTTACCTCAGCATTTCTTTCGCTCTCAACCTTTACGTTCTGTTCTCCTCACTCCTTCATCCCAGCTCTATTTCCCCATCTCTCCTGCTTTTAATCCAGTCGAACTTTAATATCTTCTATTTATTATCGGCACTGTTTAGCTTAGCTTCTCTTTATTAGCCACTGCTAACTTTTAACTCTTACAGCTCTGTTTTCGCTCTAAAGCCCCACCTGCTCACTCCCTCATCCGCGGCCAGCTCCCTTCTCCCATGCTTCCTTTGCCTTAACGTCCAGCAGAACCATTGATTGACGGTTTCTAGAAAACCAATTAAATTGTTAATCAGAGAAATTTAAACTGCAGGTGAAAGGAGCAGTTTTGCGGATGAGCATGTGCCCGCTTCTGCATGCCGTGACACCGGCAAGTTGTGGGTGAGTTGACAACTCCGTTTTGTGTCTCCTTTTAAAAAGCTATTCACCCTGCACAACTTATGTCTACAGTTTGCGACCTGTCAAAGTTGTGACAAGAGTCCCATGCTGTTGAAATGTAAGTCCAAATAGGAATTTTGCGTTCAACTGCATTGGGCTGTATGAATGTTTGTGGGCGTCAAAGCAAGTACTTCGATCTTAGAGAATAAATACAGTAGGTAGAGTACCTCGTGTCATCAGTTTTTTAAAGTACAAAAGAAATACAGCTAAAGTAGGAGCATAGGTTACACCCCTTTAGACATTTGCTTTCATGTTTTCTTCATGCTTTGCCATTGCTCACATGGGCTGTTCATCAAGCCCATGGCATTTTCAGAATATTACATTGTTCTATTCGTCTTCCCATGTCAAGGACTTTGCTTTGGTCTATTTGTCTTCCCATTCGTTTTTGGTGATGAGGCACACGTAGTCCGTTCGTTAGGCTGCTTAGGCAACATTAGAGCCGGTATATTTTTTTTTATGCATTTACTACCTTACACCATAACGTCTGATTTATGGCTTTTCTGTTTTTGATGTGCAAGCTGCTAGGATGCTATAGCCTGTCCTAACCCAGTGCTATTCAATAATTGCCCTTGCATGTTCTTTTGTTTTACTTTGCTGTTATGGAAATATATTGGATCTACATAATTAATATACTGGCGATTCTGGCCGAAAAAAAATACAATTAGTCCTAACCTGTAGCCCTGATTAGACTCAACCACCCTAGATGCTTTCTCCTAAAAGAACTAGCACAACCAAATTTAGACTGCATTTCTACTGTAAACAACCCCAAAAAGGAATTATTCTTTTGGGTAAGTCAAGGGAGCATATTAGACCATCAAAGTTAAAAAACTCATTTTATTACAAAATAATTTTATACAAGTCTCCAGCTTCTGGTATTGAGGAAGAGAGGAGCAGCACAGACCACCAACAACTGATTTTTTGTTAAAAAGGTTGCTTTATTGAAACAGGTGCACATTACAACATAACCTAGGCCTTTGCCTTACAAAAATATAACCTCATTATACATCTTTAATTACCAATGCTAAGTTACAACCAGCCCCTAACATACCCTTGCATCAGAGCTGATCACCTGTAACTGGGACCTCTAAGATCCCTTCCCGGCAGGATGCTCCTTCCGGATTGAAAGTTGCGCTTTATAAGTACCCAATTCATTCACTCATTCATTCATTCATTCCCTTTTCCTACCTCAATTACTCTTTGAAACAATTGAACTGTCTACCTAACCTTGAACTTCCTGTATCGTCCAGGTGTGAACATGCCTACCCATCCTGTCAGCCTGAACTGCCGCTGACAAACAATAAACTTCTGTAAATCATGGCAACTTCTCAGTTGACCTCCACCCAGAGAAAGGGGGGGTAAGGGGTGGGAGCTATCCGGTCTATCTGGTTCATCTGCTCCCCTCCCCACCCCACTCTCTTCCCCCATTCCGCTAGCAAGCCGATAACACCAACAGGAAATGTCCAACTTATGAAGTGGCTAGCTCTTTAACCAAAGCCAGCCTCACTTGCAGTAGGTTTAATCCCATGCCTTTAAATGAGATATGTACCCCATCACCCCTGAAAAATTTGACATCCTCGTATTGGAGATCGGAATGTTCCACCCTACCAATGCTCGCGTCCCTGCAGCTTGCCCGCATCTCTTTGTTGAGCTTCCGCCTACTTTATTTATGGCTGCTGATCTAGTTGCCCCACACCAGCATCTCCTGGGAATAAATTCTGTCTACATTGTATAGCATCTGGCCCATGACCTATGTAGGTCCTTAAGGTCCTCTTTCATTGCCTTAATGAGGGCTAAACCCTTCTGTACGACCCGGTCACTGTCCCCCAAATGAAGCGGAAGCACATCCAGACATTTCCTGCCCACCAACAGCCTATTGAGACAGGGAATGAACTCCTTCCACCTCATTTCCCCTTTCCCTACCCAAGAGATGGTATAGAAAGAGTTTTCAAAACCCAAATTCCTGCTATGGCAGCTGTCCCCGGCTTATCGCTCCACCTACTTCTCAAGGAATGACCGACTATCCAGATGTTCAACACAGCTTTCAGTGGTCCGGGAATGGAACTTGCAACAGAAATAAAGTTGACAAACTACACATCAATCTACCCCGTTGCCCTTCCCTGAACATAACTGTGAAAGAAACTTGACGACCATCTGTCCAAGCCCTTAATGTGTTTTTTATCACAACCCCAACGGCCCGCTTCTGTCGCTGCCCAATCCTAAAGTAGTGTGTCCCAAACCCAGCTGGGCCCAAGCCTCTCACCCTCAAGGCAGTTTGCAAAACAGCCAACAGCTGTGAATATGTCACTGGTCTGCCTTCATCGTGTTTAAACACTTTGCCTACCCCGGACCCCCAGTGCTGTAGGACCATAGCCCAGCACACAGGACAGAGGCTTCTTTCTGGGTAACCAGCTCTCCTTTCCTTTTTCTGAACGGTCTTAGACTTATACAGCTAAACCTTCACACTCTCCTCCCTGTAATGAACCTCCTCCCACTGCAGACCCCTACTCCCTTTGCCCCAATAGCTCTGATACTCTGAAGGCCCGAAAAACATCCATGACATGAGGGATGCGAAAAGAACCATCTCCCCTGCCTGTAGCATAGCTTCCAAAGGGACCGCATCACACTGGTCAACATCTTTAAAGTCAGAAGCTTTCACTGACATACCCCCTAGCCAGTTTACCTCACCCATCCCTCCAGAATCATACTCCTCAGCTGACCCCCAAATAAGCTTACCCATAAATTCAATACAAGACCATTTGCCCGCTATTGTAACCTTTGACTGGCCTTTCCCTATGAGAGAGAGTATAAATTGCACCACATCTTCAACCCTCTCCCATTCCCGAGACCTCTTTGTGGCCCCCTCAGCCAAGAATTCCATCCATACCTGTTGGTACACTTTTCTTGTGGAAACAGCTAAAGACCCAACTACCAATTGAAACATCCTCTTGCTCCTAATGACCAGAGTTCTTGTGTCATCCGAGTCTTCACCGGTTCTGCCTCCATGGCCAGCCCATGGAACCTCTCCCACTGCAAATGAGACAAAGCATCAGCAATGTCATTGTCCACACCCAGGACATGCCTGGCTATGAACGTAATGTCCAGACTCAAGCAACGCAGAACAAACACCTTTGGGAGCTGCCACAACTGGGGTTCCCTGGCTGACTGTTGATCTCGTGCACAACAGACATATTGACCACTCAAAACAGACCCCTCCTGTGGCCCAGCTGCATCACCGCTACTACAATGGGAAAAAATTATAGGAAGGCAATGCTCTGCTTACCCTCTTTCCCCTGGTCTGGCCATTCTTCGGCACACCAGTGGCCCTGCCAATACAGACCAAAGCCAGAACCCCCGCAATGTCTGAAAATAGCTGTGTATCCCAGTCCAGATCTGTCAGAGCCTCCAATGGGATGCCGTTGAACGACTGCAAGAACGTCCTCCACAAGGTCCTCCTTCACTCTCGCCAACAACCTGATGTGATGGTGTTGCAGACACAAGCCTGTGAGCAAAAGACATAGCCATCTGCAGAATGTCCGCTCCGCTCTCACCACCATGCAGGAGAAGTGCAGATGGGCCAGCAACAACTGCACCTCCTTCACAGTCACTGTCTGTTTGCCTAGCATTGCGTTCAGCAATTCCATCATTTTAAGCTTTTTGTCATCAGGCAACCTCACCATCATGGCTAAGGAATCTATCTCAATCCGCAGAAAGGATAAAGTTGTGCTTGGGCCTACTATTTTCTCTGTCGCCAAAGGAATCCTATGTCATCCATAAGCGTTTGGAAGCTACCCAGCTAACTCTGGCAGTCTTCTGAACCGGCGGCCCCCACAAAGAAGAAATCATCCAAATTTTGTGTCAAGTGTTTGTGTCCCATGGTCCCACATGAAAAGCCACTGCAGGAAAGTGCTGAAGCATTCAAATAGAGCACATGAGATAGAACAACCCATGGGTGGTGCTTTATTCACGTACCACTTCCCTTCGAATTGAATGCCTAGAAGCAGAAAATCAGCAGGGTGTATCAGCAACAGATGGAAGGCAGACTTAATGTCACTCTTTGCCATCAGGGCCACCTAACCAACCCACTCTACTACTGCCTGGGTGACATCCACTGCAGAATAGGTCACTGTGAGGAGGAACCAGAGATTAATGCCTGTTACCTTTTCTGGAAACCGAGGCATCACGGACCAAGGAATTCCAGGGGACAGCAAGGGTTAACCTGTTGCTCCTGGCCACTCCCATGCAGGAAGAAGGAGGTGGCTCCACGGAGTAGGACCAATCAGGGACGCCGGAAGGTGAAGAAAAGGTGGAAATGAAAGACGCGGGAGAGAGCCAGGAGGAGGCAGGAAGGTGTAGCCAGAGGAAGCCGCAGGACGCCGAAGCAGAGAAGACGGCGGAGATGCTGGGGAAACGGGCCTGTGATGACAGCGAGAAGCAGGGCAAAGGAGAGGAGTGGTGCGTGGATTGGTGGCTCCCTCCTTTCCCAGGAGGTGAGAGAACGCCGCCGCAGCTCAGGAGAGTTGCGGCCAGGATGGTGAGTGAACTGGGCCGGGGCAGGGTACTAAGTTGAAAGGGGAGAGCATCTTCAGGGAGCGTGGTGGGTGGCACGGGGACAATAAAGATGGGGAGGGGAAGGTAAAAAAAGGGGGGTGGTCGCAGTACACTGGAGCAAGCCACATATTGTATTTCATCCAGAGGGGTTTTTCCTTTGATTCTGCCATCTTTTTTTTACATTTAACGGCATATTGGGCTGATATTTGTCTCTGGTGGTTCTCTCTCTCTCTAACCCCTGAGTGACTCGATTTTATTTTCCTATACCGAGTGGGGTCATTTAGCTTAAAAGCTAGCCTCTAAATATTCTGGGGTCCGGGCCTAGTCTAGAAGATATATTGGCCCGTGAATGGTGACAACTGTCACGAAGCTCCTAGTACTTCACGGAGGCAGTATCGATGCTAGTCCCAATCGCCCTCTAACCAGTGTCCCCGCTTCAAGAGCAAGTCCACCAGTCCAAGGGAAAGGGGAAGTGGAAGAAAAGAAGAGACACCTTGAATCCTCTGCTACACTCACTGACTGCTGGACAATATTCGAATCTGTTCCTCTGCCCAGTGGAAAAGCCTAATGCACAGAATGGGAAAGAGAATAAACAACAACCCACTCTCCTTAAAATGACTCTATTATAAATAATTAAGCTTATCCTACCAGTGATGTTCAAGGCAATTGCTACTCTTCGTGTGTAAGTATTATGTTGAACAGGAAGCTTTTTATCTGTAAAGTAAGGAGACTACATTAACATATATCTATCTCACTTTCTATGGATTCCTGGAATCTGCTCACTCTATTTATCAAATACCTGAAAGACTTCCTGCACTTGACTTGAATGGGTTCTTTAATAATTATCCAATTGATTCCAAGGTAGCCAAGCAGTCTTTAGTCCTTGAATCCTTATGGCGCGCAAAAGGGGTACAGGGGAGGTGCAGGGGAGGACGGGGAAGAAATGGGAAAGCGCAAAAGGAAATACTCTGCTGAATGACTACGCTGCAAATTAGTTCAAGCTTACTCTCAAGGCTGCTGCTGCTTTAACCAATAGCACTGCTCCTGTCACGAAGCGTTTCTTTCCTCAGACGCTGCTCAGTCTATAGTTCACTTACTGACTGAAACGCTATCGCTGCCGTCGCTTCTGAAGAAAACTCACTCCGCTTCTAAAGTCCGACGTGGAACCTTCAGGACTCCTCGGATGAGTTCTCTTAATGCTGTAGTCGAAAGCACCTCAGTAGTTCAACTTGTACCCACACGGAACTACTGCAAGGCGGAATTACTGCTCGAAATCTTGAAGACCAACGAGTCTTCATGAAATGACAGGAAGATACTTAGAAACTGAACTCTGCAACTCCCGCTTGGATTAATACGCGGAGTTACAGAATCACGCTGTGACTTCTTGAAATTCTTCGTTGAAGTGCGCAGTTATTAACTCGCGCGCTTCACAAATACACTAGCCTACACTACTCTACAGGAGAAAACAGGAGCCACCGCGGCAGCCATCTTAGGAGGGGATGAGACACAGTATACAAAGGGCTCTATATACAAGATTGCTAAAGTTCGTTTTTAAAGTGACATTTTACAGGTGACAAGGAAACCAAACGTTGACCTGTTTGCTTTTAAAGGTTGCACTGGTCTTTTTGCTTGATTTAGGAATTCCTATGGTGGCAATGTTAAGGTTCCTGACAGTACCCCCTCTCAAGGACCGATTCATCGGTCCTGGTTTGAGTGGTTTCTGTGTGTGAAATCTCTTAATCAACTGTGGTGCATGAATGTTAGCAACAGGTTCCCAAGATCTATCTTTGGGACCATAACCTTTCCAGTCTACCAAATAATGTAGTTTCCCTTTTTTAATTTTAGAATCTAGAATGTCCTTGACTTCATACTCTGACTGACTCTGAATGTCTAAAGGTTCTGGAGGTTTATTCAATCGCACTTGTGGTTTAACCTTTTTCAATAAGGATACATGAAACACTGGGTGTATGCCTAGTTTAGCTGGCAACTTTAATCTTACATTCACTGGACCCAGGACCTTCTCTACAGTATAAGGACCCACGAATCTAGGTTGGAACTTCCTATTCCCCTTCAAATGAAGATTCTTAATGGAAAGCCAAACCCGATCTCCCTTCTGATATTGTGGCGCGGGCTGTCTATGTCGGTCTGCAAATTTCTTATAAGAGAATTTTGCCTGAACCAAATTTCGTTCTGCAGATTTGTGAATTGAAGAGATTTCTGAAATTAAATTCTTAACTGCAGGTAACCCTAAATCTTCCTGAGTAATAAAGGGATTTGGGTGGCGACCAAAATTCAAGTAAAACGGGGAATAGCCAGTCGAAACACTCTTGGCGTTATTACAAGCAAACTCAGCCATCCACAACCGATCTACCCAATCACCACCCTGATCAATGAGGAACAATCGAAGGTATTGCTCTAATTCCTGATTGATTCTCTCCGTCTGTCCGTCAGATTCAGGATGATAACTGGTAGATAATCTACTCTCAATTCCCAGCCCCTTGAGAAAAGCCTTCCAAAAATGGGAGATAAACTGAGGGCCTCGATCTGACACCACAATCTTTGGGACTCCATGCAACCTCACTATGCTTTCACTAAAAATTCAGGCTAACTCAGGAGAGGTAGGGGTTCCAGACAGTGGAATAAAGTGACTCATCTTAGTGAAAGTATCCACTATCATCAAAATAGTGTTAAATCCCCTACTGACAGGCAAGTCTACAATGAGATCCATGGAAATGGTGTGCCACGGATGGGTAGGAGTGGGAAGGGGTTGTAAAAATCCCTGTGGAGCTTGTCTACTCGGTTTACTTCGAGTGCATAACTCACAAGACTGTACATATTGTTTGACTTGAGAGGATAGCCCAGGCCACCAGAAGTAACGCTGCACCAAATCTAGAGTCTTGGAAACTCCTTTATGACCAGCTAAAGGATGATCATGACAGCTTTGTAGAGCCTTCTGTTGGAGAGTTGACGTGGGAAGGTATAACGCCTCTTTGAAATAAGGTAGTTGCTGATGACAACGTCTTTCTTTACCCAACAAGACCCACTTCTGAATCTCTTCAAGAGTCAAACTTTTCCGGACTTCTTCTTGAAAATTGTCTATGGAAAGAGTACAAATTATCTTGGTCTCTGGAATGATGGGTTGTGGATCCACTGCATGTTCGCATTCTTCTGTGTTCAAACGGGACAATGCATCAGCCTTTCCGTTTTTAGTGCCCGGACGATAAGTGATCACAAAATCAAAATCTGCAAAATACAAGGACCAGCGTAATTGCCTTGGTGTTAATGTCTTGGCCGTCTTTAAAAACTGCAGGTTCTTATGATCCGTAAATACCGTCACTGTGTGTTTGGCCCCCAACAAGTAATGTCTCCAATCTTTGAAAGCATCTTTCACAGCCAATAATTCTTTTTCTGTAATTGTATAATTCAATTCAGCCGGATTCAGTTATCTAGAACGGTATGCTACGGGATGAAGTTGCCCAGTTTGCTGATGACTCTGAGAAAGAACACCTCCAATGGCTTGATCTGAAGCGTCAGCTTCCACAAAAAAAGGTTCTGCAGGGTCCGCATGTAACAGAATAGGAGCTGATATGAATTTCTTTTTCAAATCCAGAAAGGCCTTTTCCGCCTCCAGGTTCCACTCGAACTTGACTCCTTTCTTTAACAGACGAGTAATAGGAGCTATTAGCTGAGAAAATCCTTGGATAAAACGCCTGTAAAAATTGGCGAACCCCAAAATTCGTTGAATCTCTTTGATATTATGTGGAGCTGGCCAATTCTCCACAGCTAACACCTTTCCAGGATCCATTGTGATTCCCTGAGATGAAATGACAAATCCCAAGAATTCCACTCTGCTCACATGGAAGACACACTTTTCCAGCTTAACGAACAAATGATGAGTTCTCAGTCTCTCCAACACCAATCGTACATGTTTGGGATGATCCTGTGAATTTTGGGAGAAAATCAAAATGTCATCCAGATAAATTACAGCGATGTTATCAATCAAGTCTCCCATGATGTCATTTATGAAGTGTTGAAACACCGCAGGTGCATTGCACAAACCGAAGGGCATCACACAGTATTCAAAGAGTCCGAACTTAGTACGGAAAGCGGTTTTCCACTCATGCCCTTCTTTCATGCGAATCAGGTGATAAGCACCCCGCAAATCAAGTTTGGTGAAAATCTGGGCCTCTTTCACTTGATCCAACAAAACCGAAATTAACGGTAAGGGGTATCTGTTCTTTATAGTCACTTGATTCAAAGCACGGTAGTCAATACAGGTTCTTAAACTCCCCTCTTGTTTCTTTGGAATAAAAAATAAGGGAGAGGAAACCGGCGACTGAGATGGTCTAATGAAACCGTTAGCAAGAAAACGGTCCAAATACTCTTTAAGGTGCTCATTCTCTGCTTCCGTGAGAGCATAAATCCGACTGCACGGAAGTACTGCCCCAGGCACCAAGTCAATTGTGCAATCGTAAGAACGATGGGGTGGTAACTCCTCAGCTTCTTGTTCACTAAAGACAGCCGCTAAATCTTGGTACTCTGTAGGGACTTCTCCAGAAGAAATAACTCCAATAGACTGCCCTCCAAACGAAAGTAAGGTTGCCTGAGATGGTTCTTCCAAAACTTCTTTGGAACCATAACAATGTTCCAAACAAAATTTAGATTTCACGCTGACTGTTCGGTTCTCCCAATCAATAGTCGGATTATGAGTGGTTAGCCAAGGTAACCCTAGAATCAATTGAAATTGGGGTGCATCAATGAGATTGAATTGTAATATCTCCCAATGACCATCGGATTGAGTCAACATTAATTCCTCGGTATGACTGGTGATAGGGCCGGAAGTCAAATTCGTTCCATCCACTGCACGTACAGGTTCCTGTCTCTCTTTTTGAATTGCGCAAATTCCCATACTTCGGGCGTATTTGATGTCGCAAAAGTTGCCTGTTGCCCCAGAGTCTAACATTATGGCCACTCCAAAAATTTGATGTTCACGAAACTTTAACGTCATATGAAGAATTACATGCGGAGACATAGTCTGAAGAGTATTCAAGATCAAATGAGAATTTGGAGTCGTTTTATCCTCCTTCACCACCAGAACGACTCCGTCTACTGATGGCTCGTCTCGTTTCCCTTCAACGGTGTCTTGGGTCGCTTAGTGCATTCCTTCACAAAATGACCGGAACCACCACAGTATAAACACAACCTCTTCAATTGTCTCTGTTCCTTTTCCTCTTTACTCAAGGGACCTCTGACTGTTCCAATCTGCATTGGTTCACTGTCATTATTACTGACAGGTCCCTTCTCAGATCGTGTTCGATCAAACCGGGGAAAATTGACTCTCCAGTCTTTTCTCTTCTCTCCTTTGCGTTCTGAACTACTGAAATCCAATTCCAACACCAAATCCACCAATGCTGATAGCTGTGTCGGACGATTCGGGACTTGGGCTAAAGTGTCCTTTATTTCGTCTCTCAAACCTCGGTAAAACAGGGCTGCTCGCTTTTCTTCAGGCCAGTTAGTTTCCAGAATGAGTTTATTGAATTGAGTGAGATAAGTAATGAGATCCTTAGTACCTTGGCGTAACTCCAGCAGCTCATTATCGGTAGCCTGGGAAATCCTTCTCCTGTCAAAAATTCTAAGAAATTCCCCCTTAAATTGTTCAAAATCACAAAGAAGGGGATCATCAGCACTAATCAATAGCATTGCCCAATTAGCTGCATCGCCACCCAGATAGGATAGAATAAAGGCCACCCTAGACTGAGCATTGGGAAAGAGCGTGGGACGACACATAAAATGCAAGGAGCATTGAGTTAACAAAAGTTGTGCTTTTTGGGGATCCCCTGTAAATCTTTCTGGAGCTGCCAACGGAATCAAAGGGGAGACCGAATGGATAACCTGTGCAACTGTCTTAGGATCTGTGCTTGGATTACTGGTACTAGGAACTGACGTACTCTGAACTGGATTCCCCATAGCCAATCCCTCAACCTTCTGAGCTAATGTTCTTGTCTCAAGACGAGACGCCACCAATTCTTGTTTCAAACCTTGATTCTCCTCCCGCACAGCTCCTAACTCTCTTTGGATTCCCTCCAAAATGTTCCCCAAGGCCTTCAAATCCATTCCCTCAGCCATACTGCCCGGGTGAAGTAAATTACGTGGGCACTTCAATCTGTCACGAAGCTCCTAGTACTTCACGGAGGCAGTATCAATGCTAGTCCCAATCGCCCTCTAACCAGTGTCCCCGCTTCAAGAGCAAGTCCACCAGTCCAAGGGAAAGGGGAAGTGGAAGAAAAGAAGAGACACCTTGAATCCTCTGCTACACTCACTGACTGCTGGACAATATTCGAATCTGTTCCTCTGCCCAGTGGAAAAGCCTAATGCACAGAATGGGAAAGAGAATAAACAACAACCCACTCTCCTTAAAATGACTCTATTATAAATAATTAAGCTTATCCTACCAGTGATGTTCAAGGCAATTGCTACTCTTCGTGTGTAAGTATTATGTTGAACAGGAAGCTTTTTATCTGTAAAGTAAGGAGACTACATTAACATATATCTATCTCACTTTCTATGGATTCCTGGAATCTGCTCACTCTATTTATCAAATACCTGAAAGACTTCCTGCACTTGACTTGAATGGGTTCTTTAATAATTATCCAATTGATTCCAAGGTAGCCAAGCAGTCTTTAGTCCTTGAATCCTTATGGCGCGCAAAAGGGGTACAGGGGAGGTGCAGGGGAGGACGGGGAAGAAATGGGAAAGCGCAAAAGGAAATACTCTGCTGAATGACTACGCTGCAAATTAGTTCAAGCTTACTCTCAAGGCTGCTGCTGCTTTAACCAATAGCCCTGCTCCTGTCACGAAGCGTTTCTTTCCTCAGACGCTGCTCAGTCTATAGTTCACTTACTGACTGAAACGCTATCGCTGCCGTCGCTTCTGAAGAAAACTCACTCCGCTTCTAAAGTCCGACGTGGAACCTTCAGGACTCCTCGGACGAGTTCTCTTAATGCTGTAGTCGAAAGCACCTCAGTAGTTCAACTTGTACCCACACGGAACTACTGCAAGGCGGAATTACTGCTCGAAATCTTGAAGACTAACGAGTCTTCATGAAATGACAGGAAGATACTTAGAAACTGAACTCTGCAACTCCCGCTTGGATTAATACGCGGAGTTACAGAATCACGCAGTGACTTCTTGAAATTCTTCGTTAAAGTGCGCAGTTATTAACTCGCGCGCTTCACAAATACACTAGCCTACACTACTCTACAGGAGAAAACAGGAGCCACCGCGGCGGCCATCTTAGGAGGGGATGAGACACAGTATACAAAGGGCTCTATATACAAGATTGCTAAAGTTCGTTTTTAAAGTGACATTTTACAGGTGACAAGGAAACCAAACGTTGACCTGTTTGGTTTTAAAGGTTGCACTGGTCTTTTTGCTTGATTTAGGAATTCCTATGGTGGCAATGTTAAGGTTCCTGACAACAACATTGCTCAGCAAAGACCAAGTATAGGTCAAGACCGCCCGTCGTCTTGACGATCTATCTGCAGCAAGGTAGACATTATGGATAATCTAGGAAACGAGGACAAAAAATCCCTGGCATTTGTGTTTTAGTTGTATTGTTTCAGTTTTCTTCAAGCACTTGGCCCCCGTAATGCGCATAGGTCCCTCGCTGGCACACCCTGGTTTGGTGACGGATACTATCCCATCTCATCAATATCTTTGTCGAGCTCAAGAGTCTCACTGTCGTGTTTTTGTTCATTTTTTCGAGCCACCTGGGGGACAGACAGCAGAAGGGGTTATCAGGAACCCAGGAATACTGGGACCTTGGTACAGAAGAGACAAGGGGAACCACACACCAGGACATCAACTCAAAGAGAACTCTTTATCTCCTCTCGAGTTTTACAATAAAACAGAAAAATTGATAAACACATCAAGCCCCCTAGCTTCTATTTCCGCTCATCCCTTCAACAGTCACTGACACTTGCTCTGAGAGAATGAAGTCATTTACGGACTTTCCTTCAGGCCAAGTAAGATGTTTTATTAGCCAGAAATGGCTAGGCTCCTCCTTAGGTACCACTCCAAATTGAGATACAATCAGGTGTTCCATCGGCCAGTCCTCGAATGGAGCCACCATCCTGTCATCTTGGATCTCCTTGTACAGCTTCTCCCTCACTACTGGTGCATGCCCCGTTGCTGATTTCAAATTGGCTGTCCAGCGACTCACCCTCTGGCCTTCGTAACTGAGTCTAAACCCATTTGTAAATCCTTCCCACAACACCTGTGCATCATCTGTCCTGTCGAACTGAGCAAAGCAAAAAGTAAATCTGTCCACCTTAATGGGCGTAATCGCTGTTCCAACCAGATCCCTGACCTCCTGTGCCTGACTTGAAGCCTGTAGTCGCCCCCTGCATGTTCCCCTGCTGTCCACCTGTTGTCCCTGTTGCTGAACATACCCGGTTGAATAACCGGGCCCCCTTGCTCTAAAGTAGGCAACCAGTGGGTGTCTGCCGGAGCACTTCAAGCACTCGTGTCGAAACTTACAAAATTCTCTCATGCACAGACTTTTGTTAAAGTATCAACAAGCCCCACTTTGGTTTCTTGGGGTTTTCCCTGATCCCCCCACTCATCCCCGGCTGGGGCGCCCCTAAAGGTCCTGTAAATGATCAGTAGACCACTAGCCGTAAAAACGCCGTAAAAACTGTCCTGAAAAAACTTGCCAGGCCCGCAGTGTGTTGCCATAAATCGGTATCCAACTCCCCCCATTGTGCTCCCAGGTCAACTGCCATGGGCGCCCTAAACTCCTTGTCATACTGAACCCACGCATAGCCCCCGTAGTTTAACTGGGCCTTTCTTATCACATCTGACACCCCCTGCGTGTACCCCCCAACCCCTGTCCCCACCCCTTTAGCATCCTCCTTGCTCGCTGTCGCCCCCTGATCCAAAGCATCCTGTCTCTTGTCCCCTTGTTGCTGTGCGGAGTCACTCAAGTGCACCGTGGGGTCCTCAGTACCCACTCTGGTATCCCACCTGTACCTTCCTGAGGAAAATTGAATTTTGCCTTGTTATGTGTGCCTACGTGTTCCCCATCCTATGTTATATGTGCATGATCGATATGCATATATCCCTCTTGATCGATTAAAGACGCAATTATAGTTGTGTCCAACGTTAGTATGACAGTTTCCAGTCCCCGTGAAAGCAACGAGTATTAGGCCTATGTTGCCAACGTTTTACATTATGCACGTTTATTCATTGAATTGTCCCCGTTTCCAGGCCTCAAAAAGGGCCCGGACACCAGATTCAAGCTCCAGTCTCCTGAAACCACTCTGAGGAGCGATGCAGCCCCCACCCGCATCCCTGACCCTTCACTTACTTCCTGCCGCGCAGCGCAGTGCCCGGCCTGGCTCTGCCTGCCTGTCTGCCAAGAATATGTTATGCCTCTAGTTATCAGTTCAGCTCTCCGTCTTCACATTCCTAAGCTAACGAACCGCATAAACATCTCCAGTTATAGTCTAGTCTTCCTGTCTCCATGCAAGTGAATTATTGTATTAATATCCATAGAAGATTCATAACACACGCAATACATGAAGAATATATGCATGCACCAGTCTTAGTGTCAAATAGCCTTTGCTCTGATAACTTTTAGATTCTGTCAACATGTACTCCAAACACAAGATACCAGATATGCTATAGGTACATGTCGTCCTGACATCGCAGACTTTAGTCTCCTCTTCTAGCACAGAAGTCAGAGCCCCCCAGCTCTCCCCAGATACACGTCATGGCCCGTTTGCGCGCATCACTAGGTTAAAGGTTCCAGCTGCCCAGGTAGCCCCCTCCATGTATCCACCCATTTTATGACACTTCTGTGATGTTCTCATCACATGTCTTTGTACACGCCTTCTTTTTTTACGCCCATGTGTTCTTATCTTACGTTTGTCACTTGTTACGCCTACTGTATTCGATGCAATTGTAATGTTTTCCTATATATACTATGTACTGTTAATGAAACAGAGCAGCTGCCAGTCCATGCCATTCTATTTCAGGCTGTTCCGATCCTGTCCCTTCCCTTATGCTTGATTAAAGCCTGTTAGACTCAGATTCCACGGATCTTGCCTCTTATTTATTGAGCTATCTGTTTTCATTAATGTATTCAAAAATAGTACCGGTAATTAATTATTTATTTACCACATAATGGCGCCCGAATAGGTACGAGCCCCTTCCCCACGCGCCGGCGATGTAACGCAGGCCCCCTGACCCTTCTACAGCCGTGACGGAACTCTACCGTGCACGTGCAGATATTTCTGCTTCATCAAGTCTCCCTCAGGCCCACGGAGGAGACGGAGACTGCGGTCCGGCATCCAGACGAGGCGGTGAGGAATGCGGTTCGTCCCGACCAGAGCCCAAGCCGAGAGAGCAAGGTCCGAGGTATCCGGAGGCCCACCTGTAACCGAAGCACCGAAGTTCGAAGCGCATGCGTAGTAACCAGACGTCGTAGCAGTCCAGTCCAGTCCGAGGCCTTCAAGTTTTGCTTCCCGGTGAGTACCGTTGCTGGGGGAGTATCTAGACAGGTTCATTAGTTTGTTCCTGGTCCGATGGGTTTGGGTACGCAGATCCAGTCCGACGTGTCCATCTAGGTGGATACGGTATGACGTGTCTCTTTATGAGACCGGTATGTTCTGTACTGTTTTAGCAGTGCATCCAGTAATTCTAGTAAGTCCGTTCTCAAGAAATTCAAGTATTATGTTTTCAATGTATCAGGTAGTATTCTGTTCGAACTGTTATTAATGTATTTCTATGTCGTGGTATGAGTGATTTGTTTGCCATTCCATTACTGTGATTATTGTGTATTGTGTTTAGTTTAAGTACGACCCGATTATGCCTCTATTTTCGAAATTACGTCAGATCAAAACCAGAAAAGGGTTACTCGAAGAATCAGTTCCTGTCCCTCCTAGGGACAGTCCTGGACATTTTATGTATCACAAGCATGGCTTAAATGCCATATTATATCTAGACTTATGGGTGGATTACACCAAGGATCTTGAAGAGAAATATAGATGGCCTGTATCAGGTACATGGGATGCCGAGTGCATCATGCGAGTAGAAGAAGCATTATGGAAAAAGAAAGCTAGACAGTCTCAGAAAGATGCCATCGAGTTATGGCGCAAAGAATCTCATAGAAGAACCGAAAAAGAATTCAGAAAAGCAGAGTTGAGTAGGGAATCCTCAGAAAAAGCCCAAGAAAGGGAACTCCTAGAAGAAGGTGAACGAGTTAGAGCAGAACAGTCAGACAGACAGAGAAATGCCCTTATTAAAGGTATGTATCCTCTTCTTGCCGAGGGCTTGCCGAAGGCAACCCCGGAAGCACCCTGTAATTTACCGCCACCATTGGTCCCGATTAAGCTACGTCATAAACCGACTGCAGCTGAAATTTTTCTTTCGTCCTACTTGGACGATACAGTCCCAGAATATGCAAATCCTATTCCGCCTGCTCACCCGCAGCACCCTGTTAATAATGTAATTCCTGTTCCTCCAGCCACTGGTCCCGGGGTCCACGTTAATGTGCTAGTACCCCCGGACCAGCCCACATTAAGTGTGCCCGTTTTGCCAGTCACTCTACCAGCACGTACAGTATTAACTGACGATTCCAGTTCAGGAGGTGCGGGGGGAGGTGCTCCTATCACCCCGCCTCAAGTAAAACGACTGACGCCGCGAGAAGCAGCGTTACAGCGCACGCCCAAAGTGGCTACATACGCAGACCTCAAGCGACTTCTTACTGACTGCATATATGATCCAGTTCCAGGCGAAGATCACATGATATTATATTCAGTACGTTTAAGACGGGTTGCCAACTTTTTGGCCACCCTGCCCGACATGAAAGAACATCTAGACAGAATATATCACTTTGTCCGTACAGGGGAGAATCCAGGAAGTATTCACGAAGCTATGGCACACAGGAAAGCCGAGATTCAAAATATGATTTTACAGTTCTTGATTAACTGTTTAATAAGAGAGCAAGATTATCCTGATAAAGACCAAGACGAGATGAAAGGCCTGACTAGGTGGAGTGACAATATAGCCGAGGGAAAACACAAGTCACAAGGTAGTATAGAAAGTATGTACAGGAAAATTTGTAAGGAAATTATAAGTATACACCAAAAGGAGGAAGCAAAAAGAGCAACCGAGAAAGAGAATGACTCTTCAGGTGAAGAGGTAGATAGCGAGAATCCCTCCAGAATAGCGTATGTAGGTAGAACTAGACTTCCCGACCGACATTCACGTCTAGATTACAAGAAAGTTTTTCCTCCTCCCGTACCAGAACAGTGTTCCCTTGAACAAGTATTCCAGGCCACCGATAAAGTTCTGAAATTACGAATAGGTTACAGTGAACTCAGTACCATGCATGAACAAGAACTAGCCCGATCAGCAGTCCGATGGACTAGTGATTCTACCACGTTTCCAGATGAAATAGTGGCCCAAACGTTTCTGAAACTGCCCCCAGCCGAGCAGCGTCTGGTGGGTATGTATATGATCCAGCACCTCATTACCCTGTATGAGGATCAGCATTCTGATCCAGGTCCTTTACATGATGTACTGAACGAGTTACTCCTAAACAGATGGAAGGGTCTAGGTACCGATTTAATTAGTGTCATTTTAGAACAGCGCCACAAATACAGAACGTTCCTGAATCCACATTTTGTTCCTGTTCCACCCCCAGTAAGGAAATCATTCTACATAGATAGACAGAATCCGTTGAGAGAAGTACATCCAGTTAAGGGAGAGGGGGGTGATCTAGAACGAGTATTTGTTTACACCCCTATCACGAAAATAGAACTTCTAGAAATGAAAAAGTTAATACCCTGTCACGATAAAGATCCAGCAGGGTTCCACCGTGAACCAAAGGACATGCTCCGTATGGGAGAATACACGTATCCTGATATCATTAAAATGTTAAAGGTCCTGTTGCCTGCGGGCATATATGAAAAACTTAAAGAAAAAGAATGGGAGGTGGGAGAGAAAAAGATAGATTGGACCGCATTAGAGACTGAAGATAATACACGAGTTCCAGGTACTGGTCTTGGGGATAAAGCTAAAGCATTGCCCGAATTGTTAATACAAGTCTTGCCAAGATTACTAGCCACGAAAAAGGAAGACTGGGATGCCATCTCAGCCTGTAAACAAAAACAAGACGAAGACACTAGTGATTTCTATTCTAGATTTGAGAAATGTTTCATTATTAATAGTGGTCTGAAAACAAGTAGTGAATCGTATCCACATCTTTTTGTTACCAAACTAGTTGAGAATTCTTTACCACAAGTTAAAAATCGAGTACTGAAAGTCGAAAGTACCTGGCAAGCTAATACTCCGTCACAAATGCTCCAGATGCTCCAGTATCACCAGAACAGAATCAGGGAAGAGCAGGAACATGAGAGGAGGCGTATGAAAGACACGAAAATGAAAGTACTAGTTGCACAGTCTGTTCCACCAGACAGTCAGAAGAGGGGTACGAATCAAGCTAGTCATCCTACAGCTCCCGTTAAAGGGACCTGCAATTACTGTAAACAGCCAGGTCATTATATAAACGAATGTGCAGTTCTGAAACACAACATAGCTACTGGTAAAACGAAAGAGAGACCACGTCTGCCTAGACAAGAACAGGTTCCGCAGAATTCCCAGTTACCGCAGAACGCACAGCAGACAGTTACAGTACCGCAGCCTATAGCTGCCACACAGCACGTTACACAACAGATGTACCAGTATGCACAGTCAGAGTATCCAGATTATCAGCCGTATTCATGAAACAGCCTAGAGAGGGAGGTTGGCTTGCCTCTCATCGAGATACCTGTAGATCAAGAGGGTCCCTATGTACACAGTCAAGTATTAGGGAAAGATAGAAAGTTTCTGATTGATACAGGGGCAAGTAGGACTACCATCAGTCATGATAAGGTTCCAGGGGCTCCACTCTCAGGCTCTAGAAATGTTTCCCTTGGATTTTCAGGAAAGCCTATTGTTAATGAAATATCGAAACCAGTTTCCCTAGAAGTTGGTCTATTGTCCCGAACTACAGACTTGTTACTTACGAAATCATGTCCAGAGAATTTACTAGGTATTAAGACCCTGAAAGAATTAGGAGCCGTTATATGCTGTTCCCCAGAAGGAGTGCGATTGTTTTTGCGAGATTTTAAAGGTCATTATGTATTACGTGATTTTGATCCAAGATTATTGAATGTACCTCAGCATTTATGGGCGCAAGGTCCAACTGATGTAGGTTGTATGCACATTACACCCTATCGTGTCACGCTAAAGCAAGGTGTTGTATTACCACGAATCCGACAGTACAAATTGCCACCTGAGGCTGTAGCAGCCTTATCCAAAATTATTGACGAGCTCATTGCTCAAGGAGTAGTTGTAGAAACTGACTCCAATGTATGTAATTCTCCTATCATTCCCATTCTGAAACGTACTGATCCCAATGCACCTCCAGTTTATCGATTAGTAATTGACCTTCGAGAACTTAATAAATGTATCATACCCCAGTACCCTGTGGTTCCAGATATTTCTTCCCTATTGACAGCTATTGATCCCGAAGCAGAGTTCTTTACTGTTATTGATCTCAAGAACGCATTCTTTAGTGTCCCCATTCATCCAGACAGCCAGTTTCTTTTCGGATTCTGTTTAAATGGAAGAAGCTATAAATTCACACGAGCTCCTCAAGGTTTCACAGAAAGTCCTAGCATTTACAGTCAAGCACTTAAAAGACAACTAGACAATATTCACATGCCAACTGACACTGCCCTGCTCCAATATGTCGATGATCTATTGATCACAGCCCGTTCTGAACGTGACTGCGAACGTGCGTCACTTACAGTCTTGTATTTCCTGGCCGAGATGGGGCACAAGGTGTCCCCTTCGAAACTGCAATTCTGTGTCCAGCAAGTGGTATACCTTGGACACTTACTGTCCAAGAGGGGTAGGCAGTTGACACCAGACCGTATCCAGTTAATAGCACATCTTCCACAGCCCAAGACTCAGAAGGAGGTGCGAGCTTTTATCGGCCTCACTTCTTATTACAGACAATGGATTCCTCAGTACGCATATCTAGCTAAACCACTGATACAGTTAACGACACAGGAGGCAGCCACATTGACTGTCCTCCCTTGGACCCAAGAACATACACTTGTTTTCAATGAATTAAAGAAAGCTTTATGCCAAGCACCTGTTCTAGCGACACCAAACTACAGTAAGCCTTTTACACTTTTTGTCACTGAACGTGATGGTACTGCATTATCTGTTCTCACACAAGATCAAGCAGGACAATACAAGCCCTGTGCTTATTTCTCTAGCACATTAGATCCGGTGGTCCAGGCTCTGCCTTCGTGCCTCAAGTCAGTTGCAGCCACAGCTCTAGCTATCAGACAAAGTGATTCCATAGTGTTAGGACACTCCCTGACAGTACAGGTTCCACACTCCGTGGAAGTTCTTTTAAACCGAACACAGACTCAGCACTTGACAATTGCACGTTTAACAGGATATGAACTGACATTGTTTCAGCCACACATAGAAATCAGACGCTGCAACATTTTAAATCCCGCTACACTGTTACCTTCAGTTACTTCAAATCCTGCCACACATGACTGTGTGGAAGTTGTTAACACCATGACAAAGCCAAGACAAGACTTGACAGACATTGCATTACCTGATCCCGACCTGACACTTTATGTGGATGGTTCATGTATGAGGACAAGTACAGGAGAACTAGTAGCCGCGTATGCAGTGACTACTGAAACCGAAGTTATAGAGACACATCGTATTGACACCCTGTCTGCTCAAGCAGCAGAGCTCGTCGCTCTGACCCAAGCCTGCATACGAGCCAAGAACCTGAAAGTAAACATATATACAGACTCACGTTATGCATTCGGAGTCGTACACGACTTTGGAGTACTCTGGCAAGAAAGAGGTTTCATGACTTCTCATGGAACCAAGATTCAGCATGGCCCCCTCATTCAAGCTCTGTTAGATGCAATACATTTACCGACAGCTATCGCTATCATGAAGTGCAAGGCACATACGAAAGTCACTGATATCATTTCCCAGGGTAACGACCTGGCAGATCGAACAGCCAAGCTTACAGCTCAGACTCCAGACATTCCAGTTAACACGACACAGACAGACGTTCCAGATCAGACGACTTGTATGACAGTTAAGGACCCTACACAAGACGTACTAGATATACAGTTACATGCTACCCCAGAGGAAATCAAGAAATGGTCTGAACAAGGAGGGGTCCAGACAGATCAAGGATGGTTGACGAAGGGAAAAGCCACATGGTTTCTCCCCGACTCTATGGTTCAAGTCATTATTAACACCGCACATAGTCCAGCACACTTGGGAGAAAAAGCCATGATAGACAGTATTCAGAATCTCTGGTTTAACAAGCATTTACGAGCAGCAGCCAAGCAGAAAGTGCGTACCTGTATGATATGTTGTCAGTTCAATCCAGGTAAAGGTGTCCCGGTGGAACAAGGTGGATTCCATCCTCTTGACCACCCTTTTGAAGTCCTCCAGATGGATTATATTCAGATGGATCGATGTCGAGGTTTCAAGTATGTCCTCGTAGTTGTATGCGCTTTGTCCAGATGGACAGAAGCATATCCAGTCCCAGATTACACTGCCGCGACCACTGCCAGGCAGTTGGTTCGTGAGTATTTCCCCCGCTATGGATTACCGAGGGTCGTGTATTCAGATAACGGCCAGCCATTCTCATCCGAACTTATGAAACAAGTATCCCTTCTGTTAGGGTACCAGTGGAAGTTCCACTGTGTACGACATCCTGAAGCAGCTGGTCTCGTAGAGAGACATAATCAGACTCTGAAAATCCGCATTGCCAAAGTATGCGCAGAAAAAGGCGTAGATTGGATGGTAGCCCTGCCAGTCGCTCTTTTTTATATGAGAATGGTCGCTCACTCCCGTTCAGGTCTCTCACCTTTCGAGGTAGTTTTCGGTCGTCCCCCAAACATGTGGGGTACACCTAGGCCACGTACAATTACAGATGTTGACAGTAATATGCTGACAGATTACCTGGCTTCCTTGATGTCTGCACTACTCTCTTGTCGTTCACAGGTCGCCGCTGCTTTTCCCGACAACACTCAAGTGAAACCGCACGAGGTCATACCAGGCGACCTCGTTTTGATTCGAAATTTTGATCGTTCAAGTCCGCTGGAGCCCCGCTGGAAGGAGCCAAGACTTGTATTGCTAACAACCAGGACTGCCGTCAAGGTGGAAGGCAGGAAGGGGTGGTTGCACTCCAGTCACGTGAAGCGATTCCATGGACTCTCTCCAAAAACTTTTTTCAAAGACTGCCCCATTCTCAAGGACTGCCCAGATACTGACTCTAAACTTCCTCTGTTAGAGAAAACTCCGCAGCAGGAGTATAAAGAAAAATTAAGGTCTAGTTAGTCAGCCAGTTTAATTGTCTAAGTCCCTCTCGGGTGAAACGGTTAGACAGGTTCCTGACATGTATGAGATAGACCAACCTAGTGAGAGAGTTAGTCAAAACTCTAAGAAAATACGTTATCAAAAGAATCTTCGAAGTCAATGCATTGTTACTCTTTTAATTTTATTATTTCTGAGTCCAACTATTACAGGCATAAGTTATGTTTTACATATATATTTTCCTCCTATTGTTTCTCATGTACATTTTCCCTCTAATGTTACAGTAGAGCACACATTTAGTGAACTGCCCCCTCACGAGTTATCCTATCGTCTTGCCATGCGCAATAATACCTTTATCCGAATGTTACACTATTCACACCAGACTAGCAATGCCACAAATTGTTGGGTGTGTGGTCGACTCCCCCCTTTTCAGACACCGAAGGGAGTTCTGCCACTTTTTTTCCCTATCCGTTTTCACACAATGGTTCGTGTGGAGCATGGTCCACGTTAACGTCATCTCACGTCATTCGTATTTTGTATGTGGTCAGACCACATATGTACGTCTGCCCCTAGATTGGGATAGAACATGTTACATTGCCTTCCTACTGCCACCAGTTTTCCTAGCCCCATCCGATTATCACAGAAATACACATCTAGTACACGTCAGACATAGAAGGGAGATCGAGTCCCCAATTATCGATCAGACTGAAACTGCTTTAGAACAGTATCAAGACTTCAATAAAGGTTTCTTCTTCTTCATAGGTCCTGTCCAGAATAGTAAGCTAATACGTAGGCTAACGAGAACCCTTGAAGCCGTAGTGAATGAGACTACTTCCGCTCTAGGTAACTTAACTGAAGAACAATCCGCTATGAGATTTGTCGTGCTCCAAAACCGCCTTGTTCTTGACGTCATACTGGCCGATAGGGGCGGAGCTTGTAGAGTCATCGGATCTAGTTGCTGCATTTTCATTCCTAATAACGCACCGTCTGTTTATTCAGCTATAACCAGACTTCATAAACTGGCCCATCAGTTACACAGAATCCAGGCACCTGGACATGGTCCGGTTGGCTCTGGAGTATAATATCTGCCTGGGGATGGAAAGTATTGTCATTCCTGGGTATAACAGTAATGATCATATTCAGTTGCTGTCTCTGTTTACAATGTGGCCCTGCGGTTTGTGTGCTAACTCTTGTATTCCTAGTCCTAAGTCCCGTTCCAAGACAATTCGAGACGAGCAAATGATGCTCTATGAACAGATAGATGGTATCATGAATATTGATGTTTCCTGATGGAAACGTAGGGCACAAGGAGGGAATGAGGAAAATTGAATTTTGCCTTGTTATGTGTGCCTACGTGTTCCCCATCCTATGTTATATGTGCATGATCGATATGCATATATCCCTCTTGATCGATTAAAGACGCAATTATAGTTGTGTCCAACGTTAGTATGACAGTTTCCAGTCCCCGTGAAAGCAACGAGTATTAGGCCTATGTTGCCAACGTTTTACATTATGCACGTTTATTCATTGAATTGTCCCCGTTTCCAGGCCCCAAAAAGGGCCCGGACACCAGATTCAAGCTCCAGTCTCCTGAAACCACTCTGAGGAGCGATGCAGCCCCCACCCGCATCCCTGACCCTTCACTTACTTCCTGCCGCGCAGCGCAGTGCCCGGCCTGGCTCTGCCTGCCTGTCTGCCAAGAATATGTTATGCCTCTAGTTATCAGTTCAGCTCTCCGTCTTCACATTCCTAAGCTAACGAACCGCATAAACATCTCCAGTTATAGTCTAGTCTTCCTGTCTCCATGCAAGTGAATTATTGTATTAATATCCATAGAAGATTCATAACACACGCAATACATGAAGAATATATGCATGCACCAGTCTTAGTGTCAAATAGCCTTTGCTCTGATAACTTTTAGATTCTGTCAACATGTACTCCAAACACAAGATACCAGATATGCTATAGGTACATGTCGTCCTGACATCGCAGACTTTAGTCTCCTCTTCTAGCACAGAAGTCAGAGCCCCCAGCTCTCCCCAGATACACGTCATGGCCCGTTTGCGCGCATCACTAGGTTAAAGGTTCCAGCTGCCCAGGTAGCCCCCTCCATGTATCCACCCATTTTATGACACTTCTGTGATGTTCTCATCACATGTCTTTGTACACGCCTTCTTTTTTTACGCCCATGTGTTCTTATCTTACGTTTGTCACTTGTTACGCCTACTGTATTCGATGCAATTGTAATGTTTTCCTATATATACTATGTACTGTTAATGAAACAGAGCAGCTGCCAGTCCATGCCATTCTATTTCAGGCTGTTCCGATCCTGTCCCTTCCCTTATGCTTGATTAAAGCCTGTTAGACTCAGATTCCACGGATCTTGCCTCTTATTTATTGAGCTATCTGTTTTCATTAATGTATTCAAAAATAGTACCGGTAATTAATTATTTATTTACCACATTCCTTTCCTCAAGAGGGCCTCCCCACTGTCCTGGGTCTCCCTTGACTCTGTCCCACTGGACACCATTGTCGAGCGGGCCTCCCCGTTTGGGCGTCCCCCTGCATCCTCCGCAACTGCAGTTAACCTCTTGCTGGCATCCCTGCTTAACGGGGACTTCATGTTCTCCTCCAATAACCTCTGAATGCGGGCCTCCCTGTTACCCTGCACCTTGCTAGCTGCATCCCTTGTACAAACTCCCTGGGAGGTTTTGGAACCATACTTCGGTATCTTACCTGGTGCCAACATCAGTGCCCACTTGGGGCCCGCCGCTTCGCCATTGCCTGCTGTCTCCACATCCGTTCGTGATGCAGTTTGTCCTGCTGCGGCCCGTGTAACCTGCAACAAACTAGGTGCAGATGGATTAGATGACCCCCCACCTCACCCTGCCACCACCAGCTGCTCACTACTATTCAACCTCATCATCATCTCTCAATTCCCCCTCTTCAAGACTGCCTTGATCATAATCCAGTGACGTGTTCTCAGTTTGTTCTAACTCCCCCAGCACCCCTTTTTTCCCTCCAATTCGGCATTATTTCTACAGTGTGCAATGACTCACCTCTCTACTGAAGCAGGACGCATCATCCTGTATTCTGGCTGGAAGGCGGGCGCCCCAGCCCTTCTGCCCATTGCACCACAGAGGTCATGCCAGACCTTCTTGTGGCCGGGATATTGTCTTCCCCCAAAGCATGCAAGCTAGCCACGTGGGACTTTGCTGTCTCTTCACCTCAGCCCACAGGCCACAATAGGCTCTCCCGAGTCTGTCCCCCCAACTAACCTACTGAGCTGCAAAACAGAGACATGGTACGATGTACTGAGGCCTAACTCCTCCGGCTCCCACACCCCTTGTGACCGCCTTCTCCCTCTGCCCCCTCATTGCCGTGGGACTTCCTTCCTCCCCTGTAAGCCTCCCATCAACCCTGCTTGGGTGCCTCACTTCCATTACACTGACTCCGCTCCCCGGCCTCGACCTGCCTGCCTCCTGCCCACCCCCAGGCATCCCTCCCGCACTCCATCCCTCCACACCAACTCTGCCACTGCTGTCCTGTGGCGAGGAGGGAAAGGGTGACCAGGCAAGGGCCTGGTCCCCAGCAGCTCCCCTTGGGATCCTTAAAGTGCACCACCCTCTGTAACCCCCATGCTGCCCTAACACCTGTCAGCTTCTGTTCTAATCACATATCATTGCCCCAATCATTGGTTTTCAGGTCCCATGCTGAGGGCGGGCAACCCCTCCTCCTCAACAAGCTCCTCCGCCGCCTCCACTGCCACTCACTCTTCGTATACCTCCCCAAAGTCTACTGGTTCCTGCTCCTACTTACCTGCCTCACTATCCTTCATCTACCTAATCATCCCTTCTAGATCGCCCTCCCTCCCCTCCCTTGCCTTCTGCCCAGAAATGTCCACCTGTGTATTGTGCACAGCCGTGTGAGGCAGCCTGGCCCTCTCCCTCCGTCTACTAGAGGCCCTGCGGTTGTCAGCAGAGACTCGCCCCGTTCAAATGTGCAGGCCTGATTGGGTCCGCAGCTTTTAATGCCCCTCATACCAGCTCCTGCCTTGTTTTGGTCACAGGAAACATGCTCCTTGCTCCTTGCACCTACCTACCTCCCTTCGGGCCGCACTAATGTCTGCAGCGACCCCGCCCACTTGCAACACTTGTGAGTCCTCGCCAGATCTATCAGAGGCCTAGCACTAAGCTCAATGCTGCCGGGGACCTGAACTATGCTCCCTCCCCTCTCCTCCTCCCCGCGGTGCCACTCTAACGTACACAGTGGCCCTGCCCCTTGCCGTACATGCGAGGCCTCGCTACAGCTGCCCGAGGCCTCGCGCACCACCCTTGCTGCAACATCCTTCCCCCGCTGGGATACTGCGTAGACGGACACAGAGACCTGCAGGCCAAAACTGTGGCCCCAACCACGCTGGCCGCCCTACCCTCTGAGCAGCCTCCCGGCACCAGGGCCCCCTCAGCCAGCAGGGCAAGCTATCCTGCCTCATACAGCAGCAGCACCACCTGGGCCATCTTTTATTCAACACCGGCTATCTCCATAACTTCCTCTATGCCAATAATGCCTACGATAACAGGGGAAAAAACACCACAGTGTAGCACCGCTAAATCGTGGGACCTGCCTAGGGACCAGCCACAGTGTCACCAAGACAAAATGGTGGATGGTGCACAAAATGGAAAACTTATATATACCAAGGGCTACGATGCAGCCCAACTGAAGCCCAAACCCTGGTGCGGTCGCTGGACTGCACCAACTTCCCCAAACACCTCGGGGGCAGACCTCCCTGTATTCTGCTACCTCCCAAGTCCCCAATAAATAAGCGGGTCCCCTGATTCCAAGAATGATTTGTTGGGGGTCCCCAGGTTTCAGTAATGAGTAAGTGGGGGTTCTCAAAAGTCAGAGGTTAAGAAACACTGAATAAGATCATGACTCGAGATTGATTTTTTATACGATATCCAACACCTAACACGTGTTTTGCCTAAGTGTAAGGCTTCTGCTTCCTCAGGGCTATATTTGCATTGGAACTCAAACCGGTTCATTTATTTTGGCATATGTCTAAAACACTTGTATATGGTTTCCTTCGTAATCCTCGTTGCCTGTGTTTAAACGAAAATCTACTTCTCAACACATCAGGGGAAGAGGTTTTAGCAAATCCATCCTTATGGACCACTCGTCACAACAATTCGTAAACAACCAGCCATCGCATTACACCACAAAAATTAATCCGAACATGCAATCTATAAACCGTGATGCAATCACTCGAATAACTGACGCATGGTCCCAATACAGAAGTGAAGTAAAATAATTATAGTGCCGGCATCAATATGACACATCTTTACCATTGAAGAATCTGAATCTTTATTGTTTAAACACAGCGGGCAAGATGTACAACCCTTTTTTGCAGCCGCAAACGGGAGATTCTCCCGTTTGCGGCCGCGAAAAGGGTAATAGCATGTACAAATGCTATTTTGCGAGTCACTGACTCCCAAAATAGTATTTGTGACTCTCGCTAATATGAAGGAGCGTCCCTTCCTAATAGTGAGTCGCAATCTATGTACTAATGTTTTGCGGACGCATTTGCTACTTCTAGTAGGTGGAAAACCACTCGCAAAGGAGAAGGTGTCCCCAGGGAGCCCCGTACCCTTTGTGAATATGTGGGCAAATATTTTTTAAGAGCAGGCTGCCCTTAAAAAAATGAAACTGAAAAGTTTAATTTTTCTTTTTTAAATGCATTCCGTTTTCCTTTAAGGATAACAGACTGCATTTAAAAAAAACTGCTTAGTTAAAAAAGCAGTCACAGACATGGTGGTCTGCTGATCCTAGCAGGCCAACATCCCTGTGAATGCTAGCCATTCCTAAAGGGGTCGCAAATTGCGCCTGCCTCATTAATATTAATGAGGCATGCTATTTGCAACCCAACTAGGAATCGCAAACAGTGTCTCAGACACTGTTGTGCATTCCAATTAGCGAGTCACAAATTAGATGAAATTTGCGACTCACTAATTGGCGGTTCGTACATCTGGCCCAGAGCACCTTAATGGGTGTCGGCATCAAGCATAGGCCCCTTTTAAGCTTCTGGAAAAAAAACTGCCCAGGTGGGGAAAAACCGTCCGAGGTGGCAACCGTAAGGACAGCTGAGGGCAACACATACAAAGTCACCTGACTGATTCCTAGCACTTCCACTGAAAAAACTAAACTTGCTGACTTTACTAATGCTATTTTAAACTAAAAAGGACACTAGCTTGAAAATTATGGAGCTGACTGGGCCAGAAGTTGTATTTTTCTTACCATGTTGTAAAATCAATAAAGTTGAACACGTTTCCAAATCTGTGAAAATTATAGACAGTCTGCTCTGACCTTAATAGCACTTCTTGGCTAGATCATTCTTGCCCAGCATTCAGTAACCACTTGTACACTTGGTATGGACCGGCAGATAGGTGTGCCAAATCTCCTTTTATTCACTTTTGCTCCTCCCGACCGCCCTTCTGTGTTCTGTGCGCCAGTGTCACCTAGCTTGTTGCATCACAAATAGGTGCCAATTGTAGCACCTAACTTCTTGTCCCAAAATTTGATGAGGAACAAACTGAAAGAAAAAGGTGGTGTTAAATGGGTCGCACTTAAATGACTCCACCATTTTTTGACAGACAGATATCAAGCTGTCATCCTGGGTCGTTATTTTTCACGTAAGATAAACCTGAACAAGGAGGGCTCATGTCTGAGCCCAACCCTGTTTAATAGCTGCATGGCTCCTTTGGCTGGGTTTGCAGAGCGCTTCGGCTTTGATATAATCTCATAAGGGGATGACACCCCGGGCCATGACCTGATGGCAGAAAAAGAGCGTTTCTCCTCAGGCATGTTAGCCGTCTCAGACTGGATGAACTAGAACTATCTCCAGTTAAATGCAGATAAGACTGAGGTTATGCTGTTTGGCAGAGCCTCTCCTATCTGGACTGATGACTGGTGGCCTCATCAACTCGGTGCCACTCCCGCGCCTAAGCAAGCACTAAAGAATCAGGGAATAAAACTGGACCAAGCCCTAACTATGAGAGCGCAAATTTTAGCCACTACTGGCACATGTTACTTCAACCTACGCTTATTGCGCAAAGTGTTTCCTTACCTTCGTATCTCTGCCTGTAGAACTCTGGTTCAGGCCTTGGTAATTGAGCAGGCTAGATTATGTCAATGCACCTTTGGCAGATGTCGGTGAAACGCTGATTTCTAAACTTCAGGTAGTTCAAAATACGGCAGCTAGGCTTGTCCTTAACTGCCCTTCGGGTACTTCTTTGGCGCCTCTGTTGAGAGAACTACACTGGTTGCCAGTAAAAAACGCTCCTACTTCAAAATCTGATGTCTCACATATAGGGCCAGATGTAGCTCGGCAATTACCGGTCGGTAACGGCCGATTTCGGCCGTTACCGACCGGTATTTGGGATTTGTAATGTAGGGGGCCATTGATTTACAGAATCGGTAATTTTACTGATTCGGTAAATATACAGAGTCGGTAAAATACCGAATCGGCAAATTTACCGATTCTGTAAATCAATATGTAGGTGGCACTGTAACCAGTGCCACAGGCCCTTACCGAATCGTAACGAATTCCTGTGTACATGCACATCTGTGCATGTACACCTGTGCCATGTGGCACACAGACATGCCCTAAGGGCATGTATGTGTGTCACATGGCACACAAGCCAGTAACAGGGGTGCAACAGGGTGTCAAAGTGACACCCTGTCCCCCTTGTAAATTCGGTATTTCTACCGATTCGGTAATTACCGAATCGGTATCTGCCATTGAATCCTATGGGCTTCAAGGCCCATAGGAATCAATGGCAGATACCGATTCTGTAATTACAGAATCGGTAAATACCGAATCATACCGATTCGGTATTTGTTACCGAATTTCTACCTACATTTGAATTACCGATTCATGAATACCGAATCGGTAAAATTCGGTATTTATGAATCGGTAATTCACATTTACCTACATCTAGGCCATAATGCCTTAAAGGGCAAAGGCCCACTTGATCTTCGGAAAAGAATAAATGCCTATGCTCCCTGCCACAATTTAAGATCTTGCTCTAAAGCCCTGTTGCAACCCCCCCCCCCCCGCATTCATTTAACATGTAGCGGGGAAAGGCATTTTCCTATCTCGACCCTGTGTACTGGAATAAGCTTCCCCTTCACGTTCGTTCCTGGCCTAATTACTGTAGTTTCAGCAAACAACTTAAAGCCTACAAAGCCTACCTAGTCTAATCACCCTCTCCATTTCCTGATTTTGTCCCGTATCAGCGCTGAGATGCCCCCAGGTGATTTGTGCGCTATATCAAATCAAATTAACATAACGCAACATGAAACAGTGAACGCATACAACAAGTAGGGATGTTTCCACACCTGTCCTTCAACAGTCTGAGCCATGACTCATAGCCAAAAAGTTCAGGGTTGTCCCATATTTGCATGCTGTGCTCCTGCGTCATTGATGCAACTGGCTTTCCAGGATTTGTGGGTAGCAATGGCTATTTCCGGAGGTGTTTCTTTATTGAGCTATTTCACATTCCTTGTTCATAGTTTCTTTCTGCCCTCACCATATGAGTATATACTTGTGTGGGTCTTGGCATCCTTTGAGGAGCTGCACTCCTACCTACTTGTTTTGATCATGATCGCTTCAGCTCTCACTCACAGCCTCATGTGAAAGTTATGGAGCTACCCACCCTTGGCAGGGTGTGAATTTCATAGTTTGGGTTTATGTGTGGGTTGAAAAGGATTCAAACACTACCACACCTTCCTCATAGTTATAATCATTTATGGCATTATGGAGGTTCAGGGATCATTTCTAGATTTCCTCCTCCATATAATACTAGTCTGGACCTCTTGAACCCACCACAAGTTTCCTGAAGCACTTTGAAGTAGTTCTTGAGAAAGTCAATACACAATTTCGGCTCAGGACGGCTGATGCAGGAGCTGTTAGCTTGATAAATGGAAGGAAGTGGTTGTGTCTTGGAAACAGAAATGCTTCCTTTCAGCCTGGCTGCTCAAGCTTGGGCTCATCACCTATTGCAGCAACAGACAGTGCTCATGTTACTGGGGTGGCAGTGAGATACACTGTGTTGACAATCCTCATCGCAAGTGTTCTGTCCTGAATTGCACTTCTGTAAATTCTCGATCTCAGACTTTGGACATTGTATCTCTGAATGCAAAGTCTCCTTTTATCTGCGATCCTTTGATCTAGCCAGCATCAACCATGTTTACTTGGTGCAATTGTTGCCTTCCCTCTTGCTTCTCATACAGGCACCGATTGTAGTATGTAACACAATCTTGTAATACAATCTTAAGTTTGAACTTTAAGTTAACTGCAGGAGTGGTCTGTCTACCAAAGACTCGTTCTACCGCTTCTGTTTAGTCAGTTGTTATGTTTCCTCCGACAGAGCCTCCTCTAGTTCTGTCGGCAGAATCCTTAAACAGACAGCCCCACAGACAGGGTCGTCTGGCTAAGTACCTCAGACCACCTCACCATGGTCTATTTAGGGCAGAATATTTGGCATACTTATCTTTCCTGTTCACAACTGCCAATAAAAACGGAATGGTCTCAAACTGGAAAAAATAATAGTGTCCCAATATGCTGGGAGAAAACTCAATTTTTCAAAAACAAACCCCTGCTTTGGGGGCTGAGTTTGAAAAAGAAAAACAACGTTGCTGAGCGGTTACATGAAACATGGTGGCTGCTCAGCAAACCGACAGTGCTTTCATAGGAGCGGCAGTGGCAGCAACCAATGAAGGCACAGAGATCTCTGCCAGGGAGGCCCAGCCTCATTTGCTGCAATTGACAGTTTTCCCTACTGTGCAGAGGACCAAATATTTTGCTTAGCCTTGTGGGGATTCAACTGTGTCATTGTGGTCTGCAGACTAGTTTCATATCTGTGCAGCAGGAGCCTAATAGACTGAGCTGCAGTTCTCCGTAGCTGGCAAATAAACTCCCCGTGCTGTCCTGTGAAACGTGTGACCTGATTACACACGAATAGCCAGAGCAAGTGATGTTTTAGGGATCAATACAGGTCTTGGCCATTGCGAGATCTGCTCTGCCCAGACTTCAGAGTGCTCTAGCTACATTGAGACCGAAGAACTTCAACTCCTCCATTCTAGTGATGATCAGATGAATTAAAGCACTCCACCCATCACCTTTTTAGTTTTTCCGCGCGGCACCCTATGTCTGATGGGCCCAGCACACATGGATCCTTTAGCTCATTGCAACAGGGCTCAAGCTTCAGTTCACTGATGAGACACAATAAGGCTGAAACATGTCTGGGGTTGCTTATGTGCCCATGCAAACGGTATGCTGGCTAGCAGCTTGGACAGTGCCATCACTTCATCAGCAGATCCACGACTGATCCACAGTGGTTGGCACCTGTCTGCAGTACTGGACTGGATCGCAACACACAGTAAGTACCAGCAGCTGAAATGCATTCAAGGATCCTTGCCATCCCATTTCTTTTGTCTCCCTGCAGCACAATCAAACAGTATTTAAATAATGGGGCTTATGCATTTTTGCACGACATGTATGTTTTCTTGTTGTTTCACTTTTCAACGAGTACTGGTCATTTCACTTTATTTTTATATGCCTAAAGGAACAAATTATCCATAGCAACTGGACCTCTGATCCAGCACATGAAATATCTTTGGATTCTTTTTTAAAGCTAATTATTGCATTACATTTCTTAGTATCACCATTACAAAATACTGATACAAGACACCAGTGGGTGTCTGGTGCCGGGTCTTCTCCAAAGGAGCCTGTGGGGTCTTCACTAGTGTGATACTATTCCTATATTGGGGGAGCAGGGTTTAAAGAAGCCAGAGGAAGAAACCCAATAAACCAACCAGACATGCCATAGCTCATGACGACCAATGCACAACACCAGATCTCACCTACTTATTTACTTTTTGAAAGAATGTAGAGTTTAACAGCTGCTGTTTCACAATTGCTCGTTGTGGCAGGATATGACCTTTGCTCATGATGGTGGTTGTGGAGGTTACTCAGTAACAGGGTTCACCAAACATGCGTAAGGCGGCAGAGAGAGTCAGTATTCCTGAATGTTTGAGTGAATGCTGCAAAGTAGTTGAGAGAAGAGAGAGTCCAACACCTAGAAGGGATTTGGGTAGAGAGTTTATTGCTAAAGGAGATTTTGTTAGGCAGTGTACTCGCTAATGAAGTGTGATGAATCTCAGTTGAGGGATTCCCCCACTGCTTCATCTCTGGTCGAGGGGCCCTATAAAGGCATGGATGGTACTCCTCAAGAGTATGGCACTAGCTTATAGTATTCTTCTGGTCTGAAGCAGGGTTATCCAAATATGCTGGAGGTTCATGGGTGGTCCCTTAGGAGTATAGTATAGATGCAGGCTGGAATTTGGTTTGCAGAACCTGAATTCCAAAAAGTTCCCTAGCAGTGAATATATGGTGGATATTGTAGGAAAGTAGGATCTGCTTCTTATGGTTACCCCCACTGTTTGCTTGATGTTACACTGTTTTTGACTAGTCTGACTGGGATCCTGCTAATCAGGCCCAGTCTATCTGCTTTCTCACCTAAATTGGTTATGTTATGTACTTAGGTACACTCCAGATTGGATACTGGGGTACCCTTGTCAGTCCCTAGTATATGGACCACATGTACATGTACCATTGCAGCCTGTGTAGGTTGGTGTTTGCACCACTTACAAAGATATAGGTTTACTATATCTATGGGTCACTACACTTAAAAGTTATGTCACCCCTATTGCAGGCCTTAACAACATTCCTGAAGACAGGGTGCTGGGTTTATGTGAGAGGGTGCCCCTGCATGAGCAGAGCCCCTCTGCAGCCTTCGGAGACCATTCTCTCGGGTTGTCTGTGACTCAGCTAGACATATAGCTAGAGGTGCATTATAACCTCGCGGTAAATGCTATCTCGAAAATGACTGAACCAAAACATGTTGTGTTTGGTATCAAATGCCTTGGAATCATACCTCCAGGTGTGGAAGGTATGATTCCACCCTTCTGAAGCTAGCTTCGTGGGGTCACTGGTCTTTCCGGTACCAGCTTTCTCGCCCCGGACAGCACAAAATGGTTCCTGCCAGCCAGAGAACACATTTCTGACCTCCTGCTTCTAAGTCAAGCTCAAGCAAGGGAAGGCAGAACAATAGGCATCCAGTCACAGGGAGGTGTGACCACCGCCCAGACAGGATTTAGTGTATTGGGGCTGAGTGAGTGCACTTCCAAAGTGCCTGAAAGTCGGCATAATCCAGTCCACACCAGTTCTGGGAGCCGTTGGCTCCTGCTCTGGCTTGAACCTCGACAAAGGACAGGGGAGTATCCTCCCCATTGTCCAGACCCTCCTCTAGGTGGGTCCCCTGAATCTGTCCAACCCTCTCCCGGGGGTACAAAAGGGCTTACCTGGCTGTAAGACATTAGAATTGATGTAGACATGATTCTGAACAAGAAACCACTGACCTTTGACTGTCTGGACATTCTGGACTTCGATGAACATCCGACTGGGCCCGACTTCATCCCCCTTTCCGTCCATAGCATCGTCTGTTCCCGTGCACCAAACAGGCTCCGTGCAGGACCTGTGGGGCATCAAGGATATCTAAAGAATCTCCCTTGGGGTGAAGGAGTCACTCTCCTGCATTTGCAGGCACAGTAATGCAACTGACCGGCCTGCTGCTCCTGAGCTCCTCCGGACTGAAGACTCCAACAACACATGAGGTGGATTCCAATGTTCCTTGAAGTTGACCTGCCCTCTCACAAAGTTTTGGGCCAGTATCCCACATGAGGACTGCATAACCCAAACCCCTGTGCACAGCGTACTTTTGCAAGTGCATATGCTTGTTGGCAATTCTTGAGCTTGTGCACTGGACTCTGTGTGGTCCTGCGAGTGCTCCGTTGGCTGGTACTTTGTGATCTTGCTCGAGGTCCCCTCACGACTCCTGGTCATTCGGCTTGTTGGTCCTCCTGAGGGTCATCTTGAATTCTGTTGGGCTTCCCTGGTTGCTCCAGACGTGCCCTGACTCTACATTGCTTGGTGAGTCCCCTGGACCTTGCTGGTCCACACTGTAACCTGCTTGACCTTCCTATGTAGGTTGCTGTTGTCAAGGCTTGTTGGCGCTCCAGCCAGACACTGACCCCTCACCACCCGACATCTTTCGTGGGACAGCTTGCATCCGGCTCCTGGTTGTCATCGACACCTCCTGGTCCTCGTGGCTGTAGAGTCAAGCATCCCTTCTTCGCACCGACAATGGCGGGCATTCGTCTACTGAGACCCTGGTTACCCAAGTGACCCAGACTGTCCCCTCTGCCCTCAGGTTCCCTCCATCCCGAATTCACCCTTGGATTCCTACGGACACTTTCTTCCTTCCCGGCAGCAGCTCTTCTTTGAACTCCTCCATTGAAAACGACGGCGGTTTCCGACCCCATACCTGACCTATGCACCCTGCTCCCAGGGGATAGGTAACGCGGGTACTTCGGTATCCACGGGTGGGGTGGCTCTCCAACCTCCTATGTTCCAAAGGGTTTCCTCGAAGTCCACCGAGAAAGGTCCTTAAACTTTTTAAACTGTAACCGCAACTTCCCCATAGAGTTGTATGGATCCCGCAATTGTGTTCCACACTGCACTAGGCCTCCGTGGGGTCCCTGTTTACTTACCTTGGGTGGTTCCTTGGGGTCCCACCGATTCTAGGTACTCTAGACACTGTCTCTGCTCCAGTCGTGGTTCTTATACCACTATTTTATTATATGGTTTGTCTCCCCCAGGAGCCCACAGTGTATTGTGCTACTTACTACTGTTTCTTTGCTAAAATATTGTGTTCTTTGTATTGCACCCTCATGTAGAGGATACTAGAGAGTGTTACATAAATAAATACATATTTTTATAATTACTGGGTGGTTCTTTCATTTAATTAATACTAAAGGTGATATACTGGTAAATAAGTTGCTTTACATTCCTTCAAGATCAAACCTGAAAGCTGCTCAACACAGCTACCACTAGGATAGCTGTCTAAAGGTTATCTTTTACCTCATACATCATAAGGTTCATTTGGACTGGTGCAAGGTGCCCACTTTAATTAGTGGGCAGCATTTACCAGGCCAACTTCTCATAGATATGACATATGAAGATGGAAGGGCAACTCAAATATGTATGGAGTGTTCAATAATTGCCATATTAGACTTCCTAATACAGAACGCCATCCCCATAAATCAGCACCACTGAAATTTAAGCACATGAAAACAAAGATTCCTCAGTGGAAGAGGAGAATGGAAGAAAATGCTGGATTTGCAAGTTCTGCAAAGTGACTTTTCCAGTATTCGCTAGCAATGCAGCAAGCTGACTGGCTCAGCATTGCTCCTCAAATAACCACTAACAGCATAAAGACCCACCAAATGTTGATATGTTCTGTGGCAGATGCCCCTTACAGATCAAGTGAACAATTTTAAAATAATACATCTCAATGAAAAAGATGTGACTGGCGAATTTGCTGATGCCTTAGTGATGTCTGCATCATTTCGCCACTGCACCAATGAAACCTAACTGACCATAATCAATTGAAAACTCACCATGCCCGTGGTTTTTCCCTGATACACTAAGTATACATACAAATCTACACTGATTTTCACATGGTGTTAAAACAATGCTGATATTCAAAACATTTACATAGAGAACACAGGCCAACCTTCATATTAATCCAAAGAAAGTGTGTTATCTTTGTAGGTTTGCTTTTTTCCAGCATTTTTTTGAATTGGTATGTATGGAGGTTATCTACATGGGCTGAACCCCACCTTAGGAATATTCCTAAGAGGGTCACAGTTTGTTTCTTTAGAAAGGTAGTTCAATATGTCATATTGTGATGATTGGGAAGATTATTTTTTGTAGCTGCTCTGGTGGCATGTTAAGCAATACCAATCTACCCATGCATACACACTACACATCTACAGGCAAAGCAATCATATCAGACATTATCATTACAGAGTGATGCATTCTAAGCACTTGCATACAGGTGTCAGGAATTCCTTTGTTGTCAGATGAAGAAGTACTCTCAGTACTCTTTGTTTTGCTTGTAAGGTATTCCAGCAGGGCCAAAATTGCTTCCAGGACAGGTCTGCCTGAATGGCGGCTTCTCTGTAAAGCTAATGGGAAACGTTCAATCAATCAGGGAATTGCGCGCTACTCTCCTGTGAGGGTCTCAAGGTGCTGGGTGGGGGGAGTGCAGTTCCGGGTCAGCCGAAGAGCCAGGTCTTGAGGCTCTTCCTGAAGGTGTGCAGAGTGGGGGGGTGTCTGATGTTGAATTTGGAGCTTGTTCCATTTCTTTGCCACGATGTAGGAGAAGGCTCTTCCACCCGCTCTGGTTCTGTGGATGCGCGGGGTTTCAGTGAGGGCAAGGCCCTGCGGATCAGAGGTTTCTCTTGGGTACGTGGAATGAAATTCTTTCATTGAGATAGTGGGGTCCGGTGTTGTGGAGGGATTTGTAAACGTGGGTGAGTAGCTTGAAGGTTACGCTCTTCTCGATGGGGAGCCAGTGGAGGTCTCGCAGGCGTTGGGTGATGTGTTCATGTCGTGGGATGCCGAGGATGAGTCTGGTCGCGGTGTTCTGTATGGTCTAGAGATTGCTCTTTCCTCTTTGACCAGTGCATCTCAAAACCCCCCCTTTTTTCCTTCTACTTGAGGAACAGCCTTGTCCACTTTTCTTGAAAATAATATCGACTGAGGGCACGGACTGAGGCTGGACCTTCCACTCCATGTGAGTGGTAATTACGCCCCAATCGATCCCTCCGGATCACTTTCTCCCTCCCTTTGAATACACTGGAGATTGCGGAGCCAGGATTTGTTTATTCCGGCATACAGGGCGTTTCCGAAGTCCAGTCTGCTAGTTATGAATGCGTGGGTGACGGTCTTTCTGGATTCGAGGGAGATCCATTTGAAGGTCTTGCAAAAGATGCAGTGGGTGTTGAAGCAGGAGGAGGCGATGACGTTGAACTGTCGGGTAATGGTGAGGGAGGAGTTGAGTATGATGCAGAGGTTTCAGGCATGGTCCATGGGAGTGGGGGGGTTGACGAGGGTGGTTGGCCACCAGATGTTGTCCCATGCTGAGGGGGAGGGTCCGAGCATGAGGACTTCTGTCTTCTCCGAGTTAAGCTTCAGGCAGCTGCTGCTCATCCAGGATGCAACATCCTTCATTCCTTCCTGGAAGCTGCGTCTGGTGGTGAGGGGGTCCTTTTTCAGGGAGAGAAATATGCTGGGTGTCATCGGCGTAGGATACTATGCTGAGTCCATGCTGTCTGACGATGATGTTGAGGGGGGCCATGTAGATATTGAAAAGTGTGGGGCTGAGTGATGACCCTGGGGCTACTCCGCAGTTGATCTCTGTGGGTTCAGAGAGGAAGGGTGGGAATCTGATTCTTTGGGTTCTGCCGGTGGGGAAGGAGCAGAGCAAGTCGAGCGTGGTTCACTGTGTGCCGGCATCGTGGAGTCTGGACATGGGAGACGGTGTTGAAGACTGCAGAGAGGTCAAGTAGGATCAGGGTTGTGGTGTGGCCTTTGTTGAGGAGAGTGCCGATGTCATCTGGGGCGGCAAGTAGGGTGGTCTCGGTGCTGTGGTTGCTGAGGAATCCTGATTGGGAAGGGTCGAGGATAGAGTTCTCTTCGATGAAGTTCGTTAACTAGACGTTGGCAATCTTCTCGGTGACTTTGAACGTTAAAGGTAGGAGAGAGATGGGTCGGTAGTTTTTGAGGTCCATCAGGTCTGCAGAGGGATTCTTGAGGAGGAGCTTCACTTCTGCGTGTTTCCAGTCATCGGCAAATGTGCCGGCTCGAAGGTGGCGTTGATGGTGCATCGTAGATTCGGGTGTTATGGCGGCGGTTGGTCTGTGAAGATGTGCGGAGGGCAGGGGCCCATGGAGGCTCCTGGGTGAATGCTTTTCATGGTTGTTGCTGTATCTTTGGTGGTGACCGGGGTCCAGGCGGAGATGGTAGGCTGGCTGTCATTGCTGGGCGGATGAGTGGGGATTCGGTGTCTGGTGTCTGTTTGCTGAAGTTGTCGTAGAGGGACCTTATTTTCAATTAGACTCACCATTGAAGTCATGGGACTGCCTTGCGTCCTTGGAGTTAAGTGCCTAAAGCTTTGCAGAACGGTGCTTGGTAGACCTTGAAAGACTCCCACCCACCAAATAGGCCTTTGAAGCCATTGCACCTCTTGCCGAATGTGCCTCATACTTTGAAATATCTACACCTCCTTGTGACGTAAACAGTTTGGCCCACCTTGCTAAATGTGGACATGACACAGCCTTATGTGGAAATCTGAATGAAATTGAGACTCCCTTTCATCTCTCAACCTTTCAGTTCTTTTCTCATATTCCTTCAAACATTTTACCAACTTGGTATTCCCTTGTTATATTCCATATAGGTACCATAATATAGGCCTTGGTAAACGTGTTACCCTTCACCTATATTCTCTCCCTACATTACATTTGTCACAGTTTACAGGGACTGACCTTTTACCTCGATATTACATTGCATTCAGAACGTGGGTTTTCGCTAGTTTGAAATCTCATCATTATGCATGATGCTTCTTGGAAGCAAAGCAGGACTACCATCTCCTGTATAAAATCTATGTATAATGTTCATACCCGACGTCATCCTTAGAACGACACAGTTTTGCGGCAAGGTAAGACCCCTAGGGAGACCTATGTGTATATATACATTAGCACTTGCTCAGATAGAGAGAGGAGATCGAGACTTCCCGGCCGACACATTGACCAGAGACGCTGAGGTTCCTGCATGCAGACACTCCAGCTCACAGTGGTCTAACATCCCTCGCGGTTGTCCAACTTGAGACCAAGAAGGGCTCCCTCAGTCTCACTTAAGGTAATGGGGTTGACTGAATCCTAGAGGAATTCTTGGCTTAACAGCTTAACACATACACCCATGCTAGGTACACTTGGGTACAGCTAGAAAGGGAGGGATTGTTGGAGTGCACATCTTTTATCATGTGTTTTATATACTTGAATGTATTCATGATTTTAGTAAGATGGTAGAATTCTACCATCCTTTCACTTTCATAGTACTGTTAATCATTTATATCTTATACTGTCTAAGGGTTGTTGCAGCACTTCTATTCTACACCAGAATAACAACTGTTCAATAAATGATTATTAAAAACGCCCAGCTTGTTTTATTTGGTGTATCTCTCTGAAAGAAACTAAGTAAGCACGAGCGACTGAGCAAAAAGTAGTGTATTATTTCTATGGTCCTGAGGTATCAAGGTTGTCATGTTTTGAGGTTGCCAGAAACTATTGTCTCTTTGGTAAGAGGAGATTATAGTGTCACAGTGAGCTAGTTGATACAGAAAGGCTAACATACCCGGTGGGAGAGAGTTTGTCTGACACCAATCCTACAGTGTATGTTGTCTAAACGCGCAGATCCTATAATTTTCTTAGGAACTACACAACACCCCTTCATATTTGGGTAAAAAATAGTTTGTGACATGAATTCTGTTCTTTTATTAATATAAAAGCAAATGCATTCCAGCTCAGAACACCTATCCGAGACCTCACATCTGATATCCTCCTAAACAATACTAAAGAAAGTAGCATAGTAACCTTTAATGTTAAATCCTTTAAGGTCAAGCATTCATTTTCATTCCATGGAGACACCTCATTCAACACCTTATCCACAGCCCATAAAGATGTATACTTCGATCCCGGGGAACCTCAACTGCTCACTTCTGTTCAGCCGTTTCACAACGTCCTCCTGACTTAAAGGAATCCCATTCATTAACTGATGTCCCGCCGAAATAGCTGATCTACTCAAATTGACAGAACTTTATGTGTTTCCTCCTAAGAAAACATCTGTTAAGTAATTTACCACACTCACCACAGATGTCGATATGGGATCCAAATTCCTTTCAGTACATCAACAAACCCACCTTTTCCATGCCGGTCTGTATGCCTTTGTGGTACCCGGAACCCAAGACCCCTTGATGAGTTTTGAAGTCTCATGCGATAATCCTGACATTTGCCATACACGCCTGAAATCACCCATGACATCAGCTGCATCTGACCATTCTGAACCAACTCGTGACATGCTCCTGCAGCATTTATCAATAATCTCACACAACCTTTTAGAAGCACTGGATCATCTACCAACAAGCTCATCACATCTGGAAACCACACCTGTATGGGCCAAAATGGAGCTACTAGCAACAGATCTGCCTGCTCCCCTTCAACAATACCTTCTGAATCAATGACAAAGGAGGAAACACATAATTATGCTTCTGACCTCAATTTTTCTGAAATGCATTAACTGCACTTGCTTTCGGATCTGGCTTCCAACTGCAAAAATCTTTCAGTTGTGCATTCAATCTGCTCGCAAAAAGATCCATTTAAAACCATCCCCATTTCATCTCTAATACCCTGAACTCTTCCCTGTTCAACATCCAATTGCTTAAATTCCAGAGATTTCTCAAATTCCAACCGGTCACATAATTGCTGAGCCCCAGAATATGCTGGGCTTTAACCACAATGTTCTGACCGAGGCAAAACTGCCAACAGTTCTTTGCTAATTCTGCCAGCGTCTTCACCGTGGACCTCCCAACCGATTAACATACCTTACAGCTGACATATTGTCCATCCTCAGCAACACACAGCATTTCACACTGTTCTTTACAAAACTTTTCACTGCAAACAACCCTGCTAACAACTCCAGATTATTGATATGCATCTCCTTCTCCTGAAGTAACCATTTCCCTCTGGTTGCCTCTAGGCTTCATCTCACTCCCCAGCCTTGAAGACTGGCATCTGATTCTATTACCATATCTGGAACTATACCAAACATTGCACTCCCGTTCCATTCATCTATATTCTCTTTCTACCTATCCAACTCCTCTATTACATCCAAATTAAACTGAATTGCTTGGGAATACTTCAGTCACCTTCTTAGTTGTTGAGCCTTTAACCTCTGCTGAGCGCGATAATGAAGTGGTGCTGGAAATCTCGCCTGAATTGAGTCTGAAAGTAAACCTAACATTCTCGCCAACTGCCTACGAGAAATGTAATTGCTCTCTAGGACCTTCCTCTTCTCCCTGTAAATCCTCTTCACCTTCTCTGCTGATAATCTCAACTCACAGTTCAATGTCAATGTCAATGTCTGGACTGTCAGCTCTGTCTGTTCTGAAGCCAACACTCTTGACTCTGCTATTATTAACACATCTTCCAAGTAAACAATCAGATGCAAACCTCTTAATCTCAGCCATTCTATCACTGGTCTCATCATCTTGGTAAATCACCATGGTGCTGACGTCAACCCATATAGAAGACAAGTGAACGTCCACATCTTCCCTTTCCATCGAAATCTTAGATAATCTCTGTCTTTCTGACCAATTGGAATCCTTAAGTATGCATCATTGAGATCCAGAGGAGTCAACCAGTCTCCTTTCCTCAAAAGATCTCTTAACAGATGGATTCCCTCCATCTTGAAAGGGTTGTATTACACAAAATTGTTTAGTTCCCCTTAGGTTTATTACAGGTGTCATGCATTTGTTCTTCTTTTTTACCAAAACAATATTGCTTATAAATCCTTTTGAGTTTTCCAAGCATCTCTCTATTGCTCCCTTCACTGAAAGAGCATTCACCGCCTGATCTACCAGTTTCATCCACTGCTATGAAAATCTTAACAGTCTTGGGAAATGTTCCTGCAGGGGTTCCTCTACAAACTTTATTTTGTAACCTTGCACTGTCTGAATCACCCACTGACCTGACGATATCTCCCTCCAAGTGGCAATAAAGCGAGCAGATCTGCCACCCAGCTTTAGTGGGGTACGTAAAGAGACTTTTTGCAAACATACTTTGCTTTCCTCCTGTCCTTCTTTCACTCTTGGTGGATCTTCCTCTTTGTCTCTAGGGAAAAAAAACCTTAATTGTAATATCCACTGGAGGGTCTAAATCCTCACGAGTATGAAGCTCTTGTGATCCCATATCCTCACAGGGTAGCTGTCTCCAGCCCAGAAAATAACTTACACATATCTCTCTGTACATTTTGTTTAGAATTGAAATCACCAACATATTTGGCCTTCTCTTTTACAAACTCCTCTCCAAACTAAAGACCCCTGGCCTCCTCACTAGCCTCCTTATTTGCCAACTCTGCATTTGCGTTGCCCAGAAGTCAAGCCACACTTTGCAACCACTGTCCGAGCTCTTCAGCATTAAACTTTACTACATTCACATATGAATCCTCACATAAATCAATAATTGTTGTCATTGGTTCAAAAACATCAAGAAGACAAATTTGGCCTCCTTTTAATCCTGGCCTAACCCCTTTCTTGGGCCTCTACGAGACCTATTCAAATGTGCCAACATTCTTGCATCCAACTCCGGGGTATATGCAATTTTGTCTTTCAAAGAGGGCCTTAGACACTGAGCACAATTTATTGTGTACCTCTTCAGGCATTTCCCACTTTAACCAATACTACACATACTGTTTAATATGCTCTGTAGGCTTCCATTGTGGGGACGGAGAGTCCTGGATTAAATGTGGATCAAACATGTTTTCTTCCAATGGCTCAAGCAACCCCTCTTCTTTCTTATTCAGATCCTTCTTTCCTTTTGTAACATCCAACTCCTCTACCTCAGAATCATCAAACTCTTAGGAACAACTTATCACAACATCTCCACTTGATGCATTTCATTACAAGCAACTGCTTTTAATTTTCTTTCTTGGCCTTTATAGCCGCTCTTTCATTCAACTCCAAATGAGCTGCCCTTTTCCTTTTCGCCTGAGGTGCTTCACAGTTCTTAACCATTTTAGCTAACTCTCTACTCTCTACATGCTTTCTAACCCGATGCCTCAATCTCAACCTCCTCTACATTCCAAAAACCTTCCTTCACTGTACAAAGCTCCCTACTCCTGACCTTAGGAAGCATCCTTTATATACAATCATTAATCTTTTTTCCCAACGGAGAGGTTAACGCAGTAACTGCTTTGTCTACGCAAGCCTGATTTTTGTCATCTAAACTCATTTCTACCACAGTATTCATTTCCATAATAAAAGCTTATTCTAAAATCCTTCAAAAACTACTGTTCCCAAAACAAACCTCTACAACCAGCTGATCCTTGACACTGACTGACTAAGATGAGCCTGATTGGAAAAAATGATCTAATCCCTCCCCAAAATATGGCCAGCCTTATACCCTGTGAAAATAGTTGTAATAGACCAATTTAAAATGGCCGCCAGAACTTCTCTCAATGCTAGAGCAAGCCCAATATGCCAAAACTGCTAAATTCCCTAGGTGACGAAAAGGTAAGGAGCACTACTCTTGAACTGTTTTCCTTCCTTAGATTTTTCTTCTCACATGCGTTTTTGTGTGGCGCACTCACCCAATCTGTCAGTTAAATTCCTTTACGGGCTATGCCTACTGATTCAAGTGTGTTACTATGACCTTTCTTGAGCTCAATCGGTTCACGATGACTCACAACCTGCCGACTCAGCACTGCCGCTTCAACCCTTCTGGCCATGGCTCGCGTCACTGCCTGTGCTACAGAAGAAATATAATTTTACAAACCCTATGCTAATGCGACTGGATTTGAAAAAACCAGCTTGCATAATCATTCTGTTAAACTGCTGCATTTCCTCAGCTTGACAAACCTGACGAAGCAACGCTATTTTAAAAATAAATAACACCAAAAACCTACTAAACCAATTCACACCACTGCGTACAATCAGCAAATCTCCACTACTTCAAAGTATCAGTTACAGTGAAGACATCGCGTTTCCTGAAACACTTGCTCTAAAGTTATTACCTCCCAGCATCTACCTTTTGGCAGATATTTAATCCATATTAACATTTAACCTAAATCTATTCTCCAGTTACATTAAATTATTCAACTTTGAACAGTTTATCTTTCACATTTCCTGAACTCAATCAATCATTTAGTACTTTATAATGCCAAACCCAACAAACCGTACTATTGTTTTTTCCCTAGCTAGTTATTAAACCACTCTCACCTCTGTAAACCTTTACTATTCACATACATCAAAGTCTTAAGTAAACACAGAGTGTACTTTTCAGATGCGTTAGCTTCAACAAAGAAGGAAGATGGCTGCTTGCTTGGGACTTATATGTTTATTAGAATGTTGAAAAAGTTTGAATTCTAAATGTTTTGGTTCTAGTAGTTGCTACTGTGTGTGTGGCAAATAAAGAGCTAAATGCATAATATTGGCCTATGGGCCTTACCATAAAATTAGGGTTGACATCACGAAGAACTCAGAAAAGGGCTTGGGAATCCTCATAAAGATTGTACAAATTATTGTAAATAAAGTTGAGCACAAATAAAGACTGTTTTGCTGTTTGCACAGGTGGAGACCAACAGAGTAGATTCTGTTGCTGCTATTTCTCTACCTGCTTGGTCTGAGTTTAATTAGTATGGAAACGAAAAATACTAGTCATAGACACAGGTACATATAGGTACAGTATTAATATCTGTAGTGGTAGGCTTGATAGTGTTAATTGTAGGATTACATTTGGGTTCGACTAATGTCAATGAAGAGAAACAAAGTAGATGGAGGTTTATATTCATTAGGAGGGCAGAATGTACGTGTTGATTTATTCAGATGAAATTATACATCAAATGCTTATAGTAATTTGCTTTACGAGGAGTTTAACACATTGGAAGCAAGGGAATGTTATCTTTGCATGCAGTTACCTGCTCCAGTAGCTGAGGGTATCACATACAATTGACATATGGCATTACGTGTAGTCTATTGTTGAGTAATTTCTATGGAAAGGGTAATTTTCTGTATTATTATTATTCTTATTATCATTTGGTTTTTTCAGAAGTCACGCTGTTCATGCTTTTAAATAGACATTCATATGCTCAGTATTCTGAAACTGCTAGTAGATATTTTCCCCCGATTAAACCGTTTGATACTGCTTAAGCACGTAGACATAAATTGACCTGTGTTCTTATCGACATCTTTAAGAAATTCTTAAATCAAGTAGAAGATAGATATAGAGCAGTAAAGACTAATGCACCTAAAGGAACTCATGTTGCGAGTTGGTCACAGGAAGCGATCGGTCATAAAACAGCAGGGAATACTGGAGCATTGGCAAAAAAAATGTACATATACAATGATAAGAATGAATACAATACTATTTCTATAGGGGGAAGTGAGTGAGTAGGATCAAACCTTTGAGGTTCGAGGATCTTGGAAATTGTTCTTGGATGGAACTGATCCTGTGATTCCTTGGGTTTATTTTATTTGTGGCAAGAATAATTATATTTAAGTTGCCAACAAGTGTTATGGACCATGTTATTTAGGAGTAGTGTTTCCAAAGCTTTATCAAGTGGCACATTTTGAGCATCCCGTTTGGGAGGAGAAATCTAGGTCCTAATGAGGTGCCAGTGCTGGAGTGATTGTGGGAGATATTGTTGGCTCTATAATTCCAAATTTAGGGGTGATTTTGAACGACATTAAGGTCAGAAAACTTTCTTCTGTAGTTGATAAATCGTCTACTACTACGGGTAGAGCGTTGTTGCTTGTAAATACTGAGATGTTTGATATTAGGGTTATGGTTTTGCAGAACCCTCTTGCTTTAGACATTTTGCTCGCACAAGAGGGTGGAGTCTGCTTGATGTTGAAGGCTCAACAGTGTTGTGCTTACATCCCAGACAAAAGTAAGCACTTACAGAAGTACATAAAGAATATCACTGACATACATAATGAATTGAGTGGATTGGCAACAGAAAGTGTTTGGGATTCAGTTGGACATGGATTTAGTGCTATACGGAGGTTGTTTGCGATTTTGGGAAGTGATATAATTGGTTCAATTTTGAGACCACTGTTGATCTTTGCCCTTTTTGCAGTGGTGTTGATTGTGGGTGTGAAGGTGTGCAGGAAATACAAGGCAAAGAAAGGGGTCTCTCGAAAAGGGGAAGACATAGAGTTAGAAAGGAAGCAGAAAGAATACTACAATGAAGCTTTTAGGGGAATTCAAGCAAGAAGCAATTGCAACAACAAGGGTTTAACTTGATTAATCTGATAAAACCAAGTTACGAATAAGAGATTATGTGATGGGGGATAGGAGCAGCGTCTTTTTGATTCCATCCTAAAATACTGTAGTGGTGTGTCATAATCATGAGTAGTCGCCATTCAAAATATGTGTGATTAATGTTACTAAGAGTAAATAGAGTACTGTATATTTAAAGGGCTCCACGTGTAACATACAATATCATGGATTAATAAACGTGATTAATACTATAAAGGATAATCTGAGTTCCTGACATGATTTTTTTGAGGCTAATGAGACAAAATATATGTGAAGCGAATGTTCAGAGGTTAATGTGTAATACGACATTATGTTCACATGAGTGTATTTTAATTAATATTTCTTGCTACCCTTTTTCATTACTAATATGTTAAGAAACTCGATGGGGGTGTGTGGCTAACCGCCAAGCATGGCGGAAGTGTGCTAGAAGAGCTCCGTGCTGAGCCCTGACACTGAGGCATTTATCCTGACAGTAAGGGGACAACGGAGAGTCAGCTGCACTGAACACTGACTTGCGGAGGTGCTGAGATGCAAAGCGGCGCTGAAAAACGGCAAGAGAGCGCCGTGATTAGACCAGGAAATATCAGCGATCGCTGGTGCTGCGTGGAGGGTGGCGTCTAAATGACTCATCTCGCTCCGCAGAGCGTACCCGGAGTGAACTCTGTGAGCATAGGGGGGACTGAAGCGGAGATATGCTAACTCCTGCGCGGGATACTGCCCCCCCTCTGTCTCCTCCCAATGGCGGCGTTCAAAAACTGAAAGGAGCCGAGCAATAGGGATGGGACGCCCAACGGCGCTTTCCAAATGGCAGATGGAAGGGCCCAGAGGAGGTGTGCGAATCCCACGTTAGAGAGTGACGGGGTGGCTGTCGTGGACCCCTTTCCTGAAGCAAGGATGGATGACTGTACCTGTAGGAGGCATTTGTAGTGTGCGGACCCTGGAGGCTACAAACTAATAATCAAGGAACACCCCACTGTGGCCAGAGTGTTGCATTGACTTTTTCGGATTAGCGAGTGCCCGGCCCATATAAAGTAATACAAGAGGTGAGATTAGGTAGACACACAGTTCCTCCAGGCGCCGGAAATGAGCAAAGCACGTCTACGTACTACACTCCATCTGACTGACAAACGATGGGCAGGTAACGCATGGCAGTGCAATCTCAATGTAGAGACAGTGCTGATAGGAGCCCTGAAGAGGATACTGGCTTAGAAGCGCAGGCAGAGCTGACTTGAATTGAATTTAAGGCACGGAGAGGTACAAGAAGGAGACACGATCAGATCGGCCTATTGGGCCTTTGATCTCACAAGGAGCTGGGTGCTGGATCGGAGGGAGACTGACGAGGATCTGTTTGTCACTGTGAATGTGTGGAAAAGGCTACAACGCACCACTGCAGCGCAACATACACGGAACAAGACCGCTGCTGAGACTCTGCGGGGTTGGGCAGAAGGTTTAAAAACTAGCCCCAACGGTCATACATGGGAACCATTATCGGCGCAAGGGTGATACTCTGGTTCGGAACGGGGGCATAAGCACACACGTACTGTGTTACTTTACATAATATAAAGCACACACAGAAGCACAAAGATACAGTGTGCTAAACGACACACAGGCCTGAGAATGAGGACACTCAACTGGGATAACTTACAATGAGATGGCCAAAAACGAAACAACAGGACCCCCCAGGTGAAAACACAGATACTGCGACGCAAAATGTATTGACTCAGCGCAGCGAGCAGGATGTGGTAGCGCCCACGGGTAGTGTAGCTCCAGATGACAGATTAGAATTGATATTAAAGTAAAGACTGGCGATTGCGATTGAGACACAAATAAGCACATTAACCACTAATTTTACCCTTCTGCGAGCTGATCATTCCAAGTTGGCTGACAAAGTTAAAAAACATACAATATTGGATGACCTGGTACCGCAACAAACAACCACCACCTCCAACATAGAACAACTACAGCTTCAGCTCAAGGGGTTGCAAGACAGAGTGGATGATGCAGAAGGAAGATCTTGCCGCAACAACGTGAGGATCTTGGGAATTCTGGAGAAAAGCGAGGGTAACAACCCAACCCAATTCGTTGAGAGATAGCTAAAGGATCAGGTGCACAGGTGGGTTTGTCTGAGATGTATAGTGTGGAGAGAGCCCATAGGGTCCCACCCAGACCACCACAGCCAGGGGCGCTTCCCAGACCGATAATCGCAAGAATCTAAAGTACAAAGACAGGGATACAATCCTACGCGCAGCCAGGGAACACGCACCAATACAATTTGAGAACAAACGGGTCTCTATTTATCCAGATTTTACGTTGGCGGTCCAAAAGGCAAGAAATCCTTTCAGGGAAGTGAAGAAAACACTGCAAACACACAACCTGAAATATGCTATGTTGTATCCAGCACGTCTGAAGATTATATACCAACAAAAATCACTGTTTTTTGATAATCCTGAGGACGCAATGGAATGGGCCAAAACAGCACTGCCAATTCAAGGCAGAATAGGTCGCAGGAACACAGACAGCAACAATCACCGCCGCATATGCTCCGAAGCACTATGGCGCACTCCTACGCAGAAGGCAACACCAACATATTAACCCAACGACGGAACAAATCTCAGCAAGTCAAAAAGATGCTTTGCTGACGGCGACGACAATAATGTAACAAGATACAACCTTGGTCGCTGAAACAGTGGACTCCGCTGAAGACCCAGCTGTCCAATCTGACTCGGACGGCAGCATTACGCTGTTCCCAGTAGTGACTGCACAAACTGCAAATGATCTCTGAGGATAGGCGCCTTGGACCTGCTGAAAATGTGTATGCTGTGGTCAGATGAGTATGAGTGCTTATATTGTGATGCAGAATGTCCGTTATGTCCCCTCTGTTATTTTCATATATTAATGGGGTTTGAGCCGGAGCTTGTTGCAGTTTGTAGTGGCGTGTCCCATTGATGCGCAGCAGTAGTATGGCGTTACCCACCCCCCAGTGGCGGCTGCACCGTGTACTAGTTTTGAAAGTGTTATTGTTATATTTTTGTGTACAGTTTGATCCTCTAATGTTTTGTGGGAGAACGTTTTGAAAGTTTTGTTGGGGAAGTTTAATGTGAACTCTAACACATACCCTTATCCATTTATTCAACAAAACAGGGAATTACATCGGGTAATAAATCACCACATAAAGAAGTATGTCACAGCCTAGTAAGTATGTCTACACTTCATAGAATGTGAGGGGTCTAGGCTCAATACGCAAAAGACATAGAATATTAGCCCAGCTTAACCGTAGAAAGGTACATATAGCTTTACTGCAGGAATCACACCTTACCAATGCAAAAGCTGCTAAGTTGCAAAAGAAATGGAGAGGGCAGCTATACTACACAGATTATTCTGTGTTCACTCATGGAGCAGCGATATGGATGCGCAATGGCGTCCCTTTCACACTGGTCGACCAAACAGTGGATGTGCAGTAGATATGTGTTCTTATTGAGTATGCTAGATGGGAAACATATAGTGCTGGGGAGTGGATATACACCCAATTCAGATACATTTTGGACGTCATATCCACAATCCTGGTGGGATGAGAAGCTTACCCGTGGGTGATTGGGGGAGACTTTAATGCAGTGTTGGATGTGGGACTCGATAGATCACACCCGTCATTCCAAGGTACAAGTGCAAAGAAACAAGCAGAAGCACTACAAGGTTGCGCAGCAGGCTGGAACATAGTTGATATTTGGTGTACACACTACACCCTGCAAGCAGAATAATACTCCTATTTCTCGCCACCACATGGTTTACACATGTGCATAGATAGAATATTTAGCTCTTTAGGGTTAATACATGACGTAGTGGATACTACATACATAGGGAAAACACTATCTGATCATAATCCATTGGAAGTCCCATTGAGATGGGGTCAGTCGCCCACTCCCATCCCGACTTGGAGACTCCAACGTTCTTTACTGGCAGATACAGTATTTCATGATGTGACGGGTTTTGTTTTCATTAGATAGCAAGGTATGAGAAGACGAAGTTTGGCAAGGAGAAACGTGGTGAAGAGCAAGGATGCAAAGATCTCATGGAGGAGGAGAAAATTACCAAGGACAAATGAATTTGCAACTCATCGATGTGGGCAAGTATCTAGTTTGTGCCAGAATCATGGAAAAGTACTGGAGAAAGTAAAGTGGGATTGTTGACCTTGAATGCAACTAATATCTTATGCTGTAACTTAGTGAGGGTCAGGAGAGACATTTTAGGATTTCATGAGGTACAGACCTCCGCTTCTGCTTTGGGTGGCTTCATGACCTTGGTTCGAGTTTCTTCTACATAAGACTCTGACAGCTGACACCTTTCTAAATGTTCATCCTTATTCAACACTTTTACTGTAGGGTTCTCCCTTTTTTAGGCAGTGTAGGGCCAGATAGCATGCCTAACCACTTGGCTGCTAAGGGGTTTTCCCCTCCTGTGCTGGAGATTTATGTTTCCCATTATACATGACGAGTTGACCTTGTCATGAGCACAGATCCAGTGTGCCTCATGACGAGTTCACCTTGTCATTAGCATGCAAGTGGTTAAGAATCATTTGATTAAATGAAATCAATTTTTTTCCTGATTACTTGCATTGTCTGCTTTTTGTCATATTTGGGAAATCTCTTTAGGAGATTTGGACACATTTTATTCGTTCTGTATTTCTATACTATTATGCTAATCTCATATTCAGTTGTGGACTGGATTATTGAGTGACCAACTTGGTTAATCTAAATTGAAATTATAAATTGTGATTGAGTTCTCCCTCTTACTTCTCATGCAGTAATATTACATTACAACACATAAACACTGCTCTTCCCCGGTAAAACCTAGCACCCCTTGCGTAGATTCACTCGCTGATTTTATCTCTGCCTATGACCTGTACAGTTCCCTGTGGCCTTTCTGCTAGATTCACGCAACACAACTAATAACATGCAGGAAGGAGATCTCAGCATAGAGCAGGACTGCCTTATTAGAGGTCTTTGACACAGATTTAGCTGTCTCGCCAGATTATTTTTTTTCCAAAACATCATGCATATTATACATTGATAGAACTGTTTTTAGTGTGCATACATCATCTATAGGTTTTCCGAACTGCCGTTCACATTTTGCTTTTGCCCACCTCAGCATAAAACAAGCATTTGCAATGCAATAGGTCTTGCATTTGGAGAGTTTAAGATACTGGCATTGTAAATGACAATGCCTTTTAGTTATCTGTTTTGAAAACCAACACATACTTTACTATGGCAACGCTCAAACTCTAGCAAATGCGAGACGTATTACATTGCAAATTCTTGTTATATTGAGGCGTTGCAGTGCGGCATGGCTTTGAGAGGTACTTATAAGAGGAAAGGTTGTTTTTTGGCCGGAGCCATTGTTGATCTATTATGGAGCAGAATTGTGGTGTATTAAATAAAATTAAACAAGATCAGTTTTTGTACAGCTGTTGTTCTGGACTCGCAGGTTGAGGGTGCTTTTGTGGATGCTCTAGTATGCATAAGTGAGGAAGAAGTTTTGGGGAAAAAATTGAGTTTGTGACTGAGATGAAGCGATTTTAAAGGTTTCTGGAGCCAGTTTGGACAAATCGACCAGTTAATTAATAACTATTGTCTCTCCTTAGGTTGAAGTTTTGTGTTTGCATTGTGCTGGAGTTATAAATAGTGCAAAGTTACAGCGCTATGCATTGGCATCAGTTAGATTATACACTGATCTTTTGTAGGCAAAGGGAGATGGACTGGGTGGCACAAAATTTCTGCTTTTTGGTATGTGAAGGAGGCAGACAGAGGGACGTCATTTAAGGAGTAAGCTGCGATTTACCCAGGTTTAAGGGATTCACTTTGTGCTAATCATCCAGTAAATGGTCAGTTATTTGTCTTTCCTGAGTGACACATATGGCGAGGCTTTGGGCTAATGGCTTGTGCGCTGATTGCTGACTGCTCGGGGTCGATGTGCAAGTGGCCGTGGGATGGCCGACGGTTGCATGTTACTTGGGGGCAAGGGGATATGTTGTGTTAGGGGTCAGGATGTAGCGTGGGGGCCAGTGCTGTTGGCTTTGGAACTGGGGCGCCGGATTAGAGTCTTGGCGTCGGGTAAAAGAATCCTAAATGTTGCATATTTCTATGAGTGTCAGCCATGTTATACCTGTACCGGCTTAAGACACACAAACCTAAGTCCAACATGTAAACAAGACGTGCGGCCGCCAAGATGTAATGTAAAACAAAAAAAACTAGTTGGGCGAGCTGCGCACAAAATGCACTGCTGCCACGATTTCATGTTAAAAAAAATACAATTCAATAGGTCTCGCATTTTAAATACGGGACCTATTTCCTTTAAAGCGAGCATGGCGCGATGAACGTAAGTAAAGCATGTCATGCCTGCAGCAAGAGAAACCCAATCAACAAAACAGAGCTTACACACTTAAGAACACCTACAGCGTAACAATCGAAGTAAAGGGGCCAGTCGCCATGGGAGGTTACAGGTGAAGGCGAGGCAGTAGTAAGGAGGGATGCGGCCACATGCATCATTGTAGGATTTTGCATTTCCTAAATTGCGAAAATTAAGCATCAAAAAATCCTAAAAGTTTTTAGGATTTCTTAATTTTCAGTATTTGCGATTCCTTAATTGCGAATCGCAATTAAGGAATGGCATTACATTGATTCCTATGGGCCTAGAGGCCCATAGGAATCTATGCCTTTTTGCACTTTTTTATTTTGCGAATCCCATTTCTTTGATGCATTGCAAGGGTGCAGAGGGGGGTCCAAAGGACCCCCCCCTGCACCCCTGAAATGTATTTTAAAGTGCATGTTTCACACACACATGTCCTAAGGACATGTGTGTCTGTAACATGAAAGTTTAAAAAATGCATTTTTGAGCATTTTCATAACTTTTCGCAAATTACCACGAGGTTCAACCTCGTGGTAATTTGCACCCCCCTAATTGCTAATTCGCAATTTGAAAAACAATCATGCATTGCTTTTAAGGAATCGCAAATTTGCGATTCCTTAAAAGCAATCGCATTTTTGGAAATCACTAAAAATAGCGAATTTCACAAAAATGTATGATGCATCCCAAAAACTTATTTAGAAATCGCAAACGGCCGAATTTACCGATTCGCACCGTTTGCACTTCCTAAATAGGTTGATGCATGTGGCCGGAAGAAACCTCTTTGCAAATCAGACACCAGCATTTAAAAGTCTCACCTTTTAAATAACGTTACATTACAACACATAAATACTACTCTTCCCCTGTAAAACCTAGCACCCCTTGCATAGATTCACTCTCTGATTTTATCTCTGCCTATGACATGTGCATATCTCTGTGGCCTTTCAGCTAGATTCACGCAACACAACTAATAACATGCATACATACAGGCAGGCAGTATCATTTATCTATCATTTTCTTTTCCATGCAGTGCTGTGTGGTAGCCATGAGTGAACATGTCATGGTGTCATGTAAAACCTTCTCAAAGTGTAAGTTACCTTTGTGATGCAGGACCTTACACTATATGCCTGATTCACAAAGGTAGCTTACACTTCTGAGTAATTTACACTAGAGTAAGTTTACTTCTTTTCGGTATTCACAAAATCCAAGTGTAAATTTACTATAAAAGTATAAATAACATGTCTACATGCCTGAAGTATAGTTACTGGCTTGCTCTTGTGTGGGTGGTTGATGTCCCAGCCTAAACCCCTCTCTGATCCTCCCTAAAACCCTGTTACTCCTCCCTTATTTCATCCCCTTTTGGAGTAAGTCTGCACCTTTTAAAAGCCATTTCCTTGTTTCCTACCCACATTTACTACTAAAACGTATACTTGAGTGTGCTGAGACTCCGCAGCCGGGGCAGAGAACTCTGCACACATAAGTATATCTAATTGCGGAGGCATAAAATCCTCGTGGAAAACGGGACCGCCGGCAATCAGAGCGGCGGTCTTGCCATTCACATTATGATGCGCCCGCCACACTGGCGGGCGCATCATGCATTTATAACATTGCGGCGGGCGGTGTTTACACCAGCACCCGCCGCAATGTTAAAAATGTATGTTATGCATTTGCATACACAAAGCGGCAGGCACCGCGCGGTGCCTGCCGCATTGTGTATGCAAATGCAGAGGGGTACCACAGGTACCCCCCATGTGCACCCTTCACTTCGCCTTCACCATGGGGGAATGCAACGGGCCCCCAAAGTAAAGACCGCATGCTTCGTGGAAAAGCATCGGCCCGCCCTCATCGTAATATGGTTGGCGGTTTCTCACAGACACCGCCACCATAGAAAAGCACTTTTTCCACCGGTCGCGAAGTCGACCGGCGGAAATGCAGCGGATGGACTTTCCATCCGCCGTGGACCTCCCAGCCATCCTAAGGTGGTGGGGGTCATTTTGTTGAGGATGGCAGGCGGATTGCCCCCCCCCTCCCCAGCCGGCGGTAGCTACCGCCTGCCCGGCGGGGGCAATCCGGCCGCCGTCCTAATGGGCCCCTTAGTTTGTGAATAGCAATTTGCAGTAGGTTTTATAGTAATACAAATAACACAAGCCAAAGACAAACATGGGCAGAGAATGGGTACAGTTTTGCTTCCATACTCCACTACAGCAGTCTCGCTGAGCAGCCCATGCGCTCTGACTCAGGCTCAAACTAAAAAGTGGGACAGTGGGTCAGCCCAATATGCCCATTGGCTATGCATATTGTTTACATCTACTGAAAAATAGTTTCTTTCTCTTAAGTAACAAAGCTGTTTCAAAATGTGATTTTCATTTATTTTTTATATTTAAACAACTGCTATATACTTGTCCTGCACTCAGGGTGCCCTATTTTACGTCTCAATTTTAAAGTTGCTGTCATATTTACGTGACATTGTAACATTTTAGCTGTCTGTGATTACATTCTTTGTTAAATATTCATTTATTTTTCGCCTCCTTCTCAAATAATAATATAATCCATGACTCAATTGAAAGTCGTCTTATTTAAAAACATCACTTGTGACAAGGTCACATCAGTGATGGTGTTTTCCGTTTCAAATTGTTATTGCAAACATATGGTGGCCACGTTTAGGTGGATGCATCTTTTTCTTTTAGTGGCATAAGCTTGCAAACACAAATACAAAAAGCATTGCACAAGCTTGCTAATGCCAGATCTCTCCATGGACAGGCAACCTTTCTTCTCCCAGAGCTCTAAATGAAAATGGAAGGTGATTGAACTCCTGCTGCTTTAGGCACACGATTGCACTGACTCTGATTTGGAGGGAGCAGTACGGTATACAACCTTTACCACGCAACTTTTACCACGACCTACCTTTACCACGCAACTTTTACAACGCAGGACCCTTTACCACGCATACCATTACAACGCTGGTATTTACAACGCAGGTACCTTTACAACGCATACCATTACAACGTAAGTATTGGTAAGTATATAATTTTATTTAAAATATTTTAGGTTTGGGTTTTGGGTAAATGGGTATTTTTAGGGTTCAGGGTCAGTTTTCAGTTTTTGGGTAAATGGGTATTTTTAGGGTTTAGGGTCAGTTTTCAGTTTTTGGGTAAAGGGGTATTTTTAGGGTTCAGGGTCAGTTTTCAGTTTTTGGGTGCAGGGGTATTTTTAGGGTTCAGGGTCAGTTTTCAGTTTTTGGGGTACAGGGGTATTTTTAGGGTTCAGGGTCAGTTTTCAGTTTTTGGGGTGCAGGGGTATTTTTAGGGTTCAGGGTCAGTTTTCAGTTTTTGGGGTACAGGGGTATTTTTAGGGTTCAGGGTCAGTTTTCAGTTTTTGGGGTGCAGGGGTATTTTTAGGGTTCAGGGTCAGTTTTCAGTTTTTGGGGTACAGGGGTATTTTTAGGGTTCAGGGCTGAGTTTGGGTTTTGGGGTTCAGGGGTATTTTTAGGTTTTAGGGCTGGGTTTGGGTTTTGGGGTACAGGGGTATTTTTAACATATATATTTAAAAATTAATAAATAAATATTAATATAAATAATTAAAATATTAAATATTAAAATAATAATTTATTAATTAAAAAAAATATTATTAATAATTAAATTATTTTACCATATTATTTACTTACCTATAATTACATTGTAATGGTATGCGTTGTAATAGTACCTGCGTTGTAAATACCAGCGTTGTAATGGTCTGCGTGGTAAAGGATCCTGCGTTGTAAAAAATGCGTGGTAATGGTCTGCGTGGTAAAAGACCGCGTGGTAACGTCATATATCCAGCAGTACCAGCATGGAGCCTCGTGGCACCCCTCATGTGACGGATTTCTTGCTGGATTTGGATTGGACCAATGACAATTTGTAGGACGTGACTCAAAAGGAAGGACCTCGTTCCCCCCAAGGAAGGGCCTGCCACGACCATCCACCACTATAGTCAATTACGCACCACTCATAATTACGATTATGGCATTCATTTTTCACTTGAATATATTTGTGGAGTTGCTATGCGACCACCTGTTCTAATATGTGTCTGGCAACAGGAGGTTTTAGATTGGGCAGTAGTAGGAATGGACCTTAGTGGCTGCAGAGGTATTCGTCAACAATGAGGTGAGCATTGCTTGTTTTTTCTGGGAATGCAGTGAACTCTGCTGCATTGATCACGTTTCTGATTTTAGGTTGCAAGTGTGGTGGGTAAGAACTCCTTACACTACAGCATGGTGTGGAGAAGGTGTATGTTTGTATAGGAATATTTTAGGATTTGATGTTCAGTGCTGCATCCAAAACCAGACATGCTTATCTTCTGGAATCATTGGCTTTGAGTGTAAAAATAGGTACTGGAGGGAACAGGGAGGGGTTTCCGGGTTTGTGTCCTCGATAATGTCTGCTCGGGTTGTGGGTATCTTGAATTTGAAGAAGGAGAGGAGATGCTCACAATGCTGATAAGTTGTGGGCGTTTTCCAGCAGCTCAGAAACACATATTTCACTCTATCTTTAAAAGTGTGGGTTAGTGATTGATATTATTTCCATGGTGGCTCTTCTTTGCAGTTTAAGCAATGAAAAGGACAGCTCTATAGTAGCCCAGAGGTGACATGTTCAGGTTGTTATATCAGCTTGGGATTTGATCCTGGGCCAGATGCATTTAAGCGTGATGATAATTCTTCTCAATTTGGTGAGCTCATGGTCTTAGACACCGTGTTTGCCCCTGAAGACGGATGTGCCACATTTTACAAATAAAGCACCATATTTTACTGCGTTTACAAATGTTAACAAAACATTTTTTTCCTACCCCAAACATATTAAATGTCACAAATACTGCACAGGGGATACTGTGGTACACCAGCCGCCTTGCAAAATGAAACTGATCTACTTTTAGAAGTCGAAAATGTGTATTCATGGATTTTAGAGGTTACAATTTCGACAAGATAGACGGGATGTTTGTCAGGAACAGATAGATTAAAAACCCTTGCGTAGGTGTAAATCCAGAAGGGTAGAACGAATAATTTCTTGTTTGTAGTGAAATGCTTTTTGAATGCATGTTTACACCACAGACACTGTTCTTAAAGCAGAAGTTGTTTCACGGATAATGTTGTTTAAAAAAAACAGTTTTTTAAAGAGGGCACTGAAAGTTTGAAAGAATCCCAAGTATTCTTTAATCTGATTTTAAAGGTGTGATGTCGTGAATCCTAAACTTCATCCTAGTGAAACACACATATCATATAAATGAAGTATACAATACAGCCAGTTCTTAAAGGGGAGAGTTGTTTCAAAAGGATCTGTAATGAGCACAGATTAAACCTTAAAATGCAGTCAAGTTTTAAAATATAACTGTTATTTTCAGAAAATGACAGGTGCGCTTTATACTTCAAGAAACACGTAGAAATAGATAAACAAAGAAAGGGGGGACCAAGGGCAAATCAAGGTCCAGCACACATGGCCCCACACTCGAACTAGTCAGTACCAAGGTGAGCTGTTCCTCGCTGAAGGAATGGGATCACTACAGAAAGGGGGGAGGGGAATGGTCCAATAAGGAGCAATGCCCTCACACACCCCGGAGGGTGTCATGCTTCATCAAAGGCATTGGGCATCTCCTCGTTGGGCCGGCACTGCAATGCCCAACTAGCCCCACGTGGGGTTCTTTGCCATTGCAGCACAGGCCCAACGACGAGCTGCACTATTATGAAGCAGGACACCCCCTGGGGTGTGTGAGGGCCCTTGCTCCTTACTTAGACCAAAAGTCTAGCTTTACTAGTAGTAAAGTTAGACTTTAGGTCTAAACTTAGACTTCAGGTCTAAACTTAGACGTTTGGTCTAAGTTTACCTTTGTGAATCAGGCCCTTTGTCTTTGCCAGTGTTCTAATCATGGCAGATAATCTTGGATCTTATTCGAGAAGTGAAGGGTTTCAGAGAATGTTTTTTTGGTCTGTTTACCCTTTTTGACAAGCTAAGCCATGAAAGTGGTACTCTTACTGTTTCTTTCTCCGTGCCTTCATGTCAGGTTATACAGATCTCTTTGTCATTGTTCTTTATATCGAAGTATGGCGTTTAGTAGGTATCATTTGATCGTTTTGGTTTCTGTAGTATCTATGCCCAGATATCATTTAAATTATATAGCTGCAGACTCATGATATTTCTCGAAATGCAGTGGAGGACTAGGGGACATCCAATTGCCTGAAATTAATAACCAAATGGGCCCCCTTTCTAGGGAAGGATAAAGGATTTGTGTCCAACACAATAGTGTCATGTTTTCAAAGGTGCATCTCAGAAACAAAAGATATGGGCTTTCTCAATCATCAAAGCAAACACAAGGAGAAGATGGATGGAGTGCTGAAACTTTTCAGACACTCACCCCCAGTCACAGACCTGGGTTGAATCCATCATCGTTCTTTAGCTCACTTCGCCACCCCAGTTCAGACACAGCTATATGCAAATTAGTTTTGACCCTGTGCCTCATGGGAACAGTCCAACCCCAACTGCCAAGCCATGTCTTCCTTGTACCGGAAACAAGCATCCTGGGGCTGGTTTCGGGCTAACAGCCCTCATCAGCCAGGCTAGCTTGAATCCAGTGGCAAAGTGAGCAAGGGACCCACGTTTGGGCATACCCTGCCAACTTAGGGCGAACAAAGCAAACACAAGGAGAAACCGGTCCTCGGATGCTGGTTTCCAGTCCAGGGATGACCTGATCTGGCCGTTCAGGCTGGTCTGTTCCCATTGGGCACAGGGTCAAGACTGATTTGCATATGGCTGGGTTCAAACTGGAATGATATGGTGAGCAAAAGAACGATGGATTTAGGCCAAGATCTCTGTACTGGGGTGAATGTATGACATTGTTCTGCATTATGTCCATCAATTGTTCTTTTTGCATTTGCCACCCAGAGTGGGACGTGTATGCGCAGGCGTGGGTCCCGTGCTCTCCATGCCAATGGAGTCAAGCTATCCTGGCAGATGAGGAATTAAACCCCGAAACCGGTCCTAGGATGCTGGTTTCCAGTCCAGGTAGGACCTGGTCTGGCAGTTCGGGCTGGACTGTTCCCATTGGGCACAGGGTCAAGACAGATTTGCATATGGCTGGGTTCAAACTAGAATGGCATGGTGAGCAAAAAAACGATGGATTTAGGCCCAGATCTCTGTACTGGGGTGAATGTATGACATTGTTCTGCATTGTGTCCATCAATTGTTCTTTTTGCCTTTCTCAGTCATCCACACCAGGTAAGTGTTACAAGGAGGAACATTACATACTAACAAAAACTGAAATTCATCCACAGTCGATTCCATCTTCCTTTAAGCAAGTGAGCATTGATTTTTACCAAGTAGTGGTTCCAACAAATAACAGTTCAGTCAATGTTTCAAGGTCTGGAGCCCGGTTTAAAGGTTGGTTGTATTGTAAAAAATGACAATGCTGGGCAGATGCAATAAATGTGCCATTAGCAGACTAGTAATAAATATGCCATGAGGGTATCACACATTAGACATACATTATTTAACAAAGAGGGAGCAATGGATACTGTTGCATAGAAAATGTTACAGCATCTATTTTGAAGCAACACATTGTTCTTTTAAGCTGGCTTCTCAGGAAACACATAGCTTCAGAAGATACAATGTCTAGTACTCAATGACACAAATCCCATTTTAAGATGATAAGGTGGTAACAGGAGTAACCTGTTATGTGGTACAGCTGGGAAGAGGGGTGTGTCCCAAGCTGTCATAGACCCAACTTGCTTTCTGCACCTTATAATGACTTTCTGGACACCATGTTCTCCTCTCTGTACTTGTCTCCTGGTGTGGCTAGGGAGAGGGTGCACCTCAAGCTGCGGCACTCCAACTATTGCATCCTGGGAAGGAGCACTACTTACAGTTTAGCGCTTCATGCTTCCGGCACTCATTCCCTTACCTCCATCCTGTGCTCTGGATCTCTGGACAGTCATCCAACTGCAGTCTTCCCCCATCATCGATTTACATTTAGTCAATGATAATTGAGTGAAATAGAGCTGTAGATAGTTGTAGTGCCATGTGAGTTAGCAATGACGGAATCCTTTGGGCTCCAGATGATCTCCGTAGAACTGTGACATAAGCGTTAGAGCTCAGCGAAGTGAATGTGGGTTTAGCATGTTGAGTTCACAGTTACACTCAGATGAATAAAGACGTGTTATACTAAGCTACCCAGACTCGGGAGGACACTACAACTGGCAATGAGATAAACGATAAGTAGCCTGAAGATTGACAGTCTTCTCCCAGAGAGTTTGCCGTGGCCCAGCGAACTGCTTGTACGTGCCACGTGTGCCTCATTCGCAGTGCAAAAATGGACGTTTGGCATATATGGAGTCAATGCTCAACTCCAGACAGTGTCAAGCATATGAAGACAACAAAAGCTTCATTGAGAAGCCTACACATCGTTTGCAGAGAACCTGCTGGTAAGGCCATAAAAGAGGTACTGTGCTACTAAGCAACCTAAAGCCATACATCATATGGAGTGATAAGGCAAATGCAACCAAGTTTTAAAGAACAGCAAATTGCAAGATAATGCTGCGATCAGAAGCGCAGTGAGGCAGAGATTAGCCAGGTGTCAGACAGTACACAGACAGCAAAGTGAACCAGATACAAGAAATGGTCATCTGCTTACCAGAACTGTCGGAAAGTAGGATCTGCTTCTTATGGTTACCCCCACTTTTTGCTTGATGTGATACTGTTTTTGACTAGTCTGACTGGGAACCTGCTAATCAGGACCCCGGTCTATCTGCTTTCTCCTAAAACTGTTGTGTATGTACTTAGGTACACCAGAGGTTGGATACTAGGGTACCCTTGTCAGTCCCTAGTATATCGTACCCATGTATTCAGGGCATAGATACCCCAGAGGTCTCCCATGGTCTGCAGCATGTATTGTACCACACATGAGAGACCAATCAAAATGGAACTACAGGCCTGCCATTGCAGCCTGTGTAACTTGGTGCATGCACCACTTATGAAAGATACAGGTTTCCTATATCTAAGAGTCACTGCACTTAAAACCTATAAGTCACCCCTCTAGTGGGCCTTAACAATCCTGAGGGCAGGGTGCTTGGTTCTAAGTGAGAGGGTGCCCCTGCATGAGCAGGACACCCCTGCAGCCTACTGAGTCCATTCTCCCGGGTTGTCAGTGAATCAGCCATACACTAGTATAGAGGGGCATTATGTGACCGCCCGATGACCATCTCGAAAGCGGCTGCAACGGACCCTATTGTGTTTGGTGTCAAACATGTTGGAATCTTACCCCCACACCGTTATCAGTGTGAGGGTATGATTCCACCCACGGGGAGATCCCTCCATGAGGCTCTCAGTGTTCCCAGTACCAGCCTTCTAGTCACGGACAGCACAAAATGGTTGCTGCTGACCAGAGACACATTCTGCCCTCCTACTGCTAGGCCAAACTTTAAGTAGGGGAAGTCAGAACAATAGGCATCCTGTCACAGGGAGGTGTGACCACTTCCCAGACAGAATTTAGGGGCATATTCTCAAGAATGTGCGATAATCATCTCAAAATTAGCTTAACGCAGCTCTTCACAAAGCAGTCTATCACAACAAAATAACACCATGCTAATGTTGGATTCCCAACCCGGCAGCACCATTCGATAGTAGCAGTATAACACAGCAAATGACCGCATACAAATCAACGCGATGCCGAAAAATTGTAAAACACAAACGCGAAAAAAGTTGCGGTGCCCCAAATTGCGATACAAACATCAGCGACGACCAGCGACAGTCCTGCAATTCCAGCGCGTCATGCGGGAAAAGGCACTATAAAAGCAACAAAAAAAAACACATCAAATCAAACTGTGTAGCACCATGGATGCACCTGGACAGAGTGCAGAGGACAACCCGAACCCCACAAGCCCCACGGAAGACCAGCCAGAAACCCCATGTTCGGGAAAGGGCAAGGAGAAGAGGAAGACGGGGTTCAGTCCGCAGGAAGACTGGATCATCGTCACGGAGGTGATAGAACATTACCCAGAACTATTCGTCACCTCCATTGCATCATTGGCAACACAAACGAAAATATAGCAGTTCATCGTGAACAATGTGAATGTAGTCAGAGTGTCGAGGAGGTCAATGGAGGAGGTCAAGAGGCGCTGGCATGATGTACAAAGCCAAACCAAACAGAAACTCGCTGCCAACAGGAAGGCAGCAAAGGCAACTATATGGAGTCCTGCGCCACAGGAGGAGCTGGATGAGCTGGAGGAAATGTGGCCAAAGTCATCAGTGTGGAGGCGGTGCAAGGAGTTGGGAACCCAGACACAGCTCGATATGACCTGACCCAACAGCAACAGGGTGAGTAACGACCATAGACTGGGGGGACAGAGGGAGATGGGAACAATGGCACACATGCACAATCATGTGTAGCACACTGCACATGCACAATGATTGTGGAACATGTCCCTGATACCCTTTGCACACTGCAGCACACATAGAAACACCAAGTAGGCCTCTTTCCCCTATGTGCACAAAGGGGGCTCCCTCCCTATCACCAATCCCACAACCTACCCATGCACATGTGCTGAATCCAGCAAAGCAGCAGCTCTGTGAGCCACACTGCCAATGCAAGTGACACTGCATGACCGATAGCATGGCTGCAGCCAATATACATCACATGGTGCATGACACAACACTGAGGTGGCCCAGAGTGGATCACATCCTCAAAGAAGCAGGTCACACTCTGACACATCCACGTGCACATACAACCCTTGACGTCAACAACACATCTGCAGACAAACAATGCATATGAGTACAATAACCTTCCAAGAGCACAAATTACCCAAGTCGCAAACATCTCAGCACCCGAAAAGCACACAAGTCAGAGGCACACCGCCTCAAAGGGATAAGGGGCCGCTAAATCAGATCTGTGGGGTGACTCTCCCACAATGCAGCACACACACAAAGCAATCACGTCTTTTGTGCTCAGGTCCTGCAAGAAAATCCTGTCATATCTACCGACAGATTGCCGAAAAACTGTTATCACCTCCCTTACCATGTCGAGGCTAGACTACTGCAAAAGTCTCTATTTTAACATGCAGGAAGGACTACTTCAGAGGTTGCATGTTTTTCAGAATGCTGCTGCCAGACTGGTGTTGGGCATTCCAAAATATGCCCCTATAGCGAAAGAGTTAATGAAGTTGCACTGTCTCCCAGTTAAGAAGCGCACTCGGTTCAAGGCTTTGTGTCATGTGCATAAAGCACTCTATTGAGGTGGACCAGCATATTTAAAAGAGCGACTGTACTGGTACACTCCAAATAGACCACTACACTCATCGGATGCCAAATTGGTTTATGTGCCGTTTGCAAAAAAAGCTACATGGGGCGGAAGAAGCTTCGTGGTTAGTGCAGCCAAAGCCTGGAATCAGCTCCCCCTGTACCTAAGGGGTATGTCGAATCTTTTGGCTTTCCGGAAGGCCTAAAGACTTGGCTGTTTACGGATTAGACTGATTCCGATTCTGTCCTAGGAAGGGTCACACAGCGCCAGGACACCTCCGGGTAACAGTGCGCTTAGGAAATGTTATGAATAAATAAATAAATAAATCACAGCACATCAACATTGACGACAATGTGGTACAAAGTGCAACAATTACACCACAGGACAGAGGACACAACTGGTGCCGCTTGTGCCTAGAACCTGGCCAATCACATCTGGCATTGTATGAAACTGAAATGATAATGTACGAGTACAACCTCACATCTGTCATGTAGTCAAAATACCCCATGTCTCCCATCAAATAGCCAGCTTCTCCAAAACAGTCACAATGTACATTGTCATGCTGTCTGTCTTAAAACATGTACAATGCACCAACATACATGGAACACACTGTTAACCTGCATCTCCCCTTTACATTGCAGAGGGACAATCAATACCTCCTGCAGAGCACACCAGACATCTCTTCAGTGATGATGAAGAGTACTCCCTGGCCATCTGCTCTGATACCCTCCAACGGCTCGTAGACAGCCTCTGCACCCCACCTCCAGGAGCAGGGCAGCCCAGCTGCATCGAGGTGACTCCCCCCCCTGCACAGACCACACAGCAGGAAGCACACACAACCACAGCTGGCTCACAGGACCTCCAGGACCAATACATGGCATTCCAACGCCGTGTGTTAGGGTGGCAGGAGAAGATGGCTGATCAGCTGCGGGTGGGCTTCGACCTCATGGCAGCAAAACTAGATGCCATATATGGGTGTCTAAGTTCCATCAGGGACCACTTACAGTCCCTAACGGACACCCACTGTCCACTCCATGCTCCCCAACAATCCTTGGCTGACATCGCTGGGGCCATTACTCGGATACAAGAATTGTCTAGTCAGACAGGCTCCAGCATTGACAGCACAGAGTTGGCACACATGCGGAGGACAATGGAGAACATGGAGCCGATGCAGCCTGGAAGTACGGGTGCCACAGCTGAACACCAGCGAGATGTAACTGGGATCTTCCAGGCCCTGCAGATCCTCATCTTGCCATTGCTGCCACAGACCCTGTCCCAGATGATTGCTGCAGGAACTTCGACACACACACATCTCTGACCCCTGATGTGTCATTGGCACACAGTGATGCAGCCCTACCACCTTCGCCCCCTGAAGTGTCAGAGGCACACAGTGATGCAGCCATAACACCACCACACACACCTGACATATCAGAAGAGAAAGATGTGGATGGCAATGACTGAGTGAGGAAGGAGGTAGTAGCATCTATCCCCGCCATATGGCCTGTCCCTGCCTGGTTCAGCCCCATGCATCATGCCCTGGAACAACCCCTTCCACTGTCCCCCAAAACACTCTGCGACATTCACCTGGACCCCGACATTGACTGCTCTGGTTACCAATGACACAGCAATCCGACTGCGGACTGAACTCTTCCTCAACCGATTAACTTTTCATTCCCCCAAGGTCTCTTGTTGGCCCTCCACTGGGCAACCATGTATTGTGGGCTTGGCATGGGCATGTTCTGCTCCAGCTCCGACACTCCACAGAATGTGAATAAAACATTCTAAATCACACAGATGTGTCATGTCTACGTTCACTCAAGTATAACAGTGTGGATGAATGTAGGGACATTGATTGCACTAAAAGGTACACCCTGGTAAATGACATCAATGCGCATGTTTGACCCTGAACCACATGGCCAATTAGATGACTGTGATGGTGTGAACTAGCTGTGGCCTCATTGCACATGAACAACAATTTCGCAACCCCCAACGTAGTCCCACCACCATGTATTAAATAGGGCTGTGTGTGGAAATGTCAAATTCGGTAGCAGGCCTGAAGTAGTGTCCCCATCACATGTAACAACAGAACATCTCTAGGCATACCTACTCACACACATCTATGTGGACACAGCCTGTTTTGATGGATCATATTGATCCACATGGCAAGACATTGGACACCATACTCACATTGCTGAAGGCACGTAAGAGCACAGGTCTACCAGCAACCATCCCAACCACAATGTCTGGCTTACAGAGGTGGAGCTGTCAAAAGGGACTCATCCCCAAGTGAAATGTGTCATTCAGTCCCTCCCTGTGCACGGACAATGCTCATTGAGGCACAGGATTTGTCATTCAAATCACCACTCATCACAGTTGAACACTAGTGAAGTTGCGTAGTTTTTATTAGCATGTGCATGTCAGTACAGGCAAGGCAAGGGCCACAACATGCAGTCCAATGCTTAAGACACTTACAGGCAGCATAGGAACATGTGGAGGTGCAAGAAATGGGGAGGCAGAAATGAACACAAATCATTCCGGATGGCAACGCGCTCAGCACACCTTGCTTTGCTGGACGAGTCATGAGATATTTGGCGTCTGCTCATTGCCCCTTGTCAGGGGACACGACTCACAGCCCATGGGATCTGCATAGTGCTGTATCACCGGACTGCGCTGACTGTCTGCTCTGCTGACAGTGAGCAGGTGAAAGGGTCCAACAGGGCACATGTCGTACTACATTGCCATGTGTGTACTCTCCCATCAGCAGGATTTCAGATTGAGGAACGTTGCCAAATGACGCTGTGCAGCTCCACCCATGAGACTGTATCACCTTGCACAGGTGTGTGTCAAAAGGCGTAGGTGCACGCACATGCATTCTGAGTCCAGGTGAAAGCAGACATGTCCACTGTTGTGGTGGGATATGTGACCATTCCTCCATGATGCTACATGGTGTTGGGACATGTGCTTTGGGTGACAATCAGTTGTGGCTGCAGGAACGTAGTTACTCATCCATAAAGGTGAGCGCAGCATCATGGGCAATCAGTTCCAAGAGTACGTCGTTGTCGAGTTCAAGGAACACGAGGGAGAGTCAATCCATTAACTGGTCCGGACAACAGTGCTCCGTCCACGCCGTTTCACCAATCCGCATCAAAGCCCAATAGGGGAGCGCCTCGATGTGGTCACTGCACACGATGACTAGTGCAGTCTCCCATCCCCAACTGCCAGCACATACGCTAAATATCAGGGCATTACATGCACAGGTATCACGGTTGCACTCCTGGTCGTGAGCTAACAGGGGGTGCACAGACCAGTCATAATCCAGTTCAGCTACCATTGTGTTGGATAGGCAGACATCCATGGGCCACTCGAATGTGCATGATCAACAGTGGAACAAGATCTGGACGCAGGTGACGTATGCAAGACGGAACCTCAGACGGTAACTGGTGCGCAACACTGCCAGTGGCAGTGATCCTAACAGTTGCAGCATTCGTGCACAGTACAGTTCCATGTGACGGGGGTTGTGCGTGTGCCTGGGATGGCCTGCCATTGCGTTTGTTGGTCTCGTAGAACCAGCACTCCTCAGACTGGCGGCAGTTATGCGGATGATATGCCACAGCTCGGAGCAATGAGTCATATGTGTGTGCAACATTTGGACATATGGGATGTTTTTAACCTCAAGCAGGGACAACTGTGTGTGGGGTGTGGACACGTTGGTCTTTCATTAGCGCAGTTCGTGGTGTGGGAGTCCACAAAATCTGGTATGATATCTCGCTCAGGGGGTGCCAGCCGCATTCAAGACTAAGGTCGGAGGTTCAGATGTCCTTCTGCCTTATGTATTGAGACAAAGGAATGTTAGTCTGACTACTGCTTGCATTTTAGAAATGTGATGTGGCCTTCGTGCTGCAATTGATGCCAGGCCTTAGACTTATGGTGCACCAATAGCGGAATACACACAACAGTTGGCATGTATGAGCCAAGAGCCCGATTGGCCTCACGCTCCTTGTACAATCTCTCTCTTTCTCTCTCTTTCTCTTTCTTTCTCTCTCCCTCTCTCTCTCTCTCTCCCTCTCTCTCTCCCTCTCTTTCTCTCTAGCTCTCTTTCTCTCTCTCCCTCTCTTTCCCTCTCCCTCTCTCTCTCTTTCTCTTTCTCTATCTACTTCTCTCTACCTCTCTCTTCCCTCTCTCTTCCCCTCTCTCTTGCTCTCTCTCTCTGACCTTTGATGAGTGCATGACAACACTTTCTTATCTTAAATTTTGTCTTGCAGGCTGTGACTTTCAGATTGTCCAGGTATGACCTGCCATGACTCTTCCAAATAATTGTTTAGAGTCTAATTTGATTGTTTGATTGTGATATTTTCTTTGGACTTTCAACGGTAAATGAATGATTCTCCTTTTTCGGACCACACACGAATGTTAATTGTAATTGTGCGACATGAGGCAAATTATTTTGTTCATGATTTTGTGAAGTTGATGTGCAGTATCTTTGTCCGCAGGGGCGGTGGGGGTGCTCAGGGTAGGGCCCCGATGGGAGAGGCGGATTTGGAGGGGCGGTGGGTGTTTTGGCCCTCTTGGGTGTCCAAGCTGAATTGCAATGGTTCCATGGCATCTGTTGTTCTTTGGGTGTGGCTCTGAGCTGGGCTCCCTTTTATGGTGCAGGTTGTAGTCTGACATTACACCAGGTAGGAGCAGGTGTTGCTAACGAGCCTTTTCGCATATTTTGTGATCTTATCGCCGATCTGGCTTGTCGTTGAGAATGTTGTGATGTGATGTTGTCGTGGCTTTTTGCACAGGAACGCCTACTCTGCATATCATTAGCGTTAGTTGCCGGTGTCATCTGTGGAAATGTTTTTTGCGGCTGTTATTGCAGGTAAACTGGCGATATGGGCTGTTAGCACCAGCTTGTGAATGGGGCAATATAATTATCGTAACTTTGGCTGCGATAAAGTGCTGATAACTCGGCGATATGTCCTTGAGAATATGCCCCTAAGTGTATTAGGGCTGGATGGGTGCACTTGACAGAGCCTGAACATCTGCATAAGGTACACATTTGGTGTCCCTGTGCCTAGTCCAGTAAAAAACGCGCTCTGGCACGAAACTGGGCAAAGGACATAAGAGTAATCTCCCCCCTGTCCAGCTCTTTCCCTGGGAGGGTCCCCTGAATCTTCCCAACCCTTTCCTTACGGTACCTAAGGGCTTACCTGGGTGTACGTCCCTAGATTCTTTGTGGACAAGATTCAGAACTGAAACCACTGCACTTCTACCATTTGGGCACTCTGGACTTCGCTTTGGCCCAACTTCGTCTCCCTTTCAGTCTGCTGTCTCGTCTGTGGCGAATCCAAGACACCTGAAGATAGTCTCCCTTGCGGGCTTTTGAACATTTTCATGTATTATTATATGGAAAGCTAATCACGCTTGTGACAGATTATCAATCATTGCTGACCATCTTTGGCTATCCAAAGATAAAGATGCCTCCTTAAATTGAACTTTGGGGTGTGCGATTGCAAGAATACAACTACACCATTGTGCACCGTGCAGGGTAAGATCATAACCCTGTCAGCTATTTCTCATGAATGCCTCTTGAGGTGGGAGAAGGAGTAGCCTCCGCTGTGGCTAAGGCGGATGTGTGGTGTCAGTGCAAAGCCGAGGGAGGTGGAGCAAAGGCTTCTGAAACGTCGGTGAAAGTTCCGTTGGTGGTTCATGTATGCTGGTCCTTCGTCGTGGAGGGCTTTGTTGGTGTGTGTCAGTAGTTTGAATTGGCATCTATTCTGGACAGGGAGCTAGTGAAGGTTCCTCAAGTGTTGGGTAATGTGGGTCCATTTGAGCAGGTTGAGGATCAATCTGGCTACTGAATTCTTTATTGTCTGAAGCCTTCTCTTGAGTTTGGTGGTGGTTCCTACGTACAGTGCATTGCGTAGTCCAGACAGCTGTTGATTAGGAATTTCTTGACTGTTTTTTCTTGTGCTTTTGGGAAGCCATTTGAAGATCTCTGGAGCATGTGGAGAGTGGAAGCAGGCAGAGGAGACTGTGTTGATCTATTGTTTTATGGTGAATTTGTTCTCTAGGATGATGCAGAGGTTGCTGTCGTGGTCTTTTGGTGTGGGGGGTTCTGAGTTCAGCTGGCCACCAGGTGTCGTTCCAGAGGGAGGCATGGTTGCCAAAGATCAGCACTTCGGTCTTGTCCGTGTTGAGCTTCAGACAGTTATCCTTCATCCAGGCTGCGATATTCTTCATGCAGTTGTGGACGTTGGTCTTGGTTGTGGTGGGGTCTGCTGAGAACAGGAAGATGAGCTGGGTTTCGTCGACGTAGGATATGATGTTGATAGTGTTGGTTCTGATGATGTCGGCTAGAGGAGTCATGTAAGTATTGAAGAGGGATGAGGCATGTGGGACACCATATATGGTGCTTGTGGGTTCCGAGGTGAAGGGGGGTAGGTGGATTCTCTGCGACTGTCTCTTGAGGAATGATACATCTGAGTGCGTCTTCTTTGATTCTGATCTGGTGCAGTCTCTTGATGAATGTGTGGTGGTTTACGATATTGAAGGCTCCAGGGAGGTCGAGGAGGATAAGGGCAGCTGATTCACCTCCATAAAGTAGGGTGCGGATGTCATCTGTGGCAGTGATCAGAGCAGTATCTGTGCTGTGGTTGGCCCGGAAACCCGATTTGGAGGTATCTTGCAGGTTGTTTCTCTCCAGATGTTCGGTGAGCTGTCAGTTGATGGCCTTCCCCAGGACTTTGGCAGAAAACGGGAGCAGTGAGAGGTGCATAACTGCCAGAGTTTAGTGGGATCTGCGGAGGGTTTAATGAGGAGATGTCTGACCTCTGCAGGTTTCCATGCATCGGGAAAGGTGGCTGTGAGGATTGATGCGTTGAGGATGGTGGTGAGTTGGTGGCTGATCTCAATGCTTACTTGGTTGATGAGGCAGTGGGGGCAGGGGTCAGTGGGTGCTCCTGAGTGGATGGAGTTCATGATGGCTGTGGTGTCTGGTATGGTGAGCTGTTCCCAAGCAGTGAGATGTTAGTTGGGGGAAGCTTCTGGTGGAGTGAGGAGGCTGAGGAATTCTGTGGGTTGGGCTCGAAGCTCCTGTAGATGGTGGATATCTTGTTGTGGAAGTGATTCACTAGAGTGTTGCAGAGTTGCTGTGAGGGAGGGACTGTGTTCTCTGTGGCTATTGGATAGGAGAACTCTCTGACAATGATGAAGAGTTCCTTAGTGTGGTTGGTGCTAACCTCAATGTGGTCTGCAAGGGTGTCCTTTTTCGCGTCTTTGAGTCATGGGTGGGACTTGTTGAGGGCTGACTTGAAGGTGGCGTGGTCTGTATCATCTCTGCTGCTGTGCCACCTTCTCTCCAGTTGTTTGCAGCTGCATTTCATTGTGCTGAGTTCCGTTGTGTGCCAGCTGGCTGGTTTGGTGGATCAGTGCATATTGTCTGGTTTGATGGGGGCAAATCGGTCGGCAGCATTTGTGATCCAGGTGTTGAAGTCTCGACTGCCTGTTCCAGGTTGGTTGCGGAGTCAGGTGGGTGGTGCTGAGGGCATCCATCCAGTGGATCTGTGTGACTTTGATCCAGCTGTAGCCGGAGTTGTTGGGGGGTTGGGGGTGGTGCATGGTGATCCTGTGATTGTGAAGTGGATGATGAAGTTGTCGGTCCATGTGAGTTCTGAGGTATATCTGTAGTTGACTCTGTTGTTGGATGTGAAGACAAGGTCCAGTGTGTGTCCAGCTCTGTGTGTGGGGTCTGTCACCAACTGGATGAGGCCACTGTTGACCATTCATTCCAAGAGGTTGGCGGAGTTCATGTCTGTGGGTTCGTCCAGGTGGAAGTTGAGGTCTCTGAGGAAGATGCAGTGCTTGAATTTGAATGCGAGTGAGGCGATGAAGTCTGTGTTGGTGTTGCAAAGGCTGGTGCGTGGTCTTGGGGGTCTGCAGGCAAAGGTGCCTTTGATTGCTGCGTTGTTGTCTGTGTAGAGTTGGAAATTAACATGTTCCATGATCGGTGTGTTGTCGTCTTTGGTGGTGATGCAGTAGATGTATTCTTTTTGGATGATGTTGATGCCACCTCCCTGTTTGTTGGTGTGGTCTCGTGTGTCATCCTGTAGCCATTGGGTGTTGCAGTGGCAATGTCAGGGCAGAGGAGCGGGTTGAGCCGGGTCTCTATGATGAAGGTTATCTCAGGGGTGAGGGTGGAGATAGTGTCCCAAACTTCGGTGGAGTGATTTCAGAGCGATCTGGCGTTGATCAGGTGGCATCAGAGTGTTTCCGGGGTGGTGTTGGTTGGCAGGTTGGGAGTGGGGAAGGCTCCTGTGAGTGTGGGTGGTCCTAGGTTGCAGGTGAAGAGACAGCAGTGGCAGGTGAATGGTCTTACCATTGAGTGAGGAGATGTGAGGTAGCAGTTGTTGCAGCATCCAGGGTCCAGAGCTCGGAAATCTGTGGTGGAGTACCTGTGGGTGCCTGGAGTGCCAGGGTCCCTGGCGCTGGGCGCAGTCCAGACTCGGATGGGAGCTGATGGACTTGCCTGTGGCGCGCCGGCAGCATGGCCTCTCTGCAAACTCCATTATGTTGGTCATGGGAGGGGCACTCGGGAGGTGGGCACGGGATGCGGGAAATGGTGCAGAGCGCCGAGTGGGCAAAGTTGAGATGATAACCCCAGGAATGAATTAAATAAACAAGATAACCCCAGGAATAAATTAAATAAATAAGTAGTGGAAAGAAATACCCAAGGAAATGAAATTAAATAAATGCACTAACTGGCTGACAGGGCGGCTGCCATGGAATGACCTTCACAAGACAGAAGCAGCCCAATGTAGAGAAAGGAGGCAGCTGTCCACACTGAGGGAAGCTGGTGAAGACCTGATGCATATGTTTTTTTCTCAACTCAAGATGGTGGTCAACCATTTCCGGAATAACATAGAAGGAGCTTTTGCTGAACACTATTTAAAAGCAAGTCATTATTTTATTCCTTGCTTTGCTTTTCGCAGGGATACTTCCTCTTCGTCGTGTTTTATTACCCACTACTTTTAGTTCCTTATTTTTTCTTTTGTTTTCATGCTGTCTTTTGGTGTAACTTCTCTTGGAGTTTTTGTCCACTTTGTTTTTGCTACTTATTTTTAATCACTCTGCACTTTTTAATGTATTTATAGAAAAGCATGGCGCCTTAAAAGGTGGCTCGTCCTTACCATTCTTGTATCAGGACCAAGGATAAGGTAATGAATTAATGAATTAATGAATGACCAAGATCTATAGAGCACACCAAGGCCCATAGGCGTCTAGGCGCTGTAGTATTGCAAAACCATGCAGTGCGCTGTTAGAAAGCAGATGATACTGTGCCTATCTGTGAAGTGAACAGCCAAGTTGTTAAGACTTTTCTACAAGGGATATGCATTTTCACGGATGTAAGATAGTGGGGGATATCTTTCAGTGCCACTGAAACTGGAAAAGCTCTGCTTCTCCATTTCGTCTTCCAGTCTCTGGGAACCGTTACCCAATTTTTGTGTGCTGAGCGGAGATTTATAGCGGGCACATGCTGCTCTGATATCAGTTGGACTTACCGCACAGAGAGCTTTATGTACTGTGCATAAGGACTTGAACCATACACGCTTCTCTACTGGAAGTCAGTGCAGTTCTTGGAGTCCTTTTGACACAGAATGCCGCTTGGGAATGTCCAACGTAAGCCGTGCCAGTGCATTCTGCACAATTCGCAGCTTAGCTAGGGTTGACTTGTCGGTCTCAAGGTAGATCTCAATAGAGTAGACCAGAGCAAGAGCACGTGCTTACGAGCTGGAAGGGGCCATAAACAGAAATACCTTCCTCAGCATTCTAATCGTCCAGAAACATGTTGGGACGGTGCGATTAACCTCACGGTTGAGAGTTGAGAGTCAACTCACTGTCCTGGATATCAATAATTTTAGCCGTGTCCACTGGAATAGGAATAGGAAGTGTGCCTAACATGTCCGTCAAACAGTTGCTATTCCAAATTAAAGTAAGATCACCAAAAAGCAGTACTTCTGTCTTCTCTCCATTCAGCTTCAAGTTGTTCTTGGCAGGAAGGAGGTAAGGCCAGCGCTTGACATTAACAGGCACATCAGAATTATGAGAGCCATGAGAAAACCGCAGGAACCGGGGTCTTTCAACCCCAGGCTTCCCCAGCCAAAAGCTGGTGGAGCTTTTGGGTGAAGGATCATGGGAAATGGGGAATAGCCAGGGGTATCTGGACCGGATGTATGGATCACCTGATGTTTCTTCATTTCCAAGGGGACCTTCCAGGTCCCACTTGTGATCTCTGGTAACTCCACGTCCAGTTATACCAATGCCCCAGTGCCTATGTGCTGGGGAGGCTAACTCATCAGTTACCTCATATTGAAGCCCCTTAAAAGTATACTTAATAAAGAAAGGGTTAAAAACACACGTTTATTAATGCTTTAATTTGTATTACTTATTTTGCCATTAAAAATCTGTCTACAAATGTTTTCTGTTCAAAGTCTGTTCCAGCAACTATTTGGATTTCTCTTTGATTTAGAACAGAAATATCACCAGCAGTAAGTCTCACGGGCTCCAGCAACATGAACAAATGAGATGCACAGTAACAAACTGTCACTGTCATTTTCAAATTTCTTTGTGTCCGCCCTACCCTGCTCACACTTCTTTTTCTAAGGCGGAGAGAGTTCTATTACAAGAGAGGAAAAAGGTTCTTTGTTTGCATCGTGTAACTATAATCCTGTGCCCTGGTTAATTCTGAAGATGAATACCTCGGAAAGGACAATATATTCCATTCATTTGAAAAGCCAGGAAGTTAATTCTTATTGATTCAACTGTCTCGGAAAACAGAGACAATGTGTGTGTCGAGAATCGAGAATCGTGAGCAAGGAACACAAATGTACTTCCGGAACTACATCTGTAATCAGGATAGGTATGGGGGTTACACTTCAAAAATGTATTGGAAATGTAAGAGAAAGGGTTTCAAAATGAGTCAAATATTTTTCCTGCTGAGGGGGGGGGGGGAGGTGTAAAAGTACAATTGCACAGTTCGAAGTATGTATGCACTCGAACAGGTACATTTCTTGCATTGGGGCACTTGGACTTCATTAAATTGGAATCTATGACTGACTTAGGTTTCAAGCAATACTCCTGGAGTCCTCTGTGCATTCCAAAAAAGTTTGACATTTATCTCAAACATAGGGGTGAACCTTCAAAAGTAAATGTTTGACTTTTTTGAGGATCAGGCCTTTTGAGCCACTCACAAGTATGATATAATTGTCCGTTTTTTTTACTTTTTACTGGATAGTTTAAAATTTGTCTGTTTTTGCCCAATAACACAGTCAGTGTGCCAGTGGTCCCTCTATTGCCTGGTTTTCCTTCATTCCCAATTTCCTTGACCTTTTCCAGTTTTTGTTTTCTCAGCCCTTTGCTATGTATGAAGTTGTGCAGGAAAATCTCAACAGTCCATGGCATCACTGAATGCACAAGCCCTCAACACATACATCCCAGAAGGAACAATATGTTGTTTTTTTCATTCACTGTTGTAGCCTGGTGGCCTTGAACTTAAAATCTGCATCATGTATCTTTCCATAAATTCATGCTACATAAGCCCTCCCCGTAAAAAAAAAAAGGCCCAGAGGAACGGGGTCCCGGGGCTCTTAGTGGCTCGGGGGCGGGGAGCAACGAGCATGCACCCCTCCCCTTAAAATAAACATAAAGTCCCTGGGGAATGGGGTTTCTAGAGCCAGAAGTGGCTTTGGGAGAGGGGCCGCGTGCCCCAGCTTAAAAATATGCCCCGGATGTAGGGTCATCGGGCCCAAAGTGTTTTGGGAAGGGAGCTGTGGCCTGTGGCCAACTCCCTGCCACGCACGCCGAAAGGGTGCTGCTGGGGGTTGACATTACGTATGGTAATAAAACATTACCTCATGTAAAAAAAAACTCGAAATTCACTTTCAAAACTAAAGGTTAAAGTAACATTATAGCTAGGAGAGCATTTTATTGACAGTGTAGCATTTAGAAAGCACAAAAACGCAGAACTTCGCCTATTATATTTATCTCAAATAACTATAACTTGTGCCCTAAGGTGACTATAACTCGCGCCCTCACCATGCACTTCTTATTGCCAGATATATAACATCATTTATGACACCTTCTATGACATCCTTGATAATATTACTCCAACATTTAAATGAAATTATTGATGAGAAAACTGTGGGCACCCCTAGTTAAAGAGAAATGTTTTTTAAAAAAAATACTGTGGCCGTCTCTTGTGTGCCCATTTTCAGTGAGCTGGCTGGGCCCTAGAGCTCCCCCCCCCCAGGTTTCCATCAAGATATAAAGATATGGGTGTCCCAGGTGGGCACCAGCTCAACCCCCAAAAAAATAACAATTGTGCGCCAGGGGTCACTCGTTTATTATTCTCTTATTCACTTATTCACTTTGTAACTATAACTCGCACCCTCGCAACACACTGCTAATTACCTCACATATTACAACACTCATGACACTCTCTGCAGGACATCAAACTGTGCCCAACAAGCCCAAGAACAAGTTGAGGGCAAAGAGGGGTGATGTAAGGGCTCTGGTGTCTGTGGTTGCAGCTGGGGCTATGCTGAGCTCGAAGGGGTCGGTCGGTTCGGGCTCTGGTGCCCATCAGCTTCATGATGTTCGCATGCCAGGGGCAGCCGATAATGGGAAAGCTGTTCAGGGAAAAAATGTTTACTTCTCCTCCCTGCGATCTTCCGGCTCTCGTAGTGACTGGACAAAAGGGACAGAGATGAGAGCATGGAGGTTATTATCCAGCCCCATGATGAATGTTCCTCCCCTGTCCCCTGGTGCGTCCGAGACATATGTCCAGCTAAAAAATAAGGTAGTACACTGGCTTCACTCAAAATTAACTTTTCCCATAATATCATGATGGTACACAGGTTTAATTGGTTTAATACCTCTATTAAGGATGTGAAGGTTGACGTGTGGTAATTAATTTTAGATACAAACGCTTGGCTCAAGATGTTTTAGCCAAACACATTCTCATGTATGCTTCATTGGGCCCAATCAAGCTACTACCCTTAGGGTTTTTTGTATAAGCACTTACGGAACAGCCATACTTCAGCCTGTCAGTTTCCAAGTACTTTTTATCCTCATGCCCCTCTTCCCACTAAGAATCAATCAATCAATCAATCAATCAAAACACTTGTATAGCACGCTACTCACCCGGAAGGGTCTCAAGGTGCTGGGGGAGGGGGGCCGCTACTGCTCGAACAGCCAGGTCTTGAGTTGTCTCCTGAAGGCGAGGTGGTCCTGGGTCAGCCGAAGGTGGGTGGGGAGGGAGTTCCATGTCTTGGCAGCCAGGTAGGAGAAGGATCTGCCTCCGGCGGTGGCTCTTCGGATGCGTGGTACTGCGGCGAGGGCGAGGCTGGCGGACCGTAGCTGGCGGGTGGGCGTGTGGAAGGTCAGGCGGTCGTTGAGGTACTTGGGGCCCAGGTTGTGGAGAGATTTGTGTGCGTGGGTGAGGAGCCTGACCGTGATCCTCTTGTTGACGGGGAGCCAGTGCAGGTTCCTCAGGTGGCCGGAGATGTGGCTGCGTCGAGGGATGTCCAGGATGAGTCGGGCGGAGGCGTTCTGGATGCGTTGTAGTCTTTTCTGTAGCTTGGCTGTGGTTCCGGCGTAGAGGGTGTTTCCGTAGTCCAGCCGGCTGGTGACGAGGTCCTGGGTGACCGTCTTCCTGGTTTCGATCGGGATCCATCGGAAGATCTAGCGGAGCATGCGGAGGGTGTGAAAGCATGAAGAGGAGACGGCGTTGACCTGTCTGGTCATCGAGAGGGAGGAGTCCAGGATGAAGCCCAGGTTGCGTGCGCGGTCTGTCGGCTTTGGGGCGGTGCCCAGGGCTGGGGGCCACCAGGAGTCGTCCCAGGCGGAGGGTGATGGTCCAAGGATGAGGACTTCCGTCTTGTCTGAATTCAGTTTCAAGCGGCTGTTCTTCATCCACTCCGCGACGTCTTTCATCCCTTCGTGGAGGTTGGTTCTGGCGGTGTCGGAGTCTCTGGTGAGGGAGAGGATCAGCTGGGTGTCGTCGGCTGATCCTCTCCCGGTGTTCTCACTAGCCTTTCCGATGTTGATTGACAACCCATCATTACCCCTCCCACATTTGCTCAGATTAGCCCATTGCCCATGTCTCCAGCCCAAGATGAATTATTCCATATTTATTGAACAGTAGATGACGTAATTAATATTTCTACTATTGCAAATAGCAGTCTCTTTATCGCCAAGGCAAATCTGGGCAATTAATCATTTGTACCAACTGGCATCAATTCTGTGACTTTAAAATGGCAGTCCCTTTTTTGGCGATGTAAACTTGCTTATTGATACCATTGCACCAACTGGTTCCAATTCTAGTTTATAATCAGTCCGCTGTCCCTGCTGAAACTTCCAAAAGTGTAGGTGATGTAGTGGGCCCCTTTAGTTACCCCGACATCTCTCTATCAGATCCTAATAATGTGCATCATACACAATCTGCCCTTCATGAGTAGATACCAAATATTACGGGTTTTCATTTGTGCCCCCCCCCCTTCGTTTACATCACCATCCTCCCACCAGGCGCCCAACCTCGTCCATGTTGCTTCATGGAATGTGGCAGGTCTTATGAGCAAGTTATCATCCCCTAAATGGCATAGCATAGCTACAACAGCCCAAATAATATGCTTACGAAAAACCTGGGCCCTGAATGATATTAACATTGAAGGATTTTACTCAGTAGTTAGTGAAGCTACACCCTGCAGCTCAGGTAGAGCAAGAGAAGGCCTAGTCTTACTACTGTCAACTTTGTTCCTACTAGACATTATTGAGACCTTTATAGGCTCTCCTCATTACCAACTTGTTGTACTATCAGCTAGGAAAGGACACTATTAGTTATTATTAATTTTTATAACAACATTTTTGATCCTACATGAAGCAAGGTGTTGTCAAGGCTGGATGAAGATCTGTCCTAATTTGTCCCCACAAAGGTGACCCATTACACGCACCTTTGGGTTGGCGATGTCAGTATTTCAGAATGTATGCTCCCTTCTAAGGATGTGTGTGGCATCTGCAATGTTTTTGGGGTTCACCGGTCACATTTCTTCCATGATACATATGGTTATGCATTCTATAGTATGCTGTTTCTGTATAGTCTAACCCTTTTGGATGCCGGGGGAGGGGGGGGGCGGCCCTTCCCATGCTCAAAACTTTATGTTTATAAGTAGGGGAGCTACGTTTATTATAGATCATATCTTGATATCTTTAAATTGTGTCCCCAATTTGGTTAACATCATGATTACTCCTAATTCAGTTAGTGACCATAATCCCTTGGTCCTTACACTATGTTTCCCAGATTGTAAACAAATTGCTCCTACTACTGTAGGAAATATTGGTATATCAGGTTCACATTGCCCACGCCTGAAATGGATGGGCATTATACCTCCCAGTTTATCAAGAGACTGTTTGACAATAAAAACAGGACTTTGAGACCTGGTTATCTGAGCCATAAAAATATGTGGCTATCCTTACAGCTTTTGGAATTATTACTTCTTCTGTTAATGCCCTACTCTCTTGAGGATCTAGACCATATAAGTAAGTCAAGTCAGGTTGGTTTGACCAAGCCTGTTCTAGAGCATCTAAAAAGTTATGCCTTGCTCTGAATACATCTCCCAGCGATTGTCCTTTGATAGCGCTCTATAGGAAACAATATAAGGAGCTATGAGCTCTGAAAAAATAGCTATGAAAAAATAGCTACAGGAGGAGACTTGGTGTCAGAAAAGATACTTTTATAGTATCTTTACTTCACCATCTATATAAGATGCCGTGGTTAAGGTTCTACACTATTTTGGAAAATCTAACTCTGGTTGTAAGTGTTAGAAATGGGGGTCTCTAGTTGGTAGAGGTAGGTACCTTTGTCCAAATAGGGACCCTTTTTCCTAGTTAGGATAAGGGAGTAACACTCCTAAAATAACCCCTGCTCACCCCCTTGGTAGCTTGGCACAAGCTGTTAGGCTTATTCTAGAGGCAGTGTGTAAAGCATTTGCACATAACCAACAGTAATACAGTGTAAGCACTACAAAAGGACAACACAGCAGTTTAGAAAAATCTCCAATATTTTTATGTACTCAAAACAAAACCAAAAATAATTAAAATCCACTATAAAGTACTAAGAACTCTTCAGTTACCAAAACAATGTTGAAAAACAGTTCCTTGAAGTCGATAGCTCCCTCTGGGGCTATTACCGCAACGTGAACAAACAAATCCAAACAGTTCCGGCTGACAGCGGCGTCGCAGGCCAGCTACGGTGTTTGGAAGACCCGCAAAACAGTACCTTTTAGAAATGCAGGGCGTCGGCGAACTCTCAGTGAGTTTCCGAAAATACGATGTCGGTTCCGGAGGTCGTGCAGGAGTCGTCGGGCCCTCGAAGTCACCAACGTTGCAGATCAAGCTCCTCTCTGTTGAAGTGAGGAGCGCTGGCGTCGGCAGGCGTCGGGTGCTGCAGCGCGAAGTGCAGCGTTGCGGCTTGCGGTGCCCTCAGGTTGCGTGCGAGCAGCGGGTTGGTGGCGGCATCAGATGGCGTCATCAGTGAGACCAGGGTCGTGGTGCGAAGTTAATGCGGAGCTCATCGCAGTGCTGGCAGGTCACCGTGCAAGCAGCGGAGTCGTCGTTGCTGAAGCGCTGTCGTCGGCTGAAGAACTGCAGTCGATGGCACCGGCATCGGTAGGCCAAGGCTGCGGTGCGGGATGAGGGCGGTGCGTCATTTAACTTTACGAGCGGTGCCCTCGAACCACGGTGCAAGCAGCAACATTGATTTCGGCATGGAACGGCATCCTCGGGGATACCAAGGCGTCGTCGTGAAGCGAGGCGATACGCAGTGCAGTGCCCACAGGTTGCAGAGCGGGCAGCGGCTCGGTGGCAGCATCAGCAGGTGTTGTCGGCGAGACCAGGGTCACGGTGCAGCATTGCGGCGGTGCTCTCTGCAGTGCCATCAGGACACCGAGTTCGACAGCGGCATCGTAGATGGTGTCGGGTAGTTTTCTCTTCTGTTGCAGCACAAAACACATAGTCCCTAGTGCTGGGAGCAGAAGAACTTGAAGTCTTTGCTGTTCCTGAGACTTCTTGAACAGGGGGCAAGCTGTACCTCAAGCCCTTGGAAAAACTCACAAAGTAGATGGCAGAAAGTTCAGTCCAGTCCTTTCACTGCCCAAGACAGAAGCAGCCACTGTAGGCCAACTGAGCAAAGCACTCAAGAAAGTGGTAGTTCCTCCTCACAGCTCGCCAGCTCTTCTTCTTGGCAGTCTTCTCAGTCCAAAAGAGTTCTAAAGTTCAGGGGTTTGGGCCCCACTATTTATACCACAAAATCCTTTGTCCTCTTAGGCAGAGGGTGTCTGTGCCTAGCCAGAACCAGTTCTGCCCCCTCTGGAGTGGCTTCCTGGCATGCGGTGGAAACGGCATTGTCAGAAGCAGACTAGGCCTATTCAGGTGCAAGGAAATCTCCCCCCTACTCTAAATGCACCCCAGGTGACCTGGGATAGGTGCTCCGAAGATAACAACTAGACCCGGGTGGAGAGGGTGAGATGGGACTGTAGGAACGTGTAGTATTTATGAGAGGATATGTCGGGGGGGTGAGCTGGGGGAGGGCATGGGATTAGGTAGCAGTCCAGGGTTTCATGGAGCTTCTTCCTGCCCCCTCTCCTCCCCCCCCTCCCTCGGCTGAAGACTGGGGAGACATTCGAGAACTCCATTCAGGGACGTAGTTTAGACAGGCACACTACTGACAATAGTGGGTGGGGGGTTAGTTGGGGTAGGTAGTAGATGTTTCTTTACACGGGAGGGGGGGCTTGGTCTGCAACCTGCGGGGTTTGGCTGGAAAATTGCAAGTAACACATTGCGGGGTGTGGTCATAAGTTGCTGAGTGGATAGCGTTTTAATCCAAGCCTTAGATTCATTGGGCATTGATTCACTGTGACATACTTGTACGCCGCCGGGCCTCCGGGATGTCGGCGAACAGGCTGTGTGAAATCATGCTAGTATGTTCGGATGTATTAGTTCAATACCAGCTGCCGGCCCTCCAGGTTGCGAGATGCACACCTTGTACCATGTTTGACAATGAAATAAAGGTTTTTGAAAAAAAAAAATGAAAAAAAAAATGCACCCCAGGTCTATTCAGCCCTTTCCTGACCCACCTAGACTATCCGGAGCCACTCCTGCTCCCCAGCCCTTGTCATCCAAAACCCAGACAGTCAATCCAGAAACCCAGCAGAGGCACACTGGATGGTTAGGCAAGCAAATACCTACTTTCCAAAAGTGGTATTTTCACACATAGGATGTAAAGATCACCTTCACTAAAAGATGCATATTTAGATTCTGAGTCAAGGCATACAAATTATATTTTCCTACCTAGTTCCCAGGGCCAGTTATGTTTATAAGATGTTATAAACAAACTCCCCATTCTGTCCTATGTATGTATTGTATTGCGACTTATATAGCGCACGTATCACCCGAAGGCATCAAGGCGCTTGCTTAGGGAACCCATCCTGGTATTCCCCTGTGAGATACCCCGGCAGGGTATCCACAAGGTGAAAGCCAGGCATCCCGCCGCGAGGGGCCGTAGTGGAGATTAAGCAAGCTATTGCCCAGAGTCGCAGAGTGTGACCCCGTGAGTCGAGTAGGCACCGGAGCGAGAATTGTCGAGTCCGTGGAATTTTTGAGCCCGAGACCCGCCGAGGCGGGGAATCGAACCCTGGTCCACGGCCGATCTCAGCTTCCTGGTCTGCCGCCTCTAACCACTGAGCCACGCTTCTCCACTGGAGAACAGGTAGCCTTGCAATAGTGAAAAAAAAGGAATGGGCAGTAATTCACTATCAGGACATGCCACACACAGCAGGGCATGTCCTACCTTTCACATCCACTGCAACCTGCCCACAGGGGTACCTTGGGTCTACTTTAAATGTGACTAACATGTAAGAAAAGGAAAGGTTAGTGCCTGGCAAGTGGGTGCACAAGTCGACATGGCAGTACCAGTCTGCACACAGGCTCTGCAATGGCAGGCCAGAGTTACATTTACGGGCTGTTTGTGTGGGTGGCACAATCCAGTGCTACAGCCCACTAACAACATTTGATTTACAGGCCCTGGCACACCCAGTGCACTTTACTATGGACTGACACTTAAATCAAATAGGCCAATCATGGAAACACCAATCCATAACACATTTTACCACAGGATCACTTGCACTTTACTACTGATCAGCATTGCGAAAAGTGAGCAGAAACACTAAGCCAGCAAAAACAGAGTCAAAACCAGGAGGTCAGAAAGCAAAAACTTAGGGGAAACGCCAAAAGATGGCAATTCTAACACATGTCCCCTCCAGCTGAAAGTAGGGAGGACTACCCAACCTCCTGGGAGTTCTCTTCACTAAGGCGGAAGAACCTGGACAGACCATCTGCGTAGGCGTGTTCTGTGCCAGGGCGGTGTTCCACCGTAAAGTCCATTCCCTGTAGGGAGATTGACCACCTCAGCAGTTTTGGATTTTCATCCCTCATATCCATCAACCATCGGATGGGTCTGTGGTCTGTCTGAACCCGGAAGTGAGTCTCAAACAGGTATGGTCTCAGCTTCTTCAGTGCCCAGACCACAGCAAAACTTCCCTTTCTAACGCACTCCACCTCTGTTCCATGGGGAGTAGTCTCCTGCTAAGGAATACTGCAGGCTGGTCCAGGCCCTCTTCGTTCAGTTGTGAGAACATCACTCCCACACCATGCTCTGAAGCGTCAGTCTGCATGATAAATTCCTTTGAGAAATCGGGTGCTTTGAGCACGGGCGCCGTGCACATGGCTGCCTTCAGGGCGTCAAAAGCTTTCTCGGAGGACTCAGTCCAGATCATCCTTCTTGGACTGCTTCCTGGAGGTCAGCTCTGTTAAGGGGGCAACAATGGTGCCATAGCCCTTGACAAATCTCCTGTAGTACCCGGTGAGACCTAAGAAGGCTCTCACCTCCGTCTGGGTCTTGGGGGGCTCCTAAGCCAGAATGGTGTCAATCTTGGGCTGTAGGGGTGCCACCTGGCTGCTTCCTACCTGGTGTCCCAAGTACATCACAGAGCCCTACCCGATCTGGCACTTACTAGCCTTGATCGTGAGGCCTTCCTTTTGCAGAGCCCTCAACACTTCCTCGATGTGCTGCAGGTGTTCCTCCCAGCTGGAACTGAACACTGTAATGTCATCCAGGTAGGCGGCACTGAAATCCTCCAGTCCAGCCAACACCTGCTTGACCAACCTCTGAAAGGGTGCAGGGGAATTCTCCAATGCAAAGAACATCACCCTGTACTGGTAATGTCCCTCTGGGGTTGAAAATGCTGACCTCTAGTTGGCACCATCGGTTAAGGCAATCTGCCAGTACCCAGACGTTAAATCAAACATGCTGAGGAACCTGGCAGCTCCCCCGATCAATGAGCTCATGAGCTCATCAGCTCTGGGGATGGGGTGCACGTCAGTCCTGGTGACGGCATTGAGCCCACAGTAGTCCACACAGAACTGTAGTTCTGGGGTGGCACCGGGTGCAGCAGCCTTTGGGACCAAGACCACTGGGCTGGCCCAAGGACTGTTGAAGGGCTCGATCACCCCTAAAACCAACATCTTAGAGACCTCCTCCTTGATGCTGGCCCTGACCCGGTCAGTCAACCTGTGTATCTTGTGTTTTACAGGAGGGCTGTCACCAGTGCCCACATCATGGGGACACCAGTGAGTAACACCTGGGCTCAGAGAGAACTGTGGAGTGAACTGTCCCAACAACTGGCGACAGTCCCCCTGCTGCTCTGGGGTCAGTGTAGGGGAGAGGATTACACCTTCTACTGACCCATCGTGCTCCTTGGTGGACAGGTGGTCAGGGCGAGGTTCACTCTCCTCTTCCACCCCATCATCTGTCGCTAAGAGCATGCACACTTTGGACCTCTATGAAGTGAAGGCTTGAGACGGTTCATGTGCAAGACCCTCAAAGGGTTCCTTGGAGTCCGCAAATCCACCAAGTAGGTGACCTCACTTTTGCGCTCCACCCCATCAAACGGCCCAGACCACTTGTCTTGCAAGGCACAAGGTTTCACTGGGGCCATGACCACACTTTTTGCCCAGGCTGAAATTCAACCAGAGTGGCATTCTGGTCATACCACTTTTTTATTTCTTCCTGGCTTGCTTCTAGGTTGCCTGAGTGAGTTTCTGAAGCAGCAGTTTGGTTTCTGAAGGCCAGCATGTAACTAAACACATCCTGGGAAGTTTTGCTGGGAGCTGCTTCTCAGCCTTCCTTTACCAAACTCAGAGGTCCTCTCACAGGGTGACCATACAGAAGCTCAAAGGGACTGAACCCAAGAGATTTATGTGGCACCTCCCGGTACCCAAAGAGAAGGCATGGCAAGAGGAAGTTCCACTTCTGCCTCATGGGTTCTGTTAGACCCTTGATCATGCCCTTCAAGGCCTAGTTGAAGCTCTCCACCAGACCGTTATCTTGGGGGTAGTAAGGAGTGGTGAACTTGTAGGTTACATCGCACTCCTTCCACAGGGATGTCATATACTTTGATATGAAATCGGTTTCCCTGTCAAAAACCACCTCTCTGGGGAACCCCAAACGGGAAAAGATCCCCTTTAACGCCCGGCCCACCACTGGCGCCGTCATTGTCCTGAGAGGGATTGTCTCCGGGTACCGGGTAGCATGGTCCACTACAACCAACATGTACCTGTTGCCCATGGCTGTCTTCGGATACAGTGGCCCACAATATCCATCCCTACCCTTTCAAAGGGTGTTCCAACAACTGGAAAAGGTTGGAGAGGAGCTTTGTCCTTCCTCTCACTCTTGCCACTTGCCTGGCAAGTTTGGCAAGGCCTGCAATGTCCATCTGACCGCCTTCGCATTTGGTGACAAAAGAAGTGGGTGACAAGCCTGTCAAAAGTCTTGTCCTGCCTCAAATGTCCTGCCAAAGGCACGTCATGAGCCAGACCCAATAGGAAGGTCCTGAAGCACTGGGGTACCACCAGCACACGGGCTGACCCAGGCTCAGCAACCTTAGGCTCACTATACAGAAGACCATTCTCCCAGTAGATCCAATGTGATCCGTACTGATCACCAGCTGCCTGGTCTGCAGCCTGCCGCCGCAGACCCTCCAGAGAAGGGCACTCTTTCTGCTTCATGCAGAATTCTTCCCTGGTGGGACCCCCTTCTTGCTGCCAATGGGTCAGCTCAGAGATGTCCCCCAGTTCAGTTACCTGTTCCCCTGTAGGCACCGGGGCGCCCCCCTCATGGTCAGCCTCCTCCTTGTCCGTGGGATCTTCACGGGCCAGTTTCCCACGCTCCTACCCTTTCGCTTGGCAGGACTTGGGCCACTGTTTCAGTCTCCAGGTACTTCTGATCACCCTTTCTGGCCGCCATTGACTGAGTAGGCACGCATGCCCACTCAGGCAACCAAAGCATCTCCAAGTGAGACCAGTACTCAACATCCTTCCACAAGGACTGCTCAAGGTCATTACCTAGTAGACAATCTACAGGCATGGTGGGGCTCCAATGCAAAAACAAGAGTTGATGGACAGAATACAGAACAATGTCATACATTCACCCCAGTGCAGAGATCTGGGCCTAAATCCATCTTTTTTTGCACTCCACACCACCCCAGGTCAGACATGGCCATATGCAAATCAGCCTTGACCCTGTGCCTCATGGGAACAGTCCAGCCCGAACTGCCAAGCCATGTCTTTCCTGGACCGGAATCAAGCATCCAAGGACCGGTTTCTGGCTATCAGCCGTCATCAGCCTGGATAGCTTGACTCCAGTGGTGTGGAGAGCATGGGACTCACGTCTGAGCATACCCATCCCACTCGGGGTGACAAATGCAAAAACAACAGTTGATGGACAGAATGCAGAACAATGTCATACATTCACCCCAGTGCAGAGATCTGGTAGGGCTCACAACCACCCTCAAGGGACCTGAGACCCCCCATTCAAAGGGAACCTGTACCACCATACACTGGTGTTCTGTATTGTCTACAGCAATTACTTGGTAGAATGCCCCTGGGACTACCTGCTCCTCAAGGACCAGATTACACCGGACAGAGGTCACACAGGCTCCTGTATCTCTGAGAGCCTCTGCCTTTCCCCATTGATGGTCACCCAGGTGCTATATTTCTTTGTGTTAGGGGGCACCTGGATTCCTGGTACCATCTCACTGTCCCCTAGTGAGATGCACGTCATTTATGCGGGATCCCCACCCTCCTGTGGGTACCCGCCTCCCCAAGCGCTACACAAGCCAACACCTTGGACTGCCCACCAGTGGGTGGCTGTGTCCCCTTTGGGCACTTGTGGTCCCCCTTCATGTGACCCACCTGGTCACATGCAAAACATTTACGGGGGCTGGTCTCTGCAGTCTTTCCTGAAGAGACCACAGCTTTCTTGTCTCCTGTGCTTTACCCTTATCCCCCAACTCTTCTGCTGGGGATCCTGCCCACCTTTGGCTGAGTCTCCCCCAATCGCTTTCTTGTGGATCCAGGTACTCACCCAGTCATCCGTGTCCATTCCTGGGGTCAGTCAGCTTACTATCAACTAGGTGCTGGCACAGATTTGCAAAAAATAGACTACACGAGTGCTCCCAGGCAATCAAATTGTAGAGCCCCTCAAAATCTGTCACATTACTGCCCTTCACCCAGCCATCCAGTGACCTGCAAAACACATCTACACATTCAAACCAAGTGTTGGCATCAGACTTCTTACTGGACCTAAACTGATCCCTGTACTTTTCAGGAGGGAGACTATACTTAGTGAGAAGGGCCTTCTTCATGTCTGCATTGGTGAGATTATACCCTTACCCAAAGCCATCAAATAATCCCTTGCTTCTTCTGGAAAAAGAGGCCACAATTGTGCTCCCAATTCTTCTCAGGGACCCCATTCATGTGTATCGCTGCCTCGTAACACTGAACCCACCTTTGTATGTCATCCCCCTTCTTGAATTTCTTGACCACATTCTTAGGGATGTGCACGATTCTATCTTCTTGTCCTGACGGGTTGCTGCCAGCATCTGAGCCGGATCTACTCCTATGATCCAGCTCCTTTATCCTGATCTCATAGTCTAACATCATCGTTTTTCCTCCATGGCTAACTTAAGCATTTCTAGTTCTGTTGCCACTTTCCTTACTTCCCGCCTGTACTCCAGCTCCTCTGGGGACAAGCTACTGCTGCCTGGCCTGGAGGGTTCCCCCTTCCCAAAAGGACATCCACCCTAGGAATAGGCTCCTCCGCCTCTCCACTGAGAATACCAGACTGCTCGCTGGCATGTCTGGCTACTACCCAGGCCCTCAATGCCTTTTGTAGCCCCTCCTTCCTAGTGAGGCCTCTGACTTGGACTTTTAGGTTTTTGCAAATCACTTTCAATTCTTTAACATTGTAGGATTCCAACCTATCCTCATCAAAGGCCACTTCCAAGGATGCAACAGATGATGCAATTGATTCAGGCATTTTGAAGTAGCAAATTCAAACTGGTAAGATCAAAAATAGGCCAAAAAGAAAAAGAACCAGTATGTGGCATGTGTTGGTCTGTGATATGGTAGCAGTGCACACCAGTCACTGTAAGTCAAGTGCAAACACAAGTCCTATCCTCACCGCTGACAACCAGTGTTGGAAATGGGGGTCTCTAGTTGGTAGAGGTAGGTACCTTTGTCCAAATAGGGACCCTTTTTCCTAGTCAGGATAAGGGAGTTACACTCCTAAAATAACCCCTGCTCACTCCCTTGGTAGCTTGGCACGTGTAGTCAGTCTTATTCTAGAGGCAGTGTGTAAAGTATTTGCACATAACCAACAGTAATACAGTGTAAGCACCATCAAAAGGGACACCACAGCAGTTTAGAAAAATATCCAATATTTTTATATACTCAAGAGAAGACCAAAAATGATAAACATCCACAATAAAGTACTTAAAAATCTTCAGTTATAAAAATAACCTTGAAAAACAGTTCCTTGAAGTTGATAGCTCCCTCTGAGCCTATCACGGCATTGTGAAAAACAAATCCAAACAGTTCTGGCTGGCCACGGCGTCGCAGGCCATCTACGGTGTTGGGAAGACCGCAACACAGTACCTTTTTGAAATGCAGGGCATCGGCCACCTCTCGTTGAGCTTCCGAAAGTACGGCGTCAGCAGGCGTCGATTCTGGAGGTCGGTGCAGGGGTCGTCGGGCCCTCGAAGTAACCCGCATTGCAGATCAAGCTCCTCTGTGTTGAAATCAGGAGCGCTGGTGTCGCAGGTGTTGGGTGCTGCGGTGCGAAGTGCAGCGGTGCAGTGCCTTCAGGTCACGTTGCGAGTAGCGGCTCGGTGGCGGCGTCAGATGGCGTCGTCGGTGCGACCGGGGTCACGGTGCGAAGTGAATGCGGTGCTCATCGCAGTGCTGATAGGTCACGGTGCAAGCAGTGGCATTGTCATTGCTGGATCGGTCGTTGGCTGACGAACTGGAGTCGATGGCACCGGTGTCGGTAGGCCAAGGCTGCAGTACGGGATGAGGGCGGTGCGTTGTGTAACTTTATGAGCAGTGCCCTCGAACTACGGTGCAAGCAGCCGCATCAATTTCAGCATGGAGTGCGTCACCGGGGACACCAAGGTGGGGTCAAGAAGCAAGATGATGCGGAGTGCAGTGCCCACAAGCCAAGGTGCGAGCTGCGGCTCAGTGGCGGCATCAGCAGGCGTCATCAGTGAGACCAGGGTCGCAGTGCGGCGTTGCGGTGGGGCTCTCTTCAGTGCCTTGAAGACACAGAGTCGAACTTGAAGTCTTTACTGTTCCTGAGACTTCTTGAACAGGGGGCAAGCTCTATCTCATGCCCTTGGAGAAACTCACAAAAGTAGATTGCAGCAGATTCAGTCCAGTCCTTTCACTGCCCAAGACAGAAGCAGCCACTGCAGGCCAACACAGCAAAGCACCCAGCAAAGTGGTAGTTCCTCCTCACAGCTCTCCAGCTCTTCTTCTTGGCAGTCTTCTTGGGCCAAAAGAGTTCTAAAGTTCAGGGGTTTGGGCCCCAATATTTATACCACAAAATCCTTTGCCTTCTTAGGCAGAGGGTGTCTGTCCCACAGCCAGAACAAGTTCTGCCCTCTCTGGTGTGGCTTCCTGGCAGGAGGTGGAGACGGCATTGACAGAGGCAGACTAGGCCTATTCAGTTGCAAGGAAATCTCCTCTCCCTACTCAAAATGTAGCCCAGGTCTATTCAGCCCTTTCCTGACCCACCTAGACTATCCGGAGCCACTCCTGTTCCCAGCCCCTGTCATTCAAAACCCAGACAGTCAATCCATAAACCCAGCAGAGGCACACTGGATGGTTAGGCAAGAAAATACCTACTTTCTTAAAATGGTATTTTGAAACACAGAATGTAAAAATCACCTTCACTAAAAGATGCGTCTTTTGATTCTGAGTCCAGGCATACAAAATGTTATTTTGCTACCTAGTTCCCAGGGCCAGTTATGTTTATAAGATGTTTTAAACAAACTCCCCATTCTGTCCTATTGGGAACAGGTAGCCTTGCAATAGTGAAAAACGAAATGGGCAGTAATTCACTATCAGGACATGCCACACACACCAGGGCATATCCTACCTTTCACGTCCACTGAACCCTGCCTACAGGGGTACCTTGGGCCTACCTTAGGGGTGATTGACATGTAAGAAAAGGAAAGGTTAGGGCCTGGCAAGTGGGTGCACTTGCCAAGTCGACATGGTAGTACCAGACTGCACACAGCTTCTGCAATGGCAGGCCAGAGCTATATTTATGGGCTGTTTGTGTGGGTGGCACAATCCAGTCAGCACTTACCATATTTGGATTTCCCACTCGTTGGGAGTACGATATTTGAAATTATCGAGGTTTCATGTGTCTGGTCTGGGAGAAAGTGATTGGTCTACGGCACCGTCCAGAGGAATACTTAGAAAAATCTTCCTGACATTATATTCAACCTGAAGAAGTCCTTAGGGACAAGACGCATTGGTTACGGTCATGTGCTTTTTAAGAAGATTAAGAATGAAGAACCTTTATACAAAGACCTGCTGAATGGATTTCAATCTTGTTGAATTTGACTATTGCTTACTTTGAGTGGAGTGCTGGACCGCTCCACTCTCCCCATTGTATGTAGCCAGGCCCTATCCTAATACACCCAATGAAAGATTTTGTATTGACTTAACCTAAGTAGTAGCTTAATTGCCTTTTCCCTTGGGTGAATCAAGGCCTCCTCCCAATCAATATTTTACAGTGGGCCTGTGGTATCTTCCCACTTGGACCGCAAGGATTTCAAGTTATCAAGAATGTTATTAATTAGGGTTTTGTATGTCCATGAAACTGCCTTGGAGGAGATTTCTTCTTGTAACAATCTACCATCGAGCAGTGCATATTCAGGGATGTCTCTCATTACTATTTTACTTTGCTCTCCAGGCATACTGCAATTAGAGGCATTTATATGTTTGTGTATGTGTTAGTTGGTACTCAGTTTAAAGTGTTGAGAAGACGAATATCTGTAAGATATTGACCCCAATAGAAATTCTAACCATGTCTAATTTCTTAAAGCCACGTAGTCTAGACACTTCAGGCAATTTTTTGCCTTCCCAGAGCAGCGTCGCCCTCGTCACCTTTTTGTCCCGTCGCATCTGCTTTTCTGCCCCCTTCCATGCCTCAATCATTCTCTGTGTAGCGGGCAGTAAGCCCTTGGTTCCTGAGCCCCATAGATATAATGTAAGTAGATGTGCTTCTGGAACTGGAGTCTTTCCAGAGCGTATATTGGGTGGTCTCCTGCTATGTGCCTCCTCTCATTGATTATGATAAGACGTGCTGCTCGGTTGTAGGACTTTATGTCTGGTTTTGCAATCCCTCCATTATATTGACTGCGTTGTAGTGTCTGAAGCGCCACTCTTGGGTGACCCCCCATCCCATAATAGCGTGCGAAGCTCATCATTGATTATGTTGAAGATTGCCCCTGGGATTCTACGGTATGTGTTCTGCAGAATGTAAAGGTGCTTGGGGAGGGTGATCATCTTATACATAGCCGCTCAACCCAGTAACATCAGAGGTAGCCACCGCCACCGGGCCATGTCTTCTCCGAAAGAAATTTTCATTCTTGATCAATCACGCAAAGTAGCCAACACGTGTTTCACAACATGTATGTCGCTTCATGATGGCCTTTAGCAATATCTGTTTAGTACAAATCCAATATTCAGTAGATACATATAAAATGTCAAAACAGATGCTGGACACAACCAGATTATACTCAAGAGAATAAAAAAAAGTTGCAGAGAACAAAAACAACACAACATAATAGCATCAGTATATCAAAAAACAACATTTTTACAGTTACAACATGTTAATTTCATATACACTACTACCTTTCTAAAAAAGGTACTCAGGGTAGACCCAGTAGATCGAAGTGTACATATTGCCTAGTTGCTCAAAAACATAATTTAATTCCACGTGAAGACAGATTGAAGGGTGAAAAAGCGAGACAGATGACTATGTCCATAACCGTGAGACCTAGCCCGTATTAACTGATAGCATGAAACACACTGGGTGACAACAAAGCATGCGGAGGTGATTTGGACCAAACGGCCTTCATAAAGGTGCAGAGAATAACTGAAGCACAAGATATAGAAAAACAAAGTGCACTGTGTGTATATTACTCTTGTCACATGAAGGAGTATTACAACATAGCCCATATCACACCACGTGCTTCCTTGAACAGACGTTTCAAAATGTAACTTTTACATAAAAAATAATAATCAGTACCAATTTCCTTTCAACATAGCACTTCATGAGTTATTGCTTTTGCAAAACCAAACAGGATAATTGATGCAAAAAACAGATCCGTAAAGTGAAGGTGAACCATTTTATTCTGTCATACTCAAGATCAATGAGCTAGCCTCCGATGCTGTTTCTAAAAAAAATTATAGAGTACTCTTCATTCAAGTTCTGCACACCCTGTGCTCCAGAAACACAACATTTCATATGGTGAACTATTGGGGACACGCAATAAAGACTCTGATTTTGAGGTAGAACGTGGCAACATTCGTCAGTGCCTTTCGGAGTGAGTTTGCGCTGATCTTGTTATACAGAAGGCCAGTAATAAAGCAAGCAGTGTGTCTAGAAATGAGTTGATGCACTAGAATTAAAGTTAGAGGAAGGTTAATACAAACAATAGAAAGGCGAGCACTATCACTGTAAGGGTCATATCAAAATGCAACTATGAAAGTGTCCAGGTACACAAGATATTGAATAGTCGCTGGCACCTGCTTCTACTGGATAAATAATTAGTCAAACATGTTAATGACCACCCAGACATCACCTTCACACGAGGAAAGTGGTTAAAAGAAATTTTAGTGAAACTATCAGATTCTCCAAAAAAGTGTTCCAGAAAGTCGTGTCTCAGCCTCGCGCTAACTTGATGCCCTTGATCACAGAGGCCCCATCATCCCAGCCATAGCGACCAGCAGGGCTACTCAGAAACCTAACACATGGGACATGCTGGACCTACTGCTATTCAGACTATTGGTACAGTATACAAGATCAGGCTCCCCACAGATCCTCTTCCCCCAGCAAAGCTCAATTCCCTGGACCCTGACATTTTTGAGGCTGCTGGTTGGGCCTTCTCAATTCCTCTTTATAGGCAGAGTTCATCTATCCGCCTTGGAAACATGCCATGGTCTTACCCCTCCTGAAAAAATCCAATCTTGATCCTTTGAATTGGTCCAAGTAATGACTGATCTCCATGCTTCACATCATGGCAAAATAATGGAAAAAGCATGTTAATAGATCACTCTGCTTGTGTAGAGACCCATACACTGCTTCACCCCTCTCAAGCAGAGTTCAGAGTGGGTCACAGCACTGAATCTGCCCTTCTGGGAGTCACAGAACATCTTATATGGCTTCTGGATAGTGACGAGATTGCAGCACTGATTTTACTAGACCTCAGTGCTTCTTTCAATACCCTGTCACACATTATGCTGATGGAGAGACTGGTCAGCGTAAGCGTTCAAGAAACTGCCTGATCCTGGATTGCATCTTTCCTGAGTGACCGCACTTTTCAGGTATCCTCAGCAAATACCTCCTCCACACAACATGCCCTCACATATTGGTTCCTCAAGGCTTTACCTTAAGTCCAGCCTTATTTGTTATCTACATCCGACCTCTGTCTGACCTGGTTGAAGGTTTCGGCCTGACCTTATTTTCCTACGTGGCTGACACACAGATCATCTTTTCTTTGTCTTCTGCTCAGGACCATAATTCTGAGGCCCTGAATTCCTGTCTGGCTGGAGTTACCTCAAGGATGAACATAAATTCTCTGAAACTTTTTGGGGAAAAGACTGAGGTACTGGTTCTGGAAAAGAACCCGTCCCTCTGGGGCCCACAGCACTGGCCTGAAAACCTGAGTGCTCTTCCCGCGCTGGCCCAAACGGTGAAGAACCTTGGATTCCTGCTGCACAAATAGCTGTCCATGGAGCCCCAGATTGTGAAGGTGGCTGTGACCTGTTTTGCCATCCTGAAATGACAGTTGAAAATCCTTTGGATTTTTCCATCTTCAGCCCACAGGACAGTCATTCAGGCACTCATTCTTTATAGATTGCACAACGGCAATGTCCTCTATTTGGGAGTGGATTAAGCCTCTGTAAGAAGGCTGCAAGTAGTCCAAAACTTAGCGGCCAGACTGTTCTATAGACTCTCAAAAACTGCTTAGGCCTCCTCTCTTCTGAGAGTATTGCACTGGCTTAAGGTGGGGAAATGTATTCCAATTCAAAGCCCTGTGCTATGTGCACAGAGCCAGAACGGGAGTTGCCCCCACCCCTATACCTTCACGGATTGGTGAGACCTTCTCTACTGGCTCGCGCCCTACACTCCAGTGATCTTCCCTTATGCACGGTTCCAAGAGTCATACGGACTCACATGGGAGGCCTGTACTTTTCCTACCAGGGCCCTTAGCTATGGACCGGCTTTCTGCAAACTTTGAGAAGCTGTACCTCACTGATCTCCTTTTGGTAACAGTTGAAGATGTTTTGAGTCAGTGGGTTCGGATTGCTCCCAATCTGTTGCCAAACATCGGGAACCCCATGTGGTAGCTGCTTGCACCATACAAGCTTAAGAATAATTAAAAAGTGAACAATTATTGATATTGTTGGTTTTTACAAATGTGGTAATTGTAACTGCTGTCAGTTCATTAATACACACAAGATGATGGACGGAATGTTGCACAATGGCAAAACATTCATCCCCAGTCACAGATCTGGGTTTAATCCATCGTTTTTTTGCTCACCAAACCACCCCAGTTCAGACATGGCCATATGCAAATCAGTCTTGACCCTGTGCCTCATGGGAACAGTCCAGACCGAACTGCCAAGCCATGTCTTCCCTGGACCGGAATCAAGCATCCTAGGACCGGTTTCTGGCTATCAGCCATCTTCAGCAGGACAGCTTGACCCCAGTGGCCTAGCGAGCAAGAGACCCCCGTCTGGGCATATCCTTCCCACATAGGGTGAACAGCAAAACACACAAGATGATGGACGGAATGTTGCACAATGGCAAAACATTCACCCCCAGTCACATATCTGGGTTTAATCCATCGTTATTTTGCTCACCAAGCCACCCCAGTTCAGACATGGCCATATGCAAATCAGTCTTGACCCTGTGCCTCATGGGAACAGTCCAGACCGAACTGCCAAGCCATGTCTTCCCTGGACTGGAATCAAGCATCCTGGGACCGGTTTCTGGCTATCAGCCGTCTTCAGCCAGGACAGCTTGACTCCAGTGGCCTAGTGAGCAAGGGACCCACGTCTGGGCATACCCTTCCCACATAGGGTGAACAGAAAAACACACAAGATGATGGACAGAATGTTGCACAATGGCAAAACATTCACCCCCAGTCACAGATCTGGGTTTAATCCATCGTTATTCTGCTCACCCAGTCACCCCAGTTAAGACATGGCCATCTGCAAATCAGTCTTGACCCTGTGCCTCATGGGAACAGTCCAGGCCGAACGGCCAAGCCATGTCTTCCCTGGACCGGAATCAAACATCATGGGACCGGTTTCTGGGTATCAGCCGTCTTCAGCCAGGATAGCTTGACTCCAGTGGCCTAGTGAGCAAGGTGATGGATTTAACCCAGATCTGTTGGCTGGGTGTGAGTGTTTGATTGGTTCAGATGCTCCGTCCATCACCACCCCCTTTTGTGCCGCTTTGTTCACCATGAGTTGGCAGGGTATGCTCAGATGTGAGTCCTTTCCTCACTTTGCCACTGCATACAAGCAAGCCTCGCTGAAGACGGCTGTAATGCCAGGAAGCTTGAATCCGGTCCAGGGAAGGCATGGCTTGGCAGTTCGGGCTGAACTGTTCCCATGAGGCACAGGGTCATACTGATTTGCATATGGCCATGTTTGAACTGGGGTGGCAGAGTGGGCTAAAGAAAGGTGATGGATTAAATCCAGATCTGTTGACTGGGTGTGAGTGTTTGATTGGTGCAGATGCTCCGTCCATCACCACCCCCTTTTGTGCAGGTCAGTCATTAATGGCAAGCAGATTTATTTCTATGATCATAAAAAGCAAAAATGCTATTCAATAACAGATTTCATAAATTGAAATTTTATTTACAAGATCACTTGTGTCTGTGGTAAAGTTTATGTTGGCTCAACTATACGTCCATGGAAAGAAAGATGGCAAGAACATCCAAGAGCATTCAGGACCCTGAAAGACAGATATCCCATGTTACTACATTTGAAAGAGTAAAAATGTGTAAGAAGACTAAGTGCAGTACATTTTGTCACAATAGAGACTATCAAATAACACAGGAGGGTTGGGGATCGAGGTCAGAGATTGCAAGAGACACCTTTTGGATCTATCAGCTAAGAGCCTTTGAGCAAGGTTTCAATAGAGAGGAGATGTTGCACTCTTTACTGAAAAAAATCACAAGAAAGTAAAATGAGCCAGCTTCATGAATATAGTGGTTGTGACAATTAGATAGCTAACAGAGCTTATGACTACTGGTTTCTTTATTTCCATTGATCCTGTCGCAGCCCCTCTGCAGTTATAACAACCATATTGATGTTCAGTAGGGATTTGAGGTGCCTTGAACTTTTACCCCTCAATTAGTAAATTTGGGTATGCTTTTTCAAAAATGCAATTGCAGTGAGAAATGGAATATCAAGAAAATGAAATTTTGATCCCACTTGAGCAATAGAGCTCCGTCCAAATCGCATTGAAATACCTAATACGTAATACATAGAGTATTTGAACCTTCCCTAGTGTCCACGGGGACTGGAGTTGGAATAGAAAATTAAACTTATCACTATCCAGCACCTCTAAGCGCTATGCGTTGTAAAGGTTTGCGATGTAAAAACCGCGTTGTAAAGGCAGGCGTTGTAATAGCCTGCGTTGTAACGTCATACATCCGGAAAACTGCATAGGTAAACTGCTTAACTCTGCACAAAACTGCCAGACTTTTAAGGGACCCCTGCTTCTTCCGGCCAGGGCCAGGTGAGCTTGTACAGTAAATTGTTTCTTCCAATTTGAAGTATTTATATCAGAGGAGTTCAAACACTGGAGAAGTCACTTTATTTTCAAAGTAATTCATAGTGAAAATGGCGACCATTTTTATACTTTAATGCCTGACATGAGCAGTCTAGATCTGCCAAGCTTAGCCACCACATGACCAGCAAGGGACCGGTGGTTGGGCAGTCAAAAGTCCAGTGTTCACAATTGCGGCTTCTACACACCTAACAAGTGTACTCTGAGTTTGAAAACTGCAGGTTATTATCCCGGTGAGTCAAAATTCGAGTCAGCTATTTTTTTTTTAACTTAGATTGAACCATAATGGGTTTAGAGGAGCCGGAGGTTCAGTGATAAGATTTCGTTGGTTTTTACCCTGAAAGAGGGCTTTATAATAATGGGTAGTTCGAAAAGAGTGGTAGGAAGTCAAAGGTTTGGCATTCGCCATTGCGGTGTGTCCACTCCTAACAAGAATACTTCGAGTTTAAGAATTAGCGGTTATCATATCGATGATGTACTCCAGTCATCTGTTTTCTGATCAGGTATGTACCATCATTTTTTTAGATTAGCGGTAGATGCATCGCTATGATTCAGGTTTTTTTTTCTGTGAAAGAGTACCTTGTAGTAATGGACTGTTCAGAAACAGTGGATACCAATGGGGGAAGCAATACAATTGGATTTCTTTGCAATTAAGACAGGTTTAGTCATGTACATTAGTGAGCATTATGAATCAGCTGGAACTTTAGTAAATTGCTTGGCATTCAGATTCTTTAGCATTATGTTAAGAAAGGGGGCTTACGATTAGTACGCTGGTCCCAGCAACTTAAAGATATAGTTTATGCATGAGTTCAGTGTCCCATTGGGACTTAGAGAGGCAGCCTATGTTTTATTTGGGCGCTTCTGCCTTACGTGAGTGTCATAGGACAAATAATTCACAAAGAATCACACCGGGTATGTTTATTTAATGTGAATCTTAAAACTTGTATCATTAGTAAGTGTTCTTGACTGCTATGTATTTATGGTTTCAGTGATTAAACATTTAGAACTGATCAATAGATTTCAAGACTACGTGCTTTCTTCAATAACAGTTGTGCTCATAAAAAAAGTATTTCGTAAGTATGAGGCATATTATATGATTTTTTTTTAGAAACAGAGCATTGGAGGTTAGCTCATTGATCTTGAGTATGACTGTGATAAAAAGAAGAATATCCCAGAGAAAACAACCCGGTACTTAACTTCTTTTCCACATTTACTGTGCCCTTCCTGTGATTGCCGGTGACACAATACCTGCAATGAAAACAAAGAAAGGGTTAAAAAACAAAAAATAGACTTTCCTTGCCCTACCCAGGACACAAAAGGACCACCCCGGATGGGGAACTATAGTATGGGTGTTATTATAATATATATGTGTCTTTAACATTAGAATGGACTTCTGTCATTTTGGGGTATTCTAGAATGTGGGGCTTGTGATGCGTTTACTGTCCTGCTCTTGTGGCAAGATGTCATGGGTCCTGTTTCTGGAAACAAAATTCTATGGAAACCCTTCTACGTGTGTGCAGTTTCCTGAATTACTCCACTCTACATTTATTGGCGACGATTTATCGGCTCTCATGATTGAGAGCCACCGACCACACAAATCAAGCATATTCTGTGTCTTTGATGTACGAAGAACCTTTCGGAGCCTTCAAAATCACGAATTTTGTTTGCTCTAAAGCTCTTGATTAGATCTAATTTTCGCAGTCCAATTGTGGTGCATCTAGACAATTTTGAGAACATGTGAGTACTAGTCTATCAACCTTTTCTATGTGTTCTGTATTTGGGATCTTCACCCTCGTATTTCCTTTTTAAGGAGCAGAAAGTTCTTTGGTGCCCGCCATCCTATTCAAGCTCATGGGACATTGAAGGAGCTTCTCGAGCTGAAAGTTCTTCCGCGCCCGACATCTGGAGATCCTGATGTCAAGGCATGCCCTCTACGCTGCAATTGATGCCCCTATCACCCATAGAAAAGCACACAAGACTTGCTTTCAGCTGCCATTTTTATTGCTTGGACAGTTTCACATGGACTTTCATTGGAATCCGATGTTCTTGGCACCATTAATTTGCTTGTTTCCATGACACACACACGTTTCCTCTATTCTGGTATACTTTATTCTGCATTACTTCCGTAACAGGCAAATATCGTACTGTCAATTTCACAGTGGATTTTATGTTGACTTTTATTTATTTCACTTGACTTACCACTCTTTGTTAACTTTTGATAACTCTTTTTATTTGCAGGGCAAAATACTTTGCTAATTGTTTTGGTGTAATATGGCCAATTCAAATACCATTTTGCAACCTCCACCTTTTCTTCATAATCCAGGCAAACCACTTACTGCTTGGCACAAGTGGTATAGGGTATTTGAAAATTATCTAGAGGCTATAGCTTCTACTAGATATTCTGCATCTAGAACGAAGGCCTTGGTATTTGATCTTTTGGAAAGTGCTGGCCAACAAATGTTTGACAAAGTACCAGTAGTTCCCGCACCAGCTGGTGACAAAACTTGGAATATGTTTTCAAAAACTTTAGCACACATGGGGAAGCAATATGTAGATGAACCATCTGCAATGGTTGAGAGACATGTTTTTTTCGAAGGTAAACAGATGCCTGAGGAGTGCATTGAAGATTACTTAGCAGTTTGGACAGTGTTGGCATCCAGGTGTGAATTTGGCTCTAATTTTAACACATCTTACATGATCAGCTGGTTTTTAATTGTTTCAATTAGAAAATTCAGGAACACATTTTGCAATTAAGAATCCATTATTAAAGGAGGTCATGGATATAGCAAGAAGTATTGAGTGTTCTGTTAGTTCTTCTAAGATTCCAACTGAATGTGGTGCCAGCAAACCTTTGGATAGTGCCAGTGTAATGCATGTAGATGTGTTTAATAATGTAGCTGAGTCTGATGTAAATGTGGTTTCAAATACGAACAAAATAAGGAAAACGTTTGAAAGAAAACCTTATGCGCCATGCTATAGATGTGGGTCAAGATATCACATGGGCAGTAGCTCCAATTGTCCAGCACAAGGGAAGAGATGCAACATTTGTAAAATAATAGGGCATTTCTATACTATGTGGAGATGTCCAAAGGATAAGTGTAAAGTAAATCAATTTAGTGTAAAGGATGAGTCAATATGTGATGTATTTTGAATAACATATTATTATCCGTTGAGGTTAGCACTTTAGGCAATTCTGGTAAAAAATGCAAAGGACCTATTTGTAAAGTACAAATTGGATCAATCAAAGTCGGTGTCATGGCTGATTCTGGCTCACCTGTTACGATTTTAGCAGAGAATATATTGGACCAATTTTGGTCCAATACATTGTTAAAACCGACAGACGTCGATCCTAAGGCATCTGTTTAGTATGATATATTATGAAGGGTTACTTTTCTGATATCAAATTCAAAGGAAGATAATTTTACACTGAAATATATGTGGCACTCACTGGACATGACATTTTGGGATGGCAAGATCAAGCTAGTTTAGGTATAGTACTTAGACCTGCACATTGTGAACAAGTGGGGTTAGGAGATTTGCCTGCTTTGTCTGTTGAGCAAAACAATGAGCATGATCAAAAGCTGTGCAAACTATTCTCTAAATGTGCTAGTGTCTACAGCAATGACGTTGGGTCAGTGAAAGGATTTCAGCACACTATTAAATTGAAAAGTAATGTTATTCCTGTTACACAGAAAGTCATACCAGGTCGCCTCTCTGCCAGGCACAATCTCACAATGCTGTTAGATCAGATATGCTCTCAAGGGATCTACTCTTGAGTCTTCTGAGTGGGTTTCCGCTGTTGTTGTCGCATGAAAAAGTTCAGGGGATATATGTTTATGTGCTGATTTAAGAGTTCTTAATCGCAGCATCATAGTGGACTGTCACCCTCTTTCTGATTTTGCGATTATTTAATGGATTGCATAATCCTGGAGGCTCTGTTTTCTACCATCCTTGGTCGGTAATGCCCATTGGTGATGGGACAGGATTCTTTATCTTGCTTTTAGCCCTGCAGGACAACTTGTTCTTCATTCATGCAGCGGCAGGGCTCAGTTCACACCTAAGTGCACTTTAGGTACCCATCTAATCGCTGTTATCATGCAAATGCAGCGATGACATTTCTGAAGCCCTTACAGCCAATGGATGGGAGGCTCATGAGAGGTATCCCCTCTCTACCACCCCCGGGCCTCGCAGCACTGCACATCTGCTGCCCCCGGGCCTCGAAACACCGCTGATTTTTAAAAGGCGCCGTTCTGGTGTGGGCCCCTTAGTTGTGAGAAACTGCGAGGCCCTGGGCAGCTGCCTACACTGCCCATCATGCCTAGAGCCAGCTTTGGAGAAGGATGAGAGCTTGAATGTGATTGGAGAAGACAGTAGAAGGTAAACATCCTTTACAACGCAACTTTTACCACGCAGTGCCTTTACGACGCAACTTTTACAACGCAAACCATTACAATGCATTGCGCTGGGGGGCGCTCTAGGATAGGGAATAGGTTTAATGTACTATCCAACACCTTCCCTACTATCCACGGGGACTGGAGGTGGAATAGTAAATTAAACAATTCACTATCCAGCGCCTAAAAGCACTATGCGTTGTAATGGTATGCGTTGTAAAACTTGCGATGTAAAGGTAGGCGTTGTAAAAGTATGCGTTGTAACGTCATACATCCCTAAGTATACTTCTGGGAACAGAGAGGACAGAATGCATCTGAATGGATTATAAGCAAGAGAACATAGGATAACCTGGAGAGGTGAGGATGTGACTTAAAATACGCGATGGTGCTCACAATTGGAAAAAGGGGTTATTTTTAATTTGAGCTCCTGTTGGCAGATGAGGCACAATGGCACTCGTTTTTAGGGACTGGTCTTTATTTTTCTTCATCAGACTTTGAACAAGAGAGAGAAATGCACAAAAGGGCGAAAGAACGAGGAAGGGAGAGATGGAAAGCAGTAACAAAGAAAGAAATCACAGATGAAATAGAACCTGAACGAGGGAGATAAAGAGGCAAGGAGTGTATGCAGCTGGATTAAAGAGGCCTGGGTGGTAATCATTACTGTGCAGTCTCGCCGTCAAGCATTCCAATCTTCGACAGCACCGGCAACAGGTTTGTGAGCAAAACATTGGGACAAGGTCCTTACTAGTTATTACAACCAATAACAAAACTGTACAGGCTAGAATGCATTGCTTATCTGACCATAATTGAAACTTGCTTTATTAATAAGTGGCAGCATCGAAAGTCGTGATTAAGTGAACAAGAAGGGGAGGAAAAACCATTAGCGGTTGGCATTGTTCACGGGTGGGGGGGGGGTGGGCATGATGGGTCACGGGGGGATTTGCAGGGGTGTCGCGGGGGTTCGTGAGGAAATTTAAAAAATAATTAAATTAAATTAAGCGTACCTTTCCTCCGGTTCCCGCTTCTTCTCGGCTCCTGCTCCTGCTCTCCTGCCTCCGACAGGAACAAGAAGTAAGCAGCCAGGCTGCCTTCTCTAAGCAAATCAGAATGCTGCAAGCAGCGTTGTGATTAGTCGGGACGCCGCTCAGCCAGGGACTAATGGGGTGGCGATGTTCTCCATGTAGGGCTGACCAAACAGTCTTTTCGCAATCGGAGTGGGCATACTGCCCCTCCCCTGCTCTGCAAAAAGAGCAGGGCCGCCCCACCCACCCGCCCGCCCTCAATGCACAAAGGAAACATAAAATAGTAATAACTTTTAGATATTACCATTTTATGTTTGGCTTTCACGCACTGCGAGAAAGCAGTGGGGCGACTTTCCTCCACCATATTGTATGAGCCGCCACTGCAAAAACGACGTGACAGGCCAGAATCAAATATTCCTCTTGGTATTGTCTTTTGCAAATAGACTTTGAGTCTACTTTTGACTGGGTGTATATAACGTTACACATATTCATTTTTTCATGGGCACGTGGAGAGCCCAGAATCACAGGATGTTAAGCAGAGGACGACATTCGAACCTTGTTCCCCAGGTTCAAAGTCGGCAGATCAAACCATTATTCCGCATCCTCTCCTTTACCTATGTAAAAGGAAAAATAATATTTTTTAAGGACCTCATCAATCACTGAAATGCTAGTGAGCATTGCTGTAATTAAGTTTTGAAATCCCAGCTCCCTCTCTATGTTCATTTTTTTTGGAGATATCCTTTTTTTTCTCATCCTCTGACCAGGGCTGTCTGGATTTCATTCTTTTTCATCACACTACACCACTCGGGTACTAAAGGTTTCATGCTTCGCCTCCTGAAATAATTATTACGGTCCAAATTTCTTCTTGCACAGGTGCTATTTGCATTATTAAATGTCTGCACCAAGTCATTGTTTCTAACCTGTTGCAGATAAAACACTCACTGACTCATAATTAGGATAACTCAGCGAGGATGTCTAAACGTAGAGCAGCTTTAGTGCGAGACCCCCCTGTCCTGGTTCATCAGTTCACAAAAATACCTGGGTAGGGGGCACCCCTAATTAGAAGCTAGATTAGCTGTTCTCGAGTCATCTGCCATGGCAGCAACATAATTGAACAAAAGTAAAAAAATTGGATGTCGCTTTTTAATAATGTCTTCTATTTCCTTAACCTGTTAAAAAAAAGTGAATATATAAGGGAATGCAAATATTGCAATAAAAAAAGTGGATGCTTTTTTTCCAAACATCATCGCACGAGCAGACACTAACTTGTCATTTCAGGAACACCGTAAACAATTATACCTTGGATGCATTTTCTATTAACTCATTATCTGCCTTCTCGTTCCAGTACTTTCTTAACCTCTCCCATGCTCATGACGGCTCCCGGCTGTCATGAGTCACGGTGGGCGTGTGCTGATGACGACCGGGAGCCGTCATGACCACGCCGGCGATAGGAATGTTCAGCACTGCGACAGAATTTGCGCCGCAGTGATGAGGTTAATAAGGCCCATCCTCCCTCGCCTGGCACCCTGGATCCAAGCCTTTCACTTGTATCACTGCCCTCACTACCCCTGCCTTTAAAGCCATTTTCACTTACTAGACATTTTCATTTTAAATTATGTTGATGTTAGTCAAAACATTTTGAAATTATTAAAATTATATATAATGCACTTTTAATCAGTCCTCTTTTCCATTGAACTGTTGTTGCGTCATTCACATTTTCTTCCATCACTACAGCATACAGCTTGGTTTGTCAGTGCACTTCAGCAATTTGCTGATTTCAAAACAATGAGAAAACAAAACAAGCACTATCAAAGCCACAAGGCTTGCAGCCAATGCAAGACCACTTGACGTTGTCAGTGTTTGTTTATATGTGTTGCCCTTGGTGGATGCCCGGGGCTCTGGCATGTTCGGAGTCATTGCTGAGTGAAGGAAATGCGTGGATGCAGAATTAGCCTATCTCGAGGTTGCCTTCTGTTCCCTCCTCACCCCTTGTTTTTGAAATTCTAAACTAGCTTTTCTTTCCATCGTCTTTAACTTGTTTGTCTGGGGTGCACTTGTACTGCATGACTTATAGGCACACAATGTGTAATATTTAAAGTTAAACAAATACAAATACTTCCTACACTCACATGACTATAGTACTTCATTTATATACCACTTACCCTGCACAGAATGCACTCACACCATTCTCCCTGCACTCATACACTGCTCACATACGTATTATTTATTAAGCATCCGATATACAAAACTTAATGCATTTTCCAATGCTTTTTCATTTTAAACCTTGCCCTAAATCTTTACGTAAACATACAGCTACCTACCTACTTTTCCAATTACAATCTATTTGTGGTGAAACTTTGCACCCGAACTGTAGCCGGGTGCAAAAAGCGCAAAATATATATATCCATAGGGGAAACATTCAAAAATCAATTATAAATCAAGATATTGTCACATACGTGATCATTAATATACTCATACAGGGAAGCTCTAGAGTTTGTAACTATTGTTATTTATTTCAATAGTTATTTTTTTGTTTTGTATATCATGAAAAGCAACATACATACTACTGATATTTTTCAATCATTTCACTGTAGTGTCTTGAACACCTCTTGCTTATAAAAATATGGAAAACTAAACACCATATAATTAGAAATCAAACAAAACATTGCATATAAATCATGTTCTGTGTAAACAATACATTCATATAAACAGACGTTTCGGTCCCACGTCGGTCTACACGATCCACGAGACCATCATCAGGACGGTATCAGTTGCATATCCAAATTTAATCACCATATTCCATATGGCTATCCCAGTAGTAATTACTATGGACTTCTCCAATCCTGTATCGTTTTTACTCAATAAGACAAAAAGACGAATACATCACTAGTTGTATGCAGTGTATATATCACTGGAGCGTGTAACCAGCAGCAGCAAGGTCCACCAACGCCCGACTCAATCGACCGAGTGCAAAAAGCGGTCATTATTGCTTGCACTTGTTCTTTCCGTATACATTATTACATTTTCTGCACATGCTTTTATCCCTAATTCAGAGGTAGTGGTGACCATTGTAAAGCCGTAGCAAAGGAAAATGTAAATCGCTCTTCCCTCTAATTTGTACTAATGGTAATAAAGATGACAAGCTCTTTTTAACTCTCCAAAAGTGCAGCATAATTCTCATAATTCTCATAACGAACCACAAACAGAAGAGTGTGTAATAGGTGTTATCCTCTTTGTTGTGATTTGCTGTGGAATGTGTCAATACTTAGCAGAAGCAAACCATTTATATGTTTCTGACAAAAACGGCTGGTAAACCATTGGCAAAGCATATGCTTCCACAATACCAGTCACTAAGGGCCGATGTAGGTAAATCCCATTTACCGATTTTGAAATACAGAATTTTACCGATTCGGTATTTCAAAATCGGTAAATGGGATGTAGGTCCCAACATCTGGATTCGTTACCGAATCCTTAACAATTCTTTAATTACCGATTCGGTAAATACCGAATCGGTAATGCCCATTCATTCCAATGGGCTTTGAAGCCCATAGGAATGATTAGGCATTACCGATTCGGTATTTACCGAATCGGTAATTAAAGAATTCACAAGGGTGCAGGGGGTGTCACTTTGACACCCTCTAGCACCCCCAAAACGGGCATGTGTGCAATGTGGCACACAGACATGCCCTAAGGGCACGTCTGTCTGTCACATGGCACATGTGTACATGCACAGATGTGCATGTACACAGGAATCGGTTTTTTACCATGGATTTGTATTCCATGGTAAAATACCGATTCTGTAAGCCATGTGCTGATGGAACATAGGCTACCTACATTGCATTTTCGGTAATTTTACCGAATCGTTATCATTACCGAATCGGTAAATATTACCGAATCGGTAAATTTACCGATTCGGTAATGATAACGAATCGGTAAAATTACCGAAAATGTGCCCCTACATCTCGATAACCCTTTACCGATCGGAAACGGCCGAAAATCGGTATTTTCGGCCGATTCCGATCGGTAAAGGGCCACCTACATCGGGCCCTAAGTGTCAAATTTATGTTTGAAAGCAGCACCTATCCCTTTAAAAGACATAATCTGTCTGTTTTACAAAAGTAATGTTAACGTTCAATAAATGTGAATGCAGAGATGACATACATGGTCTGGACTACTTTAAAACAAGAGTCAACACGACAATGCCTTTTATTAATGTGTTTTGAAAAACTGCAAGAGGTGCTTAAACTTGCATTTTGTACTTATTGTCATTGCTTACGAGAAGCAATGCTGGCAAAAATGTGCTTCTTTTACTGCCAGCCTTGCTTCTCGTAAGGACTACAATTGCAACTTTTCAAAACACATAAATAAAAAGCATTGTCATTTACAATGCCAACAGCTCAAACTCCAGCAATGTGTCACTTTTGCGCCTACAGATACGTCAGAAATACTGACGTATCTGTAACTCCTTGCGACATGATGCGTCATATTATAAATATGACGCATCAATCATGACGCAAGGAGTGCGCACTCAGAAGTGATGCATCGCTGCTTTCACGCAGCGATGCGTCATTTCTCATAAATGAGGCCCCACATGTCTAAACTGTAGTCGTACATCTGACCATCTACCAATAGTTTCGGTCCTTTGAAATATCGAGACACTACTCGCACATTGTACTCCGGCCCAGTCTATGAGCCGAAGCTTTCTGTGCTCGTGGTCAATCATCACATTGTGCGGCTTCACGTCTCTGTGCATGATTCCCATATTGTGGCAGTAATCGAGGGCCTTCAAAATCTCATACATGTAGAAGCGAATGTCGTAGTCTGATAACGTCTATGGTTGCTTGTTAAATTTGGGCTTGCATATTATACTTTAACCACGCGATGGCACTCTTTCTCCATAAATACCATAACGTCTCGTATGTGTGCTGCTGATGCAGTAGATTGCTAAAGGAACCTTCCAAAGACTAGATGGCAGATTTAGCGTGCCTTGGACTCCAATGAAAGAAGGGAATTCTTATCTTGAATATAATTATTTTCTATGTATTTCAGATTTTCATCTGTGATGTGCTCTGACTTCCATCTCAAACGGCGTGGCTGATTTGAGAATGTGCTATGTGGTATGTGAACACCTTAAGTTCTTGTTCTCATACTTCTGTTTTAAAAAAAGAGTACTATTTTAAAAGGATCTCTTTGTATTTTTTGTAATACGTGTTCGCACAACCACCTACTTACTTATAAACAACCTCCAAACCGGACATGAATATTAATTAGAAGAATTCCAAGAACATTGAACAAAATCGTTACATAACTGTTGGTTGGAAGTTTGAATTTTTTTTACCACTGTAATGTTTGTGCTAAGAAAACATAAATGCTGATTATCAGAATATATTAGATGTGCGTGCATTTTCTTAGGAAGATATTGCAGTATTTTACCACCGAACCCCCAACCAGTGGATCTAAGAGCCTCCTTTTGGTGCACTTGTATAGAGAAAATAGAAAAACAAAATATTGCAGGATTACTAAAAGCTAGAAAGGCAAATGAGCAAGATTGTCTTGGGCTTCAGATAGTACAAATACTGCACAAAAGTTATTCTATGAAAAAAATGTTCTAACAGACTTGGGAAAATCCCTAGTTAAATTGTGGTCCCAAAGAACTCAAAAACGTTTGTGGAAATCGTTCATGTGGAGTCAGAGGCCATTTCTATAGTGACATGGTGGTCGAAAAACAATGGATTGGAATGGACTACGAGGGATCACCAGTGGCTGAGAATAATTCAAACATGACATCCATCACCTTGTTGTATATTGTAGTTGATGTAAAAAAATAAAACAGGACCACCAAAAAGGCCAAAACCGACCTGGGGTTGCATCTGTTCTTTTGTGCTGGGGGCCTTGCCTTTCAGTTCATTATGGACTGTTTCCTCGAGGAGCGGGATCAGAACTCATTTGCATAAGGCAGGTTTTCTGTCTACAGTGGCATGCTAGGCAAAGAACAATGGATTAGAATGTGCCCTGAGCAAGCGCCAGCAGCAGAGTTTTTTCAAGCATTACACCAATCACCTTGTTGTAATTGACACTGTAAGTAAAAGAGGAGGTCCATAGAAGCCAAAACCAGTTTGGGGTTGCTTGTGTTCCCTTCTGGAGGGAGGCTCGTTTGGTATTTGGCGATGTACTGTTCCCATGAGGAACAAGGTCAGTAGAGATTTGCATAAGGTAGGCCTCTGTCTAGTGTGGGACAAAGGTCGAAAAACGATGGACAGGAATGTGGCCTGCGCGAAGTCCAGTTGCTCAGATTAATTCAAGCATTCCACCCATCACCTCGTTGTTGGTTATAGGAGGCTGTCAGAGACAGCATTCCAAAAACTTACCCTTACATTAAGGCACAAACATTGGTCTGACACCTCACCCAGCTTAATGTGATGATTCTTGAATGATTACCCTACGTTGCAAAAATTAGAATCATATTGAAAAGTGGTCCCAAATCGTTCACCCTAGACAACATGATAAGGGAAATTGAGGCACCAAACCAATAGCCATTCATTGATCACCCTAGAAACAAGCATTTGCAATGCAATAGGTCTCGCATTTATGAGAGTTTAGCTATTGGCATTGTAAATGAAAATGCCTTTTATTTATGTGGCAGGACAAAGCTATTTGAGAAAATAGTGCTCGGAGGTTGTAATTAAAGCCTACTGAGTAACAGCCCACGTAACAGGGGTGTCGCAATGGGAGGTTACAAAATTGGACAAGACGGTACTAAGGAGGGACTACCAAGCCTATTGAGCAATGAACAGCCATCGTTTACATTGGACCATGACCCAAGCCAATAAAAAAGTTAGAGCGGAGAATGAGTGGAGCTTCAAGTCTCTGCCTGAATACAGCATCAGCTGCCCAGGTTCGGCCTAAAAATGAGTAGATAAGGACTTTAAATAGGCATGTGTACTTATTACAACTGAAGTAAAATGCATCCATGGCCTACTGGAGTATTGTTGCTTTTTGCGGAAATCTAAGATTCCGTGCATTCTGCTGAGGCTTCATGCTGTCACCATATAAGCACAAAAACAACAGTTAATGGACAGAATGCAGAACAATGTCATACATTTACCCCAGTACAGAGATCTGGGCCTAAATCCATCGTTTTTTTTCTCACCATGCCATTCCAGTTTGAACCCAGCCATATGCAAATCAGTCTTGACCCTGCGCCCCATGGGAACAGTCCAGCCCGAACTGCCAAGCCAGGTCCTCCCTGGACTGGAAACAAGCATCCAAGGACCGGTTTCGGGCTTTCGGCCCTCATCAGCCTGGATAGCTTGATTCCAGTGGCATGGAGAGCACGGGACTCGCGTTTGAGCCTACACGTCCCACTCGGAGTGACAAATGCAAAAACAACAGTTGATGGACAGAATGCAGAACAATGTCATACATTCACCCCAGTACAGAGATCTGGGCCTAAATCCATCGTTTTTTTGCTCACCATCCCATTCCAGTTTGTACCCAGCCATATGCAAATCAGTCTTGACCCTGTGCCCCATGGGAACAGTCCAGTCCGAACTGCCAATCCAGGTCTTCCCTGGACTGAAAACAAGCATCCAAGGACCGTTTTCGGGCTTTCAGCCCTCATCAGCCTGGATAGCTTGATTCCAGTGGCATGGAGAGCACAGGACTCACGCCTGAGCATGCCCGTCCCACTTGGGGACTTGGTGAGCAAAATAACGATGGATTAAACCCAGATCTGTGACTGGGGGTGAATGTTTTGCCATTGTGCAACATTCCGTCCATCATCTTGTGTTTGTTGCTGGTCACCATGTAAGTGCGTGCTTTATTCTGTGAGCTGATCGGGGTACGCATATAAAATATTGGGCACAAAATATTGTAAGGCCTGAATATCAAGAAACTAAATATCGTGAAGGTAAGTGTATATAGATAAGTATAGATTTATTTTAGATATATGTACCGTAACCATATATGTATCTTCAGTGTATGTACATTTTGATTTAGTAATAGTAAATGTATACATACCTATATGCATGTACCTGCACGATGTTTTAGTTCTCGACATTTAGTCAACGCTGGCCAGTGGTTACTAGTGGAATGCCCAACAGCTCCAATGTGAAATTCGTGTTCTCAACACCAGAAGGACTGACCCAGTTGTCTGTGATGCTATTTGGTTTGAAGAGAGTGTTTGTAACATTCCTGAGGTTACTGAATCACTTCCTCACTGAGCTGTGTGATTTCTGTGTCCGCCACTTGGATGACACCACAGCTGTATTCAATGCCAAGTACGCCATTAAGGCACCCAAGTGGAACAAGGTTGAGTAGTCTACCTTTGGCACTAGAAAGATGGCAGCAAGGTACACCTTTGCAGACTCAGGGCCTGATTCTGATGTGGTTAGGAAAACATTCCCACCTAGGGCCTGATTCTGATGCAGTTAGGAAGGCCTCCTAATGGCATTTGCTCCTTCCAAATCGGATTGGGAAAGTGTCTTCCCGACCCAGGGCCCAATTATGATGCGGTTTGGAACATATGCTCCCTTTGAAGTCAATAGGAGTCCAACCAAATCGTATCAGGAAGCATCCGGATGTATCATACTCCGTCCGTCAGACTCTCCTGATCCGAGTCCAAACCAATTCGGTCGGGAAGCTTTCCAACCCGCATCAGAATCAGGCCCAATGAATGAAATGATCATTGATTGGGAGCCCCCAAATCCTAATGACATATATGAGGCCTTATTAAGCTTCAACAGGCATTACTGTAAGTTTGTTGAGTACTGCGGCAGCATAGTTGCTCTGACTGTAATCCAAGAAGCTGTTCGAGATTAATTTGAACTCAAGAATGTGTAGAAGCGATTTAGAAGATGGAACAGACTCTGTGACACATCTTTTCTACAGGTGAATCCTAGCCAGCTTGGAGGGAGTCGTACCTGACTAGCTGCACCGGTAATGTACCCATCAACCCATATGAGATTAAACCCAATTGAAATGAACACCTTTTAAAACCTACCCTACTCTCATACCCTAGGTGGCTGATCCAGACAGCAAGTGTGATCACGGCCAGGTCTCTTCCCCCTTTTTTTCCCCCACGTCCTGATGAAGACCCGCAGCCGAGGAAGCAAAAATCCCTAGAGCATTAGGGTCGAAACGTCGACACTTTTTATTCATATGCCTGTACCCTGTATTGCCCCCGTTTGTCCCCTTGAATAGTTTGGACAGGCTTGTTCAACTAGCGGAAGTAACACCGCTTGATTGTTGTTTTTTGTAAATATTTGAATTGTACTTCAAAACTGCTTCTGTAATTCCTTCTTTTCACTTGAGCACCCCTTTTTCTCATCCTTGACTATAACTCTTCTAGTCTTTGCGCCGTGTATTAGTAGAATTTATGATATTGTAAATAATTGTGTTTGTTTGCCTTTTGATAAATACAAATTCGAAATGTGGTTATGGTGTTCATTGCTCGTTCAATAATTTTTTCTCCCATGTAGCTTGATTTCACAAATGCAGATTGAATCGCATTCCTAATTTTAAAAACGTTTTGTTGATAAAGTCAATCGAATCAATAGTCTAGGGCCATTGTTTTGCTTATATCAGTTATACCCAGGTCCTTTGATTTTGTGGGTGATACCCCATTGATTTAATGATGACATCTTTTCTACAGCCAACTGATTTTATCCTATCACGCGCCATGAAAAATTGCACATCTGACCACAGGGCATGAGAGAATTTTCCCTATCAGAATAAAAGGGCACATAACAGTCAATGATTCTCCTCAATTGGCCATTACTGCCCAGGAAATGCGGCTGGACCAGCACTGAGAAAGACCACTGTGCCACCCCTTGCCCTTTAACAGGTTCAAACCTATCTGGCGGAACATCCATTGAGGTGCAAACTGAACACACGTCACTTAAGTAGCTTATGGTCATGAACGGCGAAATACCAAAGCGGTTACCATGGTCTGTCTCCCTCCAGAGTTGGATTACCATTGATCACAAAGCAGTAGCGCCTTATGAAAATGCAGAAGGACTTTGTAGTAAGTTTAGCAGATATGAAAATTGACATCTACCTAATGAACATTAGCTGGCTGCTCTAATCTACTCTTGGGTGAGCAAGATATGATGAGTCCCTAAAACACACCTATAGTTATTTAGGTTATTCCTCTTTCAGCCATCCATTTTCAAACCTTAGCCTGACAGCTTTGAGACAGACGACCGGGTTTTGAGCTCCTAATGTGATTTACAGTAGCTTATGCTACTTGGTAACCTTAGTATCGTTCACAAATACTATTAAAATATGTGACACAATTGAAAGGCTTTTATTTAAAAAAAAAATCACTAATAAAATAGCCACATGTGACTACCCAGGGCTGGTGAAGTCTCCCAGCATGGTAGAAGGTGAGACCCGCGCTCCTTCTGCAAGTCACATTCTTTACCCTACCTCAAGCCATTTTCATTTAACTCCCGTTTAACTTAAAACTAGAAGGGTCCCAACACAGAAAAAACTGACAGTTGATTTACCCCGAACTGGAATTTTACCACAGGATAGCTTTCAAAGGAGACCTCAGCAACAGGTAAAGACAAGAAGTTATTGATAGCTCACAAGAAAAAGGGTGTGTTAGTGAGTTATGTGCTTGTAAATGAGTTATGCATTGATCAGCTGATCACAGTTTAGAACCCCAGCAAGGTGGACTCTGCCTTCCATTCTTCCGAGGTCAGTAAATTAAGTACTCTTAAACTGGGCATTGCATTGTTCTGTCGCATTTGTATAACGCCTAATCTTACCAATATTTATTTCCTCTGGGCGCAGTGACCCCCTTGTATTATTACAAACCATCTTTCAGACTGCTAGAAGGCCTTTCTGCCACAATCTAGGGTAATGTATGACAATTGGTGTGAGTTCAGATAGAGAAATGTTGTTGTGTTGCAGTTTCTTGGCATAAAATTCAGACACAGGAGAAAAATGGCCTTAGGGTAGGATTTGGGTTAGGGCAGGATTCGGTGAAAAGCAAGATCACGTATTTGACAGGATTCCTTATACACCAGCATTCAGTGTAAGGTAAGATTCGGGCAAAGACAGGATTTGACGTAAGACAGTATTTGGGTATAGGCCATGGTTTATTCGATCACCAGAAATGAAAAGGCGCAGACTGCATTTTGACGACCATAAATGTCTGCGATTGATCCCAATGTATAAATATGCATTATGATCCCAGAGTTATCAAATTCCCACAGTAGGCTTGGCAAAAAAGAAAAATCTGTCCGTAAAATTTGGACATTTGCGAATTTCATGCAATGTGAGTCTCTGCCCATGGGAAATTGATTTGCACAGATGGTGGCTTAAGGGAGGCATAACATGCACAAAGCCTTCTACTGCTAGCATTTCATGTGACTTTTGAATGTGGGGTTTGCTCTTGTATTCAATTCTCAGTAAAGATCGCAGCAAGTGAACCTGGTAACTTCCAATACATTTAATACCATTTTGCAAAGTAAAATTTGTATTTTATCTCCCAGTGACAGTAAATTAAGGGAGGCGTTGGAAGTACTCATCACATTCTGAGGAGAAAGGCTAGAGGAGTCAACGGTGTCTAGTATTGAAAGGTCTGTGATTCAGTCCTACACTGAGGATTAGAGGGAGACGCTGAAGACGCTTTAACAATATGTGGAGTCAATGGTGCCAGGACTGAAAGGTTCAATGTTTCGACCTGATAGCAGGGAATGGAGGAAGAGGTCAAAGACATCGTCATATTCTGAAGATTCACTAGTGTGAGCATTGGAAGTTTGTGCGGTTCACTTCAGCAGCGTCAGCAGAGGAGGTTGAATAGGTCGTCATATTCTGAGGAATAATCGGTTTCCAGGCTGCAGTGTTCTGTGGTTAGTGACGCGTGTTCCATCCGTAATGAAGAGTGGGATTGACTGCAGTGGGATTTTCACAATAAAGAGTCCTTTTATCCGTGGCTGTAAAAAGAGCTATGCAACACAAAGGCTGGAGGCTCAGTAAGCCTGTTGCCCTTTTCGTCCTGTCCAAGGTGCAGGCTCTGTGCCATGCCAGTGAGTGAAGCTTGCACAGTCATTGCTGCAAGTACCAAGCGAAACCGCAGCTCTGACAGTCCATTGTAAAAAAAAAAAAAAATTGTCAATCCATATTTGTAAAGTGCAAACTACTCACCCTTAACCCCTTTGCCGTGGGGGTTAATTCCCCCGCTGTGCTGGTGGGGAGGGGGGCGCGCACAGCGCCCGCATGCTCATGACGAGCTCAGCTCGTCATGAGGCATGGCGCTCCTGTGCTCATCACGAGCTGAGCTCGTCACAGGTGCACCGGTTCCCATGGAACGCTCAGCACAGTACGGGAATTATCCCCGCATGCGAGCGTTCCACGGCTCATGACGGACTTAGCTCGTCATGAGCACCGTGCCTCATGACGAGCTCAGCTCGTCATGAGCATACAAAGTGTTAAGGATCTCAAGGCGCTGGGGGCCGTCGTGGAAATTAAGTGAGCTATTGCCCAGAGTCACATGGTGCTGAGCTGAGCTGCCGTGGGAGCCGGGGATCAAACCGTGAACTCTGTGCTCCGAAGTCAGCTGCCCTGGCCGCTGGCCACACCTCTTCACTACCATTGTAATAAGCGAGTTACCATGCCCCCCCCGGGATGGCCTCATGCCATTGATAGGGAGTCAGAGTCCACAGCTGTATGGATGAGGACCACCGTTTTCATCATGAGCACCATGCTCCTCCTGATCACCAGTGTAAATGGTCAGTGGGTGGATATGCTGCCATCCTAATGTTGAAACCCAAGATCTAAACCACTTCAGGGGAGAAGGTGCTGCTTGTGGAGAGTCAGGGACTTGTACAGCACACTCTGAAAACCAATGTGTTTTTCTACGACTACCAGACGCTCTGCTAGTGCCAAGAAACTTTTTTTGTTGTTGTTTTTTTAAAGTTTTCAAAAACCTTTATTGGGTCATCTTACAATACATGGCTCTTCGCCTACAACCCGGAGGCCGGCAGCAATCGTCCAGCAGTTAAACAATAATCACAGCTGTTTGGCCAACATCCTCAGTGGCAGGCAGCGCAATATGCAAAGTTGTGAGCGTAGTCAGTCATGGAATTTGAATCAGCGTATCTCTACATGGAACGGCAAATAGTACAGCATCGATATGTCACATTGCAGCGGTTAAAGTCACATATTATAGCCAGTCATACATGACCCATTTTCCCCCTCGCACATACCGTCTCGGTTTCTCAGTGTAGGCATACAACATGTCGCTAACGTGTCCTCCCCCCGTATATTCTGGCGTTGGTGACTAACTGAGTGCGAGCTGTCCTGTCCGGGGGTCAACATCTTTCATTCTCAGCCATTCTGCAAATGGGGCCCATATATCCTTTGGTCTAGACCTTTCCGGCATCTGTTCCCAATAACCCTCAAGTTGATCTTTACAGTATACAACTGCCTTTACCCAGGCCACCGCCACCGGGGGTTGTCTCTTTCGCCAGTGTATGGCCACCTGTCTCTTTGCCATCAGTAGCAGCATTGCCGTGAGTTTCCGTCGCCTCACCGGGATATCTCCCACATAACCCAATAGCGCCAGGCTGATTGTCCTCTCAACAGTGGTGCCTATTATGTGTTCAATGTGCGTGAGGACCTCCTCCCAGTAGCGGGAGACCTCCGTGCACTCCCATGCCATGTGTGTGAAGTGGGCGTTGTGCACATTGCATCTCCAGCACCTGTCATCATCCCTCAGTCTCATACGGTGCATCTGAGTAGGCGTGCGGTATAAGCGATGCAAATAGTTAAAATGAATGAGCCTGAGCCTATAATTGGGCGACAGATACTGTAGTTGGGTACAGCAATAAGACCACTGTTCCTCCGTAAGTTCCAGGCCTGCCTCATCATTCCAAGCCTCCCGCGATCTAGGACTTATGAGTGGGTTTTCCTTCTGTGTGATGCTATAAATGCGCGTGACTAACTTGTAAGGCGAGGCTTTTGCTAGAATGTTTTCAAGCGCCGGTAGCGGAGGCGGTTCGTTTGGGAAGTCGCCATAGGTGGCCTTGCACGCGGCTCTCAGCTGGTAGTAGAGCAAGGTATCGGACGCCGTGGGAGCCTGCGTGCCACACATAGCCTGCAGCGTCAGGAATGTCCCTGCCGGGTATAGGTCCCTCCCTTTGTGTAAGTTGTGCGCCTGCGCTCTTTTCGCTACTGCTGCATCCATCAGCGGTGTCAGCAATGGATTGCCCCTCAAGGGCATCGACGGGGCGTATAGTTTGTCAATGTGTGCTCTATTCGCTATCTTTCTCCAAGCCCATCTTACACTTTCGGCGGTGTCAACATCTTGTCGTGGGTGCTTGTAAGGGTGAAATACTGCCGTGTTTAAGGGGGTAGGGGAGACTCTATCTATTTCAATCGCTACATGTGGTTGGTAGGGAACTGGATGTAGCCAGTAATGTAGGTACTGCGCTTGCGCGCTGTAAGCATATAGGGCCCGATGTAGGTCGGTCGGTAACGGCCGAAAATCGGTATTTTCGGCCGTTACCGATCGGAATAGAGACAACGGGATGTAGGAGGCCGAAATCCTGCGAAATCGGCGATTTTACCGAATCGGAAAGTCACCGAGTCGGTCGGATTCCGAATCGGAAAAAAGTAGGAATCGGAAAAAATATCCGATTCGGTAGATTACCTAATCGGAGATTTTTCCGATTCCTACTTTTTTCCGATTCGGAATCCGACCGACTCGGTGACTTTCCGATTCGGTAAAATCGCTGAATTGGTATATATTCCGAATCGGTGAAAATCCGATTCCATGCGAAAACCCTAAGATTGAGATGTAGGTAAGCACTGAAATACCGATTTTGCTCCAAATTCGGTATTTCAGAGTCGGAAATTACCATGGATTGGAATCAGGTGGTAACCAGGTGCAACCTATAAAAAAGGACCCAAAATGCAGTTCTACTTGCAACATGGCAGCTTTCTATGTCATAGCAAGACGGCTACGGCTACAGCAGGAAGGAGAGAGGGAATGGCAGAGAGAGGAGCAGGTGTACAGGCAGAGGGTGACCCTGTGCATGCTGACAGATCCAGAGATCCTACAGAGGTACAGGCTGGAGGCAGACACCATCAGAGACCTCATCAGGGACCTCCAACCCCTGTTGCAGCACCCCACCCCAAGGGCACATGCAATCCCTGTGCAAGTGCAGGTGCTATGCTGCCTACACCTGCTGGCGTCTGGCAGCTATCAAAGTGTAGTTGCTGTGGCAGGAGGGGTGACCCAGAGCAGCCTGTCAAGGTTCTTCCACAAGTTCCTTGATGCCATGATCCAGAGGATGGACCACTACATTTCCTTCCCTTCCACCCATGCAGAACTGGCACAGACAAAAGCTGAATTCTATCAGATGGCAAGATTCCCCCACATCATTGGCTGCATAGATGGCACACACATACCGATTTGCCCCCCTGCTGACACGGAATACGTATACCGCAATCGGAAGTCACGGCACACCATAAATGTGCAAGTGATATGCAATGCCAAGTGTGTGATCACTGACCTGGTTGCAAAGTTTCCGGGGAGTACCCATGACTCCTATATCTTCCAGAGTAGCGGAATTTATGCACGGCTGATGGCAGGAGAATTTGGCGAAGGATACCTCCTAGGTAAGACACAGTGTCAGACCCCCATAACCAAAATTGCAGTGTGAAATACATGTATGCATGTGAGTAATGTTACCCCTTCTCCTTCTAGGCGACAGTGCATATGCCCTACGCTCGTTCATTCTCACACCTTACCTCAACCCCTCAACACCCAGCCAAAGGAGGTACAACCGTGCCCACAAAAGCACGAGGAACGTAGTGGAAAGGACCTTTGGCATCTGGAAGAGCAGGTTCAGATGTCTGCACAAGAGCGGAGGTGCAAGGCAATATACCCCCATCACCTGCTGCAAGATTATTGCTGTCTGTGCAATGTTGCACAACCTTGCAGTCAGGAAAGGCACTGAGGTAGAGTTATCCGACTACGAGGACCCTGACGATGACAATGCTGTGCCACTACCACTACCTGCTGGAGTCTCTACACCATCTGACGGCAGATACAGGCGTCAGGAGATCACAGACAACTATTTCTGAGTGAGTACAGATGCACAAACAGGTCAATGTATGTTTTCAGAAATTAAATTTAATAATGTTGCATCAACGTTACTGCACTGATGTGCAACAAAAGAAAAGTTAAACAACAAGGGGTAGGAATGTCCAATGTCCGGGTTGCCTCACCCGCAGTGGCAGTCCTATTTTTTGCTGCGCTTAGCAGGCCCACTGGGATGAGCCTCACCCCCTTCTGAATGCCCTGCAGCCTCAGCTGAGCGCCTGCTGCTCCGGCGCGGCTCTGACGCAGCGCTGGCCAGGCTGCTGCGGCTGCTGCTGTCCCCAGCCTCGCCCAGGACGGGATTCACTACGGTGTTGGAGATGAGTAGTGTCTCCATGGCTGTTGTTATACGGCCCATGCCCCTAGTGACCTCGGACATGTTCTGTGTGAGGCTGGCCTCCATGTTTTCCCCACGTTGGCATAGCTGGGCAGTCGCAGCCGCAAGGCGGTTGAGTGACCTGTTCGTGACTCGTGCATCCCTGCGACGACTCAGCTCATGGTCATCCAACCTGTTGCAGAGCTGGGTGATGGCAGTGGTCATTCGGCCAATTGATGTCGCTATTTCCTTGTTGCTGTCAACGAAGGTCTTGAAGCCCTGTGTCATCTCACCCATCTGCAGGTTGTGCAGGCGCAACTGGCGATGGCAGGCCAGGATGGATTTCGCCTGCATCCTCTGTATCGTGACCATGCTGGTCTCCAGCCCTGCGAAGACGCTGCCTCCCGGTGCTGGTATTGGGCTGCTGGTAGCACGTGGCCTACGTGGAATTCTGCTGCCCTGCTGTGTGTGCTCTGGTGACGCTGGTGTCACGGGGTCTTGTGCAGGAGCCTGACCCGCTGCCCCCTCCATGATGACTAATGGAGCTACTATTCTCCTCCGGGCCGGGGAAGTGGCAGGTGCAGGGTGGCTCTGTGGTGGTGTGTTCTCCGGGGAGAATACCAATGAGGGCGACTGAGACTGAGACAGTCGGGGGGAGTGTGGAGTTGTGAGGGAATGTCCTGTGTCCTCCTCATTTGCCAGGGCACAGCTGTTGTCCTCCTCCTCCTGTGCTGCTGCACTGGTGCTTGCCACCGCCGCACTGGCTGTTGGTGCTGGAGCTGGTGCTGGAGCTGATGCTGCTCCCCCGCCTGATGGTGCCCCTAGGTACAAAGAAGCATTTGTCAAGTGGGTGCTAATGTGTTCCAGTCACAACTATTAAAGCATTGCACATCTCATTACAAACACGTTGATGCTGTATTACAGTTATTTATCTCATGCTTCTGCTGTGGCATTTTTGGTAACTTTTGCAGAGTACATTTATCAAGATGCATTGCTCATGTCTGTTGCTAGCAGTACTGGCCTGGGGTTTGGCTGTGCATTGGGTCTGTAGGGGAGGTGTCTGGTATGATGTGTCAAGTTGTGCATGCTTCTTACCTGTAGCTGTAGCTCGGGATGAGCTATCCAGGTCCCCAATTCCCACGACACTGGCCCTCTCGATGGTGGTCGCCACTAGTTCCTCCAGCTGAGTGAGGGGTGGCGCACGGTTTGTTCCTCCTCCAGTGAGTCCAGCCTGCTTGTGCAGGTCGGCCAGTTTGCGCTTGGTCACGCCACGGATGTCATAAAACCTCTTCTTGAGGTCGTCTAGGCTCCTGTGGGTGACACCAACTGCATTCACTTTCTCCCCGATGTCGATCCACAGCCTCCTCTTGGTGCTCTCCGGAACAGTGAGGGACTGCCTGCCATATAGCTGGGTGTGCACCCTCACCACCTCCTCCACCAAAGTTTGCAGCTCCATGGTGCTGAATTTTGGATTGCGCTTACGCGCTGCCTTCTGGCTCTCTGTGCTGGTGTCCATGTCTCACAGGGATCCTGCTCACAATGCTGCTCTCTCTGTGTTTGCTCAGCTCAGGCAGCTTTCCAGAAAGTTCTGATGAGTTGCACCTGCCTGGGTTGCCACACCCTGTGGGGGAGGGTGCTTACAGCTCATTGGCTGATGTCTTCAGTGTCACTCAACCTGCTCGGCAAAACGGCATTCTCCGAATCGGTATTTTCCGAATCGGTATTTTCCGAATGTGTTCGGTAATTACCGATTCGGAATGTATAATGCCTTCCTATTGGCCTTTCGGCCCATGGGGCGTATTTATTATTCCGATTCGGCGTTTACCGATTCGGCGTTTACCGATTCGGTTGGTTCCGCATTTTTTTTTTTTCGATTCGGACTTGTCCGACCCGGCCTATACCGAATCGGTAGTTGGCGATTCGGTACGTATCGACTCTCGATACCGAATGCTACCGATTCGGTATTTTTCCGATGATTATTTCCTACATATCATTTTCCGATTTTGAAATACCGATTCGGTACGGATCGGTATTTTAAAATCGGTAAATGCGTTTTACCTACATCGGGCCCTATAGTTCGAAGTCTGGAGCCCCCAGACCACCCTGTGAAAAGGGCAAAGTCAATACCTGCCAGGAGACTCGAGGCTGTTTATCTGTCCATATTAGGACCAGCACCGCAGTGCGTAAGCGTTTGAAAAAGTGCACATTCAGGGGAATAGGCAGGTTTACAAAAAGATATAGCAGCTTGGGAAGTATTATCATCTTTGCAATGGCGATGCGTCCTGTCAGAGACAACGGAAGGTTTTTCCACCTAGCCACCTTGCACTCTATCCAGTCTATGGCTCTGCCATAGTTCAGCGTCCACAGTTCCTGTAGCGAGCGGCTCAGCTGAATGCCCAGATAGCGCACCCCCTCAGTCGCCCACCCTATAGGAAATTCTGAGGAAATCGGAGCTGTATCGTCAGTCAGTGGGAACATAGTGGATTTGGTCCAGTTAATCTGTATGCCCGTATCTAATGAACTCACGCATGATCGTGTCAAAGTTCTCCCGGGGATTATTGAGCTAGATAGTTATGTCGTCTGCATATAGGGAAATAAGGATTCCCCGCGTAGTGAAGCCTATGCTCTTATGGGCATGCTGCTGTCTTAATTTAGCTGCCAGGGGTTCCGTCGCGATAGCAAATAGCAGGGGAGACAGTGGGCAACCCTGCCTCGTGCCTCTGGTTATTTGGATAGGCTCAGATGTGCGTCCGTTCACTCGGACCCTGGCAGAGGGGTCGGTGTACAATAGCTGAATTTGTTTCAGGAATAGAGGGCTGAAACCCAGCTGCTGCAGCAGGGTAAACAGGAAGCTCCACTCCAAGGAATCAAACGCCTTTGTGGCGTCCAGTAGAGCCGCCGCTGCTTGCACGTGGGGGGCCAAATAGTGGAGCACACCAAAGAAGGTTCTCAGGTTATGCGCTGTGGATCTCCCCGAGACAAATCCCGCCTGATCTGTTAGTGCGATTTGCGGTACCATGGGTGTCAGCCGATCCGCAAGCAGTTTAGCGTAAATTTTAGCGTCAAGATTAATAAGGGACAACGGGCGGTAAGAGTCCGTTCTAGTAGGGTCTTTATCTGGCTTCAGGATCGTAATAATTATAGCTTCGCGAACTGTGGGCGGCAATCTACCGACCTCAAGCGCCTCCTGATACATCCCATGCAGCCAGGGAGCCAGTAACTCAGCATATTCCTTATAAAAGGCAGCCGTAAGACCGTCTGCTCCCGGTGCCTTGTCCCTTGGCATGGCGCTTATTACCTTCTTAATATCTTCTATCGTGAACGGTAGCTCCATATATTGCCGTGCTCCGTCGTTAAACCACGCAAGGCATATCTCATCTAAGTATGTAATCAGATCAGCCTGCGTCGGGGATACTTTAGAAGTGTACAGCTCCGCGTAGTAAGCAGTGAATTCCCTCAGAATGTCCGGTGGCGTGCGCACCGTCTCACCCCCCATCGTCCGTAGCTCTGCTACATAAGAGGTGCCTCTTGGCGCTCGAAGTAAGTTAGCTAGGGTCCTACCAGGTCTGTCACCTTCACCATATTTACGTGCTTGCGCATGTTTATGTAGGTATACTACCACCCTTTCCGCCTCAGTTTGATATTCCGTGAGTTTGGATCTAATGTGTGCTAGAGTGTCGTGCGATGGGCTGTCCACCTGCCTCCTCTCTAGGTCCTGTAGGTCTCTCTCTAGTCTCTGCAGGGTGTTTCGTATGTCTCGTAGTACACCAGTTTTCAGAGCGATGCAATCCCCCCTTACAACAGCCTTAAAGGCCTCCCACAGCACTCAAGGGGAGTCCACCGAACCCACATTTAATGTGAAGTGCTCTTCGATTCTAGTTCTAAGGCCCTTGCGGAAAACCTGATCTCTCAAGGCCTCGGACGGGAATCTCCACGTATAGGGCTGGGTGTATGCCGGGGGCACTCTGATGGTCAACTGTACAGGGGCGTGGTCCGACAGAGTGCGGGCAAGGTGTGAGGTCTCAGTCACCCACGCGTGTATGTCTCTTGTTAATAACCAGTAATCCAACCGTGACCATGCCCCTCTGTGTTATACAAGTGCCTTCCCTGCGTGTCGGTTTCGCCACTCTCCATGCATCTACCAGTAGGAGATCACTTATCATCTCAAGTAGTAGTTTCGCAGCATTAGGGTGGTGCGTACGTGAGGCTCCCTGTCTGTCTAGTGTCGCAGATAGTGGGACATTAAAGTCTCCACCCCACAGTATTGCTATAGGGCCTAGTTTCTGCATTTTGTGCCATAACTCCCCATAGACCTCAGGGCTGTCGGTGTTAGGACCATATATGTTTACTAGGGCGACAGTCGTATTATACAGTGCTCCCACTAGTATGATGTATCTGCCCTCTCTGTCAGTAATCGTGGAGTGTGTTCGCCAATGTAGGCCCTTCTTAAATTATTTTCGCCACCCCTCTAGATTAGCTAGAAAACCCAGCCGCAACAATCACCTCCCACCTCCTGTTCCTCAAAGTGGTCGTGTCTGTAGGGAGTAAATGTGTTTCCTGTAGCATACATATGTCTATATCATGCCTCGCCAGGTAAGCGTGTGTGAGCCTAATTTCCCGTCGGTCATTTAGACCCCCTAATATTCCACGTGAGACATTTCAATGTGTTCATACACAGTCGTGCGTGTCGCCATATCTCAGCTAAGTCAAGAACATCTGTAAGTGACAGTCGCCAATACTGCGACTGTCTAGCGGGTATGCCAACCGGCAGTCCCAGAGTGCAGGAACAACACACACCAAGCACGTCACATATATCGCATATCTGACAGTCACAACACTCCATTCCAGTGGTATGCTCGACGACCCAAAAGATAACAAAAATGCAAACAACAACAAGTTTCCCCTCCTCCCACCTCCCACACCAACCCCCCAACTAGGTTGTGTATCATGTTTCCCCCATCCCAGCACACTTCCCTGTCTGCAGTGCAGTAGCATCGATCAGGGATCAGTTCAACTAGTGCAAGAACTGCGGGAATCATCCCAGAGGGTACGCAGGGGGACCACCTACTGCCCTGTACTCGTGACAGGGTGACCACGCGCTGCTAGGAGCACCGCCTCCCCGGAACCCATCGAAACCATAGCGCACATCATGTCAGATGAGAAGTCCAGGTCTTCTCTCTCCGCAGATACGCCTCTTTCCCCTTCGCCGCGGCACAGGCTCAGGCAGCGTGTCTCAAATAGGAAGCGCAGGGAGACATCATTCAACATCACTGAGTTGGTCTGGCACACTCTGCTCGCCCTGATTTGTCTTTTGCTTTTCTTCTTTCACCAAGTGCTTAGCATATTGTAGTGCAGCTTTCGCATCAACGAAGAACGTCGACTTTCCTGGACCCTGTACTCTCAATTTTGCCGGATAGATCAACGCATATTTCGCCCCCGTTTGTTGGAATATCTTCTTTGCTGGTATGAATTCCCTGCGGGCCGCCTGTACTTGGAGAGTAAAGTCCGGATATATTTCTATGTTATTGCCGTTATACTGAATCTTGCCTTTTTCCCTGGAAAGTCGCAGTATAGCGTCTCTGTCCCTGTAGTTCAGGATTCGGGCCAGTAATGGCCTAGGCGGGGCCCCCGGTTTTGGCGTTGGCCCTAGTGATCTGTGTGCCCTTTTCACTAAGAACATTGAGGACAAGCCATCGCCAAAGAGGTCTTTCAGCATGGTCTCCATGTATCACTCCATGTTCGGGATGTCCGTGGATTCCGCCACGCCCGTGACGCGTACGTTATTTCGGCGCGATCTCGCTTCCAAATCCTCATTCTTTTGTTGTATCAGTTCCAGAACCTTATCCATGCCCCGAACCTTCTTCTCCAGCTCTGTCTGGCCCTCATCAGTTTCAGTTACCCTAGTTTCCAGTATGCTCACCCTGCCTTCCTGCTTGTCCATGCGTCTAGTAATGCCATCCATTCGGGCAGCCAAGGTGTCCATCTTAGCGTCAATTGCCTGCAGGCTTGTTTTCAGGTCCTGAAAAATGTGGCGAATATCCTCGGCTGGGAACTGGTGCGTGCCCTCATTGCCAGTATCCGGCTTAGATTGGTCCTGGGTCGGAGCCTTCTGCTTTGTTTTGTCAAATGTAATTTTCGGTTGCTGGGTATCTGGCTTCCCCCTTGCGCCACCAGCCTCAGCTATGCGCGTCCTGCACTGCAATCCGTGCCACTCAGTTTTCCAGCTCGGGCACTAGCGCTCCGCTCGCGTGATCAGCTTCCCGTGGCAGCTCAGACGTCACCTGTCTGCGGGTCGTCTTTCAAATCACACCACGCACATGCCTCTCAGTCCCCGTATCAGCAGCAGAGCCACCAGTTAGGCACGTGTTGTTATGCCTATGTTCCCCCCTGCGCGGCCATCAATGTGCGCCAGAAAGTTTCACCAGGGGCCACGTGTCCCGGGCCTCTAATCAGTTCTCTGCCTCAAGACACAGCTCACCTCAGGTCGCTGCGTCTCTCAGACCAGGCAGCCGGTTTCAGGATTCCTCGGCAGGGCTCGGGGAGTGCCCAGTCTCGTCGCCAGCAGCCAGCAGGGAATCGCAGTGCGGCTAGGCAGGCCGTCCTTTCTTAAAATGGCGGCTTGGTTGCGACTCCCCTCGCGGGAGAAACAGCTCCGGGTGCTTCTACGCTGCCGCGTCCGGGCGGCTCAACAAACTCCACAGGAGCCCTGATCGGCCCCTCTTCGCTCTTGTCGTGTCGCTCACGTTGCTGGCCGCATATAGTGGAGCTCAGCAGGGGGATGCTCATCTTCCCGTCTTCCCTTGTAGCAGCCGCTTCGTCCCGCTCTGAGTCTCCGGCCGGGAGGTCCAGAGGTCCCGAGCAGCAGCACGCTCTCAGACACGTATCTGCCGCAGGGGTCCCGCATCGGCCAGCGGCCGTTATCGCACTCCAGTCGCCAGCGATGACCCGCAGCAGCTCTTGGCACAGCCGCCGCTCCGGACTCCTCACACTCGGGCTGGGTGAAAATCCAGTCCCCGGACCAGTCTACTCGCGTAGGCCGCGCCCCCTCAGTCAGTCAGCGGACAGCGGAGCCGTGTTCACGCGTCTCAGGGATCCGGTTCCGCCAGGGAGGGGACCGGAGGATCGGTCAGACCGGTAGGCTCCGCGGGGGTCCGAGGTGGAGTGTCAGCTATAATGATAAATGCCGCATTATTGGCTTGGTCGGCGGAGCCGCCGAGTTAAGCGGCCATTTCGCTCGGTGGTCAGACCACGCCCAGTGCCAAGAAACTTCAGTGAAAAATGCCCGCAAACAAATAAACATACAGATAACAACCAATGCCACAGATTTGTTTGCAGAGCTCACTGTTATGCCGTAAAAAGACCTCTTGTGACTGCTCAAAGAGAAAAAAAAAACAAGATTATTCTTACCTAACGCATGGGTTTTCATACAGATGCCTTGAGCGTATGCATTAGTTTACTAAGCCACACGTGGCTGAAACTAGCTTTTTCCTAACAACCAAACGCCAAAACACAGCATTCATAGAGGAACGATATAGCATCAGATCCGCAGCAGACAGTGGGGGAAACTACACATTAGTGCTGTTTAACCTCTGAGCATCATTCAGTACAATTTAACACACTAAAATATAATGGCTGTCATGAGCAGGCACTTCAGTGATGTGTCGTTTCATATAGTCCGTTCCCAGTACATCCCTCATTCAAATCTGATGCTAAGTTATTTATTTATTTATTTGGCGAACTTGCATAGCGCAACAGCTGCCTCAGCAAAGAGATGTCTCGGTGCTTGTAGCCATGTCAGAAGAGCACAGAGGCTAGACCGTAGGAAATAGGAAAGTTTTGATAGCTGTACGGAAAGACAGACGGCAATCTAGCCGGCATATCTGCACAGGGAGGGAATTCTATTGTTTGGCAGCAAGGTACCGAAAGGACAGACCCCCAGCTCTGAGGCGCTTCACCCAGGGGACCGTAGCCGGGAATTGCTAAGCCGAGCGCAACTGACGTGTGGGTACATAGGGGATCAGCAGATTAAACAAAATATCAGGGGAGGACCATTTTAAGATTTTTAAGGTCAGACAGAGTGCCTCAAATTGAATCCTTTGAGGCACAGGCAGCCAGTGCTGCTGCCGCGATTCGCCCGTCGCAGAGCGCGTTCTAGGGTGCCGCAATAAAACTCGGGCAACTGCGTCCCGGACCCTTGAAAGGTGCGTAACGTCCGCCTTGTTGGCTCCCAGGAAAAGTGAGTTAGCATAGTCCAACCTGGACAGAATAGTTGCTTGGACTATCAACTGGCGGGTGGGTGGGTCAAAGAAGCCTAGCATAGGCCTCAGCCCCCGGAGGAGACCAAAGCAGGTGCCAACGATGCTCTTGAAACCCAAGATTAGAGTCGAACCAAACCCCTAAGTTTTTCACAGCCGACTTAGGGGTGGGGGCACTGCCCAAAAACTCTGGCCACTAATGCTTGCTCCAGAGCCCCTTGTCTTTCCTCACCAGCAGCACTTCTGAGTTGTTGGCATTGAGTTGAAGGCAGTTGGTGGTCATCCACTGCGCGACCGCTGCTAGGCCCGCCTGAAAATGCGCGGTGCCCTGAGTATGGTCTTCAGAGAGGGCCACCACCAAATGCGTATCATCGGCGTACGAAATCATGATCAGACCAGAGTCCCTTGCCACCGCCGCTAGGGGTTGAGCATAGAGGTTAAACAGGACAGGACTTAATGGCGAGCACTTAGGAACCCCCTGCTTGATGACATGAGCATGTGAGAGGAAAGGGGGGGCCGAAACCTGAAATGATCTGTCAGATAGAAAAGAACGGAACCATTCCAGGGCCGGACCTACCACCCAGATCTCCTCCAAGCGGCGCAGGAGGATCTTATGGGAGACCGTGTTGAACGCGGCACTGAGGTTGAGCAGGATGAGAGCTGCAGTCTGTCCCTCATCCAGGATGGTCCGTAGATGTTCACTCACTGCTACAAGCGCAGTCTCAGTGGTATGACCCGGGCGGAAACCGTTCTGGGAGCGATCTAAGGCGCCAATTTTGCTCAGATGACCAGAAAGAATGTTGTTAGTGTGGGCCTCAGCAATTTTAGCGACTCAGGGTTGGAGGGATATGGGACGAAAGTTTTCCAGTTTAGTTGGGTCCAGAGTTGGTTTTTCAGCAAGGAGACCACCCTTGCTAGTTTCCAAGGCGGGGGCACCACCGCCGTGGTAAAAGAGGCATTTGTGATCTGGCGTAAAGGTGTCAATAAAACAGGTAGAGCATCTCTGAATTGGGCAGGCCTCATGGGATCAGTAGGGGAACCAGATTTGACCCTCTTACTTAAAGTAAGGAATTTGTCATGGAAGATAGGAGGGATAGCCGCAAGGATAGTGGTGGGCTGAAGAACAGCAGTGGTTGCAGAGTCCGTAGGGCCAGTGGCAAAGGATTTATAAATAGTTTCAACTTTTTGAACAAAGAAAGTGGCTAGGTCCTTACATTGTTGTTCAGACCTGATCCATAGATTAGAAAGATCTTTCCTGGTTTTAAAATCATTAAGTATTTTGACAGGATTATTGCTGGACTTAATCTCATTGGTAAGGAAGGCCGTACGAGCCTGATGTATGGCCTTGTGATAGCTTTTAATCGCATCCTGGTACAGCTTTTTTGCCCCAGGGTCGTAGGCCCTTCTCCAAGCATTATCAAACCAGGGATTACACTTTGAAAAACGACCCTTTGACCATTTGGCTGGAATCAAGGAGTCTAAAGCATGGAGTATCCAGTCACAGAATGTTTTATAAGCTTGCTCGGGGTCAGTGTCTAAAATAAGGGGGGGGGCAATGCCAGGGTGGACACAGATCTTTTATATTAAGTTTATGCCAGCAACGTCTGAAAGTAACCTTGAGGTTAGTTGTAGGTATGATCTTGGAAAGCAGGACAAAGAAAGTAACTAAAAAGTGATCAGTCCAACACATTCGGCTAGGTGTCTTAACCAAAAAGCGAAGGGATGTTGGAAAAGACCTGATCAAGTAAATGTCCGGCCGAGTGGGTGGGGCCCACTACCAACTGTTTTAATTGACAAGCAGCGAAATCAGCAAGCAAGCTGCTGATTTCGGGGTCATTGGAGTGGTCGAAATGAAGGTTAAGGTCCCCAATACGGCAAAAGTTCGACGCCTTTAGCACCAGTGAGCTAGCAGCATCGATGATAGCTGGCTTAAAATCAGAAATGGAACCTGGGGGATGATAAACTAGTAGGCCAGAAATCGAGGAGTATGCATTAAAGGAGATTGAAAAGCGGGCTCATTCGCACCCGGCCACCTCCTCCTTAATGAATGTGCAGCTGTAACAAGTTTAAAAAATCAATGCTATATCCCCGCCTCTGGACTCCCTATTGAGGGTTAAAATACTGAACCCCAGGGGAAGAGCAAGGCCAGGTTCAGCCACTGAGGCATCAGTCAACCAAGATTCAGTGATAAAAAAACACGTCAGGCGACTCGTCCTCAATGAGGTCATGGATCTCTAGTGTTTTACCATGGAACGGACATTCAGATGTAAAATTTTCATGGTAGGTCTAGGAGAGGTAGAGGACGATGGGGAGCGAAAACTATAGCCACATTCTGGACAGCAAAAAGGACCTTCCGCTACAACAACCCCCTGATGTTCTGGTCTACGGAGTGCCTCGTTCTTTACCCCATTCTCTATAACACATATATGACACCCTTAGCTTTTCTACTACTACAACAGCTATAAGTGCAATTCTTCATGTGCCCCGATGATGTACAGATTTCCAAGCAGCCTTCCGTAAATCCCACAACAAACAACTCTAATCTGGCACACGTGCTCACAACCGTCCGACACAGACTTGTCGAGATTTTCTCAAAACTAAACGCAATAAAAACCAAGGATTTGTGTGCAGCGCCACTTCAAGGACACCACGCTCGGTTCCTTTTTTTAAACTTTAACACTGAGCACAGTGTCCTTGAAGCAAGCGGCACGCTCAGTTTTAAAGTAAAAAAAATAAATAAACAAACAGAGCGCCGTGTCCGTGAAGCAGGCGTTGCGCTCAACAATAAAATAAAAAAGTAAATAAAAAAACAAAGCACACTGCACACCTCTATTCTGGATCCGAGGGTGCAGGCTCCAGCCACGGGACAGAATCTTCCTGCCTCAGTGCCAAACCCAGCGGCATCTAAATGCAGAGCGCGGGCTCACCAATAAAGTTAAAAAAATACAAAAAACAAAGCATGGTGTCCCTGAACCGGCCACTGCGCTGATCCTTTAGCAAGCAAAAAAAATGCAGCGTACGAGATGACGGTGAAGAAGGAGCACCTAAATACAATAAATACAAGCTGTTGCCATTGCGCGAATGAAAAAAATTGCTTACCCAGTAATTGAAGGAGACAGTATAACGCCGCAAGTAAACGATCCAGTCCTGATGGGCGATCACAAAAGGAGACAGGGTGGTAACAAAGAGGGACTAAGAAGCCTCATTATCAATCGGAAGCCAGCATTTAACTAAAGGCAATGACACCAGCCAATGAAAAAGATGGGCAGGGCTTCCACTCCACTTCTAAAACATATCCTACTACAATATGCCTCGCAGAGCGAGCAGCGCATGTGCACTGCAACGCTAGGCAAGACCTAAAAACACTCCACTATGGACAACTAACACGGTAGCCTCTTATCTGATGACCCAGAATAGTGCTTAGGGGTACTGCCAGTGATAAAAAGCACTGTAAATGTGTTACAATATTTAAATAATTCACTTGTGAAACTGTGTTGGGTGCAAGTTCCCTTCCACGTACACAATCAACAGTTGTGCTTCGGTCGCGTTTTTCCATTTTGGTGCCCTTACTATTAAGTAATAGAGAGAGAGTATTGGGGATTTGGATACAGGGTTGGTTCAAGGGTTTGTGCGGCCCTGGGTCAAATACAAACATGTGAGCCCCTCTAAGATGTAACATCCAAAAAAGTGACATTAATTGAACATTCATTTTTAATTGTTGAAATAGCTTTGCAAGAAACTACTTACTAGTGTAGATATCACTAAAATAGCAAAAAATAAAAATATTAATTCTAATAAAATAAGTACATATATTTAAGGCTTCATTATGTGACTGAAAAAGCAAGCCTAAGTCTCTCCAAAACTGATATGATTACTATGGTATTCACTTATAGTTTCTAGTTTAGGGCATGACTAATAGTCCTGGTCAGATTGTTCCAGAACTATACGATGGGACTTCAAGTGACATATCAGCTTTCCCTTTACACTAGTGAAGTTAAAGAGCGGACATTTGGTTTTCAGCAGGCATGGAGGATTAACAAAGCAGCTATATGCTAGATCAGGTGAATTACCTGCAGGAGTTGCAACGAATTAAAGCACAGATTCTAAAACATAAGATGAGACAGCGCAAATGCCATACACGGATGAGGTGGCTAATATATTGGCAGGAAGAAGCACTAAAGGTGGAAGCACACTTGAACACAGAGTACCTAAACATAGCAATTGCTCTCAAACTCCATTGTAATGAGAAGCCAACAGCAGAACTAATTTAAAGATATACAGAAGAGATGACAAAAAAGGGGAAACTGTTTGTGACCAGGACAGTAAAATAGACTGCAAATGCTTTATTGGAAGAAAGTCACTAAAAACATACATTAAAGCAACAAAACAAACAAGGCTTACTTTTTTAGGTAGGTTGAGGAGGTTATGAGTGACTTTCAAAATTATTCTAAAATAATACCAGAGACCTACAGTTTAAACAAATGTAACTCACATGCCCCTAATATCTGAGGTAAAACTTGCCAAATTGCAAAAGGACTAGAACCGTGTCAGTCAAATCATATTCAGATTAAGAAGTAATAATCCTGCACCTGTCCTCAGTTAAATCCACTGGAACTTGGTTAAAGAGATAATTGAATGCAAAACCATTTCCATTGTCCGCAGATCACTCCAGTCACTCTAGTCACTCCTCAGGTAACTAACCAAACACTTTTGGTCTTCCAACCTCCAATGCAAGATCTGCTTCACTGAACCTCCTGGCTACAGACTCACATATGCTCAGTGTATGGCAGATCTCTCCGTGTGCATTGATGTTCTCTATGGGACGCCCCCTCGCTCCTCAGCTGCCCTCCTTCCCAGCAGTACCCATCTCCTGTACCCTACCTTCTACCCTTAGTTCCCACAGGAGGCCAATTCTAAATGTGCTCCTCAAAACAGCCATTTTCCCAGTCCTCGCTGTCACTCCCTGAAGTTTGAGATTATTTGTTGTGGGAGGAAGCGCACTTCATACTGTGTGCCAGGCCTGCCTAGTGACATTCTGCACATGACTATAAGCCATCTGGCTTTGTGAGCACAGAGAGACTAACTCTGTGCACACCAACTTAAGGTTGCAGCAGCCTTTTGGGTTGTGCACCAGCAGCCAAGCCAGCCCAAACAAGAAGTCAATTTTATCTACAATAATAAAAGAAAATCATTTCACCAAGTGGCCTGGCCATAGGTATTGGGGGACTGTTAGAAAACAGAACACATTTTTTGGTATTAAGTTCCACAACCACCATCTCTAAATCAGTCCCTTTTGGAAGACATAGCTGGGCTGGCTGAATAAGTTGATACTCCCGTATGACTAATATGACATATTGTCAGGGCCACTGGAATTATGAGGCTGGAGAGGGTTAAATTATGCAGAAGGGTTAAGTAAATCATTGTGCAATAAAAATACAAGTATGCAGCATAATTCAGCACATTTTGTAATAGTATTTGTAGGTAGGTGGCTCTGTATATACTATACCAAAGTGAGGTATAGTGTGCACAGAAGCCAGTGGATCCCCAGAGGTATAGCAGAGGCTAAAGTAGGTAATCCCTTACTCTCTTTTGTTGTCTTGTCATTGAGCAGTCAGGCTTATCAGAGGGTTGGGTTAAGCATGTGTTGTACACACTAAAGCAAGAAATGATGTCACACACTCAAAGACTGAATCCGGACCAATGGTTTGCATAAAAATGTGATACTTTGTTGTTTTTATTTCAAGAACCAAGATTTACTTAGTAGCAGGTAAGCGACGCTTTCAATTCAATTATATTTTTCAAGATACCGTAGGTACTGGTTTTGTTGAAGCATACAAGTTACTTTGCAGTAGAAAAAATGGGTTGTAAGCTCTTTGGAACACTTGTAATTACTTTAGATTACTTTCTTGTTACTTTCTTTTCCTTTCTAGTACGAAGTGAAACAAACTAATAACACAGTTTAAGCATCACAGTACATCAATAAGTAGGTTAACTCTCTTGAAGGCCATACGTTACTTTGTTGCAGTACAAGACAGGTTCAACACAGAACAATTTTCGGAGAAAAAAACAATATACAATCCTTTGGAGAAAAACAAAGTGTTACGTTTGCAGGTTAGAAAAGGGTTTTGGTAAAGGAGTTTTAAAGGGTAGAACCAAGGTTCCCCAATGTTCAAGTCAGCACTCTAGGTGCACCACCACCAGCGGCACTAGGGTGGCCGAGTGCAGAGTGCAGGGTGCCAATGTTAGCCAATGGGGCCAGGGGTACCTTGGTTTGTGGCTGCTCACAGGCAAGCCACGCGGTTTTGGGAGGCAAGCTCCTGGGGTTAAGCGAAGGACAAAGGGGGTCCCAGGTCAGCACCAAGTCTACACCACCAGCGGCTCAGGTGTGACCGGGTACTTAGGTGGTGTCAGGAGCCCAGTGCTTTCCTATGGACATTTCTGGTCGAGGGAAAAGACTGTAGGCTGGATCCAGAAGACTGGAAGAAGGGAACCAACTACTGGAGGGTGAAGTAGGAGAGTTGCTGAACACCGTTGGTGGACCACCCCACGGCTCAGTGGCTGCGGATGCAGGGGTGTCTTTTCATGTTGGGTTCTTCTCACTGGTTGCGGTCGGGGGACCGTTCAGGATGAGGCTGCAGGCGTCGAGGAGAAGGTCAGAAGTGGTCACCCAATGCTGGTTCCAGGTCAGGATCTCCAGTGGGACCTCGCTGGGGGGTTGAGCCACTCGAACTCGGGCCGTGGGCGTTGGGTGCTGAATGTTGAAAACAATCAGTTCCAGCTGAATCTAGAGTCCTGGCTTGGATTGCTGTTGAACAAATTTGGTTTCCACAGGAGATCAGTGTCTTCTTGGAAGGCAGGGCAGGTCCCCAGGGTTCTTGGAGGCTGCTGGCTGCAGAGCTCGCCGGTTTTAGCTTGCAGGGTTCCAAAGCAGGAGACAGGCGGGTAGGGCTGGGGCCAAAGCAGTTGTCCTCATCCTCTTCTCTGCAGCACAGCTCATTGGTTCTTCTTCTTCTTGTCGAATCTGAATTCTGGGTTCTGGGCTGCCCCCTAAATATTGTATTGAGGCAGTAGCCAATAGGCTACTGTCCTTAGGGTGACTACCCCCTTATTTTGCTCTTTCATACATGGGATGTAGACACTATCCCTATCCCTGTTTGGAGGGTGCCTGCCATCTGCAAGATGGCGGGCACTGAAAAGTGGGCTTCACCGTGCCTCCCCCACCTGAGAGGTTGGCAGAGGTAGGCGCACCTTCTGGGCTGTCCTGATTTTTCCCACTTGGCTTCCCACCGAAAAGTGGGCGGCTCAAGAAGGGGGCATACTCCTGATACCAGGAGAGGCTGGTGGTCATGTTGCAAAGGTAAAAAGGCCTTTGAAGCTCCCCTGCCACAGATGTCTCTTCCTGACCTGGGGAGGTGTGAACAGTACTGCCCAGGAAAGGCTTTGTTTCTGGGACCACGGAGGAAAATATCCCATCTGTGGATCCAGAAAACTTGTCTCCTGGTGGCAGGCTAGGGTTCGCCAGTCAGAAACCAACAAGTGGCTGGTTTGGTTCAGGCTCCCCTCTAGAAGGGACCCCAGAGTGCAGGGAACAATACATATGACGCTGGAATCAGTGCAAGTTTATTATTCTGAGATGTTTGATACCAAACATCCCAGGATTCAGTAAAGCTATTAGGGTGCTAGGAAACTCGTAATGACTAGTTTCCAGACCATATACTCAGGATGGCTTTATTGAGAACTTATACTATCTAATAAGGGCCTTAGATATTATAGGGGCCTGCCTGCTCCTACATGATATGCCCTCGCATGAGACACAGTGCACCCTAACTAAAGGGTAACTTACGTAGGCCTCATATAGTGCTGGGTAGACATGGCAACAAACTGTTTACATAAGATAGCCATGGCGTTCTTTCTCCATATTCCAAAGTAATACAGTCTGTTATCATATCCTTGGTGAATTTGGTGCCATCTTTACTCCATATATTATTCCAGAATTTGATGGAGCTTGTTTGTAAGCCGTCTTCTAAATAGGGGACTACTAATTCCTTGTGAGCTATATAAGAGGAGGTTGAGGAAGGCACTGCTAATAGTCTACAATGGAAAGATTTTCCTGTATCTACAACAATTTACAACTTGTCAGGCCCCACAGGGGAGCCCAGTAATTGACACTAGTGTTAAATTTACTTCTGTATATGGTCAGCAGCTCTCTAATAGGCGTATTCCCAATTTTTGATGCAAACCTAAAAAGGGCTTCTGAGAATATAATAAATGTCACTTATGCTGCTTCCCCATGTGTCCCATATTGGCCATTACTAGAAAAGTTCACACCTAGATATGTAACATTTTCGTTTGCAGCAAGTGCTACTCCCTTGATGAGTTTTCTACTTGGATCTCACTTTCCCACACGTCATGGCACAGGTTTTTAAAAATTAATTTTCATATCCTTTTCCTCCATGTACGATGTGAAGCCGTCAATCAAGAGCCGAACGCCATTACCAGTTCTAGAGATCAAGATGGCATAATTTCCGTCTCTGTTTCTTAGACCTCCTAGGATTTTGCATAGATTAACAGATTTTGTGGCACAACAATGTACATTTTGCAGCACACAATTGCACTTTCTTGGTCATTATTGCAGCACTGTATTTTACTTGCAATGATCCCTTTTCAGCCTTAAATGAATGGAAACTACTCCCTCAGATAATTCCACCTTGGTATATGCATGTTTAAGGTATCCGAGGGTGTTATTTTGCTATTGCCAATTATTTTGTTGACATCAGAGGGGTGAAAGCTTGCACTGATTCTGCCAGGATTCAAACTCATAACCTGCTAGTTATCCTAGAAAGAAAGCCACAAGTGCTTTTCTCCTCAAGTTACTTGGTGCTAAAACATATGGGCCTAGATCTACAAAGGTTTTGCATCAGGTTTGTGTCACCTTTTTTTTAGCCCAGACCCAACGCAAAATCCTAGCAAGACTCCCTGCAGAGACTCTGCTGCATCCTCACACTGTTCACGTCAAGAGCTCAGAACACCCCTCACTTTCCACTCTATAGCAGATATCACTACACCCCTCACTCTTCTCCCTGCACAAAGTCAATGAACCCTCACAACACTCCATCACCGCATGAGCTCCCTGCAGCCTTCACAGCTCTCACTGCACCTCCTAATAGGATCACTCTGCAACTCTCTTCCGTTTTGCAGGTGCTCCCTGTATCCTTCAGGACCCTCACTGCAGGAGCGCTATGCAGAAACTGTCTGCACTCCTCACAGAACTCAGTACAGGAGTTGCCAACAACCTAAACTCTTCTCCGTGCTTAATTCCAGGCAACCCCACAACACTCCCTTCAGGAGCCCCATGAAACCACCATTAATTTTCCAGGACTCTTAGCACCCCTCGCATCCTCCGTACAGGAGCTCATTGCATTCCTCACACTTGCCCATGTTTGAGCAGAAGTAAAGGTGCACTCACACACTCCCTGCATCCCTCGCTCTCTTCCCAACACCTCTCATAGTCCTCTCTACAGGAGGAAAGGATGTGGGTGCAATCCACCTTGTCTTGGTCACTTACAGCCTGATTCATGAAGGTACCGTTTTGCGAGTCTCTAATAGCGATTCATAGCGAATCGCTATTGAGGACTCGCAAAACGGTATTCATGTAGGAATTGCTAAATAAATAGCGATTCCTACATATTCTCTATTTGCGAGTAGCAAATTGCTACTCGCAAATAAGGAATAACTCCCCATTCATTCCTATGGGCCAAAAGGCCCATAGGAATGAATGGGGAGTATCCCTTATTTGCGAGTAGCAATTTGCTACTCGCAAATAAGATAGTGATTTTAAGGGTGCCAGGGGTGTCCAAAGGACACCCTGTAGCACCCCTGAAATGCTAATTGAAACAGGTGTTGCGCACACACATGTCCAAGGGACATGTGTGTGTGCAACATGCAACTTAGAAAAATGCTTTTAAAAGCATTTTTCTAAATTTTTGCTATTTACCGAGAGGTCTGACCTCTCGGTAAATAGCGGCCCAAAATTGCTAATTCGCAATTTTTAAATGTGTCATGAATAGCATTTAAGGAATCTCTAATAGAGATTCCTTAAATGCTAATCCTCGCATGTTTGCTAATTCTTTATTAGCGATTTTTGCATTTGGGATGATGAATCCCAAAAGCAAAAATTGCACTCGCAAAGGGCCAGATTCTGAGAATCTGGCCCTTTTGCGAGCGCATTTACCTTCATGAATCAGGCTGTTATTCCCTGCCTCAGCTACACATTCTCTCCCACAACAGACTGATACCCGTGTGTAGAGGTGGGTGACCCACTAAAAGCTCGATCCTGGCTTGAGCCTGAAGCCTGGCTCTGTCTCAACTCGCAGTTCCATTGAAACCTTGAGCTCATAACAAGCTGTGCTTTCATGTGCCTTCTGCATACAACCCCCGCACTACCTCCATACACCAAGGGGTAACCACAGAACATTAACTACTGATCTAAAAAAGAGAGACATTTAGTAATTGATCTGAAAAAACTGAAACAAAATAACATTTGGATTAATCATGGCTTCCCCGCTTAATGTAAATGTAAATTGATACTTGTATAGCGCACTACTCACCCGCAAGGGTCTCAAGGCGCTTGTACGAATACTGCTGTGGAACCCATCCTGGCTTTCCCTGTGAGGTGTCCACTCCTGGGCACCCCCAAGGTGGAGACCAGGCATCCTTAGCGTTGTGGGGATCAAGCAAGCTATTGCCCAGAGTTGCAGAGTGGGACTCCATGATTGGAATAGGCACCGAGGCGAGATATATCAGGTCCGTGGAATTTTGAGCCCAAGACCCGCCGAGGCAGGGAATTGAACCCTGGTCCCGGGCTAGACCTCTGCATCAGGGTCTGCCGCTCTAACCATTGAGCCACACTTCTCCACAAGTGTGGACATCTTGCTCTTTCTACAAGAATATGGGCCACATACAGGGTTCACATGACAACTGTCTTGCCTCTTAGTTCACTAATGACACTGTCACCATGGTGGGAGCTGGAGCAGGAATAGTTCTAAGTTCATGTGTAAAAACTATCACTTTATAAATACTTTTACAGTGCAGTGCTGGAATGTGAAGTATTAATGAAAAACGTCCACACGCTAACTTTATGTGCAGTTTTTTCCCCAGCACTGTGCTGACCCCAGTGCTGACCCACTTGACCTGAAGAACTTCAAGTTTTTTATGCCCTGAGGGCAACCTCAAATCGTCTGCCCGTTAGTAGAGCTCTTGTCATGCTCCTGACTTTCTGCTTGGGGTAACTGCAAAAGGAAGCGGCTACTATTCTCTCTGAGAGCGTGAAACATTTTGCTTTCATTGCTGAGAGATTACATTTTCTTTTCTTGAGACCACTATTTTTAATATAGCATCCTTTGCGCATCTTAACTGATTTTGCGATTATTTCATGGATTGCAAAAGGATGGGGTCTTTGCTTTCTACCATCCTCTGTAAGTAATGCCCATTGGTGATGGGACAGGATTCTCTATTTTGCTGTGCGCCCTGCAGGACACCCTGCTCTTCATTCATGTAGGGGCAGGGCTCAGTTCACACATAAGGGCATTTTAGGTACCCATCTAATCGCTGTTATCATTCAAATGCAAAGATTAGATTTCTGAAGCCCTTAAAGACCGGGCCTCGTAACACTGAAGTAAGGCGGTGTTCTGATGCAGGCCCCTTACTTGAGAGCAACTGCAAGACCCTGACAGCTGCCCACACTGCCCACCATGCCTAGCAACGGCCCTTTTTAGAGAAGTATGAGAGCTTGAGTGTGGTTGGAGAAGAGAGTAGGAGTATACTTCCTGGAACAGAGAGGACAGAATGTATCTGAATGGATAAGCACAAAAAGTGAGAGAAGCATTATTGTAAAGACAACACTCGTAGGGTTTAACCCCAAAAACACAGAAAGAAAGCGATGACAGGAAATCATTGTTTTTTCTCTAGATGCTGTGGTGAGTCCTTTTATTCATTAGTTTACACGTAACAGCCGAGGCGTTAAGTACTGATCCCGGTGGGGCAAGTGTCCTCAGGTGTTGCCGGCGCTGTGGCGAGTGCTGGATTTGCTGGGACTTGTAGGCTGTTAGTCCCTCCCAGCAGACAGGTGAGAGTGTGGCAGGGCGATGTTGTTTCCTACACCTCCTTTCCGCCCCCGGCAGGAGCACGGCAATGCTCCCCTTGTAGAAGACAGCAAATGGCCCCAACAAGGTACGGCGGCAAAGGCAAGCCCCGTCAAACTCCTCCACGAAGCGGCACCCGCGCCAGCGGGTGCTGCGAGGGGTTAAATACTGGTCCGGGTGGGGCAACTGTCCTCAGGTGTTGCCGGCGCTGTGGCGTGCGCTGGGTTTGCTGGGACTTGTAGGCTGTAAGTCCCTCCCAGCGGACAGGTGAGTGTGTGGCAGGGCGATGTTGTTTCCTACTCCTCCTTTCCGCCGCCGGCAGGAGCACGGCAATGCTCCCCCTGCAGAAGACAGCAAATGGCCCCAACAAGGTACGGCGGCAAAGGCAAGCCTCGTCAAACTCCTCCACGAAGCGGCACCCACGCCAGCGGGTGCTGCAAGGCGTTAAATACTGATCCCGGTGGGGCAACGGTCCTCAGGTGTTGCCGGCAATGTGGCGAGCGCTGGGTTTGCTGGGACTTGTAGGCTGTTAGTCCCTCCCAGCAGACAGGTGAGCGTGTGGCAGGGCGATGTTGTTTCCTACTCCTCCTTTCCGCCCCAGGCAGGAGCGCGGCAATGCTCCCCTTGCAGAAGACAGCAAATGGCCCCAACAAGGTACGGCGGCAAAGGCAAGCCCCGTCAAACTCCTCCTCGAAGCGGCACCCACGCCAGCGGGTGCTGCGAGGCGTTAAATACTGATCCGGGTGGGGCAACTGTCCTCTTGTGTTGCCGGCACTGTGGCGTGCGCTGGGTTTGCTGGGACTTGTAGGCTGTAAGTCCCTCCCATCAGACAGGTGAGCGTGTCTCCTTCACCCCCAGAGGGTGAAGGAGAGTGATCCCAGTGGCTGGGGCTGGTGAAGAGGAGCGAGAGGAGATGAAAATGAAGACTCCAGGGGGATGTGATATGCCCCCAGTAGGTAGGCGACCTTTGACCTCGCCTGGGACCGACGACGAAGCCCGTGGGGCCCCATCCCAGTTGCAAATATGCCCCCGGGGTGGGTCACGTCCCCAGGGCTGCCCCAGGAGGAAGCAAAGTCGGGGGCACCATCGCACCCCCGTGAAGGAGTCCACCCTGGCCCCCTGTGATGCAGAAGAAGGGGTGCGCCATCACGCCCCAGTGAAAAAGGTGCCCCGGGACCCCATTCCCGGGCCCTGAAGAAGTAAAGTCGGGTGAATGTCGTCATGCCCCCCGCGAAGATGTGCCCCAAAGCCTGGGAGCGCCATCGCGCTCCCCGTAAAGATGTGGGAGGCGGGATGCCAGGAGCCCACCCTGGCCCCCGGCAAACAAGCAAAGACGGGGAGCGCCGGCGCACTCCTCGTGAAGAGGAGGCGGGGGCTCGAAGTAGCGGAGGGTGCCCGGGACCCCATGCAGAGGCCTAAAGTAACAGAGGGGGCTGGGAGCCTGGGACCCCATCCCTGGGCCCGAAGAATAGCCGGAGGCCGGTAGAGTGCCGCCGCACTCCCCGGCAGTCCAGCCATACCGGGGGAGGCGGACGCATCTGCCCCCTAGAGCGGGCAGACCAGAAGTGCCCAGCCGGCTCCCACGGCCGCACACAGGGGTGTGGGCCGGTGAGGGAGATGGCAGGGGCAGCAGGGGGTGGGTTCCCCGGGCTGCCCTCAGCCCAGCAATTCATGCGGGATGCCCAGGTGGACGGAGCACCCCACAAGCAGAAGAAGAGCGGCAGGGGCCCGGTCCCGACAATCGGCATAAGCGGCCGGGGGTGGACTCCCCGAGCCGTCTAACTCACCTGGGGGTCCGGGTGGGACCGGGCTCCCCAACGGTCGAAGGATATGGCCTGAGACCCACATCGCGGCTCTCCCCAATGCAGCGGGAGAACTGCTAATATAATATTCATGAATAGGAGCCTGAAGCATCCCTTAATGCCTTGCAAGGCATGGGGAAATTATCGTTTTTGGCATTTTAATGGCCCCCAGAGGAGAGGGGTGACCCTCAATTGTGAAAAAGTGCTAGGGGGAGCTGCTAGAGAAGCTCAGTCTCCCCCCCCCCCCCAGCATTAAGAGACATCCCTCCCTACGTTTCCTGGGGATTTGAAAGGAATAACCCCTCAAGGGCTCAGTCTGTATTTAACACCTTCTGGGCTGGAACTTTTGTTCTACTGCTGATGGTGTATTGAGAAGTGCATCCAGGAGTGAAGGGCTGAGTTGGGTATGTCTGGTGAAGGGCATCCTCTGAAAAGTGAAAAGGTGTAATCGCACCGGAAATGCTTTTACTAACATTATTTCTTTTAGAGGGAGTGAAGGTCACTTGTGGAAGGTGATTTCTTTTAGATGGACTGAAGGTCATATGTGCAAGGTGATGTCATAAGCAAAGTGGGGTTATGTTGTCAGACATTCCTGCTAGGTTGTCTGGTTGTATATTAAGTATGGGCGTATTTTGCGGATCTGCGGCAAAAAAATCTGCGAATTCGCGGATTTTCCCGCGAACTCGCTGATTTTTTTGCGATTTGCACTCTACTCAACTGGAGTACTCTACTGGCTAATCAGTAAGTGCTACCTCGTTGGGTAAATGTACAGTGCTTTTCCTACACTGCAGCTGCGTAAAGGGCCAGAAGATTTGTCTCTACTGACTATGTGTGCCTGTAACTTTGCCACCACGCAAATAGGCACCAAGGTCCCTTGAGTGAGCTGTCCATCATAGTTGGGAAAGGGCGGGAAGACGTTTGATACCGCTAGTGTGTGGTGCGGGGCTTCTATGCGTGTCAACATGCCTCTTGTGTATAAAGGGTCAGAGAGCGAGCAGGGCAGCAGGTGAGGAGAAAGCAGCCTCCTGGTCACAGGAACTGCACGGGGATTGCGCTCGAGAAACTCATGGATGCAAAGACCTCCCTCGAGTATTACAGCTAATTTTCGACGGCAGATATGGGGTTAAAGCACACTTGCCCAGCCTCGACCGTGCTCACTAATGTTTTGGGCTGATTAAAACGTTACTGAATTTGAGCTTCAACTCGGGCACCTGCTTTATTTATATCTGTATGTGCTTCCTGTTGAGGTTTAATTTTTGTGACAGGAGCCTCGTGCCAGAATGAATCCTGCCCTGCATAGTTATCCACGAAGATGCCACCGTTTTGTGCAATACCTCTACTCAACTGGAGTACTTTATTCTGGCTAATCAGTAAGTGCTACCTCGTTGGGTAAATGTATAGGGATTTTCCTACACTGCAGCTGCGTAAAGGGCCAGAAGATTTGCCTCCAGTGACCATGTGTGCCTGTAACTTTGCCACTGCGTCAAAAGGCGCCGAGGTCCCTTGAGCGAGCTGTCCATCATAGTTGGGAAAGGGCGGGAAGACGTTTGATACCGCTAGTGTGTGGTACGGGGCTTCTATGCATGTCAACATGCCTCTTGTGAATATAGGGTCAGAGAGCGAGCAGGGCAGCAGGTGAGGAGAAAGCAGCCTCCTGGTCACAGGAACTACACGGGGATTGCGCTTGAGAAACTCATGGATGCAAAGACCTCCCTCGAGTATTACAGCTAATTTTCAACTGCAGATATGGGGTTAAAGCACACTTGCCCAGCCTCGACCGTGCTCACTAATGTTTTGGGCTGATTAAAACGTTACTGAATTTGAGCTTCAACTCGGGCACCTGCTTTATATCTGTAAGTGCTTCCTGTTGAGGTTTAATTTTTGTGACAGGAGCCTCGTGCCAGAATTAATCCTGCCCTGCATAGTTATCCACAAAGATACCACCGTTTTGTGCAATACCTCTACTCAACTGGAGTACTTTTTACTGGCTAATCAGTAAGTGCTACCTCGTTGGGTAAATGTATAGTGCTTTTCATACACTGTAGCTGCGTAAAGGGCTAGAAGATTTGCCTCCAGTGACCCTGTGTGCCTGTAACTTTTCCACCGCGCCAAAAGGCGCCGAGGTCCCTTGAGTGAGCTGTCCATCCTAGTTGGGAAAGGGCGGGAAGACGTTTGATACCGCTAGTGTGTGGTGCGGGGCTTCTATGCGTGTCAACATGCCTCTTGTGAAAAAAAGGGTCAGAGAGCGAGCAGGGCGGCAGGTGAGGAGAAAGCAGCCTCCTGGTCAGAGGAACTACACGGGGATTGCGCTCGAGAAACTCATGGTTGCAAAGACCTCCCTTGAGTATTACAGTTCATTTTCGACGGCAGATATGTGGTTAAAGCACACTTGCCCAGCCTCGACCGTGCTCACTAATGTTTTGGGCTGATTAAAAAGTTACTGAATTTGAGCTTCAACTTGGGCACCTGCTTTATTTATATCTGTAAGTGCTTCCTGTTGAGGTTTAATTTTTGGCCCACAGGAAGCACTTACAGAGTTAAGGGAGGTGCCCGAGTTGAAGCTAATTTTGTAACCATTTTAGAATGGCGCCGGCAAGCTGCCAGAGTTGAAGTTGCAACTTCAACTCTCAAAAAACAACACAGTTTGCCAATACTGGATCACCTTTAAGCGTAATCTAATGGTAACCTAATGAATCAAGCATAACGGTCCATTATACGTCATAAGTCAAAAGAATTTTAATTTTAATTTTTGGGTCAGTTAAAAGTGACCGGACTCTCTGTCAATATGAATATTTCATAAAATGTGATGTTTTTTCCTTCTTTAAATATGAATTAATGTTTGACATATTGAATTGTAAATATTTTTGAACGAAGAAAAATATTATCATTTATTGACATCTTTACTGTCTGTTGACACAGAGCCTTATTGTTTTGTTTTTATGTACAGTAGGTTGAATGGAGTATGAATGTTGTTGGTAGGATGTGCTCAATTTGTAAATTGTAAATATGTAAAAAGTCGCTGGTTTTGATATGTCTAACCTTTTGATTTGCGTTAACATGCATATTCATTCTATGAGAGATTGTTCAACCTTTTGACAAAAATAAAAATTAACATTCTTTTGACTTATGACGTATAATGGACCGTTATGCTTGATTCATTAGGTTACCATTAGATTACGCTTAAAGGTGATCCAGTATTGGCAAACTGTGTTGTTTTTTTATATATTTGGCTTAGCCTTACTGGAAACAGCCAGAACCCTGTGTTGTTTTTTCCCGCAACTTCAACTCTGGCAGCTTGCCGGTGCCATTCTAAAATGGTTACAAAGTTAGCTTCAATTCGAGCACCTGCCTTAACTATAAGTGCTTCCTGTGGGCCAAAAGAAAAATCTGCTTGCGAGCGGATTTGCGGATTTTTTGGCAATTTTGCGAGATTTGCGGATCGTGAAATTGCCGAAAATCTGCAAATTTCGTGAGCGGAATGGATTTTTAGGCCACACTTACTGTATATGCGTAATCCTGTCATTTAATCTGTGATGCCTTTAGGGGCTGTAATTGCGAAGCATTCTAATGATACACAAAGGTGATGAGTACCCTCATTCTAAAGTGATGCTTAAACATGTATTCTTGCTGCTGCGCTTAGGTGAAGAACCCAGACTGCTAGCCCTTAAGATGTAGAGCTGCCTACTTCATGTTCAGTAGGAAATGCGCAGTCAGGGTTGTGTGTCACCAAGACAGTGTTACCTAATGTAAATGCTTGTTGAGAAGCGTGGCTCAGTGGTTAGAGGCGGCAGACCCGGAAGCTGAGACCGGCCGTGGATCAGGGTTCGATTCCCCGCCTCGGCGGGTCTCGGCCTCAAAAATTCCGCGGACTCGACAATTCTCACCCCGGTGCCTACTCGACTCACGGGGTCACACTCTGCGACTCTGGGCAATAGCTTGCTTAATCTCCACTATGGCCCCTCGCGGCGGGATGCCTGGCTTTCACCTTGTGGATACCCTGCCAGGGTATCTCACAGGGGAATACCAGGACGGGTTCCCTAAGCAAGCGCCTTGATGCCTTCGGGTGATACGTGCGCTATATAAGTCGCAATACATTTACATACTGGGGGGTGCCAGTGCGCAGGGCCCTCACTCCAGGTTATGTTCAACTAACTGCATTAGGGGCAAGATGATGTGCATACATGGGAGTGGTGGTACTAGACCCCCCCTCCCCCCCCCCCTTTCGGGAGGGGTGGAGATGTTATGCAATGTCACAAAGTAATTCCAACAGATTATGTATATTTGTAAATTGGTGCATAGTATTGAGTAGTGTGTGTGTTTAATAAATGTACTCTTACTTTTATAAAGCAAAGAACAGACTTGACAATCAATTATTGAGTGTTATTTTTGCGCACCTGCAAATGGCGATTACTAGCCCACACCACCTCCGTTAAGTAAGCCTCAGACTTCTCTGCAACGCTACCCTCTGAGAGTCAGGCGCTACAATTGGGTGTTTGGTTACCAGTGAAGGACAAATGTAGTCATGTTATTTGTGTAGGCCTCACAGATGCTGCCTCGTTTTCCAACATTGGTGTCTAGCGGCAGGAAACATTGGGTCCGATTCACAGAACTAACTTAGGACAAAATCCTAAACGTACTACTTTTTTTGTATTCACAGAAGTTAGGATTTTGTCTTAAGTTTGTCTTAAGACAGACTTAAGTTAGGATTTTATCTTAAGTCTGTCTTAAGTTTGTCTTAAGACAAACTTAAAACAAAATCCTAACTTCTGTGAATACCAAAAGTAGTAAGTTTAGGATTTTGTCTTAAGTTAGTTCTGTGAATCGGCCCCATAGTATCCTATTCTGGTGTGCATTTATAGCATTTGCCACACATTACCTATGCAGTAAAGAGCAAATGGAAGAGCGCAAGGCTCTGAGAAGGGTTCAAAGTTTTGGTTATTTGAACTAGAAGTATGGGAAAAGAAAGCCCTGCACCCATTTATGTCATGTGAAGATATTATGGATTAAAGGTAAGCTGTAGTGATATGACTGAGTAATGTTGATTATCATGTGCTAGCGGGATGGTTCTTTCCAGGAAATGGTTGCATACAAATGTTCTAAGCCATATTGTACACCTTTGAACCCCAACACTATACGCACTACCCCTGCATGAGGAGGGTGTCTCCTCAAGAGATAGGGACAGCAACTGATACCTAAATCACAGAGGGAGGTGTAGGGGTGGATTGACCCTTATGGGGGACAGGAGAAAAAGAGGTCCTGGGAGATTCCCGCGCTTGTTAAAGGGCAGGGAGGGTTTCCACAGAGGGGGCCCCAGATATCCTTCACTGCGGAATGTTTTCTTGCCATTGGCGCAGGGTAAATCCACTGGAAGGGTGGGGCAGGAGGTTTATTTACCCCAGTAGTAACACCCCAGGGGTTCCCATGGTGGGGGACCCCAAGAAATTGTTCCCACGGTGGGAGGAGGGTGTGTTAGAGTTGAGTGTCCGGCAGGTCCCTCAAGTTAACTGGGGGCGAAGTGAGCAACCCAGGGGTAGCCCCTGGTAGTGGGTGGCCCCCAAGGAGGGTATGGGGGTGTTCCCCTAGCTTGAGGCAGGAGGTGGACTTCTGCAAGGTAGTACCACCCTGAAGGCAGGTGGGGTCTATCTTAAGTGAAGGGACCCTGCACTTCAGAAGGGGTGGTGCAGGCCCTCCAGGGACCTTGTGGGTCCCTGGGCGGTCTCCCAAGGCACTGCTGGGAGACCAGGGAGAGCCATGAGAGGTGGGCCTGGGTCTAGCTAACTTGGAGCCCACAGGCTCTCTAAGGGTACTCCGGGAGGAGAGCGTGCCTCTCGGATGGAAGGGTGCAAAGGCCCTGTTCTCACAGCAGAGAATTGTAAGGGTTCTAGGTTCCCAGGGTAGTTTCCGTGTGGAGCTACTGATGGGGGGAATGAGCTGTAGGATGTCTGATGAGGCACCATCAGTGTTCCTCCTTGGCACTGCCCGTGTGGTGGTGAGGCTGCTCTGAGGTCCTATTAGGGAGCCAGGCCAGTGGCCAAAGGGTGCTTTTCTGTGTGGAAACACAAGTGGTTGTGCTTTCTTTAGGGAAGCCAGTCATCCCAAAAGGTTGGTGGCAGCAGAATGACCTCAGTGGCATCTTTAGGGTGCAAGGACCAAACGGAGAGAGGGTACTGGTTGGAACAAGCTCTGGAAGTGAGACCAGCTAGTGACCCAGGGGATGGGATGTAGACCTATCCCAGAAGACCGCATAGGTGCTGAGGCGCTGTAACCTTGTCCAGAGAAGTGGTAGGCATAGTGTTGCCTGCCCAAAGGGCAAAGGTAGGCCTAGTTAGGCTGAGTCCATGTAGACCATGAGTGACCTAGAGGTATCTAACCTAGAGCCTGGAGGGTTCTTAGGGTAGTCTGGGATCCCTGTCATGGGTGGGGATTTCATGGATGGGAGGAGTAGGTGGTCTGAGCAGATAACTGGTGAGTAAGGGGGTTCTGGTGAGAACCCCTTATAACTAGTTATCGCTGACTGCGGAAAGCGTACCCATGTAAAGTTTTTGCTGCATGTTTTTACTGTCAATCAATATGTATTGATGACTTTTAAAACAAACTCACTCGTTTTTTTCAGATCTTTGAACATGAATTCATTAAATACATCATCTACTTACATGGGCTAATACCCTGTGGAATCCTTGTGCTTTGTGGACCGTATTCTCGGTGGGTAACATGATGATTGCTTGACATGCAGGCTGTATGTGGTGTTCTCGGTGTATTAGTTAGTTTGGTAGCATTTCCTTTTGCACTTACTCAGGGTCTGTCTACAATACATGGTGTGTGTCGCATGTCATTGAACTTGCGATTTGTCAAATTTTAAGGATCACACTAGACGTGCTATGCTCTCTTATGATACATTTTGGTTTTTGCGATTCAATTATACAGTTTGGATTTTGCTTGTTTTGCTCCTTTATCCTTCCATCTTGGGTCTTTCCCCCCTCTTTTCTTCTTTTTCTATCTTTTCTTATCCTCTACTTTACGTTAGTGGCCAGTGCCAATTCAGTCTTTTCTTCTTGCCATTTCTTGATTATGAAGTGACTGAATAGTCTTTGTGTATGTTTAATATGTATGTTTTTGTATTGTTAAATGTAGTTATTTATAATATGTTCTGTTTGGTTTTTTGATTTGAGATCAATGTTCTCTAAATAGATACATGTCTTCTTGTGTATTTCCTACATGTTTTTTATATGTTGTAAATTTGCACTAACGCATGATCGTTCGCATCATTGTAAATAGTTGTCAAATGTATATTAGTGTACTTTTTGTAAATAGTCTTTTATATAAAGTTTGTGACTATGTTTGTATTGTCATTTGCAGCCCTGAAGAAGCCCGCAAGGGTGAAATGCATTGGCTGTTATGTGTAAACTAATGAATAAAAGAACTCACTATAGCATCTAGAGAAAAAACAATGATTTTCTGTCATTGCTTTCTTTCTGTTTTTTTGGGATTAAACCCTATGAGTTTTGCCTTAACAATAATGCCTCTCTCGCTCTTTGTGCTTATAGATTGTATTTGAAACCATAAATGGTGGCTGGTTTCAAGAGGTGTGGATTCTTGTTAGCAACTGTGCAAGGAGTTAATATTAGTTTCTTTGATTACTTGTTGGACAAATACTGGGTGTTGGTGCAGCACTATACCCTGCCACTGTGCTCGTGTGTGTGAGATTTGTATCTGAATGGATTATAAGCGAGAGAACATAGGCTTCTCAGTAGAGGTGAGAATGTGACTTTGAATACGTGATGGTGCTCACAATTGAAAAAAATGATTATGTCCAGAGATTAATTTGAGCTCCTGTTGGCAGGTGGGACACACTGCCACTCGTTTTTAGGAACTGGTCCTTATTTTTTCTCATCATACTTTGAACATGAGAGAGAAATGCACAAAAGGGTGAACGAACGAGGAAGGGAGAAATGGAAAACAGTGACAAAGAAAAAAATTCACTGATAAAATAGAACTTGAAAGAGGGAGATAAAGAGGCAGGGAGTGTACGCAGCTGGATTAAAGAGGCCTGGGGAGTGGGTTTGTGAGCAAAACAATGGGACAAGGCAGTTACTAGTTATTTCAACGAATAACAAAACCCTTTAGACTCGAATCAAATACATTGCTCATCTGACCCTAATTGAAACCTGCGCAGGTCCGGTTCTTTATGTATAAGTGTCAGCATCGAAAGTCGTGGTGAAGTGCACAACAATGGGAATAGAAATGGCAGTCGGGATTTGTGTGGCAAGTTGGTGCCAAACCGCATGCTGGACGGAATGAAGGAACATCAAATATTGGATTTATCCTAGGCGGAATGCAAAGAGAGAGGGTGTACGTCACAAAGGCATTAGGAGTCATGTTTCGTCTTTTGCAAATAGACTTTGAGTCTGCTTTTGACTGGGTGAATCGAGGTGAATACAATGGCTAGTTTACACGAGTAATTATGATTTTAAGGAAGGTGAGTTTACTTCGTGAGAATTTGCTCTTTGTCCTCTAGGTGGCAGTGCTTGCCCAAGATTGGATGGGACAACTGTTAATTTCCAATAAAGCATGTCAAGTAAAGCACACAACAACAAAACCTGGTGGCCGCAGCAATGGCGCTGGAAATTAGTCTGGCACGCAGGCGTGAAAGGGCTTCAGCACCTAGCCCCCCCCCCCCCCCACTTCGTGTGCCTCAGCCTGGGCTGCTGCAGCTCGAGTTGCTGTCGGCTGGGCAGTGTCTGAATTCTTATCTCTGGCACACCTGAGTTTTTTTTTGGAGTTTACAAAAGCTTTCTTTAAGAATATAAGAACCAAGGTACAACTTACTACCTAAGCTATAAATAAACAACGAAACATAATGCATGGTATAGAAAAAACATAAGAAAAGCCATTATGCTAGAGAACTTACCTCGCATTGCTATCTTTATAGGCACTTTACCAGCTCCAATACAACTGGTCTCCCTTACCTAGCCTTATAGGTTTACTTACCTATGAATCTGGAGACAACGGAAGTTGGTTTTACACTGAGGCCTTATCTTGCCTTATAGGCTTACTTATCTGGAGACAACAGTTTGATATTGTGTTCCTTTTGCCTGCGGTGTTTTGATTCTGTGGCCTGCTATTTTTGTACGTTCCATTTTTGTAACATTTCTCTCATGTAACGGAGCTGGTTCTATTGCACAGTGCTCTGACACCTTCGGGTAAAGTCTGCGCTTTATAAAAATGCATTAAATTAATAAAAAATAAATAAAATAAAAACGTTGGTGCTACACTGAGGCCTTAGAACACACCGTTTTCACAAAAGCTATGCCTTCGTTGATTTTATCCCACTAACACAAATGTGCTCTCTAGTACGTATGGCTTTACCCTGTTTAGGCTGCATTACTATACAGTATAATTACTAGCCTAGTTCATAGGACCTTTTGTCCTACCTTTCTGGTCGAATACAAATGTTTTGTTAACCGTAGTGTTTTTTTGAGATGGCATGTACCTTACCTGGCCCACTTCATCTCCATTCTTTGTCTAGGCCTGGGAATACTGGAGATACCGTTCATCACTTGTGACGCCCCTGCAGGGCAGTCCCTTTTGACGCTCCTTTCTGATGCTTTATGCAGGTATCAGCATATGATTCTTTTTAACCTCGGTAAGCAGATAGAGCTGGACATTTGTTGTGTTGTTTATTGAGCTGCACTTCGGGTGCTCGTCTCCGTTTAGGGATCCTTTCAACAGGTTTTCCACTTTCTTAGGTCTTCTTAGCAATACCTTCGGGTTGGAAAGCACTCGTATGCTGCACTTTCTCCGATCACAATAAATTCACTTCCTTACAATTTCACTTTACGCGGTTGGCCACTCTTCTGATGTGGCTTTTGCTTTCTGTCTTTCTTCACTTTGGACCTGATATTCCAAGTTCACATCACCTTTCTCTTTTGCGTTTTTCTGTCATTACTTTACTCGTCAAGTAGTATTTTTAAAATGAGTCATGTTGTAAGTATTTACAGCCCCGAAGAAGCCCTCTTGTTATGTTATGTTATGTTAAAAGTTGCTTATAAAGCGCACGTACACCCAGGGGTTTCATGGCGCTACTTAGAACCTACCAGAACCGTGAGCAGTTATTTGTGAGCTCTCGTAAACAGCCACGTTTTCAATAGTTTCCTGAATTTAAATAGATCGGTGCAAGATCGGATCTCCAAAGGGAGTGAGTTCCATAATCTGGTGGCCAGGAAAGCAAATCGTCATCCACCTTGTCGTTTCCGTTTATAAGTGGGGGTAGCAAGTAGCCGAAGATGCATTGAACGGAGGTAGCGTGAAGGTGTATACCTAGTCAACAAGGTGTTAATGAATTTATGGCTCTTGCCGTGGAGTGATTTGAAGATCAGGCATCCCGTTTTGAATTCTGCCCTCTTGGGAGCCAATGAAGTTTCTTCAATAAGGGTCTAGCTGAAAGCCATCTGGGTTGTTGATGGATTAGTCTGGCAGCCTGATTCTGGACCATTTGAAGCCTCTTGGTGAAATAAAGTGGCAGTCCCAAGTAAATTGAATTAGCGTAAACTAGGTGTGAAATCACCAAGGCTATCGTAACTTGTATCAGTGCTGCGTGAGTGAGCATGCGGCTAATCTTTCTAATTTTACGTAGCTGAACAAAGCATTTAGAGACCACTGAGCCCACCTGAGCGCTTAAGGACAGATCACTATCTATAATGACCCCAAGGCTTTTAACCCTTTCGACACTGATGACGAGCTGGGCTCGTCATGGTGCACACTGGTCGTGCGCTGATGACGAGCCCAGCTCGTCATGAGCCCCACCCTTGGGGGAAGCGCTGGCGCTCCCCCCGAGGGTGCCCGATCATGCTGGCTGGTATGGGGATGGCAGCGGAAGAGCTTCCGCTGCCCCACCGCCCTCCCCGTGGGAATCCCGTCACGTCTGCGCGCACAGCGCACGCTGACGTCATCAGGGAGTCCCCGGCGCTCCGGAAGCCATTTGCTTCCTGAGCGCCGAGGAGTCAGGTTTTTGCGTGTCTGGGGGGGTTTGGGGCCGCAAGGAGGCATCAGGGGAGAGGAAAGAGATTTTCCTCTCCCCTGATGTCTCTTTGCAGGGCATTTCTGCCTCACGATTGCGCACAGCGTCGCGATCGTGCAGCTGAAATGCCCACCACTAGCACCAGGGATTTAAATTTAGTTTATAGGAAGCGCCCCCTTGGGCAAGGGTCGCTTCTAGGTGGGCTCTGATTATGTTTTGGATTTTCTGCCCCCCCCTGGGGGCAAATTGGCCCGTTTTTTCGGCCGTTTTGCCTCCAGGGGGGGGGGGGGGTAGAAATTCCCCACTAGCACCACAGACATGTTTTGGGGTATATATGTTTATTTGGAAGCGACCCCTTGAGCAAGGGTCGCTTCCAGGTGAGCTCTGATTATGTTTTGTATTTTCTGCCCCCCCCTGGGGGCAAATCGACCAGTTTTTTCGGCCATTTTGTCCCCAGGGGGGGGGGGGGCAGAAATTCCCCACTAGCACCAGGGATATGTTTTGGGGCATTTTTTTTTATTTGGAAGCTTGTGTAGTTGCATGTGCTTGGTAAGTGAATGTATTTTGTACTACTTTCCCTAGATGAATGTGTTTTTGTAAAAGATGTACTTATAGCAGTTTGTGTGGCTCTGTGTTTTTTGTTTGTTAATTTTTTTTAGCATTAGTGCTTGATGTGTACTTTGTTGTCTAATCTGTACTTTTTTTTCTTTCTAGTGGGATATCATTTCTTTTTGCTGTATCTCAGCAGAGTAGGTGCTGGTGAGTGTAGCTATATTTGGTAAGAGTTAAATTGTTTTGGATTGTATAGATCTTTGTGTGAAAGCCTTACCTTGTTTACTTCTTACTTTGCACAGTGCAGGTTGTTGTTCACTTGTGTGTGCAGTCTTCTTGCTTTGTAAGGATAATGGCTAGTCGCAGGATGACTGCTCAGCAGGATCTTGGTTTGCTTTTTGAGTCTTCCTCTGACCATGGTTCAGAGACTGACTCCGATTCGGACCCAGAGGTAGGTGCAGAAGATTCAGGCAGTGAGTTTTCTCTTCGCATGGAATCATCGGATGATGAATCTTCTTCAAGTGCTGATGAAGTGCCTGTGGTAGAGGAGGACATTGATGTGCCAGTAGTGGGCCAAGAGGCATCTGGGCTGCTGCCTAGGGCCGCAAGGTTTCCCCTTTTTTTACCTCGGCAGGAGGCATTTGGTATCATTTTACTCGGGAGAACAAGGGGAACGCTGGGTGGTAGGACATTTGTGCCGGCACGGAGATCCCACGCAAAAATGTATGTTTTTTTTAACCTACATTTAAGGTTTGCTGGGAATTCTGGGTAGGAAAACGTTGGGGGACCTAGGCATGCCATACCTCCCTGGACTCCCCCGGGTGTCTAGTTTTCAGAACTGTTTCAGTTTGGTGGTTTCCCAAGTTTGCCGCCGAGCCCCGGGCCTAAAACTCAGGTGCCCCCCCCAAACCTTAAGGTAGTTTTGCTAAAGGTAATTTTTAAGTCTCCACTGTAAGATTTGGGCCTTTTCCTGTTGCAGCCACTATGCCCAACCAACGCAAGTGAGATACCATTTTTATCGGGAGACCTGGGGGAACGCTGGGTGGGTGGAAATTTGTTGATCCACGCAGATTTCAGAACTTTCCACCACAGAAATGTGAGCAAAATGCGTTTTTTTTTGTCAATTCTTTAGGTTTGCAAGGGATTCTGGGTAACAAAAGCTGGTAGAAGGCAGTCGAGTCACCCCATCCTAAATTCCCCTGAGTGTCTAGTTTTAAAAAATGTATAGGTTTGCTAAGTTTCCCTAGGTGCCGGGAGAGCTAGGGTTCAAAAACGAAAGGTAGGCCCTTTGGCAAAAAAGGGCAAGTTTTCACTGCGAAATTGAGGTGCGACCACGTTGCATTTTGCACAGTTTCCTGTCGCAGGAACTAGGCAGACCCAGGCAAGTGAGGCACCATTTTTTCGGGGGACCTGGGGGAATGCTGGGTGGGTGGAAATTTGTTGATCCACGCAGAGTTCAGAACTTTCCACCACAGAAATTAAGGAAAATGCGTTTTTTTGGTCAATTTTTTAGCTTTGCAAGGGATTCTGGGTAACAGAACCTGGTGGGAGGCAGTGACGCCACCCCTTCCTAAATTCCGCTGGGTGTCTAGTTTTCAAAAATGTATAGGTTTGCTAGGTTTCCCTAGGTTCCGGCAGAGCTAGGGTTCAAAAACGAAAGGTAGGCTCTTTGGCAAAAAAGGGCAAGTTTTCACTGCGAAATTGAGGTGCGACCATGTTGCGTTTTGCGCTGTTTCTTGTCGCAGGCACTAGGCAGACACAGGCAAGTGAGTTACCATTTTTTTGGGGAGACCTGGGGGAACACTGGGTGGGTGGAAATTTGTTGATCCACACAGATTCCAGAACTTTCCGCGACAGAAATGTGAGAAAAATGCATTTTATTGTCAGTTTTTCAGCTTTGCAAGGGAGTCTGGGTAACAGAACCTGGTAGGAGGCAGTCGAGTCACCCCATTCTGAATTTCCCTGGGTATCTAGTTTTCAAAAATGTATAGGTTTGCTAGGTTTCTCTAGGTGCCGGCAGAGATAGGGTTCAAAAACGAAAGGTAGGCTCTTTGGCAAAAAAGGGCACGTTTTCACTGCGAAATTGAGGTGCGACCACATTGCGTTTTGCGCAGTTTCCTGTCGCAGGCACTAGGCAGAACCAGGCAAGTGAGGCACCATTTTTTTCGGGGGACCTTGGGGAACGCTGGGTGGGTGGAAATGTGTTGATCCATGCAGATTCCAGAACTTTCCACCACAGAAATGTGAGGAAAATGCTTTTTTTTAATCAATATTTTAACTTTGCAAGGGATTCTGGGTAACAGAACCTGGTAGGAGGCAGTCTAGTCACCCCATCCTAAATTCCCCTGGGTGTCTAATTTTCAAAAATGTATAGTTTTGCTAGGTTTCCCTAGGTGCCAGCAGAGCTATGGTTAAAAAACAAAAGGTAGGCGCTTTGGCAAAAAAGGGCAAGTTTTCACTGCAAAATTAAGGTGCGACGGAGGCAAGATGGTGGCCGCCTAGCGGCAGCTGAAGCAGTGCTGGGATGGAGCTGCTGACTGAATAGCGCTAACGGACCCCAGATGGCAACAAGGCAACAGGATTTCCGAGCAGCCTCTTACCGATAAGATTATCGCGGACTTGTTGAGTTGCTGTTTCTGTATTGGAGGGGATGCTAGCCGCACTGTCGTGCCGCGGCTCGGCTTTCCAGGTGTTGCGCGAGCTGACGAGTGCCCTGCTGGCTCTGTCTCTCGGCTCTCTCAGCTCAGTCGGTGCGAGACGCCGCGGCTTCCCTGGAGGGAGGAGCTCGACTCGGAGAGTCCAGTCGTGTTCCAAGCGAGGCTTGAGACGCCTGGGGTGTTTGAAGCAGCCCGTGTCTGAAGGGCTTCTTTCACGCCGAAGGCTCGGGACAGTTTACGCAGCAGGCTTAACAGGCATGGCTCCAAAAATCAATGCGGGCTCAAAAACAAAAAAGAAGAATCTTCCTCGTGAAGGCGGCGCAAGTAAGGTGACTGGAGACCACACGCCGGAGGGAGAATGCTCAAACGAAAAGCACCCAGGTACACGGACCCGTCAAGCAGCTGTTTCTATAGCGGAGATGTTGAGAAAAACTGGTAAGGAAGCAGCAAGTGGGGGCCTTGATTTACAGGGGGAAAAAACTGACGCTACACTAGAAATGCCGGAAGCATCGCAAGTGGCTGTAACAATAAGTTGTGAGAGCACTACATCAGTGAGAGATGAAAGAGTTGTGAACGAAGCTGTGGCCCCCGAGAGTATCAAGGAAGGGGGGGCCCACTGTAATACCAGCAAGGACCAAGTAATGTATAATGAAGCCTTACTGACTACACTACAGGAACAGTCGCAGATCATAAACCTGACAGCTAAAGATAAGGAGGAGGGGCCATCAGACAGGGAGATAGGGGCAAATGGTACGGATATGGCACAAAATGAGGCTTTTTTCTCCGCTTCTGATGGTCTGGAGTGGTCAGAGGAGGAGGAGGACGAGGAGGGTGACTGCAGCTCCCTGGGGGATTCAGACAGTGATCATGAACCAGAGCACCCCGCAACAGCAAGGAAGACTGTAGTAGATTTAAATAAGGGCCAGAAAGATCCAAGGTGCGAACTTAGCTGGGATAACTCGGCATCGGGCGCTGCACAGGACAGTCCGAGCAGTGAAAGAACACAGATATCTCTATTAGAGACAATCCATCAAGAGATACTAGCTCATAGAGAGGAAACACGCCAAGAGAGTCGCAAATCGCAGGCAGCTATGAGGAAAATGCGGGGAGTCGTCAGGAAATTGTCCAAGGCCTGCTCTAATACTGGAGATAGAGTATCAAATTTGGAGGACAGGATTGTCTCTACAGAAGCAGAAGTCGAGGTTGCTGTGGCGAAAGTTAACGCTCAGAGTTCCCAGGTTGTCGATATACAGTGGAAGCTTGAGGCGATGGAAAACAGGCTACGTAGAAACAACCTTAGGGTCCTGGGGATTCCGGAGGGATCAGAGGGGTCGGATATAAGGCTATTCATGTTAAAACTCCTCGAACAGGCCTTCCCCGAGCTAAAGGAGTGGGACTGGTCAAGAGAACTACAGAGAGCACATCGTACTCCCCTCAGAGTAAAAAGGGGCATGAAAACAGAGGATAAACCCAGGGCAATCTTGATATTCCTGGGAAACTTTAATCTTCGACAAGCGATCTCTGAGTTGGCAAAACCAAATACCAAACGCGATGGCGAGGGGTTCTCATTCTTTGTAAGACCTGACTTCTGCCATACAACGGTAGAAAGACGCTGGTGCTTAAGGAACATGATCAAACCTTTCCAGGACAAAAAGATGCAAGCATTTTTAATAAACCCGGCGCAACTTAAAGTTATTAATGAGGGGAAAACAGTTTTTTTTTCTCTGAGATTAAGGCAAAGGAGTACTTAGACTCTGTCAGAAACTAATAGCAGAATTTGACTATGACTGAAACAGGAAATACGATACATTATACTCCACTCCAGATTCTATATCTGCAAGACATTTGGTTGACCCGTTGGTTATCTGTGCTGTATGCTGTTTGCTGGGAGGTTTTGGATGTCACAGATAGACGCCTTGGTGTTATGTTATGTTAATAAGCACGCATTTTGAGCGCTGTTGTTTTTTGTCACGATTAAGCATGAGCGCAAAATCCGCTCCGATCGCGGATTTTGCGGATTTTCGGTAAATTCGCGATCCGCGAACTCTCGCGAATTTACCGAAAATCCGCAATCCGCGAGCGGCGGATTCTGCGGTCAAAAGTTCAAAGCCTAATTTACGATGGCGCCGGCAAGCTGCCAGCGCCATCCTCAAATAGTTACTTAATTAGCTTCAACAGGAAGCTCTAATAGATAAGATAAAGCAGGGGCTCGAGCGCCTGCTTTCTTTTCTCAGTTGGAGCTTCCTGTTGAAGCTAATTAAGTAACTTTTTCAGGATGGCGCTGGCAGCTTGCCGGCGCCATCAGAAATTAGGCTTTGAACTTTTTGAACGGTGGTGTCAAACGGTGGTGTCTTCTTGAATAAATATGAAGGGCAGGGTTCCTTCTGGCACGACGGTCCTGGCACAAAAAATAAACCTCAACAGGAAACACTTGCAGATATCAATAAAGCATGTGCCCTAGTTGAAGCTTAAATTCAGTGACTCATTCATCATCTGATTACCTAAGTGCTGCACTAATCAGTATGGTAATAAATATTTCAACATATGTAACTGCCTGCCTTTGGAGATATTTAGCTGCATCCACTCATCTTTACTTGTTACAGACTTCCAAAGGCCTGCAAAAGTCAGGCTTATACACAGATTAAAAATGATGGAGGCGATGCCATCAGAGTTTTGACATTATTTTTAAAAGTTTTGGATATAGTGTGAACAGTAATAAAATGCGATTGACCATGGCCTTCCCGTCTTGCACGATCTTACCGGGAGGTGTCAACCAAATGTGCAATCATTCGAAAAAAAAACATGTTAGGGTTCTCTTCTGGAATTCCGCAAGCATCACATTGACCCACCAAGCTAACATTTCGGAGCGTTGTGGAGGCTGGGCAGGTGTGCCTTCTTCCCAAATATACCATCGAAAATCCGCTGTGATGCAGGCCAGAGGCATTGCATCTTTGACTTTCACGAGCGCTATCCCCGTGCTGCTCTGATCGGTCTCTGACCTTTTAGGGTGCCTTCTTCCCAAATATACCATCGAAAATCCGCTGTGATGCAGGCCAGAGGCATTTGCATCTTTGACTTTCACGAGCGCTATCCCCGTGCTGTTCCTGTGACCAGGAGCTTCTGTCTCTTAATCTGCTGCTCTGATCGGTCTCTGACCTTTTATACACACAAGAGGCATGTGCGCTCGCATGGAAGCCCCGTCCGTTTGGCCCCGCCCACACACTCGAGGAAGCCCCGCCCCCAAATCCGCCGATCCGCAAAATCCGCGGATTTTGCGGATCCGCGATCCGTGAATCCGCAAATTCGTGAATCGTGGATCCGCAAAATCCGCCCATGCTTAGTCACGATTGTCGGTAAATCATAGCAGACTTTCATCTAAGCACTGCACTCCATCACACGCTCAGCTAGCTCTGAGCGCCTCACAGAGCAGGGAAGCTGGGGGGTGGAGGGTGTGGGGGGAGGTCAGGGACGGAGGAGGGGGGCGGGAGATGGGTGGGAGGCTGTTGGGAGGGAGGAGGGCAGAGGGGAGGGCGTGAGGGGGGTGAAAACCACGGAAAAAAAGGAAACATTGCAATATGGAAATGAATCTAAATGAGCAAACAAGGTCAAGAGAAATTTTCGGTTTGGTTCTCAATGTAGGTAACTGTGTCCAAATAGATGTTGAACATTAGAATTTGTACACTGAATGTGGCCGGTCTAAATTATTGGAAAAAAAGACAGCGACTGCAATACTTGGTTAAATACCATAGAATAGATATCTTATGCCTCCAGGAAACCCACATTCCGTGGGCTAAGAGGAGCTTATTATTTTTAAGGGGTTTTGAGCTAGTCGCTTGCTCAAGCCAATCGTCAATGGTCAGAGGAGTCGCCATATTAGCAAAATCCACCTTGGGCAAGACCAAAAAAGTTAGAACTGATAGTAATGGGAGATGGGCAATTGTCGAAATGGAGCTAGGCTTCTCAATTTGTACAATATATGGGTCAAATGATGATGACCCTGAAATCTTTGACTATTTAGAAACAGAGTTGGCTGGCTGGTCCACTCCCTTGGTAGTTACAGGTGATCTCAATATTTCCATAGACTGGGGTAATCATACATCATATAAAGGTCGAAAACCTCGAGTTTTTAGGTCACTTAAAGCTCTCACTAGATCACACGGGCTGTTAGATGTATGGCAAACAAAAGAACCCCAGAATCCTGGTTATACATATTTCTCATACCCAGCGCAGAAATATTCAAAATTACATTATATCCTGATATCCAATACAGAAATAGAGAAGGTTGAGATCAGCAAACTGCCAAGAGTGATTTCTGACCACAATTCACTATTACTTACATACAACGTGGGAAGAGGCGAGAGAACTAAAACCTCATGGTCTTTTGAAAGGCGATTGTTAGCAGATAATAGGTTTGTTGAACATATGAATAAGTGGGCGGAAGAATACTTTGCAGCTAATAGGTATAGCGCATCACGAAATGGGGTCTGGGAGGCTTTCAAAGCTGCTCTGAGAGGCGAGACGATTAGCTGTTCCTCAAGACTCAGGAAGGAGGATAGGCTGGAGGTAGAGAAACTCATGGGTAAACTCTCCACCGCCGAACTACAACATATCACAGTTATCTCCACTGGAGGAGATGTAAGGAAAGCCATAATAGTCTATTGACTATTAAAGCTAATATACAGAGGGAAGTAACACAAAGGGCAGTAAGGGATTTTCAATCGTCTAGAGTAAAGAGGTATGAAACGGGAGAGCAAGCGGGTAGAGTCCTCGCACTTCGGCTAAGACAGGAAAAATCAAAGAATCATATTGCACGTATTGTTGAAAATGGTAACACATTCACAGAAACTAAGGATGTAGTAAAAGTATTTCATAATTTCTATAAAGCACTGTACGATGCGGGAAACGGTGGGAACAGGTCAGTCCAAGGTTACCCAGATAACGGTCCGTGTCTGAAGGAGGAAACTAGAACAGACCTGGACAAAGATATATCTTATATCGAAGTGCTGTCTGCCCAGAGAGAACTAGCTTCTGGTAAAGCCGCTGGCCCCGATGGGATACCGCTGGAAATGTATAAAACCTTAGAGCATGTGATTATCCCAATGTTAGTGGATCTATTTAATGGTATTCTGTATACTGGTGTTGTGCCCGATTCATGGAGGGAAACGAATATCGTAATCTTCCACAAAAAAGGAAAGCCAGCTGAGAAGCCAGGCTCTTATCGGCCGATATCCCTGATCAATGCCGACACTAAGCTCTATTCAAAGATCTGGGCTAGGCGACTAGGCAGGATTATTGGCGACCTCATCTCCCCGTGGCAGCACGGGTTTGTCCCGGGTAGGGGTACAACCGACCATACCTGTAGAGCTATAGGTCTGTTTGATGCTCAGAATGCCACGGGGGGGAGTTGGCCATGATCCTGCTGGATGCCGAGAAGGCGTTTGATCGTGTGGATTGGGGCTTTCTTTGGGGGATATTGGCTGGGAGAGGATTTGGGGAAAAAGTCATCAGGGCTCTCAGAGCCATGTATATGAATCCGACTGCGAGAGTAATTGCTATGGGGGAAAAATCAGATACATTCTCTATAAAGAGAGGGACACGACAGGGCTGTCCCTGTTCCCCCATTCTGTTCTCTCTATATATCGATCCCTTTATACAGAAAATACTAGAAAATCCAAATATTCCCCCGGTGATCTGTAATGGCTTTACAAACAAATTGTTAGCTTATGCTGATGATTTAGCCGTAATTACAACGGACCCCCAACAGACTTTACCTATTTTGGTTGAAATGGCAAAGACTTTTGGGCTAAGTTCTGGATACCTTCTAAATGAATCTAAGACTCAAATAATATGCTCAAATAATATTGTAAAGTCAGACACCCGATTTGTAGATTCCGCGGTATATCTAGGGGTAAAAATCAATGCAACGGTGGGAAAAATAGTAGAAGAAAATTATCTCCCTTTAATCAAAACCTTAGAGGCAGAATTAAGAAGATTTGACGTTTTACATCTTTCTCTGGTTGGTAGAGTAAACGCTCTAAAGATGGTAATGTTTCCAAAAGTCCTATATTTATTTAGGGCGATACCACTTTTTGTAGAAGATAAAATAATGAATAAATTGGAATCAGCCTTTATAAGATTCATATGGCAGTACGGTAAGATCAGACGCTCTACCAACCTGATGTCATTACCAAGGGAAAGAGGCGGAATGACACTTCCTAATCTTAGGCTGTATCACTGGTCGTGTCTCTTAATACAAATGCATACATTACTCCAGACTAATGCCATTTCTGTTGAGGGGAACTCCGATCTTGGGACTCAAGGCCCTCCCCCACTATATGAATTATTGTTAGGGAAAAATGCTACAGGACTTTTACTCCGCGAAGTAGAGCGTAGGTTCTATAAAAAGGTGCGTCTTAAGACTTTATTAGGGGCATGGTCTTTGTGGAAATCCATTTTGAAACATTTCAAAGTCCCTAAATTTAACTCATACCATCTCCTGGCCAACTCTTGCCTCTTTCCACATTTAAGGTCAGATAGAAATCTCCAGGAATGGAAGAGAATGGGGATTAAAAGGGTCGAAGACTTAATGGAGGGTGATAAGATCAGAGGGTTTGAGGACATGCAAAAGCTGTTTAACATCCCAAGTACTCAGTGGCTCCTATATGAACAAATAGCCCGAAAGCTGCGTGGCCTTAGACCTAAATTAAAGCCTAAAAGTGATATCACGGTACTGGAGGTATTGGATAGAGGATGTAGAAAGATTAAAACACTGTATAATCTATTAATAAATGAGATTCAGGATGACATGGAGAAAATAGAGAGTGGCTGGGCCGTGAAGCTGAATAACCCTGATGTAGATATTGATCTATCCATAGAATTGAATAAAAAGCTCTTTCGATCTTCAAATCTAAGGGCTCAGCATTTTAAGACATTATTTAAGCTGTATCATACCCCGTCAAAATTATTTGAGTGGGGTGCTAGACAGGACGACTGCTGCCCCAGATGTGGCTCACACCAAGCCGATATAAATCACATGTTCGTTTCTTGTGTGAGGTTAGATCCTCTTAAAGCGGAGATTTCCAAATTCTGGGAGGGGCTGCTAGGTCATAAGATCGACCTATCCCCGACATTGGTACTGATTGGTAATGACTCAAAACTGGGTCTTGGAAAAGATGAGGAAGCCCTTGTCTTCCTGTCAGTGGCAGTTATGCGAATTCTGATCACGGCAAATTGGAAAGATGAAATCGCCCCCTCCTTTCAGATGTGGTTATCAAGACTTCTCTGCATCCATAATATTGAGTCCTGTCTGTATGAGTTTAAAGGAGTTAAAAAACGAGAGATGGGAAGACGAATATGGGCGCCCATACTGAAATGGAGGGAAGATAGAAATGCTATGTAAACAGTACTTGATCAAAGTCTCTCCTTTTATTATTATATCTATATGTAATTCTCATAACTGTTTTTAATATTCTAGCCACGTATACTAAATTATTATTATGAATGGAATGTATATCTTTTTTGGAATATCTCATGCATTTTTTGTAGTCTTTTGTACAGATCTGATTCTAATGCTCTATGTTGTACCATTCAAAGTATTACTGATGTTTATTGCAATGAACCTTTAATAAAAAAAAAAACTAAAAAAAAAGGAAATGTGTTGATCCACGCAGATTCCAGAACTTTCCACCACAGAAATTAAGGAAAATGCGTTTTTGTGGTCAATTTTTTAGCTTTGCAAGGGATTCTGGGTAACAGAACCAGGTGGGAGGCAGTGACGTCACCCCATCCTGAATTCCGCTGGGTGTCTAGTTTTCAAAAATGTATAGGTTTGCTAGGTTTCCCTAGGTGCCGGCAGAGCTAGGGTTCAAAAACGAAAGGTAGGCTCTTTGGCAAAAAAGGGCAAGTTTTCACTGCGAAATTGAGGTGCGACCATGTTGTGTTTTGCGCTGTTTTCTGTCGCAGGCACTAGGCAGACCCAGGCAAGTGAGGTACCATTTTTTTGGGGAGACCTGGGGGAACGCTGGGTGGGTGGAAATTTGTTGATCCACGCAGATTCCACAACTTTCCACTACAGAAATGTGAGGAAAATGCATTTTTTTTGTCAGTTTTTTAGCTTTGCAAGGGGTTCTGGGTAACAGAACCTGGTAGGAGGCAGTCGAGTCACCCTATCCTGGATTTCCCTGTGTGTCTAGTTTTCAAAAATGTATAGGTTTGCTAGGTTTCCCTAGGTGCCGGCAGAGCTAGGGTTCAAAAACAAAAGATAGGCTCTTTGGCAAAAAAGGGCAAGTTTTAACTGCGAAATTGAGGTGCGACCACGTTATGTTATGTTATGTTATGTTAAAATTTGTTTTATATAGTGCTCAGCTACTCCGAGGAGTGTCCCGGCGCTAGAAAAACCCAAAGCGGTACAGAGCGGAGGAGCCAGACAAGGAAGAAACTACTGGACAAATAGCCAAGATTTGAGGTTCTTCCTAAATGCCAGAAGGTTGTCATTAGTCCTCAAAGACAGAGGAAGGGCATTCCACAGCAGTGGCGACAAATGTTGGAAAGAACGGCCGCCACACCGGGCACGCCTGATAGTTGGAACAGTGGCCAGGGCGAGAGAAGCTGACCTGAGTGCCCTCGAAGGCTGATAGAACTCCAACCGTTTGCTGATGTACTGGGCACCAGTACCCTGAAGTGCCTTGAAAGCCAGAGTAAGCGCTTTAAAGATGATGCGCTTTCTAATAGGCAGCCAGTGCAATGTTTTTAAAAGATCACTCGCCCTCGATCTTCTATGGTGGCCAAAGATGGCCCGCGCTGCCGAGTTTTGAACAATTTGGAGACAAATTAGGAGGAAGTCTGGGAGGCCAAGGTAAAGCGCGTTGGCATAATCCAACCGGGAACCAATCCGTGCCTGCACTGTGATTCTTCTGTGATCCAGAGACAGAAGGGGCAGGAATTTCCTGAGCATTTTCAGGAGGCCAAAGCATTTGCCCACTAGGCCGAGCACCTGCGGTTTCAATGACAGATCCGCATCAACCTGCACTCCAAGATTCTTGGCTACTACTGAGGCTGCAGAAGGAGGAAACATGGCCTCCGGCCACCAGGACTTCCAATTCGGGTCTGACGGACACCCGAAGAAAAGCACCTCCGACTTATCGGAGTTGCACTTGAGGCTGTTCCGCTGAAACCATTGGAATACATCCTCAAGACACCAGCGGATGCTCTCCCCATCGAAGTCCGAGTTTCTGTCACATGCGAAAAGAAGCTGAGTGTCGTCAGCATATGACACGATGCGGGCTCCATGTGACTCAGCCAGTGCTGCCAGAGGGGCCATATAGATGTTAAAAAGAGTCAGGCTCAAAATCGAGCCCTGGTGAACTCCGACCTAATGACGGCACCGCGGCAGAGAAAGGTGGAACCCAGACCGTTTGTTGGCGGTCCGCTAGAAAAGACTCAAACCAACTGTATACCGTCCCCGTCAGACCGATCTCCCGAAGTCTTAGAAGGAGACGGCCATGGGGGACGGTGTCAAAAGCCGCCGACAAATCAAGCATTACCAGCATTGCTTTGTCTCCAGAGTCCAGGGTTTCTTTAATGGACTCTGTGACTTCCAGCAACGCCGTCTCTGTACTCATATTGGACCGGAAACCCAACTGTGACTGGTGCAGGATATTATTAGTCTCCAGAAAGTTAGACAGGGTTTGGTGAGCGTGTTTCTCCGCAATCTTCGCAAAAGCCGGCAAAAGGGAGATAGGCCTATAGTTGGCATGGGCCGAGGGGTCCAAATTGGGCTTCTTCAGGAGTGGCAAAATAAAGGCTTGTTTCCAGGCCTGAGGAACCACCCCTGAGCTCAGGGAAAGGTTAAGAAGTGGATTAACTAAAGGGTTAATGACTTGAGCGATTTTGGCGCAAAATTTAGCCGGACAAGGATCCAAAGGAGAACCGGACTTAAGTTTCATGAGAAGGTCAAGGGAGGCTTGTAAAGGGAGAGGAGGAAAACGTGAAAGAGTCGGAATCCCCTCAGCAGGAATTAGTGATGGTGTCTCCACATCCTGAACAGCCACCGCGCCCTGAGTTGAAAAAGAGGCCTGGATGGTTATAATTTTATTGGCAAAAAAGTCGGCTAGCTCCGAACCCCAACTTTCAGAGTGCGAGCTCTTCGGCACCCACGTTGCATTTTGCGCTGTTTCCTGTCGCAGGCACTAGGCAGACCCAGGCAAGTGAGGTACCATTTGTTTCGGGAGACCTGGGGGAACGCTGGGTGGGTGGAAATGTGTTGATCCATGCAGATTCCAGAACTTTCCACCACAGAAATGTGAGGAAAATGCTTTTTTTAATCAATATTTTACCTTTGCAAGGGATTCTGGGTAACAGAACCTGGTAGGAGGCAGTCGAGTCACCCCATCCTGAATTCCCCTGGGAGTCCAGTTTTCAAAAATGTATAGCTTTGCTAGGTTTCTCTAGGTGCCAGCAGAGCTATGGTTAAAAAGCAAAAGGTAGGCTCTTTGGCAAAAAAGGGCAAGTTTTCACTGCAAAATTAAGGTGCGACCACTTTCCGTTTTGCACTGTTTCCTGTCGCAGGCACTATGCCTACCCACGCAAGTGAGGTACCATTTTTTTTGGGAGACCTGGGTGAACGCTGTGTGGGTGGAAATTTGTTGATCCACGCAGATTCCAGAACTTTCCACCACAGAAATGTGAGGAAAATGTGTTTTCTTTGGTCCATTGTTTAGCTTTGCAAGGGATTCTGGGTAACAGAACCTGGTAGGAGGCAGTCGAGTCACCCCATCTTGAATTTCCCTGGGTGTCTAGTTTTCAAAAATGTATAGCTTTGCTAGGTTTCCCTAGGTGCAGGAAGAGCTAGGGTTCAAAAACGAAAGGTAGGCTCTTTTGCAAAAAAGTGCCAGTTTTTACTGCGAAATTGAGGTGCGACCACGTTGCATTTTGCACAGTTTCCTGTCGCAGGCACTAGGCAGACCCAGGCAAGTGAGGCACCATTTTTTCGGGGGACCTGGGGGAATGCTGGGTGGGTGGAAATTTGTTGATCCACGCAGAGTTCAGAACTTTTCACCACAGAAATGTAAGGAAAATGCATTTGTTTTGTCAATTTTTTAGCTTTGCAAGGGATTCTGGGTAACAGAACCTGGTGGGAGGCAGTGAAGTCACTCCATCCTGATTTCCCCTGGGTGTCTAGTTTTCAAAAATGTATAGGTTTGCTAGGTTTCCCTAGGTGCCGGCAGAGCTAGGGTTAAAAAACGAAAGGTAGGCTCTTTGGCAAAAAAGGGCAAGTTTTCACTGCGAAATTGAGGTGCGACCATGTTGCGTTTTGTGCTGTTTCTTGTCGCAGGCACTAGGCAGACACAGGCAAGTGAGTTACCATTTTTTTGGGGAGACCTGGGGGAACACTGGGTGGGTGGAAATTTGTTGATCCACACAGATTCCAGAACTTTCCGCCACAGAAATGTGAGAAAAATGCATTTTTTTGTCAGTTTTTCAGCTTTGCAAGGGATTCTGGGTAACAGAACCTGGTAGGAGGCAGTCGAGTCACCCCATCCTGAATTTCCCTGGGTATCTAGTTTTCAAAAATGTATAGGTTTGCTAGGTTTCTCTAGGTGCCGGCTGACATAGGGTTCAAAAACGAAAGGTAGGCTCTTTGGCAAAAAAAGGGCAAGTTTTCACTGCGAAATTGAGGTGGGACCACATTGCGTTTTGCGCAGTTTCCTGTCGCAGGCACTAGGCAGAACCAGGCAAGTGAGGCACCATTTTTTTCAGGGGACCTGGGGGAACGCTGGGTGGGTGGATATTTGTTGATCCACGCCGATTCCAGAACTTTCCACCACAGAAATTAAGGAAAATGCGTTTGTTTGGTCAATGTTTTAGCTTTGCAAGGGATTCTGGGTAACAGAACCTGGTGGGAGGCAGTGACGTCACCCCTTCCTGAATTCCGCTGGGTGTCTAGTTTTCAAAAATGTATAGGTTTGCTAGGTTTCCCTAGGTGCCGGCAGAGCTAGGGTTCAAAAACGAAAGGTAGGCTCTTTGGCAAAAAAGGGCAAGTTTTCACTGCGAAATTGAGGTGCGACCATGTTGTGTTTTGCGCTGTTTCCTGTCTCAGGCACTAGGCAGACCCAGGCAAGTGAGGTACCATTTTTTTGGGGAGACCTGGGGGAACGCTGGGTGGGTGGAAATTTGTTGATCCACGCAGATTCCAGAACTTTCCACCACAGAAATGTGAGGAAAATGCATTTTTTTGTCCGTTTTTTAGCTTTGCAAGGGATTCTGGGTAACAGAACCTGGTAGGAGGCAGTCTAGTCACCCCATCCTGGATTTCCCTGTGTGTCTAGTTTTCAAAAATGTATAGGTTTACTAGGTTTCCCTAGGTGCCGGCAGAGCTAGGGTTCAAAAACAAAAGATAGGCTCTTTGGCAAAAAAGGGCAAGTTTTAACTGCGAAATTGAGGTGCGACCACGTTATGTTATGTTATGTTAAAATTTGTTTTATATAGCGCTCAGCTACTCCGAGGAGTGTCCCGGCGCAGGAAAAACCCAGAGCGGTACAGAGCGGAGGAGCCAGACAGGGAAGAAACTACTGGACAAATAGCCAAGATTTGAGGTTCTTCCTAAATGCCAGAACGTTGTCATTAGTCCTCAAAGACAGAGGAAGGGCATTCCACAGCAGTGGCGACAAATGTTGGAAAGAACAGCCGCCACACCGGGCACGCCTGATAGTTGGAACAGTGGCCAGGGCGAGAGAAGCTGACCTGAGTGCCCTCGAAGGCTGATAGAACTCCAACCGTTTGCTGATGTACTGGGCACCAGTACCCTGAAGTGCCTTGAAAGCCAGAGTAAGCGCTTTAAAGATGATGCGCTTTCTAATAGGCAGCCAGTGCATTGTTTTTAAAAGATCACTCGCCCTCGATCTTCTATGGTGGCCAAAGATGGCCCGCGCTGCCGAGTTTTGAACAATTTGGAGACAAATTAGGAGGAAGTCTGGGAGGCCAAGGTAAAGCACGTTGGCATAATCCAACCGGGAACCAATCCGTGCCTGCACTGTGATTCTTCTGTGATCCAGAGACAGAAGGGGCAGGAATTTCCTGAGCATTTTCAGGAGGCCAAAGCATTTGCCCACTAGGCCGAGCACCTGCGGTTTCAATGACAGATCCGCATCAACCTGCACTCCAAGATTCTTGGCTACTACTGAGGCTGCAGAAGGAGGAAACATGGCCTCTGGCCACCAGGACTTCCAATTCGGGTCTGACGGACACCCGAAGAAAAGCACCTCCGACTGAACGGAGTTGCACTTGAGGCTGTTCCGCTGAAACCATTGGAATACATCCTCAAGACACCAGCGGATGCTCTCCCCATCGAAGTCCGAGTTTCTGTCACATGCGAAAAGAAGCTGAGTGTCGTCAGCATATGACACGATGCGCGCACCATGTGACTCAGCCAGTGTGCCAGAGGGGCCATATAGATGTTAAAAAGAATCAGGCTCAAAATCGAGCCCTGGTGAACTCCGACCTAATGACGGCACCGCGGCAGAGAAAGGTGGAACCCAGACCGTTTGTTGGCGGTCCGCTAGAAAAGACTCAAACCAACTGTACACCGTCCCCGTCAGACCGATCTCCCGAAGTCTTAGAAGGAGACGGCCATGGGGGACGGTGTCAAAAGCCGCCGACAAATGAAGCATTACCAGCATTGCTTTGTCTCCAGAGTCCAGGGTTTCTTTAATGGACTCTGTGACTTCCAGCAACGCCGTCTCTGTACTCATATTGGACCGGAAACCCGACTGTGACTGGTGCAGGATATTATTAGTCTCCAGAAAGTTAGACAGGGTTTGGTGAGCGTGTTTCTCCGCAATCTTCGCAAAAGCCGGCAAAAGGGAGATAGGCCTATAGTTGGCATGGGCCGAGGGGTCCAAATTGGGCTTCTTCAGGAGTGGCAAAATAAAGGCTTGTTTCCAGGCCTGAGGAACCACCCCTGAGCTCAGGGAAAGGTTAAGAAGTGGATTAACTAAAGGGTTAATGACTTGAGCGATTTTGGCACAAAATTTAGCCGGACAAGGATCCAAAGGAGAACCGGACTTAAGTTTCATGAGAAGGTCAAGGGAGGCTTGTAAAGGGAGAGGAGGAAAACGTGAAAGAGTCGGAATCCCCTCAGCAGGAATTAGTGATGGTGTCTCCACATCCTGAACAGCCACCGCGCCCTGAGTTGAAAAAGAGGCCTGGATGGTTATAATTTTATTGGCAAAAAAGTCGCTAGCTCCGAAACCCAACTTTCAGAGTGCGAGCTCTTCGGCACCCACGTTGCATTTTGCGCTGTTTCCTGTCGCAGACACTAGGCAGACCCAGGCAAGTGAGGTACCATTTGTTTCGGGAGACCTGGGGGAACGCTGAGTGGGTGGAAATGTGTTGATCCATGCAGATTCCAGAACTTTCCACCACAGAAATGTGAGGAAAATGCTTTTTTTTAATCAATATTTTAACTTTGCAAGGGATTCTGGGTAACAGAACCTGGTAGGAGGCAGTCCAGTCACCCCATCCTGAATTCCCCTGGGTGTCTAGTTTTCAAAAATGTATAGTTTTGCTAGGTTTCCCTAGGTGCCAGCAGAGCTATGGTTAAAAAACAAAAGGTAGGCGCTTTGGCAAAAAAGGGCAAGTTTTCACTGCAAAATTAAGGTGCGACTACGTTCCGTTTTGCGCTGTTTCCTGTCGCAGGCACTATGCCTACCCACGCAAGTGAGGTACCATTTTTTTTGGGAGACCTGGGAAAACGCTGGGTGGGTGGAAATTTGTTGATCCACGCAGATTCTAGAACTTTCCACCACAGAAATGTGAGGAAAATGTGTTTTTTTTGGTCAATTGTTTAGCTTTGCAAGGGATTCTGGGTAACAGAACCTGGTAGGAGGCAGTCGAGTCACCCCATCCTGAATTTCCCTGGGTGTCTAGTTTTCAAAAATGTATAGCTTTGCTAGGTTTCCCTAGGTGCAGGAAGCGCTAGGGTTCAAAAACGAAAGGTAGGCTCTTTTGCAAAAAAGTGCCAGTTTTTACTGCAAAATTGAGGTGCGACCACGTTGCGTTTTGCGCTGTTTCCTGTCGCAGGCACTAGGCAGACCCAGGCAAGTGAGGTACTTTGGTTTTTGGGAGACCTGGGGGAACGCTGGGTGGGTGGAAATTTGTTGATCCACGCAGATACCAGAACTTTCCACCACGGAAATGTGAGGAAAATGCCTTTGTTTTGTCCATTTTTTAGATTTGCAAGGGATTCTGGGTAACATAACCTGGTGGGAGGCAGTCGAGTCACCCCATCCTGAATTCCTCTGGGTGTCTAGTTTTCAAAAATGTATAGGTTTGCTACGTTTCCCTAGGTGCCGACAGAGCTATGGTGCAAAAACTACAGCTAGGCACTTTGCCATAAAATGGTCCATTTTTAACTGCAAACTTGACACAAGTTAGGTACCGTTTTTATCGGGAGACTTAGGGTAATTCAGATTTGTAAATCAACTGTTATTACCTATTGAGTTTTCATGCATTTCTCTCTTCACAATGAAAGACATTTTGAAAAATGACCAATAATTCTCATGCTAGTGTGAGTATTCCCAATTTTGAAAAGGTGCAAATATATACTGTTTCTAAACTCTATAACGTGTACCCAATTCATAAATACATAGGTGTCTTTCCTACCGATTTTTCCATGTATACATTTTCAAAGAATAAGTGCTCTATACCCGATAAATAATAAAATACCATTGCAAGTTGCTGCTCAGTTTTTCGCTCTGGGTTCGTCGGGTTCTTGGTAAAACTACAAGTCCTATATATCCCCACAACTAGGAAGTTCAAACGGATGTAAAGGTATATTGCTTTCAAAGAGCTGTCAACATTACAAGAAGTTACAGGTGAAAACGTTGAGACAAAAGGCTGTTTTTTTCAACTTATTTTCAGTTATTCCTATATTTAACTGTTAGTTTCGATAAAGAAACCTTCATGGATTTAGACAAATGACCCTGATCTGAATTCAGAATTATGTCTACTTTTCGAAAATGTATAGCTTTCCAGGATCCATTATTGGTTTCAAACTAATTTCTACCATTACCTGGAAGGAGGTTAAAAGCTCTAAAAATAGCAAAAATAGGCTATGTCCCAGAAAAATGCCAAAACTGTGTGAAAAATGTTGGTTCTCTGACAAAAGACTGTCATTCCCTAAAAGCTGAGAAAATGGAGATTTCAGCCCCACAAATCCTTTTTTGATAACAATCGCAGGGAAAAACCCAGAGGCTTTCATTTGCAGCACGTTTTTCCCATTTTTCTGAAAAAAACTAAACTTTTACTGTATTTTGCTTAATTTCTGGTACCCCTCCAAGGGAATCCACAAACCCTGGGCACCTTTAGAATCCACATGATGTTGGAAGAAAAGGACGCAAATTTGGCGTGGATACCTTATGTGGTCAAAATGTTACAGGGGCCTAAGCGCGCACTACCCCAAAACGCCAAAAAAAGGCTTAGCACAGGAGGGGAAAAGGCCTAGCAGCGAAGGGGTTAACCGAGGTGGAGGGGGCTGGTGGGGGGCCAAGTTCTAATGGCTAGTATTGTGGTCCCCAGAGATTCTTACTCTTACCTGTGAGTAGCAGTTCTGTCTTACTAGGGTTGAGCTTTAGATGTTTCTGGTCCATCCATTGACGAATATAGATCATGGTGGCCTGAAAATCAGCTACTGATTTATACGAATTATCGATAGTAAAAATCAGCTGAAGGCCATCTGCATAGTTGAAAGTTGTCACATTCATTTTCTTCAGTGACTGAATCAGAGGGAAAAGATAAAATAAATAGATGGGGGAAAGAGAGGAACCTTGAGGGACCCCACATGTTGTAGATAACTTAGGGGCTGTGAAGGTAGCGAGACGTACTAACTGAGTGCGTCCTTTAAGAAAGGAGCTGATCCAATGAAAGGCTGCACCCTGGATGCCTGCCTGTCTGACACGGTCTTCCAGTATACTATGGTTGACCGTGTCAAACGCGGCTGAAAGGTCTAGTAATACCAGGCCCTGTGGAATGTCTTTGTCCGCTTTCTTATGCAATTCGTCAATGACTGCCAGTACTACTGACTCTGTCGAATGGGCAGGACAAAAACCCGCCTGATGAGGGTCAAGACAACCAGATGTTTCCAAAAAACTGGACAGACAGCTTGCCACATATGCCTCTAACACCTTCGCCAAAAAGGGAAGCAAGGGGATAGGGTGATAGTTTGATAAATTCAAGGGATCAATACCAGGCTTTTTTAGAAGAGGGACCACAATTGCATCTTTAAAAGCTTTGGGGACATAGCCCCCTCGTGAAGGGTGAAATACGTTGGCTGTATCCACAATTATACAAATGATTGTTTCAAATAAAAGACTTGCATTGGAAACCCACAACACCTGGAAACTAACTCTTCTTTCTGCCTCTTGAACTATTGTTTCTCTTTTGTGTTGCCTCTCATTAACTTGTTTTTCTCTTGTATTTCTCTGTGATCATGTGGCGGTTGGCCATTTGAGGTGGGCAATACTAGTTTGGAAAACTATTTGTGACTAGCCTAGGTAATGCAGTTGCCGCTAACCCTGCTGCCTTTGTGGAAAATCATTTAAGGGTTACTTGCATGCCTGGCGCACTACTACTTTACTATCTAACATGAGTTTCTATGACAACAGGTAGGAACTAGCCAAGGATCTCTTCAAACCCAATAGCGAGATTAAACAGGTGGTTTCCAAAATAGGAAACAAGAATGAGTGTTTGAAGCTTAAATTTCAGAGGCAAGAATGATAAAAAAAATAAAAATTATATGGTGGGACAGGCTCTCCTTAAAACGCTACTTAGAAAATAAAAAAGTCTCTAGAGGACTTAAGATCCTCACTTTTCCTAACTTCGATGATCTTGACCCCGATCTACTATCTGAGTGGGAGGACAATTTACACAAATCATCATTTACAATGATGAGAATACTAATCCAGCACTCGTATAGGAAATGTACTAAACGTCAAATTGAAATTAAGGCTCTGGAGGAAGAAATCAGGCTACTTAACCTTGCCGAGGCTACAACAAAAAATCACGTAATTCTGAAAGAGCAAATATCTGCCCCTCAGGCCTAGTGCAGAATAGGAAACTCAATAAGATAATGCTGGATGACAGAGGCTACGACAAGGGCCGTATTTACTTTGATGACATCCAGGTCCCTAAGGGTACTACACCAGTCACCTCTAATACAGAGAGCATTTCTAGCATCAGCGCTAATTCAAATGCCTCCTCAGTAGAAGAACAAAATACAGAAGGGGGTAATGAGACTGGGATACAGGGAGCATGTTCCTCACCTATTTTTAGAGGAGGTACTATGATTCAGGATTGGAAACAAAAAAGCAAAGAGAAAACATAAAACCAGGAGAAGGGGGAGGAGGAAAAACCATAGACAAAGAAAGGGTTTTGACGAGCAATTGCACACACATTGAAGTGTGTAATGAATGACACTTTGAGCCAGATGTCTGATCAAACTCCAATTGAAGACCTTGTGGTAAATGTATCTGATCATACCTTGACCATACATGAAAAGAATGTATTGAATAAAGGACGAGGATTCTGTTCAGTATCCTGGGGTGTATTTTCAGACCTACACATTGACTTATTTAAATTTGTGAGGAAAGCCTAATTAAACGGTCACTGTGCCATCAACAGCTATTACCGTTCTACTGTAATGGGCGCGGAGTCACACACTGATGCCACGTTTCACACATCAAGTACGTGTTTACACTTTTATCACTTGACACTGAAAATGAGTCCTCCGTGGAGCATGTACTTGAAAGCCTGAACATCAAGCAGGATTGCACTGGTGACAGTGGCCTACACACATGCAGCAAGTTCACATCACAAGGGTCTCACCTGAATAGCATTGAAGTATTCTATAACTCAGTTACTGGTGACCTACACTGTCTAGAGGACAGACCTTAGCACACAAACAGAAGATATGTCAAGGACAGTTTATCCACGGATGAGAGGAAAGCTCTTCTCGGTTTACGGACCAATGACTCACTTGTGATAAGGGAAGCGGATAAGGGAGGTAACGTAGTGGTTATGAACAGGGGTGACAATGAAGGGGAGGTACTCGGGCAACTGAAAAACACCATGTGCTTTGCCAGACTGAACAATAATCTGTGTGCACCAGCCTCCACTGCCATTAACACCAAACTTTTGCATTGCAAGGAAGTTTGCCTCCTTTCTGACTCAGTATAGTTTTCTCCGAATTACTGATCCCAGATTTCCCCGTATTTATTTTCCACCAGGTAGCCCAATCATTTCTGGGATTGGCTCCATGACGAAAACACTCTCAAAGTTTGTGGACACCTTTTTCCAACCCTTCGTGGTCAACCTGCCATCCCATGTCAGAGACAGTATGGACATACCTAATACATTTGAAGACTTGGAATGGGATGAGTCAATGTGGTTTGCAACACTGGATGTAGAATCTCTCTACACTTGCATTAAGAGCGACCTTGGGAAAATGGCTGTGTTTCTTTTCACTAGACAGGCCATCCTCTTTGATCACAATGTTATGCTGCTTGACATGATTGATCTTATTCTTGACAACTTTTTCCTCTTTGACAAAACCTGGTTTCAGCAACAACAAGTGACTGCGATGGGTTCTAAATTTGCCCTATCATATGCCAACCTCTTCATGTGGTGGGTTGAACACACGTACGCATGGACAGTTACGGCTGCAGGCAGGATGAGGCACATACAGTTCTGTGGTCGCTACATAGATGACATCATTATCATTTGGACATGGACCATACCACAATTACGGGAATACTTTAGTTTCCTGAATGACAATGCACTTAATGTCACCTTCCCTCTTGATATGTCACATACTAGGATACATTTTATTGACCTAGAACTGTATGTCGCAATAACAGGATTCAGAGCACACTACACGAAAAAGAGAGTGCAGTAAACAGTATTCTACACTACGCTAGTGCACATCCACCCTCTACAAAGAAGGCCATCCTGTATGGGGAACTGCTACACATGCGTAGAAACTACAGAGAGGAGACCAACTTTGTATCTCAAACCAAACTAGCGACTGATAGACTCAAGAGGTGGGGGTACAATCAGCGCATCCTACTTGCTGCGGAAAATAGAGCTAGGAACATCAACAGAAAAGACATGCTAGTCAACAAGAAAAAGAAAGATAAGGATGAGGGTAAGGAAAGACTGTCATTCATACCCACAGACTCTGCACTTAATAATGACATCTTCAGGGTTCTTGCCAGACACTGTGCACTATTAAAGGCTGTACCGGGTGTCAGTAACGTTATTTCAGCCAAGCCATCCATCACATTCAAGAGAAGCAGAACCATTTGTGATATTTGAAAGGAATATCTTCAGACTTGAAATGTTGATCTTCAAATGAAGTTTAATCTTCACAAAGAATCCCATCCAACCAGGATAACAGCTGACTCACATCTGCTCTTGAACATTCTCCTATACCTAAGTTCTAGAATATACATGACACACAACCATAGAGATAGGATGGAAGCTCATCCCAAACCATAGAAAGTAGAGAATAGTAGAATATCACACATCTCCCTTCCTCATAATAAAAAGAAAAATCAAGCTAAAACATAAAATTATAGGAAGAATATTGTAATTACATTTCAAACAAAGTCCTTTAGATAACTAGGACATTTAGTAAGTCTGGAAAATCTCCTTAGTTCATCTGGGCGAGACTCCAAAACAACAACATTTACATTTGTTTTCCTGTTTGCTTCTTGATCCTGTCCTGTCTCCATCTTGTTCTTCCTCTTAACTACACACACCCTATTAAGGTTCCAAATACGATGATCATGAGTCTTAATTGCATTAGAGAAAACCTTAATAATAACCATGGGATGCATATACTTGGATTCTCCACTTCGGACAATACCAGGACGTCTGATGGCAACTAAATCACCAACAGCAACTTTTGTAGATCTCACAGCATTCCTTTTGTCAAAGTATTTTTTCCTTTGCTCTGCTTTTCCCTTTACTTTATCCATGACTTCTTTGTGATCATACATTTCTTCTTTTCTTTTAGCTTGAGCATATTCATGAACCCAATAAGGTTCAAGTAAAGTGTTCGGTACTCTACCTCTAAATAAAAGAAAGGGTGTTTTGCCAGTTGTAGAATGTGGAGTAATCCTATATTACTCCACCTTTCTGATGATCTCTTTTTTCCAATCTAGGTTATGCGATTTAGACAAGTTTATGACCTCTTTGAATACTCTGTTAAATCTCTCCACCATCCGATTTCCCTCGGGATGGTAAATAGAACTTTTGTTATGTACAATACCACATACATTCAAGAATGTTTCCATATCTTTTGAGATTAATTGCACACCATTATCTGTTAGTAATGTCTTTGGCATGCCTTCCCTAGCAAACAAAGACTTGAGACACATAATAATGTATTTGGAATCAATGCTGGTCAAAAAACATGTTTCAGGCCATCGAGAAAACATGTCAATGACAACCAAAATGAATACTTGAGCATCTTTGAAGTGCAAAGGACCTACTATGTCTAGTGCAACATCAATCCACGGACCTTTTGTATGACTTCTTATTATTATGGTTTGTACTCTTGTACTTCTTGATTTATCATTCATGTTGCAAGCATTACAATCAGGTATAATTCTCTCAATCATTTTATCCATTCCTGACCACCAATATGAAGAACATATTCTTTCCTTGGTCTTAGTAATACCAGAGTGACTTTGATGAGCCAAGTGCACTATATCTTTCCTCATACTAGAAGGAGGAACAAGCGTAGTACCCCTACATAAAATATTCTCATCAACACTCAATTCATCTCTCACACACCAAAACGGTTTTGTGCCATCAGAACCCTTCTTGAAATCTTCCCACCTTTCCTTTATCAAATCTATTACCTTTTTGATTGTGACATCTGATTCAACTTCTTCGATCCATTTTTCTTTAGCTATGCATTCAAAGTCAATTGCACACACACATTCAAATTCTTCCTCAATGTCATCCTCTACTTCACATCCTGAAGGTACTAAACGTGAGAAAGTATCTGCTATCCTGTTATTCACTCCAGGAATATATTTTACTTTGAACGAATACTCCTGTAATCCGATAATCTATCTAGAGATGCGGCCTGAGATTAGATCCAGCCCTTTCTTTTCAAATATTTCAACCAACGGTTTATGATCCGATCTAACCTTGAATTCAAAACCCCATAAAAACGTCCTTAGTTTTTTTATAGCCCAATAAATAGCTAAAGACTCTCGCTCAACTATTGAATAACGACTTTCTGCATCTTTCAAACTCCTTGAAAGAAACAATACAGTACTTTCTCCACCAGGACCAACTTGTTGCAAAACTGCCCCTAATCCCTTTTCGCTTGCATCCGTTGTTAAAACGGATTTGCGCCTAGAATCGAAACTTTCAAGAAACGGCGCACAACTTCGCTTATTCTTGATCTCACTAAACTCTTCTTGACACTTTTCTGACCACTCAAAAGGCTTACCTTTCCTTAACAACGATCTCAAATTAGAAGTCATATCAGAAAAACCCATCACAAATTTTGCATAATACTCAATCATGCCTAAAAACTCATTAACTCTTCCTTACATGTAGGAACAGATACATTTTTAATGACATTAATCATTTCTTCTTTAGGTCTGATACCTTGTGCAGAAATGTTGTGACCCAAGTAATTAAGTGAATCCAAACCAAATTTACACTTTTCCAATTTAATGGTCAAATTACAATCACTCAACCTACCAGGGTTCGATTCCAGACGCGGCAGGGTCGTGGACCTTGGTCAGCGGACTCGATAATTCTCGCTTCGGTGCTTACTCTAATCAGGGATCACACTCGGCAACTCTGGGCATTAGCTTGCCTAATCTCCACAACGGCCCCACCGATTCCGGGGATGCCTGGCTCCACCTTGGGGACTCCCAGCAGGGACCATCCCACAGGGAAAGCCAGGACGGGTTCCCCAGAGTTATACAGCGCCGGGACGCCCCGTTGCTGGGGCAGCTGTGCGCTTTACAAGTATACTACATTTACTTAGAATTGATCTGAGACGTTCATTGCGCTGAGATACATCATCACCATATATCAGCACATCATCTTGATATATGCACACACCTCCAAGACCCTTTAAGACCCCTTCCATTACACGCTGGAAGACTGAAGAGGCGGAAATTAACCCAAAAGGCATCCTTTTGAATCTATACGTACCAAACGGAGTTATGAAAGCAGTGAAATCCCTACATGCCTCATCTAATTCCACCTGATGATAGGCTGAGGTCAAGTCTATCGTCCTAAACAATCTTGCCCCACCCAACAGCATTAGCATCTCATTGATGTTTTGTAAAGGATACCTATCCACAATCACGCACTTGTTTAATTGGCGTAAGTCTATGCACAAACAAAGCTCGCCATTAGGCTTGCGTGCAGCGACCACCGGAGCAAGCCACTCAGTACCTTCCACCTCTTCTATGATCCCACTTTCTTTTAATTTGCTAATTTCCTTCTCCATATCTTCCTTTACTGCAATGGGTTCACTCCTCACTTTGCACGAAAAAGGAATGGAGTTGTCCTTTAGTTTAATTTTATTTCTGTACCCTTTGAGACACCCAAGATCATGCCTAGAAACTTTAGGAAAATCTTTTTGAAGAGAATCAGCCAACTCAACACTTAGGACACTTTCCACACATTGACTTTTATCTCTTAACCACATTTGAGGATTTGCATTTTTATCTCTTAACAAAATTTGAGGATTTGCATTAGGATCTAAATATATACCCATCTCTCCTTGATGAATCCAGCTTAATATGCTGTCACCTTACCTTGAAATATAGATTTTTCCAGAGATCATCCTGTCTTTGTACTCTATCAACCCATAAAAATATCAATGTAATTGTATAGGCTCACCAACGTAAGCCAATGGAATGATATTAGATTTAAACATTTTGATCTTACCCTTCAAACTGTTTACATAAAAATCATTAGAGATGATGGTTATCTTCGCACCTGAATCAAATAACACTTTTGTGTTGCAACCATCTACCTTGATGAGATCAAATGGACAAGATTTGCATTTTTTAGTTGTTACATTACTTACTGATGACACTATCTGTCCGCACTCATAATCTTCATGACTTCCAGTACTATCATCATCATTGAATACTGCAATTCTTTTAACTCTAGGAGTTAATTTGCTTTTGCAGACTGATGAGAAATGCTCCTTTTTTACACTTATTACAGGTGTTACCAAGAGCAGGACATCTCTTATCAGTCGCTAAATGACCGATCTTGTCACATTTAAAACATTTAAGGACAGTATTACCTCCATATTCCTTTTCCTTGCTAACATCGTCTTTTGTGTGTACTTAACTCCTAACATCTTGAATCTTGCCCATCATCTTGCCCTTCACATTTACAGTTTGTACATTGTTCTCACTCCCACTATTTTTTTTAATTATGGCAACACATTTAAAAAAATGTTCAATCCTTTTTGCAACAAGAATAACCTCATCAAGAGTCGGCTCATCTCGCAACCACAATTTATCTCGAACCTTATCCATATTACATCCTAACATAAACTGGTCACGGATGTGCTCATCCGTTAACCCTTCAAACTTGCAGGACAAAGTATGTTTCAATACTTTCATCTTCCTTCTGTACTCTTTTCCCAAAGTTATATCTTTCCAATATTGTGCTAACCTTTGGAAGATAATGTAAATGTAGCTTCAGAATGCTAATTTCATATTCATTTAGGTTGTTAGCTTCAGCAACAGGTAACTCTGGAAGATGATCAAATACATCTTGCCCTTCAGAGCCAAGGCAATGCAACAAGTGCCAGTTTTCCTTTCTGCACTCAGTGAAGTGCCACACACCTTGGCATAATGTTCAAATACACTTTTCCATTTTTTCCATTTAATCGGTGGCTCCCCTGGACTTTCCAAAAAGAAAGGTGCCGCCGTAATGTTCTGCATGACTGTACAATACATTTACACCAAATGCTAACAAATAATGTGCAGATACCTGCTAAGCAGTAAGAATAATAAGAGTTAAGCAAGAAAAACTCAAATTACCACAAATTTCCCTAAATATGTCATACATACGATAACAATTACTTATCTGAGCAAAGATACATCAGAAAATACCATTGAAATGTCATTATAAAACAAATGCAACTTACTTTAAGCTACGGAGAAGCATTATTAAAATTGTTGCACTAATAAACTAAATTACACAAGCGTGCGAGTCGCTGTTGATTGTTATATTGATGAAATGTGGAGAAGTGTGGCTCACTGGTTAGAGGCGGCAGACCCTGAAGCAGAGGTCAGACCCGGGACCAGGGTTCAATTCCTGACGCGGCAGGGTCTTGAGCCCAAAATATCCACGGACTCGATAATTCTCGTTTCGGTGCCTACTCGAGTCACAGGTTCACACTCTGCAGCTCTGGGCATTAGCTTGCTTAATCTCCACTATGGCCCCCCTGCGGCGGGATGCCTGGCTTTCACCTTGGGGATGCCCAGTACGGGTATCTCACAGAGAAAAACCAGGACGGGTTCCCAAGGCAAGCGCCGAGATGCCTACGGGTAATCGAGCGCTATATAAGAACGCTTAATAATAATAATAATAATAATAATAATAAATATGAGGAACAACTCGCTAGAGAAGAATAAAGTATATGAGGAACAACTCTCAAGCATACGAGTCGCTGTAGGTTGTTACATTGATGAGATTTGAGGAACAACTTGCTAGTGAAAATAGTGTAATAGATTAGATTTTTTTTCTTAACAAAATAATGGAGAAAAGAAAATAGAGTTTACCGCTTCAGTAACACGCCGTCGCTTCAAGTCCGGGTTGAAAGTTTTCCATTACATAGATAACGCACTTGGTTGCCTCAAAAGCGCTTCCGTCATACGTGCAACACACATGAATGTTTACAATGCTGTTTCAATCTCCAAAATGCCCCTCACGTCGTGCGTGCTACGTTATGCGTAGCACTTCCTTATGATCAAGCACCTTCACTTTCATATGCAGTTCCTGCTGACGTGATCCCAGAAGAGATCTCTAAGATTCCGCGCTGAAAAACCTGAACGACAATGTCGGAATAAAAACGACGTTCCAGGCCACGCAGGCAAAATCAGGTAAGGAATCTTTTAAAGATTCAAATGATGCATCTTGAATTGCTGTCCGTGAAACCCCGGGGGGTCATTTGCAGCGCACACAGCCTACCTGACCACACGCCAGCACTCTGCCTCTGCCCCTGGGTTGCCAACGCTGTAAGTCTCGCCGCCATCGACATCCAGGAGCGGCTGGAGACTACAGCTCCCAGTGGGCTTTGCGCGGACTTCCTGTCCCCGCTGTTTTCGCGCCCGGAGGCGCTACAAAGCGGAGCCTTGACCTTGGTGGAGCGGGGGTCATTTGCAGCGCACACAGCCTACCTGACCACACGCCAGCACTCTGCCTCTGCCCCTGGGTTGCCAACGCTGTAAGTCTCGCCGCCATCGACATCCAGGAGCGGCTGGAGACTACAGCTCCCAGTGGGCTTTGCGCGGACTTCCTGTCCCCGCTGTTTTCGCGCCCGGAGGCGCTACAAAGCGGAGCCTTGACCTTGGTGGAGCGGGGGTCATTTGCAGCGCACACAGCCTACCTGACCACACGCCAGCACTCTGCCTCTGCCCCTGGGTTGCCAACGCTGTAAGTCTCGCCGCCATCGACATCCAGGAGCGGCTGGAGACTACAGCTCCCAGTGGGCTTTGCGCGGACTTCCTGTCCCCGCTGTTTTCGCGCCCGGAGGCGCTACAAAGCGGAGCCTTGACCTTCGCGTCGCGGGACGCGCGCGGGCGACGCCGGGCGGAGCCCGGGCAGAGGGCGGGCCGTCTGTGGCCGTCAGGGGCTGGCTGAGGCTGGGCTGGGCCACGTCCCTTTCTTTCTTCTCTTTTCCACCAGTTGTGAGGACTTACGCCCGGCGCCTGTCCCCGTTCTGTTGCCCTAACCATGTCTACCCGTTCAGGAAAACCACTCAGGGGCGAAGTTGACAGGGGATCAAATGTCGCGAGCCCTGTCATAGGATCAATGGACCGTTTTATCACCAGGGTAGCGGCGGTGATCGAAAAGGAGATCGCCATGTCTGAGCGGCGTCTATCTGAAGTATACCTCCCCTCAAGACGTTCATCCTTGGGGGCAGTTGCACAGTCGCTTACACCTGCCATTGTCCGGGTTCAAGCGGGTACCCCCCCTAGTGTGGTTGGTGTTTCTTCAGAACCCCCCCATTCGTCTGGTATAGAACAAAACATAGATAGACTGGAAAATCTGGCCGCTCTTCTACCTATAGTTACAATGGAAGACGGTGACCCTAGTAACCTGTCCACATCATCACCACCTATCCCGACAAGTGATGTCGTCAGAGATCCTGAGTCCCCAAAATCGCTTGCACCCCCCATAGTTACATCAGACGGGAAGTTAGTTGGGCCTTCTCCTATCACCGTGACTCCTGATATTAGGCAGGTGTTACTCCCGGTAGGTAAAAAATTGCGCAAACGCAAGAAGGGTAGGCTAGTGAGACAGGCCGCCCTCTACCAAAGAGTAAGGAAGTCTCCTGTATCTAGTACGAACATTACAAGGGGTGCTCCTATGCTGAACGAAACAGATACAGAAGGGGGTGTACTGATCCCTCCCAAGGTGTCACACTCAGCCAAAGTCTCAAAGAGAACTGATTTAGTGGCAGTTGAAAATACTCTGGAGAAGGTATATACCCTCTTAAAACCGTTACTAACACAAGTCAAGGGCCTAGGAGAGAGGATTGATAAACTAGAGCAGTCAACCCTGGACGGGTTTCACTCACTCAAAACAACAATCAAACAAACAACTAGAGTGATTGGAAATAAGGACGTGGGTGCAAAGGGGAACGAACTACCAGCTCATAGTGGCCCCAAGCCCCTAACATCTCAAAATAAAGCTATTCCTAATAGTCCACTAATCCCAACTCCCAAATCTCCTCCCCATACTAAAGCAGGCCCTAGTCACAAGGGACCTTTAACACATACAGAGCCTGAGAAACATAAGTCAAAGCCTCTTCTACAAAAACAGCAACAGACAACTAGTGGCAAAAAGGAAGTCCAACAAAAAACAGAGGGGAGCAGTAAACTTAGCGGGGTAACGACAGGGAAAGCCCCTAGGTCTGTAACCCAACATTCTGCCCCAACTACTTTTTTAATGGCCCCCAGTAACCCACCACGACGGATCCCCCCGATTAATCTCCCACCAGACTGTCAACCCTTTGTTGCTGTCATGGTTAATGTGCCTCCCCTAAAGGATGGCCAGATGGAAAACCATCAATCACTTAAGAACAAGTGTATCCATTGGCTGAAGGCAAATAAGCCAATCCCCCTGGGTGTGGATGGCATTATCCTAAGTGTCCGTAGAGTGGGATGGGTGGGGCAAGGGAAAAAAATGCAGGAGGGGGATTGTGTAATCATAAACTTTCAAGACCCCAGAGTAGTACCTTCCATCTGTACTCCTATCAAAAATATGGGGGCCCCGGGGGTTAAACTAGTAGATCTTACATATTTTTATCCTCGGCATCTTGTTAGTCCTAATGGAGGAAGTGTAAGTTCCCCTAATTCTGGCCAAAACTGGGTTGGGGTTGTAGGGGGCAATAGGGAAAATCAAATGTGGGCAATTGGCCCCTGCTGACTGGGAACAGCGAGCAGAGTAGACCCAGTAGCACCACCACCCACCCAAACAAACTTTGAAAGTGGAATGGGAGATTCTATAGCAATTCCACAAGATCCCTGCTCTCCTCGGATATTTAGGAGGAATCCTACAAATAGGGGCTTTCAGGTGCCCAGCGACCTTCCAGCTGTGACGGACCTAGTCTTTAAGGTTTTCAGCTGGAATGTCGCAGGGATTGCAGGAAAACTGGCCCTTCCAGATGTTACTGCATGGGTTGATGAGCACTCTTTGTGCCTCTTCCAGGAAACATGGAGCCTGGTGCCGGTCCATAGGGTGGGATTTTCCTCTTATTCCTCTCCTGCGCGAGTCTCGGAATCTGGGAGAGGCCGACCTTCGGGCGGCCTTCTTATCTGGGTCGCAGCTTCGCTAAACTGTAGAGTAGTGGACTCTCCTACAGGTTCCCCGGACATACAAAATATCACCCTTATAGATCAAAGGGGAAGAATTGTTCTAAATATCTATAATGTGTACGCACGGGGGACAAAGGGTGGGAGAAAGTCTTCAGTAATAGCTCTTCTCGAGACCCTGTTAAACAACACCCCCCATAAGACACGCATCTTGGTTGCAGGTGATTTGAACTGTACGTTCGAGCCCTTGGGCTCGGACGTTTCCCTCGACCAAGATGAGGAGGATGCTAGGAGGGGGATCCCGGCACTAGACATCCCACCGATCAAAAGGTGGACAGAAGTGGCGCTCCAGATATACTCCCTGAGTCTTGAATTTAACCTAAGGGCAGCGAATGGGAGGACTTCTTCGGATAGGGGGGGTGCCCATACCTACAATAGACCAGGGCACACCTCTAGGCTGGATTATATTCTAATAGACGTGTGCTTATGGTCTTATGTAAGGGACATGCAGGTGGTCCCTTCGACAGAAAGTGATCACAACTCACTCTCCCTAAAAATGGAGCAATGGTGGCAACCCTTAAGGAGGGCCAACATCAACCTGGCACCTGTACCACTAGATGAATCAGAAGTCACCCCATGTGGTAGAAGAATTAAATGGGCGAAACTGGTTCTATCCGAGGCAAAGGTTGGGGAAATCAAATCCCATCTAAACTGTGTGGTAACATCTCTCGGAATCTCCATGGAAGGGGTGGGTAAAGCGTGTGGGTTATTTGTGTCCCTGATTGAAGCCTTAACCAACGTGTTTACCCTGTACTCTAAAAAGCCGGGCAATACAGGAACTAAAAAACCAGTTGAGGGGTGGTACACCCAAGCATGTAGGGGCCATAAGGCAAAGTTAGTTGAGGCAGTCAAATCTAAACCCCAAAGTGTGATCCAGGAAGCAAGGAAGGCCTATAAAAAGTCCCTCAATTTGGCTAAAAGGGAGTGGGAAGATAAATACTGGGATGACCTACTCCAGGCTAGTAAAAACAGGGATTCAGGGGTCTTTTGGAATCTTATAAGTAAACGGAGTAAATCCGACGCAGCCATTAGACCCTGCAACATCCCGCCTCAAAACTGGGTAAAACACTTTGGGTCCTTATACCTCCCAGCAGATGGGGATCTGTCTGTTGGGGGGGACCTCACACTGGCAATTGAACCTCACCCCTATGACCTCTTCACCCCCCTAGAGATTGAGGGGGTTATAGGCTGGGTAGCACCACGTAAGGCACCGGGCCCGGACGGCCTTCCGGGTGATCTCATGAGGGCTTACCCAGCGGAATGGGGAAGGATCATAGCTGCTCTCCTAAATGATATTATGAGGGGAGGAGTAGTGCCAGAATCCTGGAAAGGTGCGGTGGTTGTCCCTATTTATAAAAAGGGGTGTAGGGAAACCCCGGGCAACTATCGCCCCATAAGTCTGATAGACTCCACCCAAAAGATAGCTGGTAAAGCTATCCTTGGTAGGATTCTCCATTGGGTGGAGGAGAATAAAATCCTATCAGACTTTCAGGCAGGTTTCCGGGCCGGTATGGGGACTATAGAGCAGGTGTTTAGGCTGTCCCTTTTGGGGTGGAAGGTGGTGGAACTAGGCAAGGGTAGTCTTTACTTAGCCTTTATAGATCTGAAGACTGCCTTTGACCTAGTTCCCCCGGAAGAGCTCTGGAGGGTCCTTCTTGAGTTGGGATTACCACCTTACATCTTGTCCCTTCTCATAAGCCTTCATGCCCACACCTTTGCACAGGTCCGCTGGGGTAAAAACGGAGAGCTCACTGAGAAGATACCAGTGTCTAGGGGCGTAAGACAGGGCTGCGTCTTGGCACCCACCCTTTTCTCGCTATATCTGAATGGGGTGGTAAAACATCTTCTACAAGAACCAGCCGACGCCCCCTGTCTTGGAGGTGTCCGCATCCCAACCCTGCTTTTTGCGGATGACACGCTCCTGATTTCGAAGACCCCACAAGGCCTGCAGAAACTATTAACACGATTCCAGGAGTTCTGTGGTGCTAAAGGACTAATAATAAATGTGGACAAAACGAAATACTTAGTTGTTAATCCACCCAGAAAATTGGGCCGCCCACCTACACTCAACTCTATCCCCCTAGAGAAAGTAGCCGAATTCGACTACCTTGGTATCCGGATTACGGACAGGATGACTTGGGCAAACCACATTGAAAAAATGGTTCTTAACCATAGGAGAGTAGGAGGAGCTCTCATGAGGGAATACAGAGCCTCAACTAGGAGATCACTCACCCCAGTACTTGACATCTACAAGGCCAAAGTAGCGACTTCAGCCTTGTACGGGGCTGAACTGTGGGGCCACTGCCGACTGGATGCCCTAGTCACAGCAGAGAGCAAGCTTTTAAAATCCTTCATCTCTGTTCCTCTGAGCACACCATCAGTACCAGTGAGGATGGACATGGGATGTAGAAACATCAAAGATCAAGCTCAGCTTCGCCCGCTCCTGTTGTGGACAAGGATTTGGAGGAGCGAAGATTTAAAATCCTATGCTGATGCCCTGGGAGACATAATGAGCCAGGGGGGTTGGGCTAAGATAAGATGGTTAAATGACACCAAAAAACTTTTGGAGAATATCGGACTAGGAGACTGCTGGTCATCCCGTTCAGCCCCCCCAAAAGAAGTTGTCAAGGCGCTTTACTGGAAATGGACTGCTGAGCGTCTAATCACAAGCTCCAATCATTGCAGGTCCACTGCCGCCTTTTTACAAATTAAAGACACTGTGGCCGTTGAACCCTACTTGGACTTGATCACTCTCCCTTTTGACCGATCTCTTTATTTTAAATTTAGAGTTGGTTCCCTCCCGCTAGGTGCTTTGGTATCGAAATGGTCATTAGCGGCCCGTACTTCCCCCAACTGTGCATGTTGCCCAAGTAAGGTTGAGTCCATTGCGCACGTTTTATTTGAATGCCCGGATTACGCAAGGCCTAGGAGCTTTTGGCTGAAACCACTCTGCCGAAATATGGGCACACGCAGTCATTCAGTAGCCTTGCGTATCCTAAGCACGGACACTTCCCCCCCCATTGTATGCAGAATAGCTAAATTTGTAAAGCAGTTTTGGCTCATTCGATGTAAGAGATTGTCAGTAGCTGTTTAATTCTCTTTTAGCTAATTTATAAATGGCCTTTTATATCCTTTTATCTCTTTTAAACATTCACACTGACTTCTTGTGGCAATGATTTTTTTTACATTGTATGATTGTATTATAAATGTGCTTATAAGATATCTCTGTATATCGAATAAAAGCTTATGACTGACTGACTAAAAATACAAATTTTTGTTAACGTTGAATAAGATGTTTATATCGGGACCAAAGTAATTCGTAACGCTGTACAAACCCTCCACTTTCAAAGTTATTTACTTCATTATATGCTTAATGAAGGCATATCACAATGAAAAAAAAACGAAGTTTCGAACGGAGGTTTGGGCACGCACTTTTCCACTTTGTGCTACACTGAGGGTAACACCCAAGAACTGCTCACAAACAGCGATGCTACTATTGCGGTAGTAGTATGCAAAGCTTAATATGTTGATGAGCATAGGTGAAGTTTACCCGGCCATGCACATCGAGGGCTCCCAATCAACTATTTTAAAAATTAGTAAACATCACCAAATGTTGCATAGTGATGAGCATGTGCCGATTAGCCAATAAGCCCATGTATTAATCTTCCTCCAGTTTTGAATTGTGAAAAAAAGTCCCTTCATAAATAACATATATCCCACCATTAACAAATTTAAGTCCTCCTGTGTTGAGATCCTTATGAAGAGCTGCCGACTACGCCAGTGTGATATTTGAAAGGAATATCTTCAGACTTGAAATGTTGATCTTCAAATAAAGTTTAATATTCACAAATAATCCAATCCAACCAGGAATACAGCTGACTCACAACTGATCTCTCTAACATTCTCTTATACCTAAGTTCTAGAATATATATGATACACAACCATAGAGATAGGATGGAAGCTCATCCCAAACCATAGAAAGTAGATAATAGTAGAATATCACACCCTTAGGGATGCACTTTGTCCTAGTTACACACTTTTCAAAAAATCTCAGCTACAAGGTTGGCTTTACAAACCTTTGGGCTTTTACACTTGTGGTACATGCAGAATATGCAACTTGGGGTGTAACAAAACAGTGAGTTTAAGATACAACACAGGGAAACAATAGAGGATACATCACATCATCAATTATCTAACAAGTTATGGGATATATGTACTGATTTGTGGGGGTGATAAGATCTACATCAGTAGCATGACACACCAGGTTAAGATACGCATCCAGGAACACTGCAAGGCATGCTTGAATGGAAATACTGCGTATGCCTTGGTATCACATAAATATAAGGGAGTTGTGGACAGATCTAGGTTTCACTTCCATGGCATTGACGTTGCCCAAAGCAACAAGAGAGGAGGTGACAGGGAACTGGCACCCTGACAGCTGGAAGCTAGATGGATTCACAACCTATGTACTACCACACTTGGTCTCAATGCTGACAATGAGATGCATTACTTTCTCTATGACCCTCCAATATATGTTTAATGAATTTTATGTCTCTGAAGTCAAAAAGGAGTGGACGGTCAATTCCATAGCTTCCTAATTGTATATGAGGAATATATTTTGTTGTTCCATCGTCTACCACAGGCAATGTAACCATATTGCCCTTATCATGTACACTGTTACCCCGTATGAGAGTGGGTGAGTGTTTTCATCTTGCCCCAATCGTTTTATGAAACTGTGTGTTAACTAGGACAAGATGTAATTACGGGTACATCAATGTACTGTTGAGCTCTCAGGATTTTTGGATCTCTTGCTTCTATTACTGCATCTTTCAGGGTGACGCTACACTGTTATGCGCATTACAATTCTGATTACATTTCTCTCTCCTCGCATCTGTGGAAATGTTGCTTTTAAAGAATGTAACTGTCTACATTCTGATCGTTCTATGTACCACTATTTTTCCTGTGATATTTAACTTGACTTTTCTCTGTTTACCATACTACAATGGATAGGATTCTCTTTTCTCTATATCCCTTGTATCCTGATGCTCACGATGTGTAAAGATTCAACTTGTGACCATCTCAATTTCCTAAGCAAAGAGATCTACCCTAGGGGTCCGACACGCCTGTCCTTATAAGATTCTTGGTCTCACACTTACGTACTCCCCACACACTGCACTGGGTAACATACTGGGCATTCTAAAGCGGCATTACCATAATCCAGTATGGTGGTTGACTGTGACTCTGACCACTTTTACCTGTACACTTACGCTGAGTTGTTGTTTTGCCTCAACCAAGAGGGGTTGTTATTTACTTGCTATGTGATTATTCCCATAATTGGTTTTTACCAGAATTACCTGCAACCAGCCTCTTGTGACTCGAAAAAATATTTGCAATTTTTTCTGATTGGTTTTGATGACTTAGACTTCTGATTAGATGATTAGGTGTGTTTTTAACTCACCTGCATCAAGATTATTTCGGCACGGCAAGTGTGGCAAGTGAGGTGTCTCCGTTTTAATTGATTCATATTATGATTTACCTACTATCAGCCAGGTTTGAAGTGAAGTATGCAAGGAGGGCACCAAATGTGACCTTCAAGCAGTCTCAGTAGCGCTGGCAAGCCCCCCTCCCTGGCTCAATACACTAAACCCTGTCTGGGAGGTGGTCACACCTCCATGTGACAGGATACTTTGTAATCTGTCTTCCCCTGTTTGAGCTTGGCTCAGCAGCAGGAGGGCAGAATCGTGTCTCTGGTCAGCAGCAGCCATAGCTTGCTGTCTGGGTCTAGAAGACTGGTACCAGGAGCACCGAGGGTCTCCCACAGGAGCTTTACAGTGAATGGAATCATACTCCCAACACAGTTTATGGTGGGTTATGATTCATTGTTTGATACAAAACACAATAGGGTTCGTTACAGCCAGTTTCGAGATGGCGGCCGTGTAATGACGCATGGCCACTCTATGTATCGTAATGGCTGATGCACTCACAACCCAGTAGAATGGACTCTAAAAGTTGTAGGGGTGCCCTGCTCATGCAGGGGCACCCTCATACGGAGAACAGAGCACCCTGCCTTCAGGATTGAAAGGGCTACCCTAGGGGTGTCTTATAGGTTTTAAGTACAACGACCTCAGATATAGGTAAACTTATATCTTTCTTAAGTGGTGGTAGCACCAGCTTACACAGGCTGCCTGCAATGCCTGGCCAGTAGTCACAATTTGAGTGGTCCCTCATGGGTGGCAAAATACATGCTTCCGCCGATGGGGGACCCCTGGCATATCTATGCCCTGGGTACCCTAGTACCATATACTAGAGACTTACAAGGGTACATCAGTAGCCAATGTGGGTGGTACCTAAGCACTCACCATGTTCAATTTAGGGAGGAAGCACAGACTGGGGTCCTGATTAGCAAGATCCTAGTCAGACTAGTCAGAAAAAACATAATGACACCAGCTAAAAGGGGGGTGACCATGACAGCATATCCTACTTTCCTATAGTGCTATAGAGAGATGAGGTGCATTGTTGGTGAGTGTTAGTGAGGGAATTCATGGAGAAGGAGGAAATGGGGGAAGGGCATAAAAAAAGACTGTTGCACAGCGTGCGACCAGTGCTAGGGCCAGCCCTGGCTGGGAATGTTAGCCCCCCTCCCCCGAAGTTCGGATCTAGTTGCGCCCCTGTTGGCACGTACTGCAGAACCTACGGTCTTCTGGAAGGAGTTCAACTGAGGAAAACAATGAGGCTTTTGAATTGTTGTTGTTTTTTTATGTGCAGCATCTGGTGTGGCTTAAAGGAAATCACAAGACAGCAGAATTTAGGAAACAATTTCATCCTACAGCGTCCTATTTTTTTTTATCAACAGGCACACTTACTTCCTAATTATACACACCAGGTGTTACAATTAACTGATTTGATGATGTTCTCTATATAAACATCAGAAGGATGGAGGTCTGAGTAGTCTTTCTGTGGTTTGAACTTGTGACCTACACATCAGAGTATTTTTTTGTGACAAATTTCTAACTCCTAGATCCATCCAGAAACCAGAATGAATGTCCATTACTTTGTGTCACACACAGAAGACTAAAACCACGCTATTTTCCTGATCTTTTTAAAAATCATTTTTTGTAATTTCGCAATTCATTAATTCCCAGACTTTCTTGATAAGTAGGTCTTGCGTATTATACATTTTTTTTCTAAATATTTCCTATTGAGGTCATACCTGAGACACTATATATATATATCACATTTTACAAAGGAAAAAACATTCCATCAATTATCAATGCTAAAATAGTAAGATATTACAGTCAAACAATCAGTAACGGGGTGTAGGTGAATGCATAAACGAAGATAGAAAAGACATTTGGAAATGGGTGGGCATGACCAGACTACAGTTGCTCCAAGTGCCTACGTATGGTGCCCAATTTTGCTAAGCAGAGCAGCTGATCATCATTATTGAAAATCAGGTGCACCAACAGGCTTATATTGATAAATTCATGCCACCAAACTATAGCATTAGAAGCCTGAGCCAATAACCAATGTTTTTTTTTGTTATCCTCATCCACATTCATGGTTTCTAGCTGCCATGCTCCAAAAGCAGGTAGTGAGGCACATAGAGTACAGTCGTGCTGACTCAGTCGAAACTGGCTGGGACGATAAATGGGTGGTGATGACATGTCCCTTCAGCAACATTTGACTCATTCCCAACAAACCAACCTTGTTGCACAAGTGGCAGATGACACCAATAAGCCAGATGCTATCATGGCTAATACCAACAGTTAGTTAGGTACAAGCAAAATGATTGAACCATGGCAGTGTAATCATCGGACCTGGGGGAAAAAAAAACAAAAAAAAACCCAGGTTCAATTTGACCAGCCCAACAAATGCCAAAAGGCTCTTCTCTCTTTCTTCCCCGCTCTTGCCAGATCTAGTTTCGAGATCTGTACAATGGCCTGCCAATAACCAATGTTGAGCCAAAATAAGTTGAGCTAGGGCAATAGCACAGAAACAATTCCAATGAAATCAACAGGTTTAAAAGGTGAATGACCCAGCATGACTAATTTAGGGTCCCACCTTACAATAGTTGGGTAGAGCATATTCTACTTACTGAATACTCTCTGCCAATAGTGAAAAATGTCAGGACAGGTGGCAAAAATATGAACTGATTCAGTCCAGTCGTCGGAGCATTGAAAACACCTCAGATTCATGATAAATAATGATGTGGATTATAATAAATATCGTTAATGAATTTAAACTGATGGGTTTTAACCCAGGAGACATTTAAGACTGTGTTTGAAAAGACATTTGTTCATCTCATTTCGTCCAGATTTCCTCAATCCCCAAGATGTCAGATCCATCTTTCCACTAAAGTCTGGAAAATATGAGGCTGGTGTTTGATCTCCGCTGCCAGAATCATGCGATACGCTTGACTGTTGCCCTTCGTAGGTAAGCCCAGCCGCAAATATTCAAGATTGGCATTAGCAAAGCAAACTATGTCTTCCGCATTCAAACCCACGATAAAATGCCGAATTTGAAGAAAGCAGAAATTCTGCTTCTTCAGAAAGGCCCAAATAGAATCAGCCACCTTAAGGGGTTCATTAGGATGGCGGGTGGATTTCAGTCCGCCCCCCACCCTAGCGGCGCTGGGTCTGGCCGCCAGTGGTGCGGCGGTCCCGCACCACCAATTAGGATGCAACCGCCAACCTGGGGGTCACATCACGCATATTTAACATTGTGGCAGGAGGGCTTTGTGCAGCACCGGTCACAATGTCAAATATGCATATTGTGAATTGGCATGCACAACGTGACAGGCACCGCGAGGTGCCTGCCACCTTGTGTATGCCAATGTGGGGTGGGGTACCATGGGTACCCCCCAAGTGCAGGCCCCATGCCCTCAACCCAGGGGTCCCACAACGGGCCCCCAAAGCGATTCCCGCATGCCTTTCCATGGTGGAGTCTCCGCCATGGAAAGGCAGAACACGGCCCACATCATAATATGGATGACGGTGCCTGCAAGGCACTGCCACCATATTATAGGCCTTTTCCGCCCAGTAGGCAATTGTGACGATTGCCTACCGGCAGAAAAGCGGCTGACGGTCTTTCCGTATGCCGCCATACTCCCCGCCATGCTAATGTGGCGGGGGGTAAAAGGCCGTCTGGCGGGGTGTTTTGGTAGGCGGATCATCACCACCATTTGTGGTCTCTGCAGCATCCGTATGTTTGCCCTTGGCTTCTTATATGCTAAATGGCTTTTTGCCCGACCACTTCTATCTGTACAAAAACCCTTTAGCACAATACAAAGGTATACACCAAATAAGGGTACATTTTCGAGGAAGAATGATCATTTTAATTAAGTTGCATTGTCATATTAGACTAATATGTAAACTATACCATTTACAGAATATCTCCTGAGTTCTACTGGCTAATGCACAATAGTTTAGCTCAATTACATCCTCCATTTTCTGGGAAACTTCAACCCCCAAGTAAGGGTCTTATTAGGATGACGGGTGGACGAGCGGTGCTGGGACCACCCACCAGAGGTGCAGCGGTCCTGTACCACTAATTAGGAATGCGACCGCCACCCTGGCGGCCGCATTCACATCTTGAACATTGCAGCGGACGGTGCTGTAGGCAGCACCCGCCGCAATGCCAAAGAGGCACGTTGTTCATTGCCATGCACAATGTGGCTGCCACCTTGGGCATGGCAATGTAGTGGTACCTACCAAGTGCATTCCCCCCACCCCACCCCACCACTCCTGGGGGCCCGCAACAGGTCCGTGGCAAAATACCATATGCCTTTTACTGCCATTCGAATCTGGTGGACGGTGCCTGCTAGCCATAGCCACCATTTTGGGCTTCCTGGGTCATCCGCCAGGAATTCGGGATGATTGTTGGTGGCGTATGGTCTTTGCATTCGCTGCGGACGCATTCCTGTTCCCACTGCCATCCTAATCTGGCGGTGGGAAATATCCATTCGATGGCCGAAGGACCGCCATCATAATCAGCCCCTAAATTGCCAAACACTTGAGGGTTTGAATGTAGGGTTCTATGTAAAGCACCAAAAGCTAAGGTGAAAGTGGACATCCCAGCCAGGTGCCATGATTAACCTTAGTAAGGTCAGTGAAAGAGCCTGAACTTAAGATTCTTGTGTAGCTGCTGAACCCAAGTAGTAAAACGCGACCCAAGCTCTGAATCGACCATAGCTGACCAGAGAAAAGGCCATAAAATCCGGACGAAGGCTTTTTCAGTGTCTAACATTATTACTCTGACCAAATTTCCCTGAGTACAACCAGCTTCTATGGCAGTGATAACCATATTAATATGGGTGGTAGTATCCCGCCCTGGAGCAAAACCATGTTGATTCTCATAGAATAAATTCATAGATGACCATTGCAAGATTGTTAGCTAAAATCTGAATATAAATCCTAGAATCAGCATTGATCAGCAAAATCAGCCTATATAAGCCACAGCGAGAGGGATCTTTCCCTTTCTTACGGAATATTGGTTTCTTTCCATGACACCAGAATCTGCCCGGATGTCTCAAAAGAGTTAAATAAATCACAGAGTACTGGCACAACAAGATGTGACAGTCTGGTGTAAAATTCCAGTGGAAGTTAATCTGGGCCCCTGGCCTTGCCTCATCTCAATTGGCCAATAGTGCTTTCGACCTCCAAATTCGATATATGCCCTTCTAACCTACGCTGTTGGGCCACACACAATTTCTGATGATGCGAAGTCCATAGAAACTGAGCAGTTTGATCCATGAAGTGGATCAATTCCTCCATATACAGTTAAAAGGTGTAAAACAGCGAAACTCTTTACTGATAAGAGCAGGATCAGTCACTATATTCCTTTGAGGGCTCTCAATGCCAGAGATAGCCATAATATTGGTTCTGTTGCAATTAAACTTGGTCCATTTCCTCGCTATTCAAAAAAAATAATTGTTTGGCCCAAGCTTTTTTGATAATGTTATGAGGCATACGTTCCTTAAGGGAGGCTCGGACAATTATGAACTGATCCATCAAGGAAGCAAAGGATCCCCAGTCTTGAGCAATTGCAGATCTAACCATTAGAGAGTCTATATGTATGAGAGTAAGCCGAGCATTAGCATCAACAGAAGCGCGCTGCACTAAGGTCTCTTGCGCTAGCTGCCATAGCCTCTACTGCCTCAATTTTAAACTTTTAAAACTGTTCTTAAACGTTGCTTGCCAATATTGTTTCTTGCTGCCTACCTGTTTCTTTATTTTGATCCCATCCCCGTACCTTCATTCCTCTGCCCCTATCACGGTCCACCACAGGCTTGCCCGATTGTTGTGGAGGGTAGTGCGGGCGGCCGAGCACTACTTCCGGTCGGGAGGGTGAAGTCAGGGGTCAGCGCTCCAGTGTACTTAAGGACATGCCTTTCCTGACGCTAGCAGCGGACGCGCCGCTGGCGTGCCGAAGGCAGCTCGTCTGTGCCCGTCCGCGCCTGTCCCGTGACCAGCGCCAGCCATTCTGCCGGTTGCCCCCCTACTACTAGGCTATGCTGGACCAGGTCTCAGCTACTGACGCTGAGAGAGGGGGCTTGCTTCCCTCCCTTACGTTGCAGTCTTCCCGGGTTTGTAACACATTATTTTAGATGTGCTAACTGCCCATTCGCTCTGAAACCACAGAGTAAACATTCCATTGTACAGTTAAGGAGTGCCACGCCTCCAAATCCCCCGGAGTGCATCAAGGCTGGCCTGCTTAATTGCAGATCTCTTCCTCGCCATGCCGGTGATATTTGGCTTTCTCTTTCTACCCACGCCTGGGATCTCCTGTTTTTGACAGAGACATGGATCAGATTCTTCCAACCCGGACATTAATTTGGCAACTTCCCCAGATTATCGCTTTGTTGGGATGAATCGCTTGGGTACAAAGGCGGGCGGCGGGGTTGCTGTTCTTCTACGATCCCACTGGAAGATTACATCCAGGAAACCTACCAAACTCGCCTCCATTGAAGTGATGTATTTTACCATCTCAGATGCCTCTTCCCTTATCCTAGCAGGTGTTTTGGTATATAACCCCCCTGTCGCGTCACCCTCTTCGCTAACAGAACTCCTTGCCACGATTACGGACCTCTCCCTGAAGCCTCCCCATTTCATTATTCTTGGAGACTTCAACCTTCATGTAGATGTTGCTGCATGCACGAGGGCTAGATATCTCCTGGATACTCTGCATGGCCTGAACCTTTTCCAGCAGGTACAGGGCCCCACACATCAAGCTGGCCACACCCTCGATCTCTTATTTTCTAATCATTCTGGCCTCATCTCCCTTCCCCCTCTACCCCTTACCTGGTCTGATTACTACTTGATCCCATTCCAGTTGGCTGTGGTTCAGCCATCGGATACCTCATCCAAAGGCAGGGACTTGGGCAGAAAATGGCACAAGGTCACCTGTGAGGCCCTAGAACCCATCTTTGTTAATTTGATATGGCAGTCCTCTAATGATCTGAACACGGATGTTTTCACATTTTAACTCCTGTCTTTCCTCCTCTATCGACCTCATCGCCCCGATGCAACCTCTATTCTCTTTGAGATCAAAGTCTTCAGCTCCCTGGTTCTCTACGGCCTTACGCGATAAAAGGAGCAAATGTAAAAAATTGAATGCAGTTAGCGCCTAACGTATGATATTGTCGCTAAGGTTACTTATAGAGCCGCCCTAAAAAACTTCCACAAACTCAAGCATGCCACTATGAGGGAATATTTTGTCGACAATCAATATGGCTGAAAACTCCTCAAAAACTTTGTTCAAAATTATTAAAGAATTTTCTAACCCTCCAGCCCCAGCCTTGGCCTGCCAGATCCCCCCAAGCCAAATCCTCTGTGACGGTCTTTCACACTTTTTTCATGATAAAATCATTAATATCTCTACCTCATTTAATCAGGCTCACACTATCCCTCTGTTAGACCCCAAGGTCCCTCCAGAGGAGGCGTTTGTATCATTTAAAGGTCCATCGACGGAAACTGCTCTGACAATGCTGCAGCAATGTAAATCTGGGTCACCACTGGACCCTGCTCCTGCCCAGGTGTTGAGGACTCTTGCCCCTCTTGTGACTGGCCCTTTACTCTCAATCTGGAATACATAGTTACTCTCAGGTCAGTTCCCCACCTCATGGAAGCAGGCTGTGCTGATTCCCATCCTGAAGAAGGCTGACGCCGACCCCTCAGTGTTCAGCAATTATCGCCCTATATCGCTTCTCCCTAAGCCAGGTAAAAGACTTGAGAAAGTAGTGCAAGAGCATTTAGCCGACTATTTTGAATCTAGACAACTTCTCCATGACTCTCAGTCCGGTTTTAGACCGGGCTTTAGCACGGAGACCGCACTACTTGAGGTGTCTGAGACCATTTGTGAATGTGTGGATGCAGGCGAGGAGGCCATGTTGGTGCTCCTCGACCTGTCCGCAGCTTTTGACACCGTTTCCCATGCTATTTTATTAGATAGACTTTCTAATCTGGGTATACGGGGTACTCCTTTGGCCTGGGTCAGATCTTTTCTGATGGGTACATCACAGCAGGTCCTCCTCCGGCCTTTTGTCTCAGAGGAAAAACCTCTTCTCTGCGGTGTTCCGCAGGGCTCGGCATTGAGCCCCCTCTTTTTTAATGTCTATCTCGCGCCTCTGGCTGTAGTAGTCGAATCTTGGGGCGTCGGAGTGATCTCTTATGCTGAGGATACTCAGCTTGTGTTTTCCTTTAGAGATCACTCAGACGGCAGTTTGGCCAACTTTAGACGCTGTCTTACCAACATCTCCTCTTGGATGACTTCCAACACCCTTAAGCTTAATACTGATAAGACCGAGGTATTATTTTTCAATCAAAGTGCTCCTCTTCCTTCTCTATTGTCGTGGCCATCGGAGCTTAACCCCCTCTGGTTCCAGTAGAATCAGCTCGTAACCTGGGCTTTCAATTTGACAATGAACTGTCCTGTAAGACCCAAATTAATACGGTCACCTCAGCCTGCTTTGGTAAACTCCGCATGATTAAGAAAATTATACCTTTTCTTCCCTTGAACTCACGTAGGACCGTCATACATGCTCTAATCACTTCACACCTAGATTACTCCAATAGCATGTATGCAGGAGCCCCAGCATATTTGATTAAGCGGCTTAAGACTGTGCAGAATGCTGCAGCTAGGCTGATATGTAACATCCCTTATCGCCATTCAACCGCTTCATATTTGATGACGCTACACTGGCTGCCTGTTACCTACCGCATACAATTTAAATCGCTGGTCCTGGCCTTCAGGGCCCTCAACGGCCTTGGCCCGGCCTATCTCCTAGGTAGGCTAAAGCCCGTTCTGTCTACCCATGCTCTTAGGTCTAATCATCTTCGCCTCCTCCTCGCTCCTCGCTTTCGCCATTCTAGAATGGGGGGCAGGGTCTTTGCTGTGGTGACTGCTAAATTGGGGAACAGCCTTCCACTGGGCCTACCGCTGACCACATCTGAAACATTGTTCTGAAGCAAACTGAAAACCTGGTTGTTTTCCAACCTCTAGCCGCTCCTGACCTCTCTGCTTCCTCCTGTCCGTAGCGCCGGGACACCCCCGTCGGGGGTAGCTGCGCGCTTTATAAGCTTCTAAATAAATAAATAAATAAATCTGAGCAGCTTGCTTCTTAGAAAAAGAAGAGTGATTTGTAGTGTGACCTCTACGAAATGGTGTGACAGCATCCCAAAAAATAAGCATAGATGCCAAACCCAAGTTGCCCTCCAAAAAAAGGCTTGCTTCTTTGTCAATAGAATGAATAAATGCATCCTCTAAGAGAAGTTTCCTGTTGAACATCCAAGAACGTGATTTTAGGTTTAATAGGGAACCTGTGACCTGAGTGAAAGGAGACAAGGAGTTGTGGTCTGATATTATCAAAGGGTTCAGGGAGATGCTAGATGAGACGCAAGAGCTAAACTTGCAAGAAAATATCTATCTGAGGGAAAGATTTATGAGAAGCAGAGAAGTAGGTAAAGCTGTGTTCTCTCAACTGAGAATGCTGCCAAACATCCACCAAAGCATAGGATTACATCAATTGCAGCAGAGCAGCCCAGGTTCATTTCTTTGAGCTATATTAGTGACCAGAAAAAGTTTAACCCCCGACCATAATAGGAAGAGTCAATCTGAGGATTTAGAGTAACATTGAAGTTACCACAGATTATTAGTGGATCTGGCCATTGATGTAACTTTGAAAGCAGGCTATTAAAGATTACAGGATTATCAGTGTTGGCCCCATAAAGTACATATAGTGTATTTCAAAGTTTGCCCCTTTTAACGGTAGCAATGAGCCATTATTCACCACATCTATGCATTGATCGATGAGTACCCAGCAAGTGTCCTCATTCAATAGAATGATCCTTCTCTGGGATGAAGAAAAACAGGCCAAAACTATAACCTGATACCCCATATCGCCAAGAAGAGAGGCCTGTGTATTCAGGAGATGAGTTTCCTGTGAGCCAACTGAATAGGGATGAACATTATATAGCTCCTCTTTTATGAGCTTGCATTTTGGGATGCTTCCAGCCCATTTGCGTTCCATGAGAGAATATGGATGCACTGGTTAAAACTGAATCACTGATACAATAACAACCCCCATAACATCGTACTACAAAAATATTGAGTCAATAATATCATACACAAAAATATCGACACCCAGTTCACAAAACTGTAATGACACAAACATCGATAAAATATCGTTAAAAAAATTTCAATAGCAAAAATATCGAAAACAAAAAAAGAAAACAAAAATATCTAACATTAAAACAACATATAACACAACAAAAACATTGATATAAATAATATTGACAACACAAACATTGAAAAAATACATATAAACAATACCAAAAAATAACCAAAAAATAACATTAAAACATAAAAATAAACTACATTCAATAATGTAATAAAATAACAAGTACCAACGAGTACAAACACTAAAAAAATTAAAAAATTAATGAAACTTAAAAAAAACAAATACACTGAAAAACCAAAAACAAATAAATAAATAAACAATACAACATAAAAAATATCACAACTATAAAAAATAAACAAACCTATATATAAAATATATAACATTTATTTACACATACATTTTGTTTACACTAATAAACAAAATAAAAACACAAATTAAATAAACATAATTCATATGAAACAAATTAAATTATAACTGCCCAAAAATTCTAAAAAGCTTTCTCGACCAATAAATTTAAACTACATCAACAATAACCAATAGAAAACTCTAAGTAAATAAACACTGTAAAGCAATCCATTAATTAACACAAAATGTACAGTGAAACGGACAGTCAAGAAGCACAAAACTTTGCAAGACAGAAAGCAGAACAAAAAAGAAGTACACATTAAACTATTCAGAAAAACTCTCTTTAAAGGTAAGAGCAAAACGTTTTAACTAAATAAATAAAATTTGCTTAAGAAAATATATTAACTAAAACTATAATATGTTTTCCTTTATATGTAACTGATTATACTTTACTAAAACTCTACCTAGAAAATTCAAAACAACAATTTAATTCCAAAACAACTACAACATCGACATTAGCCAAAAATATACAACAAAGTAAGTATAGGACTTAACCAACAAATAGTTGAAATAGAATAATAATGGAAACTAATAAATGTAATAAAAAAAAACTAACAAATACTTTTCTTTTAACAGTTCTACAGACTTCAAGAAAACACCAACAAAATAAACATCATCAACTAAAAATAGTAAGTATTTTTTTCACCACTAAATAAAAAAGGGACTAAATGAATAAAATAATCAAAGTAAATGTAGCAATTTTTCTTTTAAACCAACAGAAAAAATTAAACCAGTGAATAAACCACGTAATCAACATAAATCAAACTAGAAAATCAAAGCAAGACAAAAGTACTTTTATTTTCAAATATAATACTTATAAAAACATGTTTACTCTGCAAAACCTTATGATTAATAAATATATTCAGATATACAAAAAATGGAAGAATGAGCTAAATTTATCACATCACAAAAGGGAAAGCTACTTCTGTGCTACATGGGCTATACTTACACGTAAGAGAAAATAACCAGTAAAAAAAAAACGTGGGAATGTAATAAATACTACACAAATTCTTGCTAATGGAGAGCCACAACAGTCAAAACAAATGTAATTAATGTAAGGCAACACAGCCATCCCCCAATGTTACAGAAATTGAGGTCAGAGATGCTTTAGAAACCATCAGAAAAGCAAGCACAAGCTCCCAACAGACCAGTACCCAAATATTAAAAAACACACTAACTAGGGTTCCTGAACATGTGACAGGACAACTACCATCCATCTCCACTCTAACACTCTAAAACGACTAATAGCAAGAACTGGAAGAGCTACTGCTCAAACACCACCCACCCCTCAAACTTTTCCAGAAATTGAAATATTACAAAAATACACTGTCATACACAAAGGTGAGAAATTCATTCTTTATGACAATAACAGTAAAGAAAAACAAATTATTATCTTTGACACCAACAACAACATTCAAAAGTAAAAAAACTGCATAACATGGATGATGGATGGTACATTCAAAGTTTGCCCTTACCAACTCTATACCATCCACGGTGAAAATGAAGTCACTAACATCTCCTTCATATACGTACTACTCCTCAAAAAGCAAAATACCACCTACATAGAACTCATTAAAATAATAACATACGCCAACAGCTACTTCCCACAAAAAATAATATTGGACTTTAAACAAGCAATGGGTCAGTCAGTTTTAAAAATATACCCACACACTGCAATACAAGGTTGCTATTATCACTTCCACCAAAGTATCTGGAGACACCTCCAAAAATCTACTCTAAGGGGGTGATTATAATGTCGGGCAGATCGCCACCGCCGGCCTGGAGGTGGTGGTCTGCCTGCCATCCCAACTTGTTTTACCCCTGCCATATTATCATGGCAGCGGTACCGCGGCAGACGGAAAGTCAATCCGCCGCTTTCCGCTGGTCGCCAATCGTTACGATTGCTGGCCGGGCTGAGCTGGGGCACAAAATGGTAACGCCTGGTTGAAAAGGCCTTTCCATGGCGGCGATGCCACCATGGAAAGGATGGCAGGGATGTGCTTTGGGGCCTGTTGCAGGCCCCTGGGGGGGTGCACGTGTACCCCTTTGCATTCCCAAGCACAAGGTGTCAGGCACCGTGTGGTGCCTGCCACGTTGTGCTTGGGAATGCACAACTTGTCAATTTGGCATTGAGGCGGGTGCTGCTGTAAGCAGCACCCAGCGCAATGTCAGATATACGGACTGCGACTGCCAGGGTGGCGGTCGCATCCTAATCAGCGGTTCGGGACCACCGCACGTATGGCGGCCGGTCCCAGCGCCGCGAGGATGGTGGGCAGACTAAGGGTCGCCCGCCATCCTTATGGGCCCCTAAGTATAGATTACGCTGCAAATCGCAACTTTGCTTACCAAATCAAAAAATTAATCACCCTGGCCTATGTACCGACAACAGAAGTAGCCAACCACTATAATATACTTCTTGAAAGCCCTTTCTACCAAGCCAATGAAGCAAAACTAATACCCTTCCCTGACTACTTTAAAGCCACCTGGGTGGGAAGGCTACATAGGTCAGGGCACCGAAGGCAACCAAAGTTCCAAATCCCCTTGTGGAACTTCTATGATAGTACACTAGCTCGAAAAGTTAAAACTAAACACGCATTGAAAGGATGACATAGTGCCTTCCAAGTCACTATAGGTAGAGGACAACCAACTTTACACAAACTACTAGAAGCCGTAAAAAAAGAACAGACTTATTAAGAGCTAAGGCTAGAGCAATCCCTGACTAAAATAGACCCTAAGCTCAGTAAGCAAATAAAATAAATTTATGAATACCTACAACACATTACTCGACTATTTCCAAACACCAAAGGCTTAGAGTACCTCGACATGATAGCTAAATCTATACTATAAACAAAAAATAATGCTAAACATCAGAAAACATTTTAAAATCACAAAACACTTAAACAACATGATACTACACTTTTTTAAATTAATAATTATAAATGTCATTTAAAAATTAAAAACATTCATATAAATATATGACGTAATACAATTATTAATCAACCAAGAGGAACCGGGAGGGCTATTTTTAACGGGGTCCAGTGTATATGCCCTGCGACTGTGCAGACACAAAAGGATGCACTGTTGCCCAAAAGTGGGTGAGAATAGAAGACCCAAGCAAAAGGTGGGAAAGGGAGGGGAATCCCCTTTCGGAACTAAAACCCTCACACACCCAGCAAGCTATGTGTCATGCTTCATCATCTGGGTTTTGCTCATCGTCAGACTGGCAGTGCAATATCTGACGGGCACCCATAAAGGGGCTCTTTTCTCGGAGATCTTTTGTTAGTGCCAGTTGGTGCATGTGGGTGTGAGGGCTTTAGGGGAAGTGTAGACGTAAGAGGTAGGTGATACATTAAAAAAGGTTAGGTAATCCACAAAGTATTTTTAATAGTGTGGTTAACTACCTTAATAAAAACAGTGAGGAGAAAATACACACTGGTGCAATGATCCAGTGATGTATGTTCTACCTAGTGGTCGACATGTTTCATGCTCTTATAGCAATTCATCAGGACCTAGAAAAGAAAAACTGTGCTACACGAAGTGGTAGGGGCAAATACTACCTTCCACAGGAAACTTAGGGGCAGGCTGCGAGGTCCTGCTGTATCCTAGTGGGACCTAGAGAGGGATGACAAAAAATTGGTGGTGATACCCTAGTTAATGTCAACAATAGTCTAGATCACCGGTGCTTGGTTCTTAATTAAACATGCATGCTATATTCAGCAAGTGTGATGTGGACCTAGTCAGAAGGTAATCAAGTATAAAAGGAATTATTAAGAAATATAAAAAACATAAAAAACGACTAAGGCCTGGTCACAGTATGATAACACAAACAATCAAAAAGAAATGAGTACAAGTCTCACCCTACTAAGATCAATATCTGGCGTCAACGGTCTTCTCCCGTGTTTTGGCACCCTGATTGTAGGTACCCTAGTGGTTGGGGGAGAGGGAATTGACCAATATATCATACATTACAAAATGGTGGCCTACTAGCGCAAACAAGCCAATGCGAGGACGCTGTGTCTGACAGCGGCTAGGTGTACCAAAGGTCCGCCATCATGCCGACGTAGATAACGGCAACGTACTGCCGGCAACCCGGAGCCGTCACCATCATTCTCAAGGTCACGTGCTGAAGTGTGGGTAAGTGCATAATAGCCTCTCCGGGCCCGTTAATAACAGGTCCCCGGTAAAACTAAGTACAAAGCCCCCGATCCTGCAGGAACAATAAACAAATGTAACCAAAAACAATCCCCACCCAAAATAATAAAAAATTACTTGCAGTTATGTCGCAGTAGACGGTGCTCAAAAATGAACAAAGCCATAGTAGACAAATCAAAACACAAATCCATTTGAAAAGAAAGCCCCCAAAAAATACAAGAATACAACTGTAGAAAAAAGGATCAAATGACGCAATCCTCTCAATATCGAAACCCGCAAATTCAAAGACACAAAATACATTTTCTTTAAAAAAAAAAAGAAAAACGCATCTTCCGCACCATCCGTTCATAAAACGGGAAACCTGTAACACCCTCCCACAATAACATATATAAACCCATACACATTAATTTCAACATAAAATACAACATAACACCATTAAACCACACATAACTAACACTAGACAACTCTCTACTACTCTTCAACACTACGCCAAACATATCAAACACTAAACTACTAAAACACCTACCTACACAAGAAACAAACATTTAATGCCCTAACAAATCTACCTACTCTACTACTACCTCACTCCTACCCTAAAACTACCTTAAAAGTAAATACATTAAATCAAACTTACTTTTACCGACCAAAGCACAGCTCCCAACTGCAAGATTCCGTCTTCCAAAATGACCTAAAAACAAAACAGATAAACAGAAAAGTGAGGAAATGGAAAAAAGTGGCCGCGCAATAAAAATGAAAAAAAAAGACTGACTCCCCATAGACCACAATTGAGAAATAATTAAAAAATCTAGAAAAGACTATGTATATTTTTATTTTCTGTTAAAGGAATGTAAAAATGTAGAAAAAATTTCGAAACATTTGTAAAATATATTTTAATTATTATATTATCAAAAAAAAAACAAAATATATTTGATATATATTAAAATGTATATTTCTTTGACGTACTTACCTTCAACATATAACATTACAATAAGACTATTGTAAATGTACAGCTAATATAACAATGCTTAATAAAAAAAATATAGGATACAAAAATATATTTGTGAACAAAATTGTAAATTATTTATTATATTAATTTTTTTAATAATATTTACTATACTAAATAAGAAAATGTACAAACTATGAGGGGCATTAAGATTTATTTTTATTTATTTATTTTGAAAGTTTTATATAGCGCGAACAAGATCTTTGCAGATATCAGAGCGCTTTACAGAGCAGGGAATACCAATCAAAAGAAAGAATACGTGAGGGAGCATAATAGTACAAATGAAACAATAATGCAAGTACATAGTCATAATAGTAGGTGGAAACAATAATAAAGGTAAAACACATATCCAAAGGGATGTAGCAGAATAATACAGGAAAAAACACAAAGTCATCGGGATCGAGCTGGGTAATATAGATCGGTGCCGATCCTTTATAGTTTCAAGTTGAAAGCTCAAGTGTATTTGGCCATGAGAAGAGCTTTTACTTCTTTCTTAAAAAGTGTGATTGAGGAGATGAGCCTTGTTTCAGGAGGGAGTGAGTTCCAGATCCTGGGTGCCATTCCTGAGAAAGAGCGCTTATACGTGATGGCGTGATGGCGGATGGACTTTAGTCTATAAGGCGGCTTTCCCGCAAATGAAATTAGGATGCGACCACCACCACGGCAGCCGCAAATGGCATGTTTTACATTACGGCTGATGCTGCTGGCTGCTCCACCTGCCGCAATGTTAAAAAAGCACTGTTTACATTTTCCTGCACTACGTGGCAGGCACCATGCTGTGCCTGACAGATGGTGCAGGGAAATTTAGGGGGGCAAGTGTATGCACCAACTGCCCCTGCACAAGCGGGGCCCGCAATGGGCCCCCAAAGTACATTACCGCCGGCCTTTCCATGGCGGTTGAACCTCCATGGAAAGGCTGGCTGGGATCCAGCTTTCTGATCTGGAGGACGGTGCCTACTAGGCACCGCCACCATTCTGTGGATGCGGCACGGTCCGACAGGCAATCATAACAATTGCCTCTGATGGACCCGTGACAGACGGGCCTTCCACCCGCCAGGCACACTGCCCGCCATCCTAATCTAGCGGATGGTAATTGGCCCTACGATGGCAGTGAACACACCACTGGTAGCCTGCTGGTGGCGGGTTCACCACCATCGTAATCAGCCCCTATAACTTTGTAAAATACATATTATATAAATTTTCAACAAAAATAACTTTATATAAAATGTATTAAATTGTAAAAACAAATTTACAAAAATGTTTACTGTGTTTATAAATATCAAAAAGTTTATAATGAAAACTATAAAATATATTTACTTTACTATTACATGACTATACTTTTTTTTTATTGGTCATTTTTCAAACAAAACATCGAACAGTACAGGGGATACAGTACAAGGTAGGCAAAACAGTTACAGTACAATATAAGAAGTTGATGTTTCTGATTGGGACAAGTCAGGGCCAGATACACCATCATAAGAGGGGCAAATAATTTGTTAAGGAAAAAGAAAGGGACAAGGGAATACATCACTATACAGTCATACATAAAACATGTCCATCATCTTACCCTGAATAAAAGGACCTCAGATAGTGGATACAGACAGTAGATAGGTTGTGAGGGCTGACCAAATGTCATGAGGCCACGATGAGGTAGGCAGTTCTTCAGCATAACAGACAAACTGGTCACAACAGTAGCTCAGATCCTGCAGCCATAGTTTGGTAGTGGGGGCCTGTCTACTCTCCCAGCACATGGAGACCCTCCGTTTGGCCATCAATAAGGCAATGGCCGCAAACCTTGTGTGAGAGGATTTAACACAAGCAACCAGGCCCAGGAGAGACAGTTGAGGGGTACGGGCCAGAGGAAGCTCGACCATCGAGTGTATAGTCCTTACAACAGACTCCCAATAGGAGAAAACCTTAGAGCAGGCCCACGCCAAGTGGTAAAAATCTGCTCCAAGCATACCACAGGGCCTACAGGTATCCGAGGCCCGTAGACCATATCTGTACAATTGGGCAGGCGTATAGTACAGTTGGTGCAAATATTTAAAGTGGATCATCCTTAAATTACCATTAGCTGTTAGGTGCCCTGTCAGGCGGCAGCAATCGGCCCACTCATCATCGGACATGGGATGTGACAATACTGCATTCCATTTTTGCAATGCAGCTAATCCTAAGGTAGCTACCTCCCTCTGCGATGCCTGATACAATCTAGAGACCAGCTTCACCATAGAGTTAGTAGTATATAAAAGTTGCAGTGCATCGGTGGCTCAGCAGGAAATTGTGAGTACAGCGCCCGCATGGCTGATTGCAGTCTAGTGTAAAGGAAAAGATGCATACCATTTATTTAGCTGCTCGCAGTGAGTGACGCCGGGGTAATGAATTGGCCTCCAGGGAACACATCCTCCATTGTCACCATATTCATGTCCTTCAGGGCCTCTAGGGCACTCGCCTCAGTAGTAACTGAGAGGCTCGTGTGGTGCAAGAGAGGCATACTGGGTGCATAAAGTGGCAGTTTCTGCGCTCGCCTACCCAGGTACTGCCACACCTTAACCGTGGTTTGGACTGTGTCAAACTCCCATTCTTCAAAAACTGTGTGCGTATTCACTATCATGGCCTTGAGGGGTATGGGATGAACTGCGCCTGCCTCGACATCAACATGGGGGATGTAGGCTGGATCATGCTTCCAGTAATGCGCAAAGTGGGTTGCGCACACAAGTAATATAGATGAAAGTCAGGCACTGTTAAACCACCCTGCTCATATCGGAGTGTAAGTGTTTCCCACTTAAGACAAGACTTCTTACCCCCTCATGCTAGCGTAATCAGAAGGGAGCGGAGTGAATTAAAAAAATGATGCGTCAGAGGAACGGGAATGTTTAAACATAGATACAGGACACGAGGGAGTATTACCATTTTTATTAATGCTAAGCGGTCCACAAAGGACAAGGGCACCCTAATCCAGGGGGTATTTGCTCTTCAAGTCACATAATAGCCGTGCCGTAATTAGGTCGAACCACTACTTGTGGGTCTCGTTGGAGCCATACATCCAAATATTTTGCCGTGTCAGTGCTCCACACAAAGGGAAAATCTAGGTCTAGAGGAGTTATGCAATCCGTGAGGGGTAGGATCATTGATTTGGACCAATTTATTCCAAGGCCAGAAAACCACTCAAAGCAGACATATTCTCTGAGGAGGGGTGCCAGGTAAAGGGCAGGTTCACGTAAGTACAGCACCATGTCATTTGCGTACATGGAAACCGCCAGAGGGCGCTGAAAGAATCGGAGAGCTGCCTGGGCATGACGCTGTCGCAGGATGCACGCTAGTGGTTCAAGAAGAAGTGTGAAGAGCAATTGGGAGAGCGGGCAGCCCTGACGTGTGCCCCGGTGAATATGAACAATCTCGGATTGACTGCCGTCAACCTTCTCCCGCGCAGTAGGGCGTGTATAGAGCAGTTTTATCCAATTTGTGAAAATAAAAGGTACCCCCATATGATGCAGAATTGCGAACATGTAAGACCATGAAACAGAATCAAAAGCCTTGGCGGCATCAAGAAATACTGCCAATGCCGGCAACATGGGCTTTAGGACGTGCATAGCTGTGAAAAGCGTCCCCAAGTTATGGGAGGTGGAACAGGTGGGAATAAAACCAGACTGATCTGGTAACACCATAACTGGAAGGAGCAGCTGTAATCTGGATGCCAGAACTTTAGCTAATATTTTGACATCTGTATTAATCAGGTATAGTGGACGATAGGAGTCACACCTATCCGGCGGCTTGTCAGGTTTGAGGAGTGTGACCACTAGTGCTTCACGCACCTGGGAGGTAGGCATTGGGTCTCATACGCTTCCTCATATACCTGGTGTAGACAAGGGGCAAGGATGTCGGTATAGGTTTTTAAAATTCTGCTGGCAGGCCATCGGTGCCAGCAGACTTACCATTGGGGAGGGCTACAATGGTGTCCCGTATTTCACCCAGGGTTATAGGATGCATTAAGAACTCCTGCTGTCCTCTAGAGACCCACACCAGCGCTATATCATCCAAGTATTGTTTTTTGTTTTTTTTTGAAGACCTTTATTTGCATCATTAGGATAAACATATGCAGGCCTACAACCAATCCGGCCGGCCACAAGTCAAAGACGATCAAAAATCAAAATAAGCAAAACAAGACCAGTTGGCAGGCAAGCAAACATAATTAAACATTGCTAGAAATGGGATAAGCAGCAATAACGGCCCAATATCAGGATCAATGAGGTCTATTTTATGATAAGGGGACAAGGCTCATGACTGACTCACAAACACGGGATAACCCAGAAACAGGAATATACCCATGCTGAAACGAGAAGAGGGGGGGGGGGTTTGGGGGGGGAGAGGGAGGATGTAAGGACACGATTCGATCGCAGCACAAAAAATAAACGTAAAACACAGTGGAGTATACAAGCGCTTCCAAGATCTTATGTCCCCCACCCAATAACACGCTAACAGAGGCAAGGGGAACGGATAAACTGTACAAACAGAACCCACTTCTAACAATACGAGCCTGGGGAAAAAGGGGGAGGGGGGGGAAAGGGGGGGGGAAAGGGGGATAGAAAAAGGAAAGGGGGAAAAAATATGGGGGGAAACAAAGGGAAGGAAACCAAAAAGGGAGGGGGCAGAAAGGAGGGGAGAAGAAGGAGAAAGAACAAAATAAAGAAATATAAAAGGAGAAACACAACCATGCAAGATGGGCGCCACCACGGGCCAGGCAGCCCGCGGCTAGTAGCACAGAAGAAAGTGGAGACCTGGCAAATAGAAGGGTATGGCAGTCGCTACGAAGCATCGAAACCGGTAAAAGTGGCATAGCAACAGACCCCCACCCTCTCATGCCTGAGAAGCGAGGACAGAAGCGGTGCCGCTAAAAAGGGATAGAAAAGGGCCATAGAACCAAAAGAAAACATCTGAAAGACCCCGCCCACCCGTCCCACCCCGCACCCCTGCAGAAGGCTACGGCCTACCCTCCAAACAGCGTGCCTGTCGCCCTAATCCGAAACCCGAAATATAGGGAAAAGAAAGTAGAGAAAGAAGACAAAAAGAGAAGGAGAGGAAATACAAAACAAAAATAAACGTGAGGGAGGAGCCAAAGGATATGAGCAAACACATTCGGCCGCGACCCTCCCCCGACCAACGAATGAATAAGCATCAAGTCAATACTACATCTTCACATACAGCAAAAACCACAGGGAGGGAAGGAGGAAGAGAGTGTAACGATTCACTGTGTCAGGGAATAAACACCTCAGTGCAACGTGCAGATAAACCAGCAAACTATCATGTCGTACGACTCACCCCCAACCCTTCCGAACCACGAAACCAACCCAGTAAAGGAGAAAGTGGGGCGGACCACCCAGCACAGAATAATCATAATGTTGTCCAGAGTCACGGCAGTGACATAAATCAGGGAGAGCCTTCGTACGGAGGGAGCACAAAAAGTCAATAAAGCAAGTCAATTGTAGTAGCAACGACAGGGCAAGCAAAGGCAAGCCGGAGTCCAGATGCGCAATTCGACAATACAAAGGTACCCCTCCAGAACAAAAGTTCGAATCCAACGAAGCGGGATCAAACAGCGGCCCACCACAAGTCCCAGGCACCCGGGAAGGAGCAAATCTCCGCGGCGTGTGGAAGTCCTCAAAATCCAAGCGGTGAGAAGGCGGAGGGTCAAAAGTCACCGGTCCATCAATCGGCCGAAGAAGAACAACAGCAACTCCTGGCGCAGCTGAAGGGGGCGAAGCAATGGCGGCATCAGGACGATAGGGGTGCATGGAAGAGCGGCAGCCCAAAATAGCGGCGAGCCGCATGGGGTCGGCAGAGGCACCGGGGGCCAAGGCAGCATACAAAGACATCAAGGCGTCCAGAACATCTCCGGGCGTGGGCGCTCGAGTACACCCCCAGGCCTCCGCACAATCCGGCCAGTAAGGAGCGCCGATGCTGAGCGGAGCATCCCCCGCATTGTCGGTAGCCATCTTGTGAGTTTCGCCGCCCCACACTCCACCGTGGGCCCCCAAACAGTTCCCAAATGGAAAGACTTTACAGATCTCAGGAGGCTCCCAACAACGGCCCCACCGGCACAGGATGGGCGACCGCCCGATGGGGGGGGGGTCCCCTCCGAACAGTGGCAGGCCCCACAGGCGAGAGCCAGGCGCGGGGTTCAGGGCCGCCGGACAGGACAAAGGCGAAGGGACCCCTTCACACGGTCAGCCCCCAACACATCTCGTCCCCCTCCAGCCGCACGGCTCAGTCGTCGGGGCCGGTTCAGGATCTCCGGGGCACACGCATAATGGTTCCCACCAGTGGCTCACTTTCGCGGCCGGGGCCGGCAATCTCTTCTCCGCCGGTCGGGTCCCGCAGGCGAGGTCCCGGTCTCGGGTGCCCGGAGGCCTCAATTTCACCGAGGGCACAGCTGCGGACCCACAGCACACAGGAACCTCCGGACCAGACGGTGAGTTAGAGTGGATCTTTAAATTTCGAATTCTGTATGGAAGTATCGCAGCAGTGCAGGATATATGGCAGGATAGTCGAGGTTAGCCGGAGGGCCGACGGAGCCGAGCTAAAAGGCGGCCATTCCGTCCCCGAGCTAGGCTCCTCCCGCCATCCAAGTATTGTTGCAATTCTGCTTCCTCCGCCGCCGGGCGGTGAGCATACATGTCTGTGTAGTATTTGGCAAACACCTGTAATATGGTGGGAGTGTCATAATGAGTGGTATCATCAACAGTGACTGCGCTAACCGTATAATTCCTGCCCTGTGGCTCTATGATACGGGCAGCAAGCGCCCTACCAGGTCTACCACTCTCACAATAGTATCTGGCCCTAGTTCTACAAGACATGTGTCTTAATTCCTGGTCAGCCACCTCGTTGTATTCTGCAACTTTGTCTTTTATAAGTGCCAATATTGAGGGTTTATATGTGTTTTCATATCGGTGTTCTAGCCCTTTCAAGTTGTGTTCCAATGTAGCCATGGTGCACCGGGGAGACTTAATAACCCCAGCTTGAAGGTCAATACAAGCCCCACGTATGGTCACCTTAAAAGCCTCCCACAAAGTCCCCACAGAGTCAACTGATCCTGTATTGTGAGAAAAATATTCAGTAATGGCCTCCCAAACACCCTCACAAAACACCAGGTCCAGCAGTGAGGAGGGCTGAAACCGTTATTGGAAAGGGGGGGGGGAGCATGAGCCGGTAAGGCCATATGAAGAAGCACAGGGGAGTATACCGACAATGTCCTAGGCAGGTGTTCTACCTGCACTACCCAACCATTAACGTCTTGCGTGACTAACCAAAAGTCAATGCGGGACCAAGCGTGACGGGCATAGGAGTGACAGGAGTCCTCTTTCTGACAAGGGTGCCGCAAGCTCCAGATGTCGGTAAGACCCAGTGTTAACATACCATCATGCAGTGTTGTAGCTGCCTTCCTAGGAGTCAGATTCGTCGCGGACATTGTATCCATAGTGGGGTCCAGTGTCACATTGAAATCACCCCCCACAGATAACAATGGAAGGGGGTAACTTATAAAGTTTCCCCCACAGTGTGTCATACAATGCGGGGTCATCAGTATTAGGGCCATTTACATTTAGTATTACCATTAACGTGCCATGCAATGTCCCCTGACTATTATATATTTACCACATCGTCCTCCTCTACAGATATTGGCACAAAGGGGGGTCCGTTTTTTAAACAGAATCAATATTCCCTGTGCATAGGACAAATATGATGCGGCTAACTTTACTCCTGCCCATCGAGCGGCAACAGTAGACACCGCCTGCTTGTTAAGATATGTCTCCTGCAGCAGGGCAACCTGAATCTGGTGATGGTCCAAATATGACAGCACCGGACGTACTTTATTCGGATTGTTGAGTCCCCTTACATTCCAGTTAGGCCAGGATATCGGTTTACCATTGGAGTTGGTCACGATCTGCCCCTGTAGTAAAAATGCCTAAGATAGCGCCTGTGTAGTGTCCCTGTAACTGCCATACCGTAACCTCTTGGTGCTGCCAATATACAATCCATAACATGTTGTCCCCCAACAGCCCCTCCCACCCACACCAGCAGCGGATCTCTGCTGTGACAAACCCTTATACAACAAGAAAAAACAACCCCAAAACTTGTTGCATAGCTGATGAAATGAGCAGAAAGGATCTGCAGACAAAAAACATTGCAACCTGGACACAAAAATGTGCCCCAACAGTAGAAACAAATTTGCGTGGATTTCCCATACAGTGAAGTGCTAGTCGCCGATGGCACCCCGTGAGAGCGGGGTGGGTCGAGATACAGATTGATAGGCTTTACAAGCAAAATCTCACAGTTAAGAAAGCGGCTCCAGAATCAAACAACAAAGACTGTAGTGATCGCCCTCATATTCTGGCTAGGAGCTCAGCAATCCCCAGATCAGAGTCAACAAGAGCATTGCAGTGTGAAGAGCAAAGTATCAGCAAATTAACATAGTGATATACATGAGGTTCACATCAAATCAATCAAGGCACCTCGGAATGGCACACACTGAAGCCTGGCCACCAACATTTACGGCTGCGGTCCCGAGAAGTCCGCCAGTGTCCCAGGGCCAGCAGCACCCAAAGCGGCCAGGACGCGACCCCACAGCGTCTCAAGGGGCAACAAACCTTTTGGCCACGGATACCCCACACACGACCTCAGGGCAGCAGCAGGTCCACAGGTAGGCCGTTAGTGATCGCCGAGCCGGGCCGGGCCACCATTGTGCACCAAAACTTCTCGGAAGGCAAAAGCATGGATAGAAGTCAGCAATCCTCAACTTAGAGGTATCAATTGCAACCTTAACTGATGAGGAAGCTGAATCTGTGCAGGGGAGCTCCGGATGGCGCCAGTTAGTAAGGATGATAGGCGGATTGAAATCTCGACCAGCGGAGCAGCACTAAAGTGCGGCCATTTTGCTCCAGGCTCTGTAGCACCCCCCCTTACGTGACTATACTTCATAAAAATGTACCATTCCTCAGAACTGTTACAAAAAATACATGTAAAAATATATTATACTTTACAATGTGTTCTGAATAACATAAATTTGTGAATCATGTTTTTAAAAATTTGCAGAAATTGTACGACAAAACCAAATTAAAACACTATAATTGTGAACAACAAAAATAAATACATTTGGAAATAAAAACTTTAACAATAAAATCTGACATACATTTTCTTTCTTATTTTAATTTACATATAAACTCTGAGACAATACTACATAATAAACCATATAATAATTAGAATTCCCAACTCCAAAACCAACAAAATTCAGGGAAAGTGCTGGATAATAAACCATAAATTACTATTCCAACTCCAAAACCAACTAAACTCATGGAAAGTGCTGGATAATACACCATAAAAAGAGAATTACTATTCCTAACTTCAAAATCAACAAAACTAAGGGAAAATGCTGGATAATAAACCATCAGAAATTACTATTGAACTGAACCCAGGGAAAGTGCTGGACAATAAACCATAAGAAATTACTATTCCAACTTCAGAACCAGCTAAACTCAGGGAAAGTGCTGGATGGTAAACTTAAAAAAATTACTATTCCAAATCCAAAATAAATAAACTAAGGGGAAATGCTAAATAATGTAGAAATTGTAATTATATCAAAATGTAAACATTTCAAAACTGTGAATAAAACTTTTTGTTGCAAAATTAATTCAACTCAATCACTTTCAAGAATTTACCCCCCAAAAAATAAAAAAATATAAATTAGAATATTAAAAGATTTTTGATACCCCTTCTTACAAAATAAAAAAATTATAAATATTGAATTCTAAATTTCAGTTACATTTTTTACATTTCAAAAATTTTACATTTTCAAAATGAAATAAATAAATGTACTAATACTTAAAACATTTAAAAAACAAAACAAATAAAAATAATATATATAAAAAATAGAAGTAATTTTCCGATCAAATACTCATTTAAATACTTTTTTCATGAAAAAAAATATTTCTAATATATTTTATACAATTTGCATTATAAAATTTTTTAGATCTTTCAATAATTTTTTTATTACGTTATTTTAAATCGACATTCTTAAATTACTCCCCACCATTATCCCCTATAAACCCAACATCCCACCCCTAAAAATAAATGAAAATACAATAAAAACAAACATTTTAACATAAAATAAATATAAACATATAAAGTAACTACTACCAAAATAATTAAAAAAACATTAAACAAAAACAAAAAAATACAGTTGGTATTATTTACAACAATATTTTAGCCATCGATATTTTCAAAATTGATCTTATTAAATGAAATAAAAATCTATTTTTAACAATGAAAAAATGTACCTCGATATTGTACACCATTGATATTCTTGACTCGATATTCATGCAACTCAATATTGCCACATCGATATTCTGTCTCTACACTATCAAAACCACCTGCCTATAAACCTTGACATTCATTTTTTAAGTTTGAAAGAGATTTTATTGAAATCAAGCAAGGGGTGCATTAATTGAAATACACCTGAACACAACATTAGAAAAAGAGGAAAATAAAAATAAAAAAGTGAGATCAATAAGATAGAAATAAGTGGCGAGGGGAGGGGGTTGGAGGACTTAAGTATAAATTAAATAACAGTGCATATGTTTCTGATTGCAAGTATCAAAAAAGCAGGAAAATATGAATCAAACAGCAATAGTTAGCTAAGCAGACCATTGCAATTAAAAATGGAATCAGGGGGTTTAAAACTTCTTGAGTTACGAGGAAAGTGCAGAAGATCGCTTGGCAGAGTCTTCTAAAACTGAGTAATAGGTGTCCAGAGTTGTTTCCATTTTAAAATAAGACATACTAGGCATATAGACGGTATCTAATCTATGATTGTAACATACTGCGTACCACTATGCTTTTGACAACAACTGCTTGGAGTCCTTCCAATGCTTAGTGATTTCTTGAAAAGCAACTGCCAACAAAAGGTTTAATATTTTCATATCAAATGAAACATCAGCCCACACAGTAGAAACGCTTCCTAAGAAAACATTTGGAATAGAATAGAGTACTTCAAGAAAATGTGAGATTGATTTGATCCCATACTTTCTGCCAGAAAGTACAGACATAGGGACAGGTAAAGAGGAAATGTTTAAGGTCACCATGTTGGGCAGAGCATGTCCAGCATGTGGCTGCAGTGTCTGAGTGGAACCTATGGAGAAGAACAGGTGTTGTAACAAGTCTATTATAAACAAAAAAGTGTTTGTGTAGTATTAACTGCTTGATTTTGATCCAAAGCTGGTTCCATGTAGAAATAGGCAAGGAACTTGAAGATCGTTTTACAGATGACTTGGGACGATCACTCAATGTACATTGGAGAAATGAATAAATGGAGGAGGATTCTGGATTTGTGTATAACTGGTTGGTCAGATTAATGGGGGTGGTGAGATGGGGGGCAACGGACTGAAAAAAAGTAAATGATTGAGAAATTATATTTAGGAGAAGCATACATTTTTGAGGAGAAGTAGATGATAAACCAAACATTGTTGAAGCTACTGAGAAAGAAATAAAATAATCATTTTTGTATTATTGTTTGTTCCAAAGTAGCCCTTTAACTCTCCAAGATGGCCAATAGAGAGGTCTATTATTTAGTTCTATAAAACGATTGTGCCAGACTGGAGATTTCAAAAAAAGTGTCCGAATTCAAAGGGTGGCCTAGGATAACAACTTTTATGGAGTGCCTCATGTTTATAATTTTATGGAGATTTATTATTCAAGGGTTGGTCCACCATTGATGCCAGCACCAACTGTGCGAAGAGCACACCACTATGGGACTAATATGTTGGTGAATCTCTCTCTCTCTCTCTCTCTCTCTCTCTCTCTCTATATATATATATATATATATATATATATATATATATATATATATATATATATATACACACACACACACACACACACACACACACACACACACACACACACACACACTCTATTTCCAATGTCCTCAGTATGAAACGGACACCAACACTGATGCTGAATTTCCAATTCGTTCTACGTTTATTTTTCCGCTGTTAACGCATTTGAGCTTTTCTGCCTTGCTCACACAGCAAGCGTCTTTCGCATTGTCCCATTAAAATATCAGAACTACAGGTCACATGATTTTATCATTTCACAACCCTGGAAAACAGACTCAACACACATCTCTCGTGGTGAGAGACCTTTACAATTTACAAATTCATCAAAACATTTTTAGTATTAGTCACAATGGTGAAATCTTTCGGTGCTTGTTTTCCACTGATAATTAATCAAACATGATTATATCATAAATTGTTTACCGATCTCATGACATCTTCAAAAAGGGGGAATCAGAGTAAGATTTACTGTTGTGTTAGTGCCTCACTTGGCAAATAAAGTGCATGTGCTTAATCATAAATATTATCAATAAATAGTCTTGACAAAATTTAGGTTAAGATAGAATTGGAATTATAATTAAAGCTTAACAAAATGACTCGTATAATTATTATAGTATCAGAATTACCCTGTGTTGTGGTTTTCAAAGATAACATTGTGCAAAGATGCAAATAATTCAAAATTTCCAAGGCTCTGCCACAGCCTTTCACTCCGGTTTAACCCCTAGCTCGGTTGCCCCGCAGCATCGACTGGATAAAGTGCAAGAACAGCATTGATAATTATTCGGTTATCAACCAGCTTAGAACAAAATATCACAAGCCTAATGGCTTACAGAATATAATCTTTATAAAGTGCTTTCAGACTTTTACTAGTGGTTATCCCCTAACACGGTTGCCCTGCAGTCTCGATTTCTTGAAGTGCAAGTGCAGCACTGATGGCTATTATGTTATCAAACAGCATGAAGCAAACTATCTCAGGCCTGATGGCTTATGGAGTAAAACCTTAATAAAGTGAAAGTGCTCTTCGGTTTATCAACTATAAGTAAAAACCATGCAGATTTGTGCTTAAAATTATTGTTTCCTTCCAAGTTAATTTGTAGGGGTGCAAAGTGCCAGTGCATTTATTTACAATTCCTTCCTTCCTTCAAGTGACACTATTTTGGTTATTCATATCTTCGCTATACCACTAAGAAATGCAAACCTCCATCTCTTTGAGTCATTATGCAGCAGTTTGCACATTTGATCATTGTTAGAAATGGGGGGTCTCTAGTTGGCAAGGGCTCGCACCTTTGTCCAAGTAGGGACCCTTCTTCCTAGTCAGGATAAGGGAGTTACACTCCTAAAATAACCCCTGCTCACCCCCTTGGTACCTTGGCACGAACAGTCGGGCTTACTTTAAAGGCAGTGTGTAATGCATTTGCACATAACCATCAGTAATACAGTGTAAGCACTACAAAAGGACACCACACCGGTTTAAACAAATCCACATTTTTATACACTTAAGACAAGACCAAAAATGATAAAAATCCACAATACAGTAATAAGAAATCTTTAGTTATCACAATAACCATGAAAAACAGTTCCTTGACGTCAACAGCTCCCTCTGGGGCTATCACAGCATCATGAACAAACCAATCCAAACAGTTCTGCCTGACCGCGGCGTCGCGGGCCAGCTACGATGTCGGGAAGACCCGCAAAACAGTACATTTAGAAATGCAGGGCATCGGCGACCTCTTCCGAAAGCACGGCGTCCGCAGGCTTTGGTTCCGGAGGTCGGTTCCGGAGTCGTTGGCCCTTGAAGTCACACACGTTGCAGATCGAACTCCTCGCGGTTGAAGTCAGGAGTGCTGGCGTTGGGTGCTGTGGTGCGAAGTGCAGCGGTGCGAGTGCGATGTCCTCAGGTCACGGTGTGAGCGGGGACTCGAAGGCGTCATCATTGAGACCAGGGTTGCTGTACGAAGTGATGCGGTGCTGGCAGGTCACGGTGCAAGCAGGAGCGTCGTCGCTGCTGAAGCATTATCGTCGGCTGACGAACTGGAGTCGATGGTGCCGGCATCAGTAGGCCAAGGCTGTGGTGCGGGATGTGGGCGGTGCATCGTGTAACCTTACGAGCAGTGCCCTTGAACCATGTTGCAAGCGGTGAAGATTTCGGCGTGGAGCGTCGTCGTCGGGGTACCAAGGCGGTGCTGTGAAGCGAGGTGATACGGAGTGCGGTGCCCACAGGTCACGGTGCGAGCAGTGGCTCGGTGGTGGCATCAGCAAGAATCATTGGTGAGACCAGGGTCGCAGTACGGCGTTACAGTGGTGCCCTCTGCGTCTGAGTCGGCAGCGGCGTCGTAGATGGCATCAGGTTGCCCATTCAGGTGAAAGGAAATCTCCTCCCCCTACTCTAAATGCAGCCAAGGTCTATTCAGCCCTTTTTCTGGCCCACCTAGATGATCTGGAGCATCTGCTGTTCCCCAGCCTCTGTCATCCAAAACCCAGACAGTCAATCCACAACCCAGCAGAGACCTGCTGGATGGCTAAGCAGGAAAATACCTACATTTTAAAAGTAGAATTTTCAAACACAAATGTAAAATCACCTTCACTAAAAGATGCATCTTTAGATTCTGGGTTCAGGCATATTAAACTTTTTTTTTCAACCTAGTTCCCAGGGCCAGTTATGTTTATAAGATGTTACAAACAAACTCCCCATTCTGTCCTAAGGGGAACAGGTAGCCTTGCAATAGTGAAAAACAAAATTGGCATTAATTCACTATCAGAACATGCCACACACACCAGGGGGTGTCCTACCTTTCACATACACTGCACCCTGCCCACCGGGGTACCTTGGGCCTACCTTAGGGGTTCTGACATGTGAGGAAAGGGAAGGTTAGGGCCTGGTAAGTGGGTACACTTGCCAAGTCGACAAGGCAGGCCCAGACTGCACCCAGGCTCTGCAGTAGCAGGCCAGAGTTAAATTTACAGGCTGTTTATGTGGGTGGCTCATCCAGTGCTGCAGCCCAATAACAAACACAACAGTGATGGACAGAATGTGGATCAATGTCACACATTCACCCCAGTCCAAAAATCTGGGCCCAAATCCATCGTTTTTCCACTCCACACCACCCTGGGTTAGACAATGGCGATATGCAAATCAGCGCTGACCCTGTGCCCCATGGGAACAGTCCAGTCCGAACTACAAAAGCCATGTCCTTCCCAGAACGGAATCAAGCATCCGAGGACCGGCCCGGTTTCGAGGTAACACCTCTCATCAGCCCGGCTAGCTTGACTCCAGTGGTGTGGAGTGCCTGGGACTCACGTCTGAGCATCCCCAGTACACTTAGAGCGGTAATTGCAAACACAACAGTGATGGACAGAATGTGGATCAATGTCACACATTCACCCCAGTCCAAAGATCTGGGCCCAAATCCATCGTTTTTCCACTCCACACCACCCTGAGTTAGACAATGGCGATATGCAAATCAGCGCTGACCCTGTGCCCCATGGGAACAGTCCAGTCCGAACTACAAAAGCCATGTCCTTCCCAGAACGGAATCAAGCATCCGAGGACCGGCCCGGTTTCGAGGTAACACCTCTCATCAGCCCGGCTAGCTTGACTCCAGTGGTGTGGAGTGCCTGGGACTCACGTCTGAGCATCCCCAGTACACTTAGAGCGGTAATTGCAAACACAACAGTGATGGACAGAATGTGGATCAATGTCACACATTCACCCCAGTCCAAAGATCTGGGCCCAAATCCATCGTTTTTCCACTCCACACCACCCTGGGTTAGACAATGGCGATATGCAAATCAGCGCTGACCCAGTGCCCCATGGGAACAGTCCAGTCCGAACTACAAAAGCCATGTCCTTCCCAGAACGGAATCAAGCATCCGAGGACCGGCCCGGTTTCGAGGTAACACCTCTCATCAGCCCGGCTAGCTTGACTCCAGTGGTGTGGAGTGCCTGGGACTCACGTCTGAGCATCCCCAGTACACTTAGAGCGGTAATTGCAAACACAACAGTGATGGACAGAATGTGGATCAATGTCACACATTCACCCCAGTCCAAAGATCTGGGCCCAAATCCATCGTTTTTCCACTCCACACCACCCTGGGTTAGACAATGGCGATATGCAAATCCGCGCTGACCCTGTGCCCCATGGGAACAGTCCAGTCCGAACTACAAAAGCCATGTCCTTCCCAGAACGGAATCAAGCATCCGAGGACCGGCCCGGTTTCGAGGTAACACCTCTCATCAGCCCGGCTAGCTTGACTCCAGTGGTGTGGAGTGCCTAGGACTCACGTCTGAGCATCCCCAGTACACTTAGAGCGGTAATTGCAAACACAACAGTGATGGACAGAATGTGGATCAATGTCACACATTCACCCCAGTCCAAAGATCTGGGCCCAAATCCATCGTTTTTCCACTCCACACCACCCTGGGTTAGACAATGGCGATATGCAAATCAGCGCTGACCCTGTGCCCCATGGGAACAGTCCAGTCCGAACTACAAAAGCCATGTCCTTCCCAGAACGGAATCAAGCATCCGAGGACCGGCCCGGTTTCGAGGTAACACCTCTCATCAGCCCGGCTAGCTTGACTCCAGTGGTGTGGAGTGCCTGGGACTCACGTCTGAGCATCCCCAGTACACTTAGAGCGGTAATTGCAAACACAACAGTGATGGACAGAATGTGGATCAATGTCACACATTCACCCCAGTCCAAAGATCTGGGCCCAAATCCATCGTTTTTCCACTCCACACCACCCTGGGTTAGACAATGGCGATATGCAAATCAGCGCTGACCCTGTGCCCCATGGGAACAGTCCAGTCCGAACTACAAAAGCCATGTCCTTCCCAGAACGGAATCAAGCATCCGAGGACCGGACCGGTTTCGAGGTAACACCTCTCATCAGCCCGGCTAGCTTGACTCCAGTGGTGTGGAGTGCCTGGGACTCACGTCTGAGCATCCCCAGTACACTTAGAGCGGTAATTGCAAACACAACAGTGATGGACAGAATGTGGATCAATGTCACACATTCACCCCAGTCCAAAGATCTGGGCCCAAATCCATCGTTTTTCCACTCCACACCACCCTGGGTTAGACAATGGCGATATGGAAATCAGCGCTGACCCTGTGCCCCATGGGAACAGTCCAGTCCGAACTACAAAAGCCATGTCCTTCCCAGAACGGAATCAAGCATCCAAGGACCGGCCCGGTTTCGAGGTAACACCTCTCATCAGCCCGGCTAGCTTGACTCCAGTGGCGTGGAGTGCCTGGGACTCACGTCTGAGCATCCCCAGTACACTTAGAGCGGTAATTGCAAACACAACAGTGATAGACAGAATGTGGATCAATGTCACACATTCACCCCAGTCCAAAGATCTGGGCCCAAATCCATAGTTTTTCCACTCCACACCACCCTGGGTTAGACAATGGCGATATGCAAATCAGCGCTGACCCTGTGCCCCATGGGAACAGTCCAGTCCGAACTACAAAAGCCATGTCCTTCCCAGAACGGAATCAAGCATCCGAGGACCGGCCCGGTTTCGAGGTAACACCTCTCATCAGCCCGGCTAGCTTGACTCCAGTGGTGTGGAGTGCCTGGGACTCACGTCTGAGCATCCCCAGTACACTTAGAGCGGTAATTGCAAACACAACAGTGATGGACAGAATGTGGATCAATGTCACACATTCACCCCAGTCCAAAGATCTGGGCCCAAATCCATCGTTTTTCCACTCCACACCACCCTGAGTTAGACAATGGCGATATGCAAATCAGCGCTGACCCTGTGCCCCATGGGAACAGTCCAGTCCGAACTACAAAAGCCATGTCCTTCCCAGAACGGAATCAAGCATCCGAGGACCGGCCCGGTTTCGAGGTAACACCTCTCATCAGCCCGGCTAGCTTGACTCCAGTGGTGTGGAGTGCCTGGGACTCACGTCTGAGCATCCCCAGTACACTTAGAGCGGTAATTGCAAACACAACAGTGATGGAGAGAATGTGGATCAATGTCACACATTCACCCCAGTCCAAAGATCTCGGCCCAAATCCATCGTTTTTCCACTCCACACCACCCTGAGTTAGACAATGGCGATATGCAAATCAGCGCTGACCCTGTGCCCCATGGGAACAGTCCAGTCCGAACTACAAAAGCCATGTCCTTCCCAGAACGGAATCAAGCATCCGAGGACCGGCCCGGTTTCGAGGTAACACCTCTCATCAGCCCGGCTAGCTTGACTCCAGTGGTGTGGAGTGCCTGGGACTCACGTCTGAGCATCCCCAGTACACTTAGAGCGGTAATTGCAAACACAACAGTGATGGACAGAATGTGGATCAATGTCACACATTCACCCGAGTCCAAAGATCTGGGCCCAAATCCATCGTTTTTCCACTCCACACCACCCTGGGTTAGACAATGGCAATATGCAAATCAGCGCTGACCCTGTGCCCCATGGGAACAGTCCAGTCCGAACTACAAAAGCCATGTCCTTCCCAGAACGGAATCAAGCATCCGAGGACCGGCCCGGTTTCGAGGTAACACCTCTCATCAGCCCGGCTAGCTTGACTCCAGTGGTGTGGAGTGCCTGGGACTCACGTCTGAGCATCCCCAGTACACTTAGAGCGGTAATTGCAAACACAACAGTGATGGACAGAATGTGGATCAATGTCACACATTCACCCCAGTCCAAAGATCTGGGCCCAAATCCATCGTTTTTCCACTCCACACCACCCTGCGTTAGACAATGGCGATATGCAAATCAGCGCTGACCCTGTGCCCCATGGGAACAGTCCAGTCCGAACTACAAAAGCCATGTCCTTCCCAGAACGGAATCAAGCATCCGAGGACCGGCCCGGTTTCGAGGTAACACCTCTCATCAGCCCGGCTAGCTTGACTCCAGTGGTGTGGAGTGCCTGGGACTCACGTCTGAGCATCCCCAGTACACTTAGAGCGGTAATTGCAAACACAACAGTGATGGACAGAATGTGGATCAATGTCACACATTCACCCCAGTCCAAAGATCTGGGCCCAAATCCATCGTTTTTCCACTCCACACCACCCTGGGTTAGACAATGGCGATATGCAAATCCGCGCTGACCCTGTGCCCCATGGGAACAGTCCAGTCCGAACTACAAAAGCCATGTCCTTCCCAGAACGGAATCAAGCATCCGAGGACCGGCCCGGTTTCGAGGTAACACCTCTCATCAGCCCGGCTAGCTTGACTCCAGTGGTGTGGAGTGCCTAGGACTCACGTCTGAGCATCCCCAGTACACTTAGAGCGGTAATTGCAAACACAACAGTGATGGACAGAATGTGGATCAATGTCACACATTCACCCCAGTCCAAAGATCTGGGCCCAAATCCATCGTTTTTCCACTCCACACCACCCTGGGTTAGACAATGGCGATATGCAAATCAGCGCTGACCCTGTGCCCCATGGGAACAGTCCAGTCCGAACTACAAAAGCCATGTCCTTCCCAGAACGGAATCAAGCATCCGAGGACCGGCCCGGTTTCGAGGTAACACCTCTCATCAGCCCGGCTAGCTTGACTCCAGTGGTGTGGAGTGCCTGGGACTCACGTCTGAGCATCCCCAGTACACTTAGAGCGGTAATTGCAAACACAACAGTGATGGACAGAATGTGGATCAATGTCACACATTCACCCCAGTCCAAAGATCTGGGCCCAAATCCATCGTTTTTCCACTCCACACCACCCTGGGTTAGACAATGGCGATATGCAAATCAGCGCTGACCCTGTGCCCCATGGGAACAGTCCAGTCCGAACTACAAAAGCCATGTCCTTCCCAGAACGGAATCAAGCATCCGAGGACCGGACCGGTTTCGAGGTAACACCTCTCATCAGCCCGGCTAGCTTGACTCCAGTGGTGTGGAGTGCCTGGGACTCACGTCTGAGCATCCCCAGTACACTTAGAGCGGTAATTGCAAACACAACAGTGATGGACAGAATGTGGATCAATGTCACACATTCACCCCAGTCCAAAGATCTGGGCCCAAATCCATCGTTTTTCCACTCCACACCACCCTGGGTTAGACAATGGCGATATGGAAATCAGCGCTGACCCTGTGCCCCATGGGAACAGTCCAGTCCGAACTACAAAAGCCATGTCCTTCCCAGAACGGAATCAAGCATCCGAGGACCGGCCCGGTTTCGAGGTAACACCTCTCATCAGCCCGGCTAGCTTGACTCCAGTGGCGTGGAGTGCCTGGGACTCACGTCTGAGCATCCCCAGTACACTTAGAGCGGTAATTGCAAACACAACAGTGATAGACAGAATGTGGATCAATGTCACACATTCACCCCAGTCCAAAGATCTGGGCCCAAATCCATCGTTTTTCCACTCCACACCACCCTGGGTTAGACAATGGCGATATGCAAATCAGCGCTGACCCTGTGCCCCATGGGAACAGTCCAGTCCGAACTACAGAAGCCATGTCCTTCCCAGAACGGAATCAAGCATCCGAGGACCGGCCCGGTTTCGAGGTAACACCTCTCATCAGCCCGGCTAGCTTGACTCCAGTGGTGTGGAGTGCCTGGGACTCACCTCTGAGCATCCCCAGTACACTTAGAGCGGTAATTGCAAACACAACAGTGATGGACAGAATGTGGATCAATGTCACACATTCACCCCAGTCCAAAGATCTGGGCCCAAATCCATCGTTTTTCCACTCCACACCACCCTGGGTTAGACAATGGCGATATGCAAATCAGCGCTGACCCTGTGCCCCATGGGAACAGTCCAGTCCGAACTACAAAAGCCATGTCCTTCCCAGAACGGAATCAAGCATCCGAGGACCGGCCCGGTTTCGAGGTAACACCTCTCATCAGCCCGGCTAGCTTGACTCCAGTGGTGTGGAGTGCCTGGGACTCACGTCTGAGCATCCCCAGTACACTTAGAGCGGTAATTGCAAACACAACAGTGATGGAGAGAATGTGGATCAATGTCACACATTCACCCCAGTCCAAAGATCTCGGCCCAAATCCATCGTTTTTCCACTCCACACCACCCTGAGTTAGACAATGGCGATATGCAAATCAGCGCTGACCCTGTGCCCCATGGGAACAGTCCAGTCCGAACTACAAAAGCCATGTCCTTCCCAGAACGGAATCAAGCATCCGAGGACCGGCCCGGTTTCGAGGTAACACCTCTCATCAGCCCGGCTAGCTTGACTCCAGTGGTGTGGAGTGCCTGGGACTCACGTCTGAGCATCCCCAGTACACTTAGAGCGGTAATTGCAAACACAACAGTGATGGACAGAATGTGGATCAATGTCACACATTCACCCGAGTCCAAAGATCTGGGCCCAAATCCATCGTTTTTCCACTCCACACCACCCTGGGTTAGACAATGGCGATATGCAAATCAGCGCTGACCCTGTGCCCCATGGGAACAGTCCAGTCCGAACTACAAAAGCCATGTCCTTCCCAGAACGGAATCAAGCATCCGAGGACCGGCCCGGTTTCGAGGTAACACCTCTCATCAGCCCGGCTAGCTTGACTCCAGTGGTGTGGAGTGCCTGGGACTCACGTCTGAGCATCCCCAGTACACTTAGAGCGGTAATTGCAAACACAACAGTGATGGACAGAATGTGGATCAATGTCACACATTCACCCCAGTCCAAAGATCTGGGCCCAAATCCATCGTTTTTCCACTCCACACCACCCTGCGTTAGACAATGGCGATATGCAAATCCGCGCTGACCCTGTGCCCCATGGGAACAGTCCAGTCCGAACTACAAAAGCCATGTCCTTGCCAGAACGGAATCAAGCATCCGAGGACCGGCCCGGTTTCGAGGTAACACCTCTCATCAGCCCGGCTAGCTTGACTCCAGTGGTGGGGAGTGCCTGGGACTCACGTCTGAGCATCCCCAGTACACTTAGAGCGGTAATTGCAAACACAACAGTGATGGACAGAATGTGGATCAATGTCACACATTCACCCCAGTCCAAAGATCTGGGCCCAAATCCATTGTTTTTCCACTCCACACCACCCTGGGTTAGACAATGGCGATATGCAAATCAGCGCTGACCCTGTGCCCCATGGGAACAGTCCAGTCCGAACTACAAAAGCCATGTCCTTCCCAGAACGGAATCAAGCATCCGAGGACCGGCCCGGTTTCGAGGTAACACCTCTCATCAGCCCGGCTAGCTTGACTCCAGTGGTGTGGAGTGCCTGGGACTCACGTCTGAGCATCCCCAGTACACTTAGAGCGGTAATTGCAAACACAACAGTGATGGACAGAATGTGGATCAATGTCACACATTCACCCCAGTCCAAAGATCTGGGCCCAAATCCATCGTTTTTCCACTCCACACCACCCTGGGTTAGACAATGGCGATATGCAAATCAGCGCTGACCCTGTGCCCCATGGGAACAGTCCAGTCCGAACTACAAAAGCCATGTCCTTCCCAGAACGGAATCAAGCATCCGAGGACCGGCCCGGTTTCGAGGTAACACCTCTCATCAGCCCGGCTAGCTTGACTCCAGTGGTGTGGAGTGCCTGGGACTCACGTCTGAGCATCCCCAGTACACTTAGAGCGGTAATTGCAAACACAACAGTGATGGACAGAATGTGGATCAATGTCACACATTCACCCCAGTCCAAAGATCTGGGCCCAAATCCATCGTTTTTCCACTCCACACCACCCTGGGTTAGACAATGGCGATATGCAAATCAGCGCTGACCCTGTGCCCCATGGGAACAGTCCAGTTCGAACTACAAAAGCCATGTCCTTCCCAGAACGGAATCAAGCATCCGAGGACCGGCCCGGTTTCGAGGTAACACCTCTCATCAGCCCGGCTAGCTTGACTCCAGTGGTGTGGAGTGCCTGGGACTCACGTCTGAGCATCCCCAGTACACTTAGAGCAGTAATTGCAAACACAACAGTGATGGACAGAATGTGGATCAATGTCACACATTCACCCCAGTCCAAAGATCTGGGCCCAAATCCATCGTTTTTCCACTCCACACCACCCTGGGTTAGACAATGGCGATATGCAAATCAGCGCTGACCCTGTGCCCCATGGGAACAGTCCAGTCCGAACTACAAAAGCCATGTCCTTCCCAGAACAGAATCAAGCATCCGAGGACCGGCCCGGTTTCGAGGTAACACCTCTCATCAGCCCGGCTAGCTTGACTCCAGTGGTGTGGAGTGCCTGGGACTCACCTCTGAGCATCCCCAGTACACTTAGAGCGGTAATTGCAAACACAACAGTGATGGACAGAATGTGGATCAATGTCACACATTCACCCCAGTCCAAAGATCTGGGCCCAAATCCATTGTTTTTCCACTCCACACCACCCTGGGTTAGACAATGGCGATATGCAAATCAGCGCTGACCCTGTGCCCCATGGGAACAGTCCAGTCCGAACTACAAAAGCCATGTCCTTCCCAGAACAGAATCAAGCATCCGAGGACCGGCCCGGTTTCGAGGTAACACCTCTCATCAGCCCGGCTAGCTTGACTCCAGTGGTGTGGAGTGCCTGGGACTCACCTCTGAGCATCCCCAGTACACTTAGAGCGGTAATTGCAAACACAACAGTGATGGACAGAATGTGGATCAATGTCACACATTCACCCCAGTCCAAAGATCTGGGCCCAAATCCATCGTTTTTCCACTCCACACCACCCTGGGTTAGACAATGGCGATATGCAAATCAGCGCTGACCCTGTGCCCCATGGGAACAGTCCAGTCCGAACTACAAAAGCCATGTCCTTCCCAGAACGGAATCAAGCATCCGAGGACCGGCCCGGTTTCGAGGTAACACCTCTCATCAGCCCGGCTAGCTTGACTCCAGTGGTGTGGAGTGCCTGGGACTCACGTCTGAGCATCCCCAGTACACTTAGAGCGGTAATTGCAAACACAACAGTGATGGACAGAATGTGGATCAATGTCACACATTCACCCCAGTCCAAAGATCTGGGCCCAAATCCATCGTTTTTCCACTCCACACCACCCTGGGTTAGACAATGGCGATATGCAAATCAGCGCTGACCCTGTGCCCCATGGGAACAGTCCAGTTCGAACTACAAAAGCCATGTCCTTCCCAGAACGGAATCAAGCATCCGAGGACCGGCCTGGTTTCGAGGTAACACCTCTCATCAGCCCGGCTAGCTTGACTCCAGTGGTGTGGAGTGCCTGGGACTCACGTCTGAGCATCCCCAGTACACTTAGAGCGGTAATTGCAAACACAACAGTGATGGACAGAATGTGGATCAATGTCACACATTCACCCCAGTCCAAAGATCTGGGCCCAAATCCATCGTTTTTCCACTCCACACTACCCTGGGTTAGACAATGGCGATATGCAAATCAGCGCTGACCCTGTGCCCCATGGGAACAGTCCAGTCCAAACTACAAAAGCCATGTCCTTCCCAGAACAGAATCAAGCATCCGAGGACCGGCCCGGTTTCGAGGTAACACCTCTCATCAGCCCGGCTAGCTTGACTCCAGTGGTGTGGAGTACCTGGGACTCACCTCTGAGCATCCCCAGTACACTTAGAGCGGTAATTGCAAACACAACAGTGATGGACAGAATGTGGATCAATGTCACACATTCACCCCAGTCCAAAGATCTGGGCCCAAATCCATTGTTTTTCCACTCCACACCACCCTGGGTTAGACAATGGCGATATGCAAATCAGCGCTGACCCTGTGCCCCATGGGAACAGTCCAGTCCGAACTACAAAAGCCATGTCCTTCCCAGAACGGAATCAAGCATCCGAGGACCGGCCCGGTTTCGAGGTAACACCTCTCATCAGCCCGGCTAGCTTGACTCCAGTGGTGTGGAGTGCCTGGGACTCACGTCTGAGCATCCCCAGTACACATATAACAGCATTTGATTTACAGGCCCTGGCACACTCAGTGCACTTTACTAAGGACTGACACATAAATCAAATAGGCCAATCAAGGAAACACCAAACCATAACACTTTTTACCACAGGAGCAATTGCACTTTACCACTGCTTCGCAGTGAGATAAGTGCACAGAAAGCCAGCAAAAAACACCACTAGCCACTAAGCCAGCAAAAAACAGAGTCAAAACCAGGAGGTTAGAAAGCAAAAACTCAGGGGAAACACGCCAAAAGATGCCAAGTCTAACAATCCTACTTAATAAACAACTTGCTTGGTTCTCTCACACACTCGTGAGAGAAACAGACAAATTATGACATCATACAAATACGGGTTGCATTTGCTACAATGCCTCATATTCTTATGTCATCCTTGGTATTATACACAAAGACTATATGAAAACATGTGTATACGTAAAATTACAAACTTAAAATTAAATACTTCTGTAGCAAACAATTATTCCCAAAAGGCTTGATTTTCAAACTCATTGTATCTTCTTGTAACCTGTAATTCCTTACTGTCATTAAAAACTCTAAGTATGGATACCTCTAGGATCCTAAGTGTACATTTAGGTCCTCATCTGATTTCAGACCTGATGGAATTTTAATACTGAACAGCAGTATTTATCTGGACTCTAACTGTTGTTGTTTCTGCTCATGATTGCCTCCTCTTCTCATTTTCGCTACTTGATCTATTGCAAAATACGTGAGATCATTTGCACTTCCCTTATGTACTTCATTAATGTGTCTGGCAACTAGGTTGTTTTGATAGTTATTCTTGACCGCCCTCAAGTACTGTAATATTCGTACATGCACCATGTGAATAGTGCTACCCACATACATTTTGGGACATGTACACTGCAAAACGTATACCATAAATTCACTTCTACAGTTCAAGAAACATCTGATGTTCTATGGACTTTTAATTAAAGACGATATTACTTGCCTCTCATTGCAAGCAATCTTGCAGGCCTTACATTTTATTTTCTAATCACCACTGGGTATGGGCTCCCATGCAGTAAGGCCAAACCCTGCCTAAAATGTATCACAAAAAAAGGTGCCAATACTGCTATTTTAAGTTCTTGAATTTTTTCTTGCTCACATACGAATAAAACACTATGTGCGAGGAGTTTGGTTATCAGAATTAATCTATTTAGACTTGCATTTTATTTCAATTTTTCATTTTTCATTTCATTTTTAGACATTTAGATATTTACACAAGACATTTCAAAGCACATTACACAGAAAACATTTGATACACACTCTTTTTGGATCTCATTCATACCCATTCTCACTAAAGATCTTATTCATACACACTCCATACACATTCACCTAGCGATCTAAATAACAAAACAGCTATATTTTTTACAAATTATGTACAATTTTTTTAATAGAAACCATAGAGTCTCATTTAGAACCAATAATCACTGTGATCAAAAAGTAACATTTTGTTTTCTTATGGTTTCAATGTAGTGACGTTACATGAGAAGGTCTACGCATTTCGAACTCGTTTTTAGTGTGGAGTTCTCGTCAGGACCATAGACTGTAAATGAAAAACAAGGGGACCTCTGTTAGAATGGATTGTTTTTTTTAAAAAGCTGATATTGGTTCAACAGCCACCTCTCTACCTCTTACCTCTCTAAGTGTTAGACAGGTTGTGACTCCTTACTTCACCAGTGACCGCGACGCGGGACCACCTATATGAAAAATATATATATATATATACGATGTTTGCTTCGTCCGACCGCACATATTCAGAAGTCAAGCATACTGTGGAATGTACTTACTTATTGTAGATGTTTGTGTGTTTCTCTCTGTGGAAATAATCAATGACACTATGTGAAGGGGATGTTCTCAAATAGGATCGTTTTTGTTAAAACCATATCTGCACGGGGGCTAAGTATCTTACCGGACAGAAGTTAGTTGTTGTCCTGTAATGTGCAAGGCGGGGCCATGGGTTAGTTTCCACGAAGGGCACACGATGCGTCTTTGAAAGAAGGAAGGAGAGAAGGGGACACATGGTTATTGGCCGTTCTAATTGATCGCGGAGTGAAATGCCATCCTTGGCTCAGTTCACTTCTTGAACGGTGCGTACCTTTCGTTAACGCCGTTTGCCGACTTGGTCCCGGTCTGGTATCACGCTCTCCGGTGTCCGGCTGGGAGTCCCTAGTGTTTCCTATTCAGTAGTGTCACGTGACTTTCCTGTGGTGGCGCGGGCGCCATCTTGGAGTGTTCACACTCGCTATATTCTCTGTAGGGGAGGATTTGAGTAGCGTGATTGCACTTTTAAGATTGGCTCACGGATTTATTTAATGATGTGGGCTAGAATATACAAATTAGATAGTTCATCAGGGGTTTGCAGAGATCCAGTAGTCTTGACTTATTATTGTTGTTAAGGTGTCATGAGACTTACATGTGTGTCGCGGGCGCCATCTTGGTGTGGTCATGTTAACACTATTTTCTATAGTGATTAATTTCAGTAGCGTGGTTTATCAGTGAAGTTTAGCTTCTAGATTCATTATGATGGTAGTTGGCTGGCATCTAAGGATAAAGGCTATCTATGAATGGGGGCAGCTCCATGAAAGTGGTTGGTCTTCATTATAATTTATACATCTCAGAAAGTTCGTTCAGTCCATTTGTAGCCGTGTCAAATCTTACGATCATCATTGCTTCTTTTTTAGAAAGTTTTGCATCCAAGTCCCCTCCTCTTGGATCTTGTTCAATTTTGGTGATCACGGTCCATCTTAAATCATTGTCACCGTGATTCTTCATTTGCCAGTGATTGACCAGTGGGGCATTCTGTACTTTCCGTTTTATCCGTGATTTGTGTTGTTGGATTCTTGAGCGAATCTCTTGGTTAGTCTTGCCAATGTATAAAAGATTGCAGGGACACCTAATTCCATAAATCACATATCGTGATTTACAGTTTGTGAACAGGTCATGTTTCCATGTAATCTCGTTGTATTTAAAAATTGCTCCTTCAGTGGAATCACAGCAGTTACATCCGCCGCATTTATGATGCCCCGTAACCGGAGGTAGTCCAATCATACTTCTCAGGTTCGATTGTGGTTTTGATGGTAGTGCAGCTCTTACCAATCTATTGGCTAGACTTGATTCTTTTCTAAAAGCGAATAGGGGAGGTTTATTTAGTTCTTCGCATAGATTTTTTACCAAGTGGCAATTGTTATTCACCACTTTTTTCAGCATATTTGAATTGGGGCAATATGTAGTAACTAGTACTATTCGGTCCAATTTCTTTTTGGCCTTTTTCTCCAACAGATGTTCTCGTGGTGTCCACCACGCTCGTTTTTTGGAGCGACGGAGTAATTTTTTAGGGTACCCACGTTCAATTAGGTTGGTGGTCAATTTGTCCGCATGTTTATCGTATTCTTGTTTGTCTCGGCAATTTCTTCGAATCCTCAAATATTGCCCGTATGGCAAATTCTCCTTCAGGCTTCGGGGGTGGTTGCTAGTAAAGTGTAATGATCTGTTGCAATCGGTTTCCTTTCTGAATAGAGTAGTTATCAAACCTCCTTCATCTGAAGGGTATATCTCCACATCAAGGAACGGGATTTTATTTTTCGAGTACATTAGGCTGAATTTAATTTCTTGTGTTCTGCTGTTAAGCCAATTATTGAAGTGTTTCAATTCTTCTTCAGAGCCTGACCACACGAAGAAGACGTCGTCAATATACCGACTCCAGTTGGTAATTAGAGATCCAAAGGGATTGTCCTGGTAAATGAATTTCTGTTCGTAGCTTGACATGTACAGAATAGCCAGTTCTGGAGCGAACGGGCATCCGATCGCCACTCCGCCTGTTTGAAAATAGAAATCTCCATCAAAGTGGAAATAGTTGTATTTTAGTGCAAATCGTGCCAGTTGTACAATGAATTCTGTCGGTACCTTTTCGGGTTTTTCTCTGGTTTCCAATGTAGATTTTAAAACCTGTATGCCCTCATCTTGTGGTATTTGGGTATACAGGGACGTTATGTCCATTGTCACCATCCAGTCTCTTCTTCTGTCAAATTTGACTTCATGTAATTTGTTAATGAAGTCAGTGGTATCCCTAATGTAGGATTTTACATAAGGGATAAATGGTTTTAAAAAGAAATCCACAAATTTAGAGATCGGTTCCATGAGAGAATCACAACCGGACACAATGGGGCGTCCAGGTGGAATCTTTGCATTCTTATGTACTTTTGGTAGTACATAAAAAAGTGGAGTTCTGGGATGTTTTATTTTCAGATATTCAAATTCTTTTTTTCCTAGGAAGCCTTGTTGGAATGCTTCATCTATCATGGCGTGTAGTTGATGTTTTAATTCCATTGTAGGGTCTTTGTTAAGCTTCCGATAGCAATTGATGTCATCCAGTTGTTTCTTAACTTCTTTGGTATATAGTGAACGGTCCCATATCACGATTGACCCGCCCTTATCTGCCTGTTTTATAATTACAGATGTATCTTTTGCTAGTTGTGTCAATGCCAATGATTCAGATTTTGTGATGTTATGTTTGACCCACTTGGTCTTCTTTTCCATATCGGTGATTGCTGAGAGGATAGTTCTCTCAAATGTGACTAATTCCTTTGGTATTTTGTGGATGGGAGGACAGAATGTGGATTTATTATGGATTTTTAGGGAGAGGCCAGACAAAACCCAGAGGAAAACCAAGATACACCCAACCATGGGAAATGTCGACCAGACGTCAGAACTACAAGAACTGACACCTTCATTAATTTTTAATATTTCCGAAAAAATCTTGACAAAGGACGAGGAAAGTATACTTCAAAAGGGCCTAACATTTGTACCTACAAAAAGAACAGATTTTGTCAAACTTAAGACCGAAACTATAGAGTTCTTCCGCAAAATCAGGTTGAAAACATTCTTCTCAGAAAACCCTATGGATTCAAATATGGAAACCACTGGACTCCATAATAAATCCACATTCTGTCCTCCCATCCACAAAATACCACAGGAATTAGTCACATTTGAGAGAACTATCCTCTCAGCAATCACTGATATGGAAAAGAAGACCAAGTGGGTCAAACATAACATCACAAAATCTGAATCATTGGCATTGACACAACTAGCAAAAGATACATCTGTAATTATAAAACAGGCAGATAAGGGCGGGTCAATCGTGATATGGGACCGTTCACTATATACCAAAGAAGTTAAGAAACAACTGGATGACATCAATTGCTATCGGAAGCTTAACAAAGACCCTACGATGGAATTAAAACATCAACTACACGCCATGATAGATGAAGCATTCCAACAAGGCTTCCTAGGAAAAAAAGAATTTGAATATCTGAAAATAAAACTTCCAAGAACTCCACTTTTTTATGTACTACCAAAAGTACATAAGAATGCAAAGATTCCACCTGGACGCCCCATTGTGTCCGGTTGTGATTCTCTCATGGAACCGATCTCTAAATTTGTGGATTTCTTTTTAAAACCATTTATCCCTTATGTAAAATCCTACATTAGGGATACCACTGACTTCATTAACAAATTACATGAAGTCAAATTTGACAGAAGAAGAGACTGGATGGTGACAATGGACATAACGTCCCTGTATACCCAAATACCACAAGATGAGGGCATACAGGTTTTAAAATCTACATTGGAAACCAGAGAAAAACCCGAAAAGGTACCGACAGAATTCATTGTACAACTGGCACAATTTGCACTAAAATACAACTATTTCCACTTTGATGGAGATTTCTATTTTCAAACAGGCGGAGTGGCGATGGGATGCCCGTTCGCTCCAGAACTGGCTATTCTGTACATGTCAAGCTACGAACAGAAATTCATTTACCAGGACAATCCCTTTGGATCTCTAATTACCAACTGGAGTCGGTATATTGACGACGTCTTCTTCGTGTGGTCAGGCTCTGAAGAAGAATTGAAACACTTCAATAATTGGCTTAACAGCAGAACACAAGAAATTAAATTCAGCCTAATGTACTAGAAAAATAAAATCCCATTCCTTGATGTGGAGATATACCCTTCAGATGAAGGAGGTTTGATAACTACTCTATACAGAAAGGAAACCGATTGCAACAGATCATTACACTTTACTAGCAACCACCCCCGAAGCCTGAAGGAGAATTTGCCATACGGGCAATATTTGAGGATTCGAAGAAATTGCCGAGACAAACAAGAATACGTTAAACATGCAGACAAATTGACCACCAACCTAATTGAACGTGGGTACCCTAAAAAATTACTCCGTCGCTCCAAAAAACGAGCGTGGTGGACACCACGAGAACATCTGTTGGAGAAAAAGGCCAAAAAGAAATTGGACCGAATAGTACTAGTTACTACATATTGCCCCAATTCAAATATGCTGAAAAAAGTGGTGAATAACAATTGGCACTTGGTAAAAAATCTATGCGAAGAACTAAATAACCTCCCCTATTCGCTTTTAGAAAAGAATCAAGTCTAGCCAATAGATTGGTAAGAGCTGCACTACCATCAAAACCACAATCGAACCTGAGAAGTATGATTGGACTACCTCCGGTTACGGGGCATCATAAATGCGGCGGATGTAACTGCTGTGATTCCACTGAAGAAGGAGCAATTTTTAAATACAACGAGATTACATGGAAACATGACCTGTTCACAAACTGTAAATCACGATATGTGATTTATGGAATTAGGTGTCCCTGCAATCTTTTATACATTGGCAAGACTAACCAAGAGATTCGCTCAAGAATCCAACAACACAAATCATGGATAAAACGGAAAGTACAGAATGCCCCACTGGTCAATCACTGGCAAATGAAGAATCACGGCGACAATGATTTAAGATGGACTGTGATCACCAAAATTGAACAAGATCCAAGAGGAGGGGACTTGGATGCAAAACTTTCTAAAAAAGAAGCAATGATGATCGTAAGATTTGACACGGCTACAAATGGACTGAACGAACTTTCTGAGATGTATAAATTATAATGAAGACCAACCACTTTCATGGAGCTGCCCCCATTCATAGATAGCCTTTATCCTTAGATGCCCGCCAACTACCATCATAATGAATCTAGAAGCTAAACTTCACTGATAAACCACGCTACTGAAATTAATCACTATAGAAAATAGTGTTAACATGACCACACCAAGATGGCGCCCGCAACACACATGTAAGTCTCATGACACCTTAACGACAATAATAAGTCAAGACTACTGGATCTCTGAAAACCCCTGATGAACTATCTAATTTGTATATTCGAGCCCACATCATTAAATAAATCCGTGAGCCAATCCTAAAAGTGCAATCACGCTACTCAAATCCTCCCCTACAGAGAATATAGCGAGTGTGAACACTCCAAGATGGCGCCCGCGCCACCACACGAAAGTCACGTGACACTACTGAATAGGAAACACTAGGGACTCCCAGCCGGACACCGGAGAGCGTGATACCAGACCGGGACCAAGTCGGCAAACGGCGTTAACGAAAGGTACGCACCGTTCAAGAAGTGAACTGAGCCAAGGATGGCATTTCACTCCGCGATCAATTAGAACGGCCAATAACCATGTGTCCCCTTCTCTCCTTCCTTCTTTCAAAGACGCATCGTGTGCCCTTCGTGGAAACTAACCCATGGCCCCGCCTTGCACATTACAGGACAACAACTAACTTCTGTCTGGTAAGATACTTAGCCCCGTGCAGATATGGTTTTAACAAAAACGATCCTATTTGAGAACATCCCCTTCACATAGTGTCATTGATTATTTCCACAGAGAGAAACACACAAACATCTACAATAAGTAAGTACATTCCACAGTATGCTTGACTTTTGAATATGTGCGGTCGGACGAAGCAAACATCGTATATATATATATATATATATATTTTTCATATAGGTGGTCCCGCGTCGCGGTCACTGGTGAAGTAAGGAATCACAACCTGTCTAACACTTAGAGAGGTAAGAGGTAGAGAGGTGGCTGTTGAACCAATATCAGCTTTTTTTTAAAAACAATCCATTCTAACAGAGGTCCCCTTGTTTTTCATTTACAGTCTATGGTCCTGACGAGAACTCCACACTAAAAACGAGTTCGAAGCGCGTAGACCTTCTCATGTAACGTCACTACATTGAAACCATAAGAAAACTAAATGTTACTTTTTGATCACAGTGATTATTGGTTCTAAATGAGACTCTATGGTTTCTATTAAAAAAATTGTACATAATTTGTATAAAATATAGCTGTTTTGTTATTTAGATCGCTAGGTGAATGTGTATGGAGTGTGTATGAATAAGATCTTTAGTGAGAATGTGTATGAATGAGATCCAAAAAGAGTGTGTATCAAATGTTTTCTGTGTAATGTGCTTTGAAATGTCTTGTGTAAATATCTAAATGTCTAAAAATGAAATGAAAAATGAAAAATTGAAATAAAATGCAAATCTAAATAGATTAATTCTGATAACCAAACTCCTCGCACATAGTGTTTTATTCGTATGTGAGCAAGAAAAAATTCAAGAACTTAGAATAGCAGTATTGGCTTTACATTTTAGGCATTTATAAAAACCGGGACTTGCTTTCAGCCATCCCTTAGTTTTTCTAAACTCCAGAATGCTATTCACCAAATCCTGTCTCATTGACCTTGCTTTTTTAAAAGTGATTAGTGGTCTGCGGGGAATCACAGTGTTTAATATGGGGTCCCTTTTCACAAGGTACCAGTGCTTACTCAAACAGTCTCTCACCCTGGTATGGTAAGTACTGTACCCAGTGATCATACGTATTTCCTCATTGTTTCTCCTGTTGTCTGCTCCTTTTGACTCATTGGGTTGGAGTAGCGCCTCCCTCCTGATCCTGATCCCATTCACTTTACATAGTGCTTGATCTAGTACTCGTGTGTTATAGCCTCTCTGGGCGAATCTCTCTGTAAGGCTTTCCTGGGCTTCTGTCACTCTGACATCTTACTGCAATTTCTTTTCATTCTGAGGTGCTCAGCGTAAGGGCTGCTGTTTTTTCATTTCTGAGGGTGAAAATTTTGGGTGTGCAGGATGGAGTTGCCTGTTGTAGGCTTTCTGTATGTACAAGTATGTAGTAAGTTATCTTTTACATATACTTCTAGGTCAAGGAAGGAGACTCGTGTCCTACTTATTGTGTCAATAAATCTAAGGTTCAATGAGTTGTTATTCAATTTCAGAACAAACTGTTTGGCTGATTCCTTAGTTCCTCCCCCAATACTAGAAAGAGATCATCATAAATCTCACCAATGCGAAAACATTTACTTTCCACTCCCTGGCACGTTTGACTCTGAGCACTTGCTTCTCCCACCAGCCCATATGCAAATTATATATATATTCACTGAAAAAACCATAGGTTTCAGGCCTTATATAGTTAGGAATTAGCATTTAAAAAAACCTTTGAAATTCACTGAAAAAACCATAGGTTTCAGGCCTTATATAGTTAGGAATTAGCATTTAAAAAAAACTTTGAAATTCACTGAAAAAACCATAGGTTTCAGGAGTTATATAGTTAGGAATTAGCTTTTACAAAACCTTTTGAAATTCACTAAAAAAACTATAAGTTTTAGTGGTGTTATAGTTAGCTGGACATTTTACTCATACAAAACCATTGAAATTGCTCCTATATAGTTAGTTGTACTAAGTATATATCGCGCACCCGCAATCCACTGCTGATGATGTCACATATTAGATCATTCATGACATGGTCAGTGACATCACTGATGACATCTCAAATGACATCAATTTCAGAACTACCTCCAATTTATATAAAAATGCTACATTTTTAAAAAACTCTGTCTTTCTTTTTTTCTCCAGGGTACGCGTACCGGTACGTGTACCGGGGCGCGCACCCCCTCAAAAAAATAAAAAAAATAATGAGTGTGTGTGTGTGTGGTGTGTGTGTGTTGGGGGGTGGGTGTGGGGTGTGTGTGTGGGGGGTATGTGTGTGGGGTGTGTGTGTGTAGGATGTGTGGGTGTGTGTGTGGGGTGTGTGTGTGGGTGTGTGTGTGTGTGGGTGTGTGTGTGGGTGTGTGTGGGGGTGAGGAATGTGGGTGTGTGTGTGTGTGAGGTGTGTGTGTGGGGTGTGTGTGTGTGTGGGGGGGGAGTGAGGTGTGTGTGGGTGGGGGTGTGTGGGGTATGTGGGTGTAGGTGGGGGTGTGGGGGTGTATGATGTGTGTGTGGGTGTGGGTGTGTGGGGTGTTTGGGTGTGGGTGGAGGTGTGGGTGCATGAGGTATGGTGGGGTGTGTGTGGGGGGGGTGTGGGGTGTGTGTGTGGGGGGGTATGTGTGTGGGGGTATGTGTGTGGGGCACCCCCTCAAAAAAAGAAAACAAATAATGAGTATGTGTGTGTGTGTGTGGTGTGTGTGTGTGGGGGTTGGGTGTGGAGTGTGTGTGTGGGGGGGGTATGTGTGTGGGGTGTGTGTGTGTAGGATGTGTGGGTGTGTGTGTGGGATGTGTGTGTGGGTGTGTGTGTGGGGGGGTGTGAGTGTGTGTGTGTGAGAGGAGTGTGTGTGTGTGTGTGTGAGGTGTGTGTGGTGTGTGTGTGTGTGTGTGAGGTGTGTGTCAGAGGTGTGTGTGTGTGGGGAAGGGGTGAGGTGTGTGTGGGGGATGTGTGGGGTGTGTCTGTGAGGTGTGTGTGTGTGGGGGGGAGTAAGGTGTGTGTGGGTGGGGGTGTGTGGGGTGTAAGGTGTGTGTGTGGGTGTGGGTGTGTGGGGTGTTTGGGTGTGGGTGGAGGTGTGGGTGTATGAGGTATGTGTGGGGGGTGTATGTGGGGGTGGGTGTGGGTTGTGTGTGTGTGGGGGTATGTGTGTGGGGCACCCCCTCAAAAAAGAAATAAAAAATAATAAGTGTGTGTGTGTGGGGGGGGATGAGGGTGTGTGTGTGGGGGGGTATGTGTGTGGGGTGTGTGTGTGTAGGATGTGTGGGTGTGTGTGTGGGGTGTGTGTGTGGGGTGTGTGTGGGGGTGTGTGTGTAGGGGTGTGTGTGTGTGTGTGTGTCTGAGGAGTGTGTGTGTGGATGTGTGTGTGTGTTTGAGAGGTGTGTGTGGTGTGTGTGTGTGGGGGGGGTGTGTGTCAGAGGTGTGTGTGTGGGGGGGAGGGGTGAGGTGTGTGTGGGGGATGTGTGGGGTGTGTCTGTGAGGTGTGTGTGTGTGTGGGGGGAGTGAGGTGTGTGTGGGCAGGGGTGTGTGGGGTGTGTGGGTGTAGGTGGGGGTGTGGGTGTGTAAGGTGTGTGTGTGGGTGTGGGTGTGTGGGGTGTTTGGGTGTGGGTGGAGGTGTGGGTGCGTGAGGTATGTGTGGGGGGTGTGTGTGGGAGGGGTGGGTGTGGGGTGTGTGTATGTGGGGGTATGTGTGTGGGGTGTGTATGTGTATGAGTAAAATGTTCAGCTAACTATAACTGGTGTCAAACCTATGGTTTTCTCAGTGAATTTATTAGGTTTTTTAAATGCTAATTCCTAACTATAACTGGTGTGAAACCTATGGTTTTTTCAGAGGATTTGATAGGTTTTTTAAATGCTAATTCCTAACTATAACTGGTGTGAAACCTATGGTTTTTTCAGTGAATTTCAAAGGTTTTTTCAATCCTAATTCCTAACTATATAAGGCCTGAAACCTTTGTTTTTTTCAGTGAACTCGCAAGGTTTTTTAAATGCTAATTCTATTAGCGGATAACATTTATATATGTTAATATCCGTATGGGACCACCTGAACAGCCCTATGGGGGTCAGAGTGTTTCTACAAGGCCCCCAAATCTTTTTTTTTTCTTGTAAAAAAATGAGGTACTTGTGTGTGGGAGGTTTTTTTTGTGTGTATGAGGTGTGTGTGTGGTGTGTGTGTGGGGTGTATGTTACAGGTGTGTGTATGTGTTGGGAGGGGGATGCGGTGTATGTGTAGGAGTAAGGTAAATAATTAAGAAAAAGAGAATGAGTGAAGAAGCAAAGGAAGGGAACAGAGGGTAAGTGAAGTAAAGAATAGGGATTACACTACTATTTTCACTATTTTTCACCAAAGTACGCTCCCTGGTACGCTCCCCGGTGCGCGTACCGGGCGCTCCCCCCGCAAAAATCGAAAAAAAATTACATTTTTATTTTTACCCGAGGGACCCTTTTATGGCCCCCACATCAAACCTAGTGGGTCAGGGGGGGTGTACCCTGCCCCCTTTTGCTCATTTCCCCCTTTGATTTGTGCCACCTCTTGTGTCTCAATCCTACCGAGACACAAGATGGCAGCCGCTGCGGACTGTTTTGAATGTTTACAGACACCCGAGAGCCAATCAGCTTGCCGTGCGCAAGTCGCGTGGCGCGCCCGGAGCGCTCCCCGGTGCGCGTACCGGGGCGCTGCTATAGATATATACATTTTTTTGAACCTAAATTACTCAAAATACTCTGGAGCACATATCTTGAGACATAGCAAAGGCACATCGGGCTACCAGTCCCTACAATTTTGCCAAGTTTGGTGAAAATCCATTCAGCCGTTCGAGCTAAAAGTGCGACAGACCGCCCCATGGAAATTAACATGGGAAAAACACGTTTTGGGACCCCCCTTTTATCTCGGCCCCCGCTTGACGAATCCCCCCCCAAACTTTCAGGGAAGGTGCGGAGCGCCGCGAGGCAAAGTTGCTAAAAAAATCAGTCTGATTCCTCAACCGGCGCCAAAGTTATTCCAAATAGAATGTTGCGATTTCCCTATGGAAATCAATATCAATCCTAACTATATATACCTACTGGCGACCGCCAGTAGGTAATATATATATATATATATATATATATATATATATATATATATATATATATATATATATATATATATATATATATATATATATATTCACGCTCCAAGGTTGTCCACCAAATGAGTAGCACGCGAGCAGCAGCTTTATTTATGTGTAGGTGAGGACGGGGATCCGCTTGTAGACGCCGCTCCGTAATGGATCTGCCCGACGCGTTTCGAAGCTCCATCTGCTTCTCTTCAGGGGCTTTAACGGAAGCGGTGTGCGCACCCGCTACACTTCTCCAATTATATAACTCGCCCGTCGATGGGAGGCTCCAGTGAGACTTCTGGGAAGTGTAGTGCGGAAAGAACACAATCAAGTCCTGTATGGACTCCACAAGTGGGCCCGTCCTCGATTCCATGTACGGCTGCTACTTCACTGCCGTGACCCCCACGTTAACGGGGTGGTGCATACTCTGCGGCTGGACTGCCGCATATAGATTCACGCTCCAAGGTTGTCCACCAAATGAGTAGCACGCGAGCAGCAGCTTTATTTATGTGTAGGTGAGGACGGGGATCCGCTTGTAGACGCCGCTCCGTAATGGATCTGCCCGACGTGTTTTGAAGCTCCATCTGCTTCTCTTCAGGGGCTTTAACGGAAGCGGTGTGCGCACCCGCTACACTTCTCCAATTATATAACTCGCCCGTCGATGGGAGGCTCCAGTGAGACTTCTGGGAAGTGTAGTGCGGAAAGCACACAATCAAGTCCTGTATGGACTCCACAAGTGGGCCCGTCCTCGATTCCATGTACGGCTGCTACTTCACTGCCGTGACCCCCACGTTAACGGGGTGGTGCATACTCTGCGGCTGGACTGCCGCATATAGATAGATTCACGCTCCAAGGTTGTCCACCAAATGAGTAGCACGCGAGCAGCAGCTTTATTTATGTGTAGGTGAGGACGGGGATCCGCTTGTAGACGCCGCTCCGTAATGGATCTGCCCGACGTGTTTTGAAGCTCCATCTGCTTCTCTTCAGGGGCTTTAACGGAAGCGGTGTGCGCACCCGCTACACTTCTCCAATTATATAACTCGCCCGTCGATGGGAGGCTCCAGTGAGACTTCTGGGAAGTGTAGTGCGGAAAGCACACAATCAAGTCCTGTATGGACTCCACAAGTGGGCCCGTCCTCGATTCCATGTACGGCTGCTACTTCACTGCCGTGACCCCCACGTTAACGGGGTGGTGCATACTCTGCGGCTGGACTGCCGCATATAGATAGATTCACGCTCCAAGGTTGTCCACCAAATGAGTAGCACGCGAGCAGCAGCTTTATTTATGTGTAGGTGAGGACGGGGATCCGCTTGTAGACGCCGCTCCGTAATGGATCTGCCCGACGCGTTTCGAAGCTCCATCTGCTTCTCTTCAGGGGCTTTAACGGAAGCGGTGTGCGCACCCGCTACACTTCTCCAATTATATAACTCGCCCGTCGATGGGAGGCTCCAGTGAGACTTCTGGGAAGTGTAGTGCGGAAAGCACACAATCAAGTCCTGTATGGACTCCACAAGTGGGCCCGTCCTCGATTCCATGTACGGCTGCTACTTCACTGCCGTGACCCCCACGTTAACGGGGTGGTGCATACTCTGCGGCTGGACTGCCGCATATAGATTCACGCTCCAAGGTTGTCCACCAAATGAGTAGCATGCGAGCAGCAGCTTTATTTATGTGTAGGTGAGGACGGGGATCCGCTTGTAGACGCCGCTCCGTAATGGATCTGCCCGACGCGTTTCGAAGCTCCATCTGCTTCTCTTCAGGGGCTTTAACGGAAGCGGTGTGCGCACCCGCTACACTTCTCCAATTATATAACTCGCCCGTCGATGGGAGGCTCCAGTGAGACTTCTGGGAAGTGTAGTGCGGAAAGCACACAATCAAGTCCTGTATGGACTCCACCAGTGGGCCCGTCCTCGATTCCATGTACGGCTGCTACTTCACTGCCGTGACCCCCACGTTAACGGGGTGGTGCATACTCTGCGGCTGGACTGCCGCATATAGATTCACGCTCCAAGGTTGTCCACCAAATGAGTAGCACGCGAGCAGCAGCTTTATTTATGTGTAGGTGAGGACGGGGATCCGCTTGTAGACGCCGCTCCGTAATGGATCTGCCCGACGCGTTTCGAAGCTCCATCTGCTTCTCTTCAGGGGCTTTAACGGAAGCGGTGTGCGCACCCGCTACACTTCTCCAATTATATAACTCGCCCGTCGATGGGAGGCTCCAGTGAGACTTCTGGGAAGTGTAGTGCGGAAAGCACACAATCAAGTCCTGTATGGACTCCACAAGTGGGCCCGTGCTCGATTCCATGTACGGCTGCTACTTCACTGCCGTGACCCCCACGTTAACGGGGTGGTGCATACTCTGCGGCTGGACTGCCGCATATAGATTCACGCTCCAAGGTTGTCCACCAAATGATTAGCACGCGAGCAGCAGCTTTATTTATGTGTAGGTGAGGACGGGGATCCGCTTGTAGACGCCGCTCCGTAATGGATCTGCCCGACGCGTTTCGAAGCTCCATCTGCTTCTCTTCGGGCCCACTTGTGGAGTCCATACAGGACTTGATTGTGTGCTTTCCGCACTACACTTCCCAGAAGTCTCACTGGAGCCTCCCATCGACGGGCGAGTTATATAATTGGAGAAGTGTAGCGGGTGCGCACACCGCTTCCGTTAAAGCCCCTGAAGAGAAGCAGATGGAGCTTCGAAACGCGTCGGGCAGATCCATTACGGAGCGGCGTCTACAAGCGGATCCCCGTCCTCACCTACACATAAATAAAGCTGCTGCTCGCGTGCTACTCATTTGGTGGACAACCTTGGAGCGTGAATCTATATGCGGCAGTCCAGCCGCAGGGTATGCACCACCCCGTTAACGTGGGGGTCACGGCAGTGAAGTAGCAGCCGTACATGGAATCGAGGACGGGCCCACTTGTGGAGTCCATACAGGACTTTATTGTGTGCTTTCCGCACTACACTTCCCAGAAGTCTCACTGGAGCCTCCCATCGACGGGCGAGTTATATAATTGGAGAAGTGTAGCGGGTGCGCACACCGCTTCCGTTAAAGCCCCTGAAGAGAAGCAGATGGAGCTTCGAAACGCGTCGGGCAGATGCATTACGGAGCGGCGTCTACAAGCGGATCCCCGTCCTCACCTACACATAAATAAAGCTGCTGCTCGCGTGCTACTCATTTGGTGGACAACCTTGGAGCGTGAATCTATATGCGGCAGTCCAGCCGCAGAGTATGCACCACCCCGTTAACGTGGGGGTCACGGCAGTGAAGTAGCAGCCGTACATGGAATCGAGGACGGGCCCACTTGTGGAGTCCATACAGGACTTGATTGTGTGCTTTCCGCACTACACTTCCCAGAAGTCTCACTGGAGCCTCCCATCGACGGGCGAGTTATATAATTGGAGAAGTGTAGCGGGTGCGCACACCGCTTCCGTTAAAGCCCCTGAAGAGAAGCAGATGGAGCTTCGAAATGCGTTGGGCAGATCCATTACGGAGCGGCATCTACAAGCGGATCCCCGTCCTCACCTACACATAAATAAAACTGCTGCTTGCGTGCTACTCATTTGGTGGACAACCTTGGAGCGTGAATCTATATGCGGCAGTCCAGCCGCAGAGTATGCACCACCCCGTTAACGTGGGGGTCACGGCAGTGAAGTAGCAGCCGTACATGGAATCGAGGACGGGCCCACTTGTGGAGTCCATACAGGACTTGATTGTGTGCTTTCCGCACTACACTTCCCAGAAGTCTCACTGGAGCCTCCCATTGACGGGCGAGTTATATAATTGGAGAAGTGTAGCGGGTGCGCACACCGCTTCCGTTAAAGCCCCTGAAGAGAAGCAGATGGAGCTTCGAAACGCGTCGGGCAGATCCATTACGGAGCGGCGTCTACAAGCGGATCCCCGTCCTCACCTACACATAAATAAAGCTGCTGCTCGCGTGCTACTCATTTGGTGGACAACCTTGGAGCGTGAATATATATATATATATATATATATATATATATATATATATATATATATATATATTAGATAAATACTTCTGTAATGCATGGCAATATATGATTAGGTTTTCACATCTTCAAAGCACTCAAAACTAATGTATAGACTATTGTGAACAAGTATTGGTAAGTGTATTAGGTTTCACCTATGTTATTATTTGTAAGCTGCTTTTTGTTGAAAGACATGTTTGTGCCTCTTGAGGGAGCGGCAGAGGAGTCACTGGGGACATAGTCAAGAAGGAGTTACTTTATGCCCACTCTAAGGGGTTAACGTGAGTATTGAAGCTGCTGTAGCAATACAGGACACTACAGTAATAAGCACCAGCGGGTGCATTGATTTGTCCCGCTCGGTGCATGTCTGAGTCCCTGGTGATGCCAGGAGTGGCTGCATTGATTTGTACTACATAACAACAAGATTTTTTATCATACTAAGGGGTCTAGTAGGATGGTGGTGGTAAAACCACCCTGACCGCCATGTGAGCAGAAATCAACCGTCCGCCAGTACCACAGCAAAACCGGCTGTCCTATTAGGATCAACCGCCCAAAAATCCCGACTGAGGTGGAACGGCGCCACGAAAGACCGCCGTTAGCGGGCAGAGCTGGTGAAAATCCATCCGCGGCGGTCGGATTCGCGACGGGAACACTCTAAACTGCTGCCAGGCCAGCAGAGTGACAGCATGGAAAATTAGGATTCCCCCGATGTGACAGCGGTATGTTCCACTGTTTCCTACCGCCGCGATCGCAAACAGTGATGAATGGGAGAGCCGGTGGAAGGGCTGTTGCATAGCCACCGCCGCAGACGCTCCGTGACAAATATGGCGGTCGACAAAAAAAACACACCACAAGGCCACCAAGTGCACACATCAAACTAGCTGTGCCCCCTAAAAAACCCTTACACACCCTAATGACACCCCCATGGCAACTTCAAAAATGCAAATCCCAGGACAACCCACATGACACACCTGACTGCAATACCCCATTTTGACACACCCACATAGCTGAGTATAAAACCAGCCCCTTCCCTGACCAGAATCCATTGCACAATCCAGCCCTGAAGGAAGCAAACCCTGAAGCACATTGGATAGGCAAAACACCACACATCTCACCAGCCCCACAACACACACACACATACACATACACACACCCACCACCCTCACAACTGCACCTCAACATTTGCACATCACACACCATGGCGCAAAAGAAAATGCCCAAATTCACAGAGAGTGAGTTGGTCATGTTAGATGAGATAATCAGAGTAGAACCACAATTGTTTGGTCAACTGGTCCAACAGGCACAATTATCCACCAGAGCACAGGAGTGAGAAAGGATAGTCAACAAGGTCAATGCAGTAGGTACTACCACACACTCCAAGCAGGAAATCATGAAGTGGTGGCATGACCTGAAGAGGGCGGTAAAACATAAGAAGAACAAGAACCCTCAGCTGGCTCAGATGACTGGTGGTGGCCCTCCCATTCCACCAAAAACATTCACTGCATGGGAGGAGAAGGTGCTTGCCATACTGCATCCAGAGAGTCTCACAGGAATAGCCGGGAGAGTGCAGGCTGGTAAGGACAAACAAATGTATACCATGACACTGCTATCTACTGTCTTGCAGAACCACAAAGCTACACCTCCTAGGCCCAAGTACATCCATATGCACCACAATACCCAACACCGGTCTCACAGATGAAACATCCACTCCATCTATATCACCCCAAAGGTAGCCTGCAACATTCCCAGGGTTGCATGTGTACAGGCAGCCAGCACTACAACTCCTACCAGCCCCCCTGTCCCGCCAATGAGCAGGATGGAGCTCACCCCCCATCCAGAAGCATGTGGTAGCCATTGGATTACAACAAACATACTTACAGGTAGGCAGCTATCTTCTCAGGGAGGGCAGTTTGGGGGTGTGAGGCCTGCACCACAACTCCCACCAGCCCCTCTCTCCCACTCATGAGCAGGATGGAGCACTGCCCCCACCCCCAGAAGCATGTGGCAGCCATTGCATTGCTTAGCTTCACCTAACAGGTAAGTAGCCATCTTCCCAGGGAGGGCTGCACGTGGGTGGGAGGCCTACACTACAACTTCCACCAGCCCCCCTGTCCTACCCATGAGCAGCAAACTTACAGGTAGGTAGCCATCTTTCCAAGGAGGGCAGTTTGGGGGGGAGGCCTTCCCCAAAACTCCCACCAGGCTCCCTTTCCCACCCCAGAGCAGGATGGAGCACTCCCCCACCCCCAAAAGCATGTGGCAGCCATTGTTTGGTTCACCTTCACCTAACAGGTAGGCAGCCATCTTCCCAGGGAGGGCTGCTGGTGGGTGGGAGGCCTGCACTACAAATCCCACCAGCCCCTCTATCCCACCCATGAGCAGGATGGAGCTCAACCCCCCACACAGAAGCATGTAGTAGCCATTGGAAAACAACAAACAAACTTACAGGTAGGTAGCCATCTTCCCAGGGAGGGCTGTTTGGGGGTGTGAGTCCTGCCCCACAACTCTCACCAGCCCCCTGTCCCACCCATGAGCAGGATGGAGCACTCAAACACACAACCAGAATCATGTGGCAGCCATCGGACTACAACAAACAAACTTGCAGGTAGGTAGCCACCTTCCCAGGGAGGGCTGCTGGTGGGTGGGAGGCCTGCACTACAACTCCCACCAGCCACCCTGTCCCACAGCTGAACAGGATAGAACACTATCCCCACCCCCAACCATGAGGCAGACATTGCATTGCCCTAACCAAACTAACAGGTATGTAGAAATCTTAATGGGAAGGGCTGTTTGGGGGTGGGAGGCCAGCACTAGAACTACCATTAGGCCCCCATGTCGCACCCCTGAGCAGGATGTAGCACTCTCTCTCACACCAATAAGTATGGGGCAGCCATTACATTCCCTTAATCAAACTAACAGGTAGGTAGCCATCTTCACAGGGAGGGCTGTTAGTGAGTGGGAAGCCTACACCACAAGTACCACCAGACCCCCTGTACCAACCCAGAAGCATATGGCAGCCATTGGACTACAGCAAACAAACGTACAGGTAGGTAGCCACCTTCCCAGGAAGGGCTGTTTGGGGGTGTGAGTCCTGCCCCACAACTCCCACCAGGCCCACTGTCCCACCCCTGAGCAGGATGGAGCACTCAAACACACAGCCAGAGAGATATGTCAAAAGTCTACACCAATGTGACAACAGAACAGGTAAGTAGACATTGCACGCACTCCACCATTCCTCTCTAAAAGCATGGAGCCAAATGACAACACCAGCCCTCCAATCCAACCAAAATGGACCCAGATACAATAACAAATTACCGTATGCAGACAGCTAAGCGTATGTAACTGTCACAGAAACAAAAGTGTGACTCACCAAATCCCATGTTGAAGAAAATAAGGGCACAAACATGCATAACACTGAATATCTGTAAGTTCCTTGGGGGCTGAGCTTTAAGGACCATATGGAAACAAAGCAAGCATGGTCTGTAGAACAAATACATCAAAGCACAGGACATGGCAAATGTATGAATGGGATGACATTGGCTAGTTCATGCGCAGATGTAACGCCTGCCAGGCAGAGTAATCAGCAAAGATGCTCCACATCAAGTCGTAGTGCCGCTAGTTGTCAGATGACATGTCCTCGTAATCACAAAATCAGCACGTAGGGCATGCTACCATGGAAAAATAAAATATGTACCTCCACGTCATGTCATGAAGCACATTACTGTTGAGACATACAATGTGAGAACTAGTAAACTGTTTGTTACATAACCTGGAAATAAGAAACATTGAACACCAAGCTTGGGTGCACATCAATGACCATTTCCACTCTGTCCCACAGGTGACCAAGGACTGACTGCAGAGATTGACAACACCAACCTGCAGATCCATTCTCCACTCCCGGAACATGGACTCTCTGAGGATGCGGAGCAAGAAGCCAGCCCATCTGGCATGACAGGGTGCAACAGGTCCCAGGACTCCACTGTCCCCCCCCGCCACCACATCAGCAACAACGACGCTGACTCCTGCTGTTATGACCTGAGGGGCCTCCACCACCACCACCACCAGCGCTGCCTGCAACACTCTCCCTGCCCCAGAGGATGACCACCCCACCCCACCAACTGAGGAGGCCAGGGAGAGTAGGCAGGTGCGTACAGTGGTGAGGCAACAGGTCTGTGACAGCAGGGCAGGTGGGAGGGCAAGGGGGAGTCAAACACAACCGGACACTGATACCGAAGCCCTGTACAACATCACCAGAGTCCTTAGGGTCTATGAACGGGTCCAGGGACAAATGGGCCAGGTTCAGAAGGATTCCTGTGAGCTCCGCCTGCTGCTGAGGTCCATCAACACCTGCAAGGGACAAATCGTGGACCTCTTGGGCCAGCTTGTGGCGGTTCTGAGGGACAGGCCTGCAGCACAAACAATACCTTCACCTCCCTCTGGTCAGCCGCAGGATGACAGTGACACATCCTCTCCTGTGGCCACAGAGAGGGGGGACTCCTCAGACCCCACTGGCCCACAGCAGAGGTCCCCCCTACAAAATGACCATGGAGCCGTCCAAAGAAATCCCAGGGATGATCCCATTGCAAAGCACCTGCCAAACGCCAGTCAAGGAGCCAGCCATGATGGCACCACTTGCCATTGACTTTGTTGACTTTCCTTCCCCGCACTCCTAGGTTAATGGCATGCGTCTGTTGGACTGGGTGGTGACTACTCAATTGTCTCATATTCCATCACTGACAACTCATTGCTTCACTAATCACCTTTTTGTAAATAAACACTCCTTACACACCTATGTCATTGTGTCTGCTTCGTGTTTACCACAGGATGTGCAATGTTCTCCATGAGCACAATGTACCATGAACAGGAATTGTTTGTAGGCAAGAAGAGGCTGAAGGGACCTAGGAAAACACAACAGAACAACATTCACTAGTCAGGCGGTGGCATCACAGCCATCACACAACACTTGTCATCAAGGTACTCCAATCTGCACACAATACAATGAGCAACAGTACCTACATAGACATCCTGTAGCTGTGCATAACTACCCTGTCCCAGAAACATAGGCAGCTAGCACTGAGTCAGCAACAGGCTGCAGTCACAAAGCCCACACATACCTTTCCACCAACAACGACATCAGCAAACAAGGGTCCCGTTGTACATTGTCACTCACCTTCAAGTGAAGTAGCGGTTGATGAGCTGTTGACGCAGTTCAGCACCTTCCTCCTCTCCACTATCCTCGTCACTGGACATGGGTTGGTTTGCAGGTGAGGGCCTCAGCTGCTCCTCAGCATCCAGGAGCAGGGGGATCTCCTTTCGCAAGGCCAGGATGTGGAGCATGCAGCATGCAACTACAATCTGACACACCTTTTTTGGGCGAGTACATGAGTGCACCTCCCGCCTTGTCCAGGCAGCGAAATCGTGACTTCAGGAGACCAAAAGTATGCTCCACCAAACGACGTGTCCTCCCATGAGCATCATTGTAGCGGACATCACTTGGGGTCCTGTGATTCCTCAGTGGGCTCAGCAACCAAGGACGGTTGGGATATGCAGAGTCACTTAGGTGTGAATTACACAGACCAACTTTGTAATATAATTGTGGCAGAGGACAGCATGTCACAAACACAGCACGCAACTTGGCTCTGCGTACTCGCCGACAATCTATGCACGGTCTGGAAGCAGATTAGCCATTAGCTGGGCACAATGCTGTTACCCATGATGTACGAGTCATACGCCGAGCCAACAAAATTTTGCACCGACATGGGAGATGATCATATCCACCTGGCACACCACTTACACATTGATGGAATAGAAAGGTTTCCTGTTCCTCTAGATGCGCTCATGTACCTGTGGTGGAACTAGGCCAACATGTGTGTAGTCAATGGAACCAACAACATTGGGGATGTGCCCAAGGGCATAAAAATCTGCCTTCACAGCCGCCAATTCATGCTTCCTGGGGAAATTGATGTATCTGTCTTTGTAGGTCATCATAGCGGAGAGGACATCACGTAGCACCATGCTGAACATAGGTTGCGACATCCCACCTGTGCTGGGTACCATGTACTGGAATGATCCAGTTGCAAAAAATGCAGGGCCGCCATCACCTTAGACGTTGGTTTGAAAGCAGTCGGATATGTTCTGCGAGGCCGCAGGTGGGGCTCCAACAGAGCACATGGGTCTTGTAGGGTGGGTCAATCCAAACGGAATTTCCATATGACCTCCTCATCCTCCATGTCTCCCATCACTGTGAAAGGATGATGTACATCTGGTCGCCTCCTAAGTGCGATGAAAGGGGACACATGTCAATGCAATCCACCATGATATGTGTCCAACATCTTAAGTTTTGAATGACACAACGCCAACAATGACTGTGATCACAGTTCAGCTTACAGCACAACTTACATGTAGGGACACCTTCAGCTACACTAGTCGTGCACTTCTCCACTTTTCACACAGCGAGTATCTCAAAAACAATATTTGACTATGTGAATGCCCAAAGGGATCAAGCCACATCTTGCATGAGCAGCCCTGAGAGTAGTTCATACAGCATATGTGTGAAACTGCAACACTACTGTCTCCTACCTAGCTGCTGTTCCTACCACACCTTCTTGCATAAATCGAACAGGGCAAACATCAACAACACAACAACAGTCTGTGCGTTAACAAGTTTGCGCATGAGCCAAGCAAAGTAGACAGTGATATATGCACAAAGTGTAGTCAGACTTTTATTACTGTGAGTTGCACTGCCCTGTCAGACATTGACATGTGTACCCATTGGGGAGTCCATCACAACACTGTTCTGTGTACTTTCCCAGCAATAGCACAAGTGACGTGAGGGAGTGCATGCCAATGTTTACAATCATATACACAAACAAGGCATGTGTAGTCAGCAGTGGGATAAATATTACATTGGGAGTTTGTGCACAGATCCAAGGGTTTTGCAGGAAGTAATGTATCTGGGAGTTCTAATTAGGACTTCTGCAGCTGCATTGATTGACTCCAATTGGAGGAAGTTGCTAAATGGGGCCCGCAGGCAATTAGATTAGTCTGAATGTTTGCATCTATCAGTAGTTGGCAGGTGTAAGGTTCTTAAAAAATGATTCTGCCAAAAATATAATTTTTTTTTAGATGTGTTCCATTGGAGATAGCGCATATTCATCTGGCACAATTACAGTCTCTCTGCATGAATTGTATATGGGCACGTAGGAAAGCTCGCAGAGCAATGCAATACATGGTGTTACCGAGAGCTGTAGGTGGCTGGGCTGTCCCGGATTTTACTCTTTACTATTATGCATGTATGTTACAGCGTATGAATATATTGCTCATCGGTATAGGACCACGTGATATTGCTGAGTCCCCCTCTATATATCAGATACTGCTGGGCTCTGATGCGAAAAATTGCCTGTTCTTACAGTTGGATTGGAGCTATTACAAACGTACAAGATTTAAGAAAGTGATAGCCGCTTACAAAGTATGGAAAGCCATTAAGAAAATGTTTGGGATAGAAAAAGTCTCATGGTATACCCCATTAACAGCAACAGCCCTCTTTCCGACTATATTCTGGGGCAGGATTCTGCACAATTGGCGGAGTAAAGGCATAGGAATGGTTGGGGATCTATATATGGAGGGGGTATGAAATCATTTGATCAGATTGCAGAGCAATATTCTGTACCCCGGGTAGATTTTTTCAAATATTTACAGATCAGAGACTATCTCCTCAAAGCCAGGTGGAATATCCAGACTAATTTTCTGATAGAAGCTATTAGAAAGTCATCAAGAATTGGGACGCTCTATATTCGTATGTTAGATACAAAACCTAATGATCTAGAGGTACACAGTTATAAATGGGAGAGTAGACTTGGCAGTCATGGTATACATCTGGAGACTTCCATTGCATTAGCCAACTGTCTATTTATGTCCGCTAATTTAGCCGCTCAAAATTACAAGACTATATTTTATTTGTACCTTACACCCAATAAAATTGCTAAATCGGGTGGAGAACAGGAGGGGAAATGTTTCCGATGTGGTAATTCAGATGCAGATGTGGTTCATATTTTTTATACATTTTCACAATTAGATAAGTTACTGGAGCATGTAGATAAATGTTTAACTGCGATTCTGGGATCCCCTATACATCTATCACCTATGCAGATCTTGTTGGGTGTAGAGATGGGTGTAAAAGCAGACACCGTACCGCAGAATGCTGTTTATCTAATTTTTGTAGCTTCAGCGGTGCTGCGGCTGTGTATAGCTTCCTGTTGGTTACAAAAGGAGGCCCCATCTTTCGATGCTTGGAGGGCTAGGTTTCTGGCTAAGTTTAATATGGAATACAGCTTATATGCTCTCAAAGGCAGCCGTAAACGGAAATTGGGTTTGCAAATCTAGGGTCCAGTTCTGTCTTATCTTGACATAGAAATATAATGTTTCGTCGTGGTTTTCGTTCATATTTTTTTCTGTGACATCTCGGTGCCTCTGCTTTAATTTCCCCTGTTCATATTTCATTTTACTATATCACTTGTATTGTGTTAGGCAATTTGTAACTGGATTTTTAGTTTATCAAAAGATTTTTTTGCTGTCGCATGTGCCATATTCTTTTTCTGTTTCATGTTATGTGATTACTCATGTATTGCTAATAAAAAAATAAATAAAAAAAAAGGGATTGTGTGCACAATCTAGTGCCATTAATCATGAGGCCACTGTGCACTGTTGAGAACTGCCCATTGGCCATTGACACAGCATGATGTGTCCATAGGTGCTGTCAAAGTGCTCCGCCACCCAAATCACGGTCATTCTTAGCAATGTATGGCAGCCATATCGCAGTAGCTATCCCCTGGCCCCAGCGGTGTGTCACCGCCAATGCCCATCCCTTACAGCCAATGGGAGCCGCAATCGCGGTAGCCTAATGCAATTTAGAAAATCGCGGTAGGCGCGTTCCGCCACCGCAGAGCCAGTCATTGGATGAAATTGAAAGATGCACGATCGCGGTAGTGACCGCCTGGCCCCTGCGGTGTGTCACCACCAATGCTCAAGCCCTTACAACCAATGGGAACAACAATCGCGGTAGCCTAATGTAATTTTGAAAATAGAGGTAGGCGTGCTCTGCCACCGCGGAGCCGGTCACTGGATGCATTTGAAAAAAGCTGACCTGGAGTACCAATTGCAGCACCTTAGAACTACTGAAACTACCCAAGGGGGCTATATATATGTGTGGGAGAGGGCTTCACATTTCCACTGCTTCCAGACACTGCTGCCTGACACTATTCACCACCAACTGCTGCTGCTCCTGTCTCTTGTCTCCAGACACTGCTGCCTGACACTCCTCACCACCAACTGCTGCTGCTCCTGTCTCCAGACACTGCTGCCTGGAACATTAACTATGTCATGTAGAGAGTTATAGAACAGTACATGGATGTGATACAAAGTAATACATATCACCTGACACCCCTCACCACTAACTGCTGCTGCTCCAGTCTCCAGACACTGCTGCCTGACACCCCTGACCACCAACTGCTGCTGCTCCTGTCTCCTGAACTCAGTGATGTCGAGGACTGAGAAGATCAGGGCCCATCCCTTCACTACCGAGGACCTGGAGGTCCTTGTTGACGAGCCGCTCACACAGTATGGAAGGCTATATGCTCCAGTTGTAATTTTAAGTGTTTCAGAGTGGAAGTGAGAGTGCAGGGAGTGCACACATGAAGTTGGTTGGCTGCAGTTTGTACCCGAGAGTGTGGGGTTGTGTCATACACTGCCTAGCATGGTGACTCCAGTGGAAAGGGGTGTATAACCTATTTTTCATTCATTCATTCAAAAACTTTATTTCGGATAGTTTTAACCATAAAAGCACATACAAATACATGTACAGTTTAAAAAAAAATCATTAGTATTATATGCTCTAAAATACATCATCTTAAAACATCAGAGGTGAGGAGACAATATATTAAAACTATAAAACTTTAAATCTTCAAATATTTTAAAAAAAATATATAAAATATCACTTGCTGATCCACCTAATTTCCTGAGTCTCCACAATAAAATGCATATGTGCCATCCTTAACTGAGCAATTTCCTTCGAGTAATCCACTTTGAAAACAAAAACTTAGTTACAGCGGACACTATCACTGGATTTGTGTTGGACTTCAAAATCCTGAAGAAAACTAGATAATTCCTAATGCCCAGATTGTTACACAGCTTTATTATCCACTTTGTCCGTATAATGCCGTAGGCCGGACAGAAGAGGGTGACGTGAAGAATCATATCATCTTCTGTTCTGCAGCCTGGGCATAAGTGAACAGGACCCCCTGTTCACCTGTCGGTCAAAGAGTAAAGGGGCAGTGTTCCATATCTAAACTGTAGGTACAGCTTCTCCGCCAGGGTGGGTTGAATTACATCAATCTCCTTTTCAAGGTTATAAAATGACTTATAATCCAGGAAGGCATCAGTCAAACTCGTTGGTATAGCTGAGCAGAATGTCCTCCTGAGATTAATGTCCCTTATAATGTTGGACAGTGTTTTCTTAGAAATTGCTGAGCAGGATGCCTCGGGGTTTGACCATAAGTTTTCGTGTCCAATCAAAGTAAAGGACTGCCTTACGAAGGATAACCATGGAATCCTGCCCACTTCTAAGGAGGCCAGCACCACCTTTAATTCCTCCTTATAGCATTCCAGCTCGGGAGTGCTCCATAGCCTCCTCCAATAAAGAAGTGGGCGTGAGGCGATGGCATCAGCAATATGACTAATGTTCAAATTCAACCTAAGTGGAACAAGTGGGGTGTTTCTAGGCAAAGTTAAAATTTTCCTGATAAAATTGTTTTCTGTAATGGTTAACTCGGATGATGAGACGTGCCCCCAAAGTTCCGCCCTATAAAGGGATGATGACCTGGCTTGAACTTTGAAGACTTCAAGTGGGGCACTAACTATTTTGTAAGCACAGTTTTTTTGGGACTTTTAAGATCCCCCCAGCGGTCTGAGTTAGTCTTAAGTTGGGCTTGGCCATTTATGGTCCCCTCCCCATTCTGTCATTTAAAGTTAAACCTAAATAGTCAAAAATTGGGACCCTTTCTAGTGGTCTGCCTTCCATCATAGGATGGGGACAATTAGTGGTATTAGCGTTAAATACCATGTACTTGGTCTTATCAATGTTAACTACCAGGTTTCTTTTATTACAGAAGTTAGTGAACTGGTTCAGGACCCTCTGCATGCCCATGGGCAATTTTGAAAGCAACAGGGTGTCATCCGCAAACATTAATGCGGGAAATCTCTGGAAGGCCAGTTTCGGGGAGTCAGGTCTTTGATGGTTAATAGATCTTCTATGAGCCCGTTGAGAAAGAGGGAAAAGAGGGTTGGGGCAAGCACGCAACCCTGCCTAACTCCCTTCTCAACCGGAAAAGGCCCCGTAAATTGACCATACTTTCCATAACGTACTCTAGCAAAAGTGCCATCGTGGAGAAGTTTAAATTAGTAGCATAGGTATGGTGGGACCCCCATAGATAGTAAAATGGACCAAAGTTGGTTCCGGTCCACCATGTCAAATGCTGACTTTAGGTCCACGAACGTTAAGTATAGACTTCCCCGGTCCAGAACAACGTGCTTCCAGTGAAGAACCTGGAGCTGAAATAGCTGGTCGGTTGTGGACGTTTTGGCCCTAAAACCTGCCTGAAGCGGGGTCAAAATATTATTGTCATTAACCCAGTCCATTAAGCGTTGTAAGAGTAGCCTTGCATAGATTTTCTGACTTACATCGATAAGGCTGATCGGCATGTAATTTGAGGGTTCGAGTGGAGAACCCTTCTTGTAAATGGGTATTATCTCCGCCCCCAACCAAGTACCAGGGAGAGGTAGGCCCTGCAAAATTGCGTTGTATAGTAATAATAGGTAAGGGGCCCAAACTGCCGGTTCCTCTTTGAAAAGGTCACCCGGAATCCTATCTAGCCTAGGGGCTTTGTTGGATTGCAGGCTATGCACAGCAATTTGTACCTCATCCAAAGTGAATAGCGGTGTGGACCACATAGGGTCCGGCACCAAAAGTGTTGGGGGGGCTGCACTTCTTAATATAGGGGGAATGGAGTAGAGCTCTTTAAAATGCAGGGACCAAGATTCTTCGGGAATATTTGGATCGATCGAGGTCCGACCTGGTTTCCCGATATGAACGAGATTCCAGAAGGTCCTGGTATCTTTAGCCTCGAGTGCAGATCTGATGGCGAGCCATCGTTCTTCTTCCCACTGTTTTTGCGTTAAAAATCATTTGCTTATAAGCGCAACTGGCTTCAGTCACTGCAACAGCGTACCTTGTTTCAGTGCCCTGAGCAGTGCGCGCTTCGAATCCCTACAACCACCGTTGAGCCAGGGGTGTTTAACACCCTGTATCTTAGGTTTAATGGGGGCTATTTTATAAAAGGAATTCGCCAATAGAACGATAAGTTCCTCGTGTAAGCCTGAAAGGAGCCTTTGCACACTATTATCAAATGGGAGAACCGAGATTGAATTTGCCCTTTCTAACAGAGGAATTAGACTCAGATACAATTCGCCCATATCTTCGGTAGACATCTTCATATTTGCCCATCGGATTCTCCTCCCACCTTGGATTATTCTAAGGCCACTGTTTTCGTGGGATTCACTACCCTCAGTGGTCAAGTTAAAATTCATCTCAATTGACAGGGGTTTATAGTCACTTTCCGTACGACTAGAAATGTAGAAGTTGAGGATCTTGGGCCACAGGGACATACTGGCCATAAAATAGTCAATTACAGAAGTGCGCCCCATTCCACTATAAGTTGAATGCCCTGGGCTGTCCCACTGGAATCGCCTGTTACACGCTCTTATAGAGAAGGAGTAGGTAAGGGAAATTAACTGAAGTACTAGGGCTGACCAATGCTTTACTGGATAAATATTCGGGTGCGGGACTAGCCATGTTTCATCCTCTTCCGCTGAGATCTGGGAGGCACCGATGAGTGGTTCGAAGTGACAATTAAAGTCACCACCAATCATCTGTGCGGCATCTCCCGGGGGAGAGTGGAGTAAAATGGACAAAGAATCTAAAGTCTGGGAGGTGCCTCTTGGTCTGGCTGGCCTCGAATAGATATTAATGAGTGCCAGTTTGGGTGTTTTAATGTGGGACAGTAAAATACATGTCAGATCGGGGCTATTGGTGTCTATTCTTTTCATAGTAAACCCAAGGTGAGCACCTACCCATATACACAGTCCCCCCGATGGTCTGCCTCTAGGTCCCTTTGTGGCTGGCTCCATGTAGGTGACATAGCCCAGTCTGTGTATGGGATTAAGGGCCCAAGTTTCCTGAAATAAGCATATCCCATGAAGGTCTACAAAGGCACACCAATCTAGAGTTTCTAGATTGGCGGCGAGACCCGCTACATTCCAGGATAAGATTTTTAAAGTCGCATTTTGATTAGATGTCCTACATACCAAATTGTCACGGGTGACCGAGCTATTCGGGCCCCCATGTACATTAAGAAGCCCATGTTGTACCGGGGCTGGTTATAAAAGCGAACTTTGGGCAGATGGTACAGTAGTACGGGTGATTATTGGAGTAACCACTGTTCCCCTCATAGATACTCCCCCATCAAAGGGACATTCTTCAGTGGATAATAACCGATCCGTGGGACCTTCTACCCCCTTCTGTCGTACCATCCCTTGATCTACTGGAAATAGCTGGCTAATAGCTTGCCCTGCCCGCCTTTCTATATCCACCCCATTTCCTGAGGCTATACTATTCTGGACTGGGCTTTGGGACACATGACGTCAGTCACAATCCCCCAGTCCTGACAGAGCATCAAATCTATTAAACAACCTGATGTTCCCCAGAAGACATGAGTTCAGCGCCTCTCCCGATGGGAAGGTTTCTCTTGGTATGAAATGCGGGGATCCATAGAAGTAGGACAAGGGCAATGTGTGAATTCCGGGTGACAGATCATTTTGGGGCCAATTACAGATATATTCAACACACCTCCAGTCTCTAAAGTTAATTATAACACAGTCCCCCACCATAGATTTAGTACTCCTACCTATCCAATTCACTCTCCTGGCAAACAAAATTTCTGCTCGTATATTAGTTGGCAATGCTCGATACTCATTAAGCAAGAAGGTGCACTTATTTTTTAGATCTATATATGTCTCCCTTTTCCCCTGAGCCAATGGGGGAACCCCCGCCAAAACTACCACGTAGGGGGCTGATTCGGGAGGGAGATCAATAATGGGTAGGGTAGCTACACTGTATACTTGGGACGTCACAGGAAATTTTTGATGTGTAGCTGCAGGCCTACTAGCATCTACTTGATGTGTCCTATCCCTCGGAGCTATGTTTTCGGCCCCTGGCAAATTAGAAGTCAGAGATATGTCAGTAGACAACGTAGGGGCTTTTTGGATAGAGCCAATACACCCATTTGATAGTCCCAACAGCATTAGAGTCAGCAGAAATTTGTCCTGTGGTTTTTTTCTGCCTACAAGTTAAATCACTTTTGCAGGTTCCCACCTGCTTCTGAACTGATGCAAGTGAGAGTTCGAGGCACACCAATCTGTTCTCGATTGAGTCCAGCCGGGTGGATATTGGATTACATAACTTCTTGAAGGTGCTTTCCAGTCTCTTCCAGAACGATGGGCCCAAGACAGGTTGTACATCTTCCCCCACAATAACATTGTGCCTACTATGCCCCTCTGTAGACATTACTAATGGCTGTGCAGGACTAGGAGGAGGCCTAGCAGCAAGATCTTTGTTAAGCGCAGCTATTTTACCAATTTTAGCTTTTCTCCCCCCCTGCGTATATTTGAGCCCCTGTGCGCTTTCTTTTAGCTGTCACTCCCGCCTCCCGCTGAGCAGGACCTGTTTTTGCATGGGAGGCTGAGCAGGTTTTAATATTAGGAGAGGGGGCTCTCCTTACAACATTATGTGTGTCCATCCCATTGGGAGAGTTCAGACTTGTTTCGAGGGTGACAACAGACTGTGATAAGAGGCTTCTCTCCTCCACCCCCGAAGGAGGCAGCGTGTCCTGGGAATCAGCCTGATGATAGACTGGTGATATAACCCTCGCCAGACTTCCCAATGAAGATCTCTTGTCGAATGGGGTTTCCAAGGATAGTCTCTGCTCTGTAAGTTCAATATCCTTGGCCAGTGCTGATGATACCCTGACGAGGAAATTGTCCAGGGTGCCCATTAATGATCTTCCAGTAGACTTCCTACCATTCACTCATTCAATTAGTACAGTAGACATATTTGCTATATGGGGCCTGTCACTTACACTCCTCTGTAGCAGATTGTAGCACGGCCAGACAATACTGAATATCACTAACCTTTTTTCGCTGAGGCTGATGTTAGAGGGGTGGCCCGTCCCGTCCTTGACCGATCTTGAACGAGCTTAAACGGGCCCGCCCTTGGCCCAGGCTTCGCCCGGCGTCGCCTGAGCGCGTTCCGCGTTGCGGGGGCTGTAGGTGTTTTTAAGCGCCTCCTGGAGCTTACAGATGATGGTGTCAGTGGGCGCGGGGGAAGGCTGCTGGGAATTGTAGTCCTTCCACCGGGCAATAATGCTGCAACTGGAGCGAGTGAGGGTGGCGTCCTTAGCCCCCGAGGACGACAGGAGGTAGGGCAAGAGTCTCCCTGTCACCAGAAGAAATGAGCCTGAGTAACCCGCGCTGCGGGAGGCTGTAGGTGTTTTTAAGCGCCTCCTGGCGCTTACAGATGATGGTGTCAGTGGGCGCGGGTGAAGGCAGCTGGGAATTGTAGTCCTTCCACCCGGCAATAATGCGGCAACTGGAGCGAGTGAGGGCGGCGTCCTTAGCCCCCAAGGACGACAGCAGGTAGGGCAAGAGTCTCCCTGTCACCAGAAGAAATGAGCCTGAGGAACCTGTGCTGCGGGAGGCTGTAGGTGTTTTTAAGCGCCTCCTGAAGCTTACAGATGATGGTGTCAGTGGGCTGGGTGAAGGCTGCTGGGAATTGTAGTCCGTCCACCCGGCAATAATGCGGCAACTGGAGCGAGTGAGGGCGGCGTCCTTAGCCCCCGAGGACGACAGCAGGTAGGGCAAGAGTCTCCCTGTCACCAGAAAAAATGAGCCTGAGGAACCCGCACTGCGGGAGGCTGTAGGTGTTTTTAAGCGCCTCCTGGCGCTTACAGATGATGGTGTCAGTGGGCGCGGGTGAAGGCTGCTGGGAATTGTAGTCCTTCCACCCGGCAATAATGCGGCAACTGGAGCGAGTGAGGGCGGCGTCCTTAGCCCCCGAGTTCGACAGCAGGTAGGGCAAGAGTCTCCCTGTCACCAGAAGAAATGAGCCTGAGGAACCTATTTTTCACGTTTCACTGGCTGCACATCAGAATGGGAGGGACAGGCATTGTTTTTTCAGCCATACAGTGACTCAGCAATTTGGTTATGCAGGAGTCAGGACAGAAATTGCCTGTGTGAATGGATGTGTGGGTCCATGATGTTCTTCACAGGCTCATCTGTGACATCACCAAGGGTTTACGTCCAGAGGGTACTGATGGAAATGTGTCTGACTCAGAATTGCCACCATGTATGGGTCAGCACTATAAACAGGACTTAAATGCCAGTGGGTGACACTCTTGGTGGTAATTCACCTATGACCCAGCAGATTCTAGCACTTTTGTACAGAGGCCCTTCCATTTTCTTCGGCATGTGTACCGACTCGCATGTGTAGGCACTGTTACGCTCTCATATTGTCCCTGCATGTGACATTTCTGATGCCCCACGTTGGACCTCAGTGGTATACCACCTGGCCTGCAGAGTCACTGCCCAATCTGACAAGGACACATCACTGAATGTACAGAGGAAAACAAATGGGTTGTCTGCTATACTATCCATCAAGGAGCTATCTCAGCCCTGTAGACTGCACACAACAGACCTTGTGAGAAGGGTGTGAAATTGTAAGATTATGTCCTTAAATGTGATCTCCATGACACAGTGAGCCATTCACAGGGCAAGGACATTGAGGGCTGTGCAGTGTTGGACACAGTGAGTCTGCCCTGAAACATATTTGCTAATGTAATGTATGTCTTACTCAACAAATAACTGGATAGCAGATATGGGCCCCCTAGACATAGCTTTCAGTGCTGGCATCCTGCATGTGTATAAGATGGGCAGGTACTGTGATCACCCTCATACCTGCAAAGCATTTTTGTATGATTCGCCCATGCTTATGTACTATGTGAGATGCTGTATTGTCTCTGCTAGACATATCTGTGAAGTAGTGCTTATTTAGTTTCATGCTCCTGTACTGAGAGGTAGTGGTACATAACCATGTGTCACTGATTTTCACCCCTCTTGTCTTCCATTCCTGCAGCTCAGAGTCCACCAGCGTAAGGCCGTGTGGAGGGCCATTGCATGCAAGGTGTGGGCTCTGGTTGTCTTCAACCGACGGTGCATACACTGTCACAAGAGGTGGGATGACATCTGCCGGCTGATCAACAAGTTGGCAGAGATGATACTGGGGCTGCTCCCTTGGACTGGAAGGTTGACGCGCCGGAGCATGACACCACTAATAGCCCGCATCTAAGCTGTGACACAGCCTGAGCTGGCTGCATGCTTGAAGGAGCATCAGTAGCAAGCTGGGGGTGAGTATTCTGTGACGGGTGGCTTTGGTTGTGAATGACTGCATGTGTTCCACGCCTGGGCCAGTGCTGAGCTATGTGATGTTGCTAGTGTGTTGCAATGGTTTGTAAGTGGCCTCTGTGTTAGGTTCAGCTGTCATGCATGGATCACTGACATAATATAGAATGACAAAATATAGACTTACCAAAATATAGTCACCAAAATATAGAATGCCAAAATATCGAATTCCTCTCTACAAACAGGTAAGTACAAAAATATCAAATCCAAAATATAGTCTGTAAAAAATATAGTCAGTCAAAATATCGATTTTTTTTTAATGTCTTAAAAGTAATTTAAAATTAATTAAATAATAAATATAATTAAAACATACTTAAAAATACTCAAATAACCTTAAAATTAAGATATAATTAATTTAAGTTATTAATAAAAAATTTACAATATTTTACCGTACGATAGCAGGAGGGTAACATTTATTATTACCACTCCAGTGAGTGCAACAGTAGGGAAAGCATTGGATAGCGTAGGGGTAAAAAATACTATTCCCACTCCAGTGAGTGCAACAGTAGGGAAAGCGTTGGATAGCGTAGGGGTAAAAAATACTATTCCCACCCCAGAGAGTGCAACAGTAGGGAAAGCTTTGGATAGCGTAGGGGTAAAAATTACTATTCCCACTCCAGAGAGTGCAACAGTAGGGAAAGCGTTGGATAGCGTAGGGGTAAAAAATACTATTCCCACTCCAGTGAGCGCAACAGTAGGGACAGCGTTGGATAGCGTAAGGGTAAAAATTACTATTCCCACTCCAGAGAGTGCAACAGTAGGGAAAGTGTTGGATAGCGGGAGGGTAAAAAATACTATTCCCACTCCAGTGAGTGTAACAGTAGGGAAAGCGTTGGATAGCGTAGGTGTAAAAAATACTATTCCCACTCCAGAGAGTGCAACAGTAGGGAAAGCGTTGGATAGCGTAGGGGTAAAAATTACTATTCCCACTCCAGAGAGTGCAACAGTAGGGAAAGTGTTGGATAGCGTAGGAGTAAAAAATACTATTCCCACTCCAGTGAGTGCAACAGTAGGGAAAGTGTTGGATAGCATAAGGGTAAAAATTACTATTCCCACTCCAGAGAGTGCAACAGTAGGGAAAGCGTTGGATAGCGGGAGGGTAAAAATTACTAATCCAACTCCAGAGCGTGCAACAGTAGGGAAAGCGTTGGATAGCGTAGGGGTAAAAATTACTATTCCCACTCCAGAGAGTGCAACAGCAGGGAAAGCGTTGGATAGCGGGATGGTGAAAATTACTATTCCCACTCCAGTGAGTTTAACAGTAGGGAAAGTAATGATTTAATATATTATTAAAAATAAATTAAATATCAATACCAATAAAACATTAATTGAAATTAATAACCAATTTAATATTAGGTAATAATTAATTAGAAATACAACTACGTATTAGTTATTAAAAATTAATAACCTATTCATAATTATTTAACAACTAATTAATTTTCAATAACAAAAACTAATTAATAATAAAAATAATACCAATTAAAAATTAACAGTAAATTAATTATGAATACACAAAAAGTATTTTTAATATGTAATTAATTACAATTACATTACTTCCCACCCTATTCCCCTATAAACCCACATCCCACTACAGAAAATACATTAATACAATTATCATAATTATCAAATATTTAATTAATACAAAATAATTACCAATTAATAAAAAGTAATTGCCAATTAATAGAAATTAATTACCAATTAAAAATTAATTAACAATAAATTTAAATTCAATACCAATAAATGAAAAAAAAATATTTACTTAATTACAATTAAATTACTTCCCCCCTATTCCCCTATAAACCCACAACCCGCTACAGAAAATAAATTTAGAAAATTAGCATAATTAACAATTAATCAATTAATACAAATTAATTGGCAATTAATAAAAATTAATTACGAATTAAAAAATAACAATAAATTCAAAATGAATACCAATAAATAAATAAAAATATTTAATTAATTACAATTAAATTACTTCCCACCCTATTCCCCTATAAACCCACAACCCGCTACAGAACTAGAAAGCAAAATTTAAAAAAAAATGTATAATAATTGCTAAAAATTAACATTTAATTTAATATAATTAAATTACTTCCCACCCTATTCCCCTATAAACCCACAACCCGCTACAGAATTAAATTACGCAAAAATTAAATAACATAAAATTCATTACTTAAAATACATTAAACATACATTACAAAAATTAATATACACTTTTCACACATATACTAACATACAAAACACTTTAAAAAAAATTATATTATTAAAAAATCGATATATTTAATGCCTATATTGTATACTTCGATATTTCGACTTCTATATTTTGAAAATCGATATTACCTTAAATTCGATATTTTTAACCACTATATTGTGTCCATTCGATATTTTGTCCATTCTATATTTTTACTTCGATATTATGTCCATTCTATATTTTGGAATCGATATTATGACTGTTTACCGTCATGCATTTTCCCTAACTGTACTTTCTCATGTCAGTGAAGTTACGGCCCTTGACATTGCATTCTGAGTTGTGGCCTTTTGGCATCGTTTACAGTGGTGTAGTCAGGGACATCCCATGGAAGGGAACGGCAGTGTGCCTCATCTGAGTGTGCTTACTTCAATGTGTGCAGTGCCTGACCTCAGAATTTTGAGGACTACACATCTGACAACAATGTGCAACTGAAGTTGTGCCCTAAAGTACAACATGGTGGATGGCATGAGCTCATGTCCATTGTGGACTGATATTTTAGAGTCCGTATCTGTGTTGTCCCCTTCTGCTGCCTCCAGATGTGACTGTGGCCACATGTTGGGAGGTACATATTTTCCCCCCTCAGGGACCCAGGTATGCTCAGAGGGATCTGTAGGTCTGATTACACGAAGCCACAGGCAGGCTATTTGGCTGTGTGGTCATCACATGGCTCACTTATGCCAAGTTTGCATGTTAACACAAGAAATTTGAGTTTGGAATTGAGGTAGCACAATGTTACTGCACAGGGTGGTGTGCCAACTGGGGATATCATCACCTTGTTTAGTGCTTTGCTCAGAGGGATCTGTAGGTCTGATTACACGAAGCCATGGTCAGGCTATTTGGCTGTGTGGTCATCACATGGCTCACTTATGCCAAGTTTGCATGTTACCACAAGACATTTGAGTTTGGAATTGAGGTAGCACAATGTTACTGCACAGGGTGGTGTGCCAACTGGGGATATCATCACCTTGTTTAGTGCTTTGCTTGCATATGATGTTTGTGTTAATGCCACTGAACTGACCCTACATCTTTGTCTCTTGCAGCATCTACTGTGGGCACAGAAGGACAGGGGATGGACACCAATGGTGAGGCATCAAGCACAACTGCTACACACGAGCACACTGACACTGATGTGACCAGCGCCTCGGAGGGAGACAGGAGTCTGCTTGAGGAATCACAGCCAGAGACACCAACCTCAACGTCCTCTGATGCCAGCGGTGACTCCTCTATGTTGGCAGACACAGGGAGTGGGAACTCTGCCTTTTCTTCCACCACACAGTGTCCAGTGCCCACCCTCCCAGCTACTTCCACTAGTGCTGCAGGTGCTTGCATCAGTAAGAATGGGAGAGTGTTCTTCACCCCAGGCACCGCTGCCCCTGCCCCTGTCTCCCATGCTGCCATCAGTGTTGAGGCTGTGGACCTTTTGCGCCAGCTATATGTGGGTCAGACAACTCTCGTCAATGCCTTCCTAGACCATGACAAAATGTTGGCACAGGTAGTTGCCTTCATGGAAGGCATTCATTCAGACATGGGTGGGCTACTCCGGACTGTCCAATCTTTGTCCTCCACAGAGACGGCAGCTATTCAGCTGTCACTGGCTCAGAGTCCAGGTCCAGTCCCTTTGGCCACACCCCTGCCAGTGCCTACATCTGACGAGGGTGACCACACACCACAGACCTCAGGCTTAAGATACAGCACAAGCAGCATACAACAGCAGCAGCCCAAGCGGGCCAGAGCGCAGACACCATCCCCCAAAAAATTCAAGTCCACCCCAGAGCGCAAAGGCAAAAGCCCTTCAGCTGACACCCAGGGCCATAAAGCCAAGAAGCAGGCCTCATGATCACATGCCTCAGAGGCATCCCCAGCCAAGGACTCTCCTGTCCCAAAAGCATCTCACAAAGAAAAGCAGACAGTTGCCGTGCCTGCTGAGTAGTTGGTTCCTGCTAAGAGGCAACATAAAAAGAGCTCCAAGGCAGATTCACCCACAACCTCAACTCCCATCCACACCCCTGTGAAGCAGGGTAAGGAGGGCACTGTAGGGGTTACACCTGATAAACAAGGGATGGAGGGGCAAAGGCAAGGCTAGGCCAAGCGTACCGCTGGATCCAGCAGGTCCCCTGAGGGAGGGCCACCGGCTGCACCTGATGCAGTTTTGGTGGAGAGTGTGCCTGTTGTGCCGCCCCATCTCCAACTCCTACCAAGACAGGAAAGCCATTTCGACTCCCCAAGAAGTGGAAAGGCACCCCTCCACATTCTCCCACCCACACTGCATCTCACAGCAGCATGTCTCCGCTGCCACGTGGTACCAGACCACCCGGTCCAAGCAGCCCTCCGGCTCACAAAGCCACTGATGCCTCTACCTCAGCTGGTCCACTCTCTCCCAGGTCCATTCCTCCAACTGGCCCTGACACTCAGCCACCTCCCAGTCCAACTGACAGCCAAGTCTGGGTCAAAGTTGCCCTCACACACCTGTCTCTCCCACAGCGGTGCCTGGACTGCCCATTGTTATTCCCCTAACTGTGTTGCTGACCATGACACTGACAGTTTCAGCTATTCCCTGTGCAGCCTCTCATGCACACATGTGACTACTCTGCACTTTGTACTGACCACTGGCCTTGATGTTCATTGCTGTTTGCCCATTCCCTGTGCAGGATCTCATGTACCTACTCTGCACTTTGTACTGGCCACTGGCCTTGCTGTTCACTGCTGTGTTTGCCCTTTCCCTGTGCAGGATCTCATGTACCTACTCTGCACTTTGGACTGGCCACTGGCCTTGGTTTTGTCTACTTTTGATGCTTATCTGTGTAATATATGAATAAAGACAGTTACTCCTGTTGTCTGCTTTGTCGTGTCCTTGCTAAATAAAGGGTGTTATGTGTGGGTATGGTTGAATGTGACACCTGCTCTAAATGCTACTTTAACATTGCCAATGGCTGATTTCTCTTTTTCAGTGTTTTGCAGAGGTGACATTCCCTTCAGTTCTTCTTGACTCTGAGGCTTGGGGTGTAATGATGGTTGTTTGAGATGAACTACTGTTATCATATTCAAAAATGGTGCTGTTAGCTAAATTGTACACATGTGATGTTTGGATGCACTGCCAGTTCAGAGTGGGATTTTATCCACAGTATTGCAGGCGGGTTGGCCAGGGTCCATCATGTCTGTATGATCTTTCTTGATGTGTGGACAGCAGTGTTGGTGTATACTCACCTTGTGATGGCCAGTCATTCTAGTCACATGGGTAAATTTCAAAGTGTGCACTTGGGTGGTCATGAAGTGTGCAGTGTGAAGGGGTGACTTTGTCAGTGGTGTTGGTGTGTGTGTGCCCCTGTGATGACAACTGCACACATGTATCCTCTATCTCAAAGGGAATTTTTCTCAGACTTAAGCGTCTTTGTGGTGTCCTGTCCCTTTGGATCCCAAAGGGAATTTTTCTCAGACTTAAACTGCACACATGTGTCAACCTGAATTTGAGTGCCTGTTGGTTGCATTGGTCAGCCCTGTGCTTGTGATTGTGTGCACATGTGGGAGTTGTAGGTTGTGCACTGTGCAGTGTGTTGGTGTGTCCTTGCACTTCTGTGGGACACCTACTTGTTGGTGCCAATTGTGAGTATGCAGAGTGTGTGACTGGCAAGTCAGTGTTGTGTTATGTTGATCAGCCATGTTTGTTGATACTGTTTGTGCTCACTGTGCAGACATGCTCAGCCACACTGACATTGAGGGTATTTATTCTCATGCATTTATGTCACTTGTGAAATTGTTTGCTGCAGTGTGGCATGTGGGATGTTGTTGTACCATCCCCTATCTGTGCTTATGTTAACTACCCATTGTGAGTGTACACTCCATGTATTTGTGTATGATGCACTCCTGCCATGTCCGCTAATGACGTACACACCACTTCACTCTCATGTTAGATATCTCCTTAGGTTTCCAGTGCGTGTCCCTCCCAACCACTTCATTTGTTACACTGTGCTTTGTGTTGCTGATCTGTGCACCAGGCCAATGTACCACTCAGGACAGTTTCCCAATTGGTTATGTGTGATTTTCTTGTACTGGTTTGCAGTCAGGGTTGCTCAAATGCAGTGCAACTGTTTGTGCTGCACAGTCCTCTGGTCATGTTGTTTGCATCTGGGTGTCCCTGACTTGTGCATCTGTGGGTGATGGGTGAGCTGTATGTGTGTTTGCTGAGGTACTGCTACCCTTCCTGAGTGTGATGTTGTCTGTGTGCTGTGGTGATTTGTGTTGTGGGGGTTCATGTTGTGGCACTCAGGTATGTGTGCTACTGGTGTGATTGGTGTGCACACACTGCTTGTTGTGCATGCAGTGCTGTGAGCATATGTTGCCTTGTAATTACCTGGTGTGCATCCCCTGATGCTCAGCTGTGTTTGCAATATGAAGGATTGGCATGTACATCTGTTGTGTGTTTGCTGTGGATGTGTGCAGTGTTTGGCCTGTGTTGTCTCGTTCAGCTGACAGATGCTCTGTGTGTGATGTTCTCTTTGCATGTCATTGTGTGTGAGTTGTTAGTGCATTGTGATACATTCAGATGTGTGTTGCTAGTTTAGTGTGCATGACTTGTGTGTCTGTCACATGCACTTATGAGTATTCTTATTCCTGAACTTGTTTTGAGTGCACCTTGGTGGTTTCTCCTCTTATATTTGAGCTGTCACTTGTCAGGATTGTGCATGTGCATGCATGTGGTATACTATGTCACCATGTTGACTTGATGGGTGGTGTGGTATGTCTGTCTGTGTTTTCTTATTGTCCCATTGCTCCCAGTTTGTGTTCATGATTGTCTGGAGATGATGCACTTCTTGTGTGTCTTGAAGTATGGTGTCTGTGCATTGGTCCAGAGTGATGATGTTGTGTACTCTTGTTCTGTATGGGCTTGCATTGCCTTTCCACTGCTTGGCTGGCCATATGGGGGCTTGTTGTACTTCTGTGTATGTTGTTTGTGAGGTTTGTGTTTGGCTATTGTATTTGTACCAGCATTGGTTCAGGCATCCCTGAGTGTGTGTGTGATGTTTGTGGATGCACCCCAGGGAGTGTGAATATTTGTCAGTGTCATCACAGGACAATATTTGCACCATTCTGTGTGTTTGTCACTAGTGTTGAGTGGTGCAGGGGTGAGGTGGGCAGAGGAGGGGTATATGTGAAGGGTCCACGTTGTGTTTGACAGTCATGGAGTGTGTCAATGGGCCCTGTGTGTTGTGCTGATGACATACACATGTCAAGTGAGTAGATACAGATGTGTGGCTGATCACTGTTTGACTTCAGTCACTTCCTATAATCCCTGTGCCTATGCATGGCCTGCCTTGCTGTCTCCATGAGTTGTTGCACAGAGGTCACTGTGGTTTAATTTCACTCACTTTGCCAGCCATGTGTGATTTGTTGGCCATAAGGGTGTTGTGATATGTTCCATTTCTTGCATGAGATGTACACATGCTTTGTGGCTGGTTCCTTGTCTTCCCATCACTGTCCACCTCACTTTGGCTATCACATGTTTTGTTCTCCATTCTTGCTGGCATATGGTATGTGTATGTGGCTGTGTGTCAGTGTGGGGTGTGTCTGGGTAACTTGACAGGCAGTGTGTACAGTTAGGGTATTGTTTATATTCAGTGTGAGTCTTCATTTTGTGATTGCACTCAGTTTGCTTGACATGAGTGGAGTGTGAGTGTGGGGAGGAGGGTTGCCCTGGCCCTGGGCTTCTGTGCTGTGTGTTTCTCTTCAGCCCCACCTGCTGAGACTGGCTCCCTGGTTGTTTTGTGTGTGTGGTGCAGGGTCTGGGTTCACCTGGCTGGTTAGTTGTGCAGGGGGAGCACAGGAGGGGCACACAGCATGTCTCCTGATGGGTGTGGGGGGCCTAGTGTGTGGAGGGTGTGGTTGTGGCCCCGTGAGTCTTTGTGGACTGCCCGAGCCTGGCGCAAGCCCTAGCTACTGCATTGTGCGCATGTTTTCCCACGTCTTCACCGCTGCAGTGACGTGACCGGGAGATAGCTGTGGTTTCACAGTTGATGGGTGGCCTGGATGCGTAGGGGTGATTTAGTGCCAGGTAGGACGTGTGCAGGTACACTGGTGGATGTGTTCCTGTCCCCACAAGAGTGTCTGGTGTGGATAGGAACCCTATGTCAGGCCAGGAGTTGTGTGTTGTAGTTGTGTGCGAATTGTATCATTGCGTACCTGCGGCGTTGTCCGCAAAGGTGCATACCTTGCTGGTAGTGTATCAGGTACAACACCGGAAAGGCTTGTAGAGCTGGATCCATTGCGGTCGGGACCGGGAGTCTGGTTTGGTGCTTCGCTGTCACGCTTCAGCCGTCTCTGGTTGGGTAGTTTCTCCGCTGCTGTGTGACTGACTGTTTGGGGCATCCTGATTTGTACGGTAGTCTGGACGTCATTCCGCACGGCGGTTGGTCTCTATTGGCTCCCACCACCACAGTGGTGGGTGCATTTTCATGGCGGTTCACGTCGTACTGCGGCAGACCGGTAATGGGCTATGTTTGCCCATTGTAATATGCGAACGTGACTACCCCTGCTGATGTGCGGAAAATAACATATTCAACAGACAATCAAGATGCAACCTGCATGCCATGTACCATCCTCCAGGTAATAATGCTATTTTTATAGACCAGTTAATGGAGATTATCACAAATAACTCTAACACTCACTCAAACGACATATTCCTGGGCGATTTCAACTTACACTGGGACGACAGGAAGGACAAACTGATCAGCGCTCTTAAAGACTTCATGACTGAGCTAAACCTTACCCAAGCCTGCACACAGCCAACACACTCAAAAGGAGGAACGCTAGACTGGATATTATGAAGAAACAAGAACATAGCGATCCACTCAGTTATGCCGTGCGACTGGTCGGATCACCATGCCATAACCTTCCTAATACCAACACTGAAAAGAAAAAAGATCGTGCAACCTATTAAACTCAAAAAGTGGACCCGGGACATTAAAGACTCGAATATTGAACGGTTAGTAGAAAATTGTGAGAAAGATCTGAATCCACAGAACAACTTCCGGAAGGTGACTGATCTAACTGACCACTACAATACGACAGTAACAAATATAGTTAACACCACTATGCCTCTGCAGCTGAAAAGAGTCTCGGAAAAGGACAAAAACCCTTGGTTTAATGGTACACTGAATGATGATAGGCGGAAACTAAGAATGGCCAAAAGAAAATGGAGACAACACCCTGCAACACCAGAGCTGAAATAACTCAGAAAAATCAGAAACGAGTACAACAAAAAGATCCTCAAGTCCAAAAAAGAATATATTAGATCAGAATTGGATAACGCAAAAAACAGGCCACGGAAACTATTTGAGATATTAAAGCAACAATCAAACAAATTGGCAAAATCGGCCCAAGAAACCACTAAAACTCAGCTAAGCTGTGAAGAATTCTCAAATTTCTTCACCGACAAGGCCAACACTTTGGAAACAGAGCTCAAGATGGCAACGGACAACCTGCCCAACCAACCACACAGACTGATCAATACCACTCTGACGTCCGACCCTGAGGAAGCAAAAAACAAAGCTCATTGGGACACTTTCAAGTTATATGATCAGAATACCATCGCCAAAACACTAGCGGATATCAAACCGAACAACCACTATAATGATCCACTCCCCACCAAATGTCTACAAAACATCAACCACATCATCATCCCAATATGGACAAAAATTATAAGTGCCTCACTATCACAAGGGATCCTTCCAGAATGCTTAAAAACAGGGCAAGTTGTCCCGATCATCAAGAAACCAACAGCGGACCCAGCAGATCCTAATAACTTTCGCCCAGTTACCAACATTCCTTAGCTGGCCAAACTAATCGAGAAATGTGTACAAAACCAACTGAGCCAACACATCGCTAATTTCATGCTATTGGATGACTACCAATTGGGATTCAGAACAGGACACAGCACGGAAACAGCGATCCTACATATCGTCGATGACGCAATACAGGCCCTAGATCTCAATAGAACATGTTTACTAGTGCTTCTTGACCTGTCATCCGCATTCGACACTGTAAACCATGAAAAATTACTAGACAGGCTAAATAAAAGGATGGGAATGTCGGGAAATGTGCTGAAATGGTTTGAATCCTTCCTTCAGAACAGATCTCAAAGATTCTTGGTCAACCAGACACTATCTCAATCATTTCCAAACTCGATCGGAGTCCCTCAAGGATCTACACTATCTCCTTCACTTTTTAACTTATACGTCGAACCTCTGACAGAAATCCTCCGAAACTTAAACATATCCTATCACATGTACGCGGACGACACGAAGATTTACATCAAGGTCGCATCTATGGAGGACATTAAGTTAATCAATGAGGCTTTAAAAGAGACATCACGATGGTTAACCAGTAATCACCTGAAGCTTAATGCACAAAAAAACGAATTCTCAATAATCGCACCACCAAAAAACCACACAGAGGCGATAGAATGGACCAAATTGATCACAGCACTAAACTGCACCCCTACACTAGTGGACCCAGCCAAATCATTAGGAATCACGTTGGATAAGAATCTAGACATGAAAGCCCACATCAAATCAATGGCAAAAAATGCCCGCTTTCACTTGAACTACTTAAGGAAAGTGAAACCATTCATCTCGTCGGCAGATCTCAAACTGGCAATACAATCATTAGTTATCTCAAGGATTAAATACGGATGCACAACCTTAGCAGGTCTTCCAAAAATCTCCACGGCACCACTAAAAGCATGCCTCAATGCAGCAGCAAGGCTCATTACCGGATCGAGGAAATTCAACCATATATCACCTCACCTAAAAGCGTTAAACTGGCTACCATATGAAGCCAGAATCCAATTTAAAATGGCATGTATCACCCACAAAGCACTCCACTACAAAACACCAAGATACCTGGCCCAGAAGATTGAGCTTTCTGGAGGAGGGGGACCAGCCAGGAGTGCCAAGGAGCTGCTGCTGAGGCCACCCATCTTCCGGAAGAAGAAAACATATGACAGAGCTTTCTCTGGGGCAGCCCCCAGAATATGGAACTCCCTCCCTCCGAATATCAGGAAAATTACAAACACGGCAACTTTCAAAAAGGAAGCTACGATCTTCCTAATGACTAAGTTCCTTACATAGACTAGAACGGACTTCACCGCCACCGCGTCTTAGATGTGCCAAGACGGAACATCGAATGGAAGAAAGAGAATGTCTCTAGTTAAACGGGGAACAACCTACCGGCGCTATACCTTCCCAGAACCCGGAGGGAGATTGCACAGATAAAGACAAGTCAGAACTATTTGTACAGGAAGACAACATACAATATAGTAGGCTAGTAGAATAACATATATGATAACCTGGGAGATAGACGCAGACGGAAAATTAGATAGAAAAGTGTAATCCCGATGCTAATACTAGCCTAATTTTAGCAAACCATTGTACATAGTCTAGGATATATCCCCTTTTTGACGTATACCTAACCTGCCTCATATCAGTGATATGTTTACTATATAGCTCTATACTTACCGACCTCACTCACTATATGGTAATGTTATGCGAGTTGTATCTCAAACCTACCTCATGTATGTGTATGTGTATATGTATCTGTGAAGCGCTCTGATACCCAAGGGTCACGTTCGCGCTATATAAAACTCTCTAAATAAAAATAAATAAACCTCCAGTACCGGGGAGGTGCCTGCGTCTGCCATCATAATGAGCCACTAGGTCTTGAGGTTTAACAATAATTTTCCAAGTCCTGTATATGGTCACCTGAGGGGCAATTTTTGGCCTTAGTCAACCAATCAAGCTTTGTCCTGAGTACATATGAGTTGATCGATTGCTTCTCTAAATATCATATAGTTGGGAATAAAAAAAACATTTTACTTAAACTTTTTTCGCACCCTCGGGCTGTGCATGATGTCCATGTTTCCCAATATCGACTCAGGCAATCCTCAGTAATGCATAGCGGCTACCGAAGTGTACAAATGCAGGCTGCCCACAATAGGTCAACGTACTGATAAACAATTCAAGAGCCAATTCAGAACAAACAGAAAATAAAGTCTCTGGTAATGGAAGAGGGTAAATGAGATTAAGGCTTCTGGGGGAGAAAAGGAAGTTGGACGGAAGGGATGTAATAGAGGAAAGAAAGGGATGCAAAATAAGGCAATTGATGGGAGTTTAGTTTGATGTGTGGATCAGTAAAGGAGGCTGGAAAGTAAGGACAATGGGAAGTAAGGCTGCTGGAGTGAAACAAAGGAGCCAGGTAGTAATAGACTGAGACAGGATTCCATGAAAAGAGACTGGTCCAAGGAAGATGATGGCTGTACAGGAATGGGAGGCTATGCAGGAAGGCGAAAATAGATGGGTTTGAATGAAGGGTGGTGATATGTGGAGAAAGGGACAGTGGAGAGGAGTGGGAACTATACTTGATGTGGTGGTTAAGCATTGTACCCCCCTTGGTTCCTGAAAAAGGCCATAAGCCAGCTGAACAGCTACCCCATGCCTCCTTTCTTTGCCACCCTCACACAGCTGTTCGTTCCCTGATGTAACATTTAGAGCTTCACCCTGACACTTCCAAGGCACACGATTTAAAGGAGCAACCCCACTGTGCTTGGAAAAGTGTTACAGGCAATGCCCGCTTATACAGAGACAGCTAAAGGTGAAAGCGCTGGGATAAAAGAAGAATACAATGTTGCCCCATAAAAGAAGGATAAATAACTGCCCCATGCCTCCTTTCTTACCCACCTTTACCCAGCTGTTAGCTTCCTGATGTAATGTGTATAGTGGCACCCATGGCACTTCCAAGGCACACAGTTTAAAGGGCCCAGCCATGTTTGGAAAAGTGTGGCAGGCCACACCCACTTATACAGAAATGGCTAAAGGCAGAAGTATGGGGAAAAAAGAAGCATAAACATGTGTTTAGTCAATCAGCCAAACAGAGCAAGTATAAACAAAGAACAGCCATGCACAGAGGAAGAGTGAACACTCGGCTCAGTGTTGCTTGGATTCTACAACACTGCATATGAGAATAAACATAAAAAATGTGCGCTGATTATCATGAGCAGAGTAGCATCTTTGTTTAGCAAGCACCTCCCAGGTGCTGTGCAGGCAAACAAAAAGTTCCACAAGTGGATGAAAATAGCACTTGGGCCTCAGGAGACTGATAAGAGAAGCACACAAGCAACAGCCTACATTCAATACAAACATGGAGGAAAAGTAAGGGGCAATAAAAAGATGGGGGGGATACAAGTCCCTCCTAAGACTTAGATTGAAACAATAGATTTCACAAGCACAGTGCACGCACTGTGCAGGTGAAACCTAAAAACCAAACAAACGGTAAAGAGGGAATATTGACTGCTAGAAGAATACATGTGCTGCTGGAAGAGAGTGTGCACTGCTGGAAGAGAGTGCACCCTAATAGGAGAGTGCACCCTGCTGGAACAGAAAACCACAGTCCTGCTGGAGAGCACACACTGCTAGAAGAGAGCACACTGCTAGAAGAAAGTGCACACAGCTAGAATAGAAAAGTGTGGTGCTGCAAAAATGCACACCCTGCTAGAAGAGAGAACGCCCTGCTAGAAAATAAGTGTGCACTGCCAGAAAAGGGCAGTGCTGGCAGAGAACACACACTACTAGAAGAAAGCACACTGCTAGAAGAGAGTTTGCACAGCTAGAACAGAAAAGATAGGAGCTGCAAAAGAGCACACCCTGCTAGAAAGGAAAAAGCACTGCGAGATAAAGAAGAGCATATAGCCAGAAAAGCACAGTGTTGGAAGAGAGAACATACTGCGAGAAGAGAGTATACTGCTAGAAGAGAGTTTGCACAGCTAAAACAGTAAAGAGAGGTGCTGCAAGATAGCACACACTGCTAGAAGAGAGTGTGCACAGATATAAAAGAAGTGCACACTGCTAGGATAGTGCACACTGCCAGAAAAGAATAGTGCTGCAAGAGAGCACACCCTGCTAGAAGAGAGTACACTGCTTGAAGAGAGTGCACACAGCTAGAACAAAAAAGAGAGGTGCTGCAAGATAGCACACACTGCTAGAAGAGAGTACGCACAGATATAAAGCAAGGATAGTGTACGCTGCCAGAGAAGTGTAGTGCTGCAAGAGAGCACACACCGCTATAGGAGAGTACACTGCTAGAAGAGAGTGTGCACAGCTTGAAAAGAAATGGCAGGTGCTGCTAAAGACCACTCAATGCTAGAAGAAAGTAAGCACTGCTAGAAAAGAAGTGCACACTGCAAGAAAAGCCCAGTGCTCCAAGAGAGCTTGCACTCCTACAAGAGAGTGTGCACAGCTAGAAGAGAAAAGAGGTTCGGCAAAAGAGCAAACACTGCTAGAAGAGAGTGAGCAAAGCTAGAAAAAAGGGAACACTGCTAGGGGAGTGCACACTGCCAGAAAAGCATAGTGCTGCAAGAGAGCATGCACTGCTAGAAGAGATTGGATACAGCTAACACAGAAAAGAGGTGCTGCAAGAGAGCAAACACTGCTAGAAGAGAGTGCTCACAGCTAGTAAAGAAACAGTGCTGCAAGTGAGAATGCACCACTGAAAGAGAGTTCACACTGGTGGAAGATAGCACTCACTGGTGTAAGAGATAATACACCGCTGGAAGAGAATGTACTCTGCAAGAAGAGAGAATGCACTGCTTGAAGAAAGGACGCAGCATTAGAAGAGAGGATGTTCTATTAGAAGGTAAGGCACTGTGCTGCTAGAAGGCTACACAGCTAGAAGGGAGCATACATTGCTATAGTGGAACGCACACTGCTAGAAGGGAGCATACTGCTCAAAGAGAGGATAAACTGCTAGAAGGGAGCGCACACTGCTAGAAAAGAGGACTCACTGCTGGCAGGGTGGACGCACTGCTCGAATAGAGAGCAGACCACTGGAAGAGAGCACTCACAGCTAGAAGAGTGTTCACAGCTGGAAGAGAGAACACATAGCTGGACATGAGCTCCTTGAACAGGCTGCACACTTAGCTGCGCGGATCACTTTACTGGAGATGAAAGGTATATTTAACTGACATATTTAGGCCTTTTAATTTCCAGTGCATTTCGATGCTTAATCGTCTCCCATGAGTAGCTGCAGAGTGCCATGGGTTTCCAAGCGAGAGAGAGCCTGGGACTGGGTGGAGGACGAAAAACTGAAGAGAGGTAAGCACATGACGTACGCTTGACGAATGTACAGCCCAGGTGGTGCAGCATAAGATCCTAACCAAGCCAAAGCCTGCCCACATAAGCTTACTCAGCAGCAACTATACCATTAATAGCAATTACAACTGACCTCTGCACTGGGCTCCAACTCCCTTGAACAGACTCTCCGGGCCCGAAGTTCGTGTAACTCAGAGTCGCTCAGTCAAGAACTACTGAAGTGGTTGCCTGCTTGTGGCCTGGCGGAAAGGATGGGGTGAAATTGATGATGAAAGCACTCAGGTGGGTCCCTGCTTGTGCCCTGGGGGCTAGAGGTAGTGTGTGCTTCATCCGGAATGCAGAGAAGGAATAAAAGGCACATTGAAGGACCTCCACAGAGATAATAATAGGGCACTGAGCCCATGGCACTCGGGCAGCACTGTAATTTTAAAGCAAGGGTGTAGCTCTAGTAGTGACAGAAGGCTGAGATGCTTAAACGAAGTTCTACCAAAATGGATGAACACAGTACTTGGGCCTCGGGACACTGATAAGAGCAAACACACTAAAAAGAACAGAAACTAGTATTCTACAGCCATTAGAAATCAAGGAAAATTAAGTGGCAAGCACAGGAACTAATGAAAAGCAAGGGGTCTGTATGTAAACCCCTTTTAAGATGTATATTGGCTATAATAAATTTCACATGCACAGGCGAAACCTAAAAAGGACTAATCGGTGTGCGCCCAGCAAGTAACCCTTATGTACAGCTAAAGACCCAGAACATTTTAAAGCTTTACATGTCACATACAGATGTCACTGTTGTGTAAATGGGCAGAGGCTAGCACACACCTGTGTACTGCACCACTATTTTTAGGAAGTTTTATTGGTTAATTTCTTTTTTTCTTAAATTGTCAACTGAAGGATGGGCCATTTCTGCATCCTGGTCTCTCATCCAGTAGCCTGTGCTTGCAAGTTTACCTGGAGGATTGTTAATTTCATGCAATTATGTCAACATTATTCAGGTTTGCGGTGGGATGACAGTCTGTCTTTTACCTTGCATATTCAACAAGTAGTTGGATGTTGTCTGGGCAAGCTGAGGAGTCTTCGTAACCTTCTCAAACCTCAGGGGCTGTCTACAGGATGTAGCCTGTTGGATGAACACGAACAAATTAAAACTAAACGCCAACAAAACTGAAGTAATTTTTTTTGGAAAAGGCCCCCCCCCTCCCTCAGAGTTATGGTGGCCTGCGGAGATGGGTCTAGCCCCCTCACCCAGCCTCTCAGCGAAAAATCTTGGAGTGCGGTGGGATGACAGTCTGTCTTTTACCTCGCATATTCAACAAGTAGTTGGATGTTGTCTGGGCAAGCTGAGGAGTCTTCGTAAGATTCTCAGACTCCTCCCGGAGAGCTGTCGGAAAACTGTAATCCATGCCACAGTAACATCTCGGCTGGATTACGCTAACGGACTCTATCTGGGCTTACCTAAATATCTGATTCACAGGCTTCAGTTGGTCCAGAATGCGGCTGCGAGACTGCTACTGCGAATCCCTTTTAAGCACTCAGTCTCTCCGCATCTGCGATCACTGCACTGGCTACCAGTTGCCAGCAGAATCAAATTCAAGGCTCTCACGTTGGCCTTCAGATCCCTGTTTGGCACCTGCCCGAAGTATCTGAAAACCCGTCTCCCGAGATATTCCCAGGCCCGTGCGCTCCGCTCCAATAGCCGCGTTCAACTTGTTGTGCCACGAGCTAAAAAGGCTCGATTGGGAGGTCGCACTTTTTCGGCAAACGTTGCTACTCTCTGGAACTCCCTGCCCTCAGCAATCCAGTTAGCTCCCTCTGAACCTTGCTTCAGGAGGCTGTTAAAGACTTGGCTCTTCACCCAACCACGATAATTTCCCTCACTCCTCCCCTCTGGGTCAGCTGTGTTCGCTCTAGCGCCGGGACACCTCCATTGCATGGTAGCTGTCGCGCTTTATAAAATGCTGTATTATTATTATTATTATTAAACAGTTTCTTCGTATATTTGCTGCCACTTTGTAGCTTGAAATTCAGGCAGTATGATTTGAGGACATATGTGATGCTTGGCAAGAAATGCTATTTGTAGTAAAATCACATTGCCTGATCGTACTTTGCCTCCATTTTTATTTGGCTAACCCAAGATATTGTTTTGGTCAAACTAACACCCCTAATTTAACACATGCAGCCATGTTTTGAAGTGCTTCTATTCATTTTATGTCCCTGTGACAAGGAGTGGTGGACCCCCAGAACTGACCCTGTGATGCCTCCTTCGTTACAGACGACTCCTTGGGAAAATGAACAGGACGAACATGAAGAAATAGAACCCGGTCCCTTTAACTGGGCATTTTCTGAGGAGGAGGCCCGACCTCCAGTCCACGTCAGTGCAGCCGGATTGGACAAAACCCAGGAAGTATGGTACGGGGCGTGTGACGTCACCCCGGTGGAGCAGGAGAGGAGCGGAGTCGGAGCCGGAGAGCGGAAAGGAGGACGGAGCGAAGAAACCAGGCGTATATCGGAGGAAGAGACCGAAGAAAGCGGAGAAGGGTCCCAAGGAGAGCCAGGAGGCCAACGACACCACGAGCCGCCGTGCCACGCTCCCGGGGGAGGAGTGTGGCTTTCTCAGGTACGGCAGCGTATGGCGGCCTGGGTGGGAAGCAAGCACGTGTAGAGAGTGTACATAGCCCCGTTCTATCTATAGTCCTCCCCTCCTCGTGTTTCTTTACCCCGCGTTTACCCCTCACCTTCTGTACTCACTGTCCCACACGTGTGCTGAGTGTACAGCATCACCGGGTGAACCCCTATCGCACAACACGGTCCCGAGGTGCACGAACCCCCAGAGGACAGTAACACTAACGGCCCTGTTTCTGTTGGTCTTCTCTTTCCTGGGGAACCCGGAGCCTGTGAAGTAGACGCCTTACCTGGACAGCCCAGAGGAGAGCCGCACTACGTCAGCCCAGGGGGAACTCCTACCGCCGCCAAAACGGATCCTAGTCAATTCGCCAAAGAAAGACTGACTTTCAGGACAAGAAGGACCTTAATGTTGAACACTAAACGGGGTATCCCAATAAAACCTGCTTTGCCACAACAGACTGGTGTGTCTCAAATCCCTGACCCACCAGCCAGGCCCACAGTGGTGTCAGAAGTGGGATCTACTCCCTCAGAGCAAGAAAAAGCAGACATGGAACAGGTTATCCAAACCTTGATAGATGGGCAACAGAAGTTGGAGTGGGCTGTCAGTCAACAAATCAGCACGGCAGACGCTGACAGAGCCCTTTTCCGCTCCACGATGACGCAGCAAATGGACAACCTACAGAAAGTGGTATAAACCCCAGGGACTGCTGTGTCACAGGATCGAAGACCCTTAGGCCCTTATCCATCCGGAGTGGCCCTGCAGAAGTACGTCACCGGAGAAGACCCAGACGCCTTCCTGGTCAACTTCGAAAGAGCTGCCCGCGCTTGTGGGTGGCCGGAAGAGAAGTGGCCCTTCTTCCTTGCCCCCTTGTTAGTAGGGGAAGCGCAGACGGCCTACCAAGTCGCTAACCATGCAGGCACCGCCACGTATACGGAGATTAAAGGGGTAATACTAGACCACCTGGGGATGGATGCCGAAGCATACAGGCTCAGGTTCCGGAAGGAAAAAGGGGTGGCGGGAGAAAACCCGAAGACGCTATACTTAAGACTGAAAATGGCTGCAGAAAAATGGCTAAGGCCGGAAAACAGAAGCAAAGAAGACGTCATGACCAGCATTGTACTGGAGCAGTTCATGGAGGCATTGCCGTATGGAACTCAGAGATGGCTGAAGCAGCATTCGGGTCTGACAGCCGCACAGGCCGTAGAGATGGCGGCCAACTATGCCAGAGCGGCGCCTAGGTCGTTTCCCTGGGACACCGAAAAAGCCACAAAGACACCAATGCCTCCTCCGAAAACAGAGAAAAAGAGAGCTGCATTCGAACCTATGAAGCCACGGCCTTTCCGACCGGACATAACACCCATGAAAGGGCCCCAGTGCTTCGAATGAGGAGAGTGGGGCCATATAGCCCGCATATGCCCACGGAAAAGACCCGTTGAGGAGCCCATGGAAGTCGGATACATCCCTAAAACAGTGCTATACACCGCGGAAATGGGACCTTCCTTTTATGTAAGAGTCAGGGTGAACGACTCCCCTGTTAAGGCTCTGTTGGATTCAGGGTGTAGGCAATCCGTTATCAGAGAAAAACTGCTATTCCCCTCACAGATAGGACGGGAAGGAGAAGTGCACATCCGATGTGTCCATGGGGACGTTAAGACCTATCCCCTGGCCCGCATCATCATACACCCTATAGGAAGAGAACCATGTACAGTGAGAGTGGGGGTGGTGGGGTCCCTCCCCGAGGAACTGATTCTAGGGGTAGACAATCCTCAGTTCCTGTCCTTATTCAAAAGGGAGCTAGACCTACGCCCCGCTAAAGCCTACTTGACTGTCGAACCATGGGCCCTAGACCGGGGATTTAAATTCGCCCAGTCCAACGACCCTTCACTGTTGAACGCATGGGAGGCAGCCCATACAGCACAGTCAGAAACCACAGCTCCCACATACCCCCGGTTTAGCATAGAATGTGATCTACTGTATAGGGAAGGAAAAGAAGGGGACCATAAACAACTGGTGGTACCAAAGGAATTCCGTGAACAAATCCTGTTCTATGCACGTACCCATCTAACAGCGGGACATAGCGGGGCAGAAAAGACCACCCAAAACATACTGCGATTGTTCTACTGGCCCGGTATATATAAAGAGACCGAGGCTTATTGCCATCGCTGTGAGGTGTGTCAGAGGAAGAATCTCACCCGACCGCCTTCGGTGCCTTTGCAACCGCTGCCCATCATTGGCAATCCCTGGGAACGCGTGGGAATGGATCTCATAGGGCCTCTGCCACGCTCCTCAAGGGGACACACATATGCCTTGGTGGTCGTAGACTACACCACCAGGTTCCCCGAGGCGTTCCCTCTGAGCGCCCCGACCTCTAGGAATGTTGCCGAAAAGTTAGTGGAGTTGTTCTCGAGAGTGGGGTTCCCACGAGAAATCCTAACGGATCAAGGGACTCCATTTGTTTCACGAATGATGACTGAGATCTGCAAGACGCTGGATCTCCGGCACATTCGCACGTCCGCATACCACCCGCAAACGGACGGTTTAGTGGAACGGTACAACAGAACCCTAAAGACAACCCTAAAAAAACTATTAACTACTGAACCCAAGGACTGGGATAAAATGCTCCCCTTAGCTTTATACGTGGTGAGAGCACAGGTCCAGAGTAGCCTCGGTGTTTCCCCCTTCGAGATGTTGTATGGTCGCCAGCCCAGGTCCCTGCTCGAAATCACCAGAGAGGCTTGGGAGAAGGAAGAAGCAAACAAACAAAGATCTCTCCTTGACTACACTCAGCAATTAAGGTCCAGGTTGGGCAAGCTGAGAGATTTGGCCTATTCAAACATGAAGACGGCCCAAACCCACCAAAAACGATGTTACGACAAGGGCAAAAGATGGAGAACCCTGGAGAAGGGCGACTGGGCCCTAGTCCTGCTCCCCACTACAACGCAAAACATGAGAAGTGAATGGAAGGGGCCATACCAAGTACTGGAGAAGTACGGCCATACCACCTATAGACTGCAAATATCGTCCACCCGCAGCCAAACCTTCCATATCAATCTACTGAAAAAGTGGATAGGTACAGTACCCCGGTCTTCTAATCTGGTCCTACCAGAACACAGCTCAGGGACCACCTTACCCTACCTACCTGTCAATCCCGAGCTAATAACCACGGAGAAACAGGACCTCCACACGGTCCTATCCCCATTCTCCCCCTTGTTTTCGGACCTGCCGGGATGCACCCCATTGGCAGAACACGAGATCCATACCACTACCGGGAGCATAGTTAAACAGAGAGCCTATCGTATCCCCGCAGCAAAAAGGGCCGATGTGAGGAAGGAAGTTGCCAACATGCTAGAACTAGGGGTTATCAGACCCTCAAAGAGCAATTGGTCTTCTCCCATTGTTATGGTCCCCAAGCCAGACGGCTCGACCCGTTTTTGTATGGACTTCAGAGCTTTAAACGCTGTTTCGTCATTTGATGCATTCCCCATTCCCCGAGTGGATGAGCTAATCGAACGTATAGGAGAAGCCAAATACATAACCACCTTGGACTTAACCAAAGGATATTGGCAGGTACCCCTGAGGGAGGAAGACTGCCACAAAACCGCTTTTGCCACCGAGGAGGGCCTGTATGAGTTTAATGTCCTTCCCTTCGGTCTCCATGGGGCTCCTGCCACTTTCCAGAGGCTGATGAATAAGGTATTGGCTCCCCACAACAAGTACAGTTCAGTATACCTTGACGACATCGTCATTTTCAGTCACATATGGAAAGACCACCTAGAACACCTGACTAAGGTACTATCCTCCCTGAGGGATGCCCGCCTTCACGTGAATGCCAAGAAATCACGAGCGGCATTCCCGAAAGTGAAGTATCTAGGGTTCATGCTAGGAGACGGCGTTATAGCCCCACAAGAGGAGAAAATCAAAGCGATAACAGAGACGCCGTTCCCCTCAACAAAAAGGGAGTTAAGGGCATTCCTAGGTCTGATCGGCTACTATCGCCGATTTATCAAAAACTTTGCCGACCTTGCCTCTCCCTTGACTAACCTATTACAGAAAACCGTCAGAAATGTCCTTCCTCACCCTCCCTCCACAGATGCAGGAAGAGCCTTCACATCGCTGAAGGAAGCAATCACCACCAGCCCTGTGCTCATCCCACCTAACTTTGACAAACCGTTCATTCTGGCCACTGATGCTTCCGAGACAGGCATAGGGGCGGTCCTTTCCCAAATAGGTGAAGATACCGAGGAACACCCGGTTCTGTTCATAAGCCGTAAGCTTCATCCCCGGGAACAAAAATACCCCACAGTAGAGAAGGAGTGCCTGGCCATTAGATGGGCCGTCGACAAGTTAAGATACTACCTAGAAGGGGGGGCCTTCCTTCTATACTCTGACCATGCCCCCTTACAGTGGATGCAAAAGAACAGGACGCAGAACGCCAGAATTCTACGGTGGTTCCTGTTCCTTCAGCCCTTTTCCTTCACTGTGGTGCACAGAAAGGGAAGCGACAACGGAAACGCTGATTTCCTTTCCCGTATGCCGGTCCTCCCCGATCGGGAGAAACCAGGGGGGGTGGAGTGTGACAAGGAGTGGTGGACCCCCAGAACTGACCCTGTGATGCCTCCTTCGTTACAGACGACTCCTTGGGAAAATGAACAGGACGAACATGAAGAAATAGAACCCGGTCCCTTTAACTGGGCGTTTTCTGAGGAGGAGGCCCGACCTCCAGTCCACGTCAGTGCAGCCGGATTGGACAAAACCCAGGAAGTATGGTACGGGGCGTGTGACGTCACCCCGGTGGAGCAGGAGAGGAGCGGAGTCGGAGCCGGAGAGCGGAAAGGAGGACGGAGCGAAGAAACCAGGCGTATATCGGAGGAAGAGACCGAAGAAAGCGGAGAAGGGTCCCAAGGAGAGCCAGGAGGCCAACAACACCACGAGCCGCCGTGCCACGCTCCCGGGGGAGGAGTGTGGCTTTCTCAGGTACGGCAGCGTATGGCGGCCTGGGTGGGAAGCAAGCGCGTGTAGAGAGTGTACATAGCCCCGTTCTATCCATAGTCCTCCCCTCCTCGTGTTTCTTTACCCCGCGTTTACCCCTCACCTTCTGTACTCACTGTCCCACACGTGTGCTGAGTGTACAGCATCACCGGGTGAACCCCTATCGCACAACACGGTCCCGAGGTGCACGAACCCCCAGAGGACAGTAACACTAACGGCCCTGTTTCTGTTGGTCTTCTCTTTCCTGGGGAACCCGGAGCCTGTGAAGCAGACGCCTTACCTGGACAGCCCAGAGGAGAGCCGCACTACGTCAGCCCAGGGGGAACTCCTACCGCCGCCAAAACGGATCCTAGTCAATTCGCCAAAGAAAGACTGACTTTCAGGACAAGAAGGACCTTAATGTTGAACACTAAACGGGGTATCCCAATAAAACCTGCTTTGCCACAACAGACTGGTGTGTCTCTAATCCCTGACCCACCAGCCAGGCCCACAGTCCCACAGCTTCTCTGAGTCAGTCATCACTTCTTCCACCAGGGATACAGTGGAGAATGTTGAGCGTTGTATTATAGCCTTATAGCCCGCCGTAGAGGGCTATACCGGCTATTAAAGGCCCTCTCCAGCGTTAAAGGCCCCGAGCCGAAAGCAAGGGCCTTTAACAAGGGAGAGCGACTTTAATAGCCGGTATAGCCCAGCTACAAAGGGCTATAAGGCTATTAGAACATTCTGCAACTAGAGGGCAGAATGTTCTAACAAAAAAGAACAAAGCCTTATGGGAGCGTGAGGGGATTGGAATCCTCTCAGGTTCCCTGAAGCCTTTGTTCACAGCCAGAGCTGTGAACAAAGAAGCATTGGAATTTTGGAGCTCCAGGCTTATGCCAGCCATGGATGTATGACGCTACAACGCATACTTTTACCACGCATACCTTTACAACACGTTTTTTACCACGCATACCTTTACAACGCATAGCGCTTAGAGGTGCTGGATAGTGGTAAGTATAATTTCTATTCCAACTCCAGTCCCCGTGGACACTAGGGAAGGTGTTGGATAGAAAATTTAACTTATTCCCTATCCTAGAGCGCCCCCCAGCGCAATGCGTTGTAATGGTTTGCGTTGTAATGCCAGCGTTGTAATGCTATTACGTGGTAAAAAATGCGTGCTAAAGGTGGTATACCGCCAGCCATTGTAAGCCTGGGGCACTACATTGTTTTCAATGGAGCTCCCAACATCCCAATGTTCTAATATGCAAAACATAATTGAACACTGAGGGTGGAATGTGTAATGTGTTCTAGGACAATTAGTTACTGGCCGGTGGCCTTATAGGGTTGACTGCTTGTGTTTATGAACACATTCTTCAAACCAACCTGCTTGTATCAGGACTCTTATTGACAGGAGTCTCATCCGATACGTTGACAAAAAACTCCAGACTTACTTGGTGGGTTTCGTATGGCTCTCAATGAAAGGTCAGTCTTTTCTCCTGCAGCCTCTGTAAATTGGGACAAAGTCATGCATGGTGTTGTAACTTTATTCAGGAATACCTTGAAATTTTATCTATAACACTGAGGATATTGAGGAGGTTTACCAGGACTTCACAGATCGCATCAGCCACTGATCAAACGCCAAGAACCTGTATAAAATGCACCTACATAGCCCAACTGGGGAGGAAAATGGGGTGAGGTAGCGGTGTTCTCACTAAGTACCTTCCTATACCAACAGCGTAGTGGAGCACTCCCAATGTCAGCTAAAGTTGTGGTTCCACAGTGGCAGATTGTTTCGCTTCCAGTTATCAGAACTGAAAGGGGGGGATTATAGTGTGCAAAATGTGCAGATTTGTAACCTTAGACTACATGGTTTCTGGACCTTCGAGAGTAATAAAACGTATCATGCTTTTTGGAAGGAAATAGTATCTCAAACCAGTATGTAACAGCATCCATATTTGTTTATAAAATATCTCAATAAATATATATGTGCATCCTTTGTCACACATATGTGAAAAATGATACTGTAACATATATATGAATACATGGTTATGTTTTCACGGAATGACAAGAACAATGAAAGGAACAAGACGATAATAAAAGAATGAGAAAAAGGAAGGAGAGATGGAAAGCTTGGATAAACACAAAAAAAGTAATGTAAAGGAAGACAAAATGATCGGTAGAATGAAAGATAAAACGAAAGAAGGATGGAAAGATAAAAGAACTAAGGGAAGAGAAATGAAAGAATGGAAAAAGCACCAAAAGAATAAAAGAATGTAGCATAGAAAGATGGAAAAAAAGGATATCAAGAAAGAAGAGTAAAGGGGAAAGAAAATATGAATATAAGGAAATAATTAAAGACAAAAAGATACAGGAGAAGTTTTTGGCCAAATAGCTTTCATGCTGTAACTGTCAATGTTTTTGCAAACTTCTGTCAGGGGAGCAATTGTTGCTGGCCTTTTTCGCGTAGCTAGGGGGGGGCGAGGGGGGCGGTCCGCCCCAGGCGGCACTGTTTTGGGGGCGGCATGGCCGCCCTACTGTTGTATTTTTTGACTATTGCGGCCGCGGGAGTAAAAATAAGTGTGTCCCGGCGTTGCGCGCGTCAGAAATATGACTTAAAGGGGAATAGTGTGAGGCGGCAGCCTATCACCCTTAGTCTGCACTTCTCGCGCGCGCAACGTCAGGACGTAGTGACACAATTCTATGGCAGGACAGGAGGCTTCAGATTATGCTTTCTCTATTTCTTTACTACTAACAGCAGCCAATAGAAACACAGTAAAGAAACGAAAAAACTACAACTCCCATGAGCCCTTAGGCCAACCATAGAGAGTGCATGCTATATAAGGAACCATAGAAGACAACACTTCCTCTTTCTTTGCTGCTTCGCAGCCAGTTAAGTGCTTTTGACTTTCATTACTTGTTTGTGTGTTGCTTGGCACTGTTTACTTGCTTGTTTACCTGTATGCCGGTTTCGCTCTAGCGTTTGTTTCACAGCCGCGTTGTGCGTCGCGCTGCCACCGGCGTTTCTTTTGAAGGTTTACTCGTTTGTGCTTTCGCCGCTTTTGTGCTTTGAGAGCGCGTGTTCGCCTCTCTGGTATTTGCGGGCGCGTTGTGCCCGCGCTGCTGTTTTGGTGGAGCGGGACCGGAGCTTGGGGACTCGCGCGCGCGTGTCGCGCGCCGCTCCTCTTCCGGCAATAGGCACGTCACCGCGCATGCGCATTGGTGGCACTTGTGACGCTCCGTTTGACAGGAGCTTCTGAACGCTGTGAGGCGGCGCGTTTTCAACTTTGCCTCGGCCCACTTTGCCTGCCGGAGAGCTCCTCTGACGCCCTCTACCTCTCGGAAGGTTTTGGGCTGCATAACTTTTAGAGGCAGTGCCTAGGGTGTCATTCTTTGCGCAAGCTGGTCCCTCCACGCTTTATTCTGTTTGTTGGGTCGAGTTGTGACTCTGCCTGTCTAGCTTGCGTGGGGCTGTCACCCCCCCTGTCGGAGTCACTTGATTGTGACCTTTTTCATTGCATTTCCATTTGCTGTGGGCCTCTAGTTATACTTTGGTATTTCTAGATTTTGTTATTTCTGGGTTTCTACCTCATTCCTCAGTGCATCCCATCATCATGGCAGATTATGTCGATGCTGAGGGATATTTTTATGAGGAGGTTCAGGAGGAATCCTTTGAATTTGATTTGGTCGAGGCCCTTGACCAGGGCGTTCAGCAGTCTGTTAATACTGCGTTGGTCCGTGCCATTGGGCCTCTGAAGCGTCATTTGACTGACTATGCTCAGCAGCAGGGTTGGATCCCATCCTCTGCCTCTGCGCATTCATCTAAGTCTCCTGGTAATCCTCATAGGTCTGACTTTGCTCGTTTGGCCAGGTCTTTGTCTGCTCCTGCTCCGGACACTGAAGATACCTCTTCATCATCATCTTCTGGTCCCTCTGGTCCCTCTCCGGCGAAGAAATCCCGAAAGGAACATTTTGTGGACGCTTCTCCGCATCCACCAATCTTGACCTTTGAGCCCTCCGATATCGTCCACCCTAACTCCAAGGTTTGGTGCCCAGCCCCAGAGGTCGCGGATTATATTCAAGAGCATATCCGCGATTCTTTTGATCAGGAGGTGCGTGCTCGGTTACGTTCTGAGTGCCCTCGTCCGGAGTTGGCGGACAAATTAGCGGATACTCCGGAGGTCGATCCCACGATTTTGACCTACCTTAAGAAATTTAATAAGGATCCCAAGAAGGGTATCGATCGCTCTTGGCGACTGTGCCAGGACAAGTTACTGGATGTCCTTGGTCCTTTGACAAAAATCCTGGATCTGGCATACCAAGCCCAAGGGGAGGCGTCTGGCCTTGATCCCGATGTCCTACTTGGCTGGGCCCAAAGGGCTATCTGTCTCTTGGGGAACGCAAACTGTGCCCTTTCAACGGAACGTCGCCGTTCCATCTTAATCAAAATGGATCCGCGTTTGTCAGAGCTGGCTACTTCCGAATCCGGTGCTCTGGCTCAGGGTCTATTGTTTGGTCAGCCGTTTTTGAAGGAACTGACTACGTTTGTAGCGACTTTTAGTGGCCTGGACAGGGCGCAATCTTCTTTGCGTAGGGCGTTCCGCCCGGTTTTTGCCAAGGCCGGACGTTCAGGGGGACGTTCGTTCGGCCGAGGTTCTGGTCAACAACGTGGCCAGCAGTCCCATCAGGGTGGAGGCGGACAGCGCCAGCAGCAGCAGCAGTCCTATTCCGGATCCAAGTCCACCTTCTACCCCTCCCGGAAAGGTCGAGGCCAGGGCAACAAAGGAGGCTACGGTGGTAACCAGGGAGGACGACAGGATTACTCCTATGCAGGTGAGCCTGATCCCTTTCGACAGTGTTGTTTTGGGGGGCAGGATTCAGTGTTTTCTAGAGAATTGGCGCTCGATCTCCAGCGATGCATGGATCTTGCAAACAGTGCAGGGGTACCACATCGAGTTTTACCATCCCCCTCTTCAGGGTCCCGTCCCTTCTCCCCTTGTTTTTTCCCAACGAGATCGCGAGGTGATCTCCAAAGAAGTCGATTCCCTTCTTCTCAAAGGGGCCATAGTGCGAACGAACCGCCATCCACAGGGGTTCGTCAGCAATGTGTTTCTGGTGGAGAAGAAGGGGGGCGGGTCTCGCCTTGTACTCAACCTCAAGGAATTCAACAACGGGGTGATTTATCGTCACTTCAAGATGGAGGGCATCCATCTTCTCAGGGATCTTCTACGCAAAGGCGACTGGATGGTTCGCCTGGATTTGAAGGACGCCTACTTGTCCGTTCCCATCTATCCGCCACATCGCCGTTTTCTGCAGTTCCAATGGCTGGGGACCTGGTTCGAATACACGGTCCTCCCGTTCGGTCTCTCGTCCGCCCCATGGTGCTTCACGAAGCTCCTGCGGCCAGTCATGGAGTTCCTGCGTGCGCGGGGGGTGAGACTTATAGTGTATCTGGACGACATTCTTTTGATGGCTCAGTGTCCTCTACAACTGCGCTCCCATTTGTCTTGGACAATCGATCTACTTCAGTCTCTCGGCTTTCTAGTGAATCCGCAGAAATCTCATTTACTTCCCACTCAATCGATAGAGTTTCTGGGTTTCCTTGTGGATTCGGTCTCTTGCCAACTTCTTTTACCTGCTCAGAAGGTCAGGTCTATCAAGAGGGAGTTGAAGTCACTGTTGTCTGCACCGAACGTATCGTTGCGATCGATCGCTCGGATTGTCGGGCTGTTGGCTTCTTCCATCCAGGCGATATTTCCGGGTCCTCTGCATTATCGGGCCTTGCAGCGCCTCAAAATCAGACATCTGCAGAAGGGTCTTCGGTATTCCGACCTGGTTCCTCTGTCCCAGGATGCGAAGTCGGAAATGCTGTGGTGGCTTCAACACATGGAGGCTTGGAACGGGAAAGCCCTTTTCGGCTCGACTCCGGATCTGGTTTTGGAATCGGATGCGAGTCTTTGGGGCTGGGGAGCCCATTGCGGGGACTTGACAACGGGCGGCCGTTGGTCTCAGGACGAATTAGCCCTTCATATCAACTGCCTGGAGCTTCTGACGGGGTCGTTTGTGATCCGCAGTTTGGCTCCACAAGCCACCAGCTGTTGCATTTTGCTTCGCATGGACAACATCTCGGCGGTGCGCTATGTGAACAAATTGGGGGGGACTCGGTCGAAGTTGTTAGCGGAGATTGCGAAGGACTTCTGGCATTTCTGCCTACAGAGAAAGATCACTCTTATTGCAGAGTATCTTCCGGGTCGCCAAAATCAGGTGGCCGACTGGAACTCTCGCCATCTCATGGACTTCAGCGACTGGCGTCTTCACCCTCGGGTCTTTCGCTCCCTGTCTCGCCTGTGGGGTCGTCCCTGGATCGATCTCTTCGCCTCTCGCCTCAATGCTCAGCTACCCAGGTTTTACAGCTGGCGTCCGGATCCGGAGGCCATAGCCACGGATGCCTTTCTCCAGACTTGGCCTCCACAGCTTTGCTATGCCTTTCCCCCGTTCGCAATGATCCCGCGAGTCTTGGCCAGGGCGAAACAGTTTCTGTCGGAGATTGTTCTGATCACTCCTCTTTGGAGAGCTCAAGCTTGGTTTCCGGACCTTCTGGAAATGAGTTGCTCGACACCATTTCTGCTTCCAGCGAGGTGGAACTTGCTGTTGGATCCTCTGCTCCACCCGCATCCCCTGGTCTTGTCGGGTCAGCTCCGTCTTGTAGCGTGGCGTCTCTCGGGGAACGCTGGAAAGTCCCTGGCTTATCTGGAGACGCTGAGAGGTTCATCAGTGAAGCTTGGGCCCCCAACACGCGCAAACGTTATGCGTCAGCTTGGCGTAGGTGGTGTGATTGGTGTTCTGAACGGAATCTGGATCCCACTTCTGCAGATATCTCTCTAGTAGTTAATTTTCTTGCTTCTATCGCTTCTGCTGGTTCTGCTTACAGGACCGTCAATTCTTTCCGTTCCGCTCTCTCTGCGGGCCATGCTTTGGTCGACGGTAAGCCTGTTGGGGAACATCCTCTCGTCTCTGCATTGTTGCGTGGTGTGCGAATGGCTAAACCACCATGTCCGAAATATGTGGCTCTTTGGGACGTCTCTGTTGTGCTGCGTTTTCTGGAAGCTTGGCCTCCCAACGCTTCTCTGTCCCGTAAGCAATTGTCTGCAAAATTGACAATGCTTTTGTGCTTAGTGTCTTGTAAGCGTGTTTCAGATGTCCGTGCGTTGGACCTCGCTGGTCGTTCTTTTTCTCCGGAAGGGGTTACTTTTACGGTCTCCAGGCGTACCAAGACTAATCTGTCTACTGTCACTTATCCTGCATTTCCTCATCACCCACAATTGTGTGTGGTTCGCTGCATAAAGGATTATGAGGTGAGTACTGCTCCTTTTCGTCAAGATATGTCTGGACAGTTATTGATTGCTTTGTTGAAACCTTTTAAGCCTGTGGCGTCAGCTACTCTTGCTCGTTGGGTACGCTGGCTTATGTCTGAGGCAGGCATTGATACCTCCATCTTTGGAGCTCACTCCGCGAGGGGTGCCATGGCCTCCAAGGCTTTTCGTGTTGGTGTAAGTTTACCTGACATTGTGAAAACAGCTGATTGGTCTTCTGATACAGTGTTTAAAACCTTTTATTTCAAACCCATTGTCGATATTGCATCTGTTGTGGTGGAACAGCTTTGAACAAGCATAATCTGAAGCCTCCTGTCCTGCCATAGAATTAAAAATTTGCAAACATTCGTGACAAGAATTTTCAATTCTATTAAGGACACGGAGGCGAGGATTATCCCACCCATTGGTATTCTACTGCATTGTTCATGTGCATCTTGGCTTTACTATGATATGCGTTGTTTTGCATTGATATTTTTTCCCCACCCTATGTGATGCGACCTTCAAAGGTTTTTTTGGGGATGTGTATTACGGCTCTGTTTTTGATTTCAGGTTCAGACCAGAAGTGATTTGTCATCTTGGTCTTTCCGGCACCGTTTTCCACGCCTTGGATCCTGGAGTTGCTGTGTTTCCTGATGCACCTTCGGCGCTTGTGGAATGGTTGCCTGTTTTCCTGTTGGGTTTCTTGCGCTTCAGCCTTCGGACTTTCCTTTCTGGATGGTTGGCGGTACTTTTCTTCAAATGACTTTAGACTTTTATGGTTCCTGGACAAAGAAAGAGGAAGTGTTGTCTTCTATGGTTCTTTATATAGCATGCACTCTCTATGGTTGGCCTAAGGGCTCATGGGAGTTGTAGTTTTTTCGTTTCTTTACTGTGTTTCTATTGGCTGCTGTTAGTAGTAAAGAAATAGAGAAAGCATAATCCTCGCCTCCGTGTCCTTAATAGAATTGAAAATTCTTGTCACGAATGTTTGCAAATTTTTAATTCCTTTTACACCCGTCCCGCGGCCGCCATCCAATAGCCCTTAAAGGGTGATAGGCTGCCGCCTCACGCTGTATCAGACTTACTCAGGGTCAGCAGTAGTATTGCCTTGATGCGTTCACCCGCCCTTGAGACTCGGTCTCACAATCCTCAATGGCGCGGCACCATCATGAGAGGCCTGGCTGCCTGGCTGCATCTGGCGCTGCGTACAGTGCGGAGGAGACAGCACACGGAGCCGATTCTGCAGCTACAGTCACTGACGCTTCGCAGTGAAAGGTACTGTGACCTATTCTCGTATTTATTTCAATATTTTTTCATTTATGCATTTTTATGTAGCGCGGACTTTCCCGAAGGTGTCAGAGCGCTTCACATTAGGAACAGTAATGATACATGAGGAGACAATTACAAGTGAACAAATTACAAAAACAAACATTAAATTACATGAGGCAAAAGTGACAATTTTGAACAAACAAAATACATGAGGTTTGCAAACGGTGCATTACTGGAGGAAAAAGTGACATGTGTGCAGCTTACAAGAGAAAACAAAGTACAATTAGAGGTATGATACTGAAATAACTGGGATACACTCAGGCACAAGAACAAACATTAAATAGGCATTGGTGGCACTTGTGCAAGTATCAAAAGCAAACAAAATGTGAGCGGTAGCAAACTGTGTTACAAGAGAAAGGTGGCGTGTGCATGCATGTAGGCTTTCCTCATGAATGTATAAAGAGAACAGCGCCAACATCATACTGAAAGGGGCACTGGCTGCAGCCCCAACGCAGATCTGGTGGGCCTCGTTTTCTGTTTTGATTGCTAGATGATTCCAGGCGGAAACGGGCAGCTTGATTATTTTTACCAAATTACCCTGGCCTAGGCATGTCAGTTGCACAGTGGAAATTCTAGGGGCAGAAAAACCACAAATATAAGAGAAAATTGGAATTCCTTATTTGTGCAGAGCCTGGGTAGTCTTCATAATCAGTGCAATGCAGCCGTAATATTTAGTGTAGGGTGACAGTAATAATAATAAAAACAAAGTAGGAACAGACTGGGCTATATGGTCATTGCCTTGTGGCCATTGAAATCAGTGCAGAGTGATTTGGGGTCAAGGGGGAGCAAAGAAGGATGTGTGGATTGGAACTGCAGGCATGAGAGTGAAGGGAAATGTAGGGGGGCATGTTGTGGCACTGCCGTACAGTAGGGTGAGGTGGACACGCCAGGCAATGCGGCTTAGGGGGGGACAAGGTTGATGTGTTCCGCACTGCTGCATGCCCTGGGTGTAGGGAGAGCAAGATGGATGTGTTCTGACACCCCCTAAAGTGAAGGGCGGGGAGATGTGTTCTCGTGCTGACACGGCAACGGCATCTCCCTTGTCAAGGGTGTTAAGCGAGATGTGCTCTGCCCGCATCGTGTCATGGGGGCGTGTTCTTATTTGGCATACACCGCTATATTTTCCATTTCCGTGTTTGATTTCAGGTGCCTTTTCCGCTACGGCTCTGCATCCTGATGGGTGCTGGTATGACAAGTTAGCGGGGCCTGGGATTCTCAAGGAATGAGAACACATCCGTTAAGAAGCCGGCACTGTTGATAGGCCTGGATGCTTTGGTGGATGGTGATGCTGTAACCCTGCAGGGTCGAACTTTGTTGTTGCTATAGTGGCTTGCTGCTGTGGTGGGCCACTAGAGCAACTCTCAATTAATGCAGGCTGATACTAGGTTGGTGACAAGATACTCAGAAATTAGAAATCTCCCTTGACTTGAATTTAACTTAGCTGTTGCACACACTCCAACTTAGATCAGCACCAAGCAGTAGGCACTAGGAGTTTGGCAGAAAGTCTCTGGCTGCAATGGCGTGGGTCTGACTGGTGTGAATCTGTTCTAAGGCCAGGCTATATGTGTACCACCCTGCCCCCACCTCCCCTCAGTAGTTCATGCTGTTCTGAGTTCGTCATTGCATTATTGTACCTCAAGTCAGAGCACATCACGTTTGTGCATGTCCCCACTGCTTTAATGGGGGGACCATGATGTTTGGTCATTTAATGTCAGCTGTAGATGATGGATCCCCGAACAGTGTGATGTATGTGTACGCTTGCATTGTGCTAAGGGGATTACCAGGTAATCGTTCATGCATCTCTCTGATGGATGTTACATGCGTTTTTTCTGAGTCCCCAGTTCGATTATGCAGTCTGTGTGTTCTCCTTTGTCCCGGTCACCAGTGTATTCAACTGTGTAGCCTTGGACCGTGTCATGTATGTAACTTGCATGATTGATCGAGGTAACTATTAGCAGCGATACTACATGTCTCTCGGGCCTCTTTCAATTGCTCGCCGTACCTATTCCCCAGCACCCCTTCCCCCAACCACCAGGGGCGGCAACCTGTGGGATAGCCCCGGGCGCCACAAGCTCTAGCTACGCCCCTGGCTCACTTTGCTCCATTACTTGGTGCCATCTTACAGCCAAATGGCTAAAAGTGAGTGGCATTTTATTTTCCTGGCTACTCCCTTGCCCTTACGCAGCAGGGACTATTGAGGCAATGGGTGCTTTTTGAGACCAAAAAATAGTTTGCTTTGAGGCAATGTTTGTTTTAGATTAAGGAGGGTCCTTCAGCTTCCCTAACAATAAAGTTTTTGCAAAATCCATTACAAAATGTACAATAAATATCGATGAGGACATAAGGCTGGCGACGAACGTCTGACCTATTGGCTTTGCCAGTGTTTGTTCTCTACTTGAATATGTTCAAAAGACAGGAAGCTAGTATAAGACCTTTTGTGAATAAGGTTAGTGTTTTAATACGTTTTCAATTAACGACCAACCGGCTGTCAAGTACCCTTACGCCCTCTTAATTTACCAGAACATTTTGGCATATTACGTTATAGGCAGATTGCATTGCAGCACAGAGTCTCGTGTTCACCTTCACATTATACCATTATTTTTCAAAAGAGTTTCTGATTATTTGTTTTTAGTTTGTTACACAAAGGATGTGGGTTTACTGCTTCCTGCTCATTCATCCTGTGATCTTCCCTCACAGTACACCCTGGAGGATTGTTTCTTGGGCATATGCCAGCATCATTCATGTATTGCCAACAGATTCCTCTTGTATTTGTTTGCCACGTTTGCAGCTTGAAATTCAAGGCTAGATGGCAACTTGTGCACCAGTGTAGTGTAGGAGGACAGAAATGCCCCAAATATTGTAGATACAGTGCATACCTGCCCTTTTCTTTTGATGCAGGGCAGCACAGCAAATTGACGTGCTGTGCTGTCCTGCATCAAATTGTTGTAAATGAGGCCCGAGTATTTTATTTTCGCTGCAAAAATCAGAATCACTACCAGCTCTGTTTCATTTAGTCAACCTGTAACTCCATGTTTTGTGTACAGGAAGGGTCTGGTCTTTTCAAACTACAGTCGCTCACACCTCTGTTTCAGCAAATCGTACCGTTTTTCAGTTCTCATTACTATGTTTGCTGTGATTGACCAGTGGTAGTGGACTATGTCGATAAACCTGTGGCACTGCACTAGGCCTGGGGGATGAACTCCGCTCCGTTCGCGGAAATTTCTGCACTCCGCGCAACTTGCGGAGTGCAGAAAACTCCGCTTCGCGTAGCGCAGAAGAGTATTTTCCCCACTCGCATTTGCAAATTGTACGTTTGCGAGCGCGAGCTACCGCTCAGGTAGAATTTCTACCCGAGCAGCAGGAAAACCCGTGCAAATGACAGTTCGCTCTGCACTCTGCCACTTGCTGAACTCCGCAGACTTTTTTTGTCACTTCGCGGAATTCCGTGTAGCAAAACTCAGTGAACTAAGTTTAGGCCTGCACTACACCATGTTTTGAGGCACTTGTACTGAATCTATGTCCTATCGAACCTGGAGGTCAATCATTACTTCTTCCACCAAGGAATCTGTGGAAACTGTGGAGTGTTCTGGGGTGCATTGCACAATGGAACATTATGGGTGGCCGTGTGCTTTATTTTAGGTTTGTCAGTTACTGGCTGTCTGGCTCATAAGAAGGTCTGCTTGTTTTTAACAATACATTCTTCAGACCTGCCTGCTTGTGTCAGAAGTCTCACCGGATCTACAGGAAAGAACTCTAGACTTATTTGAAGGTTTTCACATGGCTCCCAATGTGTGGTCGGCCTTTTCCCTTGTGGTCTCTGTAAAGTCATGCATGTTATTGTATTTCTGTTCAATAATACAATAAAATGCAGTCTGTACCATCGAGAATAGTGAGGAGATTTACCAGGATTTCACAGGTGCACAATTCAAACATCTGGTATGTGTATGTGGCTGTGTGTTTGTGTGGGGTGTGTCTGGGTGACTTGACAGGCAGTATGTACAGTTAGGGTATTGTTCATATTCAGTGTGAGCGTTCATTTTGTGATTGCACTCAGTTTGCTTGACATGAGTGGAGTGCGGGTGTGGGGATGAGGGTTGCCCTGGCCCTGGGCTTCTGTGCTGTGTGTTCCTCTTCAGCCCCACCTGCTGAGACTGGCTCCCTGGTTGTTATGTGTGTGTGGTGCAGGGATGGGTTCACCTTGCTGTTTAGTTGTGCAGGGGGGAGCACAGGAGGGACACACAGCATGTCTCCTGATGGGTGTGAGGGGCCTAGTGTGTGAAGGGTGTGGTTGTGGCCATGTGAGTCTTTGTGGACTGCCCATGCCTGGTGCCAGCCCTGCCTACCTCATTGTGCACATGTTTTCCCACGTCTTCACCGCTGTGGTGATGTGACTGGGAGATAGCTGTGACCTGGATGCGGAGGGGTGATTTAGTGGCCGGTAGGACGTGTGCAGGTACACTTGTGGATGTGTTCCTGTCCCCACAAGAGTGACTGGTGTGGACAGGAACCGTATGTCAAGCCAGCAGTTGTGTGTTGTGGTTGTGTGCGGAATTGTATCATTGCGTGGAGGGGACCGGGAGTCTGGTTTGTCGCTCCGCTGTCGTGCTTCCGCCATCTCTGGTTGGGTGGTTTCTCCACTGCTGTGTGACTGGCTGTTTGGGGCATCCTGATTTGTACAGTGGACGGGACGTCATTCAGTACGGCTGTGGGTCTCTATTGGCTGCCACCGCCACTGTGGTGGGCGCATTTTCATAGTGGTTCACGTTGCACTGCAGCGGACCGGTAATGGGCTATGTTTGCCCATTGTAATATGGCAAATGTGAGGACCACTGCTGGCGTGCGGAAAATGACATTTTCTGCCACCGCCAGTACTGAGGAGGAGTTGATCGATTGCTTCTCTAAATATCATATAGTTGGGAATAAAAAAAACATTTTACTTACACTTTTTTACACTCTCAGGATGTGCATGATGTCCATGTTTCCCATTATCAACTCAGGCAATTCTCAGTAATGCATAGCGGGTACCGAAGTGTATAAATGCAGACTGCCCAACAATAGGTCAACACACTAATAAACAATTCAAGAGCCAATTTAGAACAAACATAAAATAAAGTCTCTGGTAATGGAAGAGGGTAAATGAGATTAAGGCTTCTGGGGGCGAAAAGGAAGCTGGATGGAAGGGACGGTATAGAGGAAAGAAAGGGATGCAAAATAAGGCAATTGATGGGAGTTTTGTTTGATGTATGGATCAGTAAAGGAGGCTGGAAAAGTAAGGACAATGGGAAGTAAGGCTGCTGGAGTGAAACAAAGGAGCCAGGTAGTAAAAGACTGAGACAGGGTTCCATGAAAACAGACGGGCCCGAGGAAGATGAAGACTGTACGGGAATGAGAGGCTATGCAGGAAGGCAAAAGTAGATGGGTTTGAATGAAGGGTGGTGATATGTGGAGAAAGGGATAGTGGAGAGGAGAGGGAAGTATACTTGGTGTGGGAGTTAAGCTTGGTACTCACCTTGGTTCCTGAAGAAGGCCATAAGCCATCTGAACAGCTACCCCATGCCTCCTTTCTTCGCCACCCTCACACAGCTGTTAGCTCCCTGGTGTAACATTTAGAGCTGCACCGGACACTTCCAAGGCACACGGTTTAAAGGAGCAACCCCACTGTGCTTGGAAAAGTGTTACAGGCAATGCCTGCTTTTACAGAGACAGCTAAAGGTGGAAGCACTGGGATAAAAGAAGAATACAATGTTGCCCCATAAAAGAAGGATAAATAACTGCCCCTGCCCCATGCCTCCTTTTTTACCCACCTTTACACAGCTGTTAATGTGTAGAGCTGGACCCATGGCACTTCCAAGGTACACGGTTTAAAGGAGCGACCCGTCATGTTTGGAAAAGTGTGGCAGGCCACGCCCACTTATTCAGAGATGGCTAAAGGTGGAAGGGCGGGGATAAGAAAAGAATAAAAAGTTGCCCCATAAAAGAAGGATAAAAAGCTGCCCCATGCCTCCTTTCTTCGCCACACTAATGCAGCTATTAGTGCCCTGATGTAACATTTAGAGCTGCATGCCCGGCACCTCCAAGAAACACGGTTTAAAGGAGAGACCCCGCTGTGCTTGGAAAAGTGTGGCAGGCCACACCCACTTATACAGAAATGGCTAAAGGCAGAAGCATGGTGGCAAAAGAAGGATAAAAATATATTTAGTCACTCAGCCAAACAGCGCAAGTATAAACAAAGAACAGCCATGCACAAAGGCAAAGCGAACAATCAGCTCATTGTTGCTTGGATTCTACAACACTGCATATGAGAATAAACATTAAAAATGTACACTGATTATCATGAGCAGAGTAGCATCTTTGTTTAGCAAGCACATTGCAGGTGCTGAGTAGGCAAACAAAACGTTCCACAAGTGGATTAAAATAGCACTTGGGCCTCAGGAGACTGATAAGAGAAGCACACAAGCAACAGACTACATTCAATACAAAAATGGAGGAAAAGTAAGGGGCAAACACGCCCCCCAATAAAAAGGGGGGATACAAGTCCCTCCTAAGACTTAGATTGAAACAATAGATTTCACAAGCACAGCGCACGCACTGTGCAGGCGAAACCTAAAAACTAAACAAATAGTAAAGAGGACATCCAGCAGAAGGGAACATTGACTGCTAGAAGAATACATGTGCTGATGGAAGAGAGTGCGCACTGCTGGAAGAGAGTGCATCCTACTAGGAGAGTGCACACTGCTGGAACAGAAAACCACAGTCCTGCGGGAGAGCACACACTGCTAGAACAGAGCACACTGCTAGAAGAAAGTGCACACTGCTAGAATAGAAAAGAGTGGTGCTTCAAAAAAGCACATCCTGCTAGAAGAGAGAAAACGCTGATAGAAAAGAAGTGTGCACTGCCAGAAAAGCGCAGTGCTGTCAGGGAGCACACACTGCTAGAATAGAGCACACTGCTAGAAGAGAGTATGCATAGCTAGAACAGAAAAGACAGGAGCTGCAAAAGAGCACTCACTGCTAGAAGGGAGAAAGCACTGCTAGATAAGAAGTGCATATAGCCAGAAAAGCACAGTGCTGGAAGAGAGCACGCACTGCGAGAAGAGAGTATACTGCTAGAAGAGAGTTTGCACATCTAAAACAGAAAAGAACGATGCTGCAAAATAGTTCACAGTGCTAGATGAGAGAAAGCACTGCTAGAAAAGAAGGGTATACTTCCAGATAAGTGCAATGCTGCAAGAGAGCATGCACTGCTAGAAGAGAGTGCACACAGCTAGAACAGGAAAGAGAGGTGCTGCAAGATAGCACACACTGCTAGAAGAGAGTGTGCACGGATATAAAAGAAGTGCACACTGCTAGGATAGTGTACGCTGCCATAAAAGCGTAGTGCTGCACGAGCGCACACCCTGCTAGAAGAGAGCCAACTGTAAGAAGAGATAATGTAGTCGCCTTAAATGATGATATAATAATAGCTGAGGAGGATAGGAAAACCCTTCCATCAGGGGATGGGGCAAATATGTTGGACGGGCAGGATGGTCTCAGAGTCATATCCTGGAATATAGCAGGTTTGGCGGCCAAATATGAGGGCCAAGAATGGAGACAGTATATCACCAGCTTCCATATTATATGTTTGCAGGAGACTTGGGTGATTGATCCCAACCAGTATACCATAGAGGGGTTTAAATGCTTTCCAGTCCCTGCTGTAAGGTCCTCATCAGGGAGAGCGATTGGAGGGCTACTAATCCATGTAGCCCTCCGCATACAAGGGGTATGGTCCAACCATAATTGGAATTCACAAAACATGCAGGCGATAGGCTTCCGTTCCAAAGGGACTAACATTTTATTGGTAAATTGGTATAATGCGGTAGGCATAAATAGTAGAGGAAATGTAATAAAAGAATTAGATTCCCGCTTAGATGCTCAGTTATCGCTAACAAATGTAGCAGCTGCCCTGTGCGTTATCCTCACAGGGGACTTTAATTGTCACCTCTGTGGGAACTTGAGGCCATTGAATAAGGACTGGTCGCGGTGCACAGTGTCAAAAGGTCCACACTTTGTACACTCCGCAGAGGGGTGGGAAATAGACAAGGTGACGAAAAGGCACAATTTGGTGCACACGATGGACCTGATTGAGATAGGTAGTGGGGAACCTAGCCCAACCTTTAAGGGTAGAGGCTGTCACTCATATATAGATTTCATTATGGTTTCTCCCACACTTAGAAACTGGATTAGCAGCACCGCAATTGAAAATAGCATTTTTAGCGACCATAACTCTTTGGTTATGGAACTAAAATGTCTAAATCTTAAGAACCCACCAAGCAGAGTAGACTCAATAGAAAAGGTGCTAGACCAGGGGAGGAGGCTTAGATGGGCCAAGATAGATGGAGATAAGTTTTATAGGAGTTTCGTAACAGCAGGGCTAGACGTTATAAATGTATGCCATGACCAAAACAACGAGGGAGTGACGGTGGTTACCGCATTCGAAGAAATAGCACGTCTTGTCGACGGCCTATTAAAGACCACTAAAAGAAGCAAACCAGCCATTACATCTCGTTGGTTTGACAAAGAGTGTATCAAGGCACATAAAGATCTCAAATATAGCCTAAAACAGTGCCCTAGGGACAACACTCGAATTGCCCATTGCAGATCAATATATAAAAAGGCCCTGAAATCCCGTAAAGAAAGTCTTCAAAGACAAGCCTGGGAGGACCTAAGGGAGGCGGCAGAAAGAGGAGACCTGTCTGGGTTCTGGAAAGTTATAAATAAGCCGTGCTTCCAGGACCCAAGCACACCACAAATTCTGAATACCATCCTACCAGCACAGTGGCATACCCATTTCCAGAGTTTGTATAACCACACAGGGAAAATAAACCACGATGAAGGGCAGAGGTCAAAACTGACTGCAAGGCTAGATTTTTCTATGGCAGAAGTGGAATTGGCAATCTTGGGGCTAACTTAAAATAAAGCACCTGGACCTGGCGGCATACCCCCCTGATCTCTATCTGAGCAACATGGAACTGTGGGCTCCCATTCTCACGAGGGTCTTGAACGAGGCAGTTGTGGCAGGGCTGCCCCGCTCTTGGTCTTCGGCGACCATTGTACCAATCTTCAAAAAAGGGAATCGGGATGAAATTTGTCTATAGGATAGGCTCCTATAAAATAGGCCTCGTCCAGTCCTTTTCCTACCTAGGCGTATTATTTGACGAGCGATTAGACTTTAAATCCCTGACGGATAAACATGCGGCAAAATTGGTGGCGTCGTCAGGGGCCATAATGGGTTATGGGGGAAGACTGGGCAGATGGTCGCCGGAGCAAGTACTTAACCTGTATAGGTCGATATGCTGCGCTAAAGCAGCCTATGGGTCAGAAGTGTGGGGTTTCACAAATATGCACATGCACCAGATTCAGGTGGAGGAAAACAAGTTCTTTAAAAGGATACTGAAAGTGCCACAGAGTACCCCATCTTATATTATACATGAAGAACTGGGAGAACCCTACATTGAAGACCGAATAAAGATCAGGCCGCTCCTGGCTTGGATCAAAATCTGGACTAATCCAGAGGCTGGTCTTAGTAGACAAATCATTAAAGACTGTCTGAATCGTGACAGAGGCAGCCATATCCCCTGGATAAAATATGTAAAAGATTCCTTGGAGGCAATCGGCTGCAAAAATGTTTACACCGCACCTGAAACCCTAAATGCCCAGAATAAGACTTTGGTCAAAAAACTGTTCGGTGAATGGACATCTACAAGCAGGGCTGTCACCGAAAAGCGCAAATCTACAGTTTTGTCCTACAGTTTATTGAAAATGGAACATGGAATGGAACCATATTTATCAGTGATGTACAATGCACAGGACAGATTTTATATGACCCGTTTTAGACTTAATATGTTACACCATTTATTGTCTGTCCCCTCTGGATTTACTTTATCAGTGGAGTTGAAGGGTGCCCTTCACTTTGTACTGTTATGTTCATTTTATTCAGCCCCTAGACCTAAGTTCCTGGTGGGGATTCTCAAAAAAGCTAAATTCAAACAGGTAAAAGCAGCTCTACTGTTTTTGCAGAAAGCCTCAGACGCTCACGCACTGTTTTGTATAATAAGTTTTATCAAGGTGGCCATGAGGTTAAGGAATACAAGAGAAGCAAATGATTGTAATGTCCTGTAATTAGAGACTGATAACAGAAAATCTTAGACATGAATTTAATGCCCCTCCTTTTTCTTAATCATTTTAATGTGGTTTTTAAATGTTTTTATGTACTTTTATGGTATCTTTTTAAGTGCCGAATAAAGATTTGACATTGACATTGAGTGTGCACAGCTTGAACAGAAATGACAGGTGCTGCAAAAGAGCACTCAATGCTAGAAGAAAGTAAGCGCTGCTAGAAAAGAAGTGCACACTGCAAGAAAAGCCCAGTGCTCCAAGAGAGCTTTCACTCCTACAAGAGAGTGTGCATAGCTAGAACAGCAAAGATCTTAATCATTTTAATGTGGTTTTTAAATGTTTTTATGTACTTTTATGGTATCTTTTAAGTGCCGAATAAAGATTTGACATTGACATTGAGTGTGCACAGCTTGAACAGAAATGACAGGTGCTGCAAAAGAGCACTCAATGCTAGAAGAAAGTAAGCGCTGCTAGAAAAGAAGTGCACACTGCAAGAAAAGCCCAGTGCTCCAAGAGAGCTTTCACTCCTACAAGAGAGTGTGCATAGCTAGAACAGCAAAGAGGTGCTTCAAAAGAGCACACACTGCTAGAAGAGAGTGAGCACAGCTAGAAAAAAGTGAACACACTGCTAGAGTGCGCACTGCCAGAAAAGCGTAGTGCTGCAAGACAGCATGCACTGCTAGTAGAGATTGAATACAGCTAACACAGAAAAGAGGTGCTGCAAGAGAGCAAACACTGCGAGAAGAGAGTGCTCATAGGTAGAAAAGAAAAGCACAGTGCTGCAAGTGAGAACGCACCACTGGAAGAGAGTTCACACTGGTGGAAGATAGTACTCACTGGAGTAAGAGATAATACACTGCTGGAAGAGAATGTACTCCACAACAAGAAATGCACTGCTTGAAGAAAGCAGGCAGCACTAGAAGAGAGGATGTTCTATTAGAAGGGAAGGCGCAAGGGAAGGCGCTGTGCTGCTAGAAGGCTACACTGCTAGAAGGGAGCACACTGCTCAAAGAGAGGATGAACTGATCGTAGGGAGCGCACACAGCTAGAAGGGAAGACTCCCTGCTGGCAGGGTGGACGCACTGCTCGAATAGAGAGCAGACCACTGGAAGAGAGCACTCACAGCTAGAAGAGTGTTCACAGCTGGAAGAGAGAACACATAGCTGGACATGAGCTCCTTGAACAGGTTGCACACTTAGCTGCATTATTCACTTTACTGGAGATGAAAGGTATATTTAACTGACATATTTAGGTCTATTAATTTCCAGTGCATTTTGATGCCTAATCGTCTCCTGTGAGTGGCTGCAGAGTCCCATGGGTCTCCAAGCGGGAGAGAGCCTAGGACTGGGTGGAGGACGGAAAAACTGTAGAGAGGTAAGCACATGACGTGCGCTTGATGAATGTACAGCCCAGGTGGTGCAGCAGAAGATCTTAACCAAGCCAAAACCTGCCCACCTAAGCTTACTCACCAGCACGGATACCATTAGTAGCAATTACAACTGGCCTCTGCACTGGGCTCCAACTCCCTTGTACAGACTCTCCGGGCCCGAAGTTCGTGTTACTCAGAGTAGTTTAGTCAACAAGTACTGAAGTGGTGCCTGCTTGTGGCCTGGTGGGGAGGATGGGCTGCTTGTGCCTTAGGGGCATGAGGTACTGTGTGCTTCATCCGGAATGCGGAGAAGATTTAAAAGGCACATTGAAGGATCTCCACGGAGATAATAATAGGGCACTGAGTCCATGGCACTCCAGCAGCACTGTAACTTTAAAGCAAAGGTGTAGCTCTTGTAGTGACAGAAGCCTGAGATGTTTACACAAAGTTCTACCAAAACGGATAAACACAGTCCTTGGGCCTCGGGACACTGATAAGAGCAAACACACTAAAAAGAACAGAAAATAGTATTCTACAGCCATTAGAAATCAAGGAAAATTAGGTTTCAAGCACAGGATACCAATGGAAAGCAAGGGGCCAGGATGTAAATTCCTTTTAAGATGTATATTGACTATAATAGATTTCACATGCACAGGCGAAACCTAAAAAGGACTAATCGGTGTGCGCCCAGCAAGTAACCCTTATGTACAGCTAAAGACCCTGAACATTTTGAAGCTTTACATGTCACATACAGATGTCACTGTTGTGTAAATGGACAGAGGCCTGCACACACCTGTGTCCTGCACCTCTATTTTTAGGAAGTTTTATTGCTTAATATCTTTTTTTTCCTTAATTGTCAACTGAAGGAAGGGCCATTTCAGCATCCAGTAGCCTGCGCTCGCAAGTTTAACTGGAGGATTGTTCATTTCATGCAATTATGTCAACATTATTCAGGTTTTGTCAACAGTTTCTTCGTATATTTGCTGCCACTTTGTAGCTTGAAATTCAGGCAGTATGATTTCAGGACATATGTGATGCTTGGCAAGAAATGATATTTGTAGTAAAATCACATTGCCTGATGGCACTTTACCTCCATTTTAATTTGGCTAACCCAAGATATTGTTTTGGTCAAACAAACACCCCCAATTTAACACATGCAGCCATGTTTTGAAGTGCCTCTATTCATTTTATGTCCCACAGCTTCTCTGAGTCAGTCATCACTTCTTCCACCAAGGATACAGTGGAGAATGTTGAGCCTTGTATTATGCATTACCTCATTGAACACTGATGGTGGAATGTGTAATGTGTTCTAGGACAATTAGTTATTGGCTGGTGGCCTTATAGGGTTGACTGATTGTGTTCATGAACAAACTCTTCAAACCAACCTGCTTGTATCAGGACTCTTATTGACAGGAGTCTCTACCGATACGTTGACAAAAACTCCAGACTTATTTGGTGGATTTCGCATGGCTCTCAATGAAAGGTCAGTCTTTTCTCCTGCAGCCTCTGTAAATTGGGACACAGTCATGCATGGTGTTGTAACTCTATTCAGGAATACCTTGAAATGTTATCTATAACACTGAGGATATTGAGGAGGTTTACCAGGACTTCACAGATCGCATCAGCCACTGATCAAACGCCAAGAACCTGTGTAAAATGCACCTACATAGCCCAACTAGGGAGGCAAATGGGGTGAGGTATCTGGGTTCTCACTAAGTACCTTCCTATACCAACAGCGTAGTGGAGCACTCCCTATGTCAGCTAAAGTTGTCGTTCCACAGTGGCAGATTGTTTCGCTTCCAGTTGTCAGAACTGAAAGGGGGGGATTATAGTGTGCAAAATGTGCAGATTTGTAACCTTAGACTACATGGTTTCTGGACCTTCGAGAATAATACAACTTATCATGCATTTTTGAAGGAAATGGGTACCTCAAACCAGTATGTAACGGCATCCATATTTGTTTATAAAATATCTCAATAAATATATCTGTGCATCCTTTGTCACACATATGTGAAAAATGATACTGTAACATATATATGAATACATGGTTATGTTTTCACAGAATGACATGAAGAATGAAAGGAACAAGACGATAATAAAAGAATGAGAAGAAGGAAGGAGAGATGGAAAGCTGGGAAGAACACAAAAATAGTAATGTAAAGGAAGACAAAAAGATAGGTAGAATGAAAGATAAAACGAAAGACGGATGGAAAGATGAAAGAACGATGGGAAGAGAAATAACAGAATGGTAAGAAGCACCCAAAGAATTATAGAATGTAGCATAGAAAGATGGATAAAAAGGACATCAAGAAAGAAGAATAAAAGGGAAAGAAAATATGAATATAAGGAAATAATTAAAGACAACAAGATACAGGAGCAGTTTTTGGCCAAATTCCTTTCATGCTGTAATTGTCAATGTTCTTGCAAATTTCTGTCAGGGGAGCAATTGCTGCTGGCCTTTTATGTGAAGGATGGGATTGCTCACTTTGCTCCATTACTTGGTGCCATCTTACAGCCAAATGGCTAAAAGTGAGTGGCATTTTAATTTCCTGGCTACTCCCTTGCCCTTACGCAGCAGGGACTATTGAGGCAATGGGTGCTTTTTGAGACCAAAAAATAGTTTGCTTTTAGGAAATGCTTGGTTTAGATTAAGGAGGGTCCATCAGCTTCCCTAACAATAAAGTTTTGCAAAATCCATGACAAAATGTACAATAAATATTGATGAGGCCATAAGGCTGGTGACCAACGTCTGACCTATTGGCTTTGCCAGTGTTTGTTCTCTACTTGAATATGTTCAAAAGACAGGAAGCTACTATAAAACCTTTTTTGAATAAGGTTAGTGTTTTAATAAGTTTTCAATTAACGACCATCCGGTTGTCAAGTACCCTTACACCCTCTTAATTTACCAGAACATTTTGGCATATTACGTTATAGACAGATTGCATTGTAGCACAGAGTCTCGTGTTCACCTTCACATTATACCATTATTTTTCAAAAAAGTTTATGATTATTTGTTTTAGTTTGTTACACAAAGGATGTGGATTTACTGCTTCCTGCTCATTCATCCTGTGATCTTCCCTCACAGTTCACCCTGGAGGATTGTTTCTTGGGCATATGCCAGCATCATTCATGTATTGCCAACAGTTTCTTCTTGTATTTGTTTGCCACGTTTGCAGCTTGAAATTCAAGGCTAGATGGCCATTTGTGCACCAGTGCAGTGTAAGAGGACAAAAAGGCGCTAAATATTGTAGATACAGTGCATACCTGCCCTTTTCTTTTAATGCAGGGCAGCCCAGTAAATTGACGTGCTGCGCTGTCCTGCATCAAATTGTTTTAAATGAGGCCCGAGTATTTTATTTTTGCTGCATAAATCAGAGTCACTACCAGCTCTGTTTCATTTAGTCAACCTGTAACTCCATGTTTTGTGTACAGGAAGGGTCTGGTCTTTTCACACCACAGTCGCTCACACCTCTGTTTCAGCAAATCGTACAGTTTTTCAGTTCTCATTACTATGTTTGCTGTGATTGACCAGTGGTAGTGGACTATGTCGATAAACCCGTGACACTGCACTAGGCCTGGGCGGTGAACTCCGCTCTGTTCGCGGAGTTTGCGGAAATTTCTGCACTCTGCGCAACTTGTGGAGTGCAGAAAATTCTGCTTCGCGTAGCGCAGGAGCCCACTCGCATTCGTAAATTGTACGTTTGCGAGCGCGAGCTACCACTCGGGTAGAATTTCTACCCGAGCAGCAGGAAAACCATGGCGAATGACAGTTCGCACTGCAGTCTGCCACTTGCTGAACTCCGCAGACATTTTTTGTCACTTCGCGGAATTCCGCGTAGCAAAACTCAGCGAACTAAGCCCAGGCCTGCACTACACCATGTTTTGAGGCACTTGTACTGATTCTATGTCCTATCGACTCTGGAGGTCAATCATTACTTCTTCCACCAAGGAATCTGTGGAGACTGTGGAGTGCTCTGGGGTGCATTGCACAATGGAACATTATGGGTGGCCGTGTGCTTTATTTTAGGTTTGTCAGTTACTGGCTGTCTGGCTCATAAGAAGGTCTGCTTGTTTTTAACAATAAATTCTTCAGACCGGCCTGCTTGTGTCAGAAGTCTCACCCGATCCACAGGAAAGAACTCTAGACTTATTTGAAGGTTTTCACATGGCTCCCAATGTGTGGTCGGCCTTTTCCAGTGTGGTATCTGTAAAGTCATGCATGATATTGTACTTCTGTTCAAGAATACAACAAAATGCAGTCTGTACCATTGAGAATGGTGAGGAGATTTACCAGGATTTCACAGGTGCACAATTAAAACATCTCGGCCACTGATCAGACTCTAAAAACCTCCATAGGTTCCAAGTACATAGCCAACTGGGGAGGCAAATAGTGTGAGGTGTCTGGATTCTTTATGGAAATCCAGCTGGCATTAGCTGGCATTCAGGTCTCGCTTAGAGATCTCTAACTTTCCTTCCACCTTCCCTGCCAGTCCAGCTCATTACTTACCTGCTTCTCTCCAACTCATTAATTTTTTTTAACTTTCCCTCCACCTCATTTCTCTTTTGCTTGGTGCACCCCATGCGTGGCTTGTTGGCTTTGCAAGTGTTTGTGTTCTAATCTACTGTCATAGTTTTCATTTTTGTTTTCCTCCAATGTTTTAGCTCCTTAACCTAGCCTGAGTTTCCTGATGCTCAAAGAGAAAGCAATAGCTGGCGTAAGCTGAATGTTGACGCTTCGTCAGTGATTCTCTCAATTGTTTTCTTCACTTGCTGCTGCAATTAATAAACAAATGTAAACCTAAAGTAGACCAAACATTTAGGGGGATTATGTACAATAAAGTGGCAGAGCGTGTCGTTAACCCCCTGGGCTTGACGACACGCCCGCCACTTCGGAAAAGCAAGGCTGCACCACATTTACAAGAATGTTGTGCAGCCTTGCGTTTCCCCCTGCGATGGCGCTAGGTTTGACAACTTAGCGCCAACGCAGGCACCCTTGCACCAGAGTGCAAGGGTGTCTGTGTGCAGGGGAGGATTGGTTATGTGTAGGAAGGTGTCCCTTCCTGCACATAAACAATCCTAAAATGCCATTGTGTAACTTTCATGTGTGCTGCTTCAAGCCGCACACATGAAAGTTACAAAATGGTATTTTTTTTAATGTCTGTTTATGTACGGGAAGGGACACCTTCCTGTTTGTAAACAAACCATGGCATTTTGCTTTTTTCATGTGTGCTGCAACTTAAGACCAAGATTCATCTGGTATTCATTTTGGCACTGCCTCTTATGTACGCCACCCTTTTACATAGGGGGCAGCGTCAAATACAATGGGTGTTGCAGTGGAACGCCCACTGCAACACCCACTGCACGCCCCTTTCATGCTAACCATAGCCTGAAAGGGAGCCTTATGTACAAGGCAGCGTTAAGCCACGTTAAGTGGTGTAACACTGCCTTATACATAGGGGAAGGCCCCTATTGCCACAGGAACATCACAAAAAGAGACATTCCCCTGGCAATAGGGGCTTGTACGTATGCCCCTCAGTTTTTCAGTCACAAGCATGACCTCCTTAGGTGCGGCTAAAAGCAAATGTGCCACAGGGGAGCCAACGCCTATTGGTGCATTAAAGAGTTTGGTAACACACCTAACATGTCTTCCACTCATCGCCACTCATATAAGAATGCCGTTCATCATTGTGCATGGCCACCGGGATGAAGAGCGCCACACGCTCAGTAAGACACCCACACTCGCTTACAGCTGTAGCAGCTGTTATCTGAATGTGTCTTGCCTCACTCCACAATCACATGATGTGTCATTGAACTGCAGCTGGACCGTATGCCAGGCATATGGAGTAGGGTGGGGGTAGGTCAACAGCGGCAATTCATATCAAGATATGATTCTGCCATAAAAAGACGAAAGCAGCTAATCAATCTCCGCTATTAAGATGCCATTGACTGACCAGGGGGATAAGATGTTGTGGATATAAAAAAGCCCTGTTTGTGAAATGAACTTACACTGCTGTGTAGACACAAAACCTTGCGGAAGAGCTCCAACTCTGCTTGAAGCCTGGTGCAAATCGTATGATTGCAAGTGATGCGCTGAGAGTGCCTAGCTTGTCACGTCATCTCAAATTGTAGTATAATCAAACTACATGTTTATTATCAGGATCTTCAGTTATGGAGAGAGCCAGATCTGAGCAGTATTTGATGATGGGCCTTTCAGAGCAATTGCCTGTCACACGATATGAGCCGGCACTGTTATCACATAGCCTATGAAACAGCAAGAAGTACGCTTGGAAAGACACTTCTTGCTTTGTTATGTTATTGAGAATTTGTAGAGGGCACTTTCACCAAAAGGTCTCTTGGCGCTAGTATTTTCAATTGGAGTCACTGATTAAAAGGTCTGGATCTAGCTGTAAGCTTGGGGGAAGAGCCAGGTCTTCAGCATCTTCCTGAACCGAAGGAGGTCTGTCTCTAGTCTCAGTGGGGGTGGGAGGGCATTCCAAAATGTGGGTCCTTGTATTGATAAGTGCGACCCTCCTGTTTATTTGCGTCTAAAACCCGGCACCACCAGTAGATTCATGTGCATAGATCTTAAGGTGCTCTGAGGAGTGTACTTATGGATTTCTGAGGATATATACTTTGGGCCAGTACCATGTAAGGCTATAAACTGGATACAGCCTGTTTTAAACATGGAGCGCTGCTCCACCGGAAACCATTGGAGCTCTTTTAGCAATGGTTTAATATGACAACGTCTGCCTTTTTGGTAGATAATTCTGGCTTCCTGGATTTGTATCAGCTGCAGATGATGTTTCTTGTTGCGCTGGAGGCCTTGGTAGATTGAATTGGCATAATCGAGTTTTGATAGGATTAAGGAAATGATCATTTTAATGCTAACCTCTCTGCTGAAAAATCTTCTGATTTATCTCAATTTCCGCAGTTGGAAAAAACAGGCAGAGGTAACTGCTCCAATGTACGTGTTCATAGTGAGATCGGAGTCGATATGTATGCTTAGGGTTTTAATCGAGGTCTTCGGGACAGGGGGACCCAGCTTAGCGGGCCACAGAGCAGAAGTCCAGTACTGAAGTTTATTGTTAGGGATGATGATTTCTGTTTTTTCAGAGTTGAGTTTTAATTGTGTTTTGTTCATCCAATTCATGATGATTAGCATGAAGTTCTTGAGGAACTCCTTGAAGTCTGTAGATCCATTGATGGAGAAAATCAGCTGCATATCATCAGCTTAGTTGTAAATATGGACTCCCATCTGGCGAGAGTGACAATAAGGGGGCAAATATATACATTAAAGAGGAGCAGGTATAAGGATGAGCCCTGCGGTACTCTGCATTTCAAGTTTACAATTACAGATTTGTATGGTGAGAGCCACACTGTCATGTTCCTATCTTTTAGAAAGCATTGGAACCAATTGAGGGCTTCGCCTCTGAGACCTGCTGCAGCAATGCGTTCAACCAGGATGTAATGGTTCACGGTATCGAACGCTGCAGATAGATCCAGGAGAATCAAGGCTTGAGTGCTGTCTTCATCAGCCTTTCCCTTTAGGTCATCCATAACGGAAAGGATGATGTATAACAGAGGTCTTCAAACTTTTTGATGCCAACACAACCCTGTCAAAAATTTTTAGGCGTAAGGACCACCTCCGACAAAAAATTCTAGAACTTGGTACTCATCGTCATGTACAACTTAAGGCCCTGCCAATTACCACCGCAAATCATTTCACGGTGGGGAAATAGTTTTAAACAGTGTTTAGCAAATCAAAGTTTGTGGGTGACTGTGGTTCTGTGTCAGAGGGTTAGTACACAGCTCAAATACAAAATCTCTAAAATGAATTGCCCAAAAATGCACAAATGGTACTGTACTTTATTTTTCACAAACAAACAAAACATAATTTGACTCAATTGGATGATAACACCTTTCTGAATCAGTGTGATGGGTGTGTCTGTTTTTCTCCAGAGAGACGGTCAATCTGCGGATGTATCCTAGCTACTGTCATCCTCAGGTTGTGCTCCACTTCAAGTCTTGAACTGTACTTTGTCTGAGAACCCAATCTCACATAAATATGATGAGCTAAAAGGCAGAAGTGTCTTGACTGCAATTTTTGACAGGCCGTGTGAGCCATTACCAAGGTTCTCCTTGCCCTGAACGCACACGTATTGATAGCAATAAGTAACACAGGTGGATGACATGCACTTGCTAATGAGCAGAAACATCTTTGCATTCCATCTTTCTTCAGTCAGTATATTGAGGACTATGAAATTGGATAGGAGTAAACTTGGTTATTTGCCATGCAGATCACAGAATTGCATTTTATATAGCTAGCTTAGTGGGTTACTGCTTTTGCCACAGAGATCTGTTTGTTACTAAGTTAAGATCCTAATGTAGCACAGTGAGCTATGAACTGACAACAAACCGCTGCATGCAAGACATAGGTTAAACATTTATAGTTTTCCCCTGTCTTTCATTACCCTACAGTTGCTAAAAAAGGTGTGTTTGGTTGCAAATCAATTATTGTTAGTAAAGCCAACCCCAACCACTGGGTAACATTTTAAATTGTGAGTTACAACTTCTCCTGATCAAGCACTCTTAAAATATAATGTCGACCAGAATGGATGACATGTGACTCCTACACCTGGTAGTCCTTATTTTCTTATGGAATATTTCCTGTACATGGAATGTAAAGTCCTCTTGATGGAGAAGATTTCATCTGCAGTCAGGCATTGTTTTATTTTTGTGCTACAGACAGACTGCATTTAAATTGCCACGCACATTTTGGTGCAGGTTAAAAACATGGCACATGAAAAACATGAAAGTGAGGCCTATTCAGTCTGAAATGCTTTTGCTGAATTAACATGTGTTTTTGCAATGTAGAGAAAAGTGGCCTTTTTACCTTTGAAGATTAATAGAATATGTTTCTCTCTTTCCCAGCTCATCCCATATAATCTACATTCACTATTTCTGTCTTAATAGACTTTGACTTGTTGCATATTTTGATAAATATTTTCAGTTAAATAACACCTCTTTTTTATAATGTGTGTGAATTAACAAATGCACCAAACACTACACAGGGGACTAAATGCTTTTTGCATGAAAAGCTATCTAAAACACTAATGCATGTTGCTGTGTGCGCTGTATTAACTGTGTGTGTGCTTTTACATTTTACACTAAATGCATGAAAATGCTATGTTGCACATTTATTTTGCATCTTGTCATAAATAATAGAAAAGCTGCTTGAAACTAATAGCTTGGCTAGGTAAACATTTATAAGGGGTATTAGTATGGAGTTGGGAAACATAATGGGCTGATTTACATGAAATTAATATTATCTTTGTGTTTGTTTTATTTTTGGGGCGTACACAAAACATGGCTGCCTGTGAATCCATCAAGCCTATGGCTTGCAATTTAATGAGAAGGGAGCATGCGCAGACTGTGGCAGCTTTCCTCATGACAAGAAGTGAAGGACATCTTGAACTGTAGATTCTTGTGACTGTGCCAATGTACCAGTTAGTTAAAAGTATCCATCTGATTGCGCTGAGAAGGGAAGGAAGAGAATTAGAATGAAACATTTTTCTTAGTAAATGTTGAAAATGTTTATAAATGTAGTTATTCATGTCTGCTTCTTTTGTTAAAACTGGTAAAGTCAGGATTTTAGAATGAGTCAGGGTATTGAGAACTCATGCCATCATGACTGAGCAATCACGTACAGGTTTTCCTGAAAGATGCTACATCTTTGTGTAGTCTGCCAATAATTAGAGTATAAAATAATGTCCTCTCTGGATGGGGGCTGTCTTTCTCAGCTCAGCTGGCTTCTATGGGTTAGGTACGCGAAACGTCCCGGGAGATTGCTGAAGGGGAGGTGCGTCCGAAGAGATTCAGGGGGAGGTTTCTTGCTTCCACGTCATATCTTGGCACTGCAGGCCACATTCCTTTGAGGTCTGGTGAAGGGCGGGCTGTCTCCCTCCTTTTTGCTTTTTAGACGCAGAGATGCACAGAGCAGCAACAGATAGAATGGCTCTTTAGATTTAGATGCTAAACTTTAAGTTTATGTTTTGACTAATTAATTAGGTCTGAAAAGATTTATTTGACTTATGCATTTATTTCTCTTAATGGGAGATTTTTGCCAACTATTTAATTATTGATTAGCTTTGCAAGACTATTTTTCTTAGAAACTCTTTAAGAATTTTGACTGATATTTTGCGCCACATTTGCTTTTCTAAGTGTGATGCTTATATGCAGACTGTAATATGTTCTGTATTAATGCTATTTTTCCTGTTTTCCAAATTCTGTAACCTGATTGATATTTTACTAATGAATAAAGGGTCAGAGAAAAACTTAACTATTGACTAGAAAATAAAACCCTTTAAATACTCAACAACTCTCTTTATTGGCTTAAATAATAATTGCATTTTTGACTGTTCATGATTATTTAAATCTCCTGAAGGTAATACATGGTGTGAAGGGCCCAACACCTTTTGAGCGGTAAATTAGAGGTAGCATGAGGGTTTTACATTGAGAAACTACAGAAGAAATTACCGCTCCATCAGTTTTTGGTAAGCAGAGGATGGTCATTATTGATTAGTTTGGTGATTAATGATTATTGATTTCACCATCAACTATTCAACTAATGGACCATTGACCTTAGTAGGGGGGTAAAATAATTGCCCAAGCTAGATAACATGTCCAAGTCCTGATTCCTGACTCCAATGCTCAGAGCCTGAAGACTGGCAAAGCAGTACTGGCAGGTGATGCAAGAAGTGGTGTGAGTATCAATAGGGTTGTGAAATGTTGTTAATATGCTAGCATGTATTTTTGAAGTGTTGAAAATATTAAGTTTTTTTTACTGTTGGTGACATTTTTCTCATTTTGAATTGATGGTGTTATTGATTATATCGGTAATTTCATAGGACATAATTTTTGGTTATTGATTACATGTTTAACTCTTCATGTTAAGTTAGTGTCCTGTTCTATGTTGTGTGGAACACGCAGGTATGCACACCTGTGGAATCCCGGGAAGGAATAGCGGGTGGTAAATGGAAGCCACACTGCACTGAGGTTACTCGTCTGTTGGAATAACACTGAGAAGCTAGGTAGGGCTGGCAGTGTTAAATTAGGGACTATTTTCTGTGTGAGTGATTAATAGCAAAGAGTTCGCTGGTGAAACTTTGGTCTGATATCACCTAGAAAGGGTCACACTGAAGGAGTAGCAGGTTCTTCTGAGCTTGATTGACAGCAAAAGGGTTCGCTGGTGAAACTTTGGACTAAGATATATCCTGAAGGATAAGTCCAGAGGAGTAGCAGGTTCTTCTGAGCTTGAGTGAAAGGTAAGCGGAAGGGATTTACCTGTAGTGTTTGAAGAGTAAACGGAGAGTCTTACTTTGTGAAGGGTAAGCGGAATGTGTTACTCGCAGTGAATATAAATCTATCCTTTATTTAGCACAACAGACAGAGTAGCGAATGTATTTATGTTGTTGCTAACAGAGTTATTGATTAAGAGAAATATTGCAGTAAGATTTTGTGGAGGGTCAGTGGTAGGAGTAAAACTGACTAAATTTGAGACTGACAGCTTTGGAAAAAAGAAATTGCATTGAACTATTGCAAAAATGAAAATGTTTGAAGGTTTAAAGAAGCTGTTAGGATGTAAAGTGAAAAATTAGTTTTTTATTGGTGATGCTCCTGAAGGAACACCTGTGCATTCTATGTCTACTAATTTGGGACAAAACACATGTATGTGGGTTCACCAATGGTGCAAGATTACTGAAAAAGAAGGTGCTTTGAGGTTTCCAAAAGATGGTACTTTTGAATTGCAAATTATTGACAAATTAAGGGAAGTGTTATGTGAAATAAAGACACCATCTAAAGCTGCACAATTTGAGGCCTTAAGCCTGTGGGAAAAGACAGCAAGAGAGAAAGCAAGTGAGGATGAAAAGGTAAAGCACCAAATGCAGGAGAAGAGAATTAGTGATGATAAAGAGCTTCAAATAAATAATGATTCAGGGGATGAAATAATGGATGCATTGATAACTGAGTGTCCACCACTTTATGTGGTTCCCATGAAAAAGACTGAAAATAGTGCACCAGTAAATACTACAGGGGCTACTGCTTCTGTTGAACAGAGAGAAATACAGACTGAGAGAACTGTGTAGACATTTCAGATTGAACCATTACCTGTTGTTTCAGAACTGACAGTGATACTTCCAGGTGTTACTGCTTCAAATATGACTGATTCAGTTCAAGAATTGCAAACTGCAGATGCACAGATAATGCCTAGAAAAAATATGACTTCCCCAATTAATATGGGCCCTAATGAAAAGGTGCAAAGAGCTGCAGAAGGAATGATTATGGCAGGGTTTATTTCAGAAACTCAGAATACACAGATTATTGAACAGAAAGTACACCAAGCACTGAAAGGTGAGGGAAAAATGGTATTTACAACTTCTGCAGCCCAGGATAAAATAAATGTAATTGAAAATGGGATTTTTCAAACCAGCTCTGAGGAAGCAGCAGTAATTAAAATGATGGAGAACATGGGAGAACATATTAACACAGGCCCTGAAAAAGAGAGACAGCTTAGTGTTTTAAATTCAACATGTGAACATGAAGAAATTAACTGTCCCTGCTGTTTAAATCATGAAAATGTGAACCAGTGTAAGGAAAAATAATTAATTTCCCTGAATAAGGAAACACCTGCATGTGCATTAACTACACATAATGGACTGACAGATTTGGCTCAAAAATATGAAACTGATGGTTCAGGAAGTTGTCCATTTCAGAAAAGTTTCAGGGTATACATGGATGATGAGGCAAATGAGGAAATGTGTTCTTCAGGAATGCCTTCACAATGGAGATGCTGTGGTGAAACATCTGAATCTGATCAAAGTGAAAATAAGAGTGAAAGGCCTCGGTTGAAAAAGTGCAAAGGATTGATGGTGCTCTGTCAGAGTTTCTCAGCACCTAAGTAGTCCAATTTGCATGGAAAGTATGAGCCATACTGATGACAAGCTGATGACAATGAGCAAAGCAATGCTGAAACTGTCCTATTGAATTCTCTTTTTATTATTTTAGTTAATTATTTTACAGAAGACTAACTGTTCCAAGAAGCTACTTAAAGATATCTGCACTAAAACATTTGAGCTTGGCTATATATGATCTGATTACAGACCAGACTTGTGTTTGCCTTAGAAATAGAAGTAACATTGTTGTATGCTCAGCTTTTGCAATAAGAAATGTCACTAGTGAAATTAAATATGTGTGATGAATTATGATTTGAATCATCAGAAGGGTGAATTGATGGAGAAGATTTCATCTGCAGTCAGGCATTGTTTTATTTTTGTGCTACAGACAGACTGCATTTAAATTGCCACACACATTTTGGTGCAAGTTAAAAACATGGCACATGAAAGTGAGGCCTATTCCGTCTGAAATGCTTTTGCTGAATTAACATTAGGGGTGGGCGGAGAACTACGCTCCGTTCGCGGAGTTTTCGAAGTTTTGGCAACTTCGCGCTTCGTCGGGAGCGCGAAGCTGTCGTCTACTTCGTCTACTTCGTCGTCGCGTAGTAGTTTTTCTTCCTCGCGCGCTCAGTAGCATTCTCGCGTGCGCGGTAAAGACTTACCGTGGTTCTGCGTTCGCTTTCTCGCTTTTCTCTCCCGGTCGCGTTCGCTACGATGTTTGGAATCCGGCCGCACAATCCAACCCGACTGTGAGAACGCGATGACGTCATTCGGACGCGCGACCACGTCATTAGGACGCGCGATCTTCTTACAGCGCTATGTTGGTAAGATCGCGTTTCCGAACACGCAGAAACTGCAATCTGGCACAGAATATCTCTCGAGCATGTTAAAATTTTCTCTAAAATGTTCATTTAACCCCTCAGATTGTGTTTTTTTTGTTTTTTTTGTGCTAGGAGTCTTCTTTTTGTTTCTACTATTTTTTTCAAGAGAAAGGAAGTGACCCTAAATCTCCAACTTCCTGTTCCTGTTCACCAGGCTCCTCCCAGTGCTTTGTCCATGTGGTGTTCACTTTCATTTGGAATTGGAGCTGGAAGGATTACTCTTTGTGTCTGCTGCATCATAGCATTTAATTGGATTTATTGAGGAATTTTGGATTTGAACTTTTCTTTCACAAGTAAGTTTGAGAATTGGTGTACTGTATAAATGTTTTCTTTAACTACAGTTTTCTGTGCTTCTTAATCTTTCCAAAATATTATGATTGAGGGAGGCCTGTACTGTTTTGGTATGTTTGCACAGTGCTGCAACGCGACCTTACAGTTTTTGTCATCTTCGCGCGCTCAATGTGCGTGCTCGGGGGCGCGATCACGACGTTTTGTTCAGTTCGCGCCGCCGAACACGCCGAATTTGCATTCTCGCGATCAATATCTCTCGAGTTGCCTAAAAAGCTCCCGAAAATGTAGGTGCTGTTCATTTTGCTAATAGAAACTCCTCAGGTTGTCATTTGCTCGTAGTTTGCTCGTAGATTTTGGAGCATGGGCCACTCACTGTTTCTGTCCTCTATGCACCTTGTTGTTTGAGGGTGGCCTGACCATGTGGGCGGCTTGGTGGCGGCCTTGTTGTCAAGCCAAGCATTGTCCTTTTGCCATAGGAATGTATTGTCTATTTGTCTGTCTTCTCTTTCTTTTCCTCTTTTTGGGGGTGGCACTGGCCCGGCCATGTGGGGGCGGCCATTTTGTGTGACCTTCCATCCTGTTTCCCGCAGGCCTCCACAGTTGTATGATTTTTTTCTGCCAGTAGGCCTAGAGTCCCAGACATAGTCAGCTGGGATGCTTGATGTAGCGGTTGCCATTTTGTCTGTTGAATTTAACATCATTTAGGGCATGGGTGGCAATGCATTGAATTTTCATATGTGGTGTTTGGGGTGTAGTTAACTAGTTAACTCTTTGGGGGGAAACTCCAAAATGCCTTTGTTGTTTGTGTTGATGTGTAACTTTCAAACCTTGTAGCCAACTAGCCATGGGGACTAATTTGTTTTTGCATTAAGCTGTGATGTATGCATCCTCCTTTTTCTGGCCATATAAAGAGGGATATAGGCCTGTTTGAGTTTATTTTTTTTGGCCTTTGCCCTTTACCCATGTACCTGTGATGAGTGCCCATGTGGAGCTGTTGTGGTAGTAGTAGTAGTAGTGTGCCGTTTTGTTTTTGAGAAATTGGCCTGTGTCTTGCCATTGTTCCTGTTGGCTTACTACTGTTCACATCCCCATTGCTATCTGCTGCAGGTCACTGATGCTGCATCCATGATGCACAAATTATGGATAAACAAGTTCCACTTCCACTACATTTGCATTTTAATTCTTTTCTATTCTTACTCTTACTGGATGTACAAATACTTCTAGTAGTAATTAAAGCTAAAATAAATCCATATTTGACTGATGTCGTTCTGCCTTCTTTGCTTGTAGGTGCACAAAAGACTGGAGCAGGTGTCTGTCATCATTCATCGGCTGTTCTACTGCCAGACGGGCGTCCTTTTGTACTACGTCACGTGTGGTGTGAGTGACTAACCTGACCAGACATCATTCTCAGCAACTTGTGCAACTGAGTGCTGCTGCTGACATCTGAAGAAGATGGGCCCAAAGAAAGCAGGTACCAGGTCCTCCAAAATAGTTGCTGAGAAGAAGGAACTGACACTTAAGTCTGGTGTTGACCCAAAAACCTTTTTTGGGAAAAAAAAAGTACGCCCAAGCAGATGAGTGGGGAAGAGGTAGCCAGCCTAATCTTGGAAAGCACTGATACTGAGCATCACCTGAACTTATCGCAAAGTAGTACACATTCCACGCAAGAGGGAACACAGCAGAAAAGCGGTGAACAACAACCAGCGCCTGCAATACTAGATGTTCAACAACAACAACTGTATGTATCAAAACAACTACCACAACCACCGCCTGCAATAGTTTTTCAAGAGCCACCACTGGCAATAGTAGTTGTTGTTCCTCCTGAAGTCGGGGCAGTTCAGGAAATTGAGCCTGATGCAATGCAAGAAGAGGTAGCACATCCTGCAGGAGATCTATTGGGTTCCAAATCCCCACCAAGGAAAAGGAGGGTCAGTACATTGAGTTCTTCGCCAAGCATCCCTTCTGATGATCTTGATCTCGATTGGGAGCCAGAACGATCGGAGCATGAGAGGGAGGGACATCCCAAGAAGACCAGGCGAGAGAAAAGGAATGTTCCAGGAAGCCTACCACTTATGGAGTGCAATGTTCAGCAGCCGGATAATGATAATGAATCTGATGGTGATGATGAGTCAGACCCAGACATCACAAGCATTACTCCTGGCCCTGAGGACATGGAGACCAACATTTTTACCCTATCAAGAATGGCTGCGACTAGGGATGTAGTAGCACGCATACCACCAACTCAGGCCACACCAAAACTACCTCCAGCTTCCATTTTTACAATTGCACACAGCCGGCAGCGTCCTACAACCAGCACAAGTTCCACCTCAGCAGAAGGAGGTAGTGGTACTACTGCGCAGCCACATAGTGCAGTTCAGCACACAACCTCCAGTTCATCCGGCATTGGAAGTGGCACCTCTAGCAGGAGACAAAAGTTAAGCTCCCCAGTGTGGGACTTCTTTACAGTTAGCGCAAATGAGGACAACATTGCTATATGTTCCATTTGTCATTCCTCTGTTCGTCGTGGTAAGCTTGGCACAAACTATGGTACCGGAGGCCAAATGACCCATTTGAAAAAACATCACCAAATCAAGTGGGAGGACCACCTACGTATCATGAAAACTGGAACCATTAATGTTGGTGGGAAAGCAGTAGAAGGTCCACGGAACACAGAGGACGAAGAGGGAGACATTCTATCTGTTAGTGGTACACATCGTACCCATGTCCCACTCCACAGCACTGCAATGGTAGAACCCAGATCCTCCGGATCAGCAACATCTCTGTGGCACCAGAGTACGAGTAGCCCGGAGACACCAAGGAGTACGGGTGCGAAGTCTGCAATAAGAAATACTACATTGGGCATATCTGAAAGAAATACCAAGCAGCAGCGTACCATTCTTAGCATGATTAAGCAGGAGGGAAAGTACGAGCGCAACCACCCAATAGCACGTTTATACAATGCTAAGCTTGCTAAAATGTTAGCACTGGACCGTCTCCCATTTTCTTTTGTTGAAGGGATGGGTTTCCTGGAATTTGTGTCAACCCTCTGCCCAAAATGGAATGTTCCCAGCCGCTACTATTTTGCCAGAGTTGCTGTTCCAGCACTACACCACAACGTGCTGGAATTGCTTGGAAAAACCTTGCAGCAGAGTGCAGTGCATAGTATCCACCTGACAACAGACATGTGGAGCAGTAGTCAAGGCACAGATTACATGTGCATCACAGCACACTGGATCTCTTTTTCAGGTGTTAGAGACAAGATATCTACAGGCATTGACATTAATGAGATTTTTAATGATACTCGCAAACATGCAACTGTAGCCATGTTTGCTATGGAGAACTCGCATACTGCTGCAAACATTTTGGATGAGTTCAACAGCAAGGTCTTTGAATGGCTGCGACCAAGAGGCCTCAAAATTGGTTTTGTTGCCACCGACAATGGCAGTAATGTAGTTAAGGCCATGGAAGATGGCGGCTATTTCAGGGTCCCGTGTTTGGCACACTGCATCAACATTGTGGTTCAAGACTTTCTGAAAAGTGAAAGCAAAGTCAGCAACTTACTGACCATTTGCAGAAGAATCTGCACGCATTTCAATCATTCTTTTAAAGCCCGGAAACAGCTACGGGTCATTCAACGTGATTATAAAATGCAAGTCAAAGCACTCATTCAGGAGGTACCAACACGTTGGAACTCTACGTATTACATGCTCGAACGGCTGTTTGAGCAGTACATACCACTCAATGCATATGTCATGACAAGATCAGGGGATAATGCTGTTAAAGACATGACCATTGAGATGTGGCAATGGGACCTCATTAAATGCCTGACTGAGATGCTACTTCCTTTTGAGGTCTTCACACGTGCAGTCAGCAGGGAGGACTGTACTATGAGCCAAGCAATCCCACTGTTGTACATGCTTGAGCAAGAGCTGAAGGAGGTGTATGAAACGTACGAAGGTATGGAAGGAAAACGTGAAGCATTTAATTTTGCGAAGTCCTTAGCATGGCGCTTATCTCAGAATACAAGGATTCAAAATAAGATTTTGTCACATGAACATTACATTACTGCCACAATTTTGGATCCACGGTACAAATTATTTGTGAATAGTAATGCATTAATTCCTTTTTCTAAAGAGGATGTTTCCAAGTACAAAACTGTAATAGCCAAGGAAGCCACTGATTTAGAAAACGAACGGCTCTCAATTAGAGGCCTGCCAGTGCCAGCCCAGGACAGTGCAAGTACTACTGAGCATCCTACAGAGTCAAGGTCCTCTTCACAGCATGCGAGCAGTGCGTTTGCTTCCCAGCAGTCACCAACACAAACAATAACACCAACAGGATCTGATTCATCAGACACAAGCAAAAAAATAGCTGCTTGGTTTCTACAGAAAGGGATGGGGAAGTCCGTTGCTGCCGCAAAGCAAAAAGAGGACGAGCAAACCAGAGCACCAATGAACATTGAGCGGATGGTCCAGGCCTATCTGGATGACACATGGAGCAAAGCCCATTGGTGTATTGGTATAGGACAAGAAGCCAATGGCCACTGCTTAGCAGGCTGGCGATAAAGTATCTAGCTTGCCCTGTTGCAAGTGTCTCTTCAGAGCGTGTGTTCAGTGCTGCTGGTGCCATTGTGACTGTGAGAAGGACCAGTCTCTCGCCCAAAAGCGTGGAGCGGTTAACCATGATAAAAATGAACCAGCACTTGATACCACCAGACTACAAAGTCCGTGAATCACAGCTGGAAGAGGAGAGCGAGTCGGAAGAAATAAGTATTGGGTTACAGGACCTACTTCTGTCAGACGAACCACCAGGGTTTGAGGACGAGCTCCTCTTCCCTGACAACTAGCCCTTGCGGTGCCAAACGTAATCAACATCAACCACAGGTAAGAAGAGAAGTTTCCTGGGAGGTATACTGGAGGAGAGGCTGGTAGTACTAATAGGACAAATATAGCTTTCAGTGAGGGGCACAGCATCTATCTGTTTGCATGTTACACATGTGGTCAGTTAATAAACTATTTCAATCAAACACTGGCCGCTGCCCTGCATCTAGAGTAAACCTTGTGACGTACAACAGTAACCCCACCACAAAACAACATCGTAGCATATCTGTATAAGTTGAAAATAAATAACATTTATTCATGTATAAAAATAAAATCCTCCTATCCCTACCCTAACCCCAACCAATGTCCAAGTCCAAAGAATGTCCCACAAAACTAACCCCAACACCCAATTCCCACCCACCCACAAAAGTATTCAAAAAGGGCCAATCAACAGGGTCCGGGTCCATTACAGCTGGTGGGCTTTAAGGTGTTTGTCCACAATGATTTTTACGCGCTCCTCTAATTGGTCCTCCAGCTGGGCCATCCGGAGGAGAAGTTTTTGCCGAAAAGCACGGCACCTGCATTTGCATCCATTGTGTGTTGGGGTGGCAGATGTTAAAAACTGGCGGTGAGCGGCTGCCTGGCCACGGCGCCGTACTCCTGCAGGTGAAGCCTTGCTGGGGCCAGACGCATTGGAAGAGGCAGCAGCTGCTGCCGCCGCCTCCTCCTCCTCCTCAGCCTCAGCCACCAGCTTGCGGTACTCCTCCACAATGGCCTGCAGTTTCCTTTGCCGGGCCCTGGCTGCCAAATCCTTCCGCGATGGTTTTGAGGAAGGAGTATGAGTATCTATAAAAAAAGAAACAGAATTGTAACTGAAACTCTTCATAATGAATTCAACAGTACATTTTGGCATAGTAGCACTACCAAGCGCAGTACATACAATTGGTGTCTACTTTTAGTATCTATCTAATCTGTCCTCCTGCTTCCCCTGCCTGTAGCATTTGTTGAAGTTTTTTCCGGCATTATACTTGCCCTAGTACTGGGTGGCCTTGAGTACACCTGGTTTCACTTTCACCAGCAACCACCCATGCGTCCACTCCTTCCTTGCCTTGGGTTTCATTGACACAAACTCCGCTCATGATTGTTGCTACCCACTGTATCCATGCACCCATATTCTTTTGCCCAACCAGGCCTGCATTGTATTTCACCTTGCAGTTCTACCCATCCTTTAACAACCCATGTATCCGATTTATATCAGCCATGTGAATGAACCTTACAAAGTATCCTTCTATGGTAGTTTGTCTTATTATTACATCTCTTTAGTCCTTCCTCCTTCCACCCGAGTTAACTTCTTTCCCTTTTTGTTCAACACATCCCTCAGGTCATCTGATCTGACTTTTAGTCTTCTCCAAAAGTTACACAGCTGAGTTGGAGTCTGATGGAAGAGGCTTTGTTTACTCAACTCAAACTGTTAATGCTACAAATGGTGTCTTCTTCAACCATTGTATTTTGTCCAGTACAACTTCAAATTCATAATTTCCTAATAAGTCTCATAGCACAGTGAGGAAAAAAATGTCCCCCATCCATCTAGTAATTCAAATAAGTTGTGAATATAACTTACCACCGCCCACCGCTGAACTTTCCTCCCCCACTGATGCTCCTGCATGCGCCGCGTCCTCTGTCCCCTCCTGGATGGCAATCTCTTCGCCGCTGGCCCCGTCAGCACTGGTGGTTAGTATTGATTGTGCACCTGTAAAAACAAGTACAGCTTTTTAGATGCCTGCACACCGCCCCCTATTTTACTAGTTGTACTTTTTTCACCAGGAAGGAAGATTGAAAAAACAGTTACGTACAACGACAATCGTCGTGACAGTGTAACTTGTCCAAATTGCGTCCAATTTACAGCACTCACATTAGACAGAGTTTTGTTTTAATTTATTAGATGGTCCCTAGGGTCATCTAATCTACTCCTACTATAGTCTTTGGAAAGTTAGCCTGAGCCATATAACCATTTTTTGATCCGTGTCTACTGCTTTGCCCATGTTACCTTGCAGCTTGTTGCACGGTAAGAAAGACACCATTGAGGGCACATGATGAGTCTGCCATACAATTGACAAACCAGTATTGTTAGTCCATAATGTTGCACTTGTTGCCATGTGATGATGATTACTAAAAACTGGCATAGTTGTATTCACTGTCTAACGTGCAACATTTTTCTCATAGGAAGATGAGAAGAGAAGATTGCCTTCTACGAAACAAGGGATTTGCAGAGCTTTTGAAAGATGTCTCCCACAATTCACACATTACTCTATCGTGCACTAGATGTACAAAATGTACAGTATTTAATCATCTTCATTTTGCATGGTGGAGCAGGATGTTTCTCATTGAAATACTTCCAGGTTACAACAATACAAAGCTTGTTAATTATTACAAAAAATAAAGTTTTTGAACTTGCACGTAGACTCTGTGGTATATTTTCAGTGTCTGGGGTGCTGGGGGCTGAAACGAGTGAGTGAGCGAAAGGGTCTTCTACTCTTCTTCTTCTGTTCTGGCGTGGGTTGTGTATTAACATTGGGTATATCTAACTATCTTCGTGTGGGGGTCGGGAGTGGGACAATTGGCTATGACCGAGACACTTAGGTAGGTAGACTAGATGGTCATTGTATTATGGGTTCTTCTGACTGAGTTCTGTGACCAGGGTGTAAGGTCCAACCTCCCTATCACCAACATCAACAACATCCTATTTCCTTCTTGTACATAGTTGTGTATGTGCAGAAAGAGAATAATAATAACCACAACAGTAATAGAAGTATACTAACTGAACAAAAATTAGTAGGTAAACATCTGGTTGTGCATTTTTGTTGGTGGGAATTGAGAGCCTGGAGATTACAGAGGACAACGCAAAAGACAGGAGTGGACCCAATGGCTACAGCTATTCTATCATTCAAAAGAATACCGGTCCTTAACTAAAGAGTGGCCAACAGGGCAAGCTTAGCTACACACAGTCTAATATTAGTAGCACACAGACTCTAGGGGCAGAGGCAGTTTGAAGGAACTGAAAGTCAGGGATGGCATTGGATAGTTACGCAAAATTTGGAAAACAAATGTAAGACCAAAGAAGGTTTTGCTAACATTGAATTACGAAGGACCATTCATAGGTTGGAAAAAATAAGGTGCGTTAAAAAGTTAGGGAAATATAATTGTTAATAATATAAGCACTGTAGGACTTACTGGGGCCAGCAGCAGGATCCGCGGTAGAGAAGCGCTCCTCCTGTGGTTGTCCCGCCAACTCGGACCCCGTCTTCTTCTTGCCCTTCGGTGGTGCTGATCATGTAAGAAATAATAAAGAAAGAGAAACATTAAGTGCTGTGAAACAAAGACCTCATTCAAAAATCCTCTCAAACATTTTATGGAACAACAATTCCAATAAAATTGACTTCGAAGTATAAATGACTACTGGCTTGCAAGATCCACAGACCGTCTACTTATAGAACACTAATCAAATGTGCCATAAACATTCTGATTGCAGAATACTAACGAAGTCAGTACCACCTGACCTACACCACCTATTCAATAATGCAGATGGGCCAATTGGTCAGTACGTTGGCATTTCAATTATATTTTTACCCGCAAACATTACTTATTCATCAAAGAATTCTACACAATACTTGTACTACTATAATATATATTAAATTATTAATATTACTAGCTACTCACCAAGCCCCACGACTTCAACACCTATCAGGTCCAACAGGTCCTGCTCCCTGTCTAGGATGTCTGCCCACCGGTGGGCCAGCTGCTGGTGGGTGCGCCGGATTTCTGAGCGACGGTAGACTGCCCGGCGCACCTTCGCCCACCGCCGGTGACGCTCCTCTGGCAGGTAACCAGACCCTGGCCTGCCGCCTGCTGCCAAGGTCAAGGGGAGGTGGCGCTGGATGAAAAAAACAAGGGCGGCCACCTCTGCCTCCCCGAAAAGATTCCGGGCCTTCACCCCTGATGGGCGCATTCTGCCGCAAGGCAGCCGGCTCTTGGGCGCAGGCGCCTTGCCCTTCGAGCCGGTTCTGCTGCGCCCCTTTGCCATGGTTCTGGGGTGGAGGTGGAGGTTGAAAAGAAAGTTAGGGGGAAGAAGTAGGAGCTTAAATAAAGGAATACAATAAAACAGTAAAAAAGCTAAAAAAAGGTGGAAAAGTAGAAATAAAATGCAAAATATAAACTTAGAGACAGAGAGAGATAGATGATAAGTAAAAAAAGTAAGAAAAACTGTGAAAAGAGGTAAGGATTGAAGAGATATAAGGTGGATAGAAAACTAGGCCCAGAACCATAGCATAGAGTGTGAAAACCAAGATGGCCGCGCCCATCGCGACCACGTGGGTAAGTTCGCGCGAGATTTCACGCGAACACGCACTTTGTCAGTCCAAACAAGTAGTTGTGTTCCCGAACAAGACGTGCACTGCGCGAACGCGTTATTCGCGACCCGGAAGAGGAAATAGGGGGCGCGGGCGGGCGGGACAATTGAAAAAACAAGATGGCCGCGCCCATAGCCCAACCACATGGGTAAGGTCGCACGCTACGATTCCCCGAACACGCAGACAGCGCCCCGACCACGCACTACGTGCTCCCGAGCAAGAAAAACGGCTCGCGAACGGGACCAGCAGGCTACTACGCATGCTCGCGAAGCTACGCGAAGCTCGCGTAGTGCGAGAACGTCTTCACGTAGCTTCGCGTAGCGCGACTACGCGCACTACGCCCACCCCTAAAACATGTGTTTTTGCAATGTAGAGAAAAGTGGCCTTTTTAGCTTTGAAGATTAATAGAATATGTTTCTCTCTTTCCCAGCTCATCCCATATAATCTACATTCACTATTTCTGTCTTAATAGACTTTGACTTGTTGCATATTTTGATGAATATTTTCAGTTAAATAACACCTCTTTTTATAATGTGTGTGAATTAACAAATACACCAAACACTACACAGGGGACTAAATGTTTTTTGCATGAAAAGCTATCTAAAACACTAATGCATGTTGCTGTGTGCGCTGTATTAACTGTGTGTGTGCTTTTAAATTTTACACTAAATGCATGAAAATGCTATGTTGCACATTTATTGTGCATCTTGTCATAAATAATAGAAAAGCTGCTTGAAACTAATAGCTTGGCTAGGTAAACATTTATAAGGGGTATTAGTATGGAGTTGGGAAACATAATGGGCTGATTTACATAAAATTAATATTATCTTTGTGTTTGTTTTATTTTTGGGGCCTACACAAAACATGGCTGCCTGTAAATCCATCAAGGCTATGGCTTGCAATTTAATGAGAAGGGAGCATGCGCAGACTGTGGCAGCTTTCCTCATGACAAGAAGTGAAGGACATCTTGAACTGTAGATTCTTGTGACGGGCCAATGTACCAGTTAGTTAAAAGTATCCATATGATTGAGCTGAGAAGGGAAGGAAGAGAATAAGAATGAAAAAATTTTCTTAGTAAATGTTGCAAATGTTTATAAATGTAGTTATTCATGTATGCTTCTTTTGTTAAAACTGGTAAAATCAGGATTTTAGAATGAGTCAGGGTATTGAGAACTCATGCCATCATGACTGACCAATCACGTACAGGTTTTCCTGAAAGATGCTACATCTTGGTGTAGTCTGCCAGGAGATTCAGGGGGAGGTTTCTTGCTTCCACGTCATATCTTGGCACTGCAGGCCACATTCCTTTAAGGTCTGGTGAAGGGCGGGCTGTCTCCCTCCTTTTTGCTTTTTAGACGCAGAGATGCACAGAGCAGCAACAGATAGAAAGGCTCTTTAGATTTAGATGCTAAACTTTAAGTTTATGTTTTGACTAATTAATTAGGTCTGAAAAGATTTATTTGACTTATGCATTTATTTCTCTTAATGGGAGATTTTTGCCAACTATTTAATTATTGATTAGCTTTGCAAGACTATTTTTCTTAGAAACTCTTTAAGAATTTTGACTGATATTTTGCGCCACATTTGCTTTTCTACGTGTGATGCTTATATGCAGACTGTAATATGTTCTGTATTAATGTTATTTTTCCTGTTTTCCAAATTCTGTAACCTGATTGATATTTTACTAATGAATAAAGGGTCAGAGAAAACTTAACTTTTGACTAGAAAATAAAACCCTTTAAATACTCAACAACTCTCTTTATTGGCTTAAATAATAATTGCATTTTTGACTGGTCATGATTATTTAAATCTCCTGAAGGTAATACATGGTGTGAAGGGCCCAACACCTTTTGAGCGGTAAATTAGAGGTAGCATGAGGGTTTTACATTGAGAAACTACAGAAGAAATTACCGCTCCATCAGTTTTTGGTAAGCAGAGGATGGTCATTATTGATTAGTTTGGTGATTAATGATTATTGATTTCACCATCAACTATTCAACTAATGGACCATTGACCTTAGTAGGGGGGTAAAATAATTGCCCAAGTTAGATAACATGTCCAAGTCCTGATTCCTGACTCCAATGCTCAGAACCTGAAGACTGGCAAAGCAGTACTGGCAGGTGATGCAAGAAGTGGTGTGAGTATCAATAGGGTTGTGAAATGTTGTTAATATGCTAGCATGTATTTTTGAAGTGTTGAAAATATTAAGTTTTTTTTACTGTTGGTGACATTTTGCTCATTTTGAATTGATGGTGTTATTGATTATATTGGTAATTTCATAGGACATAATTTTTGGTTATTGATTACATGTTTAACTCTTCATGTTAAGTTAGTGTCTTGTTCTATGTTGTCTGGAACACGCAGGTATGCACACCTGTGGAATCCCGGGAAGGAATAGCGGGTGGTAAATGGAAGCCACACTGCACTGAGGTTACTCGTCTGTTGGAATAACACTGAGAAGCTAGGTAGGGCTGGCAGTGTTAAATTAGGGACTATTTTCTTTGTGAGTGATTAATAGCAAAGAGTTCGCTGGTGAAACTTTGGTCTGATATCACCTAGAAAGGGTCACACTGAAGGAGTAGCAGGTTCTTCTGAGCTTGATTGACAGCAAAAGGGTTCGCTGGTGAAACTTTGGACTAAATGTAAATGTAAATGTATTTCGATTTATATAGCGCACTAATCACCCAGGGGTCTCAAGGCGCTTGCTTAGGGAACCCGTCCTAGTAATTGCCCAGAGTCGCAGAGTGTGACCCCGTGAGTCGAGTAGGCACCGGAGCGAGAATTATCGAGTCCATGGAATTTTTGAGCCCGAGACCCACCGAGGCGGGGAATCGAACCCTGGTCCACAGCTGATCTCAGCTTCCGGGTCTGCCGCCTCTAACCACTGAGCCACTAAGATATATCCTGAAGGATAAGTCCAAAGAAGTAGCAGGTTCTTCTGAGCTTGAGTGAAAGGTAAGCGGAAGGGATTTACCTGTAGTGTTTGAAGAGTAAAAGGAGAGTCTTACTTTGTGAAGGGTAAGCGGAATGTGTTACTCGCAGTGAATATAAATCTATCCTTTATTTAGCACAACAGACAGAGTAGCGAATGTATTTATGTTGTTGCTAACAGAGTTATTGATTAAGAGAAATATTGCAGTAAGATTTTGTGGAGGGTCAGTGGTAGGAGTAAAACTGACTAAATTTGAGACTGACAGCTTTGGAAAAAATAAATTGCATTGAACTATTGCAAAAATGAAAATGTTTTAAGGTTTAAAGAAGCTGTTAGGAGGTAAAGTGAAAAATTAGTTTTTTATTGGTGATGCTCCTGAAGGAACACCTGTGCATTCTATGTCTACTAATTTGGGACAAAACACATGTATGTGGGTTCACCAATGGTGCAAGATTACTGAAAAAGAAGGTGCTTTGAGGTTTCCAAAAGATGGTACTTTTGAATTGCAAATTATTGACAAATTAAGGGAAGTGTTATGTGAAATAAAGACACCATCTAAAGCTGCACAATTTGAGGCCTTAAGCCTGTGGGAAAAGACAGCAAGAGAGAAAGCAAGTGAGGATGAAAAGGTAAAGCACCAAATGCAGGAGAAGAGAATTAGTGATGATAAAGAGCTTCAAATAAATAATGATTCAGGGGATGAAATAATGGATGCATTGATAACTGAGTGTCCACCACTTTATGTGGTTCCCATGAAAAAGACTGAAAATAGTGCACCAGTAAATACTACAGGGGCTACTGCTTCTGTTGAACAGAGAGAAATACAGACTGAGAGAACTGTGTAGACATTTCAGATTGAACCATTACCTGTTGATTCAGAACTGACAGTGATACTTCCAGGTGTTACTGCTTCAAATATGACTGATTCAGTTCAAGAATTGCAAACTGCAGATGCACAGATAATGCCTAGAAAAAATATGACTGCCCCAATTAATATGGGCCCTACTGAAAAGGTGCAAAGAGCTGCAGAAGGAATGATTATGGCAGGGTTTATTTCAGAAACTCAGAATACACAGATTATTGAACAGAAAGTACACCAAGCACTGAAAGGTGAGGGAAAAATGGTATTTACAACTTCTGCAGCCCAGGATAAAATAAATGTAATTGAAAATGGGATTTTTCAAACCTGCTCTGAGGAAGCAGCAGTAATTAAAATGATAGAGAACATGGGAGAACATATTAACACAGGCCCTGAAAAAGAGAGACAGCTTAGTGTTTTAAATTCAACATGTGAACATGAAGAAATTAACTGTCCCTCCTGTTTAAATCATGAAAATGTGAACCAGTGTAAGGAAAAATAATTAATTTCCCTGAATAAGGAAACAGCTGCATGTGCATTAACTACACATAATGGACTGACGGATTTGGCTCAAAAATATGAAACTGATGGTTCAGGAAGTTGTCCATTTCAGAAAAGTTTCAGGGTATACATGGATGATGAGGCAAATGAGGAAATGTGTTCTTCAGGAATGCCTTCACAATGGAGATGCTGTGGTGAAACATCTGAATCTGATCAAAGTGAAAATAAGAGTGAAAGGCCTCGGTTGAAAAAGTGCAAAGGATTGATGGCGCTCTGTCAGAGTTTCTTGTCGTGTATTTCTATAGGTTCTGAATCGATCCCCCTATGACTGACCCTATTCTGGTTAAACTACCTAGCTAGTTAACTAACAGTCAGACCATGAGGCAAGAAAACCCCCATGATGCAGATACCGTTATCTGACGCAGTCACACTACGGCACAGGAACGTGTTATCTGATTAGGTCATAACGCTTGAGATCTAATTAGACAAGCGACATTCCTCCAGCCCCTGATAAGGCATACGACGTTCTCATAACAAATCAAACCTATGACAACCTGGAAAATCCGTGCGGCCATTGTTTTGATTTCACAGAGAACTTTTGCAAAAGAATGTGCTAACGAGCAAGTCGTATGACATCTTTATTGACGTATCTATGTCCATCCTTACGTCAATCTCGGCACCTTTAAGGTATAAATATTGCCGACCTTGCCCTATGCAAACACACGCGTGGTGACAAGACGGAGCAGCCATACTTGCCGAAGCCGAGAGCAGAAGCAGCCCCGCCTTCCTGACGCGCTGAGAGACGCGCTGCTATCTCAAGCCGAGAGACCCAGCACCGGCGCTTCTGGGCAGCCCTCGCAGGCAGCCTGGAATATCGAGAGCAGAGAAAGAGATACCATTCCTCATTCATCCTAAATTCCAGGTACAGAACTGAATAACCCCTCCTAGAGAATTCTTTAGTTACTCACTTGGCAAAAACAAACTTAACTTAAACTGTAACTTTCTATTCCCGCCCACGCATTAGACTTAGGTCAGGTACACGGGGTAGGCGTATTTAGAAACACCAGTTGAGTACGTTTAGTCAAATGTATATGTGTATGTAAATATATTTTAATCATTTTAAACATCATATGGCTCAGAAACCATATCAATGTTTTTACAGTATTATTTTATACTATTGCTTCTAATGTATGCACTTTACTTAACTATAAGTATTGCAATAATATCGATCCATTTCTCTTGTACGAGAAAAGAGACTGATCAATAAATAACATCTTTTATTGAACACGCCCGTCTCTTCCTTTTCTCTACATTCTGATGAGACTAAGAATGCACGTACTGACTGAGTAAAATAATTGCCTTGTGCTCACACGACTTATGAGATTGACTCTTGATTAGGGGAGAGCAAAGTTGTCATGTTCTATGGTTGTCAGAAACTAAATCCCTTCTTGTCTAATCAGGGGAGTTAATTCCTTCCTTGAACATTCGAGAAAGTTTCTAGCGAACTCTGAGCTTAGCTGGCAAACCCAAAAATTAAGTCTAGTATCGACAGTAGTAGACCTAGTTAACGTCTGGTCTAGGCCTTTACTGCTGTAGGTACTATTCCAATGCGCAGAGCCTATTGGGAAAATAGGAGCTACACTACATGGCGCCCAACGCGTTTGGAAAGGGCGATATAACTAACGTAAGACATTTAGAGTAACTCAGTCGTGCTTTCTCACTCAGACCCCTTTTCCCAATTACTCCAAAGACGTCTGGAGTGGGTGAAAGGTTATTATATCCTCCAAAACCTCGCAGGAGGGAACTCCTATGTATGGTTCTTGGTCTAGTCAACGTTGAAGGATAAAACAGTTCCAGAATATTGTGCATCTAATCTCTGTTTCCATAAGAAACCTGATCTGCAAACAAACATAATACCATCCTGTCTGTAAAATGGCAGAGAGTGATGATGAAAGAGAGGCAATTAGATTAGCTACTGAAATAGCAGATGCTGATGCTACCATGCAAACAGCAGACCCGGATATAATACTCATCCAGGTCGCCAAAAGGAGATCTATAACCTTAAAACTTATAGAAAATGGACTGACACCTAGAGGTGGCACAGTCATATTCGTAATTGAGGCACACGAATATCGGCAGACAGAGGTATACTATACATGGATAAATTTTCCAGCAGCAAATGCTGTAACAAAGTACTTCCACTATTACAAAGTAGAGGAACCTCCTGAAACGTACACTCCTTTCGAGGAGGTGGAAGTACCACTCAAATTCCAAGAGCATTTGCTCTTATTTGATGGCGCCCTAAAACATAACAATCACATTACAAGGCTCGGTCCTTTAGGAAGACCAGGAGCAACGTGGCCGGTCCTAGCCGGATACACACCACATCCAGACATCGAAAGAATGCCTCCAGCAGAGCTGTTAATACAGCTAAAACAACTACTAAAAATTCATAGACAATTAGTTCAGTATGTAATGCGGACTTCAACAATTCAGCCAGCGATTAAACTACCACAGCTGACCCCTCACCAGGGGAACACAAATAAAATTACACCACAGAACATCCAATCCTGCCTAGGTAAAGTTCCAGCTAAACGGGAACAAATACCATTCTGGTTGGCACAGAAAATTACCCAAATAGAGGCGGTGTTTCCTGACACCACCCCATTAGAAAAACACAGGATTCTGACTATATGTCTCCCAATGGGAATCGCACCACACATTGAGGACTGTGACACTTGGGGTACAGTCTTTGCTTCCATCTATACAAAAACGCACGGTGTTCCATCCATTTCGGTGATACCAGATGTGCTAAAACAAATTCAAGATGAATACGGTCCAGAACCTGCTTTAACTCTTGGTATGAAATTACTGAAAGACTTCAAGCAGGTCTCGGCTATATTATTAGCCAACATAAAAGGTGAAGCAGCAAACGTGGCAATCCGCCAGAGGTTAAAAGAGACAGATATAGCAGACCAACCAGCTGAAATTGCCAGAATCATAGAAAAATCCTATGAAGAACTAGGCAGAGATAGTCTAGGTGGAATACCAGTAAAACCGCAACTGACTACAAGTCCAGAAAAAATGTTTTTTAATAATAATAATAATTCACCAAAAAAGAACTGGGATGGGAACAAACAATCCAATCCTAAAGAAAAGAAATTCCAGTCCAGAGGAAGGTCTCCTAGGCGAAGAGAGAAATCTCCAAACCCGAGACAAAGGTCACCCCAGAGTGAACCCTCTGGGAATAGATATAACCTTAGAAATAGGGATAATATTAAAAAACCTGATAGATATCAAGACATTGATACACGTCCCTCTCAATCTTTTCAGAATTCCTCGCAGAAATCGGAAAGAAGAGGACGATCAGAAGAGCACGCCAAGTCCAAAGACAAGGAACCTGCTCAACTGAAAAAGAAATCACAATTTCCAAAAAAGAAGGTAGCCAGTATCAAGGTAGTTAACAATGCCGAGAATACTGAGGACACAACTGAAAAACGGAGAGTGGGCTCAGACAATGCTAGACAGCGCAGCAGAGGTGAGCATAGCTCGCAAAGTCCTTATGAATCATCTGGAGACAGTGGACACGAATGAATACCTTCAAGTGGAAACTGCAGATACCAGAGTTAGCAAGCCCCACAAAATATACGAGATAACATTACGTATAGAGGGAGATAAGACTAGGAAAATAAGGGGACTATTTTGGGATAACCTCTCCAAGGGTTATGACATCCTTCTAGCTGAAAAAGACTGGCCACCAGAGTTTGTCAGGGAGTGCCCTCATGGCGAAGAAGTAATTATGCCTGCCTTCTCGAATCAAATGCCGATTCATAAAAAATATACACTTGCTAGAAAGTGGGCAGTGGCCTTAGCACCTGCTTTATATAAAAATCATGTAGGATGGGATGAGGATTCTCCTCCTCACAAAATCCAGTTAAAATCACAACCAACTGCACAAAGGCAGTACCCAATTAAGCAAGAAGCTAAAAAACAAGTAAATGAAATACTAGATCAGCTAGAATACCAGGGGGTGATTGAAACTTGCACCTCACAAATGAACAATCCTTTGTTTCCGGTCTCCAAACCAGACAATTCATATCGCCTAGTTTTGGATTACCGACACCTTAACACATGTTGCAAAACTTTTGCAGTGCAAAACTCACACAGTGCTGCACTAATGAATAACATAGTGCGCAAAAAATACAAAACAACCTTGGACATCTCCAATGGATTCTTTTGTCAAAACATAGCACCAGAGAGCAGATATTTAACAGCTTTCTCAGTAAATGGCACTCAAAAACAATTCTGTCGGTTAGCCCAGGGGTACAAGAACAGCCCGGGGGTATTCTCAGCGAGAGTAACAGAATTACTACAACTATATGATGATGAAGCATTATCTTATGTCGATGACATTTACTTAACAGATGATGACTTGGAGACTCACTTGAAAAGAGTGAACACCATAATACTTGGTTTCGCTGCAGAGGGTTACAAATTCAACTTCAAAAAGTCCAGAATTGCCCATCTGACGGTCCTATTCTTAGGATATGAGCTATCAAGTGAAGGTAAAAGCCTGGCAGACAATTTCCTAGAGAAATGTGCCGTTATCCAAGCTCCTAAAACACTAAAAAACCTACAGTCAATTTTAGGCTTCCTAAATTTCGGAAGAACATACATTGCAAATTACGCAGAAAGGGTGAAACCCCTTTACGATCTAATTAAACCAGACTTTAAAAGATCCAGTTGGACTCAAACACACACAGAAATTTTGAGATCCTTACAAACAGACATGCTAATTAAGACAAAATTAGAAACCCGTGATAATACACGCAACCTTGTGATCCGAGTCATCCCAGGGAGATGCGGATTCACATACCTGACCTCTAATGAGGGAGAAAAGGTACCAATTGCATTCAAATCACACTTGTACACTAAGGCTGAAATGAAATTTAGCCCAACGGAAAAAATTCTTACAGCAACACAGACAGCTATAGCAAAAGAACGAGCCCTGGCACAAGGTAAACGAATAATAATCGTGACACCAATACCAGCCTTAGAGGCGGTAACAAAGGCAAGCATTCCAAATGCTAAAGCACTCCATCCAAGATGGATACAATGGGCTAACTCTCTTGCTGCAACAGACGTGATGTACGAATTTGATCCTTATTTAAAAACACAAGAATTTCTCCAATATGAATTTGAATGTCCTCCGCCAACCGAAATTCTGCCTCTAGATGACTACGGCTGTATAATATATACAGACGGATCAGCACAACCCGCAGTAGGGGGTAAACAAGCTTACAGTGCTGCGTGCGCGATTGTTAAAGGTCGTTGGCACGAAGGGAAATTTAAACCAACCCTCACTAAAACACAATCCCTAGGTGATTGTACAGCTCAGCGAGCTGAATTACTAGCATTCAAGATGGCGCTTGAAAATACCGATCGAGAATTCCCCACGCTCATAGTGTGCGATTCGTATTATTGCGTTCAATCTTATAATGAATACTTGCAGATCTGGCTTCAGAATGGTTTCAAGGATGCGAAAGGTGGCACAATCAAGCATAAAATGCTCTGGGAACAAGTAGCTCTTTTACAAAAAGAACTACCAAAGACTCACGTGATACATACACTGAGTCATCAACGTGATGGCGTTCACGTTGCAGGGAATTCATTGGCTGATGAGGCCGCGAAGGCAGCTGTGCAAACGGCTTCCGTAGCTGCCGTCACCCGGTCAAAAACAAAAATAGACAGCGAAATATTACAAGCTGTCAGCGCTTCAGAAAAGGATTCGATAGAACCACTCCCTAAAGGCTTTCCAGTAAAATACTCATACATAACTGATACAAACAATGTTCCTTTTGCTCGAATCCCTGGAGTGGGGGATAGGGCAATTCCAAACATGGAACATAGGTTAGGACTGATAATAGCGGCACACGAAGGGCTTGCTTCTACCCATGCTGGCGTCTCAGCCACTGTATCATTATTAAAACAGAGATATTGGTGGCCACAAATGAGAAGACAAACAAGGAACTATGTTCTAGCATGTGAAATATGTCAAAAAATGAAAGTATCAACTGTGAGACGTCCAGCACAGACGCCCCTTCTAATCTCGGATAAACCATTAGCCTGTGTTTATCTAGACCACTGCGGTCCCTTACAAAGGGATGGTAACTATAAATATATCTTGGTCGCAGTGGACTCATGCACGAGATTCATATGGATGTGGCCCCAGCGAACGGCTGACGCCAGAACTGTTATAAAAGATTTGCGAGTCTTTATCGGCACATACGCAATTGGCATTCTGCATTCGGACAATGGTCCTGCTTTTAGCTCTCGGGCTTATAAGGAGGCCATGGTCAGCATGGGCGTGCAATTGCGGTACTCTTGTCCATTTCACCCTGAGGGGAACGGAATTGTTGAAAGAAAAAAACGTGACATAAAGCAATCTATAACGGCAAAGGTATTAGGTTCGGGAGCTGGGTGGGTCAAACATCTAATAAGTGTCCAACGTAGTCTAAATAACTTGCCAAGAAATTCTCTGAAGGGATTCAGTCCGTACGAATTATTATTCGGAACTAGGATGTTGATCTCTGACCTTGATAGTCAGACTTCAGTGGTAATAGAAAAAACCTTTGATGTCAAAGACCGTTTGGCTATTTTGCAGGACTTAAACAAAACAAGAAAAGACCTGAGCAACATACAGTTGAAACAACAGCCAACAACCACTGAAGAATCACCACCTGTCCCAGCAAGACCTGTCTGGATTCCAAAAGTCGGGGATCTAGTCAGGGAGAAGATCGCGGTAAAGAAGGAATTTGGGCCTTCTTACAGAAAAGCAGTTCCTGTCTTGTCTGTCAACGGGACAAGATCAGTTGTACTACCGCCACTTGCTGGAAAAAAGGAGAACCGAGTTGTATCCATCGACCTGGTAAAACCACAACATGTGGCCGATAACAAACAGTAGGCCAAGTGGACTCCCAATAAGTAGCAGAACACCAAGGTTTGCTACCAGTACAGAGGTCCTAACAAAGAGGCTCATCACATTCGAAACTCCTAAAGAAGAACAACAAGGACTATGCAACAATGCAATAGAACTCAGACCTCTGAAAACCCAAATAAAGACATTTAGCAGAGACACACCAATCTACAATGAAGTTCCAAGTGAAAATGCAAGAAACAAAAATCCTGAACCAATTGGAACAATTGACAGAACTGCATCTGGTTACTTCATCAACTTCGATGATTCCTCTGAAGGTTTCAGCGAACAAAAGACACAGCCATCATCAAAATCCTTTAAAGACAAAGCTAAGGAACTTTTGAAACAACTGAAAGAAACATATCTGGTTACTCCATGGATTGAATTTTGGGTGGGTTTTGGTGCATTTATCCTCATACTTTGGCTCATCATGGTATTTACCTTGGGACGCTTCATTGAGGGAAAATATGCTAAAATGGACACAGCAAGTCAGAACATCAACTTGGTCCTCAAACCACACACATCTTCACACGTCGAGAAACGAGAACTTTCTTCAGAACTTTCTTCAGCCAACTTCACAGCAATTCCAATACCTGGTGGGGTAGCCTGGGACAACACTGACTATGAAATTTATGGTCCGGTCGAGATCCTGAAATATCCACACCAAATCAAGATCTCCTTGAGTGACTTTGCAAAACCAAACTCATTTGCTGATGATTGGGACTTTGAAAGTATAAACAATATGATGTCTGACTTAGTAATGTCTGCTAAATTTACAAAACATGATTATTTGCAAGGTTCTACAAATTATGATAGTATGTATTGCTATAACCATTATGGTAACCATTTCTTGCATAAATCTGCACAACCTAGAAATGTTTCAAATTATAATCAATGGGAACATTGTGCTACACCTCCAAAAGGGAGCTCTAGAACCGTTTATGACAAATATTCATATTTTTGAGGTTTTAACATAACTAATGCTGAAACATTTTATTACAAATTGTCAAACAAGACAGGGATGAAAACCATGATAACCAACACAAAATTGATATATTCAGATTCATTCTTTGAAAAAATGAATACATTTGGATTTGATTATTGGGACAAAAATGTTGATTTGAAAAGTGTTTGGGGTACAAAAGAATGGCAAGTACAGGGTATAGAAGCTTTGTTTAGAGCCTGCATGATCCCAGAACAAATGATATTTTTAAATGACACTGTTCAACAAACCACCTGTCTTGGCTTAGCCAAAATCAAAGATTTAAATAACCTGTCTATTCCAAAGCCAACAATGTTTAGCAATAACTCTGATACAGATGAAGAAATAGACATAAGCCATATACTTAACCAAAACAGAACACATCCTGATTGGAAACAATGGTTGATCTGGCCCACAGATACAAATAACTGTCAAGATAGATTCCTGAATAAAACACAGGGTTTCAAAATGACCAGGCCAGACCCTAGATATCCTCAAAGACATCACCCAGGGATAATAACAACCTACAGTGTGGGCAAATTATGCCTTCAATGGCTACAATCTTCCACACTGCCTGAAATTAAGCAACACCTAACTTTACTTACTGATGGTGCTGACTTGCGTGATTTCATACTGGGACCACGCAAACAGCGTCAAAAGCGTTTCATAGCAGCCTCTGTATATGCAGCATACAATGAGGCCTGGAAGGTTACTCAAATTGAAACAGCAGAGAGAATACGTGAAATTGATCGTATTAATTTGGAAAAATCACTTTCTGTAGTGGACAATGGGTTAATGACTCTGTCCTCCAGAATATTTTCATTGGACAGCATTGTGTCTTCAGCAATCGATATATTATCGCAAGACTTACTGTTATTACAACATGGTCAGTCACAATTGCGCTCTATTGTACAGCTTGGCTGGACGTTACAAAATCTGCGTTCAGGCTATGTGCCTTGGCGTTTAATCAACACAACGTCACTATTCCAAATCTTAAACCTTACTGATAGACAAATCGGTATGGCGCAGAAGGGTGCTGATTATACAATCTTGAGCATTGAAAAACTAGAAAGATTACCAATGACAATGTCAGAACGACCTGTCAGTGAATGGATAATCCACGGAATCATAAATATTCCAATCTCAACCTTCAGGTTTCAATACTGCCAAAAATATATACAGGCTGGCATTTACAAGAAATTGGGAAAGGGGTACCTTAAAACAACTTGGAACCTGCCCTATTCACATGCATGTGTCAGTAACAAAGGACAGAAAGTGTTTCTTAGTGGCAACAATTGTGCTATGTCACTAAGCGGCACGCTTCTGTGTAACGGTATTAGTTTGCACGGAGCCTGTGAAGGGAATTCATACAACCTTTCATGTCACCAGCAAGGCGCACCTGCAACTGAAATAGAACCATTCTTTCAAAGACTCTATAATGGGAGTTACATTCTTATTGTAGACCGCAGATGTTGTAGTCTTATGCCCGGGACTCCTTATCTCGTCACCACGACGGCGAAGGTCAAGTGCTGTGGACGTTCTTTGTTCCCCAGCTCCTTACCAGACAGGGAGGCAAGGGCATGGCCCGGTTTGAAAATTACTTCTATTCGAATAGACACTTTAAGCAGAATGAAAACAGTGCTTCTTCAGACGCCTACAAGGCTCACGTCATCTAAAGAAACGTATGATCTACAAGTCGCAAGGACGACTGCAGAGATACATACATTATTATCAACTAATTCCCCCGTACATTTCGCGGAAATCCTGAGCGAAATCTTAAATATTTCTGATACCACTGGGGTCTCAAAGGTATTTAAGACAGTATTTTCGATGGCATTAACACCATTCAAAGCCATACTGGGTATTTTTCCAGATTTCGTCCATTCGATTTTTGGCGGACTTCCCCTGATCCTGGGACTAATTGCAGGAATCCTATTCCTAGTCCTTATTTTTCGTTATGGCAACCCATGTCACAGATCAAACTCTCGCGACAATGGAAGATACGATCCTAGCCATTGGATACCGGGACCGGATATCAAAAATCCTGGGACTCTCCCGGCTTAGAGACCTAAACATGACTTGGTTTCTATCATTTCGACCAATGTGGCAAAGGTGTGTTTTACCTGTACTAAGGTGTCTGCTATGCGGAGAAGAATGCGCGTTAGACACCTGTCTGACGCTACAATCGGATGCGCCGGTGGATGCAGATACACTGTTGGTTCCTACCAAGGTTCACGCACTGTGCTGCCCTCAAAGGCTGCCAATTCTGATGACGGCATTCCTGGAATCTTCACCACTACGATTGAAGAGTAGTGAAGTTCAAGATGAAAGCAGCATCGAACAGGTACGACCTTCTGTCAGCAATGCAAATCAGAATGTCAATGGAGACAATCATGCGCACGAATGCATGGTTACCCCTATTTCCGACTTAGTGGAACTTTCCCATGAAGCTGTTGACAGTTTTTTCGAAAGCCTGAATGATATGATGTTCTCTCCGGAACAGAAATAGAGACTTTTGAGTAAACTCGCACACGGCGTTCCCTGAATTCGGCCTTCAACCTTTAAAAATAAAGTCACATGAACAATTACAATCCAGTTCACGGACAGCAACTTTTTTCAGCAAGCCCTTAAAATATTTTTCTATATATTTTTTCCCCGGGACATTGATCTTCTGCTTAAAGTAAGAAACTATTCCTAGAGAACTAAGATTTCTATTTTTAGATACTTTATAGACTTTATATAGACTTTAGCTGCCCGCTGGTATGTTCACAAATATTTTATTATGTGATGAAATGGTCTCGACCTTCCTTTCTGTATAGCTATATTAAGAGCCATTTCATGTGTATTTCTCATATACCAAAAAGCAATAATGCATTACAATGCGTGTTTACTTTTGCATTTAATTCATAGCTTAAGTGCGTACAATATATATGACTGCAATTTTTCAGTATATTTGAAAATTTCGAAATGCATTTATGTATTTTGGGGTGGTAAGGTATACACTATACTCTATAGTATGTTGTACTATGTTATACTATGCATAGATTAGTAGATATGACCATAGTTAGCGTGGAGTGGGTGTCGTGTATTTCTATAGGTTCTGAATCGATCCCCCTATTCCTGACCCTATTCTGGTTAAACTACCTAGCTAGTTAACTAACAGTCAGACCATGAGGCAAGAAAACCCCCATGATGCAGATACCGTTATCTGACGCAGTCACACTACGGCACAGGAACGTGTTATCTGATTAGGTCATAACGCTTGAGATCTAATTAGACAAGCGACATTCCTCCAGCCCCTGATAAGGCATACGACGTTCTCATAACAAATCAAACCTATGACAACCTGGAAAATCCGTGCGGCCATTGTTTTGATTTCACAGAGAACTTTTGCAAAAGAATGTGCTAACGAGCAAGTCGTATGACATCTTTATTGACGTATCTATGTCCATCCTTACGTCAATATCGGCACCTTTAAGGTATAAATATTGCCGACCTTGCCCTATGCAAACACACGCGTGGTGACAAGACGGAGCAGCCATACTTGCCGAAGCCGAGAGCAGAAGTAGCCCCGCCTTCCTGACGCGCTGAGAGACGCGCTGCTATCTCAAGCCGAGAGACCCAGCACCGGCGCTTCTGGGCAGCCCTCGCAGGCAGCCTGGAATATCGAGAGCAGAGAAAGAGATACCATTCCTCATTCATCCTAAATTCCAGGTACAGAACTGAATAACCCCTCCTAGAGAATTCTTTAGTTACTCACTTGGCAAAAACAAACTTAACTTAAACTGTAACTTTCTATTCCCGCCCACGCATTAGACTTAGGTCAGGTACACGGGGTAGGCGTATTTAGAAACACCAGTTGAGTACGTTTAGTCAAATGTATATGTGTATGTAAATATATTTTAATCATTTTAAACATCATATGGCTCAGAAACCATATCAATGTTTTTACAGTATTATTTTATACTATTGCTTCTAATGTATGCACTTTACTTAACTATAAGTATTGCAATAATATCGATCCATTTCTCTTGTACGAGAAAAGAGACTGATCAATAAATAACATCTTTTATTGAACACGCCCGTCTCTTCCTTTTCTCTACATTCTGATGAGACTAAGAATGCACGTACTGACTGAGTAAAATAATTGCCTTGTGCTCACACGACTCATGAGATTGACTCTTGATTAGGGGAGAGCAAAGTTGTCATGTTCTATGGTTGTCAGAAACTAAATCCCTTCTTGTCTAATCAGGGGAGTTAATTCCTTCCTTGAACATTCGAGAAAGTTTCTAGCGAACTCTGAGCTTAGCTGGCAAACCCAAAAATTAAGTCTAGTATCGACAGTAGTAGACCTAGTTAACGTCTGGTCTACGCCTTTACTGCTGTAGGTACTATTCCAATGCGCAGAGCCTATTGGGAAAATAGGAGCTACACTACAGCACCTAAGTAGTCCAATTTGCATGGAAAGTATGAGCCATACTGATGACAAGCTGATGACAATGAGCAAAGCAATGCTGAAACTGTCCTATTGAATTCTCTTTTCATTATTTTAATTAATTATTTTACAGAAGACTAACTGTTCCAAGAAGCTACTTAAAGATTTCTGCACTAAAACATTTGAGCTTGGCTATATATGATCTGATTACAGACCAGACTTGTGTTTGTCTTAGAAATAGAAGTAACATTGTTGTATGCTCAGCTTTTGCAATAAGAAATGTCACTAGTGAAATTAAATATGTGTGATGAATTATAAATCATGTTATTATGATTTGAATCATCAGAAGGGTGGATTGATGGAGCAGATTTCATCTGCAGTCAGGCATTGTTTTATTTTTGTGCTACAGACAGACTGCATTTAAATTGCCACACACATTTTGGTGCAAGTTAAAAACATGGCACATGAAAGTGAGGCCTATTCCGTCTGAAATGCTTTTGCTGAATTAACATGTGTTTTTGCAATGTAGAGAAAAGTGGCCTTTTTAGCTTTGAAGATTAATAGAATATGTTTCTCTCTTTCCCAGCTCATCCCATATAATCTACATTCACTATTTCTGTCTTAATAGACTTTGACTTGTTGCATATTTTGATGAATATTTTCAGTTAAATAACACCTCTTTTTATAATGTGTGTGAATTAACAAATACACCAAACACTACACAGGGGACTAAATGTTTTTTGCATGAAAAGCTATCTAAAACACTAATGCATGTTGCTGTGTGCGCTGTATTAACTGTGTGTGTGCTTTTAAATTTTACACTAAATGCATGAAAATGCTATGTTGCACATTTATTTTGCATCTTGTCATAAATAATAGAAAAGCTGCTTGAAACTAATAGCTTGGCTAGGTAAACATTTATAAGGGGTATTAGTATGGAGTTGGGAAACATAATGGGCTGATTTACATGAAATTAATATTATCTTTGTGTTTGTTTTATTTTTGGGGCCTACACAAAACATGGCTGCCTGTAAATCCATCAAGGCTATGGCTTGCAATTTAATGAGAAGGGAGCATGCGCAGACTGTGGCAGCTTTCCTCATGACAAGAAGTGAAGGACATCTTGAACTGTAGATTCCTGTGACTGGGCCAATGTACCAGTTAGTTAAAAGTATCCATCTGATTGCGCTGAGAAGGGAAGGAAGAGAATAAGAATGAAACATTTTTCTTAGTAAATGTTGCAAATGTTTATAAATGTAGTTATTCATGTATGCTTCTTTTGTTAAAACTGGTAAAGTCAGGATTTTAGAATGAGTCAGGGTATTGAGAACTCATGCCATCATGACTGACCAATCACGTACAGGTTTTCCTGAAAGATGCTACATCTTGGTGTAGTCTGCCAGGAGATTCAGGGGGAGGTTTCTTGCTTCCACGTCATATCTTGGCACTGCAGGCCACATTCCTTTAAGGTCTGGTGAAGGGCGGGCTGTCTCCCTCCCTTTTGCTTTTTAGACGCAGAGATGCACAGAGCAGCAACAGATAGAAAGGCTCTTTAGATTTAGATGCTAAACTTTAAGTTTATGTTTTGACTAATTAATTAGGTCTGAAAAGATTTATTTGACTTATGCATTTATTTCTCTTAATGGGAGATTTTTGCCAACTATTTAATTATTGATTAGCTTTGCAAGACTATTTTTCTTAGAAACTCTTTAAGAATTTTGACTGATATTTTGCGCCACATTTGCTTTTCTACGTGTGATGCTTATATGCAGACTGTAATATGTTCTGTATTAATGTTATTTTTCCTGTTTTCCAAATTCTGTAACCTGATTGATATTTTACTAATGAATAAAGGGTCAGAGAAAACTTAACTTTTGACTAGAAAATAAAACCCTTTAAATACTCAACAACTCTCTTTATTGGCTTAAATAATAATTGCATTTTTGACTGTTCATGATTATTTAAATCTCCTGAAGGTAATACATGGTGTGAAGGGCCCAACACCTTTTGAGCGGTAAATTAGAGGTAGCATGAAGGTTTTACATTGAGAAACTACCAGAAGAAATTACCGCTCCATCACTCTAACATCTGACATTGGTATGAGTAGGGCTGATTGCAGAGGAAAGAGATGTGGAGGGAAGAATGGGAATTGTTACTGAGTTGTGTAATATTGAATAAAAATCATGGCTAACAAACATTGTTTTGTTGTGCTGTGGTGTATCTAGGTCCGCTAACAGAAAACTCTGTTAGATGCACAAGCACAGGTTTCAAAGTCATCTTTTTTTGGCTACACATATAAGCACACAGGCCACACTTTTTGTAAAGGATTCCTAGTTAACCTTTTTGGCCAGATTCTTTTTAGAGACCTCACTTTTCTCGTGTCACCTGAGTACTTCCGATAAGGGTTTTGCAATTTGTTTTTAGGGGAGACTGGGAGGGTCTGCTAGGGCAATGGATGGTTGTAAGCCAGATTCCCTCTAAAAGCAGAGTAGGTTAAAGTCCAATCAGAAATGCAATATGGTCTCTCATTTACCATCCATTCATTATTAGTGCCCTTATGTGTTTGTTATGTGCAGTGAAGAATGCTTCAGAGTTATTTGGCTGGAGGCACAAGTTCATGTACATTTCTCTGCTGCTTGAAAAATACTATGACATGTCTGGAGCAAGCTCTACTTTATGAAGGAATTCAGAAGTTTCTTTTTCCTTTTACTATGTGCAGATAATTTGTGGATGCTGTGACAGGAGATCAGAATGTACAGTTGAGGAAGTATTTTTTGACTTACACGGTGCCAACCCCTAAACAATATGAACTGCCACTGGTGAAGAGACAGTCTAACCCACTAGGGAAACCTACCAAAAAACTCTAATAGGCTGATGTCTCAGAGTGGAAAGAGTGAGTCATGCCAGATACTGCGGAGCTCCACTGATGCCAGATAGCGCCTACCTGTATTGGTCTTGCATAGGCACTAGTTTGTTAGCAGGTTATTGGAGTTTTCAGCATGCTCTCTAGAAGAAATGACTACACTTCCAATTATACATCGTGGTTGAGATAACCTTGGGGCAAAATGAGGTGGCTGTCCCTATCCTAGTAAAATAATAAAACATTGCACTCTTTCCATCTACAAATAAGTAAAAAATGTTTCTGAAATGAGCAAAGCAATGTGCGAACCAGGAATGGGTTTACAGTTATTTGTGTCAACAATGTTCCGTTAGGTAGTGCCCATAGCTGTGTTCTTTACATGTATTTTATATGGAATGTGGAGAGTAACCAACCACTGCTGTTGAGAACTATGTTAGTTTTAACGCTTGACGTTGGTTTAAATTATTTATGAAATATGTGTGTATTGATACATGTACCTGAGGAGTAAATACAAAAGGCTGCACATACACTGTTAGGCTCTCAAGGAACTTCAGTGAGGTGTACTGAGGGCAAATTAGGTTTATATTATCTTACTATCGCTGTTTACCATATCAAACTGAACATGCAATGTCATGGAGAGCAGCTTGTAACATGGCTGATTCCTGTTCCTTCTTGAAAAGCTATGTGTACGTACATTTCAAAATAGTACAGTGTCATCATGCTGTTAGGCTCATTCTCATGTAATAAATATTTGTAAAACAGTTTCTTTTCTAAGCAATAACGGGTACTACTGGCAGTTTAGTTAAGGACAGTCCTGACAAATCAGCCGGGGAAAGTCTTTTTTAAAATCTTTATTAGCATCACTGCCTTTATTTTGATGATACGAAAGACTGCTGCCTCAGCATGTCTAGTGAACTATAGCTCATTAGGAAAGATGGGCCTTGCAGAATGGATCAACGATATGGCCTTGATTGCAATTGCTGAAACCGTTTCTGTCCGTTTTTTTCCAGTACAACTGGATGCATGCATGCTGGGCCAGTAAACACTACCTGCCCAGAAATAACATGAAGAGATCAACCCTCAGATTCATTAATGCCGCATTCTGCGAATTCCAAATTGCGAAAATTACCGAATCGCAATTTAGAATTCGCAGAATGGGATTCATGTAGAAAAGCGATCAAAATAAGCGAATCGCAATCGGCCGCAATTGCCGTTTGCGATTTTGCCTATATCGCCAACAAATCGCAGAATCGGCCTTTTTCCGTGTTGAAATTGCGAACTCGCAATTACCGAAATCGCTAATTGCGATCTTGCTAATTGCGAGATCGCAAAAACGGGAAGTCGCATTTCGAGCACAATGATGACATCACAACCAGGAAGTAGGCAGTTTCCTGCCTCATTCTGCTCACTGAGCCTGAAAGTGGAAGCAGCACTTGCCAGAGCTCCACAACAGAGCTCCTGCAGCAGCAAACCAGGAAACAATCAACCCCAGAAAATGTCCTAGGAAGCAGCAGGGAGCAGTGCCCCTGGAAGAAAAAGGAAGATCAAATTTTCCGAGCAGGAACTAGAATATTTAATTGAGGGAGTCACCAAGGACCATGACCGGCTCTTCAGGAAGGATTCAAGGAGGGTGCCTGAGGCGGACAAAAGGCGCATTTGGCTGCGCATCCGCGCTAAGGTCAATGCAGTGGGAGTGACGCAGTGCTCCATTGACGAACTCAAAAAGAGGTTGTCTGACCTCAGAGGGCGTGCAAAAGAAAGAATTACAGAGAGGTTGGGGGAGCAAACTGCAACCGGAGGAGAGCCCACCGTACCACCCAGCACCCCACTGGAGGACCTTGTTGAGGATACCCTGAATCCCCAAGCATGCATGGGGTTCCCCCGGCTGGACTCCTCCCGACCCACCCAACAATCCCAAGGTAAGTGCCATGCGACTGCGACCCTGTCCCCTGACAATGGCCATGACTCCAGAGTTAACCATTAGAAAACCCCAGTCATGCAGGCCATGCACACCAGAAATGCCCAATTGCATTGTGGGACTTGTAGTGTGACCACAATTTCCAGATAGCCCCATACAGCCAGACCTGTCAAGTGAGAGTCATTCCTAAAGCCAATCAGGGAATGCTAGCCTGCATGCATGTAGCAACCTCCCATGTGCAAGAAACATGTCATTAATCACGGTCCCATTTACATCACAGGTGGCACAGAACAACCCAGCTCGGACAGTGAGGCCCTACATATTGACGACAACCCCGAGGACACCGAGGAAGAGGGCTGTCCTTCACACCAACCAGGACCATCACAGGCAGCACCAGCAGTAGTTGTATCACCACCAGCCCCTGTGGACAGTGCCACCCCTGCAGCCACATGCGCGCCACAACCAGCCGGTGTAACACCCATGGCAGTGGCACAGGCCACAACAGTTGCAGCCCGGAGGCAGACAAGGCGCACAGCCACTGTGCGATCACAGTCCAGTGGACTGGTGAGGGAGCAGTGCGACACAACAACACGCGCTGGCAGGGGGGGAAATATCCGGGATCCTGGCCTGTCCATTGAACGTCGCATGCGCAGAGTCCATCAGAAGCAGGCACGTCACTTGGCTGCCATCCACCTGCAGCTGCACAAGACTGCACGTAATGTGGGACACCTCACTGACAGCATGCAAATCATGACCGCTGCTGTCCAAGAAAACACCCAGGTCCTGTTGTCCCAGCAGGATGTCAACCGCCGCCGCCACCGCCAGCTGCTGACCCCTCTGTCAGCTTACACACGCTCCAATCACATTATCGGGAATGCCACCTCCCAACTATTGCGTCGCTCCCTAGCGATGCAAATTCAAATGGTGCAGTGCTGCCAGGACATCGCTAGGGCACTGGAGCAAGTCACCAAAGCAGTGCAGGGTCTGCAGGCGACTGGCCATGGACCAGCTAGTGGGGGGGATGATGCCAGTGAGGGCAATTCCAGCCAAAGCAGCCTGTCATTGCCGCTGGTGACGGTACCCTGCCGCAGCGCCAGGCCCACTGCAGCCTCACGGGCTAATGCTGAGGTGGAGGAAGTAGAAAGGCGACTGGGAGCGTCTGTCCAGAGGCGCCACTGACTCTTCCTAATGTACCTGCAGGGCCATGCTGATGATACAAGCATGCCCTCATCACAAACATGGGGATGTATGAGTCAATACAGCTCTCATGCAATGGAAAAATAATATGACTACATTATTGTGAAAACAACAATAAGGTTTAATATGCACAAGTTAATCCGACTCATGTCATTATTTCATTTGTCATGCATGAGTGAAGTGTTGGGTGAGGGGAGTGGGTGCACTAGAAACAATTCATTGTGATTTGGTTGCGGCGCCTGTGTCCTTCAGCAGGATTCTCCCCCGTGCATGATGCACATGTGCAGGTGGGCGGGTGTCCCCGTCCGACTCACTGCCATTAGATCTCTACAGGTATCCTCCGCTTGGTAGCAATGTTGTGGAGTATTGCACACACGGCCACGATGCGGCAGCAGACTTCAGATTGGTATTTGAGTGCCCCACCAGTCTTGTGTAGTATGCGGAATCGCTCTTCAAAAGCCCAAATGTCCGCTCAATGCAATTTCTTGTGCGGATGTGTGCAGCATTGTAACGCCATGGCTGTGGTGTGGCAGGGTTGAGGCATGGGGTGAGGAGGTACTCACGGAGAACGTAGGCGCTGTCACCTGAATTAAAGGAGAAGAGGGTGAGTGCCTGTTATGCGCAGCTACATGGTCGCGATGTACTGTTTGTTGGCATGTGTACTTACCTAGAAGGTGTCCTTCGCCAAAGTCTCCCCAGGCCAGTTGTGTGTGCATGCCGCTGTGCAGGAATATGAAGGAGTCATGTGTGCTCCCCGGGTATTGTAGCACTATGTCCGTGATGATTGTCTTAGCGTTGCAGACCATCTGGATATTCAGTGAGTGGTAGCACTTGCGGTTCCGGTACATGTATTCTGTTTGTGCTGGTGGGCAGATGTGGATGTGGGTACAGCCAATGCATCCAATGACATGGGGCAATTGCGCAAAGTTGTAAAAATCAAGCTTGGTTTGATTCAAGTCCTGTTGGGTGGTCGGGAATTTGATGTAATGGTGTAGCCGGGTCAGCATGGCCTCCAGGAAACTGTTTAGGCAGCGTGACATGGTGCCCTGGGAGATCCCCCCCTGCAATGGCAACTATCCCCATGAAGCTTCCCGAGGCTAGGAGGTGCAGGCTGCACAAGACCTGGACATGGGTGGGCACTGCATTGGTCCTCCTTGTTGGGTGCTGCATCAGGTGGTCAAGGTCCCGGATGAGCTTAGTAATCATTGCCCCATTCAGCCGGTACTTTGAGTAGAGTTGCTCCTCAGTTTGGCCCAGAAGTGTGAGGCGCTGACGGAAAATTCTCTCCTGGATCCTGCGTCTGTTCCTTGCTGCAGCCTGGAACCTTCGCCGCCTAACCACCATGTATAGTCCTGGCATTGTGAATTTCCTCATGCTCCTACTGTGTTTCCTTAAGTGTGTTTGGTCAGGGCCGCACATGTGACTAGTTTTTGATTTTTTTTTTTATGGACTTCATGGTTACCACCTGGTTTGGGTTCTCCTCAATTTGTGCCTCGCAAATTGCGAATTTGTGGATTTTCGCAAATTGGCGATATTTGATGAATTCGGTTTGCGATTTTTTTAGCGAATTCGCTAAGTAAATCGCAGTTTCATTGGGATCTCGCAAATTCCGATTCGCTAAGGGGGTTCCACCTTGATTCTGCGATTTTATTTGCAAATTCTAATTCGCAAATTGTTCATTTTTCCTATCATGAATTGCAGATCATTAAATTGTGATTGCAATAGCTAATTCGCAGCTATTGCAATCGCAATTTTGGATGATGAATCTGCCTGCAAGATCCCTCCGTGGCCTTCCGCTACCTGACAGCTCAGTGCAATGCTGGATTTGAAACACCCGCCTGCTTCCCACACACCTCCCCTCCCGCCACATTTCACAGAGCACTTGTAGACAAATGTCTCGAAACATCGCTTTCATGTTTGCAGCAACAAAAACATACAGTATATTTTCTATACATTGACACGTGGTGAAAGCAGCGATGGCCATGAAAAACAACTGGATCCAGTGAAAGCAGCAGAAACCACGAGCACTCCGTGCAAAGGCGCTGCATTACGAAGGTGCTGCTCCATCTTTAGGGACAAAGTTTGCGTGCATTTCCCGGTGTTCATGTTGCAGTCTCTGTGATTGGAGGACAGGCATTAATGACGTGACCATATTATGATTGATTTATTTTGCCCTGTCCTCCAGTCAGAGAGCTCCTGAGATGTAATTATTTCGAATCCAAAGCGAAAACGTAAACGTTTTGGATTGGAGGCAGCAGTGAGGCAGGTCAATGTGCGACCCCCTTCCAATGACTCCACGCCCCCCCTGGGGGTCGCGCCCCACAGATTGAAGACCTGTGATGTATAAGGTAGTAGTAGCGGCTCCTGGTGGGAGTGCTGTGGGGCGAGGGAGGGGCAGGGTGGGGGGTAGTAAACCACAGAATACGGCAGAACGGAAGTAAGTACATAAATAAACAAACAAAACGAATTACACTGCGCACGCTGCATCGCCATTTGGCTTTGCAGCGTGCACAATGTAATACTTTGGTGACTGCGGTGTGTTTCCAGGCATCTGGAAATGTTGCAGTGGTGATAGAGGTGTTGATCAGGGTGGTGAGTTTGTGGATGAATCTTTGGTTTACGAGGTTGAAGATGTTGTACGGGCATGGGTCTGTGGGAGCTCCTGAGTGGATGGATTTCATGGTGGAGATGGTGTCCTGGATGGAGAGGAGGTTCCAGGTGGTCAGTCTGTGGTTCTTGTCGTTGAGGTGGTGGTGTACCTGTCGAGGAAGTCCATAGGTGTGGGTTGGGGCTCAAAGATTCTGTGTGGGTTGGGGTTTGAAGTTTCTGTATATGGTTGAGATCTTGTCATGGAGACAGTTAGGGAGTTTTTCGCACAGCTCTTGTGAGGGTGTGATATTGTTTTCGCTGACAGCCAGGTTGGAGAATTCCTTAACGCTGTTGAAAAGCTCCTTGGTGTTGTTGGTGCTGGTCTTGAAGCGTGCGGCTAGGGCTGTTTTCTTTGTTGCCCGCAGCAGGTGCTGGTAGAGGTTGAGGGAGTTCTTGAAGGCTGCCCTGTCACAGGTGTCTTTTGCTGGTGTGCCCTCTCCAGCTGTTTGCTGTCTTGTTTCGCTGTTCTGAATTCTCAGGTATATCAGCTTGCCTTTTTAAGGTATGTTCTCTGGATGTTGCTCTTGATGGGGACGATGCTGTTGGTGCAACTGGTGATCAATGCATTTAAGTTCTTCACTTCCTGTTGGAGGTTGGTGGCGGTGGCAGGGTTGGAGATGTTGAGGGCATCCATCCAGCTGTTCTCTGCTATCTTGTTCCACCTCTGGAAGGGGGCACTGGTTGTCTTAGGGTGACGGTGAGGGAGCTGGAGATGCTGAAGTGGATGATGGAGTGATTGGTTCATGTGAGTTCAGTGACGTGACTGTGTTTGGCATGGTTGCTGTAGGTAAAATTGGGGTCTAGTGTGTGTCCTATTGTGTGTGTAGGGTTGTGGATGATCAGGATTAATTCAAGGCTCCTTATACTGTCGAGGAGTTGTGCACTGTTGTTGTCCTTGGGGTTGTTGATGTGGAAATTTAAGTAGCCGAAGAAGATGTAGCCCTTGGAGTCTAAGGCTAAGGGCGGAGCTAAGTCTGCAATGGTGTTGCAGAAAATGGAGCGTGGGCCTTGGGATTGATATGCAAAGTGCCCCAGATGGTTGTCTTGTCGTCCGTTTGGAGCTTGAAGTTGAGATGATTCATGGTGGTGTTGTCGGTGGTGATGAGGCTCTGTATGGTCTATTTGTGGATGATGGCTGTTCCTCCTTCCGACTTGTTGGTGTGGTCCTGGTGACGGATTTTATATCTGTAGGGGATTGCTGTGGCACTGTCTGGGGTAGATGTGGAGTTGAGCCAAGTCTCGGTGAGGAAGACATTGTCAAATGCAAGGGTGGCGCTGAGGTCTCATAATTCAGTGGAATGCTTGCATAGTGAACATGTGTTGAGAAGGGTATATGTAAGTTGAAATTACAGATATGCAGAAACCTAGAAACTGGCATGCATGATAGTTTGGGTGCAATTAAAGACATGTCCTGGCATGGTAAGCATTGAAGGCTCCCCCAATGCCAGAAAAAAAGTTAGATGGGCCTTTGAAACATAGCCTGGGTGAAGTCTAATGCAACTTTACTGGCAATTGTTTCCTGTCTGTGTTATCAGTCCAGTGTTACCACATCTGTAAAAAAACAGGTGGGGATACCCATGATTGGACAGAACTATTTTTTGTGCAGTAATTCCTCTTCACTAGTAATGAGGGGCTTGGGGTTTGTCAAGGTAGGTATTGTAGTGCTGTTGGTACAGGATTTATGATAGAGTTATTCAACCTGGTGCCCTTCCAGATAATCTGATTTAAAGCATTGGTCAATTGAGAGAGTTACTGGAGTGAGTAAGCGTAGTAAACACACGTCACACTGGGATGACATCCTTGTTTGGAACTTGTTATGATCTCAAGTCCCACTGGAAGCAGTTATTGAGGCAGGGGGTGAAGTCAATTTTTATGCTGGCCTTGAGTCTCCTATGTGTTGACCCATTTGGAAATCATAAACCTGGTTATGAAAGTCTAGCATTAAGAGCATTGATGCGGTTAACTTTACGTTTGTTAAGTCAAAAAATACATTCTTTGGGACAGCATATATTTCAGAGTTAATGCTATGTTTATAATCAAAGACCTGTAATTCACAGTATTTAGATGAGAAATCCCCATAGGGTTACATAGGTGGAGAAATAAAGGAAGCGTCTAATACTCCCTCATATGTTCTCCTCTTTCCAGTCCTTACTGTGCGAGACAGCCCCACCCCAGACAGACGGAATATCACACTATTTCTTTTTTGCTTCTACAACTATTATGGCGCATAACAGGGCTCCTTCTCTTCCCAACTCCTGGTCACCTTCTGCCTCAGATGAGGTAGGATTGCTGCTATTGTTTACTATAAAATGCTGTTTTTGTTAACAACCTTATCAGTACACTCAGTGAATGGTGTTTATCCAGCTCCCCTTGCAGCCATGCTGCCTGCTCATGGGCAGAGCTGGCACCTGCAGCCATGCTCCCTACTCATGTGCAAGGGTGACACAAGTAGTTCTCAGTGCACGGGTCACCTGCACCCAATGGAGTGAACTTTGTCATTGTGAAGGCTGAAGGTTAGTTTAAGGCTTCTGGTTCTCATGCAGGGTGATAGTTGATTGCTTAGTAACCAGTGTAAATAAGGAAGTTGCGGCTTTAGCGCAACTCAAGTTGCTGCAAGGATGGGGGGCAAGAGGTTGCAGAAGCAAAACAATGAAGAAGAGCAATAGGAGGAAGAGGAAATCCTCCACATCTCTATAAATGAACTCCTGCAGAGGATGAAGAAGGCAGTGGACACTGTAGTAAATGAGCAACAGGCGAAAAATTAGAGGTTGGACCTGATTAAGTCCAGGGCAGGTCTCCAAAGGGGAAATAAGTCGAGGGGAAAAGTTTTCAGGAGATGCTGGTCTATATCCGTAGAATTTTAACAAAAGTTTTACCTCTGACACCATAAATGATACACTCTTATTTTGAGAGCAGGAGTCCCTTTTATTGACTCTACTAATCTTATTGCTTTTTTACTTTCTTTATATACAATTTTTTGGTTAGGTATGCTTGCAATCTATACACAGAAACTTATTGACATATCATGTCTCAAATTTTTGCACAAAATATATACACTGAACAGTATTTACAAATAACAAATAAGTACAAATTTATACATATATTCAAATCACAAGCAATGAAGCGTGCTTTTCCATACTTTGTCCATATATCAATTCTTCTGGTAAGCGTCCTACTTTATTGCCAGGGTTATGTTATTTTTTGCTTGGCAATACCTAGTACTTGGTCCTTTTAGCGTTAGGAGTCTATTCTTAGAGAGAATCTGGGTGGGCTCAGAATGTCTGGCTCCACTTGTTCATTTAAACAATGTCTTTCAGATGTGTTATACTCTAATCCTCTATAAATGATGCCAACGCGTTTCGACCTTTATATTTGTGGACCTCTTAATTTGTGTAAGGTCTTCCTCAGGGCACGATCAATATAGTGTAGGACACTTTTCAATTTCACTTATTGTTCGAGGCGGGAAAACGGGGGGGTTGTGTGAACAAAGTGTTCGGGTTTTTCTTAAACTGAAATGTTGTCTCTTATTCGGATCTGGTGGGTGGAGTATCTTGTTTGTCACTTTGTTCGGCCGTTCTCGCTCTTGTTTTGTGTGAGGGTTTGTATTTCTGTGTAGAATCGACATGGCCCCTTATGTGCGCTCTCGGCAGTGCCCGTGGTCAGGGGATAACATTTGTAAACAAGTCCCAACTCCAAATGCAAAGCAATCAAGACCAAGGTCAGAAATGACTACATGGATGTTGGGGCAAGACTGAGGAATTTCCTTCATTGATTTACTTGCTACATAATAGATCTTTGGGTGCAATGTATGATAAGGAAGGATACTGAACCTCCATTTAAGAACTCTCCTCCAAACAGTTGCTTCAGGCCTACTCCGTTAACAAGAAACAGAGGAAAATGAGAGTCAAATTTATCAGGGATCCAAAAGTCACTGCTAAAAAGCAATAGCTACAGTCCCTCCAATCAGGAAAAAGAAGGATTTTATTCAATCATTCTTCTGTTGCTGAAAACAGGCAGATCATATTTGTGGATTTTAAGTGTTTGGAAAAGTTTGTCATGGTAGAGGCCTCTCTAATGATTTCTCTGCAAACAATCATTCCCTTGGTTCTCAAAGGCAATTTCAGATCACCTCTAGTCCTGCTAGACACCTACTTTCACGTGCCAGTTCATCCAGAGAGTCAGTAGTATGTCAGATGTGCAGTGGAAGGCACGCATTATCAGTTACAGGCCTTGCCCTTTGGTCTCTCAACATCGCCAAGAATTTTTATAAGGGTATTGGCTTCGATGGTGTTAGTCCTTTAGTTAAGGGAATGTCCATATTTCTTCATCTTGATGACTGGTTAATATGTGCTTCCTCAAGTGGCTGTGCAGACAAAAACCAACCTTCTTCACCGCCTATGCTTCATCTTAAATATCCAGAGGTCTTAGATGATTCCATCTCAAGAGAGACCATTGAGACTATTTAAAGTGGTGATATTCAAGACCAAAACAGGCTATGACTTCCTGCCACAGAACAGGATCAAGTTTCTTCACACCTGTTTTCAAGCTCTTCTGTTCCAACCTTCAGTTTTGACCAGGCACTGGTTGAAAATCCAAGGCCTAATATCATCCATGATGGCCTGATTTCATTAAAAACCTTTAGGGAACCATCTCTTTGAACACTTACTTCATCAATTACAAAGATCAGATTATAATACCTTCCTAGATAGCTCAAGATCTGAGTTGGTGGCTGTACAGGCACAATCAGCAGAAAAGGGTACCCTTTCTGTATCCTTCTTCTCTCCAATTGATCACAGATGCCAGTCTGTGGGGGTAGGGTGCCACTCTAGAGGAACAAGAAGGAAAAGGTCCTTGGATCAGGAAGGACAAAGTCTGCTCATTCAATTAGAGGGAACTTGCAGTGGTTTGGAAGGCAATTCAGTTCTTCACCTTCAATTACAAGACAAATACCTGGACATGGACAACACACAAATAACAAGATCCTACTTGAATCAACAGGAGGTAGAAAGAATATTCTTCTAAATCAACTAGCATCTCGCGTCTGCACATGCGCAGAGACTCATCTGTGAGCACTAAGAGTGGTCTACATCAAAGGGAGTTGCACTTCTGAGCAGACCGTTTGAGTCGCAATCTCCCCGTCTCCGTTACGGAAAGCCTTGGGTAATCCTGTGCGCCTCCCCAAACAATAAAATATTTCTTATATTTTGCACTGAAGTAAATAGCCCAGATTGATGGGCAGTAGATGCCTTGTCTGTTTATTGGTGCTAAGGTCTGCTATAAATATTTACCCTGATTCCCGAAGATTGGTGGGGTGAGGTTAACAGTAATTCTGGTGGCATCACAGTGCCCATGTTGTCCATGGTTTCCACTGCTAATTAACATCTTTCCAAAGGCAACGTTTTCCATCTCCTGGTGAATCTATCTCTCATTCAATACCCAGCACTCCCTTTCAGTCTGTTGGAACATCTCAGGCTAAGGGCTTGGATCTTGAAAGATTGAGTCTGGAAAGTTTGTGGTGTTCAATACAAGAGACGTTTAATTCTGTATTCATGAAATCTATTCTGACATGTTGTAGTGCTTAGGGTGATGTCCAGGGTTTTAATCCTCACTTCTCTAGTAGACCACATTGTGTGATCTTGGACAAATCACATCATCCCGCTGGACCTCTGTTGGTGTACATGCAAGAACAATTAGAAAATAGAGGAAGTTTAGTATAATGTACAATATAAATGGGCACTTACCTTAAATAATGGGAATGCAGTCGGGAGGGCTATGGTGATAGAACTTCCCCATCATCCTACTCAGCAAGTCTAATGTACACAATTTGGCAGTTGGGAAACTAACAGCACTTCTCATAAGGGCTGACTTTCTTTTGTTAAGCTGGAATCAGTACCTCTTAGTAGAGCTGTTATGATCACAATTATTTTGTAATCTAGCATCAGTGTGACACTTCATACTCATAAAGAGACCATATATCGCTCTGATTTGGCTCTGGTTATCGGCACCCTTTCGAAGTGTTTTGTTGGTAGGGTCAGGATGCAGTTTCGTCTAATAAGGAGTTGTACGATGAGGTGAATGGCGTTTAAAGGCATGCTTAAAACATGGTGTGGCAGATGACCAGAAGTATGAGATGTTGCGGACAGTAGGAAAATATATGCAGCTGAGCCTGCCTATCCTTTTAGGAGTTGTCAGTACCATAAAGGCTCGACTGTCGTAGGTTACATCATAGTATAGGGATGGATGGAGTCAAACTTAGAGTCAAGGGCATAAGAGAGTGCCCCTTGACCCAGGTTTTTGCGTCCTGGAGGCAGCCACCTCAGCCCATACGCAACATGTTTTAAGGAGGGCTGAAGGTATGCAGCGGTATGGAATGAGAAACAGTTAAACACTTGGGGCAGCAACTCTGCTTTCCAGAGCAGAAAGAAACAGAATTGCAGTACTGTGAAATAACTGTTTCTGGTAGGCAGAGGTCCAGCAAAACAGTACCCCATGTCTCTGACTGTCTATGACGGTGAGATATTAGAGCAGAGCAGGGGCCCAGCAACACCCCAGTGTGAGGCAGCGCACCTCCCTTCTTCACTGGGACCCTCACCTGCGAAGGTTTTCAGCTATTGCTTAGCGAAGTCTGATAAAATGGGCAGACCTGGAAAGACCCAATTAATTGCTTCTTGCAGCCTATCCTGAGAAGTGAAAGGTATAGATGTGTCCATAACATCTCCTGAAGAACATAATGCGTGTCATCAGCAGAGCAGAATTACTTTCAGTTTCCTTGCTGATACTGATTTATAAGTACCCATGCAGGTACCATGGCCTGAACAGTGAAGACAACATGTACATCTAATGGTTGTGCATGTCACCTGTCCTAATCCATGTTATGCAGCTGGTACAAAGGGCTAGTGAACCTAGAATATTCTTCTGTATTGTTTAGTCATCAATTATAGTCATCAATTATGTTGATTAGTGACAGGCCTCAGCATGTTATTGATAAAAAGAACAGAACAGGTAAAAAGTAGAAAGCACAACACAATTAAAATACCACTTTAATTTATAATTTATTTTTCCTACATCGCAGCCACAACCTGGAACGAGCTCCCTGTGAACATCAGACGCTCCCCGACCCTGCACGCATTCCGGAAGGACCTCAAGACCTGGCTCTTCGACTGATCCGGAGCGGCTCCCCACCCCACCCCTGTGCCTTGAGACCCTCACGGGTGAGTAGTGCGCTTTATAAACCCCTGATTGATTGATTGATTGATAAACATGGTGAAAAGTTTATTGAGCAAATAGATGGCAATCGGTGGTGAGCTGAAGATATGATTTTTTAATGTTTTAGATGTATCCTGCTCAGAAAAGCACAAAGCGCCAACCACAGGTATCTGGTCATGCTAGACTGGGTCAATGTCTTAGTCAAAGGTTAAGCCATTCACACCTCCCAGCTAGCTGCCAGGTGACAGTTGGGAATTAACTCTGAAAGGCCTAGGAAGCTTTAGGCAAGAAAATGCAAACTTTCTAAAAGTTGCATTTTAAGAATTTCAATTTAAAGTCCGACTTCAACATTAGATTGGATTTTGTATTCCTATTATTTTGAGTCTTTGGATCATGTTTCTAACTATTCCTAAACTGAAGTTATGAATTACAAAGTGTTGTAATACAATCCAGGGCTCTTCTATGGGAAAGCCAGCCTGGCCATAGTGAAAAAACGTCTTTGGAAATTATTCACTGTCAGAGCATGTAAAACTGTGCACCCGCCCTATCGGTATAAAGGGCATAACTTAGGTGTGACCTATAAATATTGAAAGTGCGATTTTTTATCAGGTCAAAATGGCAGTGCTAAAACGGCCAAGCTAGGCTGCTGTGGAAGGTCCAGCGTTAAGTTTTTCATGGTCACTTCAGTGTTTGCACAATAAGTGCTGCTGTCCACTAGTAACACTTAACAGTCAGTCCGAGGTTACACAATGTATTAGAGGCTTACAGGTAGGTTAAATATGCCATTGAGGGAATAGCCAATTGTATACATGTTTTAGGGGATAGAACACATGCCTGGGGTCTGGTTAGCAGGGTCCCAGTGCAACAGAGACATAAAAAATGAAAACGGGCAGCAACAGTGTAAATACTATGTGTATGTATGTGTGTGCGTGTGTGTTGAGGGGTGATGATGCAAAAAGAGGCCTTGCCTTACACACATTATGCCTAATATTAACTGAATCACTACTTCCCAGTTTCAGCTCTGTGAGATCTTGCCCTCTGATGAGTTTGTGCACACACACCTGTGTTAGGCTAGGTCTGAGTGCGGCTTGCGAATCAGGGGAGCTGCCCTCCCCCTCCTCTGCAGAACCGCTCCAGGACCGTGCAGCATCCAGCGTGCTCGTGCCCATCGTTGCTACACATGAGGAAGCAAGCAGCACTCAGGGGGTGATGAGGTGGCACCCATGGTGTGCTCATGTCCTCTCCCTTTTGCTGTAGTGTAGTTCCTATATTCCCAATAGGCTCTGCGCATTGGAATTATATATCCTATAGATTTGACATAGGACTTATGTCGACTAGGTCTCTATCGAATATATTAAACTTAATTGTGAGTGTCAGCTAGCTCAGAGGTAACTAGAAACTTTCTCGAATTCACAAGAAGGGATTAGTTTCTGAGATTGCATAAACAATGACAACTTTGTTTCCCCAAGAATAAACGTATCTTCAGAGTCGAGGAAACAATAGATAGATATTTTACTCAGTCAATCGTGCATGCTTCATTTCATCAGAGGTGCAGAGAAAATAGATAGACGGGCGTTTTCAATAAAAGGATTTATTGAATAGTCTTCTTTCTCATGCAAGTTGAGTGAACTGCTACAATCGTAATGCAACCATTAATACAAAGGGGTGACCCAAATGGTCCTGGACCTGGGTATCGTACAGTATTAATAAACAAGGGTCCGTGGACTATTTCTTATCAATACTACAATTAGTCAGTACTTAGTCACCAAATAAACATTTCTTGAGTACGAGAATCTACTCCAAGTCAATGAATGCACCAATACAGAGAAAGCAACAGCATACATATAAATCAAGGGCAATTTATTCATTCATTGCCTCTGAGTAAAAATGTAATTGACTGACAATACATAAGAGTCATAGTGCAAAAGTAGAAAAGGGTGAATTGGATGGTGTTGGATGATGAAGAGAAGAACACCATCCAATTCACCCTTTTCTACTTTTGCACGCTCCTCTTGGGGGCAACCACTATGACTCTTATGTATTGTCAGTCAATTACATTTTTACTCAGAGGCAATGAATGCCGTCATCAGGATTGGTAGCTACTGGGGACAACACAATGCATGGGCCGTTACCGAACCAAGCAAAGTATCAACATCCGTTGGCAGGACTGATGGGAGTGATGGGAGTGTCAGACAGATGTCCAACAAGCATTCTTCTCCACATAGCAGGCATCGTAGAACAGGTAAGATGCAATCTTGCCAGATTGGTCGGAATGATAGAAACCACATGGTATTCAGATCTCTTAAACGAGCCAAGCCCAGAATCTGTATCATGCGCTCATGACACTTCATTGCCAGGAGAGTGTTCTCTAAGGTAATCTGGGTGTCGCTGGTGACTGGACATGCCATATCAGAGCAGAAGGAACAAGAATAATATTCCTGCTACGAGTCCCAAAATTAGAGGCAGGCCGCTGAACACAGAGTGCGCAAAGCTTGGAAATATGCAGAGGCCTGCTTCAAATGGTGCTAATAGTCCCAAAAAACCTGTCTTAAATACATGTACAATACCACTGGTAACAGACATGTTTAAGATACAACTTAACATTTCTACAAAATGTATAGGGCAGTTTGTAGATTAAAGGGCAGAGGACCTTGCAACTTGTAGTTCGTACGTCTCTTTGGAAGAGGTCAGTGGCACAGTTTTTTGTAAAAGAATGCCTTTCATTCTTCTTAACGTATCAATTCGTATAGAAGAGATGTTCAGTGAAGGCCATAACGGCGACTCCCCATCTGTCTTATTTTTAGGAAACAATACTTGCATACAACAAGTGACCCTGGCTGACACAGTTATGAGATAGGCTATTCCTGGCAACATGCCACAGCAGCTGTGATAATTCAACATAATATAGCTTCCATTAGAAAGCTGCCTAAACATTGGATCTATCACTGCAGCTGGAGAACCTTGCAGGTGGCAGGATAAGTTGGTCGAAGAACCGCCGCAGGCTCCGTGTAAGTTAAAACCCTGGCATAAAAGTGTACCGCTTAGTGCGCTTTTGCAGTTTGTACCACTAATAAATACCTCTTTTCCCCCACACCAACATCTGTGTGTATATGGTAAATCCCAGGTTGACTTGATTTATTCTTTCCCCAACCTTTCATACAAGCCAGCTGGTATATGGTTTAAACAATATTTAAAATTGAAAATTGTGACAGGCAGAGTGATTGCCCTGTGTATTAACCATTCTTTTGCAGGTTTTTCTGAAACAGTTAATGGTAATCTTTCCAGCTTCTCAATGCTCAGCACCGTATAGTCTGCTCCTCTTTGTGCCAAAGTGATTTGTTTATCTGTAAGGTTGAATACAGAAAACAGAGACGTGGTGTTGATTTGACGCCATGGCACATATCCAGAACGCAGATTTTGTAACGTCCAGCCTAAAAACATTATAGAACGCAATTGTGACTGTCCATGCTGTAGCATGAGCAAGTCCTGCACAGTGATGTCTATGGCAGAGGATACTATGCTGTCCAAAGAATAAATTCTGGATGACAGAGCCGTTAACCCATTGTTAACTACAGACAGAGATTTCTCTAAATTAATACGATCAATTTTTTGTATTCGTTATGCAGTCTCTGCTTGTGTCGCTTTCCAAGCTTCATTATAAATGGCATATATACCAGCGTATATTAAACGTTTATGACACGGTTTAGTTGGTCCTTGTAAGAAGTCCCTTAAATCAACGCCATCTGTAAGTAAAGATAAGTGTTGTTTTACCTCTGTTAGTGTGGATTTTCTTAGCCAATCAAGGCACAGTTTTCCTACACTGTATGTTGGTACTGTCCCTGGATGTTGTCTCCGGACATATCCTGGATCTGGTCTATTGAATGTAAACCCTTGTGTCTTATTCAGGAATCCATCTTGACAGTTGTTTGTGTCTGTGGGCCAGATTAACCATTTCTTCCAATCAGGATCAGTTCTGTTTTTAAGTAAAATTATTTTTACGTCAACCCCTCCTTCTGTAGTTTCTTACTATCAGGTGTAGGTGTAGGTATGGACGGTTGATTCAAATCTTTTATCTTAGCTAGGCCAAGACAGGATGTCTGTTGGACAGTGTTGTTCAAAAACATTATTTGTTGAGGGATAATTCAGGCTCAAAATAAAGCTTCTATTCCCTGCACCTGCCAGTCTTTTGTGCCCCAGACAGTTTTTGTTTCAATGGTGTCTCTCCAAAAGTCAAAACCTAATGTGGACAGCTGAGCATAAAAGGCCGCAGAATAAATTTGCTTAGTATTAGTCAACATACTTTTTGTTCCTGTCTTCTTAACATTTTTAAAGAAACATGTTTCTGGATTCGAGACATTGAAACGTGAGAAGTTTGGAAATTTTTCATATAATGTTTTTGAGCTACCCTCTGGTGGTGTTGAACAATGTTCCCATTGATATAAGTATGAACATTTCTAGGGTTGACAGATTTGTGCAAATAATGATGACCATAGAGATATAACAGTATATTTGTTTATATGCCGATGAACCTTCTAAGTATTCATGTTTTGTACATTTTACAGACATCTCTAAGTCTGACATCATATTGTCTGACATCATATTATTAACAGTCTCAAAGTCCCAATCATCAGAAAATGTGCTGGGTGAAACAAAGTCACTCAAGGAAACATTGAATTGGTGTAGAATCTTCAACAGCTCTGCAGGACCAAAGATGTCATAATCAGTTCTGTCCCAGGCTATACCATCAGGTAGAGGAATGGCTGTGATTTTCACTGATGTCAAGTCTCTTTGTTCACGATCAGATGATTGTGGGGCTTGAGGAGTAAGTTGATGTTCTTACTTGCTGTGTCCATTTTACTATATCTTCCATTTATCAGCATTCCCAAAGTTAATACAAGAATAAGCCAAAGTAAGAGAAAAAGTACACCTAGCACAATCCAAAGTTCATCCCATGGTGAAACCAGATAACTTTTTTCAAGTTGATGAAAAAGTTCTGTTGCTTGTTCTTTAAAAGTTTTATTTGCTGGCGTTGTTTCAGGTTCACTGGGATCCTCGGAAAACATATCAAAGTTAATGAAATAACCAGATGCAGTTCTATCGATTGTAAGTATTGCATCAGGATTACTTGAAATCACTGGAGCTACTGGATCCCTTGTCATATTGGTATAGTCAGATGCTATATCATTGTAGACAGGTGTTTCTTGACAAACTGTTATTTGGGGCTCAAGAGGCACAAGTTCCAATGCTTTGTTACTTAGTCTTTCTTTTCGTACAGCAGATTCCTCAAAGGTGATGAGTCTTTTAGTTTGAACCTCTTGGATAGTAGCCAGATTTGGTCGTCTGCTACATCTTTGGAGTCCACTTGGCCTACTACTTATGATTGGCCACATGATGTGGTTTAACTAGGTCGATAGATACAAACCTGTTCTCCTTTCTTCCAGCATGGGACAGCAGTAGCACTGTTCTTGATCTGTGGATTGCGAGCACAGGTACTAGTTGTCTGTAAGAAGGCCCAAATTCCTTCTTATCCGCGATCTTTTCTCAGACTAGATGCCCAATCTTTGGAATCCAGGCAGGCCTTGCTGGGACGTGTGGTTCCACTTCAGTGGTCGTTGGCTTCTGCAATGTGTTGCTTTGACTTCTCCTTGTTTCATTTAAGTCCTGCAAAACAGGCAAATGGTCTTTGATATCAAAAGGTTTTTGTTCTACCACTGAAGTGTGATGATCAAGGTCCTGGACAATCATTCTAGTAACAAAAAGGATTTCATATGGAGTGATTCCACCGAGAGAACTTCTTGGCAGATTGTTTAGACTACGTTGGACACTTATTAGATGTTTAACCCACCCGTCACCTGAGCCTAATACCCTAGCTGTTATAGATTGCTTTATGTCCTGTTTTTTTCTCTCCACTCCAGAATTTCCCTCAGGATGGAATGGACTAGAATGCCGCAATGCAACGCCCAGATTGGCCATGGCCTCCTTGTAAGCTTTGGAGCTAAACGCAGGACCCTGGTCAGAATTAGCGTGCCGACTGCGTATGTGTCGATAAAGAATCTTTTATAACAGTTCGGGCATCATCCGAGCGCTGAGGCCACATCCAAATGAATCTGTCCTAATAGTTATGGGACCGTATTTGTCCATAGGGACGTCTCCGTGTAGATAGTCTAATGCTGTCTAAGAAAGGTGTCTGTACTCGGCTGGCTACACTGTAGTCAGGTGTCTGGTGGCAATCTTTGCTGCGATCCCTGTTGACAATTAATTGCTAATTCATGAATTTGGGCATTCATCCCTGGCCACCAGTATGTCTCCTTTAATTCTAGTATAGATTTAGAGATCCCTTGATGTATCAGACCCTCTCCCAAATGTGCTTCATGTATCAAAGCTACTCTACGTTTCCTGTTTGGAATTACTCTATCCCCCACTCCAGGGATTCGAGCAAAAGGAATGGAATTGGCATCAATTATGTATGAATATTCAAGTGGATATTTGTGAGGTAACGCTGCACCGCTGCTTTTGCTTGTGGCATTGACAGCTAGCATTATTTTGCCATCTATTTCCGTTTTTGAACGAGTGATTGCAGCTACGGAAGCCATTTGCACAGCTGCCTTTGCGGCTTACTCAGCCAATGAATTCCCTGCAACGTGAACGCCATCACATTGATGACTCACTGTGTGGAACGCGTGAGTCTTTTGTAGTTCTTTCTGTAATTGAACTACTGGTTCCCAAAGCAACTTATGCTTGATTGTGCTACCTTTTGCTTCTTTAAAACCGTTTTGAATCCAGTTCTGCGAGTATTCATTATAAGATTGAATGCAGTAATACGAATGGCACACTATGAATGTGGGGAATTCGCGATCAGTTTTTTCAAGCGCCATTTTGAATGCTTGTAGTTCAGGTCTCTGATCTGTACAATCTCTGAGTGATTATGTTTTTGTGACCATAGGTCGGAATTTACCATCGCGCCAGTGACATTTAACGATCACACATGCAGCACTATAAGCTAGTTTACCCCCAATTGCGGGCTGTGCTGATCTGTCTGTATAAATATACATTCATACTGTTCTAGAGGCAGAATCTCAGTGGGCAGAGGACATTCTTGTTCGTATTGTAGAAATTCTTGAGTTTTCAAGTAGGGGTCAAAAACGTATTCAGGGTCTGTTGCAGCAAGATAATTAACCCATTGTATCCATCTTGGATGTAAGGCCTTTGCATTCGGAATGCTTGCTTTTGTCACTGTCTCCAAGGCAGGTACAGGAGTAACGACCATTATGCGTTTTCCCTGCACAAGGGTTCTCTCTTTTGCTACTGCAGTTTATGCCGCTGTCAGAATTTCTGTAAAAGTGAATTTCATTTCATCTTGTGTGTACAAGTGTGATTTACAAGCAATTGATACCTTTTCACCTTCAATAAAGGTTAAGTACGTAAATCCGCATCTTCCTGGGATGAGTCGGATTACAGGATTGCGTACGTTTACGCGTGTCTGTAAATGTGTTGTTGCTAACATGTCTGTTTGCACTGAACACACAATTTCTGTGTGTTTTTGAGTCCAAATAACTGGTTTGAAATCAGGTTTGATTAATTCGTAGAGAGGTTTAACCCTTTCTGCGTAATTTAGAATGTATGTTCTTCCGAAATTTAGGAAACCTAGAATTGACTGTAAGTTTTTCAGCGTTTTTGGAGGCTGGAGCAGCGCACACTTTTCTAAAAAGTTGGCTGCCAGGCTTTTGCCTTCACTTGATAACTCATATCCTAGAAAAAGGACGTTGAGGTGGGCAATTCTTGATTTCTTAAAGTTGAATTTATACCCTTCAGAGGCGAATCCAAGTATAATGGTATTCACTCTGTTCAAGTGCCTGTCCAAGTCATCGTCTGTCAGATAGATGTCATCGATATAAGATAATGCCTCATCATAATACGTTTGTAGTAACTCTGTTACTCTAGCTGAAAATAAACCCTGGACTATTCTTGAATCCCTGGGGGAGATGACAGAAGTGATGTTGTGTCCCCATAATTGAGAAAGCGGTCAAGTACCTGCTTTCAGGTGCAATGTTTTGACAGAAGAAACCGTTAGAAATATCTAAAGTGGTTTTATATTTTTTCCGCACAATGTTATTCATTAGTGCTGCACTGTGTGCATTTTGTACTGCAAAGGTTTTGCAATAAGAGTTTAAATGTCTGTAGTCCAAAACTAGATGATATGTATTGTCTAGTTTGGAGACAGGAAACAAAGGATTTTTCATGGATGAGGTGCATGTTTCAATCACCCCTTGGTATTCAAGTTTATCTAAGATGTCCTTGACTTGTTTTATAGCTTCTTGCTTAACTGGATACTGCCTCTGTGCAGTTAGTTGAGTTTTTAACTGGATTTTATGGTGAGGTGAATCCTCGTCCCATCCTACATGATTTTTATATAAAGCTGGAGCCTGGGCTACAGCCCATTTTCTGGCATAGATATATTTAAAATGGATTGGAATATGATTGGAGAAGGCTGGCATAATGATGTCTTCACCATGTGAGCACTCCCTGACAAATTTTGGTGGCCAGTCTTTTTCAGCTAGAAGAATGTCATAACCCTTAGAGAGCTTCTCCCAAAAGAGTGCTCTTGTTTTCCTAGTTATGTCCCCCTCCATCTGGAGTGTTATTTCATATAACTTATGGGGTACACTAACCCTGGTATCAGCAGTTTCAAAATGGATGTACTCATTCAAGTCCACTGTCTCCTGAGGATCCTTCAAGATCTTGTGAGCTATGGTGACTTCTGCTGCGCTGTCCAGCATTTTCTGGGCCCACTCTCCATTCTTGAGTTATGTCCTCAAGATCCTCTGCATGGCTGATGTTTAGACCTGCTACCTTCTTTTTGGTGAAATGGGTTTTCTTATTTTTTGGAACGTGTTGATTGTCTTTGGACTTCACACGTTCTTCTTTGTGTTCTGACCGTCCTCTTCTTTCCGATATCTGTGAGGAAGTCTGAAAGGTACGAGAGGAACGTGTATCAGTATCTTGATATCTATCAGGTTTTTTCAAGTTAGCCCTGTTCATGAGGTTATATCTCTTTTCAGAGGGCTCCTTTTGAGGAGACCTTACTCGGGACTGAGAACGCTTCTCTTTAGAAGTTTGTTTAGTGTTCTCCCACTTCTTTTTAGGAACAGTGAGAGTGTTTTTAATAAAGACCTTTTCCGGACTTTCAGTTAGTTGGAGTTTAACTAGTTTCCCACCCAAACTATCTCTACCTAGTTCTTCATACGATTTTTCAATTATTCTGGCCAGTTCATATGGTTAATCAGTTACATCAAATTCTCTTAATTTTTGGCAGATCCCCACAGACGCTGCCTCATCTTTAATATTAGCTAATATTATAGCTGAGACCTGTTTGATATCTCTCAGTAGTTTCATACCCAGATTTAAAGCAGGCTCTGCTCCTTATTCGTTTTGAATCTGTTTCAGGACGTCTGGTATTACCGCCATAGACGGAACACCATGTGCTTTTGTGTAGATTGCAGCAAAGACTGTACCCCAAGTGTCGCAGTCTTCCAGGTGTGGCGCAATCCCCATTGGTAAACAGATTGTTAAAATTCTGTGTTCCTCATGTGGTGTAGTATCCGGGAATACTGCCTCGATTGAGTGAATGGAATGTGTTCCCTTTTTACGGGCAATTTACCAATGACTGATTGTATAGTCTGTGGCGTGATTTTATTTTTGTTCCCCTAGTAAGGGGTGTGTTGTGGGATCCTTATAGGAGGATGGACTGTTAGAGTCCGCATGACATATTGAACCAATTGTCTATGTATTTTAATTAGTTGTTTCAGTTGAACTAATAGTTCCGCACCCATCATTTCTTCAATGGCAGAGTGTGGTGTATAGCTGGCTAGTACTGGCCATGTTGCTCCTGGTCTACCTAGTGGACCAAACCTGGTAATGTGATTGGATGTTGTAGGGCGCCTTTAAACCAGAGCGCATGCTCTTGGTATGTTAGTGGAATTTCAACATCTTCGAAAGGAGTGTATTCTGTTGGATGATCCTCTACTTTGTACAAGTGAAACACATGTGATACGGCATTTACTTCAGGGAAGAAAATCCACGAATAGAATACCTCTGTTTGCCGATATTCATGTGCCTCTATGACAAAAATTACCCTACCACCTCTTGGTGATAGGCCATTTGTTATAAGCTTTATAGTGATTGTTTTCCTTAAGTTTTCCGGGATGATTATAGCATCCGGGTCGTCTTGTTGGAAACCTGTAGCGTCTAAGCCCGGTTGGGTTGCAGTTCCTGCAGCTCCACCGGTCACGTTATTGCCTCTTGTAGCTCTACCGTTCTTGGTTTCTCTATCTGACATTTTGTTGACTGAAAGTTTGCAGAGCAAGTTTTAAGGAAACAAAGATAAGGTGCACAATATTTTGGAACACTGTATCCTTCAACGTTGAACAAACCAAAAACTAAAACATAGGATTTTAGTCCTACTCAGTTATGGCAGATATTTTATCCCTTTACCCACTCCAGACGTCTATTGGAGTATTTTAAGGGAAAAAGGGGTCTCTGTGAAAAGCACGACTGAGTTACTCTAGTATATAGCGTTAAATGAGTGCCTTACCAAACGTTGGGCGCCATGTAGTGTAGTTCCTATATTCCCAATAGGCTCTGCGCATTGGAATAATATATCCTATAGATTTGACGTAGGACTTATGTCGACTAGGTCTCTATTGAATATAATAAACTTAATTGTGACTGCCAGCTAGCTGAGAGGTCACTAGAAACTTTCTCGAATTCACAAGAAGGGATTAGTTTCTGACAACCGCGTAAACATTACACCTTTGTTTCCCCAAGAATAAACGTATCTTCAGAGTCGTGTAAACAATAATTAGACATTTTACTCAGTCAATCTTCCATGCTTTGTTTCATCAGAGGTGCAGAGAAAATAGAGAGACAGGCGTTTTTAATAAAAGGATTTATTGAACAGTCTTCTTTCTCATGCAAGTAAAGTGAACTGCTACAATCGTAATGCAGGCTGCAAAGTATAATGCGTACAGCGAGAATAGAATTATAAAATAATACTGTAAAAGCATTGTATAGTTTCTAAACCATAGATAAATACAAATATAAATAACAAAGGCTAAAAGTACTCAACTGGTGCTTATAAAATACGCCTACCCCAATGTACCTAACCTAAGTCTTAGTACTAGGGAGGGAGTAAGTATTGTCTAGCATAGGTTTAGTTTCTTGCCAAGAATCTATCCAAGATTTCTCTTAGGGTCTAATCAGCTCCATACCTTAGTTTAGAATGAAGGAGGTCTGGTATCCCTGTCTTGGGACTCGATTTCCCAACCCCCCTGCGAGGGGAGCTTGGAAACACTGGAGCTGGATTCTCAGCGAGAGAAAGGACAGCTTCTCGATCAGTGCGTCAGCTGGAGGGTCGGCTTCCTTCGGCACTTGCTGTAGTGAGTTGCGTCAGGCAAGTAGATAGTCGAGCTGCTCCGAATCATCGTGTCTTGCTAGAGCAAGTGAAGGCATATTTATACCTTGAAGGTGCCTAGTTTGACGTAAAGTCAGGCATAATAACGGCAGTAAAGAACCCCAAGGGAATGGTAGTTCTTTGTAAACTTCATGAGTTTTTGGACAAATCAATATTCAAGCAAGGGGATGTCCCTGACTGCTTAAGCCGATTTTCCAAGAAATCGATGTGACGTTTTGGTACGGGTGGAAGTAGCCATGCCTGTATTTGGACTGCCTGGCCTATGTCTAAATATGGGTATGATTTCTATGCCTATATTAGGGCAATGTGAATTGTACCTATATAAGGGCATGAATCGGGAAATTTTGCTCGGATTCTAAAACGCCATACAGCATTGCAACACACAACAAAATAAGGAGTAAGTGATATTTGGGGTGTAGGGGCGCTTTGGGACTTGGAGCCTGGTGCTTGCATCTCAACTTTGCTCCAATTAGTTGCCAACAAGCCGGTAGGACAGCTGCAGGTCTACACCCCGAGCAGGCACCTTCACTTAACATCCTCAGGCCACCACACAGCCTTCAGTGCAACCAGGTTGCAGTTGTATCAACTGCACAAAGACGCAAGAGTGAGTGGTCAGAGACACTCTCAGAGAAGCTGGCACGCAGAGAGACGCACCGACCTTTGCTCCTGATTCTGCTCCGATCTAATCTCCAACCCTAAATTTTTTGTTCTCAGATTTATATTGCGCAAACTCGAACCTAAGGTATTGGAGTGCTATACAGGAGCACAGGTTACATACACAAGGACACATTCATTATTTTTGTTTTTGGTAGGCATGGGGAGAGTAAGTGTTTTGCCCGGATGTACGTCCTTACGACGCACACTTTTACAACGCGTTCCATTGCAACGCGGTTGTAACAACGCAAGTCGTTACAACGACTTGTGTTGTGGGGGGCGCAAATTAAAAATTTTGTATTTACTATTCCAACACCAGTCCCCGTGGATAGTAGGGAAGGTGTTGGGATAGTAAATTAAATGATTTACTATCCTTGAGTGCCCCCCAGCGCAATTCGTTGTAACAACTTTCGTTGTTATGACCGCGTCGTAATGGAACGGCGTTGTAACGGTTGCGTTGTAAACATCGCATACCGTTTTGCCCAGAATCACAGGATGTGAACGCGACCCCGAGGCTCAAACCGTGTTTTCCAGCACCAAAGTCAGCAGCTCTAGCCGTCAGACCACATCCTCTCCATTAAACAATACTCCTCAGCAACTCTTGCACCCAGTAACCACATTCACCACAACTCTGTTTGCAACAACTAACATGTGGTCAGGAAGAGTTTGGGCACCACAACCTCTCACAAAGAAAAAGAAAAATTGCAACATCATCTAGTAGCAAAGGGCAGTAAGGCAATAGCCCTCTGGGAGATCCAGTCTTTAATTTTACTAATTGCTCGGATGCTCGAAAATCTAGAAACATACCACAGAAGTTTGACTTTCTAAGTTCTATTTTTAGCATTACAGATGACTGAAACATACTCCCAGCCTTCATCTCCCCGACCATTAACACTAATAGCGTTAACAAGGATTTAAGTCCCAATACTGGGCCTAGTAGCCATGTCATGGATGCAGCAGCTAAACCAGGTTTGGTAGATTGCAATAAGCCCTCCTGGGGGCCGATATCTGACCTGGAGTTGCTTTCATTAAAGTCCCTGTCATCTCATCTTGCTCCCAGCCCACCAATGCTACATTCATTGCCTAGTCTATGCCTACGAAACGGCAGCAAGTAAGAGCCCAGGAACAAACAGCAGCGAAAAACACCACAACTATGGCAAACAGAAGCTGGGGCTATTTGGGGGCTTTTCTTCAGAACCTTTCAATTGACACCGGGACCCCAGACGCCCCAGTCTAATAAAATGGAGGTCCAAATGGACTTACTTAATGTCGTGGCAAACATGGTTGCAGGTATCAACCAAAAGTTCACGATACAAAATAGGCTTTAAAAATGTTTTCTTGGGTACAAACAGAACTTACAGAATAAAGTAATATGCAATGACGATTGTTGCAATATGGCATCACACGGGCAAACACCTAAATTTTTGGACCAATCATTAGTTGTAGGGAAGCTTATAAGTCTGTGAAATGACCCCAAGCGAAATCGAGGTAAAAGCATCCTATCGTAGCTCCCCGATACAAAAGCTAAATATGGCTGCGTGGCATAACATGATAGCATTAGTTGATTGTCCAATACTGTAGGTTTAACAATCTCCACAGTAACGTCTGATGGTTTGTAAATGTGCTAGACAGATTGCTTTTAATTCCTTTCTTGAGATTGCAACAATACTGTCAGGACTTTCCAAATATTTAGGGTGGTCGATGTCACTCGTAAACTTTTTATATAATTTTTTCACAGGATAGCGGTCACCCTAGACTTCCCCAAGCTGTACCTGACAACGTCCTGGTTTACATTTTTATCCTCAGAGGCTTCTACCTTATGCCACAGTAACAACGGTTCAATTTTAATCAGGTCTGTAATATAGAACAGGCCTAGTTCCGAATGACAGATAAAGTTGGCCGTGCTTTTAGGGGCAGCCAATAAATATTTGAAAAATTAATTTTCTATTAACTGAATCGATTGCACATCCGTACAACCCCAAGTGTACACCCCATACATTGCTGTGGATAGGCATTTAGCTTTATATATTAGTATTAACTCTGGGACTGGTCTTCTGCCCAGTCTTCTGGCACAGTTGGACAGTGCACCAATCGTCCTGATAAACAACAGTTTTCTCGCCCGCACAGCTGGTACCCAAGTCCCACGATAGTCAAATTGGATTCCTAAATATGGGAAACTACTAATACGTTCCACTTAGGTATTTTCAATGAGAATATCCCAACAAGTAGCACTGTTTTTACCACATTTCATTTGGTAGGTCTTTGATATATTCACTTTCAGACCCCTTGAACCCATAAACACTGAAAAACTGGTTAAAACTTTCTGTAATCCTAGTTGGGTGCGAGCCATTAAAACCGCATTGTCTGCATAAAGCAGTGCGGGCACAGGTTGTTTATTTAGAAAAGGGAGATCCTGGCATTGTTTGGTTAAAAATTGTCCCAAATCATTGAAATAATCAAATTCCTTCCATCCAGGGACAACAACGGGAACGAGTCCACCTTAATAATATCATGCTAGTCAGGGAAATCCTTCAGGAGAAAGAGCACTTTGCTGGGTGGGGAATTAAGATAAGCAAACCCCTTTCAGCAGCCTACTCAGCACTGTTCGTCTGTCAGAGGAAGCCCTCCCAGAAGTGGGATTCGGAAATCAACAAACAAACACACTCTGCCCTCAGAAAACCTAGTGGTAGAACTGCACCACCCTTGCCTTCCCTTCTGCTGGGGCAAACAATAACCTCACCAAAGGGCAAGTTTAGTTCAATTAAACTAAACTGAAGTTGGCTGGCAGGCATAACGTTCGAGTACATTTCATAAGTTCCAACATGTTTCTAACTTTACATGTGTGTTGCATTGTACAGCACACATATGAGAATACTATTAAAGTATATTTCTATACTAGGAGACTTCCCTTCCAATAGAAAACCTATGCTTGACAGAACACATGCACCTTTGCACTATGGTCCAAGTGTGTATACAGTGGCAAATGACAGTTTAAAGAGCCCTAACCATGGGAGAGAGAAAACAGCCATATCTCAGTAGATATGACTCTGGTTTTCTCTCTCCTTTGAGGCAATGCAGTGCAGCGACGTTTGTTGCTGCAGTGCATTGTGCCAAAATTGAATGATTCTGCCCCTTTGCTTCTGGCAAAGGGGATCAACAGTTATGACAATTGCTTCACACAGTGTCATGCACTACTCCAAACACTTGGAAAAAGATAACTTTTTAATTAGAAAGGTGCGACAAACAACCTGCAGTAGTAGGAGAAAAACAGACGCTAACAGACACCAGAGCTAGTGTCACGTCCTGAATTGACACAGGAGACAAACAAGGAAAATAAACAAAACAGCTGTGCATGAACAAATACTTTCTTTAGACATTCAAGTCCATTAAAATGCATATCAACCTATTTAATTAGAAGTTATTAAAATTCAGTTGTGAGAGAACCACGTAAAACTCGTGAAGCAAAAACACATAAAACACAAAAGCAGCAGGTAAAATTCAACGCATACATATTTAAATACAAACATCTATGAAAAAGAACCACACAACCTGCTCTTAACGTATCGGATAAAGTGCAAGTCACTTTAAGCATGGGATGGCCTCATGGACACACCCTGGAGGGTACCCCTGAGCTTGTGATTTCAGAGTGATGGTTAAGTAAACTTATTACTAGCAGAGTTTCTATATTTAAGAACCCCGAAGGACAACCCTTAGGCAACGTGAACTAAAAAAAAGGCTTGTGAAACAAACATTGCTTAGCACCTGTGATCATGTAAAACATTTTTTTTAGTAAAATATGTGAAATAAAAAAAACAGGTTTTTAAAAATACAATTAAAGAAGGTTACTTTTCTCATTATCCTAGTTTTACTGCCACTAGTAATAATTTACTGAATTTACCATTTAGACTGGGGTCCGTAGCCTTGAGACAGGCAATTACGGCCTACCTGCGTGTACGCAGGCCACATTTGTTAAAAAAAGTTCTTAGTAGTCTCCTGATTTGAGCAGCAGGCCGGGCCACAGGCACGTTAGGTGGGTGCTGTCTTACTCCCTCGACTTGCACAGTCTGCAACGAACATTATCAGTGGTCCTGAGCCAAGCCACTGTGAGGCTAAGACCTGGAAGGGTACCAAAGCAGTGTCTAATAAAGAGCTCCTTGAGCTGCAATGGAAACCTGTCTTCTAGGTAGGGTTGGGGCTTAAGGATTTTATATTCACCTAGAAACTTCCATGCATGGGATCTGGGTAAAGGATCTCGATTTCTTTTAGCAAAGAGGTTTTTTTCAAGACACCATTACCTGCTTTTTTGAATGATTTTGGGGGAAGAGAGCTTTCCCACAACGGACGGTTCCTGGTCTAAGTAATGCCAAGCGGGGAATTTTCATTTGTGTGTACTTTATTCTTCCAGGCATAGTTAGTCATCTGTCAGTGACTTAATTCTCTTCAATACTTTGATGTAAGCCCCTTTTCTTTTCTCGCATTTGTTTGGTTTACTAACCCAAACTCTATTCTTATCAGAGCCAGTGAGGTATTGAGCGGTAGTCAAAAGAGAGACCTAAATATATTTGTAGTGGTCGTATTTGTAGTAGCTGCGTCTCTGTCTCGTAGGGACTCGCATCCGTAGGAGATACACATTGGAAGTTTTACTGCTATCACCGTTAGGAGGCGTAAGTCATTCAGGGATCCTAAGGATCTCTTTAAGATGTGAAATGCGAGGGGAAGGTTGGTTCCTTTCCTCTGCTGGCTCTGCTTAAGTTGTATAAAAGAGGCCTTGTCATCAAATAACACGCTGAGGTATCTGTAGGTTTTAACCAACTCCAATTTGTGACCTTGCAGGTTCCAATTATGGGGTTTCTGCTTTCTATTGCTCACTTCTATCTCCTTTTTCCTCATTTATTGACATCCTGTTGGGAGATGAATAGTGGGATGCCTTATTGGTGAGTCGCTGCAGGCCGATCTTTGTTTGGCTCAGTAATAATACATCATCTGCTTATAGGAGGCTCAAGATGTGCATACCGTCTAGTCTTGAAGGATGTGGTCATTTACTTCATTCAAGGCTACAGTCAAGTCGTCCAGGAAGAGATTAAACAAGTATGGTGCCAACACACCCTTGTTTTAAGCCCTGGGTGATATCAATTTCCCCAGACAGGCAGGAGCGATCACCTATTCTTACTCTTGCCCAAGTGTCCCAGTATTGCACCTGTATTGCATTCCGGAGGCGAACAGGGATACCTCAGTGGGCCAGTTTTGATGGAGGAGATTACGCTGCACACAATCAAATGCAGATTTAAAATCTACGAAGCAGAGGTAAATTGGTAGCCTGTTCAGCGTCTGTTTGTCTATAATGACAGACAATGATAGGGGGTTAGTTGCCATGCCTGCTCCTTTTACGAACTCAGATAGATTACAAGGGTTGATTTGTTTTTTTTCTGCCCAGAACTGTAATTCTGTTAGAAGAAGACCGGTGAAGTGCTTTCCTCGAGGTAGCTCATACAGGCCTATTTTTCTGTTGAACATAGACTTAAAATTATTTACAAGCGTCATTGCACAAAGACTCAACGTGCATATACCCCCACTAGTGGACCCAGGTCAAGCAGGCTTTATCCCTCTGAGACAAACTAGTGATAACACTAAATGTATCCTCCACATCATTGAAATGGCCACCAGAATGCAAGGTGAATACATGCTACTAGCGGGGGATACAGAAAAGGCCTTTGACCGAGTCCACTGTCCTTACCTGGAACAAGTCCTTAACCGCATGCGTGCGGCGCGAATTCCCCGCCCATGCTGACTCCGCCTTGCGCGGGCGGAGTCATGACGGAACGGTTCCGTCATGAGCACAGCTCAACCGACGCTCATGACGGAACCGTTCCGTCATGAGCATGGAAGGGGTTAAACACTTCGGGTTTGGGGAAAAATGCAGGACACAAATTCTTAATTGTTATCATGCACCGACGGCAGCAGTCCATCTTAATGGGTATACATCCACTCCCTTCCTGAATCACAGGGGCACCTGATAGTGCTGCCCCCTGTCTCTATTGCTTTTCGCTCTTTACATGGAGCCCATGGCCCAGAAAATTCGTGGCCACTCAGACATTACAGGAATGTTGTTTTGTGGCGACCGGCACTCTATCAGTCTATATGCAGATAATATACTGGCGACCCTGGAGAAGCTGGCTGCCTCTCTGCTGGCTTTTTTTGGAGGAGCCAGATTCTTTCGGGCGGCCTAGGGGTTTCAGATTACTGCAGGGAAATTCCAGCTCTCAACCTCTCCATGCCTCCAGAGGCTGTGGACCAACTTGCGAATCTCCGTCCCTTCTAATGGGACACCGTGACGATCCCATACCTGGGAATCAACCTCGTATCCACACCCCAGGCAACGCAGATTGCAACTACAAGGCGCTGCTTCAGCAGATTCGACTTGACTTTGGGAGGTGGAAACGCCTCCAGATTTCCTGTCTTGGGTGGTTAGCAGCATCTAAAATGACGATCCTTCCTAAAATTCTATATCTCTTCCAAACCCTTCCTCTACTGCCGCCACCTGGCATGATCGCTAAACTACAGTCCGAGATAGTGCAATTCATTTGGCACGGCAGGAAACCTTGCATGAAGAATTCCTTGAGCTACCTCCCCCTAGATGCCGGGGGCCTGGGCATACCGGACCTACATCTTTACTACAAGGCAGCACAACTATGCTACCTAGTGAAGCGGGGGCATCCAGAATATGAAAAGCACTGGCTTTTACAGGGCAAGGCAGTTGCTGGCACATTCCTTTGGAAGGTACCCTTTCGACCCTAAGTGCACAGACCCCCAAACCTATACCTTTCACCAGTAACACAGGCGACTATAAACGCCTGGAACCAGACTAGTATGCAACACAGACTGACCACCTTTACATCTCCGGTGACCCCTCTGCTTGACAACCCTGATTTCTGCCCAGGGGCTGAGACGGACGGGTTTGTGACATGGAGACTGGTTTGTTACTCTATGGGCCACTTCTTCGACACTGAGGGTAAACTCTCCTTTCCCCAGCTATGCGAATAATTCAGACTCCTGGAATCCAAAATACTCTATTACCTACAACTCAGACACTGGATAACACATCCTCAAAACAGACCTAACGCACAATGATACCTAACCCATTATGAGAAATGGCTCTTTGCCAAAACATCGGATAAAAGTCTTATATCTGAACTCATGCTAAAAATCCCTAATAATCACATATACAATGCGGGGCAAGCTGGATGGGAGGAGGAACTGGGGTGGACCCTGAGTGTCAAGGAATGGGAGGACATCTCATACAGGGCTGGTCACACAGCCCACAGCATGGCCCTTACTGAAACTCTCACCAAAATAGCTACACACTGGCATTACAACCCGGTCAGTCTGCACAGAATCAAATCCACGCATAGTGTATGCTGGCGCTGGTGCAGGTGGAAGGGCACTCTGTCACACATACTATGGGATTGCCCACAGCTTCAACAATATTGGTCACAGGTCATAGGTGACATAGATAGCCACTTGGACACCCAACTTCCGCGTTTCCCTGCCTATGTGTGGCTCGGTCTTCCAAACCCACTCACATACCTCTTAAAATCCAGATGCAGCCATCAGATAGGCATGGCAATGGGGGCTGCCATTCAAAACATTCCTCAGCCCCGCCAGCAAAGACCTGAGCACTTAGGATCCGATGCGTGAATCCTCGCCCGGGTATGGTACCAGTAGGACACTATTTTGTAGGCCGTCTCGGCACCTGCAACATTGGCCGCAGTGTGTTGTTCACGATAAAACACCTTTTCCCACTCCTTACTAGACAGCGGGCGGCCCAACTCCGTCTCCCACCTAACCTGCGTTTTGGTACGCGGCACCTTAGGCCGCGTGACAATTAGCGCGTACAGCTCAGATATAAGTTTGTGATCATCTTTTTTACATATTACCCAACGTTCCAAAGCTGTCATGGGACGGGACATATCGGCCACGTTGGCGGGTTGTGTAACCCAGTGTGCCACCTGCGAGTAGGGGAAGGCGTCAGATTCTAGGAGGGCAAAGTGGTCCCGGCGCAATGAAGAGAACGAGATCAGCCCATCTAGGTCAAAGAGATGGCCCACCCTCTTGCAGCCCCGCTCCCTCCAGCGTTGGAATACTGGCGTTGCGCAGGCCGGGGGAAAATGGGTTACCTACAATGGGCGTCATGGGCGACGGAAAGGTGGTCCAGCCCTTTCGTTGTGCCAGTTGGTCCCAAGCTTTCATCGTCGGAGACGTTACCGGCGACGAGTACAAGCCCCATGCTCTATGTTTACGCGGGAGCCACAGTCCCCGCCAAATATTGCAACCCGCCACAGCCTGGTCCATGAATAGCCAGTGCTTGCTGGAGCGCGGTCTATTCCATTCAAGAATAAAGCGCAGGCTTGTCGCTTGATAGTATGCAACAATGGAGGGGAAGCCCAAACCGCCTCCGGCCTGCGGGGTCGTGATCCAGGAGGATGCAAGTCGCGGATGTTTGTGGCTCAATAGAAACTTAGTAAGTAGCCCCTGCAGTTTCTTCAGAGTACCCGGCGGAGGACTTAAGGGCAGCATTTGAAAGAGGTAAAGAATGCGCGGAAGGACCGCCATTTTCACCGCTGCCAGGGGACCAAACCAGGCGAGTTGCAACCAGGACCAGCCCGACAGCAACTTGGTTGTTTGCTCAACCAGGATCTTGTAATTGAGGGAGACAGTCTGCTCTATGGTGGGGGCTAAGCGGATTCCCAAGTATGGGATGTCGGAATGGACCCACTGGAAATCAAGTCCCTCTGAAGGTCTTGCACGTCCGCCGCTGGGACTGATATGTTAAGAACCTGGGACTTGAGGAAGTTGACCTTAAAGCCAGCCACTGCACCAAAGTCATGCAGTTCATTCAACAGGTTCCGTAAAGAAGTGTGGGGGCAGGTAAGCGAGAGGATCACGTCGTCAGCGTATAGGCTCACCTTATGTTCCTCAGCTCCAAAACGTATCCCGTGGATGGCCGCGTTATCCCGGATACGCTAAGCAAAAGGCTCCATATAGAGTGCGAAGAGTAATGGCGACAGGGCACATCCCTGTCGTGTTCCACGTTTGATGGGAAAGTGGGCAGATTTGCAGCCATTGACCCGCATCGCCGCTCTCGGGGAGGCGTAGAGGCAACGCACCCAGTTTACGAAGGTGTCTCCAAGCCCGAAAGTCTTCAGAACCGCCACAAGTATGACCAGTCGACGCGGCCGAATGCCTTCTCGACATCTATGGATAAGAACAGGGCCAGCTTACGGGAGCGGTGCACTGAGTCCATGAGGTGTAAGAGTCTCTTTGTGTTTTCTCCCCCCTTTCGCGTGGGAATAAACCCAACCTGGGCTCAATAATGCCATCCATGAGCGGACTGAGTCGAGCGGCTAAAATGCCAGCGAACAGCTTCATATCGATGTTGAGGAGTGGGATGGGCCAATATGAGCTACACTCCATGGGGTCCTTACCTACCTTGGGGATGAACGTGATCACTGCCTCCGACATAGAGGGAGTCACTGCCCCAGTTTCCTGAAAGGAGTTAAAGAGGCGAGTTAGAAAGGGCGCTAATAGAATTTTTTATAAAAAATGGCCGAGAAACCGTCCGGTCCCGGGGACTTGGCCAACTTCAACCGCGAGATCGCGGAAATGACTTCTTCTATGTGTATTTTCGCGTCAAGGGCTGCTGCCGATACTGGCGTGAGGGTTGTGACTACACATGCCGCCAGATATGCCTTCACTCGCTCTCGATTTGACGGCTCCTGGGTATACAGCGTGTGATAGAACCGAAGGAAGGCATCCGCGATACGGTCATCCGCCGTCTGCTCCACCGCGTTTGCATCGCGGATGGCCTGAACAGCAGCCCGTTGCGTGCGAGCCTGCAAGCGATGTGCCAGCATTCTGCCCCCCCTTGTCGCCACTGAGATAAAACTTGTGGCGTAAGCACAAGAGGGCGTACTCCGCGCGGTCGAGATCAAGGTGTTTAAGCATGCGCCTCTTCGTTTCCAATTCCCTCCAGACACATGGAGCCCCCATCCGTTTATGGATCGCCTCCAGCCCCCTCACTTCCCTCTCCAGTTCTTGGCGCTTCTCCCTACGTAGTTTAGCCAGTGACGCTGAAACCGCTATGAAGTCCCCCCTCACCACTAGTTTAAGCGCTTCCCACTCAAAGGCATATCATCTTTGTCATCGTCTGCAAAGATTGTATGGTTTCTAAACCATAGATAAATACATACATAACAAAGGCTAAAAGTACTCAACTGGTGCTTATAAAATACGCCTACCCCAATGTACCTAACCTAAGTCTTAGTACCAGGGAGGGAGTAAGTATTGTCTAGCATAGGTTTAGTTTCTTGCCAATAATCTATCCATGATTTCTCTTAGGGCCTATTCAGCTCCATATCTTAGTTTAGAATGAAGGAGGTCTGGTATCTCCGTCTCGGGACTCGATTTCCCAACACCCCGCGATGGGAGCTTGGACAGACTGGAGCTGGATTCTCAGCGAGAGAAAGGACAGCTTCTCGATCAGTGCGTCAGCTGGAGGGTCGGCTTCCTTCGGCACTTGCTGTAGAGAGCTCCGTCGGGCAAGTAGATAGTCGAGCTGCTCCGAATCACCGTGTCTTGCTAGAGCAAGTGAAGGCATATTTATAACTTGAAGATGCCTAGTTTGACGGAAAGTCGGGCATGATAACTTCAGTAAAGAACCCCAAGGGAATGGTAGTTCTTTGTAAACTTCATGAGTTCTTGGACAAATCAATATTCAAGCAGGGGATTTCCCTGACTCCTTAAGCCGATTTTCCAAGAAATCGATGTGAGGTTTTGGTACGGGAGGAAGTAGCCATGCCTGTATTTGGACTGCCTGGGCTATGTCTAAATATGGGTATGATTTCTATGCCTATATTAGGGCAATGTGAATTGTACCTATATAAGGGCATGAATCGGGAAATTTTGCTCGGATTCTAAAACGCCATACAACATTGCAACACACAATAAGGAGTAAGTGATATTTGGGGTGTAGGGGCGCTTTGGGACTTGGAGCCTGGTGCTTGCATCTCAACTTTGCTCCAATTAGCTGCCAACAAGCCGGTAGGACAGCTGAGGTCCACACCCCGAGCAGGCACCTTCACTTAACATCCTCAGGCCACCATACAGCCTTCAGTGCAACCAGGTTGCAGTTGTATCAACTGCAGAAAGACGCAAGAGTGAGTGGTCAGAGACACTCTCAGAGAAGCTGGCACGCAGAGAGACGCACTGACCTTTGATCCTGATTCTCCTCCGATCTAATCTCCAACCCAGAATTTTTTGTTCTCAGATTTATATTGCGCAAACTCGAACCTAAGGTATTGGAGTGCTTTACAGGAGCCCCGTTTACATACACAAGGACACATTCATTATTTTTGTTTTTGGTAGGCATGGGGAGAGTTATTGTTTTGCCCAGAATCACAGGATGTGAACGTGACCCCGAGGCTCAAACCGTGTTTTCCAGCACCAAAGTCTGCAGCTCTAGCCGTCAGACAACATCCTCTCCATTAAACAATACTCCTCAGCAACTCTTGCACCCAGTAACCACGTTCAACACAACTCTGTTTGCAACAACTAACATGTGGTTGAGGTGCCGGGTTTTTAAGAACCCGGTGGTGCCAGGGAATAACACCCGAAGACCTCTGAGTTCTCCCTTGTTCCGGACCACAGAAACACGGAGTCTTCTAGTCGCAGTCAGAGATCAAGTTTTATTGGCAGCTACCAAGTAACATGTGTCCTAGAAGCACGACAACGCGGATCGTGTGTTCTCAGGAGACTGTTTGTTTTTACAGAACAAGCCTTCTCCTTATATACAGAAATAATAGCTGCAAGCAAGAATTCTTGAGTTTATGATATGGCTGTACACATATTTCTACAACAATACAAAGAGCGAAGTCATGTAGGCAAGCCCATATTTTGGACGTCCCGTTCGTGATAGATTACCCAGCCAGTCCCGGAACTCCCATCAGATATCGATGAAACCCAAATAAAGAAGGGCACCTCCTAGTCATAAAACTGGCCATAAACAAGGAACGCGGACAAGTGTGTGTGTGTGTAGAAAACATGATCTGTACGCGGTGAATGGTTTATGGTATGTTATGCATTGATGCTATCGTATTCGGCCACTGGGCGAGGAGCTGCCCAAACAGGTTTGGCTGGAGGCAAGGGAGTCAGTTGGGACAGGTCAGGGGGGGAGTCAGGGAGAGGTGGACGTGTCCTTTTAGATCAAGCTCGACCTTACTCAATTGACTTATCATGAGGGCAAGACACAAGATGGATGCCGTTTACAAAATGGAGTCTGAGGGGTCGGAACGGAAACTACGATTTAGGGGTGTTGGCATTCCTCAATCATGACGCAAATATACAGGGATGATGTCATAATCATTACCGGTCCGTTGACACCAAATTCGTCATGGGATGTTGATATTTTGTGGCACGGGTATTGGATCTCGATACTGGGATGACAGTAGGGTCCAGAATTTCAGAACCACAGACCCTCCTTTTGCCCTCATATAAGGCAATAACTCATGTTAATCTGAGTCCAAATCTGTATTAATGAATTCGTGGAGATGTTGCTGTAGCATCATTCTGTTGCTCAATTCGTCCCTTGACACAGGCTTCCTTACACATGGGGTAGCACAGAGGCCACATAGTGCAGGAGCGCACTGTACACACAGGCAGAACATAAACAGAAGCGCTAAGATCATCCCAACGAAGATCAGTGTTTTCCATCCCCAGGCAGTGATCAGGCCCCAGAACCACCCTAGAAGGGACCAATCTCCTTTTTCCACGTGAAGGGAACCAGATATTTCGTGTAGTTTGGAGATGGCCTGGTACACTGTCGGTGCATTATCAGGGATGAAAATACAGCAACTAGATTGGATCACTCTGCATACACCACCACGATCGGCGAGTATGATATCTAGGGCAACTCGGTTCTGAAGGGTCATAAGTCGATCCGACTGAAGCTCGGTTGTCAAGTTGTCAAGGGCTCCGGCCGTTGTAATCACGGCGGATTCAACTATCCTCGATAACTGGCGAATATTCCTGCTGTTCACCATAGGCCCCCAAAATGGCAGAAAACCCTTTGCGAAGTCTGCAAATTCCTGACCCGCGGTGTCGTCTTTACTCACGACACCTCTAGCTGTCCTTGTCCGATGGTAATCTGCTCTGGCCGTGTAGGTGGGAGGCAGCAGAAATGAGATGAAACACGTGCCTGAGAAGTCAGGGGGCAACCATGTATAGGCTTGGTCGTGGCAGACAAAATACGTGCCTTTGGCTGCTAAGAATAGGGGGGAAGTTCGGGAAGCGAATACATATGTTTCCGTGCATATGCTCTTTCCTAATTGTGCTTTTCGATCCCTGCCGATACCTTGTAGACATAAGCGACCTTTGTGGGGCACTATCCAAACTGGGCGGTATTTCTTTGCTGTCTGTCCCTTACTCAGGGAAATCCCATTCTTAGTTATGTTCCAACGACTGTATGGAGTGAGTTCATCTTTGGGGATCGTTTGATATGTGTCGAACTCCCTACTCATATTTCTTATCCCTGCCACTAGTGCCTTGTTGTTGGAATCGCTTTCAATGGAACGGGTTGGGTATGGTTCTATGGCGAACAGGAACATGGTCTGAAAAGCCCACAGAGAACCATAATGACTGAATGGCAGGATGAAGTATGGGATACCCTTATCCGTTGTGTGTGGCATGAGTCCATATATCCAACAGTTCGATGTGTTCATTATGGACTGGTGTTGGTGTAGGAGTTGAATAAATTAGTTGTTTACAAATTCGAGTCTTCTGGCAGACTCGTGTTCAGGTAGAGGGTGAAAGTAGTGTGGAGAGATAGTAGGAGGAGGTGGTGGCCGGGTGTCATTTGAAAAAGTAACTTGGAAGACGAATAGAGTATAACCAGTCAAAAACATCGTTATGCTACACAACATTAAAATACATGTTATGAAAAACCTTCTTTTGGCCAGTACAGTGCATAGTTGTCTTTCAATGTTCGTGAATCTGGTAGGTCTCTTTACCCTAGGAAACTCCATCCTCTAGTTGCTGCCCGCGGTGGTAGATTGATTCTGCCAGGGAGTGCACTCTGTTCAGTCCTGGGTAACTCCCTTGGACCAACCAGAACCGTTGACCTAAACGTCCCCAGCTGCACTCCCCAGACTTCAACCGCGACCCTAGCAGCAGAACCGGATGGCGGTTCGAAAATCAAAAATGAGCAAGTTCCCTGAGAGTGAGAGAGCTGAAAAATCAAAAATAGTTCTTGGGGGAAGGGAAATCACATTATTTGCTTTTTATTAGTCTCTTTGTCTTGACCTTAGATTATATTGTTGTTTCCCAGGTACGGTGTGGTCTTCAAACAATGTCTTAGGTTCTGAAGTGTCCAACTGCATTGACGGTGGCACAAGTCCTTGTAAAATATGATCACTCTCCTTTTCAGTACCAGTTTCTTTTAAACGTGCATCGCTGAAAGGGATGAAGCGAGGTATGGATTCTGTCTCGGAGTCGGCAATTCCTTCGTTGACCCACCGGTCGTATGGAAGGGGCAGAGGGACCCGTTTGCAGTGGGTCCCGTGTATCCAACTTTTCTTTCCTTCCACCCGAACGGCTGATCTCGTGGAAAGAAGCACAAGGTACGGTCCGGTCCACCTGGGTTGTTCGTTGTTTGTGCCCCGAAAACTCCGCACCAGAACCCAAGTGCCGGGTTCGATGGAGTGACCTGGATCATCAGAGGCTGGCGGAGAGGAACTGTGAACCTGTTGGTGTAAAACACGCAATTTAGTTGTCAATTCGCACAAATAGTCAAGCAGTACGGGGTGTTCTATTTCGCTGAGTTTCTTTGGCCTTGGCACGCCCCAGACGTTGGCTGGGCGGCCAAACACTATTTCATGGGGGCTAAGTCCTAATCTAGAATGGACGGTCATTCTGGTCGACAGGAGTGCTAGAGGCAAGGCGTCAGGCCATTTAAGACCTGTGCTGGCTTGGACCTTGGCTAGTTTGAGTTTCAATGTGCCATTGTAGCACTCCACTAATCCAGCTGATTGAGGGTGGTTTGCAGCGTGGAACTTTTGGCGTATGCCTAGACACTCACACCTTCTCCTCATCACACGTCCTACGAATTCACTTCCATTATCACTCCAGATCATTCTAGGCATGCCGAATCTAGGGAAGAATTCTTTGACAAGGGTTTTGGCAGTTGACAAGGCGGTATTGTCCTTAAGGGGGTATGCTTCCACCCACCTTGAAAAAGCGCAAACAACAACGAGCACATACTTCAGATTGTTGCACCTCTCCATGTGGATGAAATCGAGCTGCAAAACCTCGAACGGATATGTTGGAGGCGCAAAATGACCAGCTGGAGTTGGGGTTCCCTTACCGGGATTATGCTTCAAACACACCATACATTTTCTGACCACGTTCTCTGCATATTTTGGGATATTGCTATTCTGCCATACTGGGGCCAATAGCTTACATATTCCTTTCGAACTGATGTGCGCAAATCCATGAGCCATTGTTACTACTGCAAGTACATAGGCGTTAGGTAATAGCCATCGCTGGTGTTCTGACAATTCGACCCAACAACCATTCGCATCTAACCTACCCTTACTTTTTCTCCATTCATTCACCTCTTTCTCAGTTGCCTCGGCTTGTATAGATTTCACGCTTTCGATGGTGTCCTCACACATTCCCACATCAGTAATCCATCTAGCGGGACCTACAACATACATCCGACTCATTGTGTTCCTTGCAGTCTCTTTCGCAACCTCGTCTGCAAATGCATTCCCGCGGCCAACATCGTCTTGAATCTTTTTGTGTGCACTGCATTTCACAATGGCAACTTGTAGTGGCAAGGTCAGTGATTCGAGGAGCTCATTAACTAGCTGACCATGCTGTATCTTTGCACCATGTGACGTCAGGAATCCACGTTCACGCCACAATCTCCCAAAACTGTGAGCCACACCAAAGGCGTACTGGCTGTCAGCGTACACATTCACTCGCTTTCCTTTCGCCAACACACATGCTCTTGTAAGTGCAATTAGCTCTGCAGCTTGTGCAGAATTGTGGGAAATGCGCGCGGTCTCTATAATGGTGTGTAATGTTGTTACGGCATAGGCTGCAGTCGTATCACCATTTGGCAACTTGAAACATGAACCATCAACCCATAAAGTATCATTGCATTCAGGAAGGGGAGTGTCCTGTAAGTCTACTCTCCCTTTTGTCTCTTCTTCTGTCCTAAAGCAGCAGTCATGTTTATCAATCTCGTCTGTTTCTGTCGGGATGGGTAGTAGCGTAGCGGGGTTGAGTGTATCACACCTCTTTATGTGGATGTGACTTGCTAACAGTGTAAGTTCGTAACTGGATAGTCGAGCGCTAGTAAGATGTTGTGTCCTCGTCCTGTTTAGCAAAATGTCTACTGCATGCGGGACCATAACGATCAGAGTATTATTCATGACTAATCCAGCAGACTGTCGAATGCAGACAGCTGCTGCGGCGGTAGCCCTCAGACAACTTGGTAGGGCTTTAGCCACAGGGTCTAGAGTTGCCGAAAAATACGCGCATGGGCGCTGTTTGTCCCCAAAGTGTTGTGTTAGGACTGATAATGCACAACCTTCCTTCTCATGGACGTATAATGTAAAAGGCTTACTGTAGTTGGGGTTTCCCAACACAGGAGCCGAACACAATGCATCACGCAACTCGTGGAAACTCGTCTGACAATCTTCAGACCAGGGCATAGGATTGGGCGTGTCTTTACAGAGTAGTGCCAGCAAGGGTTTGGCTAGTAGTGAGAAATTCGGTATCCATTGTCTACAGTACGATGTAATGCCCAAGAAGGCTCGAACCTCTCTCTGTGTCCTTGGGGCACTCAGCTCTGCTATTGCCTGTATTCTTTCTGGTGTCAGTCTCCTTCCCTCCTTCGACAAGATGTGACCTAGGTAGGTAACTTCTTGTCGACAAAATTGTAGTTTGGAGAGAGAGACTTTGTGCTTCATGTCACATAAGTGATGCAATAATGACAGCGTAGCTTGTTTGCAAATTTCTTCAGTGTCTGCAGCGATCAGCAGATCATCTACATACTGAATCAGAGTTGACCCATCTGGTAGAACAATTGTGTCCAGTTGTGTTTTCAGGGCCTGACTGAATATTGATGGGCTTTCGCAGTAGCCTTGAGGAGCGCACTTGAAGCGGAAGCTTCGTCCTCCTAAATTGAATCCAAAAATATCTCTACTCTCCTCAGCAATCGGGATGCTGAAGAAAGCGTTCTTCAGGTCGATCACCGAGAACCAATTTGCTGAAGCTGGAACCATCGTCAACAGGGCAGTAATGTCGGGGACAACTGGAAACTGTGGTATAACTACCTTGTTCACTTCTCTGAGGTCGATCACGAACCTGTACACAGGGGGCTGTGAAGGATCGGTACGCTTTAAGACCGGTAAAACTGGACTGTTACAAACATTTCCTGTTGTTTCTTCGATGACGTCTTTATCAATCAGGTCATAAACAATCGTCAATAACGCCTTTTCACATTCGCTAGATATTTTATATTGGGGAATACGTGGCAACCTAACGTTGGCTTTCAATGTTATGACATACGGTGCTATCTCCAAACGACCTACATCATTAGAACCATTAGCCCAGAGTACATCAGGAAGACACGACAATTCAGTTGCAATATTTTCTTTTGACACATACATTGGAGAAACGACTTTCTTACCTAAAGTAAGCTGTACTCCCAAGGGAGAACAGTACAAAGTCGCATACAACCTCTTTAGTAAATCCAAACCTAACAAATTTTCACCGCAACCTGTTGTCAAAATGAGGGGTGCTTCTAATTCGCATGGGCCAACAGAAAGGGACATGGGACTAGAGATCGGGTTTCTAACAGGGGCGCCAGAGAAACCTACTGAGACATTCATTTCGCCAGACAAAGGTGCGCCAGGAAGTTTTGAGTGCATAATCGAACTTTTTGTAGCACCAGTATCCAGCAGAAATGGCTCTGACACTCCTGAGGCAATCACCTCGACATAAGGTCCATTCTGATCTACTGGAACTGAAACGACTCCCTCTCTTTGTCCATGGCTGTCCTAGCAATCATTACCCTCATTTTCGTGTTCGGTGTAATAGTCGTCAGCATAGTACTGAGCTGACCTAGACGATGCATTATTCTGTTGGTCAAAGCTGTTCATGGAATTCTGAGGCGGAAAAGAAGCTGTGTTCTGGGAGAAATTTCCACGGCCCCTACCCTTATGAACATTTTGAACACCTCTACCCCTTATACCTGAAACACTGTTTAAACGTCGCGCAAGAGCCGGACAATTACCTTTAAAATGACCCTCTTCCTTGCAATACGCACATTGATTCGGGCCATACGGAAGACGCTGATGGGAAAACTCGTTTCCTTGCGCGTTTCTCGAATACTGCTGTTGTGGTTGATAATTGGGCTGACTAGCCGTGCGAGGCGGATAGGCCTGCTGGAGAAGAACCTCAGTTTTCAAATCTTTAGTCTTTTTGTCTACCTTATCTAGCTCGTCTTTGCGCCTATTTTCATAGTACTGGGCTGTAGCTAAAATCTGCGCTGACGTAGAGACAGCCCAAGCACTCTCTGAATCTTTTAGTTTAGTACACAGTTCAGGAAGCAAATTATGTACGAATTTGTCTACAAACAATGTTTGACCACCCTCGGTAGCCATATCTTGACCACTATGATCGGTGAAAGTCTCCTCAAATCTCGTGAAAAAGTCAGACACATTCTCATCCTTCTTCTGCTTGCACGTAGATAGCTTGTCCCAGTTTACCCGTAACTCAGGCATTAATGTTTTCATGTACGTGATAATTCTACCGGGAAGTTCGGCTATTAACGGCTCAGGTTTAGAACCACCAATTTGTCCAGCATCTATAGCGGTAATATTAGCCCATGAATCACCTAGTTCTTGGTCATGGTCCGTATGACGAATTTTACTCCATAAAGGATGTGGGACAACATTCCCAAACAACATGTCTACATCTGCTAAATTCATTATGCATGAGTTTGCAGTCTCCGATAACTCCTTATAATACCCAGTCGGGTTTTTACGGGGATCAGGTAGTGTCTGCTTGAGCGCTAAAACTTCTGATCTTTTCCAGGGGACATGTACCCATACACGCTGGAAATGTGGCAGAATTGGCGGTACTACATTCGCATCGCCTTCCCTCCAAACCGGAGGAACCTCTCTCATGGGGTACTGTCTCGCTCTTTTCCTACCTGATACGTCGTCTTGGTACAATGATCTAGAGACGTTTCCCTTACTCCTATAAAAGAACAACAACTCTATCGCTTTCTCAACATCTGCACCTGTAATCATACCTTCATGGAACTTAAAACGCGTACGCCATAGTTCGTCTATTGTGTATTTGGGATCATTCGTCTCCAAATCTTCGCACAGATATACACACATCTCTTCGAATACGTATCTCTGAGTGGGTGCATCCATTGACGGAAAACTTCCATAACAGACTGAACATCATATCTAACAGTATCCGCAATCCATTGGCGTGCTAGTTCATTCAGCACTTTTCTTTCCTCGTAATCAGGCAGTTGACTACGTAACTGTCTATCTTCTGTTTTAGGGGTCGTTTTAGGCGACCCGAAGAAAGGTGAAAGCAGACCAGTGACGGTACCTGTCACTCTTTGTCTAATAGAAGGAGAAGCTTGCGGAGGGGCAAATGCATCAGAAAAGACAGGCTGAGGCGAAGAAGAAATCGAGGCCATAGCAGAGGAAGTTGAAACAGTGGCAGACGTAGTATCATAGGGAACAGTTGGAGCTGTAGGCAAAGTGGTAGAAGTAGATGGAGTATGTAGCAAAGATGGCGGCCCTTGAGAAGGCTGCGCCGGAGAAGTAGAAACCAGCTGAAGAGGAGCTGGCGTTTGTGCAAGAGCTGGGTTACGTGCGCCGGGGCGCGGTATAGTAAAATGCTTTGGTGGTGCGGTAGCGTCTAACGCATACGGTGGAGGTGAGCTCAATAATTGGGACATTAACGGATCTTTCTCGGATCTTTCCTCTTGACCTCGTCCCTCATTTGGTAACATCGGGTAGCATTTATCTACTGCTAGTTTCTTGCTCCTAAGTATTTGTTCGCTTTCTTGCTCTTCCTCGTTATCCCTGTATGCAACGGCAGCTTGCACCATTGACATACCTCTTTTATTCCTTTTTGCTAATTTTATTTCTTTCTGTTTGGCTTCTTTGCGCCATAAGCGAAAAGAGACAAACATCGCCGGCCAGGCTTTTTTCTTGAACAATTTGACCTCTAGGTTGTCTAAGATTTCTGGGTCAAAACTACCATATTGGGGCCACTTTAAAACACCATCCTTGCGGGTGTATTTTATCCACACTTCATTATATGTGATAGGACCTACGCCATGCTTCACATAGAGCTCATACGTTGGAGTTCCAATCGGAGGAACCGGACAAGAATCCTCTAATCAGGAGTCCTTACTACAACCAAGACAAAACAAGTTTCCAAGTCCGCTAAAGCAAGGCATCTTTGCTCACTCGTTTAGCTTCAAACTTCAAAGGATTATCGATTACGATATTTCTCGTGAAAACACGAGTCCTTCGGCTTTGGGGCTTGCAAGTACCAAATCAAAGCGTATCTCAAGGATACCAAAAACTAAGGATCAAACTAAGGACTGGGAGACGCTCCACTTATACTTAACTGAAGTATTTGAAGATCGATGACGTCGCTAGAAGACTCGTCTATCGTTTCGCTCTACCAAGGATCACTGGGTCCAAAACAAGGCGATAGTCAGGGCAGCAGTCCTTCGTAGCCGTCGGGACGCGGGGAACCTCGCAGCAAAGACCTTCGGAACCACGTCGACATACAGGGGTCGCTGAAGTGGCTGGCCGTCCTCTGGAATTTTCACACGAAGCTCCTCACGAACATCTGGCTTGGACCGTCGCCGCTTGATACCGCCCCGAGTTGGGCGCCAACTGAGGTGCCGGGTTTTTAAGAACCCGGTGGTGCCAGGGAATAACACCCGAAGACCTCTGAGTTCTCCCTTGTTCCGGACCACAGAAACACGGAGTCTTCTAGTCGCAGTCAGAGATCAAGTTTTATTGGCAGCTACCAAGTAACATGTGTCCTAGAAGCACGACAACGCGGATCGTGTGTTCTCAGGAGACTGTTCGTTTTTACAGAACAAGCCTTCTCCTTATATACAGAAATAATAGCTGCAAGCAAGAATTCTTGAGTTTATGATATGGCTGTACACCTATTTCTACAACAATACAAAGAGCGAAGTCATGTAGGCAAGCCCATATTTTGGACGTCCCGTTCGTGATAGATTACCCAGCCAGTCCCGGAACTCCCATCAGATATCGATGAAACCCCAATAAAGAAGGGCACCTCCTAGTCATAAAACTGGCCATAAACAAGGAATGCGGACAGGTGTGTGTGTGTGTAGAAAACATGATCTGTACGCGGTGAATGGTTTATGGTATGTTATGCATTGATGCTATCGTATTCGGCCACTGGGCGAGGAGCTGCCCAAACAGGTTTGGCTGGAGGCAAGGGAGTCAGTTGGGACAGGTCAGGGGGGAGTCAGGGAGAGGTGGACGTGTCCTTTTAGATCAAGCTCGACCTTACTCAATTGACTTATCATGAGGGCAAGACACAAGATGGATGCCGTTTACAAAATGGAGTCTGAGGGGTCGGAACGGAAACTACGATTTAGGGGTGTTGGCATTCCTCAATCATGACGCAAATATACAGGGATGATGTCATAATCATTACCGGTCCGTTGACACCAAATTCGTCATGGGATGTTGATATTTTGTGGCACGGGTATTGGATATCGATACTGGGATGACAGTAGGGTCCAGAATTTCAGAACCACATGGTCAGGAAGAGTTTGGGCACCACGACCTCTCACAAAGAAAAAGAAAAAAATGCAACATCATCTAGTAGCAAAGGGCAGTAAGGGAAAACCCCTCTGGGAGATCCAGTCTTTAATTTTACTAATTGCTCAGATGCTCGAAAAATCTAGAAACATACCACAGAAGTTTAACTTTCTAAGTTAGTGCTATTTTTATCATTACAGATGACTGAAACGTACTCCCAGCCTTCATCTCCCCGAACATTAACACTAATAGCGTTAACAATGATTTAAGTCCCAATACTGGGCCTAGTAGCCATGTCATGGATGCAGCAGCTAAACCAGGTTTGGTAGATTGCAATAAGGCCTCCCGGGGGCCGATATCTGACCTGGAGTTACTTTCATTAAAGTCCCTGTCATCTCATCTTGCTCCCAGCCCACCAATGCTACATTCATTGCCTAGTCTCTGCCTACGAAACGGCAGCAGGCACTCCACACCACTGGAGTCAAGCTAGCCGGGCTGATGAGAGGTGTTACCTCGAAACCGGGCCGGTCCTCGGATGCTTGATTCCGTTCTGGGAAGGACATGGCTTTTGTAGTTCGGACTGGACTGTTCCCATGGGGCACAGGGTCAGCGCTGATTTGCATATCGCCATTGTCTAACCCAGGGTGGTGTGGAGTGGAAAAACGATGGATTTGGGCCCAGATCTTTGGACTGGGGTGAATGTGTGACATTGATCCACATTCTGTCCATCATTGTTGTGTTTGCAATTACCGCTCTAAGTGTACTGGGGATGCTCAGACGTGAGTCCCAGGCACTCCACACCACTGGAGTCAAGCTAGCCGGGCTGATGAGAGGTGTTACCTCGAAACCGGGCCGGTCCTCGGATGCTTGATTCTGTTCTGGGAAGGACATGGCTTTTGTAGTTCGGACTGGACTGTTCCCATGGGGCACAGGGTCAGCGCTGATTTGCATATCGCCATTGTCTAACCCAGGGTGGTGTGGAGTGGAAAAACGATGGATTTGGGCCCAGATCTTTGGACTGGGGTGAATGTGTGACATTGATCCACATTCTGTCCATCATTGTTGTGTTTGCAATTACCGCTCTAAGTGTACTGGGGATGCTCAGACGTGAGTCCCAGGCACTCCACACCACTGGAGTCAAGCTAGCCGGGCTGATGAGAGGTGTTACCTCGAAACCAGGCCGGTCCTCGGATGCTTGATTCCGTTCTGGGAAGGACATGGCTTTTGTAGTTCGGACTGGACTGTTCCCATGGGGCACAGGGTCAGCGCTGATTTGCATATCGCCATTGTCTAACCCAGGGTGGTGTGGAGTGGAAAAACGATGGATTTGGGCCCAGATCTTTGGACTGGGGTGAATGTGTGACATTGATCCACATTCTGTCCATCATTGTTGTGTTTGCAATTACCGCTCTAAATGTACTGGGGATGCTCAGACGTGAGTCCCAGGCACTCCACACCACTGGAGTCAAGCTAGCCGGGCTGATGAGAGGTGTTACCTCGAAACCGGGCTGGTCCTCGGATGCTTGATTCCGTTCTGGGAAAGACATGGCTTTTGTAGTTCGGACTGGACTGTTCCCATGGGGCACAGGGTCAGCGCTGATTTGCATATCGCCATTGTCTAACCCAGGGTGGTGTGGAGTGGAAAAACAATGGATTTGGGCCCAGATCTTTGGACTGGGGTGAATGTGTGACATTGATCCACATTCTGTCCATCATTGTTGTGTTTGCAATTACCGCTCTAAGTGTACTGGGGATGCTCAGACGTGAGTCCCAGGCACTCCACACCACTGGAGTCAAGCTAGCCGGGCTGATGAGAGGTGTTACCTCGAAACCGGGCCGGTCCTCGGATGCTTGATTCCGTTCTGGGAAGGACATGGCTTTTGTAGTTCGGACTGGACTGTTCCCATGGGGCACAGGGTCAGCGCTGATTTGCATATCACCATTGTCTAACCCAGGGTGGTGTGGAGTGGAAAAACGATGGATTTGGGCCCAGATCTTTGGACTGGGGTGAATGTGTGACATTGATCCACATTCTGTCTATCATTGTTGTGTTTGCAATTACCGCTCTAAGTGTACTGGGGATGCTCAGACGTGAGTCCCAGGCACTCCACACCACTGGAGTCAAGCTAGCTGGGCTGATGAGAGGTGTTACCTCGAAACCGGGCCGGTCCTCGGATGCTTGATTCCGTTCTGGGAAGGACATGGCTTTTGTAGTTCGGATTGGACTGTTCCCATGGGGCACAGGGTCAGCGCTGATTTGCATATCGCCATTGTCTAACCCAGGGTGGTGTGGAGTGGAAAAACAATGGATTTGGGCCCAGATCTTTGGACTGGGGTGAATGTGTGACATTGATCCACATTCTGTCCATCATTGTTGTGTTTGCAATTACCGCTCTAAGTGTACTGGGGATGCTCAGACGTGAGTCCCAGGCACTCCACACCACTGGAGTCAAGCTAGCCGGGCTGATGAGAGGTGTTACCTCGAAACCGGGCCGGTCCTCGGATGCTTGATTCCGTTCTGGGAAGGACATGGCTTTTGTAGTTCGGACTGGACTGTTCCCATGGGGCACAGGGTCAGCGCTGATTTGCATATCGCCATTGTCTAACCCAGGGTGAGGTGGAGTGGAAAAACGATGGATTTGGGCCCAGATCTTTGGACTGGGGTGAATGTGTGACATTGATCCACATTCTGTCCATCATTGTTGTGTTTGCAATTACCGCTCTAAGTGTACTGGGGATGCTCAGACGTGAGTCCCAGGCACTCCACACCACTGGAGTCAAGCTAGCCGGGCTGATGAGAGGTGTTACCTCGAAACCGGGCCGGTCCTCGGATGCTTGATTCCGTTCTGGGAAGGACATGGCTTTTGTAGTTCGGACTGGACTGTTCCCATGGGGCACAGGGTCAGCGCTGATTTGCATATCGCCATTGTCTAACCCAGGGTGGTGTGGAGTGGAAAAACGATGGATTTGGGCCCAGATCTTTGGACTGGGGTGAATGTGTGACATTGATCCACATTCTGTCCATCATTGTTGTGTTTGCAATTACCGCTCTAAGTGTACTGGGGATGCTCAGACGTGAGTCCCAGGCACTCCACACCACTGGAGTCAAGCTAGCCGGGCTGATGAGAGGTGTTACCTCGAAACCGGGCCGGTCCTCGGATGCTTGATTCCGTTCTGGGAAGGACATGGCTTTTGTAGTTCGGACTGGACTGTTCCCATGGGGCACAGGGTCAGCGCTGATTTGCATATCGCCATTGTCTAACCCAGGGTGGTGTGGAGTGGAAAAACGATGGATTTGGGCCCAGATCTTTGGACTGGGGTGAATGTGTGACATTGATCCACATTCTGTCCATCATTGTTGTGTTTGCAATTACCGCTCTAAGTGTACTGGGGATGCTCAGACGTGAGTCCCAGGCACTCCACACCACTGGAGTCAAGCTAGCCGGGCTGATGAGAGGTGTTACCTCGAAACCGGGCCGGTCCTCGGATGCTTGATTCCGTTCTGGGAAGGACATGGCTTTTGTAGTTCGGACTGGACTGTCCCCATGGGGCACAGGGTCAGCGCTGATTTTCATATCGCCATTGTCTAACCCAGGGTGGTGTGGAGTGGAAAAACGATGGATTTGGGCCCAGATCTTTGGACTGGGGTGAATGTGTGACATTGATCCACATTCTGTCCATCATTGTTGTGTTTGCAATTACCGCTCTAAGTGTACTGGGGATGCTCAGACGTGAGTCCCAGGCACCCCACACCACTGGAGTCAAGCTAGCCGGGCTGATGAGAGGTGTTACCTCGAAACTGGGCCGGTCCTCGGATGCTTGATTCCGTTCTGGGAAGGACATGGCTTTTGTAGTTCGGACTGGACTGTTCCCATGGGGCACAGGGTCAGCGCTGATTTGCATATCGCCATTGTCTAACCCAGGGTGGTGTGGAGTGGAAAAACGATGGATTTGGGCCCAGATCTTTGGACTGGGGTGAATGTGTGACATTGATCCACATTCTGTCCATCATTGTTGTGTTTGCAATTACCGCTCTAAGTGTACTGGGGATGCTCAGACGTGAGTCCCAGGCACTCCACACCACTGGAGTCAAGCTAGCCGGGCTGATGAGAGGTGTTACCTCGAAACCGGGCCGGTCCTCGGATGCTTGATTCCGTTCTGGGAAGGACATGGCTTTTGTAGTTCGGACTGGACTGTTCCCATGGGGCACAGGGTCAGCGCTGATTTGCATATCGCCATTGTCTAACCCAGGGTGGTGTGGAGTGGAAAAACGATGGATTTGGGCCCAGATCTTTGGACTGGGGTGAATGTGTGACATTGATCCACATTCTGTCCATCATTGTTGTGTTTGCAATTACGAAACGGCAGCAAGCAAGAGCCCAGGAACAAACAGCAGCGAAAAACACCACAACTATGGCAAACCGAAGCTGGGGCTATTTGGGGGCTTTTCTTCAGAATCTTTCAATTGACATCGGGACCCCAGACGCCCCAGTCTAATAAAATGGACGTCGAAATGGACTTACTTAATGTCATGGCAAACATGGTTGCAGGTATCAACCAAAAGTTCACAATACAAAATAGGCTTTAAAAATGTTTTCTTGGGTACAAACAGAACTTACAGAATAAAGTAATATGCAATGACGATTGTTGCAATATGGCATCACACGGGCAAACACCTAAATTTTTGGACCAATCATTAGTTGTAGGGAAGCTTATAAGTCTGTGAAATGACCCCAAGCGAAATCGAGGTAAAAGCATCCTATCGTAGCTCCCCGATACAAAAGCTAAATATGGCTGCGTGGCATAACATGATAGCATTAGTTGATTGTCCAATACTGTAGGTTTAACAATCTCCACAGTAACGTCTGATGGTTTGTAAATGTGCTAGACAGATTGCTTTTAATTCCTTTCTTGAGATTGCAACAATACTGTCAGGACTTTCAAAATATTTAGGGTGGTCGATGCCACTCGTAAACTTTTTATATAATTTTTTCACAGGATAGCGGTCACCCTAGACATCCCCAAGCTGTACCTGACAACGTCCTGGTTTACATTTTTATCCTCAGAGGCTTCTACCTTATGCCACAGTAACAACGGTTCAATTTTAATCAGGTCTGTAATATACAACAGGCCTAGTTCCGAATGACAGATAAAGTTGGCCGTGCTTTTAGGGGCAGCCAATAAATATTTGATAAATGCATTTTCTATTAACTGAATCGATTGCACACCAGTACAACCCCAAGTGTACACCCCATACATTGCTGTGGATAGGCACTTAGCTTTATATATTAGTATTAACTCTGGGACTGGTCTTCTGCCCAGTCTTCTGGCACAGTTGGACAGTGCACCAATTGTCCTGATAAACAACAGTTTTCTCGCCCGCACAGCTGGTACCCAAGTCCCACGATAGTCAAATTGGATTCCTAAATATGGGAAACTACTAATACGTTCCACTTAGGTATTTTAAATGAGAATATCCCAACAAGTAGCACTGTTTTTACCACATTTCATTTGGTAGGTCTTTGATATATTCACTTTCAGACCCCTTGAACCCATAAACACTGAAAAACTGGTTAAAACTTTCTGTAATCCTAGTTGGGTGCGAGCCATTAAAACCGCATTGTCTGCATAAAGAAGTGCATGCACAGGTTGTTTATTTAGAAAAGGGAGATCCTGGCATTGTTCGGTTAAAAATTGTCCCAAATCATTGAATTAATCAAATTCCTTCCATCCAGGGACAACAACGGGAACGAGTCCACCTTAATAATATCATGCTAGTCAGGGAAATCCTTCAGGAGAAAGAGCACTTTGCTGGGTGGGGAATTAAGATAAGCAAACCCCTTTCAGCAGCCTACTCAGCACTGTTCGTCTGTCAGAGGAAGCCCTCCCAGAAGTGGGATTCGGAAATCAACAAACAAACGCACTCTGCCCTCAGAAAACCTAGTGGTAGAACTGCACCACCCTTGCCTTCCCTTCTGCTGGGGCAAACAATAACCTCACCAAAGGGCAAGTTTAGTTCAATTAAACTAAACTGAAGTTGGCTGGCAGGCATAACATTCGAGTACATTTCACAAGTTCCAACATGTTTCTAACTTTACATGTGTGTTGCATTGTACAGCACACATATGAGAATACTATTAAAGTATATTTCTATACTAGAAGACTTCCCTTCCAATAGAAAACCTATGCTTGACAGAACACATGCACCTTTGCACTATGGTCCACGTGTGTATACAGTGGCAAATGACAGTTTAAAGAGCACTTACCATGGGGGAGAGAAAACAGCCATATCTCAGTAGATATCACTCTGGTTTTCTCTCTCCTTTGAGGCAATGCAGTGCAGCGACGTTTGTTGCTGCAGTGCATTGTGCCATAATTGAATGATTCTGCCCCTTTGCTTCTGGCAAAGGGGATCAACAGTTATGACAATTGCTTCACACAGTGTCATGCACTACTCCAAACACTTGGAAAAAGATAACTTTTTAATTAGAAAGGTGCGACCAAAAACCTGCAGTAGTAGGAGAAAAACAGACGCTAACAGACACCAGAGCTAGTGTCACGTCCTGAATTGACACAGGAGACAAACAAGGAAAATAAACAAAACAGCTGTGCATGAACAAATACTTTCTTTAGACATTCAAGTCCATTAAAATGCATATCAACGTATTTCATTAGAAGTTATTAAAATTCAATTGTGAAAGAACCACGTAAAACTCGTGAAGCAAAAACATATAAAACACAAAAGCAGCAGGTAAAATTCAACGCATACATATTTAAATACAAACATCTATGAAAAAGAACCACACAACCTGCTCTTAACGTACCGGATAAAGTGCAAGTCACTTTAAGCATGGGATGGCCTCATGGACACACCCTGGAGGGTACCCCTGAGCTTGTGATTTCAGAGTGATGGTTAAGTAAACTTATTACTAGCAGAGTTTCTATATTTAAGAACCCCGAAGGACAACCCTTAGGCAACGTGAACTAAAAAAAAGGCTTGTGAAACAAACATTGCTTAGCACCTGTGATCATGTAAAACATTTTTTTTAGTAAAATATGTGAAATAAAAAAAACAGGTTTTTAAAAATACAATTAAAGAAGGTTACTTTTCTCATTATCCTAGTTTTACTGCCACTAGTAATAATTTACTGAATTTACCATTTAGACTGGGGTCCGTAGCCTTGAGACAGGCAATTACGGCCTACCTGCGTGTACGCAGGCCACATTTGTTAAAAAAAAGTTCTTAGTAGTCTCCTGATTTGAGCAGCAGGCCGGGCCACAGGCACGTTAGGTGGGTGCTGTCTTACTCCCTCGACTTGCACAGTCTGCAACGAACATTATCAGTGGTCCTGAGCCAAGCCACTGTGGGGCTAAGACCTGGAAGGGTACCAAAGCAGTGTCTAATGAAGAGCTCCTTGAGCTGCAATGGAAACCTGTCTTCTAGGTAGGGTTGGGGCTTAAGGATTTTATATTCACCTAGAAACTTCCATGCATGGGATCTGGGTAAAGGATCTCGATTTCTTTTAGCAAAGAGGTTTTTTTCAAGACACCATTACCTGCTTTTTTGAATGATTTTGGGGGAAGAGAGCTTTCCCACAACGGACGGTTCCTGGTCTAAGTAATGCCAAGCGGGGAATTTTCATTCGTGTGTACTTTATTCTTCCAGGCATAGTTAGTCATCTGTTAGTGACTTAATTCTCTTCAATACTTTGATGTAGGCCCCTTTTCTTTTCTCGCATTTGTTTGGTTTACTAACCCAAACTCTATTCTTATCAGAGCCAGTGAGGTATTGAGCGGTAGTTAAAAGAGAGACCTAAATATATTTGTAGTGGTCGTATTTGTAGGAGCTGCGTCCCTGTCTGGTAGGGACTCGCATCCGTGGGAGATACACATTGGAAGTTTTACTGCTATCACCGTTAGGAGGCGTAAGTCATTCAGGGATCCTAAGGATCTCTGTAAGATGTGAAATGCGAGGGGAAGGTTGGTTCCTTTCCTCTGCTGGCTCTGCTTAAGTTGTATAAAAGAGGCCTTGTCATCAAATAACACGCAGAGGTATCTGTAGGTTTTAACCAACTCCAATTTGTGACCTTGCAGGTTCCAATTATGGGGTTTCTGCTTTCTATTGCTCACTTCTATCTCCTTTTTCCTCATTTATTGACATCCTGTTGGGAGATGAATAGTGGGATGCCTTATTGGTGAGTCGCTGCAGGCCGATCTTTGTTTGGCTCAGTAATAATACATCATCTGCTTATAGGAGGCTCAAGATGTGCATACCGTCTAGTCTTGAAGGATGTGGTCATTTACTTCATTCAAGGCTACAGTCAAGTCGTCCAGGAAGAGATTAAACAAGTATGGTGCCAACACACCCTTGTTTTAAGCCCTGGGTGATATCAATTTCCCCAGACAGGCAGGAGCCATCACCTATTCTTACTCTTGCCCAAGTGTCCCAGTATTGCACCTGTATTGCATTCCGGAGGCGAACAGGGATACCTCAGTGGGCCAGTTTTGATGGAGGAGATTACGCTGCACACAATCAAATGCAGATTTAAAATCTACGAAGCAGAGGTAAATTGGTAGCCTGTTCAGCGTCTGTTTGTCTATAATGACAGACAATGATAGGGGGTTAGTTGCCATGCCTGCTCCTTTTACGAACTCAGATAGATTACAAGGGTTGATTTGTTTTTTTTCTGCCCAGAACTGTAATTCTGTTAGAAGAAGACCGGTGAAGTGCTTTCCTCGAGGTAGCTCATACAGGCCTATTTTTCTGTTGAACATAGACTTAAAATTATTTACAAGCGTCATTGCACAAAGACTCAACGTGCATATACCCCCACTAGTGGACCCAGGTCAAGCAGGCTTTATCCCTCTGAGACAAACTAGTGATAACACTAAATGTATCCTCCACATCATTGAAATGGCCACCAGAACGCAAGGTGAATACATGCTACTAGCGGGGGATACAGAAAAGGCCTTTGACCGAGTCCACTGTCCTTACCTGGAACAAGTCCTTAACCGCATGCGTGCGGCGCGAATTCCCCGCCCATGCTGACTCCGCCTTGCGCGGGCGGAGTCATGACGGAACGGTTCCGTCATGAGCACAGCTCAACCGACGCTCATGACGGAACCGTTCCGTCATGAGCATGGAAGGGGTTAAACACTTCGGGTTTGGGGAAAAATTGCAGGACACAAATTCTTAATTGTTATCATGCACCGACGGCAGCAGTCCATCTTAATGGGTATACATCCACTCCCTTCCTGAATCACAGGGGCACCTGATAGTGCTGCCCCCTGTCTCTATTGCTTTTCGCTCTTTACATGGAGCCCATGGCCCAGAAAATTCGTGGCCACTCAGACATTACAGGAATGTTGTTTTGTGGCGACCGGCACTCTATCAGTCTATATGCAGATAATATACTGGCGACCCTGGAGAAGCTGGCTGCCTCTCTGCTGGCTTTTTTTGGAGGAGCCAGATTCTTTCGGGCGGCCTAGGGGTTTCAGATTACTGCAGGGAAATTCCAGCTCTCAACCTCTCCATGCCTCCAGAGGCTGTGGACCATCTTGCGAATCTCCGTCCCTTCTAATGGGACACCGTGACGATCCCATACCTGGGAATCAACCTCGTATCCACACCCCAGGCAACGCAGATTGCAACTACAAGGCGCTGCTTCAGCAGATTCGACTTGACTTTGGGAGGTGGAAACGCCTCCAGATTTCCTGTCTTGGGTGGTTAGCAGCATCTAAAATGACGATCCTTCCTAAAATTCTATATCTCTTCCAAACCCTTCCTCTACTGCCGCCACCTGGCATGATCGCTAAACTACAGTCCGAGATAGTGCAATTCATTTGGCACGGCAGGAAACCTCGCATGAAGAATTCCTTGAGCTACCTCCCCCTAGATGCCGGGGGCCTGGGCATACCGGACCTACATCTTTACTACAAGGCAGCACAACTATGCTACCTAGTGAAGCGGGGGCATCCAGAATATGAAAAGCACTGGCTTTTACAGGGCAGGGCAGTTGCTGGCACATTCCTTTGGAAGGTACCCTTTCGACCCTAAGTGCACAGACCCCCAAACCTATACCTTTCACTGTAGTGTAGCTCCTATTTTCCCAATAGGCTCTGCGCATTGGAATAGTGCCTACAGCAGTAAAGGCCTAGGCCAGACGTTAACTAGGTCTACTACTGTCGATACTAGACTTAATTTTTGGGTTTGCCAGCTAAGCTCAGAGTTCGCTAGAAACTTTCTCGAATGTTCAAGGAAGGATGAACTCCCCTGATTAGACAAGAAGGGATTTAGTTTCTGACAACCATAGAACATGACAACTTTGCTCTCCCCTAATCAAGAGTCAATCTCGAGAGTCGTGTGAGCACAAGGCAATTATTTTACTCAGTCAGTACGTGCATTCTTAGTCTCATCAGAATGTAGAGAAAAGGAAGAGACGGGCGTGTTCAATAAAAGATGTTATTTATTGATCAGTCTCTTTTCTCGTACAAGAGAAATGGATCGATATTATTGCAATACTTATAGTTAAGTAAAGTGCATACATTAGAAGCAATAGTATAAAATAATACTGTAAAAACATTGATATGGTTTCTGAGCCATATGATGTTTAAAATGATTAAAATATATTTACATACACATATACATTTTGACTAAACGTACTCAACTGGTGTTTCTAAATACGCCTACCCCGTGTACCTGACCTAAGTCTAATGCGTGGGCGGGAATAGAAAGTTACAGTTTAAGTTAAGTTTGTTTTTGCCAAGTGAATAACTAAAGAATTCTCTAGGAGGGGTTATTCAGTTCTGTACCTGGAATTTAGGATGAATGAGGAATGGTATCTCTTTCTCTGCTCTCGATATTCCAGGCTGCCTGCGAGGGCTGCCCAGAAGCGCCGGTGCTGGGTCTCTCGGCTTGAGATAGCAGCGCGTCTCTCAGCGCGTCAGGAAGGCGGGGCTGCTGCCTGCGGGGTCTGCTTCTGCTCTCGGCTTCGGCAAGTATGGCTGCTCCGTCTTGTCACCACGCGTGTGTCTGCATAGGGCAAGGTCGGCAATATTTATACCTTAAAGGTGCCGAGATTGACGTAAGGATGGACATAGGTACGTCAATAAAGATGTCATACGACTTGCTCGTTAGCACATTCTTTACTAAAGTTCTCTGTGAAATCAAAACAATGGCCGCACGGATTATCCAGGTTGTCATAGGTTTGATTTGTTATGAGAACGTCGTATGCCTTATCAGGGGCTGGAGGAATGTCGCTTGTCTAATTAGATCTCAAGCGTTATGACCTAATCAGATAACACGTTCCTGTGCCGTAGTGTGACTGCGTCAGATAACGGTATCTGCATCATGGGGGTTTTCTTGCCTCATGGGCTGACTGTTAGTTAACTAGCTAGTAAGTTTAACCAGAATAGGGTCAGGAATAGGGGGATCGAATCAGAACCTATAGAAATACACGACACCCACTCCACGCTAACTATGGTCATATCTACTAATCTATGCATAGTATAACATAGTACAACATACTATAGAGTATAATGTATACCTTACCACCCCAAAATACATAAATGCATTTCGAAATTTTCCAATATACTGAAAAATTGCAGTCATATATATTGTATGCACTTAAGCTATGAATTAAATGCAAAAGTAAACACGCATTGTTATGTATTATTGCTTGTTGGTATATGAGAAATACACATGAAATGGCTCTTAATATGGCTATACAGAAAAAAAGTCGAAACCATTTCATCATATAAAATCTATTGCGAACATACCAGCGGGCAGCTAAAGTCTATAAAGTCTATAAAGTATCTAAAATACTTTTCTTGTTTTGTTTAAGTCCTGCAAAATAGCCAAACGGTCTTTGACATCAAAGCTTTTTTCTGTTACCACTGAAGTCTGACTATCAAGGTCAGAGATCAACATCCTAGTTCCGAATAATAATTCGTACGGACTGAATCCCTTCAGAGAATTTCTTGGCAAGTTATTTAGACTACGTTGGACACTTATTAGATGTTTGACCCACCCAGCTCCCGAACCTAATATCCTTTCTATTATAGATTGCTTTCTGTCTTGGTTTTTTCTTTACACCATCCCATACCCTCAGGAAGGAAGTGAGAAGATTCCCGCTGGGCTGTGCTCATTTGGCCATTCCTTCCCCCCCCAGGCTGGATTGCCTGAGAAAAGGAAAAAAATTGGTCGAACGTAGCATGCTCTTAGCGTATATGCCAATTAGACTCGCAAATCTTGTATAACAGTCCGGACGTCAGCCGAGTGCTGTGGATCTACATTATAAGTGGGAACTAGCCTGTATATGTTAATCGCAAGCCATTCTTTTTAGTGGTGATGTTATCTGCCTTGATACGACGAGGTATTAAACTGCTTCTCTCCCCACTGCGATCTCTGTTGCAGTTTGGGCAGTTTTTTACAAACATGGTGTAGTGCAGGCTCATGCCTGGCCACCAGTACCGTGATTGTAATTCTTCCAGAGAATCTTTTAATTTAAGGTGTCTGAGACCCTCGCCCATGTGTGCGTCTGCGATTAACAAGTTTCTCCTGTCCATGTTTGGAATCACTCTATCCCCCACTCCAGGGATTCGATCAAAAGGAATGGAGTTTGCATCTATGATGTATGTGTAATTGAGTGGATAGTTGATCGGTAACGCCGAGCAGTCGCCTTTTGATGACGTTTTTACTGCCAGCAATGTTTCGCCGTCAATGTATTTTAATGTACGCTTTTTTCGATCTACGGGAGCCGGTTTACTGGCTGCCGCTGCGGCTGTTTCAGCCAATGAATTCCCTACAACGTGAACGCCATCACGCTGATGACTCAGTGAGTGTGTCACGTGAGTCTTTGGTAGTTCTTTTTTCAAAAGAGCTACCTGTTCCCAGAGCAATCTCTGCTTTATTGGTGCATCTGTGTCATCTTTGTAACCGTTCTGAATCCATGTCTGCAAATCCTTGTTATATGCTTTGACGCAGAAATATGAATCTGACACTATAAGTGTCGGGAATTCGCGATCCGCATTATCTAGCGCCATTTTCAAAGCTATTATTTCAGTTTGTAGTTCTGAATTAGTTTCTACTGAGTGTGATTTTGTTAATAGAGGTCTTAGTTTACCTCCGTGCCACACTTCTTTTGTAATCTCACATGTGGGATTGTATGCATGTTCTCCCCAAACGGAGGGTTGAGCATGTCCGTCTGTATAGATTACACAGGCGTAATGTCGTAGAGGCAGAATGTCGATTGGCAGAGGATACGTTTTTTCATATTTTAGATTTTTTAATTCTTCTAGTTCTGGATCAAAGAAGTAATATACTTTGTCCGTTGTGATTGAATTTACCCATTGTAACCATTCTGGATCCAATGTTGTTGTTGGTAAATTACACGGTGTTGTTAATGCCTCAAAAGCTGATTCTGCTGTTCTGACTGTGATATGTCTACCGTCAGCTATGTCTTTTTCTCTAGCTATTGCGGTTTGAACTGCTTGAACAATTTTTCCTTTGTTGTTGAATCTCTGTTCAGCTTTTGTGTACAAATGTGATTTGAATGCAATTGTTACCTTATCTCCCTCATTAGAGGTTAGGTATGTGAATCCGTATTTCCCTGGGATGACTCGGATCACAAGGTTGCGTGTATTATCACGGGTTTCTAATTTTGTTTTAATTAGCATGTCTGTTTGTAAGGATCTCAAAATTTCTGTGTGTGCTTGAGTCCAACTGGATCTTTTAAAGTCTGGTTTAATTAGATCGTAAAGGGGTTTGACCCTTTCTGCGTAATTTGCAATGTAAGTTCTTCCGAAATTTAGGAAGCCTAGAATTGACTGTAGGTTTTTTAGTGTTTTAGGAGCTTGGATTACGGCACATTTCTCTAGGAAATTGTCTGCCAGGCTTTTGCCTTCACTTGATAACTCATATCCTAAGAATAGGACCGTCAGATGGGCAATTCTGGACTTTTTGAAGTTGAATTTGTAACCCTCTGCAGCGAAACCAAGTATTAAAGCAAAGCACTCACTCGCATTTTTAAACTTGACACGCTGACACGCTGACGCGCTGCTGAACAAACTAAGCACGCTAGCGACCTAGCTGCACAAACTCTGATTTTAAAATCCTCGTAGGTACTGTTGTGAATGAATGAGATTTGCACAGTATAATTTTTAAAATTGTTTGGCAATCAGTATAATTCTAGAATTGTTTGGCAATCAGTAAAACTGTACCTCTGTGTGTTAGAAGACCGCTTACCTCCCCGTTCCACCGCAGCTTGTGCTGTTTGTTGTGGAGGGAGTGGACTAGCGCGGTACAGAGGGAGCACATCACCCTCACTTCCGGGGGCCATTTTAGTGAGGTGACGGTCTAGTGGTTGCACTAGCACCATCAGGAGCCTCCTATTTAGGGCGAGCTTTCCGGGTCGCGCAAAAGCAAAGCACTCACTCGCATTTTTAAACTTGACACGCTGACACGCTGACGCGCTGCTGAACAAACTAAGCACGCTAGCGACCTAGCTGCACAAACTCTGATTTTAAAATCCTCGTAGGTACTGTTGTGAATGAATGAGATTTGCACAGTATAATTTTTAAAATTGTTTGGCAATCAGTATAATTCTAGAATTGTTTGGCAATCAGTAAAACTGTACCTCTGTGTGTTAGAAGACCGCTTACCTCCCCGTTCCACCGCAGCTTGTGCTGTTTGTTGTGGAGGGAGTGGACTAGCGCGGTACAGAGGGAGCACATCACCCTCACTTCCGGGGGCCATTTTAGTGAGGTGACGGTCTAGTGGTTGCACTAGCACCATCAGGAGCCTCCTATTTAGGGCGAGCTTTCCGGGTCGCGCAAAAGCAAAGCACTCACTCGCATTTTTAAACTTGACACGCTGACACGCTGACGCGCTGCTGAACAAACTAAGCACGCTAGCGACCTAGCTGCACAAACTCTGATTTTAAAATCCTCGTAGGTACTGTTGTGAATGAATGAGATTTGCACAGTATAATTTTTAAAATTGTTTGGCAATCAGTATAATTCTAGAATTGTTTGGCAATCAGTAAAACTGTACCTCTGTGTGTTAGAAGACCGCTTACCTCCCCGTTCCACCGCAGCTTGTGCTGTTTGTTGTGGAGGGAGTGGACTAGCGCGGTACAGAGGGAGCACATCACCCTCACTTCCGGGGGCCATTTTAGTGAGGTGACGGTCTAGTGGTTGCACTAGCACCATCAGGAGCCTCCTATTTAGGGCGAGCTTTCCGGGTCGCGCAAAAGCAAAGCACTCACTCGCATTTTTAAACTTGACACGCTGACACGCTGACGCGCTGCTGAACAAACTAAGCACGCTAGCGACCTAGCTGCACAAACTCTGATTTTAAAATCCTCGTAGGTACTGTTGTGAATGAATGAGATTTGCACAGTATAATTTTTAAAATTGTTTGGCAATCAGTATAATTCTAGAATTGTTTGGCAATCAGTAAAACTGTACCTCTGTGTGTTAGAAGACCGCTTACCTCCCCGTTCCACCGCAGCTTGTGCTGTTTGTTGTGGAGGGAGTGGACTAGCGCGGTACAGAGGGAGCACATCACCCTCACTTCCGGGGGCCATTTTAGTGAGGTGACGGTCTAGTGGTTGCACTAGCACCATCAGGAGCCTCCTATTTAGGGCGAGCTTTCCGGGTCGCGCAAAAGCAAAGCACTCACTCGCATTTTTAAACTTGACACGCTGACACGCTGACGCGCTGCTGAACAAACTAAGCACGCTAGCGACCTAGCTGCACAAACTCTGATTTTAAAATCCTCGTAGGTACTGTTGTGAATGAATGAGATTTGCACAGTATAATTTTTAAAATTGTTTGGCAATCAGTATAATTCTAGAATTGTTTGGCAATCAGTAAAACTGTACCTCTGTGTGTTAGAAGACCGCTTACCTCCCCGTTCCACCGCAGCTTGTGCTGTTTGTTGTGGAGGGAGTGGACTAGCGCGGTACAGAGGGAGCACATCACCCTCACTTCCGGGGGCCATTTTAGTGAGGTGACGGTCTAGTGGTTGCACTAGCACCATCAGGAGCCTCCTATTTAGGGCGAGCTTTCCGGGTCGCGCAAAAGCAAAGCACTCACTCGCATTTTTAAACTTGACACGCTGACACGCTGACGCGCTGCTGAACAAACTAAGCACGCTAGCGACCTAGCTGCACAAACTCTGATTTTAAAATCCTCGTAGGTACTGTTGTGAATGAATGAGATTTGCACAGTATAATTTTTAAAATTGTTTGGCAATCAGTATAATTCTAGAATTGTTTGGCAATCAGTAAAACTGTACCTCTGTGTGTTAGAAGACCGCTTACCTCCCCGTTCCACCGCAGCTTGTGCTGTTTGTTGTGGAGGGAGTGGACTAGCGCGGTACAGAGGGAGCACATCACCCTCACTTCCGGGGGCCATTTTAGTGAGGTGACGGTCTAGTGGTTGCACTAGCACCATCAGGAGCCTCCTATTTAAAGCTCGCATGGGGCTTACGCGCAGCGGACGCGAGCAGCGGGCGCACCAATGGCGCGCCGGAGGTGCGCCAGAGGTAAGCCCGTCTGTGCCCGTCCGTGCCGCGGCCGGGCCTAGGGTCACCCCCCCTAGCCATGCAGTCCACGATATACATATCCCTAGAGATATGATCTACACACTACAGACCCAAGATAGTGGCTGTCATAATACATTGCGAGCAGACACCTGGTGGGGACCCATATGCTGTAAGAACTGCAAAGTTGAGCTAACCCCGGTGATACAAACCATAAAACCAAATGGCTTTTCTACTCTCCGAGGGGGACTAATAAACGCCAGATCAATGTGTAAAAATGGAGCGCATGTGCATGACCTAATCACGGAAAACGACCTGGATTGCCTGTTCGTTACAGAAACCTGGCTTAAAGCCTGGTGCACCCCTGACGTTGTTTTCACCTTGCCACAAGGGTATCTTATCCAGCGTTTGGACAGGCCGATACAACGCGGAGGAGGGGTTGCCATAATCCATCGTGACTCGGTCAAATGCACCACGTTTGAACTCCCAGATCTTAAGGGGGCAGAAAGCCTGGGTTTCAATCTTCATATGCATAATACCACCTTTTTTACCCTGTCTGGAGTATTGATATACCGACCACCAGGCCCACAGAAAAACTTCCTAGACAGTCTAGCTGAGGTGGTTAGTAACCTTGCACTCAAATTTGCCAATTTTACTGTCCTAGGGGATTTAAATCTTCACCTTGACTCTGACTCAGATTCCAGTGCGTCTTGTTTTAAAGAGCTAATAGACGTACTGGGGCTGACCCTACTGACACGGGACTCCACTCACAAGGCAGGACATATTTTGGATTGCATATGTACAAACTTAGCATCCTTAAAGGTAAAACAGCCCTGCCCTTTATTTTGGACTGACCACATGTTTATCCCATTTGACCTCTCAGTTGAGGGGAAGGGGCTTAGAAAGGGTGTCCCTAGGGTTGACACCAGCATGAAACATGACTGGAAAAAAATTAGCAATGATCCAGATCTGCAACAAAGAGCCAGGGCACTTAAACCTCTTTTTACGGGTGTCACGGAGGCAGACAATAACAGCTTCAATCATTGGATTAAAGAAATCAGTGGGCCCCCCAAGGCCAAAAACCAGAATAAAGTACATCACAATAAAAAAACGGCACCCTGGTTCTCACTCTCCTTGAAAGAGAAACACGTTGAGGTTAGAAGACTGGAGAGGAAATGGCGTCGTCTATACATGGAAGAAGACCTCGGCCATTATAAAGAATCTAGGAGGCAATATCATGCACAGATAAAAACGGCCAAAAAAGACTACTACTTAAAAGCAATTGATTCCTCAAACAACTCACAAAAAGAGATTTTTAGGATAGTCAATGATTTTACGAAACCAAGGTCCCTCCTACCTGAAATCCCTCCCTCCCTAACCCTGTGCAATTCGATTGCAGATTATTTTGTTTCAAAAATATCAAACCTTACTAAGGATTTTTCCGAACCACCGGTGGCTAAGGCAGTAGAGGATCCAGAAACCCCCTCGGGAGTAACTCAACTCCGGGATTTTCTACCTATTAGCTTAGAAGTCTCACGTCAACTGATTTTGTCAACTAAATCAGGTTCCCCCTTTGATCCCTGTCCCCCCATGCTGATACATGCCCTGGTAGATACGGTTAACCCTACCATAAATAGTATTATAAACTCATCCCTGTCCTCTGCCATGATTCCATTGGAATGGAAGCTGGCGGCAGTAAAGCCACTGCAAAAAAAATCATTGCCCGATCCCACCACACTCTCCAACCTCCGCCCTATCTCCTTGCTGCCGCTGCTTTCTAAAATGACTGAATCAGTGGTGAACAAACAGCTGACTAAATTCCTGGAGGATGAGGATATCCTGCACCCTAATCAATCTGGGTTTCGGGCCTCACACTCCACTGAGTCTGCCCTCTTGTACACCGTGGAGACATTGAAGGCCGCCATGGATCAAGGGAAGAAGGCCGTCCTTGTCTTGCTTGATCTATCGGCGGCTTTCGATACGGTGTCCCACTCAATACTGATCAGTCGTCTGGTGGTAGCAGGGATAGCAGGCACTGTGCTGGATTGGTTGAAGAACTTCCTTGATCACCGTAGACAGGTCACGGTGTTGGGAGAACACCGCTCAGAGGAAAAAAGTATACAAACAGGAGTGCCCCAGGGCTCCACTCTGAGCCCGGTACTGTTTAACCTGTACATGACCCCCTTGATTGAGCTGATCTCGTCCTTTAACATCAGTACCATTTCTTACGCTGACGATACTCAGCTCATCTTGGTACTAGACGGGGAAAACGGAAAGGCAGAGGAAAATCTAAAAGACTGCCTCACTGCCACCTTTATTTGGATGCGTGAGAACCATCTCAAATGTAACACCGGGAAGACCGAAATTATTCCTTTCGGCCCCCAAAACCCCTTTTCCCCCAGTCTCTGGTGGCCATTGGATGTGGAGTCCCCCCCAGATACCATTGCTACGGCCCGAAACCTAGGGATCAGGTTTGACAGTGCCCTATCTTTTAAACAGCAGGCAGGGGCAGTGGCTGGGTCTTGCTTTAACATCATCAGAGGACTTAGAAAGTTTTTTGACTTTCTGCCTCTGACTGCCAGGAAGACGGTGACAGTGGCACTTGTAACATCTCGTTTGGACTACTGCAATAGCCTATATGCAGGACTAAATCGATCTGTCCTGCATAGGCTGCAGGTTGTCCAAAATGCCGCTGCCCGTCTGGTCCTGAAATGGCCGAGGAGGTCATCGGCCTCGGCCGCTCTCAAGGCCCTACACTGGCTACCCATCCACAAACGCATACTGTTCAAAATCCTCGTGATTACCTTCAGAGCCTACCATCGACAAGGACCCAAATACTTTCTCCCTTGGTTCAAACTGTATGCACCCACACGTTCCCTCAGATCAGCTAATATGAACCTATTACAGATACCCAAATTCAGACTTTCAACAAGAGGAGGTAAATCCCTCGTTACCTTGGGTGCTAAGGCCTGGAATAAACTCCCACCCAATTTGCGTCTGATCTCCATTGAGAAAGACTTCCGCAAGGCTCTGAAAACTTGGATTTTTAACCTCTCAGATACGGTCTGTATGACACTGGTTTAGCCAGAGTGTTTCAGCATGGACAAGATGGATGTTGCGAGCTGATTTTTTTCCGGCCTGTCATCTAGGCTACGGGCTATAAGCGCCAAGATACTCCCTGGAGTGACAGCCGCGCTATATAAGTGTATAAAAATAAATAAATAAATAAATAAATGGTGTTCACTCTTTTCAAGTGAGTTTCCAAGTCATCATCTGTTAAGTAAATGTCATCGACATAAGATAATGCTTCATCATCATATAGTTGTAGTAATTCTGTTACTCTCGCTGAGAATACCCCCGGGCTATTCTTGTACCCCTGGGCTAACCGACAGAATTGTTTTTGAGTGCCATTTACTGAAAATGCAGTTAAATATCTGCTCTCTGGTGCTATGTTTTGACAAAAGAATCCGTTGGAGATGTCCAAGGTTGTTTTGTATTTTTTGCGCACTATGTTATTCATTAGTGCAGCACTGTGTGAGTTTTGCACTGCAAAAGTTTTGCAACATGTGTTAAGGTGTCGGTAATCCAAAACTAGACGGTACGAATTGTCTGGTTTGGAGACCGGAAATAAAGGATTGTTCATTTGTGAGGTGCAAGTTTCAATCACCCCTTGGTATTCTAGCTGATCTAGTATTTCATTTACTTGTTTTTTAGCTTCTTGCTTAATTGGGTACTGCCTTTGTGCAGTAGGTTGTGATTTTAACTGGACTTTGTGAGGAGGAGAATCCTCATCCCATCCTACATGATTTTTATATAAAGCAGGTGCTAAGGCCACTGCCCACTTTCTAGCAAGTGTATATTTTTTATGAATCGGTATTTGATTCGAGAAGGCAGGCATAATTACTTCTTCGCCATGAGGGCACTCCCTGACAAACTCCGGTGGCCAGTCTTTTTCAGCTAGAAGGATGTCATAGCCCTTGGATAGGTTATCCCAAAATAGTCCCCTTATTTTCCTAGTCTTATCTCCCTCTATACGTAATGTTATCTCGTATATTTTGTGGGGCTTGCTAACTCTGGTATCTGCAGTTTCCACTTGAAGGTATTCATTCGTGTCCACTGTCTCCAGATGATTCATAAGGACTTTGCGAGCTATGCTCACCTCTGCTGCGCTGTCTAGCATTGTCTGAGCCTATTCTCCGTTTTTCAGTTGTGTCCTCAGTATTCTCGGCATTGTTAACTACCTTGATACTGGCTACCTTCTTTTTTGGAAATTGTGATTTCTTTTTCAGTTGAGCAGGTTCCTTGTCTTTGGACTTGGCGTGCTCTTCTGATCGTCCTCTTCTTTCCGATTTCTGCGAGGAATTCTGAAAAGATTGAGAGGGACGTGTATCAATGTCTTGATATCTATCAGGTTTTTTAATATTATCCCTATTTCTAAGGTTATATCTATTCCCAGAGGGTTCACTCTGAGGTGACCTTTGTCTCGGGTTCGGAGATTTCTCTCTTCGCCTAGGAGACCTTCCTCTGGACTGGAATTTCTTTTCTTTAGGATTGGATTGTTTATTTCCATCCCAGTTCTTTTTTGGTGAATTATTATTAAAAAATATTTTTTCTGGACTTGTAGTCAGTTGCGGTTTTACTGGTATTCCACCTAGACTATCTCTGCCTAGTTCTTCATAGGATTTTTCTATGATTCTGGCAATTTCAGCTGGTTGGTCTGCTATATCTGTCTCTTTTAACCTCTGGCGGATCGCCACGTTTGCTGCTTCACCTTTTATGTTGGCTAGTAATATAGCCGAGACTTGCTTGAAGTCTTTCAGTAATTTCATACCAAGAGTTAAAGCAGGTTCTGGACCGTATTCATCTTGAATTTGTTTTAGCACATCTGGTATTACCGAAATGGATGGAACACCGTGCGTTTTTGTATAGATGGAAGCAAAGACTGTACCCCAAGTGTCACAGTCCTCAATGTGTGGTGCGATTCCCATTGGGAGACATATAGTCAGAATCCTGTGTTTTTCCAGCGGGGTGGTGTCAGGAAACACCGCCTCTATTTGGGTAATTTTCTGTGCCAACCAGAATGGTATTTGTTCCCGTTTAGCTGGAACTTTACCTAGGCAGGATTGGATGTTCTGTGGTGTGATTTTATTTGTGTTCCCCTGGTGAGGGGTCAGCTGTGGAAGTTTAATCGCTGGCTGAATTGTTGAAGTCCGCATTACATACTGAACTAATTGTCTGTGAATTTTTAGTAGTTGTTTTAGCTGTATTAACAGCTCTGCTGCAGGCATTCTTTCGATGTCTGGATGTGGTGTGTATCCGGCTAGGACCGGCCACGTTGCTCCTGGTCTTCCTAAAGGACCGAGCCTTGTAATGTGATTGTTATGTATTAGGGCGCCATCAAATAAGAGCAAGTGCTCTTGGAATTTGAGTGGTACTTCCACCTCCTCGAAAGGAGTGTACTCATTAGGAGGTTCCTCTACTTTGTAATAGTGGAAGTACTTTGTTACAGCATTTGCTGCTGGAAAATGTATCCATGTATAGTATACCTCTGTCTGCCGATATTCGTGTGCCTCGATTACGAATATGACTGTACCACCTCTAGGTGTCAGTCCATTTTCTATAAGTTTTAGAGTTATAGCTCTCCTTTTGGCGACCTGGATGAGTATTATATCCGGGTCTGCATCGAGTGCTGTAGTATCAGCTGCTGCTATTTCAGTAGCTAATCTAATTGCCTCTCTTTCTCCATCGCTGTCTCCCATTTTACTGACAGGATGGTATTATTTTTGTTTGCAGATCAGGTTTCTTTATGGAAACAGAGATTAGGTGCACAATATTTTGGAACTGTTTTATCCTTCAACGTTGACTAGACCAAGAACCATACATAGGAGTTCCCTCCTGCGAGGTTTTGGAGGATATAATAACCTTTCACCCACTCCAGACGTCTTTGGAGTATTTGGGAAAAGGGGTCTGAGTGAGAAAGCACGACTGAGTTACTCTAAATGTCTTACGTTAGTTTTATCGCCCTTTCCAAACGCGTTGGGCGCCATGTAGTGTAGCTCCTATTTTCCCAATAGGCTCTGCGCATTGGAATAGTGCCTACAGCAGTAAAGGCCTAGGCCAGACGTTAACTAGGTCTACTACTGTCGATACTAGACTTAATTTTTGGGTTTGCCAGCTAAGCTCAGAGTTCGCTAGAAACTTTCTCGAATGTTCAAGGAAGGATGAACTCCCCTGATTAGACAAGAAGGGATTTAGTTTCTGACAACCATAGAACATGACAACTTTGCTCTCCCCTAATCAAGAGTCAATCTCGAGAGTCGTGTGAGCACAAGGCAATTATTTTACTCAGTCAGTACGTGCATTCTTAGTCTCATCAGAATGTAGAGAAAAGGAAGAGACGGGCGTGTTCAATAAAAGATGTTATTTATTGATCAGTCTCTTTTCTCGTACAAGAGAAATGGATCGATATTATTGCAATACTTATAGTTAAGTAAAGTGCATACATTAGAAGCAATAGTATAAAATAATACTGTAAAAACATTGATATGGTTTCTGAGCCATATGATGTTTAAAATGATTAAAATATATTTACATACACATATACATTTTGACTAAACGTACTCAACTGGTGTTTCTAAATACGCCTACCCCGTGTACCTGACCTAAGTCTAATGCGTGGGCGGGAATAGAAAGTTACAGTTTAAGTTAAGTTTGTTTTTGCCAAGTGAATAACTAAAGAATTCTCTAGGAGGGGTTATTCAGTTCTGTACCTGGAATTTAGGATGAATGAGGAATGGTATCTCTTTCTCTGCTCTCGATATTCCAGGCTGCCTGCGAGGGCTGCCCAGAAGCGCCGGTGCTGGGTCTCTCGGCTTGAGATAGCAGCGCGTCTCTCAGCGCGTCAGGAAGGCGGGGCTGCTGCCTGCGGGGTCTGCTTCTGCTCTCGGCTTCGGCAAGTATGGCTGCTCCGTCTTGTCACCACGCGTGTGTCTGCATAGGGCAAGGTCGGCAATATTTATACCTTAAAGGTGCCGAGATTGACGTAAGGATGGACATAGGTACGTCAATAAAGATGTCATACGACTTGCTCGTTAGCACATTCTTTACTAAAGTTCTCTGTGAAATCAAAACAATGGCCGCACGGATTATCCAGGTTGTCATAGGTTTGATTTGTTATGAGAACGTCGTATGCCTTATCAGGGGCTGGAGGAATGTCGCTTGTCTAATTAGATCTCAAGCGTTATGACCTAATCAGATAACACGTTCCTGTGCCGTAGTGTGACTGCGTCAGATAACGGTATCTGCATCATGGGGGTTTTCTTGCCTCATGGGCTGACTGTTAGTTAACTAGCTAGTAAGTTTAACCAGAATAGGGTCAGGAATAGGGGGATCGAATCAGAACCTATAGAAATACACGACATCACCAGTAACACAGGCGACTATAAACGCCTGGAACCAGACTAGTATGCAACACAGACTGACCACCTTTACATCTCCGGTGACCCCTCTGCTTGACAACCCTGATTTCTGCCCAGGGGCTGAGACGGACGGGTTTGTGACATGGAGACTGGTTTGTTACTCTATGGGCCACTTCTTCGACACTGAGGGTAAACTCTCCTTTCCCCAGCTATGCGAATAATTCAGACTCCTGGAATCCAAAATACTCTATTACCTACAACTCAGACACTGGATAACACATCCTCAAAACAGACCTAACGCACAATGATACCTAACCCATTATGAGAAATGGCTCTTTGCCAAAACATCGGACAAAAGTCTTATATCTGAACTCATGCTAAAAATCCCTAATTATCACATATACAATGCGGGGCAAGCTGGATGGGAGGAGGAACTGGGGTGGACCCTGAGTGTCAAGGAATGGGAGGACATCTCATACAGGGCTGGTCACACAGCCCACAGCATGGCCCTTACTGAAACTCTCACCAAAATAGCTACACACTGGCATTACAACCCAGTCAGTCTGCACAGAATCAAATCCACGCATAGTGTATGCTGGCGCTGGTGCAGGTGGAAGGGGACTCTGTCACACATACTATGGGATTGCCCACAGCTTCAACAATATTGGTCACAGGTCATAGGTGACACAGATAGCCACTTGGACACCCAACTTCTGCGTTTCCCTGCCTATGTGTGGCTCGGTCTTCCAAACCCACTCACATACCTCTTAAAATCCAGATGCAGCCATCAGATAGGCATGGCACTGGGGGCTGCCATTAAAACATTCCTCAGCCCCGCCAGCAAAGACCTGAGCACTTAGGATCCCATGCGTGAATCCTCGCCGGGGTATGGTACCAGTAGGACACTATTTTGTAGGCCGTCTCGGCACCTGCAACATTGGCCGCAGTGTGTTGTGCACGATAAAACACCTTTTCCCACTCCTTACTAGACAGCGGGCACCCCCCCAACTCAGTCTCCCACCTAACCTGCGTTTTGGTACGCGGCACCTTAGGCCGCGTGACAATTAGCGCGTACAGCTCAGATATAAGTTTGTGATCATCTTTTTTACATAATACCCAACGTTCCAAAGCTGTCATGGGACGGGACATATCGGCCACGTTGGCGGGTTGTGTAACCCAGTGTGCCACCTGCGAGTAGGGGAAGGCGTCAGATTCTAGGAGGGCAAAGTGGTCCCGGCGCAATGAAGAGAACGAGATCAGCCCATCTAGGTCAAAGAGATGGCCCACCCTCTTGCAGCCCCGCTCCCTCCAGCGTTGGAATACTGGCGACGCGCAGGCCAGGGGGAAATCCGGGTTATCTACAATGGGCGTCATGGGCGACGGAAAGGTGGTCCAGCCCTTTCGTCGTGCCAGTTGGTCCCAAGCTTTCATCGTCGGAGACGTTACCAGCGACGAGTACAAGCCCCATGCTGTATGTTTACGCGGGAGCCACAGTCCCCGCCAAATATTGCAGCCCGCCACAGCCTGGTCCATGAATAGCCAGTGCTTGCTGGAGCGCGGTCTATTCCGTTCAAGAATAAAGCGCAGGCTTGTCGCTTGATAGTATGCAACAATGGAGGGGAAGCCCAAACCGCCTCCGGCCTGCGGGGTCGTGATCCAGGAGGATGCAAGTCGCGGACGTTTGTGGCTCAATAGAAACTTAGTAAGTAGCCCCTGCAGTTTCTTCAGAGTACCCGGCGGAGGACTTAAGGGCAGCATTTGAAAGAGGTAAAGAATGCGCGGAAGGACCGCCATTTTCACCGCTGCCAGGGGACCAAACCAGGCGAGTTGCAACCGGGACCAGCCCGACAGCGACTTGGTTGTTTGCTCAACCAGGATCTTGTAATTGAGGGAGACAGTCTGCTCTATGGTGGGGGCTAAGCGGATTCCCAAGTATGGGATGTCGGAATGGACCCACTGGAAATCAAGTCCCTCTGAAGGTCTTGCACGTCCGCCGCTGGGACTGATATGTTAAGAACCTGGGACTTGTGGAAGTTGACCTTAAAGCCAGCCACTGCACCAAAGTCATGCAGTTCATTCAACAGGTTCCGTAAAGAAGTGTGGGGGCAGGTAAGCGAGAGGATCACGTCGTCAGCGTATAGGCTCTCCTTATGTTCCTCAGCTCCAAAACGAATCCCGTGGATGGCCGCGTTATCCCGGATACGCTGAGCAAAAGGCTCCATATAGAGTGCGAAGAGTAATGGCGACAGGGGACATCCCTGTCGTGTTCCACGTGTGATGGGAAAGTGGGCAGATTTGCAGCCATTGACCCGCATCGCCGCTCTCGGGGAGGCGTAGAGGCAACGCACCCAGTTTACGAAGGTGTCTCCAAGCCCGAAAGTCTTCAGAACCGCGAACAAGTATGACCAGTCGACGCGGTCGAATGCCTTCTCGACATCTATGGATAAGAACAGGGCCTGCTTACGGGAGCGGTGCACTGAGTCCATGAGGTGTAAGAGTCTCTTTGTGTTTTCTCCCCCTGTCGCGTGGGAATAAACCCAACCTGGGCTCAATAATGCCATCCATGAGCGGACTGAGTCGAGCGGCTAAAATGCCAGCGAACAGCTTCATATCGATGTTGAGGAGTGAGATGGGCCAATATGAGCTACACTCCATGGGGTCCTTACCTGCCTTGGGGATGAACGTGATCACCGCCTCCGACATAGAGGGAGTCACTGCCCCAGTTTCCCGAAAGGAGTTAAAGAGGCGAGTTAGAAAGGGCGCTAATATAATTTTTTATAAAAAATGGCAGAGAAACCGTCCGGTCCCGGGGACTTGGCCAACTTCAACCGCGAGATCGCGGAAATGACTTCTTCTATGTGTATTTTCGCATCAAGGGCTGCTGCCGATACTGGCGTGAGGGGCGTGACTACACATGCCGCCAGATATGCCTTCACTCGGTCTGGGTTTGACGGCTCCTGGGTATACAGCGTGTGATAGAACCGAAGGAAGGCATCCGCGATACGGTCATCCGCCGTCTGCTCCACCGCGTTCGCATCGCGGATGTCCTGAACAGCAGCCCGTTGCGTGCGAGCCTGCAAGCGATGTGCCAGCATTCTGCCCCCCCTTGTCACCACTGAGATAGAACTTGTGGCGTAAGCACAAGAGGGCATACTCCACGCGGTCGAGATCAAGGTGTTTAAGCATGCGCCTCTTCGTTTCCAATTCCCTCCAGACACATGGAGCCCCCGTCCGTTTATGGATCGCCTCCAGCCTCCTCACTTCCCTCTCCAGTTCTTCGCACTTCTCCGTACGTAGTTTAGCCAGTGACGCTGAAACCGCTATGAAGTCCCCCCTCACCACTAGTTTAAGCGCTTCCCACTCAACGGCATATCATCTTTGTCATTGTCTGCAAAGATTGTATGGTTTCTAAACCATAGATAAATACATACATAACAAAGGCTAAAAGTACTCAACTGGTGCTTATAAAATACGCCTACCCCAATGTACCTAACCTAAGTCTTAGTACCAGGGAGGGAGTAAGTATTGTCTAGCATAGGTTTAGTTTCTTGCCAAAAATCTATCCATGATTTCTCTTAGGGTCTAACAGCAAAAAGATGGGACCCCCTCCAAGACTTTCTTTTGGCCAGGGAAGAGAGAGGACAATGTAAACAGAACTAAGAGAAATTCCCCAGTGGCCTTATATTTTCATATTCGACATAGTTCAAACTAATTTTTCAGTGACAAACTCCCTACAGATACCACAGACAACATAGAACTATTTCATTTTCATTATCTACTTTTATTATTTTTTACTTTTTTACAAATAGATTGCTTCCTTTTTTCCTTTTTTGTTAGATACTTTCATCATAGAAACATTAAAAAAACAACTGTACATAATTCATATATCAAAAAGATCAAAACTGTACATAATTCATATATCAAGAAGATCCAAACATTGTTTTGAAAAGAGCCCTGTTTACCACACATACAACGACAATCACTCACTATTCATGCATACTCAGTAATATTTCCCACTCAACATACAATCCATCCATACATTTCTGTGTTTGAGGTAGTCCAGATGGTCTAAATGACTAATTACGCCAGGTCTACGCGTTTCGGTGGAATGAAACCACCTTCCTCAGGACCAACAGATTTTCTCCTTTTAATTCTTGCGGGTACAGGGTATCTTTATCATCTGGGAATGAATGTTAATCAAGGATACAGGTGGGGTTTGTAGACATCAATTAAGTCGATGGGTAGAAAGTGAATTATATCCTTATATTAGAACGGCAGAAGCATTGATTTCCAAGTATAGGGTCTACTGTAAGAATCTGTTTCTTTTTTTCTTCTTTTTTAGATACGAGGACAAAACGTTATAACCTTATCTGGGGGTCATTAGAGTGGCTCAGTGAGATCGTAGGTTTATTGTCGTATTTATGGTTCTCACTCTCAAGAGCCGTCATGCTCCGAAATGCAGGTGGCGCAGAGCATTTCGGAGCATGACGACTCGTTGTAGGACAACCGAAAGGAATTTAAATTGAATAACCAGAAGAATAGGACGGGAAGAATAAACCTGAGGGAACGTTATTCTATAAAAAAAAAAGCATTGCGGTGAGAACCCAGGACGTCGACCTGTAAATACGACAATAAACCTACGATCTCACTGAGCCACTCTAATGACCCCCAGATAAGGTTATAAAGTTTTGTCCTCGTATCTAAAAAAGAAGAAAAAAAGAAATAGATTCTTACAGTAGACCCTATACTTGGAAATCAATGCTTCTGCCGTTCTAATATAAGGATATAATTCAATTTCTACCCATCGACTTAATTGATGTCTCCAAACCCCACCTGTATCCTTGATTAACATTAATTCCCAGATGATAAAGATACCCTGTACCCGCAAGAATTAAAAGGAGAAAATCTGTTGGTCCTGAGGAAGGTGGTTTCATTCCACCGAAACGCGTAGACCTGGCGTAATTAGTCATTTAGACCATCTGGACTACCTCAAACACAGAAATGTATGGATGGATTGTATGTTGAGTGGGAAATATTACTGAGTATGCATGAATAGTGAGTGATTGTCGTTGTATGTGTGGTAAACAGGGCTCTTTTCAAAACAATGTTTGGATCTTCTTGATATATGAATTATGTACAGTTTTTATCTTTTTGATATATGAATTATGTACAGTTGTTTTTTTAATGTTTATATGATGAAAGTATCTAACAAAAAAGGAAAAAAAGTAAGCAATCTATTTGTAAAAAAGTAAAAAATAATAAAAGTAGATAATGAAAATGAAATAGTTCTATGTTGTCTGTGGTATCTGTAGGGAGTTTGTCACTGAAAAATTAGTTTGAACTATGTCGAATATGAAAATATAAGGCCACTGGGGAATTTCCCTTAGTTCTCTTAGGGTCTATTCAGCTCCATATCTTAGTTTAGAATGAAGGAGGTCTGGTATCTCCGTCTCGGGACTCGATTTCCCAACACCCCGCGATGGGAGCTTGGACAGACTGGAGCTGGATTCTCAGCGAGAGAAAGGACAGCTTCTCGATCAGTGCGTCAGCTGGAGGGTCGGCTTCCTTCCGCACTTGCTGTAGAGAGCTCCGTCGGGCAAGTAGATAGTCGAGCTGCTCCGAATCACCGTGTCTTGCTAGAGCAAGTGAAGGCATATTTATAACTTGAAGATGCCTAGTTTGACGTAAAGTTGGGCATGATAACGTCAGTAAAGAACCCCAAGGGAATGGTAGTTCTTTGTAAACTTCATGAGTTCTTGGACAAATCAATATTCAAGCAGGGGATGTCCCTGACTCCTTAAGCCGATTTTCCAAGAAATCGATGTGAGGTTTTGGTACGGGTGGAAGTAGCCATGCCTGTATTTGGACTGCCTGGGCTATGTCTAAATATGGGTATGATTTCTATGCCTATATTAGGGCAATGTGAATTGTACCTATATAAGGGCATGAATCTGGAAATTTTGCTCGGATTCTAAAACGCCATACAACATTGCAACACACAATAAGGAGTAAGTGATATTTGGGGTGTAGGGGCGCTTTGGGACTTGGAGCCTGGTGCTTGCATGTCAACTTTGCTCCAATTAGCTGCCAACAAGCCGGTAGGACAGCTGAGGTCTACACCCCGAGCAGGCACCTTCACTTAACATCCTCAGGCCACCATACAGCCTTCAGTGCAACCAGGTTGCAGTTGTATCAACTGCAGAAAGACGCAAGAGTGAGTGGTCAGAGACACTCTCAGAGAAGCTAGCACGCAGAGAGACGCACTGACCTTTGCTCCTGATTCCCCTCCGATCTAATCTCCAACCCAGAATTTGTTGTTCTCAGATTTATATTGCGCAAACTCAAACCTAAGGTATTGGAGTGCTTTACAGGATCCCCGTTTACATACACAAGGACACATTCATTATTTTTGTTTTTGGTAGGCATGGGGAGAGTTATTGTTTTGTCCAGAATCACAGGATGTGAACGTGACCCCGAGGCTCAAACCGTGTTTTCCAGCACCAAAGTCTGCAGCTCTAGCCGTCAGACCACATCCTCTCCATTAAACAATACTCCTCAGCAACTCTTGCACCCAGTAACCACGTTCAACACAACTCTGTTTGCAACAACTAACATGTGGTCAGGAAGAGTTTGGGCACCACGACCTCTCACAAAGAAAAAGAAAAATTGCAACATCATCTAGTAGCAAAGGGCAGTAAGGCAATAGCCCTCTGGGAGATCCAGTCTTTAATTTTACTAATTGCTCAGATGCTCGAAAAATCTAGAAACATACCACAGAAGTTTAACTTTCTAAGTTAGTGCTATTTTTACCATTACAGATGACTGAAACGTACTCCCAGCCTTCATCTCCCCGACCATTAACACTAATAGCGTTAACAAGGATTTAAGTCCCAATACTGGGCCTAGTAGCCATGTCATGGATGCAGCAGCTAAACCAGGTTTGGTAGATTGCAATAAGGCCTCCCGGGGGCCGATATCTGACCTGGAGTTACTTTCATTAAAGTCCCTGTCATCTCATCTTGCTCCCAGCCCACCAATGCTACATTCATTGCCTAGTCTATGCCTACGAAACGGCAGCAAGCAAGAGCCCAGGAACAAACAGCAGCGAAAAACACCACAACTATGGCAAACCGAAGCTGGGGCTATTTGGGGGCTTTTCTTCAGAATCTTTCAATTGACATCGGGACCCCAGACGCCCCAGTCTAATAAAATGGACGTCGAAATGGACTTACTTAATGTCATGGCAAACATGGTTGCAGGTATCAACCAAAAGTTCACGATACAAAATAGGCTTTAAAAATGTTTTCTTGGGTACAAACAGAACTTACAGAATAAAGTAATATGCAATGACGATTGTTGCAATATGGCATCACACGGGCAAACACCTAAATTTTTGGACCAATCATTAGTTGTAGGGAAGCTTATAAGTCTGCGAAATGACCCCAAGCGAAATCGAGGTAAAAGCATCCTATCGTAGCTCCCCGATACAAAAGCTAAATATGGCTGCGTGGCATAACATGATAGCATTAGTTGATTGTCCAATACTTTAGGTTTAACAATCTCCACAGTAACGTCTGATGGTTTGTAAATGTGCTAGACAGATTGCTTTTAATTCCTTTCTTGAGATTGCAACAATACTGTCAGGATTTTCAAAATATTTAGGGTGGTCGATGTCACTCGTGAACTTTTTTATATAATTGTTTCACAGGGTAGCGGTCACCTTAGACATCCCCAAGCTGTACCTGACAACGTCCAGATTAAAATGTTTATCCTCAGAAGCCCCTACCTTATGCCACAGTAACAACGGTTCAATTTTAATCAGGTCTGTAATATACAACAGGCCTAGTTCCGAATGACAGATAAAGTTGGCCGTGCTTTTAGGGGCAGCCAATAAATATTTGATAAATGCATTTTCTATTAACTGAATCGATTGCACATCCGTACAACCCCAAGTGTACACCCCATACATTGCTGTGGATAGGCATTTAGCTTTATATATTAGTATTAACTCTGGGACTGGTCTTCTTCCCAGTCTTCTGGCACAGTTGGACAGTGCACCAATTGTCCTGATAAACAACAGTTTTCTCGCCCGCACAGCTGGTACCCAAGTCCCACGATAGTCAAATTGGATTCCTAAATATGTGAAACTACTAATACGTTCCACTTAGGTATTTCCAATGAGAATATCCCAACAAGTAGCACTGTTTTTACCACATTTCATTTGGTAGGTCTTTGATATATTCACTTTCAGACCCCTTGAACCCATAAACACTGAAAAACTGGTTAAAACTTTCTGTAATCCTAGTTGGGTGCGAGCCATTAAAACCTCATTGTCTGCATAAAGAAGTGCATGCACAGGTTGTTTATTTAGAAAAGGGAGATCCTGGCATCGTTTGGTTAAAAATTGTCCCAAATCATTGAATTAATCAAATTCCTTCCATCCAGGGACAACAACGGGAACGAGTCCACCTTAATAATATCATGCTAGTCAGGGAAATCCTTCAGGAGAAAGAGCACTTTGCTGGGTGGGGAATTAAGATAAGCAAACCCCTTTCAGCATCCTACTCAGCAGTGTTCGTCTGTCAGAGGAAGCCCTCCCAGAAGTGGGATTCGGAAATCAACAAACAAACACACTCTGTCCTCAGAAAACCTAGTAGTAGAACTGCACCACCCTTGCCTTCCCTTCTGCTGGGGCAAACAATAACCTCACCAAAGGGCAAGTTTAGTTCAATTAAACTAAACTGAAGTTGGCTGGCAGGCATAACATTCGAGTACATTTCATAAGTTCCAACATGTTTCTAACTTTACATGTGTGTTGTATTGTACAGCACACATATGAGATCACTAATAAAGTATATTTCTATACTAGAAGACTTCCCTTCCAATAGAAAACCTATGCTTGACAGAACACATGCACCTTTGCGCTATGGTCCAAGTGTGTATACAGTGGCAAATGACAGTTTAAAGAGCACTAACCGTGGGGGAGAGAAAACAGCCATATCTCAGTAGATATGGCTCTGGTTTTATCTCTCCTTTGAGGCAACGCAGTGACGTTTGTTGCTGCAGTGCATTGTGTCAAAATTGAATGATTCTGTCCCTTTGCTTCTAGCAAAGGGGATCAAAAGTTATGACAATTGCTTCACACAGTGTCATGCACTACTCCAAACACTTGGAAAAAGATAACTTTTTAATTAGAAAGGTGCGACCAACAACCTGCAGTAGTAGGAGAAAAAAGACGCTGACAGACGCCAGAGCTAGTGTCACGTCCTGAATTGACACAGGAGACAAACAAGGAAAATAAACAAAACAGGTGTGCATGAACAAATACTTTCTTTAGACATTCAAGTCCATTAAAATGCATATCAACCTATTTAATTAGAAGTTATTAAAATTCAATTGTGATAGAACCACGTAAAACTCGTGAAGCAAAAACACACAAAAAACAAAAGCAGCAGATACAATTCTGCGCATACATATTTAAATACAAACATCTATGAAAAAGAACCACACAACCTGCTCTTAACATACCGGATAAAGTGCAAGTCACTTTAAGCATGGGATGGCCTCATGGACACACCCTGGAGGGTACACCTGAACTTGTGATTTCAGAGTGATTGTTAAGTAAACTTATTACTAGCAGAGTTTCTATATTTAAAAACCCCGAAGGACAACCCCTAGGCAACGTGAACTAAAAAAAAGGCTTGTGAAACAAACATTGCTATGCACCTGTGATCATGTAAAAAAATGTTTTAGTAAAATATGTGAAATTAAAAAAAACAGGTTTTTAAAAATACAATTAGAGAAGGTTACATTTCTCATTATCCTAGTTTTACTGCCACTAGTCAGTCAGTCAGTCAGTCAAGTATGCTTTATTCGAGGTAAAAAACTCATAAAAGCAGAACACATATAGAACCATACTTTCATAGCAATAATGTTAAAAACCTTTTTACAATCACAGAGATGTTAAAAAAATAAAGCTTCAAGACTTCCATTAAAATTCGCTATAAAACAACAAAATTCATACAAATACAACACCAATATATAGGCAAATTCTCAATAGCTAATTGGAAGGGCAGAAAAAGGACTGCATTTCTCTAGACATCCTATTATTGTGCCCGGAAAGTTCTTCTAATTGCCCATACCCAACCTAAATATTTCACAACAGCCACAGCAATGGTGGAGAGAGAATTGGTACGTATTATTCTAAGGGCCACAACACTGTCCCTTGTGCCAAGCTGTTTGCACATGGCCCTCAACCAGACACGTCGGGGTAAACAATAGGCCACACATACGAACAGTAAATGGGCAATGGTCTCTGTGCAGACTTTACAAGATGGATAGATATAAGAATTACCTTCGGCCCATCTTCCAGTTAACGATCTAATAGGAATAGACCCCACCCTGAGCTGGAAGTATAACTTCCTTTCCTGGGGCTTAGTTATAATGTCCCAGTAAGACTCGAGGGAAGGGCAAGATTTCACTTCGAGATACTGGCCCTCCAAAGTAGAAGCGTCAGCATCATTCCAGTTCCTATGGTTTACTGTTTCCCAGTACTTTGTTTTTATGACTTCCTTAGCCAGGAACTGCACCTCCTCTGGATTCCCCCAAAGCTCATTCAAACCCAAAGTCCCCAAAGATCTACACAAATCCCCTAACCAACCTATCTTGTGGAACTTATCACATTTGATTACATCCAGGAAGCCCCTTGCGTAATGTGCGAGTTCAGGAGTGACCCAGATGCGACGCCAGTATAGGATGGGTCGCAATCTAGCCATATCGGATATGGCTTTCCTACCCAACTCGCAACGTAGCGGCTTCATGGGTGTGCTTTTAGGTAGGGCAGTGAGGCTTCGGAAGAATTTGTTTTCTGTGAGTGTTAGTAGTGCCAGGTTGTCATAGCCCCAAAGCTCAGCGCCATATAGCGCAGAGCTAACTGCTTTGGCTTCATATACCTGAAGTGCTGGCTTGATTGGTCTGGTCAATGATTTTTTTTTTTTTTTAAAGAACCTTTATTTCCATTAGCACGTAAGTACAAACACGGGCCTACAACCGATGTGGCCGGCCGCTATTTAAATCGAGCAAAAAGGAGGCAAGAATTAGTACATCAATCTGGTGATTAATAACAAAGCCACATCCAGGATACAGCGAAGAGTCAAGATAATTCGTGAAGATAAGGATTAGAAACGGTCCATTTTTAAATAACCAAAAATTAAATTAAAAAAAATTCGACATCGCATTTTCATTTCTGCCCCCAACACAATCAGTTAAAGGACACATTATTACTCCGATGATGACCATAGAGTGCATGAAAAAGGAGAGGAGTACCAAAGTCAGGATAAATGCAATAACAACGTACCAGGCACGGCATGTAAGCCCCTCCCCTAAAAGGAATATACTATGGGAGACATGAAGACAACGACATCGAAAAAGGAAAGGGCAAAGGGCCATAGAAACAAAAGGAAGCAGAAAACAAACCCATCCCCCAACCCCCCACCCTGCACCCCTGCAAAAGGCTACGGCCTACCCCCCCAGCAGCGTGCCTGTCGCCCTAAATAAGAGACCCGAAATACAGAAAGGAAAGAGAAGAGGAAGAAAAATATATGAGGAGAAGGACCGGCGATTCGGTAATCCAGTCCCATCCACCCCCGCATACGAAAATCGTATAAACAGAAGCAGTAGAAAAATACAAATATCAATAAGCATATAAAACGCAATCAATTACAGTCCCACTTAAAACATGTCCTTGAATCACCATGAACCAGCAAGAAGCCCCTCCAAGTCCCAAGTGAGGTCACCCCTGGCCACTTCTGTCAATAGTAGCAATGTTAAACAGCCTTGCAGACGGGAGACAATCCGATATAAAGGGTACAATCGTTCCAGGCAGACCAGGCAGCGCCGCCGCCCAACACGGTCCAAGCCTCCGAGAAACAACTGACGAGGCATGGCGGAGGCCGAAATGCAACAGTACCCAGACCACCAACAGTTTCAAGTCCAAAAACAGGTCCGCCAAGCATGGATAGGAAAACACAGGATGTGGGAAGCGCCACAGCACAGTCTGGGCCTCGCCAACCATTGATCGATGTAGTTTCTCCACTTGCCGGTCAGAAAAAGGTCCCGATGAGACAATCACTTGCGGAACAGGCGTGACAACAATAAGCTCAGGAACCAAATCTATTCGCGCCTCCAAGATTGTGGACTCATCCGGGGAACAGGACACTATGGCAGAAGGAGACGCATCGGCACCAACTCGGGGGCAAACCACTACTCTACAAAATGGCGGGTCAGCAATGGCGGCGATCTTTCCACCCACGTCCCGGGAACTCCGGAGCAGCTCAGTCCGTAGGGTTATCAGTGCAGACAGTAGGTGGCAATGAGTAAGTGCTTCACCATGTAGCTGAACTCCGGGGGTCTCAAGCTCAGCGGTTCCTCCGTCTCTGGGAGGGTTGTATTCCGAGACGCCGTCCGCCATTTCTGCCATCGCGCTCTCCTCCACTTTCCCTCCACCGCCGAGCCCCGTCTGAACACCAGAGTCAGCAGGTCCCATGGCTAGAACTCGACAGTCGGCGCTTGGTGCAGAAAGGAGAGTCAACAAAAGTCCGGTTGTGCTCCCCACAGCTCGCCGGGAGCCAACCGCTGGTTCCCGGACGGGACTATTAACGTGGCCGGGCGTCACACCCGAGGGGAGCCGGGTGACACAGGCTCTCTCCGGCTTGGCGATATCTCGGATTCACGGGCCAACCCACTATTGGGAGTTGGTTGGTACCAACTTCTCCCGGCTCGCGGCTCTCAGGCTCCCACTGACCGGCTTCTCATCCCGACCAGGGCCGCCAACACTACGAACACTGCCGGGCAACCTCTGCAATCGAGGCCCCGGCTTCAGCGCCGCGAGGGCCGGAAAGCAGACAGGGACAATTCTTCGGATCTACTGCACGGTTGAACCCCAGAAACAGATGGTAAGTGATTGCTTCCGTTCAACAATGTAGATCCGCAAGCCTCGCTTAGAATAATCATCAGGATAGACGTGCGGGAGGAAGAGTCCTCGGAGCCGAGCGTTTATGCGACTGTTCCGATCGCCATCTTGGCTCCTCCCCAGGTCAATGATTTTTTTATGCTCAGCACTTATGACACCTGTGTTTTGGCGGAATTTGAGGGCCACCAATTCCATATGTTTCTTCCACTTAACACCCTTGTCTATATGAATGTCTATATGAACTCCCAAATAGACAAAGTCTGATACTATTTCCACCTTTTGGCCATCCAAGAAAAAGTTCCCTCTGAAGCTAGGGTGAGGGTTAAAGGTCATGAGCTTGGTTTTAGCCACATTTACTTCAAGCCCACGATCCCTGCAAAAGTCCTCAAAGATATTCAGGGCACGCTGGAGGCCAGTAGGGGTTTTAGATAATATCAGTGTGTCGTCTGCAAAAAGTAGTATTGGTGTTTTCAAACCATCCAAAATTGGAGCATCGACAGACGCAGACAACATGCGCTCCACAACACCATTAATGTATAGGGAAAAAAGTGTTGGAGCCATGGCACAGCCTTGGCGAACCCCTCTTTGCACTGGGAACTCTGCAGATACCTGGCGATGCCTACCCCACTGGATCTTTGCATAATTAGACTTGTGTAGTTTCATGACCAGGGATAAAATCTCAACTGGCATACCCATCTCGCTTAAGACTTTCCATAGCATGGAGCGGGGGACTAAATCAAAAGCTGCACGCAAGTCGATGAAAGCAGCGTACAGACTACCCTTCTCCAGCTGCACTGTCTTCCAATATAGCAAGGTAAACCGAAAAATCTGATCTATCGTACTGGTACAGCGTACGAAATCCCGCTTGATAGGGAGATAATACATTAGATTCTTCCACCCAGTTCATGATCTTTGTTTGGGTCATTTTACCTACAACCTTCTGGACCGTATCAATTAGGCTGATTGGCCTGTAGTTCCCCGGTATGGTTTTTTCACCCTTTTTAAATACAGGTATTATTACGGCCCCCAGCCACGAATTTGGCACTGGTGCCCCTAAAGCTACCGCGTTTGCCAGGTTCAGGATATACTTCCCCCAGCATGTTTTTTTGTGGAGAAAGACGTCAGCGGGCACCCCATCTGGACCCGGGGCCTTGCTCCGCGCCACTGTATCTAGGGCCATTGCTACATCAGTTTTAGTGAAAGGTGGTATTTTAAAAACTGTAGTTGTCACAGGTTCTCCCAGGATATACTCCGGGCGACACAGAGCGTTGACTGGATTAAGTGAGGGGATAAAATAGAAAAGATCGGGAAGGAAAGGAAGGGGACAGCAGGGAGGGAGATCTGAAATACACAAACAGAACACACGCATAAGACTAGTTTCTATGCTTTAAACATCACAAAGCTCTTAACAATACTATAACGAGCTATACCTGAAAAAAGAAGAATAAAGCCTTGTAGATGTGTAGAGGCAACGTAGGGGTTGGTACGGTGTAACTAAAGATTGTACAAAATACAAGAACATATGAGATATACCTGGGAATGGAAATCCAGCGTTCATATATCAAACCAACAATACATTACATAATAATAATAATATGACATACCTAATGATTGACTCCACTAAACCTCACAGGGGAAGAGTGTAGCCCACACCTCCAGTACCCCTGTTAATAGAAGAGCCAATATACAGTTAACACCTTAATCAAAGTAAAGCAAATAGTTTTTCTCCACACAGTTATATGCCACACACAAAGCTCCACTGGAAGTCCTGAAGTTCACTACACCAACTAATACTTCTTAGTTGGGTAAAAGACTTAATCCAATTCACAAGGCAAGAAAACAGTACTGTAAGATATGCTATCCAATGTCTGATAGCACCCACAAGAACCACCACCGTTGGCCGAAAATGCCAACCGAGACAAATCCAAAAGGTTTACACAAGCACAGCTCCTGACTCACGATAACACCGTTATCGCCTACTCCATAAGCTAACAGGAACCACAATTCGTGAATAGCGGTTGGCTGCGAAGCCCAGTGGTGCAAGGCACCCTTACCGCACCAGGAACAAAGAAATCCACCTCAGAGACGAATCAGGACAGGAATACCCGACACCGATCCCCGGCTGCCATTCTTTTTAACGAGTTCCTCGCGAGAATGCAGCGTGTCGCGGAGGATCATGGGTACAGTAGTTCTTTCCCGGAGCATGCCGGGAAATGTAGTTCGTGGAAACCGCGAACATGACAGTACATCCCTCTCGCAATAGCGGGGTCACGGGCCCGGTTTCGCGGGACATCTCCGATGAAAAGCAGACACCAGCTTGGGGGCATGTACACTCAGCGCAGGTTCCCATGAGTTCTCCTCCGGCCCGTACCCCTTCCACAACACCAGATACCACAAATTACTCCTCCGAAATTTGGAGTCCAGAATCCGACGAACCACATACTCCATCTCACCCTGCAACAGCACTGGGGAAGGACGATGTTGGCCTTTGGATAAGGAAGGTTTCAATAAAGAGACATGAAACACCGGATGGATGCGGAGATGGGAAGGGAGTTTAAGTTTCACTGCCACCGGGTTCACTCGTTTCAGCACCTTATAAGGTCCAATGAATCTTGGGTTGAACACACTGTGTTTCCTGAAACGCAGATTCCTAGTGGACAACCACACCTCACCCCCTGCACAGTACAGCGGACCTTGCCTCCGATGTTTATCAGCAGCAGCCTTGTACTTGAGTTTCACAGCCCGCAACTCATCCTGCGCTTTAACCAGAGTCTCCTTAATATGGGCCACCCTATGCGCCACCCCTGGAAGCAGAGAGTCTGGTTTCGGCTGCACAAAAGGAAGAAAACGAGGGTGTCTGCCATACAAACAATAGAATGAAGTGTTCTTGGTGGAACCGTGCTGGGCGTTGTTGTAAGCCACCTCTGCCAGCCACAAGTATTCCACCCAGTTCTCCTTATCATTATCCACATAGCATCTCAAATACTGTTTAAGAGTCTGGTTTAACCGTTCAGTCTGGCCATCGGTTTGTGGGTGAAAACTGGTGGAAAGGGCGGAGTTTATATGCAATGAAGAACACCATTTCTTCCAAAATTGAGCAGTGAACTGCGACCCTCTGTCTGACACAATGACACTTGGCAGGCCATGTAACCTCACCACGTTGACCAGAAGTAGTACCGCCAACTGACCTGCTGAAGGTACTTGTTTACAGGCCACAAAATGCCCCATCTTGGACAGATAATCGACCACCACCATAATGGCCGTACAACCCTTGTCAGCTCGAAGACCCACGATGAATTCCACCGAAATACGATCCCAGGGGATCGTCGGAGTAGGGAGAGGCTGCAACAACCCCTGCGGGCTGGCATGGTCAGATTTCATCCTTGCACATTGAGTACATGCAGACACCCATCGCCCAATATCAGGCCTCACAGATGGCCACCAGAACTGTCTCAGTACACGCTCCAGAGTCTTGGCAACACCGAGATGTCCTGCTCTAGGTGACTCATGGCACCATTCGTAGACCCACTTTCTCAAGGCCCAGGTAGGCACCAGCAACCTGTCATGAAACATTGGCAGGCCCCCATGCAGCTTCCATTCCTGATGACACCCAAGCCATGTCTTCCAGACAAAGGTGTCCACCCCTTTCCTGACATCCCTCAAGAAGGTATCAGGTTGCAATACACACACCACTCTATCCGGAGCCACGATGCTAGCCTCAGCCTTCTCCACATAAGGGGAACATGATGACTGGCGGGTGAGAGCGTCTGCCTTCTTATTGTCAGCTCCAGGGCGAAACGTAATGATGAAATTAAACCCAGAGAAAAACATCATCCACCGGAGCTGTCTGGGTGTCAGATGTCGCGCAGCAGACATGAATTGTAAATTCCTGTGGTCGGAATAAACAGTAACCACATGCCGAGCACCCATGAGGAAGTGCTGCCATTCCTGAAAAGAGTCACGTATGGCCAGCAACTCTTTTTCTGCGATGTGATAGTTCAGTTCAGCTGGATTCAACTTACGAGACATATACGCCACCAGGTGCAACTGACCCGTATCCGTATGGCGTTGAGATAAGATGGCCCCAACTGCCACCTCCGAGGCATTCGCCTCCACGATATACGGCTTCCACGGGTCAGGATGGGACAATACAGGAGCCGATACAAACGCCTCCTTGAGGGCCATGAAGGCGGACTGCGCTTCCTCAGACCACACGAATCCCTTCCCTTTTCGCAGCAGCTGAGTGATAGGCGCCACCAACCGAGAGAACTGATTGATGAAACGCCTATAGAAATTGGCGAAGCCTATGAAACTTTGGACATCACGTACATTGGTTGGAACAGGCCAATTCCTTACCGCCGCCACCTTCCTCTCCGCCATCTCCTGCCCCTCCGGACTCAGCATTACCCCCAAGAACTCCACAACACGAACATGGAAATCACACTTACTAATTTTGCAGTACAGATGGTTAGCCTGCAAAATAGTAAGCACCTTAGCTACGTGTTGGCAAAGCAAAGTCTCTGATTCCGAATAGACCAGTATATCGTCTATATAGACAATCACATAACGGTCCAAGATGTCACGGAACACGTCATTTAGAAAGTATTGACAAGCCGCAGGGGCATTACAGAGACCGAAGGGCATTACTCTGTATTCAAAGAGTCCGTATCTGGTCTTGAATGCCGTCTTCCATTCATCCCCACTGCGCATGCGGACCAGATGATATGCCCCCTTCAAGTAGAGTTTTGTAAAAATAGTGGCCTTTTTTACCTGCTCCAATAAAACACTAACCAGGGGCAAAGGGTACCTGTTCTTAATGGTAATGGCATTCAATCCTCGAAAGTCCACACACGCGCGCAGCTCTCCATTAGCTTTTGGTATGAAAAATAGAGGCGAGGCGGCTGGGTATTTGGAAGGGCGTATAAAGCCTAATTCTAACAATTTGTCCAGATACTCTCGTAGATGATGGTTTTCGGGTTCCGTTAAGGCATAGATCCGCCCACAGGGGATAGTCGCACCTGGGACCAGATCAATTTGACAGTCATACCGTCTATGCGGAGGCAGCCCCTCTGCTTGTTCTTCATTGAACACCTTGACAAACGAATGATACTCAGCAGGGAGCTGAACGCATTTTTCTGCAGCTGTGGCGATACAAGACCTGCCTAATAAGGCTTGAGCAGGTTTCGTGGCTCCCTGAAAACAATGATGCAGACAAAACTCTGAACTCATGTGCACTGTTCTGGTGTCCCAATCTATACTCGGGTTATGTCTCTCCAACCATGGCAACCCAAAAATGATGCCATATTGGGGAGCCCTGATAACCCCAAAAATAAGAAACTCATAGTGTGTATCCTCCAATATCACCTCAATATCTTCGGTTTCATAACTAAATGGACCCATGCTTAGCTTCCTCCCATCCACGGCATACACTTCTTCGGGCGTCTCTTTTGCACCAGAGTATTCCCAGGCGTCGGGCCTCTTGTAAGTCGATAAACATGCCCGTTGCCCCTGAATCCACCATCGCTGATGTTACTACAGCTTTCCCAGCCAGCATCAATACTATGGACACAAAAAGATGGTTCGTCACCTGTTTTGATCTGCCACTCAATGAAGGGACATAGAGTGGACTCCAAGAAACCCCTTCTTGTTTCCCAGAGTCTATTAGTTTTCCGACGCCTTTTCTGCATCTGCAGCGGCCACCCTGTTACCCCGGAATCGGTTTTATTTAGGTTTCACAGGACACTCCCTCACATAGTGGCCCTTCTTTCCACAATATAAACAAAGGCCCTGCTTACGCCTTGATTCCCTTTCGGCCGGTGTCAATGCGGATCTCACTGCCCCTATCTCCATAGGCTCTGATGAGGAAGCTGGAGTCCCTTCCTTGGCGACATGTGTCTCAACCCCTGGTTTCCTCCGATTGTCCCCTTTCCTCGCGCCCAAACGATGGTCTAAACACAGGGCTAAATTAATCAAACCTTCACATGTGGTGGGCTAAGGGTCAATTTGCGCTATTACCTCTTTAAGTTCATCATTTAAACCTTGATGAAACAAAGAAGCGTGTTTGTTTTCGGGCCATGTGGTCTCTGTCACTAGACGCCTGAAAGCATTCAAGTATGTAACCGAATCCTTTTTTCCCTGCCGTAATTCCAACAATTCCCTATCTGCTGTATAGGAATCGGCCCTTCTATCAAATACTCTCAGAATATCCGTTTTAAATGCTTCCCAGTCATGTAACAAGGGATCATTGCGATTTACTAAGGGGACCGCCCACTGTGCAGCATTACCCGCCAGGTAAGATATCAAAAAGGCCACCTTAGCCTGATTAGTGGGAAAAGATCTAGGTTTGCATGAATAATGCAACGCTATCTGGGTAAGGAACACCTGAACCTTCTCTGAATCCCCAGAAAAACGCTCAGGGGAAGCTAAGGGAACTGACACTGGCATCTCCACCACCACAGGCTGAGGCTGCGGCACGCCCCCTGCATCAAAAGGATTGCGTTGGACACCATCCACACGTGCCCTTAAGTCCGCAGTCTCTAACCGAGACGCGGCTACTTCTAACTGCAACGCACCCAGAGCCTCTATCACATCCTCCAACGTGGCCATACCTGCACAACCCGACCGGGAGGACAATAATTCGTGGGTCGGGTATTATGTTACAAATCAGTCCTCAGGATCGGTTTGTTGATAGGTAAGCCCACCTCTAAATCCAGCCAATGCTTGAATAACCGTAATGGCACAGAGCGTTGACTGGATTAAGTGAGGGGATAAAATAGAAAAGATCGGGAAGGAAAGGAAGGGGACAGCAGGGAGGGAGATCTGAAATACACAAACAGAACACACGCATAAGACTAGTTTCTATGCTTTAAACATCACAAAGCTCTTAACAATACTATACTGTGCTATACCTGAAAAAAGAAGAATAAAGCCTTGTAGATGTGTAGAGGCAACGTAGGGGTTGGTACGGTGTAACTAAAGATTGTACAAAATACAAGAACATATGAGATATACCTGGGAATGGAAATCCAGCGTTCATATATCAAACCAACAATACATGACATATGACATACCTAATGATTGACTCCACTAAACCTCACAGGGGAAGAGTTTAGCCCACACCTCCAGTACCCCTGTTAATAGAAGAGCCAATATACAGTTAACACCTTAATCAAAGTAAAGCAAATAGTTTTTCTCCACACAGTTATATGCCACACACAAAGCTCCACTGGAACTCCTGAAGTTCACTACACCAACTTATACTTCTTAGTTGGGTAAAAGACTTAATCCAATTCACAAGGCAAGAAAACAGTACTGTAAGATATGCTATCCAATGTCTGATAGCACCCACAAGAACCACCACCGTTGGCCGAAAATGCCAACCGAGAAAATCCAAAAGGTTTACACAAGCACAGCTCCTGACTCACGATAACACCGTTATCGCCTACTCCATAAGCTAACAGGAACCACAATTCGTGAATAGCGGTTGGCTGCGAAGCCCAGTAGTGCAAGGCACCCTTACCGCACCAGGAACAAAGAAATCCACCTCAGAGACGAATCAGGACAGGAATACCCGACACCGTTCCCCGGCTGCCATTCTTTTTAACGAGTTCCTCGCGAGAATGCAGCGCGTCGCGGAGGATCATGGGTACGGTAGTTCTTTCCCGGAGCATGCCGGGAAATGTAGTTCGCGGAAACGCGAACATGACAATTGAGGCCCAAAGTAGTCCAACCAGCTACTCTGGGAAACATAGTTTGAGGGTGGTTCAGGGATTCCACCTTTCCCCCACTTAACTATATTCCAGAATAGTCTGGAGTCTTTGGCCGAACTGGCGGCCTTGAGATCTAACCAATGCTGCTCATCCCAGTCCTTCTTGGCCTGGAGAACACTGGCCTTATACGCCTGTCTCGCCTCCCTCACAGCAGCAGGGACTTTACTCTTGATAGCCATCCCCAGTAAACTTCTTGCTGCCCTACACTGGGCGTTATACCACCCTGCTTGATGTGGGGAGGTTTTCTTACCAGGTTGCACACATACTGCCCTATAGAAGTGGCATTTTATTAGGCTAAAGAATGCACAATGGAGTTTGGTGATCTCATCCATTTCTATACCACCCTCCGTTCCCATCTTCAACATAGCTTCCATGGCGACAGCAGTAATCTCCAGTTCTTTATTAATACTATCCAAGGCCTCTCGGTTCACCGCGACTTTGGGCCACTTTACTCTTCTCATGTCATTCGTTGGGATGATCTCTGCTATCCCCTCTACTACATTGTTTGAGCCCTCCACCTCCCCACCCCACAGTTTGTGAGTGATACATAGGGGATTATGGTCACCCTCCTGCCTACTGACCACCCTCATGTCAGTCATTAGGTGCCAGATCGCCAAATTACAGATGACATAATCAATTCTACTTTGCCATCGTCCATTATCAAAAGTATTAGCTCCTTGACCATCACTTGCTGACCTTCCATTCAAAGCTCTTACCCCCCTTTCAATACATAGGTCATTCATCTGGATTACTTCAGCTGACCATCTACCCACAGGATTTAGACCCAGCTTGGGGACCCCCACTCTATATCTACCTCCTCTCCAGGTTGCCAATCTTCAATAGATAAGGGCTCAAAGGTCATATTCATGTCCCCTGCAATTAACATGTTATTGTCACTTGGCTGGGCTTCGATCAGCTGGTCAGGTACTACTAGAACTGGAGATTTCCCCCCATTTGAGCCTCTTCTATACAGATTGTAGATATCTAGCGGTTCCACCTTGGTCACGTTTAATCTTATGTGCTGGATGTCATTATTACCTGTGGGGAGTTCTACTATTTTTTCAAATAGTGCCTGTCGAGCCCAAATCGTCAGCCCCCCTTTTGGTCTGCCCTTTGGGCCCTTCACGGCAGGGACAAAAAAATTGAGGAAACCCAAGAGAAACAAGGGCTCACAGGCCCATGTCTCTTGGAAGAGGCATACATCATAGCCATTTATGAATGATACCCATTCTGGTGAGTGCAATCTGGGGCCCAATACCGCGATGTTCCATGAGACTATACTACCCACCATACCACTGGGTTTATATCCTGAAGTAAGAATGGTTGATGGAGGGTTCACCGAGCCGCGTACGCTCGGGTAAACACTATCTCCTACTGTCTCCTTATTAGTTATTCCGGGTTCCCTCCCACCCACTGGGCCATCCAAATCGGTCACTGTCATGGGGGAAGAGCCTACCAGACCCAAGTGTTCACTTCTTTTAGCCCCACTAAGTGTTTCGAGGGGATACCATTCATTGTGCACCTGTTGGGCAGAGGATACCTCTCCAACCCCCCCCCTGAGGCAGTCAATCGTTGGAATTAAGCCTGGACCTAGGTGCCCATTTCCCCGTCTTTCCTGCATCCATGGCTAGAGCTATCAAAAAAGGTAGAGGGGGCATTTTCCTCAGCTGTATACTGGAATGGGCTGGTGGACTAGATCTATACTCCATCTTAAATAGATCCTCTGCTAAGGTGTCAGAGACAAGGGTTAGTTCAATGACATCCTGTGAGGCCCCAGGGTGGCTCATCCTCCTAGCTCTAATGATGTCTTCCCTGATTATCGATCGACACCCTCTAACTTGCCTTAACCAATTTATGGCCTTGTTTGTCAAAGAGTCTGCCCCCTCCCTTGTTCCATTGGGTCGCATATGGTGTTTTGGAACATTTGTCATGTATATAATATTTGTTGCAAAGCTACCCATACCCTGCGTGTGGTGCCTAGGTGGGTCAATCTCATGAGAGAGAGACCCAAATGCCGTTCTTAATCCGTTCCTAGGCTGCAACCCTGGTCTAACACTCCCCCCCAAGGATCCTAACTGAGGTTTCTGGGTACTGGTACTAGGCTTGTTAGCCACTTCAGAGTCACTCCCCGATAATTTGGTGGTCTTTATACTCGGATTGGCGATGATCCCTGAGACTATTGTGCCCCCGTCAGCTTGAGCAGAGCCTGGCAACTTAGATTTTACTGCAGGCTTTCCCCCAGCCACCTGCCTAGTTCCTTGGGATCGAATTGGGTAAGCAGTAGAAGATATAGCTGAAATATTTACAGGGGGTAAGTTTTGTTGGCAAGGGACACATTGGTTGACATTTGGGGCATTAGTTAGATTTAAGACTAATGCTTTCAGACCTACAATCTCGTCTCTTAATAAGGAGACTAGATTGACCAGGTCGCCAATGATACCCGAGTTTACCACATGAGGCTGAGAGCTACCAGACCCGCTAATAATAATGGTTTCTCCTTCTGGTTCCGGCTCAACATCTGCCAGAACTGTAAACCTATTGGCACAAACAATTGGGTCATTGGCAACAACAGATACAGCATGAGAGGTGGCTGTGATCTTCTCATTAGCTCCTCTCTCGTGCAAGTTTGCCTTACCCCCCTTTCGAATATTCTCTGGACCAGGCTGGTTTGGGGGGGCCGCCCCATGCTTTGTACTCATTCTGAACATATCTGGGATGGTGGTTACTGGGCGAGTTGCCTCTTGTGTGACGAGAAACTGGTCTCCCCCTAACTTCTCTTGCTCAGATGCTTGTATGACTCCCACATCCCCGTTTAAAATGTCCTGGCAGTCCTCAATAATGATGTCAGTATTGTCCATAATGCAATTAAGCCCGTCGTGCTTTGGTGTTCCCTTGGGTTTCTTCTTTTTAATCCGCTTTTGTTGTTTAGCTGTCTGTATGGCCCCACCACCTCCCTCCATGGATTTGCGCTTACCCATTGCCAAACCACAGCAAGTGGAGGAATCCCAGGCAGCCACAGATATATAAAGGGCAACGCACAGAGTACCTTTGTGGTTAGTGTGTCAATGTCGGGTTCCTTAACGATGGTGCACGCAACGGGACAATGAGGAACTTAGAAATGTGGCCAGTCCCGTCCTCTGCCGTCCACGGACGGCCACAGACGGCCCGCCCTTTGTCCGGGCTTCGTCCGGCTAGTCCCCCGCGCGTGTCCCGCACTGCGGGACCCGTAGGCTCTTATGTAGATGTCCTCCCGAGTCTGCGAGGGCGTGTCTCCGCCCAGGTGTGCTCACGCACGGGCTCCTGGACAATGGAGTCCCGTGCGGAGTGCAGAGTCAGCCCAAGCAGCGTTACACGGCTTCCAAGGTGGGAACGGGCAGCCAGTGTTCTCTCTCTCACTAGGTCCCCTCCAGGGGCAGCAGCACGTTGGTGGGTGCACAGGAGACTCAACCCACGAAGTAAAAATTTACTGAATTTACTATTTAGACTGGGGTCAGTAGCCTTGAGACAGGCAATTACGGCCTGCAGGCCACATTTGTTAAAAAAAGTTCTTAGTAGTCTCCTGATTTGAGCAGCAGGCCGGGCCACAGGCACGTTAGGTGGGTGATGTCTTACTCTCTCGACTTGCACAGTCTGTAACGAACATTATCAGTGGTCCTGAGCCAAGCCACTGTGGGGCTAAGACCTGGAAGGGTACCAAAGCAGTGTCTAATAAAGAGCTCCTTGAGCTGCAATGGAAACCTGTCTTCTAGGTAGGGTTGGGGCTTAAGGATTTTATATTCACCCAGAATCATCCATGCATGGGATCTGGGTAAAGGATCTTGATTTCTTTTAGCAAAGAGGTTTTTTTCAAGACACCATTACCTGCTTTTTTGAATGATTTTGAAGGAAGAGAGCTTTCCAGCAATGGACGGTTCCTGGTCTAAGTAATGCCAAGCGGGGAATTTTCATTCGTGTGTACTTTATTCTTCCAGGCATAGTTAGTCATCTGTTAGTGACTTAATTCTCTTCAATACTTTGATGTAGGCCCCTTTTCTTTTCTCGCATTTGTTTGGTTTACTAACCCAAACTCTATTCTTATCTGAGCCAGTGAGGTATTGAGCGGTAGTCAAAAGAGAGACCTAAATATATTTGTAATGGTCGTATTTGTAGTGGCCGTGTCCCTGTCTCGTAGGGACTCGCATCCGTAGGAGATACACATTGGAAATTTTACTGCTATCCCCCTTAGGAGGGGTAAGTCATTCAGGGCTCCTAAGGATCTCTGTAAGATGTGAAATGCGAGGGGAAGGTTGGTTCCTTTCCTCTGCTGGCTCTGCTTAAGTTGTATAAAAGAGTTGTATAAATGAGGCCTTGTAGGTTTTAACCAACTCCAATTTGCGACCTTGATGGTTCCAATTATGGGGTTTCTGCTTTCTATTGCTCACTTCTATCTCCTTTTTTCTCATTTATTGACATCCTGTTAGCAGATGAATAGTGGGATGCCTTATTGGTGAGTCGCTGCAAGCCGAACTTTGTGTGGCTCAGTAATATCACATCATCTGCTTATAGGAGGTTCAAGATGTGCATACCACCTAGTCTTGAAGGATGTGGTCATTTACTTCATTCAAGGCTACAGTCAAGTCGTCCAGGAAGAGATTAAACAAGTATGGTGCCAACACACCCTTGTTTCAAGCCCTGGGTGATATCAATTTCCCCAGACAGGCAGGAGCCATCACCTAATCTTACTCTTGCCCAAGTGTCCCAGTATTGCACCTGTATTGCATTCCAGAGGCGAACAGGGATACCTCAGTGGGCCAGTTTTGGCGGAGGAGATTACACTGCACACAATCAAATGCAGATTTAAAATCTATGAAGCAGAGGTAAATTGGTAGCCTGTTTAGCATCTGTTTGTCTATAATGACAGACAATGATAGGGGGTTAGTTGCCATGCCTGCTCCTTTTACGAACTCGGATAGATTAGGGGGGATGATTTGTTTTTCTTCTGTCCAGAACTGTAATTCTGTTAGAAAAATACCTGTGAAGTGCTTCTCTCGAGGCAGCTCATACAGGCCTATTTCTCTGTTGAACATAGACTTAAAATTATTTACAAGCGTCATTGCACAAAGACTCAACGTGCATATACCCCCACTAGTGGACCCAGATCAAGCAGGCTTTATCCCCCTGAGACAAACTAGTGATAACACTAAACATATCCTCCACATCATTAAAATGGCCACCAGATCGCAAGGTGAATACATGCTACTAGCGGGGGATAGAGAAAAGGCCTTTGACCGAGTCCACTGTCCTTACCTGGAACAAGTCCTTAAACACTTCGGGTTTGGGGAAAAATGCAGGACACAAATTCTTAATTGTTATCATGCACCGACGGCAGCAGTCTGTCTTAATGGGTATACATCCACTCCCTTCCTGAATCACAGGGGCACCCGATAGTGCTGCCCCCTGTCTCCATTGCTTTTTGCTCTTTACATGGGGCCCATGGCCCAGAAAATTCGTGACCACTCAGACATTACAGGAATGTTGTTTTGTGGCGACCGACACTCTATCAGTCTATATGCAGATGATATACTGGCGACCCTGGAGAAGCTGGCTGCCTCTCTGCTGGCTTTATTGGGGGAGCCCGATTCTTTCGGGCGGCCTAGGGGTTTCAGATTACCGCAGGGAAATTCCAGCTCTCAACCTCTCCATGCCTCCTGAGGATGTGGACCAACTTGCGAATCTCCGTCCCTTCCAATGGGACACCGTGACAATCCCATACCTGGGGATCAACCTCGCATCCACTCCCCAGGCAACGCAGATTGCAACTACAAGGCGCTGCTTCAGCAGATTCGACTTGACTTTGGGAGGTGAAAACGCCACCAGATTTCCTGTCTTGGGTGGATAGCGGCATCTAAAATGACGATCCTTCCTAAAATTCTATATCTCTTTCAAACCCTTCCTCTACTGCCACCACCTGGCATGATCGCTAAACTACAGTCCGAGATAGTGCAATTCATTGGGCACAGCAGGAAACCTTGCATGAAGAAATCGTTGAGCTACCTCCCCCTAGACGGCGGGGGCCTGGGCATACCAGACCTACACCTTTACTACAAGGCAGCACAACTATGCTACCTAGTGGAGCGGGGGCATCCAGAATCTGAAAAGCACTGGCTTTTACAGGGCAGGGCAGTTGCTGGCACATTCCTTTGGAAGTTACCCTTTCTACCCATAGTGCACAGACCCCCAAACCTATACCTTTCACCAGTAACACAGGCGACTATAACCGCCTGGAACCAGACTAGTATGAAACACAGCCTGACCACCTTTCCATCCCCGGTGACCCCTCTGCTTGACAACCCGGATTTCTCCCCAGCGGCTGAGACAGAGGGGTTCGTGACATGGAGACTGTCGGTTTGTTACTCTATGGGCCACTTCTTCGACACTGAGGGCAAACTCTCCTTTCCCCAGCTATGCGAAGAATTCAGACACCTGGAATCCAAAATACTCTATTACCTACTACTCAGACACTGGATAACACATCCTCAAAACAGACCTAACGCGCAACGATACCTAACCCATTATGAGAAATGGCTCTTTGCCAAAACATCGGTGTTAGAACCTGGGGTAGCCTGGCCTAGGGCAAGACATACATTTCAGAGGCACAGTGTTAAGGTTGCAGACCACCCAAAAGTAAATCCACGCAATATCACACAAAAATAACGCTACACCAATAATGTGGAAAAATAAGTACTGCTTTATAAAAATAATATACTCTTTGTTTTCAAAATATACCACTTATTACATTTCAGGTTGTCTCAGTAATAGCAAACACTTTTAACCGGCTAAGCAATTTACCAAGCAGTTTTAACAAAACAGTACATTTGTCATTAAATCAATTTTGACACCCTCAGACCTGTTAATGTAAATTAAACTTCAACAGTGCATTTGGTTATACTCCAGAAGCAACTATATATGGGTACTTTGCAGTTCCTAGCCGGTCAATTAACTCATCCGCCCTGGGGATGGGATGAGCATCAGTTTTGGTAACTGAGTTCAGTCCTCGGTAATCCACACAGAACCTCAGTTCTGGTGTGGTGCCCGGTGGGGCGGCTTTTGGGACTAGCACCACCGGACTGGACCAAGGGCTGCTGGACGGTTCTATCACCCCTAATTCCAACATCTTGGCAACTTCGCCATGGATGCTAGCCTTCACCTTGTCCGACAGCCTGTAGGTCTTGGATTTCACTGGGGGGCTGTCTCCTGTGTCCACATCATGGGTACACAGGTGGGTTCTTCCCGGGACAAGGGAGAACAGCGAAGAGTACTGCCCCAATACCTGGCGGCAATCCTCTCGTTGCTCAGGAGTGAGAGACGGGGAGAGAATCACTCCCTCCACCGACCCATCCTTCTCTTGACATGAAAAGAGGTCTGGGAGAGGCTCGCTTTCTGCTTCCTCAGCACCATCAGTCATCAACATCAGGATGACCTCTGGCCTCTCATGGTGGGGCTTAAGGCGATTGGCATGCAGCACCCGTAGGGGCTGCCGCGGGGTCTTAAGATCCACCAAGTAAGTGGCCTTACCCTTCTTCTCCAACACCTCAAATGGGCCTGTCCAACGATCCTGAAGGGCACTTAGCTCTCCAGGTTCCATCACCCAGACTTTCTGGCCAGGCTCCAACTCCACCGGGTGAGCATTTTGGTCGTACCATTCCTTCATGACTGCCTGACTGGCCTCCAAGTTGTCAGCAGCCTGCTTCCACAACTTGGCCATCTGGCTTCTGAAGGCCGACATGTAGCTCACCACATCCTGGGGAGGTTTTCTGGGAGACTTCTCCCATCCTTCCTTCACCAGGCTGAGAGGCCCACGCACAGGGTGCCCATACAACAACTCGAAAGGGCTGAAGCCCACTCCTTTCTGCGGCACCTCTCTGTAGGAGAACAGCAAGCAAGGTAGGAGGACGTCCCACTTCCTCCGTAAGCTCTCTGGCAGACTTCTTATCATGCCCTTCAGGGTCTTATTAAACCTCTCAACCAGTCCATTGGACTGGGGGTGATAAGGAGTGGTGAACCGGTAGGTCACCCCACACTCCTTCCACATGGTCCGCATGTAAGCGGACAGGAAGTTAGTCCCCCTGTCAGACACAACCTCCTTCGGGAATCCTACCCTAGTAAAGATTCCCATCAGGGCCCTAGCTACCACAGGTGCAGTAACAGTCCTCAGAGGGATGGCCTCTGGGTACCGTGTGGCATGATCCACCAGAACCAGGATGAACCTGTGACCAGCTGTTGTTGGTGGATCCAATGGCCCTACAATGTCGATGCCCACCCTTTCAAAGGGGGTGCTAACGACAGGTAGTGGTTCCAGAGGAGCCTTTAGCTTCACCCCTGTTTTCCCACTGGCCTGGCAGGATACACATGTCCTACAGTATGTGTTGGACGCCACTTTCATCTGAGGCCAGTAAAAGTGGAGGACAAGCCGTGCAAAGGTCTTGTCCTGGCCTAAGTGTCCTGCCAGTGGTATCGCATGAGCCAATTCCAGCAGAAAGGCTCGATATTGCTGCGGGACCACCAAGGCCCTTGATGAGCCAGGTAGAGGTACCTTGGGTTCACTGTAGAGGAGGCCATCCTCCCAGTAAATATGGTGGTGTCCCGTAGCATCACCTGCTGCCTGGGCTTCAGCCTGACGCCTCAGTCCCTCAAGGGTAGGGCACTCCCTCTGCCCCTTACAGAATTCTTCTCTGGTAGGACCTCCCTCCACGTGCCATTCAGCAGGGATGGGTAAGTCCTCCAGAGAGTCTACTCCCCCCTCCACGGACTCCTGGCCTACCACCGCAGGTGGCCGATCTGTCACGTGGGGCGTGGAAGCCGGAGCAGGCTGTCCCTGTCTCCGTTTCTGACCCTTTTTGGCAGCGGGTTGGGCCATTGTTCCAGGCTCCAACCCAGGCGAACTCCCTCTCCCGGCAGTCGCAGACCGTGTGCTTACACAGGCCCAGTCAGGTGTACCCAGCATCGCAGAATGCGTCCGGTATTCCACCTCTCTCCAAGTGTTGTGCTCCATGTCATTCCCCAACAGACAATCAACTGGCACGGCAGGGCTTACGGCAACTCGAAGTGAACCTGCAACCCCTTCCCACTCAAAGGGAACCTCAGCCACTGGATAGTGGCCCATTCTGCCGTCAGCCATCGCGGCGGGGTGGAGTACGTTAGGAACAACCTGCTCTGGAGACACCAGTTGACTTCTCACCATAGTCATACTGGCTCCTGTATCTCTCAGAGCCTCCCCTCTTTGGCCATTGATGGTAACCCATTGCCCATACTTTGTAGTATTTGGGGGCACCTGGATCTTTGGCACCATCTCCCGCTCTCCCAGGGACACTAAGGTGACACCCGCCCACTCACCCCCCTTATCTAAGGGCAACTCCTCCCCGAGCGCTACACTAGCTACTCCCGGTGACTTTCCTCCGGTGGGAGGGGGTGGTCTCTTTGGGCATCTGACATCTCCCTTATAATGTCCAACACCACCGCATTCAAAACAGTGGAGAACCCTTGGCTGCTGGCTTTGGCCAGGATTAGGGTTTCTGGGCGGGTTTGCCCTAGGGGTGAAACCTGCTCCCTTACCTTGGAAATTATTTTGGGGACCTTTGGAGAACTCCTTCTTTTTATCTCCTCCCTCTTTCTTCTGGGGGGCGCCCTGTCCGGCTTTTTGAGAATCCCCTCCAGTCCCCTTGGAGGACACCCGGGTACTTGCCCAAGTGTCCGCCTCCTCTGCAAGCTTCCGGGGATCGGTCAGCTTGCTGTCCACCAGGTGTTGGCGCAACTCGGGAAAACATTTCTCGAGGAGGTGTTCTTTCAAAAATAGATTGTACAGCCCCTCATAGTCTTTTACCTCGCTGCCCTTGACCCAACCCTCTAAAGCTTTCTTGGCATAGTCTAAAAAGTCTACCCAATTCTGGGTACTCATTTTGTGACTTCCCCTGAATTTTTGTCTGTACCTTTCAGGGGTAAGTCCAAACTTTTTCACCAGTGCCACCTTCATGGCAGGGTAGTGGGTTTGCTCATCCTGCTCCAGAGCCAACAAGGTGTCTCTGCCAGCAGGTGGCATGTATTTGTACAGCCCACCTCCCCAGTGAGTTTCTAGGATCCCGTGAGCCCTTAAAGAAACTTCGTAGGCGGCCAACCATTTGGCAATATCATCACCTGGGGTGTAACTAGCGATGACATCTTTAGGTAAATAGGGTCTGGATTCCCTGGTGTCCACTTTCTTTTCGCTGCCACCATTGTCTGGATTGGGAGACCTACGGTTGAGAACTTGTAAGTCCATCTCTTTAATGGTTCTCTCATGAGCTAACCTCTTGTCCTCCCTTTCCATATCCATTCTGGCTAGTTCTAACTTCATCCTCCTCTCCTCCCTCCTATCTTCTAGCTCTGCGTTGGTCAAACCCCTCTCCGAGACGCTGCTGCCCACCCTGGGAGGTGTCCTGGGACCTGTCAGTAGATTCCCCCCTCCCGCTTGGTACAGCATTGCAGTCTCAATGACAGTGTCCCTGTCACTCCCCTCTGATTCTGGTACCTCCCCGGAATGAGCCTCCACCCATGCCCGTATGCTTGTCAGCAGCTCGCCTTTCCTGGCACCCTTTTTAAAAAACACACTTTTCTGCTGGCACCAGTCCTTTAGTTGGGTCACAGTTTAGTTATCCAGCTCTTCCACATTTATCTCCATTTTTACTAGAGTATAAGCTTTTCACACAGGAGGAAACCAAAAGTGTCCTGGGGTCAACCTCCACCCACCACCAGAAATAAATTTAGAAAAAACAAAATTTAAATTAGGAGGGCCGCTGGGAGAAAACTCCTGGTGTAGGTTAGTGTATTGCGTTGAATTACTAGTGAGTAGCTGCAACCAAGTCAGTGATCCCACCGCTAGGCACCAAATGTTAGAACCTGGGTGTCAGGGCTAGGGTGGCTTGCGGTCTAGGGCCCGCCCCACTCTGTAGCATGCGTGCAGCATCTTGTGCGGTGCCCTTGTGTGGCAAAATGCATCAGGCGACATTGAGTGGACGTTGGTGGCTGGTGTGTGCAAAACTTGCTGCAAAACATTGTTAGCCCCATTGTAGAACTGTCTTTCAGTGTTCCTGGTGTTCCTGTGTGTTGAAACCTGTGTTTTCTCCTTCTCCGCCTAATGCGTGAGGTTTAGCACCCTGAAAGCGTCCGCCTAATGCGTGAGCTTTCCTTGTCAGGTCGCATGCGTGAGCTCTCGCTTGGGCGTTGCCACGTTGTCTTACGCGGCCGCGCCCAAGCTGCCGTGCTCACTATTCCCGGCGTCTCGGAGAGGTAGCAGGGGATTCTTGTTTCTCCGCTGTTTGTTTATCTTTTGGCCTTTCCAGGAGCGGATCATCACCGAAGGCTTCAGTGAGGTTCCAGGGGGCTTGGCAGCTTGCAGTTTCTTCGGAGATCGCTTCGCTGAGCTGGAGAGAACGCCCCGGGGTATTCTGAAGCTTGCCTGATCTTCATTTTAGTAGAGTAGGTCGTACTCTACAGGTAGGGGTGAAAACTTGAGGCTAATTAGCAATTGCAAAAATACTGTGGATTTACAAAAAGACCAATTAGTATAATTGAAGTCACAAGACTCTGATTCATTTTGTTTATTATCGTTGTGCAATGCTAAGCTCCCCATCAGAAACTGAGTTAAGTCTTTGGAACTGTTTATTCTTGGAGTATTACAGCGCTCTTCTGTATTGCTTATTCATGGAACAGTTTTGGCGCAATTCTTTATATGAATCTTCAACAAGTGATTTCTCATTTGTAAATGTGTGAATACTTTGTTTTGGTTGTGTTCTGAGTAGGAATCTCAGCAAATTGTCAGTACAAAAACTATGCATATGGTAAAGAAGTCTATTTACTAGAAAGTTGCAGTATTTCGTTTCTTTGAAGAAGAATTTCTGTCGCTATTTACAACAAGTTGTCGCAATTTACAAACAATAAGGAAAAGGCTTGAACTAGTGATTGTAAACTAGGAGCAATGGTCCAGAATACAGTTAGTCTCTGTTTTTTGCAGGGATTTTGGAATCCTTTTCGTTGCTGAGGCTTGAGTTAGGAAAAACTCTCAGTTTTGATTTAAAGGTTCATAGTCTGGTATTAGGCTTGAAAGTATTTGTTGTTTAACTTTTCCTTTTCAGATCTCCTTCCCCGCTGTTCCCTTCCTAATTCCCTTTTCCCCCCCGCTTGATCACTCCAAGATTCTGTGTATTTATTACATTCGGAATTGGAGGTATCGAGAGGTGGGTCCTTATAACTTCACGACAGACCCCGAGGAAGACTTCGTCTGACAGAATAGTGAGCCCACGAATTATTTTCCCCCCGGTCTGACCGTGAAGTCATAATGACTACAATCAATGATTTAATGTCGGCCATTGTGCGTATGCAAGCAGATTTAAAGGAGACCATGAATGCAACCACTGTATTAGCTGCTAAAGTAGATAATATTCAACTGCAAAGAACCCCTCTTCCAGAAGATGTTCAAGACACTGGTGCTGGTAGGGCAGCTACAAACATTGCCGTTACTGTTCCGCCCCAGATCCCTTTAGCAGCTCCCGAGCGTTTTTCTGGGGATTCTTCCAAGGTACAAATCTTCTTGACTCAAATTGAACTACACTTTGCTTGCAGACCAGCTGCGTTTCCAACCCCTCAGTCCAGAATAGCATTCCTAATTTCTTATTTAACTGGAGATGCAGCAAACTGGGCAGTTCCTTTGGTTAGACAAGATGATACCTTGTTATATAATTGGAAACGGTTTGTTGAAGAATTTGAAAAAGTTTTTGATCGACGTACAGTGACATTATCTGCTGATCGAGAGCTTCTCCAATTAAAACAAGGAAACAGGGATCTGGTTTCTTACTTGTCACATTTTAACAGATTAATAGCTGAAACTTCTTGGCCAGAAGAAAAGAGAGCGGCTCTTTTCTATCAAGGGTTAAAAGACGATCTAAAAGATGTTCTGGCGCAAATTGACCCACAACCAACTGTGTGTTCTGAATTGATTAATCTAACCTTACGTTTAGATCATAGACTCTCTGAACGAAGATCAGATAGGAAAAGAGTTGATAAACCAACTTGGAGAACAGAAACTAAATCCAGACCTCAATTTGCGCATTCTGAATCTAGTTCTGAGCCAATGGAAATTGGGACCCTTAGACAACCTTTATCAAAAGAAGAAAAAGACAATAGACGCAAGAATGGACAATGCCTTTATTGTGGTCGCAAGGGTCATTTCGTGAAGGATTGTTTGACGAAACCAAAAGGCAAGTTTTCAAATTTCAGTAAGACAGCAGCAATAGAAAAAACTGATCAAAAGTCGGAAAACTAACTTGCCCAAGATGTTTTAAGGGAGATCTCTTGGGAACCATAGCCTTCCCTTCAGTCAATTCATGTGTGTCCAACTACAAAGCACATTTCAGATTAGCTGTCCAAATTCGGTTAACTCATGAAACATGCCAAATGGAGGTTCTAATTGATTCTGGAGCAACAGGAAATTTTGTAGATTTAGAAACTGCTCAACGTCTGCGAATAATCTGTGAACAAAAGGAAACTCCGGAGATTGTTCAAGCAGTCGATGGGAAAATACTTGCTGGAGGTCCAGTAACCATGCAAACTACTAAAGTGACTATGTACTGTGAAGATGTTAAACAACAGTTGCATAAGGAAGAGATACAGTTTGATGTTATTCAAGCACCTCAATATGGCTTTATCCTCGGGATGCCTTGGCTTTGTTTACATAATCCGTTTATTGATTGGCAGAAGAGAGAACTGAACTTCCTGTCTGAATATTGCCATTCTTCTTGTTTAAAAACTTCTAAAACAACTATAAGTCAATTGGCCACTGCTGAAGAAAAAGAGACAGTCCTACCTAAAATTTATAAGGAATATGCAGAGGTTTTTAGTGAAGAAAAGGCAGCCCTCCTTCCACCGCATCGTAGCTACGACTGTCAAATTGATCTTGTGCCTGGTTCTAGTGTCCCAAATTGTCGAATCTATGCTTTGTCAGAAAAAGAGAATCAACATTTAAGAAAGTATCTTGATCAGTATTTAGAAAATGGTTTCATCCGCCCTTCCAAGTCCCCGGCAGCATCTCCATTATTTTTCATTCCTAAGGCAAACGGAGAATTAAGAACTTGCATTGACTTTAGGGCTTTGAATAAAATCACAATCAAAAATAAATATCCTTTGCCGCTCATTCCTGTTCTATTGGACCAAGTCAAGAGGGCAGTGATCTACACGAAACTGGACCTAAGGGGAGCCTACCATTTGGTGCGCATTAGAAACGGTGATGAGTGGAAGACTGCATTTAAGACTCGTTATGGTTTATTCGAGTATTTGGTAATGCCATTTGCTCTGTGCAATGCACCAGCAGCTTTTCAGTTTTTCTTAAATGATGCCTTAAAGGAATTTTTAGACCTCTTCGTTATCGTCTATATAGATGATATCTTGATTTACTCCGATTCAGTAGCAGAACATGAAGAACACGTCAAAAAGGTGTTGAGAACTCTCCAGTCGCACAACTTATATTGCAAGCTATCTAAATGCGATTTCCACGTTAGAGAAGTAGAATTTCTTGGGGTTCTCCTTACACCAACTGGCATGAAAATGACTGACAGAAAAATTAAGGCGGTTGCTGAATGGCCTACTCCAAGATCAGTCCGAGACATACAATGTTTCCTGGGATTTGCAAACTTTTATCGTCGCTTTATTGACCATTTTTCCTCTGTGGTAGCTCCCATCACACGGTTGTTGAGGAAAAAGGTAAAATTTGATTGGACTCCTGAAGCTGAAAAAGCCTTCCAGACCCTGAAGAAAGCTTTTACTGAAGCACCAATTCTAATGCATCCCAATGTCGAGGAACCTTTCATTGTAGAAGCTGATGCCTCTGATGTAGCCATTGCAGCCATCTTATCTCAAAGACACCGCACTACCGGACAAATGCACCCAGTCGCCTATATGTCACGAAAATTAAATCCAGCTGAACAAAATTACATTATAGCCGAGAAAGAACTGCTAGCTATTCTTGAAGCCTTTAAAGAATGGAGACATTATGTAATGAGTGCAAGATTTACCGTGACGGTGTATACGGATCATAGAAATTTGCAGTTCATGAGTTCTGCCAGGATGTTAACTCCTCGACAACTGAGATGGATGATGTTTTTTGCTGAATATGATTTTATCGTGACTTATCGTCCTGGTCAAGACAATAAAAAAGCTGATGCTTTATCCAGAAAAGACTCTTCTTTGCATAGATTTGAAGGAACACCGCAATCAATAATTGACCCTGACAAAGTAATCTGTGTACTATCTGCAGACCAATTTTTGGAGAATATTCACGAAAGTTTTCCTCCTTCTCAGTGGAAACAATGGTTGAACCCAAGATGTAATCAGACAATCAAAGAAGGGATACCTTTTCATGGAAAAAAGGTTTATTTGCCTTCCAAAGAATTGCAAGAAACTGTGTTCAATTGGTTGCATTCGCACCCCATGGCTGGGCATCCTGGTTCCAAAAAGACTGTGGAAAAGATACAAAACTTATTTTGGTGGCCAACTCTACGAAAAGATGTGCTTAAGATGTCTCAAGACTGCGAAACCTGTGCTAGATTCAAAACCGATCACACTAAACCAAAAGGTTTGTTACAAGTACTGCCAACGCCATTTGAACCATGGAAACACATTTCTTTAGACTTCATTACCGATCTGCCCTCTGTCAACCAACATTCAGTGATTCTAGTGGTCGTTGATAGTTTAACAAAGTATGCACATTTTATTGCTTGTAAACGATTGCCCACTGCTGGTCAATTGGCTCAACTGTTTCTGCAAAATGTGGTACGACTACATGGCTTGCCTTCAGTTTTACTTTCAGACCGCGGTTCACAGTTCTCCTCAAAGTTTTGGCAACAATGGTGTCAAAGTTTGCAGATTACCTCTAACATGTCCACCAGTTATCACCCACAAACTGATGGGCAAACTGAAAGACTGAATCAAACATTAAAACAATACTTAAGGTGTTATGTTGCGGATTCAAAAAACTCTTGGTTGGATTTACTTTGGATTGCAGAAATCGCATACAATACTTCACCTCATTCTTCCACGGGATCTTCTCCTTTTGAGGCTCTTTATGGATATGTACCTAATACCATTCCTTTGATTCTGCCTAAAGATATGAGTGATACACCGGCAGTGAGAGACACTGTGCAACTCATGCAGACAATTCATCAACAGATTCACAAACGCCTATTGCACAGCAAAGAGAAGTACAAAGAACAATATAATAAAAGACATCGTTCAGGTCCGACGTACGTCCCTGGGGATAAGGTCTGGCTGTCCACAAAAAACTTGCACTTTAAGCATAGGAGTATGTTTCAACCCAAATTCATTGGTCCATATCCAGTGCTTCGTCAGGTTAACCCTGTGACTTTTAAGTTGTTGCTGCCTAGATCTTTGCGGATCCATCCTGTGTTTCATACTTCCCTTCTGAAACCTGCTGGTCAAAACTTGGCTCCTCGGCCAGCTCCGGTTTTGGTTCGTGGTGCGTGGGAGTTTGAAGTGCAAGACATACTGGATTCCAAGCGTAGAGGCTCCAAGTTATGGTATCTTGTTTCATGGAAAGGATATGGTTCTGAGAGCGATTCATGGGAGCCAGCTGAGAATGTGCATGCCTCGCGTCTATTGAGACGTTTCCACCTCCTTCACCCTTCGAAGCCGGGCCCTAGACCGCTCCAGGGAGGGGGGAATACTGTCAGGGCTAGGGTGGCTTGCGGTCTAGGGCCCGCCCCACTCTGTAGCATGCGTGCAGCATCTTGTGCGGTGCCCTTGTGTGGCAAAATGCATCAGGCGACATTGAGTGGACGTTGGTGGCTGGTGTGTGCAAAACTTGCTGCAAAACATTGTTAGCCCCATTGTAGAACTGTCTTTCAATGTTCCTGGTGTTCCTGTGTGTTGAAACCTGTGTTTTCTCCTTCTCCGCCTAATGCGTGAGGTTTAGCACCCTGAAAGCGTCCGCCTAATGCGTGAGCTTTCCTTGTCAGGTCGCATGCGTGAGCTCTCGCTTGGGCGTTGCCACGTTGTCTTACGCGGCCGCGCCCAAGCTGCCGTGCTCACTATTCCCGGCGTCTCGGAGAGGTAGCAGGGGATTCTTGTTTCTCCGCTGTTTGTTTATCTTTTGGCCTTTCCAGGAGCGGATCATCACCGAAGGCTTCAGTGAGGTTCCAGGGGGCGTGGCAGCTTGCAGTTTCTTCGGAGATCGCTTCGCTGAGCTGGAGAGAACGCCCCGGGGTATTCTGAAGCTTGCCTGATCTTCATTTTAGTAGAGTAGGTCGTACTCTACAGGTAGGGGTGAAAACTTGAGGCTAATTAGCAATTGCAAAAATACTGTGGATTTACAAAAAGACCAATTAGTATAATTGAAGTCACAAGACTCTGATTCATTTTGTTTATTATCGTTGTGCAATGCTAAGCTCCCCATCAGAAACTGAGTTAAGTCTTTGGAACTGTTTATTCTTGGAGTATTACAGCGCTCTTCTGTATTGCTTATTCATGGAACAGTTTTGGCGCAATTCTTTATATGAATCTTCAACAAGTGATTTCTCATTTGTAAATGTGTGAATACTTTGTTTTGGTTGTGTTCTGAGTAGGAATCTCAGCAAATTGTCAGTACAAAAACTATGCATATGGTAAAGAAGTCTATTTACTAGAAAGTTGCAGTATTTCGTTTCTTTGAAGAAGAATTTCTGTCGCTATTTACAACAAGTTGTCGCAATTTACAAACAATAAGGAAAAGGCTTGAACTAGTGATTGTAAACTAGGAGCAATGGTCCAGAATACAGTTAGTCTCTGTTTTTTGCAGGGATTTTGGAATCCTTTTCGTTGCTGAGGCTTGAGTTAGGAAAAACTCTCAGTTTTGATTTAAAGGTTCATAGTCTGGTATTAGGCTTGAAAGTATTTGTTGTTTAACTTTTCCTTTTCAGATCTCCTTCCCCGCTGTTCCCTTCCTAATTCCCTTTTCCCCCCCGCTTGATCACTCCAAGATTCTGTGTATTTATTACATTCGGAATTGGAGGTATCGAGAGGTGGGTCCTTATAACTTCACGACAGACCCCGAGGAAGACTTCGTCTGACACTGGGGTAGCCTGGCCTAGGGCAAGACATACATTTCAGAGGCACAGTGTTAAGGTTGCAGACCACCCAAAAGTAAATCCACGCAATATCACACAAAAATAACGCTACACCAATAATGTGGAAAAATAAGTACTGCTTTATAAAAATAATATACTCTTTGTTTTCAAAATATACCACTTATTACATTTCAGGTTGTCTCAGTAATAGCAAACACTTTTAACTGGCTAAGCAATTTACCAAGTAGTTTTAACAAAACAGTACATTTGTCATTAAATCAATTTTGACACCCTCAGACCTGTTAATGTAAATTAAACTTCAACAGTGCATTTGGTTATACTCCAGAAGCAACTATATATGGGTACTTTGCAGTGCACTATATCTGTCACCCACAGCATCAATAATCCCTCCTTCTTCCTAATACATAAACAATGAGGGTTACAGATATACCAGCTTTATATAGTTATTAGCAAACTTTCCTGGATTATTCAAGAACTCTACTCCATTTGAAGAAGAAGGGGCAAGCTGTCATTACTTATCAGGAGCCATGGGTTGATTATTGACTTTTTACTCCTGGCACCCCCACTGGTAATCAGGCTTCCTGAGTCAGGCAATGTTATAAATGTTAAGCCTTTCGTTTCCAGGCTTCCCTCCTCTTTCTCCCAGTTATAGACAGTGTAGGGAGGAAGCCAAACGCGTGGGAGGCCTGACCAGCTCTCCCACGCTACCCCTCACTCCTCCCTGCTTACTTGTAAAGGGGGTCGGCAGGCGGATCTTCCGCTCACCCCCTGTACCTGATGACTGCTTCTCTCCTCGCACTCGGCCTCTCCGCCCCCTGGAAAACAGACCCGGAGCGCTAAACACAGCGCATCAGCCGCTTGACAGGCTGCTCCTCACACACGGATCTGTCCCTCGGCGCGCAGATCAGTCGCAATCACTCGACGAAGCCGCCTCCTCACAGCGCTCCTCAGCAGAGAGCGACAACGTCAATTTCCACACCCCCGGCTTCCACTGCGCATGCGCGGGGGAAAAGCGACTCCGCTCCGGGCCTGCTTAATCCTCGGCCCCTTCTCTCACCACAGTCCCCCAATTCAGTGGGGAGTTAGCGCGCTGGCACTGGGAAGGAGCACTGCGCTCTCACTTATCCCTGGATTCACTGGACACCGACACCAAGCACGACAGGTGCCCCCGGGGTCCCGTTTTCAGCGCTGGCCTCACAAGGCTGCCCAGGCTCAGGGGAATCCTCCACCAGTCTCCAACCACTGGTCCATCAACACAGGGTCGGCTCCCTGCCAGTTCTGACCCAGGTAAGAGGTGCCCAGCGCCACCCAGGACAACAGTTATCTTCTTGTTATCAACAGGAAAAGGGGGGATCAAAGGAGCTTCCACAGAATAAAGCCTCAGGGCGCTTTTTCCTCACTAGGACCCCAGCCCTCTTCACTGGACAGTTAATAGGAACCCTCTCAGTTCAGTTTCCAATGCTGGGCAGAGGACTGCGCTCCACTGCGCTGCAGTCTCCTTACCCTACCTACACCCTACTATTTTGAAGCTAGGGGTCAGTCAGGCGCCCAGGGTCTCCCTTAAACTTTCACAGCGGGGACAGGACAAGGAACCCACAGGAGGAATAGAGAAGTGGAATTATTAGGCTGCTTCCCAGTCCAGGAGTTCAACCCTTACACTAGTCTCCTCCCACCTGCCAGGATAGCCTGTCCTCCAGCTGACTCTCACAGGTAGACAAAATGGCTGCCCCGCATTCCACCTTTTATAGGCTGCCCTTCAGTGGTCCAGAATGGACCAGAAGGTTCTGGAATGCCCTATGTTAAGCTATGGCCAAGTTCTAAGTGCGACAGTTGGTTCAGTTGGTGGCCACCATTTTAGGTGGTGCCAACTTTCCTGTCAGAACAGGCCTCTGGGCCTGAGGTAGAAGACTATGGAGGGGAGAAAGAACACCTATCCCCTTGACCAACACCTATAAAAAATAGTAGACAGAAAAATATTAAGAGTATGAGGGGCAAAAAGGGGACAAAATAAAGAATTATGAGGAGGGACTGCGCAAAAAATCCAGACAGGTCTAACAATCGGATAAAAGTCTTATATCTGAACTCATGCTAAAAATACCTAATAATCACATATACAATGCGGGGCAAGCTGGATGGGAGGAGGAACTGGGGTGGACCCTGAGTGTCAAGGAATGGGAGGACATATCATACAGGTCTGGTCACACAGCCCACAGCATGGCCCTTACTGAAACTGTCACCAAAATAGCTACACACTGGTATTACACCCCGGTCATACTGCACAGAATCAAATCCACCATAGTGTATGCTGGCGCTGGTGCAGGTGGAGGGGGACTCTGTCACACATACTGTGGGATTGCCCACAGCTTCAACAATATTGGTCACAGGTCATAGGCGACATAGATAGCAACTTGGACACCCAACTTCCGCGTTTCCCTGCCTATGTGTGGCTTAGTCTTCTGAACCCACTCACATACCTCTTAAAATCCAGATGCAGCCATCAGATAGGCATGGCACGGGGGCTGGCATTCAAAACATTCTTAGACACTGGGGCTCTGCACACATCCCTACGCTTACAAGCCGGCTACACAGGCTTTGGCATATTTTAGGATTGGAAAAGATAACTATGTCCTTGGCCGGGAAGGGCGCTGAATTTTTGGACTTATGGAGCCCATATGTGTCCCTGCTTTCGCAGGAATTCTGAGAACTGACATGTCCAAGATATCTCCGGCTACTGCTGTAGCGATCCTGTCCAGTGTCATAGGCAGTGCACCAGTTTTCTTCACTTCAATCTAACAGGCATGAGAGACACAGCAGCTGTACCCTAAACTCAAGTCCTTCCCTAACTCCTATATTACTCTGTTGGCGCACTGCTCTTTGTTGGGGCCACACATTGCATCCAGTGTGCCCAGGTATCTCTTGACCAACAAACACAGGTGCAAACTTGCATTCACTTTGGGACCAGGATTCAGAGGCCTGATGCTAGGATCTCTGAAGCAACCCTTGTTTCAACAGGGGTCACCTTAAGCAAAGCCTCCTTGCTGTTCTGGTCAGTCTGTGACTCTCTCAGTTGGGCATCAAAAATGTGATCCACGATTTCTCCTTTCTGATTTGTGACTCCGTCTTTCGCCCAAGACATTGGCAGGGATACACAATTTATCCAAGGGCTTCTGCCTTCACTGAGGTCCTAGTTGCCAGCAATGCCTGTCCTGGTTACCTTCACTTTGACTTCAAGCTGGACTGGTGCTAACTCCCCAAGCTAGATCTGATGTCCGGGCCCCTCTGGCAATGGTTGTAAGGCAGCAAATATCTATTGGTGAACAGAACGAAAGGTCTTTAAACAAGGCACAGAAATAATCTATCAACAGAGAGGATAGTCTCAGAATACTTCCTAGTCTTGGGACGCCCCATATAATAGCAAGGCATCCAAGAACCACTTCATTTATCTATGTGAGAGTAAAAAAAACACCAGCCTAGACCTATTGGCAAGTATAAAAGGAACTCTTTGGTGAACTGACAAGACTAATAAGTCACCCAATCCCAAGCGGCCAAGGAAGTCTGTGTTCATTTACTAAATTCTGAGGAAAAGAGAAAAACAACACAGACATACCCTAAATCCTTACATCTGTGTATTACTAATCTGAAGACCCTCAAGAAAAAGGAAATGTTACACACTTTACTCATAGATTTTATATTACTTGTACAGGACTGCAGGCATTTCTAAAATTATGTCTCTTAATGAAAGCACCTTCATTGTACGCTTAGGACAATTATGTATCGAGGGGTTATTCAATGGGTTTTACTAGCGTGTTCCAACGCTAACATCTACATTGCTTCCTTGAAATTAGCTAAAAAGGAGACATTTTTAATTTCTCTAAATATTCACTTTCTGTACGTAAAGTGTGAAAAAATAGTCTAAGCATAGTATTTTATGAGGGAAGGGTATCCTTCCAGTACAAAACCTATGTAAGAGATAACACGCACAGCCATGCAATATAATGCAAAAATATGTGTGTGTGTGGGGCCAGACAGCCTTTAAGAGCATTAGCCCGGGGGAAGACAGCTACAGTAGGCCATATTTCAGAAAATATGACTCTGTGATGCTCTCTCCCTTAGGGCATGTATGTGTGCCACGTGTGCACACATGCACGATTCAGGGGTGCAACAGGGTGTCAATGTGACACCCTGCCACCCTTGAATATGTTCCCCCTATTACCAATTCGGTATTTACAGAATCGGTAATAGCGAATGGCTTCCCATTCATTCCTATGGGTCTCCAGGCCCATAGGAATGAATGGGAATTACCGAATCAGTAAAAACCGAATCGGTAATACCGAATATTACCGATTCAGTAAAATTTACCGAATATTACCTACATACTATTTATCGATTTACAAATACCGAATCGGTAAAATTCAGTATTTAAAAATCGGTAAATATTAATTACCTACATATGGCCCTTAGATAGACTAAGGACTGAATAGTACATAGTATTTGACTCCTTCCCTTGATGTTCAAAATAATGTGGCAGAGACATGAGACACTTATTGGCATCAAGTTAAACCCCATTTTATCAAAATTATCCCAGATAGAGGAAAAACTAACTGTATTAGAACATCAGGCCACAGAAAATAGTCGTGCACTGGAGACTGTAGTAATAAGGGTAGGACAAACAATGGACAGACAGCCCCCAACAACCCAGGAGAGGACCGGATCCGATTCCAGTATAATGCTAAAAAAATCCAACGCCGAAATGCCAGATAGGGACCTACACCTAAGAGAAAATCAGGAGGGCTCAATCCCAATACTAAATACAGCACAAGGCACAACTAACCCTAAGGTTTGTAGTAACACTAGGTTTTGAATGCCTGATAAACCAATAGAGACAGTTGATAACAGAAGCCAGGATCTGGGGTATGCCAATGCAGGACCAGGGGAGGAAAATAGCACACAGATAGGTATGGACAGTCATAAAGAAAAGAGTCTCGGTTTGAGTAGCCAGCTAAATGACGCACAGTACCTCCACCTACCCCAGCGGCTGCGCCCCTGGTCTTAATCCTGGGGAACGTACCATTGTTACAGAAGGGGAAGGTCGAATCAACATCCCAACTAATGTTCAAAGCGCTCCACTAGTTAACCCAAAATCTGGAACAGGGAGGGTGGGTTTTCAAGGCAGGAACATCGCAAGCCAGATGATCATGGCGAGAAGAGTACATTGGGTGGGACCATCAAGGAAAGAATTATTGGGTGACTGCGTGGTCTTAAATTTCAAAAGCGAATCCGTTGTTGGTTTTCTCCATGAGCAATTGGGTAATGATTATACTAAAAATTCTTGTATCGTTGCCCTACTATTGTTTTTTTTTTTACATACCGCCTTCTTTATTTAGCCCAATGGCCCACTCACTGTCCAGGGAAGGACACTGGGGGGGTACCCCCTGGGGTAGCAGAGAGACCGTGGATTGGAGGCACATGAATAGATACACTCCCCTTTCCGTCCTCGACACTTGCGATTGACTGCACACACCACATAATTGTCCACATCTGTGTAATGAAAGACGACATACCCCCAGGACAAATGTGTGAGTTTTTCAGTATTGCCCCCTACTCAACAGGAGACTAAGAGAAATGTTATTAATATAGCCTTGTGGAATGTGGCTGGCATCATACACAAGTTGACTGATACCAACTGATGCACACAATTGTGGGGGAAGTTGATAAAATAATTTCAGAAATCGTAATTAATAACAAGAATTCTAACATTGATATTATATAGTTAGGTGATTTCATTATACACCCTTGTAATTATAAAAACTTGCCAGTGTGCGGTTTAGAGGATATGAGGGGAGACCCTATTCGCCACTTTACACATAGTGAATATGGAAAAGGACTAAACAAGTTAATGGGCTCATTAAACCTAGAAATAATTTCTGACTCAGACCTCATAACATATCCTTTGCCGGGCTCCTTCCTCAGAAATGGGGTGGAGTCTACGATAGACTATATACTAATGACTGCTCCTTTAGCGGAGAGAGTAGAAAGGATTTGTAATTCTTTTTCGACCTTTAGCGACCACGCCATGGTCTCAATGGAGTTGAAGGTATTCATATCCGGGGGTCAATCTTGCAGAAACATTGGAATGCCACATGTTTCTAGGAAAAATGGGGTTCAGATCAAATGGGCCAACATTGACACAACTAAGCTGGTCCCTGAACTCATATCAAAGGCACAGGAAGATATCCAACTATGCCTAGATTCAGAATCAGAGGCAGGGACAGTTGTGCCCGCCTTCTGTAATATTCTAATAAAAATAAAACTGCCCCTAACAAAAACGAAAACCATAAAGAGTGTAAATGTCAAGGGATGGTTTAACTCTCCGTGCACAAAAATTAGAAAGGCCCTGATGTCAGCCGTATAAGCTAACACTAGGAACCCCGTTCAAATAAGAATGTTACGGGCTTCATATAATTCCGCAAGGAATGCAAGAGATAAAGAACTCAGGGAGGCCCTATGGGCCGACCTGGAAAAAGCAGCCTGTTCTAGTAATAGTTGCGGATTCTGGAAGTTAGTCAACGCACCATATTTTATAACCTCAAACGACCCCTCAACGGATATTAATGTTGATGAGGAGTCATGGGTAACTCACTATGAGAACATCTTTGCCTCAAATTCTGACACTAATAATCATCAAGTGACAACCCTGGAAACGTACCATACATCTATTTCCTTCTCATTAAATGAAGTACAGGTGGCGTTGAGTTCATGTAGCTCGGGTAAGGCCCCTGGACCAGAGGGGGTTCCAATTGACTTTTTTCAAACTAACCCTGACTTGTGGATCCCACTTTTAACTTATACCTTAAATAGCATCGTCCAAACAGCCCCTCCCAGTGGTAATTGGGGGTTATAGTGCTCATTTATAAAAAAGGGGGCTAGAGCCGCCCTAAAAGACTATAGACCAATATCCTTGCTGGACACAACATCGAAGCTTATGGGCCGTCTCCTCCTCTCTAGGTTAGAGAGCTGGGCTAGAGATAATAAGATCCTGATCCAGGCCCAGTATGGCTTTCAACAAGGAAGGGGCACTGTAGAACAATGCCTGAATTTAGTTTTGACTGTTGAAAAATATACAAATATGAAAGAGAGTAAACTATATATGGCATTCATGGTCCTTAGCGCGGCGTTCGACTGCGTGGTCCATGATAAAATATGGGACATAATGGAGTTGATGGGGGTTGACTCAGCTATTTTAAACTTTATAAGGCAATCTTATGTAAATGCTACAGCGTCAGTGCGCTACACTAAAACTGGTGCCTGTACATGCCACTTAAAAATCTCCAAAGGAGTGAGACAGGGCTGCCTATTGGCCCCCCTTCTCTTCTCCTTATACACAAATGGAATTGAGAAGGCACTTCCAGTGGCTACTAGGGACGTTCCCATTTTCGAAAATTAAATGTTACCAATATTGTCCTAAGCAGACAATGCTGTTTTAATTGCAAGAACTGGGATTGGGCTACAAAGGCTCATAACAGGGTATGTCTCATTCATGGACTCATTACATCTAAAGGTAAATCAAGCAAAGTCTTTTATAATCATTGCTGGTAGCACTAAAAGAAACAAAGTCCAATATTTTAGCGCGGACACAGGGAAAATTGAGGTTGTAGACTCTTTTCCCTATGTGGGTATTCTTTTTTGACAAAGACTTGTTATGGGCAAAACTGTTGGAAGGAAGGAGACTGGTGATGGAGAGGGGTATTATGGCAATAAAAACCTTTGCAAAGAAATTGGGTGCCAAACCCTTATTGCCAATAAGAAATATATATCAGGCCAGAGTAAATGCAGCAGTGACATACAGCGCTGGGGTATGGGGCACGGTTACACCTATAACACTACAAATAATAGAAAACAGATTTATTAAATCAGTAGTGGGTCTTCCTCCTTCCTTTGCAAATGGCATTTTACTTATGGAATTGTCCCTTCCTCACATATCGGAATACATACAACTAGCCCCACTCCTGCATATGGAGGAGAGATATGGTACAGTTGACCCAAATGGTAATAAGGAACTGTATAGCGAGGGATAACTGGAAAAGGACAAAGTGGCTAAGTTACGTGGAGTCAGTCCTAAAAGACATAGGGCTCCACAAACTTTTTAAAGACCCCGTGGCATGCAAGAAAGTGTCTAAGCAGAAAGTCATCGGTATGTTTATGTTAAAGGCTGAACACAAGCATAGGGAATATTATCAAGGGAAATCCACAGTACAGGTTTATCAGCTTAACCCACCGCCTATGGTGGGAGAATTTTCCTATTTAGCCAGCATAAACAGTGCACACCATAGATTTATACTGCTAAGATTCCGCACTAATTTAATTCCCTTAATGTTTGGTTATCCAGAAAAGACATATAACCATTCCAATCTAATTATGTGCCTGTGTGATAATTTATCACCCCAAACCGAACTGCATATAGTTTTATTCTGCGGGCTCTATGACAGTGAATGGAACGCCTACCTGAAGCCGCTTCTAAAGAAAATGGGATACAAGCAGTGTCGGGTAGTAAGTATTATTATTTTTAAAAACACTACCCGACCCCTTAGTATGCTACTCTATAGCATCATTTTCATTGGGCCTGTATGAAGAAGAGGAAGGGGCTGACATTTAGCCCATTAAGCTGATTGTAACATTTAATGAGTTCATATTTGAGAATTGAATCGCTTTTATTATGTTTTTAATGCATTCTCATCTTATTCTTGGATCATGAAGAAACATTTTGGCATTTTAAATGATAATATTTTTGTAATAACATTTTTATTGCTGCATTAATTATGCTTGCTTTTATGGTTATTTCTAATATGATCGAATAACAATGATGATGATAATGACTCCAGTGGCCGTGCTTAATTTGAGCCAGTGCTTGCTGGTATGTATTCTACAACGGCATTTTCACTCATGGGACCATTTCAAAGAGGGGTAATTTCATAATAAAGAGTTTGACATTTCGGGTCAAATTCACAAATGCAATTTGTGTACTTGAAGGAGAACTACTGTAGTACTACTTCACATGCTTAGAAATGTCTTTATGAATTGATCCTGATAGGCAGAATTCTCAAACACAATTGTGAAGGTCTCTGCACATATAGGTATATATTCTTGATGTAAATGTGGGAGGAGCAAAGGAGAGTTGTAGGAAAATGGACAATATCTACTATGAAATAGGAGGAGTAAGAGAGAAATAAGGAGGAGCTCCAGAAGGCACATGCAAATAGAAACATAAGCTACAAAAGAATAACACAATTGCTATTCACCAAAGTTGCACTTACATCTAACCCAATAGTACTAGCAGCAAAACAGTCTCACTCTGGTCCAACCAAGTCTTGTTGTAAAGTAACTCACCCTACAGTGGCAATCACTAGTACCATAAGGCTTCCTCACAGAGATCAGTGGAAGGCAGGGAATACGCTTCTCAACTTGTCACTTGCGTACAGGCAACAGGTGGCAAGTGAATTCTATTCCATTGCCCCCTTCACTTGAGTATTAGATGCCATCAATTGAACCCATCTGGCACTTCAGCCATTCTGCCGGAGGAGACACCATTTCCGCGAAAGATACTACAGGCACTTCATCAATGTGCAATATGTCTGCTCTTGCGTGACAATTTGTGGCTGGGGACTTCAGTGGCGCACGGCTAATTGATTACTCTGGGACAACATATATCCCAGGGGTATGGATTGACAAATGTATTCACTCAAAACTTTACCCCATCATGCAAGCCTATATCAATTGTTTGCAACACTGTGAGATTTAAACAACTACGACATGTTTTTTTTGCAGGTAATGCCGGGTATGCCCTTACCCCCTATGCCTGACCCCCTTCTGACGTTCAACCGCACACACTTAATACAGCACACACATGTAAGCAAGCCATCAAGGAACACACTTTTCTCATCCTTAAGTTCTGCTTCAGATATTTTGAGGATAAAGATGGTGCTCCAGTATTCCCAGAAGAAGCATGCAAGGTCATTATACTCAATGAGGGTTACACAACATTATCATTCAGTAGGCTTAAATGTAAACCATACCCTTGAACTGCAGCTCCATCTAGGATCCAGAGGTAAGACACAGAACAGAGGTCAGGGTCTGCAGGTGCCTTCTGGTGGCCTCACATTTCACTTGAGCTGCTGGTTTTGCTGCTGCATCACAGTGATTCACGAGTGTTAAATCAGTGACTAAAGGTGGACTACACCACCATCCACATATGTCATCCTGAGACCTGTGCTGGTAGTTCAGGCTCGACTGCTTCAATAGCACCATGGAAACGGTTGATTTGCACATGGCTGGCTCCTTATTGACTTGGCACAGTGGGAAAAATGTATGGACTGGATTCCTGGCCAGAGTAATTTCCAGTGAATAATATTAATTCAAGCATTCCAACATCATGTTTTTGTTTTGCTTCATGCTATTCACTACGTGCGATGGGTAGGCCCAGACGTGGGTCCAATGGTCAATGTACATAAGGCTCAAGCTGCACCCTACTGATGTGTCCCAAGTAGGCTGAGAACGATCTGGGATTGCTTATGTTCTAGTTCTGAGGGGACCCACTCTGGCAGAGTTGTTCAGGCTGAGCTGTTCCTACTCCGGATCCTAGACTGAAACAGGATCAAGGCTGACTTGCATTTGGTTGGTTCCTGCCAGAGTGGGCATGGTTGGGATAAAAACAATGGACCAGATTATGGCTCATGGTAATTGCCAGTGGTTGTGATAATTTAACCCATTAAGTGCGCCCGTCGGCCATCCGCCGTCACAAGCACTACCTTGGTAGTGCTGGCCATGTCCGTTGGCCGACACGCCCCTGCCCATTCAATGGAATGCCCGCACCGCTGCAGTAAATGGGTTAAAAAACCCAGCCATCACAATATTTTTATCCTCAGTGCTATCCCCTTAGTACAATGGGTTTGCCCAGAGATGATCCGGTGCTCACTGTGCTATAGGAGTCAATTTGCACCCTAAATGAGTCTTTTAATTAAAAAATATATTAGTGTTGATCTGTTTCAATTGTGAATGTTTTTTTAACATCTATGCATTTTTTTGAATGTCAATCCGGAACCTCATTCAAAATACGAACTCCTACTGTGTGCAATGTTTGTCTCTGCTTCCTGATGAATGAGGCCCAACTTGATGTTGATCCAATGAAACATGTGTCGACGTTTTTTTAAATTGGTCATCTGAAATGAAAAGACAGGCATGGCTGTCAGCTGTCCCTTGCAGGTCACTAACCCTGACTTTGCTGCTGATCACAGGGAATTGCAATTTTGCGACATGCTTAGTGAATATTAAGGCGGGTCGTTGTGCAATTCTCTATGATTCCTTATTTTGCAAACTGACCTTTAAGTACATACGTTGGTTGGCAGAATAAAATGCTTGTCAGAAAACAAACGCTGAACAATTTGCGACAGATTTTTTAACCAGCATATTAGGAGGCATATGTAGGTAAATCCATTTTTAAGATTCAGAAAATGCGATTTTCTGCGAATCGCACTTTTGGAATAGCAAAACGGGATGTAGGTAAAAAATCGCAAATAATTAGCTATTACCAAAAATTCGCAGAATTATTGTGCGATTACTCAAATAGCGATTTCGTATTAGCAAATTCGCTAATAAAGAATGGCAAAACCGGGAAAGAGCAATTCAGGTGCAGAATGATGACATCACAACCAGGAGGTGTGACTTCCCATGCTGCACCTGATTGCCTGCACCTGTTCCAGAGTCAGTTGCTGCCTGAGAGACAGTGAGGAGAGAGTGAGGAATTGTCTGTGAAAGCAAAGTTGCTGAAATGTAATCCCAGGCTTCTGAAAAGCAGGGTGGGGACAAGCAGGCTGATGAACACAGCAGGAAAAGAAAACAAAAATTCTCAGAGAGGGAGCTGGAGGTATTGACTGAGGAGGTAGTGAGGCAACATGACCTCCTGTTTGGGAAAGCCTCACTTTGTGTTCCTGAGGCCAGGAAAAGAAAAATATGGTCTGACATTCAAGAAAAGGTAAACACCATAGGCGTAACCCATCGTACCACCGAGGACTTAAGGAAGAGGTGGTACGACATGAGGCAGAGATCGAAGAAGAGAGTGGCCACCAGATTGGCAGAGGCAAAGGAAACTGGAGGTGGAACCTCCACTGCACCAGATCCGACGCACCTGGAGGAGTTGGTGGAGGGCACCCTCATTCCTGAGGCAGTGACGGGCGTGGCTGACCTTGACAGCTCCGACATCAGAGACACCACAGAAGGTAAGATGCATGCCAATATCCCCAAAACATACCCATCCCACTCATACCCCAACATCCCCATGCAAGAATAGGAATCCGGTCCATGTTTTGAGGGTAACCCAGTGAGGCATTATGGGAAATGTAGTCCCATGCTGTGAAAGTTGGTTCAGAAACACATACAAAGGGTACATAGGGAACAGTCACACTAGCAATGTTCAAAATAGACTAAATAGACAAGTAGGCATCTCATTTGTAGTTTCAAGAACTTTATTGTAATGGAAAAAGAAAATGACACACAACTCATGTGTGCTATTTTTTGGCAGATGGACCAACAACACAGGACACTGTGCCTGCAGTGGGGGAGACCGCTACAGCAGAGGACCAGGCAGGGCAGGAGAGCCAGGGTGCCACACGGGACACACCATCAGCGCAAACAAAACGGCGCAGAATTTTTCCTGCACTGATACCAATGCCATCCGGCTCAACGGATGCCGAAGAGGACACACAGGCTGCAGCTACTCCAAACACAAGTCAGGGCAGATCACAATTCTGCACATCAAACACAACTGGCAGTGGTGCCAGACAGAGGGCACGGGCCAACACCAGCAATGCCTCCTCAGGTACAGAATCCGTCTTCGCAGGGCCGGAGGGCAACATGTTGCGTGTGCAGCGCCTGCAAAGTAAAGGGATCGCATCAATACAGCGCCAGCTAGTACAACACAACCGGCACATGACAGAGCTGAGACTTGGTGTGACAGCAATTGCAGAAGCCTCAGAGGCAAATCTGAGTGAAGCTAGAAGTGATAGGCAGGCCCCGCGCAGGGAACAACATCGGCTACACACCCGCCTGGACCAGTTTGCAAGGGCTGTCAGCTGGCAATCCATAGCTATATCCATGCTAGCATGAAGAACAGTAAGCATGCAACATGAGATTGCACACTGCTGTCAGGACGTTGCCAAGAGCCTGGTGCAGGTGACCCATGCACTAGACCAACTGTGGGCTGTTGTCACTGGGGGAATTGTAACGCCAGGGAGCCTAGACACAGAAGGGCAATCCAGCAGGAGCGCACCTACTCCACCTATCCCTGCAGAAAGGCATAGGAGTGGCCGTCAGGGCAGAGCTGTGGATGACAACAGCGAGGCAACTGCACAGGCTGAAGGAGGTGCATCAGGGCGTGCACGCCGGAGGTGAAGGGGTGGCATGTACAATGGCATGTTGTGAGGCAACACATGCCATGAGGACTACCTAACTCATTGGTACAATGGCACTGTGCGGACATTAACATGTGCTAACTACAAAGTTACAGTCACACTGTGTGACTTTTCATATCCTGCATTTAAGGGAATAAACATATTTTTTTTTGCATCAACATTGGTCATTGTGGTCTATTATCTCACCTAGAAGTAGTTCTGTGTGAGATGTCGTCACGTCTCAGGCGCCCGGAAGCTGCCCTGGCTCCACCTGCATGTCTGCGTTGGGGGGCTGGATCCTCCTCATCTGATGTGTCGGACTCTGTCAGATCCACTGGGGTGCCCTTATTGGAACAATGTTGTGTAGCATTGCGCATGCCACCACAATCTTGCAACACGTCTCCGGGCTGTACTGTAGAGTACCTCCACTCTTATGGAGGCACCGGAAACGGCTTTTGAGGATTCCACAGGTCCTCTCAATGGTGGCTCTTGTGGCTCTGTGGGCAGTGTTGTATCTCCACTCAGCAGCTGTGGTTGGATTGAGATAGGGTGTGAGTATGTAGTCCCGCACAGCATATGCACTGTCTCCTGCAGGGATAAAGTATGTTGATGTTTAGTGAGATACTGCAAGTTAAAACATTTCTTACTACTGTTTGTGTGTGCCATAGAATTACCTAGCAGGTATCCCTCTCCAGAATCGGCATTTGTAAGTCTGCGATGTAAACCACAGTCTCTAAAAATCGAAGGAATCATGAGTGCTTCTTGGAAATTTTGCTACTATGTCTGTGATTACATGTTTGGCATTGCAGACTACATGGATGTTTAACGAATGGTATGATTTTCTGTTTCTAAAAACATACTCATTGTGTGATGGGGGTGTTGGACCGGGCCCTTCTGGCAGGTCCACCCCTGAAGTTTGGCTTGTTATATGTGACCTGGGAATGGGGATTCCCGCTCTGAGTGCGTGTACATGAGAGAAGCCTGCCCTCCCATAGGAATGCATGGGGCATGTGTGTGTCCCCGATAGTTCCGGGTGCGTGGGAGGTACAGGCCCGAGTCTGGTATGTATGGATTCGTGTGATTGAATGCTTCAAGATGATGTATGCGGCTTGGGTGTGGCTAGAAGAGAAGTGCCACTTCTAGACATCGGTGTGGGTGTGCAGTAAGTATGCTGGCGCGTGATTGGCTGAAGTGAGGGAGGGGCTGTGCCTGTATCCTGTCTGGGTCTGGGCTGTCCTCCCACAGTGCTGGCTCCACCCACCTGGGGTGCGTCTGGTGTCCTAACCTGGCCAGTAACAAGAAATTCCTGATAACCAGTTCTAGCTGGTTCTCACCCTGCCTGCCCCTTTTGAGACAAAGGGGTCTCATGTATAAAAGGAGGGTGTGCCCTCTTCTCTCTCTCTTGCCTGCTGGTCCTGACTGACTCCTGCCAGGGGCATGCTGCTGCTTGGGGCTCAGGGGAAAGGCTTGCCTCCCTGAGCCCTGCCCTGCCCGTGAATCACTGCTGTCCTGGACCCTACCAAGACTCTGCTGATTTCTGCTACCCTAGCACCGGGAGGCGCTTTATTCCCCGTTTCTGGCTGTCCTAGCGCCGCGGGGCGCTTCATTCCTGCTTCCCGCGCTGGGGAGCGCTTCCTTGCTGCCCTAGCGCCTTGAGGCGCTGCCCTTATGCCTCTAGCGCCGTGAGCGCTCTACGCGTCCCGCCAGTGCCCCCCCGGCATCGGCCTGTTCGTGTGAGGGGGCCCGAGCCCCCAGCGAGAGCCTACCTCGCTTGCCCCTTCATTGATGCCCTAATCGAGGGATCCTGGCCCTCGTCAATTTCCCCTGTATTCACCGCCGCAGCCCGGGACCCTTCGTGAGGCCCGCCCCCGGGCCGCGCTCTGAGTGGCTGGCGGCCCGGGCTGGGCTGATGACGTCTCCCCGGGTCGCGCTCTGATTGGCCGGCGGCCCGGGGAGCTGCAGCGAGGGACGGGGAGAGCTGAGACATGCAGGGTGAAGCGGGAGCCTACTCCGCGCCCCTGCGACCTCCCAGAAGAATGGCCGCTTCCCCCCCCCCGGGGCCCCCAGGAGCGAGAGGGAGCCCCGGAGAGCGAGGAGAGACCGGCGCGTCTACCAGCCGGTGAGTGATGCCGGAGGGGAGGCGGGGCATCGGGCCACATTGCCGGTGGCCGCCCCTCCCCTCCAGCGCGAGCACACATGTGCTCAGAGGCCCCCGGGGCCCCCAGTGATGCCGGGTCCCCCGAGGGGGGCCCCGCCTGCCCGCAGCTTTGTCCCGAGCCTGGAGAGGCTCCCACGTGTCCTTGGCCCCGTCCCTATGAGCCGGCAAGGCTCCGCCCACCATGTTGTTCTCGAGCCCCGAGATGGCTCCCACGTGGCCCCTGCTTCTCGAGCCCAGAGAGGCTCCCCCATTTGGCGCATTCCTCATGAGCCGGAGAGGCTCCACCCTAGCCCATTGTTCCGAGTCTGTGAGGCTCCCATGTGTTGGCCCCATCCTCGGTCCCCAACTGCCCAGCACTTCGTGGGCAGCTGCTACGTGTAGGTGTACGCTGGGCTGCTTACAGCCTGTCCTGAACATTGAGACTCTGGGCGTCCTAGCCCCGGAAGGCCCGTTGGCCTGTTGAAAGTACTAGCTAAATGTAACTGTACTCCTTGAGAGTTATTCTGTGTTTCCTTCCTACAGGTACGTCTGTGGTGTTATGTACCGTGCCATTCCTTCCCTCCTGTATAACCTTGCTTCATGTGTGTTGATACTGGTTAGAGTGAGTTCTAGTGCTAGTCCTATGAAACCCCGGGGCGTGATGTATTCTAATGCTAAGCTCCTGGTGATTAGGTGTTCTAGTCCTAGTTCGAGGAGACTCCCAGTTGTTATATGTTCTAAATGCCGACTCCATCATGTGCATATCCCTGGCAGTGGTCCCATGGCCCTGTCCTGTATATTGTCCCTTGTAAATCCTGCCCGTGCCTCTGGCACCCTGTAAGGTATGTGTTCCTATGTGTCCCTTTTAATACAAAAGCTATTTTCATATATATCTCGTGTGGAGTCCTTTTGTGGGGGGGGCCCGGAAGGTTGTTGCTGGGGGTGCGTGCGCAAATGCTTTACACATGACCTCCGAGATAGGCCTGACTGCTCGTGCCAAGCTACCAAGGGGGTGAGCAGGGGTTGTCTTGGCGGGTGACTTCCCTACCCTAACTAGAAGTGGTGATTTCTGCCTGGCCTTGGCCCAAGCCTCGGCCAACCAGGGATCCCATTTCTAACAGGGGGGGGGGGACAGTGCAACATGTGTTCCGTCTACGCAGCCAATCACGTGGGGGAATTGGGCAATTTGGTAAAAATCCTGTTTGGTTTGGTCCAGTTCCTGCTGTGTGTCTGGGAATTTGATGTGGTGATGCATCCTCTGCACCATAGCATTGAGCAACTAATAGAAAAAGCGCGAAAGTGCACTCTGGGACACCCCTCCTACTGAGGCTATTACCCCCTGAAAACTCCCTGACCCAAGGAGGTGCAGTGAGCACAACACCTGTATGTGTGTGGGAATGGTGTGGGCCCTGTATGTGGGGTTCTCCAGCATGGGGGTGAGCTCCTCTATCAGCTCCAGGATGCTTTCTGGAGGCAGCCTGTAGTGCGCATGGATGTCCTCAGTGCGTTGGAAGAGGGTGATGCGTGTCCTGTAGATCCTCTCCTGTCGTCTCCTTCTCTCTTCAGCCACTCGGATACGCAGCCTCCTGGCTATAACATAAAGCGCCGCCATTGTGAGAAGCCACTGTTGCATTATGGGCCACTTTAAATCGGTTGCATCTGATTACCACCTGGCCAAAGTTGGTGGTAATTGAGAAGTGCAAAATTGCGATTTTCGAGAATTCGCTATTTGCGACTTTTACCTACATAGGAAATTGCGAATTCGCAAATAGCGTGACAGTATTTGCGATTTTCGCAAATACTGAGACGCAGTTTGCGAATTCGCAAATTTATTCGCAGAATTCATTACTCGCAAAATTGGTAATCGCAAATTTTGCGATTAGCAATTTTGCATGGAACATTACTTACCTACATCTCATCACACACTTTTGCGAACGCAAACACCCAGAATTCTGCGAATTTCAGGGTTTGCGAACGCAAAAGACCTACCTACATATGGCCCTAGTACATTTAGCCCTGTGTTCAGCAAAAGCTGAGATTGTTAAAATGTTAAAGCTGTGAGCAACTGTTGTTTTCCAACAAAGTTAACACTTACCTTGCCGCATTTAAAACAGTAAATGTAAATTGACCGACTTTTTTCCAGGATGGCCTGATGAAAACTCAGTTAATCTTCATCACAAGGACACACGGTGAATGTCAAGTTATCATGCCTTGGCCCAGCAATATATTCTCTCATGCTACTGAATACGCTACAATTTCCACATTTGTCCTATCATTGCATGAAGGAACTCCCTTGAAAAACGTGTTTTTTAGAGTATTAGTTTTTTCCGTTGCCTTTTGCTATTGTGGTATATTAACTTTAAGTTAGTCAGCAGGTCCATGTTATTGGCTGGAGTTGTTTGAGTGCTATCAATTCCCTTTGCACAATGCCAGTCTTTAGTGCACAATGTTGATCCATCACTGAATCACCTATTGTAGTTTTCTTTTGCAAATTGTACAAACCAGCATATTTGTAAAATATAAATCAAAAGTTGTGCAGATGGTTTATTCCAATGTCCCACAGGAGTAACTTGACTCAAGTTATGCTGATCTATTATATCACTCTTTCTCCAAGGACGTGTGAAAGGAAATCTTCTGCTAGATATAGGCTGTGGACCAACCATCCATCAGCATTTATCTTCTTGCGAGGTCTTCACAGAGATCATTGTATCAGACTACCGTACATCTAATCTCCGCTACTTTGAAAAATCCCTGAACAATGAACCAGGAACTAAAGACTGGACTCCATGCTTCAAGTTTGTCTGTGAACTAGAAGGCAACAGGTACAAGTTAAATAATACTGATTTATGTTTTCATTTCTTTATTTGTTTATGTATTCATTTAGTACTTGTATCTATCACTCAAGCGCCAGTATGTTCTCACTTTACAGTACAGTCATAACAAGTGCCTTTCAAATGGTAGAACACAGTTTGAAGGCATTTTATATGACTGCTGAACAAGTATATTTCAATGAATAGAACATGAAATGAGCAGAAGTGAATGTAAGAAAAGGAAATAAGTTGGAATGGGTAATTCAGTAGTTTCAAGGAAGGAGCATGACTTGGTAATTCAATAGGCAAATAGAAGGGGTAGCTCCCTCCCGCAGACTAAAAAATATTGGGAATATGGATCAGAGTTCAGTGTTACATGGACAAACAGGGATCAGCAACTATAGCTTAGAGTGGACTTGATTACAGTTGAAGATAGAAAAGGAGCAGAGAGGAAAGAAAACAATCTGAGTTTTTGAAACTATTAAATCCTGTAGAGTCCTGGGTAAAACTTAAATGACACAGGAGTAATTCACGTAATTATGGAAATTAGTTCATATGTTTCACCATTCCCTGTCCTTCCCCCACCCCTGGCCCTACTTCTGCCCCTGCAGTGGATCGTGCACCTTTCATTGGACATTGCTCTGGAAGGGGGCCCTGTCCCATTCATTCCCCAGGACCTACAGTTGCACACCCGACTTAAGATATACTTGAAGTACCAGCCTTCCTTCTCATTTGGCCTTCTTATCTGAGGACCCTTTCTGAGTACGAAAACCACCTACCCCAGTATTACGTTTTAATACCTATAGTAACAGAAGCACATGGAAGTCACTGCAGTTTAGACATTACTCCCTATCCATTGTATTACAGGGAATCCCTTCTTAGCTAACATCTTACCTGTATGATAAGCATACCTCCTGCCAATGGCCTAGTGGTAGTATCCCTGAATACGATTGTATTACTCACAATAAAAGGGGGCAAACACTCACATAGCTTAAATCTCTCTCTTCAGACAAAGTCCTCTTTCAAAAAACCCACCTTAGATCTGTAAAAACCCAAAAATTACAAAGAGACTGGGTGGGGACAATATATTTTTTCCTGTAAACCTCCCTCCTGTGCTATCCTTGACAAAAAACACAGGATTTAGTAAAAAAAAGCAAAGTAGCAATTGTTATCTGCAAGAGTCTCTTTATCCGGTTAACACAGTCCTGGTTGGACCCTGACGTTCATTTCATTTTCATAAAACTCCAGGTACATCATCAAACCCTGACTGTAGGATCTGTACATGCCCCAACGGGAAACAAAGCCCAGTTCTTTAAGGAGATAACCAGATTGCTCTTTTCTCTGCCCCATAATAAGTTCTTAGTGTGAGTGATTGGAACCTAGTGCCCGGTCCCTATTTGGACAAAGCTCAACATTAAACAATAACCCACCCCAAGGACTGGCACCTTTTATGAGACCTGATACAGGATTTTTCCTTTAAAGACATATGGTGACTATAACATTCTGTGGAGAGAGAGTACAGCTTCTCTTTCTGTGTCCATGGCACTCATACATGTATTGACTTTTACTTGGTATTTCTTACTCTTCTACCCAAAGTTATTCACAGTGACATTCTACGCTGCAGTATATCTGACAACAACATTATCACAACGTGTATTGATCCACCCACTGGGACTTGGAGACTCAATGTATTTTATTACAAACTATTATAAGAATCATCTCCAGTCCCACTTAGCCTCATAGCTGACAGCCAATGAAGTCACTGTCTCTTCAACACAAATATTGTGGACAGTTGGGAAGACAAGTGTCAGGGTCAGCCTGACTAGGGACTCAATCCAGCAGAGGAAAAACACTGACTAAAAGCAAATCCTCCATGAAGGACAACAGCAACACCTCACAAACACACACAAGCAACACAGCACACCACACCTCAGACACTTCAGTAACTTCTGAAAGCAAAATATGACCATAACGCCATGCTGACATCAGAGGTGGAAAAAACATTATTTTACATCTGCAAACATCACAATGGGGGGAGACAGGATAATTCTTAGGCCACCAACTCAGGGAAAGAGCGGCACAACTCCAATCCCAGTCATGCTCAGTAGCCACGGTGTCCTTATGATGCACTCGATCAGCATACTAGAGAAATTTCACAAGTTCTATCAGTCATTATACAGAGCATACTTACTCTTGAGAGAAGGAAGACTGGCTTATCTCACATGTTTATCTGCATACTCTCCTTCCAGATGCAGCCCAAATTCTTAAGATGGAAATTACAGCCAATGAAATAGCTGTAAAATGCCTGGATGGCTACCCCACTGAATACTACATAGTGTAATGGCACAGCGTGTTTTGAGTGTTGAGAAGGAGGGTTTCCTCACCCAACTCAAATTGCTATATTTAAATACCAGTAGTATGCCATGTTTTTTTTGTCTCAGACTATTTCTATTAGTCAAGGAACCAGACAGGCTGCTCCCTGGGTCCCCTCCTTTTCATACTTTCATTGGAACCACTAGCAGCAGTGATGAGAGAACCTCATATTAGGGGAGCACAAACTATAGGAAAAGAGTAAAAGGCTCTCTACTGTGCCGATTATATATTAGTCATGTTCTCAAACCCACGCAGGTTAATCCTGGCATTGACAGCTTGAATATCAGACCACTCTACATTCTCTGGTTATTGCGTGAATTTAGATAAGTGTGAGGTTTCTTCCTCTCACCCCATGTATAACTCAAGACTCTCTTGGAGACTCCATATTCAGCTGTTTCTCTCACAATACAACCTCTAATACTTAGGAATCCACATAAACAGGGGGCTTCAGAACATAATGCAAGACAACTTTGGTCCCATACTTGACAGAATACAGATGGATATCACTCAGTGGTTCGCAAACTAATTTGTCTCCTTGGGGAAAAGTACAAACAATATAGATAAATATTATGCCCACCTGAATTGTGTATTTGCAATGCTCCTGCTTCGAATCCTGGCTACCCTTCAAAAACACTAGCACAACTTTGGAAATCATACTTATTGCATGGCAGGAAACCTGTTCTTAATGTGACTAATCTATACGTGGCCACTTAAAGTGGGGGTCTTCGACAGCCTCATGTGGAATCATGTTGGCTAGCCTCACACTAGCACACTAAAGTTTCACACTCATATATCTCCTGACACCACCTTCTTGGTAGTGATAGGAAATGCGAATAGGGAAAAAAAAAGGTCTAGGCATGGTGTACACCAAGGGTCAGTGAAAGACTGAGCAAATAAACCCAATACTACATTCTACAGCATGTGCATAGCCAACACGGGTACATTGATATATTACTTTTAATATGTTGAAGTGCTGTGCTAATTTGATTTGTATTGTTTATAGTCAGGTGTGATTCTACAATGTAACAATATTTGACAGTAATATATACATGAACATTTGAACTATGTTGATGAAATGCATCACCAATTCTTTTTATGTCACAAAGAATACTGTTAACAGATGTATCAATATTTTTACATTAGAATCTGGCATTAATAATGCATATTTGTATACTTGATAAGGAAGCCTCAGTCCGACCTTCTATCCAGAATTTATCCACATTATCAACTCTTTCTTTTTAACACTTAAAGGCAAGGACTACAGATGTTTTCAGAATGATTCGACAATAGATCACATACCATATGTTTCACCATGGAGAGATGGAAACAACAAATCAATTTTCTGGTCTTGAAAATTCGCATTGAGGATGATAAAATGGTTATGAGCCTATATACCAAGTCTACAGACCACAAAACCCTTTTACATTTTCAAGGCCTTCATCCACATACAGTGAAAGAGAACCTTATATATGGGGGACTGTGCTGGACATGAAGATTATTTTGACAAGGCATACAACTTACCCTAAAACTCTAGTTAGAGAGGCCTTCAAACATGCATGTTTCTGCTCCCAGAGAAACTATTAAACTGCTAAAGAACAGTTACAAATATTGCCATTGGCATGTGTCATTATGCTTATTCCAGTTGGAAACTAGATTCGCAGCACGAAAAAGAAGCATTGGAACTTACTGGATCCAAAAGTAATAGATAAATCCTTGTTCTCCTTTAAGGAAACCAAAGAAAATCACAGTTCAGAGCAGATGTAGCACAGAAAAACCAACTCTAAGAGCAGTTAAGAATCTTCCAGATGTAGTAGGACACATTGCTCTGAGAGACTGCTTACTTCTAATACAAAAGAAATCACTATTAATGGGAGTAAACACTAAAACTATTTTCCAGCTGCGGCAGTAAAAGCATAATATATGCCAGCTTCTGACGACCACTTATATAGATTGACAGCCAAATAAATAAAAAAATGTATATGACAAAGTAAGTCCCGCATAAACTGCAGTATGATGACTGCCTTCCTGGTAAGTCACTTCAAAGACATGTGCCACACTGCTAAAATTGAAAACGATCAATAAGGTGGCAACATGAAAAGACAACTCCAGTTCCTTAAGCCCAGGCTCACACTGTGAGCCACAGTTTGAACACCTTAGATAAAATATTTAATTTGATTGGGTTTCAATTATACTTTCATGCCTGTGTCAGTAATTACCTCAACATGGTCAATATATTATATGGAGACTGAGCTTTGCTATTGCAAATATATTTGAAATTTTGCACAAGCACTATAATAGTTTGGCACATTGTCCGTTCTATGATTGGACATTTGGCACATTGGCAGTTCTATGATTGGACATCTGTATAATGTCTTGTTCTCAAAATGTTACTTTTTTTCATTATTGGGCCTATTTCAATTGAGCCTTTGTGTGGGTGTAAGGTTATCATGGTACTAGAACCATGATGACCTTACACTCACACAAAGTCTTACATTTGTTTCACTTAAGGTACTGGCCTCCTTTCTCATATAATTTCTTATGGCTCCCATAAGGCCAAACTTTTGCAAAGTCCATATGGGCAGTTTTCTATCCAAGGGCCAGTTTATGATTATCCTTCAGCTTGAGCATTCCTGCCCCATGACAAATTCTTTATTTTAGTGCAACTGTGATGCTCTGATACCCCCTAGAGCCACTGTGCATCTGTTTTAGTCATTTTACAAGTCTTTCTAATGTATTATATTTAATTGTATTTTATTGGGACATCTAGAGTTTATGCCCCTAGAAGGTCTATATAGCCTGTCCAGTGGCCGATATGGCAGATCCATTTAGTACGATCTTCACCTGGTTGATTAGTTGAACACCCTTACCTGCCCCCAGAGGCACCCTACATAAGTTAAGTCACGGTTCCGGCTTTTACCATTGATTCTTTTTATGCACCTCTTGGCTGGCCCCTTAGAGTTGGCTGAATCCTTGCACCTATGGCAGTTCCATTCAGTTGAACCCCTGACCTAGGTTTATCCCTGGTCTTCTACAGCATGGTTTGAATTTAAACAGACACAGATGCCTTCCATCTGGCTGTTTGTGTAAAACCCGATATGTTTGCATAATGTCAGGGATACTGTTGAATTTTACTATATGGATATTTTCCACTCTTTTGGGTGCCAATTTTCTAAGTCTATAAGTTCAGTTTATGGCAAATTTTTGTATGACTACGGTTTTAATTGATGGGTCCTGAGGATCGCCCAATGAGGTATACTGAGCACTGAACAGTTCAACAACACCCGTAAGGTTAACTCACTCTAAGAAAACAAGGACATTATTAAGGACTTTTAGTATGTACTGTTAAGCTGCTGGACAAACAATATTATCTGTGCAAAGTGTGGACCTCATTTCAACAAATAAGCTTGGATGCTGAGCAGAAACTTGTCAAAAGATTGCCTCAAGTAGTATTTGGATTTAAGCTTTCGTTCCATGCATTTTCTAATACATTTGTATGCAACTTTTCTTCATTTCTGCAAAATAAATTGTGACTATTGCAAGAACAGTTATGAGGAAGAAACATTGTTTATAATTTAAAGCATGATTAATTCACAAATGAACTTTATAGTCCGGAGGTGTCCCTAGTGCATTGTAGTTAGATTGCAACTGCCATGTTACTATTCAATGATTTGGATTTATCCCCAGAAAAGTATGTTTGCTCTGTTATCATTGAACTACAAGCATTGCATGCGCCAACCACTCCTTTCGCACTGAAAGGATGTGCACATGTTAGAACAGGATGCAACAACACATGCTTCATAAAGGCATCAGCTCCCGCTCCATTCCAATGCATCAGACTGTACTTCAGACCAATGCACATTAAAGATCTTGACCCAATCATACCGGATACCAGTGCGTATCTTGACAGCACACATGTTGGCATTGTCAACATCCGCTAACACTGGTAGAGATTGAGGTTAGGACCACTCCAGAGTGATAAGATTGGCAAAACCAGGATGCACTTGTGCTCTTTGGAGTGAGTACTGACCCATTTCAAGCAATCCCTGGTGCAACCTGCTCCTTCTTCTTGAAAAAGGTCAATCACTCAGAAACATGTGTCCAGGAATTCACAGTAATATAACACTGATTGCTCAAACAGAGGATGAGAACTTTCTTAATAGATGGTTACAGAAAATATTGTGAACTGCATTTACAAGAATGCTTTGGAGAGCTTTTGCTTAGATGCCACCAGAGTCCTCCCTCCTCCATTACACAGTGCATGAATTCCAGATGCCATATTTCCTATTGCCAAGATACACCAAAAATAATTGTCATTCTTTATCTGTCAACACGTGTTAGTCCATGTATCTGAAAAGCACAGTTCATGGCCTCCTACCCTGCACTGTCTGTCCACATAGTTACACCAAACATGGGCTAAAGTGTTTGAGTACAGGCCATGTTAAGTTTGTGTGTACAATACACACAGGAATGGACTTATAAAGACCTAGTGCCGGCTCTAGTGACTGAAAGGGACAAACATTTTTTAAAGGGAGTTCACTTTCCAGCGCGAAAGATATTTGCATTGGAAAAGTGGCCTTTTTCATTGTGCAAGTACTAGTTTGAGTTGCTTTGCTCCAATTTGCGTTACGGAGGTATTACTTGGTTGTAACTTGGGTGAATTCACTGACGCACCCATAGAGTGTGACACAAAGCACAATCTACCAAGATAGCCAACCACGCTTGGCGAGAAAAACTAATTTCTACTTGATTAAAGAGAAGAACTTTAATTTCTCCAAACATTCCACACACTGCATATGTGCTGCGCTATATAGCACCATACAATGTATGGAATGTTTCAGAATTTATATAGGCATAGGAGTTTGTCCCGGAAGCCTAAGCTTCTTGTACAACTCCTATTCTACATATGATGCACACGACTCTGAACCTTGGTGCAAGGGTGGTGTATTGCGCCAACACAGCCTAAAAGAGTGACAGTGCAGAGGATGACAGAAGCAGCAGCCTTTTTGAATAAAGTTACCTCTGGGCGGATTTCTTCCCCTTGTGCAATGTAGCAAAGCAACTTTGTTTGCTGCTCTGCCTTGCGTGAAAATGTAAGAAATCTGTCCAGAGTGCCTAATCTATAAGTAAGCAATGTGTATAATAACCTATCAAACATGTCCCTCTGGTTTGACAGTAGAACATGTTGTTTGCATGGGCCTGGTGCACACAATACCTGTCCTACAGCATACGCTCGTGTTTGCTCATGATCATGAACTATGTACACATCTGTGACACACCTAGAACATCTCACAGTAACACCCAAAACCTGTGAACTGTGTTTCGACATATACTTAATTGAGTGCACCTCTCTGACACTTGAAATACGATCCACAGAAATCATTGTCAGGATGTGTGTATGACTGAAATACACCAAGCATGCTTGTTTAGAGCACATCCATAGTCAATAGGGTGTGTGCATTCCCAATTTTCTAAATCTCTTGAGTATCTCTTACCTTCTCTCTGTGTCTTTCTTTCTTTCTTTCTTTCTTTCTTTCTTTCTTTCTTTCTTTCTTTCTTTCTTTCTTTCTCATATAGTATTCATGCCACATGGACACACACACACAGTCTCTTTCGGTCTATGAGAGCCACAGTGATGACACTGGACAGGGGAGATGGATGTCTATCAGTCCTGGAAACTAGAAAGGTCATTGTGTGAGGTGTCAGGGTTTTTAGGGCAGTGAAGCAATTCTGTTCACATATGTGATACCATAAGTGATTTTACCAAAGATGTTCTTTGTGATTTTAACTGAATGTAATTTTTTAAATCATTAGCAATGCTTTCTTTGAGTTCACAATAACATAATTACATTTCCTGCTAAACGGTAGTCTTGTCTAATCCTCAATTCAAGTTGTGTTTTTCAATTAAAATTAATATTTACAAAGTAATGGGAAAGTACTAACCATGTTTTTTTCTTCTTTGTTTTTTGACAAGTCCTTTTTCATTTCTTTTGCAGTGGCAAGCTTGATGAGAAACGAAGGAAACTAAAAAGTGTAGTCAAATACGTATTGAAATGCGACATCACTAAAAGCAACCCATTCTATCCAGCTGTCGTGCCACAGGCTGACTGTGTGATCAGTTTCGAGTGTTTGTCATGTGCAAGCAAAGATGTGGAGAGCTTCCGGCAGATTGTAAAAAATTTCTTCTCACCATAAGTGATTTTACCAAAGATGTTCTTTGTGATTTTAACTGAATGTAATTTTTTAAATCATTAGCAATGCTTTCTTTGAGTTCACAATAACATAATTACATTTCCTGCTAAACGGTAGTCTTGTCTAATCCTCAATTCAAGTTGTGTTTTTCAATTAAAATTAATATTTACAAAGTAATGGGAAAGTACTAACCATGTTTTTTTCTTCTTTGTTTTTTGACAAGTCCTTTTTCATTTCTTTTGCAGTGGCAAGCTTGATGAGAAACGAAGGAAACTAAAAAGTGTAGTCAAATACGTATTGAAATGCGACATCACTAAAAGCAACCCATTCTATCCAGCTGTCGTGCCACAGGCTGACTGTGTGATCAGTTTCGAGTGTTTGTCATGTGCAAGCAAAGATGTGGAGAGCTTCCGGCAGATTGTAAAAAATTTCTTCTCACTATTGAAAGTAGGGGGGTATCTAATATTAATAGAGAGTTTAGAATTAACAAAATACTTGTGCGGTGGCACATGGATGCCAGTACTGCATTTGAATGATCAATTGATTAGAGAAATTGTAACCGATTCTGGCTTTTTAATTGAGGAACACAAGCTTTTTCCATTAGATAGTTATGAATTTGAAGATGAACGCTGCAACTATAATACCCTTCTATTTTTATTAGCCCGAAAAGACAGAGATATCTAATTCAAGGAAACGACAGAGAAGGACAGAGGACTAGGATCCCTGTTACATAAACAGCAGACACATTTGCAACAATCTCAGTCTTCTTTTTTCTTTTATTTATTGTCTCGTTGGTGTTAAATTGTTAGTAGAGTGGAAAGTTTTGCTCTATCCTTTTATAATGATAAGGCTACATATATGTGTGTACTTTTGACTTCATGTATTCTAAAACTTAATCAGACTAAAACATACGTGGGCACTAGTATAGAAAGTGCGATAATGGAGTGTTCTAATGAGTGTGTGCGCATTAACTGTGGGAAAAAAAAAATTGTGGGAAGTGGGAAGGAAGGGGGAAAAAAAAGAAAGCGAACTGTCAAAGAAAAATGAAGGAAAAATGGAAAAAATAAATAAAAATAAAATCCCATTATTGGATCTCCCTCTCTCTTCTCTCTTAAGTCATCTTTGATTAGAAGACCCGATTAAGTCCAATTCTTTTCACAACCTATCCCTCATCACTCTGCACTTTTTTTTTCTTTTTATCCAAGGGAGATTAACAACAATAACATATTTAACATAAAGCAGAATTAAATTCTCATCACCTACATAACATTGAGTATATGGACCGATAAATGAGATAACGAGGGCATCAGACAGGAGCACGTAGGGGGACGATAAACTGGCAAGACATCTAGCCAGATTAAGTCGGAGGGGGGTTTCCAGGGGTGGGAGGGGGGGAAAAGCACAAAAAAATAAAAGTCCTCAAATGCTAAATTTTAAACTCTTAAAAAACACTGATCCAAGGGTGCGACGCAATAAATGTTTGGTTAAAACAGGAGATGACAGGCTGACAACCAGCAGGACAGCAGTAGAGCAGTTGGATAGTAAAATTAAATGATAGATATTAGATTTATATCCTGGAACGTCAATGGTCTGCGAGTAAGGGCGAGAAGACATAAAATCATGCAGTACCTTAGAGACTCACCCGCGCAGATCATGGCGATCCAGGAGACACACCTAAACAAACAGGAGATTACAGACGTAATTAAAAAATTGAAATGGGTGGATAAATTTATAAGCACAGACCACAACGCCAATATTCGTGGGACTGCCATAATTTTCAAAAAGGGAGCAAGGGCTCAGATCATGGACTGGAAAACGGATGCGAGCGGGAGATGGCTGATAGCTAATGTTAAACTAGACTCAAGATGTTTTACTCTTGTTAGTTATTACGGCCCTAATCAGGATGACTCCTCTTATCTAAACATATTGCAGAGCCATCTGATTACCAGCTCGGACCCCATAATATGGATGGGAGATTTTAATCTAGTGTTAGATCCAAAATTGGATAAATCTCCCAGCTCCAGAGCTGTAGTGCGAAACAACATGAGGGAGACGCTCCGGAGCTGCATGTCAAACCTGGGGCTAAATGATCTTTGGAGGCAAAGAGCCGGGAAAACCATGGGAGTCTCCTTCCATAATTATAAGTATAAGCACAAATCACGAATTGATTATGCCTTGTTTAGCCTCTCTTTAAAAGACCATATTAAAAATTTAAAGTACTTACCTCAGCATTTATCAGACCACTCAGCTATCCTCTTCGCGCTAACTCTAGAGCAGGAACCTACTCATGCATCATGGTCCTTTGACCAAACTATTTTATTAGAGGAAGAGGAAAGAGAACACCTCATATCTGAAACCGTCTCCTTTCTAGAGTGGAATATAGGCTCTGCCTCTCTGGTAAATGTATGGGAGGCCTGGAAAGCCTATATAAGGGGCAGCATCACTAACAGGGCTTCTTACAGGAAAAAGAGATACAGAGAGGAAATGCTAACAATAGAGCAAGATTTGACTCGCTTGGAGTCGGTAGATCAAGCTCCCTCAGCTAACCAAGAGGAGAAAAGAGAATTAAAAGCTAAATTAGATACGCTACTGCAAGAGAGACTTAATAAAAGATGGCAGGCCAGTAAACTCTCGCACTTTGAATACCGCGAATCCGCTGGGAAATTGCTAGCCTGGAAAATAAAAGCCGATCAAACCAGGAATCACATTAAAGAAGTAAGAGTGACAAGAGAAACGGTGAATAGGAAGACTGATTTTGACACCGGGGAAGCCTTCAGTGACTTTTTTCGAAACATCTACACAGAAGACACCAATACTAACCCTGAGGAAAGTTCTGAATGGCTGGATAAGGTAACTCTTCCGAAGCTAAACAGGTCCCAAAGGGAAAATCTCGATAAAGAAATAACAGAAACGGAAGTTGGAAATGTCATCAAACAGCTAAAACAGGGGAAGGCGGCGGGACCGGATGGTCTTCCGGGAGAATTGTACCGGGTACTTAACTCTACTCTCACCCCGGTTCTAACGACCCTATTTAATAATATATTAATCAGAGGCGAGACACCACCTAGCTCCTGGGGAGATGCAAATATAGCCCTAATATTAAAAGCAGGTAAAGACCCAGCAGAGTGTGGATCATATCGTCCAATCTCGCTTCTCAATAATGACTATAAAATCTTTGCGTCAATTTTGGCCGCACGTTTGGGTAGCGAGATTGGATCAATCATCGACCACGATCAAAAGGGGTTTATTAGAGGCCGACAATTGGCTGATCTAACATATGACTTGGTGGGAGCCATTGACATTGCCTCAACTTTCTCTCTACCCCTTGCAACCATGACACTCGACGCTACAAAAGCTTTTGATAGGGTCAATTGGTCCTATCTGAATACAACAATGGATAAATTTCAACTTGGTCCTAAATTTTGCAGAGCGATAGGCCTAATATATAAAAACCCTAGAGCTTGTCTGTTAGTCAATGGCTCGCAAACTAATCCCTTTAAAATTAGCAGAGGGACAAGGCAGGGGTGCCCTCTCTCCCCCCTTCTTTTCAATTTGTACGTAGAGCCATTCGCTCAGTCCATAAGAGAAGATATTAACATCCCGCACTTCTCTTTCTCTGGATGGGAGAAGAAAGTTGGACTATATGCCGACGATATCATCATCTACACAACGGACCCGGCTCTGGCATTTCCAACGATTATAAAAAAGGCGAAGGAATTGGGGAAACTCTCTGGATATGAAATAAACGCCGGTAAGACAGAAATAATGGTCTGGAATATCACAAATCTTCAACTTCCGGTAAAACCCTCAATGAGATACTTGGGAATAACAATCACCAAAGACTTAAATCTTCTGGCTCAAAACAACTTAGACCGGATCTCCCGGGAATCTAATACCTTGATGAAATCCTGGTCCTTTCTCCCGCTTACCATCTATGGGAGAACCAGTTTGGTTAAAATGAGCATTCTCCCCAAATACTCATTCATTTTCAATACCATCCCATTAATTTTTGAAACCAAACAACTTACAAAATGCCAACAAAATATTAATTCATTCATTTGGGGCTACAAGTCAAGCAGACTGGCGTGGAAGAAACTAAGAAGGAGAAGAGAAAAGGGGGGGCTCGCCTTGCCAGACCTGGAATGCTACGCTTGGGTGTTTCATCTGACTCATTCAGGATGTTACTTAAGATTCCTTTGGACAATGCAAATGGCACTATGTTTAAGGCAATGCTATTGGGTTCGGACCTTCCACTGAATGGCTTCCTATTCAAGTTCGGCCATCAGAAATTCTTTTAAAAAGTTAGGCTAAAGTCACTACTGGGCCCCATAAAAGAATGGACACAAATTAAATCCAAGGCTGGGATTGGGTATTTCTCTAGGTATGCCCCGATTTGGGAACTGCCTGGGTTCTCACCACAATACTTTGAGACAGTTAAAACGGTCTTACTGGACGCTGGTATAACAAAGTGGGGGGAGTTAGTGGCAAAAGGATCCCTTATGAAATGGGAAATATTCGAGATCAGGGTAACAACACCACTCTCCTGGCTTGTATATATACAACTGGCCAGCTGGATACGAACTCAAACTAGGGGAAAAAAGATAATGGATGAACACAGCCCCCTAGAAAACAACTTAGTGGAGAAACCCGCGGGAGGCAAGGAAGTTGCACTCTACTATTGGAACATCATAGAGGATGGAGAGGGCGAGCCCAACCTTCCGATAAAACTGTGGGGAGGAGAGGGAGAACTCCAGGTAGAGGGCATATGGGTAGAATCTTTTACTCTCCTCTACAAAATCATAAAGCCAGCATGGCTGAGGCGCAATCAGTTCTTTACATTACATCGGGCGTATTACTCCCCCAAGAAACTCTCGAAATTCCAACCCGGGAAACGCTGTAGTAAATGCTCTCTCCCAGCAGCCTCAGATCTACATATGTTTTGGGAGTGTCCGAACATCGCTACCTATTGGCAAGAAGTCAAGAAATCACTTGAATCAATTCTCAGAATCTCTATCCCACTTTCATGGTCTTTAATCATCTTTGGCCTGAACGACAATATTAAGGGATGAGAAAGGGAATTTCTATTCTATGCTATTCTACTAGCAAGAAGAGAAATCTGTAAAAACTGGGTCAGTACGAACTCCCCGACACACGCAGAGTGGCTGTCTTCATTATATGTAACATCAAAGGTAGATTTAGCTAGAATGTGTAGTCCTCGTTCTGTGAGATTCTGGAACTTCTTGATTGAGTGGAGACGGAATAATTAGCCAACCCGGGTTTTTTTTTGTTTTTATTTTATTTATATTATTATTATTTTTTTTTCCGGGTCCGATGATTAGGCCGAAATCTCCTTGCCCAATGGGTGGCACCCCATGCCATATTGCTGTCGGACTACCTGCCAATAAATGGCCCGAATGGAGATAGTTCGTGCAGGGTTCTTTATTGCCTGAGACATCGTGTCTGCCTCCTTGTGTCTTAGGAGATCATTTTTCGGTCTCTTGGTGATACAGGGGCGACCGGATCTCGTGGTTGGAGCGCCCCTGGATCGACTATGTGGCTAATGAGGACACAAAAAAAAAAGAATATCGATTTCCTATCTTCAAACAGGTAAGTACAAAAATATCGACTCCAAAATATCGAGTGTAAAAAATATAGGGCCAGATGTAGGTGTCAAAATACCGGTCGGAATCGGCCGAAATACCGATTTTTGGCCGTTTCCGACCGGTATTTTGATATTTGTATGTAGGGGCACTGTAAACATGCAGATTGGGTAATTTTACCGAATCTGTAATTTTACCAAATCGGTAAAATTACCGATCGGTAAAATTACCGAATCTGTATTTTCCTATGTAGGTAGCACTTCTAACAGTGCTACAGGGCCTTTAGAATTCGTTATTTACCATGTAATACAATTGCATGGTAAATAACGAATTCTTGTGTACATGCACATCTGTGCATGTACACCTGTGCCATGTGGCACACAGACATGCCCTAAGGGCATGTATGTGTGCCACATGGAGCACAAGCCAGTTACAGGGGTGCAACAGGGTGTCAAAGTGATACCCTGTCCCCCTTGTAAATTCGGTATTTTTACCTATTCGGTAATTACCGAATCGGTAACTGCCATTGAATCCTATGGCCTTCAAGGCCCATAGGAATCAATGGCAAATACTGATTCTGTAATTACAGAATCGGTAAATACCGAATCATACCAATTCGGTATTTGTTACCGATTTTCTACCTACATTTGAATTACCGATTCATGAATACCGAATCGGTAAAATTCATTATTTATGAAGTGGTCATTCACATTTACCTACATCTAGGCCATGGACTGTCAAAATATCGATTTTTTTAAATGTCTTAAAAGTAATTTAAAAGTAATATAATAATAAATAAAATTAATTTTGAACTTATTTAAAATACTTAAATAAACGTAAAATTGAGAAATAATTAATGTAACTTAAAAAAAAATAACTTTATTTTTAATACATATATATATATATATATATATATATATATATTATTAACAAAACATATACAATATTTTTACCGTAGGATAGCGAGAGGTTTAAATTTACTGTAACGACTCCAGTGAGTGCAACAGTAGGGAAAGCATTGGATAGCGTAGAGGTAAAAATTACTATTCCAACTCCAGAGAGTGCAACAGTAGGGAAAACATTGGATAGCGTAGGGGTAAAAATTACTATTCCCACTCCAGAGAGTGCAACAGTAGGGAAAGCGTTGGATAGCGTAGGGATAAAAATTACTATTCCCACTCCAGTGAGTACAACAGTAGGGAAAGCGTTGGATAGCGTAGGGGTAAAAATTACAATTCCAACTCCAGAGTGTGCAACAGTAGGAAAAGTGTTGGATAGCGTAGGGGTAAAAATTACTATTCCAACTCCAGAGAGTGCAACAGTAGAGAAACCGTTGGATACCGTAGGGGTAAAAAATACTATTCCAACTCCAGAAAGTGGAACAGTAGGGAAAACATTGGATAGCGTAGGGGTAAAAATTACTATTCCAACTCCGGAGAGTGCAACAGTAGAGCAAGCGTTGGATAGTGGGAGGGTAAAAATTACTATTACCACTCCAGAGAGTGCAGCAGTAGGGAAAGCATTGGATAGCGTAGGGGTAAAAATTACTATTCCCACTCCAGAGAGTGCAACAGTAGGGAAAGTGTTGGATAGTGTATGGGTAAAAATTACTATTCCCACTCTAGTGAGTGCAACAGTAGGGAAAGCGTTGGATAGCGTAGGGGTGAAAAATAATATTCCCACTCCAGAGAGTGCAACAGTAGGGAAAGCGTTGGATAGTGTAGGGGTAAAACTTACTATTCTCACTCCAGTGAGTGCAACAGTAGGGAAAGCGTTGGATAGCGTAGGGGTAAAAAACTACTATTCCTACTACGAAGAGTGCAACAGTAGAGAAAGCGTTGGATAGCGTAGGGATAAACATTACTATTCCCACTCCAGTGAGTCCAACAGTAGGGAAAGCGTTGGATAGTGTAGGGGTTAAAATTACTATTCCAACTCCAGTGAGTGCAACAGTAGGGAAAGTGTTGGATAGCGTAGGGGTAAAAATTACTATTCCAACTCCAGGGAGTGCAATAGTAGGGAAAGTAAATACTTCATATATAAATATAAATAACATAAATAGTAATACCAATTACAAATTAATTAAAATATTTTACAATTGTATAAAATATATTAAATAATCAATTAAAAATAAAAATAAAAATTATTTCATAATAAAAATTACCTACTAATAATAATTATTTACCTATTAACAATAAACTAATTTACTATTTATAAATATTTAAAAAAATAAACTCAATACATTTTTTACAAAAATGTAATTACTTACAATTAAATTACTTCCCAAGCTATTCCCCTATAAACATACAACCCGCTACAGAAAATAAATTACTAAAATTAACATATTTATCAATTAATCAATTAAACTTAATTACCAATTATATTTTTATTAATTACCAATTAATAATTAATTAACAATTAATTCTAAATAAGTACCAATAAATTAAATAACATATTTAATTAATTATAATTAAATTACTGCCCACCCTATTCCCCTATAAACCCACAACCCGCTACAGAAAATAAATTAATGAAATTAACATATTTATCACTTAATCAATTTAAATTATTTACCAATTATATTTTAATTAATTACCAATTTATAATTAATTAACAAATAATTCTAAATAAATACCAATAAATAAAATAACATATTTAATTAATTATAATTAAATTACTTCCCACCCTATTCCCCTATAAACCCACAACCCGCTACAGAAAATAAATGACTAAAAATAAAATATTTATCAATTAATCAATTAAAATTAATTACCAATTATATTTTAATTAATTACCAATTAAAAATTATTTAACAATTAATTCTAAATAAAAAACAATAAATAAAATAACATATTTAATTAATTATAATTAAATTACTTCCCACACTATTCCCCTATAAACCCACAACCCGCTACAGAATTATATTACACAAAAATTAAACATTAATATTAACTTACATTAAATTCGATATTTTTGTTGTCTATATTCTGTCTAGTAGATATTATGTCCATTCTATATTTTTGATTCGATATTATTGCTATTCTATTCGATAGTAAATTTTTCTAGTCGATATTTTTGTAGTCTATATTATGTCTAGTCGATATTATGTCTATTCTATATTTTTTACTCGATATTTTGACTATTTACCGCTGCACTGATCAGGATGACATCCCACAGATTGACGTTTCATTTGTATGTGTGTTGGCATAGACTTGGAAGTATTCTTCTGGTCACTTTTGTGTGAATGTGTTTTGTTGGTTTCTTTAGAGAAGCAGACAATTGTTATTTGTTGTTGTTTAGGTTGATGAGAGAGTGTTTGCATGAATTTGTGAAGGAGGGTGAGCTGCTGTAAGGAGCAAGAATGTTGTCTTGGTGTTCCATGCTGGGATAGGTTGGTTGGTTTGAAGCCAAGCTGTCATTGGTTGTTCACGTTGGAGGTGCAGCACTGCTATTGCTTGATGATCCAGAGTGTAATTTGAAAGCAGCACATTACATTTGGGTTAAGGAATAATTGCATGCTTGTTTAAAAATGAAATGTTTTAAAGTTGTACGAGAGTTGTTTAGAGGAGATGTGCAAATATCTGTCAGCGGGGGAAGGGGCCCCACCGGAAGATACCACACGTCATTATATGGTGATATATGTAGGGTTACATACTTGTGTTTGGCTTGAACAATGGCACAAGATCACATGGAGCGAAGATGCATGAGCATTTCCACATTATAGTACATTTATATTGAGGAAGATTGAAAATTTGAGGATAATATTATATGAAATGATACCACACCCAAGACCCACATAATTTGAAGCGATTAACACATGGGAACACAGAGAGAGGGAAAAATATCAAGGTCGAGTGAGAAAGGCAGTATGCACTTATGTGGATGCAAGGTTGGATGCAGAGAAGAAGCGTTTGAGGATGGACAAAATAGAAGGATTGACATTATATTCACTATTAGAAGGTGGAGAAGGGACTGGAAAGAAGAAAGACAGTAATACTAAGGAAACGGGGGAGAATCCTGAAGATCCTAGTGATAGTTTTTTAGAGATATTGATGTCTGAACAACCCCCTCCGTATAATGAAACTCGAACTGAAGATGGTGAGAAGGAGGTTGTTAAAGGGAATACAGGAATGTCCACTGCACTGAGTATGACTTCTAATGTCATAGGGGTTGCTACTTAACCAAAAGAACTGAGTGTAAGGGGAACTGTCACATTAATTCAAAGAAGGATGGGAGGAAACTCAGGGACATGCATTTTCGAGGCTTCCATGGATTGTGCTATACCTAATGCACTTATGGTTTCTGTTACAATAGGACCCGTGGTTTCTATGTATGAGTCTGCTTCAGTAGGAGATGAGACACAGAATTCAGGTACCTCTATTTAACCACAAACTCCAGAAGTTGTTCCTGAGAGACAGAGAGTTAAAGAATTTGCGGCGTTAGATCCAATTTAGGCTAGTTCTCCTTTTGCCGCTAGTGCAAATCTATCTGTACAGCAGGGTGGATTTGGACCTTTGAGGACTTCCACTGGGTTACTAGACTTAAGACTACTTACATTGGAACAGTGCTTAGATATACAGACTAGCATGCCAAATGTGGTATCTAAATCCCCAGATGGATGCCCTGGTTTAGAGGTCGGGAATTGGAAGATTTTTTTTAAGTTCTTAATGCCACATCAAATGTGAGTAGCGAAGTGAGTCAGGGAATCCTACAGTCTACATTGAAGGGGAATCTAGTTGATGTTGGGAAGTTAAAATTGGAATTGGACGAAACGATTAGTGAGTGTTTTACATTGGATCTAATAGAAACATACCAACAGGATGAACCTTTATTCATGAGTAAGGATGTGACTATGAGAGCAAGAGAAGTGCATGATAAATTATATGATTTGAACCAAAAATGTGAACTTTATTTGGAACAAACAAAGGCTTTGCAAAAGAGCCATTGGCATGCCTTCAGTGATCAGGACATGGAGTATATGAGAATACCAGGAATGAAAATACATATTCAAGAGTTGATTCACAATATTAGAGTTTGGAATGAATTAGAAAAATGGGAGACCTAATGGCCCACTAAGAGAGTAGTGGGTGAGACGCCTCCTTCAGGAGGTAGAGAAAAGGGAGCAGAAAAGTTTCCATTCATGAGAAGTAGCTAGTAGAGGATATGTCTATGTACCTTGGAGTAGGAGTGACCTTGAGGCATTTAGAAATGAATTTCCAAAATTAAGAGAGAAGCCTGTGGAGTTGCATAAAAAGGTTGAGCAATTTGTGAACATATCAAAGGTTTTATGTATGGATTTGAGCACTATGTTTGATATGGTGATGCAGAGTGATTTGTGGACAGCATGCAGGATAGCTGTGGAGTGTCCAGAAAACAGAGACACCAAGGGATGCTGCAACTCATTATCCTTTGGGTATGGTAATGAGAAAGTATGAACAGGTAATTACATGGTTGAAGTCTAAGTGCCATCTTAAGATATTGACTGAGTAAAGGTTGACTTTCCAACCAAGGAACCGAAAGAGACAAATCATGCTTGTTATGAGAGATTGTTGTAGGCTATTAAACAGTATAGTGGGGTGGATACATTGTAGCAAAAAGATATGGGACATATTGGGTCTAGGTTTGAGACCTGAGACTAGTATGACGATACATCAGCATTTGATATACTGTCAAAATAAGTCTGTTGATAAAATTATGTGGTATACTAAATACTGTAATGATGAAATTGAGATGAGGCAGAAAAGGTTGAAGGAGAAACTGATAGTAGCGCAGATGAGGGCTGTTCAGTGGTGAATACAAAAAGTACTATTTAATGGAAATACCCATCTGATGCAAGGAGCATATCCACAGTTAACTCCGGTGATGCAGGGTGGAGGTGGATTTCAGGCACAAGGTAGAGGAGGAGGAGGTGTTTCTATAGATTCGAGCACTAGGATTGATGTGGCTACATTGACGAAGTAAAATCTGTGTCACTATTGTAACAGGTTGGGGCATTGGAAGCGCCAGTGTTGTTTTAATCAGGTTAGAGAGGCTGTTACACTTCAGAATAATTGCATGCAACAGCAAAATGTACCCAGACCGAGATCACATCATTTTGCTGGATCACTAGCTCCAGTGATGCAGATTCCCCAACCTCCAATGCCACCGCAGGCTACAGGTGGTCCTAGATTTTCTACAAATAAGGTCCCACATATGACTCGGAATATCAGCAATTTCCGTTGTTTGAAATAAACGAAATCAGAGGCATCGATCAATTTGAGTGATGGTGCCTGAAGGTGGAGGCGGATTGCGTACTTGGTGCACTCTTGGAAGCAGACCAGAGTGGCCCATATGCAGATGGTGAGGGAACTGGGGATGATGTCATGTTTTTGGCCAACACTGGTGCTATTCTTTATACTGTAAGAACAGCAAAAGTTCCAAACCTACCCCACTCAGGTAAGACTAAAGTTGTAGGCATTGCAAATCAACACATGAGAAATCCAATTTCTGAAGAAGTACCTGTAAGGATAGGGAGTTTTGAGGATAACCACTAATTTGCACTTTGTGATTCCAGTCCTGTGAGCTTGTGTGGATGTGATTTGTTGTGCAAATTGCACTGCACTATCTATTGCAGCCTGAAAGGGATAGAATTACAGATGCAAGGTGAAGACATTGCCTTTAATTTGGCAGCTCAAAATTTGACTGTTGGAATGTATCCAATGATAACTATAGAAAATCTACCTTTGGACCGCAGAGACTCAGTGAGACCCGTGGTTTGGGATTTCACTGGAAAGGACATATGGCTTATTAAAGGCATTGAAACTGTTCAAATTCAGATTAAAACAAATGCAGACTACCCGAGAACTTCACAATACAATTTGATTCCTGAAACAATTGCTTAATTCACCCTGGAATTGAGACAATGATCCAGCAAGATATATTGAAAGAAATAATGGGAAGTCCATGTAACTCACCCATTATGGGCCTGCAGAAACCTAGCTGTTAGTGCTGCATTGTGCAGGACCTTCGAACAATCAATAATATTGTGATTCCTTGTTGTCCCGTGGTACCGAATCCTGCTGTAATATTATTTCAAATTTCATATGAGAATGAGTGATTAGCTGTCACTGACATGTTTCAGGCGTTCCTCTCTATGCCACTGCATGAAGAATGACAGGTTTTTTTTTTGCATTTCCGTTTGGCAGTCATGTATTGGCAAAGAGCAAAGTTCATCAAGGGTATACAGAGAGTATGTTTATTTTTCATCAGATTCTTTAAAATAATCTGGAGTCTTTAGTTATGCTTCAAAATACAGTGCTGGTGCATTGTATTGATGATTTGCTGAATGTTCCAAATACACAAGAGCCTTGCAAAGTTTACGCTATTGCTCTGTTAAATGACTTGCCGAAGAATGGACATAAGGCGTCCCCAAAGGGGTTGTTTATCTTTGTCATCACATTGAGAAAGGTGCAAGAAAGGTGTTGCAAGAGAGTATATTGGCAATCATGCAAATGAATCAGCTGACGACTTAAAGGGAAGTAAGAATGTTCTTGGGAATGGTGGGCTACTGCCACCAGTGGATGCTTAACTTTACCCTAGTGGCCAAGTCCCTACTGAGGCTTAAGCACAAAGATGTGTCAGATCTGGTGCCTTGGGACAATGATTGCTTGGTCACATTTCTGGAATTGAAGAAAGCCTCTCTTGCGCTCTGGCACCTGATTACAACAAAGCTGTTTCTCTCTTTTGCAGTGAACATAAAGGTTGTGCTCTTTCAGTGTTAATGCAGAAATATGGGGGCGCTCAAAGGCCACATTAGATCTAGTGGGCGCAGTGCTGCCTTGTTGTCTTAAAGCAGTAGCAGCGACAGATGTCAGCATTGAAAGGTGCTAGAGTATAGTGATGGGTCATTCCTTAACTGTTTATTTTCCATACTCTGTTGAGATTTAGTTAACCAGGATGAGGACACAGAATCTTACGAATAGCAATCTGACATGGTATGAACGGCTCATAATGGCGGCAGATAACATGATGTTGAAAAGATGCTCTGTCTTAAACCCTGCTACTCTGTTGCCTCTCCCGGTCATTGAAAATGAAGAAGATGAAGTGGAGAATGACTGTCTTGATGTCACTGAACCATGCATCAAGCCTAGACTGAACCATGCATCAAGCCTAGACCTGATATTCAGAATGAGCCACTCTTTGAATCTGATTACATAATGTTTGTGGATGGCTGATGCTTACAAGGCTATGAAGGAAATTTGAGAGCTGCTAATGCAGTCTATACTGTTTCGGAAGTGGTGGAAGCCACTTGGTTACAAGGAGTAGTCTTTGCACAAGTGACCAAACTGATTGCTCTTACCAGAGCATGTTGCGTCTCAGGTCAGTTGAGAGTGACTATACTTATTGATAGCTATTAGAAATGGCGGTCTCTAGTTGGCAGAGGTAGGTACCTTTGTCCAAATAGGGACCCTTACTTCTAGTCAGGATAAGGGGAATACAATTCTAACAAAAACCTGCTCACCCCCTTGGTAGCTTGGCACGAGCAGACAGGCTTATCTCAGAGGCAGTGTGTAAAGTATTTGTGAACACATACAGTACTGCAGTGAAATCACTACAAATGGACACCACACCAGTTTAGAAAAATAAGAAATCTTTATCAAAACCAAAACAAGACCAAACAACCCAAATCCACAATAGAGTATTAAAAATATGATTTTCAGATGGTAGAAATAGTTCAGTTCAAAGCAAATTGCAGATGTAACACTTTTGTCACAAAGTACCTGGGATGCATCTCGCAAACAAACAAAACGGGCCGCAGGGAAGGTGATGCGTCAGTTCCTGACACTCAGGGAAGGTGATGTATTGGTTCCTTACTGCAGCACAGGGAAGGTTATGCGTCGGTTCCTTACCGAAGGGGAGGTGATGGGTTGGTTTCTTACTGCGTGGGTATGTGATGAGCCAGTTTCTTCTTGCATCTCCCAGCGATGCCACAAACTTGGTGCCTCGATGCGTTCATCCAGGATGATGCATAAAATCTTGCAGCCGCACAACAGGCCATGCGTCAAACTCAGTGCGATGATCTCAGAATTCGGAGAATTGTGCACACAATGCGGCATGCGGTGATTTCTCAAGCCGTGGCAGGCACTGCAGCGCTTTCTTTGCGATGTGTCAGGAAACAGGTGCAGATGCGTTTCCCTTCTTCAAAGTTGCAGTACTTTTCAGCTCCCAGCGGAAACAGTCTCTAATGGTCCAAAACACCAGCAGGCACGTCTTTGCAGGTTAGCATTCCCAACAAGGAAATTCAGGGGAGCTGGTGGTGAAGTCTTTGTGCCTTTGAGACTTCAGAACAAGAGGCAAATTCAGTTTCAAGCCCTTGGAGATATTTTCCTCAAGCAGGTGACAAAGCAAACAGCAAAGTCCTTCTCTCCTTTCCTTGGCAGCAAGTTGCCACTGCAGGCCCACCCCATACAACAAACAGCACAGGGGCAGTAGTCCTCCTCAGCTTCTACGGCTCTTCTCCTTTGCAAAGGTTCCTCTTGATTCCCAGAAGTGATCTAAAGTTCTGGAGTCTAGGCCCAAATATTTATATCACAAAATCCTTTGTTCTCTGGTGGCAGAGAAGCATTGTGCTCAGTCATAAAAAGTTCTGTCCTCTCTTGTACAGCTTCCTGGCAGGAGATGGAGATAGCATTGCCCTTGGCAAACCAGGTCCATTCAGGTGAAAGGAAATCTCCTACCTCTACTCTAAATGCAACCAAGGTCTATTCAGCCCAACCCGACTCATCAGGCTCTCTGGAGCCACTGCTCCTCCCCAGCCCCTGTCATCCAAAAGCCAGACATGCAATACACAAACCTAGCAGAGGCACATCGGATGGCTAAGCAAGAAAATACCTACTTTCTGGTATTTTCAAACACAGAATGTAAAACTCACCCTCACTAAAAGATGCATTTTAACATTCTCAGTTCAGGCATACTAAACTTTATATTCCCACTTTGTTACCTGGGGTAGATATGTTTATAAGATGTTATAAGCAAACACCCCACTCTATCCCATGGGAACAGGTAGCCTTGCAATAGTGAAATACGAAATTGTCAGTAAAATATATTATCAGGACATGCCACACAGATCAGGGCATGTCTTGCCTTTCACATACACTTCACCCTGCCCACAGGGTGCAGTGTATATGTAAGAAAAGGGAAGGGTAGGGCCTGGCAAGTGTGTGCACTTGCCTGGTCGATATGGCAGTACCAGACTGCTCACAGGCTCTGCAATGGCAGGCCAGAGTTACATTTACAGGCTGCTTGTGTGGGTGGAACGATCAGTGCTGCAAGGCCACTAGCAGCATTTGACTTACAGGCCCTTGGCACACACCGTGCACTGTACTAGGGACTGACTAGTAAATGAAATGAGCCAATCATGGAAACACCAATCCATAACAACAATATACAGGGAGAGCATATGCACTTTAGCACTGATCAGCAGTGGTAAAGTGCCCAGAGTCATAAAACCAACTAAAATAGGTCAGATACATGAGGCCAAAAAGCAAAAAGTCTGGGGATAAACCCGCTGAAAAAGCCAGGTCTAACAATAGCCAACATGGAGTTGGTGTGGTTCATGATTTCAAACATTTATAGTCCCAGAAGTGATTTTTGACCTCATCAATATCCCCTTTATGAAACGGTAAACAAGTGAGGAAATTATTGGAAGCCTTGAAGTTACCTGCTCAAGTTGCGGTGAAGAAATGTTCTGCACATTGCAAGGGAGATGATTATTGTGACTCTCGGTAATAGGTTTGCCGATGAGGTTGCTAAATTTTGTGCTTACAATGCATTCAATGGAGAGTATGCCAATGAGGGAACAGATGAGACCATTTACAACCTTTTGCTTACAGTTGCTGACACTTGGGAAGAAGTTAAAATGTCTGCAATAGGAAGTGACAGAGTCAGAGCAACAGCGTTGGGTTAATTCAGATTGTGTTGATAGGGATGAGGATGAAATTTGGGTTTTGGTGGATGACAGACCTGTGTTGCTAAACAGTTTGTTATATCCAATGGCAAGACATTACCACTGCCCAAACATATAGGGAGAGACTCTCTGATGAGATTGTTTCGGCAGACATGGTTTAGCCCAAAGCTCAGGCTGATGGTGGTTTAGCCCAAAGTTTAGACTGACGGCTGATGCGTTGTGCCACAGATATGTTGTGTGTGAAAAGAACAATGTAGGGAAAAGAACTGCAGTGACTTTGAGTCATATAGGGTGGTCTGGTAGTTCTTTTAATAGGAAGCTGTTGGATTTCATAGAAATACCTGTGTGCAATAGGTTGAAATATGTGTTGGTTGTTGTGAATATCTTTTCACAGTGGGTGGAGGCATGTCCTACACACACTTGTGATAACTCGCACAGTAGCTAAGAAGTTGTTGAGGGATCTTGTTCCTAGGTTTTGATTTCTGACTTCTTTGTAATCTGACAGAGGGCCACACTTCAAAAGCGAAGTGTCAAAGATGTTATGTGCTGCTGAGGCTTCATGCTTGGTGCAATAAGTCAATGACAATGGAACATTGAAATCAAAGCTTGCCAAAATGTGTGCTTCAACAGCATTGAAATGGCCAAATGGTTTGGCGCTTGTATTGATGAGCTTGTGCAGCTCTCCTGATTGTAGAACATGATTGTCTCCCCATGAGAATATCATGGGAAGGGCAATGAGATTGCCAGCTGTACCTGCCAATCCATTGGTTAATATCACAAATTACTTGATAATGGACTACTGTGAGGGACTCGCTGACGTGATGCGTTCTGTGTCTTACCATGTTGAAGCTGCTGCAGCCCTGCCACATCAGGAGCAGTACCATGACCTTAGCCCTGAGGACTGGGTCTTGGTGAAGATGTACATACGGAAGTCGTGCTTGGATCCTCAGTGGAATGGACTCGACCAAGTCATTATAGTGACTATAACTGCTGTGAAATGTGGAGGTCAACTTGACTGGATTCATGCTCCCCATATTCGGAGGGTTCCATATCCCCTTGAAGAAATAACAGAGCCTCGCCCAGAAGAGCCAAAGGTAGTCGCAGGACTACATTGAATAGGTTAATCAAGCTGTAGGGGGTCAATCATCAACTGAAATAGCCCTTGATCAGAGTACTGGATGATGAAACTGGAGAAGAAGAAATAAATCCAGCCATTGTAGCAGAACCTGATTCAGACCTTGGCGAAGGGCCAAGTGGTAAGGAACCCCGAGGGGCAGAACGTTGGCTGAGGTGGCAAGTGAGGGGGAGAAAGTGGTCTTCCAAGTATCCTAAAAGAAACAGAAGATTCATATCTGAGCAAAGGAGATGAAGAATCTTTACTAAGAAGATCCAAGACGGCAAAGGTACCGAATCGCAAATATGCATTTCCTGAATGGGCACACTTCCTAGCAAATGACAGGGAGAACAAGTTCTGGGAATTCTGGGATTACAGTGAAAATTTCATTGATACTACTGGAACTTAATCTTCATAGTGAACTCATCTTTGAACTTCCATTAGATTGACAAAACTGAGTGCATTGAGACATCTTATTTTGGATGTAATTGAAATTCCCTTTTTGGTTGCAAGTGAGTTTCCCGTATTTTGTCTATTATCAAAACAATTGTAGGGAAGAAAGAAGAGTACAGATGCCCGAGGTATAGCTGAAGGAGTGTAAGGTTGTCCTTTATAAGAACATGGAGTAGGGCTAAGGAAGTCTCACAAAGACCTTGTATATATCCAGATATTGTTTGGACATTGGCTTTCCTGTTTGTAAAGGTAGACTCTGCAGCTGCTATATTTTATCCTAGCGTTAGATTCCAACAGAGAAATGGAAGACAATACCAATATTAATAATAATACTACTAGGCGTAGACAGATCATAACAGGGTTGTGCTAATAATTGTACTTACGGGGTTATATCCAATCACATATAAGACATTAGAAGTGAGATCTACTATGGCCCCTACTACATCACATCCTAGAGATAGAGATCAGTGATTATGGGGAGTTGAGGAGTTACACACGGATGCGTCTAGAGAGGATTAAACTTCAAATGTTTATTTTAGGTTGCTTTATAAATACATAGACATTATGAGTACTAGAGATTGCTACGCTTGTACCCAATTAGCTTCTTCGGCTTCAGATGGTATAACCTCACCATATTCCCTTGACATATGGTATTTCCTATGATGTTTTGTTGAGATTATTCTGTGCACAGGTTAGTTTCAACTACTATTTTTTTAACTATGATGTTGTTTCGACTATTATTTTTTGAACTATGATGTTGTTCTTTCACAAGTTCCTCTTATCAAACATCTCAATAAGAATCCTTATTTCCAGGGTGCTAAGTTTGTTGGAAAATATTATGTATGACAAAAATATTAGATACTGCATATGGTTATAGGCATAATTTGACTTGTATGATTTCATTAGTGGGTAAGACATTTTTAAATTTAGTTGAGGATAGAGAGAAGAAATTGAAGTTGCAAACTGAAGAAGATACAAGTTTGAAGGATCATAGTTGGAGTGATGAAAAAAAAACACCAAAAGAAAGGAAATGTGCCAGCTTTGGTGTTACATTGGCAGCATAAGGGAAAGTTGTGTATACATGTTGATCACAGTTATATTGATCCCTTGTTTCTAGAAGAGAGTGTTTGTGAGCATTTGTTTGAAGCTAGAACTAGGCATTCTTGGTATCTGGAGTTTATTTTATTTATTAGTGGACAGAATGCATATTTTAAACTGTCACATGGATGGCACGGCATTTCTTATCAAGCTAGAGTGTTCTGACGATTTATCATGTTGAATATTTCAAAGAATCTGTTTGGGAAAAGAAATCAAGATCTAAAAGAAGTACTAATGCAGCAGAGTGGAAGATATTTTTGGTGCCATGATTCTGTCTGTAGCGGACGTTTTGAATGATATAAAATGTAGAAAGTTGTCTACTATTGTGGATAAGTCAGCCACCAGTACTTCAAATTCTGTATTGCTTGTAAATACAGAGATGGAATCCATAAGGCCTATGGTTTTGCAAAATCGGCTTGGCTTTCTGCTTGCAAAAGAAGGCACAGTCTTGTCAGATGCCCAAAGTTCAGCAATGCTCCACTTGCATTCCAGATGAAAGTAAGGATTTAGAGAGATATCTAAAGAATATATCTGTATTGATGAAGGATTTAAAAGAATTGGAAGCAGAGGGTGCTTGGGTAGCCATTGGAAGTGGGTTTTCTACTGTAGGCAAGTGGTTTGGTAGCTTGGGAAGTGGGCTTTTAGGTGCTATTTTGAAACCCTTTGTGATTTTGTTCTGTGTGCACTGATCCTGTTCATGATCTTCAAGGGATTTTAGTATGTGTAGGTTAAACAAGGGAGACAAGGAACAGAGAGAAAGAGGGTGGAGGTGGAGTTGGATTTACTTTGACTTTAAGGGTTTAGAAGAATACAGATGGAAATTGATCCAAACCACAAGGTTTTGATTGGTCGAATCTGATAGTCTGACAACTGATAAGGATCTAATTGTTGTCTGTGATTGCTTGATCGCCATTAGAAGGGGGGGTTGGAGTAGCATAATTTTGCTCCATCCTTTCATATGGATAAGCCCACATATAAGTGCGTATTTTTTGCCTCATGAATTCGTAAAATGTAATCAGACTCAAAAATACATGGTGCACTAGTTTAGAAAGTGCGGTAATAGAGTGTTCTAATGAGTGTGTGTGCAGTAACCCTTTTTCTTTTAGGAATAGCTAGACTGTCGACAACAATTCATCTATAGGCTAAGATTATACTGGAGTTGCGCTAAAATGCATTTAATGCAGTGCATTCTCCAAAGGTTAGAAAAGAATTAATTATGAGATAGTCGGTGTTGTACTTATAGCACGGTCAGGTCTTATTCTTATGATTAAAAGTGTGTTCATGTGAGAAGATGCTCATGTATGAGTAATCTTGTATCTATAAATGTATTTACAGGATTATATGTGTGTTCTACGGTTATATGCTTTTGCAAGTAACATGCTGAGTTAGCGTGATTGTGGGCCTTAAGCTTACAGCTAGAGCATGTAACATTGAATATAAAAGATGTTTTCGATATATTTTTCTTTTCCAGATGCAGAACAAAGCATTGTTAGCTAGGGAAAGAACTGTGTGTTTGAGAAGGAAAAAGGAGTGCTCCAAGGTGGCAATATCTGTCCAAGGGAGAAAATCCAGGACGCTTTAGAAACAAAGACTGAAAGATGGGAGTGTTGTACCAGGCACTGGAACTCTTTGTGAGAATGAAAATAATGAGGTTGAATGATGTGAGGCTGTGTGTTTTTCAATCTTTCTGTGAATTTCTCATTAGTGAACTTATTTTGTAGTCAGAACACATGCCTTTAAACTTCAAGTGATACAAATCTCTCCTGTCTTCTGATTGTGTGTCTTTATGCTATACATGATTCTTTGTTTCCAGAACTTCTACAGAGAGGCTGATGCTGATACCTTTTTTGCTTTTGGATTCATAGAGCTTACTTTACTCTTAGTTTAGTGTAGGGATAACTAAATTCTGAACTCGTTCCTATGTTTGGGGAGAGGGATCAAAACCATTTGTCCGCTCATCCGATGATATTCTTAACTTTCTGCATTGCAATTATGGAAATCCTGATTTGTTCTTTGTTGCTAAGGACAATAATGTCTGACGATTTACCTTTCTTTAGTAATTCTATAAATCTGCAATACGTTTTTGCATTTGATCTATATTACTTTGGCTTTGAGCTTATAATAAATCATTTTTTAAGTTCACAATACACACTCACAATGTGCGGTCAAATTGGTCACACTGTCTATGGAATTTAAGTTACAATAAATCGATACCCCCTTTCATTTTCAGGCTACAGCAAAGATCTGTGGACTTAAAGAATTGTAAAGGTTGGCCAGAGCTTCATCATAACTGTACGGTGATTGATGGCAAAGCTGCTCGATTTGCAGCTCAACACTGTCACACAGTATTGTCTGCCTATAGAAACTTCCACAATCATGCCAGAAAAAACACACCCACACAATAATTCAGTGCCAACAAAAATAAATATAAAGAGCAGCACATGAATAAAAGAAGAGCTAAAAAAAAAGCTGAAATTGGCACTGATCACTCAATATGCGCCAACCAATGAAGGTTATTGTTATATTTTTTCATGTTCTTCCCCTTGAGTCTGTTTCTCCACTTGTGCTCCTTGCTCTACATAACCCCTTTTCTCACCCCGTAGAATTCTTTTGTATTGTACAATCTACCCTGGGGTTTTGAAATGTTGGATGAGATGAAACAAGAGAGAGGATTGTTGAGAAACAATTGCTGCTGTGCCATCTATTCTTAGTGCTGCTAGTAGTGAAAATAAAGCTAATATTTACACTTTCACTTCCAGAATAATAATTTCATAATAAAATTATAATAATTTCATGAGTTTTTGATTCTAAAGGGCCTTATGAGAAGATAGTTAACAGAAGGAAAGGATTCAAACCCAAATGCTAATTTGTGTGGCTCTGTGTCATTTCTCGTGCATAGTGTGACAAATTCACATTAACATTATGCGTGCACTCAAGTCTGTAGTTACTGTTAGGTGTTAACTGCACATCGTCCTGTATCAGGTAAGAAAAACAATTGCACCAGTGTGTAGTAAAAGCCATTTGTGCATTTTCATCAAGCATTGTGATTGTTTTAAATGTTCTTGTTATGTATCTAGCAATTAATTTGGAAATGACATCAGAAAAATCAAATATTTGGCAAAGGCCTGAAAGGAGAATGTTGAAGGTCATTCCATTTGCATTCAACTGCATGGGGATGGGTATGGTTAAAGCCCTACACCAGATAAACCCTCTTCAATTAAAAATAGTTTTCAATACTACACACTTTCCGTGACTATCTGCATCTACACCCAAATTTGCTCCCAATACCATTTTAATTGGCATAATTACCATTAACAGTCTACAGATCGGAGTGGTGAAAACTACACAAAGCTACCAGTCTAAAGTAGTATGGTAGGCAAGCATGCAAATGCATATATCCATTGGCTCATTGTACATCACACCCATGAATATCTAAATAAAGTAAGCTGCACATTAGATAATATCCCAAAAGTATTATTCATTTGTTCCTCTACTTTGCTGCTCCTTCGTTCTTCAACACAAACATTTGCAGCCCTAAATGAAGAGCTATCTCTGAACACTGCCCAAGGCTAACACTATATGTGCATCTTCTAAACTACCACCCAAAGCAAACTTAAGTTAAGAAAACACCGGGGGGGCTTTTTACACAATAACATAAGGTCTATGATTCAAAATGTGATTCCATCATAATGAGTCAAATACACAACTGTTCGTTCTCCTATGCCGACGACACCCAGCTCATCCTCTCCCTTACCAAGGACCCGCACACCGCCAAAACCATCCTCCACGAGGGAATGAAGGCCGTCGCCGATTGGATGAGCAACAGCCGTTTGAAGCTAAACTCAGACAAGACGGAGGTACTCATCCTCGTACCAACCCCCTCAGCCTAGGACGACTCCTGGTGGCTGACCACACTGGGAACAGCACCAACACCCATCGACCATGCACGCAACCTAGGATTCATCCTCGACTCCTCCCTCTCCATGTCTAAACAGGTCAACGCCGTCTCCTCCTCCTGCTACAACTGCCTCCGCATGCCCCGCAGGATCTACAAGTGGATCCCGACCGAAACAAGAAGAACAATGACACAGGCCATCGTCAGCAGCAGACTGGAATACGGCAACGCACTCTACGCAGGAATCCCAGCCAAACACCTACGACGACTACAACGCATCCAAAACGTCTCTGCCCGACTGATCGTCAACGTCCCCCGCCGCAGCCACATCACCCCCCACCTGAGAGTCCTACACTGGCTCCCCGTCGACAAGAGGATCACCTTCAAGCTCCTCACCCACGCACACAAAGCACTCCACAATGCCGGACCAGCCTACCTGAACAGCAGACTCAGCTTCTACACCCCCACCCGCCAGCTCCGCTCCGCCAGCCTCGCCCTCGCCGCTGTCCCCCGCATCCAACGAACAACTTCCGGCGGCAGATCCTTCTCCTACCTCACCACCAAGACCTGGAACACCCTGCCTACCAGCCTACGGCAGACCCAAGACCTACTCACCTTCAGAAGACTCCTCAAGACCTGGCTCTTCAAGCAGTAGCTTCACCCCCTCCCCTCAGCGCCTTGAGACCCTCACAGATAAGTAGCTCGCTTTACAAGTACTCTGATTGATTGATTGATTGATATATTAAGTCTAATTTAGGTTTAGAAATAGCTGTATTAACAACAGAAAGGTTATTTGTCGTATTCAGCATATGTCTATTTTCACTGCAAAATTTTGCCTGTGTGTCATGTTTATATACATGCCAGTAATTCTACTCAAAGGAGGAGGTTGTGGGTGCTTCTTTGTGGGAACACCTTAAAATGCAGGGGAATACTCAAAACATTTGTCTTTATTCACAAGCAGTTGCAGGCAGCCTCCAACTTAAAATTAATGTTTCTAAATGTATTCCAGTCCCGCCTAATATACCTTATTCTCCAATTTCAAAGTAATCTCAGTATGCTGCAATGCTCATCAAATATTTCACCAGTTTGTATTTGCCTCTCAGGGGGACCGCTCTGATTTCGGTATGTAAAATTGTAGGAAAAGGCAGCACCTCGGACTGCAGTTTTATTTTCGGGCAATGCAGCACAGTACACAAATTACAACCACACCCTCAATGGTACACTTCCAAACCCAAGCACAACAACCACCTCACTAGCATACACAGGCATAACGTTGATCGGGAGATCTGAATTACATATTGAATTTCAACATTAGGGGTTGAGCGTTCTAAATTGTTCCCCATTCCCCTGTTAATGTTATGTTAATTCCATTTATAGAACGCATGTCTAGCCAATGGGTTATGTGGTGCTAAACATAGGCAGAGACGCTGCTGGAATCAAGCAAAAATTAGAATAACCAGGTTTTTAGATGCTAGCATAATAGCAGCAAGGTGGTGAGTTGTCTTAAGAATTGCAGTAAGGCATTCCAAAACTTAGGTCCTAAGTTTGCAAATGAGCATCCCCCGGTAGGAGCCCAGCGGATTCTAGGCACACAGCAGAGTTCCTGATTCACTGCTCTCAGTTTCCGGAATGGTTGGTAGGGGGAGACTAAGTACCTATCTGGGACCATGTCTAGCCTTAGCTTTAAGCATAAAGCAAAGAGCTCTGAATTGCACTCTCTTTCTAGATGCTAGCCAATCCAGCTCATAGAGAAGAGGAGAGGCCGGGGCATGTCCCGGAAGCCGGGTAAGAAGTCTTGCAGCTGAATTCTGCATGACCTGTAGATGGCAAATGCAGTCCTCGTCAACCCCAAATAGAGAACATGGAGGTAGTCCATACTTGAGAGTATCAGGGCCTGAATCAATGTTCTCTGTGCCGAGTGAGGAATAATCAAAATTCTTTCGTCACCCACTTCATTACAGCAAAACAGGTGGATGCAACTTTAGCAACTTGTAGATGCATGGACTGAGTTGCATCTAGCCAAATTCTCAAACTTTTAACTTTGGGGGATAAAGTTGGAAGAATCCCCAAAGACTCAGGCCAGTGATCAGGGCCCCAAAGCTGTGGGTTCCTGCCTAAAACCATAACCACGGTTTTATCACCCACCGTTAAGTTTGATTGAGTTGCATTCCATTCTGGAGGCAATTGTCTGAGACCAAGGTGTTGTCAGCATAGAAAAACAGTGTCAGACCACAACTCTCCACCATGTCCTCAAGGGGGCTCACGTAAAAATTAAACAGCATAGGGCTCAGCGCAAAGCCTTGGTGTACACCTGAGGACAGGGCACAAATCTCAGACCTTGTGTCAAAAGAAAAGACTTGTAATTATATATATTTCAATAAAGTGATCCGCCAAGCTAGGGCTGTTTCCTCAAGGCTCGCTGTTCTCAGTCTGTACACATAGGTGGAATGGTAGACCGTGCACGGCAGAGGAACCCACCCAGAACCTTTTTTCTTTAAAAGCGAGTGGGGTCACATTGCCCCCCCCCCCCAAAGTCATTATAGGCCCCTTAGTACCCACCACTGGGGCCAAAACTTACAAAAAAAAGGGCGAGGGGGCCACACGTACCCCTTCCAGAGTCTCTTTAAGCCCTGGGGAGCCCACTCCCAGGGCTTTTTTTTATAGTAAAGGGGATGGAGGTCACTTGGCCCCCTCCCCTAGTCTTTTTAGGTCCTGGGCACGTCATCTCCCATTGCTTTTTTTAAATTACAGGGGATGCAGCCCTCCTCCGCAAGCCTTATTAGGCCCTGGGAACTCCATATCCCAGGACCGTATTTTTCAATTAAAGGGACCTCACCGGGCCTTGTTAGGACCCGGGGACATTTCATCCTCCAGGGCCACTCATCACAATAAAGGGGATGGGGTCTGTGTGGCCCTCTCCTCAAGCCGTATTAAGCCTTGGGGACCCTTTCCCCAGGTTTGTTTTTTCCGAATAAAGGGGAAGGGGGCCATGCAGCCCTCTCCCTGAGCCTTGTTAGGGCCTGGGACCCCCTCCTCCAGGGCCGCTCCTTAAAATAAAGGGGAAGAAACCCTGTGGCCCCTTACTAGAGCCTTATTAAGCCGGGAGGACCTCATCCCTCAGGGCTGCTTTTTATTTCAATTAAAGGGGAAGGGTGGCCACATGGCCCTGGAGTCTCAATAGGTCCTGGGACACCATCTTCCAAGGCCACTACTTAAAATAAAAGGCATAGGGGCCATGTGGCCCCGCCCTGAGCCTTATTAGGCCTTAGGGACCCCATCCCCCAGGACTATTTTTTTCTAATAAAGGTGAGGGGGCCACACAGCCCTCTCCCTGAGGTTTATTAGGCCCTGTGGATCCTGTCCCAGAGGGACGCTCTTTAAAATAAAGAGGAGGGGGCTGCCTGGCACACCTCTATGAGCCATTATCGGCCCCGCAAACCCTTCCTCTGAGGCCCGCATCAATAACATTTGTTGCAGGCTATAGGGGGTAGACCTAGGGCACCCGTGACCCCAGCCAGCTCCCTGCATGCCGTCGGAGGCAGGGAGCAACTACTAATGCTTCACCTTCTGGGAAGTATCAATTTTTTCTCTGAACCCCTGCTCGCTTCATTATGGTGCAAAGGGACCTGCATTGGCAGCTAATTTTAGCATCAGGAGCAAACACAGGTCTTGGGCCTGTTTCCTGAGGTGCCCCATGGGATGGGGTTTCGTGGGCCATAAGCAGCAGGGTTCATGCACCCTCTCCCCGTAAAAACCCACTTTGAGTCCTGGGTGATTGCGACCAGGTGAGGGAGCTGCATGCCCCCTCCCCTTACAAATATATTGGGCCCTGGAACATAGGGTCCCCAGGGCTGAAATGGGCCAGGGAAGGGACGTATGCCCCCTCCCTCCAACAAATACCTTAGGCCCCAAGAGATGGGGTCCGTTGGGGCTGAAAACCCCCTCCTGCGTGTTTCAGTGCTCGTAGGGCTGTGATAGCCTCACAAGCACCAAAACAGTGAAACTGAACCTAAGTCTCAATTTCAATGTAATGACGTCAGTGCACCATGCGCATAATCGTCATTATATTGAAGAAAAAATGCCTCGGAGGTTGGGGAAGCTCCTCCCCACCTCCGAAGACCATTAAAAAAAAGAAATTCCTGTGGTGTTTGCAGCAGAGCAATTCAGTGCACTTGTACACATGACAGATTGGTTCCGCCATGAGCACATGAGCACTGGTGCTCATGACAGAATCATTCTGTCATGAGCACAGAAAGGGTTACTGGCAACTTTTGTTTGCAGATCCAAGGCACTGCCATGGGTACATTATTCGCTCCAACATAACCAATCTTAATGATGGGTCGTTGGGAGGCTGAAACAGTGTGGACAGAACGGAACCTGGAGCCGTTAGAATGGGTACATCATATCAAGAACTCATTATAATTTGGGAAGGAAGTGGAAAGGAATTGGAGACTTTCATCAAATTGTTGAATGACAATACCTTCAATTTAAAATGTACATCTAAAATCAGTCTGTGTAAGGTCAACTTCCGAGATATCAAGGGCGTGGCCACACCAGTGGCCGAGATGGCCACATAGTACTGAAGCTCCGATGGATCAGGCTCTGATCCTGGAACCACTTACTTGTTACCGGGGACGCCACCGCCACTCACAGAGGGAGACTCAAAACCCCAGCTTGCTCTGCATCACGCCTAGAGGCTCTGACGACGGCTGCAGCGTCCAGAAGTGCATACATTGAAATTGCGTCTCCTGCAGTTCGGGAACCGCTTACTTGTTACCGGGGATGCAGCCGCCACTCACAGAGGTGGACTCCAACCCCCAGCCTGCCCTGCATCCCACCTGGAGGTGCTGACAATGGCTGCCGCGCCCGAAGGCACATAAATTGAAATTGCAGCGTGGGACGCACACGGGCGAGGCTGGGCTGGGGCACCCCCCTTGGTTCCACACACAGACTATCGACAGGGGGAGTGAGAGAACTCTGCAGGCAATTTCAAGGGTAGTGCTCTCATAACTGTCCACTGTCCGCTAGATCCCTGCAAGCCATTAAGTATTATTCCGCTGTAGGGGTTTGGTCTAAAACGAACTATGGGAAAACATACCCCCCCACCCCTGGAAAGGCCCCGCCACCAGGAAGAGAGCCCCATTGGTCCCTTTAACTGCACAACCGACCGCAATCGATAAAATGCTACAACGGGCAATTGGAGCATTGTCCAACGAAATCGAGCGTACTGAGAGACGACTCTCTCTAACTCCGACCCTTGTCATAAGCCCAACTCCGATGGAGCCAGGGACGCTGTCCCTACCCCTAACACCAAACATGACTCTAGATCCAGAGCCCTTATATGCACGAGTGAAGACAGGCCCCGACAGTGCCTCTCAGATCTCCCTGGGAGGTGGTGCAAAGAAAAAAGGAGGGAAAGGGAAACAAGTTATAAATAAGGGAGCAAGGCAGAATAAACAAGTCGACGATATGCCACTAAGCCAGCCCCCGGGGGACCAGAAGCAGGCGAGCTGTCGCAGAAGACTTCGGAGTCCCCGCCATGGGTGTCTAATCTAGTAATCGAACTCAAAGCCCACTTTACTTTTAATTTAAAAACTAAACTTGATACTCTGACAACACGTATTGATAATCTGTCATATTCGATGGACCATTGGGTGGGCAAAGCAGAAGCTATTTTTACCAAAATTGAGTCCACAAAAAAAAAACCCTACCCCATAGCAGGTCTTATATCAAAACAAGGTAACATCAGCCACACTTGAGGATTTACCTCTACCCATAGGGTCTAACACAATTGCGCAAAAGGAAGTAGCTTCTACTCCTAGATTGACGCACCACAGAGCAGGGACTCAGCTAACCACCAACCGAGCCCCCCCCCCACTGTGCTCTCCCCGAACCCCCAAACAGGCACACACCAGATATATCAGGCCCCTCGGACCACCAACAAGGCAAAAATAACTAAGACACTTATAACAGGATCTTCCCACACACTAAATCAAGAGATACTAAATTCACACTACCATGCATTGACCTGCCCCCAGCCTATGGTCCATATTTGTCGTTTTTAGCTGGAGTACCTGAGTTTGAAAGTGGCCCAAGGGAAACACACCCTTGGGGAACTTAAAAATAAATACATCCACTGGTTAAATAAATATAGGACTCTTCCCTATCGACAAAGGTGACATTTTATTCATTCGTAGGGTGAGCTGGTTGTGGTGGAGGCAAAAGGACTTAGCAGGGGAATGTGTTGTGATTAATTTCAGGGATACTCAGGCTGTTCGACACATCCTAGACTGGGGATACCTAAGGGAGAATGGGGATACTTCTCCCTGCCCTGGGATACTTCTACCCCCCTAGGCACATACTATACAAAGAGAGAAATATGGCTAATGTTTAGGGGCCTAACGATCAAAATGTTGTCAGGCCAAAAACAGGATGGGAACGCTCAAAAACTGTGATGTATAATATCCTTGTTAATAATAGGGTTAGCTCTCTGGAACTGGCAGATTGACTAAACTACTCTAATCAATGGCCGACCATGAAACGATGCCAAAACGGGGAACATGCATCTGGTAGGCCTCCCACAAAAAGAGGGACAAGAGAGGGAAAAAACAGTCTTGGAGAAGCTCTGTGAGGGTAATGTTTTTAGTTACTCTCCCACCCCCGCTAGTACCCCATATCGGGCAAATGAATGTAGCCAAAGGGGAGGGGCAGGATACCAAGACACACAACAAGTTCCATCAGAGGAAAGGCCGACCAGCCAAATCCCCCCAAATAATTTAGTTGAGCCACAAAGCACCCAGATCTTATCCTGGAACAAAGCAGGCCTCGAAAATGGACCTCCCAGACTGGGGGTTATTTGTAGATCAACACAAGCTATGCCTGTTCCAGGAAACTTGGGTAAAGACAGATCTATTTAGAGTGGGATATGCAACGTATTGTACTCCAGCAGTCCAGGGGGCCTGGGGGAGACCCTCTGGGGGTCTGTGCACCTAGGTAGGGGTACACTTGGGATGTAATGTAAAAAAGATAGAGACCCAGTCCCCCGATGCCCTGTGTATTCTCCTCTCTTTCCACAATGCCATGAGGATTGCAATAATTAATGTTTACACTCGGCCAGTAAGCTATGGACAATCGTCCCACACGCTCGATTGCTTCTCTTCATTCCACCCCACCCTACCGGATAATTGCCGAATAATTATCGGAGGGGATTTCAACTGTCAATTTGAGCCCTTGAATGACTGATCTACTAACAAGTGAGGAGGACTCGGTATGGTCAATCCCTGAACCCAACATCCAACCAACACGGGCATGGACCCTTCGAGTATCACAACTGAACGCAGTTACACTCAGTCATTCAGTAAGGGCTTGTAATGGTCAATTTCCATCTGACATCCCATGGATTTCTACTTTTAATGGACCGGGGCAGGCTTCAATTTTAGATCACATTTTGGTAGATGTCAGCCTTTGGCACAAGGCTATTGACTTCAAGGTCACCCCTCGTCATGGGAGTGATCATAACCCTTTGACACTTGAAATACATCTACCCCTGGCTAAAGATCCGCTAAGTACATCTACAAATCCCAACCCTTATCTAGTATTGGCTGAAGGAGGGTACACTGGGGGGAACTAGCACAATCACCGGATAAAGTGGCTTCTCTTTATCAACAAATACTCCCCTTTCTAGAAGTCGCGCATGGAATAGCCGCAACTAGTAATAGTACAGCATCTCATTCCACACTGATAAAAAACCACCAGGACCTGTTCTCTACATTGGCTGATTTCTTTTACAACCGAAACAGGCCCAGGCCAAAATTTAAACCTAAGCACCCATGGTACAATAAAACATGTCAGGTCGCCAAGCAAACTCTACTAAACTCTATCAGAATGAATGATAGACTGTCAATCAGGGAAGCTAGGGATAGATATGAAAATATATAACGGGAGCTAAAATTAATTGGGAAAAAAAAATGGGACGCAATTAAAACAGCATTAAATAACCATGACATGAGAGCCTTCCGGGCTTTAGTTAAAACAAGGCAATGCGAAGGCCTATCGGCTCTAGGACCAAATCTAGGGTAAGAAGTTTGGAGAACCCATTTTAAATCTCTATGCTCAAGGCTCGTAGAGGAAGAGGGAGAGGATAGGGTAATATCACCTACCCTTGATGTGAACAACTCAAACGTAGATGCTCCCCTATGCACAATGAAGGAGATCACAGAGACATTGGGTAGTTCCAGCAAAAGCACCGGGGTTGGACAGGATACCTTGGAACCTATTCCATTCAGAACCCGTAGTTTGGGCACCCTGCCTACGGCTATTATTTAATGCCGTTTTACAAGGTATGAATACAATGAACAAATTGCCTCTGACACCATAAATACAACAAATAATTCTGTTCCCAAACGATTTTTTAATTAACGTTGGGTTGTATGTCTCACATATAAATTTCTTTTTACTTTTTCCGCAGTTGCAAAACAACAAAGCCCATCAACAGGACCCCATCAGTGACCACAATTGAACTGTTTTGTTCACACAAGGTGGAATGTGCCCGTGGATTATATACAGTGCAGTGTTACATACTCAAGTGTTATATACATTACACAAGTGAAACAATTAAATACATTCAATCTGGAGGTACAAAAAAACCAAAAACTTCATATTCGGAAGGAGTAAAGTCCTGTTATTTTTTGTATGTATATCAAGGCAGTGTATTGTATTAAACTGTCCTCAATTATGTCTGACTTTCTCTTTGCCAGGTGAGAGGTCTTGGGGAATTTTTCAAGCACGAGATACACTATCCGTTTTGGGGATAGTTTGGTCCACTGAAGGACCTAGTTCCAATTCGGCTTGGCTGAGAACCTCTCTTTACAAGGTATGGCATTGCCCCCCACTTGGGCCAGAGCAGAAATGATCCCCATTTACAGAAAGGGCTGACCAATCAATACAGCAAATTATCGCCCCATAAGCCTTATAGATGTCGCCCAATTTTTTCTTGCCCGCGTACTTTTGGAGAGCCTGCAATTCTGGTTAGAGGAAAACAAAATACTAACACCTATGCAAGCAGGTTTTAGGGCCAGGACCTTCAGTATTGGCCAGATCTTCAGATTACAACTCATCCAATGGAAAACTGTGGTTTTAGAGGGTGGCAGCCTCCACCTCACATTTGTGGATCTTAAATCCGCGTTTGACATGGTGCAGCGAGAACAACTATGGGGCATCCTTCTTGATATGGGTGTGCCAGAATATCTTTGCCACCAGCTGAAATGCTTGCACCAAGCTAATTAAGCGAGAATTAGATATGGCAAAAACTGTAAACTCTCCAACCCTTTCCCTGTAGAGAAAGGGGTGCGACAGGGTGTGTCCTGGCCCTGACAATCTTCTCCCTGTTTTTAAATGGCTTAATAGAAACTTTGTTAGCTGGTAAAAACATTGACGCCCCAAGGCTGGCGGTCCGCAAAATTCCAGCACTTATGTCTGCGGACGACACGCTCCTACTTTCTAAATCACCCATGGTATGCAGAGGGTACTGGAGGTATTTAGTCTCTTTTGCAAGAAGAGGGAACTGGAGATTAATCTCCAGAAAACCAAGTATATTGTTTTTAATGCTAAAACTATAAATTGCCCACATCCTCAACTAAATGGAAGGGCTCTAGACAGGGTGTCTATTTTTGAATATCTGCGGATCACACTCACAGAAAAAATGGACTGGGGATCACAAATAAAGAAAGCTAGTCTAAAATGTACTCAGTCTGCGGGGGAATCTTAAAGATATATAAACGTTGCACCCATAAAGTGATAGGCCCACCAGTAGAAATCTACAAAATGCAGGCCAAGGGAGCCTCATTATATGGGACAGAATTATGGGGCCATTGTTCATCCACTTCCCTATCCATGACGGAGAATTTATTTCTTAGGCAATTGCTGGGCCTCCCTATGAGTACCCCACTAACACCGTTCAGAATGGATTTAGGGATTGGCCCCATAGCTGATGGAGTCTCCTTTAGACCTCTCCTATACTGGTGTCGCCTGTGGAGAACACCTGAGCTAGCTGACTGCAAAGAGGAGTTGAAGGATGTTATGACCCTCCTAGGTGCAGGGAAATTACCCTGGCTAGACTATATCAGGAACTCCTGTCAGGCAATAGGGAGGGCAAACATGTGGACTACACCAGAAGAGACCTGTCCCAAAATCTCTAGAAAGGCATTACTTGACTCCCACAGAGAACATAAAATGGACCTACTATGCCAAGGGACGAAATCAAGTAGCTTGACTACCAGGTTTCTGGATATCAAGGAGCAATATAGGACAGAACTGGCTCTTGATTATATCTAACCATTACTGGCAAAGAAGCTTTTTCTTCAATTTAGGCACGGGGTGCTCCCGCTTCGAGCATTTACTAACAAATGGCAGGGAGCCCTCAAACTTGATTGCCCAGGGTGCGACCAAGTAGAAGAAGCCGAATAACATGTACTATTCTTTTGCCCAGGTCCAAGTGGGTGCTACAACTCTGTAGAAATTTGGGAATTAGACACTGCACCGAGGCCCTTAGGCTCCACAAGTATGAAACTGACACACTTATTGTGTTCGCCACTTCTAGGTTTCTCTACTCGATGTGGTGCAGAACAATCCTAAAGAAAACTAGTGTAGGAAAATCCTAGCCCCCAGCGCCCTCTTTACACGCTGCCATGCTATGTTTGCACATATTTATTGTATGTTATTTGTACCATAACATTTCTTCCCTCTGATTGGCGTTTCGAAAAAAAAATATATATACTTTTTATTAAGCATGGGCGTAAAATCCGTTCCGCTCGCGGATTTTGCGGATTTTCGGTAAATTCGCAATCCGCGAACTCTCGCGAATTTGCCGAAAATCCGCAAATCCACATGCGGCGGATTTTTTGCTTGGTGATACAATATTGCGGCGCGCGGCGTGGTGCACGGCGTTCACTTTCCGTCATTCAGCGTTTGCCGAGTTGTTTTTCTCGATCATATTTTGCGAGTGCTGCGCCATTTTGGATCTTGCTGCGGGATCCCGCGGGAGGTTGGCGCCCGCGAATACGTAATCGCGGCTTGCCACCTTGCACAGCACGCCACGTAGGTGCGGCGGACAGGAACAATCTCGCACTCGCGAAATAGATATTTTGCAATTCTGCACAAAAAATCCACCAGCAAACAGCATAAACCTTCAGAAAATGATGATTTTTATCAGAATCACTCCTCAGGTTGACATTTGCATGCACTTTCTTTTTGCAAGGAGTCCATTTTTGGGGGGGGAGGAAGGAAGTGCCCCACAGTCTCCAACTTCCTGTTCCTGTCCAGCAGGCTCCTCCCAGTGCTTTTTTCATGTGCTGGTCACTTTCATTTGGACCTTGACCTGGAAGGATTACTTTTTGTGGGTGCTGCTGGATATTTGGATTTGAGGCCTTTTTGACTTTCTTTGGATCACTTTTGGATTAGAAATCAACTTTCACAAGTAAGTTTGTTTGGGGCATTACAGTTGCTGCAACTACAATTTTTGAACTTTTTCAGAACATTAAATAAAATATATTGTGGGTAGCCACAGTATCCAGTAGGACCAGGGTTTGTTATGGGTGCATGATACAACTGTTTTGTTGAATTTAAACATCATTGAGGCCATGGATGGGCTGGGATTGTGCTTAATTTAGTGTTTTTGTCGATTTTTTGGGGCTGCTGTTGGGGCCTTTTGCCCAGGGGTAGTGAGTGGTGCATGGACTGAGTCTGCCTGTGGGGTCTTTTTAATGTAAACATCCTGGATGGCATTGGATTGTGGTGATTTTTGTGTGTTTTTCTTTTTTTTGGGGTGTACTGTTGATGTGGACTGGCCATGTGGTTGGTGGTGGTGGCCATCTTGAGTGCTGGTACAGGCAACATGTGCTTGGGGTGCAAGGGGCCATTTTGAAGAGAGGCAGTGTCTGAGGCCTGCACTTATTTTGCCTACTTTTCATCCATTATGCCCAGGGGTAGTGAGTGGTGCATGGGCCTAGTCTTTCTGTGGGGTGTTTTCTTGAATTTAAACACCATGGAGGCCATGGATGGGCTGGGATTGTGCTGAATTTTGTGTTTTTTGTCATTTTTTTGGGGCTGCTGGTGGGGCCCTTTGCCCAGGGGTGGTGAGTGTTGCATATGCCTAGTCTTTCTGTGGGGTGTCTTCTTGAATTTAAACACCATTGAGGCCATGGATGGGCTGGGATTTTGCTGATTTTTGTGTTTTTTGTTGTTTTTTTGGGGGCTGCTGGTGGGGCAGTTTGCCCAGGGGTGGTGGTGCATGGACTGAGTCTGCCTGTGGGGTCTCACTCTCTTTAATGTAAACATCCTGGATGGCATTGGATTGTGGTGATTTTTGTGTGTTTTTCGTTTTTTTTGGGGGTGTACTGTTGATGTGGACTGGCCATGTGGTTGGTGGTGGTGGCCATCTTGAGTGCTGGTACAGGCAACATGTGCTTAAGGTGCAAGGGGCCATTTTGAAGAGAGGCAGTGTCTGAGGCCTGCACTTATTTTGCCTACTTTTCATCCATTATGCCCCGGGGTAGTGAGTGTTGCATGGGCCTAGTCTTTCTGTGGGGTGTCTTCTTGAATTTAAACACCATTGAGGACATGGATGGGCTGGGATTGTGCTGAATTTTGTGGTTTTTGTCGTTTTTTTGGGGCTGCTGGTGGGGCCCTTTGCTCAGGGGTGGTGGTGCATGGACTGAGTCTGCCTGTGGGGTCTCACTCTCTTTAATGTAAACATCCTGGATGGCATTGGATTGTGGTGATTTTTGTGTGGTTTTTTTTCGTTTTTTTGGGGGTGTACTGTTGATGTGGACTGGCCATGTGGTTGGTGGTGGTGGCCATCTTGAGTGCTGGTACAGGCAACATGTGCTTGGGGTGCAAGGGGCCATTTTGAAGAGAGGCAGTGTCTGAGGCCTGCACTTATTTTGCCTACTTTTCATCCATTATGCCCAGGGGTAGTGAGTGTTGCATGGGCCTAGTCTTTCTGTGGGGTGTCTTCTTGAATTTAAACACCATTGAGGACATGGATGGGCTGGGATTGTGCTGAATTTTGTGGTTTTTGTCATTTTTTTGGGGCTGCTGGTGGGGCCCTTTGCCCAGGGGTGGTGGTGCATGGACTGAGTCTGCCTGTGGGGTCTCACTCTCTTTAATGTAAACATCCTGGATGGCATTGGATTGTGGTGATTTTTGTGTGTTTTTCGTTTTTTTTGGGGGTGTACTGTTGATGTGGACTGGCGATGTGGTTGGTGGTGGTGGCCATCTTGAGTGCTGGTACAGGCAACATGTGCTTGGGGTGCAAGGGGCCATTTTGAAGAGAGGCAGTGTCTGAGGCCTGCACTTATTTTGCCTACTTTTCATCCATTATGCCCAGGGGTAGTGAGTGTTGCATGGGCCTAGTCTTTCTGTGGGGTGTCTTCTTGAATTTAAACACCATTGAGGCCATGGATGGGCTGGGATTGTGCTGAATTTTGTGGTTTTTGTCGTTTTTTGGGGTCTGCTGGTGGGGCCCTTTGCCCAGGGGTGGTGGTGCATGGACTGAGTCTGCCTGTGGGGTCTCACTCTCTTTAATGTAAACATCCTGGATGGCATTGGATTGTGGTGATTTTTGTGTGTTTTTCGTTTTTTTGGGGGGTGTACTGTTGATGTGGACTGGCCATGTAGTTGGTGGTGGTGGCCATCTTGAGTGCTGGTACAGGCAACATGTGCTTGGGGTGCAAGGGGCCATTTTGAAGGGAGGCAGTGTCTGAGGCCTGCACTTATTTTGCCTACTTTTCATCCATTATGCCCAGGGGTAGTGAGTGTTGCATGGGCCTAGTCTTTCTGTGGGGTGTCTTCTTGAATTTAAACACCATTGAGGCCATGGATGGGCAGGGATTTTGCTGATTTTTGTGTTTTTTGTCGTTTTTTTGGGGGCTGCTGGTTGGGCAGTTTGCCCAGGGGTAGTGAGTGGTGCATGGGCCTAGTCTTTCTGTGGGGTGTCTTCTTGAATTTAAACACCATTGAGGCCATGGATGGGCTGGGATTGTGCTGAATATTGTGGTTTTTGTTGGTTTTTTGGGGCTGCTGGTGGGGCCCTTTGCCCAGGGGTGGTGAGTGTTGCATGGGGCTAGTCTTTCTGTGGGGTGTCTTCTTGAATTTAAACACCATTGAGGCTATGGATGGGCTGGGATTGTGCTGATTTTTTTGTGTTTTTTCGACTTTTTGGGGTGTATAACTGATGTTCCTCTGTCTTCCATTGCTTGTAGGTGCACAAGAGAACCACCAGTGCCAGGAAGAAGTCCTGCTGCGGTGTGTGCAGCACAACGTCACGTGTGGCCACAGACAACTCTGCAACGTGTGCAACTGCGGCCTGCTGTTTAGAGTGACATCTGAAGAAGATGGCCCCAAAAAAAGTTGCCCGTAGCTCCTCTAGCAAGAAAGTTGCCAGTAAGGAGCAGAAGAAGGAAGTGGCGCCACTTACCAAGGAGACTGGTGTGATGACGACCGCCACATTTTTTGGGATAAAAAAAAGTACGCCTGCAGCAGCAGTGGGATCTGCTGGGGACCAAGCTGGGAGCAGCACCTCCGCTCCATTGGGCTCAGTGCCACCACCACCACGCCAACTTAAGTCCAAGCCCTTGAGTGCTGCAGAGGCAGCCAGTATAGTTGTTCAATCACCATCGACCAGTGATGTTGGCTCATCGCAAGAAAGCAGCAGCAATGTCCCTTAATCAACACAGGTTGTTGTAGCTCATCTGACGAGTGTTGAACAACCACAGCTGCAACAACAATCACATGTGCAAGTAAAAGCCCAAGTACATGTGGAAGGAGAGGCGGCGCAAGGAGAGGAGCAAGCAGAGGTGCATGAAGGGGCACAACAAGTGGCCACAATAGTTGTTCCTCCAGAAGTAGGGGCACATCTGGAAATCGACAATCAAGCCGAGGTATCATTCGAGGAAGCCACTCCTCCTGATGATCATTCATTTTCTTCCACATCCCGAGCAAGGAAAAGATCAAGGGTGTTGGTGTCTACATCTTCTTCAAGCCTACCTCCTTCTGATGATATGGATCTTACTTGGGAACCAGCACCACTGCCGTCTGAGAGTGAGGTTGAGGAGGCACACCATGATCTGACAAAGGTACCTAAGCGTAAAAGGAAGGTCGTCGAAACTCTCATAGTTATGGAGTGTGATGACGCTCAACAAGAAGTGGCGTATACTCCTGCTGCTGAAGACTCTCACGACGACGACGCAGTCATCATCACTAACGTCACGGAAGCCCCAGCGGGCATGCAGCAAACAGACATTTTGACCCTAGCCCAACAAGCTGCTGTGCGTGATGATGAAGTCGACGAGGAGGCAATGGGAACACCACAATCATTGATGTTAACTAGTACACCACAACCTACCACTTCCATATTTCTTACTCGTCAGAAGGGACCTCCATCCACCTCGACCTCAATTAGTGGTGGTGAAAGTGCACAACGTAGTAAAGTTCAGCAATACACATCCTCCACTTCATCTGGCATTAGCAGCACGACCACCACCAGTATCGCCTCCTCAGGGCCCCACAGACATTTCAAGTCCGCAGTTTGGGACTTCTTTACTGTTTCACCAAGAAGGGAAAACATAGCCATTTGTAGCATTTGTAAGCTTGCAGTTAGTCGTGGTAAGCTTGGTAGCAACTATGGGACTGGAGGCCAGAGAGGTAATCTTGACAGAAAGCACACTGTCCAATGGTTGGCGCACCTAGAGGAGATCAAGAAAGCCCGAATTGCAAGTCGAGAAAACGTTGATGTTCCATCTGATGATGACGAGGAGGAAGAAGTGTCACACACTTCAACACCCAGTACCCCTGGGAGCCACACTAAGAGTGTGGGACAGAGTGAGACACCAATGCGAAAAAGTTCATCAGCGAGCGTAACTGGGTCAAAGAAGTCATCATCATCATCCCGTAAAATGGTCCAGGGCAACATTACAACAATGTTATTTTCAGACACGCCATATGACCGCAACCACCCAATGGTGCATCTGTATAACACTAAGCTGGCTAAAATGCTAGCGCTGGATCTTCTCCCTTTTTCTTTTGTAGAAGGGGTTGGTTTTCTCGAATTAGTGGCAGCGCTCTGTCCTAAATGGAAGGTTCCTAGCTGGTACTATTTTGCCCGAGTTGCGGTTCCAGCACTACATGAAGATGTGCTGGAGGTGATTGGGGCAGCTTTGCAGAAGAGTGCTGTTCACACTATACATCTGACAACAGACATGTGGACCAGTGGCGCAGGCACTGATTACATGTGCATCACTGCGTCTCTTTTTCAGGGGTTAAAGCAAAGCTAAACGCAGGTGCTGACCTGGACCAAGTTTTTAAAACTGCTCGGAAACATGCAACACTAGCCATGTTTGGCTTGGAGCTACGTCATACAGCAGAAAACATTTTGAATGAGTTCAACACAAAGGTCTTTCACTGGCTGTCTCCAAAAAAACGCGGGATTGGTTATGTTTCCACGGATAATGGCGCCAATGTAGTTAAGGCCTTGGAACTGGGTGACTATTTCAGAGTGCCGTGTTTGGCGCACTGTATAAACCTGGTTGTGAAAAAATTCTTGGATAAAGACAGTCCAGCATGCCAGTTAGTGGTCACCTGCCGAAAAATGTGCAACCATTTCAGCCATTCTTTTAAGGCCCGGAAGCATCTGAGGAGTCTGCTACATGAACGTCGAATGCCAGTGAAAGCACTCATCCAGGAAGTGCAAACACGTTGGAACTCAACCTTCTACATGCTTGAGCGTCTGTATGAGCAGTTTACGGTACTCGATCAGTATTTCTTAACAATGGGTACAGCTGTGAAGGAGGACCTGAGGTTAAATGCGGCGCAATGGGAGCTAGTTAAAAGCCTGACAGACAAGCTTCGTCCTTTTGAGGTCTTCACGCGTGCAGTCAGGCAGGGAGGACTGTAATTTGGGAAAAGCTATCCCATTGTTGCGCATGCTGGAGCACAAACTGAAGGCGGTGTCTTCAAAGTTTCAAAACGATGAAGAAAAGCAAGAAGCTTTTGTTTTGGCGGAGAAATTATTAGAGCGTCTACTTGGCGATGAACGTCTTCAAAAGATCCACTCAGAACAGCATTACATTTGTGCTACTATTCTGCATCCACGCTACAAAAAGGCGCTGGCAGGCTGTGCATTATTTCCTTTTGGTGATGAAGATGTTAAAAAGTACAAACGTTGGATAGCCTGGTCAGCCATCAGGTTTGAAAGAGAACGGAAGGAAATTGAAGGAAAAGGTAGTACATCAGCATCAGCAGGCCATCCCCAGTCAAAAGACTCCACTTCTGCACCTGTGGCTGTGGCAGAAGTGACCTCTCAGCCGTTAAACACACCGGCAACCGCATCATCTGCACCAGACACAACAGAAATATCGGGTGATGAAGAGGATTGGCTAGCTGAGATTGGTTATGGTTCTCAAAAGGTCCGAGCAAAAATTCTGCAAAGTGGAGGAACCGTGGAGAACTTTGAGTCGATGGTGCAGGACTATCTGAATGACTCAACAGAGGTCTATGTTAATGCTGACCCATTGGCGTATTGGCATGGGAAAAAAGAATTGTGGCCAGAGATCACCCGCCTGGCTATATATTACTTGTCTTGCCCACTCGCAAGCATGTCTTCTGAACGTGTTTTCAGTGCTGCTGGTGGCATTGCAACTTGCAAACGGACCTGCCTCTCGCCCAAAAATGTGGAGATATTGACAATGATCAAGATGAATGAGCACCTCATACCACCAGATTTCAAAGTACCACATCGCACGACTGAAGAAGACGAGGAGGACAGCAACTTAGATGAGGGAATTTCTTCTGTGTTAGGTGACACTGACCTACTCCTGCCTGAATTCGCAGAGTATGAGGATGAACTCTTCTTCCCTGACACCGAGGCCTGAAAATGAGCCAATTAATTCACAAATTTTCTTTTTCGTACTTATTCACTTTTATTCCTGTGTTTCTGTCTTTCTTTGTTTTGCACAAGTTAATATAATTAAAACTTTAACCACATTTTTGTACTTTTGCTTTTTGGCTGTTTGGGGGTCTTCTACTTGTTTTCGCCTGGGTTGACAGCTCTGGGGCCATTGCTGGGAAGGTCTAATACCGGATAAAACTGGTTTTAACAACATCCATGATGAAAAAGGTTTTGCATTTTCTGACTTTTCGCTCAATGTAGTGTTTTCGGGGGCCTGTTTGGGGGCCTTCCTGGTGTTCGTGGGTGGGTTTCGGTGTCTGGGAGCACTACTGGGTATGAATAGTTTAGATAGCAAGAGGTTTGAAGGAAATCCATGGAGGCAGAGGGGAGTTAGGGCCTAGCTGCAGAGCGCGTGCTGAGTGATTTTGCAAATTTTCAGAAAAGTGACTAAGTCCACATTTTTGTACTTTGGCTTTTTGGCTGTTTGGGGGTCTTCTACTTGTTTTCGCCTGGGTTGACGGCTCTGGGGCCATTGCTGGGAAGGTCTAATACCGGATAAAACTGGTTTTAACAACATCCATGATGAAAAAGGTTTTGCATTTTCTGACTTTTCGCTCAATGTAGTGTTTTCGGGGGCCTGTTTGGGGGCCTTCCTGGTGTTCGTGGGTGGGTTTCGGTGTCTGGGAGCACTACTGGGTATGAATAGTTTAGATAGCAAGAGGTTTGAAGGAAATCCATGGAGGCAGAGGGGAGTTAGGGCCTAGCTGCAGAGCGCGCGCTGAGTGATTTTGCAATGTTTCAGAAAAGTGACTAAGTCCACATTTTTGTACTTTTGCTTTTTGGCTGTTTGGGGGTCTTCTATTTGTTTTCGCCTGGGTTGACGGCTCTGGGGCCATTGCTGGGAAGATCTAATACCGGATAAAACTGGTTTTAACAACATCCATGAGGAAAAAGGTTTAGCATTTTCTGACTTTTCGCTCAATGTAACGTTTTCGGGGGCCTGTTTGGGGGCCTTCCTGGTGTTTGTGGGTGGGTTTCGGGGTCTGGGAGCACTACTGGGTATGGATAGTTTAGATAGCAAGAGGTTTGAAGGAAATCCATGGAGGCAGAGGGGAGTCAGGGCCTAGCTGCAGAGCGTGCGCTGAGTGATTTTGCAAATTTTCAGAAAAGTGACTAAGTCCACATTTTTGTACTTTTGCTTTTTGGCTGTTTGGGGGTCTTCTACTTGTTTTCGCCTGGGTTGACGGCTCTGGGGCCATTGCTGGGAAGGTCTAATACCGGATAAAACTGGTTTTAACAACATCCATGAGGAAAAAGGTTTTGGTACTTTTTGTAACTTAGGGTTCGTTAGGGTTAGCCCTAGCAGCAGGATTGCATGTGTTTCGGGGTGTTCTTGATTTTTGCAACTGAGTTCTGGGATTTTAGAGCACTCGTGGGAATGTGTAATTTTTGTTGCAAGCGACTTGCAGAAAATCCATGGTGGGAATGGGGGGATCACTTACTCTGTGAGAGGCACTTAGTGTTGAAAAGATGTAGCCATTTACACTTAAAGGAAGAAAATGACACAGACTTAAGTTTCAGGAAAACAAACTTACTGTTAAACCACCACCCACCAGACTCAAAAGCAGTAAAAAATAGGTATGGTCAGATAAAGTTTCAAAAAGTATATTTTTGTAGCCCTAACAAAATAATCTCCCGCAAGACCCTCCCTAACCCCAACGATTGTCCTTCAAAAGTCCCCAAAACAACCCAACTCCCAATTCCCACCCCCCAAAAGTCTCTAAAAAAGGGGCAAGGGACACTACACTACGGGAGGGTGCTATTGACTTTAGCGGCCAGGGCATCATACTCCTTGCGGAGGTTGGCATGGTCGAAGCGGAGGCCCTCCACCAAGTTCTTATAGGTATGCACCTCCTGCTCCAGGTAGGACACTCTGAGGCATAAGCGGCGCTGGCGTGCCTTGCAACTCCTTTGGGGGGCAGCTGGTGTCTTTGCTGCATGGCGGTTGGCTTTGGTAGCCCGGCTCCGTACCGCTGGAGCACTGCGCTGGCTGGCAGCCCATGGGGGCACGGAGGAGGATGCAGCTGTCCCAGTGGATGTTGTTGTTGTACCGGTAGACTGCGTGTCCTCCTCCTCCAGGGCCACCAGCCGCCGATATTCGGCGACAGTGGCATCCAGCCTCCGTTGCCGGGCCATTCGAGCCTGCTCCCTCCTTGATGGTCTGTTTGATTTGGAAGGAGCAACTATATGAAGAAAGAAAGACATAGTCTGTAACCAATGCTCCTTAAGATTAATAACACAAAATGATTGAGCAGAAAGTTGTGTCACAGTACAAGTAGCAAATTGAAAGCACAGTACATAACTATTGAGGACAGTATCTATCTAACCTCCCACTTCTTCATCCTTGCTCTAACATTAGTGGGAGTTTAAGGAACAAATTCTACGAGCACTATGGACTTCCATTACAGTCGACTATGACAGTACACCAGTAAGCATGGGCGGATTTTGCGGATTGGCAATCCGCGAACTTGCGTATTTACGGATTCGCAATCCGCGAAGATCCGCGAACTCTAGCGGATTTGCGGATTTTTCCGTTTTTTGTGTTGGCGCGTGTTCGCGCCGATTTTGGGACAAGTTCGCAATTGCGAACTTACTTTTCGGCTTGCAACGGCCGCGACTATGTTGTTTCTACGTCTGGTTTATCATCACAGGTTCACAGCACCCTCTGTTTCACCACTGCCACCCTCTGGGACACCCATGCCACCCTCTAGTACATCCTCACTGGCACCTATTAGGTTTATTTATCACTGTAGATTATGGTGGTTGAAAAAAGCAAGCACACCTGCCCTTCTTCAACTGCCATCAATTAATTTGTTTCATTAATGTGTCAGTAATTTTGAAAGTTCCAGTCTGGCTGGCACCTGCTTCCTTCCTTATCTGTAATTTGCTTTTTGTTGCAGTTAAATTTTTTTTTCACAGGACCTTTATGGTGCTATTCTATGAGCCTGCTGTTTGGGTCATAGCAGGGTCATAGAATAGTTGCAAACTCTGGAGGGGCCCATCAGGAAGCACTACCTTGAATGTTACTAATGTTAAGTTTGAACTTTTGCACCTGCTCATTGCTTTCATTTTAGCTAAAATCGTTTTTTCTGCAATTTCGCGCGTTTTTTGGGGCGCGAATCCGTGCGAGATCGATTTCGGAAGCCGCGAATACGTGCGAATACAAACTTGTTTTTCTTGCGACGTGTATGTTCGCGTGATCTTGCTCGTGTTCGCGAGGCGCTCCTAGCTATTCGTTTGCCAAGTTACCCTATCGGTCGTACACGGGCGCGGCCATCTTGTTGGCGTGACGTAATTCCGTTTCCGCCCGCTATGTGTAATCTCGCAAAGTGTGCTGCTCGCGAGTACAATTTCGCGCGTACTCGCAAGGAAAATCTCGCGCGAACTTACCCACGCGGTCGTGAACGGGCGCGGCCATCTTGTTTCTCATTCATTGCTATGGTTCTGGGCATGCTTTCTGTATCCTCTCTCAATCTCTGCCATCCTTTGCTTGTTTGAAGTTTTTTTGATCTAATTTTACTTATTATCTAACCCTCTATTTTTCTAGCTCTATATTTTTGTGTTTTCTGCAGCTTTTATTTACTTTTAAACTACTTTTTTAAACTCTTTTCTTTTCTTCTTCACTATTCTATTTCTTCTTTATCATTTAAGTTTATTTCTGCCCAGACCATGGTAAAGGGAGCCGGGAAGCACCCTGAGAAGGGGAAGGGTCCCGCACCCCGTGCCCGGCTCCCGTGCGGGCGTTTAAGGGGGGAGCAAGTGGTCCCGAGGGAGATCTTCAGCGCGGAGGAAGTGGCGGCACTGATCTTCCATGTCCAGCGCCGCCTCCCCAAGACGATCCTGGGAGGCGGCAAGATCGCGACCGGCTATGGCATCCGGGAGCGCCGCCAGCGGTGGGAGAAGGTGTGCCGGGCCATGTACAAGATCTCTGGGGTCCGGCGCACATATAACCAGGCCACCCACCGCTGGACCGATGTCATGGACCGGGAGCGGGACTTGCTGGACGCGCTCGGCGTAGAGGTCCCCGGGCTTGGTGAGTAGTAGTATTAGTACATTTACTACTCTGTTTTATCCTGCTCTGTTATTTGCAAATCTTTGTTCTTTACCAAGAGCAATAATGCTGCCGATTACATTGAGGTAAATTATATTTCAAAATCTTCTATGCATTTCATTTTCAGGTGCACTGCTCTCCTTCTCAGTAGCCTTGCTTGCTACTATGCTTCTTTGTTTTGTATGTTGTGTTCAGAAGCATTTCATTGGCCTGAGAAATTATGTATGAGTGTACTGTAAAGAAAAGAACTGCGTAATGCTAGACAGTAAGGGTCATATTTTCAATTACCGGCGCATCCCTGCAAAGTAGCAGGGATGCGGCAGTAATTGTGTGCCATGCCACCACCACCCATTGGCCCAAAACGTCACAGAAGCCTTACGCATCTGTGCCGTAAAGGCAGCGCATTGCTGGAGTTGCGTGCCAACGATGGCGCAGCTCCAGCAATGCTCTGGGGTACCCTATCTCCCCAATGCTGCATCAAGCCGTACGTCGGCTTCAAGCGCGCAGGGTTTGAGTCATGCATCATTGTCCTAAAAATGACTGATTGACATCTTGTAGATTTCCCTCAGCCACTTTTAGGATTCGTTCCTGCGCAGGTACGCCCTCCCTTGCGCCGGAACGCCCCCTGATGGCGCAGGGCTTTACAACGTGATGCATCGCCCATATGCCCATATGTGTTTTTTTTTTTAATATATACGCCGCACCAACACCATGGCGAGTCTTTTGTTCTGCCGCTGCGTCAGAAAAGGCACGCAACAATGGAGGAAAATCAGCCGCAACTTCCGCAAGGGACTTATAAATCAGCCCCAACAGACTGAAGTCCAGTGTCCTTCCTTTAGACAGTCACATGGCTATCAGAAGAAATAGTGGCGGTGGTGGCGGGTGGATTGATAGTTTGAGTATTCACTGATCTGCAAGCAGGATGGACTTTGTCTGTCACGTGTTGCGCACTACTGCCTGCAGTGCCAGGCCTAGGCAAACCTCTTTAGTAGTCTGTTTATTGAGTTACATAGGAACTTTCTAAGTCAACGTTCCGCAAATCAGGCAATACGAATAACGTAGTATACCACATGAGATAGATCCCGTGGAATAGTTGTCTATCTATTTGCTATTTTTCCAAAATATGTTGTTATTGTTCTTTTGAAATGTTTGATTTGGTTGAAAAATCTCATCCATGTTTTATGGTTTTTCTTTCTTTCATGTTGTACATCAGCTCCCCCCAAGGGCAAGAGGACACAGGAGGAGGGTGCTGAGGATGCAGGCCAGGATCGGGCAGGCGAGGGCTCCTTTGCTGGCCCCAGTAAGTTTACATTTTACTAAACAGTACCTATTTTTTCCTAGCGTTCCTCATTCGATTCTTTCTAAATCGTCTTTGATCTTCTTGTAGACTGGATATAAATTCTTATCCTGCCTCGAATATGACTCCCTGTGGTATTACTAGACTATTCTTATTAGTCTGTCTGTGTAGCTAACTAAGATTGGACATTTGGCAATTCCATTGGACTCCCATTATATTCAGCAATACCTCTATGCACTGTCTCCTTACTGACTAGATAGTGTGGCAGAGTCATTCAGCTCCCGAAGTCACCGATTATAGATCCCCAATGATCTCTAGATTATCGTACGCAGGACAAGAGAGTAGTACGGAGTCACAGCACAGTCAAGAAGTGTCAGAGGCACTCATGCTTGCAAAAATTCCAAAACCTTTAGCTCATCCACTCTAGTCTAGAGGAACAAAAACCACAGAGTCTATTTAAGTGTAAAAGCTTTATTAAAAGTAAACACATTTATTAAAATCTACTTTGTCATAAAACTATTTAACTGTAAACGGAAAAGTGGTTAGTGCTGACGATTAATTGGACACATTTCTTGTGGTCGAGCCGAACTCTCACCTACTTTGAACTTGATCCTGGTCGTGTTCTTAGGACTCAGGAGTCAAGCTTCTGTCTGTTAGGAGAAAAAGTGTTGCGTGTTAAAAATCAAAAGCAAGCATTCATCAGTTGTGCATAAAAGTGCAGCAAGACAACAGCCTTCCCTGGAAAATGGGACATTTTTACTATGGAGTAGACAGTCACAAATTATTACATTGTATTCTGTTTTTTTAACATTTCTCCTAGACCAAATATTATATAGTAGTGAGTGGTGTATTCTAACTTTCTTAAATGTACTTTGTAGGTGTAACATCTGGTGACGGGGCCAGCGCGGAGGTGGCTGTGTTGGACTTGGACTCGGAGGCCTCTGGGGAGGATGCGGCGTTAGAAGAGCTGGTGGCCGTTCCTGTGGGGGATCAAACGATGGTGGCGGAAACAGGTAAGCTATATATTCCTTACTTATTGAGATTGAAGACTGCATAGTGTGCTTTCTGCACGGGTGTATTACAATTACAAATCAACCAGGTAGTAGCCTCCTCGAAATGTACTTCGACTTAGCTGTGAAGTTTTTGGTGAGAAGAATCCCAATAAGTTCTTAGACGAACGTGATGGATGGGATGAACGAAAAGCGAAAGAAGGGTGTAAGTAAGTGGGACGCGAACTTGTATGATGGCTGGCAAAGAAGAACGATATGTGTTTGCTTGGACCCAGAGGTGGCTGGGAAGGAAAGAATATGGTATGGTGCATGGCTGGGTCAATGATGAAGCAAGGATGGGTGGAAGGACAGCAGCCTGGGTGGGTGAAACAGAAACTGTATGTGTGCGTATACTTTGAATGAATGGATGCCTGGAGCATGGTATTCTCTGACTCTTACATAGCAAATGTGTATCTAGAGAGAGTAGATGGTCGCCAGGTGAAGTAAGTGTTACCTTGAAGAGCATGTACCACCGCACCCGCACGTCCGTCCCAGTGCAGGGAAGGCAAGGAAAAGAAATTGTAAATGTGTCCAATACTACCATGAATAGTAGCAGTACTTTGTATTGCGTTTGCATTCACAGCATATATCTGGTTATTACGGTGGACACTCCGTACCTCTCTTAATAACTTTAGTTTACTTGTAGTACGTCATTCATGTGTGGGTGTATCACTGTGTTCACTCAATATTAAGCAAAGCACCTAAAGTCATCTCATCTGTCATTAAATACGTCCCATGTGAAGTGATAGATAATCAAATTAGTTAGCTTCTTCAGTTTCCTTTTCTAGTACTCATTTGCACTGTAGGGTGAAAGGTAAATTAATTAAGCAGTAGCCCTTGTAACAGAGTATTCTCAGTGCCAGCCGTAATAGAAAAGTAATAGCTTCACCACCTGCATGTACTGGACCGGTACAGTAACGCAAGTCTGTCTCCATCATCATGGTGTGCAACTTTTTTTCTCGGGTGCAACTTCACTGTGCTGTGTCCATGTCATTCTGCCGGCTTGCATAAGATAACGTACCCATTTCCCTAAACAAGAGAGAAGAAGAAGAATAAGACTGGGGTACTGTCATAGTCGACTGTAATGGAAGTCCATAGTGGTTGTAGAATTAGTTCATTAAACTACCACTACTGTTAGAGCAAGGATGCAGAAGTGGGAGGTTACATAGATACTGTCCTCAATAGTTATGTACTGTGCTTTCAATTTGCTACTTGTACTCTGTGACCCAACTTTCGGCTCAATCACTTTGTGTTATTAATAAGGAGCATTGGTTACAGACTATGTCTTTCTTTCTTCATATAGTTGCTCCTTCCAAATCATCAACAAGGAGGGAGCAGGCTAGATTGGCCCGGCAACGGAGGCTGGAGGCCACAGTCGCCGAGTATCGGCGGCTGGTGGCCCTGGAGGAGGAGGAGGACACGCAGTCGAGCGGGGCAACATCTTCGACTGTGACCACTGCATCCTCCTCCGTGACTAAACCAGCGGGACCGAGCCGGGCTAAGAAAGCCGACCGCCACCGCCAAGCACCCGAAATACCAGCTGCCCCCCACAGGAGCTGCAAGGAACGCCAACGCCGCCTACGAGTCCGCATGTCCAACCTGGAGCAGGAGGTCCTGAGGTATAAGACCTTGGTTAAGGGCCTCCGCTCCGAGCTTGCCACCCTCCGCAAGGAGTATGATGCCCATGCCGCATCATGCACCAGCACCAGCACCCTCCAGTAGTGGAGTGTCCCTTGCCCTTTTTTTATAGACTTTTGGGGGGTGGGATTTGGGAGTTGGGATCGTTTTGGGACGTTTCAGAGACAATCGTTGGGGTTAGGGTGGGTGAGGGAGATTATTTTGTTAGGGATAAATAAATATATTTTTCAACTTTATCTGACCATACCTGTTTTTTACTGCTTTTCAGTCTGGTGGGTGGGGGGCGGGGGGTGTAACAGTAACTTTGTTTTCCTGAACAGTCGTAGGACTTTAGTAGTACAACCGTCAATCTCTTGTCTACTCCGAAATAATACTCCATTATACTACCTCCCACCAAACGCTTATCTTACCTGTAATTTGTGTTAGAAATTAGGGCTAGGACCAGGGCTGGCTCCAGGTGAAATGGGGATTAACGTTGTCATTCCTGGGCGGGTGACATTTCCTCATTGCGGTGTTACTAGTGGTGTGACACAGTGGCAGTTGCATGCCTATGGAAAAAAAGAAAACGAAACCTTGTTTGTACTCCTTACTGTAGCATTACAACGGTTACGGTACGATCGAGAAAATAGCAGGTGACAGTACACTAGAACAGTGCCATAATGTAGCCTAACAAATGGTAAAGTATTGCAAGTATAACTAGTACTTGCGTTGAATTTATTTGACATTGGCTACTACTACTAGAAGATATAGTACTGAAGCTGAGTAAGTCTAGAAGATATCCTCGTATTCCTTCACCAGCCTGTTGCTGCTATCACCTTATCCTCCCCAGCAAGTGTGTGGAATTATTGATGTCATTTTAGTCAGACATCAAGCAAAACAACACAGCCCGGGGGAAGAGGGTTAGGGTTTGTAAAATGGATGGGAATGGGGGTTTCTTTTTGGGTAGGTTTTGTTGAGAGAAGAAAAAAAAAGCAGAGCATGGACAAACAATAATTGAAGATACAGAGTTTACAGACAATCTTTGGTTACAAACTAAAGGTAAGCACATGCAGTCACACTCATAGAATAAAAGACAACAATGGATACTGTATCTGTATTGCGTATGTTGTTGGAGTTGTCCTGTTGAAATTGGTAAGTAAGTTGCATGCAGCAAACAATTCCTCTTATTGGCGGCACTCCTCCATTCCAGCTGACGCTTCGTCCATCAATGTGGTGGTGACCACTGACAGAAGAGACACCCTGTCCACTGCCTGCCTGGCGGATGTTGACTGAAACCCGGCCTGTAATTATTGAACGGAAAACAGGAAGTGCTATTACAATACCACTGATAAATAAATAAAAGGTATGTACGCTGTGTGGTTCAAAAAGTGACACTTTGATTTCCCTAATAGACAGTACAATATTTTTGAAATTGCGTGCTCTGTCTGAGTCACCTTTTTAAGGATCAATAAGTATGGCCAAAATATTATAGCGGATCTTTCCCCTCAAGGTGGGTGTACTACTGTGTTTTAGAACAAAATTTGACCTTCCCAGCAATGCTCCCACCAAGACCCTTACTAAAGCCAGTCGCAAAAATGTAGAAGAACCCAATCATATCTCCAAAAACGATGCCTAGCAGAAAAATGGTTACAAAACGTACTTTGAAAGTAACAGTAGACCCAAATACAGACCGTGGATTGTATTCAAACCACTTGCCTGCAAGCAAAAGTATCCATAGCCAGCATCGCTCCAACAGTGCTCTACAACAACAGAACCGCGTTGCAATAGAACCCCCCTAAACACATGCAATCCTGCTGCTAGGGCTAACCCTAACGAACCCTAACTTACAAAAAGTGCCAAAACTGGTGTTTCCTTATGGATTTTGTCCAACAAACTTCTAGCCGGTATTAGACCTTCCCAGGAATGCCCCAGGCAAGACCCGCCAACCCACCCGCAAAAAAACACCCGACACAACACCACCAAACAGCGAAAAAGCTAAATCTCATACTTACAATGTCTCTCGGCCTTCGGTCCAAACGCGGCGCTGTGCAGCTAGGTCGTCGTCATCATCATCAATCATCATAACTCCTGTTTTCCACCACGGATTTCCTGAAAAGCAAATGCAATCAAGATTAGACTGTCGCAGCAGTGCTTCGACAGAGACCCCGGCCGCAACCCACCCACGAACAGCAGGAAGCCCCCCAAAACGCTACATTGAGCAAGATGTCTGAAGAAATGGCAAAAAAAAGGCTGTTCCTTATGGATTTTGTCCAAAACACTTGTATCCGGTATTAGACCTTCCCAGGAATGCCCCAGGCAAGACCCGCCGGCGCCAACCCACCCGCAAAAAAACACCCGACACAACACCACCAAACAGCGAAAAAACTAAATCTCATACTTACAATGTCTCTCGGCCTTCGGTCCAAACGCGGCGCTGTGCAGCTAGGTCGTCATCATCATCAATCATCATAACTCCTGTTTTCCACCGCGGATTTCCTGAAAAGCAAATGCAATCAAGATTAGACTGTCGCAGCAGTGCTTCGACAGAGACCCCGGACGCAACCCACCCACGAACAGCAGGAAGCCCCCCAAAACGCTACATTGAGCAAGATGTCAGAAGAAATAGCAAAAAAAAGGCTGTTCCTTACGGATTTTGTCCAAAACACTTCTATCCGGTATTAGACCTTCCCAGGAATGCCCCAGGCAAGACCCGCCAACCCACCCGCAAAAAAACACCCGACAACACCCCCAAACAGCGAAAAAGCTAAATCTCATACTTACAATATCTCTCGGCCTTCGTTCCAAATGCGGCGCTGTTCAGCTAGGTCATCATCATCAATCATCATAACTCCTGTTTTCCACCACGGATTTCCTGAAAAGCAAATGCAATCAAGATTAGACTGTCGCAGCAGTGCTTCGACAGACACCAAAAATTACACACAAACCCCCGGAACCCCGCCAAAGAGCACCTCAAAGGCAAGCAAGTCAGCAAAAACGGCAAGAAATTTCCACCTCATATTTGGTCCAAAACACTTTTGTCCATTATTAGAGCTTCACAGCAATGGGCCCAAAACCGTCAACTCACCCGCAAAGAAGTACAACACCCCCACAAGTGCTGAGTCTTTCTTCATTGTGCGTAATCCAGCACTCTGCTTGGAGGGAAATCGCAGTCTGGAGGAGGAGGATAGAGGAGCATGTTCTTCAGAACTTGTGAACCTGAGGAATGTAGACTGCGGCACCTTCAAATCAATAAGCAAACAAGTGAAGACAGTTCTGATGATGGTCTTGTTTTTGGGATTAGGTGATTAAAGTTTGAATTAAATTAACTGTGCAAAACAAAGAAAGAGAGACACAAAGCACACAGGAATAAAAGTGAATAAGGACGAAAAAGAAAGTTCTTGATTGATTGTCTCATTTTCAGGGCTCGTTGTCAGGGAATAAGAACAAGATTTCGTCATCATACTCTGCGAATTCAGGCTGGATGAGGTCAGTGGCACCGAACAGAGAAAAAATCCCCTCATCTACGTTGCTGTCCTCCTCGTCTTCATGTGGCGTGCTTTCTCGCACTTTGTAATCTGGTGGTATGAGGTGCTGATTCATCTTGATCATTGTCAGCCGCTCCACATTTTTGGGCGATAGGCGGCTCCGTTTGGGAGTTACAATGCCACCAGCAGCACTGAAAACACGTTCAGAAGACACACTTGCGAGTGGGCAAGACAAATAGTTTATAGCCAGGTTGTAGAGCTGTGGCCACAATTGTTTTTTGCCATGCCAATACTGCAATGGCTCCTCATTAAGAAAGACCACTGTTGAGTCATTCAGATAGTCCTGCACCATCGACTCAAGGTCATCAACTGTTCCTCCACTTTGCTTACTTTTTGCTGTGCCTGTGAAATTTTTTCGAGAACCATACCCCATCAAACTTAGCCAATCCTCCTCCCCAGCCACTGTTAGTGTTGTCATTGTGTGTGGTGCAGATGATCCAGTTGCCGGTGTCTTTAACGGCTGAGAGGTCACTTGTGCCCCAGCCACAGGTGCAGAAGTGGATTCTTGTGACTGCGGATGGCCTGCTGATGCTGATGCTGATGTACTGGCTTCTCCTTCAATAACCTGCCGTTCTTTTTCAAACCTCTTGGCTGACCAGGCTAACCAATGTTTGTACTTTTGAACATCTGCATCAGCGAAAGGAAAGAATGCGTTGTCTGCCAGCGCCTTTTTGTAGCGTGGATCCAGAATAGTAGCACAAATGTAATGCTGATCTGAGTTGATGTTTTTAAGACGTTCATCACCACGTAGGCGATGTAATAATTTCTCAGACAAAATGAAATGTTTTTTTTTTTTTTCATCTTTTTCAAACTCAGAAGAAACCGCCATCAGTTGGTGCTCCAGTATGCACAACAATGGGATAGCTTTTCCCAAATTACAGTCCTCCTGGCTGACTGCACGCGTGAAGAACTCAAAAGGACGAAGCATGTCTGTCAGGCTTTTAACTATGGCCCATTGCGCCTTACTCATCCGCAGGTCCTCCTTCTGAGATGTAGCCTCTGTCAAGAAATAGTGATCGAGTACCGTATACTGCTCATGCAGACGCTCAAGCATGTAGAAGGTTGAGTTCCAACGTGTTGCCACCTCCTGGATGAGTGCTTTCACTGGCATTCCACGTTGAAGTAGCAGTCTCCGCAGATGCTTCCGGGCCTTAAAAGAATGGCTGAAATGGTTGCACATTTTGCGGCAGGTGGCCATTACCTCGAACGCTGGACTCTCTTTATCACTCAAGAATTTTTGAACTACCAGGTTGATACAGTGCGCCAAACACGGCACTCTAACATGGTCACCCTGTAACATGGCCTTAACTACATTGGCGCCATTATCCGTGGAAACATAACCAATCTTGCGTTTTAGGGGGGATAGCATTGTCAATACCTTTTTGTTAAACTCTTCCAAAAGGTTTTCTGCTGTGTGACTTTTCTCCAAGCCAAACATGGCTAGTGTTGCATGTTTCCGAGCAGCTTTGAAAACTTGGTCCGGGTCAACACCTGCGTTTAGCTTTGCTATAACACCTGAAAAAGAGACCCAGTGTGCAGTGATGCACATGTAATCATCGCCTGGGCCACTGGTCCACATGTCTGTTGTCAGATGTATTGTGTGAACAGCACTCTTCTGCAAAGCTGCCCCAATCGCCTGCAGCACATCTTCATGTAGTGCTGGAACCGCAACTCTGGCAAAATAGAACCGGCTCGGAACCTTCCATTTAGGGCAGAGCGTTGCAACTAATTCAAGAAAACCTACCGCTTCTACAAAAGAAAAAGGTAGAAGGTCCACAGCTAGCATTTTAGCCAGCTTAGTGTTATACAGACGCGTCAGTGGGTGGTTGCGTTCATATGGCACCTCTGAAGTAAGCATTGTTCTAATGTTGCCCTGGACCAAGCATTTACGGGCTGATAATGACTTCGTTGACCCAATTTTGCTCGCTGGTGAACTTTTGTGCGTTGGTGTCTCACTCGCTCCAACACTCTTAGTGTGCCTCACATTGGGTGTGCTGCTGAGAGGGGTACTGGGTGTAAGGGAAGTGTTTGACACGTCTTCTTCCTGCTCGTCAACATCAGATGAAACATCAACGTTTCCTTGATTTTGGCCTTTCTTGATCGCAGCTAGGTGCGCAAACCATTGGACAGCGTGCTTTCTGTCAAGATGACCACTCTGGCCGCCGGTACCATAGTTGCTACCTGGCTTACCACGACTAACTGCAAGCTTACAAAGGGTACAAATGGCAAACTTTGGATTTTTGGGACAAACAGTAAAGAAGTCCCAAACTGGGGACTTGAAGTGTCTGTGGGACCTGGAGGAGGCGGCGATACTGGTGGTGGTGGTCATGAAGCTAATGCCAGATGAAGTGGAGGATCTGGATTGGCCAACTTTTGTACGTTTTCCACTTTCACCGCCACTAATTAAGGTCGAGGTTGACGCAGGTCTCTTCTTGCCAGAAAGAAATATGGAAGCGGGACGAGTTGGTGTACTACTTAACTCCAATGATTGTGGTGTTTCCACTGCCTCCTCATCGACAACATCATCATCATCATCATCACGCGCAGCAGCTCTTCGGGCTAGGGTCAAAATGTCTGTTTGCTGCATGCCCGCTGGGGCTGCAGTGACCTTTATGATGACTGGGTCGTCGTTGGCAGAGTCTTCATCAGCAGCAGTATCCGCCACTTCTTGTTGAGCCTCATCACACTCCATAAGTCTGAGACTTTGGACGAGCTTCCTTTTACGCTTAAGTACCTTTGTTGGATCATGGTGTGCCTCACTCTCAGACGGCTGTGGTGCTGGTTCCCAAGTTTGATCCGTATCATCAGAAGGAGGTGTGCTTGAAGAGGATGTAGACACCACCCTTGATCTCTTCCTTGCTAGGGTTGTGGAAGACAATGAAGGATCATCAGGAGGAGTGGCTTCCTCAAATGATACCTCGCCTTGATTGTCGATTTCCTGATGTGCCCCTACTTCGGGAGGAACAACTATTGTGGGCACTTGTTGTGACCCTCCATGCACCTCTGCATGCGCATCTCCTTGCGCTGCCTCTCCTTCCACATGTACTTGGGCTTGTACTTGCACATGTGATTGTTGTTGCCGCTGTGGTTGTTCAACACTCGTCAGATGAGCTACAACAACCTGTGTTGATTGAGGGACATTGCTGCTGCTTTCTTGCGATGAGCCAACATCACTGGTCGATGGTGATTGAAGAAGTATACTGGCTGCCTCTGCAGCACTCAAGGGCTTGGACTTAAGTTGGCGTGGTGGTGGTGGTGGCACTGAGCCCAATGGAGCGGGGGTGCTGCTGCCAGCTTGGTCCCCAGCAGATCCCGCTGCAGCTGCTGCAGGCATACTTTTTTTTTTACTCACAAAAAAAGGGGCGGGCGGCACACCAGTGTCCTTGGTAACTTGCTTCTTCTGCTCCTTACTGGCACCTTTCTTGCTAGAGGAGCTACGGGTTACTTTTTTTGGGGCCATCTTCTTCAGAGCAGGTCAGCAGGCAGCAGTTGCACGAGTTGCAGAGGGTTCTGTGTCCAGACGTGACGCCGCGTGACGTTATGCTGCACACACCGCTGCAGGACTTCTTCCTGGCACTGGTGGTTCTATTGAGTCTTCTTGTGCACCTAAAAGCAATGGAAGACAGAGGAACATCAGTTCAGTTATACACCCCAAAAAATCGACAAAACACAGAAAAATGAGCACAATCCCATGCCATCCATGATGTTTACATTGAAGACACCCCACAGAAAGACTAGGGACATGCAAGTATGCAACACTCACTACCCCTGGGCATAAGGGATGAAAAGTAGGCAAAATAAGTGCAGGCCTCAGACACTGCCTCTCCTCAAAATGGCCCCCTTACACCCCAAGCACATGTTGCCTGTACCAGCCAGCACTCAAGATGGCCACCACCACCACCCACATGGCCAGTCCACATCAACAGTACACCCCCAAAAAACAGAAAAACAGCCAGAAATCACCACAATCCAATGCCATCCATGATGTTTACATCAAAGAGAGTGAGACAACACCACAGGCACACTCAGTCCATGCACCACCACCACCCCTGGGCAAGCAAAAGGCCACACCAGCAGCCCCCCAAAAACGACAAAAAACAATAAAATAAGCACAATCCCAGCCCATCCATGGCCTCAATTATGTTTAAATTCAAGAAGACATCCCACAGAAAGACTAGGCCCATGCAACACTCACCACCCCTGGGCAAAGGGCCACACCAGCAGGCCCAAAAAAACGACAAAAACCAATAAAATCTGCACAATCCCAGCCCATCCATGGCCTCAATGGTGTTTAAATTCAAGAAGACACCCCACAGAAAGACTAGGCCCATGCAACACTCACCACCCCTGGGCAAAGGGCCACACCAGCAGGCCCAAAAAAACGACAAAAAACAATAAAATCTGCACAATCCCAGCCCATCCATGGCCTCAATGGTGTTTAAATTCAAGAAGACACCCCTCAGAAACACTAGGCCCATGCAACACTCACTACCCCTGGGCATAAGGGATGAAAAGTAGGCAAAATAAGTGCAGGCCTCAGACACTGCCTCTCCTCAAAATGGCCCCCTTACACCCCAAGCACATGTTGCCTGTACCAGCCAGCACTCAAGATGGCCACCACCACCACCCACATGGCCAGTCCACATCAACAGTACACCCCCAAAAAACAGAAAAACAGCCAGAAATCACCACAATCCAATGCCATCCATGATGTTTACATCAAAGAGAGTGAGACCACACCACAGGCACACTCAGTCCATGCACCCCACCCCTGGGCAAGCAAAAGGCCACACCAGCAGCCCCCCAAAAACGACAAAAAACAATAAAATAAGCACAATCCCAACCCATCCATGGCCTCAATTATGTTTAAATTCAAGAAGACACCCCACAGAAAGACTAGGCCCATGCAACACTCACCACCCCTGGGCAAAGGGCCACACCAGCAGGCCCAGAAAAACGACTAAAAACAATAAAATCTGCACAATCCCAGCCCATCCATGGCCTCAATGGTGTTTAAATTCAAGAAGACACCCCTCAGAAACACTAGGCCCATGCAACACTCACTACCCCTGGGCATAAGGGATGAAAAGTAGGCAAAATAAGTGCAGGCCTCAGACACTGCCTCTCCTCAAAATGGCCCCCTTACACCCCAAGCACATGTTGCCTGTACCAGCCAGCACTCAAGATGGCCACCACCACCACCCACATGGCCAGTCCACATCAACAGTACACCCCCAAAAAACAGAAAAACAGCCAGAAATCACCACAATCCAATGCCATCCATGATGTTTACATCAAAGAGAGTGAGACCACACCACAGGCACACTCAGTCCATGCACCACCACCACCCCTGGGCAAGCAAAAGGCCACACCAGCAGCCCCCCAAAAACGACAAAAAACAATAAAATAAGCACAATCCCAGCCCATCCATGGCCTCAATTATGTTTAAATTCAAGAAGACACCCCACAGAAAGACTAGGCCCATGCAACACTCACCACCCCTGGGCAAAGGGCCACACCAGCAGGCCCAAAAAAACGACAAAAAACAATAAAATCTGCACAATCCCAGCCCATCCATGGCCTCAATGGTGTTTAAATTCAAGAAGACACCCCACAGAAAGACTAGGCCCATGCAACACTCACTACCCCTGGGCATAAGGGATGAAAAGTAGGCAAAATAAGTGCAGGCCTCAGACACTGCCTCTCCTCAAAATGGCCCCCTTACACCCCAAGCACATGTTGCCTGTACCAGCCAGCACTCAAGATGGCCACCACCACCACCCACATGGCCAGACCACATCAACAGTACACCCCCAAAAAACAGAAAAACAGCCAGAAATCACCACAATCCAATGCCATCCATGATGTTTACATCAAAGAGAGTGAGACAACACCACAGGCACACTCAGTCCATGCACCACCACCACCCCTGGGCAAGCAAAAGGCCACACCAGCAGCCCCCCAAAAACGACAAAAAACAATAAAATAAGCACAATCCCAGCCCATCCATGGCCTCAATTATGTTTAAATTCAAGAAGACACCCCACAGAAAGACTAGGCCCATGCAACACTCACCACCCCTGGGCAAAGGGCCACACCAGCAGGCCCAAAAAAACGACAAAAAACAATAAAATCTGCACAATCCCAGCCCATCCATGGCCTCAATGGTGTTTAAATTCAACAAAACAGTTGTATCATGCACCCATAACCAACCCTGGTCCTACTGGATACTGTGGCTACCCACAATATAATTTATTTAATTTTCTGAAAAAGTTCCAAAATTGTACTTGCAGCAACTGTAATGCCCCAAACAAACTTACTTGTGAAAGTTGATTTCTAATCCAAAAGTGATCCAAAGACAGTCAAAAAGGCCTCAAATCCAAATATCCAGCAGCACCCACAAAAAGTAATCCTTCCAGCTCCAGATCCAAATGAAAGTGACCAGGAGATGGACAAAGCACTGGGAGGAGCCTGCTGGACAGGAACAGGAAGTTGGAGACTGTGGGGCACTTCCTTCCTCCCCCCCCCCCCAAAATGGACTCCTTGCAAAAAAAAGGCCATGCAAATGTCAACCTGAGGAGTGATTCTGATAAAAATCATAATTTTCTGAAGGTTTATCCTGTTTGCTGGTGATTTTCTTGTGCGAAATTGCAAAATCTCTATTTCGCAAGTGCGAGATTGTTCCTTTCCGCCGCAACTACGTGTTCGCAATTGCGAACTCTCGCGAGGTGTGCTGTGCAAGGTGGCAAGCCGCGAATACGTATTCGCGGGCGACAAACTCCCGCGGGAACACGCAGCAAGATCTAAAATGGCGCGTCACTCGCAAAGAAAAACAACTCGGCAAACGCTAAAATGACGGAAAGTGAACGCCGTGCACCACGCCGCGCGCCGCAACCAAGCAAAAAATCCGCCGCGAGCGGATTCACGGATTTTCGACAAATTCGCGAGCGTTCGCGGATTGCGGATTTGCCGAAAATCCGAAAAATCCGCGAGCGGAGCGGATTTTACGCCCATGCTTATACACCAGTCTTATTCTTCTTCTTCTCTCTTGTTTAGGAAAATTGGTACGTTATCTTATGCAAGCCGGCATAATGCCAGCGCAGTGAACTTGCACCCGAGAGAAACAGACGCACACCTTGATGAGTGAGACAAACTTGCGTTACTGTACCGGTCCAGTACATGCAGGTGGTGAAGCTCTTACTTTTCTATGACGGGTGGCACTAAGAATAATCCGTTAAAAGGGCTACTGCTTAATTAATTTAGCTTTCACCCTACAGTGCAAATGAGTACTAGAAAAGGAAAATGAAGAAGCTAAATCATTTGATTATCTATCACTTCACATGGGATGTATTTGATGACATATGGGATGACTTTAGGTGCTTTGCTTATTATTGAGTGAACAGTGATACACCCACACATGAATGACGTACTACTACAAAACTAAAGTTATTAAGAGAGGTAGGGAGTGTCCACCGTAATAACCGGATATATGCTGTGCTTGCAGTTGCAATACAAACTACTGCTACTATTCATGGTAGTATTTGGACAAAATTACAACTTCTTTTCCTTGCCTTTCCTACACTGGAACGGACGTGCGGGTGCGGTGTTACATGCTCTTCAAGGTAACACTTAGTTCATCCAGTGACCGTCTACTCTCTCTAGATACACATATGCTATCTAAGAGTCGGATAATACCATGATCCAGGTATCAATTTATTCAAAGTATATGCACACATACAGTTTCTGTTTCACCCACCCAGGCTGTTCTCCTTCCACCCATCCTTGCTTCATCATTCACCCAGCCATGCACCATACCATATTCTTTCCTTCCCAGCCACCTCGGGGACCAAGCAAACACATATCATTCTTCTTTGCCAGCCATCATTAAATTGCTCGTCCTTCCACACTTACTTACACCCTTCTTTCGCTTTTCGTTCATCCCATCCATCAAGTTCATCTCAGATCTTATTGGGATTCTTCTCGCCAAAAACTTCACAGCTAAGTCGAAGTACATTTAGAGGAGGCTACTACCTGGTTGATTTATAATACACCCATGCAGAAAGCACACTATGCAGTCTTCAATCTCAATAAGTAAGGAATATATAGCTTACCTCTGCCCGCCACCACCGTGCGAACCCTCACAGGCACGTCCGGCACTTGCACTGCCTCCTCCCCAGAGTTGTCCCCCTCGTCCAATACCACCACCTCCGCGCTGGCCCCGCCACCAGATGTTACACCTACAAAGTACATTTAAGAATGTTAGAATACACCACTCACTACTATATAATATTTGGTCTAGGAGGAATAAAAAAATGTGAAAAAAACTGAATACAATGTAATAATTTGTGACTGTCTACTCTAAAGTAAAAATGTCCCTTTTTCCAGGGAAGGCTGTTGTCTTGCTGCACTTTTTGGCACAACTGATGAATGTCTGCTTTTTATTTTTAATACGCACCACTTTTTCTCCTAACAGAAGCTTGAATTCTAAGAACACGAGCAGGGTCAAGTTCAAACCAGGTGAGAGCTCAGCTCGACCACAAGAAACGTGTCCAATTAATCGTTAGCACTAAGCACTTTTCCATTTTCAGTTAAACGTTTAGTTTTATGACAAAGTTGATTTTAATAAATGTGTTTACTTTTAATAAAGCTTTTAAACTTAAATAGAATCTGTGGTTTTTGGTCCTCCAGACTAGAGTGGATGAGCTAAAGGTTTTGGAATTTTTGCAAGCATGAGTGCCTCTGACACTTCTTGACTCTGACTCCGTACTCTTGTCCTGCGTTGGATAATCTAATCATCATTGGGGATCAATCATCGGTGACTTTGGGAGCTAAATGACTCTGCCACACTATCTAGTCAGTAAGGAGATTGGGGGTTCAACTTCAAAGTCTGTTATCACTGAGGTATGTGGAAAGTCTAACAGCACCTATTATAATTGATAAGCTAGCTAAGCAATGCATTATTTAGTGTCCATAGTTCTGTTTGTGCAGATTTGTCCCTGCAACAGTAGTAGAATGGATTGTCCTACTATCGAAACCAAAAGTAAAGTAGTATCTTATTCTTTCTTGGTGGTTATTCACCTTTTTATTGTTGGCAATTGTCAAAGCATAAACATTTAGAAGACTTGAAAAGACATTATGGACAATCCCAGAGGACTGCACTCAGTGCATAGAGGTATTGCTGACTAGAATGGGAGTCCAATGGAATTGCCAAATGTGCAATCTTAGTTAGCTACACAGACAGACTAATAAGAATAATCTAGTAATACCACAGGAAGTGATAGTCGAGGCAGGATAAGAATTTAGATCCAGTCTACAAGAAGATCAAAGACGATTTAGAAAAAATCGAATGAGGAACGCTAGGAAAAAATAGGTACTCTATATTAAAATTAAAACTTACTGGGGCCAGCAAAGGAGCCCTCGACTGCCCGATCCTGGCCTGCATCCTGAACAGCACCCTCCTCCTCATCCTGTGTCCTCTTGCCCTTGGGGGGAGCTGATGTACAACATGAAAGAAAGAAAGACCAGAAAACATGGATGATAATAACAAAATATTTTGGCGAAATAGCAAATAGATAGACAACTATTCCACGGGATATATTGACCGATCTCATGTGGTATACTACGTTATTAGTATTGCTTGATTTGCGGACCGTTGACTTTGAAAGTTCCTATGTAACTCCCTAAACAGACTACCGTATTTTCCGGCGTATAAGACGACTTTTTAACCCCTTAACATTTTCTGGAAAGTCGGGGGTCGTCTTATACGCCGGGTAAAAAATTTTATGGTATGTTTTCATGCGCTTTTTCATAGCAAGGACTTCACTCGAAGGTGTCAGACCGCTTCACAATAGGAAATAACAAGAAACAACACACCTTATGTTAAAAAATACAGCCACCGGCCCTGGCAACGTCCACACCCAGCCCCCGCGCCATGAATTGTGCAAGTATCGAAAGCGAGCGTTTTTTTTTCATAGCGAGGACTTCACTCGAAGGTGTCAGACCGCTTCACAATAGGAAATAACAAGAAACAACACACCTTATGTTAAAAAATACAGCCACCGGCCCTGGCAACGTCCACACCCAGCCCCCGCGCCATGAATTGTGCAAGTATCGAAAGCGAGCGTTTTTTTTTCATAGCGGATGACTTCACTCGAAGGTGTCAGACCGCTTCACAATAGGAAATAACAAGAAACAACATACCTTATGTTAAAAAATACAGCCACCGGCCCTGGCAACGTCCACACCCAGGCCCCGCGCCATGAAGTATCGAAAGCGAGCGTTTTTTTCATAGCAAGGACTTCACTCGAAGGTGTCAAACCGCTTCACAAGCGAGCAAATGGCGCCATGAGTCTTACCTCGACTGCCGCTGCTGCTGTACACGCGCCTCCAACCGCTTGCACATCCCCAGGCAGACGAGGCAGCAGGACGAGGCAGCAGGACGTCCGAAATACGGTATATGGTAACGGGCAGCCAGCGCCGAAGATGGCAGCGCCCGGTGTGTTGACACGTTTGGCACGTTTGGCACGTTTTGGCACGCGCCCCTCTCTCCTTGACATGGGCGTGGGCATAGAAAGGGGACTGTAGAATGTTCCCGAATGTTACCGAAGGCAGTAGAGCACTTGCCTGCGCTGGAAGTGGGGGTCGTCTTATACGGCGAGTATAGCACAAAACCTAAATTTTTTCAGGCAAAGTAGGGGGTCGTCTTATACGCCGGGTCGTCTTATACGCCGGAAAATACGGTACTAAAAAGGTTTGCCTAGGCCTGGCAGGCAGCAGTCCGCAGCACGCGAAGTGACAGACAAAGTCCATTGTGCTTGCAGATCAGTGAATACTCAAACTATCAATCCACCGACCACCACCACTATTTCTTCTTACAGCCATGTGTCTAAAGGAAGGACTGGACTTGAGTCTGTAGGGGCTGATTTAGAAGCCCCTTGCGGCTCTTTTGCTCCATTGTTGCATGACTTTTGTGACGCAGCGGCAGAACAAAAGAGGCGCCATGGTACGGCGTATATTAACAAAGTGACGCATATGGGAGATGCATCACGTTGTAAAGCCCTGCGCCATCAGGGGGCGTTCCGGCGCAAGGGACGGCGTTCCTGCGCAGGAACGAATCCTAAAAGTGGCTGAGGGAAATCTACAAGATGTCAATCAGTCACTTTTAGGACAATGATGCTTAACTCAAACCCTGCGCCTGCTTGAAGCCGACGTACGGCTTGATGAGCATTGGGGAGATAGGGCACCCCAGAGCATTGCTGGAGCTGCGCCATCGTTGGCACGCAACTCCAGCAATGCGCCGCCTTTACGGCACAGATGCGTAAGGCTTCTGTGACGTTTTGGGCCCATGGGTGGTGGTGGCATGGCGCACAATTACTGGCGCATCCCTGCTACTTTGCAGGGATGCGCCGGTAATTGAAAATATGACCCTTAGTGTCTAGCATTACGCAGTTCTTTACACTACTCTCATACATAATTTCTCAGGCCAATGAAATGAACACAAAATACAAAACAAATAAGCATAGTAGCAAGGCTACTGAGAAGGAGAGCAGTGCACCTGAAATGCATAGAAGATTTTGAAATATAATTTACCTACAATGTAATCGGCAGCATTATTGCTCTTGGTAAAAAACAAAAATTTGCAAATAACACACAGAGCGGGATAAAACAGAGTAGTGATGAAATAGCTAGAAATAGCTACTACTACACACCAAGCCCGGGGATCTCTACGCCGAGCGCGTCCAGCAAGTCGCGTTCCCGGTCCATGACATCCGTCCAGCGGTGGGTGGCCTGGTTATAGGTGCGCTGGACCCCAGAGTGTTGAAACATGGCCCGGCACACCTTCTCCCACCGCTTCCGGCGCTCCCGGATGCCGTAGCCGGTAGCGATCTTGCCGCCTCCCATGATGGTCTTGGGGAGGCGGCGCTGGACGTGAAATACTAGTGCGCCACCTCCTCCGCACTAAAAATCTCCCGAGCTATCACTGTCTCCCCCCTCAAACGCCCGCACGTGAGCTGGGCACGGGGTGCGGGACCCTTCCCCTTTGCGGGCTTCTTCCCGGCTCCCTTTGCCATGGTCTGGGCAGAAAGGAAGCAAAATAAGAAAGAAGAAATAGAACAGGGAAGAAGAAAAGAAAAGCGTTTAAAAAAGTAGTTTAAAATTAACAAAAAGTAGCAGAAAACACAAAAATATAGAGCTAGAAAAATAGAGGGATAGATAATAAGTAAAATAGATTAAAAAAAACTTTAAACAAGCAAAGGATGGCAGAGATTAAGAAAGGATACAGAGAGCATGCCCAGAACCATAGCAATGAATGAGAAACAAGATGGCCGCGCCCGTTCACAACCGCGTGGGTAAGTTCGCGCGAGATTTTCCTCGCGATCACACGCAAAATTGTACTAGTGAGCCGCACACTTTGCGAGATTACACATAGCGGCCGGAAACGGAATTACGTCACGCAAACAAGATGGCCGAGCCCATGTATGACCGCTAGGGTAACTTCGCAAACGTAGCGCTACAAGCGGCTTGCGAACACGCAAAAAATCACGTGAACAAACATGCCACAAAAAAAACAAATCGTGTATTCGCACGAATTCGCGGCTTCCGAAATCGATCTCGCACGGATTCGCGCCCCGCAAATCGCGCGACATTGCAGAAAAACGATTTTTGCAAAACTGAAAGCAATCAGCAGGTGCAAAAGTTCAATCTTAACATTAGTAACCATTCACTCTAGTGCTTCCTGAGGGGCCCCTCCAGAGTTCAGTTGCCTATTTGAAACTATTCTATGGCCCTGCTCTGACCCAAACAGCAGGCTCATAGAATAGCTACAAGTAGGCCATAAAGGTCCTGTGAAAAAAAATTGCACTGCAACAGAAAGCAAATTACAGATAAGGAAGGAAGCAGGTGCCAGCCAGACTGGAAGTTTCAAAATCACTGACACATTAATCAACCCCAAATTAATTCATGGCAGTTGAAGCAGGGCAGGTGTGCTTGCTTTTTTTCACCCCCATAATCTACAGTGATAAACCAACCAGAGGGTGGCAGTGAGGATGTACCAGAGGGTGGCATGGGTGTACCAGAGGGTGGCAGTGGTGAAACAGACGGTGCTGTGAACGTGTGATGATGAACCAGACGTAGAAACAACATAGTCGCGGCCGTTGCGAGCCGACAAGTAAGTTCGCAATTGCGAACTGGTACACAAATCCTCGCGAACCCTTGCGAACACAAAAAACACAAAAATCCGCAAATTCGCGAGAGTTCGCGGATTTTGCGGATTGCGAATCCGTAAATACGCAAATTCGCGTACGCCAGATTCGCAAAATCCGCCCATGCTTACTTTTTATATTCTTAATGTCGTTTTTTAATAGTGTTTAATCGTCTACTAGATAAGTCAAACCCATTTTTAGATTCGCTAGGAGTTTTATATATATAGCATGAATAGGCTATTTGTTTTAATATACAATATTTTAATCCTCCGTGCACTTAAGGTAGAACACCTAATCTGTGATAACTGCCACATACCTAAGCTTAGCATTGAGTGTTTTTGTGAGAGAGTATACCCAAAAACGAATTAGAAAACTCTCCACAAACCAGATTCATATACTTTTTTTTAATATAGCACCTTTGTACATAAACTGCACGATGACTTTTTTTTAATACTCTTTTAATGATTTATGAAATGTACTGTATTGTCTTTTTCTTATGTGCTTTTATGACCAAATGGCCGAAATAAAGCTTTTTTTGACTGACTGACTGACTGATTCTGGATTGGATGGGCCTATGGGATGGGGTGCTGCAGGATCCGGTATAGGGACCCAACACCCCCAGCCACCCTCACCCCGCCCATGCCATCTGACAACTGCTGGGGCTAAGTTTGTCTGCTCCCAGTGTCTGCAGCACTTCAGAGGGGAGGATTGCGCTTGGCAACAGCCTCGCATCTCAGAGACCCAGCAATGACAGGGGCTGCGGATGAGCCTGAGACACGGGGTGGGTGGCCCACGCAGTGCGGCCCTTGCCTCTAATGTGACCCGGATTGCACCAATTACATTGTACAGCTTCAGCAACAGGGGGCCATAGCCACTGCAGAGATCCTCTCCATCACACCTGCAGAGCACTTGAGGCCTGAAGTGGGGAACCATGTGGAGGCCCGTGATGTGCTGGGGGCCGAGACGCTCCTGCTTTCACCGAGGCCACACTGGGCTGCAGATAGGAACATTGTTGGGCGGCACGGCTATGGTGAGATGGGTTTTCTAATTCTAATTGGGTGTCATGCTCCTACAGTCACCTAGCTTGCTGACTGGTACACCCTCAGACATTGGCTTTTAATACGAGGGGGCTGCCCTGTGAAACTGCTCACCCCTGCAGAGGCAACACAGATGGCATTGTGATTACTCAGCGTCCCCAGCCAGAAACATTGTTCCTACATCTGATATGGTGCTTGGCTTGGCTGTGGGGCTGGCGCTTGGGCCCTGAGATAGTTTTTTTTCTCATAGTGGCTGCATGTGTGGGTCCTGCTGAACCATTTCCGCGCGCAGCCTGGAGTGTGTGCTGATGTAGGAGAGGTGAGGGATGTACCTGGTCACAATTTACCCAGGGCGACCCTAAAAAGATAAAACTGCCCTTTGAGTGAGGGAGAGCCCCTAGGGGTGCAGAGACTGTTGCCGACGTGGAGGCTGGTGCAGTGGGACGCCCTGAGTCTGATCCACAGACCGGCATGAAAGCCATTATGGCAGAACTCAAAACGGGATTCTGCGTGATAGACGCCCCTTTAGACACAATTGCCAATCGACTGGCCACATGGGTGATCACTTAAATAGAGAGGAGGCACAGATAGCTACGGAGAGCACGAGAACTGGGCCCGCTCCAGTCTCAGGGGTCTAGTGTTTCACTTTCCCTGGATTGCAGCTCAATATGTAAGGCGCAAGTTCAGCGAGCTAAGGTGGCATTGCGCAAATTAGTACTTAGATGTGGTATGTTGTATCCTGCCCGCCTTCTTGTGTATGTTGATGAAAAGGTCTGTTTTTTTAATACCCCAGCGGACGCAATGCTATTTTGGAAGCAACTAGCTGGAAATGCTCACCTCCCCGGAGCAAGACTACTGAACGAAACAGACTCTGAGGTCTCTGCCAGCATGGAACTTTTCTTAGTGTAATAATCCCTATGGTTGCTATGCGTTGCCCACTAACTGAGCAGTGAGATGGCTTTCATAACCTCCCTGCTGATTTTGACCCACCAGCCGTTGTCCTATATGGCTGTCCCCATAGGCTAATCCCTGTTCTTAATGATATCTCATATCTACTTTCCTGAGGTTTATACCACAGCTAATTTGGGGGAAATGTTTTGTTTTGGAATGCTGATTTGGGGATCCACTTGGCAATTGGGACCCCAATGTGGGGGGAGGAACACAACTGGTGTCGGTTTGTCTCTGTTACTCTGTTTTGAATGATGTACGATTATGTTCACATATGATGCCCACTCCTCCAAGACCTGCTGTCACACATGGCAAATGCCTACCCATACAAACACACACCCATTCACAGACACCACTTTCATGTCTTGGAATATCCGAGGCCTCAACAGCCCGTGTAGAGGCAAACAAGTATTGCAGTATTTATAATGCCACAGTGTTGACACAGCCTTCCTTCAGGAGACTCATTTACCACCCAGTCCTTCACACACATTTGCTAACATATGGGGTGCAGATCCCTCCTTCTCCAGTTACAGTAAGTACTCACTTGGTGTGGCTACGTTGATACATAACCTATTCCCTTTCCAGCCCTATGCCGCCCATTCTGATGAGGAGGGCAGGTATCTCCTAGTGACAGACCACTTAGCTGGACACCGAAATTTGTGTGCCAATGTTTATGCCATGAACGTTAACAATCCAGACTTCTTTCAGACACTCTAAGCCCAGACTGATCACACTGACGTGGATCACAGTGTAATAGGATGGCCTTAACATGCTCCTTGACTCAGCGCTCGACACATGGTGCGGAACTTGGCATGTAAGCCCCGCTCACTACATATCTTCCATGATAAATGTGGCACCAACATGCTCCATGATTCGTAGCACCTACTTCTTTCCACTTCCCCTGCATACACATTTATTCTGTGCCTCACTACACCTGAATGCATCTAGATTATTGGTTTAAATCGGCCATGCTTACACCTCGTCTCAGCTTGGTCAGAAACGCGTTCTGATCACTCCCCTGTTGCAAGGATACTGTACGTTCCTATTGCAGGCGGCCTCGAATGTCATTGGCAGTTACCCAATATGGCACTTGACGATTATGCTGCTAGGCATACAGCCAAGGTCCAACTGCCCTGGAGCGCTATACTAATGGCAACGTTTAGAGATACTGCTGAGCAGGCCCGGTTCTAGCGGATGGGCCAGGCCCACCCAAACATGAGCTTGGCCCACCCAAACATGAGCCTGGCCCACCCAAACATGAGCCTGGTTCACCAAAAAGGGGCCTTGGCCGTCGCAGTGAGGGCTTGAAGGCAGGCGCGCAACGGCATTTTGCTCAAATGGCTGTCTGTGTGTGTGTGCGCCCGGGCTGAGACAGCTTCCCGGGCGCATACACACAGACAGCTTTGGAGATTATCGCAGCCGCTCCCGAGTACTTCACAGGTCTTTAAAAGACCATTGATATGTTAACGAGGCTTTGTTTATTTTTTCACCCCTTCATCTCCATATGGCGAAAGGCGACACTTTGACAATGGTCACCTTTGCCTACTGTTCTGGCGTGTGGACATTTCTTTTTCTATGCAGTGCAGGAGAAAAGAAGTTTGTTTATTCCTATTCACCTTTCCTGACCCTTGCAGCTGCTTATCACATCAGGCTGTGACGCACATTTTTTTTATGGAGTAGGTAAGAAAATGTGTTACTATTTGTTTTTCTTTTTTAAATCTGCACAGGCCCAGCAGGACATATACTTCGTGTGTGCTTTATTTTAACAGTTTTTATCATTATAATGGCTGATGCAGGACAACAAGACAATAAAGACCTCAAAGTTCTTCTGCTGAACAAATACTGGGGTCCTTAAATCCGCCCCTGGGCGCTCAGCCCACCCTTGCCTCCTATTGCTCTCCTACACCTCTCTCACCTTCCTTCTCCCAGATAACTACTCCCTCATGTCCTCCCTATAGGACCCGCCCCGTTTCACCTGATATGATCGAAATCTCACACCCCCTCCTCAACCTAGCCTACCACCTTGAACTTATCCTTCCCCCCTCCTCTCCATACTTTCCCTCCCATGCCAAGCTAATATCCCAGGAGGACTAGCTGGAAATCCCCATCAACTCATATAATATGACAATGTTAATTCTAGAACTGTTTTGACCTTCTTGTTGGGTATTGATTTCTACCTCATTGTTATCCCGTTACATTCAAATAATCATATCTATGTATTGCTGTATTATGTTGCCTTAATTATCCCCCTCCCTCGCTCCCCCATCCCCATTCCCTACTCCTGCCTTTGTTTTCATTTAGACTATGCAATAGTTAATAGTCTTTTTACCGTTTGTATTGACTTCTGAATACTACCTCATTGTTTTTCTTTTACCATATTGCAACAAATTACTCCTGTAAAGTGCTCTGATACCCCCGGGTCCAGCTAGTGCTAGATAACGCTGGTAATTTATGATCCTGCTGGAGAGCAATCATTTGTCTGTTAATAGTTTTTAAATGCAGATGAACTGTTTTTTATGTGGAGCTCAGTGGGTTACTGCCTTTGTCACAGAGATCCTTGTATTACTTGCAGTTCAGAAGTTACAATCCTAACATAGGACAGTGACCAATGAACTTTCTCCAAAGAGCTGCATACAAACATGAATGGTATAGTTAGATCTTCGCTTTTTTGTTTTGTGATATAGTTAGAACTTCCTCAGTCTTTCATTATTCTAATGTTGCTAAAATGAGGGGCAGATATACATTGTTATCAGTAAAGCTGACCCCCATGGAATACTCTTTAAATCCTAAAATTGTGTTTCCCCAGACCAAACCCTCTTAAAATATACTGCCCACCAGTATGGATGACATGTGATTTCTACACCTTGTAATCCTCATTGGCTTATGTGACATTCCCTGTAGACTGATTTACATACTTGTATGATTTATTGTCTCTGTATAATGTGTGCGTGGTGTAAAGTACTGACACACACTACACTGATATGAGTAGTGAGGGAATCCGAGGAGGAGGTAGTGGTAGGGGCTATGGAGCGATGAGGGGCACTGTTGGAGGGTGACAGTGCGGAAATCAGAGGAAGAGGTCATGGGGTGGAGGGGGAGCTAGGGAGAGATGAGAGGCACTGGTGGAGAGTGGTAGTGAGGGAGTCTGAGGTGGAGGTCATGAGGGGAGGGGCTACAGAGAGATGAGGGGCACTGGTGGAGGGTGGCAGTAAGTGAATTCGAGGAGGAGGTCACGAGAGGGAGGGGCTATGGGGAGATGAGGGGCACTGGTGGAGGGTGGCAATAAGTGAATTCGAAGAGGAGGTCACGAGGGGGAGGGGCTATGGGGAGATGAGGGGCACTTGTGGCATGTGGCAGTGAGGGAAGCCGAGGAGGAGGTCAATTTGGGGGGCCATGGAGGGATGAGGGGCACTGTTGGAAGGTGGTAGTAAAGGTATTTACAGAGAAAGAGGTAATTGGTGTGGCGCCAAAAAAGACTTTCCCATCAGCGCTAAAGCCGGCCCTGTCACAGCCTTTCTGTTTTTGTTTATTTAATTAGCAGTCGGGTCATAAGGGCTACTGTGGAACATACTTTAAAGTGTGTGCTAATTATATTTACTGCTATAGTCAATGTTTTAAGTTTGAAGGTGATTTTACTAATGTTGTTAAACGGAAAAATGAAAGTGGAGCCCGATGGTGCCTGATATGGGGCTGGGGCCTAAGGTCAGCTGTGAGATAAGGTGCACTGGAGAGGAGTAGTGGATAATCAAGCCTGTAAGGGAGTGAGTGCGTTGCAGAGTCCGGGTTCAGTTGGAGGTAGTAATGAAGAGGAATTCTCCATGAAGGATCGCACAGAGGGAGCCAAAGAAGTGTCACTTGCCTGATACTTCCACCTCAGAAACCTCCTCTTCCCATCAAAGGAACATTACATGGAAAAAACACTTTTTGAGAGTGATTATTTATGAAAGAGATTTGGAAAAGAGTGCATTTTACTGGGCTTTGTAAGACTAAAAAGACATAAAGGAGGGCCCTGAAGCAGGCCTGCCCAGACATATAAATGCAACAAATCGAGCCCGCAGTGGCCCACCCAATTGCACCCTTGGCCCACCCAAATAAAAACTCTTGGAGCCGGGCCTGCTGCTGAGCATGACACCCACTACTTGTGGACATATGCCGAGACCCATAGCTATAGAGAATAGGGGTGGGTGGTCACCTCTGTTCCGCCCGCAGAATTCACTGAGTTTTTGCTATGCGCCACGCTTTGAGTGTAGAGTTTATCAAAATAACTCTGCATTCTGCCCCTTAGAGGCGTTTACAGTCCAACCCTAATAAGCTTTAAATTATGCAGATTGCACTGATGGAAAAGTGGAGACCTCTGCTCCTTGCCATCTGATCTCTGTCCTGTGACGCCTGTGTTTGTTTCAGCCCCCTCTCCCGTCTTCCCCTCCCAACTCCTCTTCTTAGTGTGGTTACTTTGGTTGGTGTCAGCCTGAAACACTGGTGGGAAAGAACTAAGAAAATGGCAATCATGTACAGTAGCATGAGCTTCAATACAACCCCTTACCAGCACAAAACTCCAGCCGCCCTTCCCTGGGGCAGAGGAATGGTCTAGCGGAGCCAGAGACAGCTAGCAACATGAAGGTGAGGAGTCAAGTCTCGGAGGACATTTTAGTGGCATAATGAGTGGGAGCACGTAAAGGTGAGTAGGTTCACATTTAATCTCTACTTAGACTAGCAACAAAGGAATTCCTTGATATTGAGGTACACGCGGTACACGCTGGGACTCGGAGACATGCCAAGATTAAATAACCTGCCCTTCTGAAAAAAGAGCACATCTACTTCCTCCAGCCGGGGACAGCTATTGCTCTTACTCTAAGCACAGCCTCACCTGTAGCCTTGCTGTAGCCTGTAATCGCCTTACTCACCTCAGAGAAATACGGTCCCTCCTTGGTGCCCTGCTAGGCAGGGCTCCCTTACCAGCCAGCGAGATAAAAGGGCTGCTCTAAGCCCACATTAAATTACTTTATTTTGGTGTCTGGGCATCTCTGTGCAGAACTGCCATGGAAAAAAGAACCCAGAAAGATAGTTTTTCATTTACTCTGCGGAAATCCGCAGAGTGAAACACCGCAAACTCCGCCCATCCCTAGACGGGACATACACTTGCAGGCTCCTACTCCTCCCCCAGGGGCACGTCTTATATCTCAGAGATACACCCGACAGGTGGCACTCACCTCACAGGCACAGTAGCTATACAGACAACTTCGTAGATATTACACTGATCATTAAACCACACGCCTGGGTGATGACGAAACTGAAAGGATGGCCTACCTCAGGGAGGAAGCCTCGGTTTGGCTTACTTCTGCACACAAACAGTTTCTTAGTGAGCCTTTCAATGCTGAGGAAATGTTCAGGCGATTGACTCAGTGGACAACTCTGAAACACCTGGCTCTGATGGCTATACTGGTACTTTCTATAATAAATACAAACATCTCTGAGCCCCACATCTCCTTGTTAAGTACTCGGAAGCTCTGGAGAGGGGTGTCTTATTTATTTATTTTATTAAACTTGTAAGGCGCACAGCTACCCGCAATGGGTTTCCCGGCGCCAAGGGACAGACATAGGAAAAAGGACTAACAGACTGGACTTCTTGGACAAAAACCTTTTACTCACTGCTGAAAGAGCCAAGTTTTGAGTTCCTTACGGAAACGAAGAAGAGAGGTCTCCGTCTTTAGGGCCACGGGAAGGACGTTCCAAATTTTTGGGCCCAAATGAGAAAAGGAACGACCACCCATTTTCACTAGCCTGAACCTGGGGACCACAAAGTCACCACTTCCAGAGGATCTCAAATTACAGGTTGGCTAATATGACTGAAGATATTTTGGATCTGAGCCTAGTTTAATCCTGAAAACATGGCAAAGGGCTTTAAATTTAATTCGATTCGAGATCCTGAGCCAATGAAGGTCTCGAAGAGCAAAGGAAGCAGATGTTCTTCGCGGAACATTACAAAGGACCACTTGGGGCCTTTTTATCGTTGCGGAATCTGCTCCAAGATAGAGAACGTTGCCGTAGTCCAGGCGGGAATCAACCAATGCCTGCACTACGGTTCTCTGTGTGGAAAGAGGCAGCATCCACAAAATTTTCTGAAGCCATCTCAAGGTGGCAAAACAGATGGACGCCACCTTGGCTGCCTGTTGCCTCATAGTAAGATTTTCGTCTATGAGGAATCGGAGGTTCCGAACTTGGGTGACTGGATGAGGGGTTGGTCCCATGTCCATCGGCCAATGGTGGGGGCCCCACAGATCTTTGTCCTTGCCCAGTATCACCACCTCGGTTTTGTCCCCATTCAATTTAAGAAAATTACTTTTCATCCATTGGGACACACGGGTCAGACCTGATTTCAGCGTTGAGATTTTATTGCACTCCTTGTTGGAAAGAGAAAAAATAATCTGAGTGTCATCAGCGTAAGAGTATAACGTAAGACCGGCTTCCTCCACAATAGTGGCCAGGGGTATAACGTAGATGTTAAATAGCAATGGGCTAAGTATAGACCTCTGGGGAACGCCGTACGCTGATGGACAAACTGTAGAGGAGGCTTTGGCAGAGAAGACCAGAAAAGTGCGGTCACTTAAGAAGGAAGCTATCCAGAGCAAAGCAGGGTCCTCAACTCCCAGGGACCGAAGAGTCTCAAGAAGGATGGAATGAGACACGGTATCGAACGCCGCACTCAAATCAAGTAAGATGAGTGCCGATGTTTCTCCGCGGTCGATACTGTGTCGCAAACTCTCGGTAACTCCTAGGAGTGTGGTTTCGGTAGAATGATGCGCCCTGAAACCTGACTGGGATGTATGTAAAAAACCCAGACTCTCAACAAGGTGAGTTAGTTGAGTATTAATATGCCTTTCCAGGATCTTAGAAAGGACGGGAGCAACGAAATAGGTCTAAAATTAGATAAAATTGTCACGTCAGCTCCGACCTTTTTCAATAAGGGAATGACAATCGCGTGTTTCCAATCCTGTGGGACGTGGGACTCAGACAGAGAAGAGTTGAGAAGCTTCATTAGGACATGGTGAGAGCTCAGGTCCAATAATTTTAAGATTTTGGCCGGTACCGGATCGCGTGGAGAGCTAGATTTGATGCTGTTCAAACAGGAAGCAAACGAGGCATCATCAAATGGTGTCCAGTTAGTGAATTTGGCTGTCAAGGAGGGCAAATTGACTAGAACTAAAGCTGGCCCCGGCGAAGGCTCAATATTGAGATATAAATTCTTCACCAGTATAAACGATGGCAATTCCGGAGGGAACAAAGGCAGCTGGCATAGGAGCAGATTTAATAGCCCCCTGCCCGTCCTGGCCCGTCCTGGTGTGGACGGGCGTAGACGGGTTTACCTCTGGCGCACCTCCGGCGCGCCATTGGCGCCCACGCTGCGCGCAAGCGCTACGCGCCTGCATTCAGGCCCTTAAATCGAGAATTGTGAATGACCCAGCAACACTAGCACACTACCCAAGATGGAGCCTTGGGAGTGTGTCAAGCCCCTGATACCCACACCCAAGATGGCGGTCGGGGGAAACAGTGCGCGAGGCTCACCAAAGTGGTGAGTGATGATGACAATTATAATGCAGGCAATGCGGACGACTTCACACAAAGCATGGACAAATAACGATATTGATAATAACAGTAAAGCAATATTTTAAAAGTCAAATTTTGAAAGTGCAAATTTTAAAAGTGCAAATGCCGACCGGCAATATGCAAGCAAGCAGCGTATTCGTTCAGGAGCGTTACCGCTTACCTCCTAGTTGCGTGCGGTGATGATCACACTACTTCTGAAACTGGGTAAAGACCCACATCATTGCAGCTGCTATCGGCCACTCTCCTTGATTTTACATCTAAAGATAATCTGAACTACAGTGAATTATATTACTTCATTGATGGGGTTAGTGGCTTATGTTCGTGGGTCGGTATTGATATTAAAAGACTGATAGTGGGTGATTTAAACTCAAAATTGGAGGACACTGCTGCATTAGAGTCATGTAAACCTTTTCTTGTTTACAACAGATGAGACAGAGATGAGCAGCAGGATGACAGTGGTCTTACCCTAATGAATTAGCTGGACTCTAGCGGTCTTCGTACCACGGTAGAGCCTATTTGGAAGCCTATCCTTGACATGGCTACTTATACAGTTAGGGACTGTAGCACGGTTATAGATTATACTTATATATCCAAAAATCTAGTCAAAAGTATTTTGCGGTGGTCCATACAAGTGTCTACAGGGATCATAACCCACTAACTATTAGTCCGGCAATTCCTACATCGAGGGGCCACATGACACTGGAGTGCCAAATCCATGTTTCTATTAAGGATAATGGAAGAAGACTTCTTTGGAAAAAAAATACATATGAGTATGCTTTTTCGTCAGTTAATTACTGATGATCAGGAGAAGGTGACTGGAAGCTTGTCTATGTACCTGTGTTCCCCCTGTATTGTTGAATGCTATCAAATCATGAGCGCAAATATAAGGTCTTTTTTTTAAGTAACCATAAAAGTTATTCACATAAATACAATCCTCATGAAATCTGTGAAAATCCATATTACAGTAAAACATAAAGGGGCTCATTACAATGTTGGGTGGAAAGCCTCTGCCCGACAACGTCTTGGATTCAGGACCAACCGACTTGGAGTCTGAGGTTACAAATGCCAGATTACTAGGCAAATGAACACTTTTCGATCGGATTCCGCTGTTTCCTATGGGAGATTGTGTTACACCCGAGAACCGGCCGTAACACAGGCTCCGATGGGGAAATGGGGTGTGGGTGTAAAACCCTGCACCCTGTCCCAGGCACCCTATGGTGCCTGCGCTTTTTTCAGCCTGGCCACGTGCGGGCGTCCATTGCGCTTGCCATTAGAGGGACTGTCTCAGCAGGGCTACGTAAGCACACTTTGGGCACTATTAATCTCGTGTGTTACCAGCCTAAGGTATCCTGGAGGGACCTTTACTAGGCAGTATGTGGCTGGTTGAAACTGTTTTGGACGTCACAAAAGGATTGGACTTGATTTAAATCACACAGTTGTGGCACATTATGAGGCATCAAGTTGAACTGATGTCTCTAGTTATGGTTCATCTTGTTTTTTCTTTCCTAGGTATTAATCACGAGCGGCACCCATCATACAGCTATTGCCACACTGAGGGTAAACAGGTAGCTGTTCCGCCCTGATTGAGACAGAGGGTATTTTATTTTATTGACACTGTTCACGTGCACTTCACTCATTTGAATTATTTTGGTCCTGAAGAAGCGCAAAAGGCCCTGTTTGGGCGAGACGAGCGCCAAACATGTTGACCTATGACCCTTGACACCCGGGCATAGTGTGCCTTTGGGGCAATGTTTTATTCAGCTGTTTTTGGACTGCGAAGGGTACAACAGTTACAATGTTGCTGCATGTTGACCCTTTTTTAAGTCATATTATTTTGCACGCACATTCTCCCTCTTATTTACCCTCATTGGACCCACTCCCCACACACCCTCATGCACCATCCGGCAGTCCTATAAAAGATCTCCGATAAAGTGACCTTTCGGGGGGCCTGCAGGGAATTGCAGCAACGGCCCTATGAGGAGCAACTGCCCGATGATGAAGCATGAAACCCCTTGGGGTGTGTGAGGGCATTAGAGGACAATAAGTGTTCTTTCCACTCACCTGTGGGTACCCCTTACCTAAGTTTTTCTTTCATTGTTCACATTTCTTTTTAAATGCGTAGTGGACTTTTGCACCCTTAAGTATGGGTGACTTTTTACACCCTGCTTTAGGAACAGTGTCCTTTTGTTGGTTTAAAATGTATGCATCAGGAGCATGGACACTGGACCTTTAATGGCTCTTAGGTCCCCCCTCTTTGTGTGATATATATTGTACGGCGGTTCAGCCGAGGGACCCTACTATCTCTATCTTTCTTTCTTTTTCTCAGGCACACGAGTACCATTCGTATTGATACAGGGAGTGGTTGACGCAATCCGCCTTGAGTCACTTGTGATGATGGGGACCCACATTCCTGTTCCACTCCTTTAAAGCGAGATCCATAGGGCTAGGGGCACGAGGACATGCAGAGGCTGCAACCTTGGTTTTCCTCTTTTAATCATGTATTAATTTGATTTACCACCATCAGTTATATTGGGTAACTGGGACTCCCACAAGGATGCAGAGATTGGATGCTGAGCGCAAGTCAGTCCAATTATGTACAGCTGTTACCTGTACATTGCGGGCATACATGGTGATTTTTGTATATCAGCTCCATGCTAATTAGTATATTTGTGCTTATGGACAGGGGAGCAGTTCTCCTCATGTATTGTGGTAAATAAATAAATAATACCTCTATTTTTGAATGGATAAATGAATAACAGATAGCTCAATAAATAAGAGTCAAGATTCGAGGTAGTAGGAGTTTGCAGGTTTAATACAGCATAAAGGACAGGAACAGGACAACCTGCACGGGAACAGGATGACAGGGTCCGACAGGGGGGCCGGATTGGACTAGCGTGGCCCGGCAGCTGCCGGGGCTGGATCTGGGATGAGCGCGCTAACTTTAATAACAGTACACAAGCATATATATTAAAGCAGTTGCATTACAATACATATGATAGGCGGAGCAGTGGGTGTGGTCAATAGCAGTCGCGAAAGATAAGGGTGAAAGTAGGTGTAACAAGAGGCGTGTACATAGACATGTGATGTAAACGTAACAGAATATGTCATAAATGGGGCGGAAACATGGAGGGGGCTACCCAAGGAGCCGGGACCTCTGACCTAATGGTGCGCGCAAACTGACAATGACGTGTTACTAGGAGAAGCTGGGGGCTATGAACTCTGTGCTAGGAGCAGAGACTGAAGTCTGGAGAGTCAGGGCGACATGTACCTAAACCCTATCTAGTATCTAATGTTTAGAGGACATGTTGATATAAACTAAGAGTCAGGAGGGGAGAGGCTAACAGACTCTAAGACTGGAGCATGCATTATTCTACATGTAATGCGTGATGAAGAACATTAAATGACCATTAATTCAGTATTTCTCTTACATGGAGACGTAAAGGCTAGACAATGACGGAAACTATTGATGCGATTCAGTAGCTTAGGAATGCAGAGAAGGAGGGCTGGACTGATAACTAGAATCATAACATACTCTTGGCAGACTCGTAGGCAGAGCCAGGCCGAGCCGGGCACTGCGAGGCAGGAAGTAAGTGAAGGGTCGAGGATACAGGTGGGGGCTGTATCGCTCCTCAGCGAGGATTCAGGAGACAGGAGCTGAATCTGGTGTCCAGGCCCTTTTGAGGCCTAGAAACGGGGACTTTACAATGAAATACCGTGCACACTGGGAAACGTGGCAACGTAACTTTACATAGGCCTAATATTCGTAGCTTTCACGAGAACTGGAAACTGGCATATTAGGGATGGACACAACTATAATTGCATCTTAAATCGAACAGGGGGAATACATATGCATATTAATCATGCACACATAACATAAGATGGAGGACACGTAGGGACACAGAACATGGCAAAATTTACTTTTCCATATTCCCTCCTTGTCACTACGTTTCCATCAGGAAACATCAATATTCATGATACCATCTATCATTTCATACAGTATCATTTGCTCGTCTCGAATTTTCTTGGAACTGGATTTAGAACGGGACTTGGGGCTAGGAATACAAGAGGTAGCACAAATGCCGCAAATCGCAGGGCCACATTGTATACAGAGGCAGCAACTGAATATGATCGCTACTGCAATACCCAGAAATGACAATACTTTCCATCCCCAGGCGGAAATTATATTCCAGAACCAACCGGACCATGTCCAAGTGCCTGGATCTTGGTGTAACATATGGGCAATTTTATGGAGTCTGGTTATGGCTGAATAAACAGACGGCGCGTTATTAGGAATGAAATTGCAGCAACTAGATCCGATGACTCTACATGCCCCGCCCCTATCGGCCAGTATGACGTCAAGGACGAGACGATTCTGGAGCACGACAATTCTCATAAAGGATTGCTCCTCGGTTAAATTACTTAGAGCAGAAGTAGTCTCAATCACTACTGCTTCAAGGGTTCTGGTTAATCTACGTATCAGTTTACTATTCACAACAGTACCTAAATAGGGGAAAACACCTTTATTGATATCTATGTATTGTTCTAGAGCAGTTTCAGTATAATCGACAATCGGGAGGTCTCTCTTGTGTCTAGTATGTTCTAGGTGGGAATTCCTATAGTAGTCAGGTGGGGCTAGGAAAACTGGTGGCAGTAGGAAGGCAATGTAACAGGTTCCCTCCCAATCGAGGGGCAAACGAACATATGCGGTCTGACCACAAACAAAATAAGAATGACGTGAAGCTTTGAAAATAGATTTCCTACTGTCACTATACTTGACAATAGTAGTACAATCACTATGGCCTACATGTACGGAACCATTATTTCGGACACATAATTCGCCTTTAACTGGTAGTACTGATATAGTAGGTAGGTCTGGAGTAGAATCAGACTGAACATTCAGGACCATAAAATTCGAAGAATAATTACCCAAATTGTAAACTTCATTTTCTAGATCTAACCCTGTTCTGTGGGGAAGACCTTGCTTGTCTGGAAAACATGTACTGTTAAGAAAAGACATATCTGTTGAGGATGACGTTAACGTGGACCATGCTCCACACGAACCATTATGTGAAAATGGATAAGGAAAGAGTGGCAGAACTCCCTTCGGTGTCTGAAAAGGGGGGAGTCGACCACACACCCAACAATTAGTGGCATTGCTGGTCTGGTGTGAATAATGTAACATGCGGATAAAAGAATTATTTCGCATAGCGAGACGATATGAGAGTTCATGAGGAGGCAGATCACTAAACGTGTGTTCTACTGTAGCATTAGCAGACTTATTTACATGAGAAACTGGAAAATACAAATAAAATGCATAACTGGTGCAGGAAATCATAATGCTAAAAAACAATATGAAACTTAGAAAAACGATACATCGGATTGAGTTTTGACTAACTCTCTCACTATGGGGGTCTATTTTATACATGTCAGAAACCGGTCTAACCGTTTCACCTAGGGGAGGACTTAGACAATCAAACTGGCTGACTTATTTTACTAGACCTTAATTTGAGCTTATACTCCTGTTGCGGTTTTTTCTCTAACGGGGAGGGTTCAATATCATTGTCTTTTGCGGGACAGTCCTTAAGAATAGTACTTTGGCAGTCTTTCAAATCCTCGGTAATGTTCTTGGTAACAGGTTTTAGTCCAAAAAATCTTTTCACATGTGACAGGTGGACCCAGCCCTTCCTGCCTTCCAGCTTGACGGCAGTACGGGTGGCCAGGAGGACCTGTCGGGGTTCCTTCCAGCGAGGCTCCAGCGGACTTGAACGATCAAAATTCCGGACAAGAACCATGCATCCGGGAACGATGTCATGCGGTGCCACCTCGGTATTGTCTGGAAATGCGGCAGCAACCTGTGAACGACAAGAGTTGAGGGCAGACATCAAGGAAGCTAGGTAACCTGTCAGCATATTACTTGAAACATCGGTAATACTTCGAGGTCTAGGTGTACCCCACATGTTAGGGGGGCGGCCGAATACGACCTCATACGGGGACAGACCTGATCTGGAATGTGCGACCATGCGCATATAAAATAAAGCGACTGGCAGAGCTACTAGCCAGTCCACACCTTTCTCTTTACATACTTTGGCGATGCGGATTTTCAGGGTCTGATTATGTCTCTCTACTAGACCAGCTGCTTCAGGATGGCGTACACAATGGAACTTCCACTGGTACCCTAACAACAGGGAAATGTGTTTCATAAGCTCGGATGAGAATGGCTGGCCGTTATCAGAATATACGACTCTAGGGAGTCCATAACGGGGGAAGAATTCACGAACCAACTGCTTGGCAGTGGTCGCGGCTGTGTAATCTGGGACTGGATATGCTTCTGTCCACCTGGACAAAGCGCATACAACTACAAGGACATACTTGAAACCTCGACATCGCTCCATCTGAATATAATCCATTTGGAGGACTTCAAAAGGGTGGTCAGGGGGCTGGAATCCACCTTGTTCCACCGGGACACTTTTACCTGGATTAAACTGACAACATATCATACAGGTACGGACTTTCTGTTTGGCTGCAGCTCGTAAATGCTTGTTGAACCAAATGTTCTGGATACTGTCTAACATGGCTTTTTCTCCTAAATGTGCTGGACTATGTGCGGTATTGATAATGACTTGAACCATGGAGTCGGGGAGAAACCATGTGGCTTTACCCTTCGTTACCCATCCCTGATCTGTCTGGACCCCTCCTTGTTCGGACCATTTCTTGATTTCATCGGGAGTAGCATGTAACTGAATATCTATGACATCTTGAGTGGGGTCCTTAACTGTCATACATGTAGTCTGATCTGGAGTATGTGTCTGTGTCGGGTTAACTGGAATGTCTGGAGTCTGTGCTGTAAGCTTGGCTGTGCGATCTGCTAGATCATTACCTTGAGAAATAGTGTCAGTAACTTTCGTATGTGCTTTGCACTTCATGATAGCAATAGATGTCGGTAAGTGTATGGCATCTAACAGAGCCTGAATAAGGAGACCATGCTGAATCTTGGTTCCATGAGAAGTCATGAAACCTCTCTCCTGCCAGAGCACTCCAAAGTCGTGTACGACTCCAAATGCGTAACGTGAATCTGTGTAAACATTAACTTTCAGGTTCTTAGCGTGTATGCAGGCTTGTGTCAGAGCAACTAGCTCTGCTGCCTGAGCGGACAGGGTGTCAATACGGTGTGTTTCTATAACTTCAGTGTCTGTAGTCACTGCATACGCGGCTACTAGTTCTCCTGTACTTGTTCTCATACATGAACCATCCACATAAAGTGTCAGGTCGGGATCTGGTAATGGAATATCTGTCAGATCTTGTCTTGGCTTAGTCATAATGTTGACTACTTCCACACAGTCGTGTGTGGCAGGATTTGAATTAACTGATGGTAACAGTGTAGCAGGATTTAGAACGTTGCAGCGTCTGATTTCTATGTGTGGCTGGAACAGTGTCAATTCATAACCTGTTAAACGTGCAATTGTCAAGTGCTGAGTCTGTGTTCGGTTTAAAAGAACTTCCACGGAGTGTGGAACTTGTACTGTCAAGGAGTGTCCTAATACTATGGAATCACTTTGTCTGATAGCTAGTGCTGTGGCTGCAACTGACTTGAGGCACGCAGGCAGAGCCTGGGCTACAGGATCTAGTGTGCTCGAGAAATAAGCACATGGCTTGTATTGTCCTGCTTGATCTTGTGTGAGAACAGATAATGCTGTACCTTCGCGTTCTGTGACGAAAAGTGTAAAAGGCTTACTGTAGTTCGGTGTAGCTAGAACAGGAGCTTGGCATAAAGCTTTCTTTAATTTATTGAAACTAAGTGTATGTTCAGATGTCCAAGGGAGGACAGTCGATACGGCTGCCTCCTGTGTCGTTAACTGTATCAGTGGCTTGGCTAGAAATGCATACTGAGGAATCCATTGTCTGCAGTAAGAAGTAAGGCCGATAAAAGCACATACCTCCTTCTGTGTCTTGGGCTGAGGAAGACTCGCTATTAACTGGATACGGCCAGGTGTCAACTGCCTACCCCTCTTGGACAGCAAGTGGCCCAAGTAGATCACTTGCTGGACACAGAATTGAAGCTTCGAAGGGGACACCTTGTGCCCCATCTCGGCAAGGAAATACAAGACTGTAAGTGATGCTCGCTCGCAAGCACGTTCAGAACGGGCTGTGATTAGTAGATCATCGACATACTGGAGCAGGGCAGTGTCAGTTGGCATGTGAATGTTGTCTAGTTGTCTCTTAAGTGCTTGACTGTAAATACTAGGACTTTCTGTGAAACCTTGAGGAGCTCGTGTGAACATATAGCTCCTTCCATTTAAACAAAATCCGAAAAGAAACTGGCTGTCTGGATGAATGGGGACACTGAAAAACGCGTTCTTGAGGTCTATGACTGTAAAAAATGAGGCTTCGGAATCAATGGCTGTCAATAGGGAAGAGATATCTGGGACAACTGGGTACTGGGGAATAATACATTTATTAAGTTCTCGAAGGTCAATCACTAATCGATATACTGGGGGTGCATTTGGATCAGTACGTTTCATGACTGGAATGATCGGAGAATTACATACATTGGAGTCAGTTTCTACAACTACTCCTTGAGCCATGAGCTCGTCAATGATTTTGGATAAAGCTGCTACAGCCTCAGGTGGCAATCTGTACTGTCTGATTCGTGGCAGGACTACACCTGGCTTGAGAGTCACACGATGGGGTGTGATTTGCATATAACCTACATCAGTTGGACCTTGCGCCCATAGATGCTGCGGGACATTGGACAATCTCGGATCAAAATCTCGTAATACATAGTGACCCTTGAAGTCACGTAGAAACAAGCGTATTCCCTCTGGGGAACAGCAAATAACTGCACCTAATTCTTTCAGTGTTTTAATACCTAACAGATTTTCTGGACATGACTTCGTAAGTAATAGATCAGTAGTGCGGGACAATGGACCTACTTCTAGAGTAACTGGCTTAGATATCTCGTTTATAATAGGCTTTCCTGAAAATCCAAGGGAAACATTTCTAGAGCCTGAGAGCGGAGCCCCTGGAACTTCGGCGTGGCTGATGGTGGTCCTACTTGCCCCTGTATCAATCAGAAACTTTCTGTCTTTCCCTAATACTTGACTATGAACATAGGGACCCTCTTGATCTACAGGTATCTCGATGAGAGGCAAGCCTACCTCCCTCTCTAGGCTGTTTCATGAATATGGCTGATACTCTGGATACTCGGACTGTGCATACTGGTACATTTGCTGTGTAACATGCTGTGTTGCAGCAATAGGCTGCGGTGCTGGAACTGTCTGTTGTGCATTCTGTGGCTGAGAAGTCTGTGAAACTTGTTCTTGTCTAGGCGGACGTGGTCTTTCTTTAGTCTTACCAGTAGCTATATTGTGTTTCAGAACTGCACACTCGTTTATAAAATGACCTGGCTGTTTACAATAATTGCATGTCCCTTTAACGGGAACTGCAGGATGACTTGCTTGATTCGGACCCCTCTTCTGACTGTCTTGAGGAACAGATTGTGCAACTAGTACTTTCATTTTCGTGTCTTTCATACGTTTTCTTTCATGATCTTGCTCTTCTCTGATTCTATTCTGGTGGTACTGGAGCATCCGTAACATCTGGGACGGAGTATTAGCTTGCCAGGTACTTTCGACTTTCAAAACTCGATTCTTTACTTGGGGACTTGAATTCTCGACTAATTTAGTAACAAAAAGATGAGGGTATGACTCGCTACTCGTTTTCAATCCACTGTTTATAATAAAACACTTTTCAAATCTAGAATAAAAATCACTAGTGTCTTCGTCTTGTTTCTGTTTACAGGCTGAGATTGCATCCCAGTCTTCCTTTTTAGTGGCTAATAATCTGGGCAAAGCTTGTATTAACAGTTCTGGTAATTCTTTACATTTCTCTCCTAGACCGGTACCTGGTACTCGTATCTTATCTTCAGCTTCGAGAACTGCCCAATCGATCTTTTTCTCTCCCACCTCCCAATCTTTTTCCTTGAGTTTCTCATATACCCCTGCGGGCACTAGTTCTTGTTCATGCATAGTACTTAACTCACTATAACCGATTCGTGACTTCAAAATGTGATCGGTAGCTTGAAATACTTGTTCTAGAGAACCTTGTTCTGGTGCTGGATGATGAAAAACTGTCTTGTGTTCTAGGCATAAATGGCGATCTGGAAATCTAGATTTTCCTACATACGCTATTCTAGTGGGATTCTCGTCGTCTACCTCTTCGGTAGAGTCATTTTCTTTCTCGCTTACTTGTGCTGCTTTACGTTGTTCGTGTAACTTTATTATTTCTTTACGGATTTTCTTGTACATACTCTCTATACTACTGATAGTCTTGTGCTTACCCTCGGCTATATTATCACTCCACCTTGTCAGGATTCTCATTTCGGCCGGATCTTTAGTCGGGTAGTCTTGTTCTCTTATTAGACAATTAATCAGAAACTTTAATATCATGAGCTGGATCTCAGCTTTCCTTTGAGACATGGCTTCGCTAATGCTTTCTGGATCATCCCCTGTACGGATGAAACGATATATTCTGTCTAGATCTTCTTTCATATCCGGTAGGGTGTCCAAATACCCGGTCACCCGTCTTACACGGATGGAATATATTACTGTACTATCATCACCTGCAACCGGATCATAGCGGCATTCAGTAAGAGCTCGTCGGATATCTGCAACGGACTTGTATTTGGGCGTACGCTGTAATGCACATTCATGTAACTCGGCCAACGTTCTACGTTGGTGTGGTGGCGGGGTACCAGGAGGACCTCCTCCTGCGGCCCCTAAACTGGAATCGTCGACTGACACTCTTCGTGCTGGCAGAGTGGGAAATTGTAATGCAGGCTGGACCGGGGGTACCGTAGCGGGTACTGCAAAGGGTGCCCCGGTGTCTGGGGGAGCAGGAATTGCCTGATTTACAGGGACTGGCGGAACAGGATTTGCATATTCCGGGACTGTGTCGTCCAAATAGGACGAGATGAAAATATCAGCTGCGGTCGGTTTGTGACGTAGCTTAGTCGGAACTAATGGTGGCGGAAAATTACTGGATGCCTCCGGGGTCGCTTTTGGCAAGCCCTCGGCAAGAAGAGGATACATACCCTTAATAAGGGCATGCCTCTGTCTGTCTGACTGTTCGGTTTTGACTCGTTCACCTATCTCGATTAATTCCCTTTCTTGGGCTCGTTCTAAAGATTCTCTACTTAATTCTGACTTTCTGATTTCTTTTTCGGTTCTCTTATGAGATTCTTTGCGCCATAACTCGATGGCATCTTTCTGTGACTGTCTGGCTTTCTTTTTCCATAATGCTTCTTCTACTCGCATGATGCACTCGGCATCCCATGTGCCTGATACAGGCCATCTATACTTTTCCTCTAACTGTTTGGTATACTCTACCCATAAATCTAGATATAATATGGAACTTATGCCATGCTTTTGATACATAAAATGACCTGGACTGTCCCTAGGCGGGACAGGAACTGCTGCTTCTAGCAGACCTTTTCTGGTTTTTAACTGACGTAGTTTAGAAAATAAGGGCATGACTGAACTGTAACCTAGACACAATACGTAATTACAATACACAATGAACACGATAATTACTCCACATTCATACCACGACATTAAAATACATGAAGAACATTTAAAATAACAGTTCGAACAGAATACTACCTGGAATACTGAAAACAGAATACATGAATTTTCTCGAGAAACAGAACTGACTAGAACAGAAACTAGATGTACTGCTAAAACAGTACGAAACTCACCGGTCTCATAAAGAGACACGTTAGGACCCGCATCCACCAAAGTGGACACTTCGTTTTGGGTCTGTGTACCACCAACCCACGGACCAGAGTCAATTTAGATTGACCCTGTCTAGATACTACCCCAGCAATGGTACTCACCGGGCAGCAAGAACGGAAGGCCTCGGACTGGACTGGACTGCTTCGACGCCGGACGGACGAACTTCGGACTTCTGTTACGGGTGGGCCTCCGGATACCTCGGACCTTGGACTCTCGGCTTGGGCTCTGGTCGGGACTCGCCGCGTTCCTCCACCGCCTCGTCTGGATGCTGGACCGCCACCTCCGTCTCCTCCGTGGGCCTGAGGGATACTTGAAGCAGAAATATCTGCCGGTGCGCAGAAGAGTTCCGTCACGGCTGCAGAGGGTCAGGGGGCCGGCGTGGCCTCACCGGCGCGTGGGGAAAGGGCAAGTCCCTGTTCGGGCGCCATTATGTGGTAAATAAATAAATAATACCTCTATTTTTGAATGGATAAATGAATAACAGATAGCTCAATAAATAAGAGTCAAGATTCGAGGTAGTAGGAGTTTGCAGGTTTAATACAGCATAAAGGACAGGAACAGGACAACCTGCACAGGAACAGGATGACAGGGCCCGACAGGGGGGCCGGATTGGACTAGCGTGGCCCGGCAGCTGCCGGGGCTGGATCTGGGATGAGCGCGCTAACTTTAATAACAGTACACAAGCATATATATTAAAGCAGTTGCATTACAATACATATGATAGGCGGAGCAGTGGGTGTGGTCAATAGCAGTCGCGAAAGATAAGGGTGAAAGTAGGTGTAACAAGAGGCGTGTACATAGACATGTGATGTAAACGTAACAGAATATGTCATAAATGGGGCGGAAACATGGAGGGGGCTACCCAAGGAGCCGGGACCTCTGACCTAATGGTGCGCGCAAACTGACAATGACGTGTTACTAGGAGAAGCTGGGGGCTATGAACTCTGTGCTAGGAGCAGAGACTGAAGTCTGGAGAGTCAGGGCGACATGTACCTAAACCCTATCTAGTATCTAATGTTTAGAGGACATGTTGATATAAACTAAGAGTCAGGAGGGGAGAGGCTAACAGACTCTAAGACTGGAGCATGCATTATTCTACATGTAATGCGTGATGAAGAACATTAAATGACCATTAATTCAGTATTTCTCTTACATGGAGACGTAAAGGCTAGACAATGACGGAAACTATTGATGCGATTCAGTAGCTTAGGAATGCAGAGAAGGAGGGCTGGACTGATAACTAGAATCATAACATACTCTTGGCAGACTCGTAGGCAGAGCCAGGCCGAGCCGGGCACTGCGAGGCAGGAAGTAAGTGAAGGGTCGAGGATACAGGTGGGGGCTGTATCGCTCCTCAGCGAGGATTCAGGAGACAGGAGCTGAATCTGGTGTCCAGGCCCTTTTGAGGCCTAGAAACGGGGACTTTACAATGAAATAACGTGCACACTGGGAAACGTAGCAACGTAACTTTACATAGGCCTAATATTCGTAGCTTTCACGAGAACTGGAAACTGGCATATTAGGGATGGACACAACTATAATTGCATCTTAAATCGAACAGGGGGAATACATATGCATATTAATCATGCACACATAACATAAGATGGAGGACACGTAGGGACACAGAACATGGCAAAATTTACTTTTCCACAGTATGCCCATGCGTAATTTACTCTCGCTTAACTCTTGTATTTTGTTTTAAAATCTGGAGCTAAAATCGACAAAATCTCGCAGACACCGGACCCCTTCATTTTATCAGTACTGCGTTGTGCCATTCTGATCTTATTACCGGCATACGCAATGAAGGGGGAGGTGTGAAGGAGGTAGCTACAGGAAGATTGCCTACAGCAGCCCCAGGCTAATTAGAATGTCTGTGCGCATGGACTGGGGAGCAGTTCTCCCGTGATATATGCGCGCTTCGCTATTGCTACAGCACATGCGCTGTGTGTTCGAATCCCGTAGGTCAAGCCGGAAAAGGAAACTACCCAGACCCCTTTATTTTTATCAATACTAGTTCCGGCATTTCATTACCGGCAAACGTAATAAAGGTGTAGGTGTGGAGGAGGCAGCCCGCACATCAACTCGTAAGTAGATTAATTCTGTGTAAAGATCCTCTGAGCTATGCAGCTAAGTACTATCTGTGCTCTGTATTTGCACCCTTTATTTTTGTTTTTTCAGCCCGGCCACGTGCAGGCGTCCATTGCGCTTGCCATTAGAGGGACTGTCACAGCAGGGCTAGGTAAGCACACTTTGGGCACTATTAATCTTGTGTGTTACCAGCCTAAGCTATCCTGGTGGGACCTTTACTAGGCAGTATGTGGCTGGTTTAAACTGTTTTGCATGTCACAAAGGGATGACGCTTGATTTAAATGATGGGTATATTGCGTGTGCCTGTTAATTCTTTGTTTTTCTTTTTTTACTATAACCAATGTGCACACAGTTGTGGCACATTATGAGGCATCAAGTTGAACTGATGTCTCTAGTTATGGTTCATCTTGTTTTTTCTTTCCTAGGTATTAATCATAAGTGGCATCCATCATACAGCTGATGTCACACTGAGGGTAAACAGGTTGCTGTTCCGCCCTGATTGAGACAGAGGGTATATTATTTTATTGACACTGTTCACGTGCACTTTACTTATTTGAATTATTTTGGTCCTGAAGAAGCGCAAACGACCCTGTTTGGGTGAGACAAGCGGGAAATATGTTGACCTATGACCCTTGACACCCGGGCATAGTGTGCCTTTGGGGCAATGTTTTATTCAGCGTTGTTCGGATTGCAAAGGGTACAGCAGTTACAATGTTGCTGCATGTTGACCCTTTTTTAAGTCATATTATTTTGCGCTGTATGTTAGAATCCCAGAGGTCAAGCTGGAAAAGGAAACCACCCAGACCCCTTTCTTTTAATCAATACTAATTACGGAATTTCATTACTGGCAAACGTAATGAATGGGTAGGTGCAGAGGAGGCAGACCGCACATCAACTGGTAAGTAGATTAATTCTGTGTATAGAAACTCTGAGTCATGCAGCTCAATACTATCTGTGCTCTGTATTTGCACCCTTTATTTTTGTTTTTTCAGCCCGGCCACGTGCGGGCGTCCATTGTGCTTGCCATTAGATGGACTGTCTCAGCAGGGCTAGGTAAGGACACTTTGGGAACTATTAATCTTGTGTCATACCAGCCTAAGTTATCCTGGTAGGACCTTTACTAGGCAGTATGTGGCTGGTTGAAACTGTTTTGGACATCACAAAGGGATGGGACTTGATTTAAATGATGGGTATGTTTCGTGTGCCTGTTAATTCTTTGTTTTTCTTTTTTTACTATAACCAATGTGCACACAGTTGTGGCACATTATGAGGCATCAAGTTGAACTAATGTCTCTAGTTATGGTTCATCTTGTTTTTTCTTTCCTAGGTATTAATCACGACTAGCACCGACTACGCGCTCAGCGCCTCTGAACACATGCACTTCCAGATCCACACAGACCCTAACTCCACCCTCAGAGGCACCCTCATCTATCGAACTCCGGACCCCGTCCCCAGTTCAGTGACTCCATCGCCAACTTTATCAGCACGCACGCCCTGACCTCCACCGACTACATCCCCCTCGGAGACCTGAACTTTCACCTTGAGAACAACAACGACAACAACTCCACAACCCTGATCGATAACCTCGCCAACCTCAGACTGAAGCAACTCGTCACTACGCCCACCCACTCCGCCGGCCACAGGCTCGACCTCGTCTTCTCCTCAAGCCCGCACATCTCCGTCAGCCACACCACCGAACTCCTCTGGACCAACCACCGCTGCATCCACTTCGCCTTCCAGAAACCCACCACTCACCACTGCACCCAACAGATCCCCCGTCGCTGCTGGAGCAAAATCACCGAAGACCAACTACATGCAAACCTCGCACTCAGCCCACACACCGAACCCTCCAACACCGACGACTTTGCCCACAGCCTCAGACGCTGGTTTGAGGACTACGCCAATACTCTTGCCCTGCTGAAGAAACCCTCCCACAGAGACACCAGCAAGAGGGCCAGCTGGGTCACCTTAGAACTCCTTACCTCCAAGCAAGCCTGCCGGAAACTAGAGAAGGAATGGCACAGTGACAGTGAGCAAGCTCCGGACAGCCACACAGCACACAAGGACGCCATCCGCAGCCACCACCACCTCATCAGGGTGGCCAAAAGGACCTCCTTCAAAAACCACCTCGACAACAATGCACACAAAAGGAAGGAGCTCTTCAACATCATGAAGGAACTCTCCAACCCCAACTCCAACACCAACAACATCCCGCCATCGCAAGCCCTGTGCAACTCCGTCACCACCTTCTTCCACCACAAGATAGCAGACATCCACGACAGCTTCAACACCCAGACAGCCCCAACAGACAGCAACACAACAGACCCTCCGCACACCATCGACCACGACCCCCTGCTAGCCTGGGCCAGAGTGAGCATCGATGACACCATCAAGACCATGAGCACAATCCACTTCGGCTCTCCGTCAGACCCATTCCCGCACCACATCTTCAACCAAGCAAGCAGTTCCATCGCACCCCACCTGCAAAACATCATCAATCTCTCCCTCGAGACCGTGACCTTCCCAGAGAGTTGGAAACACGCCGAGATCAACGCCCTTCTCAAAAAACCTAAGGCAGACCCGAGAGATCTCAGGAACTTCTGACCCAACTTTCTGCTCCCCTTCCCGGCCAAGGTCATCGAAAACATTGTCAACAGACAGCTAACCCGATACCTCAAAGAAAACAGAATCCTGGACCCTTCCCAGTCAGGGTTCTGCAGCAACCACAGCACCAAGACTGCCCTCATCGCCGCCACTGATGACATCAGGACCCTGCTGGACAACGGTGAGACTGCTGCACTCATCCTCCTAGACCTCGCCGCCGCTTTCGACACCTTCTGCCACCGCACTCTACGCGCACGCCTCCACGCCGCAGATACGAGACAAGGCTCTGGAATGGACCACCCCCTTCCTCTCCGGCAGAACCCAGAGCATCCGCCTCACCCCATTCCGTTCCAAAGCCTCCGAGATCATCTGCGGCCTACCCCAGGGATCCTCCCTCAGCCCGACACTGTTCACAATTTACATGGACCCGATCGCACACGTCGCCCGACAGCACGACCTCAACATAATCTCCTATGCTGATGACACTCCACTGATTCTCTCCCTCAACAAGGACCCCATCACAGCCAAAGCCAACCTCCACGAAGGAATGAAGGTAATCGCCGACTGGATGAAGATCAGCCGTCTGAAGCTGAACTCGGACAAGACGGAGGTCCTCATCCTCGGCTCCAACCCTTCAGCTTGGGACGACTCCTGGTGGCCGACGGTACTAGTGGCAGCCCCAACACCCATCTACTATGCATGCAACCTGGGAATCATCCTCGACTCAACGCTCTCAATGACCAAGCAAGTCAACGCCGTCTCCTCCTCCTGCTTCAACACCCTCCACATGCTCCGCAAGATCAATCAATCAATCAATCAATCAATCAATCAATCAATCAATCAATCAATTTGTAGAGCGCGCTACTCACCCGTGAGGGTCTCAAGGTGCTGGAGGGGGGAGGTGGGGGTGGGTGGGGGGTGGGGGTGCACCGCTACTGCTTGAACAACCAGGTTTTGAGGTGTTTTCTGAAGGTGAGATGGTCCTGGGTCAGTCGTAGGTGTCCGGGGAGGGAGTTCCATGTCTTGGCTGCCAGGTAGGAGAAAGATCTTCCTCTGGTGGTCGTTCTGCGAATCCGTGGGACGGTGGCGAGGGCGAGGCTGGTGGAGCGGAGCTGGCGGGTGGGGGTGTAGAACGAGAGATGATTGTTGAGGTATTTGGGGTCCATGTTGTGGAGCGCTTTGTGTGCGTGGGTGAGCAGCCTGAACGTGATCCTCTTGCTGACGGGGAGCCAGTGCAGTTTCCTCAGGTGGGCGGAAATGTGGCTGTGGCGAGGGATGTCGAGGATGAGTCGTGCGGAGGTGTTCTGTATGCGTTGAAGGCGTTTCTGAAGTTTGGCTGTGGTTCCTGTGTATAGGGCGTTCCCGTAGTCCAGTCGGCCGGTGACGAGGGCCTGGGTGACCGTCTTTCTGGTTTCGATGGGGATCCACCGGAAGATCTTTCGGAGCATGCGCAGGGTGTTGAAGAACGAGGACGAAACTGTGTTGACTTGTTTGGTCATCGTGAGGGAGGAGCCCAGGATGAATCTCAGGTTGCGGGCGTGGTCCGTGGGTGTGGGTGCGGTGCCCAGCGTCGTGGGCCACCAGGAGTTGTCCCAGGTGGATGGGGATTGTCCGAGGATGAGGACCTCCTTTTTGTCCGAGTTGAGCTTCAGACGGCGGTGCTTCATCCAATCTGCAACATCTTTCTTTCCGTCCTGGAAGTTGGCTTTGGCAGTGAGAGGGTCTTTGGTGAGGGAGATTATCAGTTGGGTGTCGTCGGCGTAGAAGATGATGTTGATGTTGTGTTTGCGTGCTATGGTGACGAGGGGGCTCATGTAGATGTTGAAGAGGGTTGGGCTGAGCGAGGATCCCTGGGGTATGCTGCAGATGATCTTGGTGGCTTCGGAGCGGAAGGGAGGGAGGCGGACTCTCTGGGTTCTGTCAGAGAGGAATAATGTGATCCAGTCCAGGGCTTTTCCTTGGATCCCAGTGTTGTAGAGGCGGGTTATTAGGGTGCGGTGGCAGACGGTATCAAAGGCTGCCGAGAGGTCCAGGAGGATGAGAGCGCTGTCTCTCCGTTGTCCATCAGGGCCCTGATGTCGTCGGTGGCTGCGATGAGGGCGGTCTCAGTGCTGTGGTTAGCTCGAAATCCAGACTGGGATGGGTCGAGCGAGTTGTTTTCTTCGAGGAATGCAGTCAGCTGTTTGTTGACGGTTTTCTCTATGACTTTAGCCGGGAAGGGGAGAAGAGAGATGGGGCGGAAGTTCTTGAGGTCTTTGTGGTCCGCTGTTGGTTTCTTCAGAAGGGCGTTGATTTCTGCGTGTTTCCAGCTTCCAGGGAAGGTGGCTGACGTGAAGGAGCTGTTGATGATGTTCCGGAGGTGGGGTGCGATGGTGGTGTCAGCTTTGTTGAAGATGTGATGAGGGCATGGGTTGGATGGGGAGCCGGAGTGGATGGTGTTCATGACGCGGATGGTGTCTTCCGTGCTGATGGGGGTCCATGCATTGAGGCTGTTGGTGGGGGTCGTTGGTTTGGTAGCTGGAGGTGGAGTCTGGGGGCCGAAGGTGTCGTGTATATCAGCGATCTTGCGGTGGAAGAATGTGGCGAGGGAGTTGCAGAGGTCTTGCGATAGTGTGATGTCGTTGTTGCTGGCGCTGGGGTTGGAGAGCTCTTTGACGATGCTGAAGAGTACCTTGCTGTTGTGGGCGTTGTTGTCCAGCCGCTCTTTGAACGATGTCCTTTTGGTGGTGCGGATCATCTGGTGGTATTTGCGGGTGGCGCTCTTGAGGGCTGTCATGTTTTCTGATGTCTGTTCGTGGCGCCAAGTTTTCTCGAGGGTTCGGCATGATTTCTTTGTGGCTCTGAGGGCGCTTGTGAACCATGCGGTTTTCCTGTTGCTGGTCTTGCCTGAGGGTTTCTTCAGAGGGGCGAGGACGTTGGCGCAGTTGGTGATCCACTGTGTGAGGTTGTGTGCTGCGTCGTTGGTGTCGTGGGTGTCTACAGGCGGGTTCTGGCGATGTGGTCAGTTGGTCTGCGGTGACTTTGCTCCAGCTCCTGTGGGGGATCTGTGGTGTATGGTGGTGGGAGGTGGTTTTCTTGAAGGTGAAGTGGATGCAGCTGTGGTCGGTCCAGTGAAGTCTGGTGGAGTGGCTGAAGGAGACGTGGTTGCTGGCGGAGAAGATGGGGTCGAGCGTGTGGCCGGCGAGGTGGGTGGGGCGTGTCCACCAGTTGCTTGAGTCCAAGGTTGGCGAGGTTGGCGAGCAGGGCAGTGGTGTTGCTGTCGTTGTGTTTCTCTAGGTGGAAGTTCAGGTCCCCTAGGAGAATATACTCTGGTGAGGCTAGGGCGTGCGGGCTGATGAAGTCAGCGATGGTTTCGCTGAATTGTGTTCGTGGGCCCGGGGGTCTGTAGATGAGTGTTCCTTAGAGGGTGGTCTGGGGATCGGTGTGGATCTGGAAGTGTAGGTGTTCAGCGGTGATGAGTGTGTCTTCAGAGTTGGACGTGACGCTGATGGTGTTCCTGTATATGATGGCGATTCCTCCTCCAGGTTTGTTGGCGCGGTCCTTCCGGGTGATTTTGTAGTCGTCCGGGATGGCTATGGCGATGTCGGGGGCCGAGGAGGCGTTCATCCAGGTTTCCGTGAGGAAGGTGATGTCTGGTGCTGCAGTGTCAAGGAGTTCCCAGAGTTCGACGGCGTGTTTGTGGACGGAGCGGGTATTGAGCAGGATGCACTTGAGGTGGATGTTGTTGTCGTTGCTGAGTTCGGTGGGCGGGGTGCAGGATCGGAGGCAGGAGAATTTGCATGCTTGTCAGCTGAAGGGTCCGTGAGTGCGCCTCGGGGTAGCTCGGTGGCAGGTGGCAGGTTGTCCGGTGTTGAGTGCGGTGAGGGTGGCGTTGTCGTACCTCAGACGGGTGCCCTGGCATCGGCTGGGGCCAGGGGTTCTGGCGCTGGGTGCGGTCCAGACACGGACGGGCGCAGACGGGCTTGCCTTTGGCGCGCCTTTGGCGCGCCGGCGGCGCGGCCGCTTCGTGGTCTGCATAAGAGTGTTGATGGGAGGGAGGAGCAGCTGGGTGGCGGGAGCGGGGCGGCGAATAGGCTGTCAGGGGGGCGGGCCACAGGGAGGCAGCTGCGGGAAAAGAGCGGTGAAGGTGCCCGGCTCAGCAGCGGCTGAGACCGGGTGCAGGCGGAGGCAGCAAGCGGGCAGGCCAAGTCAACTGCAGGAGACCAGGGTGAGCAGGCGGCAGCGGCGTGGGGGCCACCTAACCTGAAGGCAGGGTCAGAGGTCGCAGGGTCAGATCTATAGATGGATCCCGACAGATACAAGAAAGACAGTCACCCAGGCCCTCGTCAGCAGCAGACTCAACTACGGCAATGCCCTCTACATGGGAGCCCCGACCAAGCTCATCAAACGACTACAACGCATCCAAACCGCCTCGGCACGACGGATCCTCGTCTTACCACGATAGGCCACATCACCCCCCACTTGAGAAACCTGCACTGGCTCCCTGTCAACAAGAGGATATCCTTCAAGCTCCTCATCCACGCACACAAAGCACTCCACAAGACAGGCCCAGCCGACCTCAACAGATGGCTCTCCTTCTACATCCCCAACCACCAGCTCCGCTCCACCGACCTCTCACTCCCCAACGTCCCGTACATCCAAAGAACAACCACCGGTGGTAGATCCTTCTCCCACCTCACCGCCAAGACATGGAACACCCTCCCACTGAGACTACGACAGACCCAAGACCTGCTAACCTTCAAGAGAATAATCAAGACCTTGCTGTTCGATCAGTAGCGCCCCCCCGCCAGTGCCTTGAGACCCTCGCGGCTATGTAGTGTGCTTTACAAATAACTGATTGATTGATTGATTGAGTGGCATCCATCATACAGCTGTTGCCATACTGAGGGTAAACAGGTTGCTGTTCCGCCCTGATTGAGACAGAGAGTATTTTATGTTATTGACAATGTTCACGTGCACTTGACTTATTTGAATAATTTTGGTCCTGAAGAATCGCAAATGACCCTGTTTGGGAACAACAAGCGCAAAACATGTTGAGCTATGACCCTTGATACCCGGGCATATGTTTTATTTAGCGTTGGTTGGACTGCAAAGGGTACAACAGTTACAATGTCGCTGCATGTTGACCCTTTTTAAGTCATAATATTTTGCACGCACATTCTCCCTCTTTTTTACCCTCATTGAACCCACTCCCACACGCCTTCATGCACCCTCCGGCAGTCCTATAAAAGATCTCCGATAAAAGTGGCCCTTCGGGGGCCAGTAGGGAATTGCAGCGCCGGCCCTACAAGGAGCAACCGCCCGATGAAGTAGCATGACACCCCTTGGGGTATGTGAGGGCATTAGAGGACAATAAGTGTTCTTTCCCCATACCTGTGGGTACCCCTTACCTAAGGTTTTTATTCTTTGTTCACATGTCTTTTTTAATGCACAGGTCACTTTTTGCACCCTTAAGTATGGGTGACTTTGTGCACCCTGCTTTACGAACAGTGTCCTTTTGTTGGTTTAAAATGTATGCATCAGGAGCATGGATAATGGCTCCTAGGTCCCCCCTCCTTGTGTGATACCCCATGGTGCCTGCCACACAGTGCAGGGCTTTATAGGGTGGTATCTTGGGTACCGCCTCGGCCACCAACCATAGGCCGTGGCGACTAGGGGGCCCTTCCAGGGGCCCCATAGTCACTTTCCTACAGCTTTTCCATGTCAGAAAGGCCAGCGGGGAAAGGCTGTTGGAAACCAACATTGTATTCCCAACTGCAGAAACGCCGTCCATAGGGGGCTACGGTGTGGTTTCAACCAACAGGAATTCTCAGCGAGACTCACAGAATGATCGGCCGTTCGGGAAGATTCCGACCGTTGGGTGGAGGCTTTTTGCCCGACATCGTAATCGGCTCCAAAATGTTACATTCAATAGAAATCCTCACCAACATTTTGCCCCTAAAGTGCATATACATACAGCTGTCAAAAGGCTGTGAGGGATCCCGTTGAGGGGGAGAGGCCTATAATGGTCACCGAATATAGTAGTCCAGATCATGTCCTAGAAACTTGTCTCCCAAATTTGACTCACAGCCTCCAGGAATACAACAAATACCTAGACAAGGCAAACACTAGCCATTCCGAGCTGTGACTCTTAAAGATTCTGATTGTATCTCTAATTTGTTTTGCAGCTAAGATGTGGCAGACTGGGGTTAACCAAGTGTTTTTAATTATAGAGTATTTGGGGCAAGAAAATAAGAAATGCACTAACGTTTCACCATTAGTCGTACATACAGGACTGAATGTCAAATAATACAATTCATCCATCTGCTAGGGAACACATTTAGTGGTAGGACGCCATACTAAAATTCCAAAAACAAGGATTTAGCATGGAGAGGCTGAATTGAAGTTAAAAAACCTCACAATTAATTTTATCTTTAAAATCCAGAAATCTACCAGTTAGTGCCCGTCAGATGGGCCACAACCATTTTTTATTTATATGGTACTAGTCACTCTTTTTAACACATTGTAGACACTTTTTCTCGATATCTCAGGAATTTTAACACAATTATGAAAATCAGAGGCTCATTAGCCATTTCTTTACATATTTTAGCCATGGTACAGTTCTTTTTGTGTCAAGCGGTATTATCTTTCGGAAAGATTGTCACAACAAGAGTGGAGAGTCATTAGTCCATATTCTAATCCACAAGACCAGGGGTCAAAATGCAGCCAGATGTGCAATATTTTTTAGGCCAGGATCCAATTATAGTGGAATTAAGGGCGTATTTCGGGGTAGTGCAATGACAAAGATATTTTCTATTTTTTCTATGCCCTCTAGATTTTTTCTATGCCCTCTAGATTGATCGCGCCCCACATATCAACCTTTTGCCCAATAGTTTTCACTTGCAGCTAGAACTGGCCTAAATTTGATGCTTTCAACTTCTTAGCCACAACAAAGCTTACATGTTGGCGTACCAACTGACTCTTAGCTATTTGTGAGGACCGTGATAGTGTTTGAGAACCTGACACCCAGGTAGTCAAATTGCTCACTTGTTCTAGCTGAGTGTTGCCCATTTTGACCTAACCTCTGAAAGATCTGTGGGGATTAAAAGTCTTCAATTTCGTTTTTGCTATGTTGACTTCTCATCCAAGTTTCTCGTACAAGAGCAGAAATCAGTCACGTAATTTTGCAGCCCCATAGGCGATTTAGAGGCTAGTAGTGTGCCATTCACAAATAACAATGAAACAACCTTCTGACCTGCAATCATGGTGGAGTCACCATTGCAGTCACTCAAAGTTTCTATCAAACAATTGATAAATTAGGTGAACAGGGTAGGTGCTAATATACAAACTTGGGCACTCTCCTCTCCACCATAATACGCTCAGTCAGCTCACCTTTCTGGTTCCCTCTCACCTGAGTGTAGTTGTTTATATGGAGCCTTAATATGATATGTAATACATTCTGGGGAACCCCTATCTGTTCCAGGGCAGACCATAATTTCCCTCTAGGTATGAGGTCAAAGGCTGCTTGCAGATCTACGAATACTACGTAAATATATTCTTTCTCAACGGTCACATACTTCCATAAAAGTATTAAGGACCTATTTTATCAATAGTACTTGTGTTCTCTCTGAATCCATTATGGACTAACCCTCCACAAGAATAAAGAAACCACTAGGTTTTCTTATATAATCCTCACCCACCAGGGTTACCCCTTAGTGGCACACTTCCTCATTGTGTCCATCCCATTTTGCTGCAGATGGGGCGTGCTGCGACCTTTGTGTTACTTCGGAACACTTATTGGTGTATATTAAATTATGTAAAAATTATACGGGGGAGGGACTTAGGTGGAAAGTGAGATTAACAAAAGGTAGAAAGTATAGGTAATGAAGTGCAAAAATCTAGCATCATGGGTCCTCCAGTTGAGAGGGAAGTCTGTTGTCACACTTATTCCAATGCTGCTTTTCTGCACAATGACTTAGTATTTCTGCCCAGGGCCTGCATCTAAGATTTCTGCATTGTTTATATTTACAAGCAGTATAACAAAGTAGGTACTATGTGTATATATATATATTTATATCCTAAGCATGTGGAGTGTGTACAGCTAAAGTAGTAAAACTGGAGTGGTATCAAGGAATTAAATCCTTGGTCCTAAAGAAAAGCCTTGAGTTATGGCTTGAAACATGTCGACATTCTAGAAAGGCTGGCACATCATTCCTGTACTTTCTACCTTCCCCCTTTTATCCATACCGACTTGAGGCCTGAATAAATAGCACGTTACCTACTAGACATTTATTTGTAATCTCACTTTCATACAAGAGCCCCCACACTCCTATTTTTTTCATCATTTAATATACACCAATAAGTGCGCCTATGTAACACGTAGGTCACAGCACGCCCCGTTTTCAGCAGAATGGGATGGACCCGATGATGAAGCATGCCACCAAGGGGTAAACCTGGTGGGTGACGGTTATATAAGAAAAGCTACTGTTTTCTTTATTCTTGTGAAGGTTTGTCCATAATAGCATTTGGGCTCTTTTTGGGTTCAATATATTTGGTAGGAGGACAAGCCTCTCTGATTCGGTCTCCTTTTTCTCCCCTTTAAATGTATTTTAGTCATACATGCATCCTGACACTAATGGCTGAGAATTTAATTTCAAGTGTCAGAGTGGTGCACTATTAAGTACATGTACAAAGCACAGCTCACAGGTTTTGGCTGTGAGATGTGTTAAGTGTACCAGAGAAGTGTAAATAGTGCATTATCAAGAGCAATCATGAGTGTATGCTGTAGGACACACATTATGCGCACCAGGCCCATGCAATAAGCATGGCCTACTGGCAAAGCAAAGGGGCTTCTTTAATAGGTTTGATTAATAAATACATTTCTAAATTATAGGTTAGGCACGATGGGAATTTCAGAAGATTTTAGCACAATGCAGTGAAGATAGCGAAGTTGCTTTTCTACATTGCACAAGGAGAAGAAAACTGCCCACAGACACATTTAATAACAAATGATGCTTCTTCCGTCATCCCCTGTGCTGTCACTCTTTTGGGCTGCCTTGGCACAAAACACAACTCATGCACCATGGTTTAGAGGTGTGTGTGTGTACTGTATAGGATAAGACTTGCATTGGAAGCTTAGGCATAAAGGACAAACTCCCATGCCAATATAAAATCTGATATAGGCAAACAACAATATCTCAACTGGTATTATTGAGGAGGCTAGTAACCAAGCATGCACAAAGCATTACAAGAAAGGAAGGTACAGAGACTCATAATTTGTTTTAAATGTGCCCAAGGCATCATATATTTAAAATAGTACAAGAAATTGAAACAAGCGTTTAAGAAGAAATTGGGAACAGTTGTGTCGGCACTGTAAGCAAATATTGCGTAAGTAACCCGAAAACTTTGTGAACGCAGGTGCTCGTGACACTCAAAAGTGGACGGCGCAGGTGACAAGTGAGAAAAACAGTGGCGGCGCAGAGTAGAGAAGTGACAATTATATACAAAGGGACTTGTGGTTCACAGTTAGTTGTTTACATAAATGTAACACATTTTTAAGCATTTTAGCGAGCCGTAGCAAAAAGGCGCCGGAAGTTTCGCTGGTATGTCGACGGCGTTTCGATCCTAGCGATTAAGGATAATCATCAGGACCAGGTTACTGAATGAAGGTGCTAAAGGGCATGTAGGTGAGGGAAAGAAAAGGAAGCAGGTCGCCAGCGGGTCGGCCAAGTTAGAGCCGCTGGAAGCAATAACAGTCATGAGGAAGGGAGCAGGAGTGGAGGGCAGAGGGGGTGAGAAGGCAAGGCTGAAATAGCATACGGTTCTGCTGGAATCTGGGGGGCGCAGAACCAATAGCTGAAACGTGTAGCCCTGGGCCTGAAAGTAGGCAGGTAGCCTGGGTCGGGGTCCCGATCCACCGGTGGCTGTCAGAAGGAGCAGCTAGCGGCGGGCGGCCACAAGTGCCAAAACAGAATAGGAACAAAGCAGTCCGGGCCTCGTGGGGCCGGAGTCCAGATATGCTAATCCTGGATCGGAGTCCCCGATCCTCAGGCGGCCGTCACGAAGTGATCAGCTGTGTGTCAATGCGCTAGAAAATCTGAAACATTCCATACATTGTATTGTGCTATAAAGTGCAGCACACACGTTACGTGTGGAATGTTTGGAAAAATTAAAGTATGAAATTTGTTTTCAGTTCAAAGACTTTATTCGGTTATAAAACAAAGATAACCATAAAAGTACATAAAACACATTTTAGACACAATTTAAACAAACAAATGAGGTATATGATAATTATTTAAGCTCATGGGCTCGGTACCTTTTAGGGGATATATTTCTGAGTAGTACAGTGGGAGATGCTACCATACTTCATAAAAATACATAGGGCATACATTAGACACTATTTACACAAAATAAATACTGATGAAACATAGGCTCATTATCTTTAAAACATTATCGATTTTCTTCAATTAAAACACATTTCTGAGAAATACAGAGACAGATGCTACCGTAAATATATCTTCAAGTTTTCGAATTGCTAGAAAGGTGGGACGACATTGTCTAAAATTCATATACTTTAAAATTGGCTTAATCCACCTTTCCCTTGGCACGGTATGAAATTTACAAAAGAATAAAATATGGATATCCGACTGAGTGGAAATATCACAAGCGCATTTACTTATGCCGGCTGACCAATCATTGTTAAGAGGAAAACTCAAAGTTCTAAATAAAATCCCAAATCTAAAACATACCAACAAAAACCTTTCATGTTCCGTCAGCCGCAGGGTTAAGTATGGTTGATTAGCCTGCGAGGTTAAGGTCAGTTGATGGGACATCACTGTTTTTTTAGTCAGCTCAGTTTGATCCCTTAAAGCCACAAGGGACTCAATACATAACCTTTTCAGTTCCTTTCTCGGGATCTTCGCCAAAGACTCGAAGAATTCAGGATGCTTGATAAGGCCACAAAAACTATTAATATATTTCAGCCATTTCATTCGATGGGCACCTTCCAATTTTAGGGCGTCCTCCAGTATAAGGCGATTCAATTGGCACTCATTAGTGGTCCAAACCCTGTGCCACAAAAGAACTGGCTGGATCCTGATAATGTCCTCAATATATAGCATACCAAGTTCAGCGTGACAGTTGTGGGTCGAGGTACTCTCAGGTGTGGTTAGGAGATATCTTAAAAAGCTGTTCTCTGTCAACTGTAAACTAGTGACATTTGATATACCCCAAATTCCCGCACCATAAGTTGCTACTGCCACACAGCTAGATTTGTAGATGCGCAAGAGCTCATTAACTGGTTTCTTGCCCATCTTTTTGCTGAAAAGTTTGAGGGACATTATAGACTTGCTGAACAACATATTTCTCCCCTTAACTGCAGTGTTCCACTGGCCTGTACAGTCGAACAAAATGCCTAAATAGGGAAAAGTAGAGATATGATCTAATGTGTTAGAATCTATAAACATAGTCTTCCTCCTCTGTTTTAATTTAGGGCCACAATTCATAGCGTAGGTTTTTGTACAATTCACCTTCAGGTCCAAACTGGTCATAAAGGTGGAAAAGGAAGTGATCATAGATTGCATTGCTACAGGGGTCCTTGCCATTAACACGGCATCTTCGGCATAAATTAGTGCCGGTACACGACGTTGCGATGCCGTAGGCATGTCTACACAATCCCTCAACAAGGTGTCCTCCAGCTCGTTAATGTAGATTAAGAATAAAAACGGGGCAAGGACACAACCTTGCCTTACACCCCTTGCAATGTTAAACATTCTGGTGCACTACTCATTTAAGCCGTATCTAATTGTAGCCCTAGCCCAATTATACAACTCCCGTAAAAAACAGATGATATTATCCTTTACTCCCAGTCGCGTTAAAATTGTCCATAACTTACTGTGATTAACACAGTCAAAGGCGGAAGTCAAGTCCATAAATGTTAAAAACAGCCTCCCGCCCTTTGCCTTAGTGTACTAAGCAAGATGGATAAATTGAGACCCTGATCTACTGTCCCAACACCTTCTCTAAAACCATATTGCAGGTCACTAATGATATTATACTCATCAGCCCAGGACTGCAACCTGTCTAAAATACCCCTTCCCACAATTTTCACAGTAGAGTCAAGCAGGGATATAGGGTGATAGCACTTACAACTTGCCCTATCGCCCTTTTTAAAAATGGGTACTATAATTGATTCGTACCAAGTATTGGGGAGGCCCTCAGGGCATAAGATATCTCGTTAGTAATTGTGCCCATAATGTTACGTTGTTTTTAAAAATGTCTACCGGTACACCATCTGGGCCCGGAGCCTTGCCCCCCTGGCTCGAGCTAATGCCCTTCGTCACCTCGTCCAAAGAAAAGGAGAGGTTTAGACCTTTGGTGATTGTGGGTAAATTTGGTATGTCCTGCCTAATTTGTTCCCCACTGGGTCTACGGAGTTATAGAGGGACTAAAAATGACTCACCCAATCATCCTCGGCGATGGCACTCTCAACCCGAGCCTTTGAGTCATCCTTAAAAATGGCGCTTTGACTGCCCTCCAGAATGCTTTCATGTCCCTGCCTTCGGAGGCTCCTACTAAATCCTCCCATGCTTCCTTCTTTATTTTAGCCCTCCTGTTCATAATGGCCAATTTATAGGATTTCTGGAGCTCCCTAATCAGTATTATTTCTTTGTTATGCCCCTTCAGTGCCTGTATCAGTTTGGAGTGTGCATTAGAGCACTCTTGATCAAATCATCCCTTCTTTTTTACTATTATTGTGTTTTCCCTGGCTGATCCACAAACTTTCTTTTATACATTTTATGATTGATTTGAAGTTGTTAAGTACTTCAATGTCCTTGGATGCCATATCCAGGCAGATGTTAAAGCATGTATCACAGGCCTTAATCAGGTTACAGAGAAACTCAGCAGGAACAATTTTGGACCCCTTTAAAGCGTATCCGTTCTGCCTCGAGACAATAATATATCGTGCTTGCAGCCTAGGAATACTATCAACCATTACATGAGTGAGATTCCACAATTTGCACCCTAATGGGGAAATGGTCGCTTAAGGATATGTCTAAAACACTATAGTTATCAACACTACCACTAAAACATGTGGAGATCAAGACATAATCAATTACAGACGAAAACCCTCTGCCACAGAAAGTTGCAGAGAACGAGACCTCTGGCTGGCATAGTTTGTTTGCAAAGCCTAGGTCATTCATAAAGATAATCTCGTTCGAGGCATCGCCCTTTACATTATGTTCGAAGTGTGTCAATGTGGTCTCCATATCCAGGGTTAAACCGCAGTTTACTGTCCCAGGTCTATTGCAAATTGCACAATTAAAATCACCCCCCCATATGACAGCAAACTCCTTCCGATCATTACAGATTATAGTGTTGATTTCAGAGTTTAACATTTTAAACACCGTCACTAGCTCAACAGGGGGAACATTGTTATATAAGTTTATAATGAAAATGCAAAAACTATTATTCATATGCAGACCAACTATATGGTAATACCAAGTATTTTTAAGCACTTCAATACTTTTACATTTAAAACAATTAGAAACATATGTACAGAGCCCCCTTGGCTCTGCCATCTAAAGAGCCTATGGCCGGGGTACGAACTGTTTTAAAACCATTCAAATGGTGCGCATCTTTTTCCCACGTTTCTTGCAAACATATAGAAGTCGATTAGGATGGCGGACGGAAACGGGTACTGTCCGCCATGTTCGGGGAAATTTTACTCCCGGCAGCGCCGCGGAGAATCCACGGTTGCGATTAGGATATTCATGTCAAGAAACTCCGACCGCGGCGGACGGATCACAGCAAACACCGTCCGCGGTGGACGGAACACATCTAACACCGTCCGTGTTGGACGGAACACATCTAACAGACCCAATTTAACACCCACCGCCGCGGACGGACATGACCGCGGAAACAGCCACATTTACCGCCATACCTGTGAAAACTCCGTGTCCGCAATTAGGATAACGCCGCCTGTACCACGGTACGCACAGCCATCCACGTCCGCGGCGGAAATATTGCAACGAGAAACAGTGCATCACTGCGGAAGGCCAACACGAACAACATCCATAACGTCAAACCAATGTCAAAAAGTGTGCCGCCAGTAAATAGCAAACACACGAAAAAGGACAACCCCCCCACCTGAAACACCAACACCAATCACAAGCCACTATGACACCCCCCCAAGTACCCAATAATGCACACTAGTCTACACACCCACCTACCACCTGACTGCCAACAACCATTGAGACACGACTATAAAATGACACCCACCCACTACCACAATCCTTTGCATCACAGCATTGCTGCTAGCAAGAGGCCCTATACGATCTACAGCATACTCAAATTGAAGACACACAACCACCACCCTACCACACCCACCACACAAACACCCACCACACCATTCCTACACACCACACACCACACACCAGCACCCCCCAACTCACTCAACCCACACACTGAGCACCACACACCATGGCACCCCAAAAAAAAACTAAATTCACGGAGACCGAGTTGAAGGTAATGGTCGATGAAATTCTCCGTGTTGAGCCCCACATATTCGGGGCCCAAGTCCAGCAGACCACAGTGGCGCAAAAGAATCACATGTGGGACAGAATCGTCAGTCGGGTGAATGCGTCAGGGACCGTGCCAAGGACAAAGCACGAAATACAGAGGCGGTGGCATGACCTGAAAACCAGGGTGAAGGGCATCGGCGCCAAAAACCATGCGAGAGCCATTCACACTGGCGGCGGAACACCCCCGGAGCCCATACCCTACACCGATTGGGAGGAGAAGGTGCTGGTTATACTACACCCAGAGAGCCTAGACGGACTTGAGGAAGGAGAAGAGGCTGGTAAGTACAAACCAAGCACCACGATCAGTACGACATGGTCAGCCTCACACAACTGAGAAGACACATCTCCCAGGCCCCAACCCATGCACGTCGGACACATAGTCACCAAAATCTAAATGGCTACCAACAGGCCCCCATGTCCACAGGGAGGGTGGTGGTGGTGGGTGGGGTGTGTGAGAGGTCACAACTACAACTCCCAACAGGCCCCTATGTCCACAGGGAGGGTGGTGGTGGTGGGTGGGGTGTGTGAGAGGTCACAACTACAACTCCCAACAGGCCCCCATGGCCACAGGGAGGGTGGTGGTGGTGGGTGGGGTGTGTGAGAGGTCACAACTACAACTCCCAACAGGCCCCCATGTCCACAGGGAGGGTGGTGGTGGTGGGTGGGGTGTGTGAGAAGTCACAACTACAACTCCCAACAGGCCCCCATGGCCACAGGGAGGGTGGTGGTGGTGGGTGGGGTGTGTGAGAGGTCACAACTACAACTCCCAACAGGCCCCCATGTCCACAGGGAGGGTGGTGGTGGTGGGTGGGGTGTGTGAGAGGTCACAACTACAACTCCCAACAGGCCCCCATGGCCACAGGGAGGGTGGTGGTGGTGTGTGGGGTGTGTGAGAGGTCACAACTACAACTCCCAACAGGCCCCCATGTCCACAGGGAGGGTGGTGGTGGTGGGTGGGGTGTGTGAGAGGTCACAACTACAACTCCCAACAGGCCCCCATGGCCACAGGGAGGGTGGTGGAGGGTAGGGTGGGTGGGGTGTGTGCGACAGGACACTGAAATGTATACAAATTGATATGAACATGTAATGTCCACATTACTGACCTGCACAATCTTGTCCCTCAGGTGATCGTAATCTGACTGGGGAAACCAGCACCCGGCCGCAAGACTTGCCTCACACCCATACCGGACTCTCTGGGGACGATGACACAGGCAGCTCCGGTGGGGAGGATGGTGCGGGCCCAAGCAGACAGCCAGGGCCATCTGGCTCACAGGGATTCCCGGCCCCGACAACTGTCGCATGTGTAACTCCAGCGACACCGGCCTCAGTGATCTGCAGAGTCACCACCACCACCACCAGCACCACCACCACCACCACCAGTACCACCACTCCTGCCTGTGCCACCCTGCCTAACCCACCGCACGACGCAGGTCCATCGGCCCCCCACCCAAGCAGGGTGATTGGCCCACAAAGGAGAGAGGCGAGGCCACATCAGGCAATCAGGAGATCCGCACTCCGCCGCACTGAGGAAGGACACCCACCCCATCATGTGACAGAGTCCCTTGAAGCCCTAGCCAGGTGCCAGGCTTCATACGACCGTGCCCAGGACCAGGCAGATCGTGCCCACCAGGACTCGGTGGACAACACGAACATGTTGCGTGAAATTTCGGGCTACCTTGGCGAGATAGTGGACATCATGGGCCAGCAGACAACAATGTGGAGGGAATGGATAGCCCGGAACAACCCCACCCCCCCTCAACCAATTGTCCTGGTGCCACCGCCACCCCCACCGCCACCGCCACCACCACCGCCACCACCACCTGTGCCCCTGGCGACGGATGTGGCCCCTGAACAACCTGCCCCCCCAGCTGACTCTGTTCCACCTCAAAGACGGAGGGGCCGTCCGAGGCTGGAAGTGGGTGAGAGCAGTGTGGGTGCGCCATCCACACGCTCCAAGAGGGGCCGCCAATGACTCTGACACTGCCTGAGCCAGCCATTCACCCTGCCAAGTATCCTGTCCCACATAGCCAATCATTGGCACAGGTCTGCTGGACTAGCCTGACACCACCCAATGTGGTGTCAGCACGGACATTTCATCTGCCATTACCTTCAACTCCCACTCCCCCACCCCACAATTACTTGTAAATATTCACCAGCACCAATGCACAACCTGTAAATAAAAGCCACTTACACACTCAACGATGTGTTGCCTCCATGTTTAATCACATGATTGCCTCAGAAACAGACGTAACCAGGTGCAGGGATCCAAGTCGTACATAATCATGCCGCTGCGGGAGTGACCTAGGGAAATTCAGAGACAGCAAACACACGTCAGGTAACAGATTCACACACATCACAACACACTGCACAGCAACATTCCACAAACTACACTCATCACAAAAGCATTGGATGAGAGGACACACATCATGGAGACTTGCATTTCCAAATAAATGGACACACACATATGCAACCGTCACATACCAGAACACACAGCTGATGCACCCCACATCCACACAACACCAGCAAACATACATTAGGCATTGTCAACCGGCACAAGAGGTAGTTACTCACATTCAAGGGAAGTAGCGATCAATGAGCTGGCGCCTCTGGTCCACACCTTCCTCCTCACCACTATCCTCATCAGTCGACATGGGTGGGATGGGAGGCCGAGGAACTAGTTGGTCTTCAGGGTCCAAGAGCAGTTCAATATCATTGCGCACGGCCTGGTTGTGGAGCATGCAGCAGGCAATCACGATCCTGCATACTTTGCCTGGTGAGTAAGGCAGGGCCCCTCCGGTCTTATCCAGGCACCGAAACCTAGACTTTAGCAGTCCAAAGGTACGTTCAACCACTCTACGTGTCCTTCCATGTGCATCATTGTAGCGCATTTCACCCGCTGTCGTAGGATTACGTATGGGACTCAGGAGCCAGGGCCGGTTTGGGTACGCCGAGTCGCCTATGTAGGGGGATGACAGACACAAATATCACAACCAGATATGGTGGGTACCCCATGCCACACAGATATCACAAAAGTCCCCACGCCAGACTCACCAACAAGCCACGCCTGACCGGGACGCAGATTTGCCATCAGTTGGGGGTCAATGCTGCTCCGCATGATGTGGGCGTCATGTGCGGAGCCTGGAAATCTTGCACACACATGGGAGATGATGTTGTCGGCCAGGCACACCACCTGCACGTTCAGCGAATGGAAGTGCTTCCGATTCCTAAAAACCTGCTCACGTGCCCGTGGTGGAATGATAGTGATATGTGTGCCATCAATGGAACCCACTACGTGTGGTATCTGGCCCAGTGCATAGAAGTCTGCTTTGACTGCTGGCAACTCTTCCGGCCGTGGGAAATGGATATAGTCATCCTTGTACAGCATCATAGCTTTTAAAACATCCCGAAGTACCATGCTGAACATGGACTGTGACATCCCCCCGGCATGTCCAACTGTGTACTGAAAGGTGCCAGTAGCAAAAAAGTGTAGTGCCGCCATAACCTTTGCTGTGGGTGTAATGGAACCAGGATACGTCCTTCGTGGCTGCAGATGAGGAGACAATTGGTCAACAAGCTCCATCAACCGACGTCGATCCAGCCAGAATTTCCTAATCACCTCCTCGTCAACCATATCCTCAAGCACAGTGTATGGCCGATGCACATTTGGAGCCCTCCTGTGTGGGAGAGAGATGTAACTTGAGTCAACTTCCAAACGACGCATACGTGTGCAACTACATCACATGTAAGCCAACATTAGCAAGAAGAAAAATGTTTAGGAGAATGGTCATATGTGTGACATCTCTGATAGTTACTACAATACGGAGTGGCCTTTTAACAATGTGCAGCCACTTGCAACAGGAAGTGTGTCAACACGTACAACGCAACTTAGTCACATGTCAACATTACTGACAATACGTGTGTCATGACCCTAATGTGTAGAAGCCACATCACAGACACACATGCAAGTGCATGCACACAAACGATAATGATACACACACACCATGTCATCATGCACCAATGCCAACACCAATAATGGTGAGCATACGGTCATTACATGCATGGTGACACAACAGCCAACATACATACACTGAATGCATGTGTACCCCCACCATTGTAGTCACCTCGCCTGAACCACACACTGACAACAGATTCAGAATGTGGCCATACAGCCGTGATGTACTGTGTAGATGTGAAGATGTAATAACGTCTGTAGGGTCACACCCGACGTCAACACGTCGACATGCACATCTATTGCACATTGTGTGCCCACCGATGGGCATAGTATGGACATACATGGAATAGTGCATGACATATGAAGTTTCCCTATCACGCTCACAACCCTCATGACGCAACTGTAGACAACACATCACGGTGCAGCGTCTGACAATATAAAATCATTGGCGCCGCCATGGCGGTGCACTGCTTCCGCTATTTTCCAATGGCCATACGCGGCCCGCGGCCCTCTTCCCATTGGCTGCATGTGCCCGGACCGTCACGGTCACACATTGGCAACCGCACGTGCAAGCTTCCAGCACGGATGCTTCAGTTGCAACAATGTTCTATCACTGGTGCCACCATGGCGGTGCACGTACTCTGCGGGGGAGGTGCAGGCCTACACACCCTTTAGATGTAGTCAATGGACATGGCAGTTCATGTCCCCTCTTACAGTCACATTGCATCATCCACCGTACACCGGCCGGACCGGCCCGGCCTAGGACGGCCGTGCCGGCCATGTCCACAACCGCCGTGCCAGGCCCGGCCTGGCACGGCGGTGGCTGACATGGCCGGCACGGCGGTTGTGGACATGGCCGGCACGCCGGTTGTGGACATGGCCGGCACGGCGGTCCTAGGCCCGGCCTGGCACGGCGGTGGCTGACATGGCCGGCACGGCGGTTGTGGACATGGCCGGCATGCCGTTTGTGGACATGGCCGGCACGGCGGTTGTGGACATGGCCGGCACGCCGGTTGTGGACATGGCCAGCACGGCGGTCCTAGGCCCGGCCTGGCACCGCGGTGACTGACATGGCCGGCACGGCGGTTGTGGACATGGCCGGCACGCCGGTTGTGGACATGGCCGGCACGGCGGTTGTGGACATGGCCGGCACGCCGGTTGTGGACATGGCCGGCACGGCGGTCCTAGGCCCGGCCTGGCACGGCGGTGGCTGACATGGCTGGCACGGCCGTTGTGGACATGGCCGGCACGGCGGTTGTGGACATGGCCGGCACGCCGGTTGTGGACATGGCCGGCACGGCGGTCCTAGGCCCGGCCTGGCACCGCGGTGGCTGACATGTCCGGCACGGCGGTCCTAGGCCCGGCCTGGCACGGCGGTGGCTGACATGGCTGGCACGGCGGTTGTGGACATGGCCGGCACGGCGGTCCTAGGCCCGGCCTGGCACCGCGGTGGCTGACATGGCCGGCACGGCGGTTGTGGACATGGCCGGCACGGCCGTCCTAGGCCGGGCCGGTCCAGCCGGTGTACGGTGGATGATGCAATGTGACTGTAAGAGGGGACATGAACTGCCATGTCCATTGACTACATCTAAAGGGTGTGTAGGCCTGCACCTCCCCCGCAAAGTACGTGCACCGCCATGGTGGCGCCAGTGATAGAACATTGTTGCAACTGAAGCATCCGTGCCGGAAGCTTGCACGTGCGGTTGCCGATGTGTGACCGTGACGGTCCGTGCACATGCAGCCAATGGGAAGAGGGAACGCGGGCCGCGTATGGCCAATCGAAAGTAGCGGAAGCAGTGCACCGCAACACCAGGGCCAGTCATTGGCCCTTTTACGAACACGCATCCAGGGCTGACCAATTGCTGGCGACGTATGCCACTGACACGTGCTGAGGGCCCTATATATGTGTGATGTCAAAAAGCACACATCCTACAGTGGGAACCAGTGCTGCCTGTTCACCTCGACCTGCTGCTGCTGAGCTGACCACCGACTGCTGCCTGTGACCATCACCTCGACCTGCTGCTGCTGAGCTGACCACCGACTGCTGCCTGTGACCATCACCTCGACCTGCTGCTGCTGAGCTGGCCACCGACTGCTGCCTGTGACCATCACCTTGACCTGCTGCTGCTGAGCTGACCACCGACTGCTGCCTGTGACCATCACCTCCACCTGCTGCTGCTGAGCTGACCACCGACTGCTGTCTGTGACCATCACCTCAACCTGCTGCTGCTGAGCTGACCACCGACTGCTGCTCTAGTGCCATACTTCGTGATCTTGCCATGTCGAGAGACAAAGAGATCCGGTCTCGTCCCTTCACCGCCGCGGAGCTTGATGTCCTCGTGGACGGTGTGCTCCGCAACTATGGACGGCTCTACGGCGCACCCGGACAGGTGGTAAGTGCAGTGTGGGACATGTTGGTGTGCATGAGGTGGCCAATGACTCCTGGCTTCTGCAATCTTAGCTGTGTACTGTGGGCTCGACATATTTTTAGGATTGTGCATGGCGGATGACAGATACGTGTTGCCCCTATCTGTGTGACAGGCCAACTGTCCACTGACTTGCACCCTTTTGTCTCCCATCATGGTAGGTCAAGCTGCACCTTCGCAAGGACGTGTGGAGGAGCATTGCACGTGATGTACGGGCATTGGGGGTGTGCAACAGACGACATACACACTGCCACAAACGCTGGGACGACATTTCCAGGCTGAGCAAGAATGTAGCGGAAGTGACACTGGGGATGATTCCAAGGACGCCACGTCTGGCCCGACGCTCAATGATCCCTCTCATTCACCGCATCATTGCTGTGACGCATCCTGACCTGTCCGAACGGCTGAGTGTGGATCAACAGCAAACTAGCGGTGAGCATACTGTCTGTGTAGGATACTTGGGAGTGCAATGCATGTATTGGTGCCCAGACACAGTATTGAGTTCCGTGGTGCGTATGTATCTCTGCGATGCCATGTTGGTCCCATTGGGTGGGTGTAATTTAAACATCCAGGTCCGGCATGTTGACACGCCACTTGCTTAGTAGTTGAGTGTTTAAGCACATGCCGTAGTGGTCCGTGGACCCATGGCAAGACATGTGTGCAGATGTACGTGCTGCTGCCCTGTCCGCATGCTGTACATGTGTCACGGCCACCAACGCTTATGTAATGTGAGGATGACAGGTAGAGGTGGGCCGTGTGCAGGATGGGGGCTAGAAGAACTTTGTCAGCTATGGAATTTGGGAATCCTTGGCCTTCTGTACGTGAGTGTGCCCATGACTTACACCTCTTTTCTGTGCATTTCAGCTTTGACAGAGGGCACTCAGCCACAGACGGCGGAGATGAGTGGAGGCAATGCATCCGGGTCAGACTTCGCGCACACGCAGACTGACACAGAGGAGGGCAGCGCCGGAGAGGGGGACAGGACCGTCCCTGAGGACTCGCATGTGGAGACACCATCGTCCTCATCTTCGGAAAATCTTGGTGAGCCAGCACTGTTGTCACAGACTGGGAGTGGGCAATCAACACCTTCTGTCGGGACACAGCACACAGGGCCCACACTTCCGCCAACTGCACCATGTACTGTTCGTGCACGCAGAAGTAGAGGGGGCAGAGTGGCGTTCGGTGCAGGCACCGCTGCCCCTGCCATGGTGAGCCAAAATGCACTGTGTGCTGAGGCTGTTGATCTGCTGCGACAGCTGTGTGTGGGGCAGACCAATATGACAAATGCTTTCCAAGACCATGATAGGAATTTTGGGCAGGTGGTGGCATTCATGGAATGGATGCATGGCGATCTTGCTGGTCTACACAGGACAGTTCAGTCATTGGCAAGCAGTGTGTCGTCTGCCATAGTACAGTCGCATGGACAGGGTGCTACTTCTGTTTCCCCATCTACACCACTGGATGTCTCAGGGGGTAGTGAATATTCTGACCAGGACTCTAATACAGGTTATTGCACTAGAAGCAGCATCAGACAGCACGTCAGGGCACGGAGGGCACAGACACCATCCCCTAGGTCAGCAAAATCTGTTCACAAAGACAACGTCAGATACACTGGAGTACACACACAGGATCCACAAGTGGTGTTGGGGGACATGCCTTCACTTGCTACACAGGCATTCAACACAAAAGGTACTCCCAAGGCAAGGGATACTCCCAAGTCCATGGACAGTCCCTTGGACAAGGACAGTCAAAAGACAAAGGCACCTTCTAAGAGCAGGGAGAGTCCCAGGGGCAGGCCCACAACAGAGGAAGGGGCCACTCCCAAGGACAGGGACAAGGACAGTCAAAAGACAAAGGCACCTCAAAAGAGCAGGGAGAGTCCCAAGGGCAGGCCCACAACAGAGTAAGGGGCCACTCCCAAGGACAGGGACAAGGACAGTCAAAAGACAAAGGCACCTCAAAAGAGCAGGGAGAGTCCCAAGGGCAGGCCCACAACAGAGGAAGGGGTCACTCCCAAGGACAGGGACAAGGACAGTCAAAAGACAAAGGCACCTCCTAAGAGCAGGGCGAGTCCCAGGGGCAGGCCCACAACAGAGGAAGGGGCCACTCCCAAGGACAGAGACATGGACAGTCAAAAGACAAAGGCACCTCCTAAGAGCAGGGAGAGTCCCAGGGGCAGGCCCACAACAGAGGGAGGGGCCACTCCCAAGGACAGGGACATGGACAGTCAAAAGACAAAGGCACCTCCTAAGAGCAGGGAGAGTCCCAGGGGCATGCCCACAACAGAGGAAGGGGCCACTCCCAAGGACAGAGACATGGACAGTCAAAGGACAAAGGCACCTCAAAAGAGCAAGGAGAGTCCCAAGGGCAGGCCCACAACAGAGGAAAGGGCCACTCCCAAGGACAGGGACAAGGACAGTCAAAAGACAAAGGCACCTCCTAAGAGCAGGGAGTGTCCCAAGGGCAGGCACACAACAGAGCAAGGGCCATCTCCCCAGGGCAGGGACACACACAGAGAGCAGGTGTCTTCTGGAGACAGGTACACCACAGACGACAAGTCTGCTGGCAGGAACAGGGCACCGACCAGGGCACAGGCAAAGTCCAGAGACAACACTCTACCTACGGATAAGGCACATCCTAGGGACAAGGCTTCTCCCATGGACAATGGCGCACTCAAGGACAGGTATACATCACCCCTGGCTGCACTGCGGCTGATGTTTTCGAATGAACGGCAAACAGATGTCTCCGCGGCGGAGTCCCCCCATACCTCCACTCCCATCCAGGCCAGTCAGAAGCAGAGGAGGGAGTCCCCTGTTGTTGCATCCCCCATTACACATGATTCTGAGTCCAGGCGGCAGGCACACAGCAAACGACAAGCAGGCTCCAGCACGTCCCCAGAAAGCCGATCCCCGGCAGCAGATGCTCCACCAATGGTGGGTGATATTTGTTTTGAGTCACCACCACTTGCCAGTCCTGTCCTGTCCACGGTGCACTCACATATCCCTAAGAAACGCAGACACACACCATTGACACCTGCCCACCCCGATGTCGCTCAAGTACAGCTATCCCCAGCTCCCAGGGCCACCCTGCCTCCTGGCCCATACAGCCCTGTGGCTCATCATTTCAGTGGTCCCAGTGGCGCAGGTGCAGTTGACTCTCATGTATCAGATAGTGGCACTGTGTCTGACCGTCCCTGCTCTCTGCAGACGAGGTCGCTCCCCCACGCTGCTCCCTGACCTGCCTTGCCTCTGATTGGTATCGTAGCGCATCTCCGCTGCTTGCTGAGAGAGAAACTGATGATTAATATTGCTGCCTTGCATTGTATTTCTATTACCGTATTGCGCTCTGTGTTACTGCTTAACCATTTATTTTGCTGCTAGAAGGGCATCTGCTTGCTCCGTGTAAGGCCGCCGGCCATTTTGTTGTTGTTGTTGTTGTGTCGCCCTGCCCTGGTATCCACCCCGCTCCCGCCTTCCCAGCTGACCCTCCCTCCCACGAAGACTACCTGCGCAGCTCTGACCATATCGCGCTGTGACCGTCCCTGCTCTCTGCAGACGAGGTCGCTCCCCCACGCTGCTCCCTGACCTGCCTCGCCTCTGATTGGTATCATAGCGCATCTCCGCTGCTTGCTGAGAGAGAAACTGACGATTAATATTGCTGCCTTGTATTGTATTTCTATTACCGTATTGCGCTCTGTGTTACTGCTTAACCATTTATTTTGCTACTAGAAGGGCATCTGCTTGCTCCGTGTAAGGCCGCCGGCCATTTTGTTGTTGTTGTTGTTGTGTCGCCCTGCCCTGGTATCCACCCCGCTCCCGCCTTCCCAGCTGACCCTCCCTGCCACGAAGACTACCTGTGCAGCTCTGACCATATCGCGCTGTGACCGTCCCTGCTCTCTGCAGACGAGGTCGCTCCCCCACGCTGCTTCCTGACCTGCCTCGCCTCTGATTGGTATCGTAGCGCATCTCCGCTGCTTGCTGAGAGAGAAACTGACGATTAATATTGCTGCCTTGCATTGTATTTCTATTACCGTATTGCGCTCTGTGTTACTGCTTAACCATTTATTTTGCTGCTAGAAGGGCATCTGCTTGCTCCGTGTAAGGCCGCCGGCCATTTTGTTGTTGTTGTTGTTGTGTCGCCCTGCCCTGGTATCCACCCCGCTCCCGCCTTCCCAGCTGACCCTCCCTCCCACGAAGACTACCTGCGCAGCTCTGACCATATCGCGCTGTGACCGTCCCTGCTCTCTGCAGACGAGGTCGCTCCCCCACGCTGCTCCCTGACCTGCCTCGTCTCTGATTGGTATCGTAGCGCATCTCCGCTGCTTGCTGAGAGAGAAACTGACGATTAATATTGCTGCCTTGCATTGTATTTCTATTACCGTATTGCGCTCTGTGTTACTGCTTAACCATTTATTTTGCTGCTAGAAGGGCATCTGCTTGCTCCGTGTAAGGCCGCCGGCCATTTTGTTGTTGTTGTTGTTGTGTTGCCCTGCCCTGGTATCCACCCCGCTCCCGCCTTCCCAGCTGACCCTCCCTCCCACGAAGACTACCTGCGCAGCTCTGACCATATCGCGCTGTGACCGTCCCTGCTCTCTGCAGACGAGGTCGCTCCCCCACGCTGCTCCCTGACCTGCCTCGCCTCTGATTGGTATCGTAGCGCATCTCCGCTGCTTGCTGAGAGAGAAACTGACGATTAATATTGCTGCCTTGCATTGCATTTCTATTACCGTATTGCGCTCTGTGTTACTGCTTAACCATTTATTTTGCTGCTAGAAGGGCATCTGCTTGCTCCGTGTAAGGCCGCCGGCCATTTTGTTGTTGTTGTTGTTGTGTCACCCCGCCCTGGTATCCACCCCGCTCCCGCCTTCCCAGCTGACCCTCCCTCGCCCCTCCCCCCCCCACTATCCATTTATGACAGATGACTTTGCGCGCAGCGGTCACGCCGAAGGTGCGCCAAAGGTAAGCCCGTCTACGCCCGTCCACGCCTGGACCGCGCCCAGCGCCTGCCCCCCTGGTCCCCGCCGCTCCCAACCCTCTAGAATCACATATGATACCGCTACTCTCCTCGCCCTCAACCCCGGACGTCCACCACTATGCTGCGAAGCTACTCCAGGACGTACCCACGGCCCATTCGCCTGCCTCTCCTGTAAGTTCAACTGCTTCAGGACCCTCACCAAATCCACGGCCCCCAAACACAGCTTCGACTCTAACCGCCTAAAGTGCATACTGCTCAACACCCGCTCGGTCCACAGACACGCAACAGAACTCTGGGACCTACTCGACACTGCGTCACCTGACATCGCCTTCCTTACTGAAACATGGATGAACACATCATCAGCACCCGACATCGCCATAGCCATACCAGACACTTACAAGATTATCCGAAAAGACCGCACCAATCAAACAGGAGGAGGCATCGCCATCATCCACAGAAACACCATCAAAATCACAACCAGCTCCGGCGACAATCTGGCAACCGCCGAACATCTCCACTTTCAGATCCACACCGACCCCAGGACCACACTTAGAGGCACCCTCATCTACAGGCCCCCAGGTACCCGCACTCAATTCAGCGATGACATCGCAGACTTCGTCAGCCCACACGCCCTCGCCTCCGAAAACTACATCCTTCTAGGAGACCTCAACTACCACCTTGAAAACAAACACGACAGCAACACCACCACCCTTCTGGACAACCTGGCCAATCTCTGACTCAAACAACTTGTTGACACACACACCCACACAGCCGGACACACGCTCGACCCTATCTTCACCTCCAGCAAGCACATCTCCTTCGATCGCACTACAGCTTTCCACTGGACGGATCACAGCTGTGTTCACTTCAACTACAAAACCACCCTGTCCCACAACCGTCCACAAGCTATTCCCCGGAGAAACTGGAACAAAATCACCTCCGACCAACTCCTCACATCACTCAACCAAAACCCTCCCACCCTCTCAATGGACCCAAACCAAGCGGCCACCAACCTCAGGCAATGGATTACCCACAGTGCTGATGAATTAGCACCCCTGAAAAAGCACCAGATGAAATCAGCCAGCAAAAAGACTCCCTGGTTCAATGACGAACTTAAAAAATCCAAGAAGCTATGCCGCACCCTGGAGAAGATATGGAGAAATAACCCAACCTCCGACAACATGGCCTCCCTCAAGACAACCACCCGCAAACACCACCAACTGATTCGTTTCGCCAAGAAATCAGCACTCAAGGATCATCTTGACAACAACACCCATAACAGCAAGGAACTCTTCAACATCGTCAAAGAATTCACCAACCCCACCGCAGCATCTAACGACATCACTCCCTCCCAAGACCTCTGCGACGCATTATCCTCCTTCTTCTACAACAAAATTGCCGACATCCACAACAGCTTCGAGAACACTCCCAGCGATCAACCCTCCCCACCCCCCTCAGCTCCTACTCCGCCAACTAACAACCTCAGCGCCTGGAACCCAATCACCACTGAAGACTCCATTCGTCTCATGAACTCAATCCACTCTGGCTCGCCTACAGACCCCTGCCCCCACCACATCTTCAACAAAGCTGACTCCATCATCGCACCCCACCTCCGTGATGTCATCAACTGCTCGTTAAACTCTGCCACCTTTCCAGAAAGCTGGAAACACGCCGAACTCAGCGCCCTTCTGAAGAAACCCACAGCAGACCCCTCTGAACTTAAAAACTACCGACCCATATCCCTCCTCCCATTCCCGGCCAAAGTCATCGAGAAAGCCGTCAACAGCCAGCTTGCCGCCTTCCTTGAATCCAACAACTCCCTTGATCCATCCCAATCAGGCTTTCGAGCCCAACACAGCACCGAAACCGCCCTCATTGCAGCGACCGACGACATCCGAACACTCCTGGACAACGGAGAAACAGTGGCCCTCATTCTACTCGACCTATCCGCCGCTTTCGACACAGTCTGCCACAGCACCCTCATACATCGCCTCAGCAACATCGGCATACAAGGAAAAGCCTTGAACTGGATCATCTCATTCCTCGCTGGGAGAACTCAAAGAGTCCGACTTCCCCCATTCTACTCAGAGGCCACCAAAGTCATCTGCGGCGTACCTCAAGGATCCTCACTCAGTCCCACCCTCTTCAACGTCTACATGAGTCCTCTCGCCTCCATCGCGCGTCAACACAACCTCAACATCATCTCTTACGCCGACGACACCCAATTAATCCTTTCCCTCACCAAAGACCCCAACACCGCTAAAACCAATCTTCACGAAGGCATGAAAGGAGTAGCCGAATGGATGAAACATAGCCGCCTAAAACTCAACTCAGACAAAACGGAGGTGCTCATCCTAGGATCTTCCCCCTCAGCTTGGGACGACTCTTGGTGGCCTTCCGCTCTGGGCACAGCACCCACACCCACAGACCATGCACGTAACCTTGGCTTCATCCTAGACTCCTCTCTCTCGATGTCCAGACAAGTCAACGCAGTCTTGTCCTCCTGCTTCAACGTACTTCGCATTCTCAAAAAGATCTTCCGCTGGATCCCCCTCGAAACAAGAAAGACTGTCACCCACGCACTGGTCACGAGTCGGCTGGATTATGGTAACACACTATACGCCGGAATCGCAGCAAAATTACAGAAAAAACTCCAGCGCATCCAAAACGCGTCAGCGAGACTCATATTAGACATCCCTCGACAAGATCACATCACCGGACATCTAAAAGACCTCCACTGGCTTCCCGTCAACAAAAGAATTACTTTCCGCCTTCTCACCCACGCACACAAAGCCCTCTACAATCTAGGACCCGAATGCCTCAACACTCGACTGTCCTTCTACAAACCCACCCGCCAACTAAGATCGTCCAATCAAGCCCTCGCTGCAGTCCCGCGCATCCGTAAATCCACCATGGGTGGCAGATCCTTCTCCTTCCTGGTCGCCAAGACCCGGAACTCTCTCCCCACCCACCTCCGCCTTACTCAGAACCACATCTCCTTCAGAAAAGAACTTAAAACCTGGCTATTCGACAAATAACGACCCCTCCCCTAGCGCCTTGAGACCCTCTGGGTGAGTAGTGCGCTATACAAATGACCAAACTTGAACTTGAACTTGTCTGTTGTTTGCTGTCATGCATCATGTAGTAGCACAGTCTCAGTTGTGCCCTCTCCTGTTTCAGGTGCTGGCAGTGTATCTGGGTCTATGGCTCATGTGTCAGTGAGTAGATCTGTGGCTGTGTCTCACACTCCTGTTTCTGGTGCTGGCAGTCTGTCTGGGTCTGTGGCTCACGTGTCAGTCACTACATCTGTGGCTGTGTCTCACATTCCTGTTTCTGGTGCTGGCAGTGTGTCTGGGTCTGTGGCCCATGTGTCTGTCACTCGGGCTGTGGCTGTGTCTCACACTCCTGTTTCTGGTGCTGGCAGTGTGTCTGGGTCTGTGGCCCATGTGTCTGTCACTCGGGCTGTGGCTGTGTCTCACACTCCTGTTTCGGGTGCTGGCAGCGTGTCTGGGTCTGTGGCCCATGTGTGTGTCACTCGGGCTGTGGCTGTGTCTCACATTCCTGTTTCTGGTGCTGGCAGTGTGTCTGGGTCTGTGGCCCATGTGTGTGTCACTCGAGCTGTGGCTGTGTCTCACACTCCTGTTTCTGGTGCTGGCAGTGTGTCCGAGGCAGGTAGTTCACGCAGTCCACCTGATTCTGTGATGTGAGGTGCTGTTCACTTCACTCACATGTTATTTCACATGGTGTGTCCATTGTCCATTGAAAACAGCCTTGCACTGTTGTGGTCCCTGGGACGGGTTGGTTGGAACACGTACTTGTGCTGCCTCTGATGTACCTGCTCTGTTGTCCACAATGCCCTGTTGATGCTCTGATACTGCATTCTGCCCTCTGATGTGCTGCCTCTGATGTACCTGCTCTGTTGTCCACAATGCCCTGTTGATGCTGTGATACTGCATTCTGCCCTCTCACGTGCTCCCTCTGATGTACCTGCTCTGTTGGGCACAATGCCCTGTTGCTGTTCTGATACTGCATTCTGCCCTCTGATGTGCTGCCTCTGATGTACCTGCTCTGTTGTCCACAATGCCCTGTTGATGCTGTGATACTGCATTCTGCCCTCTCACGTGCTCCCTCTGATGTACCTGCTCTGTTGGGCACAATGCCCTGTTGCTGTTCTGATACTGCATTCTGCCCTCTGATGTGCTGCCTCTGATGTACCTGCTCTGTTGTCCACAATGCCCTGTTGATGCTGTGATACTGCATTCTGCCCTCTCACGTGCTGCCTCTGATGTACCTGCTCTGTTGGGCGCAATGCCCTGTTGCTGTTCTGATACTGCATTCTGCCCTCTGATGTGCTGCCTCTGATGTACCTGCTCTGTTGTCCACAATGCCCTGTTGATGCTGTGATACTGCATTCTGCCCTCTCACGTGCTGCCTCTGATGTACCTGCTCTGTTGTCCACAATGCCCTGTTGATGCTCTGATACTGCATTCTGTCCTCTGATGTGCTGCCTCTGATGTACCTGCTCTGTTGTCCACAATGCCCTGTTGATGCTGTGATACTGCATTCTGCCCTCTCACGTGCTGCCTCTGATGGTGTACAGTCTTAATATCGAGTCATTTATTTCGACTGGACATAATATCGACTAGAGAATATCGAGATGGCATTAATATCGAGGTAAGTAATATCGATTTTTTTTTTATCGATTGTTATGTATGTAAAAAATATCGACATAAAAAATATCGAGTAAGTAATATCGTCAGTAAAAAATATCGATATGTTTATTAGTTTAAAAATATCGAAAGTTGTGTTATCGACTGTCACAATATCGACTCTCATGATATCGAATTTTAATATGTATATATATAATATGTAATAGTTCAATGTACATTGTTTTAATGTTTTATAATAGCATTTTGTGTTAAAATGTATTAATTTTATTTATTTATTTATATAGAATTAATGTTAAAAATAATTAATAAATTAAAAAAAAATTTATATTACTATAATAATTTCTAGGAGCGGGTAGTGGGTTTTTAGGGGAATAGGGTGGGAAGTATTTTAAATATAATTAATTAATTATGTAAATATATTAATTGGTATTAATTAATTAATTATGTAAATATGTTAATTGGTATTAATTAATTAAATATGTAAATATATTAATTGGTATTAATTAATTAATTATGTAAATATATTAATTGGTATTAATTAATTAATTATGTAAATATATTAATTGGTATTAATTAATTAAATATGTAAATATAATTATTGGTATTAATATGTAATTAATTGTTAAATTACTATTTAATTAAATATATAATATGTAATTGGTAAATATGTAAATAATAGCTTATTTGAGAATTATGTTTATTTAAATAATTTTTTTCATGTAGCCGGTTGTGGGATTATAGGGGATTAGGGTGGGAAGTAATTTAATAGTAAGTAATTAAATCTGTTAATTAATTAATTGGTAAGAATAAGTAAATACTTGTTATTTATCTAAAATATGTTAATTATATATTATTTAATTGTTAATTTATTTAAATAAATGGAATTATTGTTGAATATGTCAAATCAAACTTTTTTAGGATATGTAGTGGGTTGTGGGATTATAGGGGAATAGGGTGGGAAGTAATTTAATTGTAAGTAATTAATTATGTTAATTAGTTCATTGTTATGAATAATTAAATATTTGTAAAAAAAAATAAATATGTTAATTATATTTTATGTAATTGTAAATTTATTAACATTAATGCTATTATAGTAAATTATGTTACATCTCACATTTTTATGTTATGTAGTGGGTTGTGTGTTAATAGGCGTATAGGGTGGGAAGTTAATTAATTATAAGTAATGACATATGTTAATTAATTAATTGTTATTCATAATGAAATAATTGTTAAAGACTTAAAATATGTTAATTATATAGATATAAATAGATATAACTAATATTATAATAATTAAATATAAAATATATATATATGAAATATAATTGTCTAATTACATTTAATTATATATATATAATATATTTATAATTAGATATATAAAGATATATATAACATATAGATATATAATTATAGATATTCTCATATATATATTATTTTGTATTTGGGGAAAGAGGTTGGTTTAGTCTTCTGGGTTACTTTTCTGTTTGGTTATTAAGGGGTATATGTTGTGTGCAGAGTAAGTTGTCAGTTTTTTGGTAAAGGTGTATTTGTAGGGGTCAGGGTCAGTTTTCATTTAGTGGGTAAAGGGGTATTTTTAGGGGTCAGGGTCAGTTTTCAGTTAGTGGGTAAAGGGGTATTTGTAGGGTTCAGGGTCAGTTTTCAGTATTTGGGTAAAGGGTAATTTTTTTCTTTCAGAGTTAGTTTTCAGTTTGTGGATAAAGGTGTTTTTAGGGGTCAGGGTCAGTTTTCAGTTTTTGGGTAAAGGGGTATTTGTAGGGGTGAGGGTCAGTTTTCAGTTAGTGGGTAAAGGGGTATTTGTAGGGGTCAGGGTCAGTTTTCAGTTAGTGGGTAAAGGGGTATTTGTAGGGGTCAGGGTCAGTTTTCAGTTAGTGGGTAAAGGGGTATTTTTAGGGGTCAGGGTCAGTTTTCAGTTAGTGGGTAAAGGGGTATTTTTAGGGTTAAGGGTCAGTTTTCAGTATTTGGGTAAAGGGTATTTTTTTGGTTGCAGGGTCAGTTTTCAGTTTATGGGTAAAGGGGTATTTTTAGAGGTCAGGGTCAGTTTTCAGTTTTTGGGTAAAGGGGTATTTTTAGGGGTTAGGGTCAGTTTTCAGTTAGTGGGTAAAGGGGTATTAGTAGGGGTCAGTGTCAGTTTTCAGTTAGTGGGTAAAGGGGTATTTTTAGGGGTTAGGGTCAGTTTTCAGTTAGTGGGTAAAGGGTTATTTTTAGGGTTAAGGGTAAGTTTTCAGTATTTGGGTAAAGGGTCTTTCTTTGGTTGCAGGGTTAGTTTTCAGTTTGTGGGTAAAGGGGTATTTTTAGAGGTCAGGGTCAGTTTTCAGTTTTTGGGTAAAGGGGTATTTTTAGGGGTCAGGGTCAGTTTTTAGTTAGTGGGTAAAGGGGTATTTGTAGGGGTCAGGGTCAGTTTTCAGTTAGTGGGTAAAGGGGTATTTTTAGGGGTCAGGGTCAGTTTTCAGTTAGTGGGTAAAGGGCTATTTTTAGGGTTAAGGGTCAGTTTTCAGTATTTGGGTAAAGGGTATTTTTTTGGTTGCAGGGTTAGTTTTCAGTTTGTGGGAAAAGGGGTATTTTTAGAGGTCAGGGTCAGTTTTCAGTTTTTGGGTAAAGGGGTATTTTTAGGGGTCAGGGTCAGTTTTCAGTTAGTGGGTAAAGGGGTATTTTTAGGGGTCAGGGTCAGTTTTCAGTTAGTGGGTAAAGGGTTATTGTTAGGGGTCAGGGTCAGTTTTCAGTTAGTGGGTAAAGGGGTATTTTGTGGGTTCTGGGTCAGTTTTTAGTTTGTGGGTAAAGGGGTGTTTTTAGGGCTTTGGGTCAGTTTAGGGTTTTAGGTTAGAGGGATACAGGGTAAAAATATGGTCAATTTAAATGTCTATTAAATTAGTTAATTTTTCATATATTTTGTATAAAATATTTAAATTAATATACATTAAAACAATTATTGGTATTGTAGGACTTTAAATATTAATACAATTTTTAAATATATTTAAATGTATAAGGTATTTTAAATAGATTATTTAATATGCAAATAATATTTATATACAATAATAAAGAAGGAAACATAGACAGGGTTAAATGCCATAAATGAAAAATTGTTTATTCACATATAAAAAAAATTTTGTAAATAGAGAATCATTTTTTATTTATAATCAAAAATTTTCATTCAATGTTTTTATTTACATAACAAAAATATGAAGTACATGTATATGTTTTTAACACATAAATTATATTAATATAATTTTTTTATCTTTTACATATATTAACATTTAAATAGTTTCAGAAACAAATTGGTAATATGTACTTTTTATTTAATAACAAAATATTTATTCAGATACACATTGAATTTATTGTCATTGCAAATTATGTACATTTTTTTGTAATTGTAACATTTTTGTTTATTACCAAGTCATGTTATATTTTTGGAAATAATTATTATGAATATTGAACATATTTATAATATTCATTTTTAAATACATAAACACCAAAAACATTTATTATATACATACATAATGTTTTACATAATATTTGCAAATTTAAAAAAAACATTTCTTGTAACAAACTTATATATGCAATTTATTTTTACATTAACATTATTTACTAAATGTATTTATAAATCAAAAATTAATTTTTTTACTATAACATAACAGTTGAATAATTATTTCAAACTTATGAATATTTATGAAATAATTTTATACACTTTAAATAAATATTTACACTTAATATAATACTCTGTGTATTTTTTAAAGTGTTGGAATATAGAAATTAAATAGCATTTAGCTGTATACAGGGACTACTTTTTAACCGCGTAATGTTACTTAGGCGTATTTGGTGCTTCAACAGATCGCGGTTGGGTGCTGCTTCGCGTTAGAGAGGGTAAGTTTGTTTTAATTGTGTTTTATAAGTTTCTGAACTTATTGCTAGTGTATGTGTGCTGTGTTTATGTTTATGTAGGTAGAGTTAATTAGAGAAGATTGTGTGTTCGGTGTTAGGTAGAGTGTACGATATTGGATTTTTACCGCGTTTTTGTTGTAGGTGTGTGAGGTGAGGTAATATGTTTAAATGTTACTAAGATAATATGTTTGATGTATAAATATGTGTTTTTATATATGTATGGGTGTTTTTATGTGGGTGGGTATGTTATTTAATTTTTTCTAGGTTATCGTCGCGTTTCGCTGTTTTGGAGGACTCCCTTCTTTTTTGATCACAGCTGTGTAACGAGTATTATATACTCTTATTTTTGCACACTATTTTTGGGGTTTTTACATTTTCTTGGAGCGTTTATTTTTCGCAATTACGGATTTTTGGGTTTTCTATGGTATCTGGTGTCTACTGAAGTGGAAAGGAGTCGCTATGCATTTGCTTGTATTTTTTCTTTTTTTTTGGGCTTTCATGGATTGTATGGGTTTTTGGAATGTTGTCCTATGGATTGCTTGGAATTGGATTACGTTTGAAGCTGTATCAGAAATATAAGTATTTTCAGGATTTTTAATGGGTGGGAAAACTGTTTTTAATTTTGCTTTACTTACGTTGTATGTAACATTTTGTAAATACATTATCTAAATACATTTTATATATGTTAATATTATGTATTTGATAATTTAATTGCAATTTGTTACATATTATAATGAAGAATTTTAGGAAAAATATGTTTAGTTTTACGTGTATAGTTATGTAATGTTTTAAAGAATAGTTTTGGCAATCATTGATAGATATTCTAGTCCTTTGCTAGTTGGATAGAGGGTAACTTGACTTTGGAGTGTGTTATACATTTTTTTAGTTTCTTTGGTGAGTTTAGGTCCAATCAAAGTTACTGATTGCTCCATTCGGAGCTCCTGGTAACTTTGTTCTTTTTGTAAGGATTGTATTAATTTGTGAAGGGTAGGCGTTCCTCGGCCTGTAGTTGCTTGGAAGGCATTGTGCCATCCTTCAACTGCATTGTTTGTTTTTGCTTCCTTATTTAGTGTGCTAAGGTAGACATTCCACCAAGCTATTTGGTATTTGGGTTGTCTTCTATGGCCTGATCTGTGTAGCCTTCCTACCCATGTGTCTTCGAAGTAGTCAAGCATAGGGCTTAGTTTATCTTCGTTTCTTTTATAGTAGGGGCTGTCTATTAATAAGTTATAGTGCTCAGTTACATCTGTTAGTGGAACATAGGCTAGGGCGATGAGTTTTTTGATTTGATAAGCAAATGTGCTATCAGTGGCGTATTGGATACTCAAGGTTGATTTTTGTAGATGTCGCCAGATACATTGATTAAAGTGGTAATAGCAACCTTGTATTGCTGTGTGTGGGTATGTTTTAAGGATGCTGTTTATCATAGCTTTTTCAAAGTCAATGATAATTTTTTGTGGAAAATAGTTGTTAGTATGTTGCTTGACTTCAGTTAGTATTTCTTGATAGGTAGTTTGCTGTTTGTTTGGTAGAAGGGCATAAAGGAATGGAATATTTGCATTTTGGAAATGACCATGGATGGTGTATAATTGATAAAAAGGTTTGGGGCATACAGAAAAAGTACCGTCCATCATCCAAGTTTGGCATTGGGTAAGTTTTGTCATGTTGTTTGCTGTGGCAAACAGTATAATTCTTTTATCTTTAGATTTGTTGTCATAGAGTATAAAATTTTCTTTATTGTGAGTTACAGAGAGTTCAGGTGGAATTTGGACTTCTTCTAAAGTTTTTGGTGTGGGAGGAGTAGTGCATGTTGCTCTTTTTTGTCTAGCTACTGTTCTTTTAAGGGATTCTATAGATGGTAATTGGCTAGAAGCATGTTGGGGAAGTACACTTAAATGGTGTTTCAGAATAGCAGTTGTTGGTTGATCAGTGCTAGTACTAGCTTCTTTAAGGGAATCTAGCATTTGTCTAATCTCTATTTCTGTTACATTGGGTGGGTGATTATGTTCTTTAGTATAAGTAACAGTAGTTTCCTGAGTTATAGCTCTACCATAACATTTGTTGGCATAATATTTCGTACACTTCCAAAACACTTTCAAATCTTTTTGTTTCTCTTGAGTGTAGACATATCCCATGTAACAAAGAAGCATTTTCCCTTTTTGTGAATAAATGAATTTAGCTCCTTCAGTCATGATAGTATTGTAGTGCTAGGAGGTAATTAAAAGAGAATGTAAATATTTTTTAAGGAAAATAAATGTTCAAATCACATTATACAGTTTCACACATTTGTATTTTACCTGCAAATGTTTTGATGCTTTCAAGTCGTTATTTTCAGCTGTTGATGTTCTTCAAACTGTTATTTTCTGTGTATATCTTTTTGTACCTGTGGAAGTTGAGAAAATGTGTAGAAATATTTTATTACTATTTATGATAATTTGTTCGACGTTTTTTGCTAGTTTAGATTTAGTTACCTATCTATTAATTCTCGATTTTACATTTCTAATATATACTTACTTTTTTATATGTAACTTTTGATGTCCAGGTGTTGTGTAGGTCTTCTGTTTTATTTTTTCATCTGTAGGATGAGTGCTAAAAAAAAAAGATATATTTGATGTATTTTGCTTTAAAATATAGGTGTGAGCTTTGAGAGTTACATTTTTGCTGACTAATAATGTAGTAGTACTTACTTTAGATATGTGTAGGTCTCTTTCTGTTGAAGTCCATCAGTTTTCTTCCAGAAATCCAGCAGAGTTTCGTCTTCCTTTACTTAGGAGATGTATACTGCGTTTTTAGTTACTTATTATTTCATTTATATAGTATTAGGTTAATTGTTTCAGAAATAGGATTGGTTGTTTAAATGGATAGTCTGTTTTTATTTGTTGATTTGAATTTTTTTTTCTGTTATGCTAATTGCTTTCCTTATATGGGTGACGCAAATTAACGTTTATTGAATGTGTAAGTATTTATTTTGTATAGGTAATGTTCTAGGTAATGTTATTTTGATATTTGTAAAGTGGAGGAATATATGTAATTAGTTGTAAAAAATGTGTAGAAGGTCGAAACATTGTTTATGTATTATAAAATGTATGTTAGTATTTATTGTGTGTTGTAAATGTTATGAAAATAAATAATATATGTTATCTATTTATATTAACTAAATCTGGTTTTTTATGATCAGTATGACTTAATTATTAAATAATAAAGTCATTTATTTTAGGATCTATTAATGGCGATTTTTTTACAATCGATAAATTTGCTATCTATGTTTGTGTAATCGATATTTTGACTGTTGTTATATAAATATTTAATAATCGGTGTTTTAGAAATCGATAATGTGGTGAGTCGATATTGTTGTAGTCTTTGTTTTTAGTAGTCGATATTGTGTAGTCGATATTTTTGATGTTTGTTGTGTAAGTATAGTAAATCGATAATTTTGTTGTCGATAATTAGTCATCGATATTTTGTCCAGTCGATATTCGGTCTGTCGAGGTTATGTCAGTGATCCGCCTCTGATGTACCTGCTCTGTTGGGCACAATGCCCTGTTGCTGTTCTGATACTGCATTCTGCCCTCTGATGTGCTGCCTCTGATGTACCTGCTCTGTTGTCCACAATGCCCTGTTGATGCTGTGATACTGCATTCTGCCCTCTCTCGTGCTGCCTCTGATGTACCTGCTCTGTTGGGCGCAATGCCCAGTTGCTGTTCTGATACTGCATTCTGCCCTCTGATGTGCTGCCTCTGATGTACCTGCTCTGTTGTCCACAATGCCCTGTTGATGCTCTGATACAGCATTCTGTCCTCTGATGTGCTGCCTCTGATGTACCTGCTCTGTTGTCCACAATGCCCTGTTGATGCTGTGATACTGCATTCCTCCCTCTCACGTGCTGCCTCTGATGGACATGTTCAGTGCTATGGACTGTTGATGCACTTAGCCCCTCTCACGTGCTGCCTCTGATGGACATGTTCAGTGCTATGGACTGTTGATGCACTTAGCCCCTCTCACGTGCTGCCTCTGATGGACATGTTCAGTGCTATGGACTGTTGATGCACTTAGCCCCTCTCACGTGCTGCCTTTGATGTACCTGCTCTGTTGCCCACGATGCCCTGTTGCTGTTCTGATACTGCATTCTGCCCTCTGATGTGCTGCCTCTGATGTACCTGCTCTGTTGTCCACAATGCCCTGTTGATGCTGTGATACTGCATTCTGCCCTCTCACGTGCTGCCTCTGATGTACCTGCTCTGTTGTCCACAATGCCCTGTTGATGCTCTGATACTGCATTCTGTCCTCTGATGTGCTGCCTCTGATGTACCTCCTCTGTTGTCCACAATGCCCTGTTGATGCTGTGATACTGCATTCTACCCTCTCACGTGCTGCCTCTGATGTACCTGCTCTGTTGGGCACAATGCCCTGTTGCTGTTCTGATACTGCATTCTGCCCTCTGATGTGCTGCCTCTGATGTACCTGCTCTGTTGTCCACAATGCCCTGTTGATGCTCTGATACAGCATTCTGTCCTCTGATGTGCTGCCTCTGATGTACCTGCTCTGTTGTCCACAATGCCCTGTTGATGCTGTGATACTGCATTCCTCCCTCTCACGTGCTGCCTCTGATGGACATGTTCAGTGCTATGGACTGTTGATGCACTTAGCCCCTCTCACGTGCTGCCTCTGATGGACATGTTCGGTGCTATGGACTGTTGATGCACTTAGCCCCTCTCACGTGCTGCCTCTGATGTACCTGCTCTGTTGTCTACGATGCCCTGTTGCTGTTCTGATACTGCATTCTGCCCTCTGATGTGCTGCCTCTGATGTACCTGCTCTGTTGTCCACAATGCCCTGTTGATGCTCTGATACTGCATTCTGTCCTCTGATGTGCTGCATCTGATGTACCTGCTCTGTTGTCCACAATGCCCTGTTGATGCTGTGATACTGCATTCTGCCCTCTCACGTGCTGCCTCTGATGTACCTGCTCTGTTGGGCACAATGCCCTGTTGCTGTTCTGATACTGCATTCCTCGCTCTGATGTGCTGCCTCTGATGGACATGTTCAGTGCTATGGACTGTTGATGCACTTAGCCCCTCTCACGTGCTGCCTCTGATGGACATGTTCAGTGCTATGGACTGTTGATGCACTTAGCCCCTCTCACGTGCTGCCTCTGATGTACCTGCTCTGTTGCCCACGATGCCCTGTTGCTGTTCTGATACTGCATTCTGCCCTCTGATGTGCTGCCTCTGATGTACCTGCTCTGTTGTCCACAATGCCCTGTTGATGCTGTGATACTGCATTCTGCCCTCTCACGTGCTGCCTCTGATGTACCTGCTCTGTTGGGCACAATGCCCTGTTGCTGTTCTGATACTGCATTCTGCCCTCTGATGTGCTGCCTCTGATGTACCTGCTCTGTTGTCCACAATGCCCTGTTGATGCTGTGATACTGCATTCTGCCCTCTCACGTGCTGCCTCTGATGTACCTGCTCTGTTGGGCGCAATGCCCTGTTGCTGTTCTGATACTGCATTCTGCCCTCTGATGTGCTGCCTCTGATGTACCTGCTCTGTTGTCCACAATGCCCTGTTGATGCTGTGATACTGCATTCTGCCCTCTCACGTGCTGCCTCTGATGTACCTGCTCTGTTGTCCACAATGCCCTGTTGATGCTCTGATACTGCATTCTGTCCTCTGATGTGCTGCCTCTGATGTACCTGCTCTGTTGTCCACAATGCCCTGTTGATGCTGTGATACTGCATTCTGCCCTCTCACGTGCTGCCTCTGATGTACCTGCTCTGTTGGGCACAATGCCCTGTTGCTGTTCTGATACTGCATTCTGCCCTCTGATGTGCTGCCTCTGATGTACCTGCTCTGTTGTCCACAATGCCCTGTTGATGCTGTGATACTGCATTCTGCCCTCTCACGTGCTGCCTCTGATGTACCTGCTCTGTTGGGCGCAATGCCCTGTTGCTGTTCTGATACTGCATTCTGCCCTCTGATGTGCTGCCTCTGATGTACCTGCTCTGTTGTCCACAATGCCCTGTTGATGCTGTGATACTGAATTCTGCCCTCTCACGTGCTGCCTCTGATGTACCTGCTCTGTTGTCCACAATGCCCTGTTGATGCTCTGATACTGCATTCTGTCCTCTGATGTGCTGCCTCTGATGTACCTGCTCTGTTGTCCACAATGCCCTGTTGATGCTGTGATACTGCATTCTGCCCTCTCACGTGCTGCCTCTGATGTACCTGCTCTGTTGGGCACAATGCCCTGTTGCTGTTCTGATACTGCATTCTGCCCTCTGATGTGCTGCCTCTGATGTACCTGCTCTGTTGTCCACAATGCCCTGTTGCTGTTCTGATACTGCATTCTGCCCTCTGATGTGCTGCCTCTGATGTACCTGCTCTGTTGTCCACAATGCCCTGTTGATGCTGTGATACTGCATACTGCCCTCTCACGTGCTGCCTCTGATGTACCTGCTCTGTTGGGCACAATGCCCTGTTGCTGTTCTGATACTGCATTCTGCCCTCTGATGTGCTGCCTCTGATGTACCTGCTCTATTGTCTACGATGCCCTGTTGCTGTTCTGATACTGCATTCTGCCCTCTGATGTGCTGCCTCTGATGTACCTGCTCTGTTGTCCACAATGCTCCGTTGATGCTCTGATACTGCATTCTGCCCTCTGATGTGCTGCCTCTGATGTACCTGCTCTGTTGTCCACAATGCCCTGTTGATGCTGTGATACTGCATTCTGCCCTCTCACATGCTCCCTCTGATGTACCTGCTCTGTTGGGCACAATGCCCTGTTGCTGTTCTGATACTGCATTTTGCCCTCTGATGTGCTGCCTCTGATGTACCTGCTCTGTTGTCCACAATGCCCTGTTGATGCTGTGATACTGCATTCTGCCCTCTCACGTGCTGCCTCTGATGTACCTGCTCTGTTGGGCGCAATGCCCTGTTGCTGTTCTGATACTGCATTCTGCCCTCTGATGTGCTGCCTCTGATGTACCTGCTCTGTTGTCCACAATGCCCTGTTGATGCTGTGATACTGCATTCTGCCCTCTCACGTGCTGCCTCTGATGTATCTGCTCTGTTGTCCACAATGCCCTGTTGATGCTCTGATACTGCATTCTGTCCTCTGATGTGCTGCCTCTGATGTACCTGCTCTGTTGTCCACAATGCCCTGTTGATGCTGTGATACTGCATTCTGCCCTCCCACGTGCTGCCTCTGATGTACCTGCTCTGTTGTCCACAATGCCCTGTTGATGCTCTGATACTGCATTCTGTCCTCTGATGTGCTGCCTCTGATGTACCTGCTCTGTTGTCCACAATGCCCTGTTGATGCTGTGATACTGCATTCTGCCCTCTCACGTGCTGCCTCTGATGTACCTGCTCTGTTGGGCACAATGCCCTGTTGCTGTTCTGATACTGCATTCTGCCCTCTGATGTGCTGCCTCTGATGTACCTGCTCTGTTGTCCACAATGCCCTGTTGATGCTGTGATACTGCATTCCTCCCTCTCACGTGCTGCCTCTGATGGACATGTTCAGTGCTATGGACTGTTGATGCACTTAGCCCCTCTCACGTGCTGCCTCTGATGGACATGTTCGGTGCTATGGACTGTTGATGCACTTAGCCCCTCTCACGTGCTGCCTCTGATGTACCTGCTCTGTTGGGCACAATGCCCTGTTGCTGTTATGATACTGCATTCTGCCCTCTGATGTGCTGCCTCTGATGTACCTGCTCTGTTGTCCACAATGCCCTGTTGATGCTCTGATACTGCATTCTGCCCTCTGATGTGCTGCCTCTGATGTACCTGCTCTGTTGTCCACAATGCCCTGTTGATGCTCTGATACTGCATTCTGCCCTCTCACGTGCTGCCTCTGATGTACCTGCTCTGTTGGGCACAATGCCCTGTTGCTGTTCTGATACTGCATTCCTGCCTCTGATGTGCTGCCTCTGATGGACATGTTCAGTGCTATGGACTGTTGATGCACTTAGCCCCTCTCACGTGCTGCCTCTGATGGACATGTTCAGTGCTATGGACTGTTGATGCACTTAGCCCCTCTCACGTGCTGCCTCTGATGGACATGTTCAGTGCTATGGACTGTTGATGCACTTAGCCCCTCTCACGTGCTGCCTTTGATGTACCTGCTCTGTTGCCCACGATGCCCTGTTGCTGTTCTGATACTGCATTCTGCCCTCTGATGTGCTGCCTCTGATGTACCTGCTCTGTTGTCCACAATGCCCTGTTGATGCTGTGATACTGCATTCTGCCCTCTCACGTGCTGCCTCTGATGTACCTGCTCTGTTGGGCACAATGCCCTGTTGCTGTTCTGATACTGCATTCTGCCCTCTGATGTGCTGCCTCTGATGTACCTGCTCTGTTGTCCACAATGCCCTGTTGATGCTGTGATACTGCATTCTGCCCTCTCACGTGCTGCCTCTGATGTACCTGCTCTGTTGGGCGCAATGCCCTGTTGCTGTTCTGATACTGCATTCTGCCCTCTGATGTGCTGCCTCTGATGTACCTGCTCTGTTGTCCACAATGCCCTGTTGATGCTGTGATACTGCATTCTGCCCTCTCACCTGCTGCCTCTGATGTACCTGCTCTGTTGTCCACAATGCCCTGTTGATGCTCTGATACTGCATTCTGTCCTCTGATGTGCTGCCTCTGATGTACCTGCTCTGTTGTCCACAATGCCCTGTTGATGCTCTGATACTGCATTCTGCCCTCTGATGTGCTGCCTCTGATGTACCTGCTCTGTTGTCCACAATGCCCTGTTGATGCTCTGATACTGCATTCTGCCCTCTCACGTGCTGCCTCTGATGTACCTGCTCTGTTGGGCACAATGCCCTGTTGCTGTTCTGATACTGCACTCCTGCCTCTGATGTGCTGCCTCTGATGGACATGTTCAGTGCTATGGACTGTTGATGCACTTAGCCCCTCTCACGTGCTGCCTCTGATGGACATGTTCAGTGCTATGGACTGTTGATGCACTTAGCCCCTCTCACGTGCTGCCTCTGATGGACATGTTCAGTGCTATGGACTGTTGATGCACTTAGCCCCTCTCACGTGCTGCCTTTGATGTACCTGCTCTGTTGCCCACGATGCCCTGTTGCTGTTCTGATACTGCATTCTGCCCTCTGATGTGCTGCCTCTGATGTACCTGCTCTGTTGTCCACAATGCCCTGTTGATGCTGTGATACTGCATTCTGCCCTCTCACGTGCTGCCTCTGATGTACCTGCTCTGTTGGGCACAATGCCCTGTTGCTGTTCTGATACTGCATTCTGCCCTCTGATGTGCTGCCTCTGATGTACCTGCTCTGTTGTCCACAATGCCCTGTTGATGCTGTGATACTGCATTCTGCCCTCTCACGTGCTGCCTCTGATGTACCTGCTCTGTTGGGCGCAATGCCCTGTTGCTGTTCTGATACTGCATTCTGCCCTCTGATGTGCTGCCTCTGATGTACCTGCTCTGTTGTCCACAATGCCCTGTTGATGCTGTGATACTGCATTCTGCCCTCTCACCTGCTGCCTCTGATGTACCTGCTCTGTTGTCCACAATGCCCTGTTGATGCTCTGATACTGCATTCTGTCCTCTGATGTGCTGCCTCTGATGTACCTGCTCTGTTGTCCACAATGCCCTGTTGATGCTGTGATACTGCATTCTGCCCTCTCACGTGCTGCCTCTGATGTACCTGCTCTGTTGGGCACAATGCCCTGTTGCTGTTCTGATACTGCATTCTGCCCTCTGATGTGCTGCCTCTGATGTACCTGCTCTGTTGTCCACAATGCCCTGTTGATGCTGTGATACTGCATTCTGCCCTCTCACGTGCTGCCTCTGATGTACCTGCTCTGTTGGGCGCAATGCCTTGTTGCTGTTCTGATACTGCATTCTGCCCTCTGATGTGCTGCCTCTGATGTACCTGCTCTGTTGTCCACAATGCCCTGTTGATGCTCTGATACTGCATTCTGCCCTCTGATGTGCTGCCTCTGATGTACCTGCTCTGTTGTCCACAATGCCCTGTTGATGCTCTGATACTGCATTCTGCCCTCTCACGTGCTGCCTCTGATGTACCTGCTCTGTTGTCCACAATGCCCTGTTGATGCTGTGATACTGCATTCTGCCCTCTCACGTGCTGCCTCTGATGTACCTGCTCTGTTGGGCACAATACCCTGTTGCTGTTCTGATACTGCATTCTGCCCTCTGATGTGCTGCCTCTGATGTACCTGCTCTGTTGTCCACAATGCCCTGTTGATGCTCTGATACTGCATTCTGTCCTCTGATGTGCTGCCTCTGATGTACCTGCTCTGTTGTCCACAATGCCCTGTTGATGCTGTGATACTGCATTCCTCCCTCTCACGTGCTGCCTCTGATGGACATGTTCAGTGCTATGGACTGTTGATGCACTTAGCCCCTCTCACGTGCTGCCTCTGATGGATATGTTTGGTGCTATGGACTGTTGATGCACTTAGCCCCTCTCACGTGCTGCCTCTGATGGACATGTTCAGTGCTATGGACTGTTGATGCACTTAGCCCCTCTCACGTGCTGCCTCTGATGGACATGTTCAGTGCTATGGACTGTTGATGCACTTAGCCCCTCCCACGTGCTGCCTCTGATGTACCTGCTCTGTTGTCTACGATGCCCTGTTGCTGTTCTGATACTGCATTCTGCCCTCTGATGTGCTGCCTCTGATGTACCTGCTCTGTTGTCCACAATGCCCAGTTGATGCTCTGATACTGCATTCTGCCCTCTGATGTGCTGCCTCTGATGTACCTGCTCTGTTGTCCACAATGCCCTGTTGATGCTGTGATACTGCATTCTGCCCTCTCACATGCTCCCTCTGATGTACCTGCTCTGTTGGGCACAATGCCCTGTTGCTGTTCTTATACTGCATTCTGCCCTCTGATGTGCTGTCTCTGATGTACCTGCTCTGTTGTCCACAATGCCCTGTTGATGCTGTGATACTGCATTCTGCCCTCTCACGTGCTGCCTCTGATGTACCTGCTCTGTTGGGCGCAATGCCCTGTTGCTGTTCTGATACTGCATTCTGCCCTCTGATGTGCTGCCTCTGATGTACCTGCTCTGTTGTCCACAATGCCCTGTTGATGCTGTGATACTGCATTCTGCCCTCTCACGTGCTGCCTCTGATGTACCTGCTCTGTTGTCCACAATGCCCTGTTGATGCTCTGATACTGCATTCTGTCCTCTGATGTGCTGCCTCTGATGTACCTGCTCTGTTGTCCACAATGCCCTGTTGATGCTGTGATACTGCATTCTGCCCTCTCACGTGCTGCCTCTGATGTACCTGCTCTGTTGGGCACAATGCCCTGTTGCTGTTTTGATACTGCATTCTGCCCTCTGATGTGCTGCCTCTGATGTACCTGCTCTGTTGTCCACAATGCCCTGTTGATGCTGTGATACTCCATTCTGCCCTCTCACGTGCTGCCTCTGATGTACCTGCTCTGTTGGGCGCAATGCCCTGTTGCTGTTCTGATACTGCATTCTGCCCTCTGATGTGCTGCCTCTGATGTACCTGCTCTGTTGTCCACAATGCCCTGTTGATGCTGTGATACTGCATTCCTCCCTCTCACGTGCTGCCTCTGATGGACATGTTCAGTGCTATGGACTGTTGATGCACTTAGCCCCTCTCACGTGCTGCCTCTGATGGACATGTTCGGTGCTATGGACTGTTGATGCACTTAGACCCTCTCACGTGCTGCCTCTGATGGACATGTTCAGTGCTATGGACTGTTGATGCACTTAGCCCCTCTCACGTGCTGCCTCTGATGGACATGTTCAGTGCTATGGACTGTTGATGCACTTAGCCCCTCTCACATGCTGCCTCTGATGTACCTGCTCTGTTGTCTACGATGCCCTGTTGCTGTTCTGATACTGCATTCTGCCCTCTGATGTGCTGCCTCTGAATTACCTGCTGTGTTGTCCACAATGCCCTGTTGATGCTCTGATACTGCATTCTGTCCTCTGATGTGCTGCATCTGATGTACCTGCTCTGTTGTCCACAATGCCCTGTTGATGCTGTGATACTGCATTCTGCCCTCTCACGTGCTGCCTCTGATGTACCTGCTCTGTTGTCCACAATGCCCTGTTGATGCTGTGATACTGCATTCTGCCCTCTCACGTGCTGCCTCTGATGTACCTGCTCTGTTGGGCACAATGCCCTGTTGCTGTTCTGATACTGCATTCTGCCCTCTGATGTGCTGCCTCTGATGTACCTGCTCTGTTGTCCACAATGCCCTGTTGATGCTGTGATACTGCATTCTGCCCTCTCACGTGCTGCCTTTGATGTACCTGCTCTGTTGCCCACGATGCCCTGTTGCTGTTCTGATACTGCATTCTGCCCTCTGATGTGCTGCCTCTGATGTACCTGCTCTGTTGTCCACAATGCCCTGTTGATGCTGTGATACTGCATTCTGCCCTCTCACGTGCTGCCTCTGATGTACCTGCTCTGTTGTCCACAATGCCCTGTTGATGCTCTGATACTGCATTCTGTCCTCTGATGTGCTGCCTCTGATGTACCTCCTCTGTTGTCCACAATGCCCTGTTGATGCTGTGATACTGCATTCTACCCTCTCACGTGCTGCCTCTGATGTACCTGCTCTGTTGGGCACAATGCCCTGTTGCTGTTCTGATACTGCATTCTGCCCTCGGATGTGCTGCCTCTGATGTACCTGCTCTGTTGTCCACAATGCCCTGTTGATGCTCTGATACAGCATTCTGTCCTCTGATGTGCTGCCTCTGATGTACCTGCTCTGTTGTCCACAATGCCCTGTTGATGCTGTGATACTGCATTCCTCCCTCTCACGTGCTGCCTCTGATGGACATGTTCAGTGCTATGGACTGTTGATGCACTTAGCCCCTCTCACGTGCTGCCTCTGATGGACATGTTCGGTGCTATGGACTGTTGATGCACTTAGCCCCTCTCACGTGCTGCCTCTGATGTACCTGCTCTGTTGTCTACGATGCCCTGTTGCTGTTCTGATACTGCATTCTGCCCTCTGATGTGCTGCCTCTGATGTACCTGCTCTGTTGTCCACAATGCCCTGTTGATGCTCTGATACTGCATTCTGTCCTCTGATGTGCTGCATCTGATGTACCTGCTCTGTTGTCCACAATGCCCTGTTGATGCTGTGATACTGCATTCTGCCCTCTCACGTGCTGCCTCTGATGTACCTGCTCTGTTGGGCACAATGCCCTGTTGCTGTTCTGATACTGCATTCCTCGCTCTGATGTGCTGCCTCTGATGGACATGTTCAGTGCTATGGACTGTTGATGCACTTAGCCCCTCTCACGTGCTGCCTCTGATGGACATGTTCAGTGCTATGGACTGTTGATGCACTTAGCCCCTCTCACGTGCTGCCTCTGATGTACCTGCTCTGTTGCCCACGATGCCCTGTTGCTGTTCTTATACTGCATTCTGCCCTCTGATGTGCTGCCTCTGATGTACCTGCTCTGTTGTCCACAATGCCCTGTTGATGCTGTGATACTGCATTCTGCCCTCTCACGTGCTGCCTCTGATGTACCTGCTCTGTTGGGCACAATGCCCTGTTGCTGTTCTGATACTGCATTCTGCCCTCTGATGTGCTGCCTCTGATGTACCTGCTCTGTTGTCCACAATGCCCTGTTGATGCTGTGATACTGCATTCTGCCCTCTCACGTGCTGCCTCTGATGTACCTGCTCTGTTGGGCGCAATGCCCTGTTGCTGTTCTGATACTGCATTCTGCCCTCTGATGTGCTGCCTCTGATGTACCTGCTCTGTTGTCCACAATGCCCTGTTGATGCTGTGATACTGCATTCTGCCCTCTCACGTGCTGCCTCTGATGTACCTGCTCTGTTGTCCACAATGCCCTGTTGATGCTCTGATACTGCATTCTGTCCTCTGATGTGCTGCCTCTGATGTACCTGCTCTGTTGTCCACAATGCCCTGTTGATGCTGTGATACTGCATTCTGCCCTCTCACGTGCTGCCTCTGATGTACCTGCTCTGTTGGGCACAATGCCCTGTTGCTGTTCTGATACTGCATTCTGCCCTCTGATGTGCTGCCTCTGATGTACCTGCTCTGTTGTCCACAATGCCCTGTTGATGCTGTGATACTGCATTCTGCCCTCTCACGTGCTGCCTCTGATGTACCTGCTCTGTTGGGCGCAATGCCCTGTTGCTGTTCTGATACTGCATTCTGCCCTCTGATGTGCTGCCTCTGATGTACCTGCTCTGTTGTCCACAATGCCCTGTTGATGCTGTGATACTGAATTCTGCCCTCTCACGTGCTGCCTCTGATGTACCTGCTCTGTTGTCCACAATGCCCTGTTGATGCTCTGATACTGCATTCTGTCCTCTGATGTGCTGCCTCTGATGTACCTGCTCTGTTGTCCACAATGCCCTGTTGATGCTGTGATACTGCATTCTGCCCTCTCACGTGCTGCCTCTGATGTACCTGCTCTGTTGGGCACAATGCCCTGTTGCTGTTCTGATACTGCATTCTGCCCTCTGATGTGCTGCCTCTGATGTACCTGCTCTGTTGTCCACAATGCCCTGTTGCTGTTCTGATACTGCATTCTGCCCTCTGATGTGCTGCCTCTGATGTACCTGCTCTGTTGTCCACAATGCCCTGTTGATGCTGTGATACTGCATACTGCCCTCTCACGTGCTGCCTCTGATGTACCTGCTCTGTTGGGCACAATGCCCTGTTGCTGTTCTGATACTGCATTCTGCCCTCTGATGTGCTGCCTCTGATGTACCTGCTCTATTGTCTACGATGCCCTGTTGCTGTTCTGATACTGCATTCTGCCCTCTGATGTGCTGCCTCTGATGTACCTGCTCTGTTGTCCACAATGCTCCGTTGATGCTCTGATACTGCATTCTGCCCTCTGATGTGCTGCCTCTGATGTACCTGCTCTGTTGTCCACAATGCCCTGTTGATGCTGTGATACTGCATTCTGCCCTCTCACATGCTCCCTCTGATGTACCTGCTCTGTTGGGCACAATGCCCTGTTGCTGTTCTGATACTGCATTCTGCCCTCTGATGTGCTGCCTCTGATGTACCTGCTCTGTTGTCCACAATGCCCTGTTGATGCTGTGATACTGCATTCTGCCCTCTCACGTGCTGCCTCTGATGTACCTGCTCTGTTGGGCGCAATGCCCTGTTGCTGTTCTGATACTGCATTCTGCCCTCTGATGTGCTGCCTCTGATGTACCTGCTCTGTTGTCCACAATGCCCTGTTGATGCTGTGATACTGCATTCTGCCCTCTCACGTGCTGCCTCTGATGTACCTGCTCTGTTGTCCACAATGCCCTGTTGATGCTCTGATACTGCATTCTGTCCTCTGATGTGCTGCCTCTGATGTACCTGCTCTGTTGTCCACAATGCCCTGTTGATGCTGTGATACTGCATTCTGCCCTCCCACGTGCTGCCTCTGATGTACCTGCTCTGTTGTCCACAATGCCCTGTTGATGCTCTGATACTGCATTCTGTCCTCTGATGTGCTGCCTCTGATGTACCTGCTCTGTTGTCCACAATGCCCTGTTGATGCTGTGATACTGCATTCTGCCCTCTCACGTGCTGCCTCTGATGTACCTGCTCTGTTGGGCACAATGCCCTGTTGCTGTTCTGATACTGCATTCTGCCCTCTGATGTGCTGCCTCTGATGTACCTGCTCTGTTGCCCACAATGCCCTGTTGATGCTGTGATACTGCATTCCTCCCTCTCACGTGCTGCCTCTGATGGACATGTTCAGTGCTATGGACTGTTGATGCACTTAGCCCCTCTCACGTGCTGCCTCTGATGGACATGTTCGGTGCTATGGACTGTTGATGCACTTAGCCCCTCTCACGTGCTGCCTCTGATGTACCTGCTCTGTTGGGCACAATGCCCTGTTGCTGTTATGATACTGCATTCTGCCCTCTGATGTGCTGCCTCTGATGTACCTGCTCTGTTGTCCACAATGCCCTGTTGATGCTCTGATACTGCATTCTGCCCTCTGATGTGCTGCCTCTGCTGTACCTGCTCTGTTGTCCACAATGCCCTGTTGATGCTCTGATACTGCATTCTGCCCTCTCACGTGCTGCCTCTGATGTACCTGCTCTGTTGGGCACAATGCCCTGTTGCTGTTCTGATACTGCATTCCTGCCTCTGATGTGCTGCCTCTGATGGACATGTTCAGTGCTATGGACTGTTGATGCACTTAGACCCTCTCACGTGCTGCCTCTGATGGACATGTTCGGTGCTATGGACTGTTGATGCACTTAGACCCTCTCACGTGCTGCCTCTGATGTACCTGCTCTGTTGTCTACGATGCCCTGTTGCTGTTCTGATACTGCATTCTGCCCTCTGATGTGCTGCCTCTGATGTACCTGCTCTGTTGTCCACAATGCCCTGTTGATGCTCTGATACTGCATTCTGCCCTCTGATGTGCTGCCTCTGATGTACCTGCTCTGTTGTCCACAATGCCCTGTTGATGCTCTGATACTGCATTCTGCCCTCTCACGTGCTGCCTCTGATGTACCTGCTCTGTTGGGCACAATGCCCTGTTGCTGTTCTGATACTGCATTCCTGCCTCTGATGTGCTGCCTCTGATGGACATGTTCAGTGCTATGGACTGTTGATGCACTTAGCCCCTCTCACGTGCTGCCTCTGATGGACATGTTCAGTGCTATGGACTGTTGATGCACTTAGCCCCTCTCACGTGCTGCCTCTGATGGACATGTTCAGTGCTATGGACTGTTGATGCACTTAGCCCCTCTCACGTGCTGCCTTTGATGTACCTGCTCTGTTGCCCACGATGCCCTGTTGCTGTTCTGATACTGCATTCTGCCCTCTGATGTGCTGCCTCTGATGTACCTGCTCTGTTGTCCACAATGCCCTGTTGATGCTGTGATACTGCATTCTGCCCTCTCACGTGCTGCCTCTGATGTACCTGCTCTGTTGGGCACAATGCCCTGTTGCTGTTCTGATACTGCATTCTGCCCTCTGATGTGCTGCCTCTGATGTACCTGCTCTGTTGTCCACAATGCCCTGTTGATGCTGTGATACTGCATTCTGCCCTCTCACGTGCTGCCTCTGATGTACCTGCTCTGTTGGGCGCAATGCCCTGTTGCTGTTCTGATACTGCATTCTGCCCTCTGATGTGCTGCCTCTGATGTACCTGCTCTGTTGTCCACAATGCCCTGTTGATGCTGTGATACTGCATTCTGCCCTCTCACCTGCTGCCTCTGATGTACCTGCTCTGTTGTCCACAATGCCCTGTTGATGCTCTGATACTGCATTCTGTCCTCTGATGTGCTGCCTCTGATGTACCTGCTCTGTTGTCCACAATGCCCTGTTGATGCTGTGATACTGCATTCTGCCCTCTCACGTGCTGCCTCTGATGTACCTGCTCTGTTGGGCACAATGCCCTGTTGCTGTTCTGATACTGCATTCTGCCCTCTGATGTGCTGCCTCTGATGTACCTGCTCTGTTGTCCACAATGCCCTGTTGATGCTGTGATACTGCATTCTGCCCTCTCACGTGCTGCCTCTGATGTACCTGCTCTGTTGGGCGCAATGCCCTGTTGCTGTTCTGATACTGCATTCTGCCCTCTGATGTGCTGCCTCTGATGTACCTGCTCTGTTGTCCACAATGCCCTGTTGATGCTGTGATACTGCATTCTGCCCTCTCACGTGCTGCCTCTGATGTACCTGCTCTGTTGTCCACAATGCCCTGTTGATGCTCTGATACTGCATTCTGTCCTCTGATGTGCTGCCTCTGATGTACCTGCTCTGTTGTCCACAATGCCCTGTTGATGCTGTGATACTGCATTCTGCCCTCTCACGTGCTGCCTCTGATGTACCTGCTCTGTTGGGCACAATGCCCTGTTGCTGTTCTGATACTGCATTCTGCCCTCTGATGTGCTGTCTCTGATGTACCTGCTCTGTTGTCCACAATGCCCTGTTGATGCTCTGATACTGCATTCTGTCCTCTGATGTGCTGCCTCTGATGTACCTGCTCTGTTGTCCACAATGCCCTGTTGATGCTGTGATACTGCATTCCTCCCTCTCACGTGCTGCCTCTGATGGATATGTTTGGTGCTATGGACTGTTGATGCACTTAGCCCCTCTCACGTGCTGCCTCTGATGGACATGTTCAGTGCTATGGACTGTTGATGCACTTAGCCCCTCTCACGTGCTGCCTCTGATGGACATGTTCAGTGCTATGGACTGTTGATGCACTTAGCCCCTCCCACGTGCTGCCTCTGATGTACCTGCTCTGTTGTCTACGATGCCCTGTTGCTGTTCTGATACTGCATTCTGCCCTCTGATGTGCTGCCTCTGATGTACCTGCTCTGTTGTCCACAATGCGCCGTTGATGCTCTGATACTGCATTCTGCCCTCTGATGTGCTGCCTCTGATGTACCTGCTCTGTTGTCCACAATGCCCTGTTGATGCTGTGATACTGCATTCTGCCCTCTCACATGCTCCCTCTGATGTACCTGCTCTGTTGCCCACGATGCCCTGTTGCTGTTCTGATACTGCATTCTGCCCTCTGATGTGCTGCCTCTGATGTACCTGCTCTGTTGTCCACAATGCCCTGTTGATGCTGTGATACTGCATTCTGCCCTCTCACGTGCTGCCTCTGATGTACCTGCTCTGTTGGGCACAATGCCCTGTTGCTGTTCTGATACTGCATTCTGCCCTCTGATGTGCTGCCTCTGATGTACCTGCTCTGTTGTCCACAATGCCCTGTTGATGCTGTGATACTGCATTCTGCCCTCTCACGTGCTGCCTCTGATGTACCTGCTCTGTTGGGCGCAATGCCCTGTTGCTGTTCTGATACTGCATTCTGCCCTCTGATGTGCTGCCTCTGATGTACCTGCTCTGTTGTCCACAATGCCCTGTTGATGCTGTGATACTGCATTCTGCCCTCTCACCTGCTGCCTCTGATGTACCTGCTCTGTTGTCCACAATGCCCTGTTGATGCTCTGATACTGCATTCTGTCCTCTGATGTGCTGCCTCTGATGTACCTGCTCTGTTGTCCACAATGCCCTGTTGATGCTGTGATACTGCATTCTGCCCTCTCACGTGCTGCCTCTGATGTACCTGCTCTGTTGGGCACAATGCCCTGTTGCTGTTCTGATACTGCATTCTGCCCTCTGATGTGCTGCCTCTGATGTACCTGCTCTGTTGTCCACAATGCCCTGTTGATGCTGTGATACTGCATTCTGCCCTCTCACGTGCTGCCTCTGATGTACCTGCTCTGTTGGGCGCAATGCCCTGTTGCTGTTCTGATACTGCATTCTGCCCTCTGATGTGCTGCCTCTGATGTACCTGCTCTGTTGTCCACAATGCCCTGTTGATGCTGTGATACTGCATTCTGCCCTCTCACGTGCTGCCTCTGATGTACCTGCTCTGTTGTCCACAATGCCCTGTTGATGCTCTGATACTGCATTCTGTCCTCTGATGTGCTGCCTCTGATGTACCTGCTCTGTTGTCCACAATGCCCTGTTGATGCTGTGATACTGCATTCTGCCCTCTCACGTGCTGCCTCTGATGTACCTGCTCTGTTGGGCACAATGCCCTGTTGCTGTTCTGATACTGCATTCTGCCCTCTGATGTGCTGTCTCTGATGTACCTGCTCTGTTGTCCACAATGCCCTGTTGATGCTCTGATACTGCATTCTGTCCTCTGATGTGCTGCCTCTGATGTACCTGCTCTGTTGTCCACAATGCCCTGTTGATGCTGTGATACTGCATTCCTCCCTCTCACGTGCTGCCTCTGATGGATATGTTTGGTGCTATGGACTGTTGATGCACTTAGCCCCTCTCACGTGCTGCCTCTGATGGACATGTTCAGTGCTATGGACTGTTGATGCACTTAGCCCCTCTCACGTGCTGCCTCTGATGGACATGTTCAGTGCTATGGACTGTTGATGCACTTAGCCCCTCCCACGTGCTGCCTCTGATGTACCTGCTCTGTTGTCTACGATGCCCTGTTGCTGTTCTGATACTGCATTCTGCCCTCTGATGTGCTGCCTCTGATGTACCTGCTCTGTTGTCCACAATGCGCCGTTGATGCTCTGATACTGCATTCTGCCCTCTGATGTGCTGCCTCTGATGTACCTGCTCTGTTGTCCACAATGCCCTGTTGATGCTGTGATACTGCATTCTGCCCTCTCACATGCTCCCTCTGATGTACCTGCTCTGTTGGGCACAATGCCCTGTTGCTGTTCTTATACTGCATTCTGCCCTCTGATGTGCTGTCTCTGATGTACCTGCTCTGTTGTCCACAATGCCCTGTTGATGCTGTGATACTGCATTCTGCCCTCTCACGTGCTGCCTCTGATGTACCTGCTCTGTTGGGCGCAATGCCCTGTTGCTGTTCTGATACTGCATTCTGCCCTCTGATGTGCTGCCTCTGATGTACCTGCTCTGTTGTCCACAATGCCCTGTTGATGCTGTGATACTGCATTCTGCCCTCTCACGTGCTGCCTCTGATGTACCTGCTCTGTTGTCCACAATGCCCTGTTGATGCTCTGATACTGCATTCTGTCCTCTGATGTGCTGCCTCTGATGTACCTGCTCTGTTGTCCACAATGCCCTGTTGATGCTGTGATACTGCATTCTGCCCTCTCACGTGCTGCCTCTGATGTACCTGCTCTGTTGGGCACAATGCCCTGTTGCTGTTTTGATACTGCATTCTGCCCTCTGATGTGCTGCCTCTGATGTACCTGCTCTGTTGTCCACAATGCCCTGTTGATGCTGTGATACTCCATTCTGCCCTCTCACGTGCTGCCTCTGATGTACCTGCTCTGTTGGGCGCAATGCCCTGTTGCTGTTCTGATACTGCATTCTGCCCTCTGATGTGCTGCCTCTGATGTACCTGCTCTGTTGTCCACAATGCCCTGTTGATGCTGTGATACTGCATTCCTCCCTCTCACGTGCTGCCTCTGATGGACATGTTCAGTGCTATGGACTGTTGATGCACTTAGCCCCTCTCACGTGCTGCCTCTGATGGACATGTTCGGTGCTATGGACTGTTGATGCACTTAGACCCTCTCACGTGCTGCCTCTGATGGACATGTTCAGTGCTATGGACTGTTGATGCACTTAGCCCCTCTCACGTGCTGCCTCTGATGCACATGTTCAGTGCTATGGACTGTTGATGCACTTAGCCCCTCTCACATGCTGCCTCTGATGTACCTGCTCTGTTGTCTACGATGCCCTGTTGCTGTTCTGATACTGCATTCTGCCCTCTGATGTGCTGCCTCTGATGTACCTGCTGTGTTGTCCACAATGCCCTGTTGATGCTCTGATACTGCATTCTGTCCTCTGATGTGCTGCATCTGATGTACCTGCTCTGTTGTCCACAATGCCCTGTTGATGCTGTGATACTGCATTCTGCCCTCTCACGTGCTGCCTCTGATGTACCTGCTCTGTTGTCCACAATGCCCTGTTGATGCTGTGATACTGCATTCTGCCCTCTCACGTGCTGCCTCTGATGTACCTGCTCTGTTGGGCACAATGCCCTGTTGCTGTTCTGATACTGCATTCTGCCCTCTGATGTGCTGCCTCTGATGTACCTGCTCTGTTGTCCACAATGCCCTGTTGATGCTGTGATACTGCATTCTGCCCTCTCACGTGCTGCCTCTGATGTACCTGATCTGTTGTCTACGATGCCCTGTTGCTGTTCTGATACTGCATTCTGCCCTCTGATGTGCTGCCTCTGATGTACCTGCTCTGTTGTCCACAATGCCCCGTTGATGCTGTGATACTGCATTCTGCCCTCTCACGTGCTGCCTCTGATGTACCTGCTCTGTTGGGCACAATGCCCTGTTGCTGTTCTGATACTGCATTCTGCCCTCTGATGTGCTGCCTCTGATGTACCTGCTCTGTTGTCCACAATGCCCTGTTGATGCTGTGATACTGCATTCCTCCCTCTCACGTGCTGCCTCTGATGGATATGTTTGGTGCTATGGACTGTTGATGCACTTAGCCCCTCTCACGTGCTGCCTCTGATGGACATGTTCAGTGCTATGGACTGTTGATGCACTTAGCCCCTCTCACGTGCTGCCTCTGATGGACATGTTCAGTGCTATGGACTGTTGATGCACTTAGCCCCTCCCACGTGCTGCCTCTGATGTACCTGCTCTGTTGTCTACGATGCCCTGTTGCTGTTCTGATACTGCATTCTGCCCTCTGATGTGCTGCCTCTGATGTACCTGCTCTGTTGTCCACAATGCGCCGTTGATGCTCTGATACTGCATTCTGCCCTCTGATGTGCTGCCTCTGATGTACCTGCTCTGTTGTCCACAATGCCCTGTTGATGCTGTGATACTGCATTCTGCCCTCTCACATGCTCCCTCTGATGTACCTGCTCTGTTGCCCACGATGCCCTGTTGCTGTTCTGATACTGCATTCTGCCCTCTGATGTGCTGCCTCTGATGTACCTGCTCTGTTGTCCACAATGCCCTGTTGATGCTGTGATACTGCATTCTGCCCTCTCACGTGCTGCCTCTGATGTACCTGCTCTGTTGGGCACAATGCCCTGTTGCTGTTCTGATACTGCATTCTGCCCTCTGATGTGCTGCCTCTGATGTACCTGCTCTGTTGTCCACAATGCCCTGTTGATGCTGTGATACTGCATTCTGCCCTCTCACGTGCTGCCTCTGATGTACCTGCTCTGTTGGGCGCAATGCCCTGTTGCTGTTCTGATACTGCATTCTGCCCTCTGATGTGCTGCCTCTGATGTACCTGCTCTGTTGTCCACAATGCCCTGTTGATGCTGTGATACTGCATTCTGCCCTCTCACCTGCTGCCTCTGATGTACCTGCTCTGTTGTCCACAATGCCCTGTTGATGCTCTGATACTGCATTCTGTCCTCTGATGTGCTGCCTCTGATGTACCTGCTCTGTTGTCCACAATGCCCTGTTGATGCTGTGATACTGCATTCTGCCCTCTCACGTGCTGCCTCTGATGTACCTGCTCTGTTGGGCACAATGCCCTGTTGCTGTTCTGATACTGCATTCTGCCCTCTGATGTGCTGCCTCTGATGTACCTGCTCTGTTGTCCACAATGCCCTGTTGATGCTGTGATACTGCATTCTGCCCTCTCACGTGCTGCCTCTGATGTACCTGCTCTGTTGGGCGCAATGCCCTGTTGCTGTTCTGATACTGCATTCTGCCCTCTGATGTGCTGCCTCTGATGTACCTGCTCTGTTGTCCACAATGCCCTGTTGATGCTGTGATACTGCATTCTGCCCTCTCACGTGCTGCCTCTGATGTACCTGCTCTGTTGTCCACAATGCCCTGTTGATGCTCTGATACTGCATTCTGTCCTCTGATGTGCTGCCTCTGATGTACCTGCTCTGTTGTCCACAATGCCCTGTTGATGCTGTGATACTGCATTCTGCCCTCTCACGTGCTGCCTCTGATGTACCTGCTCTGTTGGGCACAATGCCCTGTTGCTGTTCTGATACTGCATTCTGCCCTCTGATGTGCTGTCTCTGATGTACCTGCTCTGTTGTCCACAATGCCCTGTTGATGCTCTGATACTGCATTCTGTCCTCTGATGTGCTGCCTCTGATGTACCTGCTCTGTTGTCCACAATGCCCTGTTGATGCTGTGATACTGCATTCCTCCCTCTCACGTGCTGCCTCTGATGGATATGTTTGGTGCTATGGACTGTTGATGCACTTAGCCCCTCTCACGTGCTGCCTCTGATGGACATGTTCAGTGCTATGGACTGTTGATGCACTTAGCCCCTCTCACGTGCTGCCTCTGATGGACATGTTCAGTGCTATGGACTGTTGATGCACTTAGCCCCTCCCACGTGCTGCCTCTGATGTACCTGCTCTGTTGTCTACGATGCCCTGTTGCTGTTCTGATACTGCATTCTGCCCTCTGATGTGCTGCCTCTGATGTACCTGCTCTGTTGTCCACAATGCGCCGTTGATGCTCTGATACTGCATTCTGCCCTCTGATGTGCTGCCTCTGATGTACCTGCTCTGTTGTCCACAATGCCCTGTTGATGCTGTGATACTGCATTCTGCCCTCTCACATGCTCCCTCTGATGTACCTGCTCTGTTGTCCACAATGCCCTGTTGATGCTGTGATACTGCATTCTGCCCTCTCACGTGCTGCCTCTGATGTACCTGCTCTGTTGGGCGCAATGCCCTGTTGCTGTTCTGATACTGCATTCTGCCCTCTGATGTGCTGCCTCTGATGTACCTGCTCTGTTGTCCACAATGCCCTGTTGATGCTGTGATACTGAATTCTGCCCTCTCACGTGCTGCCTCTGATGTACCTGCTCTGTTGTCCACAATGCCCTGTTGATGCTCTGATACTGCATTCTGTCCTCTGATGTGCTGCCTCTGATGTACCTGCTCTGTTGTCCACAATTCCCTGTTGATGCTGTGATACTGCATTCTGCCCTCTCACGTGCTGCCTCTGATGTACCTGCTCTGTTGGGCACAATGCCCTGTTGCTGTTCTGATACTGCATTCTGCCCTCTGATGTGCTGCCTCTGATGTACCTGCTCTGTTGTCCACAATGCCCTGTTGCTGTTCTGATACTGCATTCTGCCCTCTGATGTGCTGCCTCTGATGTACCTGCTCTGTTGTCCACAATGCCCTGTTGATGCTGTGATACTGCATTCTGCCCTCTCACGTGCTGCCTCTGATGTACCTGCTCTGTTGGGCACAATGCCCTGTTGCTGTTCTGATACTGCATTCTGCCCTCTGATGTGCTGCCTCTGATGTACCTGCTCTGTTGTCTACGATGCCCTGTTGCTGTTCTGAAACTGCATTCTGCCCTATGATGTGCTGCCTCTGATGTACCTGCTCTGTTGGGCACAATGCCCTGTTGCTGTTCTTATACTGCATTCTGCCCTCTGATGTGCTGTCTCTGATGTACCTGCTCTGTTGTCCACAATGCCCTGTTGATGCTGTGATACTGCATTCTGCCCTCTCACGTGCTGCCTCTGATGTACCTGCTCTGTTGTCCACAATGCCCTGTTGATGCTGTGATACTGCATTCTGCCCTCTCACGTGCTGCCTCTGATGTACCTGCTCTGTTGGGCACAATGCCCTGTTGCTGTTCTGATACTGCATTCTGCCCTCTGATGTGCTGCCTCTGATGTACCTGCTCTGTTGTCCACAATGCCCTGTTGCTGTTCTGATACTGCATTCTGCCCTCTGATGTGCTGCCTCTGATGTACCTGCTCTGTTGTCCACAATGCCCTGTTGATGCTGTGATACTGCATACTGCCCTCTCACGTGCTGCCTCTGATGTACCTGCTCTGTTGGGCACAATGCCCTGTTGCTGTTCTGATACTGCATTCTGCCCTCTGATGTGCTGCCTCTGATGTACCTGCTCTATTGTCTACGATGCCCTGTTGCTGTTCTGATACTGCATTCTGCCCTCTGATGTGCTGCCTCTGATGTACCTGCTCTGTTGTCCACAATGCTCCGTTGATGCTCTGATACTGCATTCTGCCCTCTGATGTGCTGCCTCTGATGTACCTGCTCTGTTGTCCACAATGCCCTGTTGATGCTGTGATACTGCATTCTGCCCTCTCACATGCTCCCTCTGATGTGCCTGCTCTGTTGGGCACAATGCCCTGTTGCTGTTCTGATACTGCATTCTGCCCTCTGATGTGCTGCCTCTGATGTACCTGCTCTGTTGTCCACAATGCCCTGTTGATGCTGTGATACTGCATTCTGCCCTCTCACGTGCTGCCTCTGATGTACCTGCTCTGTTGGGCGCAATGCCCTGTTGCTGTTCTGATACTGCATTCTGCCCTCTGATGTGCTGCCTCTGATGTACCTGCTCTGTTGTCCACAATGCCCTGTTGATGCTGTGATACTGCATTCTGCCCTCTCACGTGCTGCCTCTGATGTACCTGCTCTGTTGTCCACAATGCCCTGTTGATGCTCTGATACTGCATTCTGTCCTCTGATGTGCTGCCTCTGATGTACCTGCTCTGTTGTCCACAATGCCCTGTTGATGCTGTGATACTGCATTCTGCCCTCCCACGTGCTGCCTCTGATGTACCTGCTCTGTTGTCCACAATGCCCTGTTGATGCTCTGATACTGCATTCTGTCCTCTGATGTGCTGCCTCTGATGTACCTGCTCTGTTGTCCACAATGCCCTGTTGATGCTGTGATACTGCATTCTGCCCTCTCACGTGCTGCCTCTGATGTACCTGCTCTGTTGGGCACAATGCCCTGTTGCTGTTCTGAGACTGCATTCTGCCCTCTGATGTGCTGCCTCTGATGTACCTGCTCTGTTGTCCACAATGCCCTGTTGATGCTGTGATACTGCATTCCTCCCTCTCACGTGCTGCCTCTGATGGACATGTTCAGTGCTATGGACTGTTGATGCACTTAGCCCCTCTCACGTGCTGCCTCTGATGGACATGTTCGGTGCTATGGACTGTTGATGCACTTAGCCCCTCTCACGTGCTGCCTCTGATGTACCTGCTCTGTTGGGCACAATGCCCTGTTGCTGTTATGATACTGCATTCTGCCCTCTGATGTGCTGCCTCTGATGTACCTGCTCTGTTGTCCACAATGCCCTGTTGATGCTCTGATACTGCATTCTGCCCTCTGATGTGCTGCCTCTGATGTACCTGCTCTGTTGTCCACAATGCCCTGTTGATGCTCTGATACTGCATTCTGCCCTCTCACGTGCTGCCTCTGATGTACCTGCTCTGTTGGGCACAATGCCCTGTTGCTGTTCTGATACTGCATTCCTGCCTCTGATGTGCTGCCTCTGATGGACATGTTCAGTGCTATGGACTGTTGATGCACTTAGCCCCTCTCACGTGCTGCCTCTGATGGACATGTTCGGTGCTATGGACTGTTGATGCACTTAGCCCCTCTCACGTGCTGCCTCTGATGTACCTGCTCTGTTGGGCACAATGCCCTGTTGCTGTTATGATACTGCATTCTGCCCTCTGATGTGCTGCCTCTGATGTACCTGCTCTGTTGTCCACAATGCCCTGTTGATGCTCTGATACTGCATTCTGCCCTCTGATGTGCTGCCTCTGATGTACCTGCTCTGTTGTCCACAATGCCCTGTTGATGCTCTGATACTGCATTCTGCCCTCTCACGTGCTGCCTCTGATGTACCTGCTCTGTTGGGCACAATGCCCTGTTGCTGTTCTGATACTGCATTCCTGCCTCTGATGTGCTGCCTCTGATGGACATGTTCAGTGCTATGGACTGTTGATGCACTTAGCCCCTCTCACGTGCTGCCTCTGATGGACATGTTCAGTGCTATGGACTGTTGATGCACTTAGCCCCTCTCACGTGCTGCCTCTGATGGACATGTTCAGTGCTATGGACTGTTGATGCACTTAGCCCCTCTCACGTGCTGCCTTTGATGTACCTGCTCTGTTGCCCACGATGCCCTGTTGCTGTTCTGATACTGCATTCTGCCCTCTGATGTGCTGCCTCTGATGTACCTGCTCTGTTGTCCACAATGCCCTGTTGATGCTGTGATACTGCATTCTGCCCTCTCACGTGCTGCCTCTGATGTACCTGCTCTGTTGGGCACAATGCCCTGTTGCTGTTCTGATACTGCATTCTGCCCTCTGATGTGCTGCCTCTGATGTACCTGCTCTGTTGTCCACAATGCCCTGTTGATGCTGTGATACTGCATTCTGCCCTCTCACGTGCTGCCTCTGATGTACCTGCTCTGTTGTCCACAATGCCCTGTTGATGCTCTGATACTGCATTCTGTCCTCTGATGTGCTGCCTCTGATGTACCTGCTCTGTTGTCCACAATGCCCTGTTGATGCTGTGATACTGCATTCTGCCCTCTCACGTGCTGCCTCTGATGTACCTGCTCTGTTGGGCACAATGCCCTGTTGCTGTTCTGATACTGCATTCTGCCCTCTGATGTGCTGCCTCTGATGTACCTGCTCTGTTGTCCACAATGCCCTGTTGATGCTCTGATACTGCATTCTGTCCTCTGATGTGCTGCCTCTGATGTACCTGCTCTGTTGTCCACAATGCCCTGTTGATGCTGTGATACTGCATTCCTCCCTCTCACGTGCTGACTCTGATGGACATGTTCAGTGCTATGGACTGTTGATGCACTTAGCCCCTCTCACGTGCTGCCTCTGATGGATATGTTTGGTGCTATGGACTGTTGATGCACTTAGCCCCTCTCACGTGCTGCCTCTGATGGACATGTTCAGTGCTATGGACTGTTGATGCACTTAGCCCCTCTCACGTGCTGCCTCTGATGGACATGTTCAGTGCTATGGACTGTTGATGCACTTAGCCCCTCCCACGTGCTGCCTCTGATGTACCTGCTCTGTTGTCTACGATGCCCTGTTGCTGTTCTGATACTGCATTCTGCCCTCTGATGTGCTGCCTCTGATGTACCTGCTCTGTTGTCCACAATGCCCCGTTGATGCTCTGATACTGCATTCTGCCCTCTGATGTGCTGCCTCTGATGTACCTGCTCTGTTGTCCACAATGCCCTGTTGATGCTGTGATACTGCATTCTGCCCTCTCACATGCTCCCTCTGATGTACCTGCTCTGTTGGGCACAATGCCCCTGTTGCTGTTCTTATACTGCATTCTGCCCTCTGATGTGCTGTCTCTGATGTACCTGCTCTGTTGTCCACAATGCCCTGTTGATGCTGTGATACTGCATTCTGCCCTCTCACGTGCTGCCTCTGATGTACCTGCTCTGTTGGGCGCAATGCCCTGTTGCTGTTCTGATACTGCATTCTGCCCTCTGATGTGCTGCCTCTGATGTACCTGCTCTGTTGTCCACAATGCCCTGTTGATGCTGTGATACTGCATTCTGCCCTCTCACGTGCTGCCTCTGATGTACCTGCTCTGTTGTCCACAATGCCCTGTTGATGCTCTGATACTGCATTCTGTCCTCTGATGTGCTGCCTCTGATGTACCTGCTCTGTTGTCCACAATGCCCTGTTGATGCTGTGATACTGCATTCTGCCCTCTCACGTGCTGCCTCTGATGTACCTGCTCTGTTGGGCACAATGCCCTGTTGCTGTTTTGATACTGCATTCTGCCCTCTGATGTGCTGCCTCTGATGTACCTGCTCTGTTGTCCACAATGCCCTGTTGATGCTGTGATACTCCATTCTGCCCTCTCACGTGCTGCCTCTGATGTACCTGCTCTGTTGGGCGCAATGCCCTGTTGCTGTTCTGATACTGCATTCTGCCCTCTGATGTGCTGCCTCTGATGTACCTGCTCTGTTGTCCACAATGCCCTGTTGATGCTGTGATACTGAATTCTGCCCTCTCACGTGCTGCCTCTGATGTACCTGCTCTGTTGTCCACAATGCCCTGTTGATGCTCTGATACTGCATTCTGTCCTCTGATGTGCTGCCTCTGATGTACCTGCTCTGTTGTCCACAATGCCCTGTTGATGCTGTGATACTGCATTCTGCCCTCTCACGTGCTGCCTCTGATGTACCTGCTCTGTTGGGCACAATGCCCTGTTGCTGTTCTGATACTGCATTCTGCCCTCTGATGTGCTGCCTCTGATGTACCTGCTCTGTTGTCCACAATGCCCTGTTGCTGTTCTGATACTGCATTCTGCCCTCTGATGTGCTGCCTCTGATGTACCTGCTCTGTTGTCCACAATGCCCTGTTGATGCTGTGATACTGCATTCTGCCCTCTCACGTGCTGCCTCTGATGTACCTGCTCTGTTGGGCACAATGCCCTGTTGCTGTTCTGATACTGCATTCTGCCCTCTGATGTGCTGCCTCTGATGTACCTGCTCTGTTGTCTACGATGCCCTGTTGCTGTTCTGAAACTGCATTCTGCCCTCTGATGTGCTGCCTCTGATGTACCTGCTCTGTTGTCCACAATGCTCCGTTGATGCTCTGATACTGCATTCTGCCCTCTGATGTGCTGCCTCTGATGTACCTGCTCTGTTGTCCACAATGCCCTGTTGATGCTGTGATACTGCATTCTGCCCTCTCACATGCTCCCTCTGATGTACCTGCTCTGTTGGGCACAATGCCCTGTTGCTGTTCTGATACTGCATTCTGCCCTCTGATGTGCTGCCTCTGATGTACCTGCTCTGTTGTCCACAATGCCCTGTTGATGCTGTGATACTGCATTCTGCCCTCTCACGTGCTGCCTCTGATGTACCTGCTCTGTTGGGCGCAATGCCCTGTTGCTGTTCTGATACTGCATTCTGCCCTCTGATGTGCTGCCTCTGATGTACCTGCTCTGTTGTCCACAATGCCCTGTTGATGCTGTGATACTGCATTCTGCCCTCTCACGTGCTGCCTCTGATGTACCTGCTCTGTTGTCCACAATGCCCTGTTGATGCTCTGATACTGCATTCTGTCCTCTGATGTGCTGCCTCTGATGTACCTGCTCTGTTGTCCACAATGCCCTGTTGATGCTGTGATACTGCATTCTGCCCTCTCACGTGCTGCCTCTGATGTACCTGCTCTGTTGTCCACAATGCCCTGTTGATGCTCTGATACTGCATTCTGTCCTCTGATGTGCTGCCTCTGATGTACCTGCTCTGTTGTCCACAATGCCCTGTTGATGCTGTGATACTGCATTCTGCCCTCTCACGTGCTGCCTCTGATGTACCTGCTCTGTTGGGCACAATGCCCTGTTGCTGTTCTGATACTGCATTCCTCCCTCTGATGTGCTGCCCCTGATGGACATGTTCAGTGCTATGGACTGTAGATGCACTTAGCCCCTCTCACGTGCTGCCTCTGATGGACATGTTCAGTGCTATGGACTGTTGATGCACTTAGCCCCTCTCACGTGCTGCCTCTGATGGACATGTTCAGTGCTATGGACTGTTGATGCACTTAGCCCCTCTCACGTGCTGCCTCTGATGTACCTGCTCTGTTGCCCACGATGCCCTGTTGCTGTTCTGATACTGCATTCTGCCCTCTGATGTGCTGCCTCTGATGTACCTGCTCTGTTGTCCACAATGCCCTGTTGATGCTGTGATACTGCATTCTGCCCTCTCACGTGTTGCCTCTGATGTACCTGCTCTGTTGGGCACAATGCCCTGTTGCTGTTCTGATACTGCATTCTGCCCTCTGATGTGCTGCCTCTGATGTACCTGCTCTGTTGTCCACAATGCCCTGTTGATGCTGTGATACTGCATTCTGCCCTCTCACGTGCTGCCTCTGATGTACCTGCTCTGTTGTCTACGATGCCCTGTTGCTGTTCTGATATTGCATTCTGCCCTCTGATGTGCTGCCTCTGATGTACCTGCTCTGTTGTACACAATGCCCCGTTGATGCTGTGATACTGCATTCTGCCCTCTCACGTGCTGCCTCTGATGTACCTGCTCTGTTGGGCACAATGCCCTGTTGCTGTTCTGATACTGCATTCTGCCCTCTGATGTGCTGCCTCTGATGTACCTGCTCTGTTGTCCACAATGCCCTGTTGATGCTGTGATACTGCATTCTGCCCTCTCACGTGCTGCCTCTGATGTACCTGCTCTGTTGGGCGCAATGCCCTGTTGCTGTTCTGATACTGCATTCTGCCCTCTGATGTGCTGCCTCTGATGTACCTGCTCTGTTGTCCACAATGCCCTGTTGATGCTGTGATACTGAATTCTGCCCTCTCACGTGCTGCCTCTGATGTACCTGCTCTGTTGTCCACAATGCCCTGTTGATGCTCTGATACTGCATTCTGTCCTCTGATGTGCTGCCTCTGATGTACCTGCTCTGTTGTCCACAATGCCTTGTTGATGCTGTGATACTGCATTCTGCCCTCTCACGTGCTGCCTCTGATGTACCTGCTCTGTTGGGCACAATGCCCTGTTGCTGTTCTGATACTGCATTCTGCCCTCTGATGTGCTGCCTCTGATGTACCTGCTCTGTTGTCCACAATGCCCTGTTGCTGTTCTGATACTGCATTCTGCCCTCTGATGTGCTGCCTCTGATGTACCTGCTCTGTTGTCCACAATGCCCTGTTGATGCTGTGATACTGCATTCTGCCCTCTCACGTGCTGCCTCTGATGTACCTGCTCTGTTGGGCACAATGCCCTGTTGCTGTTCTGATACTGCATTCTGCCCTCTGATGTGCTGCCTCTGATGTACCTGCTCTGTTGTCTACGATGCCCTGTTGCTGTTCTGATACTGCATTCTGCCCTCTGATGTGCTGCCTCTGATGTACCTGCTCTGTTGTCCACAATGCTCCGTTGATGCTCTGATACTGCATTCTGCCCTCTGATGTGCTGCCTCTGATGTACCTGCTCTGTTGTCCACAATGCCCTGTTGATGCTGTGATACTGCATTCTGCCCTCTCACATGCTCCCTCTGATGTACCTGCTCTGTTGGGCACAATGCCCTGTTGCTGTTCTGATACTGCATTCTGCCCTCTGATGTGCTGCCTCTGATGTACCTGCTCTGTTGTCCACAATGCCCTGTTGATGCTGTGATACTGCATTCTGCCCTCTCACGTGCTGCCTCTGATGTACCTGCTCTGTTGGGCGCAATGCCCTGTTGCTGTTCTGATACTGCATTCTGCCCTCTGATGTGCTGCCTCTGATGTACCTGCTCTGTTGTCCACAATGCCCTGTTGATGCTGTGATACTGCATTCTGCCCTCTCACGTGCTGCCTCTGATGTACCTGCTCTGTTGTCCACAATGCCCTGTTGATGCTCTGATACTGCATTCTGTCCTCTGATGTGCTGCCTCTGATGTACCTGCTCTGTTGTCCACAATGCCCTGTTGATGCTGTGATACTGCATTCTGCCCTCCCACGTGCTGCCTCTGATGTACCTGCTCTGTTGTCCACAATGCCCTGTTGATGCTCTGATACTGCATTCTGTCCTCTTATGTGCTGCCTCTGATGTACCTGCTCTGTTGTCCACAATGCCCTGTTGATGCTGTGATACTGCATTCTGCCCTCCCACGTGCTGCCTCTGATGTACCTGCTCTGTTGGGCACAATGCCCTGTTGCTGTTCTGATACTGCATTCTGCCCTCTGATGTGCTGCCTCTGATGTACCTGCTCTGTTGTCCACAATGCCCTGTTGATGCTGTGATACTGCATTCCTCCCTCTCACGTGCTGCCTCTGATGGACATGTTCAGTGCTATGGACTGTTGATGCACTTAGCCCCTCTCACGTGCTGCCTCTGATGGACATGTTCGGTGCTATGGACTGTTGATGCACTTAGCCCCTCTCACGTGCTGCCTCTGATGTACCTGCTCTGTTGGGCACAATGCCCTGTTGCTGTTATGATACTGCATTCTGCCCTCTGATGTGCTGCCTCTGATGTACCTGCTCTGTTGTCCACAATGCCCTGTTGATGCTCTGATACTGCATTCTGCCCTCTGATGTGCTGCCTCTGATGTACCTGCTCTGTTGTCCACAATGCCCTGTTGATGCTCTGATACTGCATTCTGCCCTCTCACGTGCTGCCTCTGATGTACCTGCTCTGTTGGGCACAATGCCCTGTTGCTGTTCTGATACTGCATTCCTGCCTCTGATGTGCTGCCTCTGATGGACATGTTCAGTGCTATGAACTGTTGATGCACTTAGACCCTCTCACGTGCTGCCTCTGATGGACATGTTCGGTGCTATGGACTGTTGATGCACTTAGACCCTCTCACGTGCTGCCTCTGATGTACCTGCTCTGTTGTCTACGATGCCCTGTTGCTGTTCTGATACTGCATTCTGCCCTCTGATGTGCTGCCTCTGATGTACCTGCTCTGTGTTCCACAATGCCCTGTTGATGCTCTGATACTGCATTCTGCCCTCTGATGTGCTGCCTCTGATGTACCTGCTCTGTTGTCCACAATGCCCTGTTGATGCTCTGATACTGCATTCTGCCCTCTCACGTGCTGCCTCTGATGTACCTGCTCTGTTGGGCACAATGCCCTGTTGCTGTTCTGATACTGCATTCCTGCCTCTGATGTGCTGCCTCTGATGGACATGTTCAGTGCTATGGACTGTTGATGCACTTAGCCCCTCTCATGTGCTGCCTCTGATGGACATGTTCAGTGCTATGGACTGTTGATGCACTTAGCCCCTCTCACGTGCTTCCTCTGATGGACATGTTCAGTGTTATGGACTGTTGATGCACTTAGCCCCTCTCACGTGCTGCCTTTGATGTACCTGCTCTGTTGCCCACGATGCCCTGTTGCTGTTCTGATACTGCATTCTGCCCTCTGATGTGCTGCCTCTGATGTACCTGCTCTGTTGTCCACAATGCCCTGTTGATGCTGTGATACTGCATTCTGCCCTCTCACGTGCTGCCTCTGATGTACCTGCTCTGTTGGGCACAATGCCCTGTTGCTGTTCTGATACTGCATTCTGCCCTCTGATGTGCTGCCTCTGATGTACCTGCTCTGTTGTCCACAATGCCCTGTTGATGCTGTGATACTGCATTCTGCCCTCTCACGTGCTGCCTCTGATGTACCTGCTCTGTTGGGCGCAATGCCCTGTTGCTGTTCTGATACTGCATTCTGCCCTCTGATGTGCTGCCTCTGATGTACCTGCTCTGTTGTCCACAATGCCCTGTTGATGCTGTGATACTGCATTCTGCCCTCTCACCTGCTGCCTCTGATGTACCTGCTCTGTTGTCCACAATGCCCTGTTGATGCTCTGATACTGCGTTCTGTCCTCTGATGTGCTGCCTCTGATGTACCTGCTCTGTTGTCCACAATGCCCTGTTGATGCTGTGATACTGCATTCTGCCCTCTCACGTGCTGCCTCTGATGTACCTGCTCTGTTGGGCACAATGCCCTGTTGCTGTTCTGATACTGCATTCTGCCCTCTGATGTGCTGCCTCTGATGTACCTGCTCTGTTGTCCACAATGCCCTGTTGATGCTGTGATACTGCATTCTGCCCTCTCACATGCTGCCTCTGATGTACCTGCTCTGTTGGGCGCAATGCCCTGTTGCTGTTCTGATACTGCATTCTGCCCTCTGATGTGCTGCCTCTGATGTACCTGCTCTGTTGTCCACAATGCCCTGTTGATGCTGTGATACTGCATTCTGCCCTCTCACGTGCTGCCTCTGATGTACCTGCTCTGTTGTCCACAATGCCCTGTTGATGCTCTGATACTGCATTCTGTCCTCTGATGTGCTGCCTCTGATGTACCTGCTCTGTTGTCCACAATGCCCTGTTGATGCTGTGATACTGCATTCTGCCCTCTCACGTGCTGCCTCTGATGTACCTGCTCTGTTGGGCACAATGCCCTGTTGCTGTCCTGATACTGCATTCTGCCCTCTGATGTGCTGCCTCTGATGTACCTGCTCTGTTGTCCACAATGCCCTGTTGATGCTCTGATACTGCATTCTGTCCTCTGATGTGCTGCCTCTGATGTACCTGCTCTGTTGTCCACAATGCCCTGTTGATGCTGTGATACTGCATTCCTCCCTCTCACGTGCTGCCTCTGATGGACATGTTCAGTGCTATGGACTGTTGATGCACTTAGCCCCTCTCACGTGCTGCCTCTGATGGATATGTTTGGTGCTATGGACTGTTGATGCACTTAGCCCCTCTCACGTGCTGCCTCTGATGGACATGTTCAGTGCTATGGACTGTTGATGCACTTAGCCCCTCTCACGTGCTGCCTCTGATGGACATGTTCAGTGCTATGGACTGTTGATGCACTTAGCCCCTCCCACGTGCTGCCTCTGATGTACCTGCTCTGTTGTCTACGATGCCCTGTTGCTGTTCTGATACTGCATTCTGCCCTCTGATGTGCTGCCTCTGATGTACCTGCTCTGTTGTCCACAATGCCCCGTTGATGCTCTGATACTGCATTCTGCCCTCTGATGTGCTGCCTCTGATGTACCTGCTCTGTTGTCCACAATGCCCTGTTGATGCTGTGATACTGCATTCTGCCCTCTCACATGCTCCCTCTGATGTACCTGCTCTGTTGGGCACAATGCCCTGTTGCTGTTCTTATACTGCATTCTGCCCTCTGATGTGCTGTCTCTGATGTACCTGCTCTGTTGTCCACAATGCCCTGTTGATGCTGTGATACTGCATTCTGCCCTCTCACGTGCTGCCTCTGATGTACCTGCTCTGTTGGGCGCAATGCCCTGTTGCTGTTCTGATACTGCATTCTGCCCTCTGATGTGCTGCCTCTGATGTACCTGCTCTGTTGTCCACAATGCCCTGTTGATGCTGTGATACTGCATTCTGCCCTCTCACGTGCTGCCTCTGATGTACCTGCTCTGTTGTCCACAATGCCCTGTTGATGCTCTGATACTGCATTCTGTCCTCTGATGTGCTGCCTCTGATGTACCTGCTCTGTTGTCCACAATGCCCTGTTGATGCTGTGATACTGCATTCTGCCCTCTCACGTGCTTCCTCTGATGTACCTGCTCTGTTGGGCACAATGCCCTGTTGCTGTTTTGATACTGCATTCTGCCCTCTGATGTGCTGCCTCTGATGTACCTGCTCTGTTGTCCACAATGCCCTGTTGATGCTGTGATACTCCATTCTGCCCTCTCACGTGCTGCCTCTGATGTACCTGCTCTGTTGGGCGCAATGCCCTGTTGCTGTTCTGATACTGCATTCTGCCCTCTGATGTGCTGCCTCTGATGTACCTGCTCTGTTGTCCACAATGCCCTGTTGATGCTGTGATACTGAATTCTGCCCTCTCACGTGCTGCCTCTGATGTACCTGCTCTGTTGTCCACAATGCCCTGTTGATGCTCTGATACTGCATTCTGTCCTCTGATGTGCTGCCTCTGATGTACCTGCTCTGTTGTCCACAATGCCCTGTTGATGCTGTGATACTGCATTCTGCCCTCTCACGTGCTGCCTCTGATGTACCTGCTCTGTTGGGCACAATGCCCTGTTGCTGTTCTGATACTGCATTCTGCCCTCTGATGTGCTGCCTCTGATGTACCTGCTCTGTTGTCCACAATGCCCTGTTGCTGTTCTGATACTGCATTCTGCCCTCTGATGTGCTGCCTCTGATGTACCTGCTCTGTTGTCCACAATGCCCTGTTGATGCTGTGATACTGCATTCTGCCCTCTCACGTGCTGCCTCTGATGTACCTGCTCTGTTGGGCACAATGCCCTGTTGCTGTTCTGATACTGCATTCTGCCCTCTGATGTGCTGCCTCTGATGTACCTGCTCTGTTGTCTACGATGCCCTGTTGCTGTTCTGAAACTGCATTCTGCCCTCTGATGTGCTGCCTCTGATGTACCTGCTCTGTTGTCCACAATGCTCCGTTGATGCTCTGATACTGCATTCTGCCCTCTGATGTGCTGCCTCTGATGTACCTGCTCTGTTGTCCACAATGCCCTGTTGATGCTGTGATACTGCATTCTGCCCTCTCACATGCTCCCTCTGATGTACCTGCTCTGTTGGGCACAATGCCCTGTTGCTGTTCTGATACTGCATTCTGCCCTCTGATGTGCTGCCTCTGAAGTACCTGCTCTGTTGTCCACAATGCCCTGTTGATGCTGTGATACTGCATTCTGCCCTCTCACGTGCTGCCTCTGATGTACCTGCTCTGTTGGGCGCAATGCCCTGTTGCTGTTCTGATACTGCATTCTGCCCTCTGATGTGCTGCCTCTGATGTACCTGCTCTGTTGTCCACAATGCCCTGTTGATGCTGTGATACTGCATTCTGCCCTCTCACGTGCTGCCTCTGATGTACCTGCTCTGTTGTCCACAATGCCCTGTTGATGCTCTGATACTGCATTCTGTCCTCTGATGTGCTGCCTCTGATGTACCTGCTCTGTTGTCCACAATGCCCTGTTGATGCTGTGATACTGCATTCTGCCCTCTCACGTGCTGCCTCTGATGTACCTGCTCTGTTGTCCACAATGCCCTGTTGATGCTCTGATACTGCATTCTGTCCTCTGATGTGCTGCCTCTGATGTACCTGCTCTGTTGTCCACAATGCCCTGTTGATGCTGTGATACTGCATTCTGCCCTCTCACGTGCTGCCTCTGATGTACCTGCTCTGTTGGGCACAATGCCCTGTTGCTGTTCTGATACTGCATTCCTCCCTCTGATGTGCTGCCTCTGATGGACATGTTCAGTGCTATGGACTGTAGATGCACTTAGCCCCTCTCACGTGCTGCCTCTGATGGACATGTTCAGTGCTATGGACTGTTGATGCACTTAGCCCCTCTCACGTGCTGCCTCTGATGGACATGTTCAGTGCTATGGACTGTTGATGCACTTAGCCCCTCTCACGTGCTGCCTCTGATGTACCTGCTCTGTTGCCCACGATGCCCTGTTGCTGTTCTGATACTGCATTCTGCCCTCTGATGTGCTGCCTCTGATGTACCTGCTCTGTTGTCCACAATGCCCTGTTGATGCTGTGATACTGCATTCTGCCCTCTCACGTGCTGCCTCTGATGTACCTGCTCTGTTGGGCACAATGCCCTGTTGCTGTTCTGATACTGCATTCTGCCCTCTGATGTGCTGCCTCTGATGTACCTGCTCTGTTGTCCACAATGCCCTGTTGATGCTGTGATACTGCATTCTGCCCTCTCACGTGCTGCCTCTGATGTACCTGCTCTGTTGTCTACGATGCCCTGTTGCTGTTCTGATACTGCATTCTGCCCTCTGATGTGCTGCCTCTGATGTACCTGCTCTGTTGTACACAATGCCCCGTTGATGCTGTGATACTGCATTCTGCCCTCTCACGTGCTGCCTCTGATGTACCTGCTCTGTTGGGCACAATGCCCTGTTGCTGTTCTGATACTGCATTCTGCCCTCTGATGTGCTGCCTCTGATGTACCTGCTCTGTTGTCCACAATGCCCTGTTGATGCTGTGATACTGCATTCTGCCCTCTCACGTGCTGCCTCTGATGTACCTGCTCTGTTGGGCGCAATGCCCTGTTGCTGTTCTGATACTGCATTCTGCCCTCTGATGTGCTGCCTCTGATGTACCTGCTCTGTTGTCCACAATGCCCTGTTGATGCTGTGATACTGAATTCTGCCCTCTCACGTGCTGCCTCTGATGTACCTGCTCTGTTGTCCACAATGCCCTGTTGATGCTCTGATACTGCATTCTGTCCTCTGATGTGCTGCCTCTGATGTACCTGCTCTGTTGTCCACAATGCCCTGTTGATGCTGTGATACTGCATTCTGCCCTCTCACGTGCTGCCTCTGATGTACCTGCTCTGTTGGGCACAATGCCCTGTTGCTGTTCTGATACTGCATTCTGCCCTCTGATGTGCTGCCTCTGATGTACCTGCTCTGTTGTCCACAATGCCCTGTTGCTGTTCTGATACTGCATTCTGCCCTCTGATGTGCTGCCTCTGATGTACCTGCTCTGTTGTCCACAATGCCCTGTTGATGCTGTGATACTGCATTCTGCCCTCTCACGTGCTGCCTCTGATGTACCTGCTCTGTTGGGCACAATGCCCTGTTGCTGTTCTGATACTGCATTCTGCCCTCTGATGTGCTGCCTCTGATGTACCTGCTCTGTTGTCTACGATGCCCTGTTGCTGTTCTGATACTGCATTCTGCCCTCTGATGTGCTGCCTCTGATGTACCTGCTCTGTTGTCCACAATGCTCCGTTGATGCTCTGATACTGCATTCTGCCCTCTGATGTGCTGCCTCTGATGTACCTGCTCTGTTGTCCACAATGCCCTGTTGATGCTGTGATACTGCATTCTGCCCTCTCACATGCTCCCTCTGATGTACCTGCTCTGTTGGGCACAATGCCCTGTTGCTGTTCTGATACTGCATTCTGCCCTCTGATGTGCTGCCTCTGATGTACCTGCTCTGTTGTCCACAATGCCCTGTTGATGCTGTGATACTGCATTCTGCCCTCTCACGTGCTGCCTCTGATGTACCTGCTCTGTTGGGCGCAATGCCCTGTTGCTGTTCTGATACTGCATTCTGCCCTCTGATGTGCTGCCTCTGATGTACCTGCTCTGTTGTCCACAATGCCCTGTTGATGCTGTGATACTGCATTCTGCCCTCTCACGTGCTGCCTCTGATGTACCTGCTCTGTTGTCCACAATGCCCTGTTGATGCTCTGATACTGCATTCTGTCCTCTGATGTGCTGCCTCTGATGTACCTGCTCTGTTGTCCACAATGCCCTGTTGATGCTGTGATACTGCATTCTGCCCTCTCACGTGCTGCCTCTGATGTACCTGCTCTGTTGTCCACAATGCCCTGTTGATGCTCTGATACTGCATTCTGTCCTCTGATGTGCTGCCTCTGATGTACCTGCTCTGTTGTCCACAATGCCCTGTTGATGCTGTGATACTGCATTCTGCCCTCTCACGTGCTGCCTCTGATGTACCTGCTCTGTTGGGCACAATGCCCTGTTGCTGTTCTGATACTGCATTCTGCCCTCTGATGTGCTGCCTCTGATGTACCTGCTCTGTTGTCCACAATGCCCTGTTGATGCTCTGATACTGCATTCTGTCCTCTGATGTGCTGCCTCTGATGTACCTGCTCTGTTGTCCACAATGCCCTGTTGATGCTGTGATACTGCATTCCTCCCTCTCACGTGCTGCCTCTGATGGACATGTTCAGTGCTATGGACTGTTGATGCACTTAGCCCCTCTCACGTGCTGCCTCTGATGGACATGTTCGGTGCTATGGACTGTTGATGCACTTAGCCCCTCTCACGTGCTGCCTCTGATGGACATGTTCAGTGCTATGGACTGTTGATGCACTTAGCCCCTCTCATTTGCTGCCTCTGATGGACATGTTCAGTGCTATGGACTGTTGATGCACTTAGCCCCTCTCACGTGCTGCCTCTGATGTACCTGCTCTGTTGTCTACGATGCCCTGTTGCTGTTCTGATACTGCATTCTGCCCTCTGATGTGCTGCCTCTGATGTACCTGCTCTGTTGTCCACAATGCCCTGTTGATGCTGTGATACTGCATTCTGCCCTCTCACGTGCTGCCTCTGATGTACCTGCTCTGTTGGGCACAATGCCCTGTTGCTGTTCTGATACTGCATTCCTCCCTCTGATGTGCTGCCTCTGATGGACATGTTCAGTGCTATGGACTGTTGATGCACTTAGCCCCTCTCACGTGCTGCCTCTGATGGACATGTTCAGTGCTATGGACTGTTGATGCACTTAGCCCCTCTCACGTGCTGCCTCTGATGGACATGTTCAGTGCTATGGACTGTTGATGCACTTAGCCCCTCTCACGTGCTGCCTTTGATGTACCTGCTCTGTTGCCCACGATGCCCTGTTGCTGTTCTGATACTGCATTCTGCCCTCTGATGTGCTGCCTCTGATGTACCTGCTCTGTTGTCCACTATGCCCTGTTGATGCTGTGATACTGCATTCTGCCCTCTCACGTGCTGCCTCTGATGTACCTGCTCTGTTGGGCACAATGCCCTGTTGCTGTTCTGATACTGCATTCTGCCCTCTGATGTGCTGCCTCTGATGTACCTGCTCTGTTGTCCACAATGCCCTGTTGATGCTGTGATACTGCATTCTGCCCTCTCACGTGCTGCCTCTGATGTACCTGCTCTGTTGGGCGCAATGCCCTGTTGCTGTTCTGATACTGCATTCTGCCCTCTGATGTGCTGCCTCTGATGTACCTGCTCTGTTGTCCACAATGCCCTGTTGATGCTGTGATACTGCATTCTGCCCTCTCACCTGCTGCCTCTGATGTACCTGCTCTGTTGTCCACAATGCCCTGTTGATGCTCTGATACTGCATTCTGTCCTCTGATGTGCTGCCTCTGATGTACCTGCTCTGTTGTCCACAATGCCCTGTTGATGCTGTGATACTGCATTCTGCCCTCTCACGTGCTGCCTCTGATGTACCTGCTCTGTTGGGCACAATGCCATGTTGCTGTTCTGATACTGCATTCTGCCCTCTGATGTGCTGCCTCTGATGTACCTGCTCTGTTGTCCACAATGCCCTGTTGATGCTGTGATACTGCATTCTGCCCTCTCACGTGCTGCCTCTGATGTACCTGCTCTGTTGGGCGCAATGCCCTGTTGCTGTTCTGATACTGCATTCTGCCCTCTGATGTGCTGCCTCTGATGTACCTGCTCTGTTGTCCACAATGCCCTGTTGATGCTGTGATACTGCATTCTGCCCTCTCACGTGCTGCCTCTGATGTACCTGCTCTGTTGTCCACAATGCCCTGTTGATGCTGTGATACTGCATTCCTCCCTCTCACGTGCTGCCTCTGATGGACATGTTCAGTGCTATGGACTGTTGATGCACTTAGCCCCTCTCACGTGCTGCCTCTGATGGACATGTTCGGTGCTATGGACTGTTGATGCACTTAGCCCCTCTCACGTGCTGCCTCTGATGGACATGTTCAGTGCTATGGACTGTTGATGCACTTAGCCCCTCTCACGTGCTGCCTCTGATGGACATGTTCAGTGCTATGGACTGTTGATGCACTTAGCCCCTCTCACGTGCTGCCTCTGATGTACCTGCTCTGTTGTCTACGATGCCCTGTTGCTGTTCTGATACTGCATTCTGCCCTCTGATGTGCTGCCTCTGATGTACCTGCTCTGTTGTCCACAATGCCCTGTTGATGCTCTGATACTGCATTCTGTCCTCTGATGTGCTGCATCTGATGTACCTGCTCTGTTGTCCACAATGCCCTGTTGATGCTGTGATACTGCATTCTGCCCTCTCACGTGCTGCCTCTGATGTACCTGCTCTGTTGGGCACAATGCCCTGTTGCTGTTCTGATACTGCATTCCTGCCTCTGATGTGCTGCCTCTGATGGACATGTTCAGTGCTATGGACTGTTGATGCACTTAGCCCCTCTCACGTGCTGCCTCTGATGGACATGTTCAGTGCTATGGACTGTTGATGCACTTAGCCCCTCTCACGTGCTGCCTCTGATGGACATGTTCAGTGCTATAGACTGTTGATGCACTTAGCCCCTCTCACGTGCTGCCTTTGATGTACCTGCTCTGTTGCCCACGATGCCCTGTTGCTGTTCTGATACTGCATTCTGCCCTCTGATGTGCTGCCTCTGATGTACCTGCTCTGTTGTCAACAATGCCCTGTTGATGCTGTGATACTGCATTCTGCCCTCTCACGTGCTGCCTCTGATGTACCTGCTCTGTTGGGCACAATGCCCTGTTGCTGTTCTGATACTGCATTCTGCCCTCTGATGTGCTGCCTCTGATGTACCTGCTCTGTTGTCCACAATGCCCTGTTGATGCTGTGATACTGCATTCTGCCCTCTCACGTGCTGCCTCTGATGTACCTGCTCTGTTGGGCGCAATGCCCTGTTGCTGTTCTGATACTGCATTCTGCCCTCTGATGTGCTGCCTCTGATGTACCTGCTCTGTTGTCCACAATGCCCTGTTGATGCTGTGATACTGCATTCTGCCCTCTCACCTGCTGCCTCTGATGTACCTGCTCTGTTGTCCACAATGCCCTGTTGATGCTCTGATACTGCATTCTGTCCTCTGATGTGCTGCCTCTGATGTACCTGCTCTGTTGTCCACAATGCCCTGTTGATGCTGTGATACTGCATTCTGCCCTCTCACGTGCTGCCTCTGATGTACCTGCTCTGTTGGGCACAATGCCCTGTTGCTGTTCTGATACTGCATTCTGCCCTCTGATGTGCTGCCTCTGATGTACCTGCTCTGTTGTCCACAATGCCCTGTTGATGCTGTGATACTGCATTCTGCCCTCTCACGTGCTGCCTCTGATGTACCTGCTCTGTTGGGCGCAATGCCCTGTTGCTGTTCTGATACTGCATTCTGCCCTCTGATGTGCTGCCTCTGATGTACCTGCTCTGTTGTCCACAATGCCCTGTTGATGCTGTGATACTGCATTCTGCCCTCTCACGTGCTGCCTCTGATGTACCTGCTCTGTTGTCCACAATGCCCTGTTGATGCTCTGATACTGCATTCTGTCCTCTGATGTGCTGCCTCTGATGTACCTGCTCTGTTGTCCACAATGCCCTGTTGATGCTGTGATACTGCATTCTGCCCTCTCACGTGCTGCCTCTGATGTACCTGCTCTGTTGGGCACAATGCCCTGTTGCTGTTCTGATACTGCATTCTGCCCTCTGATGTGCTGCCTCTGATGTACCTGCTCTGTTGTCCACAATGCCCTGTTGATGCTCTGATACTGCATTCTGTCCTCTGATGTGCTGCCTCTGATGTACCTGCTCTGTTGTCCACAATGCCCTGTTGATGCTGTGATACTGCATTCCTCCCTCTCCCGTGCTGCCTCTGATGGACATGTTCAGTGCTATGGACTGTTGATGCACTTAGCCCCTCTCACGTGCTGCCTCTGATGGATATGTTCGGTGCTATGGACTGTTGATGCACTTAGCCCCTCTCACGTGCTGCCTCTGATGGACATGTTCAGTGCTATGGACTGTTGATGCACTTAGCCCCTCTCACGTGCTGCCTCTGATGGACATGTTCAGTGCTATGGACTGTTGATGCACTTAGCCCCTCCCACGTGCTGCCTCTGATGTACCTGCTCTGTTGTCTACGATGCCCTGTTGCTGTTCTGATACTGCATTCTGCCCTCTGATGTGCTGCCTCTGATGTACCTGCTCTGTTGTCCACAATGCCCTGTTGATGCTGTGATACTGCATTCTGCCCTCTCACGTGCTGCCTCTGATGTACCTGCTCTGTTGGGCACAATGCCCTGTTGCTGTTCTGATACTGCATTCTGCCCTCTGATGTGCTGCCTCTGATGTACCTGCTCTGTTGTCCACAATGCCCTGTTGATGCTGTGATACTGCATTCTGCCCTCTCACGTGCTGCCTCTGATGTACCTGCTCTGTTGGGCACAATGCCCTGTTGCTGTTCTGATACTGCATTCTGCCCTCTGATGTGCTGCCTCTGATGTACCTGCTCTGTTGTCCACAATGCCCCGTTGATGCTCTGATACTGCATTCTGCCCTCTGATGTGCTGCCTCTGATGTACCTGCTCTGTTGTCCACAATGCCCTGTTGATGCTGTGATACTGCATTCTGCCCTCTCACATGCTCCCTCTGATGTACCTGCTCTGTTGGGCACAATGCCCTGTTGCTGTTCTTATACTGCATTCTGCCCTCTGATGTGCTGTCTCTGATGTACCTGCTCTGTTGTCCACAATGCCCTGTTGATGCTGTGATACTGCATTCTGCCCTCTCACGTGCTGCCTCTGATGTACCTGCTCTGTTGGGCGCAATGCCCTGTTGCTGTTCTGATACTGCATTCTGCCCTCTGATGTGCTGCCTCTGATGTACCTGCTCTGTTGTCCACAATGCCCTGTTGATGCTGTGATACTGCATTCTGCCCTCTCACGTGCTGCCTCTGATGTACCTGCTCTGTTGTCCACAATGCCCTGTTGATGCTCTGATACTGCATTCTGTCCTCTGATGTGCTGCCTCTGATGTACCTGCTCTGTTGTCCACAATGCCCTGTTGATGCTGTGATACTGCATTCTGCCCTCTCACGTGCTGCCTCTGATGTACCTGCTCTGTTGGGCACAATGCCCTGTTGCTGTTCTGATACTGCATTCTGCCCTCTGATGTGCTGCCTCTGATGTACCTGCTCTGTTGTCCACAATGCCCTGTTGATGCTGTGATACTCCATTCTACCCTCTCACGTGCTGCCTCTGATGTACCTGCTCTGTTGGGCGCAATGCCCTGTTGCTGTTCTGATACTGCATTCTGCCCTCTGATGTGCTGCCTCTGATGTACCTGCTCTGTTGTCCACAATGCCCTGTTGATGCTGTGATACTGCATTCCTCCCTCTCACGTGCTGCCTCTGATGGACATGTTCAGTGCTATGGACTGTTGATGCACTTAGCCCCTCTCACGTGCTGCCTCTGATGGACATGTTCAGTGCTATGGACTGTTGATGCACTTAGCCCCTCTCACGTGCTGCCTCTGATGGACATGTTCAGTGCTATGGACTGTTGATGCACTTAGCCCCTCTCACGTGCTGCCTCTGATGGACATGTTCAGTGCTATGGACTGTTGATGCACTTAGCCCCTCTCACGTGCTGCCTCTGATGTACCTGCTCTGTTGTCTACGATGCCCTGTTGCTGTTCTGATACTGCATTCTGCCCTCTGATGTGCTGCCTCTGATGTACCTGCTCTGTTGTCCACAATGCCCTGTTGATGCTCTGATACTGCATTCTGTCCTCTGATGTGCTGCATCTGATGTACCTGCTCTGTTGTCCACAATGCCCTGTTGATGCTGTGATACTGCATTCTGCCCTCTCACGTGCTGCCTCTGATGTACCTGCTCTGTTGGGCACAATGCCCTGTTGCTGTTCTGATACTGCATTCCTGCCTCTGATGTGCTGCCTCTGATGGACATGTTCAGTGCTATGGACTGTTGATGCACTTAGCCCCTCTCACGTGCTGCCTCTGATGGACATGTTCAGTGCTATGGACTGTTGATGCACTTAGCCCCTCTCACGTGCTGCCTCTGATGTACCTGCTCTGTTGCCCACGATGCCCTGTTGCTGTTCTGATACTGCATTCTGCCCTCTGATGTGCTGCCTCTGATGTACCTGCTCTGTTGTCCAAATGCCCTGTTGATGCTGTGATACTGCATTCTGCCCTCTCACGTGCTGCCTCTGATGTACCTGCTCTGTTGGGCACAATGCCCTGCTGCTGTTCTGATACTGCATTCTGCCCTCTGATGTGCTGCCTCTGATGTACCTGCTCTGTTGTCCACAATGCCCTGTTGATGCTGTGATACTGCATTCTGCCCTCTCACGTGCTGCCTCTGATGTACCTGCTCTGTTGTCTACGATGCCCTGTTGCTGTTCTGATACTGCATTCTGCCCTCTGATGTGCTGCCTCTGATGTACCTGCTCTGTTGTCCACAATGCCCCGTTGATGCTGTGATACTGCATTCTGCCCTCTCACGTGCTGCCTCTGATGTACCTGCTCTGTTGGGCACAATGCCCTGTTGCTGTTCTGATACTGCATTCTGCCCTCTGATGTGCTGCCTCTGATGTACCTGCTCTGTTGTCTACAATGCCCTGTTGATGCTGTGATACTGCATTCTGCCCTCTCACGTGCTGCCTCTGATGTACCTGCTCTGTTGGGCGCAATGCCCTGTTGCTGTTCTGATACTGCATTCTGCCCTCTGATGTGCTGCCTCTGATGTACCTGCTCTGTTGTCCACAATGCCCTGTTGATGCTGTGATACTGAATTCTGCCCTCTCACGTGCTGCCTCTGATGTACCTGCTCTGTTGTCCACAATGCCCTGTTGATGCTCTGATACTGCATTCTGTCCTCTGATGTGCTGCCTCTGATGTACCTGCTCTGTTGTCCACAATGCCCTGTTGATGCTGTGATACTGCATTCTGCCCTCTCACGTGCTACATCTGATGTACCTGCTCTGTTGGGCACAATGCCCTGTTGCTGTTCTGATACTGCATTCTGCCCTCTGATGTGCTGCCTCTGATGTACCTGCTCTGTTGTCCACAATGCCCTGTTGCTGTTCTGATACTGCATTCTGCCCTCTGATGTGCTGCCTCTGATGTACCTGCTCTGTTGTCCACAATGCCCTGTTGATGCTGTGATACTGCATTCTGCCCTCTCACATGCTGCCTCTGATGTACCTGCTCTGTTGGGCACAATGCCCTGTTGCTGTTCTGATACTGCATTCTGCCCTCTGATGTGCTGCCTCTGATGTACCTGCTCTGTTGTCTACGATGCCCTGTTGCTGTTCTGATACTGCATTCTGCCCTCTGATGTGCTGCCTCTGATGTACCTGCTCTGTTGTCCACAATGCTCCGTTGATGCTCTGATACTGCATTCTGCCCTCTGATGTGCTGCCTCTGATGTACCTGCTCTGTTGTCCACAATGCCCTGTTGATGCTGTGATACTGCATTCTGCCCTCTCACATGCTCCCTCTGATGTACCTGCTCTGTTGGGCACAATGCCCTGTTGCTGTTCTGATACTGCATTCTGCCCTCTGATGTGCTGCCTCTGATGTACCTGCTCTGTTGTCCACAATGCCCTGTTGATGCTGTGATACTGCATTCTGCCCTCTCACGTGCTGCCTCTGATGTACCTGCTCTGTTGGGCGCAATGCCCTGTTGCTGTTCTGATGCTGCATTCTGCCCTCTGATGTGCTGCCTCTGATGTACCTGCTCTGTTGTCCACAATGCCCTGTTGATGCTGTGATACTGCATTCTGCCCTCTCACGTGCTGCCTCTGATGTACCTGCTCTGTTGTCCACAATGCCCTGTTGATGCTCTGATACTGCATTCTGTCCTCTGATGTGCTGCCTCTGATGTACCTGCTCTGTTGTCCACAATGCCCTGTTGATGCTGTGATACTGCATTCTGCCCTCTCACGTGCTGCCTCTGATGTACCTGCTCTGTTGTCCACAATGCCCTGTTGATGCTCTGATACTGCATTCTGTCCTCTGATGTGCTGCCTCTGATGTACCTGCTCTGTTGTCCACAATGCCCTGTTGATGCTGTGATACTGCATTCTGCCCTCTCACGTGCTGCCTCTGATGTACCTGGTCTGTTGGGCACAATGCCCTGTTGCTGTTCTGATACTGCATTCTGCCCTCTGATGTGCTGCCTCTGATGTACCTGCTCTGTTGTCCACAATGCCCTGTTGATGCTCTGATACTGCATTCTGTCCTCTGATGTGCTGCCTCTGATGTACCTGCTCTGTTGTCCACAATGCCCTGTTGATGCTGTGATACTGCATTCCTCCCTCTCACGTGCTGCCTCTGATGGACATGTTCAGTGCTATGGACTGTTGATGCACTTAGCCCCTCTCACGTGCTGCCTCTGATGGACATGTTCGGTGCTATGGACTGTTGATGCACTTAGCCCCTCTCACGTGCTGCCTCTGATGGACATGTTCAGTGCTATGGACTGTTGATGCACTTAGCCCCTCTCACGTGCTGCCTCTGATGGACATGTTCAGTGCTATGGACTGTTGATGCACTTAGCCCCTCTCACGTGCTGCCTCTGATGTACCTGCTCTGTTGTCTACGATGCCCTGTTGCTGTTCTGATACTGCATTCTGCCCTCTGATGTGCTGCCTCTGATGTACCTGCTCTGTTGTCCACAATGCCCTGTTGATGCTCTGATACTGCATTCTGTCCTCTGATGTGCTGCATCTGATGTACCTGCTCTGTTGTCCACAATGCCCTGTTGATGCTGTGATACTGCATTCTGCCCTCTCACGTGCTGCCTCTGATGTACCTGCTCTGCTGGGCACAATGCCCTGTTGCTGTTCTGATACTGCATTCCTCCCTCTGATGTGCTGCCTCTGATGGACATGTTCAGTGCTATGGACTGTTGATGCACTTAGCCCCTCTCACGTGCTGCCTCTGATGGACATGTTCAGTGCTATGGACTGTTGATGCACTTAGCCCCTCTCACGTGCTGCCTTTGATGTACCTGCTCTGTTGCCCACGATGCCCTGTTGCTGTTCTGATACTGCATTCTGCCCTCTGATGTGCTGCCTCTGATGTACCTGCTCTGTTGTCCACAATGCCCTGTTGATGCTGTGATACTGCATTCTGCCCTCTCACGTGCTGCCTCTGATGTACCTGCTCTGTTGGGCACAATGCCCTGTTGCTGTTCTGATACTGCATTCTGCCCTCTGATGTGCTGCCTCTGATGTACCTGCTCTGTTGTCCACAATGCCCTGTTGATGCTGTGATACTGCATTCTGCCCTCTCACGTGCTGCCTCTGATGTACCTGCTCTGTTGGGCGCAATGCCCTGTTGCTGTTCTGATACTGCATTCTGCCCCCTGATGTGCTGCCTCTGATGTACCTGCTCTGTTGTCCACACTGCCCTGTTGATGCTGTGATACTGCATTCTGCCCTCTCACCTGCTGACTCTGATGTACCTGCTCTGTTGTCCACAATGCCCTGTTGATGCTCTGATACTGCATTCTGTCCTCTGATGTGCTGCCTCTGATGTACCTGCTCTGTTGTCCACAATGCCCTGTTGATGCTGTGATACTGCATTCTGCCCTCTCACGTGCTGCCTCTGATGTACCTGCTCTGTTGGGCACAATGCCCTGTTGCTGTTCTGATACTGCATTCTGCCCTCTGATGTGCTGCCTCTGATGTACCTGCTCTGTTGTCCACAATGCCCTGTTGATGCTGTGATACTGCATTCTGCCCTCTCACGTGCTGCCTCTGATGTACCTGCTCTGTTGGGCGCAATGCCCTGTTGCTGTTCTGATACTGCATTCTGCCCTCTGATGTGCTGCCTCTGATGTACCTGCTCTGTTGTCCACAATGCCCTGTTGATGCTCTGATACTGCATTCTGTCCTCTGATGTGCTGCCTCTGATGTACCTGCTCTGTTGTCCACAATGCCCTGTTGATGCTGTGATACTGCATTCCTCCCTCTCACGTGCTGCCTCTGATGGACATGTTCAGTGCTATGGACTGTTGATGCACTTAGCCCCTCTCACGTGCTGCCTCTGATGGATATGTTCGGTGCTATGGACTGTTGATGCACTTAGCCCCTCTCACGTGCTGCCTCTGATGGACATGTTCAGTGCTATGGACTGTTGATGCACTTAGCCCCTCTCACGTGCTGCCTCTGATGGACATGTTCAGTGCTATGGACTGTTGATGCACTTAGCCCCTCCCACGTGCTGCCTCTGATGTACCTGCTCTGTTGTCTACGATGCCCTGTTGCTGTTCTGATACTGCATTCTGCCCTCTGATGTGCTGCCTCTGATGTACCTGCTCTGTTGTCCACAATGCCCCGTTGATGCTCTGATACTGCATTCTGCCCTCTGATGTGCTGCCTCTGATGTACCTGCTCTGTTGTCCACAATGCTCTGTTGATGCTGTGATACTGCATTCTGCCCTCTCACATGCTCCCTCTGATGTACCTGCTCTGTTGGGCACAATGCCCTGTTGCTGTTCTTATACTGCATTCTGCCCTCTGATGTGCTGTCTCTGATGTACCTGCTCTGTTGTCCACAATGCCCTGTTGATGCTGTGATACTGCATTCTGCCCTCTCACGTGCTGCCTCTGATGTACCTGCTCTGTTGGGCCCAATGCCCTGTTGCTGTTCTGATACTGCATTCTGCCCTCTGATGTGCTGCCTCTGATGTACCTGCTCTGTTGTCCACAATGCCCTGTTGATGCTGTGATACTGCATTCTGACCTCTCACGTGCTGCCTCTGATGTACCTGCTCTGTTGTCCACAATGCCCTGTTGATGCTCTGAAACTGCATTCTGTCCTCTGATGTGCTGCCTCTGATGTACCTGCTCTGTTGTCCACAATGCCCTGTTGATGCTGTGATACTGCATTCTGGCCTCTCACGTGCTGCCTCTGATGTACCTGCTCTGTTGGGCACAATGCCCTGTTGCTGTTTTGATACTGCATTCTGCCCTCTGATGTGCTGCCTCTGATGTACCTGCTCTGTTGTCCACAATGCCCTGTTGATGCTGTGATACTCCATTCTGCCCTCTCACGTGCTGCCTCTGATGTACCTGCTCTGTTGGGCGCAATGCCCTGTTGCTGTTCTGATACTGCATTCTGCCCTCTGATGTGCTGCCTCTGATGTACCTGCTCCGTTGTCCACAATGCCCTGTTGATGCTGTGATACTGCATTCTGTCCTCTGATGTGCTGCCTCTGATGTACCTGCTCTGTTGTCCACAATGCCCTGTTGATGCTGTGATACTGCATTCCTCCCTCTCACGTGCTGCCTCTGATGGACATGTTCAGTGCTATGGACTGTTGATGCACTTAGCCCCTCTCACGTGCTGCCTCTGATGGACATGTTCGGTGCTATGGACTGTTGATGCACTTAGCCCCTCTCACGTGCTGCCTCTGATGGACATGTTCAGTGCTATGGACTGTTGATGCACTTAGCCCCTCTCACGTGCTGCCTCTGATGGACATGTTCAGTGCTATGGACTGTTGATGCACTTAGCCCCTCTCACGTGCTGCCTCTGATGTACCTGCTCTGTTGTCTACGATGCCCTGTTGCTGTTCTGATACTGCATTCTGCCCTCTGATGTGCTGCCTCTGATGTACCTGCTCTGTTGTCCACAATGCCCTGTTGATGCTCTGATACTGCATTCTGTCCTCTGATGTGCTGCATCTGATGTACCTGCTCTGTTGTCCACAATGCCCTGTTGATGCTGTGATACTGCATTCTGCCCTCTCACGTGCTGCCTCTGATGTACCTGCTCTGCTGGGCACAATGCCCTGTTGCTGTTCTGATACTGCATTCCTCCCTCTGATGTGCTGCCTCTGATGGACATGTTCAGTGCTATGGACTGTTGATGCACTTAGCCCCTCTCACGTGCTGCCTCTGATGGACATGTTCAGTGCTATGGACTGTTGATGCACTTAGCCATTCTCACGTGCTGCCTTTGATGTACCTGCTCTGTTGCCCACGATGCCCTGTTGCTGTTCTGATACTGCATTCTGCCCTCTGATGTGCTGCCTCTGATGTACCTGCTCTGTTGTCCACAATGCCCTGTTGATGCTGTGATACTGCATTCTGCCCTCTCACGTGCTGCCTCTGATGTACCTGCTCTGTTGGGCACAATGCCCTGTTGCTGTTCTGATACTGCATTCTGCCCTCTGATGTGCTGCCTCTGATGTACCTGCTCTGTTGTCCACAATGCCCTGTTGATGCTGTGATACTGCATTCTGCCCTCTCACGTGCTGCCTCTGATGTACCTGCTCTGTTGGGCGCAATGCCCTGTTGCTGTTCTGATACTGCATTCTGCCCCCTGATGTGCTGCCTCTGATGTACCTGCTCTGTTGTCCACAATGCCCTGTTGATGCTGTGATACTGCATTCTGCCCTCTCACCTGCTGCCTCTGATGTACCTGCTCTGTTGTCCACAATGCCCTGTTGATGCTCTGATACTGCATTCTGTCCTCTGATGTGCTGCCTCTGTTGTACCTGCTCTGTTGTCCACAATGCCCTGTTGATGCTGTGATACTGCATTCTGCCCTCTCACGTGCTGCCTCTGATGTACCTGCTCTGTTGGGCACAATGCCCTGTTGCTGTTCTGATACTGCATTCTGCCCTCTGATGTGCTGCCTCTGATGTACCTGCTCTGTTGTCCACAATGCCCTGTTGATGCTGTGATACTGCATTCTGCCCTCTCACGTGCTGCCTCTGATGTACCTGCTCTGTTGGGCGCAATGCCCTGTTGCTGTTCTGATACTGCATTCTGCCCTCTGATGTGCTGCCTCTGATGTACCTGCTCTGTTGTCCACAATGCCCTGTTGATGCTCTGATACTGCATTCTGTCCTCTGATGTGCTGCCTCTGATGTACCTGCTCTGTTGTCCACAATGCCCTGTTGATGCTGTGATACTGCATTCCTCCCTCTCACGTGCTGCCTCTGATGGACATGTTCAGTGCTATGGACTGTTGATGCACTTAGCCCCTCTCACGTGCTGCCTCTGATGGATATGTTCGGTGCTATGGACTGTTGATGCACTTAGCCCCTCTCACGTGCTGCCTCTGATGGACATGTTCAGTGCTATGGACTGTTGATGCACTTAGCCCCTCTCACGTGCTGCCTCTGATGGACATGTTCAGTGCTATGGACTGTTGATGCACTTAGCCCCTCCCACGTGCTGCCTCTGATGTACCTGCTCTGTTGTCTACGATGCCCTGTTGCTGTTCTGATACTGCATTCTGCCCTCTGATGTGCTGCCTCTGATGTACCTGCTCTGTTGTCCACAATGCCCCGTTGATGCTCTGATACTGCATTCTGCCCTCTGATGTGCTGCCTCTGATGTACCTGCTCTGTTGTCCACAATGCTCTGTTGATGCTGTGATACTGCATTCTGCCCTCTCACATGCTCCCTCTGATGTACCTGCTCTGTTGGGCACAATGCCCTGTTGCTGTTCTTATACTGCATTCTGCCCTCTGATGTGCTGTCTCTGATGTACCTGCTCTGTTGTCCACAATGCCCTGTTGATGCTGTGATACTGCATTCTGCCCTCTCACGTGCTGCCTCTGATGTACCTGCTCTGTTGGGCCCAATGCCCTGTTGCTGTTCTGATACTGCATTCTGCCCTCTGATGTGCTGCCTCTGATGTACCTGCTCTGTTGTCCACAATGCCCTGTTGATGCTGTGATACTGCATTCTGACCTCTCACGTGCTGCCTCTGATGTACCTGCTCTGTTGTCCACAATGCCCTGTTGATGCTCTGAAACTGCATTCTGTCCTCTGATGTGCTGCCTCTGATGTACCTGCTCTGTTGTCCACAATGCCCTGTTGATGCTGTGATACTGCATTCTGCCCTCTCACGTGCTGCCTCTGATGTACCTGCTCTGTTGGGCACAATGCCCTGTTGCTGTTTTGATACTGCATTCTGCCCTCTGATGTGCTGCCTCTGATGTACCTGCTCTGTTGTCCACAATGCCCTGTTGATGCTGTGATACTCCATTCTGCCCTCTCACGTGCTGCCTCTGATGTACCTGCTCTGTTGGGCGCAATGCCCTGTTGCTGTTCTGATACTGCATTCTGCCCTCTGATGTGCTGCCTCTGATGTACCTGCTCTGTTGTCCACAATGCCCTGTTGATGCTGTGATACTGCATTCTGTCCTCTGATGTGCTGCCTCTGATGTACCTGCTCTGTTGTCCACAATGCCCTGTTGATGCTGTGATACTGCATTCCTCCCTCTCACGTGCTGCCTCTGATGGACATGTTCAGTGCTATGGACTGTTGATGCACTTAGCCCCTCTCACGTGCTGCCTCTGATGGACATGTTCGGTGCTATGGACTGTTGATGCACTTAGCCCCTCTCACGTGCTGCCTCTGATGGACATGTTCAGTGCTATGGACTGTTGATGCACTTAGCCCCTCTCACGTGCTGCCTCTGATGGACATGTTCAGTGCTATGGACTGTTGATGCACTTAGCCCCTCTCACGTGCTGCCTCTGATGTACCTGCTCTGTTGTCTACGATGCCCTGTTGCTGTTCTGATACTGCATTCTGCCCTCTGATGTGCTGCCTCTGATGTACCTGCTCTGTTGTCCACAATGCCCTGTTGATGCTCTGATACTGCATTCTGCCCTCTGATGTGCTGCCTCTGATGTACCTGCTCTGTTGTCCACAATGCCCTGTTGATGCTGTGATACTGCATTCTGCCCTCTCACGTGCTGCCTCTGATGTACCTGCTCTGTTGGGCACAATGCCCTGTTGCTGTTCTGATACTGCATTCCTCCCTCTGATGTGCTGCCTCTGATGGACATGTTCAGTGCTATGGACTGTAGATGCACTTAGTCCCTCTCACGTGCTGCCTCTGATGGACATGTTCAGTGCTATGGACTGTTAATGCACTTAGCCCCTCTCACATGCTGCCTCTGATGGACATGTTCAGTGCTATGGACTGTTGATGCACTTAGCCCCTCTCACGTGCTGCCTCTGATGTACCTGCTCTGTTGCCCACGATGCCCTGTTGCTGTTCTGATACTGCATTCTGCCCTCTGATGTGCTGCCTCTGATGTACCTGCTCTGTTGTCCACAATGCCCTGTTGATGCTGTGATACTGCATTCTGCCCTCTCACGTGCTGCCTCTGATGTACCTGCTCTGTTGGGCACAATGCCCTGTTGCTGTTCTGATACTGCATTCTGCCCTCTGATGTGCTGCCTCTGATGTACCTGCTCTGTTGTCCACAATGCCCTGTTGATGCTGTGATACTGCATTCTGCCCTCTCACGTGCTGCCTCTGATGTACCTGCTCTGTTGTCTACGATGCCCTGTTGCTGTTCTGATACTGCATTCTGCCCTCTGATGTGCTGCCTCTGATGTACCTGCTCTGTTGTCCACAATGCCCTGTTGATGCTGTGATACTGCATTCTGCCCTCTCACATGCTCCCTCTGATGTACCTGCTCTGTTGGGCACAATGCCCTGTTGCTGTTCTTATACTGCATTCTGCCCTCTGATGTGCTGTCTCTGATGTACCTGCTCTGTTGTCCACAATGCCCTGTTGATGCTGTGATACTGCATTCTGCCCTCTCACGCGCTGCCTCTGATGTACCTGCTCTGTTGGGCGCAATGCCCTGTTGCTGTTCTGATACTGCATTCTGCCCTCTGATGTGCTGCCTCTGATGTACCTGCTCTGTTGTCCACAATGCCCTGTTGATGCTGTGATACTCCATTCTGCCCTCTCACGTGCTGCCTCTGATGTACCTGCTCTGTTGGGCGCAATGCCCTGTTGCTGTTCTGATACTGCATTCTGCCCTCTGATGTGCTGCCTCTGATGTACCTGCTCTGTTGTCCACAATGCCCTGTTGATGCTGTGATACTGCATTCTGTCCTCTGATGTGCTGCCTCTGATGTACCTGCTCTGTTGTCCACAATGCCCTGTTGATGCTGTGATACTGCATTCTGTCCTCTGATGTGCTGCCTCTGATGTACCTGCTCTGTTGTCCACAATGCCCTGTTGATGCTCTGATACTGCATTCCTCCCTCTCACGTGCTGCCTCTGATGGACATGTTCAGTGCTATGGACTGTTGATGCACTTAGCCCCTCTCACGTGCTGCCTCTGATGGACATGTTCGGTGCTATGGACTGTTGATGCACTTAGCCCCTCTCACGTGCTGCCTCTGATGGACATGTTCAGTGCTATGGACTGTTGATGCACTTAGCCCCTCTCACGTGCTGCCTCTGATGTACCTGCTCTGTTGTCTACGATGCCCTGTTGCTGTTCTGATACTGCATTCTGCCCTCTGATGTGCTGCCTCTGATGTACCTGCTCTGTTGTCCACAATGCCCTGTTGATGCTCTGATACTGCATTCTGTCCTCTGATGTGCTGCATCTGATGTACCTGCTCTGTTGTCCACAATGCCCTGTTGATGCTGTGATACTGCATTCTGCCCTCTCACGTGCTGCCTCTGATGTACCTGCTCTGTTGGGCACAATGCCCTGTTGCTGTTCTGATACTGCATTCCTCCCTCTGATGTGCTGCCTCTGATGGACATGTTCAGTGCTATGGACTGTAGATGCACTTAGCCCCTCTCACGTGCTGCCTCTGATGGACATGTTCAGTGCTATGGACTGTTGATGCACTTAGCCCCTCTCACGTGCTGCCTCTGATTTACATGTTCAGTGCTATGGACTGTTGATGCACTTAGCCCCTCTCACGTGCTGCCTCTGATGTACCTGCTCTGTTGCCCACGATGCCCTGTTGCTGTTCTGATACTGCATTCTGCCCTCTGATGTGCTGCCTCTGATGTACCTGCTCTGTTGTCCACAATGCCCTGTTGATGCTGTGATACTGCATTCTGCTCTCTCACGTGCTGCCTCTGATGTACCTGCTCTGTGTGGCACAATGCCCTGTTGCTGTTCTGATACTGCATTCTGCCCTCTGATGTGCTGCCTCTGATGTACCTGCTCTGTTGTCCACAATGCCCTGTTGATGCTGTGATACTGCATTCTGCCCTCTCACGTGCTGCCTCTGATGTACCTGCTCTGTTGGGCGCAAAGCCCTGTTGCTGTTCTGATACTGCATTCTGCCCTCTGATGTGCTGCCTCTGATGTACCTGCTCTGTTGTCCACAATGCCCTGTTGATGCTGTGATACTGCATTCTGCCCTCTCACGTGCTGCCTCTGATGTACCTGCTCTGTTGTCCACAATGCCCTGTTGATGCTCTAATACTGCATTCTGTCCTCTGATGTGCTGCCTCTGATGTACCTGCTCTGTTGTCCACAATGCCCTGTTGATGCTGTGATACTGCATTCTGCCCTCTCACGTGCTGCCTTTGATGTACCTGCTCTGATGGGCACAATGCCCTGTTGCTGTTCTGATACTGCATTCTGCCCTCTGATGTGCTGCCTCTGATGTACCTGCTCTGTTGTCCACAATGCCCTGTTGATGCTGTGATACTGCATTCTGCCCTCTCACGTGCTGCCTCTGATGTACCTGCTCTGTTGGGCGCAATGCCCTGTTGCTGTTCTGATACTGCATTCTGCCCTCTGATGTGCTGCCTCTGATGTACCTGCTCTGTTGTCCATAATGCCCTGTTGATGCTGTGATACTGCATTCTGCCCTCTCACGTGCTGCCTCTGATGTACCTGCTCTGTTGTCCACAATGCCCTGTTGATGCTCTGATACTGCATTCTGTCCTCTGATGTGCTGCCTCTGATGTGCCTGCTCTGTTGTCGACAATGCCCTGTTGATGCTGTGATACTGCATTCTGCCCTCTCACGTGCTGCCTCTGATGTACCTGCTCTGTTGGGCACAATGCCCTGTTGCTGTTCTGATACTGCATTCTGCCCTCTGATGTGCTGCCTCTGATGTACCTGCTCTGTTGTCCACAATGCCCTGTTGATGCTCTGATACTGCATTCTGTCCTCTGATGTGCTGCATCTGATGTACCTGCTCTGTTGTCCACAATGCCCTGTTGATGCTGTGATACTGCATTCTGCCCTCTCACGTGCTGCCTCTGATGTACCTGCTCTGTTGGGCACAATGCCCTGTTGCTGTTCTGATACTGCATTCCTCCCTCTGATGTGCTGCCTCTGATGTACCTGCTCTGTTGTCCACAATGCCCTGTTGATGCTGTGATACTGCATTCTGCCCTCTCACGTGCTGCCTCTGATGTACCTGCTCTGTTGGGCACAATGCCCTGTTGCTGTTCTGATACTGCATTCTGCCCTCTGATGTGCTGCCTCTGATGTACCTGCTCTGTTGTCCACAATGCCCTGTTGATGCTGTGATACTGCATTCTGCCCTCTCACGTGCTGCCTCTGATGTACCTGCTCTGTTGGGCGCAAAGCCCTGTTGCTGTTCTGATACTGCATTCTGCCCTCTGATGTGCTGCCTCTGATGTACCTGCTCTGTTGTCCACAATGCCCTGTTGATGCTGTGATACTGCATTCTGCCCTCTCACGTGCTGCCTCTGATGTACCTGCTCTGTTGTCCACAATGCCCTGTTGATGCTCTGATACTGCATTCTGTCCTCTGATGTGCTGCCTCTGATGTACCTGCTCTGTTGTCCACAATGCCCTGTTGATGCTGTGATACTGCATTCTGCCCTCTCACGTGCTGCCTTTGATGTACCTGCTCTGTTGGGCACAATGCCCTGTTGCTGTTCTGATACTGCATTCTGCCCTCTGATGTGCTGCCTCTGATGTACCTGCTCTGTTGTCCACAATGCCCTGTTGATGCTGTGATACTGCATTCTGCCCTCTCACGTGCTGCCTCTGATGTACCTGCTCTGTTGGGCGCAATGCCCTGTTGCTGTTCTGATACTGCATTCTGCCCTCTGATGTGCTGCCTCTGATGTACCTGCTCTGTTGTCCACAATGCCCTGTTGATGCTGTGATACTGCATTCTGCCCTCTCACGTGCTGCCTCTGATGTACCTGCTCTGTTGTCCACAATGCCCTGTTGATGCTCTGATACTGCATTCTGTCCTCTGATGTGCTGCCTCTGATGTACCTGCTCTGTTGTCCACAATGCCCTGTTGATGCTGTGATACTGCATTCTGCCCTCTCACGTGCTGCCTCTGATGTACCTGCTCTGTTGGGCACAATGCCCTGTTGCTGTTCTGATACTGCATTCTGCCCTCTGATGTGCTGCCTCTGATGTACCTGCTCTGTTGTCCACAATGCCCTGTTGATGCTCTGATACTGCATTCTGTCCTCTGATGTGCTGCCTCTGATGTACCTGCTCTGTTGTCCACAATGCCCTGTTGATGCTGTGATACTGCATTCCTCCCTCTCACGTGCTGCCTCTGATGGACATGTTCAGTGCTATGGACTGTTGATGCACTTAGCCCCTCTCACGTGCTGCCTCTGATGGACATGTTCGGTGCTATGGACTGTTGATGCACTTAGCCCCTCTCACGTGCTGCCTCTGATGGACATGTTCAGTGCTATGGACTGTTGATGCACTTAGCCCCTCTCACGTGCTGCCTCTGATGGACATGTTCAGTGCTATGGACTGTTGATGCACTTAGCCCCTCCCACGTGCTGCCTCTGATGTACCTGCTCTGTTGTCTACGATGCCCTGTTGCTGTTCTGATACTGCATTCTGCCCTCTGATGTGCTGCCTCTGATGTACCTGCTCTGTTGTCCACAATGCCCTGTTGATGCTCTGATACTGCATTCTGTCCTCTGATGTGCTGCCTCTGATGTACCTGCTCTGTTGTCCACAATGCCCTGTTGATGCTGTGATACTGCATTCTGCCCTCTCACGTGCTGCCTCTGATGTACCTGCTCTGTTGGGCACAATGCCCTGTTGCTGTTCTGATACTGCATTCCTCCCTCTGATGTGCTGCCTCTGATGGACATGTTCAGTGCTATGGACTGTTGATGCACTTAGCCCCTCTCACGTGCTGCCTCTGATGGACATGTTCAGTGCTATGGACTGTTGATGCACTTAGCCCCTCTCACGTGCTTCCTCTGATGTACCTGCTCTGTTGCCCACGATGCCCTGTTGCTGTTCTGATACTGCATTCTGCCCTCTGATGTGCTGCCTCTGATGTACCTGCTCTGTTGTCCACAATGCCCTGTTGATGCTCTGATACTGCATTCCTCCCTCTGATGTGATGCCTCTGATGTTCATGCTCTGGTGCCCACTTTGGCCATGCTCAAGCATACACTGTGATTATACCCCTATTATGTGTAATAAAGGTAGTCAATCATGTCTCGTGGTTTGTCATTGTCATTCATGCTTGCATACTACAAATGTGTATTTCTATTTGCTTCTAATCAGTGGTTTCGGTAACATGACACTCCCCCTCCCTACGTCACGACCCTTGCAGGTATTCCCCTCCAGACAGCCAATGGTTTGTGCCTTACCCGCATCGGCGTCGACGGTGGGCCAAGACTAGGACGTGGTGGATCGCGAAGAGCATCGGGAAAGTGTGTAGCGCTGGGTCCATGGTGGCGAACAGCTTGTGGTGGGTATCTCTGCTATGTATTGTTGGACTTTGGCCCTTAGGGCAGGTTCACCCCTAGACTTTTTGCTTGAAATGGTGACCTGGAGATGGTGATTTTGGGATTCTGCGCACTTTCACTGTGTCCCAGTGGAAAGTGCGTGCGCACTCTGAGTGCATGTGCTGAGCTAGGCCTGCCCGCCCATAGGAATGCATGGGGAATGTATGTGTCCCTGGTAGTTCCTGATGCGTGGGGTGTACAGGCTTGAGTCTGGTATGTGTGAACTCGTGTGAGTGAATGCTGCGCAACGGTGTATGCAGCATGTATGTGTCTAGTAGGGAAGCGCCATTTCTAGACATGGCTGTACGTGTGCTGTGAGGGTGCTGGCGTGTGATTGGCTGGAGCTGGCTGGCATGCCAGGCTCCAGGAAGTCTGGATGGGTCTGCCCGGTGGTGAGTGGGAGATTAGCATGAGTGATGTGTGGGAGGAGTGTACCTGTGTCCTGGATGGGCTGGGTTTTCCCCACACAATGCTGGCTCCGCCCCCCTGTGGTGTGTCTAATGACCCAAGCCCTGCCAGTGAATAGAGAGGGTGGTTGAGGTAAACAGAGTACTCAAGAACCAGCTGCGACTGGTTCCGCCCCCACTCTGCACCCTCAGACAAAGGAATGCACTGTATAAAAATGGGGCTGTGTCCCCACAGATGTTGTTCTCTTCCAGGATCCAGAGGGGGCTGTTGCTGCTGCTGCTGGGCCAGAGGACCGCCACTTGGGGTGTCTCCCTGCCTGGAGACCCAGTGTGCTGGCTCTGGGCCCAGCTTTGCCCCTTACCTGCCTACAAGGACCTTGCTGGGTCCTTTCCTGATTTATAGCGCTAGGAGTGCTTGGCTTTTCCCTCTAGCGCTTGAGAGCGCTTTATTTCGTCCTAGCGCTGGGAGCGCTGTGGTTTGTGCCCACTAGCGCTTGAAAGCGCTTTTATTTGGCTTGCAGCGCTTGGGAGCGCTGTATCTTCTCTGCCGGTGCCCACCCGGCCTTTGGCTGCTTAAGTGCCGCCCTCGAGGGATTCCCCGGCGTGGGGATCCCCCATTTTGCGGCGCGGGAGCTCACCCCGCTTATTGCCGATTTTTAAAGTCCCTTGGCAGGTGCCCACCCTGCCAGGGACCTAGCGCTGTGTTTGAAGAGCCGGTGCCCACCCGGCATTGCCCCTCGAAGATCACCGCCGCAGCCCAGGGGCATTTGAATCGTTGCCGGGCCGCTGCCTTGTGCGACCCGGAAGTGCCGCCTCCACGTCTCCAGGGCCGCGCTACTACTGGCTGCCCTCAGCAGCGCGACCCGGAAGTGCCCGCGACTCGCCTGGTTGTAGGCGGGACTTCAGGCAAAAGCGAGGAGAGAAGCCGGCGTCTTCCCTTGTTCCCCCCCCCCCCCGGGCTCCCAAAGCGAGGGAGAGCCCAGGAGAAAGGGAGAAGTGCTTCAGGGAGCGAGGCTCCCGTGTGAGGAAGAGAGCCCCGCCCGCTCCCACTACCAGCACCCGGCCCCCAGAAGCAGGACCGGGTGGAGAAGAGACCGCCACCGAGAGGAGCTGCCTCGTGAGTCCCGGTGAGTGGGGCTTCGCCTTGGGGGCATTGGTGTCTCGAGAGTCCGCCGAGTGGGACTCCAACAAAGAGGGGCAGTCTTTCTTTGAGCCACGAGGGCTCCAGAAGGGGGCATAGTTTGTTTTGAGCCCTGAAGGCTCCACCAGTGGCCGCATTTTTACAGAGTCCAAGGGGCTCTTGGGGCATTTGTTCTACAGAGCCTGCGAGGCTCCACAGCACCCAAGGGCATTGTTGGTTCTAGAGCCCTGAGAGAGGTTCAAAGGTGCCACATTCATGTTTAAGAGCCCAGCGAGGCTCAAGGGGCACACCTTCATTTCAGAGCCCTGAGAGGCTCCCTCCTTGCCCACATTGTTTTGGCCAGAGCCTGCGAGGCTCCAGCGGTGGCCCAACTCTGTTACACAGCTTCCCAGCACTTCGTGGGCAGCTGCCACATTTAGGCCCTGACATTGGGACACAGGGACTGCCACAGGTGGTGGCTAATGTGAGTTTTGCGCTATTGTGTCCTGCACCTCTGAATGTATTGTTGATGCATCATGTGTTTTCCTCCCTCACACCTCTGAATGAATGTTATGCATTGCATCATGTCTTATGTTCTTACACCCCTACAGGTATTGTGATACATAGGTGGTTGTTTTCTCCCTAGTGCAGGTGGTGCTAGTGAGGTCCTGTTACCAGTAGTTACTGGTTGTGTGCTATTTTGTGCTAAAGTACATTTATATTTTACCTTCTAAGTGCTATTTCTGAAAGTGCTACTTCTGATTCCTGACAGTGGTCCAGGTGGCCCTGTCTTGTACATATCCCTTGTAAATTCTGCCCGTGCCTCTGGCACATTGTAAAGTGTGTGTTTTATCTAATGTGTTTTGGTGTAATACAAAGGCTATTTTTATATAACCTTGTGTGGAGTTTCCTTTGTGGTGGGCCTTTGGTTGTTGTTGCTGGGGTGCGTGCGCAAATACTTAGCCTACATCGCCTCCAAGTTTAGCCTTGCTGCTCGCGCCACGTTACCTAGAGGGTGAGTAGGGGTTATCTTGGCGTGTAACTCCCTTGCCCTGACTTGGGTGTGGTGGTCTCTGACTGACTTTGGCGAAAGCCCTGGCCAGCCGGGGATCCCATTTCCAACATTGGTGGCAGCGGTGGGATAAGGATTTGTGTTTGCCTTGTACCTTAGCGGCGGCTGGCTGCACCACAAAACTCTGCATTTTAGATGACCACATTTTAGGGGATTGTTGTTTTTGGAAGTTTCATATTTTCTTCTCCTGAAGGTATCATTGTGCAATTGTGTCAGTACATTTGTCCCCCACCCCGCGCCCAGAGTATGGTACCTGTGTCACATGTGGTCAGGTTGAGAAGTCAGGGGTGGTAGAAACTGCCTTACCAGTCCGAGGGGAGGGTTGTGTGTGGATGAATGGTGTGTGGCACTAGGCAAGTGAGTGTGAGTTCTCTAGGGTAGAGAGCTTGCTGAGACCTTGTGAATTGTGTACTCCTGTGTTAGCTCAGACCCCTAGGTTCCCTGTGTGATCTTGTCTCTAGAACGTCTGCCAAGATGGAGCTTGTCTTTGATTTCAGTGATCTAGATACCTACAGTACGTGGGAGCTGGTAAGGTTCTGTGAGGAGAGAGACCTAGGGAGGGGTGAGTCAAACTGGTACGACCTTAGGGACCGCCTGGTCAGATGGCACGATGGTCAATGGGATCGTGAGCGCAGTGAGGAAAGGGTTTGGGCCCCACACCAGGAGGGTGGTGGGTCTGTGGGGAGCCCTGAAGATTCAGAAGAGGAGGAAGAAGATGACAGCACCTGGACGCCAGTAGAGAGTAGAGACCCCATAGATAGGGAGTCCCTTGCTGGGTCCAGTGTAGGAGGCAGCGCCTCATCCCTTTCCCTGTCCCCAGAGGAGCTGGAAGATAGGAGGAGAGAAAGGGAGCACCAGCTGGCTTTAGAAAAGCTCAGGTTGGAGCATGCCCAGGCTATGGCGCAGCTGGAGCTTAGGAAGCAACAGCTAGAGACCGAGATGGTCTTAGCGCAGGAAAGGATAGAGGAGGCTGAGAGGGCCCCCACCAGAGGCAAAGTAGCTCTGGAGGATAGACTATCCCCTGCGCGCAGTTTTAATTTTCTGGATTCCCCAGGGAGGGCTGAGTCCAGTGGTGGCAGCTATTTAGACTTCAGTGCAGGAAGTCCCCTACCCCGTGCCCAACGTATGATCCCTTGTTCCCTTGAGGAGGAGAACAGGTTGAAGTTCAGGAACCTTAGGAAACCACCCCACCAGGAGTGGAAGTATTTTGTGGATGACTGTTCTGATGCAATGTGGGATTGGCTGGCGGCTAGCTCGGATGATGAGAAAGACGGAGTACTGAATATGTTTCTCAAGGAGCAATTGCTCAGTGTTGTTTGTCCAGAGTTGCGCCAGCACCTGTTGAAGTCTGAATCCCTTAGTCCTTGGGCGCTTGCTGAGGAAGCAGAGCGCTGGGAGAGTGATAAAGGTTCTCTAGGGTCATTAGGGAGTGACTCCAAAAGTAGTGGTTCAGGTATCTTCCAGCCCAGCGTGGTGGAAGAGGCTCAGTGTAGTCCAGCTAGGTCCCAGGATAGCGAGGAGGGTGTAGGGGCTAACTGCCTGGCTCAGTGGAGCAGGAGTGAGGGGGAGACCGAGGTTCCCCGGACGCCCGAAGCCCTGCCTCAGGACTTGGATGGTTTCTGTAGGGAACACCAGGTTGGGGACCTAGGCTGTCCTGTTAGTCCACTTGAGGAGGATCTCTTAGTGAGTAGAGGACCTGGAGCGTCTGTAACCAGAGCTCCTGTGGTTCTAGAGGCTGGCAGTACCGCTCCGGTAGGGAGGGTACAGGAGTCCAGCGCGAGGAGTGATTGGGGGATGAGTTCCCCAGTGGATGCACCAGTGGACCAGGGACTAGCCAGTTGGGCTAGATCTTCTTGGGGGGACCCGGGTGGCACCACTTCTGGTCTGGGGGATCGTCCCGCACTGTCAGGTGGACAGGGGATGGGAGATCTGCGCCAGACAGACAGTCACACAACATATGTCTCATTTGTTAGCCTCAGGGGGATGGAGTGTAAGTCCCCAGAAGTCCTGGAGTGCCAGGCAATTGTTTCACCGAAGGTTTTAGACCAGAGGTTGGAAGGCCAGGTTCAGGATCAGCCTGACCTGAAGGGTAGGACGACTGTAACCAGTGTCCTGACCGGTTCTTCTTCCAGAGGAACTTCTCCAGGTGGGAGAGGGCAGACCTCTGGAGGGGGGTGCAGAGGGTGGGAGAGCCCCCCTCTGACCCCGGTGCAACCTGAGGGGTTAAACCCTGGGTTGGAGTGGCGTAGTAAGGGTACCCCTCGCAGAGGGAGGAGGAACCCTAGAAGAAGAGGTAGGGGGAGGAGAGCCTTCCCTGAGACTCCTGGTCCGCCTGAGGTTGTAGACCCTAGGCTGGAGAACCAGTGGCAGTCTAGTCCTGTCTTGCAGACAGGAAGAGTGGAAAATGGCCGCTATGTGCCAGGGGTTACTACCCCCCGCTCTGCGAATTGGCAAGGACCAGTGGCACCTGGGTGGCCCAGGGCCTGGTCCTGGCCGCGGACAACTTGGGAGTACCAGTGGGGTAGCCCAGTTGGTCCAGACAGTGTGTTGAGAAGGAATCCCATGGGTTCACCGTGGCGTAGAACAGGAGGGTGTCCCTGCAGTTGCGGGCCTGCGTCCGTGTTCTATCGCCCCAAGCAGGGAAGTCCATCACGGTGGTGATTGGTCTCCCCTGCGTTTTGGCTGGAAGGGGGTTATGTTGGACTTTGGCCCTTAGGGCAGGTTCACCCCTAGACTTTTTGCTTGAAATGGTGACCTGGAGATGGTGATTTTGGGATTCTGCGCACTTTCACTGTGTCCCAGTGGAAAGTGCGTGCGCACTCTGAGTGCATGTGCTGAGCTAGGCCTGCCCGCCCATAGGAATGCATGGGGAATGTATGTGTCCCTGGTAGTTCCTGATGCGTGGGGTGTACAGGCTTGAGTCTGGTATGTGTGAACTCGTGTGAGTGAATGCTGCGCAACGGTGTATGCAGCATGTATGTGTCTAGTAGGGAAGCGCCATTTCTAGACATGGCTGTACGTGTGCTGTGAGGGTGCTGGCGTGTGATTGGCTGGAGCTGGCTGGCATGCCAGGCTCCAGGAAGTCTGGATGGGTCTGCCCGGTGGTGAGTGGGAGATTAGCATGAGTGATGTGTGGGAGGAGTGTACCTGTGTCCTGGATGGGCTGGGTTTTCCCCACACAATGCTGGCTCCGCCCCCCTGTGGTGTGTCTAATGACCCAAGCCCTGCCAGTGAATAGAGAGGGTGGTTGAGGTAAACAGAGTACTCAAGAACCAGCTGCGACTGGTTCCGCCCCCACTCTGCACCCTCAGACAAAGGAATGCACTGTATAAAAATGGGGCTGTGTCCCCACAGATGTTGTTCTCTTCCAGGATCCAGAGGGGGCTGTTGCTGCTGCTGCTGGGCCAGAGGACCGCCACTTGGGGTGTCTCCCTGCCTGGGGACCCAGTGTGCTGGCTCTGGGCCCAGCTTTGCCCCTTACCTGCCTACAAGGACCTTGCTGGGTCCTTTCCTGATTTATAGCGCTAGGAGTGCTTGGCTTTTCCCTCTAGCGCTTGAGAGCGCTTTATTTCGTCCTAGCGCTGGGAGCGCTGTGGTTTGTGCCCACTAGCGCTTGAAAGCGCTTTTATTTGGCTTGCAGCGCTTGGGAGCGCTGTATCTTCTCTGCCGGTGCCCACCCGGCCTTTGGCTGCTTAAGTGCCGCCCTCGAGGGATTCCCCGGCGTGGGGATCCCCCATTTTGCGGCGCGGGAGCTCACCCCGCTTATTGCCGATTTTTAAAGTCCCTGGGCAGGTGCCCACCCTGCCAGGGACCTAGCGCTGTGTTTGAAGAGCCGGTGCCCACCCGGCATTGCCCCTCGAAGATCACCGCCGCAGCCCTGGGGCATTTGAATCGTTGCCGGGCCGCTGCCTTGTGCGACCCGGAAGTGCCGCCTCCACGTCTCCAGGGCCGCGCTACTACTGGCTGCCCTCAGCAGCGCGACCCGGAATTGCCCGCGACTCGCCTGGTTGTAGGCGGGACTTCAGGCAAAAGCGAGGAGAGAAGCCGGCGTCTTCCCTTGTTCCCCCCCCCCCGGGCTCCCAAAGCGAGGAGAGCCCAGGAGAAAGGGAGAAGTGCTTCAGGGAGCGAGGCTCCCGTGTGAGGAAGAGAGCCCCGCCCGCTGCCACTACCAGCACCCGGCCCCCAGAAGCAGGACCGGGTGGAGAAGAGACCCCCATCGAGAGGAGCTGCCTCGTGAGTCCCGGTGAGTGGGGCTTCGCCTTGGGGGCATTGGTGTCTCGAGAGTCCGCCGAGTGGGACTCCAACAAAGAGGGGCAGTCTTTCTTTGAGCCACGAGGGCTCCAGAAGGGGGCATAGTTTGTTTTGAGCCCTGAAGGCTCCACCAGTGGCCGCATTTTTACAGAGTCCAAGGGGCTCTTGGGGCATTTGTTCTACAGAGCCTGCGAGGCTCCACAGCACCCAAGGGCATTGTTGGTTCTAGAGCCCTGAGAGAGGTTCAAAGGTGCCACATTCATGTTTAAGAGCCCAGCGAGGCTCAAGGGGCACACCTTCATTTCAGAGCCCTGAGAGGCTCCCTCCTTGCCCACATTGTTTTGGCCAGAGCCTGCGAGGCTCCAGCGGTGGCCCAACTCTGTTACACAGCTGCCCAGCACTTCGTGGGCAGCTGCCACGTTTAGGCCCTGACATTGGGACACAGGGACTGCCACAGGTGGTGGCTAATGTGAGTTTTGCGCTATTGTGTCCTGCACCTCTGACTGTATTGTTGATGCATCATGTGTTTTCCTCCCTTACACCTCTGAATGAATGTTATGCATTGCATCATGTGTTATGTTCTTACACCCCTACATGTATTGTGATACATAGGTGGTTGTTTTCTCCCTAGTGCAGGTGGTGCTAGTGAGGTCCTGTTACCAGTAGTTACTGGTTGTGTGCTATTTTGTGCTAAAGTACATTTATATTTTACCTTCTAAGTGCTATTTCTGAAAGTGCTACTTCTGATTCCTGACAGTGGTCCAGGTGGCCCTGTCTTGTACATATCCCTTGTAAATTCTGCCCGTGCCTCTGGCACATTGTAAAGTGTGTGTTTTATCTAATGTGTTTTGGTGTAATACAAAGGCTATTTTTATATAACCTTGTGTGGAGTTTCCTTTGTGGTGGGCCTTTGGTTGTTGTTGCTGGGGTGCGTGCGCAAATACTTAGCCTACATCGCCTCCAAGTTTAGCCTTGCTGCTCGCGCCACGTTACCTAGAGGGTGAGTAGGGGTTATCTTGGCGTGTAACTCCCTTGCCCTGACTTGGGTGTGGTGGTCTCTGACTGACTTTGGCGAAAGTCCTGGCCAGCCGGGGATCCCATTTCCAACATGTATCTTATCTTCGCTGTGGGGAATCCGCCGTGTTCAGACTGGTTGGGAAAAAGCAACTATGCCCCTGCACTTCTACACAGTCAATGAATTATTAATCACGCTATACGTTAGTTCTTTTGAACAGTAATGAAAGTATCAGGACAACTTTACACAAACAAGTAACTCTCCGAGAATGAGTACATATGAATTGAGATATATGGATGGATAGATAGTCTCTTCTTGGTATAGACACTTCTGTTTATTGTTCCATTGCAAAAGCCAACACGTGTTTCATCGCAGGGAACAATCTGCGAATCTTCAGGGCTTTCAAAGGAAAAGCAAGTTCGTAATTGTAATAACCCAGTCCGGGCGTTACGTAGAGATTTGATTTCGGAAAGTCAATTCACATTCTGGTTACATATGATCTCGGTATTCACTTGGTTAAAAGGTAAACCGGGCGGAGAGATAGGTTGTGGATGGGCGGATATGCCGTTTCGTCCACGTCAGGAAGTGCACCTAATCTGTATCAGTCTCCCTCTTGAGTTGCCCGGCGCCGTGTTTCAAAGACGGACTTCTTTGAAACACGGCGCCGGGCAACTCAAGAGGGAGACTGATACAGATTAGGTGCACTTCCTATCTATCCATCCATATATCTCAATTCATATGTACTCATTCTCGGAGAGTTACTTGTTTGTGTAAAGTTGTCCTGATACTTTCATTACTGTTCCAAAGAACTAACGTATAGCGTGTTTAATAATTCATTGACTGTGTAGAAGTGCAGGGGCATAGTTGCTTTTTCCCAATTGTGTGGATCAGCTTGCTGGTCCTTTTGTTTGGAGCGGTTCTGGGGGTAATACCGCTCGCCTCATTGCCTACACTCAGTAACATTTGAACCCATCACCTTGTGGTAACCCGGGAGTTGCGCCCAGGAATTCTGGAATATATAAATACCTCTTAGCTGTTTTTGTGTTCAGACAGGTTGTTTTTCCGCAGCGGTTTTATGTGTATTTTCCGCCATCTTGATTTGGGGGACGGTCTTAGACGACAGTACGTACGGCGGAGTCTCAGGATTCGTTCCGTCCGCCGCATGGTTGGGTGTAGTTGGGCGGCGGTGCGTGCTTTTCCGTCGCGGACGCAATTTTGACACGATTTCCTATCCTGATCTGGCGGTCGGAGTGTCCGCGTCTGGCAGACACGGAAAAGGCATTTTCCGCTTACTCCAGGGCTGCGGTCGCTCTTCCGTCCGCCATCCTAATGAGCCCCTTAATGTCATGTCCTTCTACTATTTTTAACCAAAGGGGATTATCCAACTTGGCCTTTAATCCCGCAATGTTCCAGAAAATATTAGCCCACTTACCTTTAGTCCTGCCATGTATGGCACGTGTTGGATTGGTGGGTTGTACAAGGTATTTATCAGTTGTTCCATTACTCACATTAGTTCCCACCATTTGTACAGCTTCCACCCTTTCTATGTGTGTGTGTTCTACACTAGGCATGGTCCGTCCTTCCCTATCTTGCGTTTCCGCTTTTTCTGTGCTTGGCTTTACTATGTTAGAGTCAATAATCCCTACACAGATGTCCGATGACTGTTCCCTTACTGGTCAATCGACCCCCCCCAAGCCTGACAGAGAGTCAAACCTGTAGGGACATTAAATAGATTCCCCATCTGTCGGTGGTCATAAAGATTGTACGACATGGAGCCTCCCTGCATTATGGGTGCTCTAGGGGCGTTAAATCGACTTCTAGTATATGGGTACTTTTCTTCACATCGTGTAATCTGCGGCCTCTGCCTACCAATAGCAGAAAATGGGACTGGAGGATAAAAGTAGCTTAGATCCAGTGAGAAGATTCCACCGGAATTATCATAATTTGGGAACCCACTGATAAATTGCCCTACTCTTGGATCTCAAAAATTTACGATAATACAATCACCACTAATATTTTTAACATTGGGACCCAGCCAATTCACTCTGCGAACATTGATGATGTCCCCACAAAAATCAGGTCTAAGGGGTCTATTTCTCCCTAGCCAATACATGACCTTATTTTTCAATTAATGGAGAGTCTCATCCCTATTGTTCGTCCACTCGGGTACCCCTGCCAGCACAATTACGTAGGGATAAGATTCCGGGGGAAGATCAACTCTCATCCTATCGCCTTTGCTTCTGGGTTCAACGGTTTTCTCTATTCCAGGTGCTGTGTTATCTGGTGTATTAGTAGGGCTTATAGCAAGGCTGGCAGATTTAGTTTCTTTACCAGCCTTTGCATCCTGCTCGGGGCAATTAGCTTTAATCTTTCCACCATCTTGACTCAGGGAATTTTTTCTATGTTGTCCCAGTTTTAGGCTAACTGATGGCTTTTGTATATTTTTAGATGTTACAAGTGGGTTCTTCAATATAGATTTTATATCCCCCAGTTTGTTCAGTATTGCCGAATTTTCATCATGTAATTTTCTCCAATGTTTCTAGCTGTTCTCCAATCCTTCTAGTGCGTTCCATCAAGGGGAGAATTAAGGACTTAACTAGGTGCTCAATGTTATCCAGAGAGCATAAGGTACTGCCACCATGTGTAGGCTGACTTTCTGTTATGTCGATAATAGGGCTAGTATGAATTAAACTAGTATCTTCCTGTTGTGGTTCTTTATTCCTGTACGTGACCCCTTTATCGTGACGCATATGAAGAGAAATTTTACTTTTCTTAGTACGCGAGCCTTTATGCTCTTTTCCACCACGCTTGCGTTTTAAGGTAGTAGCGTTTCCTTTTGATGAAGCAGAATTAATATGGTCTGATGGCGGTACGCTGGTAGTTAACAAAAGGCTTTGCCGCCGACCCGGCTCCACTATTGGATAAGCCATGTAAGAATCTAGGCTTGGATCAATGCCGCTTATGTCAAGTATAGTCGAAAGTTCACGCTGTTGACATGGAATTTGGACATTCTGGGTCAGTATTTGTTCTGGGGACGGTACTGTAGCGAATTTCCCCAAAGATGATTTCCTCATGAAAACAGGGTTGAGAGATGAGCGCCGTTCAGTTAAGGCTATTTCCTTCTCCAGAGCGGTGACTGCCTTAGTAAAAAAAGCATCTATGGTACCAGCTAGTCCACCTCCAATGGCCACAATAGGAGTTTTACTTTTCGATGCATATTTATAATGCCTATTTATTTGACTAGAGTCAAGTAGCTACAAAAATAATAACATATACACAAGTTTAAAAAGAGCTATTAAACATGGTTGTATGACTCAATAACTACTGTCTGATGCACGACTGCCTGAACCACGACTGCCTGAACCACGACCTCCTAAACCACGAAAGTTTGAACTACGATCTTTTTTTTACAACTACTTTTTTTATAACGACTTTCTTAACAACGAAATTCCTTTAATTTTTTTTGTGGGTGGAAACTCCCCACACACCCCATACATTTTTTTTTATGTATTGCATGATTTCATTTAAAGTAATGTCCTACCTTTTACGCAATTCCGTGTGCAGACGAAACAATGCCAATGTTAACTTTTTCTTTTCTTAACCTATCCCCGGAGACATTTTGTGATTGGGCAGAGATCAGTGACGTATCACTCCTTCAATGCCCAATCGTAGTGAGCGTAAGGGGATGGTAGGCGGAAGACGAGCATGAGGGCAAGACGGTGATATTCTGAAAGTCGTTGTTCAGTCCTTCGTTGTTCTGCTCTTCGTTGTTCCGTTGTTCGTGCCTCAGCCTTCCTTGTTGTTAACTCTTCGTGGTTAAGGTAAGTCGTTATTTAAAAATCGTGGTTAAGGATGTTTCCCATTAAAAATATATGAATAAAGGCTTACTGAGTTAAGGGAATAAGGGAGGTAGCCCTGTCCAGTCTCAGACTGTCTCTGACGGGCTCAGACGGGCCAGCCCTTGGCCCGGGTTTCGCCCAGCTCTTCCCGCGCGCGTCCCGCGATGCGTTGCTCCGCTGTAGATTTTAAACACCTGGTCGGCTCTTGTCTGGGCGTTGCCGGAGGTGGTCAGGTGGTCAGGGTACAGCACTGCCTTGTGGGTGATGTAGTAGATGTCCCCGTTTTGCCACTTGATTGACCCTGATGCGAGCGTTTCCCGCGAAACGTGAGAAGTTATCTGCTTGTCCGTCCGTCTGTATAGATTGTTTAGAATTGCCCCAGTCCGCTCTATCCTGCCGTTGCTGGAGTCTCCACGCTTCCAAAAGTTATGTTTTCCCCCAAATTGGGGTCAGGCTGTCTTAGTAGCTTGGACTTTGCTTCACAAAATATGGGTACCTGAGCTAATTGCCCCAGTTACTACCATGTAGCACCTCTTTGACACAAATTTATGCAAAGCAATTCAAAGCACTGTTTTCACAATGAAACAAGGGCCCTTTTCCAGCACAAAATCTTTTGTGGTGAACAGTGAATTCCATTTCAAACTGTTGTTCTCCTTCGAATCATTTTGCATCACTTTGAGCCGGCACAACATCTTTATAAATCTACTTCTGTGTGTATTCTAGACATGGCATGGCCTGTAGTAGAAGGCTTTAGCCCATGTTTGATGGAACAGATGTATGAAGCATTTTTGAGGTTGCAAACAGTCCAATTTGCAGAAATTATTTTCTTTTATGTACAAACACCAAACTACAAAATCGAAATTTTGTTTTCAATTTGGTATTACCAAGGGGTGTGTTTTGAAGCAGGGTCTATTTTTTATTAAATGGTACCCGATTGCCAATTATGCCCACACCTGAGGCATTAGACCCAGATAAGGCCTCACCAGCTAGCATTAAAGGAATCTGTTAAGTTGACCAAACTGTCCCAGCTGTTCTTTTTCTATGAATAGGCCCCAAAGTGTCTCTCTCAAATGACATCTCCTCAACGAGGCCCAGCTCCCCCGGACCCCCACTCCCTCCATGTGCTCTTCTTCTCTTACACCCACGTAGATACCGCAAGAATAGCAATACCGCAAGAATAGGGAATTTCCCGAGCTAAAAAAGATATCACGCAATACCTGATGGTAGGGGCCACTTGCCAGCTGTCATCTTTCATATTACTGTATCTGTTGCTAGCTTTAATGTAACTAAGACATGCAACCTATATCTTCCTAAATGTTCCGCTTTCTTATAAAAGTTTCCCTGAAGTGACGCAAATCATGTTCAATAGATGTTCAATTTCATTATGATTCATGGTCAATCATCCTGTGAGCTTTTGTGAAACTTTTTGTAGCGTGCGTGTCACTTCGGTTTTCTTAAATATTTCCAAGAAGTGACCAAAATGCGTCATGTCCTATAGGTCATAGGCACCTGATAATGTCGTCATTTTGTGGTCAATAGTTCAGTATAAAGATCTGCTCCTCAGTCCATTCAACGGACTACTCCGCTGCAGTGACTCCTTGTCTCACTGACGCCTGTGTGGCCTCCTTAAGCCATCTATCTAAGCATCTTTGGCTGAAGCTCTAATTGCTTATTGTACTTTGAAATTGTCTCTTTCTCTCTCATCTGCATTACCCGTATTCTAAAACATTATTGCAATTTTCAAAGCAATAATGTTTTTTACTCCTAATTTAATATGTGCATTCCTAGCATTGCAGTCAAGTGTATTTTGCATTTTGAAAGTATTTCCATTGATTTAAAATATATTTACATTGCACAAGTTTATTCTTTACTCCAGAAATGTGTCTTTAAATGCCAAGACTTTGCTAAAGCCTCCCAAGCTCATTATTGAATTTTAAAAGGGTTCTTCTTTCACATAAATCACAAAGCTATATTTCTCTATCGTTTACACGTCTATTTTGTCTTAATTTTGCAGAAGCACCCCCACAAATGAAGCTGCCTTTGTCCAGTGCCACAGGACCATGACATTTCACCCTTTCATTGCATTTAATGTACTTTAAGAATTGTAATTCTTGGATGGTTTGTTTTCTCATTTCAGGTATGCCTTCTAGGCACTTGCATGTTTATAAATATGTATTTTTGTGTAGCTATTTCTGACTGATTGAAAGTGTGATTTCATTATTTTCTTTAAACTAATGACTTGATGAATAAAAGTGCCACTTCAACGTTAGACCTTCGTTTCACACCTGTGTTCATTATTTTAAGACAAGCAGTGTTTAAACTGGTATAGGCCACCAAGTGAGGGTCTAATTCACCCCTCAACAGTTTACGGCATCTCCTCTAAATACCAAATCACAGTGGTATGTATTAACTGAATTCTGGTTTCAAAACATTAATATTTTACAACCAATTCCAAATAGGTGCTTCAAAATCGGTGGTAATCCATGGGATCCCTTTACTTTTGAGAACATTAAAAACTGTTTTAAAAAGCAGGCAGTGGTCCCACATACTACTGCCTACTCTTAAAAAAATGAACTTGAACATTTCATATTTATTTAAATGCATCCAGTCTGCATTTAAAAATAATAAAAGATTTATTTATTTCAAACAAGGCCGCCATCACTGTGATGGCTATCATTCCTAATGGGTCACAAACTACCACTTACCTCATTATTATTCATGAGGTAGGCTGATTTGCGACTCACTTGAAATCAGTAATTAAAAAAAGAAATTCACACATTAGAGATGGGATTTCTTAATTGCAACTCAGGGAAAATCACAATTTGGAAATCGCTATTCTGAATCTTAGTACATCAGGCCCTGTGTGAACTCCAAGGTAAAAGGCCATGAACTGTGCTTTTCAGATATATGGACTACTTATCTCACAGATAAAGGCCGTCAATTATTTTTGCTGTATCTTGGCTTGGTTTATGGAATTCTTGCACTCTGTATTGGGGTAGAGAAATCACTGGTGCCATCTCGGCAAAAGCTCCCCATTTGATTCTGGCAAATTAAGTTTGCCATATTTACAGTAACCGACAAGTGAAAAAGTCTTTTACCCTCTGTTGGAGCAGTCAGTGCTATATTTCTCTGAATTCCTGGACACATGTTTCTTTTTAAGCATCCAATCACTGTGAGTCAGGCACCATGCAGTGCCTACCAAACGATGCATGGATATTTGTGGGGGCACCACAGGTGCCCCCCAGGCCTCTTTGTGGAGGCCACAGGTTACAGGTGCCATGCTAGGTGCCACCAAAGTCACTTCCGACAGCCTTTCCAAATCGGGAAGGCTGACATGGAAAGGCTTTTTAAAATGTACTTTACAATCTCGACGGTAGAAACACCATCCTTAAAGGATTATGGTGCATTTCCAACTGACAGATGGGCTCCTTGAGCCCATCCGAACCATGCCAGATTCCCCCGCCGGTTAAAACTCCGACCTGCTATTACGGCTGTCAGACCTTAAACCTACCATGTCGGGTGGAAAGCCTCCGACTAGTGGTTGGAGGGTTTCCGCCCGAAATTGTGATGAGGGCCTTAATCTTTATAAATGAATACTCAGGTATTAACACCAATACCTTAATATTAATACTAGTTTGGTGCTTGTACAAACAAATTAATCATTTCTGCAAATTGAACTATTTACAAGTCGGCCGAATTGTTGCACCTATGGCAGGTCCATTCATTTCTTTTGATCCACTTACTTTGGCATTGCTCTGGCCAGATATATCCTACAGCATGGTGGGGTTTAAACACAGAGCGCTGTCATATGTGCAATATTTAATACTTTAGTGTTAAATCTGATATGTTTGCATAATATCTAGGGTACTCATGAATTTGGCTATACAGATATTCCCACTCGCATGTGTGCCCACTGGCAAATTTGTGTACAAATGTGGTTTTAATTCATAGGTCCATGGGATCATCCCAACGAGTTATACCACTCACTGAGCCGATCAACACCCATAAGGCCAACTCTCTCTAAGAAGCCAAGGAAATTATTAGGGGCTTTTAGCATGTGTTATTAAGTTACTGGATGAATGAAAAATGTGGGCCTCATTTCAACATATCAAAATAAATGCTTAACAGTAATGTGTCAAAAGATTGCCGCAACTAGTATTTGGTTTTATGCTTCACTCCATGTATGCACTGATTAATTTTCATGAACCCTTCTTCATTTTTGCAAAATTAATTGTGACTAATGCAAAAACAACCTATGATCTGGCAGTTCCTTCCCTGAAACGATGTCGGTCAGATGCAAGTCTGATCGAGATCGTAATAAGGCCCTAATTGTTTCATTTGAAATATAAAAAAAATTAGAAACTATTTAAAACAGTTATATTTTAGAATAAATTGCAGAAAACGATAAATTAATAAAGGAGCATAATACAACACCTAACTGTTTTTTAAAAGTAATAAATATATTGTATTAATAATTAAAAACAAACAAGAAATATATTAAATAGTATTAAATATGAAACACACTTTAAAAAAATCAATAATAATTATTAAAAATATAGATATATATGTAATTTTTTTTACTAATGTTTGTGTAATTTTATACTGTGTAAATAGTTTTTATTACATTAAAAATATATTTTTCCAATACTTTTCCATTGTATTCGATGGTATTAAGTGTAATTTTTTCCTTTTTCCTTTCAGCATTGACGTACACGGTTGAGCGTCTATTTCTACAGTCGGTGGAGCGTCATCATCAAGATCCGGAACAGGAGGCAGCTGCGGTCAGGTAAGAACTTTTAATTTGATACATTTTTAGTTGTAGGTGGGCAAAAATTTTGTAAGGGGAGAGGAGGGAGGTAGTTGTAAGGTAGTTAGTGTAAAACTCAATGTTAAGTATGTTTTAACCCGTGTTTCATCCTAATCTGGTAGCTGTTGTAGGCCTACATCAGAATGATCGTGATCATTAGACAATGAATTTTAAAAAGTATTTTTAATAACCAGTTGAACACTTTTTTTAACTTATATGTACTAATAGCAATAGTTTGTTTTAATGATTTTGTGCAACGTGTTTTTTTCGTACAGTTCAGATTTTCTTGCAATACATGTCATGTGCTTAAAAGAAGGAAAAAGATTCATTGGATTGAGTGCCGCCCTTTCAAAAGGGCTAAGCAGGTTTTTTTAAACAAATTTTTATGGATTAATGCGTTTTGAATCTTGGAGAACAAGGAAGATTTGGACAAGTGAATTTCAATTCGGAACGAGAATTGGAAATGTAGATTTGTTTGGCAGTTTTTTGGGAAAAATGTATGCTTTACTGTTTTTTTTTGTTTTGTTTTGGAACAAATGTTTTACTTAGAACACAGATTTTTTAAGCAACGAATGCGTTTTAAGTACTGGTGTTTATGCCACTCTGTGTTTTTATTTTTTTAACATGAAATTTGGAAATTCTTGGATTAATTGTTAAACCCTGTGGATTATTGGACTACAGAAGAGTTCTGGCGACAGCATGATTTGAAACATCACCAAAGGTTGAAGAAAGAAGACATCCGCAGGTAGGATTTCTGGCATTCCAATTCATTTTAAATATTATTTTAAAAAATGTCAATTTAATTGTAAAAACAATCAGGCAAGTAATTTAGAAGAAGGGGTTAGTTTGTATTAGAAATGTAGTATGCTTGCAATATTTTCCAGGTAGTCTGAAGTCACTGACAATGTAAACTGTTGTATTTGTGCCAATAGTCGCCCTGACATTTCTTAACTTTTTGGGATATACGTGGATTCAGACTATCTGTTAAAGATTGTGCTATCCTCATTTCTTGGTGACTTTGTTCCTTCTTCAGAGTTTCCAAAAGATGATAAAAGCTTCGGTGAATTTTTCCAATGGATTTGTTGAAGAAGTTGTGCCATCCCTTAATGTCATTATTAAGCTTTGCACCACCCTCAAAGCAGGCTGAGTAACAGCCCCACCATTCAATTTGGAACCTTGGCTTCCTCTTGCAATCCGACCTGCGTAGATGGCCAATCCATGTGTTTTCCAGATAATTTAGTAAGAGGCACAATTTCTCATTGTTTCGTGTAAAGTAGTCAGATTCAGTAATTTATCTGCAGTATTCATCTACACTTGTTAGGGGTCACGAAGCATAAGGCTGTTAGTTTTTTCTATTCACTGTCTGATATGTAATCTGCAACTAAGGATGTTTTTTGTATTTTAGTAATGGCATTAATCATAGACAATTCAAAATAAATGATCACTATTCTAGGAGTTTTAATTAGAGTTTTAGTTTTGATCTTTGACAAAATATCAGAGTAGGTTGAAGCTTGCTTATCAGGCAGTAAACTGTACACTAAAGGAACAGTGGTGTTATTAGGGTTGGCATGAATAGTGTGTATTTTGCTGAATGTATGGGGAGGATTTAGAGTTAACATCCATCATCCAAATATCACTATTCTCCAGTTTAACAAGGTTATGAGCGGTGCTTAAAATTAGCATTCGGTTTAGAAGGTTTTGGTTGTCATGCAAAAGGAAAGATTCATTAGTAAAGGTTATTGTCAATTCATCGGGATGTAATATCTGAGTAGGTTTGAGGTGTTACACATTGAGGGTGCAATATCAAAGAGGTACCCCCTAAAAGTAATTTGTAGATCTGGGAGAAGGGGGAAAAACAACAATATTAATTGCGAAAGTACTCCCACTCAACCTATATCTATTTAACAATGGCTACTAAAGCTCACTGGGCTACCCTTTGCTGTATGAATACACTAGATGCAACAGTGTTATATTCATTTACATTCTTGTTTATGAATTTTTTTTTTCAAAAGATAAAAAGATATGTTGGGCACACCATAGGTGCCCCCCCCAGGGCCCATATCCGAGTCCCAGGTGGGAAGAGGGGCCCGATACTGGCTCCCAAGGCTGTTTCAGCTTGCATGGTCATGGCAGGTTAATCGCCATGGAAAGACAGGCGGAAAGGGATATCATTATCTCTATGGTGGTGCCTGGAAGGAGTGGATTTTCAGTTTTTTTGAGAATGTGTTCCATCAGATAGGTGGTGTGCTAGGTCTTTATCTGTACAGAAAGGAAAGGATAAAAACAATGTGTTTATTATTTGGTTTCTAAATGTGTTTTTGATATTATCCTGCAAGTGAAAAGGTTTAGAAATTATTTATTTGGCATTCTAGAATTTTTATTGATAACGTTTATATTTGTTGGGCAGTGCTATGTTTGCATTCAAATGTATTTGTTCTTGAAACCTGTGAAAAGAAAGTTATTATTGGTGATAACTGTATTTTTGTTCAATTCTACCTTCGATGGGATTAACTATTGTGTGAACAGCAACTTCTGATGGTGATGATTTAGTTTTTTTGAGGATGTGTTTTCCAGACAGGTGGTGTGATATGGGTTGATCTGTGGAGAAATGTAAAGAAGATATGGCTGTATATTATTTTTTCATACCCTTCAACTGGTGGGATGGTTTGCATTACACATGTAGAAGAGACAATCTATTTTTCTGTGGTTTGTTTTTACAAGTGAAACAAGGGGTATTTAGTTCCTAAGGAGGGGGTCTGAAAGGTCAATGGGTGCAGAGATTCCAGGTAAGAGAAGAAAGGGAGGGAGGGGATAGCTCCAAAAAGGAGCAAGGACCCTCACACACCCCAAGAGGTGTCATGCGTCATCATAGGGCAGCTCCTAGTTGGGCCAGCACTGCAATGCTCAGTGGGCCCCGTAGGGGGGCTCTTTGCTGGGGGTCTTATATGTTGTTTGCAGACAGGTCCTAGAATATGGGGTTATATAATGAGTAGAGTGGGAGTGAAAGTGAGTTTAGAAATAGCTATGAGTGTCCGAAGATACTTTATTTGCTAGATACTGCTGCTATGATTAAAACTGACTAGGAGAAACGTGTCTGGAGAGGAGAATTAAACCTGCTGCAGCTCAAAGTGTGGGGTGAAAAGTGCAAGTGGTCAATAGGTCGACATGTTTCATGCCTTGATTCTCCAAAAGGATGCGCAGCATTTCATCAGGACCAGTGAGGGAACCTCATCTACTCTAAAGTAGGGGTAATCTATCTTTCTTTTCCTCCTTGCTCCAATGCGGGTGTACACCAGGGAAGTCAGTGTTCCACTGAGCACAAAATGGTGGATGGCCCCTTTTATACGTTTATGTGTGGTGAATGGTAATTTAAAACAAAATATGATTTTGATTGTATTCATAACTGTCATTTTAATTCTGACAGAAACTATATTTAATACAGAATTTTTGGAAACGTAATACTTTTCTTTCATGTTTAGAACGGCAGCCATTTTGGTAGGTCACAGAATGCAGGGATTTAGGGCCTAATTACGATAGCAGTTGTAACGCAACAGACTGCTCATCAGTTGCGGCAGCACCGCCATCTGCTGCTGTAGTCTGACCGACACCTTATAATGCGTGCGGTCAGAGACAGCAATCGGAAGGACCGACCGACGCTTTCTTAAAGGCTAAGGGAGCCCATTGATCTGTTGGAAACTCCTCCTAATCCCTTAAGAACGGCGTGTCTGCCATCAGGATTATGATGTTGGTTTCTGACAGCCATTCCATTTTGGCCTTTCCGACTTGGAAAGGCTGTCAGAACGCTACATTGGGGGCCCTTAGGAGGGCTCCCCGGCCATCCACATTGTGGACTGGGGGCTCCTACGGATCCCCCACAAACATCGCTGCACCATGTTGCCACATGGTGCAGGGATGCTTACAAACATCTATTTTACAATGGGAGAATGTGCTGCAGGTGTTGCTGCACAAGCTCCCATCGGAAAATGGATGTTTTCAACCGCACTATGTGCAGTCGCATCCAAATTGGGATGTCGAAACCGCCAACGTATGGTCAGGCAGTTTCTTCCCCGCAATGGTCCGGCTGACATCGTAATCAGGCCCTTTGTAAAAATGGAGAAAGGACCCCTGAAATATCATTTTTTGTAATGAACCTGCTTCTTTTACTATCAGCATTACATTGATTGATTTCGCAGAAATCATGGGGCATATTAACAAGCTGAAGTATTGCCGCTTTCTCGGCACAATTCGCCGAGAAAGCGGCGATACTTCCAGCGCCCTATTAACAAGGGTATTGCAACACCTGCCACAAGCCCACTTTGCATGTCAGCGAGAAACATCGCTAATGACATGCAAAGTGGGCGTTTCCACGTCCAACCACATGTAAAATGTGGTTGGAGGTGGGAACACCCTATCACCAAGGCAGGCTTTGGGGGGAAAAGACCTGCGATAAACTTGTTTATCACAGGTCTCCCAACGCCTGCTCTGACCAGGCATTAGGCATTGTTAACATGGGGGTGTGGATCATTAAGCTGAATCCACCCCCCATATTATCAAGGCACACATTAGCGCGTGAAAACAACACGTGTTTTCACGCGCTAATGTTCACTATCGCCGGCTATCGCAGGATTTACTATCACCTTCGTGTTGCGCGTTGATAATAATGCGCTAACACGGCGAAAAAATCCGGCGATAGTGAAATGTGCGATGTGCGTTTTGTAACGCACATCTTGTTAATATGCCCCTATGTCTTTTTATGTGCAAACACCAATCTGTGATTCTACAGAACTGCAATTTGGATTTGTGATCTGGTATTGCAAGGGGCATGCTTTTGGCGTCCATTTCAAATACCAAATTGCAGAGGTATGTATTAACTGAATTCTGGCCAGAAAACATTTATATTTTACCACCAGTTCAATATTGGTGGTAACCCATTCGCAAATGGGACTCCTTCCCCATTGAGAATATGAAAAAAAAATTAAGAGCAGGTAGTAGTTCCACATAAAAAACATGACCTTGAACATTTCATATACATTGAAACGCATCTAGTTTTACTTTAAAGAAAGCGGTCTGCATTAAAAAAATAGATTTATTTATTTAAAAGCAAGGTCCAGTCCAGCAGTAACTGACGACCTTACGGACCCCAATCATACATTTATTGAATCACAAATATAATTATGGTGCCTGACATCTTCACTGACTCTGCCCCTTGACCTGGGAGCCCGTGTGCTCGGTCACTGCTGCCGGGAGAGGAGACCACGCCCTACCAAACGGGAGCGGGACTGCGAGGACCAGAGTTGCTTGCGCTGCAACATCTCGCGCACCTGGTGCCTCTTCCCGCCCCCTCATCTGTGGGACCTTTAAAACGACTCGCGGCCCCCGCTTCGCGGGAGCCGCTCGTAGTCGTGCGACGTGAGGAGCCTTTCTGTGCCTGACATCTTCACTGACTCTGCCCCTTGACCTGGGAGCCCGTGTGCTCGGTCACTGCTGCCGGGAGAGGAGACCACGCCCTACCAAACGGGAGCGGGACTGCGAGGACCAGAGGTGCTTGCGCTGCAACATCTCGCGCACCTGGTGCCCCTTCCCGCCCCCTCATCTGTGGGACCTTTAAAACGACTCGCGGCCCCCGCTTCGCGGGAGCCGCTCGTAGTCGTGCGACGTGAGGAGCCTTTCTGTGCCTGACATCTTCACTGACTCTGCCCCTTGACCTGGGAGCCTGTGTGCTCGGTCACTGCTGCCGGGAGAGGAGACCACGCCCTACCAAACGGGAGCGGGACTGCGAGGACCAGAGGTGCTTGCGCTGCAACATCTCGCGCACCTGGTGCCTCTTCCTGCCCCCTCATCCGTGGGACCTTTAAAACGACTTGCGGCCCCCGCTTCGCGGGAGCCGCTCGTAGTCGTGCGACGTGAGGAGCCTTTCTGTGCCTGACATCTTCACTGACTCTGCCCCTTGACCTGGGAGCCCGTGTGCTCGGTCACTGCTGCCGGGAGAGGAGACCACGCCCTACCAAACGGGAGCGGGACTGCGAGGACCAGAGGTGCTTGCGCTGCAACATCTCGCGCACCTGGTGCCTCTTCCCGCCCCCTTCCATAAAGCCCGGACTCCGGACGCGAACGCGGGACCCGCGCGAAGACCGGGCAAAGAGCAGGCCGTTTAAGGCCGTTAGAGGCCGATTAGGGCCGGGCCACCCCCCTAATTCCTGGGGTAATATATACTCTAAAACTTAATCAAACTCAGAAGCATGTCCCCTAGAGGATCCAGAAGTAAGACTGCGGCAAAAAAAGGGCAACTCACTGGCCCCATAGACAGTTTTATAACGAGGGCAAACTCCTTTATAGACCAAAGTATTTCACTTATTGAACGCAGGGTATCCCAAGACCTACTAGAGGCTAGAAGATCATCCATGGGACACCTGGCAAATGCAAGAACACCGGTATCCCATAAGGACCAAAGACATAGTGAGGGTGGAAACAAAAGGCAGAGCCTTCCAAATATAGTTGACCTGTCGGTCTCGCAATTATCGCAACTCTCGGAATCCCAATTATCATCAGACTTAGAAAAGACCCCAGAGCTAGTCCCGCATCCCACTCCTGAAGAGGTAAGACAGGCAAGAGGGAGGAGGGAGGGAGCTATAAAAAAGAAGAAACAGGTAGCGATAAACAACATACAAACAGGTAAACAAACACCACCTAGAACAGAGATAATAGAGAACATACGTAGCTCCCCTCTACTGGAAAATCAGAATAGGCATACCGCGGTGATACACCACCTACACGATGTTTCATCTCCTATAAATCTAGAAATAGCACCTAATGCCCCACTAACATACGAACTAGATCAAGGATATAACACAGATCTATTAGCCAAAATTGGAGATCTTTTACAAAAAACCCTTATACCAATACAAGCTACACTAACAAATTTAGAAAAAGCGATAGCTGAACTCTCAGCCCTGATAAAACCGAAACAAAACTCTAACCGTACCCAAGAGGCACAAAATACACACAAACCAGTGACGGCTAAGCCGTCTAGCCTAATTTCTGTGCCCCAAGTTAAAAAATCGACCCCTACACCGACTGTAGCATCAATGCCCACTAGTACGACAGTGGCTAAGAAAAAAGCAACAGACAATCCACCTGCAAACACCCCAACTGTAAAAAATAATACCCTTTGTGGCCCCAAAAGTACAGCTATGAAAATAAAACAACCCCAAATAAATAGATAGAGGGAGAGAAATCAACCGAGCGAAACACGCCCAGTAACCCTTCCACCAGAAGCAAGCCCATTTGTAGTCATCCTGACTGGCGTTCCAGAGTTGGTGGATCTAAAATCCGAACCAAACTGGTCGCTAAAAAACAAGATCCAACATTGGCCTAGTATAAACCGCCCACCCCCCCCTTACTGTTCAACGAGAATTCTGATGGTTAGAAGAGCCCCTTGGGTTGGTCAGGGAAGAAAGACTATACAGGGCGATTGTGTCTTAATCACATTTGAAGACCCTAGAATAGTGGAGTACATCTGCTCAGGGGAGGAGTTTAGCCTAAACGGGAGGATTCGCACAAAGCGCCTCTCTTTTTTCTATCCACCGAGATTCCCGGACGGTCCCTCCCAAAGTGATGGACCCTGGTACACAGTGGGCCCCCGCTATCGGGGAAGCGAAAGGGAAGAGTGGAGGGGACAAGAACAGCGGAGAAATTATAGAGAACAATCTCGTTGGGAGGGCTGGAATGGAATACCATTAATGAACATGTATAGTGGCTTAGAGTCAGTGGACTGACCATCACAGCCAGAAGACCCTGACTCCCCAATTCCACATAACCCCGACATTCATCACAATTCCCAAACTGATAACACCCCTATGAGTGTCTCTCCCCCTTTGACTATAGTTTCCTGGAATACTGCGGGACTGCGGTCCAAAATTGAAGATGGGAGTATCATGCATCTTGTGTGTAGACACCAAATAGTCTGCCTACAGGAGACATGGTCGCCAACAGTACTTCATTTACAGGGCTATAGGACGTATTTTTCACCTGCTTTGGTGGGCCCGAAGGGCAGGCCAAAGGGAGGACTAAATATCCATATAGCTAATACCATCCAACAAATAAAACTAACTACCATCGAACTGGACCATAATTTCCAGATCATCTACCTCTCACTACCTAAAAACGAGTCTGTTGTCCTTATTAATTTTTATAACAACCTTGAGGAACTGCAGCTCCAGAGAGTATTGGGATATCTATACGAGAAACTAACTATCCTAAGCCAGAAAAGAGGAGCAAAGGGTCCTGTATTTATAATATGGGTAGGGGACTTCAACTTACACTATTGTAATCTCTCAGGAAAAAAATGTCCAGGGATGGTGATAGAGGAAGGTGTTCACTCGCGGCTGTGCAGCGCTGCTGGATATACTCGCTTTGATGTAATCCTGATGAAACTATGCATCTGTTGGAGCTAAACAAACAGACATGAAATTATGCACTGACAGACTGGAAAGCCCCGGATGCCCCAATCATTCGTAACTACAGAGGAACCGATCAAGGTCCAACCTTAACAGGCCACTGGACGGCCCAACATTAAGCGCTTCTGCACTCTCAAGTCCTGAAGAAGACCCCAGCATGAGGCTTCAATCAACCCTTAATCCAGGGGTCGAAACGTAGACCGGATTGCACTTACTCTCTTAGCATAGGAAGCAACCCATGGATACGTACAGATCCTATGCTAAAGAATTATATGGAACTAATGAACAAAATTAGTCTGTAAAGGTTGCATCATCACTGTGATTGTAGTATGGTCACAACATCCTTTACCCAGTCCTCACCGTTACCCAACCACACCCATCCCTCCTAACTGTTTCCTTTCCTTGTCACTTTGAGCGCGTTGAAATATTTTAATGTGTAGACATTATTTGTGAATTGATATCATTTGTGAATTGAACCCACAAGGATTTTTCCACACCAACTCCATGGAGACTTATGTCCTCTAGGTTTTGCTTGACTCAATGATGAAATTGATCTCTTGCATTGTGTATAACTTGTGGTATTCATTTGAAAACGTTATTATGCATACTGATTATTAAATTGTGTGAATAAATTTCCTGTACTACACAGAAGTAATCTTTAAATAACTCATTAATGTAAAGGTTTCTATGATGAATTCTTTGTTATAATCAATAGACACTGACCATTGCATACATACCGGTCTTCAAACTAGAGCGAAGCATTTTGAAGTGATACCAAACACCCTAAGTGATCACTCAGCCCTTAAATTGGAACTGAATTTAATCCACCAACAATCTTTAGCCTTGCCAATAGACAAAGCACTAAGTCAGAATAACATAACTCTGGGCCATTTAAATGGATATACAATAAAGTGGGGGAAGATAAACCCCGGGGCACTCACTGAAGAGCTGATAAAATCAGTATATCCTCAGATTAAGAAATGCCTAGATTTAATGACAGAAGATGAGGAAATTCTTAGTAACTTCTCACAAATTATGAAAAAAATTAAATCCCTACTTACAGCAAAACCAAAAACCGGTCCTCCCCACAATAAAGGCTGGTTTAGTCACGATTGCACCCAGGCTCATACCAAGCTCAAGGTAGCACTAAATAAAGACGACAGAGACCCCCTTCAAATAGCAACATTGAGAAAGGAATATCTCGCAATTCAAAAAAAGAGAAAGGCGGAAATAAAGCAGGCTTTGTGGGACAAACTTCATTCTAGCGCCCAAGAAAAAAATAGTGAAGCCTTCTGGAGAGTAGTGAGAGCTCCTTTTCTGGTAGACGATAAAACCCCAAAAATTGAAGTCGCCATAGAAGAGGCAGTATGGGTCTCGCAGTTCTCCAAAATATTCCAAAGCCAAACAACAGATCAAGAATCTGAAGGAGAAAATTTAGCGGCCCCAACCTACCCTATCCAAATAGACTTCGAAATCTCGGAGGTCCTCCTGGCCCTGAAATTAAGTAAAAACGGAAAAGCTCCAGGGCCGGATGGAGTCCCGGTAGACTTTTTCAAGCATAATACAGACCTTTGGGCCCCTATTATTACTAGGGTATGCACGGCAGCTGCAAGGAAAGGAATTCTGCAGACCTGGACAAGGTCTGTGATGGTTCCGATTTTTAAAAAGGGTAATCGCCAGGACCCTGCCTGCTATCGTCCAATATCCTTGTTGGATTCGTTGGGAAAGATAGCAGGTAGGGTGATCTTGGATCGACTTCAGCAGTGGGTGGAGGAGAGAGGCATTCTGTCCGAGCTACAATTTGGTTTCCGGGAGGGATTTGGAACAGTGGAACAGGCCCTAAATCTTTCTATCATTATGGGGAAATATATACACGCAAAGCAAGACAAACTCTACATGGTATACGTGGACTTGTCTGCCGTGTTTGATTGCGTCTCATACACCAAATTATGGTCCGTGCTGTCACAAATGGGGGTAGATTTGCAACTTTTGAACTTTCTAAGGGAACTGTATTTGAAACCTTCTGCTAGAGTCCGCTTTGGCACAAAGGGCGAGCTGTCGATGCCATTTAGTGTGGAGCGTGGAGTCAGACAAGGATGTGTCCTGGCCCCTTTCTTATTCTCCCTCTATACTAACAACTTGGAGGTTGAGCTCTTGAAGGGTGCCCAGGACCTCCCACAGGCAAAACATCGCCCGATTCCCGCTCTACTCTATGCGGACGACGCCGTCCTGCTGGCACGGACTCCACGCGAACTGCAGAGGGTACTTACCAGATACTCTTTGTTTATGGGCAGCCTTGACCTCCACATAAATGTCACAAAGACTTTCGTGATGACGGCAGGTACAGGGAGGAAACATCCCAAAGACTTAATCCTTAAAAAGCAAAAAATAGAGTTTACATCTGAATACTGCTATCTGGGCATTATAATAGATAAAAAATTGACTTGGAAAGTGGCAATAGAAGCAAGGAAACACTGCTTAAAGAGAGCCATAGCAGCCCTGGTGTCCTTCTCGCAAAAACTGGGAAAACGACCACCCCTGGAATTACTAGCAATATATAGAGCCAAATGCCAGTCAACAGCTCTATATGGGGCTGGTGTATGGGGACACATGGATGTCTCAACCCTACAGATTGCAGAGAATGCTTTTTTGAGGTTTCTCCTGATGGCCCCAAAGCGATCCTCAACGTATGCATGCCATGCTGAACTAGGCGTTCCATACATTGAGGATCTGGCAAGAATACAACCTCTACTTTTATGGCGCCGTATCTGGACCTCGGAAAAGAACGCTCTCACCAAGTTGATAGTGGCAGATGCTATGACACTAGACCACGCTCTAAAAATAAAATGGCTAGCCTACATTAAGAACTTTTTAATTGACCTAGGGTTAGAGAAATACTACCTCACTCCTGAAAATATCTGCAAACTCTGGAAGATGAAATTAAGGAGATGAACCTACCAGAGCTTACTATTAAAAATTATACCATTTTGGATGAAAAACTTACTGAATTACAAAATGATATTAAACAAAGGAAGGCAAGGAAAATAAAACGCGACGAAAAAGATTATCGCTCTGGTCGTGTTTATACCTTCGCTAGGAAATATGATTACCTGATGGTTAAATCACCTACAGGGAAACAGAAGAGTGGCACCCCATCAGCCAGTGATAGTGACCCTGGCTCTAGTAATATCTCTAGTAGTGATACTGATGACATTCCTGATTCCGCTACCCTCCCCACAGCTGAGAATAATTTTTTATTAGAGGTGCGCAGGTTACGTCGGGGAAACAGGGATTCAGAAAGGAATCGGGTACCAAATGTACAAAAACCAGGAGAGGTAGCAGAGGTGGTAGGAGGTCAAGGAGGAAGGGTAGGGATGCGAACGAGATCTTGGAAACCATAATTGAAAATGATGTAAATGACTGTGGAGATATTGAAATTGTGAACTTGTCTTCAATTGAATTATCTGATGATATGAATAGCTTACTCTGTAAAGGGATGGGCCTTTGTCCGATGACTGAAGCAGATTGGTACCTAACTAAAATTGACCTGTTTAAATTTGTTAGGAGACTCAAATTGAAAAAGTTCTTTGCTAATGTACCTGAGAAAAGTAAACATGGAAAATTAAAACCTTTGAGCAACATTACGATCCAAGAACTTAAAGAGACTCAGTTATTATTATCCCTCACTGAGAAAGAAGATGACCCTGTGACCTTATACAAATTACTTGATGATCTTGAGATAGAGAGATTTCTTAGTGAAGGAAGTGGGTTGAAAGAAAGATCTAAGTGGACACCCACAATCTCATCTGGCAGTACTATTGAGGCATTTTTCAAAGCAGTCAATTGTGATATTGACAGAATTATTGATGCTAAATGTCGTGAGAAAAATAAAAGGTATATTGATAATTTGTCATCTGGAGAAAGGCTAGCTCTTAAAGAACTCATGAGTAACCCATCGATTACAATACGAAAAGCGGATAAAGGTGGGAATGTAGTTATTCTTAATACTACTGATTATAATGAGGAGGTTTACTCACAATTGAATAACAACAAATACTATGAAAAGCTATCTGCCAATCCCATATTATCTCTAACCAAAACTATTAATGATTATCTTAAAACTTGGTATGACTTGATGTTATTGGATCATGATGAATATCTTTATTTGCAGGTTGTGACACCCAAAGCACCATGCATGTACATACTGCCTAAGATTCATAAGTCTAGGATCAAACCACCAGGAAGACCCATAATTTCGGGTATTGGGGGGCCTACAGAACGCTTATCCCAATATGTTGATACTTTTCTGCAAATGTATGTGAAGAACTTACCGTCATTTATTGAAGATTCTAAACATGTGTTGAATTTAATGAATGATGTAGCATGGGATGACAGAATGATATTGGTCACATTAGATGTGGTATCACTTTATACCAACATCGATCACGAATTGGGTATTAGTGCTATTGACTTTTTTCTCTGTAACAGGCCAGCAGAATTTTTTGATCATAATCAGATGATTCTAATGATGACAAGATTGGTGTTACAAAATAATGTATTTCTCTTCGATAATAAATGGTACAGACAACGTCTTGGTACTGCGATGGGTTCCAGATTGGCTCCATCCTTTGCGAACCTCTTCATGGGGTGGTTCGAGGCGGAGAAAATCTGGGGCCCATCAGGCAAAAAATGGATACAATACATTTATTATTGGGGGCGGTACATAGACGATTGCCTTTTAATTTGGACTGGATCAGTGGATGATCTTAAAGGCTTTTTTGACTATCTGAACGATAACAAACTTAACCTTGAGTTTACTACTTACTATGACACTAATAGCATCACGTTTCTGGACATTGAATTATATATTCAAGAGGGCAAGATTTGCAGCCGTATGTATCGCAAACCTACCAGTTGTAATGCTGTTCTTCATGCCCGTAGTTGTCACCCAGCTAGCCAAAAAAATGCTATTCCCTATGGAGAAATGGTGAGGGCAAGGCGCAATTGCTCAATGGATAATGAATTTGATAAAAACCTTAACGATTTGGCACAGAGATTTCTTAAACGAGGTTATCACAATAAAGTTGTTGATAAAGCTGTGTTAAGAGCTAAGAAACTTAAGAGGTCTAAAACCTTAGACAAGAAACTATGTGAGAGCAGGGATGTAAGGATTCGCCTAATTACTAATTTTAGCAGTGATAGTGCTAAACTGTACAGTATACTCAATAGACATTGGCATCTTTTGAGTATGGATAAGGACCTTGTGTCCCATATTGGAAACAGACCAGGACTGACTTTTAGAAAGGGACGCACTTTGTCTAACTTTATTAGTCCTAGCTACCCAGTAAGGAAAACAGAACCTGATTGGCTTACTGAAAGGACGATAGGTTTCCACAAATGTGGTAAATGCAGCTCCTGTAGATGGGCGAAATCTAAAGTTAAGACTTTCAATTATAATGACACTGGTGATCACTCTATAAATATGTTTATCAACTGTGATACTACCTTTGTGGTTTACGTTATAGTGTGTTCTTGCAAACAAATTTATGTAGGTAGCACTATCAGGAAACTTAAAGAGAGAATGATGGAACATTTCCGAGCATTAAAGACAGGCGATACCCGTTATCCTATTGCTTCCCACATCGTTAGAAACTTCAGTGAGAAAGAGAAACATAAGTTTAGTTTTCATGGTATTGATCATATTGAGAGAAATCCAAGAGGTGGGAATAGACAGTTACAACTAAGACGAAGAGAGGTACTTTGGTTGATGAAACTTAAAGCGGTTGAACTGGGCTTAAATATCGATCATGAATTTGAATATTATCTAGGGAATGATTAAAACATTAACTGTGAATTATAATATCTTTAGTATATGGTCATATGTGACAGCTCACATACTGTTTGTCCGTTGCTATTGATTGCTATTAGTTCGAATTGATATTATATGTATACTGTTATACTGACCTTACTGTTTGTCTGCTGCTATTGATTGTTAATTTTATGTGTATATTGTTATCTTTGCCTTTCCCTTGCCCTTCTGCTCATCCTTCCCTTTTCTGTTTTTGTTTTTACTTTCTTCTTATTATACTTTCACCCCGGGGCAGGCATGTATTTTCGGAATATTAGGGATTACCTTTTGATTGGGATGATTTACGAATCTAATGCATGATACACACTATATCTAATTACTGGTTTCCAGCGCGCGACTATATTAACTATCTTTGAGAGCTCTTAATATAAAATTATACCATACATGGTATTTTGGCGTGACAGGTACTTTTATATTACTCGTCACATACTGAGGTACATTTACATAATTTCAAGATGATAAATACAATTTTATATCATCACATTATTGCGATTTCAGTCCAACTACTTACCATTCTATGATGGCGCTTATTTATTTCACTTGTACAGTACTTACTGTGTACTGACACACTATGCCATACTCCAGCCACTCCAAGATGGCGCGTCCTTACTTTACTCATATTTACCATTTAGAGATGGCGTCCGTTTATTAAGCTGAGTTTGTTTATGACGATTTAATCACAGATAAGGGGTTATTTCCCAACTTACCTAATTATGAGGGCGCACTCAATAGTTTTGTGCAGTACTTATTGTGCACCGATATACTATGTCACACTGTAGCCACTCCAAGATGGCGCGTCTTACTTTGTTCTTTACTTACCATAGAGAGATGGCGCTCGTTCATTACGACGAGTCTCTTTTTTGTAATCTTTGATTTATAGTTAAGGGGTAATTTCCTTACTAGCGTTATTACAAAGGCGCATTCATTAGTTTGGTTTAGTATTATTATTCTGCGCGCATGAACATTTTGCTATATTTAGCCGTTCAAAGATGGCGCGTTAGACCTAATACTATAAATTGCCATTGTAAGATGGCGCCCGTGTAGCACGCGGAGATTCTTAGGACGACTTCCAAGCAGATGAGCGGTGAGTTTTCTGGTAGTGCGTGGTGCTATTTACGTTTTGCATAGATTAATTTGGCTGACTTATTACTAAGGAATCGATTATTTTACTTTTTAGAAATTGGATTAGTGGATGGATTACTCGATATTTTGATGACTAAGGGACTCAACTATTGAATTGGGTAAGACTGTGATTTTACATAGTGTATACAGGACCTTGGTTTCTACTTCCCATTTAGTTATCACATGATACTTATTTGCTTACAGAGTGGAGACTTTATTTACTACTTGCAACTTACAAACTTGAGACTACTTTTGTTTATTCATGCTACATGATTCAATACAGATTATGTTGGTGAGTTATACTTTTTTCGTTATATATAATAGTCCCTTTATTCCTTGAGTTTGTTTGTGACCGGAGTTCACTCCCTTCCCCCCCTTTGCTTTTAATTTTAGAATACGCTTTACTGATCAGTTTACTGGACTTTAAGAGAAGAACTGAATATTTCATTAACTTTGCTGATGGTATGTTTTATTGGTTAACATTTACTTTGATTTACCTTAGATCAATAAACTTTGGTATTGCCTTGTGGCCTTCTTATCACAATTTAGGTGATTCTAGCCTTTTCTTGGTGGTAGGTTTTCATCTTTTATTACTTTTTCACTTTACTCGGTGAACTTGGTTTGCATTATGATAATGTTTAGTATAGAAAGGATATTTGAATATTGGTTACTGTATCACTTACAGCCCTGAAGAAGTCTGTTTGTCTGTGACTGACAAGACGAAACACGTGTTGGCTGTGCTTCGTAATCTACGTTGAATATGGAATAAAGCAAAGAAATGAAAACTTCATGACAACTTTGGGAAATTTTTGATACTGACTATATTGAACTTTATTGATGTACGGAGTGCTTGGTGGATTCTTCTGAATTGTTTTAAAGCCATTGGCTTTATTAATTGAGTAGTGGTAACCTACTCATTTCCACTTAGAGCACCAACTGACTATTATTTCTTATATGTACATACTTATACACGCTGTGCGCTCCTGCATAACCGTTACCATTGTTGTTGTAGTTGTTACAAATTTTTAAAGGAAGAAATTATTATGTATTAATACTGCTTTTATGGATTTCTAATTTCTGAAATTCCGAATAAAGAAATTTATTATTATTATTATAAAAGCAAGGTCACCAATGCCATTTCTGTGATGGCTATCATTCCCCATGGGTCACAAACTGTGACCTACTTCATTAATATTCATGAGGTAGGCCGATTTGATACCCACTAGGTATCGTATAATTAAAAAATAAAAATGTCATACATTAGGAATGGCTATTTATTAATTGCGTTCAGAGAAAATCACAATTTGGAAAGCATTATCTGGCCCTGTGTGAACAGATACTCCAAGGTAAAAGGCCATGAACTGTGCTTTCCAGATATCTGGATTGCTTATGTGACAGATAAAGGCCATCAATTATTTTTGCTCTATCTCGGTATACATAAAGCATTGCATATGGAATTTGTGCACTCTGTGTTGGGGAAGAGATGTCCCTGGAGGAATATCAGCAAAAGCTTCTCATTGCATTCTGGTAGTGCAGTTCACCATATTTTCAGTAACCAACTATTAAGAAAGTTTTCACCCTTTGTTGGAGCAATCAGTGCTATATTGCTATGAATTCTTGGACACATGTTTCTGAGTGATTGACATTTTTCAGTAGAAAAAGCAGGTCTCTCTAGGATTGAAATGGTTTTATTTCATCAGGCCACAGTACTCACTCCAAGATACGTCAATCTTATGACTCTGAGTGGTCTTGACCTGAATTTCTACCAGTGTCTGCCGATTTTGACAATGCAGACATTTGTGCTGTTGAAGGTATGCACTGGTATCTGGTATGATCGCCTTAAGATCTTTAATGTGCATTGGTTTAAAGTGCAGTCTGATGCACTGGACTGGTGCTGGGCCTAAAGTTATGAAGCATGTGTTGTTGCATCCTGTTCTACCATATGCACTACCTTTCAGTACAAAGAGAGTGGCTGGCACATACAATGCTTGCAGTTCAATGATAACAGAACAAACATACGTTTCTGGGGCTAAATCCATATCCTTGAATAGTAATACGTGTCAGTTACATACTAACTACAATGCATCTGGGGATAAATCAAGTCCTTGAATGGTAATATGTGTCGGTTTTCATACTAAATACAATGCACCAGGAACACCTCCGGAGTATGAAGTTAATTCACGAAATCATCATACCCTAAAGTATAAACAATGATTCCCTGTCAACACTGTTTTCGCATAAGTCACAATTTATTTAGCTGAAATAAAGAAAATGTTCTTTAAAATTCTTCAGTGCATGCATCAATTGAAAGCATAAACCCAATACTACTTGAGGCAATATTCTGACACCTTACCTCTCAGCATTTGAGCTTATTTGTTGAAATGAGGCCCACATTTTCCAAGTATAATACTGATCATCCAGTAAATTAATGCCACATACTAAAAGTCTCAAATAATTTCCTTGTTTTCTTATAGAGAATTTGCATTTTACGGGTGTTGCCCTGCTGACTACTCAATATACTTCGTTGAGATGATCTTCAAGGACCTCTGAATTAAAACCATATTTATACACACATTTGTGATGTATGGAACATAATGACACAGACAATGTACATCTAAATTAGGGTGAACATCTTTATAGCCAAATCTATGACTACCCTAGATATTCTGCAAACATATCAGGTTGAACACTCAATTATTAAATATTGCACATATTACAGCCAGATGGAAGGGCTCTGTATTTCAAAACACACCATGCTGTAGGGTGTACCTGGCCAGGGCTACTCCTGGGTCAGGGGGTCAAATGACATGAAAGGACCTGTAATAAGTGCAGTGATTCAGCCAATTTGCAAACAGTCACATAACTGAAAGCATAAAACCAAATACTACTTTAGGCAATCTTTTGACACATTACTGCTCAGCATTTGAGCTTATTTGTTGAAATGAGGGCCACACTTTTCAAGGATAATACTGATCATCCAGTAAGTGAATGACACATAGTAAAAGTTCCTAATAATTTACTTGTTTTCTCATCGCAAGTTAGCCTTACAGGTGTTGACCTGTTGAGAGCTTGGTATACCTTGTTGAGATGATCCTAAGGACCTATGAAATAAAATTCTATGCATACACAAATGTACTGTCTACGGAACATAATAACAAAGACAATGGAAACACAAATGAGTGGGAATGTCTCTATAGCCAAATCAATGAGTACACTAGATATTATGCAAACATATCAGGTTTAACACTATGGTGTCCATTACATTGTTGGTCGGACCAGATGTCCGATGGACATCCTAGCGGAAATGGGATCGCCGGCAAGGATTCAACAGTCCTGCTTCCAATATTACAATGCAATCGCCTTCACAAAGATCGAAAGTGTCTTTTTTCTATTGCGGCTTGTGCTACAGCACAATCCGCAATATGAAAAATACACTTTTTAGACATCCAAGCCCTGTGTGTCAGGTACCATGCGGTGCCTGCAACACAATGCATGTTTGGGGTGCCCCCAGGCCTTATAACAAAGGTCGCAGGGTGACGGGCCCAACTAGGGGCTCCCAAAGTCACTTCCTGACAGCCTTTCCATGTTGGAATGGCCGACATGGAAAGGCTGTCGGAATCGGACATCATAATCTCGACAGCGGTGCCTGAGCAGGCACTGTTGCCATGTGGGTCGACGCCTCGATGAGATCTCTGATCCTGTTGGAGTTTATGGTGTTTCCCCCAGGCCTCAATGGTCTGAACAACCACTGAGTAATGCGGAGGTCGAACTGTTGAGTCTGATTGTCAAATGGACCGCCGCAAACAGCCTGTTGGTGGCGATCCGCATAACATCGTAATAAGGCCCTAAATTACTAAATATTGCACATATTACAGCAAGATGGAACAGTTCTTTGTTTACAACCACACCATGCTGTAAGGTGTATATGGCCAGGGCTATGCCTGGGTTTAGGGTTCAAATCAAATGAATTGATCTCCCATAGGTGCAATGATTCAGCCAACTTGCAAGCAGTCCAATTCACAGAAATTATTTCTTTATATGTACAAACACCAATCTGTGATTCTACAGAATCACAATTTGAATTTGCGATTTGGTGTTTCCAGGGGGCATGTTTCAGCATTGCTTCCCAACTTAATGACACATACTAATAGTCTCTAATAATTTCGTTTTTTTCTTATAGAGAATTTCATTTTACGGTGTTGCCCTGCTGAGCATTCAATATACCTCGTTAGGATGATCTGAAGGACCTCTGAATTAAAACCATATTCGTACACAAATTTGCAATGTAAGGAACATAATGACACAGACAATGGGCACATAAATTAGGGGGAACATCTTTATAGCCAAATCCATGACTACCCTGGATATTATGCAAACATATCAGGTTTAACACTAAATTATTAAATATTGTACATATTACAGTCAGATGGAAGGGCTCTGTATTCCAAAACACACCATGCTGTAGGATGTATCTGGCCAGGGCTACGCCTGGGTCAGGGGTTCAAATGAAAGGAATGAACCTCTAATAAGTGCAGTAATTTAGCCGACTCGCAAGCAGTCCAATTTGCAGAAATGATTTATTTTTATGTACAAACACCAAACTGAGGGGTCCATTAGGATGGCGGGCGGAGTCCGCCCGCAGTCCCGACGCAAAAAGGGACCGCCCGCCATAAGGGCGGGGGTCCCATTTGGGCCATTGGGATGCCCCCGCCACAGTGGCGGCGCATCCCGTATTTTTAACATTGCGGTGGTTGATGCTGAAAGCACCGCCCGCAGCAATGCTAAAAATGCACACCAAGCAGTTCAATGTACAAAAGTGCCTGCCACTTTGTATATTGAAATGCAGGGGGGTACAATAGGTACCCCCCCCATGTGCACCCCGCACCTCCCGGAGTGCTTGGGGGCCCGCAACGGGCCCCCGCAAGTGATTTCCGCATGCCTTTCCGTGGCGAAAGGCATGTGACCGCCCCATCATAATATGGTTGGCAGTGTCTAACAGATACCGCCACCATATTAAACTCTTTTCCACCCGGTCAACTCGTTGACCGGGCAGAACTGTGCTAGCCCAATTGCAATTCAAAGAAAATCCTAATTTGGAAATCACTTTTCCCAATCTCATTACATCTTGCACTGTGTGGACAGACACTCTAGGGTAAAAGGCAATGATTTTTCAGACACATGGGTTACATATCTGACAATTAAAAGCCATCAATTATTTTTGCTGCATCTTGGCAACACAAACATAGCATATGGAATTCATGCACGCTGTAGTGGGGGAGAGATGTCACTGGTGGCATGTCAGCAAAAGCTCCCTATTTCATTCTGGCAAATGCAGTTCACATTATTTTTAGTAACCAACTATTAGAAACGTTTTCACCCTCTGTTGGAGCAGTTAGTGCTATAATGCTATGAATTCCTGGACACATGTATCTGAGAGTTTGACCTTTTTCAGTAGGAAGAGGCATGTCTCTCTAGGATTGCTTGAAATGGTTTTATTTCATCAGACAACAGCACTCACTCTAAACTGCACTCCAGGGTTTGTCAATCTTATCACTCTGCTGAGGCAGCACCTCTGCGAGGGACATGTTTATGGTGTACCTTCCAAATACCAGGGATGTATTAACTGAATTCTTGCCAGAAAACATTAATTTTTTTTTAAGTAAGAGCATATTTACCACTGCCTACTCTTAAAAAAATGAAACTGAAATTTCCACTTTTAACAAAAACTGGCTCCATTTAAAGAAAGTTAGCTTTATTTAAAAGCAAGTTCACCATCCCTTTAATGGCTATCATTCCTAATGTGTCTCTTCTCTACTGCTAATAATCCTAAAAAATAGATTGCAGGTGTTCCTTGGCTTTGATTTCCGAAGTGAAGAACTGAGTCTGTTCTTTATACGTAATTTTCAGTGTGGCCGGATTAAGTAGAAATAATTGAGCCCCTTTACTCTGAAACAGACTGATAAGCTGTCTGAGTTGCCATTGCTTCTCTCCTGTCTGATGGCAAAAATCCGGCCTTACAAAAAATTCTTATCCTTTCCCCTTTCTTTTTTTATCGGGCCGCGCCAGCTCATACACTGCTTGTGGGGCCAGGAAGTTACTAACCGATATCAAGATTGCTCTAGGTCTAGTAGTTTCCTGCCCAGGTCTTATTCGCTGTGTGAATGGGAATCTATGGGCTCTATGTATTTTTTGATTCTAGTCTCACTGTGATAGTTCGGGGAAGGCTTCTGAGAACATATCTATCACAAATGTTCTTATGTCTTGGCCTTCCATTTCTACTGATTAAAATATTTAAATTAATTGAGGTGGCAACTACTGGATTATTTAGCTGAGCCTTGCGTTGTTCATCATTGGGGTCATCACTACAACCTTCCTCCTGTATAGATTTTGGAGTGAAGCTCATCCCCTTGCATATCTCTCCTGTTGACCCCTCAATGTCACCCAAATTATGTCGTTTTTTCCTTCTATTCGGTAAGAACAGAGCAAATATACTGCACTTACCATCGCCATTATTCACATCCATCCTCTTTTCTCGTTCTTTCTTAGCCGTCCCTGTGGTGCCATTCTTTGTATTTCATTGCGACCCTTGACTCTGTTCCAGGCAGGTCGCTCCCCACGCTGTACCGCTCCACCTGTCTGTGCCTGTGTTCACGCTCCTGCTTCTGCCTTGAGTTCGTGCCTCCTGTGCCTGCTCTCTTGTTTTCCCTAAATTGGCCGTTCTACTTGTCCACTGCTTTTTCATACTCTGTCTGCCTTTTTCTGCCTTTTTTTGCTCTGTAGCGCTTTGTTTACATTTTTCTGCCTTCTACCACGTCCCCTTCCCGCTGCTGCGTCCCCTGTGGCCATGCCCCCTCGTTTGCCCATTCACCCTCCACCCGCCTCCCAGCTGCTCCTCCCTCCCACCTCCCCTTCTTAATGGCGGGCGCTGTGCAGTGAGGAGAGCTACCTTTGACCCTGTTCCAAGCAGGTCTCTCCCCATGCAGCACAGCTCCACCTGTCTGTGCCCGTGTTCACGCTCCCGATGCTGCTGCGAGTTCGTGCCTCCAGTGCCTGCTTTTTTGTTTTCCCGAAATTGCCAGTTCTACTTGTCTGCTTGTCTGCTGGTTTTTTATACTCTATCTGCCTTTTTTGCCATTCTTTGTCCTGTGGTCCGCCCCCCTCGCTCACCCATTTGCCCTGCACCCGCCTCCGAGCTGTTCCTCCCGCCCATCTCCCCTTCTTAATGGTGGCTATCTTTTCCGCCAGCAACCACGTCACCTTCAGCCACACCATCGAACTCCACTGGACCGACCACCACTGCATCCACTTCTCCTTCCAGAAACACACCACACACAACCACCCGCAATGAATCCCCCACGCAGCTGGAACAAGGTCACTGACGACCAGCTAATGACCTCCCTCACACGAGACCCACCACCCGACCCCACTGATACCGACACAGCCGCCCGCAACCTCAGACAATGGATCAACGACTGCACCAACACCCTCGCCCTGATCAAGAAACCCTCAAACAGACGCACTAACATAACGGCCATCTCGTTCACCACCGACCTCCAGGCATCCAAGCAGACTTGCCGAAGACTCGAGAAGTGGCGCCATGAACAGACACCGGACAACCACGCAGCCCTCAAGAACACCAGCCACAGGCACCACCAACTCATTAAAACCGCCAAAACGACCTCCTTCAAGGAACGCATCAACAACAACATGCACAACAGCAAAGAGCTCTTCAACATCATGAAGGAACTCGCCCATCCCACCTCCAGCTCTAACGACATCTAGCCGTCACAAGACCTCTGCGACTTTTTAGCGACCTTCTTTCACTGCAAGATCGAAGACATCCACAACAGCCTCAACACCCAGAACACCCCGACAGCTGCCGACACCTCAGACTCACCGCCCCCCAGCCACACAGCCTCCTGCTCTCCTGAAACCACGTCAACAATGAGGACACCATCAAAATCATGAACACCATCCACTCCGGCTCACCATCCGACCCCTGCCCTCACCACATCTTCAACAAAGCGAGATCCATCATCGCACCCCAACTCTGGAAGATCTTCAACAGCTCCTTCGAGAACGCCACCTTTCTAGAGAGCTGGAAACATGCCGAGATCAACGCCCTACTCGAAAAACCCAAGGCAGATCCAAAGGACCTAAAGAACTTCTGGCCTATCTCCCTGCTCCCGTTCCCGGTGAAAGTCATAGAGAAGAATATCAACAGGCAACTGACCCGCTTCCTCGAAGAGAACACCACCCTGGACTTGTCCCAATCTGGATTCCGCAGCAACCACAGCACTGAAACTGCCCTCACCGCTGCCACCGACGACATCAGGACCATGCTGGACAATGGCAAAATCGCGGCCCTCTTCCTCCTAGACCTCTCGGCCGCCTTCAACACCGTCTGCCACCACACCCTATGCACACGCCTTTACAACACAGAAATCCACAATAAAACCCTGGACTGGGTCACCTCCTTCCACACCGTCAGGACCCAGAGAGTCCGCCTCCCTTTATTTCCGACCTGCAGCATACCTGAAGGTTCATCCCTCAGCCCTACGCTTTTTAACGTCTACATGACACTGCTCGCCAGCATCATCCGATGGGTTAGGATTTTTCTCAGTTTAGGAGTAGTAACGTTAGGACTCCTAACTTTAGGAATCTTAAACTGAGAAAAATACTGACTTTAAGACTTTCGGTATTCAAAGAAGGCATTTAGGAGTCCTAAAGTTAGGAGTCCTAACTTTACTACTCCTAAACTGAGAAAAATCCTAACTTTAAGACTTTCGGTATTCACAGAAGGCATTTAGGAGTCCTAAAGTTAGGACTCCTAACTTCTGTGAATATGAAAGGAGTAAGTGCCTTCTGTGAAGACCAAAATGAGTAAGTGCCTTCTGTGAATACCAAAATGGTAGTAAGTTTAGGATTTTGTCTTAAGTTAGTTCTGTGAATCGGGCCCTTAGAGATAATGACATTTTTTGTTCTGGTCATTCATTTTCTGATAGTCTGCTAGTGCCTATTGGCATGGATGTATCATATATAACTTTTTTAATTGGCATATTCAGCAGCATAATTATTTTGGGCTTTGTTGGGTTGCGATAAAAATAGGATCATCAATCAAGCCAAATGTTTGGCTTCCACAAGGATTCATGTTACGACACCACTCTTTTTGATTTACAGGAACAGTGAATGAAATTATGCCCATATGTCGTGTTTAAAACTAGCAATAGTATTTTAAGATGGTTACATTTTCGCAGTGTGGCATACTGCATCTAATAGACACGTTTTCTATGACACTAATACGGCTTCTCTTCTCTGAGCCCCCACAAAAATAGGGTGATGCATGCAAGTGCCACCCCTTAATGCCAGCGTAAGGGCATGCGAAGTAGAGCAGGTCAGTTTATTTGTCTCTTTACTGTGCGAGTCTCACCAATAGGCGTCCCTGCTTTACACACAGTGCCCTGAAGCCGCTAGAAATAAAATCAGCTGCTCTAAAGGTCAGTACAGGAGGCAATAGGGATATTGATGCACTTGGCGCCTCCTTGATCCAGGTAACAGTTAGGAATCTCAAGAAGTTGATGCGAGTCATTTCCGGGTGGCTCTTTGGAATAGAAGTCATTCAGGGGCGGCCTTAGGCATGTGCAAGCTGTGCACCTGCACAGGGGCACCAAATCCCATGGGCCACCACGCCAATATATATCCATATTTGCATGGCGGCCCCTGGCAGGGATTTGGCGACCTCCGGCTCTGTTCCACTTCCAAACACCCTGACCCCCCTCTTCACTGGCCTCCGCGCTCCGCCCCACCCGGACCCCCTCTTCCGGGGCCCCCTACCTACGCTCCCTGCCCAGGACCGCCATGAACCTAGAGCTGCCCCTGAGTCGTTTGAGGTCCAGATGTGTGGAGAAGGCACTCTGAGTTTGTGAAAGACCACAGGTATCATTGCCTCAGGCCCTCCAACTCCCTACAACTGCAGGTTAATCTGCATAGCTGAGTGAGATGTGCAGTTGCAAGAGATTTATTTAAATAGAAAGTGTCCCAGGCCAAATTGAATTTCCAATACACGGTGCACATATATTTGCATTATAAACGGATTTTTTAAAAATAATCTGCCCCTTTGTGTATTCAGTCTTCACCTTCACCCTTGCAGCCTTGCGAGTCTCTTTCAAACTATTTAATCGACGGAGGAGGTGGGGAGGGAAGTTTAGGTTATTTTCTGTAAGCCCAAATGTGTTTTTGAGCCGTCCAGGCCAGGGCATTCTTTACCTGTGGATTGGTGCTAACACCCTCCAACCCCCCCTTCCAGGGCACTCCAGCTACTGATATTCTGGGGGAGGGGCCAGGTGTCTGATATTTTCTGAGCCGTCTCTCGATGTTATCTTGCCCGGGGGCAGTGCCGGGTATTGAACCCCTGTTTAACAAAGCAGCCGCCAGTCCCCGAGGCCTGGGTGCTTTAGAATTCACTTTTATGGGCAGGCAGCCGAGGGCCGTCTGAGGCATAATTGTGACTTCAAAGATGCCAGGCTTGGATCCCTGCCAACTTCCCGCCGCCTCCTGCCCCCAAAGTGTTAAATGATATTCCTCGGATTCATGAGACTAGTTTTTCCACTTTTTTAAGCTAATCTGCCTATTTTTGAAGGCAGACCCCTACTGATTTTGAGGCCAGAGTGAAGGGGGTACCAAGTAATCTTATTTCAGACTTAACCCCCGTCCTATTTAACCACATTGTGTGCTCCTGGTCAAATTGTTTAATATCATATCTGCCAACGGGAGGTGTCATTCGAAACGTGTTATCTGAGTGTTTACGCTTTAGATAAACTGCACCGGTCCTTTACTGTGCACGCAGCACAGCATTGGCTCACCAAAACAGGTCTTGAAACTGGACAAGCATGGAGGCCGGCCTCCCGGGGTCTGGATCAAGATTGTGGAGCTCTGTGCGCCAAAATCTTAGCCTGGAAGCAACCCACATTGGTGTCAGGACAGGTGCTGAAAAATAACTGGTTCAACGCTGGTCACTTGACTCCGATGACCTGGGCAGGTGAGGCCCTTGTTACCTGGTTGACATATCCAGGTGGTTGGGCATATTGTGTGTGTGTGAGGAGGTGCAGAATATACCCCCTTACTTAAACTATAAGGTCACTGTCCCCTGAGTGCTAGCTGTGCTATGTCAAATCTGAGAGATAGCTTAGTTATTCAAGAAGCAGTCAGCTGAGATTTTTTCTATTATGCCTATTCGATAATACTTTCTCTTTCATACAATCAATGAGACACTGCTAAGAAGTTCAAAATCATAAGAACTCATAAAGGAGCTTTTTACTTGTCTTTATTCAAGTGTCACTATGTCTTTCTGGCTATTCTATCTTTAATTTTTATCTAGGATTAGATCATTCATTTTCTTTATTGGAAAGACTTTTAGTATGTATTTTTTTTTTTAAATGTACGTGACTTTTGGTATTTTTGTTTTACGCATGCAACTATTCAGCTGTGGGCTATGTTTATTTAAGTTATGTATACACCATCCAAAAACACTGAACATAATAAAATAACATTTGCACTGATAGAGCCCGCGAGGTCACCCGGCCAATAATTTCGCCGCTTCCGGCTTCGGGCCCATATATTTCAATTCACCATATACATTGAGCAGGTGACTTCACGGGCTGCTACCAATTTGTGTGAGTTCCCTACTATTATTCTTCAGCGTACCCGACTTACCATCCACCGACACGGGTACCTATGACCACAATGGATCAGGGAGCTAGCTGTAAAGGAAAGGCAGCAAAATACAAACCCAACAATAACATTCAATTTATCTGTATAATGACCACGGACAACTGGAAGTTTTAAAATGTTTATCTAAAGTTCGTTTTCGGAAATCATGAGATTCACAAGAATAAGACAATCGATAATCAAGATAATGAACAGTACATAACTATAGAGAAATAAAGTCAGGGTAATCATTGAAATGCTAATATGAGATGCAACGGGAATATGCTATGCATTTAGGGCAAAAGTTCTTTAGACAGTTTAAGTAAGGAGGTTCTAGACCATATCTGAAAGTGACAAACCGCAATGCAAAATATAATTTCTAACAGGTAGGGTAACATGGGAACACGTTTAAGAAATAAATGCAAATGATTTTACGTTTCAATAGTTGCGGAAAGCATGGAAAATTAACATTAGCAAAGGTGTGTCTTTATTGAAGCAAGAGACAGAAAATAGAAAGGTGCAAGGTTTAAAGAATTTCAGAGCAATATTTACCTAGACTGGTGTGGAAACCAAACCCTGGCCACGGGTCAGTTAAGAACAGGAAACCCTCAAGGAAGGATACCCCTCAATGGACAGCAGGTGCAGAATGGACACCCAGGATAGGACAGGAAACCCTCAGATTAGGAATCAGGACAGGACCTCAGGACAGGACCTCATGACAGGACCGCACCCGCAGTTTGGAAGCAACGCCTGCGCTCCACCCTCTCTGCAGCTATCGATCAAGACCCCGATTGGGTCAGCGAATTCCCAGCAAAGTGCTCCGCCGGCACTTTAAGGCTCAGTAAAAACCTTAGTCTATGGTCAATTTCGGACAGAGTGCTCCGCAGCTCTCTGTATCTTTAGTCACCTATTGAGTGCGTTGGGTCAGTGACAGGTCAGCTAAACCAGACAAGTCGGACAATTTCCCAAGGTGAACCCAGGGTAGTTATACTGTTTTGGGACGGTGTACCACCCCCCAATGTTGCAAAGTGTCAGAATCCCTTAATTTGGATTGGTCCTAAGGTAGGATTTGGGTAACACACCAATCAGAACAGACTATTTGGAGGCCTTATTTACATCTCTGGGTACCGCCTAGCAAGATTGGGGTTCCCATGAGAAAATCGCGCAGAATACAGGGAAAGAATACATTTTAGCAACATAATAGAACAATGTCATGATGCTGCTGGGCGAAGGTACAGCTTCCCAGGGTGGCTCTGGTATCAACCTTCTTTGGCCTCAGTTCAATGCCATCATGGCTCCTGGCGAGTCTGCGCACAAGTACCCTCCAAGATGGATTCCCCAGCCCAGCACCCCTCCGAGTTGAGGATACATGAAAAGTAAGCGAAAACAAATTAAAACATAGAAATAACGATATGAAAACACAACATTGGTTTTGTACTTTCAACTTATCACTACAAAAATATACTATGCGGTCTAAATGTTAGCTACATATACACAGGCACAAGAGCAACTGCACGAGCAGTACCACGTTATGACCAAAGCTATGTATTACGCATGCGCAACTTTTCCCTCCCAGCCTGCAAACACGTCAGGACACGTGAGTGTGACTGACGCATGCGCAGAAGCTATTTAAAAGCAGCGGCCATTTTAAAGACTCAAATTAATCGTATTAGAAATACACATGTGCAAGCTTCATTTACCTCGTTTCGAACATGAAATAAAGTTAGTAAGACGTACAATTTATTACTTGATTACACATAAGCGAGGTTCATGACAAAAGCAAGTCGCGATGCGAAGCTTTGCTTCATCAGCACCAAAAAGGTATCTGTCCTTAGAGGAGTTGTGAAACAGAAACATAATCTCTCACTGTTGCCAAAATAAAAGATGCATACCTTTTATTTCACACATTTGCAGAACTGGCTTTGGATTGGTTGTTTTTCCCGAATTGAATTTGCGATGAAGCAATAGCCAAGTAAAGTAAAAAAGACTTTTATTCCTGCATGTGTTGCCCAGGTGTGTTTGCTTGGGTGTCCATTGCTTGTGTCAATATGTTTGCCAGTGGTGTCTGTGTGTGGCAGTCTGTTGCCATGGGTGCATGTGCTATAAGTAAGAGCTATTGGCTTTGTCAATATTTGTTTGTGGTTCGTCTCCACCCAAAATTTACAACCAGTGGATCCCATAGTCAGGCAGTATTTGATGGTCTTCATGACTACATATTTGCATGCAGTAAATATTATTATGCCCCACTTGTGCCTCTAGGCGCTCTGCGGCTCCTCTGGGGCTGACATTGGCATTTCTCCACGTAAAAGAATTGCATTTCCAAAACTACTGTTGCATTTCTGCAATTCGCTGTGCTCAGGCAAACCTTTTATATTCACAAAAGTTTTAGGCAGATATTTTACACTTCTAGAGTTCTGTGCGCTTCTCATCAGAGGGGGCAGGTGTATGGGTGGAACTCTTCAGCATATCCCAAACCTACAGACATGAACTGCATTGACGATTACAGCTTTCGAGTTCCAGTCTAGGTTTTGCTTGTCTCCAGGCGCGAGGCAAGGCGCGAGGAGACGCGAGTGAAGCGGCGGCAGCGGCAGTGGATGCTGGGGAAAGAATGCCAACCCACTGCTGCGCATAAGCTTGTCAAGCCCCCAAGCCCCCCAGGCCCCAAGCCCCCCAAACCCCCCACTTGATTCTACAATTCTACAATTGGAGGTTAGGAGCCATTGCCGGCATTCGAGGAGACTCGAGACTCGAGGAAAACACGAGTAGAAACGGCTGAAAAGCGCCTGCAGTTTGGAACCACTGAAGTGACTCAAGCTTCCCCTCCTCCACTTGGTTCCTCTATCGGTCGGGACTAAAGGTGAGCGACTGGACGCAGGGGGTTGGCTTTTGAGGTTAGAAAAAAATCAGTAAAGGCTAATTAGCCGCCCCAGAAGACCCAAATTACAAGCAAACAAACAGACAAACAAACAGTTTGAATAGAAAAATACGAAATTATCGAGAAAAAAAAACCTATTTACTGCCTGATTGTCAAAAGCTTTAGAAGAATCATTGAGACATTGAGACATTGAGAACACAGTGTTCCTACATTTTCAAAATTCCATGTTTTTTTCCCTTCCTCCGAGCAGCTGCTAGTACCACTACCATTCCCCAATGGCTGCTGCTCATGGTTGCCCATCACTGTCTGCCTACCGCCATTGCGTCCCGCTAAGCTGTGTAGTTGAGGCTGTTTGAGGCCCTTTCAGAGGTCATACTGCTAAGCTGGTTGGATTTGGCGGTTCAGGGACGGGTGTATGGGCAGCGAGCAGACAGGCTGGGGAGGCAGATGGTCTGCAGTGGGTGTACGGGACTGTGAGACAAGGGGGGACGTCGAGCCTGTGTAAAACTCATTTTGCTCTCCACTCAGACAGGCAGACGAGGCAGATTGAAGTACCCATTGCAACATTTTCTGTTGAATGTCTGCTGGAAACACCATAAGTATTATTGCGATCTAACCCCAAGAAGTAGGATTCCGTTGGATTGTATAAGGCATTGTATAAGGCATTACTGACGGGCTGGTTTGTACACAGTTTGTCTACCAGGGAGTTTGATTGCTGCTAATTTATACTATATCCATATCACTGAACTATAAAAATAACAATGCGTTCTGGGAGGGAGAGGCTGTCTGCTCCCCCGGCACGTAGATCACGCAAATCTAAAGCTCCGAGTAATATAAAGAAATCCAAAGCACAACCCAAGAAGCTGAGTCAAACACTCATATCACCAATTGCAAGAATGTTTGAAAAATATTCTAAAATTCCTAAAAAATTTGACTTTCTAAAGGACCCAACAGGAATTTTATTGTCAATGCAAAGTGATACAACAATAGGAAACCTACAGGCACCCATTACACCTATTAATGTTATACTTTTTGATAATCAGAAAATCAAAACTCAACAATTTGGAATAAAGGAAATAAACAAGGTGGTCATAGAATCTAATAACCCGGCCAATCTTGCAAATCAAGCACCAATGAAAGCCTCTGACCAGGACCTAATATATATAATGAATTTACAGGAATCTGACACTACAGGGATCACCAAGGAGGAAATAAAAACTGGGATATCTTATGTTGATTCCCATGTGGATCCAGGTATAGTACCCATGCCATCTAGGCTGCCCATAAAAGTTAATGTCGAAATAAGGAAAAATACAGCACAAATTGGGGTACCAACAACTAATAATCAAAATACATTAAACACGTCGGATAGTTCCCCACTGAAAAGTCAACTAAGGAAAGTGCAAATTGATTTACCCAAACTAGAAATAGCCAGGCTATCATCGAACAAGGAAAGTAGAGGCTCAAAAATATTATATAATGAACAAGGTACTCAAATAAAAGATTCACTGAATTTCAAATCCACTGAAGTACTGAAACAATCGGACAAACCAAACTTGGGCATGGAATCAATACAACCTCTGGGAGTCAAAATAAGACGCAACTCTGAGCCTGTACAATTAGTATACTGTGAACACTATAATAATAGCAACTCAAAAAATGTCACTAGTATCGATCAGAAATCACGGCGGAGTGAAAACATCAAAACCAATGATAATCAGGACTTGGCCTCTGTTTGGGATATTTTCTCCCAAACTTCAACACTTGGTATGGAAGCAATGTCACTTCAGTCTAATAAAATGGATATCCAAATTGACATTTTAGGGACAATGGCTAAAGCAGTTGCAGGAATAGATCTCAAACTAGCTGACCTTAACTCTTTGATAACTAGAGCACAAGCAGATAAATCAACATCTTATGTAGAATGTCCTTATGCGCCAATAATTGATAAACTAACAACTATTCCGGAGGTTATTGGTACCATACTAGAAGATGTTAAAACAACTCTCAATAGGAGTCAAAATTGGATAGCAGATGATAATAAAGGTATGAGTTTTACAACTGAAGTTAAACAAAATAAAAAAGTCTACAAGCCATGCCAAACTGAGTTGCAAACTGCAAAACAATCGACAGAGTAATACCTAAAACTCTAGAGAATGCTAAAAATACAGAAAATGAGAAGTTAATTACACAAGAAGCGGAGATCTACAAAGGATATATTGATGTTGAGGACAAAATTGACATGGACCAGAATCCGTTTATTATGACAAAAAGGAACAAGAAAAAGTTACGCAAAGCACGAAATAAAGCAAAGGTAGTGGACCAAGTAGGTCAAGGCTCTCTAGAGGAAACATTGCAAAACAAACCCCTTAAGGGAATTAAAGGACAACAACCTATAAGGGAAATAACAAGGAAAATATGTAATAACTCGTTAACAAAACCAAATGCAAAAAAATTTAAGTATTATGATATATTTGCACAGCATAGAAATGCACGAACACGGATAAGGATCTGAAAAATAAGACCTCTGCTGATAATAAATCTAAAAATGTCACAGCTTACCATGTATGTGATATAAGTGATCTTTCTGCTGATAAAGTCGCAAAAACCCAGGCTCGCACACAACTCAATCGTTGCATTGTAATCGGTCCAATAAAACAGGATATAGGTAATACAGTGCAAGAAGAAAACAATCCAGGCCCAATATATGCTGAACTCACAGAACAACAAACAGTGACACAAACTCAAAATGAAGAAGCAAACAGGAATCAACTTTCATCAACTAAACTGGTAAGACAAATATTGAAACAAACCCCAAATAAAACAACCATAAATATAAAACAACTCCCATTGATTGTACCAACAAAACCCTTGGAAGTAATTGCCCTAACAGAAGATATGGCCGATATAATAAAAGAAGATCAAATAGTAATAGTTACAAGTGGAAATATCAAACGACTTATAAATATAGTCAAAAAGGAATTGAATACAAACAACGAAGGGGATACAAAAAATCAGAGGAAGGAGCAATTAATTTTTAAGCCAGTATATGAGTCCAGAGGACAAAAAGATACGCTAAATAGAGCCAATCTATTGTGACTTTTTTCATCAGTTCCATCGCTGGCAAAACTGACAACTAAAGAAATTGATTGTGTTGGCTTCCTACAAAATCCAGACGGTCAATTACGGATAACAGTGATAACACTCGCATCCCCTGCCGTAGCTGAACAAATTATGAAGGAAGAAGACACTTTTCGTAACTGGGGAATAATGGTTAGTAGAATTATGCCAAAAGAATACCCCACACCACTTTTGAAAACAGTAAATCTGTTAGGTCCTGAAAAAGGTAAAAAGGGGCAACCAACCTACTCTGTGCTAAGAAATCCGAACCAACAATTAGATAAAGGAGTTTCAGATCAAGCAAAAGATATTAGGGAAGAAATTGAAAATGGGATAAATGATTCATGGATTAAAAGTGCGCTACATGGAAACAATACACAATGACGAGCAAAACAGGAAATACCAGTTGAAAATACAAATAAGTTCAATAAGGAAGTAGCAATTTGCTCCTGGAATGTAAATGATATAGGCAACAAATTAGATAATATAACTGAATCACTCAAGAACTATCAAATAATTCTATTACAAGAGACCTGGGCAATAGCCCCGTTCATAATCCATGGCTATAAAGGATACTATGTACCTGCTACCAAGCAAAGCACTTATGGACGCCCCTCAGGCGGCCTAGCAATTTTTATCTCAATTGATTTAAATGCGGAACATGCGGAAGTAGACACAAACAGTACTAAGATACAGTCTGTACTAGTAAAATATAGTATGTACGAACAAAAAAGATCATTAGAATTGGTTAATATATACATCCCACCGACGACTATCTCTAGGAAGACTATGTGTGCTTCACTTTCTACATACTTGCTTGAGCAAAGGATGGAGGACCCGTTTATGGATTTTATCATTACAGGAGATTTTAATCTCAATCTTTTAATACCATTCACAAGGGCCGAAGTAACACAGTCACAAGATCACCAATGGGCAATTCCGGCCCAAGTATCAGAGCCCCCAACTAAACAAGGTCAACAACTAATAGGTATACATTTTATAAAGGATATGGAAGCCTTGGGGCTACAAACACTGAATGGTAGATTTCCAACAGACTCACCTCCAGCATGGTCCTACTATACTCATAGCACTAAATCCCGTATTGACTATACTATGGTATCATTGAATATTTTTGGCAACTGTACATCATACCATCTAAAGAAGGTCCTGGAGAGTGATCACAGTCAGCAAATCATCACCACATCATTTACAAATAAAAATCATCAAATCTATCTAACAACTGAAGGTCAAATTGGAACCATTAATTATAGGAAATTATATTGGGAAACGGAGTCACAAAACAAACCACTGACTAGCGATATGGCACTAAAACGGGTCAGGGAATGCATCGAAGTGGCACCATTTGCATCAGCAATTAAGCAATGGGCCAGTTTCACTTCCCGATTACCTACTTACAAAGGTAATCCTAATAACCCAAGAGATAGCTATGTGACTCGAGCACTAAAAAAGGTAACCCATATTAATCCCCCATATGCAGTACAGAAAATGAAACAAACTAGAAATAGATTAAGGAAAGAGCTGACTAATTTCCCAAATAAAGAAGAAATTAAAATCGCCCTAAAAGAGGTAAATTAAAATTTAAAGAAGATAATTTGGAATGAAAAAACTGAAGCTAATAACATTCTTTGGACTCGGATTTTTTATGCTAGTAACGAAGGAAACTCAAGGGAATTCTGGAAGATGATTAATAGCCTAACTAGGCCGGATAAAGCGGTAGTCTCATCAGTATTGACTGAAACAGAATGGGTGAATTTTCTGAGTTACCACCTAAATCCACATTCAACAAAACATGGAACCAAAGAGCATAGCTCATGGAAGGAAATTGCAATGACAAAGCAAGAACTAGTCCTGGAAATAACACAAGAACAGATTGTTAAACTAATAAAGAAATAGAAAGATGGAGCACCAGGACCGAACGGATACCCTTTGCTCTATACAAAGAGGATCCCGATGCATGGGCAGAACTTCTTGTAAAGGTCTTTAAAGAAGTAGTTAGTAAAGGGGAGATACCGGAAAGCTGGAGAGGATCTTTAATATCCCCGATATTTAAAAAAGGAAATTGGGCGCTTCCGGAAAATTATCGTTTAATAACCCTTCAGGACACTGATGCAAAACTATTTGCAGCCCATCTGCTATCAATCTTATCCGACTGTGTAAAGAAGAACAGCATTCTTCCGCCAAACCAAACCGGCTTCATTAAAGGACTAGGTACAACTTCCAATATCCTGGCACTATCTGTTTTAATTGAAAAAGCAATTATAAACAATGAATCATTATTCTTATGTTTTGTTGATTTTAAATCAGCTTTTGACTGTGTCAATAGAGATCTTTTATGGGGAAAGTTACATGCACAAGGGATTCCCCCACTTTTAATATATCTGATCAGTCTTCTGCATACAAAAACTTCGGCTAGAGTACGCATTGGGACCGGCTGTTCATTAACTGAGGAAATACCAACGCTAGGGGGAGTGAAGCAAGGCTGTGTATTGGCACCTTTATTATTTAATCTGTTTTTAGCTGATCTAACTGAGGCCTTGAACAACATAAATGCACACCCATCCAAGCTTGCAGATAAACACATATCAAATCTGCTATACGCAGATGATGTCATCCTTTTAAGTAGAACAAAGGTAGGTTTGCAAAGGTTATTGACATGCATACAGGAGTACGCGATAGAAAACAAAATGGTAATAAATGAATCAAAATCCAAAGTTATGGTTATCTCAAAAAACTCAAGAAGGAAGTACAACTCAAAATGGTTCTTAGGAAAGGAAAACTTGGAGCAAGTTAAAACCTACAGATACCTGGGAGTGGTTTTTGATGATATTGGTAACTTTAAACCTCAGAAATTGGATATTGCAAGGAAAGCGAACTCCCTAACAGGTGCATTTGGGATAATAAAAAAGTCTACCAGTAATTTAACTTATCAACCTCTACTCAAACTCATATCTGCAAAACTGTTACCTTCCTTAACCTACGCTAGTGAGGCGTTAAACGGAAATGATGCAATAACAATTAACAAAGAAATCTCAAAAACTTTTCGATCTCTTTTTTGTTTACCTTAAAATGCTTCACAATCCCAAATTAGACTAGAATTCGGCTTGAATAACCAACTATATGCTCGAATGGGTCACATAATTAAAGTATGGAACAGAGTAAAAAATGATAAGGAGAATTTAATTTTGCAGCTTTTATGGAAAGAAATTGAGGGCAATAACAAATCATCTGCTTGGAAATATCTTGATAAGGCTTTGGATTAATTTGGGCTTAAGGGGATATGGACTACTACTATTTCCCAGGAATCTTTAAAAAAAATTGTGAATAAAACAACTGATCTCCTTTCGCTGATAAGTGACAAAGAGTCCTTTGTTAAAAGGAAGCATGCTTGGTCCATAATAAATGGTTACAAAAAAAAGAGCCCCCAACAATATTTGACTACAGCTTGGTCTTGGAAAAATAAAAATATATTCATGAAATCACGATTCAGAATATTACCCGGAGATTCCCATGCACTACCAAGGAAAAAACTCGAAAATAACATATCATGTCGCTTGTGTAACACAGGAGAAGAAAACATTATACACCTACTGTGCCTCTGTCCAGAACTAAAAAATGAAAGACTAACATTGTTAAAATGGCTATTCAACGAAAGAGTGATAAGGACTTGCAGACAAGCACTGCTTCAGTGTCTTTGCCCAGATGAAGTATTCATTAATTCTGCTTTTTCAAAATTTTAATATTTGCATGGAAAAAACTTGAATTTTTATAATATCATTTGTCATACTGATTATATTTTTCTCTCCCGAACTTTTAAACATATGAATTTATTTATTTAAAACAGTTTTATAATCCATGTGTACTATCTTAAAAGTTTATTGTTTTTTTTAATAGAAGAAAATCAATTTTTTACTGTATTATCGTAACTGAAATGTTTATACTGTGCATTCACTCTTTGTAAAGATTTTAAATAATCAATCAATAAACTAAACCAGTACAGACATGAACTGATGTGGCAAAGCAGGTTAATGGGCATAGAGTGATGGACCATTTGCTTCAGTCTCCTCCTGGACTGATTAATTGGCTGGCTCTATTCATCAAAAGCAAGCCAAGTGACCAGTCTCTGAGGCCGTGGTGTATCCAGGAAGCGTTGCACCTGTGTGATCCTCTGCCACAGATTTGTATTGAGTCCTTTTCAATTAATATCTAACATACTGCATGTGAACTTCTTAGTGGATTTATTTATCATCTTCGTTCCAGAACGTTCTGGGTTTTTGCACTCAGGATAATTGTTCCACGTTTGGTTGTGTGAATAGAGCCAAAGGGATAGCACTGACTTTAATCCAACCTTTATTGTTTACACCCCATTAGGGGTAACAAGCACTATATGAATGCAAACCTTTTTCCCCTCTTCTATCCCTCTGCTTTCCTTCTGAAACCAAATAACTGACTAACCTGTCCACTACTCAAATTACTTTCATATTTCACTATACTAATTTAACACTTATCCATCTTGGGTTCCGGAGTAGCGTGCTACTCGTCAAAAAAGCGTGTAGACGCCTTGTCAGGGATAGTAAGAGTTATATAAATGCAATTACATTACAATATATGCACAAATATTTAGTTCCAAAGTAGGACAGAGTCCAAATGCAAAAGGGGAGGGCTGGTGGCTCCAAAGAATGTCTTATTTTATGGGGATAGAGGTTTCATCCTACTGAATATTTCTGTGCTGTGAGCAATTCGCAGGTAGTATGTGATAACAAATACATTTCTTGTATCGGTTTTGTTGCATCTGCATTTCAGACCTTCACTGGTTAGTGCCTGCAACTCGGTGGAACTTTTTAAAAAAAATGTAAATCACAAAACAATATATCTGAGATAAGCAAGTAAAGCGAGACCAATTCTCGGTTGGCGAATACACGGCTGCACATTTTTGAAAAGGCAGGTTTTTCATCTCACACACCACAGAAGGCTGCACCTAAAACCGCACTGCCTTAAAACACTAGAGTTCTGTGTTTGATTAGGGTATTAACTTTTTTAACTGTGATATATACCATTCTTTAAAAAACATAAGAGCCGGCCTTTAACTAAGTAAAATTACTTCTCATGGACATTTACATTTAAAAAAATGGCTTTTAACTTTTAGTCCACCTATCTGGCACTACCCCAACCCTGATGCACATCCCCCCTCCTATGCCCCCCCCTGCCTGTACCCTTCCATTCTGCCTGTCCTCCTCGTGTCTCTCCAGTACTGGTAGTCACAGGCAGTGCGCAGAGGCAGTCCTAGCCTGGAGGGTGCAAGGTGAGGGCACTCTTCTGGACTTGCTCTTGTGAATGAGGGTGCTGGCACCAGTGTTGTCAGTCTGGTTGCCAAGTCCTCAGGGGGCTGGGCTTGAGGGCCGCTGAGCTGCTCTGCCTCCAGAGGACTGGCTTTATTGTGGGGCGCTATGGGCACTATAGCCTAAAAACTCGCTAAAGAATGTGTACTTTACAACTCACAAAAAGACTCCAATATGAGCTTATGTTTAAAGTGACCCCACCACAGATCTCTCCAACCCTGCCAGCTCAGGAACCCAATCATACACAAATTTCAGATGGACAGACCGGTGCAGTAACCAGCTAAGCATACTAAATCACATGATGTGCCATACCGTCTTTTTTTCATTATTAACACTATCTGGGTAGTTGCACCTCCATTAGTACCAGTTTAACACCCAAAGCTAGCAGCAAGCAACAGAAATAGGATGTGTCAACCATCACACTGGGTCTGTAACTGCGTGGCAACAGCTGTTTCTTTTTTGGTAACTTTTGATCCATTTCAGGTGGAAACAATTTATTTGAATAATATCTGCAGATTATGCGGCAGATCAATTTGCGGCAAATGTGTCAAATCTATAATTATGTGGAAAAATGCCTCTGCCTCGCAGTCTCACAATTCCAGTGGTCCAGCCTCTGCCTAAATATTTACAGAGGCAAACACAGGGTAAAATATGTTGAATGTTACTTTGCATTGCATATTAGGATGAGTGATAACCTCAGCTATATTTACAGAGGCAAACACAGGGTAAAATATGTTGAATGTTACTTTGCATTGCATATTAGGATGAGTGATAACCTCAGCTATATTTGCAGAAGCAAACACAGGGTAAAATATGTTGAATGTTACTTTGCATTGCATATTAGGATGAATGATAACCTCAGCTATATTTACAGAGGCAAACACAGGGTAAAATATGTTGAATGTTATTTTGCATTGCATATTAGGATGAGTGATAACCTCAGCTAGAATGCAACGGAGATGTCTAGTACTTGAGACATGGGTAATGTGTGCAATGCGATTTAAGGCTCAATTATTATTTTACTTTGGCATTTTGTGTGGATTTTTTGGGTGATCAATGTAGGAGACCATGCACCAGACCACAAACTGGGTTAAGCTCCTCACTGCTACACAGACGCTTGAGACTAAGTGATATTAAGGTTTTTGGCTAACTTTATTGAACTAGGGATGTTGATGGATATTCTATCTCTTTCCATTGCAGATACGTGCCCTGCCACACACCAGAGTTTGTACAGTCCTCTACCAGGTCCCAAGAATCTACCAACTAAGTAACTTTCAAAAATGGGCAAGTGGGCAAAGTACAAGAAAGTGTACAGAAAGGAATGGGAGTCTGACCCAGAACTAAACAAGCATTTGCAATGCAATAGGTCTCGCATTAGGAACGTTTGAGCTATTGGTATTGTAAATGACACATTTTTTATTTATGTGTTGGTTTTGAAAATAGCAAAATTAATAGCTTTGTCATTTACAATGCCAATAGTTTAAATTTTGCAAATGTGAAACCTATAGCATTTGTAATGCAATATGTGTTGTATTTACGTGACTTAGATGTATTGATATTACAAATAACAATGGTTTTTAAATTTTTAATAATTAATACTTAAATAAAAGTTATTGTAATTTATAATGGCAATAGCTTAAACTTTTGTAAATAATTTTTGTGAAGATTTTGTTAATTGTATTTTATTGTGACGAAAATCCAAGCACAGAAGTGAAATAACAGCTTTTTGTGACATTTGTAATAAAGCTTGAAACATTGAGAGAACATATTTGAATCAGTTGTTGATTGGTTGCACAGATTGATGCTGTGGTGGTGCTGAGTGATGTTGTGGCGGCGACGAGTGATGCTGTGGCGTTCAGTCATGCTGTGGTAGCGCCTAGTAATGTTGTATTTCCCCTGAGTGATGCTGTGGTGGTGCTGAGTGATGCTGTGGTGAAGTGATAGATAGAGTGAGTGCGATAGATAGACAGAGAGAGGGCTATAGATGGATAGAGTGAGGGCGATAATAGATAGGGTGAGGGCGATAGATAGAGTGAGGGCGATAGATAGATAGAGTGAGTGAGGGCAATAGATAGATAGAGTGAGTATGGGCGATAGAGAGGGAGGGCGATAGATAGAGGGAGGGCGATAGATAGAGGGAGGGCAATAGATAGAGGGAGGGCAATAGATAGAGGGAGGGCGATAGATAGATCGCGGGAGGGCGATAGATAGATCGAGGGAGGGCGATAGATAGATCGAGTGAGGGCAATAGATAGATCTAGGGAGGACGATAGATAGATCTAGGGAGGGCGATAGATAGATTGAGGGAGGGCAATAGATAGATCGAGGGAGGGCGATAGATAGATCTAGGGAGGGCGATAGATAGATCGAGGGAGGGCGATAGATAGATCGAGGGAGGGCGATAGATAGAGGGAGGGTGATAGATAGAGGGAGGGTGATAGATAGAGGGAGGGCGATAGATAGAGGGAGGGCCTATAGATCGATAGATAGAGTGAGTGAGGGCAAAAGATAGATAGATAGAGTGAGAGCGATCGATAGATAGATAGATAGATAGATAGATAGATAGATAGATAGATAGATAGATAGATAGATAGATAGATAGATAGATAGATAGATAGATAGATAGATAGATAGATAGATAGAGTGATGGCGATAGATAGACAGAGAGTAAGGGCGATAGATAGACAGATCGAGTGTATTTATGTTGCATTGAGCAGTGTAAGTATGAGGTGTGTAATTATATGGCACTGAGTGGTATTATGTGGAGTGTATTTACGTTGCATTGAGAAGCATGGAATTATATGGGGTGTAATTATGTGGCACTGAGTGGTATTGTGTGGAGTGTATGTTGTATTCAGTAGAGTGTAATTGTGTGACGTGTAATTATGTGGCACTGAGTGGTATTGTTTGGAGTGTATGTTGCATTGAGTGCAGTGTAATTATGTAGCATATAATTAAGTGGCACTGAGTGGTATTGTGTGGAGTGTGTGTTGCATTCAGTAGAGTGTAATTATGTGGTGTTTAATTATGTGGCACTGAGCGGTATTTGGAGTGTATGTTGCATTGAGTGCAGTGTAATTATGTTGCATTTAAACTATGTGGCACTGAGTGGTATTTGGAGTGTATGTTGCATTGAGAGCTGTGTAATCATGTGACGTGTAATTATGTGGCAGTGAGTGGTATTTGGAGTGTATGTTGCATTGAGTGCAGTGTAATTATGTTGCGTGTAATTATGTAGCACTGAGTGGTATTTGGAGTGTATGTTGCGTTGAGTGCAGTGTAATTATGTAGCATATCATTATGTGGCACTGAGTGGTATTGTGTGGAGTGTATGTTGTATTCAGTAGAGTGTAATTGTGTGGCGTGTAATTATGTGGCACTGTGTGGTATTGTTTGGAGTGTATGTTGCATTGAGTGCAGTGTAATTATGTAGCATTTAATTATGTGGCACTGAGTGGTATTGTGTGGAGTGTGTTACATTCAGTAGAGTAATTATGTGGCGTGTAATTATGTCGCACTGAGTGGCCTTTGGAGTGTATGTTGCATTGAGTGCAGTGTAATTATGTAGCATATAATTAAGTGGCACTGAGTGGTATTGTGTGGAGTGTATGTTGTATTCAGTAGAGTGTAATTGTGTGGCGTGTAATTTTGTGGCACTGTGTGGAGTGTATGTGCATTGAGTGCAGTGTAATTATGTAGCATATAATTATGTGGCACTGAGTGGTATTGTGTGGAGTGTGTGTTGCATTCAGTACAGTAAAGTGTAATTATGTGGCGTGTAATTATGTGGCACTGAGTGGTATTTGGAGTGTATCTTGCATTGAGTGCTGTTTATTTATGTGGCGTGTAACTATGTGGCACTGAGAGGTATTTGAAGTGTATGTTGCATTGAGTGCAGTGTAATTATGTGGCGTGTAACTATGTGGCACTGAGTGGTATTTGGAGTGTATGTTGCATTGAGTGCAGTGTAATTATGTGGCATATAATTATGTGACACTGAGTGGTATTGTGTGGAGTGTGTGTTGCATTCAGTAGAGTGTAATTATGTGGCGTGTAATTATGTGGCACTGAGTGGTATTTGGAATGTATGTTGCATTGAGTGCTGTTTAATTATGTTGCGTGTAATTATGTGGCACTGAGTGGTATTTGGCGTGTATTTTGCATTGAGCGCAGTGTAATTATGTAGCTTATAATTATGTGGCACGGAGTGGTATTATGTTGAGTGTGTGTTGCATTCAATAGAGTAATTATGTGGCGTGTAATTATGTGGCACTGAGTAGTCTTTGGAGTGTATGTTGCATTGAGTGCAGTGTAATTATGTAGCATATACTTATGTGGCACTGAGTGGTATTGTGTAGAGTGTGTTGCATTCAGTAGAGTGTAATTATGTGGTGTGTAATTATGTGGCACTGAGTGGTATTTGGAGAGTATGTTGCATTGAGTGCAGTGTAATTATGTAGCATATAATTATGTGGCACTGAGTGGTATTGTGTTTTGCTATGCTATGCTTTGTTATGCTATGTTTTGTTATGCTATGCAACGTTTTGTTGTGTTTTATTATGCTATGTTTTGTTTTGCTATGCTATGTTTTGTTATGCTATGTTTTGTTATGCTATGCTATGTTATGCTATGTTTTGTTATGCTATGCTAAGCTTTGTTTTGTTATGCTATGCTGTGTTTTGTTATGCTCTGCTATGTTTTGTTATGCTATGCAATGTTTTGTTGTGTTTTGCTATGTTTTGTTATGCTATGTGTTGTTGTGTTTTGTTATGCTATGTTTTGTTATGTTATGTTATGTTATGCTATGGATTGTTTTGCTATCCTATGCTTTTTTTTGTAATGCTATGCTATGTTTAGTTTTGCTATCCTATGCTTTGTTTTGTTATGCTACGCTATGTTTTGTTATGCTATGTTTTGTTGTGTTTTGCTATGCTATGCTTTGTTATGCTATGCTATGTTTTGTTATGCTATGCAATGTTTTGTTGTGTTTTATTATGCTATGCTTTGTTTTGCTATGCTATGTTTTGTTATGCTATGTTTTGTTATGCTATGCTATGATATGTTTTGTTATGCTTTGCTAAGCTTTGTTTTGTTATGCTATGCTATGTTGTGTTTTGTTTTGCTAGGTTATGTTGTGTTTTGTTATGCTAAGTTATGTTATGTTTTGATATGCTTTGTTATGCTATGTTTTGTTATGTATGCTGTGTTTTGTTATACTATGCTTTGTGTTTTGCTATGTTTTGTTATGCAATGCTTTGTTTTGTTATGCTATGTTTTATCCTATGATATGGTTTGTTGTGTATTGTTATGCTATGTTTTGTTTTGCTATGCTTTGTTATGTTTTGTTATGCTATGTTTTGTTGTGTTTTGTTATGCTATGCTATGCTTTGTTGTGTTTTGCTATGCTATTTCTTGTTTTGTTATGCTAGGTTTGGTTTTGTTATCCTATGCTTTGTTTTGTTATGCTTTGTTTTGTTATGCTATGCTATGCTTGGTTTTGTTATGCTATGCTGGTGAGGGTGTGTGAGGGTGAGTGAGGGTGTGTGAGGGTAAAGGGGTGTGAGGGTGAGGGAGTTTGAGGGTGAGAGGGTCGTGAGGGTGAGTGAGGGTGGATGAGGGTGTGAGGGTGAGGGGTGTGAGGGTGAGGGGTGTGAGGGTGAGGGGGTGTGAGGGTGAGGGTGTGTGAGGGTGAGGGTGTGTGAGGGTGAGGGTGTGTGAGGGGAGTGAAGGTGTGTGAGGGAGGGTGAGGGTGAGTGGGGGGGGTGAGGGTGAGTGAGGATGAGAGGGTGTGAGGGTGAGTGAGGGTGAGGGGGTGAGAGGGTCGTGAGGGTGAGTGAGGGTGGGTGAGGGTGGGAGGGTGAGGGGGTGTGAGGTTGGGGAGTGTGAGGTTGAGGGGTGTGAGGGTGAGGGGTGTGAGGGTGAGGGGGTGTGAGGGTGAGGGTGTGAGGGGGACTGAGGGTGAGGGTGTGAGGGTAAGGGTGTGTGAGGGTGGTGAGGGGGTGTGAGGGTGAGGGGGTGTGAGGGTGAGGGTGGGTGAGGGTGAGAGGGTTGTGAGGGGTTGAGGGTGTGAGGGTGAGTGAGGGTGTGTGATGGTGAGGAGGTGTGAGGGTGAGGGTGGGTGAGGGGGTGTGAGGGTGAGGGGTGTGAGGGGTGTGAGGGGTGTGAGGGTGAGGGGTGTGAGGGGGTGTGAGGGTGAGGGGGGTGAGGGTGTGAGGGTGAGTGAGGGTGTGTGAGGATGAGGGGGTGAGGGGGTGAGGGTGAGTGAGGGTGAGGGGGTGTGAGGGTGAGGGGGTGTGAGGGTGGGTGAGGGTGTGAGGGTGGGTGAGGGTATGTGAGGGTGTGTGATGGTGAGGAGGGGTGACCAGAGACAGACAGAGGTCACTGGAGACAGTCAGAGAGCAGCTTAGACAGGGGAGAGAGAGCGGAGAGAGGGAAGAGAGAGCGGAGAGTGAGAGGGAAGAGAGAGTGGAGAGTGAGAGGGGAGAGAGAGTGGAGAGTGAGAGGGGAGAGAGAGTGGATAGTGAGAGGGAAGAGAAAGCGGAGAGTGAGAGGGGAGAGTGAGAGGGGAGAGTGAGAGGGGAGAGAGAGGGGAGGAGAGAGTGGAGAGTGAGAGGGGAGAGAGAGTGGAGAGTGAGAGGGGAGAGAGAGTGGAGAGTGAGAGGGGAGAGAGAGCGTAGAGAGGGAAGAGAGAGCGGAGAGTGAGAGGGAAGAGAGAGTGGAGAGTGAAAGGGGATTGAGCGGAGAGTGAGAGGGGAGAGAGGTCTGACACTGAGATGAGAGCGGAGAGTAAGGGGGGAGGTCTGACACACACTGAGACGAGAGTGAGAGAGGTCTGACGCTGAGACGAGAGTAAGAGAGGTCTGACACTGAGACGAGAGTGCAGGGACGGTGACAGCAGAGTGCGCTCTGACACAGAGGTGACAGGCGGGTGAGTGTGCCGGAGGTCGAGTCTCCGGCGATGGTCGGGGTCCGAGATGAGACAGAGGCCGGGACTCAGCAGTGCTGCACTCTACCTGTTGCCATCTTCATATGAAAATGCCAATAAAGCGATTTAAACTGTAACATCAAATCCAAAGTATTACAAAGAAAGGCTGAGGATGATCACATTTTTCCCCAAATAAAGGCAGCAAGAATCATTACCAGTCTTATCAGTCTGATTATATAGTTGTGGCAAGAAGACATTGGTCTCATGTAGTTATTATGATGTAAATGTAAATGTACATGTATTTATATAGCGCAAATCACCGACACGGTATCTAAGCGCTTGCTTAGGGAAACCATCCTGGTATTCCCCTGTGAGATACCCCAGCCGGGTATCTACAAGGTGAAAGCCAGGCATCCCGCCGCGAGGGGCCGTAGTGGAGATTAAGCAAGCTATTGCCCAGAGTCACAGAGTGTGACCCCGTGAGTCGAGTAGGCACCGGAACGAGAATTATCGAGTCCGTGGAATTTTGAGCCCGAGACCCGCCGAGGCGGGGAATCGAACCCTGGTCCACGGCCGATCTCAGCTTCCGGGTCTGCCGCCTCTAACCACTGAGCCACACTTCTCCATGATGCCATGATTAATTACAAAAACACTGACTTTCACTAGCGGTTGATGTGGGGGAGAGAGATCAAAGCAAGCCTCGATCTCGGTTTTTTTCTGGGAGGGAGCATGAGCAGTATGGCTGCTTCATATGAAATGGACGATACAGGAACACATGACTACTGCTATTATGACTGAGATGAATCTGTATGGCATCTTCTGTCAATGGCCACATTCCTTAACAGTTTAATAGTCCTGAAGGCAAGCCACTGAATCAAAGAACATAATTAGAAAAAGCATCAAAGCAGCTCTTCTAACAGACGGTCCTAGAAAACTATGTGCTGGTAAAAATCACTTGGGAAATGTATTTCTAGTAAAACCTACATCACTAAGCAGGGGCAGAAGTGTCAAGTGTTCTTCCTAAGTGATTAGGGGGGGAGGAAACACAAGCTGCTTCACTGCACGATGGGAGTGAGCAACGTGTCGAGTTCTTAAGTGGCAGGGTGAAGTTCATTGTTCTAGCAAAAAGTACTGAAACACCACACCACGTTTCCTTCTTTCTTTTACAATCCTGTTCTCAAAGTGGCGTTTTCAGTAACATGTATCCCAGAACGACTCGTCTGGTAGACTGGATTCTGCATAATAAAGGATGAAATGAAACCATGCATATTTAAAAATGTATTCCGTGAGAACACGCATGGCAGGAAACACTACCATTTATGAATTCAGATACAATTCCACTATGCCAAACTAAACCTGCTGGTTTTACAGCTTTCTGAGCAGGATTCGCTGGCCAACATGTATCTAAACAGACAGCTCACAGGTGTGAACAAGCATTTACAATGCAGGGGAGGTGCTGGAGCTGGGGAACAGATGGCTGGGCAGAAATGCAAGTCACGGCCAGGCGGCCGTGAAGTGTGAAGCAGTGGGCGGGGAGGCAGGAGCAAATGGTAAGGAAGAGGCCTTCGCTGCCTGGAGGAGCTGAAGGGGACAATAGACGTGTGAAGTGAATAACCAAGCAGCTGCTGGACACAAAGGGGGGGAGGCTGGACAGGATTAGGCTGAGGGAGAAGGGCAAATTCAGCACCTCGCTACCAAACCCTCCATCCCGCACTTGAAATACTTCACATGTGGCAGCCGAGGAAGGCACATTCCATTGGGGGACAGAGTGTGGCAACCCCAGAGCTGCCCACTCTGCCGAAATTGTAATTGGGGAACCAAGTTCAGGTCTTGGCATTAGCTAAACGCCCTGAGATTCTGTGCAAATCACGTAATCTCATGAGGCTACAAAAATGAATGTGTCCTTCTGTAAGGGAACAACTATAGCTGAATATTGTTTAATAGAATTGATTTGCACTTTCCTGAAACCAGTGCCACATGAGCTGCTTCATTGTAATATGGGATTGGGTGGGGATTAATATTAAAGCAAAATGGAGAGGGCCAGTAGAAAGTAAAAGGAACATGGAGAACGCGAGGGGAGGCAATAGCGACAAATGATTGGCACCAATTAGTTACTGAAGTGTTACTTAGAGCTGAGTAATGGGCGCAGCAGGCTTCATGGTAGCTACAGCCAGAGAGAGCAAAGTCCTAACCCAGCAGGTAGCCAGGAAGGAGGCCCTGTCAGCGCAGCCGCTGCAGCACTTATGGAGCCTGCCAGGGTGAGTCTCCTGCGCTACCAATGCTGTCCTACCACCAGAGAAGTGGGACCCTCAGCATAGACTGTGTCAGGGGCTACCCACTGCCCTGTAAACACACACACACTCCGTAACTGTAAAAAAAACCAACATACAAATTCCTTTTAAAAAGAAGGCTCGCACACGCTCTGCTGAGGAAGGGGAGAAAAGTAGAGGAAGCGCAGCAACCGCGGGTTGGTGGTGGTGGGAGGGGAGGGGGGGTGGAGTCATGACAGAGAAGGGGTGCCAAACTAAAAATCACGAACAGAGCATAAAGCATGCCACTGAATTGTTAGTTAGAGGTTAGTGATGGGCACGGCAGGCTCGATGGTAGCACCCAGCAGATAAGTGGGCGCAGTGTTGATTAAAAAAAATACGGCACAAGCCTGCTGAAGCGGCCAGCATGTTACACGGCATTTCTTCCCCGCAACCTCTTAGGAGGTGCTGTGAAATACAGGCAGCGGGAAGGAGAAATGGAGAATGTGGGTGGAAAACAAGGAGAAAATATTAGCTATGGAGGAAAGCACCATAAGGGAGAATTAGAGGAGGAAGGAAAAGGGGGGAAATGAAAATTTCAAAGTGAGCAGGAAGAGGAAAGATAAGAGAAGAGTGCAGGAAGCAAGAAAACAAGAGAAACCATTGAAGAACACGAAAAGGAACAGGGAGGGGGGTAAAGAGGGCAGAAGTTAAGGAGCCAAAGAGGACGTTTGGGGGGGGGGGAAGGGGAGGGAAGCCTGTGGGAGGCTGATGCCTTTGATGTGAGACCAGGGGGGAGTAGAGATGCGAGTCACGGCCTGCGGCCATGAAGTATGAACCAGTGGGCGGGGAGGCAGGAGCAAATGGTAAGGGGAGCCTTTGAAGAGCAAGGCAGGGGGATAGAAGCACGGTCACGAGCAAGTGCACTTCTACAAATCCGGATCGTAAAAGTCAGCTTTGTGGTTTGGTTGGAATAGGTCTCCCTACGAGACCTAAAAAGTGGATTGCCCCTGTAAAAACAGATGAAGCAGAGGCAAACTGTAAATACTGTCACATACAGCTATGGGCCCACTACCATGATTTAAAGCTGCATGCATCCACAGCAAGACACCGTCCACGCATGAACACACCTAGCCTAACAATGACATATTTTGCACTACCAGCTTGTCACTTATCAAATGACCAGAAAAGGAGAGAGCATAGGATTGCTGTGCAAACTGCATGTAGCATATCAATCACCAGCATTGACAGACTGGGAGAAAGTTTAAGCAAATAAGTTCCTCCTTTCTGTATGCACAGGACAAACTGCACAGCTTTAATGAATAGACTTTTAGGCCCCTATTTCAAAGGGGGAGGGCTGTTAAATGAACAAAGAAATGCTGAGTCGTCTGCAAGAAATCAGCAAATACCTGGCCGAGAGCTAAGAGTCACCGCACCTAATTTTAATCAAACAAAAACAACTGCAATAAGACTAGTAGAGGAAATGCGATCTAGCCAACCGAAAATAGAGAGTGGGATGATAAGTGAACAAAGAAACATAACAGGTGTCGTTTGGTTCAACCCGGACTACGCCTCGCAAGGAAGACATGACACACTGAACCGAGGCAACATCTTACGGCTGCTATCCCATATTCCCTCTTTGGCAGAAGTAAAAAGTTCGGAATTAGTATCCATTGAATTTATAGCCGATGAGGTCACAGGTAGAGAAAAAACAAAAGCAACTTGGACATCCTTGGCAACTTCACAAAAAATATATGCCGAAGCTGAAACCTTTAAAACCTGGGGGATCACAATAAAACCATATATAAAGCCAGGATATCCTGATATTCTTGTCCTGGCAGAAAATGAGGCAGAAAAAGCTATCACGAAAAGTCTCAGAAACTCGGTCCTGAGAGGAGCGGTAGGGCCAGGGGGCAATAACGCCGAGCAACATAACGAGAGCACCCGTCGTATTGCAGATGAACATATACAACTACCTGGACTGCCCGGCCCAAGATGGACAGCCAGAACTTTAAATAATAATGAATGACATATTAGCCTCAAGCAAAAGGAGGGCGCTCATGATTTATTGAGAATATGCTCTTGGAACATTAATGGCTTGCCGCCTAAAATAACTGACCCAGAGTTTTGGACCTATATTAGAAACTACGATGTCGTGGTATTTCAAGAAACATGGCTTGCAGATCCCCCGCACCTTCATGGCTACTTACGCTTCTACTCCGCTGCAAAAAGGACAGCTAAATATGGGCACCCTCAAGGTGAACTAGCAACTTATATATCGGCCACAAGTGCCTTGACGGCTAAAGAAGTCGGTCCAACTTCTACAACCTCGCTGGCTGTTAATATTTACCTGTCACAACTTAAAACAGGTACAGTTGACACCGACTTTACTTTAATTAACGTCTACATCCATCCTAGAAGAAAAAGAAAAGCAGCCAACGAACTTTGCAGCTTTATGGAGACTTGCATAAGGGAAAGACCCACAGCAAATGTCGTTCTTACTGGGGACTTCAACCTTAACCTCATGGGTACCACGCAAGAAGACGAGCCATTAATCCAAAATGCAATCTGGGACATTCCATCACAAGTGACTCCACAATTCTCCAAGCAAACAAAGCTGGGCAATAAGACTCTAAAAGATCTGGAATACTTCAACATCAGGGCCTTAAATAGAAGGACCTCTGGAGACAACCCCTCAGCCGCAACTTTTCATTCAACAAGAACAAGCAGCATCCTAGACTATACCTTTATTTCATTACCACTATTCCAGTTCTTAAAATCATACCAGATAGGCCGCAGCGGAGACAGCGATCACTGCCCCTAAGAAACCAGCTTTAAGGCCGAAAAGCCCAACTTTGAGCTATCTAAAGAAATGAAAGAGTCAATCTACACCATCAACTTCAAAAAAATTAAATATTCAGCAGCAATAGACGAAACTCTAGTGGAAAGAGCAAAACAGCATCTTGGGAGCTGCTCCGGATCCAGCGAAACCACAAAATGGGAACAATTTACAAATATTATGTCTACATATGCAACAATATCTAAGCCACAGTCACAAACAGGCAATGAAAGATCGGGCAAATTCTCTCAAGAACATAAAGGTAAAATTGGAAGTATAAAAATCAGAATCTATCGCACAATGAGAGAGCTTCAACAGAAACCCAAGGACACAGCAAAGCACGACCAACTATGGAAATTAAAATCAACACTGAAAAAATCAAAATGGGAAGCAAACAAATCCGCTGAGGACAATTTATGGGCGAGACTTGATGCTGACATTAAACGGAACGATGGGGCAAGGTTCTGGAAATCAATAAACTCATTTATAAGACCAACGCACCATGGGATCTCATCTAACATCTCAGAGGACACATGGGCAAACTATCTTGGCACCCATTTTAACCAGGCTAAGGGAAATAACCAGGACCAGGAGCTTGCTACTTACAAAAAACTTCCAACGAGCAATGACATAAGCTCCACAGAATGGCACTCTCCGATCGAAATAGGGAATTTGCAGAACTTAAAAAACATCATTCAGCGCCAAATCAAGAAGGGAAGAAGAGAGGGAGCATCGGGGCTGAATGGAATCCCACCAATTCTTTACGAACAAGATGTGGCAGGCTGGGCAGCAGCCCTCGAACCCCTTTTTTTAGAGATAAGACATTTCAACATCATGCCAAGCTCTTGGAAGGGCTCAATTATCTCCCCAATTTACAAGGCAGGAGATAAGGCTTCCCCTCAAAACTATCGATTGGTGGCTTTAATTGACAACGAGGCAAAATATTTTGCAGGCATTCTTCTAGAAGAGCTGATGGCCTGGGCAACAGAGAGATCCTTAATCCCGGCCAACCAGACAGGCTTTGCCAAATCTGTAGGCACAATGACTAATATTTTGAGCATGGGCATGCTCATAGACAAGGCAGAATTTAACAAAATGCCCATTACTTTCTGCTTCATTGACTATAAGGCCGCTTTCAACCACATAAACCGGAATCTCTTATGGTCTAAACTGAACAACTGGGGGATACCGAGACCCCTTTTGGACCTGCTAATTAACCTTCACACAGAGACCTGGGTACAGATAAAGGTGGGGGATGGATCTGTTTTGTCCAGGCGCATTCAGACCAACAAGGGCCTGAAACAAGGCTGCGTCCTGGCCCCCACCCTATTTAACTTGTTCCTAAGCGACCTGGTCCCCATTTTAAATGGTTGTAACTCCCACGCTCCGAAGCTAGGAGGACTGCATCTACCTTGTCTACTATATGCTGATGATATCGTCCTTATACGTTATACCAAGGTAGGACTTCAACACCTCCTGACTGCAACACAATGCTACTCAGACAAAAATGAGCTTACAATAAACCTTGAGAAAACACAGACAATAACCATCAGCAGGAAAAAAAGGAAACCAACATCATGGTACTGGAATAAGACAAGAATTGGAGATACCCCAATATATAAGTACTTAGGAGTGAAGATCGACAACGGTGGGCGGTTCTCCGCCCAGAGAACGAGTATACGAGGGAAAGGGTTATCTTTGGCAATTTCGCTGAAGTCTCTAAATCGCAAACTTTCTGGCCCCCCTCTTCTGCCCTTGATGCAAGTAATTCGCGCTAAACTTCTCCCAACAATTACCTACGGGAGTGAGGCATTTAGAGGAAGGGATGCCAAGATCCTTGATAATACAATAACAGCTGCTTACAGAATCATCTTCAGCCTGCCCAAACAAACCTCACCAACTCAAATCAGGCTAGAATTTGGCATCGAGCAACAGCTCCTAGCAAGGCAGGGAGCCTACATGATAGCCTGGGACAAAGTGAGGAAATCAAAACAGGGAACATTAAATGGGCAGCCCTCTCCAAAAGAACGCATGGCTGGATGACCCTAAACTCGTATACTACTAAGGCACCACAGAGCTACTTTGGCGAGGGATACTCCAAATCCGTCAAAATGCGCTTCTTAAAGCACAGGCTGGGCCTGCTACCCTGCACTCAAAATCTTCCACGCTGGATTAAAATAAAAGCTGATCCCCTTTGTCGCTATGTGGCTTGGGGCAAGAGGACATGCTGCATTTGATATGCTCTTGCGAGAAATTACACGATGAACGGAAATACTTGTTGAAACACCACTTCAATCGGCAAGGAATCCGCACACGAAGGAAGGCAGTTCTGGCTTGCTTTTCTTCCCATGACTCTCGCCTGAGCTGTAGCTGCGTAAAATTTATGATGGCGGTGGAAAAAAAGATGCCTGAAATTAATCTATAACGGTCCCTGTACTATTGATCTAATATCGCTTTGTCGAATGACATTACTGACTCAAAGAGCCTATGATGACATCGGGAAAGTAGAAACATTTTAGAATTACAAAGTTGAACTTTAAAAAAAAAAATCTTCACTGCTTACGAAGTTGCTGCGTGCACATTCGAACCAAGGAAATGTGAATGTTTTATTCATTTTTTTTAGAACTGTACTTTTATTATTCTTGTTCTTAGCCTATTTTTTTTTTGTATTGCAATGGTTTTACATAACTATGCGAAATAAAATTACTTACTTACTTACTTACCTATTTCAAAGGGGAAATCCTTCAAGATATGGGCAGTTCACCTTACTCTTTGACCATTGAGAAATCCACTGACATTTCCGTAAAGAAACTACTGTGCAACTGCGTAAAATACTTCAGTAAGAAAAGTAGCAGAATTGTGAGTAGTTACCTTGGGATGATAGAACTGCAAGAAGCATGTGCACAAGACATTGCAAATGCACTTCTGGAGTTCCTCAATGACAGCAGGCTTCCAATTGAACATTTGGTAGGGGTAGGTACAGATGGGGCAACTGTGATGTGTGGCAAAAAAAAACACTCCACATACACTTTGTTGAGAGAAAAGCAGCCTACTTTGCAGCTTGTACTGCGCTCTCTGCCACTCGCTTGACATTCTTGCTAGGAAAGCAAAGCTGAGTTTGCCCAGCAACGTGAAGTTCATGGTGAGAGAAACCTACAACTGGTTTGCACATTCTCCAAAGCACCAGGCAGTCTACACAGATTTATATCAAACCTTGGATGGAGGAATGTAGTTGAAGCTTATTTCGCCATGTGAAACGCAGTGGCTCATCATGGTGGATTAGGTGGAGCATTTTCTGGAACAGTATGATGTTCTAAAGCTGCACTTTTGCAACGCATCATACGTAGAACATTGCTATGCAGCTAGAATGCTGCAAGAAATGTACAATGGCGAGCCAAATTATCTCTATCTTATTTTCCTCAAACCTATGTTGAGTGAAATTAAGGTACTGAACAAAGCATTTCAGCTTGAATCTGATGAGGCCCACCACATATTTCTGGATTTGCAAACTTTATATAGGTCAACTATGAGAAGAATTCTAAAGCCTAGTGTTTTCAGTACCAAGAGTGAGCAGCACTTGCGTAATTTTGATCTTCATGGTAGTGCCATTTATCTTGCGCAGGAGGATGCTGATCTTGGCCTTGACTTCCACAAAAAGCTCCAAGCAAGCAAACTGCCTGCTGCTGCAAAGGACTGCAACGAAAAACGGTGCACAGACTTTGTTAAAGTTCTGGCAGCAGAATATCAGATGCGCTTGCCATATGTGTGAGCCTCCTAAGACATTTGGAGCTTCTGAAGCCCCAAAATGTGCTTTCAGATTCCAAACCTCTGGTTACTGACTTGCCAAAAGAGTTTTTTGCAGACCCAACACACATCTCAGAAACGCAGTGGGGAAAAGTGACTTCATGTTCTTTCAATACCTCTTCAGGCTTGGAATCATTCTATATTGAAGTATTGATTTATAGAGATGCAGCTGGGAATCATCGGTTTCAGGAGTTGGCCATGGGCGCCATTAAACTTCTGACCCTACCCATATCAAATTCACAAGTGGAACGAGTGTTCTCGCAAATGACCTGGCTTAAAAATGAGAACCATAACCGAAAGGGGCTGAAACTGTTACCGAATATACGAAACATAACATTTGGACTAAAGCGCAATGACCTTAATTCCTCTTCGTTTGTTCAAGCCCTCGCCGGAACAGCTAGCAAAGTGGTACCAGCAGTAACTACAATTAATTGTTTTACTGACTTGCTGAGCATCAGCTTATCCAAATCTTTGTTCGCTAACAGCAGTCCTGACATTAAACACCTCACATATCCAAATTGAGCTACAATGTGTATCACACATTATCAGTGTTTTAAAGTGGCCAAATACCAGCTCCAAATGCATTCCTACACAGAACATGGCTTGCCACAATGGTTCCAAACAACTTATTTCTGTTGCTGCATTGTTCTCTTGCCCTACCCTACCACTGCCAGGCTTTGCAGGATACTGCCGCTCCTGGCAGACCCACCGCTAGACTCTGAAAGATGCTGCTATTCTTGGCAGTGTTATAGCTACAAAGGTTCGAGGCAATTCTTAACAATTCAAAAATTCATATGCATTATAACGCAGAAAAAATTGTCTAAGCAAGAAATCCAGAAAAGGCACATGGCATAGAGAGAAAAGTTATTACATATTTTTACTCACACAGCAAATAGAGAACAGCAATTACAAAACAGTTTAAGAATATTTAAAAGGTGCTCACATAATTACACAGGGGACAGCACTAAAGACCTAATGTACAGTGTGAACAAAAACAATGGAGGAAGACAAACTTTCAAAAGAAACGTCCAGCAAATAACAAATAACAAGAATAGAGGATCGCAATCAATGCTTCCTCATCAGTATGTGCCGCAAGACAGGCGCCGATGGGTGTTTGGACCTATAATGTTAAAAAAGGTCTTCATCAGGACAAGGTAATTATTACGAGAGCATCCAATTCAAATAATCTGTATAATCCGAGACAAGCGTACTCAGATAAAATGTAAAAGGGACCTCATAAAGACAGCATCAGAAGTCCAACAAAAAAAAATTAATCATAATTCGGCATGGCTTAAATTTAGTGCCACGGTGGTGTCCGTTGCAATTTTCAAAACCGACCCAGAGTGCAAAACACAAATGCGGCTGAACTAGTCAAACCAATCTGCAAATTGGCCCCATCAATGTGGTGGAAGCGAGACCTTCCCAGCGTTATAAAGCCAGTATTCACGCTCTTCAACCGCAATGCCGGGACTCTCGCGGTTCCACCGCATCGCCAGAACTTTCGTGCTTCCACTGCTGCACCTGGGAGTGATTTGCAGATGAGTTTGGCTAGCCCATCCTCGTTTAGGTGTTTTGTGCTCTGAATTGCAAACGGGACAGTTTTGAAAATTGTACCAGACCCTACAGTGGCACTAAATTGAAGATGTGCAGATTTATGATTCAGTTCTTTTGTTGGACTTCTGGTGCTGTTTTTATGAGATCCCTTTTGCATCATACCTAGCTGCATTTGTCTCAGAATATACAAATCATTTGAACTGGATGCTCTCTTAATAATGCCTGTGCCCTGATGATGACCTGGAAAACCTTCTAGGTCGAAATGCCATTAACGTCGGTCTTTGGCACATACTTATGAGGAAGCATTGATTGTGATCTTCTGTTCTTGTTATTTGTTGGTGTTTTTTTGTTTTGTTCACACTGTACATTAAGCCTTTAGTGATGTCCCCTGTGTAACTATGTGAGTACCTTTTAAGTGTTCTTAAACTGTTTTGTAATTGGTGTTCTATATTTGGTGTTTTAGTAAAAATGTGTTTTTGTATTAACTTTTGTTTCTATGCTGGGTACCTTTTCAGGATTTCTTGCTTAGATAATTGTTTCTGTGTTTTCATGCATATGAATTTGTAAATTTGTAATAATTTCCCTGGACTGTTGTAGCTATAACATTCTTGGCAGTGACAGGACATTTTTGCCCACCTCAACCTACCAGAACCTGAAGGATGCTGCTAATCTTGGCAGTGCCACTGCCAGACTCTGAAGGATGCTGCTACATTCTGCACTGCCTGAAGAATTTTCCATATCTCAACCTGCCACTGCCAGACCCTGAAGGATGCCGCTATTCTTGGTAGTGCCACTGCCAGACTATGGTATGCTGCTAGTCTTCACTGTGCCACTGCCAGACTATGGGATGCTGCTAAGCAATTTCCACACCCCAACCTCCCACTGCCAGACCCTGAAGGCTGCTGCTACATTATGCACTGCCTAAAGCATTTTTCACACCTCAACCTGCCACTGCCAGACCATAAAGGATGTTGCTATTCTTGTCAGTGCAACTGCCAGACTCTGGGATGCTGTTAATCATGGCAGGGCCTGGCCCAGACAATGTCTGTGTACCTTAACCAGTCAGAACAATTTTGCCCACCTCAACCTGCCACTGCCAGACCCTGAAGAATGCTGCTATCTTGGCGGTGCAACTGCCAGACTTTGAGATGCTGCTAGTCTTCACCATGCCACTGCCAGACTATGGGCTGCTGCTAATCTTGGCAGTGCCTGGCCCATAAGAAGACGTTTGTTTACCTTAACCAGTCAGAACAATTTTGTCCACCTCAAACTACCAGTGCCAGACCCTGAAGGATGCTGCTACATTCTGCACTGCCAGAATCATTTTCCACACCTCAACCTGCCACTGCCAGACCATGAAGGCTGCTGCTACATTCTGCACTGCATGAAGCATTTTCCACACTTCAACATACCACTGCCAGACCCTGAAGGATGCTGTTATTCTTGGCAGTGCAACTGCCAGACTCTGCGATGCTGCTAATCTTGGCAGTGCCTGGCCCAGAAGACGTTTCTGTACCTTATATAGTCAGAACAATTTTGCCCACCTCAACCTACCACTGCCAGACCCTGAAGGATGCTGCTACATTCTGCACTGCCAGAAGCATTTTCCACATCTCAACTTGCCACTGCCAGACCCTGAAGGATGCTGCTATTCCTGACAGTGCCACTGCCAGACTCTGGAATACTGCTTGTCTTCCCCGTACCACTGCCAGACTATGGTCTGCTGCTAATCTTGGCAGTGCCTGGCCCAGAAGAAGACATTTGTGTACCCTAACCAGTCAGAACAATTTTGCCCATCTCAACCTGCCAGTGCCAACCCCTGCAGCATGCTGCTACATACTGCACTGCCTGAAGCATTTTCTACACCTCAACCTGCCACTGCCAGACTCTGGGAAGCTGCTATTCTTGGCAGTGCCTGGCCCAGAAGAAGACGTTTGTGTACCTTAACCAGTCGGAACAATTTTGCCCACCTCAACCTGCTACTGCCAAATCCTGAAGGATGTTGCTACATTCTGCACTGCCTGAAGCATTTTCCACACCTCAACTTGCCACTGCCAAGCCCTGAAGGATACTGCTATTCTTGGCAGTGCAACTGCCAGACTCTGGTATGCTGCTAATCTTGGTAGTGCCTCGCCCAGTAGAAGACATTTGTATACCTTAATTAGTCAGAACAATTTTACCCACCTCAACCTACCACTGCATGACAGTTTGGATGGACCACCATGCCATTATTTATGAAGGGAACTCAATGTCCCATAATATCACCATTTGAGCCGATGGAACAATTCTCGCTTTCATACGCACACCTGGAAGAACATAGATCACAATCTATTCAGTCTGCATCTGATGCAATGGAGAAGTGTGGAGAAGCGTGGCTCAGTGGTTAGAGGCGGCAGACCCGGAAGCTGAGATCGGCCGTGGACCAGGGTTCGATTCCCCGCCTCGGCGGGTCTCGGGCTCAAAAAATCTACGGACTTGACAATTCTCGCTCCGGTGCCTACTCGACTCACGGGGTCACACTCTGCGACTCTGGGCAATAGCTTGCTTAATCTCCACTACGGCCCCTCGCGGCGGGATGCCTGGCTTTCACCTTGTGGATACCCTGCCGGGGTATCTCACAGGGGAATACCAGGACGGGTTCCCTATGCAAGCGCTTAGATACCGGGTCGGTGATTTGCGCTATATAAATACATGTACATGCAATCTCAACCTAACCTGCCTGAAGAGTCTGATCCCGCCTCTCATCTTTATAACAACTGGCTGAACACTGCTGCAGTTAAGTAAGATACTTGTAAAAACCCTCCAATAACAAGAAAATCTCATCAGCTCCATGGTTCTGTGAAGCACTTAGACTCGAAGAACAAATTTGCAGAAGACAGGAAAGGGGCTGGCGGGCACAACAACAATGAGAGGGAGCTTTACCCGTACAAGACAATGCTAACCAAATATATAACCCTCATTACCAAGGGAAAAAGTAAGTACTACACTCAGCAAATAGACAGAGCCAAAAACTCCACCAAAGAGCTCTTTCAAGTGATAATGAAACTTACTTCTCACCCCAGCAACCCAGTGAGTAAGCACTCTCAAGCATCTGATGACACATTAGCATCTAATTTCCAGGACTGAGTGGAACAAATTGATTCCAACTTCAAAGACTCTTCGCCCGCTACTGCTCTTGCAGCTGGTCCCCAGCCCAACTCCAGCCTACCTCCTTTCTTTAAATTCACTCCAGTGACTAGAGATCAGATTGCTATTATAATTAACCTTAATAAGTCTGGCTCCCCCAGGACCCATGTTCTCCATTGGTCCTCAAACTGGTCCCTGAAATCATAGTCATTAGTTTCTCATCCATCTTTAATTGCTTGTTTAACACCAGAATTTTCCCAGTCATTTGGAAAAAGGCCTCTGTATTACCTTTCTTTAAGAAACACAACATTGATCCAACAGATTCTAATAGCTACCAGCCAATCTCACATCTCACACTTTCAGCCAAGATAGGGGAGAAGTTGATAAATAAACAGCTGGCCAAATATCTTCAAGATAATCATCTTCTTGACAAGACTTAGGGCCTTTTTACGATGTTGCTCAGAGTTGCTTCTGACCGACACCACAAATACAATGCACATGGTCCAGTCGCATATTCCCATTTCTCACTGAGAGCTTGTGCAACAACCATAAACTAGCCATAACACAAGCTCACATAGAGATTTAAGAGATTGTGTTCCTCCCTGCACTGCACGGCCTGCACCTCAAGGTGCCTGCCACACAGTGCAAGGATCAACTGAGTGACACTACAGGTGCTTCCTCGGCCCCCAACTGGAGTCTACAAGGAGAAGGAGGCCTGCTAGGAGCCCCCAAACTTGCTTTCTGACAGGCTTTCCATGTTGGAAAGCACGATATGGAAAGCCTTTTGGAGACTGAGCATTTGAATCCCAACCAGGGAAGCACTGTCCATTGGGATTACGGGCCAGTCTCTGACTGGCCGACATGCTCCTTGAGCCTGTAGAAATCCAGCCGGAATGACCAGCTGGTTTCAATTCAATTTGATTGTAATTAGGCAGTTGAAAGTGAAACTGATGAGTGTTTAGAAAGCCTCCGACCTCAGGTCAGAGGCTTTCCCACACTAATCGTATCAGCCCCTAAGTGTGTGTCTCAAATCAGACTAGCCACTCATTTCCTTTTACTCCTATTCCTTTTTGTGTTGTTGGATGTTTTGTGGAGAGGTTGGTATAGGGGCATAACCTCTTCCCCCTCTTTTATATGTGATTTATAGTACAGAAACTACTTTGATCAAAGCCAAGGAGGAAATCAAAGCAGTTCTAGATAGTGGGGGAGTGGCAGCACTCATCCTTCTTGATATATTTGCAGCATTCACCACTGTCAACCACCAGCTTCTGATTATTTGCCTGAATTCCTTAGGAATTAACCACATGCGCACTAGCGGTTTTCCCACTGCGCGCTGCGATTTGAAAAAACCCGCGTTACATGACGAGCTCAGCTCGTCATCAGCGTAGGGCACGTTACGCTCATGACGAGCTGAGCTCGTCATGTGCGCCGAAGGGGTTAAAGAGAAAGCCCAAACATTACTCACATTCTTCCTCTCGGAAAGACAACAATCAGTGTCCTTGGGCCTAAATTAATCCTCTCCCTTCACACTCCATATGGGGTACCGCAGGGCTCTTCTATGAGCCCAACACTGTTTAATATATATGTCAGAGAACTGGCAAATCTAATCAGAACCTTTGGCCTCTTTCTGACTTCTTATGCTGAAGACACACTAATCCTCTGGTCAGCCTTCAAAAATAGCAATAAAATGGCTTCCCAATTCCAAGATTGCATGCTGGCTGTCCGCTCCTGGATGAGTATGCACTGTTTAAAACTGAACTCAGGTAAGACAGAGGTAGTCCTTTTTGGAAGCATCTCCCTAATAAGGTCTCCAGACTGGTGGTCGGATGAGCTGGGCCCCCTACCCATCCCGGTGACCAAAGCAAAAAACCCAGGAGTGATTTTGATGAAAAACGTAACTTTGGGAAGCAGTTTAACACTATCACCTTTGGGAAGCAGTTTAACACAATCACCTCCTCTAATTTTTATTTACTGAAATCCTTTAAAAAAATCTTGCACTCTTTGCCTGCCCATTCAAAAAAGACTGTCATCATCACTTTAATTCTATCTAAGCTAGATTACTGCAATAGCCTCTACCTGAACATGCAGTAAAAACTTCTCAGTAAGCGTCAGACCATATAGAATTCTGCTGCCAGACCTATCCTATGCAAAACAACAGTTGATGGACAGAATGCAGAACAATGTCATACATTCACCCCAGTACAGAGATCTGGGCCTAAATCCTTCGTTTTTTTGCACTCAACACCACCCCAGTTCATACATGGCCATATGCAAATCAGCTTTGACCCTGTGCCTCATGGGAACAGTCCAGCCCGAACTGCCAAGCCATGTCTTTCCTGGACTGGAATCAAGCATCCTAGGACCGGTTTCTAGCTATCAGCCGTCTTCAGCCAGGATAGTTTGACTCCAGTGGTGTGAACAGCATGGGACTCACGTCTGAGCATACCCATTCCACTCGGGGTGACAAATGCAAAACAACAGTTGATGGACAGAATGCAGAACAATGTCATACATTCACCCCAGTACAGAGATCTGGGCCTAAATCCATCGTTTTTTTGAACTCCACGCCACCCCAGTTCAGACGTGGCCATATGCAAATCAGCCTTGACCCTGTGCCTCATGGGAGCAGTCCAGCCCGAACTGCCAAGCCATGCCTTTCCTAGACCGGACTCAAGCATCCTAGGACCGGTTTCTGGCTATCAGCCGTCTTCAGCCAGGATAGTTTGACTCCAGTGGTGTGGAGAGCATGAGACTCACGTCTGAGCATACACATTCCACTCGGGGTGACAAATGCAAAACAACAGTTGATGGACAGAATGCAGAACAATGTCATACATTCACCCCAGTACAGAGATCTGGGCCTAAATCTATCGTTTTTTTGCACTCCACACCACCCCAGTACAGACGTGGCCATATGCAAATCAGCCTTGACCTTGTGCCTCATGGGAACAGTCCAGCCTGAACTGCCAAGCCATGTCTTTCCTGGACCGGAATCAAGCATCCTAGGGCCGGTTTCTGGCTATCAGCCATCTTCAGCCAGGATAGCTTGACTCCAGTGGTGTGGAGAGCATGGGACTCAAGTCTGAGCATACCCATCCCACTCGGGGTGACAAATGTAAAACAACAGTTGATGGACAGAATGCAGAACAATGTCATACATTCACCCCAGTACAGAGATCTGGGCCTAAAGCCATCGTTTTTTTGCACTCCACACCACCCCAGTTCAGACATGGCCATATGCAAATTAGCCTTGACCATGTGCCTCATGGGAACAGTCCAGCTCGAACTGCCAAGCCATGACTTTCCTGGACCGGAATCATGCTTCTTAGGACCGGTTTCTGGCTATCAGCCGTCTTAAGCCAGGATAGCTTGACTCCAGTGGTGTGGAGAGCATGGGACTCACGTCTGAGCATACCCATCCCACTCGGGGTGACAAACGCAAAACAACAGTTGATGGACAGAATGCAGAACAATGTCGTACATTCACCCCAGTACAGAGATCTGGGCCTAAATCCATCGTTTTTTTGCACACCACACCACCCCAGTTCAGACATGGCCATATGCAAATCAGCCTTGACCCTGTGCCTCATGGGAACAGTCCAGCCCGAACTGCCAAGCCATGTCTGTCCTGGACCGGAATCAAGCATCCTAGGACCGGTTTCTGGCTATCAGCCGTCTTCAGCCAGGATAGCTTGACTCCAGTGGTGTGGAGAGCATGGGACTCACGTCTGAGCATACCCATCCCACTTGGGGTGACAAATGCAAAACAACAGTTGATGGACAGAATGCAGAACAATGTCATACATTCACCCCAGTACAGAGATCTGGGCCTAAATCCATCGTTTTTTTGCACTCCACACCACCCCAGTTCAGACATGGCCATATGCAAATCAACCTTGACCCTGTGCCTCATGGGAACAGTCCAGCCCGAACTGCCAAGCCATGTCTTTCCTGGACCGGAATCAAGCATCCTAGGACCGGTTTCTGGCTAACAGCCATCTTCAGCTTGACTCCAGTGGTGTGGAGTGCATGGGACTCACGCCTGAGCATACCCATCCTATCCTAGGCATCTCTAAGTTCCAATCCTTGGCTAGGGAAATTAAAGATCTTCACTGGCTCCAAGTAAGAATTTGGAGTAAATGCAAGGCCTTATGTATAAACGACAAGGCTTTACATATTAGTAGACCTCAGTTCCTTAGACAGTCGTTGAAATCGTACTCCTTTAACAGACTCCTTCGCTCATCCGGGGTAAAACTCATGATGCTACCCAGAATCCGAAAGGCAAATAGGGTGGGCAGATGTTTTATATCAGGTTCCATCAAACTTTGGAACAGCCTACAGAGCCGCATAAGGACCCTGTCCACTCTAACAGCCTTCAGGAAGGATTTCAAAACCTGGTTATTTATTAACTATTGCTAGGTGGTTTCTTGCTCAGGATAGTCATCGCCAAGACACCTATTGGTATACCTGCACTTAATAAATTGTTATAATATAACATAACATCCAGTCATTTAATGACACATGCAAAAAATCCCTAATAATTTCCTTTTTTTCTCAGAGAGAGTTGCCCTTATGGGTGTTGACCTGCAGAGCGTTAGGTATACCTTGTTGGGAGGATCTCAAACACCTATGAAATAAAACCATATTCGCAAAACAATTTGCCATCTGCAGAACATAATGACAAAGACAATGGGCACATAAATGACTCTATAGCCAAATCCATGAGTACCCTAGATAGTATGTAAACAGATCAGGTTTACCACTTGAGGGTTATTTTGATGGCAGTCGGACTGTATCCGATGGCTCATCGCATGCGGTCCGACCGCCATCTGCTTCAGCGGTTCGACCGACGCATTACAAAGTATGCGGTCGGTGGCAGCAGATGGAGGGATAGTCTGTTGGACCGTCAGAGAGTCATTAATCCTTACAATAGGAGAGGTGCCTTCTCAGACACTGCCGTTGGGATTACAATGTCCCTTTCTGCCTGCACTTTCGTGGCAGGTCGCCTTCAATGAAAAGGCAGGCAGAAAGTGACATTGGGGCCCCTAGCGGGCTCCCCTTCCAACCTGGGCCTCTCCTATGGTTCCCCCTTCAACATCACTGCACTTTGTGGCAGGCACAGGGATGTTTTCTAAGTGTATATTTTCTATTGCGGCTTGTATTGCAGCCCGCAGCCCAAGCTACAATAATATATATACACTTTGCAACCATTGTGAAGGCAGTCGCATTGTAATTAAGGCAGGGAGACCACCAACTCCTTGTCAGGCAGCCCTTCTTCCATTACTGTTTGGACAAGAGTTCGACCGGCATTGTAATGATGCCCGAAATTATTCAGTATTGCACATATTACAGCCATATGGAACGGCTCTGTGTTTAAAACCACACCATGCTGTAGATTGTGTCTGGCCAGGGTGGGAAACCACCACTACAAAGCAGGCATTACAATGAAATACCATTACAAAGACACTATTACAACGCAGGTACCTTCACGAGACATGCCATTATGGCACATGCTATTGCAATGCAGGTACCATCACAATGCATGCCTTTACAATGCATCTATGGTTAACGTAAGTGTTCATGTGAGTTGTTTTGTGTTTATTAGAATGTTTACAATGATTGTTTTGAAGCATTCCTGTAGTACATGGCTGGACACAGGAAAGCAAGAGAAGTAAGATTATTCTCATAAGAAGATCCCATCCATCAGGATACAAGTTAAAGCTTCAACTGCAACACATCTCAAGTAATAACAAGTTCCACATGACATCTATAGAATTCCAATATGACATAAATGCATCAGTACAGCTTATCAGGGATATGAATGACAACAGATGATTCCAATGCTCTGATGTCATTTAAAGAGACACATCACACACCCCCCTCCTTAAAAAAAACCCAGAAAGAAAACATAAACAGCAATTATCAGCAAGATAAGCAGGACGTTTAATCATCCTTGAAGAACAATGAGTGCTTTTTCAATCATTGTTTTCTTCATCTTTTTTTCTCAAAGAAACTAACAGGATTGAAAATTTTATGGTCATCCACAATTCTCTTGCCCACCACCACTCTGTTCAAATTCCAAATGCGATGATCTTGAGTTTCAATAGCATTCTTGAAAACTTTGATGACTATTAGAGGTTTAAGAAACTTAGAATTAGATTTACTACCCAGACCAGGTCGTTTATTCATGACCCCAATGACCAACCTTCACCACTGTTCTTTTAACCACATTTTTTGTATCAAAATAGCTTTTACTTTCAGTGGCTTTCTTTTCTTCCCTTTTTTTTATTTCTTTGTCATCACACACACTTCCTTTTCCCCTGGCCAACTCATATTTATTGACCCAAGTAGGTTCTACAAAAGTGTTAGGTACTCTACCACGAAATAATGTAAAATGTGTTTTACCTGTTGTGCTATGAGGAGACATTCTGTATTCTTCTATCTTTTCTGGAACTTCACTTTTCCAGTCTGAAGATATTGACTTTGCCAAAGGCATAGTTTCCTTAAGTACCCTAATAAATCTCTCAACCATTCCGTTGGATTCTGGGTGATAAAGAGCACAAGTCTTATGAACAATACCTCTGGAGGATAAAAAATCTTCTATTTCTCTAGAAATCAAGAGGACAACATTGTCCGTCAAAATAGACTCAGGCATGCTTTCTTTTGAAAACAATTCTTTCAAGCACCTAATTACATGAGCCGAATCTATCAAGGACAAAAAAAATACTTCAGGCCAACGAGAATGCATGTCAATTACCACCATTAAATACGTTTGTATACCACCATGGTGAACCGGACCAAGTATATCCAATACAATGTCCTGCCAAGGATGAGATGGACGACTTCTTATAATCATCGGTTGCACGCAAGGTCACTTAGATTTATCACTCAACATGCAAGGGACACAATCACAAACAACACGTTCTTCGAGTTTATCCATGCCAGGCCACCAGTATCTTTGCTTTTTGTAATACCTGCATGATTCGCATGCACCAAATCCACTAATTCCTTCCTAAGGCTAATTGGAGGAATTAATCTAGTGCCTCAAAACATTATTCCATTCTCCACCGACAACTATTATACATAATCCAAAATGGTCTCATGAGATCAGAACAAGGCTTCCAATTTGTCCAACCCTTTTGAACAAATGATATTGCTTCAACGAAAGTCAAATAAGTGGCTAACTCTTCCATCCACCTCTTTTCCGAAATTATATTTTGGTCCACCACACATACCCACTCATTAGAGTCATCAAACTCCTCACACAATGAGGACTCTCTATGAGTGAGGCATGATAATACATCAGCAATACCATTATCAATTCCAGGAATACATTTGAGTGAAAAACAATACTCTTGTAAACCAATAATCCACCTGGTGATCCTACCTGAAATCAAATCAAGACCTTTTTTATTGAATATTTCCACGAAAAGGCTTGTGATCAGTGCGAAGATCAAAATCAACACCCCACAAAAATTTCTTCAACTTTTTATTGCCCAGAAAATAGCATGAGATTCTCTCTCAATCACAGATTAATGTGTTTCAGGATCTCTTAAACTTCTAGAAAGAAACATGACCATTTGCACACCACCTGGACCATTCTGTTGTAAAACAGCCCCCAAGCCCTTCTCACTGGCATCTGTAACCAAGATGGGTTTAATAGGGGGGTCAAAGCTTTTAAAAGAAGGAGCATTATTGAGGTTTTATTTAACAGTATTGAATTCATACTCCCAAAATTCTGACCATTCAAAATCAACACCTTTGTCCAATAGGGATTTGTTTTATTTATAATTTATTTAAGCAATTTGTAGAGCGTGCAAATACCCTTGGGTGTCTCGGCGCTGCAGACTGTGTAGAGAAAGGAGCTAGAGATAAGGTGCTTATTGATTAAAGAGCCAGGTCTTAATCAGCTTCCTGAAGGCAAATAATGTTGGGCAAGATTTGGTATGCTGGGGAAGTGTGTTCCATAGTTTGGCAGTGGCAACGGTGAATCTTCTGTTACCCCAGGCTACTTTTTTTGTGCGGGGAATATTCAAGAGGTTGGCCGTTGATGAGCAAAGGGTTCTGTTGGGGGTATATCCACACAAGGCTTTCTTCAGGAAGTAAGGAACCATTTTATGTATGGCCTTGAAGGCAATACAAAGAGCCTTGAACTTGATTTGGTTTGTTATTGGTAGACAATGAGGGTTTCGTACTACAGATAAGATTGGATAATACTTAGGGGTGGCTGATATCAGTCTTGCGGCTGAATTCTGCACCATTTGCAGTCTGTTAGTGACCTTTTTCTGAGCGTTGATGAGAAGGCCCCCACTCGACTCCTATCCTTGACCTGCTCATTCCTCCTGGCTATTCCATCATTAGAAAAGACAGATTAAAGCAAATTGGTGGAGGCCTTGCCCTAATTCATAAAAAAGAACTGAATCTCACACACGTTCATCTACAGGACCCTTCTTCCTTTGAATACCTTTGCGTTGATCTTACTGCTACGGACTCCCCCACCATTCGACTACATACTATCTATCACCCACCCGGTAATGCCATCCCCTTCAGCACTGAGTTGTCTGATCTTATCACTCAATCCTTGCTCACTCACTCCAAGAATCTCTTTCTTGGCGACTTTAACATTCACTGGAATAATAACGATGATCCATCAGTCATCCTCCTTAAAGATATCATGGACATTACTGACCTAACACAACTCTGCCAATCCCCTACTCACTCTAAAGGCGCCACCCTTGATGCCATTATGACTAGCAAGGATCTGGCCTCTCTCTCAAAGATTCTTCCAGTAGACTGGTCTGATCATCACCTTATCCTCTTCACTATGAACTGCTCTATTCCCTCCCCACTCTAACTGACACTTTACCCTTGAAACTTACTCGTAATCTTCACCTTATTCCCCCGGTGAGTTGGAATCCTCTATCAAATCCCGCTTTCTCCTCCCCACCCCTTTGCATAGCACCAATGACCTAACTGAACATTACAATAATTCTATCCTTCAAGTGCTTGACCAAATTGCCCCAATCAAAATGAAACAGCAAAAAAAAAATCCTCCCAAATCCTGGTTTAATTCTGACCTTAATAACGAAAGATGGGCCCTCAGACAGTCGGAACGCTCTTGGAGGAATCATCCCTCCCCTGATAACCTGACACTCCTTAGACACGCCAGAGCCAATTACAAGAAACACATCTTCGCTGCAAATACTTCTTTCTTCCACACACAACTTGACCAGGCTAAAAACCGGCCAAGAGAACTCTTTAGCATTATTAAAAAACAAACCTCCTTTGGCCCCCCTAAAATAACAGCCACTACCGAAAGATGTGAAGAAATTGCCAACTTCTTTTCGAACAAAGTCAACTCTATTGAATTATCCTTCTCTTCTCCACCTCTCCAATCCCAATTTACCATCAGCCAACAACACCCCCCTAACATTCCTACCTCAACATGCCCATCTGCCCCTACGTGTCACGGCCCCTCTATACCCCCACCAACTCTACTCCACCCTGACCCTATCGCAAAAGACACCTTTATCAAAAACAATGCCTCCTGGACGGAATTTCAGCCAGTTTCTGAATCTACTGTCCTCAATATCATCTCTAAACTCAAACCATCTTCTCACACCAATGACCCTCTACTCGCCCAGTTTGTCCAGGAACTTAAACACATCATTGCCCCCATCTAGACTAATATCATCAATTCCTCCCTTGCCACGGGTTGCGTGCCAGCATCCCTTCAACTTGGTCAAATCTCTCCCATCCTTAAAAATCCCACTGCTGATCCTAATGACCTGAACAACCTACGCCCTATCTCTAATCTTCCCTTCCTCTCCAAAGCCCTTGAAAAATGTGTACTTTTCCAGTTAGACAAACATATCACTTCGTTCAATCTCCTCGATGTTTTCCAATCTGGTTTTAGAAAAGGTTGCAGCACAGAAACTGCCATGCTCAGTATCACTGATGACATTCATCGCTCTCTTGACAAAGGTGAATCCTCCCTCCTTATCCTCCTTGACCTCTCTGCGGCGTTCGACACTGTCCACCATCCCACCCTTCTTAATACTCTTAAAGACCGCTTTGGGTTTGAGGGCATTGTTCACCAATGGTTCTCTTCCTATCTCCAAAATAGATCCCAACAAATTAAACTCAGTCACTGCCTCTCCAAACCTCAATGTGTCTCACTTGGGGTTCCTCAAGGCTCTATCCTTTCTCCTACCCTATTTAATTTATTCATGGAATCACTCACCCTCCTCCTTAAACAAGCTAATATTAGTTATCACCTCTATGCGGACGACACACAACTTTACTACAAGATTAAATCCCGCCATGACATCCATCTCCTCAACGATACCTTGAATAAAGTCCAAGCGTGGTTCCATCTCAACCATCTCAAATTGAATCCCCCAAAAAACTGAAGCCATTCTTTTCACCCCCAAAAACTGCTCTCTGCCCATTCAAATCTGGATCAATGACATCAATGCACTCAACTGCTCCCTCTCCACTTCTAACTCGGTCAAATCCTTGGGCATCAGCATTGATAACAATCTTACTCTCATCCCACACATTAAAAATCAGCGAAAGATGCTCTCTTCTCCCTTGTCCACCTTAAAAAAATCAAACCTTTCATTCCTGCTGACGATTTCAAAACTGTTGTCCAATCTCTTGTACTTTCCAGACTTGATTATGGTAACGCCACCCTTGCTGGCACCCCTAAAGTCCACCTTACCCCGATCAAATCTGTCCTCAACCTGGCTGCTAGACTCATCTCTGATTGTAAACGTTTCAATCACATTTCTCCTATCCTCAAAAACCTTAACTGGCTCCCAATTGAAGGTAGATCCACCTTCAAGTTGGCATGTATTACTCACAAAGCCCTTCACCAGAACACCCCCTCTTACCTCTCTGACAAACTACAAAAAGCTGGGTGCTCCAGGTCCTTGAGAAGCACCAACGCCCTCGTCCTCATCCCCCGAGACTCAATTGTACAAAGACACAATCAAGTGCATTCTCTGGTAATGCCCCTACAATTTGGAACTCACTCCCCAAAGATCTTCGCTGCAACCCTTCCTATCCTCTCTTCAAAAAAAGACTCAAGGTGCTTCTTCTAAATAAATATTGGGGCACCTAATAGTCTCTATTCTGATTCAGTCCTCACTTCATTCTCCTCAACCCACCCCGTCTCTCTTCTTTTCATACTACCTCCCCTCCTTCCCACTCTACCCTTTTCTCTCCTATCTTTCTATCCACCCTCATCCCCCCTACCTACCCCTAATTTACTCCCTTTCCTCAATCTCCTCTTCAAACTGATATGTTTGTTCACATGCCAGTTTTTATTCATTCTGTAACTGTGTTCTACTTTGTTCTAGATGTTTATTTGTTCTTATGTTTATTATGTGTACTAGATATGTATTCTTCCTATCTGTCTGTAAAGCGCTCTGATACTCCTGGGTCCAGTAGCGCTATATAAAACCTTTTAAATGAATAAAAAAAAGGCCATTGCAATAGTCAATTTTAGATATGACTAAAGTGTTAATAAGGGTTTTTCCAGCATTTGGTGAAGGAAGGGTAGAAGTTTTTTTATCATCCTTAAAGTATAAAAGGATGACAAGACAACAGCATTAGTGTGTGAAGTAAAAGCCAGTTTGTCGTCGAATATAACACCCAGGTTTCAAACTTTTGATACTGGGGGAGGTGGTAGACCCAGGTCGGTGGGCCATCAGATGGAGGACCAGACAGGATAGAGCTTGCCGAATATCAGGACCTCAGTTTTAACCGAGTTTAACTTTAGGCAGTTATTGGCCATCCAGGTACTGATGGCAAGCATAACACGTTGGAATCTGGAGGCAATTGCTCCACCATCATTGTGAATTGCTAGCACCAGTTGTGGTTCGTCGGCGGAGGAGGTAAGACCCATCCCTTGGGATTTGATGACTCTGGCCAGGTCCGACACATAGATGTTTTAAGAGTGTTGGATTCAAGGAAGAGCCTTGTGGCACTCCACACGGGAGGGTAAAGGGGGAGGATTTGTATTTGCCAAGGCTCACTAGCTGTGTGCAGTTTGACAGAAATGAGGTCAGCAATTTTTTGCCCTTCAGTTTGATGCCAATGTTTGAGACATGATCGATCAGAGTGGAGTGGTTAACCGTGTCAAAGGCAGCTGACAGGCCTAGCAGCACTAGCACCGCCGAGCCACCTTGGTCTAAGATTACTCGAATTTCATCTGCTGTTTTAATGAGGGCCATTTCTGTGCCATGGCCTTTCCTGAAGCCAAATTGATTCTTGGCCAGGGGATTATTGTCTTCAATGTAGAGGGCTAATTGTGTGTTCATTACTTTCTTAAATATTTTAGCTGGGAATTGAATGCTTGTGATAGGTCTGTAATTTTTTGTTTCTAGAGGGTCGAGGTGCTGTTTTTTTTAGTAGGGGCTTAATGATAGCACTTTTCCATATAGCGGGGTAGGTGCTGGTATTAAACATGGCGTTGCAGATGTCTGTTAGGTTAGGGGCCAGAGTGTCTGGAATCAGTTTTAAAACAGAGGCCGGGAAAGGGTCCGTGGGGGACCAGACTTGATGGTAGAGATAAGGTTCTCGATTTCTTGCGGTGAGACTTGGCTAAAGGTTGAGAAGGAAGGAGTGATTTCTTTGTTGTGAGGGGTGACTTTTAAATTCCCAGATTTAGGTTGGGCTGTGAAGTTGACATATATATTGCTAACTATCTCTAGGAAGGAATTTGCCAGGGCATTGCAGATTTCTTGGGTGGGAGCTAATGGGGGGTTTGTTGCAGACCCTGATAGATTAGTGACAACTAGATAAAGCTGTTTCGTGGAATTTTGAGCTGATTCAATCTGATTGAGGTAGTATTTGATTTTCACCAGAATGATGATGTGCTTATATTTGGAGATTGCTTCCTTGTAACGGGGTTTGTCTGAGATATTATAATTTTTGCGCCAATGTCTCTCGAGGTTCCTGCAACATTGTTTTTCTAGCATGAGAGCCTCAGAGAACCAGGGAGCTGATGGGGATGGTCTTTTTTTCGGAGACATTTTGTAATGGTACTAGGAGGTTGAAGGCGTTATTTAGCCATATGGAGTAATTCGCTGACGCAAGTAAGGGGTCTGGAGTGAGGTCGTAGTTGGAGGACGACAGATGTGTTTTTAGAAGTTGCTGGTATAGGCGGCTCCAAGCTTTAAATTGAGTTGGTGGGGGGGATAGTGTGAGGATTGCAGGTTATTTTTGCCTGAATATTGAACAGGACTGCACAGTGATCAGATCATGTGAGTGGACTGGTTTTTCTTAGTGAAATGTGGGTATTGCTATGGAAGAGCCCATCAAGCGTGTGACTGGCTAAAGGTTGAGAAGGAAGGGGTGATTTCTTTGTTGTGAGGGGTGACTGTTAAATTCCCAGATTTAGGTTGGGCTGCCAAGTTGACGTATATATTGCTAACTTTCTCCAGGAAGGAATTTGCCAGGGCATTGCAGAGTTCTTGGGTGGGAGCTATTGGGGGGTTTGTTGCAGACCCTGATAGTTTAGTGGCCACTTGATAAAGCTGTTTCGTGGAATTTTCAGCTGATTCAATCTGATTGAGGTAGTATTTGCTTTTCTCCTGAATGATGAGGTGCTTATATTTGGAGATTGCTTCCTTGTAACAGGTTTTGTCTGAGATATTATAATTTTTGCGCCAATGTCTCTCGAGGTTCCTGCAATATTGTTTTTCCAGCCTGAGAGCCTCAGAGAACCAGGGATCTGATGGGGAAGTTCTGTTTTTTGAGACATTTTTTAATGGTACTAGGAGGTTGAAGGCGTTAGTTAGCCATATGGAGTAATTCGCTGATGCAAGCAAGGGGTCTGGAGTGGGTTAATAGTTGGAGGACGACAGATGTGTTTTTAGAAGTTGCTGGTCTAGGCAGCTCCAAGCTTTAAATTGAATTGGTGGGGGGGATAGTGTGAGGATTGCAGGTTATTTTTGCCTGAATATTGAACAGGACTGCACAGTGATCAGACCATGTGAGTGGACTGGTTTTTATTAGTGATATTTGGGTATTGCTATGGAAGAGCCCATCAAGCGTGTGACTGGCAGAGTGAGTAGGGCTGTTTACCAACTGGCGTAGATTTACTGCCTTCAGTTCTGTCATCAGGGTTGAGGTGTCGTTGTCGTCTAGGGCTTCTATGTTGAAATTAAAGTCACCCAAGAAGGTGAAGTCTGGTTCTCCTGCTAGAGGTTCCAGAAAGGTACTGGGGGACGGTAAAGAAGGGTTCCTTTGAAGGATTGCAAGTGATTGAGTGTTATGGTGAACGTGATAGCTTCACAGTTAGTGGTAGGAAATGGGTATTGTTTCTGTTCTAACTAGGTATTTATCTCGGTACATGATTGCTAGTCCTCCTCCTTTCCTTGTGATTCTGTCCTGTCTAAATGTACAGTACCCTTCAGGAGTAGCAGTGCAGAAGTTAGGGCCAGATGAAGGGTCTCCCCAGGTTTCAGTTATGAATAAGATGTCTAACTTGTTTTCTAATATGAAGTCTGCTATCTCGTATTTATGTTTGGGGAGTGAGCGGGAGTTTATGAGCGCTAAATGCAGATGATTGTGCTTCTAATGCAAGGATTGGGCCAAAAGAGCTTCTTATCTAGTATAAGTATTCAGCTGTTCATGCGTAGTTGGAACAGCTGAAAAATAAGTTGCTGGATAAAGTGCAAGTGTGAGGGTGAAGGCAGGTGTAGGGTTTAGTGGCAAGGTTGATGTTTTTTAGCTGGGTGCGGGAGTAGGTTATCGCTGCGTCTAGTATTGCTGGCGTTGATGAGCCAGGATTCATGTCCCTGGGCCCGGTCCAGGTACGGACTGGCGCAGACTGGCTTGCCTTAGGCGCGCCTTTGGCGCACCAGTGGCGTGCCTGCTGGGCGCGTCTGCTGCACGCATCCGCTACACGTTGAGGCGAGCATCCGATTTATGCAGCCAAAAAGGAGCTAGACCTCTTACCACCATGATGTGAGGTGTCCGCAGGCACTACACTTCCAGTCTGTGCCATTAAATACCTCCACACAATCAGAAGAATCCGTGGTGGAACGGGGAAAGGTGCTCGGTGACTGACTGTGACTTGGCAGTGTGCACAGGTGGGAGTGTGTGAATTAAAAATATGTGAACACAATGATGTGAATGTTTAAAAATGATGTACAAGTTAACTAGGCAATGTTAAAAGCAGAATGAGCAGAGATTGCTGAAAGCCCTTTGCCAGGCGCTTCGTTCTCCTAATCAAAGCACAATGCGCTTGTATCTCCAGCGTGTCCTGTCATGTTGAGAGTAGAATCATCAACATTTTTCACAAATTTGGCATAATATTCTACCATACCTAAGAATTTCACCAATTCGTTCTTGTTGGTAGTTGAAATCATGTTATGAATTGTGCCAATCATATCATTCTTGGGTTTCACACCATCACAAGTTATGTTGTGTCCTAGGTAATTTATGGACTCAGACCTGAATCTACATTTTTCCATCTTAATGGTAAGATTGCACTTTCTTGAGTACATTTTCCATGGCTCATTGAAAGACAGATGAAGCGGATACTAATCCAAACGGCATTCTAAAAAATCTGAATGTTCTGAAATTTTTTATAAAGTAAGTAAAATCTCTACACGATTTTTCAAGCTCCACCTGATGATAAGCAGAGGTGAGATCAATCATGCTAAACACTTGTGCGCCACCTAAAAAAACTAACACCTCAGTGGTGTTAGGCAAAGGATATCGATCAACAATCACACACCTTTTAAGCTCTCTCAAGTCAATGCAGAGACGTAAATCCCCGTTAGGTTTTCTAGCTGCAAAAACTGGGGCCAACCATTCTGTTCCGTCTGCCTCTTTAGTATATTAATCGGTGAGCTTTTAAGTTTAGAAATCTCTTTCTGCATATCATCTTTTACAGATAGAGGTACATTTCTCACTTTGCAACATACAGGTACAGAACCTTCTTTCAGTTTGATTTTGTGTTGGTAACCTTTTAAGCATCCCAATTCATGTTTGAAAACACCAGGAAATCCTGTCTTAAGCTTTCGTAAAAATTCATTGTCGCTTAATCTCGTCACAGAAAACACCATATCCTTAATTTGAATGGGAGGGTCAGCATTAGGATCAAGAAACACAAATAAATCATCTTGGTGTAGCCAGCTGACAATACTATCACCTTTCTTTGATAGGTACATTTTTCCTGATACAAATCTGTCTTTATATTCAATCAAACCAATAAAGTACCCATGCAATTTTATAGGCTCCCCAACGTAGGCCAAAGGTGTAATATCAGGTTTTATCAGTGAAACTTTCCCTTTCAATTTGGAATAATAAATATCATTAGAAACAATAGTAATGTTTGCACCTGAGTCAAATAAGACATAAGTGTTTTCCCTCTCAACAATAATATCATCAAAAGAGCATGAGTTGTTATTAGTTTCATTCTGGACTTAAATCACAATTTGTCCTCATTCAAAATCATCAGCACCCATTACATTTTTATCACACTCATACATTTCTACAGTTTTATCTTTTGGAACTTTTATACATTGACGCAGCATGACCTTTTCTTTTGTATTTTGAGCAGATTTGCCCCAAAGCAGGACATCTTTTATAATTTGCAAGATAACCCACTCTACCACATCTGTAACATTTTCGCTGCTCCATATTTCTCCCTTTAAACTCATCCTTATCTGTTGAAACATTACATTTATATTTTTCAATTCCCTTTTAACTTTTATCCTTAAGCTCTTGTACTTTTACTTCTTTATCGCTGTCTTTCTTTATTACTTCAACACATTTTAAAGAATGTTGAATTCTCGTAGCAACGGTGGGAACCTCATCTAAGGTAGGTTCATCATGTAACCACAGTTTCTCTCAAACCTTTTCCATGTTGCACCAAAACATAAACTGATCTCAAATATGTTCATCAGTGAGATTTAAGTTTTCGTAAATCTGTAATATAACATTCTATACTTTCTTCTTTTCTTTGTGTTCTTTTAGCAAATTGATATCTTTCTAAAATCGTAACACCCTTAGGTAAGTAGCGTTTAGCAAATTTTTTTAATGCAAATTTAATAGTCATTCAAATCTCCTGCTTCTGCAGGAGGAATGTTAGAAATGGGATTTCCTGTTGGCTAAGGCTTGCGCCAAAGCTAGGCAGAAGCCACCACTCTAGTCAGGGTAATGGACTCACTCGTCAGAATAAACCTGCTCACCCTCTATGTAGTGTGGCGCGAGCAGACAAGGCTAAACTTCAGGGCGTTTAGTCAGTTAAACATTCTTGATCACACACAGTAACAAAATGACCCACCACAAATGGACACCAGGCGTAGTTATATATCAAAAATACGTACGCTTTATGTAAAAATATATAGGTAGATGCAGGCTTAAATACAAGACCAGTATAACGTTTTTTCTTAAAGGAGGCCACAGTACTTTGGTATCAAAAGAATTCTTTAAAGTTCTTTAAAAAGGCTTCATTCACAAGTTCCATTAGCTTTTAAAACAGTTCCAATATCTTTTAAAAAGGTTCCACAATCTTTAAGGCAATGTTCAGTTCTGTTTGACAATGCTTTTCACTGCTGTGCGCTTCGTAGCGCTCCTGCACGCTTTGTAGCGCTGCTGTACGCTTCGTGCGCTTCGTTCGGTTGGAAACGAAAAGACCCTTCCTTTGCTCACGCGCCTTGGGGTATGATGCGTAAGGCACTGCCAGTTTTACGCTGGGGTACGAGTCGTAGCACTCCTGTGCGACTCGTACTCCGTGAACAAACAAAGGCTTTCAAAAGGATACGCGCCTCGTGGACACTTCAGTCCGGGGCGCAATGCACAGCACAAGGATGCGGTTACTTTAACAGGTGGTACGAGTCGCAACGTTGCAGTGCGACCCGTTCTTAGCAGTTTGTACTTCAAAAACAATAAGTTATCCCAACGTTGCGGATCCCGCGGTCCGGTGCGCACCAAGACTCAGTACGCATCGTATTGTACTTTTAAACTTGTTGCCGGTGAGACACGGGATGCGTGGACAAGTGAAGGCGGTCCGGGACGTGTTCGCGGCTTCCCTGCTGGGTACGGAACGTACAGACCTCAGGGAACGAGGCGTAGGAGCGGGACTCTGGGAGGCGGGGCGGATGGCCCGGGGCTCACGCTGCGTTGGGGTGATCACATGGTGCGGCGTAGGAGCCGATCCTCTCGGACAAAGCTGTTGGACGGTTGGGGGGCCGGGCGGCACGGAGTGGCCAGTACAGGCGTACGGGCAGGCTCGAGGTGCAGCGCAGACCCAAGTAGCAAAAGCGCTAGTGCGATCTGTGCGTACAGACCGTATGGGGACTCGCGCTGGTTTTGGCAAGTTGTCTCTGGCGGCGGGGGTGATCAGTGACCTGTGTGACTCGGCGGGAAGGCGGGGCAGGGTGAGAGCGGCCCAGGCAGGACGGGATGGACACGGCTCAACAGAGCGGAATCACCCGTGGCGGGGCGGCCAGGCACGAGCTGCACACTCGGGGAAATGAGGCGCAAAGGAGGGTCACAGCTGCCGGCGGCACAGAGGCAGGTCAACACACATCCAGAAACTCGTCAGGAGAGGCGGCGAGAGTCCAATGATCCCGGGACTCTGGTTAGGGGGCAAGCTCAATTCCAAGCCCTTGGAGATTGTTTCAGGCACAAGTTCTGCAAAGTCTTTTCAAGTCTTTTCCTCTCCTTTCTTCAGCAAGGCACCTACTGCAGGTCAGTCCCCCAGGTCAGGGACAGTCTTCCTCCTTCAGCTTCTACAGGTCCTTCTAGTCGGGCAGAGGTTCTTCGTGGTTGAAACAGGATCTGATGTTTAGGAGCAGGGCTCCTCTTTATATACACAGTTTCCTTTGTTCTTGCAGGCCAGGGGGCCTGAGCCTGGTTCAACCCAGTTTGGAGCACTTTGTTTTGGAGACTCTTGCTGTTTCCTTCAGGGTGCAGGGCAGAGACATCAGACGCTCCGCAGGAGGTGGAGCCAGCATTGTGGTGGCAGAGCACAGCCCTATTCAGAGTCAAGGGGCACTCCTCCCACCTATCCTGGGGGTAATCCCTCTATTCACCACCTGGCAGCCCAGACTGTCCCCTGGAATCCCCCAGCCCTGTCACTCACAGAAAACAGACAGAAGATACACATTCTAGCAGAGGCTTGCTGAAATGGTCAGGCAAGCAAATGCTAACTTTCTAAAAGTGGCATTTGCAAACACAGGATATTAAAATAAACTTTACTAAAAGAAGTATTTTATTATTCTGAGTTCAGGCATACTAAACTTGACTTTCTACCATGTTCCCTGAGCCTGCTGGGATTATAGAGTCTAATAATTCCAGCAGCCCATTCTGGCCTATGAGAACAGGTAGCCTTACAATAGTGAAAAACAAAAACGGCTGTAATTCACTATTAGGACAGGCCACACACATCAGGGGTTGTCTTACCCTATGCTTACAATACACCCTGCCCTTGGGCCTACCTTAGGGGTGACTCACATTGAAGTAAAGGGAAGGTTTAGGGGCTGGCAAGTGGGTGCACTTTCCCAGCCAGCATGCCAGTACCAGAATGCACGCAGGTTCTGCAATGGCAGACCTTAGACACATTTTACTAGGCCGCTTCTGTGGGTGGCGCAACCAGTGCTGCAGGCCCACCAGCAGCATTTGTATTTACAAGCCCTGGCACTCCAGGTGCACTTTTCATGGGGAATGACAGTAAATCAAATAAGCCAATCATGGAAATCAATCACATATACACTTTTTATACAGGGAGAGCATATGCACTTTAGCACTGGTCAGCAGTGTTAAAGTGCCCAGAGTCATTATACCAACAACAACAGGTCAGAGAGAATATTGAAGGAAGGCAAAAAGTTCAGGGATGACCCTGCAGAAAGGGCCAAGTCCAACAAGGAAGATCAGGAACGTGATTTAATGCATCCTGACCTTCTGAGCCTTAACAATGAAACAGTAAAGATTACTTCCTCTTGACGCTAAGAGATGAACCGCAAACCCTAGCATATCTTTAAAATACTACCGTCCACTATTTCCATTGAATGAATGGAACACCACGACTAGAAAGAGAGAAAGGTGCTGCTGTGGCATTTTGCATATTTGAAATTGTATCAATAAAGTTTCAATAAATAAAAGGTTGTGAAAAGGTAATTGTATGCTATGTACTGCGAAACACACAAAATGTTGAGGTCACAAAGAAAAAAACTTTTCATGAAATACTCAATAAAATGAAACAATAATAAATTAAGTTCCTGCAAAACCAAATATAAACAGTAAAAATTATGTGGAAGTCATGGTAGATACACCCTCTCTAAAAAACAATAATGTAAAAATGAGTCCAAACAATAGTGTGCTTGTCACTGAAAGAGATGCTCATATGTGACTTTGTTGTCCTTACTGTGGGCAAGATTAAAACAAAATGCTTCAATAAGTCTTTTCAAAAGCAATCCTTCATAATGTTTCCTACTGCGAGAATAGTTGCCAGCAAACACTTTAATAGCAATTATTGCAGTACATGAAACGGCTGCCACGTATTTTACGTTGAACGTCAAGATGCACTTGACGTGTACTCAAAGCTGACGCCTGACGTGTGCAGAGGAAGAATCAACAAAAGAAACGCTTGCGCAGCGCTCGGGATGATCCTCAAGATGAGGATAGTTGTTATACTGCAAATAGAGGTAAGTTTACTTTTGAAAGCTCACAAGTTGAAATTATGCACAGTTGTGACACTAAATTGATGTACAGAGATGTCAGACAATAATTCTTCATATATTTGTAAATCAAATATGAATCACTGTCCCAATAGTCAGAATGAAGTGCATAATTCAAAATATGCACAGGAACGTCAATGATGCACTGCGAAGTCAGCCCAGATGTGTAACAGAACAATAACGCTGGGGCAACACGAAGAATCACTCTGAGTAATGAAATAGTGAAATAAATCAATACATTTGCTTCTTCACAACTCCAGGGACAACACTCGTTTCTTACACCGCCAAGGACAATATCCACTTGTTTCACACCGCCAAGGACACCAACCATAGGGATGAGCTTGCAACGACAACACAGAGCTCCCAATCCCAGGTTATTCTAAGTCATCAATAAAATCAGGGATGAGCCCACATCAAGACAATTTTCTCCCAACCCCATGACATATTGGCAATAAAAGGGTGAGAATGTGGCGAAGCTTCCAATCCCAGAATGTGGCGTGGAATTAAATTTATGAAATGTTCTATCACATTTAATTCAATGTGCAGTAAATGAACTCCACAAGTAATATTAAATATGAATGTTTTCAGGAGTCCAGTATTTTTTTTTTTAAGATGAGAAAATCCAGAAAAGCATAAATTGGCTCTCACCAAATCCTCTGTGTTGGGATCTGATCCTCTTTTTGGCATTCTGCCGACTACGCCAGTGAAGCATTCCTGTAGTAAATGACTGGACACAGGAAAGCAGTAGAAGTAGGTTTATTCTCATAAGAAGATCCCACCCATCAGGATACAACTTAGAGCTTCAACTGCAACACATCTCAAGTAATAACAAGTTCCACATGACATCTATAGAATTCCAATATGACATAAATGCATCAGTACAGCTTACCAGGGATATCAATGACATCAGATGATTCCAATGCTCTGATGTCATTTAAAGATAACAGATTTTTATACAACGAGCCCGTCACATATAGCATTTAATGAAACACTATCCACTCGGCATAATACACAGTTTTGCAATGTATAAGCGTTAAGCATATTGATTTATCAGTTTTGAACTTTTGTTTTATTTACTTTCACTGATGGACTAACCTGGTGATGGGTACATGTTCAGTTATGGATACGGATTAGTACAACCCAGTTTATTATTTGTTAACAGATTTCCCCTGATGAAGGCAATAGCCGAAATGCATTGGGATTGAGTAACTAATATGTGACAGTTTGGAAATATCGCCATTTTTGAAGTCACGTCATTTAAGAGCCAAGAGATAATATAACTCTTATTGGAATCATCATCATTAAAACTGACTAATACGTATGGAAATTTTGATGTTTTTTTACATTTATTGAAAAGTTTGCTGTAGTTCAACAGCCCACCACTACCAGTGCCCTAGGGGACACCGACACATCTGTGTCGGTGCTACTTTCGTGTTCTATTGCATACTCCCGAGCGGGGGAGCTATCCCAAGGAGCACGGTTAAATAGACTTCAGAGTTGAAACCCAGCTGTGCACAGCAACATTCTTTTGTATAGTCATTTAAAGAGACACATCACATGTTTATTTGTTGTTTTAATAATTGTTGTAATATTTTCAAATGAGTATATAATTAATTAATTAATTTTTTTAAATTTACATTTAATTAAAAAAGGATTTTAACATAACCTCTTAGGTATGGGGTGTGAGGGTTTTAAGTGTTATGGGTGGGGATGTGTAATAATACTCAGATATTCATTTTATTGCCTGACTATTAATTTATGTAGAGAAACAGTTCAGTTTAATTTAGCATTTAAAAAAAATTAATTTATAATAAGAAAGGGTTTGTAGCATAACCTGTTAGCCATGTGATGTGAGTGTTTTAGGGGTAATGGGTGGGGAAGTGTATTAATACTCAGGCATTGATTTTAATACCTGACTATTATTATACTAACTAATAAGTATGGTAGAGTATTTTAAATAACAATTGCAATAGGAAAGGGTTTGTAACATAATCCTTTCAACACGGGATGTAAGGCAGTTAGGGTTTATGGATGTGGAAGTGTAATAATTTATAAAGATTAAGTGCCTCATTATGAAGTTGGGCGTAAAGCCTCGGACCGCTTTTTGGAGGATTTACGCCCTGCATGATAGGTTCAAAGTCCGCCACATTAGAATGACGGTGGTTGGAGTTTAAACCAGCAGGGGAGTCCGATGTGGTTCCGACGGGCTCAATGAGCTCCTCAGTCAGTCGGAAACTCATCATAATCCCTAAGGATGACGTTTCCGCTATCAGGATTATGATGTCAGTTTCTGACAACCAATCCATGTCAGAAACTGACTTTGGGGGCCCTAGCAGGGCCCCTTTTCCCCCTGGCCCTCCGCATTTGGAGTTGCCCACTAAACATCCCTGCATCGTGTGGCCTGTCACAAAGAGCAGGGATGTTTACAAGCTTTAATTTTTCAATGGGAGCTTGTGCTGCGGAAATTATTAACCCATTGCAGAAGCTCCCATTGAAAAATTGAAGTCTCTGACAACACTTAGGGCAGTCGCATCCTAATTGAGTGGTCAGAACCAGACTCAAGGCTGACCGCCATCATAGTAAGGCCCTAATTATCTAATTTGAAATATTTAAAAAATGTAAAAACATTTTTAAAACATAGTTATATTTTAGGATAAATTCTATAAATGTATACATTAATAAATGAATCATAACACCTAATAGTTTTTTTAGTGGTGATTACATTTTAAAAATGATTTAAAACAAACAAGAGATTTTTTAAATATTAATAAATATGAAACCCACTTTTAAAAAATCAGTAATAATTATTTTCAAATATTTATTCATATGAATTTTATTTTATAAATGTTTGTTTAATTTTGTGCTGTGTAAATGTTTTTTATTGCATTAAAACATATTTTTCCACCGCACTTTTCAATTGTATTGAATGGTAATAATTGCCCTTTTTTCCTTTTTCCTTTCAACATTAATGTACTTGGTTGAGCGCCTGTTTCTACAGTCGATAGAGTGTTGTGGTTAAGATTGGATGCAAGAGAGAGCTGCTGTTTTTAATTTAGAGTTTTAGGTGACCAACATTTTTGTAAGGAGAGAGGAGGCAGGTAGATGTAAGGTAGTTAGTGTAAAACTCGACATAATGCATGATTGAACCCATTTTTCATCCTAAGAAAGTAGCTGTTGTAGGTCTAAGTCGGAACAATTGCGGTTATTGCACGATACATTAAAAAAGTATTATTAAGGAACAGAAGGATACTTTTGTAACTTATTTGCAATAGTAGCAAAATATATATTTTTTATGATTTTTTGCGACATGTTTTTTTGGTACTGTTTAGAGGGTTTTTTTGCAACACACTTCACATGTTATAAAGAAGGAAAACTGAGATCGGATTCAGGCCCTTCAAAAGGGCGAAGAAGGGTTGTTTTTTTAACAGATTTGTTATGGATTGCTGCATTTTGGATCTGGGAGAACAAGTATGATTCGAACAATTGAATTTCAATTTTGAACGGGGACCAGAAGTATGGATTCGTTTTGCTGTTTTCTGGGGAAAAACGTTTGCTTTTTGCACTTTTTTTACTATTGTTTTTGAATCACGTTTGTTTCTTAGAACACATCGTGTGCTTTCAGACTTGCTTCATTCCACAACAGCAGGATGCCAGAGAAGGAGCAAGCGGTGGAAAAAAGTGCAACACCCTGCCTCGGTGCACTGGCCACAGGCCGACCAAACTTAGGCACTGGGGCCCCTGCAGCTTCGCACAGGCCCTTTTCTCGGGAAGAAATAGAATACAATGGATACAATGTGCTAAAAGTGCACTTTAAAAAAAAAAGGTACATTCCTCCTCCCAGCACCCTCCCTGCTGTCTCCTTTCTGGATCAGAAATGTCACAAGTGTGCAAACATGGCGCAGAACAAGTTCAGTACTCACAGAAGTCAAGGGTACAAAGTTCTTGAACCCATACACTAGAAAAACAATCAGTGTTCAAACAGACACATACACAGAGTTTTGCAGTTACCTTAGCTACCTCCCAACATTTTTTAACCCTCACTCAGATAAACTGATGTGTAATTCTTTTTGTGCAGGATTTTATAAAACGCATCGATTACATGTTCAGAATCATTTCTTCCCTTACACTGGCATGAAAAGAAGCAGCACATTTGTGATTAGTCAGCCAGCAATTAAAGAAGAAAAACACAGAATGAGTCAGCCCACTTCGGCCGTGGTCTCTCTTCGGAGCACACCTTCCTACTCAGGGCCTGATTCTGATGCGGGTTGGAAAGCTTTCCCACCTAGGGCCTGACTCTGATACGGTTAGGAAGGCCTCCTAATGGCATTTGCTCTTTCCAAATCAGATCGGGAACGAACCAGGGCCTAATTATGATGCAGTTAGGAACATATGCTCCCATTGAAGTCCATGGGAGTCCAACCAAATCGTATCAGGAATCATCTGGATGCATTGTACTCCGTCGGTTGGACTGTCCCGATCCGAGTGGGTTGGAAACCATTTCCAACCCGATTCAGCATCAAAATCAGCCCCAAAGTAGTCTGCTTTTATTTCATTTTTTTCCTGATATTTGGAATGGGTTATTTTTGTAAATTTTTGTATGCCAACCTTAGACTGATACCTTTTTATGGTTAGAAAGAAACAAAACATTAATTGGTAAAGCCTATATTTCTCACCTATGCTCGTCAATATGTTCTTACCGTGACATACACAGGTGTGGCTGTTGTTCAGAACTGCTAAAAGTTAGTGTGTCGCAGAGTGAAGTTGAGCGCCACAGATTGAAGTACATAGAATGGAGTGGCAAGGAGTAGAGAAGAGTGGAATGGAATTGAGTGGACTAGAGTCGAGTGAATTTAAGTGGATTGGAGTGCAGTGAAGTTTATTTGAGTGGAGTGGCATCGATTAGAGTGGATCACATCAAGCAGGGAAAACTGGACCTCAGCTTTTGCTAGTGTGAATTTGGATGCCAAAGGAAAAAAGCGGTCCTTTCATCCCTCCTATCTATTATTCTCTCCACCCTTTAAACCTTTCATCCAGCGTCCATTTCATCTTGTCAGGGCTAGGGTGGCTTGCGGTCTAGGGCCCGCCCCACTCTGCAGACGGATGTACTCTGCGTCATGTTTGGTGCCCTTGTGCGGTAAAATGCATCAGTCGTCCTTGGGAGGGCGTTGGTGGCTGACATGTGCTAAAAATGCTAAAAGACCTTGTTAGCCTTATGTTAAAACTGTCCTTAAGTGTTTCAATGCTTCAAAACTCTGTTTGCTGATAATCCGCCTAATGCGTGAGGTTTCGCACCCTGAAAGCGTCCGCCTAATGCGTGAGCTTTCGTTTACTGGTCGCATGCGTGAGCTTTTGCTTGGGCGTTGTCACGTTAATTTACGCGACCGCGCCCAATCTTCCGTGCTCACTATTCTTAGCACTTTGAAGAGGAAACAGAGGGTCTTTGTTGCTCCGCTTTCCTTTGCAGATTTTTGGAGTTCTTTATGTGGATTTTACCGGAGGCTTTCGGTGAAGGTTCCAGTGGGCGTGGCGGCTTCGAGCTAGACTCGTCAGCAGTATCCAGTGAAGAGAAAAAACCTTCGTGAGTCCAGAGAAGCATTCAGGAACTTCAGTAAAAGTAGAGTAGGTCGTATTCTACAGGTAGGGGGGAGAACTTTGCGCTCATTGTTAAACATAATTGTCAAGTTATTTCTTTTTGAAAGGAAGTAATTAAACTAAACCCCTTTAGATCTCCTTTATGCACAGAAGTTCAAAGGCTCCTTATTCAGAATCTTTTGCGCAATGCAATGTTCCTCATTGTGAATTAATGAACATTAGCAATGTTAATTCTTTGATTATTTTGCCGCGCAATAACAATGATAATTCCCTGAATATTTTGGCGCAATTCAGTATTGAGATTTTCGCAATAAGTAATTTCAAGAGTTAATGAATGTGTACATTATCTTTTGTTGAGTTTGGGTTAAAACTGGACAAGTACTCGGTTTAATGTTTGGTAAAGGAGTCAATTTGCTAAACTAGGTGCTTTGTTCTTTGAGGAAAAATAATCTGTCGCTATTTACAACAATCTAGAAAATGCAACCAAGTGATTCAGAAATTGGTTCATGTTATAGAAATACAGTAAGCCTCTTCTAGTTGAAAGAATCTGTAAACCATATGTTTTAGAAGATTGAGATAGGAAAAATCTCAGATTGTATCTTTATTGTTTATTAGTCAAGTATAAGGCTTAGAAGTACTTGCTACTTAACTTTTCCTTTTCAGATCTCCTTCCCAGCTGTTCCCTTCCTAATTCCCTTTCCCCCCCTGCTTGATCACTCCAACATTCTGTGTAATTATTACAATCGGAATTGGAGGTATCGAGAGGTGGGTCCTTATTACTTCGCATCAGACCCTGAGGAAGACTTCGTCTGACAGAATAGTGAGCCCACGAATCATTTTCCTCCCGGTCTGATTGCAAAGTCATAATGACCACCATCAATGATTTAATGTCGGCAATTGTGCGCATGCAGGCAGATTTAAAAGAAACCATGAATGCAACTGCATTATTAGCTGCTAAGGTGGATAATATTCAACTACAGAATACTCCTCTTCCCGAAGATGTTCAAGACAATGGCGCGAGGGCAGCTACAAATATAGCAGTCACTGTTCCACCCCAGATCCCTCTAGCTGCTCCCGAACGTTTTTCTGGGGATTCTTCCAAGGTGCAAATCTTTTTGACTCAAATTGAATTACATTTTTCTTGCAGACCAACAGCATTTCCAACCCCTCAGTACAAAATAGCGTTTTTAATTTCTTATCTAACTGGAGACGCTGCGAACTGGGCAGTTCCTTTGGTTAGACAGGACAATACTTTATTGTATAATTGGAGAAGGTTTTTCATAGGCGTACAGTGACTTTATCTGCAGATCGAGAACTACTTCAGTTAAGACAAGGTAATAGGGATCTTGTTACTTATTTGTCACATTTTAACAGATTGATCGCTGAAACTTCTTGGCCAGAGGAAAAAAGAGCAGCTCTATTTTATCAGGGGCTAAAAGATGATCTAAAAGATGTCCTGGCGCAAATTGACCCACAACCAACAGTTTGTTCAGAATTGATTAATCTGACTTTACGCTTAGATCACAGACTCTCTGAACGACGATCAGATAAGAAAAGAGTTGCCAAACCTAATTGGAGAACTGAAAATAAGCCTAGAACTCATTTCGCAAACTCTGAATTAAGTTCCGAGCCAATGGAGATTGGGACACTGAGGCAACCACTATCGAAAGAGGAAAAGGACAATAGACGAAAGAATGGTCAATGCCTCTATTGTGGTCACAAAGGACATTTTGTGAAAGATTGTTTGATGAAACCAAAAGGCACGTTTTCTAGTGTCAGTAAGACAGCTGCAACAGAAAAAACTGATCAAAAGTCGGAAAACTAATTTGCCCAAGATGTTTTAAGGGAGATCTCTTGGGAACCATTGCCTTCCCTTCAGTAAATTCCTGTGTGTCCAATTACAAAGCACATTTCAGACTTGCTGTCCAAATTCGGTTAACTCGTGAAACTTGTCAGATGGAAGTTCTAATTGATTCAGGAGCTACTGGTAATTTTGTGGATTTAGAAACTGCTCAACGAGTAAGTATAATCTGTGAACAAAAGGAAACTCCAGAAATTGTTCAAGCTGTAGATGGGAAAATTTTAGCTGGAGGTCCTGTAACCATGCAAACTACTAAAGTGACTATGTACTGTGAAGATTCTAAACAACAATTCCATAAGGAAGAAGTACAGTTTGATGTTATTCAGGCGCCTCAATATGGTTTTATTCTAGGAATGCCTTGGCTTTGTTTACACAATCCATCTATTAATTGGCAGAAGAGAGAGCTAGTTTTTCTATCTGACTATTGCCATTCAACTTGTCTGAAAACCTTAAAACCAACAGTAAGTCAATTAGCCACCGCAGAAGAGAAGGAAACAGTTTTACCAAAAATCTACGAAGAATACACAGAGGTATTCAGTGAAGTAAAAGCTGCCCTTCTTCCTCCCCATCGTAGTTACGACTGCCAAATTGATCTCTTACCTGGATCCAGTGTACCGAATTGCAGAATATATGCTTTGTCTGAGAAAGAAAATCAGCATCTGAGACAGTATCTAGATCAGTATTTAGAAAATGGCTTTATCCGCCCTTCCAAGTCTCCGGCCGCATCTCCATTATTTTTCATTCCAAAAGCAAATGGGGAATTAAGAACTTGTATTGACTATAGGGCGTTGAATAAAATCACAATTAAGAATAAATATCCTTTACCTCTGATTCCTGTTCTCTTGGACCAAGTTAAAAAGGCCGTAATCTACACTAAACTGGACCTTAGGGGGGCTTACCATTTGGTGCGCATTAGAAATGGAGATGAGTGGAAGACTGCCTTCAAGACTCGATATGGGTTGTTTGAATACTTGGTAATGCCATTTGGCCTGTGCAACGCACCAGCAGCTTTTCAGTTTTTCTTGAATGATGCCTTAAGAGAATGTTTGGATCTTTTCGTTATCGTCTATATAGACGATATTTTGATTTACTCCAATTCTGTAGCAGAACATGAAGGACATGTCAAAAAGGTATTAAGAACTCTACAGTCACACAACTTGTATTGTAAATTATCTAAATGGGATTTTCATGTTAGAGAAGTTGAATTTCTTGGAGTTCTGCTTACACCAACTGGCAAGAAAATGACTGACAGAAAAATTAAGGCAGTTGCTGAGTGGCCTACTCCAAAATCAGTCCGAGACATACAATGTTTCCTAGGATTTGCGAATTTTTATCGTCGCTTTATTGATCACTTCTCCTCAGTGGTAGCTCCCATTACACGTTTGTTGAGGAAAAAGGTAAAATTTGAATGGACTTCTGAAGCCGAAAATGCATTCCAAAATTTGAAGAGAGCTTTTACTGAAGCACCGATTCTTATGCACCCTAATGTAGAAGAACCTTTTATTGTTGAAGCTGATGCTTCTGATGTAGCAATTGCAGCCATTCTATCTCAAAGACATCACAATTCGGGACAAATGCATCCAGTCGCATATATGTCTCGAAAACTGAATCCAGCAGAACAAAATTACATTATTGCTGAAAAGGAACTGCTTGCCATTCTTGAAGCCTTCAAAGAATGGAGACATTATATAATGGGTGCAAAATTTACCGTGACAGTGTATACGGATCATAGAAATTTACAGTTCATGAGCTCAGCCAGGATGTTAACTCCTCGACAACTGAGATGGATGATGTTTTTTGCTGAATATGATTTTGTGGTGACTTATCGCCCAGGACAAGACAATAAAAAAGCAGATGCTCTGTCCAGAAAATACTCTTCTTTGCAGCGATTTGAAGGAACACCACAACCTATAATTGACCCAGACAAAGTAATCTGTTTATTATCTGCAGACCAATTCTTGGATAACATTCATGAAAGTTTTCCTCCTTCCCAGTGGAAACAATGGTTGAACCCAAAAAGTAACCAAACTATCAAAGAAGGAATACCTTTTCATGGAAAACAAATTTATCTACCTACCGTAGAATTACAAGAAACAGTGTTCAATTGGTTACATTCTCACCCTATGGCTGGACATCCAGGTCCCAAAAAAAACTGTGGAGAAGATACAAAAGGTGTTTTGGTGGCCAACTCTGCAAAAGGACGTATTTAATATGGCTCAAAATTGTGAAACCTGTGCTAGATTTAAAACTGATCGCAGTAAGCCAAAAGGTTTATTACAAATACTGCCAACACCAACTGAGCCATGGAAACATATTTCTTTAGATTTCATTACCGATTTACCACCAATCAACCAACATTCAGTCATTTTAGTAGTTGTTGATAGTTTAACGAAGTATGCACATTTTATTGCTTGTAAACGGTTGCCAACTGCTGGACAATTAGCACAACTATTTCTGCAAAATGTGGTGCGATTACATGGTTTGCCCTCAGTGTTACTTTCAGACCGTGGTTCTCAATTCTCCTCCATGTTTTGGCAGCAATGGTGTCGAAGTTTGCAAATATCTTTTAATATGTCCACCAGTTATCATCCACAAACTGATGGGCAAACTGAAAGATTGAACCAAACTTTAAAGCAATACTTGAGATGTTATGTTGCGGATTCCAAAAGATCTTGGTTGGATTTACTTTGGATTGCTGAAATAGCATACAACACTTCGCCTCATTCTTCCACAGGATCTTCTCCTTTTGAAGCTCTATATGGTTATGTACCTAATACCATTCCTTTAACTTTGCCCAAAGATATAAGTGATGCACCAGCAGTGAGAGACACTGTACAACTTATGCAAACGGTTCATCGACAAATTCACAAGCGCTTACTACAAAGCAAAGAAAAGTATAAAGAACAGTATGATAAACGACATCGCTCAGGCCCAGTATATGACCCTGGAGATAAGGTTTGGCTGTCCACTAAAAATTTGAACTTTAAACACAAGAGTATGTTTCAACCTAAATTCATTGGTCCATACCCAATACTTCGTCAGATCAATCCTGTGACATTCAAATTATTGTTACCCCAAACTCTGCGTATTCACCCTGTGTTTCATACTTCTCTTCTAAAACCTGCTGGTCAGAACTTGGCTCCCAGACCAGCTCCGGTTATAGTTCATGGCAATTGGGAATATGAGGTGCAGGACATATTGGATTCCAGACGTAGAGGCTCCAAATTATGGTATCTTGGTTCATGGAAAGGGTACGGGTCTGAGAATGATACATGGGAGCCGGCTGAAAACATTCATGCCTCTCGTTTGTTGCGACGTTTCCACCTCCTTCATCCTTCAAAGCCGGGCCCTTGACCGCTCCAGGGAGGGGGGAATACTGTCAGGGCTAGGGTGGCTTGAGGTCTAGGGCCCGCCCCACTCTGCAGACGGATGTACTCTGCGTCATGTTTGGTGCCCTTGTGCGGTAAAATGCATCAGTCGTCCTTGGGAGGGCGTTGGTGGCTGACGTGCTAAAAATACTAAAAGACCTTGTTAGCCTTATGTTAAAACTGTCCTTAAGTGTTTCAATGCTTCAAAACTCTGTTTGCTGATAATCCGCCTAATGCGTGAGGTTTCGCACCCTGAAAGCGTCCGCCTAATGCGTGAGCTTTCGTTTACTGGTCGCATGCGTGAGCTTTTGCTTGGGCGTTGTCACGTTAATTTACGCGACCGCGCCCAATCTTCCGTGCTCACTATTCTTAGCACTTTGAAGAGGAAACAGAGGGTCTTTGTTGCTCCGCTTTCCTTTGCAGGTTTTTGGAGTCCTTTATGTGGATTTTACCAGAGGCTTTCGGTGAAGGTTCCAGTGGGCGTGGCGGCTTCGAGCTAGACTCGTCAGCAGTATCCAGTGAAGAGAAAAGACCTTCGTGAGTCTAGAGAAGCATTCAGGAACTTCAGTAAAAGTAGAGTAGGTCGTACTCTACAGGTAGGGGGGAGAACTTTGCGCTCATTGTTAAACATAATTGTCAAGTTATGTCTTTTTGAAAGGAAGTAATTAAACTAAACCCCTTTAGATCTCCTTTATGCACAGAAGTTCAAAGGCTCCTTATTCAGAATCTTTTGCGCAATGCAATGTTCCTCATTGTGAATTAATGAACATTAGCAATGTTAATTCTTTGATTATTTTGGCGCGCAATAACAATGATAATTCCCTGAATATTTTGGCGCAATTCAGTATTGAGATTTTCGCAATAAGTAATTTCAAGAGTTAATGAATGTGTACATTATCTTTTGTTGAGTTTGGGTTAAAACTGGACAAGTACTCGGTTTAATGTTTGGTAAAGGAGTCAATTTGCTAAACTAGGTGCTTTGTTCTTTGAGGAAAAATAATCTGTCGCTATTTACAACAATCTAGAAAATGCAACCAAGTGATTCAGAAATTGGTTCATGTTATAGAAATACAGTAAGCCTCTTCTAGTTGAAAGAATCTGTAAACCATATGTTTTAGAAGATTGAGATAGGAAAAATCTCAGATTGTATCTTTATTGTTTATTAGTCAAGTATAAGGCTTAGAAGTACTTGCTACTTAACTTTTCCTTTTCAGATCTCCTTCCCAGCTGTTCCCTTCCTAATTCCCTTATCCCCCCCGCTTGATCACTCCAACATTCTGTGTAATTATTACAATCGGAATTGGAGGTATCGAGAGGTGGGTCCTTATTACTTCGCATCAGACCCTGAGGAAGACTTCGTCTGACACATCTGTCTATTCATGCTCCCATCCGAATGTCTTTTTATCTAATCCTTCCATCCTTCCTTTTTTTTATTTAAACCTTTTTATTGGATTTTATTATTATGCATGTCATACAATATTCACACTTATCCTTCCTTTACCATTCCATCCATCCATCTATCCCTCCATCCACCCATCCATCCATCCATCCATCATTTCACCCACCTTTTATCAATCATCCATCCTTTCACCCTTCCGTCCAGGTTTCCATCCATCTATCCAACCATTCATCCTTCAATCCGTAAGTAATTTTTATTGCTTGATTAATTAAAATCTTAGCAGTACACACATCAATATAAAATGTATAAAAGGGTACATATATGTGACATCATTTCATATTGTCTTAAAAAACAACGTGATGGATATGCATTAAAATCAACCAATTTTCTGGTTAAAATTACATACAGTTTGTTTGCGATGGAGATATAAAATTTAAGGAAGAAATAAGGGTGGGTCCCCGTCTGGGGGTGACGCCAGTGTCCGTAGATCTAATAGTCTATTGTGTGGTCGTGGACGACTGCCTCAGGGTCAGAGCGTAGTGGGAGTCAAAGAGAGTTGCCGGATAAAAGAGCTTGGGTGCGCGCAACTGTGCTCAGGCTGCGGCGAGAAGCTTTATTTGGGCAGTTTTCATGTAGCGGACGAAGCTGCAGGTTAGTTTAACTTTGGTCCCGCTGAAGCACGCCTTCACTGCCTGTCTGCACGACCGGATATGCATTTCATTAATATGCGGTTTTAACAGTTCTCTCCTCTCCCGGTCTAGGAACTTACATATGCATAGGAGATGCAGCATATCTTCTTTAGTTTCGCCGCATAGTCTGCATTGTATAGATGTGAATATACGTTTCCAGGGGGGCAAATGTGGTTTGACAGGAAGGATCCCCATCCTTAGTGCCAAGAAGCCTTCCTTTAATGGCCCGGAAAAGCTGGTCCCGAAGTACGGTTGTGGTGAGCATTTCGGATAGCTTTGTATCACGAACCAGCTATGGGCCCTCTTATTTAGACATTCTTTATCATTCGCGGTGGAGACAAGCTTTGTTGACTTATTCACCAGGTCTTTTACGTTCTTGAATGGGAGTCCTGACTCCCAAATATTCTCCAGAGCTAGCAAACTGATCCCTGATTGGAGGTAGTCTTTGGCCGGTGAGGCATGTTTCCTTGATATTTCCTTCCATAGGAATGAGTTCAGCGAGCCCGCCTCTGCACACTTTATTTTATACCAGCTTTTTACATACGCGGCCTTCCTGCTTATTCTCTGGTTTACTATTCCAAATTCGAGGCGTAGTTGGGCTGGGGAGGTGTATTTAGGAAGCTTGAAGATTATTCTTAAAGCTTTAGCAACCGTTTTGTTGAGGGTTTCTTCGTCCGACCCTCGCAAGGCCTCGCTGCCGTATGTGAGCGTGGGCAGCAGCTTTGCGCGAAGCACTTCAAGCAGCGGGAGCAGGTTTGGTCCTGCTATTTTGCTTTTAAGAATTTTCATGGTGATTGCTAAGATGGTTACTCGTCTCTGAATCACCTCTTTTTGTTGGTCATATGACCCATTCTTATCAAAGATAATTCCTAGATATTTATAGTCGTGGACGACTTCAAGTTCTCTCTCGCCCAGCTGCCATTTCAGTCATCCTTCAATCCATTCTTACGTGCACCCTCCCATGCAAATATAACTTTACTCTTCCATTTCTCAAACCTTTCTACTTTGTATCGATACTTTTATTGACCTCTCCTTCTTGTCGCAGTTTCTTCCTTCTTTTCATATTTCCTAGATTTCATTGTTCTTTTCTGCCCTCACTTTCTCCTTCCCTCTATTTTCCTCATTCTTTCTCAATCTGTTATGGTTTCTACCCTGCATTTAGAAAAGAAATGAAGTAAGTTTTTAAATAGTGCAGACTCAACCCAAAAGTATTGGAGCACTTTACATGATTTATTATTATATTTGTTTTTGTATGCATGGGGAGATTAATTGATTTGCCCAGAACCACATGATGTTAGGCTGACCAGAGACTAAAAACCCATCTCCTAAATCGAAAGCTCAAGTATTAAGCCACAACACCAACCACAAGAGCAGAAGCATTTTCAATATTGTATATAACTTGATGCAATAGTCTTGGCTTCATGTAGGTGTAATGTTACTTGTATTATATATCTGGATGCAATGACAGATGCAGCAAAATATCAGTAGGTTGGCACACTGTGCGATGCACATATTTTTAGCTTAATTGCTTTTAAGCCACACCCTTAATGGCATCGGTTACGGCCCTTTGAAAGACCCCGGAGTATTTTCATCCGACTCAAAGCCGTGGTCTACACAAGCAGTGAGGTTCTTGGAGCATCTAACCTTGAATGCAGCAAACAGAGACCTTACTCTGCCGCACACAGAGGAAAATAATTAGAGGGAACATTGGTTGCTGGTGCTGGTGTTTACGCCACTCTGTGTTTCTATTTTTTGAATGGGAAATTTGGAAATTCTTGGATTAATGGTTGAACCCTATGGACTATTAGAGTACACAAGACTTTTGGTGACAGGATGATTTGACACATCATCAAAAATTGAAGAAGGAAGACATCTGTAGGCAGGATTTCCAACATCCCTATTAATTTTAAATATTTAATTGGAAAATGCCAATTCAATTGAAAAAAAAACAGGTAAGTAAGTTAGAAGAAGGGGTTTGTTTGAAATTTAGTATGCTTGCAATATTTTCCAGTTAGTCTGAAGCCACTGACAATGTAAACTGTTGCATTTGTGCCAATATTCGCTCTGACATTTCTTTACTGTTTTAGGATATTCATGTATTCAGACATACTGTTAAAGATTACACTATTCTCATGTCTTGGTAACTTTGCTCCTTGTTCAAGGTTTCTAAAAAAGGATAAAAGCTTGGGTACATTTTCCAATGGATTTGTTGAAGAAGGTGTGCCATCCCTCAATGGCATTATTAGTCTTTGCTCCACCCTCTAAGCAATTTGAGTAACAGTTTCACCATTCAATTGGGAACCTCGACTTTCTCCTATGACCCGACCTGATTAGAGGGTTAATCCATTTGTTTTCAAAATAATTTAGTAAGGGCCTCAATGTATCATTGTTTCATTTAAAATAGTCAGATTCAGTAATTGATATGTAATATTCATCTACACTGTTAGCTGGCACGAAGCATAAGTCTGTTAGTTTCTTCAATTGATAATGTAGTTCACTGTCTGATATGTAAACTTCAACCAAGGATGTTTTTTTTAAATTTATTGCCAATATGCCTGTGAAACTTGGAAAAGACATGCTTAATTTGTGTTTCAGGGTATAATTCAGTAATGACATTATTCATAGACAATTCAAAATCAATAATTACATTTCTGAGACTGGGCTCAGTTAATCTTGCCTTACAATAAAGGTGCTTACAAATGGAATATTCCAAAAACAAGTCTGCTAATTTAACAATGAATCCAACATAGAGATACACAGATGAAAACAAATTGTGGATGCAAACTATGAAGAACAATGAAAAACAACAAGGGTGTGGATATACTTAAACTCAATTTTTCATTCATAAAATATTATTGATTTCTAAAGGATACAGAATTATGAAACCAACACAATGTATCCAGAAGTTAAAATATATACACGAAGTTAAATAGTCTTCATGGTTACAATTGTCAACACCTTTTGGTAGAAATAATGAGGGCAACTTAAGGAAGTTTACATAATACCAAAATTGACAATACTGTAAGTGAACCATAATTCGATCTCACAAGCCTATGTCTGGGATGCCCTAAAGGCAGGGTTTAGGGGAGAGACGCTGAGCTACAGGCTTCACAGACAGAAACAACTCAGAGTCGAGGTTCAAGATCTATATGGGCTGCTTAGGCTGGCAGAAGTAGAACTGATGCGAAAGATAGCGAACGGAGGAGATACTACCCCTTTACAATCAAAAGTGGCCCGATGGAAAGCCAGAATTAACCTTCACTGGAGCAAAGAAATATATAACTTGTTTAAGGAAGAAAGATATGAGGTTGGCAAAGCTACCGGAAGATACCTGGCGCAAAACCCAGATCTAAAGAGGCTTCACAGAGATCCAAAATATTAAGGATAGACAGGGTAAATTAGCGGAAACCCCACAGGAGATATTGGAAGTATTTCATACTTTTTAAAAAAACATTATACACAGAAGATAACCAGGGGGAAGAGGATGTTGAGACATTCTTCAAGGATATACATTGTGAAAAACTGTGGCAGGCAGAGGCATATATTCTGGATAATCCCATTACCATGAAAGAATTCGAAGAGGCAATAAACAATCTGAACAGTGGCAAAGAGGCGGGTCCAGACAAGTTGCCTCTGGAGGTTTACAGAACATTTTTCCAGGAGTTAAAATTTGAACTATTGACTACCCTACAGCAAGCACAGGTGGGGATAGTTCCCCCATCATGGGAGGAAGTAAATATTATTGTTTTTTTTTTTAAAAGGATAAATTAGCATATCTCCCGGGGTCGTATCGACCTATTTCCTTAGTAAATGCCGACGGGAAAATCTATACCAAAATTTTAGCTTCTCGCTTAGCGAATGTTATTTTCCCACTTGTATCACCGAGACAACATGGGTTTATACTCAACAGGGGTACTGTAAACCACATTAATAGGGTGGTAGCACTGTTGGATAAAGCTAATTAATTTATTTATTTATTTATTTATGTGTTTTATAGAGCGCAAACTTAACCTGTGAGGGTATCAGAGCGTTTTACATGGTGCACAGTGATGTACAAACAAAAGGTTTAAAGTGCAGAAATATACAAGATCAACATGTAGGGTCACAATCACCGTGATAGTCTGTAACAACATGGGCCCATATGATCTCGACGTGAGGAGTTGGTTATCTGGGAAAGCTGTAGTCTTAGATTTGTCAGGCACGAAGTGGAGGTTCAGGGCCGGCCTTAGATGAGGAATTTACCCATGAGGAAGGTTTTGGTCTCGTTTTTGAAATGTGCTAGAGAAGGTATTCTTCTGATGGCAGGTGGGAGAGATTTCCAAATTCTTGGTGCTGCTCCGGTGTGCAGGGCACTACCCTAGGTCTGGTTTTATTAGACGCCAAGAAGGCATTTGACCGCATGTCATGGAGCTTTCTTTGGGGACACTATCAGGTACATGCATCATTGTAGGATTTTGCGATTCCTAAATTCCGAAAATTAAGGAATCGCAATTTAGGAATTGCAAAATCCTATGCATCAAGAAATAGCAAAGAAATAGCAAAGATTTTTGCGATTCCCTAATTTTCTTTCTTTGCGATTCCTTAATTGCGATTGATTCCTATGGGCCTAGAGGCCCATATGAATCAATGGGAAGGCATTCTCAATTTGCGAATTCTCAATATGAGAATTCGCAATTAAGAATTCGCAAAATGAGAATGCAATTTCAAAGGACCCCCCCTGCACCCCTGAAATGTCATTTACTCACACACATGTTCCAAGGGCAGGTGTGTGTGTAAAATATCAGTTTCAAAAATGCATTTATTTGCACTTTTGAAACTTTTCGCAAATTACCATGAAGGTTTACTTCATGGTAATTTTTCCTTATAAATTGTGAATTCGCAAATTTAAAAAATCATGCATAGCATTTAAGAAATCGCATAATTTGCGATTTCTTAAATGCTATCGCAATTTGAGAAATCGCAAATAATTGCGATTTCTTAAATTGCGAAAAAATTAAAAAAAATTATGCATCCCAAAAAAGCTTTTTGCATTCGCAAACGGCCGAATTTTGCGATTCGCACCGTTTGCGAATGCAAAACAGCTTGATGCATGTGGATGTATGATCTATGGGGTTTGGCTCTGATTTTATTCAAGCAATTCAAGCCATTTATAAGACCCCCAAAACTCGAATCTGCATCATTGGTTAAGAATCAGCACCGGTGTATATAACAAGAGGCACAAGGCAGGGTTGCACGTGCTCTCCACTTTTATTTGCATTATATATAAATCCATTTTTGACCATGTTAGAAGGAAGCCCGAGCATTAAATCTGTAGGATGTGGATTGGAACAACTTTGAGTGTTAGCATATGCAGACAACGTAGTGGTTGTTACAACAGACCCGGCAGTAGCAATACCCAAGATAGAACTAATGGCACATACGTTCGGAGCTGTTTCCAGGTACAAACGTAATGCATCCAAGACACAAATATTATGTGCTAACCAGACCTGTGTCCAAGACCCTAGAGTGAATAAGTAAATTATTTGGGGATTAAAATTAGGGCATGTTTAAATTAAGTGGTAGAAGTCAACTGGAATTATATTCTCATAAGTGTAAAGAAACAACTAGACAGAATGGAATGCTTGCACCTCACAATGATGGGGAGATGTAATGTATTAGAAATGGTAATTTTACCTAAAGTCTTATATTTTTTTAGGTCCGTTCCATTTGAACTATCCAGGGGACAAGGACAGCAATTACAATCATGTTGTACGAGATTTTTATGGGCTCAAGGGAAACCATGGAGAACAATGCGCTTTATGTCACTACCCAGAGAGAAAGGTCAATGGGCTGTACCTGATGTTACACTCTATTATTTTGCATGCATTTTGCAAAACATCAGGTTCATGCTTACTGGAGAGGATATTGTTAACCCCGCAGAATACCCTTCTACATATCAGATGTTATTGGGGCAGAAGTAAGCAACTGCTTGTTTAGAAAGTTGGAGTATAACTATTACAAGAGAACTCGTTTCTAGGTAGTAATAGCTGCATATAAGGTATGGAGAGCAGTACGGAAGAAGTTACGAATTGAGGTGGTATGCTTTTATACTCCAATAAACACATCCATTTTACTACCTGCTGTTTTCACTGATAGAGTTGCTCATAAATGGAGAGATAAAGGAGTTACATGTATAGGCAATCTATATAAGGGCGGAGGTCTGCTCTCCTGTCACATAATAGCAGATAAATATAAACTCCTCAAAGCTGAATTTTTTTAATTCCTCCAGATGAGGGACTTCTTGATGAAAAAACAAAGGACAATAGAGCCATATTTGTTAGTCGAGGCCATAAGCAACGGATTGGTAGGATCTATGGCTATTTATTAGATACACAGAGAGATGATCTAGAGGCCCAAAATATAAGATGGAGGAACCGATTTAGAGATCAAGACATACACATAGAACAATCAATCGATATGGCAGGGAACATTTTGATATCAGCCAACCTAAGAACACAACATGCAAAGATGATGAAAGGGGGGGGGCTTAATGATAGGAAATGTTTTAGATGTGGGAATCACTTGTGGGGGCCCGTTGCGGGCCCCCAAGGATTCTGGGGAGTGGGGGTGCACATGGAGGGGTACCTATGGTACCCCCCTGCATTTCAATATACAAAGTGGCATGCAACGCGCGTGCCTGTCACATTGTACATTGAATGCTTGGTGTGCATTTTTAGCATTGTGGCGGGCGGTGCTTTCAGCATCGCCCACTGCATTGTTTTTTTTTTTTTTTTATTAAAGTTTTTATTGAAATTAAACAAACATACATAAAAACAAACCAAACCTCACAAGGCAGAAACATAATGGTACATCATCATGGGTCCGTGCGGTCAGAACTCAAAGGACAGATGGATACAAGTCAATCGGCTAGCACGGGGATAAGGGCGGACAAGGAAACAAGTGGAATCGTTGACAATAGATGAAGAGTGAATGTCAATTAGGGGGACGAAGACACATCAATGGTGACATCCTGTGGGGGAGTACATATATTACCACGATAGGCGTTCCATTGGGACCAGATTTTAACCAATTTCTTGGGCCGTCCCCGGGAGAGGTACACAGTCTTCTCCCGGAACATGCACCAGTCCGTGTTTTCTTTCCACTTGGACAAGGTGGGCGGCCTATGTGAACCCCAGAGCTGGGCAATGTCCCTCTTCGCGACCATATTTCCAAGAGTCGCCCATACAGTCTGTGCTGAGCTGTAATCACTAGGCTCCCAAACATTCAACAAACAATGCCTGGCCTCGGGCAGCAAGGACACACCCGTGACACCTTTCATGACATCATGTACTCGGGACCAGAACCTAATCATCTCCGGGCATTCCCACAATATGTGGAGAAAGGTACCAGACATCCCACAGCCACGCTTGCATAACCCATCCAGGGAAAAACCCATTCGAACCAGACAAGGCCCAGTGACATACACTCGGTGAAGTACCTTAAGCTGGACGAACCGCAAACGAGCAGGAATGGCGACTTCCTTGGGCGAGGACAAAGCCGATTGCCAGTCCTCATCATCCAATTCCAGTCCGTCCGCACACCACGCAGCCCTGAGGCGGACCAGCAAGTCAGCTCCGTTATTAATGAGTTTTTTATAAATCAAAGAGATCGTGCTGTCGGGCACATAACCATCCAAAATGCGGTCCTCCAGAGGTGAAGACTCAGGAATATCATCACCCGCATCAAACACAGACAACAGAGCATGACGGATCTGGGTGTACCTAAAGAATTCATTGTCACCAAGCTCATACTCCACTCGCAGCTCGTCAAAGGACTTGACAGTACCCCTCGACCACAGATCGCCCACTCTGCTGATTCTAATGATGTCCCATTTATCAAAGCCTTTCGATTTCCGCAGATGGCCCAAGCATTCCGAATCATACAAAGGGGTGGCTCGAGTAAACCTGCCACACCAACCCAAGGCCGCATTCGCATCACGCCACACTCTCACTGCAATCTTAGTGGGATCGGTCAGTGTTCCACAGAGTCCACCAGAGTACAACGCTCTGCTAAAGGTCCCCCCTGGCAGAACAAATTTATCCATGGAGAACGCAGGGGCAGGGCCCGGTGTGTAGGTCGCATAATTAATAGCACTTAACTGGGATGCCCAGTAGTAACGTCTGATGTCCGGGAGGGCTATACCGCCGTCGTACCATGGAAGCGTGAGTTTAGAAAGAGCAATACGGGCACGCCCGTCCCAGACCAGTTGTCTCTGCAGACTCTCCACTTCACGAAAATAGCCCGAGGCAATCGGGTCAAAGGAATTCTGAAGTGCGTACAAAAATTGAGGCAGAGATATCATTTTGAAAAGCGCTGCTCTACCGAGGGGCGACAGCGGTAACCTACGCCAGCGGGCCACATCGAGTGTGAGCCGCTGAAGGGGGGGCAACAAATTAAGCTCGCAGCGCCTAGAGGGGTCCAAGGATACATAAATCCCTAAGTACTTGAAACCGGTCTCCGTCACGTGAATCGGAAATCTACGCGGCAGTGGAGGGAGATCTCCCGCCAGAACGTAGATGCAGGATTTAGCCCAATTAATAACAAGACCGGAGTTCTTTCCGAAAGAGGTCAGAACATCAAAAAGTACATTCAGGGACTTTTTAGGAGAAGTGAGATATAGGAGGATGTCGTCCGCGTATAGCGAGACTCTATCCTCAAAATCAGGAGACCATCGGATGCCCCGCATAGACGGTTCCCAACGGAGCCACTCCGCCAAAGGTTCAAGAGCGAGAGCAAAAAGCAAAGGGGACAGTGGACAGCCCTGCCGAGTACCCCGTCCAAGCGCACAAACGCAGGACACTCTTCGATTAACAACTACCTGGGCCAGGGGTCTCTCATAGAGAAGTTTCACCCAGGCTATGAAGCCCAGCCCAAACCCGAATTTCGAGAGGGCCGCCCAAAGGTAGGGCCATTCGATAGTGTCGAAGGCCATGGTAGCGTCAAGAGAAACCCAAATGGCCGGTTCAGTAAGCGTCTCGGCTCTCGCGAGAACTCCATGGAGTCTGCGCAGATTCAAAGCAGTGTTGCGGTGTGGGATAAAACCGGATTGATCTGGATGGATCAAGTCCCCGATCACAGTTACTAAGCGATTAGCCAATAGTTTAGCCAAAATTTTGGGTTCGGCATCGAGTAAAGAAATAGGTCTGTACGAAGTACAATGATCCAAGGGCTTACCCTCCCCTTAGGAATGACTACGATAGTGGCGAGTCGTTGGTCCAAGGGGAGGGAACCAGACTCAAGAGCCTCAAGGAACATGTCCCTCAAATAGGGCGCCATTTTGTCGGGTCGCAGCTTGTACAATTCAATGGGCAAACCATTAGGACCCATCGCCTTACCCGAGCGGAGGGAACGAATAGCCACCGCGATTTCATCCACTGTAAGCGGAGCATCCATAAGATCTCTGTCTGCGTCAGAGAGGCGAGGCAAAGCAATGTCCCGCAACAGCAATCGGTAGTCCTCCTCATCCCTATCACAAACAGAGGTGTACACTGTCTCAAAGTGGTCAGCAAAACACTAAACGATCCCAGCCGGGTCAGTGACAAACTCACCATCAGGTCGCTCAATCACGGGAACCACACGATTCACTCGCTCTTTCTTATCCAACCACGCAAGCAACTTACCCGCTTTATCACCCACATCATACAGTCGTCCCTGCTGCTCCCTATACATCACCTTCGCAGCATCAGTTACAATAGCCTTGTAGTCAGCTTGTTTCAGAGCAAGGGAGTGCAACTTCATACTGGAGACGCCCAACCGAAGATCATCCTCCAAAGCGGCTATCTCAGATTCTAATTGCAAACCTCCACATTCGCAGCCTTCTTAGCATCGACAATCAGGGATAGGGACTGACCACGTATAACAGTTTTAAATGCTTCCCATAGTGATACAGCAGAAGAAACAGACCCCGCATTCTCATCAAAATAATGCTCAATAGCTTTTACAAGGTCCGAGCGGGTCTTGGGGTTGCAAAAATACCATGGATTAATAGGAGCAACTCTTCCCTCATCGCCTGACCCGACCTCATACCGGAGCCACAAAGGAGAGTGATCAGAAATACCCCTAGGGAGCTGACGAATTTCCCTGATGGCGGAGGATTGGACCGCAGGCATTAAGAAATAATCCAATCGAGAAAGGCTGCCATGTGCCCCAGAGTGGAAGGTGTACTGCAATTGCGTAGGGTGTAATAGTCTCCAGGCGTCAACAAGCCCGAAGGTCTCTAGCAAGTCACTCAACCATCGTTGTGCCCTGGGTAAATCTCTGGGAGGATAACGATCAGAGGTGCCAGAAACAACCGAATTCAAATCCCCACCCAAAATCAGAAGACCCTCGGGAAGATCCAAAAGGACTTTACACAGATCAGCATAGGTTAAAGCCTGCAAACCCGGGGGGACATAAACTGAAAGTATGGATAATGTCTTACCCTCCCACCTACCAGTGAGCACCATAAAGCGCCCCCTGTCGTCAAGCTTCACCTCGTCAACCGTAAAAGGGAGAGTGGACCGAAGAAGAATACCAGCCCCCCTGGACCCAGAAGTAAACCCCGCATGGGCCACCAACCGATAGCCGCGCCTATTCATTGCCTGACATGCGTTGCCTATGAGATGCGTCTCCTGTAGGAGGACAATATCGGGAGAATGACGCCTAAGGAATCGTAACACAATACTCCGCTTAATTCTGTCCCCTAATCCATTGACATTCTAGGATAACAGTCTCAACTCGCCACCCCCCATCCCCGAAAAGTAGACAGAGCAGGACCCACATAGAACCCCATGATCAGTGCAGATAAGAAAAACAATACGATGCCTCGTGAGTAAACAGAAACACACACACACCCCCCCACCACCCCCCAAATCGAACCTGTTACTCCCCCCACCCTGCACCCCTGCGTAAGACTAAAAAGCCACCGCAACTTGCAGTGTGCCTGTCGCCCCATTACTAAACTAAGCTACACAAAGAACCCAGGAGGAGGAAGAGTCCCCATTCACCCCCCCACCGCCCCCAGGCTGATCTAGGCCTAACAGAAGACCCAAGTCCAGACTCAGCTGAAACAGCAGAAAAATTCAGACGCCAGTGTCCACAAGTAAAGTCATCATTCCGCCACACCTCCGTCGGCGCCTACGGGGTGCCCAGTATGTTCATCTCTTATGGGTAGAGAGTCGAGCCAGTCACTAACATTTTCAGGGCAATCAAAAAAGAATACACGTTCCCGATATTCAATCCGGAGCCTAGTAGGGAACAACAAGGCGTACTTGAGACCCAAGTCCCGCAGACGTTTATTCACTCCCTGAAATCCGAGTCTTTGTATTTGGACAAGCGGTGAAAAGTCATGATAAAAAGAAAAGGAGGCATTTTCAAAGTTTTTATTTTTTTCATTTTCATTTCAAAACAAAAAAAAAAAAAGGCCCTTATCCCGTGAGGCCTGTAGAACAGCGTCCCGGTCTCTAAAGTTAAACAACCTGGCAATAATGGGCCTTGGTGGAGCACCCAGCTTAGCCTTCCCGCCAGGGACACGATGAGCGCGCTCAACCGCAAAGAACTTGGTGAGTCCAGCGGGAGAAAGATAATTGGTACTCAAGTCCTCCACCAAGAGGTCGACTCCCAGGATCTCAGGATTCTCCGGGACACCAATAAGGCACACATTGTTGCGACGGGCCCTGTTTTCATAGTCCTCAAGACGACGAGCCATTAGGTCATGCGAGGAACGCAGATTACCGATCTCAGTCTGGGCCTCCGTGACATCTGCAGTAAGACTAGAAGTCTTAAAGCCCAATGAATCGACCCTCTCATTGGTCTTCACAAGATCCGCTCTAATCAGCGTAATATCAACGGCCACCGTGTCGATCTTAGAGGCTAGGGCCTCGTACTGTTGTCCCATAGAGGCCTGCATGTTGGCAATGGCACCCATGACATCCTGAGAGAATGGTTCCGAAGACGATGAAAATACAGTCTTAGGATTATCCGAAGCGCGGCCCGCAGCGCCAGGAGATCCCTTAACCAGCGAATAATGGTCAATAATGTTCGTCTGAGTTTGGCCACCACGGAGAGGTGCCTTGGTCTTGCGCTTCTCAAGAGGCGGTCCAGTGGACATATTGGAAAAGGGACCCCGAAGGGGTCCTCGCGACCTGGTGAAAATGGCCGGTCGTGGAGTGCCCAGACAGTCAACAAGACCAGATCCGATAGTAGTAGGCACGAGAAAGGCCCAGGTTGCGGGCAGGCAGTCGGGCCAGTACCAAACAGCAAAGAGACAACGGGCCAGCCGAAGGTGGGTCTGGGCTACACCACTGCCATTCAGAGCCGGGAGCAGAAATCAAAACCGAAAGTCAGGAGGGCCCGACCAGAGGGGACCCTGTCAGACGTTGTTGATCCACTACTCCACGGCCTGCCGAGCAACCAAGCCCCCGGTCCGTCTCGGGGTGGGCCGCAAAAAGTAGAGGCGATGCAAAAGTGGACCGCAGCGTCCAATTTAAATTTTTCAAAGTGGACGAAGATCAGCAAGGATGTACAAACAAAAGCCCGTCCTCGAAATCAGGATGTAGTCAGGATATCCGTGAAGGGCGGCGCGGGTCTGGGGAGCTCTGTGCTCACGCGACCATCTTGGATGCCCGCATAGCTCCTCCTCCCCCACTGCATTGTTAAAAATACGGGATGCGCCCCCACAGTAGCGGGAGAATCCTAATAGCCCAAATGGGACCCCCGCCCTTATGGCGGGCGGTCCCTCTTTGCGTCGGGATGGCATGCGGACAAAGTCCGCCCGCCATCCTAATAGACCCCTCAGTTTGGTGTTTGTACATAAAAAAAAAATCATTTCTTCAAATTGGGTTGTTTGCGAGTCGGCTAAATCACTGCACTTATTAGAGGTTCATTCATTTCATTTGAACCCCTGACCCAGGCGTAGCCCTGACCAGATACATCCTACAGCATGGTGTGTTTTGGAATACAGAGCCCTTCCATCTGGCTGTAATATGTACAACATGTAATAATTTAGTGTTAAACCTGATATGTTTGCATAATATCCAGGGTAGTCATTGATTTGGCTATAAAGATTTTCCCCCTAATTTATGTGCCCATTGTCTGTGTCATTATGTTCCTTACATTGCAAATTTGTGTACGAATATGGTTTTAATTCATAGGTCCTTGAGATCATCCCAACGAGGTATATTGAATGCTCAGCAGGGCAACACCGTAAGATGAAATTCTCTATAAGAAAACAACAAAATTATTAGAGACTATTAGTATGTGTCATTAAGTTTGGAAGCAATGCTGAAACATGCCCCTTGGAAACACCAAATCGCAAATTCAAATTGTGATTCTGTAGAATCACAGATTGGTGTTTGTACATATAAAGTAATAATTTCTGTGAATTGGACTGCTTGCAAGTTGGCTGAATCATTGCACCTATGGGAGATTAATTCATTTGATTTGAACCCTAAACCCAGGCATAGCCCTGGCCAGATATACCCTACAGCATGGTGTGGTTGTAAACAAAGAACTGTTCCATCATGCTGTAATATGTGCAATATGTAATAATTTAGGGGCTTATTATGATGTTAGGCGGATCGCCACCAACAGGCTGTTGGCGGCGGTCCATTTGACAATCAGACTCAGCAGTTCGACCTCCACATTACTCAGTGGTTGTTCAGACCATTGAGGCCTGGGGAAACCCCATTAACTCCAACAGGATCAGAGTTCTCATCAAGGTATACCAAGCACTCAACAGGTCAACACCCGTAAGGCCAACTCGCAATGAGAAAACAAGTAAATTGTTAGGGACTTTTACTATGTGTCATTCAGTTACTGGATGATCAGTATTATCCTTGAAAAGTGTGGCCCTCATTTCAACAAATAAGCTCAAATGCTGAGTAGTAATGTGTCAAAATATTGCCTAAAGTAGTATTTGGTTTTATGCTTTCAGTTATGTGACTGTTTGCAAACCGGCTGAATCACTGCACTTATTTGAGGTCCTTTCATGTCCTTTGACCCCCTGACCCAGGAGTAGCCCTGGGCAGGTACATCCTACAGCATGGTGTGTTTTGAAATACACTCTGGCTGTAATATGTGCAATATTTAATAATTGAGTGTTAAACCTGATATGTTTGCAGAATATCTAGGGTAGTCATGGATTTGGCTATAAATATGTTCCCCCTAATTTAGATGTCCATTGTCTGTGTCATTATGTTCCGTACATCACCAATGTGTGTATGAATATGGTTTTAGTTCATAGGTCCTTGAAGATCATCTCAACAAGGTATATTGAGTGGTCAGAAGGGCAACACCTGTAAAATGCAAATTCTCTATAAGAAAACAAGGAAATTATTAGAGACTTTTAGTATGTGTCATTAATTTACTGGATGATCAGTATTATACTTGGAAAATGAGGGCCTCATTTCAACAAATAAGCTCAAATGCTGAGCAGTAAGGTGTCAGAACATTGCCTCAAGTAGTATTGGGTTTATGCTTTCAATTGATGTATGCACTGATGAATTTTCAAGAACATTTTCTTTATTTCAGCTAAATAAATTGTGACTAATGCGTAAACAGTGTTGACAGGGAATCATTGTTTATGATGATTTCATGAATTAACTTCATACTCCGGAGGCGTCCCTGGTGCATTGTAGTTAGTATGAAAACCAACACATATTACTATTCAAGGAATTTATTTATCCCCAGATGCATTGTAGTTAGTATGTAACTGACACGTATTACTATTCAAGGATGTGGATTTATCCCCAGAAACGTATGTTTGTTCTGTTATCATTGAACTACAAGCATTGTATGTGGCAGTCACTCTCTTTGTACTGAAAGGTAGTGCATATGGTAGAACAGGATGCAACAACACATGCTTCATAAAGGCCTCAGACCCAGCTCCAGTCCAGTGCATCAGATTGCACTTCAAACCAATGCACATTAAAGATCTTAAGGCGATCATACCAGATACCAGTGCATATCTTAAACAGCACAAATGTCTGCATTGTCAAAATCGGCAGACACTGATAGAGATTCAGGTCAAGGCCACTCCAGAGTCATAAGATTGACGTATCTTTGATTGAGTACTGTGGCCTGATGAAATAAAACCATTTCAATCCTAGAGAGATCTGCTTTTTCCTACTAAAAAATGTCAATCACTCAGAAACATGTGTCCAGGAATTCATAGCAATATAGCACTGGTTGCTCCAACAAAGGGTGAAAACTTTCTTAATAGTTGGTTACTGAAAATATGGTGAACTGCACTACCAGAATGCAATGAGAAGCTTTTGCTGATATTCCTCCAGGGACATCTCTTCCCCATCACAGAGTGCACAAATTCCATATGCCATCTTTTGTGTGTGCCAAGATAGAGCAAAAATAATTGATGGCCTTTATCTGTCACATAAGCAATCCATATATCTGAAAATCACAGTTCATGGCCTTTTACCTTGGAGTATCTGTTCACACAGGGCCAGATAATGCTTTCCAAATTGCGATTTTTTTCTGAACGCAATTAAGAAATAGCCATTCCTAATGTATGACATTTTTATTTTTTAATTATACGATTCCTAGTGGGTCTCAAATTGGCCTACCTCACGAATATTAATGAAGTAGGTCACAGTTTGTGACCAATGGGGAATGATAGCCATCACAGAAATGGTGGCCTTGCTTTTAAATAAATAAATCTATTTTTTAATGCAGACCGCTTTCCTCAAAGTAAAACTGGATACGTTTCAATGTATATGAAATGTTCAAGGTCATGTTTTTTATGTGGAACCACTGCCTGCTCTTAATTTTTTTTTTTATATTCTCAATGGGGAAGGGGTCCCATTTGCGAATGGGATACCACCAATTTTGAACTGGTGGTAAAATATTAATGTTTTCTGGCTAGAATTCAGTTAATACAATTGTCTGCAATTTGGTATTTGAAATGGACGCCAAAAGCATGCCCCTTGCAATACTAGATCACAAATACAAATTGCAGTTCTGTAGAATCACAGATTGGTGTTTGCACATAAAAAGACATCATTTCTGCGAAATCAATCAATGTAATGCTGACAGTAAAAGAAGCAGGTTCATTACAAAAACGATATTTCAGGTGTCCTTTCTAAATTTTTACAAAGGGCCTGATTAAGATGTCTGTCGGACAGACAGAAACTGCCTGACCATAAGTTGGCGGTTTCAACATCCCAATTTGGATGCGACTGCACATAGTGCGGTTGGAAACATCCATTTTCCGATGGGAGCTTGTGCAGCAACGCCTGCAGCACATTCTCCCATTGTAAAATGGATGTTTGTAAGCACATCTGCACCATGTGGCAACATGGTGCAGTGATTTTTGTGGGGGCTCCGTAGGTGCCCCAGTCTACAATGTGGATTGCCAGGGGGCCCTCCTAAGAGCCCTCAATGTCGCGTTCTGACAGCCTTTCCAGGTCAGAAAGGCCAAACTGGAATGGCTGTCGGAAACCAACATCATAATCCTGATGGCAGAAACGCTGTTCTTAAGGGATTAGGAGGAGTTTCCAACAGATCAACGGGCTCCCTTAGCCTGTCAGAAAGCGGCGGTCGGTCCCTCCGACTGCTGTCTCTGACCGCACGCATTGTAAGGTGTCAGTCAGACTACAGCAGCAGATGGCGGTGCTGCCACAACTGATGAGCCGTCTGTTGCATTACAACTGCTATCGTAATTAGGCCCTAAATCCCTGCATTCTGTGACCTACCAAAATGGCTGCCGTTCTAAACATGAAAGAAAAAAATAATGGGCCTTATTTATGAAGGCCTTGCGCCGCCGGTGCGTCACTTTTAACATGGGAAAAAGTGACGCATCGGTGGCGCAAGGCTTTCATAAATAAGGCCCAATGTTTCCAACATTCTGTATTAAATATATTTTCTGTCAGAATTAAAATGACAGTTAAAAATACAATCAAAATCATATTTTGTTTTAAATTACCATTCACCATACAAAAACGTATAAAAGGGGCCATCCACCATTTTGTGCTCAGTGGAACACTGACTTCCCTGGTGTACACCCGCATTGGAGCAAGGAGGAAAAGAAAGATAGATTACCCCTACTTTTGAGTAGATGAGGTTCCCTCCCTGGTCCTGTTGAAATGCTGCGCATCCTTTTGGAGAATCAAGGCATGAAACATGTCGACCTTTTGACCACTTGTACTTTTCACCCCACACTTTGAGCTGCAGCATGTTTAATTCTCCTCTCCGGACACGTCTCTCCTAGTCAGTTTTAATCATAGCAGCAGTATCCAGCAAATAAAGTATCTTCGGACACTCAAAGCTATTTCTAAACTCACTTTCACTCCCACTCTACTCCTTACATATCCCCTCCAACACAGCATATTCTAGGGCCTGTCTGCAAACAACATAGAAGACCTCTGGCAAAGAGCTCCCCTACGGGGCCCACTGAGCATTGCAGTGCTGGCCCAACTAGGAGCTGCCCTATGATGAAGCATGACACCTCTTGGGGTGTGTGAGGTTCCTTGCTCCTTTTTGGAGCTATCCCCTTCCTCCCTTCCTTCTCTTACCTGGAATCTCTGCACCCATTCACCTTTCAGACCCCCTCCTTAGGAACTGCATACCTCTTGTTTCACTTGTATGTAAAAACAAACCACAGAAAAATACATTGTCTCTTCTACAGGTGTAATGCAAACCATCCCACCAGTTGAAAAAAAATATGAAAAAAAAGTAATATACAGCCATATCTTTTTTACATTTCTCCACAGATCAACCCATATCACACCACCTGTCTGGAAAAACACATCCTCAAAAAAACGAAATCATCACCATCAGAAGTTGCTGTTCACACAACAGGTAATCCCATCGAAGGTAGAATTGAACAAAAACGCAGTTATCACCCATAATAACTTTCTTTTCACTGATTTCAAGAACAAATACATTTGAATGCAAACATAGCATTGCCCAACAAATATAAACTTTATCAATATAAAATCTAGAATGTCAAATAAATAATTTCTAAACATTTTCACTTGCAGGATAATATCAAAAACACATTTGGAAACCAAATAATGAACACTTTTTTATCCTTTCCTTTCTGTACAGATAAAGACATAGCACACCACCTATCTGATGGAACACATTCTCAAAAAAACTGAAAATCCACTCCTTTCAGGCACCACCATAGGGATAATGATATCCCTTTCCGCCTGTCTTTCCATGGCGGTTAACCTGCCATGACCATGCAAGCTGAAACAGCCTTGGGAGCCCGTAGCGGGCACCCCTTCCCACCTGGGACTCAGATATGGGGCCTGGGGGGCACCTATGATGTGCCCTACATATCTATTTATCTTTTGAAAAACAAATGTTATAAAAAAGAATGTAAATGAATATAACACTGTTGCATCTATTGTATTCATAGCAAAGGGTAGCCCAGTGAGCTTTAGTAGCCATTGTTAAATAGACATAGGTTGAGTGGGAGTGCTTTCGCAATTAATATTGTTGTTTTTTCCCCCTTCTCCCAGGCCTACAAATTACTTTTAGGGGGTACCTGTTTGATATTGCACCCTTAACGTGTAACACCTCAAACTTACTCAGATATTAACATCCCGATTAATTGAAAATAACCTTTACTAATGAATCTTTCCTTTTGCATGACAAACAAAACTTTTTAAACCGAATACTAATTTTTAGCACCTCTCATAACCTTGGTAAACTGGAGAATAGTGATATTTGGATGATGGATGTTAACTCTAAGTCCTCCCCATCCCTTCAGCAAAATATACACTATTCATGCCAACATTAATAACACCACTGTTCCTTTAGTGTACAGTTTACTGCCTGATAAGCAAGCTTCAACCTACTCTGATGTTTTGTCACTGATCAAAACTAAAACTCGAATTAAAACTCCTAGAAAAGTGATCATTTATTTTGAATTGTCTATGATTAATACCATTACTAAAATACAAAAAACATCCTTAGTTGCAGATTACATATCAGACAGTGAATTGAAAAAACTAACAGCCTTATGCTTAGTGACACCTAACAAGTGTAGATGAATACTGCACATAAATTACTGAATCGGACTACTTTACACGAAACAATGAGAAATTGTGGCCTTTACTAAATTATCTGGAAAACACATGGATTGGCCATCTAAGCAGGTCGGATTGCAAGAGGAAGCCAAGGTTCCCAATTGAATGGTGGAACTATTACTCAGCCTGCTTAGAGGCTGGAGCAAAGCTTTATAATGAAATTAAGGGATGGCACAAATTCTTCAAAAAATCCACCGAAGCTTTTATCATCTTTTGGAAACTGTGTAGAAGGAACAAAGTCACCAAGAAATGAGGATAGCACAATCTTTAACAGATAGTCTGAATCCACGTATATCCCAAAAAGTTAAGAAATGTCAGAGCGACTATTGGCACAAATACAACAGTTTACATTGTCAGTGACTTCAGACTACCTGGAAAATATTGCAAGCATACTACATTTCTAATACAAACTAACCCCTTCTTCTAAATTACTTGCCTGATTGTTTTTACAATTGAATTGGCATTTTTTAAAATAATATTTAAAATTAATAGGAATGCCAGAAATCCTACCTGCAGATGTCTTCTTTCTTCAACCTTTGGTGATGTTTCAAATCATCCTGTCAGCAGAAGTCTTCTGTAGTCCAATAATCCACAGGGTTTAACTATTAATCCAAGAATTTCCAAATTTCATGTTCAAAAAATAGAAACACAGAGTGGCATAAACACCAGTACTAAAAACGCATTAGTTGCTTGAAAAAATCTGTGTTCTAAGTAAAAAACGTGTTTCAAAACAAAAAAACAAAAAAAGCATACATTTAACCCAAAAAACTGCAAAACAAATTCGCATTTCCTATTCTTGTTCCGAATTGAAATTCAATTGTCCAAATCTTCCTTGTTCTCCAAGATTCAAAACGCATTAATCCATAAAAATCAGTTTTAAAAAACCTGCTTAGCCCTTTTGAAAGGGAGGCACTCAATTCAATGAATCTTTTTCCTTCTTTTAACCATGTGACATGTATTGCAAAAAAATCTGAACTATACGAAAAAAACATGTTGCACAAAATCATTCTAACAAACTATAGCTATTAGTACAAATAAGTTTAAAAAAGTGTTCAACTGGTTATTAAAAATACTTTTTTTAATTCATTGTGTAATAATCGCGATCGTTGTGATGTAGGCCTACAACAGCTACCAGATTAGGATAAAACATGAATTAAAACATAATTAACATTGAGTTTTACACTAACTACCTTACAACTACCTCCCTCCTCTCTCCTTACAAAATTTTTGGCCACCTACAACTCTATATTTATCAAATGAAAAGTTCTTACCTGATCGCAGCTGTCTCCTGAACCGGATCTTGATGATGACGCTCCACCGACTGTAGAAACAGACGCTCAACCGTGTACGTCAACGCTGAAAGGAAAAAGGTAAAAAGGACACCTAATACCAAGAAATACAATGGAAAAGTGTGGGAAAAATATATTTTTAATGTAATAAAAACTATTTACACAGTATAAAATTACACAAACATTTGTAAAGAAGTTTACATATATATCTTTATTTTTATTAATGATTATTGATTTTTTTAAAGTGTGTTTCATAATTACTAATATTTAATACATTTCTTGTTTGTTTTTAATTATAAATAATGTTAGGTGTTTTATTATGCTCATTTATTAATTTATCATTTTTTGCAATTTATTCTAAAATATAACTATGTTTTAAATAGTTTCTAATTTGTTAAATATTTCAAATGAAACAATTAGGGCCTTATTAGGAGCACGTTAATAAGATAAACAACTGTGTGGAGATATACGTCTCAACAATTTGGAGCGGACCAGGTGATTGAATTTAAAAGAATACATAGATGGACGATTGAAGCACAAGTGATCCTACTAAAGAGAAGTACATTTCTTCTCATCCTGATCTTAATGATTATTTACATACACTCGATCTTGGATTGGATTTTAGAATTTTCAAGTGGGCCGATTGCTGGACAAAAAAGGCAATAAATAGTTGCTCTTAAAATCACAGGCCCTGACATAAAGGAAGAACAGTTTTTACTCATTGAGGGAGTGACGCGGTTCACAGCAAGCTTAGGCTGCCTATGATTTATTAGCCCTGATGATGTCCCTTGGAGGACGAAACGCTGAGGCTGTTTTGTTTCCACCCATCTGCAAAGAATTGTTTGATTTTGAAAAACTTCAGATTGAATTATTCATATTGGAACAAATTATTTTTTCTGTTGGATTACGAACATTTTGCTACTCTTGTGAAAGAAGAAAAAGACAATAAAAGGAAAAAGGACCCTAATATGGACTGTTGAAACTTTATTGAATTTGACGCTCCTTCCGTTAGTATACGTAAAAATGAAGAAGTGTTCATGAAAATTAATCAGGGCATACATGGAGTGAAGCATAAAACCAAATACTACTTGGGGCAATCTTTTGACATATTACTGTTAAACATTTAGGGGCCGATTATGATGGCGGACGGACCTGAGTCCGTCCGCCACCATAGAGCAGGAGGGAACCATTGCCTGCGGAGTTCCCTCCTGTGCAATTAGGATGTGACCGCCACCCTGGCGGTCACATCCTCTATTTTTACCATTGCAGCGGGTGCGGCTTCAAGCTGCATCCGCCGCAATGGTAAAAATGCACACATTGCATTTGTATGCAGAAAGCGGCTGGCACCGTGCATACAAATGCCCATGTGCACCCCCACACCCCCCCCTTCACCTAGGGGACCCGCAACGGGCCCCCGCAGTGAAGTTACACATGCTTTTCCACGGTGGAAAACCCGCCGCGGAAAAGCATTTTTTAAAGCCCTTCCTAATATTGCGGACAGTGTCTGAGAGCTTTTCCGCCGCGGTTGTAAGTCAACCGCGGCGGAAAAGCTGCGGACGGAAACCAGGACCCACCAGCCATCCTAATGTGGCGGTGGGTCTTTTGTGGGTCCGCTGCGGTTTTTCCGCATCCTCCTGGCCGGCGGTGGCTTCCGCCGGCCCGGAGGATGCGGAAAAACCGCAATCATAATAGGCCCCTAAATTTGATATGTTGAAATGAGGCCCACATTTCTCATTCATCCAGTAACTTAATAACACATGCTAAAAGCCCCTAATAATTTCCTTGGTTTCTTAGAGAGAGTTGGCCTTATGAGTGTTGATCGGCTTAGTGAGTGGTATAACTCGCTGGGATGATCCCATGGACCTATGAATTAAAACCACATTTGTACAAAAATTTGCCATCTACAGAACATAATGACAAAGAGAATGGGCACACAAATCAGTGGGAATATCTTTATAGCCAAATCCCTGAGTACCCTAGATATTATGCAAACATATCAGATTTAACACTAAAGTATTAAATATTGCACATATGATAGCCAGATGGGAGCGCTCTGTATTCAAACCCCACCATGCTGTAGGATATATCTGGCCAGGGCAATGCCTAAGTAAGTGGTGCAAATGAAATGAATGGATCTGCCATAGGTGCAACAATTCAGCCGACTAGCAAATAGTTCAATTTGCAGAAATGATTAATTTGTTTGTACAAGCACCAAACTAGTATTAATACTAAGGTATTGATGTTAATACCTGAGTATTCATTTATAAAGATTAAGGCCCTCATCACAATTTCGGGCGGAATGCCTCCAACCACTAGTCGGAGGCTTTCCACCCGACATGGTAGGTTTAAGGTCCGACAGCCACAATAGGAGGTTGGAGTTTTAACCGGCTGGGAAATCTGGCACGGTTCTGATTAGCTCAAGGAACCCATCTGTCAGTTGGAAATGCAACATAATCCTTTAAGGATGGCATTTCTACCGTTGAGATTGTGAAGTCCATTTCAAAAAGCCTTTCCATGTTGGCCTTCCAGATATGGAAAGGCTGTCGGAAGTGACTTTGGCGGCACCTAGCAAGGCCTCTGTACCCTGTGGCCTCCGCAATGAGGCCTGGGGGGCACCTGGGGTGCCCCCACAAACATCCATGCATCGTGTGGTAGGAACTGCATGGTGCCTGATTCACAGTGCTTGGATGCTTAAAAAGAAACATGTGTCCAGGAGTTCACAGCAATATAGCACTGACTGCTCCAACCGAGAGTAAAATACTTTTTTACTTGTCGGTTACTGTAAATATGGCAAACTTCATTTGTCAGATTCAAATGGGAAGCTTTTGCCGAGATGGCACCAGTGATTTCTCTCCCCCACTACAGAGTGCAAGAATTCCATATACCATGTTTTGTGTTGCCAAGATACAGCAAAAATAATTGACGGCCTTTATCTGTGAGATAAGTAGTCTATATATCTGAAAAGCACAGTTCATGGCCTTTTACCTTGGAGTGTCTGTTCACACAGGGCCTGATGTACTAGATTCAGAATAGCGATTTCCAAATTGTGATTTTCTCTGAGTTGCAATTAAGAAATCCCATCTCTAATGTGTGAATTTCTTTTTTTAATTACTGATTTCAAGTGGGTCACAAATCAGCCTACATCATGAATAATGAGGTAGGTGGCAGTTTGTTACCCATTAGGAATGATAGCCATCACAGTGATGGCGGCCTTGTTTGAAATAAATACATCTTTTTATTATTTTTAAATGCAGACTGGATGCATTTAAATAAATATGAAATGTTCAAGTTCATTTTTTTACGAGTAGGCAGTAATATGTGAGACCACTGCCTGCTTTTTACAACATTTTTTCATGTTCTCAAAAGTAAAGGGATCCCATGGATTACAACCGATTTTGAAGCACCAATTTGGAATTTGTTGTAAAATATTAATGTTTTGAAACCAGAATTCAGTTAATACATACCACTGTGATTTGGTATTTAGAGGAGATGCTGTAAACTGTTGAGGGGTGAATTAGACCCTCCTCCAGTTCAAACACTGCTTGTCTAAAAATAATGAACATAGGTGTGAAACGAAGGTCTTACGTTGAAGTGGCACTTTTATTCATCAAATCATTAGTTTCAAGAAAATAATGAAATCACAATTTCAATCAGTCAGAAATAGCAACACAAAAATACGTATTCATAAACATGCAAGTGCCTAGAAGGCAAACCTGAAATGAGAAAACTAACCATCCAAGAATTTCTATTCTTAAAGTACATTAAATGCAATGAAAGGGTGAAATGTCATGGTCCTGGGGCACTGGACAAAGGCAGATCTTTATACTCTTTCAATGATTAACTATTGACCACAAAATGACGACATTATCAGGTACCTTTGACCTATAGGACATGACGCATTTTGGTCACTTCTCGGAAATATTTAAGAAAACAGAAGTGGCACCTATGCTACAAAAAGTTTCACAAAAGGTCACAGGATGTTTGACCATGAATCATAATACACACCTTAGCTGTGTGTATCATTTCCCCCTGAGGCGGAAGCCGGGAGGTTGCTGTGTCGCTCTGCGCTATTCTTATTCTCATAGCCTTGCTTCACTCACTAAGGCTTTTAAAATTGTATTGTATCTCTCGCTTGATTTACTAAGCTTTTATAATTGTATAGTACCCCCTGCTTGAATACTAAGCTTTTAAAATCGTACAGTGTTCCTCGCTCGATCTCAGCCTGGAAACCTCACCTCACACCCTGCATGAATCGATAAAACGCTGAATTTTTACTTACCCACCCCCGCACTCCCACGCTACCCGGGCCAGTCTCAACCGACTCAGGCGCTGAGGTCATTCTGTCCCGGCCGGGCTGAAAATCGTGGCGGCCATCTTGGGTGGGGGAAGTGTTTGCACGCATTCTAGTGGCCAGCATAAAAGGAGACGGGAATGTCTCCGCTCTGCGCTGGAGTCGTGCCAGAGTCCTGCCCGTCTGTGCCCGTCCGCGACCATGACGCGCCGTGGCCACTGACCCTGCTGGTTTTGGCACCTCCTCCTGTTTATCTTATGGCAGGGAGACTCTACTTCTGCTAAAACCTAAAGATTGTGCCTTCACCCATACCATCCCACTGGACCTCATCACTTCTTCTTACCCGTGTAAGCCCTGCAGCGCTGGACAGGAAGTTGACAACCCTGTTCACCAATGCCCCCTCCTACAGACACTTACCGGACCCACCCCTGCTGGAAAAAGCGGGCTTAATCAACTGTCGGTCACTAGTAAAACATTCCTTGGATATAGCTCAATCCCTGACGGACAACAAGTGGGACCTCCTGTTCCTAACGGAAACATGGTTGTGGGATGATACTAACCCAGCTTTATGTCTAGCCATTCCCCCTGATTATAACATCTTGTGTGCCAATAGACAAAGCCTCAAATCATGGTTGGGGCGTAGCTATAATCTATAGATCGCAATGGACCATTTCTTCCTTCCCTTATGCTCAAATTGAATCCATCGAAGCATTACCATTCTGTATCAAACTGGCTGCAAATATTACTTGCTCAGGCCTACTTGTATACCGTCCTCCCAAATCCAAGGTATCCTTCCTCCCCGCTCTCCTGGACTTTGTCCTTCAGGCTAGCTCCCGCTATGTGAATTTCACCCTACTTGGGGATTTTAATCTTCATATGGAGGATACTTCTGACCACACCAAACTTAATTTTCTCTCTACCCTAACTGATGGCGGATTAAATCATTTGGTATCCCATCCTACCCATAAGGCTGGGCATACACTTGACCTTATTTGATCTAACCTGGTGGATATTTCTATCAGTGAACCATATCCAGTGATCTGGTCACCCCATTTTTTTATTCCTTTTTCTTTCCCCCTATGCCACCAAGACAAGCCTAGGGTTCCGGCCAAGTTGGTCGGCCGTAACTGGAGCAAGATCTCCCCAGACAGCCTAGCTGCACATCTTCCTACAACTGCCCCTTTGGATGCTCCTGACTTGGACTCCAGGCTGACTAATTTTAACAGCTGGATCTCTTCTGCCATCGACTCGATTGCACCTATTAGGCCCATTAAAACTTTTCGATCTGCCCCCTTGTCACCTTGGTACTCTGACGAACTCCGCAAGTGTAAATCTGCTTGCAAACTCTCGGAGCGTCGTTGGAGATTTTCGTACTCCCCAGACAGTAAATTGAAATACAAAACAGCTCTTAAAGACTATCGAAAGAAGATAATTGACCATAAAAAGATCTATCTGGAGGAGAAAATAAATAGAGCACAAGGATCCACTAGGGAAATCTTCAACACTGTCAGAACTTTTACTGATCCTATGGCTCTTAAACTCCAATCCCCGGTATCACAATCCCTTTGCACCCGCCTCTTTGATTATTTCTAGGAAATAATCGCCTCTATCTATGACTCCTTCCCTTTTAATAGCAGCTCCAATTCTGTTGATAAACCCGCAGATCATCCAGAATCCGCCCCTGTTTTCTCAGACTTTGAGGAGATCACCCTAGAACGTTCTCTTGCAGAACTATTAAAATGCAGATCAGGTTCGCCAATCGACCCCTTGCCGGCCAAACAATACAAAGTACTGGCCCCTATTCTAAACCCCTTACTTAACTGCATCTGGAACGATTCCCTTAGGACAGGCATATTCCCGGATACATGGAAACATGCCCAATTAGTCCCTATTCTCAAAAAAATCAATGCAGACCCAGTTGAACCCGCCAACTACAGGCCCATTTCCTTACTGCCCGCCCCAGCCAAGGTTCTTGAAAAGCTAGTGCACCAGCAGCTAGCGGGCTTCTTAGAAACCCATGGTTTACTCCACAATTCCCAACACGGGTTTAGACCAGGCCATAGCACAGAGTCAGCCTTGATAGAGATGGCTGATTCCGTGCGGTGGAAGTTGGACGGGGGTTCGAGAGCGGTATTGGTGCTACTTGATTTGTCGGCAGCTTTCGACACCGTCTCTCACCCCGTCCTACTTAACCGACTCCGAACCAAAGGCATCCAAGGCAAAGCCTTGGACTGGCTCGCCTTGTTTTTATCCAATCGGACACAGGCGGTGTTTACCCCCCCCCCCTACACCTCCGATAGTCGTCCGTTAAAATGGGGAGTCCCGCAGGGCTCCTCATTGAGCCCTCTCTTGTTTAATGATTATTTTTTCCCCCTGGCTGAGCTCATTGCTTAGTCAGGAATTAAGGCAACCACTTATGCCGATGATATTCAGTTTTTATTTTCTTATGACACTCCAACTCAGACCACTTTTGACCCATTAAAAGATTGTCTCCGCAACATCGCACGCTGGATGGACAATAACTTCCTCCTACTAAACGCTGGGAAAACCGAGGACCTCTTTTTTCACCAATCCTCTCCATTGGACTCGAACCTTTGGTGGCCTCATGACCTAAGCACGCCCCCTTCCCCTAAGAAATCAGTAAAAAACCTGGGGGTTAGATGGGATTCTAACCTCTCCTTCCAAAATCAAGCTCAGACGGTGACTGCGGCATGCTTCTCAAAAATCAGGATGCTCAAAAAATGTATTAATTTCCTTCCCAGTAACACCAGGAAAACCATTGTCCAAGCACTTATTACTTTCCATTTAGATTATGCCAACAGTCTGTATATTGGACTTGCTTCTGGCCTCTGCCACCGGTTACAGACAGTCCAGAACGCTGCAGTCCGGTTGGTCTGTGGCATTTCTCTTCGAGAGCATATCTCTCCTCACTGACGAAGGCTACACTGGTTGCCAGTTCAAAAAAGGGCAGAATTCAAAGCACTTACACTGGCACATCGTACAATCAAGGGAAAGGGCTCCGTACATCTCTCTTCTTGTCTCTGCCCTTACAGCAATGCTAGATTCCTCCGATCCAGCACAAAAAATCTACTGTGTACCCCCAGATTTAAAAAAGTACGTTCTGGGGGAAAAACCTTGCAGGTATGTGCTTTCTCTCAATGGAATAAGCTCCCTAATTCCATTAGCCTTATTCAGGAGGAGTTGCCCTTTCGCAAGGCACTGAAAACATACCTCTTCTGCTAAATTCCCCATGAGTGAGTTCCAGTACACACACAGAAGCTCCGGGTCACCCCGTTGGGGTAGCTGTGCGCTATACAAAACACAGTAAATAAATAAATAATGAATTTGAACATTTATTGAACACGATTTGCGTCACTTGTGGTAAATAAATAATTAAATACCGGTTCTATTTTTCAGAATAATCAATAAACGGGTAGCTCAATAAATAAGAGTCAAGATTCGAGGTAGCTGGAGTTTGCAGGTTTTAATAAAGCATAAAGGACAGGAACAGGACAACCTGCACGGGAATAGAATGGCAGCTGCCGGGGGCAGGGTCTGGAATGGCTAGAGCAAACTTTAATATCTGTGCACAATATATATAGTTAAACAGAATACATTACATTCAATACAGTAGGCGTAGCAGTAGGCGTGACTTGTAACAGTCGCGAAAGATAAGGCAGAAAGTAGGTATAACAAGAGGCGTGTACATAGACATGTGATGTAAACGTAACAGAAGTGTCATAAATGGGGCGGAAACATGGAGGGGGCTACCTGAGGAGCTGGGACCTCTGACCTAGTAGTGCGCGCAAACGGGCAATGACGTGTTACCAGGGAGAACTGGGGGCTATGATTTCTGTGCTAGAAGAGGAGACTAAAGTCTGCGGAGTCAGAGCGACATGTACCTAAAGCCTATCTAGTATCTGGTGTTTAGAGAACATGTTGATAGAATCCAAAAGTTATCAGGGTAAAGGCTAACAGACTCTAAGACTGGTGCATGCATTATTCTACATGTAGTGCGGGTGCGAGGAATATTCTATGAATATAATACAGTATTTCTCTTACATGGAGACATAAAGGCTAGACCATGACAGAAACTATTGATGCGATTCCGTAGCTTAGGAATGCAGAGAAGGAGGGCTGGACTGATAACTAGAAGCATAACATACTCTTGGCAGACTGGGAGGCAGAGCCAGGCCGGGCCGGGCACTGTGCGGCAGGAAGTAAGTGAAGGGTCAGGGATGCAGGTGGGGGCTGTATCGCTCCTCGAAGAGGGTTCAGGAGACAGGAGCTGAATCTGGTGTCCGGGCCCTTTTGAGGCCTAGAAACGGGGACTTTTACTGAATTAACGTGAACACTGTGAAATGTGGCAACATAGGTTTACATAGGCCTAATACTCGTAGCTTTCACGAGAACTCGAAACTGACATACTAGAGTTGGACACAACTATAATTGCGTCTTTAATCGATCAGAGGGGAATACATATGCATATTACTCATGCACATATAACATAAGGTGGGGAACACGTAGGCACATACAACATGGCAAAATTTACTTTTCCACATTCCCTCCTTGTGCCCTACGTTTCCATCAGGAAACATCAATATTCATGATACCATCTATCATTTCATACAGTATCATTTGCTCGTCTCGAATTGTCTTGGAACGGGATTTAGGACTGGGACTAGGAATACAAGAGGTAGCACAAATGCCGCAAATCGCAGGGCCACATTGTAAACAGAGGCAGCAACTGAATATGATCATTACTGCTATACCTAGGAATGACAATACTTTCCATCCCCAGGCAGAAATAATACTCCAGAGCCAACCGGACCATGTCCAGGTGCCTGGATTCTGGTGTAACTGATGGGCAATTTTATGAAGTCTGGTTATAGCTGAATAAACAGACGGCGCGTTATTAGGAATGAAAATGCAGCAACTAGATCCGATGACTCTACATGCTCCTCCTCTATCGGCCAGTATGACGTCAAGAACGAGACGATTTTGGAGCACGACAAATCTCATAGCAGATTGCTCTTCGGTTAAGTTACCTAGAGCAGAAGTAGTCTCATTCACTACTGCTTCAAGGGTTCTGGTTAACCTACGTATTAACTTACTATTTTGGATAGGTCCTATAAAGAAGAAGAAACCTCTATTGAAGTCTGTATACTGTTCTAAAGCAGTTTCAGTTTGATCGACAATTGGGGACTCGATCTCCCTTTTATGTCTAACGTGTACTAGATGTGTATTTCTATGATAATCAGATGGGGCTAGAAAAACTGGTGGCAGTAGGAAGGCAATATAACATGTTCCATCCCAATCGAGGGGCAGACGAACATATGCGGTCTGACCACAAACAAAATAAGAATGACGTGAGGCTTTGAAAATAGATTTCCTACTGTCACTATACTTGACAATAGTAGTACAATCACTATGTCCTACATGTGCGGAACCATTCTTTCTGACACATAATTCGCCTTTGACTGGTAGTACTGAAATAGCAGGCAGATCTGGAGTAGTATCGGACTGAACATTCAGAACCATGAAATTCGAAGAATAATTACCTAAATCATATACTTCATTTTCTAGATCTAACCCTGTTCTATGGGAAAGACCTTGCTTGTCTGGAAACCATGTACTATTCAGAAGGGACATATCAGTTGAGGATGACGTGAACGTGGACCACGCTCCACATGAACCATTATGTGAAAATGGATAAGGAAAAAGTGGCAGAACTCCCTTCGGTGTCTGGAAAGGGGGGAGTCGACCACACACCCAACAATTAGTGGCGTTGCTGGTCTGGTGTGAATAGTGTAACATTCGGATGAATGTATTATTACGCATAGCAAGACGATAGGATAACTCGTGAGGAGGCAGATCACTAAATGTGTGCTCTACTGTAGCATTTGAAGACATATTTACATGAGAAATTGGAAAACATAAATGTAATGCATAACTTGTGCAGGTAACCATTAAACTCAAAAACATAAGAAAACATAGAATAACGATACATCTTTTAGAGTTTTGACTAACTCTCTCACTGTGGGGGTCTATCTCATACATGTCAGAAACCTGTCTAACCGTTTCACCCGAGAGGGACTTAGACAATTAAACTGGCTGACTTATTTTACTAGACCTGAGTTTCTTTTTATACTCCTGTTGCGGAGTTCCCTCTAACAGGGGAGGCTTGAGTTCAGAGTCAATTTTTAGGCAGTCCTTAGAAATGTCCTTTGCAAATGTTTTTATACGCAATCCATGGAATTTCTTGATGTGGAACATATGTACCCATCCTTTGCGGCCCTCCAACTTGGCCGCGGTCCTTATGGTAAGTAAGACTAGACGTGGCTCCCTCCAGCGGGGCTCCAGCGGACTTGAACGATCAAAGTTCCGGACAAGTACAAGGTTTCCTGGAACGATTTCATGCGGTTTAACCTCGGTGTTGTCTGGAAATGCGGCGGCAACCTGTGAACGACAAGAGTGTAGGGCAGACATCAAGGAAGCTAGGTAATCTGTCAGCATATTACTGGAAACATCTGTAATACTGCGGGGTCTAGGTGTACCCCACATGTTTGGGGGGCGGCCGAATACGACCTCATACGGGGACAGACCTGATCTGGAATGTGCGACCATGCGCATATAAAATAAAGCAACTGGCAAAGCTACTAGCCAGTCTACACCTTTTTCTTTACAAACTTTTGCAATGCGGATTTTCAGAGTCTGATTATGTCTCTCTACGAGACCGGCTGCTTCAGGATGGCGCACACAATGGAACTTCCACTGGTACCCTAACAGAAGGGAAACATGTTTCATTAACTCAGATGAGAATGGCTGGCCGTTATCTGAATACACGACCCTAGGGAGTCCATAACGGGGAAAGAATTCACGAACCAACTGCTTGGCAGTGGTCGCAGCTGTGTAATCTGGAACTGGATATGCTTCTGTCCATCTGGACAAAGCGCATACAACCACGAGGACATACTTGAAACCTCGACATCGCTCCATCTGAATGTAATCCATCTGGAGGACTTCAAAAGGGTGGTCAGGAGGTTGGAAACCACCTTGTTCCACCGGGACACTTTTACCTGGATTGAACTGACAACATATCATACAGGTACGGACTTTCTGCTTGGCTGCAGCCCGTAAATGCTTGTTGAACCAAATGTTCTGGATACTGTCTAACATAGCTTTTTCTCCTAAATGTGCAGGACTATGTGCGGTATTAATAATGACTTGAACCATAGAGTCGGGGAGAAACCATGTGGCCTTTCCCTTCGTCAACCATCCCTGATCTGTCTGGACCCCTCCTTGTTCGGACCATTTCTTGATTTCTTCGGGAGTAGCATGTGACTGTATATCCATGACGTCTTGCGTAGGGTCCTTAACTGTCATACAAGTAGTCTGATCTGGAGTGTGTGTCAGTGTTATGTTAACTGGAATGTCTGGAGTCTGAGCTGTGAGCTTGGCTGTTCGGTCTGCTAGATCGTTACCTTGGGAAATGATGTCAGTGACTTTCGTATGTGCTTTGCACTTCATGATAGCGATAGCTGTCGGTAAATGTATTGCATCTAACAGAGCTTGAATGAGGAGACCATGCTGAATCTTGGTTCCATGAGAAGTCATAAAACCTCTCTCTTGCCAGAGCACTCCGAAGTCGTGTACAACTCCGAATGCATAACGTGAATCTGTGTATATGTTTACTTTCAGGTTCTTGGCACGTATGCAGGCTTGGGTCAGAGCGACTAGCTCTGCTGCTTGAGCAGACAGGGTGTCAATACGGTGGGTCTCTATAACTTCGGTTTCAGTAGTCACTGCATACGCGGCTACTAGTTCTCCTGTACTCGTTCTCATACATGAACCATCCACATAAAGTGTCAGGTCGGGATCAGGTAATGCAATATCTGTCAGGTCTTGTCTTGGCTTGGTCATAGTGTTAACTACTTCCACACAGTCATGTGTGGCAGGATTTGAGGTAACTGACGGTAACAGGGTAGCAGGATTCAGAATGTTGCAGCGTCTGATTTCTATGTGTGGCTGGAACAGTGTCAGTTCATAACCTGTTAAACGTGCAATTGTCAAGTGCTGAGTCTGTGTTCGGTTTAAAAGAACTTCCACGGAGTGTGGGACTTGTACTGTCAGGGAGTGTCCTAATACTATGGAATCACTTTGTCTGATAGCTAGTGCGGTGGCTGCAACTGACTTAAGGCACGCAGGTAGAGCCTGGGCTACTGGATCTAATGTGCTAGAAAAATAAGCACAGGGCTTGTATTGTCCTGCTTGATCTTGTGTGAGAACAGATAATGCAGTACCTTCGCGTTCAGTAACAAAAAGTGTAAAAGGCTTACTATAGTTCGGTGTTGCTAGAACAGGTGCTTGGCATAAAGCTTTCTTTAACTCATTAAAGACAAGTGTATGTTCCTGGGTCCAAGGGAGGACAGTTGATACGGCTGCCTCCTGTGTCGTTAACTGTATCAGTGGCTTGGCTAGAAATGCGTACTGAGGAATCCATTGTCTGCAATAAGAAGTGAGGCCGATAAAAGCTCGTACCTCCTTCTGGGTCTTGGGCTGAGGAAGACTCGCTATTAACTGGATACGGTCAGGTATCAACTGCCTACCCCTCTTGGACAGTAAGTGTCCTAAGTAGACCACTTGCTGGACACAGAATTGTAATTTGGAAGGGGACACCTTGTGCCCCATCTCGGCCAGGAAATACAGAACTGTAAGTGACGCACGTTCGCAGTCACGTTCAGAACGGGCTGTGATCAGTAGATCATCGACATACTGGAGCAGGGCAGTGTCAGTTGGCATGTGAATATTGTCTAGTTGTCTTTTGAGTGCTTGACTGTAAATACTAGGACTTTCTGTGAAACCTTGAGGAGCTCGTGTAAATTTATAGCTCCTTCCATTTAAACAAAATCCGAAAAGGTACTGGCTGTCTGGATGAATGGGAACACTGAAAAATGCGTTCTTGAGGTCGATAACTGTGAAGAACGTAGCTTCGGAATCAATGGCTGTCAATAGGGAAGAAATATCTGGGACTACTGGGTACTGGGGAATGATACATTTATTAAGTTCTCGAAGGTCAATCACTAATCGATATACTGGAGGTGCGTTTGGATCAGTACGTTTCATGACTGGAATGATAGGAGAATTACATACATTGGAGTCAGTTTCTACAACCACTCCTTGAGCAATGAGCTCGTCAATAATTTTGGATAAGGCTGCTACAGCCTCAGGTGGCAATTTGTACTGTCGGATTCGTGGCAAAACTATACCTTGTTTCAGAGTCACACGATGGGGTGTGATGTTCATACAACCAACATCAGTTGGACCTTGTGCCCATAGATGCTGTGGGACAATCAGTAATCTTGGATCAAAATCACGTAATACATAGTGACCTTTAAAGTCACGTAAAAACAATCGGACCCCTTCTGGGGAGCAGCATATAATTGCACCTAATTCTTTTAATGTCTTGATGCCTAACAAATTTTCTGGACAAGACTTCGTAAGTAACAAATCAGTAGTTCGGGACAATGGACCAACTTCTAGAGAAACTGGTTTCGAAATCTCGTTAACAATTGGCTTTCCTGAAAATCCAAGGGAAACATTTCTTGAGCCTGAGAGCGGAGCCCCTGGAACCTCGTCGTGACTGATAGTAGTCCTACTTGCCCCTGTATCAATCAGAAACTTTCTGTCTTTCCCCAATACTTGACTGTGTACATAGGGACCCTCTTGATCTACAGGTATCTCGATGAGAGGCAAGCCTACCTCCCTCTCTAGGCTGTTTCATGAATACTGCTGGTACTCTGGATACTCTGACTGGGCATACTGGTACATTTGCTGTGTAACATGCTGTGTTGCAGCGATAGGCTGCGGTGCTGGAACTGTCTGTTGTGCATTCTGTGGTGACTGAGAAGTCTGTGAAACTTGTTCTTGTCTAGGCGGACGTGGTCTTTCTTTAGTCTTACCAGTAGCTATGTTGTGTTTCAGAACTGCACACTCGTTTATAAAATGACCTGGGTGTTTACAATAATTGCAGGTCCCTTTAACAGGAACTGCAGGATGACTGGCTTGATTCGTACCCCTCTTCTGACTGTCTTGAGGAACAGATTGTGCAACTAATACTTTCATTTTCGTGTCTTTCATACGTCTCCTTTCATGATCTTGCTCTTCCCTGATTCTGTTCTGGTGGTACTGGAGCATCTGTAACATTTGGGACGGAGTATTAGCTTGCCAGGTACTTTCGACTTTCAATACTCGGTTTTTAACTTGTGGACTTGAATTCTCGACTAGTTTAGTAACAAAAAGATGAGGGTATGACTCGCTACTTGTTTTCAAACCACTGTTAATAATAAAACATTTCTCAAATCTAGAATAAAAATCACTAGTGTCTTCGTCTTGTTTCTGTTTACAGGCTGAGATTGCATCCCAGTCTTCCTTTTTCGTGGCTAGTAATCTTGGCAAAACTTGTATCAATAACTCGGGTAATTCTTTACATTTATCTCCTAGACCGGTACCTGGTACTCGTGTAGTATCTTCAGCTTCTAAAGCTGTCCAATCTATCTTTTTCTCTCCCACCTCCCATTCTTTTTCTTTGAGTTTTTCATATATGCCCGCAGGCAACAGGACCTTTAACATTTTAATGATATCAGGATACGTGTATTCTCCCATACGGAGCATGTCTTTTAATTCACGGTGGAACCCTGCTGGATCTTTGTCGTGACAGGGAATTAACTTTTTCATCTCTAAGAGTTCCATCTTTGTAATAGGGGTGTAAACAAATACTCGTTCTAGATCACCACCCGCTGTCCTAACTGGGTGTACTTCTCGTAACGGATGCTGTCTGTCTATATAAAATGGTTTACTTTCGGGGGGTGAGACATGAACAAAATGCGGATTCAGAAACGTTCTATATTTGTGGCGCTGTTCTAGAATGACACTAATTAAATCGGTACCTAGACCTTTCCATCTATACTGTAGTAACTCGTTCAGAACATCATGTAATGGACCTGGATCAGAATGCTGACCCTCATACAGAGTGATGAGGTGCTGGATCATATACATACCCACCAGTCGCTGCTCGGCTGGGGGCAGTTTCAGAAACATTTGTGCCACTTTTTCATCTGGAAAAGTGGTAGAATCAGTAGTCCATCGGACTGCTGATCGGGCTAGTTCTTGTTCATGCATTGTACTAAGCTCACTATAGCCTATTCGTGATTTCAGAATTTTATCGGTAGCTTGAAATACTTGTTCTAGAGAACCTTGTTCTGCTGCTGGAGAGGGAAAAACTTTCTTGTAATCTAAGCGTGAATGTCGGTCGGGAAGTCTAGTTCTACCTACATACGCTATCCTGGAGGGATTCTCGCTGTCTACCTCTTCAGTAGAAGAGGCGTCTTCTTTCTCGGTTGCTTGTAATGCTTCTCGTTTCTCGTGTAACTTTATTATTTCCCTACGGATTTTCTTGTACATACTCTCTATACTGTTCTGTGTTGTGTGTCTTCCCTCGGCTATATGGTCACTCCATTTGGTCAGGACTTTCATTTCTTCTGGATCTTTATCTGGATAGTCTTGTTCTCTTATTAAACAGTTAATTAAAAACTTTAAAATCATGAGCTGAATCTCGACTTTTCTTTGGACCATGGTGTCGCCAATACTTTCTGGATCTCTTCCTGTACGGATGAAACGATATATTCTGTCTAGATAACCTTTCATATTCGGCAGGGTGTCCAAATACTCGGTCACCCGTCTTACACGCAATGAATACAAGACCATATCATCATCGCCTGGAACTGGATCATAACGGCATTCGGTAAGGGCTCGCTTGATATCTGCAACTGACTGAAGTTTGGGTGAACGTTGTAACGCTCGTTCATGTAGCTCGAGTAACGTTAGACGTCTGTGTTGAGGCGGGGTACGAGGAGAATCTCCCCCCGCGGCTCCTAAACTGGAATCGTCGACGGGTACTGTACGGGCTGGGAGAGTGACTGATGTAGCGGGTACATGTACTGTAGGCTGGACCGGGGGTACCGTAACAGGTGCTGTAACGGGTGCCCCGGTGGCTGGAGGTACAGGAATTACATTATTTACGGGGGCTGGCGGGACAGGATTTGCATATTCTGGGACCGTGTCGTCCAGATAGGACGAGAGAAAAATATCAGCTGCGGTCGGTTTGTGACGTAGCTTAATCGGAACTAGTGATGGCGGAAAATTACTGGATGCCTCTGGGGTTGCTTTTGGCAAGCCCTCGGCAAGAAGAGGATACATACCCTTAATAAGGGCATTTCTCTGTCTGTCTGTCTGTTCGGCTTTAACTCGTTCACCTATTTCGATTAATTCCCTTTCTTGGGCTTTCTCTAGGGATTCTCTACTTAATTCTGTTTTTCTGAATTCTTTTTCGGTTCTTTTATGAGATTCTTTGCGCCATAACTCGATGGCATCTTTCTGAGACTGTCTGGCTTTCTTTTTCCATAATGCTTCTTCTACTCGCATGATGCACTCGGCATCCCATGTGCCTGATACAGGCCATCTATATTTCTCTTCGAGATCTTTAGTATAATCTGACCATAAGTCTAGATATATTATGGCACTTAAGCCATGCTTATGATACATAAAATGACCTGGACTGTCCCTAGGAGGGACAGGGACTGCTTCCTCGAGCAGCCCTTTTCTGGTTTTTAACTGACGTAACTTAGAGAACAGAGGCATGACTTAGACTGGAATCTAGACACAATACAATACACAATAAGCACAATAATAACTTGAAAAACAAATCACTCATACCACAACATTGAAAACACATTGAATGACATTAAAATAACAGTTCAGACAGAATATTACCTGGAATACTGAGAACAGAAACACATGAATTTCTCGAGAACGGAACTTACTAGAATTACTAGATGCACTGCTGAAACAGTACGAAACATACCGGTCCCATAAAGAGACACGTCAGGACCCGCATCCACCTAAGTGGACACTTCGTGTTGGATTTGCGTACCCAAACCCACGGACCAGAGACAAATTAATTGACCCTGTCTAGATACTACCCCAGCAACGGTACTCACCGGGCAGCAAGAACGGAAGGCCTCGGACTGGACTGGACTGCTACGACGACGGACTACGAACTTCGGACTTCAGTTACAGGTGGGCCTCCGGATACCTCGGACCTTGGACTCTCGGCTTGGGCTCTGGTCGGGACTCGCCGCGTTCCACACCGCCTCGTCGGGATGCTGGACCGCAACCTCCGTCTCCTCCGTGGACCTGAGGGATACTTGAAGCAGAAATATCTGCCGGTGCGCAGGATGGTTCCGTCACGGCTGCAGAGGGTCAGGGGGCTTGCGTGGCTTCGCCGGCGCGTGGGGAAAGGGCAAGTCCCTATTCGGGCGCCATTATGTGGTAAATAAATAATTAAATACCGGTTCTATTTTTCAGAATAATCAATAAACGGGTAGCTCAATAAATAAGAGTCAAGATTCGAGGTAGCTGGAGTTTGCAGGTTTTAATAAAGCATAAAGGACAGGAACAGGACAACCTGCACGGGAATAGAATGGCAGCTGCCGGGGGCAGGGTCTGGAATGGCTAGAGCAAACTTTAATATCTGTGCACAATATATATAGTTAAACAGAATACATTACATTCAATACAGTAGGCGTAGCAGTAGGCGTGACTTGTAACAGTCGCGAAAGATAAGGCAGAAAGTAGGTGTAACAAGAGGCGTGTACATAGACATGTGATGTAAACGTAACAGAAGTGTCATAAATGGGGCGGAAACATGGAGGGGGCTACCTGAGGAGCTGGGACCTCTGACCTAGTAGTGCGCGCAAACGGGCAATGACGTGTTACCAGGGAGAACTGGGGGCTATGATTTCTGTGCTAGAAGAGGAGACTAAAGTGTGCGGAGTCAGAGCGACATGTACCTAAAGCCTATCTAGTATCTGGTGTTTAGAGAACATGTTGATAGAATCCAAAAGTTATCAGGGTAAAGGCTAACAGACTCTAAGACTGGTGCATGCATTATTCTACATGTAGTGCGGGTGCGAGGAATATTCTATGAATATAATACAGTATTTCTCTTACATGGAGACATAAAGGCTAGACCATGACAGAAACTATTGATGCGATTCCGTAGCTTAGGAATGCAGAGAAGGAGGGCTGGACTGATAACTAGAAGCATAACATACTCTTGGCAGACTGGGAGGCAGAGCCAGGCCGGGCCGGGCACTGTGCGGCAGGAAGTAAGTGAAGGGTCAGGGATGCAGGTGGGGGCTGTATCGCTCCTCGAAGAGGGTTCAGGAGACAGGAGCTGAATCTGGTGTCCGGGCCCTTTTGAGGCCTAGAAACGGGGACTTTTACTGAATTAACGTGCACACTGTGAAATGTGGCAACATAGGTTTACATAGGCCTAATACTCGTAGCTTTCACGAGAACTGGAAACTGACATACTAGAGTTGGACACAACTATAATTGCGTCTTTAATCGATCAGAGGGGAATACATATGCATATTACTCATACACATATAACATAAGGTGGGGAACACGTAGGCACATACAACATGGCAAAATTTACTTTTCCACACACTTCAGGGAAACTTTTATAAGAAAGCAGAACATTTTGGAAGATATAGGTTGCATGTCTTAGTTACATTAAAGCTAACAACAGATACAGTAATATGAATGATAACAGATGACAAGTGGCCCCCACCATCAGGTATTGCGTGATATCTTTTTCAGCTCGGGAAATTCCCTATTCTTGCGGTATTGCTATTCTTGCGGCATCTACGTGGGTGTAAGAGAAGAAGAGCACATCGAGGGAGTGGGGAGTCCGGGGGAGCTGGGCCCCACTGAGTAGATGTCGTTTGAGAGAGACACTTTGGGGCCTAATCCCTAATCATAGAAAAAGAACAGCTGGGACAGTTTGGTCAACTTAACAGATTCCTTTTGTGCTAGCTGGTGAGGCCTTATCTGGGCCTCATGCCTCAGGTGTGGGCATAATTGGCATGGGGTACTATTTGATAAAAAATAGACCCTACTTCAAAACATACCCCTTGGTAATACCAAATCTCAAACCCAAATTTCGATTTTGTGAAATCACAGTTTGGTGTTGGTACATAAAAGAAAATAGTTTCTGCAAATTGGACTGTTTGCAACCTCAAAAATGCTTCATACATCTGGTCCATCAAACATGGGCTAAAGCCTTCTACTACAGGCCATGCTATGTTAAGTGCATGTCTAGAATACACTCAGAAGTAGATTTATAAAGATGTTGTGCCGGCACAAAGTGATGCAAAATGATTCGAAGGAGAACAACAGTTTGAAACGGAATTCACTGTTCACTACAAAAGATTTTGTGCTAGAAAGGGGCCCTTGTTTCATTGTGAAAAAAGTGCTTTGAATTGCTTTGCACAAATTCGTGTCAAAGAGGTGCTACATGGTAGTAACTGGAGCAATTAGCTCAGGTACCCATATTTTGTGATGCAAAGTCCAAGCTACTAAGACAGCCTGACCCCAATTTGGGTGAAAACACATTTCTTACTGTAATTTTTCGAAACAATCCACACATTACGTGTGTGCTGCACTTTATAGCACAATACAATGTATGGAATGTTTCCGATTTTCTATCGCGTTGACACACAACTGATCATTTCGTGATGCCGCCTGAGGATCGGGGACTCTGACCCAGGATTAGCATATCTGGACTCCGGCCCCACGAGGCCCGGACTGCTTTGTTCCTATTCTGTTTTGGCACTCGTGGCCGCCCGCCGCTAGCTGCTCCTTCTGACAGCCACCGGTGGATCGGGACCCCGACCCAGGCTACCTGCCTACTTTCAGGCCCCGGACTCCACGTTTCAGCTATCGGTTCTGCGCCTCCTAGATTCCAGCAGAACCTTATGCTATTTCAGCCTTGCCTTCTCACCCCCTCTGCCCTCCACTCCTGCTCCCTTCCTCATGACTGGTATTGCTTCCAGCGGCTCTAACTTGGCCGACCCGCTGGCGACTTGCTTCCTTTTCTTCCCCTCACCAACAACATGCCCATGAGCACCTTCATTCAGTAACCTGGTCCTGATGATTATCCTTAATCACTAGGATCGAAACAAACGCCGTCGACATACCAGTGCAACTCCCAGCGCCTTTTTGCTATGGCTCACTAAAATGCTTAAAAATGTGTTACATTTATGTAAACAACTAACTGTGAAGCACAAGTCACTTTGTATATAATTATCACTTCTCCACTCTGCGCCTCCACTGTTTTTCTCACTTGTCACCTGCACCGTCCACTTTTGAGTGTCACGAGCACCTGCGTGCACAAAGTTTTCGGGTTACTTACGCAATAATTGCTTACAGTGCTGATACAACTGTTCCCAATTTCTTCTTAAATGCTTGTTTCGATTTCTTGTACTATTTTAAATATATGATGCCTTGGGCACATTTGAAACAAGCTATGAGTCTCCGTACCTTCCTTTCTTGTAATGCTTTGTGCATGCTTGGTTACTAGCCTCCTCAATAATACCAGTTGAGATATTGTTGTTTGCCTATATCAGATTTTATATTGGCATGGGAGTTTGTCCTTTATGCCTAAGCTTCCAATGCAAGTCTTATGCTATACAGTACACACACACACACCTCTAAACCATGTTGCAAGAGTTGTGTTTTGTGCCAAGCCAGCTCAAAAGAGTGACAGCACAGGGGATGACAGAAGAAGCATCATTTGTTATTAAATGTGTCTGTGGGCAGTTTTCTTTCCCTTGTGCAATGTAGAAAAGCAACTTTGCTATCTTCACTGCATTGTGCTAAAATTTCTGAAATTCCCATTGTGCCTAACCTATAATTTTACACAAGTAACCTATAATTTAGCAATGTATATATTAATCAAACCTATTAAAGAAGCCCCTTTGCTTTGCCAGTAGGCCATGCTTATTGCATGGGCCTGGTGCGCACAATGCGTGTCCTACAGCATACGCTCATGATTGCTCTTGATAATGCACTATTTACACTTCTTTGGTACACTTAACACATCTTACAGCCAGAACCTGTGAGCTGTGTTTTGTACATGTACTTAATAGTGCACCACTCTGACAATTGAAATACGATTCTCAGCCATTAGTGTCAGGATGCATGTATGACTAAAATACCTTTAAAGGGGAGAAAAATGAGTCCGAATCAGAGAGGCCTGTCCTCTTCCAAACGTATTGAACCCAAATAGAGCCCAAATTTTATTATGGACAAACCTTCACAAGAATAAAGAAAACTAGCTTTTCTTATATAACCGTCACCCACCAGGGTTACCCCTTGGTGGCACGCTTCATCATCGGGTCCATCCCATTCTGCTGCAAAATGGGGCGTGCAGTGACCTACGTGTTACATAGGCGCAATTATTGGTGTAAATTAAATGATGAAAAAAATAGGATTGTGGGGGCTCTTGTATGGAAAGTGAGATTACAAATAAATGTCTAGTAGGTAACGTGCTATTTATTCAGGCCTCTAGTCAGTATGGATAAAAAGGGGGAAGGTAGAAAGTACAGGAATGATGTGCCATCCTTTCTAGAATGTCGACATGTTTCAAGCCATAACTCAAGGCTTTTCTTTCGGACCAAGGATTTAATTCCTTGATACCACTCCAGTTTTACTACTTTAGCTGTACACACTTCGCATGCTTAGGATATAAAAATATATATACACATAGTACCTACTTTGTTATACTGCTTGTAAATATAAACAATGCAGACATCTTAGATGCAGGCCCTGGGCGGAAATAATGAGTCATTGTGCAGAAAAGCAGCATTGGAATAAGTGTGACAACAGACTTCCCTCTCAACTGGAGGACCCATGATGCTAGATTTTTGCACATCATTACCTATACTTTCTACCTTTATTTAATCTCACTTGCCACCTAAGCCCCTCCCCCGTATAATTTTTATATAATTTAATATACACCAATAAGTGTTCCCCAGTAACACATAGGTCGCAGCATGCCCCATCTTAAGCAGAATGGGATGGACACAATGAGGAAGCATGCCACTAAGGGGTAACCCTGGTGGATGAGGATTATATAAGACAACCTAGTGGTTTCTTTATTCTTGTGGAGGGTTAGTCCATAATGGATTCAGAGAGAACCCAAGTACTATTGATCAAATAGGTTCTTATTACTTTTATGGAAGTATGTGACCATTGAGAAAGAATATATTTACGTAGTATTCGTAGATCTGCAAGCAGCCTTTGACCTCATCCCTAGAGGGAAATTATGGTCTGCCCTGGAACAGATAGGGGTTCCCCAGATTGTAATACATATCATATTAGGGCTCCATATAATCAACTATACTCAGGTGAGATGGAACCAGAAAGGTGAGCTGACTGAGCGTATTATGGAGGAGAGGAGAGTGCCCAAGGTTGTGTATTAGCACTTACCCTGTTCACCTTATCTATCAATTGGTTGATAGAAACTCTGAGTGACTGCAATGGTGACTCCACCATGATTGCAGGTCAGAAGGTTGTTTCACTGTTATTTGTGGATGGCACACTACTGGCCTTTAAATCCCCTATGGGGCTGCAAAATTACTTGACTGATTTCTGCTCTTGTACGAGAAATTTGAATGAGAAGTCAACATAGCAAAAACGAAATTGAAGGCTTTTACGGCCAGATTCATCAATGTCCCGTTTTGCGAGTCTTTAATAGCGATTATTAAGGAATCGCTATTAAAGACTCGCAAAACGGGATTCATGTAGAAATCGCAAAAAGAAATTGCAATTCCTACAGCTTCCTTATTTGCGATTAGCAAATTGCTAATCGCAAATAGGGAATAACTCCCCATTCATTCCTATGGGCCTAAAGGCCCATAGGAATGAATGGGGAGTGAATCCTTAATTGCGATTAGCAATTTGCTAATCGCAAATAAGGATGCGATTTCAAGGGTGCCCTGGGGTGTCCAAAGGACACCCTGTAGTGATGAAGCAAAGCTTCGCATATTTTGCGGCTTGCCGAAGTCAAGAACCTCGTTTATGTGTAATAAGGTAACAAAACGTATGTTTTACTAACGTTTATTTTTGTTTAGGCAAAGTTTGCGAAGCTTGCCTACGTGTATTTCTAATACATTTAACCCGTGTACTTTAAAATGGCCGCCGCTTGTATTTTAGTTACTGCGCATGCGTCAGCCACACTCACGTGTCCTGACGCGTCTGCAGAAGTGGAGGGAAATTTATGCGCATGCGTAATCCATAGCTGTGCCCATCATGTGGTACTGCTCGTGCCACTGCTCTTGTGCCTGTTTCCATGTAGCTAACATTTAGACTGCATAAGTGTATGTTATGATGATAAGTTGAAAGTACAACCCTGTGAATGTGATTTCATAACGTTATTTCTGTGTATTAATTTGTTCTCGCTTACTTTTCATGTACCGCGGGGAATGGGGGTCCAAACTGATTGGGAGCCATATTGACGGTCTCTTCTGCGCATGACCAGGGAGCATTGAAAGGTGGCCACTTTGGACAGTGGAACTCAGCCAGCTGGCAGCCACAGTCAAGATGCGCCTGGGAAAGCCACCTCTGCGCTACGAGAACGGCGAATGTTGCTCCTCATGTGTTACAATGTTAATTTTCACTCGTATTTCTGCACAGTTCTCATGAGAACCCAATCTCTCTAGGCGGTACCCAAGTATGCTAATATAGGCTCAAATTAGCGTGTTCTGATTGGTGTGTTACCCAAATCCTACCTTAGGACCAATCGAAATTGAGGGATTCTGACACTTTGCAACATTGGGGGGTGGTACACTGTCCCCAAACTGTATATCTACCCTGGGTTCCCCTAGGGAACCGTCCGACTTGTCTGGTTTAGCTGACCTGTCACTGACCCATCGTACTCAATAGGTGACTGAAGATACAGAGCGCTGCGGAGCACTCTGTCCGAATTTGACCATAGACTAAGGTTCTACTGAACCTTAAAGTGCTGGCGAAGCACTTTGCTGGGAGTTCGCTGACCCAATCGGGGTCTTGATCGATAACTGCAGAGTGGGTGGAGCGCAGGCGTTGCTTCCGAACTGTGGGTTCCGGTCCTGTCCTGAGCGGTCCTGTCCTGAGGGTTTGCTGTCCTGTCCTGAGGTCCTGTCCTGATTCCTAATCCGAGGGTATCCTGTCCTATCCGGGGTGTCCATTCTGCACCTGCTGTCCTTTGAGGGGTATCCTTCCTTGAGGGTTTCCTGTCCTTAACTGACCCGTGGCCAGGGTTTGGTTTCCACACCTTTCTAGGTAAATATTGCTCTGAACCTCTTAAATCTTGCACCTTCTGAATTTCTAACTTTTGCTTCAATAAAGTTTACCATTGCATATGTTATTTTTCCATGTCTTTCCGCAACTATTGAAAGTCATTTGCATTTTTCCATAAGTTTGTTCCTATGTCTTCTCACTTGTTAGAAATTATATTTTGCATTGCAGTTTGTCATTTTCTGATATGGTCTAGAACCTCATTGCCTAGATTGTTTAAAGGCCCGTTCACCTTAAGTGAAGCGTGTTACTCTTTATAGGCCCTCCTGTAGTTATACCTACATAGTCCGCCCATGCTTAAATATTATTGAATAGCATAGTATCTTCTCGTTACATTTTATATCAGTATTTCAATGATTACTCTGTCGTTATTTCTTTACAGTTATATCATTTACGTTATCTTGGTTATTGATTGCCTTATATTGATGTACCTTATGAATGAAGCAAATGAACTTTAGATAAACATTTTAAAACTTCCCGTTGTCCGTGGTCATTTCAAACAGTATTTTGAATGTTATTGGTTGGGTTTGTATTTTGCTGCCTTTCCTTTTACAGCTAGCTCCCTGATTCATTGTGGTCATTAGGTACCCGCATCGGTGGATGGTAAGTCGGGTGCACTGAGAAATAATAGTAGGAAACTCACACACAAATTGGTAGAGCTCGTGAAGTCACCTGATCGATGTATATGGTGATTTGAAAGTATATGGGCCCTGAAGCCGGAAACGGCGAAAACTATTGGTCGGGTGGCCTCGCGCGCTCTATCAGTTTTACTGGTAGCAGAGGATGGTTAGGGACTAGTTGAGAGTAAGGCAGGGATTAGTTGGACTAGTTGAGTCGGAAGCTGCTAGTATATTGATGCTGCTAGAAGAGCGGCTGTTCTAAGAGACCTGATCATTCTCTTGTGAATACGCTGTTTTGGAATTCATGAATTGCTGTATTGTTATTATTCTTGTTCTTATATTGTTATATGTATTAATCCATGCATTTGTCAACCGTTTAGTTCTGTGTTGTCCGAACTCCCCGGGGAATTGAAAGGGCAAGTGGTGAATAGAATCCATTGTCCTGAGGTCACAGGCTCGAGGAAAGTTAGGTGCAGGTTTAGATAACTGGGAAGCACTAACTAGGGTTTTCTGAATACATGTGTGAATAAATGTCAGTAACGGGGTTCATTGGCAAAATTCCCATAGTGGCGTAACCTAATAAGGGTCACATCGGAAGAGTAGCAGGTTCCTCGGAGCTAGCGTGAAAGCAGAGGGGTCCGCTGGGAAACCTTAAACTCGGAATATATCCCGGAAAGAAGTGGATGAGTTTAGGGGAATAACAGGTTCACCGATGCTAGAGTGAAGGGTAGGCGGAAGAGATCTACCCGCAGCGAGTGAAAAGTAAATGGAAGTAGTTTACTTGCAGTAAAATAATTCTTTCTCTGTCTAGACACTTGAGCACTGTGGCGAATGTGTATTTGTTGTAAAATAACCAAGCACTGAGCACTTTAAAAGAAAGAAAGTTTCCGTTACCTTGTGAAGGGAGGGAGTCAGTCGCGAAGCGCCTCTGACGTCACTCTGTGCCGCGCTGGGATTGGTAGAAGCAGCGGGCGGGTAGCGGAGCTGAGATTGTAAAGGAGGGGTGAGCGCCAGAGCGTGGGAACTGTCTCACGAAGGGGCCGCGCACCCATTGGCGGAGATTATTCAGAGTCGCGCACCCATTGGTCGCACGGATTTCTGGAGCGCGTTCTGATTGGAGGTAGTTTGTAAACAAAGTTTAGCGTAGAAGTCGTATGTGGCACTCGCAGACTACAGGAACTCGACCTGATCCAAGGCACCTAGGGTTTGAAAGGGATCAGTGGAAGACTAATAGATACGATATTATGTACGGAACCAAGAGAAAAATGTCCCTTGTAAGTAAGGTGAAAAATTATTTTAAAACGGACAAACCGATTAAATCTAGAGAAGGTGTTCTTGTCCCACCACCCAATACTCCTGCCTCATTCATGATGTTTGACCGAGGGTACAATACCTGTGTGTGGTTGGAGAATTGGGTGAAGTACACAAAAGATGACGGAGTATTGGCTTTTCCGTTAGATGGTACGTTCAATGGTAGGATCTTATTTAATTTAAGAACTCGGATGAATGAACTGCATCCCAGACCGAGACTAACGCAGTATGAGGCATTAGAGGAATGGGAGATTGAGGCTTTTGAAAGAGAAAGACCCCGAATGGACAAGGGTTTGACCAAGTGGTACCCCAGGCTGAAACAGGAGTCCAGGGATAAAAGGATGAAACAGTGGAGGCAGAGCATGATTGTTGAGGGTCTGTTTCCCATGATGCCGGCATGTCATAACCCTGCAGCGGGTGAGAAAAGTACCGAAAAGTGTAAGCATTGGGGGGCCCCTGGGGAGTCAGATGATGAATTGATAGATGACATCTGTACCAGAAGTCCGCTACCTTATAACGAGGGAACCCGATCTTCCAGTGTAGGAGATGCTCCCCGACGCCACTTCCTCAAGGAAGAAGACAGATCCCTAGGACTGGGAGGGGGTGGTCAAGTATTGCCCTATTTTGAGAAACCCGAACCGGCAGAAACAAGGGATATATATCCCAAAGTGCCCGCAAGCCAGGAAGAAAAATATTCACGTACGAAAGTTTTCTTTCCCAGACCTTTGTATGAAAACGAAGAGAAACCATCGAATTCAGGACTGCCTTTTGTTCAACCTCCATATGAGGAAGAGCGCAGGTCCTTTAACACCGGAACATTGTTCCCAAAACCAAATTATGGTGGGGGACCAAGTGAAACGCATCCTACTGCCCCGAGTTTTACTCCTCCATTGACCCCACAGATATTACATGACACGACTTTAAGAAGGATACTAGTGGAAAAGGAGCAAGAGGCCCTAGCTAGACAAAGGACAGAAATAATTCAGAAAATCTCCCAGTTAAATACCAGTCCTGAGGCATTGACTATTCCAGTAACTATTGGACCAGTGGTCCCGTTATACGGAAATGGTCAGGGAAATCCGATTACTCCAGTTATGACCCCAGTCATGGAACCCCCGAGACAGGAACCGATAATCATAGATGATCAGTCCAGTGAGTGCGAGTCTGAAGTTGCGTTCTTGGACTTGCCAAACAAACCGACCGGAAAGGGAATGCAGCAGAGGCATAACCCTTTTAATGCGAAAGAAATTAAATTAGAGTCAGCAACAGGCACTAGGAATGTCTCTCTGGTAACTCCGGATGAAATTGAGAGTTGGAGTCGTGAATTAGAGAAACAGACTCCGCAAACGAAACCTTTAGACCTCTACAAGCTGAGGGTAGAAATAGAAGAATTAATGGCAGGAAATGTGGGGTTGGATCGATTGAATACCTACTCTGAAGAAGAATTGTCGTTTATATGTAAAAGCTTTACAAGGAACACCAGAGTGCTCCACGAAAAACTGACCGAAACCGCAGCTAGTATGGGGGTAGATATCTCGAAATCCAAGCCCTTACAGAAACTGTACAGAGCAGACTTCTCAGACAAAGATATAGAGCACCTGAATGTGGCGGGAAAAAAGTTGCAGATTAAAGAATTATTGGGGTACTGCAGAAATGGGGAGATGTGGAAAGATGGAGAAGCAGGTGGGCGAAAAAGAGGGAAGAGGCTCGCTCCCGACAAGTGACTCCTGAATTTGCTTTAAGGGAGGTAGAGAAACCTGAGCAGTTATGCCCCATGCGCGAAGTACCTGGAGGGAAATATGTGCATGTCCCCTGGTCTAGACAGGATATTGTGTCCTTTACGAACGGTTTTCCAAAATTACGAGAGAAACCAGTAGACTGGTACAGGCAGGTGGAAAGGTTCGTGAAGGTACAGAAATGTCTGTGGAAAGACCTGGATGGGTTTTTCGACATTGTGGTTCCGGTAGATTTATGGACCCAGTGTAAAATAGCCATAGACTGGCCTACTGAAGAGTACCCAAGAAATAAGGAAACAGGGGAGCCATCAAAGGATGTCATGCGAAAATATGAGCAGGTAATTCAGCATTTGAAAGAAAAGGTGCCCGCAAAAGAAACTGATTGGACAAAAATAGATAGAACAACACAGGAAAGGGACGAGACAGTGCACTCCTTCTATGAGAGGTTATTGCAGGTATTTAAAACATACAGTGGTATTGATAACATCGATTTGAAGGACATGACGCACTTTATTTACAGGATGGTAAATGGTTTAAGACCTGAAATTTGTCAGTGGATAAAAGATAATAAAATCTGTTGGCATACAAAGAAAATGGATGAGGTCCTACGGTACGCTAAGTACTGCGAGGACGAGATGGCAGAAAAGAAAAAGGCCCTTAAGGAAAAAGTGATGTGGGCTCAAGTAAAGCTCGCAGAACAGCAGGAAAAACAATTGAGTAACATGGTTAAAAATGCTGAGAACAAAAATCCTGGGGGAGGGGGTGGAGGAAAGCCCCGGCCCAAATTTAGCAGGGAAGAGGCTATGAAGAAATTTCCCTGCCATCAGTGCGGCGAAATTGGACACTGGCGAAACGAGTGTCCCCAATTGACCGATGATAACCCCAAAACACCTGATTTAACTCCACAGACGCAGAAAGAAAGACCAAGAAAAACGCAACCCCAGGTAAAAACAGTTCAGGTGCCTCGAGCACCCAAGCAGGTATACAGGGGAAAACAGGGAGAGGGTGAGGAGATAGAAGTTTGGGAAAGCGGTGAGAACAGAAATACAGCAACTTCGCAGTATCTGCTAAATGATACCTTCCTTTGTAATGATCAGTACTGACGGGGCCTGAGAGGGGAGGACGAGGAGTGCGTACTTGGCGCTTCCTTGCCGGTAGACCAGTCTGGACCATACATTGAAGGAAAGGTTGACGGAAATGATGTCACCTTTCTGTTGGACACTGGCGCTACCCGTTCTACTGTAAGAACAGTGGACGTTCCAAACCTAGCCCTCTCGGGAGAAAATATCCAAGTAGTGGGTATATCTAATCAATTGATTAGTACTCCTGTTACCGAACAAATGGAGATTTCAATTGGAAATTTTAAACAAATGAATAGGTTTGTCGTCTGTGACACCAGTCCAGTGAATCTACTGGGTCGTGATTTGCTGTGCAAAATGAACTGTACCATCTTTTGCACACCCAAAGGTGTTGAAATACAGACCCCGGATGAAGATGGCATTTATAAACTATTGTTGCTTAGACCTGACTCAGAAATTAAAAGATTGACCCTGCAGGACTTGCCCCAAGAACTCCAGGAAGCAGTAAAGCCAGAGGTGTGGGATTTCACTGGAAAAGATGTGGGACTAATGAAAGATGTGGACCCCATACAGATAGCCATCAAGGACAATGCAGTATATCCTAACACTAAGCCCTACCGAATGAATGCTGAAGTGAAAGCAGGTGTCACTCTGGAAATACAAAAATTATTAGAAGGAAACATCATACAGGAAGTGATGAGCAGCCCATGCAACTCACCGATTATGGGCATCAAGAAGCCTAGTGGCAAGTATAGGGTAGTGCAAGACCTAAGAAAGGTAAACAAAATTGTAGTTCCTTGCTGCCCTATTGTCCCGAACCCAGCAGTGATATTGTACCAGATTCCTTGGGATGCTGAGTGGTTCACTGTGATTGATTTGTGTCATGCATTCTTTTCGATACCCCTGCACCCCGACAGCAAATTTCTTTTCTCATTTGCCTTTGAAGGTCACGTGTATTGCTGGAACCGGGTCCCTCAGGGGTATACAGAGAGCCCTTCTATCTCTAATCAGATCTTGAAAAAATGTCTAGAGACTTTGACCTTACCTGGGAACTCTGTCTTAGTGCAGTACATAGACGACCTTCTACTGGCGTCTAAAAGTCATAGGGACTGTGTAGTTGACACCATTGCCCTCCTAAATCATCTGTGTGAGAAAGGGCATAAAGTGGCCCCTGACAAACTACAGTTCTGTGCAAAATCAGTGAAATATCTAGGACACCAGATAGAAAAGGGTGTCAGAAAAGTCACATCAGAAAGAGTGAGAATAATTCAAAAGATGCAGTTGCCCCGTACTCAAAAAGACGTCAGAATGTTCCTGGGTGTACTAGGATACTGCAGGCAGTGGATTCTGGGATTTGCAGTCTTAGCCAGGCCTTTGATAAAAATGACCACGAGAGGAATGCCAGACATTGTAGAATGGGACGATGAAAGCCTAATGGCTTTCACAAGACTGAAAAACTGTCTGTGTACAGCCCCTGCGCTGGGAATGCCAGATTATTCCAAAGAGTTTGCCCTATTCTGTGACACTCGCGATAATTGCGCATTGTCAGTCCTGACTCAAGAACATGGCACGACCAGAAGGCCTGTGGCCTATTTCTCTGCCACCTTGGACCCAGTAGCTGCTGGGTTACCAGGCTGTCTGAAAGCAGTAGCTGCTACCTGTGCAAGTTTGGAACAGAGTGAGTCCATAGTCATGGGACATCCTGTGACTGTGTATGTTTCACATGGAGTGGTAATTCTATTGACCAGAACTAAAACGCAGTATCTCACCCCTAGTCGGCTGACTAAATACGAGAGGATTCTTGTGGGTGCAGCAAATGTAAGCATTGTTAGGTGCGGTATTCTGAACCCTGCCACTTTACTCCCCGACTCCCTGGAAATGGAAGGTGGGGATGATGATGAACATGATTGCATTGATCTGACAGAGTTCAGCACCAAACCACGCCCAGACATAAAAGAAACGCCATTGCCTGAGCATGATAAAGAGCTGTTTGTAGATGGTTCCTGTCTAAGACATGAACTAGGAGGCCTGAGTGCTGCTTATGCAGTAGTCTCTTTAACAAAAATTGAAGAAGCAGGTTACCTATATAACATCAAGTCTGCACAAGTAGCCGAATTGATTGCTATGATAAAAGCTTGCAAAATTGGGAAGAACCTACGCATAACAGTGTATACTGACAGTCAGTACTGTTATGGAGTTGTGCATGACTTTGGCCAATTGTGGCTACAGAGGGAATTCCTGACTTCCTCAGGTACTCCCATTCGGAATGCAAAAGTTGTTCATGACCTTTTAGAGGCCATCCAGTTACCCAAGGAACTGGCAGTGGTAAAATGCGGTGCTCATAAGAAGAGCATGGACAAAGTATCACTGGGAAACGATTATGCTGATCGAGTGGCCCAATGGTGCGCCAGAGATCACTATATCGTTAATCCTAAACGAGGGGGAATCGGAGCCAGCTGCCAACTTCAAGTGTTTGAGGAAGTGCCTACTTGGGATGAAGTGAGAGAGTGGCAGGAGTCGGCTCCTTGGCAAGAAAGAGAGAAATGGAAGGAGGATGGGTGTAGACCGAGACGTGTGGATGGTGTAATTTTGGGCCCAACTGGTATGCCTGTGTTACCCCGACACTTGCTTGGCACAATGGCAAGATTAATACACGAAGGATCACACATTGGTAGGGATGCCATGATTCTGGTATTTCAACAGACTTGGTACAGTAAGAAGTTCAGGAAAGTAGCAGAGTCCCTCTGCCAGAGGTGCCTGTCATGTCAACAGATGAACCCAGGCAAGAGGACAATGGTTGAACTGAGCAAAATTGGGAGATCAGGGGGTCCCTTTGTAAAGATACAGATTGATTTCATCACCATGCCCCGTTGTGAAGGGAAACGATATGTCCTTGTCATTGTTTGCGTATTTTCAAAATGGGTAGAAGCTTACCCTACTCCCCAAAGTGACGCACTGACCGTAGCGAAGTGTTTACTAAAAGAACTGATACCTAGATTCGGGGTGCCATTCATTATTGAATCAGATAAGGGTGGACATTTTCAGAATGAAATACTGGCTGAACTCTGTAAGGCCTTTGGAATAAGGCAGAAACTTCACTGTGCATATCATCCAGAGGCTTCTGGAATAGTGGAACAAGTAAATGGAACTATCAAAAACAGACTAGCAAAGCTGACTGATGCAACTGGCATGACCTGGGTGAAGGCCCTGCCCCTGGTCCTGATGGGACTGAGAAGTGTTCCTGACCGCAAGACAGGCCTAAGTCCCCATGAAATCATTATGGGAAGAGTGATGAGACAAGCATGGGTGCCAGGAAGCAAACTGTTGAGTATTACTGATGATTTGGTGCTTGAATACTGCAGAAGATTGGGTGACCAAGTGCGTTCTATCTCTCGCCAGATTGGAGACGACGGCATCCTCAATCCAACGACTCCTCTCCACAGCTTGGTTCCAGGAGACTGGGTCAAAATAAAGAAGCACACTCGATCAAGCTGTCTGGCACCAAGGTGGGGAAAGAAACGCCAAGTAATCCTGGTAACAACCACTGCAGTGAAGGTCGCAGGTATTCCCCAGTGGATCCACGCTGGCCACACCCAGAAGGTATTACCAGACAAGGAATTTGAAGAAGAAGGGCATCCAGCAGAGGACTCTGCAGGAGCCAGACCAGAAGCAGCTGACAACGAGCAGCCCAGCACCAGTCAGGCTGCAGGAACAGCAGACGTTGGCCCAGGAGTAGTTGACTACGAACTGCCAAGAATCCAGCCTGCTGAAGAGGTCCAGAAAGCTGAGCCAGGAGTAGCTGATGACGAGCTGCCAAGCATATGGCCAGAAGAATGGATACCGATGATTGATCTGACCGAAGATCCCATCAGAACAAGAGAGCGACTTTGTGAAGGTAGGGAGTGGACTAGTCAGGAAAAGCAAGGCACAGGCGAAGAACCTCAGCCGCTTGAGATTGACATCAAAACTGAGGAAGGAGAAGGTCAGACAGGGACAGAACAGGTGTTCGATACACCACCGCTAACACCTGATGTGGATAAGGGACAGCTTAGAAATAGAGTGATAGTTCGAGCAGAAGAAAATCAAGAGATCGAAGTGCTTGAACAGGATCAGATAGGGTTAGAAGAACGGGTTCAGGAAACAGAAACAGAAACAGAAACAGAGACAATCGAAAGCCAAAAACAAAATATTCCTGAACAAGGCCAGATTAGTAACCAGGCAGAAGAACTAGATGCTAGCCCTGGAACTAGCCAGATAGGGGAAGAAGAAGAAGAAAGTGAAACAGAATTGCCACAAGCGAAAGAGAACAAGAGGATAAGAGAAGAAGGTGAAGTCCAAGTACCCACTAAGAGACTAAAGAAAAGAAACAACCTTGAGCCTAGGTTCGTAAAGAGACTAAGGCTAAGGATAAAGACGGTGGAAGAAAAACGTGCAGAAGCAAGGAGAAGTGCGCGGATAGCAGAGCAAGAAGAAAACTCTTCCAAAAGAAGGAGTGAACGAATAAAAAGACAAAACAAGAAGTACAAGTCTCCTGAATGGACACTCGTTTTGGAAGAACTTGAAGATCTTGATATAACTGACGTAAGCGACGGAGAGCCCGTCCCTGAGTACTCTGCTGAAGAAGAAGACGAACCACCGTGAATTTGCACAAAGTAAGCTAGCTGTGTAAAGACACAAAGAGGGGTCGAGAAACTTCTTCTGAGCCGAAATGTCTGATTCAACTGTGAATGGTAGACCTAGTTGCAGTCGTTGCAAAACGTGCTGCAAGGTGTGTATATGTAGTATAGTAGTACTGATAGTAATTTGGATAGGACTAACAATCTTTATACCCTTCACTGTAAGTAAAGATACTAACATTGTCCCTACTGAAATTGTAAATACAGACAGTGAGGAGTTGACAACACAGAGTGTAGCAAGACATGAGAGAGCACTGAGACAAACAAAACGAGACTTAGAAGCATCAGATGAGGGAGGACTACATTATCATGGAATTAAGAACAGGACACACTTAAATGTTTTTGCAAACTTGTTAATACACTATGTAGAGACTATGGAAATTAAAGATTGCTATGTCTGCATGAAGCTACCTACTTCTGTGGCTGAAGGCGTGACATACCATCACTTGCCATTGACATATGGAATCTCCTGTAGCATTTTAGCTAGTTTATTTTACAAAAGAGGACCGTTACAGTACTATTACTCTAATAATGACGTAATCTTTTCTGAACTTCCTATACGTGGGAACTTGAATCCTGTACATACCAAAAGCGACACCATAAGATATATGGGAGACTACTTCTTGACTATAGGTAACATTGACATAGCTGATGCACACAGAGATAACTTGACTTGTTCTTTGCGTGAACAGGAAAAGATGTTCCTGAACATGGCAGAGAAAAGAAGAATTAAAATACAAAAGAAGGCTAATGACGAAAGTCAGAAAAAGCCAAAGTGGGCAGAGAACATGGAAGGCACCTCAAATGGTGGGGCGGGACCTGCTCTGTTGCTGGATTTTGAAAAGAAAGGCAAGCTATGTCTTCACCGCGAGAAGACTAGCTATTATAATAATGTTTTCATTGGTTCCAGTGAATGCGAACATAATTACAAGGTAATTGGAGGTTGGGGTTTCAAAAATGGGTCAGAGCCTGTGTTTCCTGGAATTTATTATATTTGTGGGGACAAGGCTTATTTCAAATTGCCGGATCACTGGTATGGAAGCTGCTATTTTGGCATTGTCTTCCCGAAAATATACCATGTGAATGGAAAAGCTGGAAGCAATGAAGATACTAATGGCTTAGTGCGTAGTAAAAGAGAAAGTATAGGTGAAATTATGGGTAGTATTTTCAGTGCACTGATACCTGGAGTGGGAGTGGTTCTGAACACTCACAGAATTTGCAAATTGTCTACTATAGTGGATGTGCTGTCTACTGAAACAGCTCATGGATTTCTGCTGGTCAATACCGAAATGGTTGCGATCAGATCAATGGTTTTGCAGAATCGACTTGCTCTTGACACCTTATTAGCGAAAGAGGGCGGAGTCTGCCGGATGTTGAAGGCGCAACATTGTTGCACTTATATTCCGGATAAAAGTGTACAGATCAAAAGATATGTGAAAAACATTACTAATTTGACAAAGGAACTCAAACCACTCGAGGTTGATAGTGCCTGGAAGAGACTGGTAGATGGTCTCTCCAATGTAGGTCATTGGCTTGCTAGCGTAGGTAAAAGCTTATTGTTCAAGATACTGATGCCAATTGGTATTATAGGTCTTATTATATTTCTCATTTTTATCTGTTGTAAATGCCGTAAGCGCACCAAGAAGCACGAGGTAAATGCAAGAGGGTTGAAACGGAGTGTGGATGAGATTGAATTGGAGGAAGTGAATGATCAGATATACAACAAGCATTGAAAATGCAATAGGTCTCGCAGCATTAGAGTTAGTGCTTTTAGAATTGTTTATGGGTTTTTTTTGTAAATCTTTAGCATTTTTGTTTCCTGTAGCCAATGCTAAAGAATTTCAAAAAAAAAAGCCATAAACATTTCTAAAAGCTCTGAAATGCAGCTCTTGAAATACGATTAGAACCCAAAAGTGCAAGAGTGCACAGCTATCTAAATAGAAAGTCTTGATCTGCTGGTGTACTGTGTTTGACACTGACCTGGTAACATTACATTCCCAGTCTGAGGGTTCACTGAAGGAAGGATGGACTAGCAAACACAGCCATAAAACATCGACTCCTGGCTCATTTATGGGAAAAAGCAACTTAGCAAAGACGCACAGCTCGGCAGGCGCTCATGTGAGAAAATAGCCGTTGCGTGTGAAAAGTGTGGCAAAGCAGAAAGAATACATAGCAGCGGGACAGCATGCCAGGTCCGTCATTAGGGGGACGTACACAGAGCAGAGAGGCACACAGGTGAGCGGGCCATAAAAACACAGTTGTGGGGGAAAGAGCCAACAGGAGGAAGACGGCTGAAACAGCCCTGCCAATGCACCTTGGGGTTAAACTAACGGCAATTAAGTCATTTCCGCCGCATTCCAACAAAAAACAAGACCAAGTGAAGCATGTGAAATGTAAGCAGAAACTGCAAGCTCTTTACAGGGAACCAATTTAGCTCCTTGGATAGTTTCAGAGCATAAAACAATTCACGATTAAAGCGATCAAGCTACTGTTTGTTCACCGCTAAGAAGATGGTTGCAACACTGGAGTAGATTTAAAGGAAATTAAACGTTTTCCAAACAGTCCAGTAACTCTGAAAGGGTTAAGAACATAAGGAAGAGTCAGTGAAAAGAAGATTCAAGAATGCAGGGGTGGAAGACTGAATACCTAGGTAGGCAATTGGTTTGCCCCTTAATTCCAGTGTTGTATTTACCTCATGTCCAGCTACCGTCCTCTTGGTTAACATCGCCTCCTTAAGAAGGACAGCTTTGCTCAAGTCTCTTGTTGCCTATTCACCATATCACGAGGCCGACACTGAGTGCCAATTCTGGTGACACCTACAAGTTGATTCAGGAAGAATGTGAAAGCATTTCTTTGCGGCTCTGGCAGTTCACATACTAAAGTCCACGCACTTCAATATTTATTTACCTGTAGTGACCGAGCATTTACAAACTGCAAATGCGTACACACGCTACTCTTTTGAAAATACAAATGCTACAGCTGCGAAGCCCGAATGGAAATGCTTTTACACAAGCTGCTGCTTTTTAAAAATACAAATGCCGCTGTGGAGCTCCTACTTTGTAGGCGCCCGCTGGACCTGTGCAGGAGGGGTGTAGGGAGTGAGGGAGGGGTCGGGCAGACATGGGAATGGCTGCGGGAGGAGGAATAAGGAAGTATTGACACTTGCTTAAGAAAGGCACTGTTTGTGCTCAGAGGGTGGGGAGGGCTGGTAATGCGAAGCAGGAGAGGGGAAGCTAAATTATAATGCCGAAGCGGAGGTCACAATTCACGGTCACAATTCACGGTCATTATCTTTTTCCGTACCGCATTGATGTGGACTACGGACCGGTTCGAGTCTCCCTTTCTACCAGTGCCTATTAAAAAAATAAAAACTGTGGTGAATGGGAAACAAAATAATAAATGTGCCTATCGCAGTCTCGCAAATGGATGAACTCCCGAAGGGTGAATGCAAGGGTTTGCTTCAACAAACAACAACAAACAAGACGGAGGGAAGAGAGGGGAGGGGGGAGGAGAAATGCGACACGGCGGGAAGGGGAGGGGGCGGAGCGGAGAGTTGAGGCAGGAAGAATTAAGTGAGAGAAATGTGTGGAGAACAGATGAGCACGAAGAGAAGTGGGGGCGAGAGGGTAGAAAGAAAAGAGAAAGATGTGAGAGTAGGCGGGAGAAACGAGGAGCTAAGGAAACAGAGGTAAAGGGAGGCAAACGTGTGGGGAGACGAGGAAAGCAGACGTGGCAAATGTTGGAGAAAAGAAAGGAACAGGAGATGGGCATAGAAGGAGGTTCAGAGAGGGAATCGAAAGGAAGGGATAGAAGTAAGGGGCAAAGAGTGACAAGTGAGCAAGAAGAACAAGACGGAGGGAAGAGAGGGGAGGGGGGAGGAGAAATGCGACACGGCGGGAAGGGGCAGGCAGGATGACTCAGGGGAGGGGGCGGAGCGGGGCAGAGCGGCATGTGGGTGTGAACAAGCCGGGCCTTTGAAGTGAAGCTAAGCTTCACTTCAAAGGTGTCGGAGGAATGCGGGCGGCTGTGCACGCGCTTTTAAGCTCAATGCACATGCGCATTGAGCTTAAAAGTCACGGGCACTGCAAGGAATCGCCACGATTCCTTGCAAGTTAGATAAAGTCTGGATGAGCCCCTATAGTCTCGCTTGCTCGATGCGCATGCGCATCGACAGGCGAGACCTAAAAAGGTGAAGACTTCTCACCCTACTAGAACTGAGAGAGAAAAGTTAGAACGATTGCTGGAAGAGATAGAGCTATATAAAGTGTGAAAGAAAGTTGGCATCTGGTTCAATTTTTTTGTGATGATAGTAAATATCATCAAAGAGGGGATTGATGAAGCAAAGCTTCGCATATTTTGCGGCTTGCCGAAGTCAAGAACCTCGTTTATGTGTAATAAGGTAACAAAACGTATGTTTTACTAACGTTTATTTTTGTTTAGGCAAAGTTTGCGAAGCTTGCCTACGTGTATTTCTAATACATTTAACCCGTGTACTTTAAAATGGCCGCCGCTTGTATTTTAGTTACTGCGCATGCGTCAGCCACACTCACGTGTCCTGACGCGTCTGCAGAAGTGGAGGGAAATTTATGCGCATGCGTAATCCATAGCTGTGCCCATCATGTGGTACTGCTCGTGCCACTGCTCTTGTGCCTGTTTCCATGTAGCTAACATTTAGACTGCATAAGTGTATGTTATGATGATAAGTTGAAAGTACAACCCTGTGAATGTGATTTCATAACGTTATTTCTGTGTATTAATTTGTTCTCGCTTACTTTTCATGTACCGCGGGGAATGGGGGTCCAAACTGATTGGGAGCCATATTGACGGTCTCTTCTGCGCATGACCAGGGAGCATTGAAAGGTGGCCACTTTGGACAGTGGAACTCAGCCAGCTGGCAGCCACAGTCAAGATGCGCCTGGGAAAGCCACCTCTGCGCTACGAGAACGGCGAATGTTGCTCCTCATGTGTTACAATGTTAATTTTCACTCGTATTTCTGCACAGTTCTCATGAGAACCCAATCTCTCTAGGCGGTACCCAAGTATGCTAATATAGGCTCAAATTAGCGTGTTCTGATTGGTGTGTTACCCAAATCCTACCTTAGGACCAATCGAAATTGAGGGATTCTGACACTTTGCAACATTGGGGGGTGGTACACTGTCCCCAAACTGTATATCTACCCTGGGTTCCCCTAGGGAACCGTCCGACTTGTCTGGTTTAGCTGACCTGTCACTGACCCATCGTACTCAATAGGTGACTGAAGATACAGAGCGCTGCGGAGCACTCTGTCCGAATTTGACCATAGACTAAGGTTCTACTGAACCTTAAAGTGCTGGCGAAGCACTTTGCTGGGAGTTCGCTGACCCAATCGGGGTCTTGATCGATAACTGCAGAGCGGGTGGAGCGCAGGCGTTGCTTCCGAACTGTGGGTTCCGGTCCTGTCCTGAGCGGTCCTGTCCTGAGGGTTTGCTGTCCTGTCCTGAGGTCCTGTCCTGATTCCTAATCCGAGGGTATCCTGTCCTATCCGGGGTGTCCATTCTGCACCTGCTGTCCTTTGAGGGGTATCCTTCCTTGAGGGTTTCCTGTCCTTAACTGACCCGTGGCCAGGGTTTGGTTTCCACACCTTTCTAGGTAAATATTGCTCTGAACCTCTTAAATCTTGCACCTTCTGAATTTCTAACTTTTGCTTCAATAAAGTTTACCATTGCATATGTTATTTTTCCATGTCTTTCCGCAACTATTGAAAGTCATTTGCATTTTTCCATAAGTTTGTTCCTATGTCTTCTCACTTGTTAGAAATTATATTTTGCATTGCAGTTTGTCATTTTCTGATATGGTCTAGAACCTCATTGCCTAGATTGTTTAAAGGCCCGTTCACCTTAAGTGAAGCGTGTTACTCTTTATAGGCCCTCCTGTAGTTATACCTACATAGTCCGCCCATGCTTAAATATTATTGAATAGCATAGTATCTTCTCGTTACATTTTATATCAGTATTTCAATGATTACTCTGTCGTTATTTCTTTACAGTTATATCATTTACGTTATCTTGGTTATTGATTGCCTTATATTGATGTACCTTATGAATGAAGCAAATGAACTTTAGATAAACATTTTAAAACTTCCCGTTGTCCGTGGTCATTTCAAACAGTATTTTGAATGTTATTGGTTGGGTTTGTATTTTGCTGCCTTTCCTTTTACAGCTAGCTCCCTGATTCATTGTGGTCATTAGGTACCCGCATCGGTGGATGGTAAGTCGGGTGCACTGAGAAATAATAGTAGGAAACTCACACACAAATTGGTAGAGCTCGTGAAGTCACCTGATCGATGTATATGGTGATTTGAAAGTATATGGGCCCTGAAGCCGGAAACGGCGAAAACTATTGGTCGGGTGGCCTCGCGCGCTCTAAAACATAACACACCCTGTAGCACCCCTGAAATGTAAATGTAGCCTGATGTTATGCACACACATGTCCAAAGGACATGTGTGTGTGTAACATACGAGCTATGGTATGCTCCGTATAACAGCGGAGAGAATGGGCGTTGTGAGCTCTGATATGCTCTTATGTTAGTTGAGGCATTGTTTTACAAATACCGAGGCTTCTCCGCATGAGTAGTGGTGTGAAACGTTGTGAGGATATCAGAGCTCACAACACCCATTCTCTCTGCTGTTTGACGGATCATATCATAGCTCATATCCCCATTCTCTGGCTTATATCGTGACAAGGATGGGAACAATACCAACCTCCGTAAGGGGAATTTCGAAGATACCATCATCTTATATTAATTAAGGACGAGTAGAAGTTTCTACTAGACACTTTATTTCGGAAGTCTTAACGGGTCCATGGGACCCTCATTTTGACTGTGGAGCTATTCATTGAGACCAACCATTATATTCTTACCAAATTGAAAATACTGACTTAGCTTACACTTTTTGGTTTCTTAGACCTAGAAATTCTGGAGTCTGAACTCATGACCCTGGCGATATTTTGATCACATCGAAAACGTCCGTCTTCTTTCTTTTCAAGATAGTTTAATTTCTCACCGATCTACAAGCTCAATAGGATGCACTCCATTTCGCTCATATCAGGAAAGCCTTGAGGAAGTTACTTGTTGAGTAACGAAACACGTGTCGGCTGCCCATTGTATTTCCCATTTGGACATATGTATGAAAGAATTTCTACTATCAAAGTCTTGTAAAACTGTACCAGAAATTTCACGGGATGGACTAATTTGTTTACCAAAAAATTGACATTAAATTAACAAAGTCATCTGTTTGTCTTGGATGTTCTCTTCATGCTCTTATCTTTAGAACGATGCATTATAGCTGTTTGTCATTCATGATTCTAGAATAAAGGTCGTGTTAAGATAATTTCTCTCATGGTAGCTCTTGCTCCCATGAATAACGCATAATTGAGTGCTGAGGTATCACTGTGTAGTGAACCAAAGTGTGCTTACCTAGCCCTGCTGAGACAGTCTCTCTAATGGCAAGCTCAATAGACGCCCGCACGTGGCCAGGCTGAAAAAAGCGCAGGCACCATGGGGTGCCTGGGACAGGGTGCAGGGTTTTATACACACACCCCATTTCCCCATCGGAGCATGTGTTACGGCCGGTTCTCGGGTGTAACACAATCTCCCACAGGAAACAGCGGAATCCGATCGAAAAGTGTTCATTTGCATAGTAATCGCATTCGTAACCTCCGACTCCAAGTCGGTTGGTCCTGAATCCAAGACAGTGTCGGGCAGAGGCTTTCCACCCAACATTGTAATGAGCCCCTTTATGTTTTACTGTAATATGGATTTTCACAGATTTCATGAGAATTGTATTTATGTGATGAACTTTTATGGTTACTTAAAAAAAAGACCTTATATTTGCGCTCATGATTTGATAGTATTCAACAATAAAGGGGGAACACAGGTACATAGACAAGCTTCCAGTCACCTTCTCCGGATCATCAGTAATTAACTGACGAAAAAGCATACTCATATGTATTTTTTTTCCAAAGAAATCTTCTTCCATTATCATTAATAGAAAAATGGATCTGGCACTCCAGTGTTTTGTGGCCCCTCGATTTAGCAATTGCCGGACTAATAGTTAGTGGGTTATGATCACTGTAGACACTTGCATGGACAACCGCAAAATACTATTGACTAGATTTTTGGATCTGTAAGTATAATCTATAACCGTGCTACAGCCCCTAACTGTATAAGTAGCCATGTCAAGGATAGGCTTCCCAATAGGCTCTACCATGGTACGAACACCTCTAGAGTCCAGCTAATTCATTAGGGTAAGACCACTGTTGTCCTGCTGCTCACCTCTGCTCTCATCTGTTGTAAACAGGAAAAGGGTTACATGATTCTAATTCAACAGTGTTCTCCAGTTTTGAGTTTAAATCACCCACTATAAGCCTTTTAATATCAATACCAACCCACAAACATAAGCCACTAACCTCATCAATAAAGTAATATAATTTACTGTAGTTCAGATTATCTTTAGATGTAAAATCAAGGAGAGTGGCCGATAGCAGCTGCAATGATGTGGGTCTTTACCCGGTTTCAGAAGTAGTGTGATCATCGCCTCACGCAACTAGGAGGTAAGACACCCCTCTCCAGAGCTTCCGAGTACTTAACAAGGAGATGTGGGGCTCAGAGATGTTTGTATTTATTATAGAAAGTACCAGTATAGCCATCAGAGCCAGGTGTTTTAGAATTGTCCACTGAGTCAATCGCCTGAACATTTCCTCAGCATTGAAAGGCTCACTAAGAAACTGTTGGTGTGCAGAAGTAAGCCAAACTGAGGCTACCTCCCTGAGGTAGGCCATCCTTTCAGTGTCGTCACCACACAGGCGTGTGGTTTAATGATCAGTGTAATATCTGAAAAGTTCAGTCTGTATAGCTACTGTGCCTGTGAGGTGAGTGCCACCTGTCCGGTGTAGCTCTGGGATATAAGACGTGCCCCTGGGAGAGGAGTAGGAGCCTAGCAAGTGTATGTCCTGGCCTTTTAGGGGTGTGCGGAGTTTGCGGAGTTTCACTCTGCGGAATTCCGCGGAGTAAATGAAAAACTATCTTTCTGGGTTCTTTTTTCCATGGCAGTTCTGTACAGAGATGAACAGACACTAAAATAAAGTCATTTAATGTGCGCTTTGAGCAGCCCTTTTATCTCAATAGCTGGTAAGGGAACCCTGCCTAGCAGCGGCACCAAGGGGGGACCAGATTACTCTGAGGTGAGTAAGGCGATTACAGGCTACAGCAAGACTACAGGTGAGGCTGTGATTAGAGTCAGAGCAATAACTGTCCCCGGCTGGAGGAAGTAGATATGCTCTTTTTTCAGAAGGGCAGGCTATTTAATCTTGGCATGTCTCAGAGTCCCAGTGTGTACCTTAACATCAAGGAATACCTTTGTTGCTAGTCTAAGTAGAGATTAAATGTAAACCTACTCACCTTTGCGTGCTCCCACTCATTATGCCACTAAAATGTCCTCTGAGACTTGACTCCGCACCTTCATGTTGCTAGCTGTCTCTGGCTCCGCTGGACTATTCCTCTGCCCCAGGGAAGGGCAGCTGGAGTTTTGTGCTATTATGGGGTTGTATTGAGGCTCATGCTACTGTACATGGTCGCATATTTTCTTAGTTCTTTCCCACCAGTGCTTCAGACTGACACCAACCAAAGTAACCACACTAAGAAGAGGAGTTGGGAGGGGGAGACGGGAGAGGGGGCTGAAACATAGACAGGCGTCACAGGACAGAGATCAGATGGCAAGGAGCAGAGGTCGCCACTTTTCCATCAGTGCAATCTGCATAATTTAAAGCTTCATAGGGTTGGACTGTAAACGCCTCTATGCGGCAGAATGCAGAGTTATTTTGACAAACTCTACGCTCAAAGCGTGGTGCATAGCAAAAACTCAGTGAATTCTGAGGGCGGAACAGAGGTGACCAGCCACCCTTACTCTCTAAAGCTATGGGTCTTGGCATGTATCCACAAGTAGTGGGCGTCGTGCTCAGCAGCAGGCCCGGCTCCAGGAATTTTTATTTGGGTGGGCAAAGGGTGCAATTGGGTGGGCCACTGCGGGCTCGATTTGTTGCATTTATATGTCTGGGTAAACCTGCTTCAGGGCCCTCCTTTATCTCTTCTTAGTCTTACAAAGCCCAGTAAAACGCACTCTTTTCCAAATCTCTTTCTAAAATTATCACTCTCAAAAAGTGTTTTTTCCATTTAATGTTCCTTTGATGGGAAGAGGAGGTTTCTGGGGTGGGAGTATCAGGCAAGTGACACTTCTCGGGCTCCCTCTGTGCGAGCCTTCATGGAGAATTCCTCTTCATTACTACCTCCACCTGAACCCGGACTCTGCAATGCACTCACTCCCTTACAGGCTTGATTATCCACTACTCCTCTCCAGTGCACCTTATCTCACAGCTGACCTTGGGCCCCAGCCCCATATCATTTTTCCAGGTAACAACATTAGTAAAATCACCTTCAAATTTAAAACATTAAATATAGCAGTAAATATAATTAGCACACACTTTAAGGTATGTTCCACGGTAGCCCTATGACCCGACTGCTAATTAAATAAACAAAAACAGAAAGGCTGTGACAGGGCCGGCTTTAGCGCTGATGGGAATGTCTTTTTTGGCGCCACAGCAATTACCTCTTTGTCTGTAAATACCTTTACTACCACCTTCCACCAGTGCCCCTCATCCCTCCATGGCCCCCCAAATTGACCTCCTCCTCGGATTCCCTCACTGCCACACGCTACAGGTGCCCCTCATTGCCCCATAGTCCCTCCCCCTCATGACCTCCTCCTCAGATTCACTCACTGCCACCCTCCACCAGTGCCCCTCATCTCTCTGTAGCCCCCCCATGACCTCCACCTCAGACTCCCTCACTACCACCCTCCACCAGTGCATCTCAGCTCTCCCTAGCTCCCCTCCACCCCATGACCTCTTCCTCTTATTCCCTCACTGTCACCCTCCAACAGTGCCCCTCATCACTCCATAGACCCTACCACTACCTCCTCCTCGGATTCCCTCACTGCCACCCTCCAACAGTGCCCCTCATCTTTACGTAGCAGCTATCTCATATGCATTTAATTTTTTATATAGCGCTACTCATATCAGTGTAGTGTGTGTCAGTACTTTACACCACACACACATTATACAGAGACAATCAATCATACAAGTATGTAAATCAGTCTAAAGGGAATATCACATAAGCCAATGAGGATTACAAGGTGTAGGAATCACATGTCATCCATACTGGTGGGCAGTATATTTTAATAGGGTTTGGTCTGGATAAACACAACTTTAGGATTTAAAGAGTATTCCATGGGGGTCAGCTTTACTGATAACAATGTATATCTGCCCAAAAATACTCATTTTAGCAACATGAGAATAATGAAAGACTGAGGAAGTTCTAACTATATCACAAAACAAAAAAAGCGAAGTTCTAACTATACCATTCATGTTTGTATGCAGCTGTTTGGTGACAGTTCATTGGTCACTGTCCTATGTTAGGATTGTAACTTCTGAACTGCAAGTAACACAAGGATCTTTGTGACAAAGGCAGTATCCCACTGAGCTTCCACATAAAATACAGTTCATCTGCATTTAAAAACTATTAACAGACAAATGATTGCTCTCCAGCAGGATCATTAATCACCAGCGTTATCTGGGCATTTTGTACTTATTTAACATGTTTTATATAGCGCTAGCTGGGCCCAGGGATATCAGAGCACTTTACAGGAGTAATTTGTTGCAATATGGTAAAAGAAAAACAATGAGGTAGTATTCAGAAGTCAATACAAACGTAAAAGGCCTATTAAATATTGCATAGTCTAAACGAAAACAAAGGCAGGAGTAGGGAATGGGGATGGGGGAGGAAGGGAGGGGGATAATTAAGGCAACATAAAACAGCAATACATAGATATGATTAATTGAATGTAACGGGATAACAATGAGGTAGAAATCAATACCCAACAAGAAGGTCAAAACAGTTCTAGAATTAACATTGTCGTATTATATGAGTTGAGGGGGATTTCCAGCTAGTCCTGGGATATTAGCTTGGCATGGGAGAGAAAGCATGGAGAGGAGGGGGGAACGGTAAGTACAAGGTGGTAGGCTAGGTTGAGGAGGGGGTAGGAGATTTCGATCATATCAGGTGAAACGGGGCGGGTCCTATAGGGAGGGCATGAGGGAGTAGTTATCGGGGAGAAGGAAGGTGAGAGAGGTGTAGGAGAGCAATAGGAGGCAAGGGTGGGCTGAGCGCCCAGGGGAGGATTTAAGGACCCCAGTATTTGTTCAGCAGGAGAACTTTGAGGTCTTTTTGGTCTTGTTGTCCTGCATCAGCCATGATAATGATAAAAACTGTTAAAATATATCACACACGAAGTATGTGTCCTGCTGGGACTGTGAAGATTTAAAAAAGAAAAAAAATAGAAACACATTTTCTTACCTACTCCATAAAATAAATTTGTGTCACAGCCTGATGTGATAAGCAGCTGCAAGGGTCAGGAAAGGTGAATAGGAATAAACAAACTTCTTTTCTCCTGCACTGCATAGAAAAAGAAATATCCACACACCAGAACAGTAGGCAAAGGTGTTGTTGCCTTTCGCCATATGGAGATGAAGGGGTGAAAAAATAAACAAAGCCTCGTTAACATATCAATGGTCTTTTAAGGACCTGTGAAGTACTCGGGTGCGGCTGCGATAATCTCCTAATCTGTCTGTGTGTGTGTGTGCGTCCGGGAAGCTGTCTCAGCCTGGGCGCACACACACACACACAGCCTTTTGAGCCCAATGCCGTTACGTGTCTGCCTTGAAGCCCTCACTGCGAGGGCAAAGGCTCCTGTTTGGGTGGGCCAGGCTCATGTTTGGGTGGGCCTGGCCCACCCGGCCCATCCGCTAGAACCGGGCCTGCTCAGCAGTATCTCTAAACGTTGCCATTAGTATAGCGCTCCAGGGCAGTTGGACCTTGGCTGTATGCCTAGCAGCATAATCGTCAAGTGCCATATTGGGTAACTGCCAATGATATTCGAGGCCGCCTGCAATAGGAACGTACAGTATCCTTGCAACAGGGGAGTGATCAGAACGCGTTCCTAACCAAGCTGAGACGAGGTGTAAGCATGGCCGATTTAAACCAATAATCTAGACGCATTCAGGTGTAGTGAGGCACAGAATAAATGTGTATGCAGGGGAAGTGGAAAGAAGTAGGTGCCACGAATCATGGAACATGTTGGTGCCACACATATCATGGAAGATATGTTTTGAGCGGGGCTTACATGCCGGGTTCCGCACCAAATGTCGAGCGCTGAGTCAAGGAGCATGTTAAGGCCATCCTATTACACTGTGATCCACGTCAGTGTGATCAGTCTGGGCTCAGAGTGTCTGAAAGAAGTCTGGATTGTAAACGTTCATGGCATAAACATTGGCACACAAATTTCGGTGTCCAGCTAAGTGGTCTGTCACTAGGAGATACTTGCCCTCCTCATCAGAATGGGCGGCATAGGGCTGGAAAGGTAATAGGTTATGTATCAACGTAGCCACACCAAGTGCGTACGTACAGTAACTGGAGAAAGAGGGATCTGCACCCCATATGTTAGGGAATGTGTGTGAAGGACTGGGTGGTAAATGAGTCTCCTGAAGGAAGGCTGTGTCAACACTGTGGCATTATAAATACTGCAATACTTGTTTGCCTCTACACGGGCGGTTGAGACCTCGGATATTCCAAGACATGAAGTTGGTGTCTGTGAATGGGTGTGTGTTAGTATGGGTAGGCATTTGCCATGTGTGACCTCAGGTCTTGGAGGATTGGGAATCATATATGAACATAATCGTACATCATTAAAAACAGAGTAAAAGAGACAAACCGACAACAGTAGTGATCCTTACACCAAATTGGGGTCCCAATTGCCAAGTGGATCCCCAAATCAGCATTCCAAAACAAAACATTTCCCCCAAGTTAGCTGTGGTATAAACCTCAGGAAAGTGGATATGAGATATCATTAGGAACAGGGATTAGCCTATGGAGACAGCCATATAGGACAACGGCTGGTGGGTCAAAATCAGCAGTGGGTCAAAGGGGACACAGGGAGGTTATGAAAGCCATCTCACTGCTCAGTTAGTGGGCAGTGCATAGCAACCATAGGGATTATTAGACTAGGAAAAGTTCCATGCTGGCAGAGACCTCCGAGTTAGTTTCGTTCAGTAGTCTTGCTCCGGGGAGATGCGCATTTCCAGCTAGCTGCTTCCAAAATAGCATTGCCTCCGCTGGGGTATTAAACAAGCATTGGAAATGCAATAGGTCTCGCATTAGAAAAGTTGGATCTATTGGTTTTGTAAATGACAATTTTATTTTTATGTGTTGGTCTTGAAAATAGCAAAATGAATAGCTTTGTCATTAACAATGCCAATACTTTTAACTTTTGCAAATGTGACACCTATAGCATTTGTAATGCAACATGTTTTGTATGTACGTGACTTAGACTTATGTTCAGTGTATTTTATTGTGTCGAAAATCCAAGAAGAGAGGTGAAATATTAACATATTTTTGTGACAATTGTAATAAAGCTTGAAACATTGAGAGAACATATTTGAACCAGTTGTTGTTGAATGGTTGCACAGAGTGATGCTGTGAGGGTGATAGATAGATAGAGTAAGTGGCGATAGATAGATAGATACATAGATAGAGTGAGTGGCGATAGATAGATAGAGTGAGTGGCGATAGATAGATAGATAGATAGATAGATAGATAGATAGATAGATAGATAGATAGATAGATAGATAGATAGATAGATAGATAGATAGATAGATAGATAGATAGATAGATTCCGATAGATAGAGTCTGATAGATAGATAGATAGATAGATAGATAGATAGATAGATAGATAGATAGATAGATAGATAGATAGATAGATAGATAGATAGATAGATAGATAGATAGATAGATAGATAGATAGATAGATAGATAGATAGATAGATAGATAGAGTGAGGGCGATAGATAGATAGATAGAGTGAGGGCGATAGATAGAGTGAGGGCGATAGATAGATAGAGTGAGGGCGATAGATAGATAGAGTGAGGGCGATAGATAGATAGATAGAGTGAGGGCGATAGATAGATAGAGTGAGGGCGATAGATAGATAGATAGACAGATAGACAGATAGAGTGAGGGCGATAGATAAATAGATAGAGTGAGGGCGATAGATAGATGTCTGTTGTTCCTGTCTGTGAGATGCGCCCCCTGTTGGTCCTGTGTGTGTGAGTTGTGCCCCCTGTTCCTGCCTGTGTGAGATGCGCCCCCTGTACCTGTCTATGTGAGATCCGCCCCCTGTTGTTCCTGTCTGTGAGATGCTCCCTCTGTTGCTCCTGTCTGTGTGAGAAGCATCCTCTGTTCCTGTCTGTGTGAGATGTGGCCCCTGTTCCTGTCTGTGTGAGATGCGCCCTCTGTTGTACCTGTATGTAAGAAGCGCCCACTGTTGGTCCTGTCAAGTGTGGGAATGAGTGAGAGAAAAGAGAGCAAGAGAAAAAGAATAAAGGTGATAGAGAGTGAATGAAGGGGAGTCAAAGAGAGAGAGGGAATAAGGGGAGATAGAGTAAATGAAGGGAATGGAAGGGAAGGGAAGGGAAGGGAAGGGAAGGAGAGAGAGAGAGAGAGAGAGAGAGAGAGAGAGAGAGAAAAAAAAATAAACACAAGTGATAAAAAAAAAAGTAAGCCATGCACGAGTGATTAACGAATGCTGATATTTTTAAGCCCACAGCACATGTTACTTTGCCCAATGGGAGAATATAAAAAATTGACAGAGTGCGCAAACCACAGAGTTAATGGCCAATAAAAATAAATCCAAGAGCGAGCCGTGCACGAGTGAATAAGTACTGCTGATATTTTTAAGCACACATCTAATGGTACTTTGCCCAGTGGTAGAATAAAAAACAAGTTGACAGAGTGTGCAAACCACAGTGTCAATGGGCAATAAGAAAGCAGGAGCAAAACTCCGAACTGTACTCTATTACCTGTCAGCCTCATAAACACGATGTTTTGTGCGCAAAGGATTCTGGAGGTATGTATGGTAATTAGCATTTCCTGTTCACGGCTGGAGCAAAAATTCCTTTAGATGATCGATTCTTGCTCTACACATTTTCTTCTCATTTAATACCTTAAAAAAAAAGAGAGAGAAGTCCACTGTGTCGTAGCCCATCACCCCCCAAAAAATTAACAGCAAACAATAACTACCAGATGGGAGAATTAATATATTCGTCCAGGCCACAAGCAGCAAGGAATCCAGGCGCCTGAGTGTGCGCCACGTATGTTCCTCGCTTGCATCACCCACCAGAAGTATTTCACAAGTGCTGCAAAACCAGTAGGCATAGAAACAAATGGAGAGGGAGGGGGTGGGCTGCCTGGTTAGTGCGTGTGGCAACAGATGGAGAGTGAGAGCAATTAGGGGGAGGAGAAGTGAGGCCAGAGCGAGGCTGATGCCTTTGATGATGGAATGCGAGCTCCCAGAAGCTGTGCCAATGGAATTAACGTCTAGACTAATGGTACATTCAGTGGAATGTTAGTTATGCCACAACTTCAAGACATCTTCTGACAAGGAGAAGTACCACATAATACGAGCATAGCAATTAAAATGTAAATTATGTACCATATAAAACAAAATATGCACTGCAAACACAACATCAGCAAGCACTGAAACATGATCAGTTATATTTGGTAATAACACTAAAACAAGCGAAAGAAAGGCCATTGCAATTTTGTTGAAACTGAAAATGCACGTGATACATCTGACTAGTTCTTCGCAATCACTCCCAGTTGTGAGTCTCAGATGCAGCAACAAAAATGCTTTATGAAGAGTGGAGCAATGACTGAGTGAAAATAATTTTTACAGTGTACAGGACTGGTCTTTAGGCGCTAGCCATGCTCCGTGGCAAAGACTTTAGAGCGGGTCTTGGAGATAGGAGAACTGTAACCACTGGAAGGCGGCTCCGCTACCCGGACACCAACGAGGTGGAAGGAGAGCACCGCACGGATAAAATGTTTTTTGTGCGAAGCAGGTTCTGTAAAGCAAAACAGCCTGCACTTCAAATCTTGGCTGTTGTCCTTGGGCGTGCCGAAACGTAGAGTTACTTGTGCATGTGCTTAAACTGGTGGTTTCTTTTATCCTCTCCTGATTTGTCAAAAGTAACCTGAAGCAGCTGACAACTCCCTGCGGCGCTGTCAGAGGAAATGCAGTCGCATCACATACCGGCGAAGAGTCTGTGTACTTAGCAGGCAGTGTTGTGGGACGGGTTGCAGAGGTGGGTGATGGTGCCGCGCTAGGCTAACTGTAGTGGCTAGAAGAAAAACACAATGAAAACTACAATAATATAATTCAAAAAGTGACTGGGGCATTTAGGACGGCCAACACCGACCTATGAACTCCAACATGGCGACAGCAGAGAGAGCGGCGTGGGCACTGCAGGAGGAATGAGAAGGGGGCAGGAGGAAAAGTTGCTGGTGAGACCGGCCCTTAGTGCGTCACTCAGTAAAGCCCAATGTGCTTGAATGTAGGAATGTAATTATACAGGAATAGGATTGGCCAGTATCATGACGGTCTTGCGACTTTAATTATATTTTTGCGACTGCCCTGCAGCCACCATTACAAATCATAATGGTAGCAATTTTCTCAAAAGATTGACCTGGCGCGTTGATATTTATGTAAACCATTGTGGTCATGATTCTCTTTTCGTGCTGGCAGGGGGCGGAAACAAGCACACTCCTAAACCGCAAATGTAATGAGCGAAGCATATCATTGACAGCCTTGCTGCAGACAGAGCGTTAAGAGCCGGCAGCTTAACAAGAGAGAAAGAAAGCGGGAGATGTATGGAGTTGGAGAGAAAGATCAGAGACAGAGAAGAGAGAGAGGAGAGAAATGGAAAGAGAGAGAGAGTTAGATTAATATATTCGTCCAGGCCACAAGCAGCAAGGAATCCAGGCGCCTGAGCTGAGTGTGCACCACGTATGTTCCTCGCTTGCATCACCCACCAGAAGGAATTCACGAGAGGGAGAGCGGATTAAGGAGAGCGGGAGGAGGCAGCGAGTAGTTTAGGGAGCCAAGACGGAGGGCATTGCTGTGGGGAGGGGGAGGAGAAATGCGACACGGCAGGGGAGAGGGGAGGGGTGAGGAGAAATGCGACACGGCAGGCAGGGGAGGGGGCCGAGCGGGGGTGTGGGAGGAGTGCGCCTGAGGGAAAAGACATGCAAGGCAGGTGGCTGGGGGCATGTGCACGCGCACGCGCTTTTAATGTCAATGCGCATGCGCATTGAGCTTGAATTTCACGGGCACTGCAAGGAATCGCCACGATTCCTTGCAAGTTGGTTAAAGTCTGTTTAAGTCCCCATAGTCTCGCAAGCTCAATGCGCATGCGCATTGACAGGCGAGACCTAAAAACCAGACCTTTTCATCAACATTGTCAAGGAGGCGGGCAGGATACAACACACCATATCTAAGTACTAATTTGCGCAGTGCCACCTTAGCTCGCTGAACTTGCGCCTTACGTCTTGAACTGCAATCCGGGAAAAGTGAAACACTAGACCCCTGAGACTGGAGCGGGCCCAGTTCTCGCTCTCTCCCTAGCTATCTGCGCCTCCTTCCTATCTAAGCGCTCACCCATGTGGCCAGTCAATTGGCAATGGTGTCTAAAGGGGCGTCTATCACGCAGAATCCCGTTTTGAGTTCAGCCATAGTGCCTTTCATGCCGGTCTGTGGATCAGACTCAGGGCGTCCCACTGCACCAACCTCCATGTCGGACACAGTCTCTGCACCCCCACGGGCTCTCCCTCACTCAAAGGGCAGTTTTATCTTTTTAGGGTCGCCCTGGGGAAATTGTGACCAGGTACATCCCTCACCTCTCCTACATCAGCACACACTCGAGTCTGCGCGCGGAAATGGTTCAGCATGGTCCACACCTGCAGCACTATTGAGAAAAAAAACTATCTCAGGGCCCAAGCGCCAGCCCCACAGCCAAGCCAAGCCCCATATCAGATGTAGGAACAATATTTCTGGCTGGGGACGCTGAGTAATCACAATGCCAAATGTTGTGTCCTCTGCAGGGGTGAGCAGTTTCACAGGGCAGCCTCCTCTTATTAAAAGCCAATGTCTGAGGGTGTACCAGTTAGCAAGCTAGGTGACTGTAGGAGCATGACACCCAATTAGAATTAGAAAACCCATCTCACCATAGCCGTGCCGCCCAACAATGTTCCTATCTGCAGCCCAGTGTGGCCTCTGTGAAAGCAGGAGCGCCTCGGCCCCAGCACATCACGGGCCTCCACATGGTTCCCCACTTCAGGCCTCAAGTGCTCTGCAGGTGTGATGGAGAGGATCTCTGCAGTGGCTATGGCCCCCTGTTGCTGAAGCTGTACAGTGTAATTGGTGCAATCCGTATCACATGAGAGGCAAGGGCCGCACTGCGTGGGCCACTCACCCCATGTCTCAGGCTCATCCGCAGCTCCTGTCATTGCTGGGTCTCTGAGATGCGAGGCTGTTGCCAAGTGAAATCCTACCCTCTGAAGTGCTGCAGACACTGGGAGCAGACAAACTTAGCCCCAGCAGTTGTCAGATGGCATGGGCGGGGTGAGGGGGCGGGGGGTTTGGGTCCCTATACCGGATCCTGCAGCACCCCATCCCATAGGCCCATCCAATCCAGAATCAGTCAGTCAGTCAAAAAAAGCTTTATTTCGGCCATTTGGTCATAAAAGCACAAAAGAAAAAGACAATACAGTACATTTCATAAATCATTAAAAGAGTATTAAAAAAAAAGTCATCGTGCAGTTTATGTACAAAGGTGCTATATTAAAAAAGTATATGAATCTGGTTTGTGGAGAGTTTTCTAATTCGTTTTTGGGTATACTCTCTCACAAAAACACTCAATGCTAAGCTTAGGTATGTGGCAGTTATCACAAATTAGGTGTTCTACCTTAAGTGCACGGGGAATTAAAATATTGTATATTAAAACAAATAGCCTATTCATGCTATATAAAACTCTTAGCAAATCTAAAAATGGTTTTGACTTATCTAGTAGAAGATTAAACAATATAAAAAACGACATTAAGAATATAAAAAGTATATATATATATTTTTAGAAACGCCAATCAGAGGGGAGAAATTTTATGGTACAAATAACATACAATAAATATGTGCAAACATAGCATGGCAGCGTGTAAAGAGGGCGCTGCGGGCTGGGATTTTCCTACACTCATTTTCTTTAGGATTGTTCTGCACCACATCGAGTAGAGAAACCTAGACGTGGCAAACACAATAAGTGTGTCAGTTTCATACTTGTGCAGCCTGAGGGCATCGATGCAGTGTCTAATTCCCAAATTTCTGCAGAGTTGTAGCACCCACTTTGACCTTGGTCTACCATATGCGGGCAAAAGAATAGTACATGTGATTCGGCTTCTTCTACTTGGTCGCACCCTGGGCAGTCAAGTTTGTGGGCTCCCTGCCATTTGTAAGTAAACGCTCGAAGCGGGAGCACCCCATGCCTAAATTGAAGAAAAAGCTTCTTTGCCAGAAATGGTTAGATATAATCAAGAGCCAGTTCTGTCCTATATTGCTGCTTGATATCCAGAAACCTGGTAGTCAAGCTACTTGATTTCGTCCCTTGGCATAGTAGGTCAATTTTATGTTCTCTGTGGGAGTCAAGTAATGCCTTTCTAGAGATTTTGGGACAGGTCTCTTCTGGTGTGGTCCACATGTTTGCCCTCCCTCATGCCTGACAGGAGTTCCTGATACAGGCTAGCCAGGGTAATTGCCCTGCACCTAGGAGGGTCATAACGTCCTTCAACTCCTCTTTGTAGTCAGGTAGCTCAGGTGTTCTCCACAGGCGACACCAGTATAGGAGAGGTCTAAAGGAGACTCCATCAGCTATGGGGCCAATCCCTAAATCCATTCTGAGCGGTGTTAGTGGGGTACTCATAGGGAGGCCCAGCAATTGCCTAAGAAATAAATTCTCTGTCATGGATAGGGAAGTGGATGAACAATGGCCCCATAATTCTGCCCCATATAATGAGGCTCCCTTGGCCTGCATTTTGTAGATTTCTACTGGTGGGCCTATCACTTTATGGGTGCAACTTTTATATATCTTTAAAATTCCCCCGCAGACTGAGTCAATTTTAGACTATCTTTCTTTATTTGTGAACCCCAGTCCATTTTTTCTGTGAGTGTGATCCGCAGATATTCAAAAATATACACCCTGTCTAGATCCCTTCCATTTAGTTGAGGATGTGGGCAATTTATAGTGTTAGCATTAAAAACAATATGCTTGGTTTTCTGGAGATTAATCTCCAGTTCCCTCTTCTTGCAAAAGAGACTAAATACCTCCAGTACCCTCTGCATACCATGGGTGATTTAGAAAGTAGGACTGTGTTGTCCGCAGACATAAGTGCTGGAATTTTGCGGACCGCCAGCCTTGGGTCGTCAATGTTTTTACCAGCTAACAAAGTTTCTATTAAGCCATTTAAAAATAGGGAGAAGAGTGTCAGGGCCAGGACACACCCTGTCGCACCCCTTTCTCTACAGGGAAAGGGGTGGAGAGTTTACAGTTTTTGCCATATCTAATTCTCGTTTATTTGGCTTGGTGCAAGCGTTTCAGCTGGTGGCAAAGATATTCTGGCACTCCCATATCAAGAAGGATGCCCCATATTTGTTCTCGCTGCACCATGTCAAACGCGGATTTAAGATCCACAAATGTGAGGTGGAGGCTGCCACCCTCTAAAACCACGGTTTTCCATTGGATGAGTTGTAATCTGAAGATCTGGTCAATACTGAAGGTCCTGGCCCTAAAACCTGCTTGCATAGGTGTTAGTATTTTGTTTTCCTCTAGCCAGAATTGCAGGCTCTCCAAAAGTACGCGGGCAATAAAAAATTGGGTGACATCTATAAGGCTTATGGGGAGATAATTTGCTGGATTGAGTGGGGAGCCCTTTTTGTAAATGGGGATCATTTCTGCTCTGGCCCAAGTGGGGGGCAAAGCCATACCTTGTAAAACGACATTAAATAATAGCCGTAGGCAGGGTGCCCAAACTACGGGTTCGGAATGGAATAGGTTCCAAGGTATCCTGTCCAACCCTGGTGCTTTTGCTGGAACTACCCAATGCCCCTGTGATCTCCTTCATTGTGCATAGGGGAGCATCTACGTTTAAGTTGTTCACATCGAGGGTAGGTGATATTACCCTATCCTCTCCCTCTTCCTCTGCGGGCCTTGAGTATAGAGATTTCAAATGGGTTCTCCAAACTTCTTACCCTAGATTTAGTCCTAGAGCCGATAGGCCTTTGGATTTCCCTGTTTTAACTAAAGCCCGGAAGGCTTTCATGTCATGGGTATTTAATGCTGTTTTAATTGCGTCCCATTTTTTATTTTCCCAATTAATTTGAGCTCCTGTTACATATTTTTATATCTATCCCTAGCTTCCCTGATTGACAGTCTATCATTCATTCTGATAGAGTTTAGTAGAGTTTGCTTGGTGACCTGACATGTTTTATTGTACCATTGGTGCTTAGATTCAAATTTTGGCCTAGGCCTGTTTCGGTTGTAAAAGAAATCAGCCATTGTAGAGAACAGGTCCTGGTGGTTTTTATCAGTGTGGAATGAGATGCTGTACTACTACTAGTTGCGTCAATTCCATGCGCGACTTCTAGAAAGGGGAGTATTTGTTGATAAAGAGAAGCCACTTTATCAGGTGATTGAGCTAGTTCCCCCCAGTGTACCCTCCTTCAGCCAATACTAGATAAGGGTTGGGATTTGTAGATGTACTTAGTGGATCTTTAGCCAGGGGTAGATGTATTTCAAGTGTCAAAGGGTTATGATCACTCTCATGGCGAGGGGTGACCTTGAAGTCAATAGCCCTGTGCCAAAGGCTGACATCTACCAAAATGTGATCTAAAATTGATTCCTGCCCCAGTCCAATAAAAGTAGAAATCCCTGGGATGTCAGATGGAAATCGGCCATTACAAGCCCTTACTGTATGACTGAGTGTAACTGCGTTCAGTTGTAATACTCGAAGGGTCCATGCCCGGGTTGGTTGGATGTTGGGTTCAGGGATTGACCATACCGAGTCCTCCTCGCTTGTAATGCTAGTAGATCAGCCGTTCAAGGGCTCAAATTGACAGTTGAAATCCCCTCCGATAATTATTCGGCAATTATCCGGTAGGGTGGGGCGGAATGAAGAGAGGCAATTGAGCGTGTGGGACGACACCCAGCTGATCCTCTTCCTCACCAGAGACCCCGACACCGCCAGAACCTGCCTACACGAAGGGATGAAAGACGTTGCCGAGTGGATGAAGGACAGCCGCCTGAAACTGAACTCGGACAAGACTGAAGGCCTCATCCTGGGATCTTTGCCCTCCGCCTGGGACGACTCCTGGTGGCCCCCAGCCCTGGGCACCGCACCCAAGCCAACCGACCGACCACGCACGCAACCTGGGCTTCATCCTGGACCCCTCCCTCTCGATGACCAGACAAGTCAACGCCGTCTCCTCATCGTGCTTCAACACCCTGCGTATGCTTCGCAAGATCTTCCGCTGGATCCCGACCGAGACCAGGAAGACTGTCACCCAGGCACTCGTCACCAGCCGACTGGACTACGGAAACGCCCTCTACGCCGGAACCACAGCCAAGCTACAGAAAAGACTCCAGCGCATCCAGAACGCCTCCGCCCGAGTCATCCTGGATGTCCCCCGACGCAGCCACATCTCCAGCCACCTGAGGAACCTGCACTGGCTCCCCGTCTACAAGAGGATCACGTTCCGGCTCCTCACCCACGCACACAAGTCTCTCCACGACCTGGGCCCCAAGTACCTCAACGACCGCCTGACCTTCTACACGCCCACCCGCCAGCTACGGTCCACCAGCCTCGCCCTCGCAGCCGTACCACGCATCCGAAGAGCCACCGCCGGAGGAAGATCCTTCTCTTACCTGGCTGCCAAGACTTGGAACTCCCTCCCCATCCACCTTCGGCTGACCCAGGACCATCTCGCCTTCAGGAAACAACTCAAGACCTGGCTGTTCGAGCAGTAGCATACCCCTCCCCCCAAGCGCCTTGAGACCCTCCTGGGTGAGTAGTGCGCTATACAAATGGCATGATTGATTGATTGATTGATTGATTGATTGATTGATTGTCCATAGCTTACTGGCCGAGAGTAAACATTAATTATTGCAATCCTCATGGCATTGTGGAAAGAGAGGAGAATACACAGGACATCGGGGGACTGGGTCTCTATCTTTTTTACATTACATCCCAAGTGTACCCCTACCTAGGTGCACAGACCCCCAGAGGGTCTCCCCCAGACCCCCTGGACTGCTGGAGTACAATACGTTGCATATCCCACTCTAAATAGATCTGTCTTTGCCCAAGTTTCCTGGAACAGGCATAGCTTGTGTTGATCTACAAATAACCCCCAGTCTGGGAGGTCCATTTTCGAGGCCTGCTTTGTTCCAGGATAAGATCCGGGTGCTTTGTGGCTCAACTAAATTAATTGGAGGGATTTGGCTGGTCGGCCTTTCCTCTGATGGAACTTGTTGGGTGTCTTGGTATCCTGCCCCTCCCCTTTGGCTACAATCATTTGCCCGATTTGGGGTACTAGCGGGGGTGAGAGAGTAACTAAAAACCCTACCCTCACAGAACTTCTCCAAGACTGTTTTTTCCCTCTCTTGTCCCTCTTTTTGTGGGAGGCCTACCAGATGCATGTTCCCCATTTTGGCATTGTTTCATGGTCGGCCATTTCCAGAGAGCTAAACCTATTATTAACAAGGATATTATACATCACAGTTTTTGAGCGTTCCCATCCTGTTTTTGGCCTGACAACATTTTGATCGTTAGGCCCCCAACCATTAGCCATATTTCTCTCTTTGTCTAGCATGTGCCTATGGGGGTAGAAGTATCCCAGGGGCAGGGAGAGAATATCCCCATTCTCCCTTAGGTATCCCCAGTCTAGGATGTGTTGAACAGCCCGAGTATCCCTGAAATTAATTACAACACATTCCCCTGCTATGTCCTTTTGCCTCCACCCAAACCAGCTCACCCTACGTGTGAATAAAATTTCACCTTTGTCGATAGGAAAGAGTCCTATATTTGTTTAACCAGTGGATGTATTTATTTTTAAGTTCCCCAAGGGTGTGTCTCCCTTGGGCCTCTTTCAAACTCAGGTACTCCACGATAAATATGGACCAGAGGCCGGGGACAGGTCAATGCATGGTATTGTGAATTTGGTATCTCTTGATTTAGTGTGTGGGAAGATCCTGTTATTAGTGACTTAGTTATTTTTGCCTTGTTGTTGGTCCGAGGGGCCTGATCTATCTGGTGTGTGCCTGTTTGGGGGTTCGGGGAGAGCACAGTGGGGGGGCCTCGGTTGGTGGTTAGCTGAGTCCCTGCTCTGAGGTGCGTCAATCTAGGAGTAGAAGCTACTTCCTTTTGCGCAATTGTGTTAGACCCTACGGGGAGAGGTAAATCCTCAAGTGTGGCTGATGTTACCTTGTTTTAATGTAAGACCTGCTATGGGGGTAGGGGTTTTTGTGGACTCAATTTTTGGTAAAAATAGCTTCTGCTTTGCCCACCCAATGGTCCATCGAATGTGACAAATTATCAATATGTGTTGTCAGAGCATCAAGTTCAGTTTTTAAAGTCAAAGTAAAGTGTGCTTTGAGTTTGATTACTAGATTAGACACCCATGGCGGGGACTCCGAAGTCTTCTGCGCCAGCTCGCCTGCTTCTGGTCCCCCCGGGGGCTGGCTTAGTGGCATATCGTCGACTTGTTTATTCTGCCTTGTTCCCTTATTTATAACTTGTTTCCCTTTCCCTCCTTTTTTCTTTGCGCCACCTCCCAGGGAGATCTGAGAGGCACTGCCGGGGCCTGTCTTCACTCGTGCTTATAAGGGCTCTGGATCTAGAGTCATGTTTGGTGTTAGGGGTAGGGACAGCGTCCCTGGCTCCATCGGAGTTGGGCTTATGACAAGGGTTGGAGTTAGAGAGAGTCGTCTCTCAGTACGCTCGATTTCGTTGGACACTGCTCCAATTGCCCGCCGTAGCATTTTATCGATTGCGGTCGGTTGTGCAGTTAAAGGGACTAATGGGGCTCTCTTCCCTGTGGCGGGGCCTTTCCAGGGGTGGGGGGTATGTTTTCCCATAGTTCGTTTTAGACCAAACCCCTACAGCGGAATAAGACTTAATGGCTTGCAGGGATCTAGCGGACAGTGGAAAGTTATGAGAGCACTACCCTTGAAATTGCCTGCAGAGTTCTCTCACTCCCCCTGTCGATAGTCTGTGTATGAAACAAAGGGGGGTGCCCCAGCCCAGCCTCGTCCGTGTGCGTCCCACGCTGCGGGAGAAGCAATTTCAATTTATGCGCCTCTGGGCGCGGCAGCCGTTGTCAGCACCTCCAGGTGGGATGCAGAGCAGGCTGGGGATTGGAGTCCTCCTCTGTGAGTTGCAGCTGCATCCCCGGTAACAAGTAAGCGGTTCCCGAACTGCGGGAGCCACAATTTCAATTTATGCACCTCTGGGCGCGGCAGCCGTTGTCAGAGCCCCTAGGCGCGATGCAGAGCAAGCTGGGGTTTTGAGTCCCCCTCTGTGAGTGGCGGCGGTGTCCCCGGTAACAAGTAAGCGGTTCCAGGATCAGAGCCTGATCCATCGGAGCTTCAGCACTATGTGGCCATCTTGGCCACTGGTGTGGCCACGCCCTTGATATCTCGGAAGTTGACCTTTCACAGACTGATTTTAGATGTACATTTTAAATTGAATGTATTGTCATTCAACAATTTGATGAAAGTCTCCAATTCCTTCCCAAATTATAATGAGTTCTTGATATGATGGACCCATTCTAACGGCTCCAGGTTCCGTTCTGTCCACACTGTTTCAGCCTCCCAACAACCCATCATTAAGATTGGTTATGTTGGAGCGAATAATGTACCCATGGCAGTGCCTTGGATCTGCAAACAAAAGTTGCCAGTAGAGGGTGTATGAACCCTGCTGCTTATGGCCCACGAAACCCCATCCCATGGGGCACTTCAGGACACAGGCCCAAGACCTGTGTTTGCTCCTGATTCGCATGGGAGCAAACACAAAGAGGCATATTTACAAGGAAGTGTCGGAGTGTGGCGCTGCTCCAAATTTGGCAGCGCCGTGCTCTGACATTTCCAAATCAAAAGAGATGTGCTATATTTACAATAATACTGCGTATCACTGTATTTTTCCTAATGCTAAAATTAGCTGCCAATGCAGGCACCCTTGCACCATAATGAAGCGGGCAGGGGTTCAGAGAAAAAAATGCTACTTCCCAGAAGGTGAGGCATTAGTAGTTGCTCCCTGCTGGCAGGAGCAATGCTGCCTCCGCCGGCATGCAGGGAGCTGGCTGGGGTCACGGGTGCCCTAGGTCTACCCCCTATAGCCTGCAACAAATGTTATTGATGCGGGCCTCAGAGGAAGGGTTTGCGGGGTCGATAACGGCTCATGGAGGTGTCCCAGGCAGACCCCTCCTCTTTATTTTAAAGAGCGGCCCTCTGGGACAGGATCCCCAGGGCCTAATAAACTTCAGGGAGGGGGCTGTGTGGCCCCCTCACCTTTATTAGAAAAAAATAGCCCCTATGTCTTTTATTTTAAGTAGTCGCCTTGGAAGATGGTGTCCCAGGACCTATTGAGACTCCAGGGCCATGTGGCCACCCTTCCCCTTTAATTGAAAAAAAAGCAGCCCTGAGGGATGGGGTCCTCCCGGCTTAATAAGGCTCTAGTAAGGGGCTGCATGGTTTCCTCCCCTTTATTTTAAGGAGTGGCCCTGGAGGAGGGGGTCCCAGGGCCTAACAAGGCTCAGGGAGAGGGCTGCAGGGCCCCCTTCCCCTTTATTTGGAAAAAAACAACCCTGGGGAAAGGATCCCCAAGGCTTAATAAGGCTTGAGGAGAGGGCCACACAGACCCCATCCCCTTTATTGGGATGAGTGGCCCTGGAGGATGAAGTCCCCTGGTCCTAACAAGGCCCGGTGAGGTCCCTTTAATTGAAAAATACGGCCCTGGGATATGGAGTTCCCAGGGCCTAATAAGGCTTGGGGAGGAGGGCTGCATCCACTGTAATTTAAAAAAAGCAATGGGAGATGACGTGCCCAGGACCTAAAAAGACTAGGGGAGGGGGCCAAGTGGCCTCCATCCCCTTTAATATAAAAAAAAACCTTGGGAGTGGGCTCCCCAAGGCTTAAAGAGACTCTGGAAGGGGTACGTGTGGCCCCCTCCCCCTTTTTTTGTAAGTTTTGGCCCCGGTGGTGGGTACTAAGGGGCCTATAATGACTTCGGGGGGGGGGGCAATGTGACCCCACTCCCTTTTAAAGAAAAAAGGTTCTGGGTGGGGTCCTCTGCCGTGCACGGTCTACCATTCCACCTATGTGTACATACTGAGAACAGTGAGCCTTGAGGAAACAGCCCTAGCTTGGCAGATCTCTTTTTTGAAATGTATATAATTACACGTCTTTTCTTTTGACACAAGATCTGAGACTCGTGCCCTGTCCTCAGGTGTACACCAAGGCTCTGCGCTGAGCCCTATGCTGTTTAATTTTTACGTGAGCCCCCTTGAGGGCATGGTGGAGAGTTGTGGTCTGACACTGTTTTCTATGCTGACAAAACCTTGGTCTCAGACGATTGCTTCCAGAATGGAATGCAACTCACTCAAACTTAACGGCGGGTGATAATACCGAGGTTATGGTTTTAGGCATGAACCCACAGCTTTGGGGCCCTGATCACTGGCCTGAGTCTTTGGGGATCCTTCCAACTTTATCCCCCAAAGTTAAAAGTTAGAGAATTTGGCTAGATGCAACTCAGTCCATGCATCTACAAGTTGCTAAAGTTGCATCCACCTGTTTTGCTGTAATGAAGTGGGTGACGAAAGAATTTTGATTATTCCTCACTCGGCACAGAGAACATTGATTCAGGCCCTGATTCTCTCAAGAATGGACTACCTCAATGTTCTCTATTTGGGGATGATGAGGACTGCATTTGCCATCTCCAGGTCATGCAAAATTCAGCTGCAAGACTTCTTACCCGGCTTCCGGGACATGCCCGGCCTCTCCTCTTCTCCATGAGCTGGATTGGCTAGCATCTAGAAAGAGAGTGCAATTCAAAGCTCTTTGGTTTATGTTTAAAGCTAGGGCTGGATATGGTCCCTGATATGTACTTAGAATCCCCCTAACAACCATTCCGGAAACTGAGAGCAGTGAATCAGGAACTCTGCTGTGTGCCTAGAATCCGCTGGGCTCCTACCGGGGGATGCTCATTTGCAAACTTAGGACCTAAGTTTTGGAATGCCTTACTGCAATTCTTAAGACAACTCACCACCCTGCTGCTATTATGCTAGCATCTAAACACCTGGTTATTCAACCTTTTGATTGATTCCAGCAGCATCTCTGCCTATGTTTAGCACTGCGAAACCCATTGCCTAGACATGCTTTCCATAAATGGAATTAACATAACATTAACAGGGGAATGGGGAACAATTTAGAACGCTCAACCTCTAATGTTGAAATTCAATATGTAATTCAGATGTCCTGATCAACGATATGCCTGTGTATGCTAGTGAGGTGGTTGTTGTGCTTGGGTTTGGAAGTGTACCATTGAGGGTTGGGTTGCAATTTGTGTACTGTGCTGCATTGCCCGAAAATAAAACTGCAGTCTGAGGTGCTGCCTTTTCCTACAATTTTACATACCGAAATCAGAGTGGTCCCCCTGAGAGGCAAATACAAATTGGTGAAATATTTGATGAGCATTGCAGCATACTGAGATTACTAAATTGGAGATTAAGGTATATTAGGCGGGAATCACAAAACAGAAATGGCACCTTTATTTGGAGTACATTTCCAATTATCATGAAACACACATATCATTCATAAATTTCACCTAAGTATCTGTGACAGTTACAAATCCCAGGAAGTGGTTTGTACATGTATCTGTATGTAAATAAACAAGTAGTACATTTGTGCCAAAGTAAATGTAGACAACTAAGCATTTGCATTTTCGATTTTATTTTGGTTGTTCCATAGGTCAAACATTCTTCCTCATTTAGAAACCAGATCCCCAAAAGTACCAACATATTGGGGGTTTCCCTCCATTACCGTGAATATATATGTCTATGTCTACTTCTGACTGGAATACATTTAGAAACATTAATTTTAAGTTGGAGGCTGCCTGCAACTGTTTGTGAATAAAGACAAATGTTTTGAGTATTCCCCTGCATTTTAAGGTGTTCCCACGAAGAAGCACCCACAACCTCCTCCTTTGAGTAGAATTACTGGCATGTATATAAACATGACACACCAGCAAAATTGTACAGTGCAAATAGACATATGCTGAATACGACCAATAACCTTTCTGTTGTTAATACAGCTATTTCTAAACCTAAATTAGACTTAATATATCAATCAATAAATCAATCAGAGTACTTGTAAAGCGAGCTACTTACCTGTGAGGGTCTCAAGACGCTGAGGGGAGGGGAGGGGGTGCCGCTACTCCTTGAAGAGCCAAGTCTTCTGAAGGTGAGTAGGTCTTGGGTCTGCCGTAGGTGGGTAGGGAGGGTGTTCCAGGTCTTGGCGGCGAGGTAGGAGAAGGATCTGCCGCCGGAAGTTGTTTGTTGGATGCGGGGGACAGCAGCGAGGGCGAGGCTGGCGGAGCCGAGCTGGCGGGTGGGGGTGTAGAAGCTGAGTCTGCTGTTCAGGTAGGCTGGTCCGGCGTTGTGGAGTGCTTTGTGTGCATGGTTGAGGAGCTTGAAGGTGATCCTCTTGTCGATGGGGAGCCAGTGTAGGACTCTCAGGTGGGGGGTGATGTGGCTGCGATGGGGGACGTTGACAATCAGTCAGGCGGAGGCGTTTTGGATGCGTTGTAGTCGGCGTAGGTGTTTGGCTAGGATTTGTGCGTAGAGTGCGTTGCCGTAGTCCAGTCTGCTGCTGACGATGGCCTGTGTCATTGTTCTTCTTGTTTCGGTCGGGATCTACTTGTAGATCCTGCGTAGCATGCGGAGGCAGATGTAGCAGGAGGAGGAGACGGCGTTGACCTGTTTAGACATGTAGAAGGAGGAGTCGAGGATGAATCCTAGGTTGCGTGCATGGTCGGTGGGTGTTGGTGCTGTTCCCAGTGTGGTCGGCCACCAGGAGTCGTCCCAGGCTGAGGGGGTGGGTCGAGGATGAGTACCTCCGTCTTGTCCGAGTTTAGCTTCAGACGGCTGTTGCTCATCCAATCGGCAATGGCCTTCATTCAATCGTGGAGGTTGGTTTTGGCGGTGTGCGGGTCCTTAGTAAGGGAGAGGAGGAGCTGGGTGTCGTCGGCGTAGGAGAACAAACAGTTGTGCATTTGACTCATTATGATGGAATCACATTTTGAATCATAGACCTTATGTTATTGTGTAAAAAGCTCCCCTAGTGTTTTCTTAACTTAAGTTTGCTTTGGGTGGTAGTTTAAAAGATGCACATATAGTGTTAGCCTTGGGCAGTGTTCAGAGATAGCTCTTCGTTTAGGGCTGCAAATTTTTGTTTTGAAGAACGAAGGAGCAACAAAGTAGAGGAACAAATGAATAATACTTTTGGGATATTATCTAATGTGCAGCTTACTTTATTTAGATATTCATGGGTGAGGTGTACAATGAGCCAATGGATATATGCATTTGCTTGCAAACCTACCCTACTGCTTTAGACTGGTAGCTTTGTGTAGTTTTCACCACTCCGATCTGTAGACAGTTAATGGTAATTATGCCAATTAAAATGGTATTGGGAGCAAATTTGGGTGTAGATGCAGATAGTCACGGAATGTGTATAGTATTGAAAACTATTTTTAATTGAAGAGGGTTTACCTGGTGTAGGGCTTTAACCATACCCATCCCTATGCATTTGAATGCAAATGGAATGACCTTCAACATTCTCCTTTCAGGACTTTGCCAAATATTTGATTTTTCTGATGTAATTTCCAAATTAATTGCTAGATACATAACAAGAACATTTAAAACAATCACAATGCTTGATGAAAATGCACAAATGGCTTTTACTACACACTGATGAAATTGTTTTTCTTACCTGATACAGGACGATGTGCAGTTAACACCTAACAGTAACTACAGACTTGAGTGCATGCATAATGTCAATGTGAATTTGTCACACTATGTACGAGAAATGACACAGAGCCACATAAATGAGCATTTGGGTTTGAATCCTTTCCTTCTGTTAACTATCTTATCATAAGGCCTGTTAGAAACAAAAACTCATGAAATTATTATAATTTTATTATGAAATTATTATTCTGGAAGTGAAAGTGTAAATATTAGCTTTATTTTCACTACTAGCAGCACTAAGAATAGATGGCACAGCAACATTTTTTTTTAACAATCCTCTCTCTTGTTTTATCTCATCCAACATTTCAAAACCCCAGGGTAGATTGTACAATACAAAAGAATTGTACGGGGTGAGAAAAGGGGTTATGTAGAGCAAGGAGCACAAGTGGAGAAACAGGCTCAAGGGGAAGAACATGGAAAAATATAACAATAACCTTCATTGGTTGGCCCATATTGAGTGATCAGTGCCAATTTCAGCTTTTTTTTTTAGCTCTCCTTTTATTCATGTGCTGCTCTTTATATTTATTTTTGTTGGCATTGAATTATTGTGTGGGTGTGTTTTTTCTGGCATGATTGTGGAAGTTTCTATAGGCAGACAATACTGTGTGACAGTGTTGAGCTGCAAATCGAGCAGCTTTGCCATCAATCACCGTACAGTTATGATGAAGCACTGTCCAACCTTTACAATTCTTTAAGTCCACAGATCTTTGCTGTAGCCTGAGAATGAAAGGGGTTATCGATTTATTGTAATTTAAATTCCATAGACAGTGTGAGCAATTTGACCGCACATTGTGAGTGTGTATTGTGAAGTTAAAAAAGGATTTATTATAAACTGAAACCCAAAGTAATATAGTTCAAATGCAAAAACATACTGCAGATATATAGAATTACTAAAGGAAGGTAAATCGTCAGACAATATTGTCCTTAGCAACAAAGAACAAATCAGGATTTCCACAATTGCAATGCAGAAAGTTAAGAATATAATCAGATGAGCGGACAAATGGTTTTGATCCCTCTCCCCAAACATAGGAACGAGTTCAGAATTTGGTTATCCCTACACTAAACTAAGAGTAAAGTAAGCTCTATGAATCCAAAAGCAAAAAATGTATCAGCATCAGAACGTCTGTAGAAGTTCTGGAAACAATGTGTCATGTATAGCATAAAGGCACACAATCAGAAAACAGGAGATATTTGTATCTCTTGAAGTTTAAAGGCATGTGTTCTGACTACAAAATAAGTTCACTAATAAGAAATTCACAGAAAGATTGAAATAAACACACAGCCTCACATCATTCAACCTCATTATTTTCATTCTCACAAAGAGTTTCAGTGCCTGGTACAACACTCCCATCTTTCAGTCTTTGTTTCTAAAGCATCCTGGATTTTCTCCCTTGGACAGATATTGCCACCTTGGGGCACTCCTTTTTTCTTCTCATTATATCTAAATGACCTTGGCAGTTCTTCCTTGCCTCACTCTCCCAAAAGACACAGTTCTTTCACTAGCTAACAATGCTTTGTTCTGCATCTGGAAAAGAAAAATATATCGAAAACATCTTTTATGTTCAATGTTACATGCTCTAGCTGTAAGCTTAAGGCCCACAATCACGCTAACTCAGCATGTTACTTGCAAAAGCATATAATCGTAGAACACACATATAATTCTGTAAATACATTTATAGATACAAGATTACTCATACATGAGCATCTTCTCACATGAACACACTTTTAATCATAAAAATAAGACGTGACCGTGCTATAAGTACAACACCGACTATCTCAAAATTCATTCTTTTCTAACCTTTGGAGAATGCACTGCATTAAATGCATTTTAGCGCAACTCCAGTATAATCTTAGCCTATAGATGAATTGTTGTCATCAGTCTAGCTATTCCTAAAAGAAAAAGGGTTACTGCACACACACTCATTAGAACACTCTATTACCGCACTTTCTAAACTAGTGCACCATGTATTTTTGAGTCTGATTACATTTTACGAATTCATGAGGCAAAAAATACGCACTTATATGTGGGCTTATCCATATGAAAGGATGGAGCAAAATTATGCTACTCCAACCCCCCCTTCTGATGGCGATCAAGCAATCACAGATAACAATTAGATCCTTATGAGTTGTCAGACTATCAGATTCGACCAATCAAAACCTTGTGGTTTGGATCAATTTCCATCTGTATTCTTCTAAACCCTTAAAGTCAAAGTAATACCCACTCTGTTCTTCCTCCAACTCCACCTCCACCCTCTTTCTCTCTGTTCCTTGTCTCCCTTGTTTAACCTACACATACTGAAATCCCTTGAAGATCATGAACAGTATCAGTGCACACAGAACAAAATCACAAAGGGTTTCAAAATAGCACCTAAAATCCCACTTCCCAAGCTACCAAACCACTTGCCTACAGCAGAAAACCCACTTCCAATGGCTACCCAAGCACCTTCTGCTTCCAATTCTTTTAAATCCTTCATCAATACAGATATATTCTTTAGATATCTCTCTAAATCCTTACTTTCATCTGGAATGTAAGTGGAGCCTTGCTGAACTTTGGGCATCTGACAAGACTGTGCCTTCTTTTGCAAGCAGAAAGCCAAGCCGATTTTGCAAAACAATAGGCCTTATGGATTCCATCTCTGTATTTACAAGCAATAAAGAATTTGAAGTACTGGTGGCTGACTTATCCACAATAGTAGACAATTTTCTACATTTTATATCATTCAAAACTGCCGCTACAGACAGAATCATGGCACCAAAAATATCTCCCACTCTGCTGCATTAGTACTTCTTTTAGATCTTGATTTCTTTTCCCAAACAGATTCTTCGAAATATTGAACATGATAAATCGTCAGAACACTCTAGCTTGATAAGAAGTGCCATGTCATCCATGTGACAGTTTAAAATATGCATTCTGCCCACTAATAAAATAAACTCCAGATACCAAGAATGCCTAGTTCTACCTTCAAACAAATGCTCACAAACACTCTCTTCTAGGAACAAGGGATCAATATAACTGTGATCAACATGTATACACAACTTTCCCTTATGCTGCCAATGTAACACCAAAGCTGGCAAATTTCCTTTCTTTTGGTGTTTTTTTCTTCATCACTCCAATTATGATCCTTCAAACTTGTATCATCTTCAGTTTGCCACTTCAATTTCCTCTCTCTATCCTCAACTAAATTTTAAAATGTCTTACCCACTAATGAAATCATAAAAGTCAAATTATGCCTATAACCATATGCAGTATCTAATATTTTAGTGATACATAATATTTTCTAACAAACTTAGCACCCTAGAAATAAGGATTCTTATTGAGATGTTTGATAAGAGGAACTTGTGAAAGAACAACATCATAGTTAAAAAAATAATAGTCGAAACAACATCATAGTTCGAAAAATAATAGTTGAAACTAACCTGTGCACAGAATAATCTCTGCATAAATAAGAGGGGTGCAGGGGGATGGGGATGTGCGAGGCAGCCCCCCACTCAAAGAGTCCTCAAACAATTAGTGCCTCGCCCATGTAAACATCCTTATTCAACGTAGACCGGGTAGGGATATAAATTGTCACTCCTAGCTTGGATATGTCCAATAACATAAACAAAAGGGTCTGGATGTACTCTTTTCACTTAAAAATAATAAATCACACAGGACCAAGTCATTCACCAACAGAAAAGTTGTGAAAAATAGAGAGAGTACCTCACAGTAGAACAACCCGAGGGGGTTCCTGGTCAGTGATTCCCGGTTTACCCACTTCTCATCATCGGCGACTCTCTCTATTTGTGAAAAAACAAACGTGCACTTGACAGGAAAGTAGTGCGGACTTGAGAATAGTGAGAAAATATGAAGAAAGAACACAAATAGTGATCAACAAAGAGAAGTGTCCACATACACGTAACGAAACCCCAAACACACCACACCGTAAACAAATAAAGTGGGTAGTGGTGCTTTGCTTGCTAGTACCGTTTTATTCTGATGCAGCAGAGCACTACCAAATAAAATTGGTTACTTGTATACCAACACAGATTATCTCCTCAAGCCGACATGTTTCATCGCTCCTCCTTGTGGCGATTTCATCAGGGCAACTGAGGGGTTTGTTATTCTCAAGCTTTTTACTTTAAAAATGGACCTGTGTGAAACAAAAACACGCTCAGGGCGTGGTTCGAGTCCCTCATCCAAGGGACACTACTGATACAGCATATATAGACACACATTTTCAGACTATTTTACCTGGAGTGCGCTATGTCAGCACATACCAGCGTCACTCCTCAGGACTCCGTGCCAACTGTCCACGTGTCCGTGACCGTGACCTGGACAATTCACAGTCACCTATGTGAGTTAAAAAAACACAACAAACACATCAGCAATATTTTCAGAATCCCCACAGGTGTGTGCATACATACCATGTCTGTCACCAACCAGGAATTTGCGCTCTATAGTGCAAACACCAGCGATTTCTGTCTAGATTCCTATGTCAATGCTGTCTGGCGATAAGGTAAAACACCCAACAGGCATCTCGCCCCTTGTAGTTCCCGTTCGCCACCCCCCGCACTTTCATACACCACGGACAGCGTCTGTTCCCTTGGGCTTCTTCGTGTTTAAATATACATAGAGTGATGCGGACAGAACACCATCCCCCCCAAAAGTCCCTTTCGTACTCGCAGCAGATACCGCATTTGTACCAAAACTGGGAACATATTAAACAGGGAATCTGTAGCGCGGCCAAAGTCCCCGCATTCATTCAGTCAATCACAGACACACTCTCACTTGTGCAGCGTCCCTCCGGCGCTTCCGACGGTCCACAACTCCGGACTGCATGTCGGGCAGGATATGACCTACGAGGGCGGAGCCCCGCCCCTCACGCCTATACGTGGCGGCCATCTTTGAACGGGTTAGTTTCAGCAACTAGCCTGGCATATTCATTGCCTGCAGCTGTTACAAGGGCTTGTAAATTTGTACAACAAAGAGGGGAGCCCGGTCCCAGTATAAACAACACTATTCATAAGGTGATAATATGCTAGATGGTGCCGAAAATAAACTAACCGAATGCAAAGCATAAATGCACGGCAAATAGGCTGGCTGAATGCAGAGTTTAATATGTTCCCAGTTTTGGTACAAATGCGGTATCTGCTGCGAGTACGAAAGGGACTTTTGGGGGGGATGGTGTTCTGTCCGCATCACTCTATGTATATTTAAACACGAAGAAGCCCAAGGGAACAGACGCTGTCCGTGGTGTATGAAAGTGCGGGGGTGGCGAACGGGAACTACAACAAGGGGCGAGATGCCTGTTGGGTGTTTTACCTTATCGCCAGACAGCATTGACATAGGAATTTAGACAGAAATCGCTGGTGTTTGCACTATAGAGCGCAAATTCCTGGTTGGTGACAGACATGGTCTGTATGCACACACCTGTGGGGATTCTGAAAATATTGCTGCTGTGTTTGTTGTGTTTTTTTTAACTCACATAGGTGACTGTGAATTGTCCAGGTCACGGTCACGGACACGTGGACAGTTGGCATGGAGTCCTGAGGAGTGACGCTGGTATGTGCTGACATAGCGCACTCCAGGTAAAATAGTCTGAAAATGTGTGTCTATATATGCTGCATCAGTAGTGTCCCTTGGATGAGGGACTCGAACCACGCCCTGAGCGTGTTTTTGTTTCACACAGGTCCATTTTTAAAGTGAAAAGCTTGAGAATAACAAACCCATCAGTTGCCCTGATGAAATCGCCACAAGGAGGAGCGATGAAACATGTCGGCTTGAGGAGATAATCTGTGTTGGTATACAAGTAACCAATTTTATTTGGTAGTGCTCTGCTGCATCAGAATAAAACGGTACTAGCAAGCAAAGCACCACTACCCACTTTATTTGTTTACGGTGTGGTGTGTTTGGGGTTTCGTTACGTGTATGTGGACACTTCTCTTTGTTGATCACTATTTGTGTTCTTTCTTCATATTTTCTCACTATTCTCAAGTCCGCACTACTTTCCTGTCAAGTGCACGTTTGTTTTTTCACAAATAGAGAGAGTCGCCGATGATGAGAAGTGGGTAAACCGGGAATCACTGACCGGAAACCCCCTCGGGTTGTTCTACCGTGAGGTACTCTCTCTATTTTTCACAACTTTTCTGTTGGTGAATGACTTGGTCCTGTGTGATTTATTATTTTTAAGTGAAAAGAGTACATCCAGACCCTTTTGTTTATGTTATTGGACATATCCAAGGTAGGAGTGACAATTTATATCCCTACCCGGTCTACGTTGAATAAGGATGTTTACATGGGCGAGGCACTAATTGTTTGAGCACAGAATAATCTCAACAAAACATCATAGGAAATACCATATGTCAAGGGAATATGGTGAGGTTATACCAACTGAAGCCGAAGCAGCTAATTGGGTACAAGCGTAGCAATCTCTAGTACTCATAATGTCTATGTATTTATAAAGCAACCTAAAATAAACATTTGAAGTTTAATCCTCTCTAGACGCATCTGTGTGTAACTCCTCTCTAGGATGTGATGTAGTAGGGGCCATAGTAGATCTCACTTCTAATGTCTTAAATGTGACTGGATATAACCCCGTAAGTACAATTATTAGCACAACAACTACAGCTAATAATATGCCTGTTATGATCTGTCTACGCCTAGTAGTATTATTATTAATATTGGTATTGGCTTCCATTTCTATGTTGGAATATAACGCTATGATAAAATATAGCAGCTGCAGAGTCTACCTTTACAAACAGGAAAGCCAATGTCCAAACAATATCTGGATATATACAAGGTCTTTGTGAGACTTCCTTAGCCCTAATCCATGTTCTTATAAAGGACAACCTTACACTCCTTCAGCTATACCTCGGGCATCTGTACTCTTCTTTCTTCCCTACAATTGTTTTGATAATAGACAAAATACAGGAAACTCACTTGCAACCAAAAAGGGAATTTCAATTACATCCAAAATAATGAGGTCACTATGAAGATTAAGTTCCAGTAGTATCAATGACATTTTCACTGTAATCCCAGAATTCCCAGAACTTGTTCTCCCTGTCATTTGCTAGGAAGTATGTCCATTCAGGAAATGCATATTTGTGATTCGGTACCTTTGCCGTCTTGGATCTTCTTAGTAAAGATTATTCATCTCCTTTGCTCAGATAGGAATCTTCTGTTTCTTTTAGGATATTTGGAAGACCACTTTCTCCCCCTCACTTGCCACCTCAGCCAACGTTCTGGCCCTCGGGTTCCTTACCACTTGGCCCTTCGCCAAGGTCTGAATCAGGTTCTGCTACAATGGCTGGATTTATTTCTTCTTCTCCAGTTTCATCATCCAGTACTCTGATCAAGGGCTATTTCAGTTGATGATTGACCCCCTACAGCTTGATTAACCTACTCAAGGTAGTCCTGTGACTACCTTTGGCTCCTCTGGGCGAGGCTGTGTTATTTCCTCAAGGGGATATGGAACCCTCCGAATATGGGGAGCATGAATCCAGTCAAGGACCTCCACATTTCACAGCAGTTATAGTCACTATAATGACTTGATCGAGTCCATACCACTGAGGATCCAAGCACGACTTCCGTACGTGCATCTTCACCAAGACCCAGTCCTCAGGGCTAAGGTCATGGTACTGCTCCTGATGTGGCAGAGCTGTAGCAGCTTCAACCTGGTAAGACACAGAACGCATCACGTCAGCGAGTCCCTCACAGTAGTCCATTATCAAGTCATTTGTGATATTAACCAATGGATTGGCAGGTACAGCTGGCAATCTCATTGCCCTTTCCATGAGATTCTCATGGGGAGACAATCTTGTTCTACCATCAGGAGCGCTGCACAAGCTCATCAACACAAGCGTCAAACCATTTGGCCATTTCAATGCTGTTGAAGCACACATTTTGGCAAGCTTTGATTTCAATGTTCCATTGTCATTGACTTATTGCACCAAGCATGAAGCCTCAGCAGCACATAACATCTTCGACACTTCGCTATTGAAGTGTGGCCCACTGTCAGATTGCAAAGAAGTCAGAAATCAAAACTTAGGAACAAGATCCCTCAACAACTTCTTAGCTACTGTGCGAGTTATCACAAGTGTGTATAGGACATGCCTCCACCCACTGCGAAAAGATATTCACAACAACCAACACATATTTCAACCTATTGCACACAGGTATTTCTATGAAATCCAACAGCTTCCTATTAAAAGAACCACCAGACCACCTTATATGACTCAAAGTCACTGCAGTTCTTTTCCCTACATTGTTCTTTTCACACACAACATATCTGTGGCACAACGCATCAGCCGTCAGTCTAAACTTTGGGCTAAACCACCATCAGCCTGAGCTTTGGGCTAAACCATGTCTGCCGAAACAATCTCATTAGAGAATCTCTCCCTATATGTTTGGGCAGTGGTAATGTCTTGCCATTGGATATAACAAACTGTTTAGCAACACAGGTCTGTCATCCACCGAAACCCAAATTTCATCCTCATCCCCTCTCAACACAATATGAATTAACCCAACACTGTTGCTCTGACTCTGTCACTTCCTATTGCAGACATTTTAACTTCTTCCCAAATGTCAGCAACTGTAAGCAAAAGGTTGTAAATGGTTTCATAAGTTCCCTCATTTTCATACTCTCCAACTTCAAGGCTTCCAATCATTTCCTCACTTGTTCACCGTTTCATAAAGGGGATATTGATGAGGTCAACAATCACTTCTGGGACTATAAATGTTTGAAATCATGAACCACACCAACTCCATGTTGGCTATTGTTAGACCTGGCTTTTTCAGCGGGTTTATCCCCAGACTTTTTGCTTTTTGGCCTCATGTATCTGACCTATTTTAGTTGGTTTTATGACTCTGGGCACTTTACCACTGCTGATCAGTGCTAAAGTGCATATGCTCTCCCTGTATATTGTTGTTATGGATTGGTGTTTCCATGATTGGCTCATTTGATTTACTAGTCAGTCCCTAGTACAGTGCACGGTGTGTGCCAAGGGCCTGTAAGTCAAATGCTGCTAGTGGCCTTGCAGCACTGATTGTTCCACCCACACAAGCAACCTGTAAATGTAACTCTGGCCTGCCATTGCAGAGCCTGTGTGCAGTCTGGTACTGCCATGTCGACCAGGCAAGTGCACCCACTTGCCAGGCCTTACCCTTCCCTTTTCTTACATATTAGTCACCCCTAATGTAGGCCCAAGGTACCCCTGTGGGCAGGGTACAGTGTATGTGAAAGACAAGACATGCCCTGTTCTGTGTGGCATGTCCTGATAATATATTTTACTGACAATTTCGTACTTCACTATTGCAAGGCTACCTGTTCTCATGGGATAGAGTGGGTGTATGCTTATAACATCTTATAAACATATCTACCCCAGGTAACAAAGTAGGAATATAAAGTTTAGTATGCCCGAACTCAGAATGTTAAAATGCATCTTTTAGTGAGGGTGAGTTTTACATTCTGTATTTGAAAATACCAGAAAGTAGGTATTTTCTTGCTAAGCCATCCAATGTGCCTCTGCTAGGTTTGTGTATTGCATGTCTGGCTTTTGGATGACAGGGGCTGGGGAGGAGCAGTGGCTCCAGAGAGCCTGATGAGTCGGGGTTGGGCTGAATAGACCTTGGTTGCATTTAGAGTAGAGGTAGGAGATTTCCTTTCACCTGAAGGGACCTGGTTTGCCAAGGACAATGCTATCTCCATCTCCTGCCAGGAAGCTGTACCAGAGAGGAAATAACTTTTTTTGACTGAGCACAGTGCTTCTCTGCCACCAGAGAACAAAGGATTTTGTGATATAAATATTTGGGCCTAGACTCCAGAACTTTAGATCACTTCTGGGAATCAAGAGGAACCTTTGCAAAGGAGAAGAGCTGTATAAGCTGAGTAGGACTACTGCCCCTGTGCTGTTTGCTGTATGGGATTGGCCTGCAGTGGCTACTTGCTGCCAAGGAAAGGAGAGAAGGACTTTGCTGTTTGCTTTGTCACCTGCTTGAGGAAAATATCTCCAAGGGCTTGAAACTGAATTTGCCTCTTGTTCTGAAGTCTCAAGGGCACAAAGACTTCACCACCAGCTCCCCTGAATTTCCTTGTTGGGAATGCTAACCTGCAAAGAGGTGCCTGCTGGTGTTTTGGACCTTTAGAGACTGTTTCAGCTGGGAGCTGGAAAAGTACTGCAACTTTGAAGAAGGGAAACGCATCTCCACCTGTTTCCTGACACATCGCAAAGAAATCGTTGCAGTGCCTGCCACGGCTTGAGAAATCACTGCATGCCGCATCGAGTGCACAATTCTCCGAATTCTGAGATCATCGCACTGAGTTTGACGCATGGCCTGTTGTGCGGCTGCAAGATTTCACACATCATCCTGGATGAACGCATCGAGGCACCAAGTTTGTGGTATCGCTGGGGGACGCAGTAAGAAACTGGCTCATCACATTCCCATGCAGTAAGAAACCAACCCATCACCTTCTCTTCGGTAAGGAACCGACGCATAACCTTTCCTGTGCTGCAGTAAGGAACCAATACATCACCTTCCCTGAGTGTAAGGAACTGACGCATCACCTTCCCTGCGGCCCGTTTTGTTTGTTTGCGAGATGCATCCCAGGTACTTTGTGAGAAAAGTGTTGCATCTGCAATTTGCTTTGAACTGAACTATTTCTACCATCTGAAAGTCATATTTTTAATACTCTATTGTTGATTTGGGTTGTTTGGTCTTGTTTTGGTTTAGATAAATATTTCTTATTTTTCTAAACTGGGTGGTGTCCATTTGTAGTGATTTCACTGCAGTACTGTATGTGTTCACAAATACTTTACACACTGCCTCTGAGATAAGCCTGTCTGCTCGTGCCAAGCTACCAAGGGGGTGAGCAGTTTTTTTTTTAGAAGTGTATTCCCCTTATCCTGACTAGAAGTAAGGGTCCCTATTTGGACAAAGGTTCCTACCTCTGCCAACTAGAGACCCCCATTTCTAATAGCTATCAATAAATATAGTTTCTCTCAACTAAGCTGAGACGCAACATGCTCTGGTAAGAGCAATCAGTTTGGTCACTTGTGCAATGACTACTCCTTGTAACCAAGTGGCTTCCACCACTTCTGAAACAGTAGAGACTGCATTAGCAGCTCTCAAATTTCCTTCATAGCTTTGTAAGCATCAGCCATCCACAAACATTATGTAATCAGATTCAAAGAGTGGCTCATTCTGAATATCAGGTCTAGGCTTGATGCATGGTTCAGTGACATCAAGACAGTCATTCTCCACTTCATCTTCTTCATTTTCAATGTCCGGGCGAGGCAACAGAGTAGCAGGGTTTAAGACAGAGCATCTTTTCAACATCATGTTATCTGCCGCCATTATGAGCCGTTCATACCACGTCAGATTGCTATTCGTAAGATTCTGTGTCCTCATCCTGATTAACTAAATCTCAACAGAGTGTGGAAAGTACACAGTTGAGGGATGACCCATCACTATACTCTAGCACCTTTCAATCCTGAAATATGTCGCTGCTACAGCTTTAGGACAACCAGGCAGCACTGCGGCCACTAGATCTAATGTGGCCTTTGAGCGCCCCCATATTTATGCATTAACACTGAAAGAGCACAACCTTTATGTTCACTGCAAAAGAGAGAAACAGCTTTGTTGTAATCAGGCACCAGAGCGCAAGAGAGGCTTTCTTCAATTCCAGAAATGTGACCAAGCAATCATTGTCCCAAGCACCAGATCTGACACATCTTTGTGCTTAAGCCTCAGTAGGGGCTTGGCCACTAGGGAAAAGTTAAGCATCCACTGGTGGCAGTAGCTCACCATTCCCAAGAACATTCCTACTTCCCTTTAAGTCGTCAGCTGATTCATTTGCATGATTGCCAAAATACTCTCTTGCAACACCTTTCTTGCACCTTTCTCAATGTGATGACAAAGATAAACAACCGCTTTGGGGACACCTTATGTCCATTCTTAGGCAAGTCATTTAACAGAGCAATAGCGTCAACTTTGCAAGACTCTTGTGTATTTGACACATTCAGCAAATCATCAATACAATGCACCAGCACTGTATTTTGAAGCATAACTAAAGACTCCAGAGTATTTTAAAGAATCTGATTAAAAATAAACGTACTCTTCGTATACCCTTGATGAACTTTGCTCCTTGCCAATACATGACTGCGAAACGGAAATGCAAAAAAAAAACCTGTCATTCTTCATGCAGTGGTATAGAGAGGAACGCCTGAAACATGTCAGTGACAGCTAATCACTCATTCTCATATGAAATTTGAATTAATATTACAACAGGATTCGGTACCACAGGACAACAAGGAATCACAATATTATTTATTGTTTGAAGGTCCTGCACAATGCAGCACTAACAGCTAGGTTTCTGTAGGCACATAATGGGTGAGTTACATGGATTTCCCATTATTTCTTTCAATATATCTTGCTGGATTATGGTCTCAATTCCAGGGTGATTCAAGCAATTGTTTCAGGAATCAAATTGTATTGTGGAGTTCTCGGGCAGTCTTGAACAGTTTCAACGCCTTTAATAAGCCATATGTCCTTTCCAGTGAAATCCCAAACCACGGGTCTCACTGAGTCTCTGCGGTCCAAAGGTAGATTTTCTATAGTTATCATTGGATACATTCCAACAGTCAAATTTTGAGCTGCCAAATTAAAGGCAATGTCTTCACCTTGCATCTGTAATTCTATCCCTTTCAGGGTGCAATAGATAGTGCAGTGCAATTTGCACAACACATCACGTCCACACAAGCTCACAGGACTGGAATCACAAAGTGCAAATTAGTGATTATCCTCAAAACTCCCTATCCTTACAGGTACTTCTTCAGAAATTGGATTTCTCATGTGTTGATTTGCAATGCCTACAACTTGGATAGTCTTACCTGAGAGGAGTAGGTTTTGAACTTCTGCTGTTCTTACAGTAGAAAGAATAGCACCAGTGTTGACCAAAAACATGACATCATCCCCAGTTGCCTCACCATCTGCATATGGGCCACTCTGGTCTGCTTCCAAGAGTGCACCAAGTACGCAATCCGCCTACACCTTCAGGCACCATCACTCAAATTGATCGATGCCTCTGATTCCGTTTATTTCAAAAACGGAAATTGCTGATATTCCGAGTTATATGTGGGACCTTATTTGTAGAAAATCTAGGACCACCTGTAGCCTGCGGTGGCATTGGAGGTTGGGGAATCTGCATCACTGGAGCTAGGGATCCAGCAAAATGATGTGATCTCGGTCTGGGTACATTTTGCTGTTGCATACAATTATTCTGAAGTGTACCAGCCTCTCTAACCTGATTAAAACAACACTGGCGCTTCCAATGCCCAAACCTGTTACAATAGTGACACAGATTTTACTTCTTCAATGTAGCCACATCTATCCTAGTGCTCGAATCTATAGAAACACCTTCTCCTCCTCTACCTCGTGCCTGAAATCCACCTCCACCCTGCATCACCGGGGTTAACTGTGGATATGCTCCTTGCATCAGATGGGCATTTCCATTAAATAGTACTTTTTGTATTCACCACTGAACAGCCCTCATCTGCGCTACTATCAGTTTCTCCTTCAACCTTTTCTGCCTCATCTCAATTTCATTGTTACAGTATTTAGTATACCACATAATTTTATCAACAGACCTATTTTGACAGTATATCAAATGCTGATGTATCATCATACTAGTCTCAGGTCTCAAACCAGCACACATTATGTCCCATATCTTTTTGCTACAATGTATCCACCCCATTCTACTGTTTAATAGCCTAAAACAATCTCTCATAACAAGCATGATTTGTCTCTTTCGGTTCCTTGGTTGGAAAGTCAACCTTAACTCAGTCAATATCTTAAGATGGCACTTAGACTTCAACCATGTAATTACCTGTTCATACTTTCTCATTACCATACCCAAAGGATAATGAGTTGCAGCATCCCTTGGTGGCTCCACAGCTATCTTACATGCTGTCCACAAATCACTCTGCACCACAATATCAAACATAGTGCTCAAATCCATACATAAAACCTTTGATATTTTCACAAATTGCTCAACCTGTTTATGCAACTCCACAGGCTTCTCTCTTAATTTTGGAAATTCATTTGTAAATGCCACAAGTTCACTCCTACTCCAAGGTACATAGACATATCCTCTACTAGCTACTTCTCATGAATGGAAACTTTTCTGCTCCCTTTTCTCTACTCTCTTAGGAGTCACCCTTTTGGACCATTAGGTCTCCCATTTTTCTAATTCATTCCAAACGTTAATATTGTGAATCAACTCTTGAATATGCATTTTAATTCCTGGTATTCTCATATACTCCATGTCCCGATCACTGAAGGCATGCCAATGGCTCTTTTGCAAAGCCTTTGTTTGTTCCAAATAAAGTTCACATTTTTGGTCCAAATAATATAATTTATCATGCACTTCTCTTGCTTTCATAGTCACATCCTTACTCATGAATAAAGGTTCATCCTGTTGGTATGTTTCTCTTAGATCCAATGTAAAACACTGACTAATCGTTTCATCCAATTCCAATTTTAACTTCCCAACATCAACTAGATTCACCTTCAATGTAGACTGTAGGATTCCCTGACTCACTTCGCTACTCACATTCGATGTGGCATTAAGAACTTAAAACAAATCTTCCAATTCCCGACCTCTAAACCAGGGCATCCATCCGGGGATTTAGATACCACCTTTGGCATGCTAGTCTGTATATCTAATTTCAAAAAGGGGGTGGTGATGGACAGAGTATCTGAGTTAATCAGAACACTCCTACCCAGTCAACAGATCAGGGCTTGATCCATCACCGTTTTTTAGCTCACTGCACCATCCCAGTTCAGAACCTGGCTATATGCAAATTAGTCTGTCCCTGGCCCAGTGTATCATGGGAACAGGGCAGACCAAACTACCAAGCCAATTCTTCACTGGAAAGGAAACAAGCTTCCGGGGACCGGTTTCTGGCATTACAGCCGTCTTCGGCCCGGCTTGCTTGAATTCTGATGGTGCAGTGAGCAAGGGACTCATGTCTGAGCATACCCTTCCACACTTATGGTGGCCAAATTAATTTCAAAAAGGGTGTGGTGATGGACAGAGTATCTGAGTTAATCAGAACACTCCTACCCAGTCAACAGATCAGGGCTTGATCCATCACCGTTTTTTAGCTCACTGCACCATCCCAGTTCAGAACCTGGCTGTATGCAAATTAGTCTGTCCCTGGCCCAGTATATCATGGGAACAGGGCAGACCAAACTACCAAGCCAATTCTTCACTGGAAAGGAAACAAGCTTCCGGGGACCGGTTTCTGGCATTTCAGCCGTCGTCGGCCCGGCTTCCTTGAATCCTGATGGTGCAGTGAGCAAGGGACTCATGTCTGAGCATACCCTGCCACACCTGTAGTGGCCAAAAGCGATTCAGAAAAGGGGGTGGTGATGGACACCCCCTTTTTGAATCGTTTTGGCCACCAAAAGCGTGGAAGGGTATGCTCAGATGTGAGTCCCTTGCTCACTGCACCATCAGAATTCAAGCAAGCCGGGCCGAAGACGGCTGTAATGCCAGAAACCGGTCCCCGGAAGCTTGTTTCCTTTCCAGTAAAGAATTGGCTTGGTAGTTTGGTCTGCCCTGTTCCCATGATGCACTGGGCCAGGGACAGACTAATTTGCATATAGCCAGGTTCTGAACTGGGATGGTGCAGTGAGCTAAAAAACGGTGATGGATCAAGCCCTGATCTGTTGACTGGGTAGGAGTGTTCTGATTAACTCAGATACTCAGTCCATCAACAACCCATTTTTGAATCGTTTTGGCCACCAAAAGCGTGGAAGGGTATGCTCAGATGTGAGTCCCTTCCTCACTGCACCATCAGGATTCAAGCAAGCCGGGCCGAAGACGGCTGTAATGCCAGAAACCGGTCCCCGGAAGCTTGTTTCCTTTACAGTAAAGAATTGGCTTGGTAGTTTGGTCTGCCATGTTCCCATGATGCACTGGGCCAGGGACAGACTAATTTGCATATAGCCAGGTTCTGAACTGGGATGGTGCAGTGAGCTAAAAAACGGTGATGGATCAAGCCCTGATCTGTTGACTGGGTAGGAGTGTTCTGATTAACTCAGATACTCTGTCCATCACCACCCCCTTTTTGAATCGTTTTGGCCACCAAAAGCGTGGAAGGGTATGCTCAGATGTGAGTCCCTTGCTCACTGCACCATCAGGATTCAAGCAAGCCGGGCCGAAGACGGCTGTAATGCCAGAAACCGGTCCCCGGAAGCTTGTTTCCTTTCCAGTAAAGAATTGGCTTGGTAGTTTGGTCTGCCCTGTTCCCATGATGCACTGGGCCAGGGACAGACTAATTTGCATATAGCCAGGTTCTGAACTGGGATGGTGCAGTGAGCTAAAAAACGGTGATGGATCAAGCCCTGATCTGTTGACTGGGTAGGAGTGTTCTGATTAACTCAGATACTCTGTCCATCACCACCCCCTTTGTGAATCGTTTTGGCCACCAAAAGCGTGGAAGGGTATGCTCAGATGTGAGTCCCTTGCTCACTGCACCATCAGGAGTCAAGCAAGCCGGGCCGAAGACGGCTGTAATGCCAGAAACCGGTCCCCGGAAGCTTGTTTCCTTTCCAGTAAAGAATTGGCTTGGTAGTTTGGTCTGCCCTGTTCCCATGATGCACTGGGCCAGGGACAGACTAATTTGCATATAGCCAGGTTCTGAACTGGGATGGTGCAGTGAGCTAAAAAACGGTGATGGATCAAGCCCTGATCTGTTGACTGGGTAGGAGTGTTCGGATTAACTCAGATACTCTGTCCATCACCACCCCCTTTTTGAATCGTTTTGGCCACCAAAAGTGTGGAAGGGTATGCTCAGATGTGAGTCCCTTGCTCACTGCACCATCAGGATTCAAGCAAGCCGGGCCGAAGACGGCTGTAATGCCAGAAACCAGTCCCCGGAAGCTTGTTTCCTTTCCAGTAAAGAATTGGCTTGGTAGTTTGGTCTGCCCTGTTCCCATGATGCACTGGGCCAGGGACAGACTAATTTGCATATAGCCAGGTTCTGAACTGGGATGGTGCAGTGAGCTAAAAAACGGTGATGGATCAAGCCCTGATCTGTTGACTGGGTAGGAGTGTTCTGATTAACTCAGATACTCTGTCCATCACCACCCCCTTTTTGAATAGTTTTGGCCACCAAAAGCGTGGAAGGGTATGCTCAGATGTGAGTCCCTTGCTCACTGCACCATCAGGATTCAAGCAAGCCGGGCCGAAGACGGCTGTAATGCCAGAAACCGGTCCCCGGAAGCTTGTTTCCTTTCCAGTAAAGAATTGGCTTGGTAGTTTGGTCTGCCCTGTTCCCATGATGCACTGGGCCAGGGACAGACTAATTTGCATATAGCCAGGTTCTGAACTGGGATGGTGCAGTGAGCTAAAAAACGGTGATGGATCAAGCCCTGATCTGTTGACTGGGTAGGAGTGTTCTGATTAACTCAGATACTCTGTCCATCACCGCCCCCTTTTTGAATAGTTTTGGCCACCAAAAGCGTGGAAGGGTATGCTCAGATGTGAGTCCCTTGCTCACTGCACCATCAGGATTCAAGCAAGCCGGGCCGAAGACGGCTGTAATGCCTGAAACCGGTCCCCGGAAGCTTGTTTCCTTTCCAGTAAAGAATTGGCTTGGTAGTTTGGTCTGCCCTGTTCCCATGATGCACTGGGCCAGGGACAGACTAATTTGCATATAGCCAGGTTCTGAACTGGGATGGTGCAGTGAGCTAAAAAACGGTGATGGATCAAGCCCTGATCTGTTGACTGGGTAGGAGTGTTCTGATTAACTCAGATACTCTGTCCATCACCACCCCCTTTTTGAATCGTTTTGGCCACCAAAAGCGTGGAAGGGTATGCTCAGATGTGAGTCCCTTGCTCACTGCACCATCAGGATTCAAGCAAGCCGGGCCGAAGACGGCTGTAATGCCAGAAACCGGTCCCCGGAAGCTTATTTCCTTTCCAGTAAAGAATTGGCTTGGTAGTTTGGTCTGCCCTGTTCCCATGATGCACTGGGCCAGGGACAGACTAATTTGCATATAGCCAGGTTCTGAACTGGGATGGTGCAGTGAGCTAAAAAACGGTGATGGATCAAGCCCTGATCTGTTGACTGGGTAGGAGTGTTCTGATTAACTCAGATACTCTGTCCATCACCACCCCCTTTTTGAATCGTTTTGGCCACCAAAAGCGTGAAAGGGTATGCTCAGCTGTGAGTCCCTTGCTCACTGCACCATCAGGATTCAAGCAAGCCGGGCCGAAGACGGCTGTAATGCCAGAAACCGGTCCCCGGAAGCCTGTTTCCTTTCCAGTAAAGAATTGGCTTGGTAGTTTGGTCTGCCCTGTTCCCATGATGCACTGGGCCAGGGACAGACTAATTTGCATATAGCCAGGTTCTGAACTGGGATGGTGCAGTGAGCTAAAAAACGGTGATGGATCAAGCCCTGATCTGTTGACTGGGTAGGAGTGTTCTGATTAACTCAGATACTCTGTCCATACCACCCCCTTTTTGAATCGTTTTGGCCACCAAAAGCGTGGAAGGGTATGCTCAGATGGGAGTCCCTTGCTCACTGCACCATCAGGATTCAAGCAAGCCGGGCCGAAGACGGCTGTAATGCCAGAAACCGGTCCCCGGAAGCTTGTTTCCTTTCCAGTAAAGAATTGGCTTGGTAGTTTGGTCTGCCCTGTTCCCATGATGCACTGGGCCAGGGACAGACTAATTTGCATATAGCCAGGTTCTGAACTGGGATGGTGCAGTGAGCTAAAAAACGGTGATGGATCAAGCCCTGATCTGTTGACTGGGTAGGAGTGTTCTGATTAACTCAGATACTCTATCCATCACCACCCCCTTTTTGAATCGTTTTGGCCACCAAAAGCGTGGAAGGGTATGCTCAGATGTGAGTCCCTTGCTCACTGCACTATCAGGATTCAAGCAAGCCGGGCCGAAGACGGCTGTAATGCCAGAAACCGGTCCCCGGAAGCTTGTTTCCTTTCCAGTAAAGAATTGGCTTGGTAGTTTGGTCTGCCCTGTTCCCATGATGCACTGGGCCAGGGACAGACTAATTTGCATATAGCCAGGTTCTGAACTGGGATGGTGCAGTGAGCTAAAAAACGGTGATGGATCAAGCCCTGATCTGTTGACTGGGTAGGAGTGTTCGGATTAACTCAGATACTCTGTCCATCACCACCCCCTTTTTGAATCAGTCTGTATATCTAAGCACTGTTCCAATGCAAGTAGACTTAAGTCTAGTAACCCAGTGGAAGTCCTCAAAGGTCCAAATCCACCCTGCTGTACAGATAGATTTGCATTAGCGGCACAAGGAGAACTCGCCTAAATTGGATCTAACGCCGCAAATTCTTAACTCTCTGTCTCTCAGGTACAACTTCTGGAGTTTGTGGTTAAATAGAGGTACGTGAATTCTGTGTCTCATCTCCTACTGAAGCACACTCATACATAGAAACCACGGCTCCTATTGCAACAGAAACCATAAGTGCATTAGGTATAGCACAATCCATGGAGGCCTCGAAAATGCATGTCCCTGAGTTTCCTCCCATCCTTCTTTGAATTAATGTGACAGTTCCCCTCACACTCAGTTCTTTTGGTTAAATAGAAACCCCTATGACATTAGAAGTCATACTAAGTGCAGTGGACATTCCTGTATTCCATCTAACAACCTCCTTCTCACCATCTTCAGTTCGAGTTTCATTATACGGAGGGGGTTGTTCAGACATCAATATCTCTAAAAAACTATCACTAGTGTCGCATTCAATATCTTCAGGATTCTCCCCCGTTTCCTTAGTATTATTGTCTTTCTTCTTTCCAGTCCCTTCTCCACCTTCTAATAATGAATATAATGTCAATCCTTCTATTTTGTCCATCCTCAAACGCTCCTGCGCTGCATCCAACCTTGCATCCACGTAAGTGCATACTGCCTTTCTCACTCGACCTTGATATTTTTCCCTCTCTCTGTGTCCCCATGTGTTATTCGCTTCAAATTACGTGGGTCTTGGGTGTGGTATCATTTCATATAATATTATCCTCAAATTTTCAATCTTCCTCAATATAAATGTACCATAATGTGGAAATGCTCATGCATCTTCACTCCATGTGATCTTGTGCCATTGTTCAAGCCAAACACAAGTATGTAACCCTACATTTATCACCATATAATGACGTGTGGTATCTTCCGGTGGGGCCCCTTCCCCCCTCTGAGAGATATTTGCACATCTCCTCTAAACAACTCTCGTACAACTTTAAAACATTTCATTTTTAAACAAGCATGCAATTATTTCTTAACCCAAATGTAATGTGTTGCTTTCAAATTACACTCTGGATCATCAAGCAATAGCAGTGCTGCACCTCCAACGTGAACAACCAATGACAGCTTGGCTTCAAACCAACCAACCTATCCCAGCATGGAACACCAAGACAACATTCTTGCTCCTTACAGCAGCTCACCCTCCTTCACAAATTCATGCAAGCACTCTCTCATCAACCTAAACAACAACAAATAACAATTGTCTGCTTCTCTAAAAGAAACCAACAAAACACATTCACACAAAAGTGACCAGAAGAATACTTCCCAGCCTATGCCAACACACATATAAATGAAACCTCAATCTGTGGGATGTCATCCTGATCAGTGCAGCTTTCCTCTGTGCATAGTTTTTCCACACTGATCATATCTCACTCTCGTACCAAGAAAAATGTCCCTATCTCAATTGGGCTTGTCGATGACATCTCACGACAAACGTCACAAACTTCAGGAGGCAAATACAATGCGGTGCCTCTTACACCTTAATATCATCCCGGAGTCTTAGGCACATTGGACCCAATAACAACTTTACCACAATAAACAATACGCTCACAGCACCAACCAACCATCAGCCGCAGCCGGCAGTGGGATTACCTGCAGGGCGGTGACATGGGGAGGGGGAGGGGCAGGGTGGGGGGTAGTAATGTATGGATTATGGATTTTACAGGTAAGTAAACATTTATAATAATAATAATAATAAAAATTATAATAGGGAGTCTTGTAAAGCGCTTGGTGACGCACAACGGCGTGTCCCCGTGCTGAGAGAGGTGCGAGAGCTAGCAAAGGAGAGTACTTGAGCGTGGGGCAGCTACCGGGCGTACAAGAATGTCTTTAGCTTTGCTCTAAAGATGGACTCTGAGGGTTCCAGACGCAGCGCGGTGGGGAGTTTGTTCCAGCTCGATGCTGCCAGATACCTAAAAGATCTGCCGCCCATCCGAGCTTTGAACACTTTGGGAATGGACAGGCGCCCTGAACCAGAAGATCTAAGGGAGAGGGAGGGTTCATATCGTGTCAGCAGGCCTTGCAAAGGCCGAGGTGCCCTGCCATTGACAATACGATGGCAGGTGCAAAGCGCTTTAAATTCCACCCTGCTTCTCACCGGAAGCCAGTGCAGGGCTTGGAGCGCGGCTTTAGACGCTGATCTTCTGGGCAGTCTAAGAACCAGGCGGGCTGCGGCATTTTGCAAGACCTGCAGGCGACCCAGGTTCTTCTCCAGAGTCCCTAGGTAGAGTAGGTTGCCGTAGTCCATTTTGGACGTTACTAGTGCATGCACTAGTGTTTGGCGGGCTTTGATGGGAAGGAACTCCAGAACCTTCCTGAGACTCTTAAGTATCCCAAAGCAAGTGCCAACCACTCGGTTAACCTGGGGACTGAAGGTCAGGTTGGTATCAAACCAAACACCCAAATTCCTCGCCTCCTGGCAGGGAATTGGTGCCGGACCCAGGCAGGGTGGCCACCATGCCGACGTCCAGGCCGCTTGGTCTCCCCCCACCACCAGCACCTCAGTCTTGCCTCCGTGGAGCTTGAGGCAGTTAGCGGACATCCAGGCAGCGAGATCTTGCATGCATGCTCTGAAGTTGTCCAATGCAAGACTGGGTGCGCGTGATAGGGAGATGACCAACTGCGTGTCGTCGGCGTATTGCACCAAGCGCAGACCGTGGCTCTCCACTATGGTGGCCACCGGGGCAACATACAGATTAAAAAGGGTAGGACTCAGGGACGAGCCCTGCGGCACTCCCTGGTCCAAGGCTACTCGCTTGGAGTAGCAGTCGCCCTGTCTGACTTGGAAGCCGCGGTCAGCCAGAAACGATTGGAACCACTTTAACGCTGCACCTCCTACCCCTCCTTTGTTCAGACACTGTAGCAAGGTGGAATGTGCTACAGTGTTGAACGCTGCACTCAGGTCCAGAAGAATCAAGGCCATGGTATGGCCCTCATCGGCGCCTTGCCTGATGGTTTCAGATGCCATAAGGAGCGCTGACTCTGTCGAATGCCGTGGGCGAAACCCAAACTGGGTAGAATGTAGAAGGTTGGTATCTTCCACAAATTCCATTAACTGCAAATTAACCACCTTCTCTGCCACTTTGGAGAAATAAGGTAGTAAGGAAATGGGGCGTAAATTCTCCAGCTTTTCAAGGCTGATGTTGGGCTTCTTACGAAGGGGGAGCACCACGGCTTGTTTCCATTCCCTAGGCAACTTGCTGGACCTGAAAGAGACAGCCAGCAGGTGTCTAATATAAGGTTCAAGTGCCGTCAGACTATCCCCCAGCCGTTTAGGAGATACTGGGTCCCGTGGAGAGCCTGATTTCACTGACCTACATATTCTGGTCAGATCTTCTGCTGGAGGGCAGGTCAGGTTGAGCAGCAGGTCCTTGTCATCTGCCTCTTTTTTTAATTCTTCAAACTCACCTCCTGCAGAGGGTCGAGCAGGGAATGCCGAATAAATTTTGGCTACTTTGTCGCCAAAATATTCTGCAATGCGATTACAGGTGTCTGCTGAGCAGTCCTCCGTACCTGCTGAGAGCTTGGGGATGGTTAAGGATTTGTAAACACAGAACAACTCTTTCGACGAGTTCTCTGCACCCAGGATCCTGTCGGCATAGTGGGCAGCTTTCACTATCCTGATCAGGTTGTGATATGCCCGTCTATTTACGAGATATCTCTCTCTTGCCTGATTGTCATAGGCTACCCTCCACTGCCTTTCTGCTCGCTTGCAGCAATTTAAATAATTAAAACGAAATTCGTTGCGCGCCCTGCATCGCATTTGGGGATGCAGTGCACTCAACGAAATTCATTTTATTTATGTAAATGTTTACTTACCTGTGAAACTCCATAATCCATATATTACTACCCCCTACCCTGCCCCTGCCCCTCCCCCTCCCCATGTCACCACCCTGCAGGTAATCCCACTGCCGGCCGCGGCTGCCAACCATTACGCTCAATCTCTGCAAGACACCACACATTTAGCACAACACCGCAAGCTAAGCATAAAGCATTTACACACAATCAATACTCACTCCTCCACTGTTATAACTCGCTCTCGAGCCTTCGGAACAACACCAATTAGTCAGATTACCACACAGACATTTAAGTCCAGTTGAACCTAAGCTACTTTAGAGTGGGACAATTATTAACCCCTACACTTCAGGTGCGTCAAGTGATGTGCTACTATCTGATGAAGCTCAGGGCCAACCTTTTCAATTCTTTAAATCAACGATCTTTGTTGTAGCCTGTGAATGAAAGGTGTTAGCGACAAATGTAAATTCTGTAGACAGTGTGACCAATGTGATCACACATTGAGAGTCAGAGTCTGCATCTTGAAGTTAAAGAAAGGATTTATTATAAGCTCAAGGCCGAAGTAATATAAATCAAATGCAAAAACATACTGTAGATATACAGAATTATTAAAGGAGGACCAAATTGACGTACAATATTGGTCCTTAGCAACAAAGAACAAAATATGGTTTCCGTATTGCAATGCAGAAAATTAGGAATAACATCTGATGAGTGCATGAATGGTTTTGATCCTACTCCCCATGTATGGAGAAGAGTTCAGAATATGACTATCCCTGCACTCAGCTAAGAGTTAAGGAAGCTCTATTAATGCAAAAGCAAAGAAAGGTGCCAGCATCAGAACTTCTGTAGTTGTTCTGGAAACAAAGGATCATGTATAACATAAAGCCACACAATCAGAAGTCAGGAGAGATTTGTATCTCTCGGAGTCTAAAGTCATCTGATCTTACTACAAAATAAGTTCACTAATAAGAAACACACAGAAAGGTCTAAAAATATATGACCTCACATTATTCAACCTCATTATTTCCATTCTCATGAAGAGTTCCAACACCCTGTACAACACTCCCATCTTCCAATCTTCACTTCTGAAGTATCCTTGAAGTCCCCCCTTTGACAGATATCGCCAACTGGTAGCACTCCCTTGTTCTTCTCATTAAATTTAATTGACCTTGGCAGTTCATCCTTGCCTCACTATGTCTAAACACACTGTTCTTTCACTAGCTAAGAATGCTTTGGTCTGCACCTTGAAAAGAAAAATATATTGAAATCAACTTTCATGTGCAAAGTAAAATGCTCTAACTGTGAGCTTAAGTCCCACTGGTGAGCTAATTTAACATGTTACCCGCAAAAGTATATAATTGCAAAAAACACAAATATTCTGGTAAGTACATTAATACATATAAGATTACACATATATATATATATATATATATATATATATATATATATATATAAATAGATAGATAGATTTATATATATATTATATATATATATATATATATATATATATATATACATATACATATACATATATAGATGTATAGATAAAAATACACTTGTATTAATCACAATAAGGACTGACCGTGTTATAAGTACAACACTGACTCTCCTCGCAGTTCATTCTTTTCTAACCTTTGGAGAATGCACTGCATTAAATGCTTTTTAGCACAACTCCAGTAAGATCTTTGCCTGTAGATGAATTGTTGTTGACGTAACAGCTGTTCCTCAAAGGAAAACAGTTAATGCGCACACACTCATTAGAACACTCCATTATCGCCCTTTCTATACTAGTGCCCACGTATGTTTTAGTCTGATTAACTTTTAGAATACATGAAGCCAAAAGTACACACATATATGTAGCCTTATCATTATAAAAGGATGGCAAAACTTTCCACTCTACTAACAATTTAACACCAAAAAGACAATAAATAAAAGAAAAAAGAAGACTGAGATTGTTGCAAATGTGTGTGCTGTTTATGTAACAGGGATCCTATTCCTCTGTCCTTCTCTGTTGTTTCCTTGAATTAGATATCTTTGTCTTTTCGAGCTAATAAAAATAGAAGGGTATTATAGTTGCAGCGTTCACGTTCAAATTCATAACTATCTAATGGAAAAAGCTCGTGTTCCTCAATTAAAAAGCCAGAATCGGTTACAATTTCTCTAATCAATTGATCATTCAAATGCAGTACTGGCTTCCATGTGCCGCCGCACAAGTATTTTGTTAATTCTAAACTCTCTATTAATATTAGATACCCCCCTACTTTCAATAGTGAGAAGACATTTTTTACAATCTGCCGGAAGCTCTCCACATCTTTGCTTGCACATGACAAACACTTGAAACTAATCACACAGTCAGCCTGTGGCACCACAGCTGGATAGAATGGGTTGCTTTTAGTGATGTCGCATTTCAATATGTATTTAACTACACTTTTTAGTTTCCTTCGTTTCTCATCAAGCTTGCCACTGCAAAAGAAATGAAAAAGGTCTTGTCAAAAAACAAAGAAGAAAAAAACATGGTTAGTACTTTCCCATTACTTTGTAAATATTCATTTTAATTGAAAAACACAACTTGAATTGAGGATTAGACAAGACTACCGTTTAGCAGGAAATGAAATTATGTTATTGTGAACTCAAAGAAAGCATTGCTAATGATTTAAAAATGACATTCAGTTAAAATCACAAAGAACATCTTTGGTAAAATCACTTATGGTATCACATATGTGAACAGAATTGCTTCACTGCCTTAGAAATCTGGCACCTCACACAATGACCTGTCTAGTTTCCAGGACTGATAGACATCCATCTCCCCTGTTCAGTGTCATCACTGCGGCTCTCATAGACCGAAAGAGACTGTGTGTGTGTCTATGTGGCATGAATACTATATGAGAAAGAAAGAAAGAAAGAAAGAAAGAAAGAAAGAAAGAAAGAAAGAAAGAAAGAAAGAAAGAAAGAAAGAAACAGAGAGAAGGTAAGAGATACTCAAGGGATTTAGAAAATTGGGAATGCACACACCCTATTGACTATGGATGTGCTCTAAACAAGCATGCTTGGTGTATTTCAGTCATACACACATCCTGACAATGATTTCTGTGGATCGTATTTCAAGTGTCAGAGAGGTGCACTCAATTAAGTATATGTCGAAACATAGGGGTATATTACCAACAACTAGCGATAATTTTTGTCTCTAACTTGTTTAGAGACAAAAATTATCGCCGCACATCGGCGATTTTTATCGCAGATTAGCAAGGTTTATCGCAAATGCGATAAAAAACGGCCGCAATGCATGAATATCACTGAAAAGTCAGCGATATTCATGCATTATCGAGCTAATGCTCTTAGCCATGTTATCCACCTCCCATTGGATAACATGGTGAAGAACTGCTCAGGGCAGGTGTTAGCTTTTGGAGATATTCGCGCTTAGCGCGAATATCTCCAAAAGTTGGTAATAGGAGATAGCGATGTTAGCGACTGTTTCCAGTCGCTAACATCTTGGCACGCCCACTTTGCATGTCATTAGTGATAAATATCACTGACATGCAAAGCGGGGCCCAAGATGGTCGCTATCTCCTATTAGCTGTCACTAACTGGTGTTAGCGACAGCTTGGTAATAGGGAGATAATTTTATCTCCGCTTTCTTGGCTTTTAAAGCCATAAAAGCGGAGATAAACCCCTTGATAATATACCCCATAGTTCACAGGTTTTGGGTGTGACTGTGAGATGTTCTAGGTGTGTCACAGATGTGTAAATAGTTCATGATCATGAGAAAACACGAGCGTATGCTGTAGGACAGGTATTGTGTGCACCAGGCCCATGCAAACAACATGTTCTACTGTCAAAGCAGAGGGACATGTTTGATAGGTTAATATACACATTGCTTAGTTATAGATTAGGCACTCTGGACAGATTTCTTACATTTTCACGCAAGGCAGAGCAGCAAACAAAGTTGCTTTGCTACATTGCACAAGGGGAAGAAATCCGCCCAGAGGTAACTTTATTCAAAAAGGATGCTGCTTCTGTCATCCTCTGCACTGTCACTCTTTTAGGCTGTGTTGGCGCAATGCACCACCCTTGCACCAAGGTTCAGAGGTGTGTGCATCATATGTAGAATAGGAGTTGTACAAGAAGCTTAGGCTCCCAGGACAAACTCCTATGCCTATATGAATTCTGAAACATTCCTCACATTGTATGGTGCTATATAGCGCAGCACATATGCAGTGTGTGTAATGTTTGGAGAAATTAAAGTATTTCTCTGTAATCAAGGAGAAATTAGGTTTTCGCGCCAAGCGTGGTTGGCTATCTTGGTAGATTGTGCTTTGTGTCACACTCTATGGGTGCGTCAGTGAATTCACCCAAGTTACACCCATGTAATACCTCCGTAACGCAAATTGGAGCAAAGCAACTCAAACTAGTACTTGCACAATGAAAAAGGCCACTTTTCCAATGCAAATATCTTTCGCGCTGGTAAGTGAACTCCCTTTAAAAAAATTTTGTTGCTTTCAGTCACTTGAGCAGGCACTAGGTCTTTATAAGTCCATTCCTGTGTGTATTGTACACACGCACTTAACATGGCCTGTACTCAAACACTTTAGCCCATGTTTGGTGTAACTATGTGGACAGACAGTGCAAGGTAGGAGGCCATGAACTGTGCTTTTCAGATACATGACTAACACTTGTTTGACTGATAAAGAATGACAATTATTTTTGGTGTATCTTGGCAATAGGAAATATGGCATCTGGAATTCATGCACTGTGTAATGTAGGAGAGAGGACTCTGGTGGCATCTAAGCAAAAGCTCTCCAAAGCATTCTTGTAAATGCAGTTCACAATATTTTCTGTAACCATCTATTAAGAAAGTTCTCACCCTCTGTTGGAGCAATCAGTGTTATATTATTGTGAATTCCTGGACACATGTTTCTGCGTGATTGACCTTTTTCAAGAAGAAGAAGCAGGTTGCACCAGGGATTGCTTGAAATGGGTCAGTACTCACTCCAAAGAGCACAAGTGCATCTTGGTTTTGCCAATCTTATCACTCTGGAGTGGTCCTAACCTGAATCTCTACCAGTGTTAGCGGATGTTGACAATGCCAACATGTGTGCTGTGAAGCTTTTCACCCGTATCCGGTATGATTGGCTCAAGATCTTTAATGTGCATTGGTCTGAAGTGCAGTCTGATGCATTGGAATGGAGCGGGAACTGAGGCCTTTATGAAGCATGCGTTGTTGCATCCTGTTCTAATATGTGCACATCCTTTCAGTGCGAGAGGAGTGGTTGGCACATGCAATGCTTGTAGTTCAATGATAACAGAGCAAACATACTTTTCTGGGGATAAATCCAAATCATTGAATAGTAACATGGCAGTTGCAATCTAACTACAATGCACTAGGGACACCTCCAGACTATAAAGCTAATTTGTGAATTAATCATGCTCTAAATTATAAACAATATTTCTTCTTCATAACTGTTCTTGCAATAGTCACATTTTATTTTGCAAAAATGAAGAAAAGTTGCATACAAATTTATTAGAAAATGCATGGAAAGAAAGCTTAAATCCAAATACTACTTGAGGCAATCTTTTGACAAGTTTCTGCTCAGCATCCCAGCTTATTTGTTGAAATGAGGTCCACATTTTGCACAGATAATATTGTTTGTCCAGCAGCTTAACAGTACATACTAAAAGTCCTTAATAATGTCATTGTTTTCTTAGAGTGAGTTAGCCTTACGGGTGTTGTTGAACTGTTCAGTGCTCAGTATACCTCATTGGGATGATCCTCAGGACCCATCAATTAAAACCGTAGTCATACAAAAATGTACCATAAACGGAACATATTGACATAGAAAATTGGCACCCAAAAGAGTGGAATATATCCATATAGTAAAATCCACAGTATCCCTGACGTTACGCAAACATATCAGGTTTTACACAAACAGCCAGATGGAAGGCATCTGTGTCTGTTTAAATTCAAACCATGCTGTAGAAGACCAGTGATAATCCTAGATCAGGGGTTCAACTGAATGGACCTGCCATAGGTGCAAGGATTCAGCCAACTCTAAGGGGACAGTCAAGAGGTGCATGAAAAGAATCAAATGTAGAAGCCGGAACCTTGACTTAACTTATGTAGGGTGCCTCTGGGGGCAGGTAAGGGTGTTCAACTAATCAACCAGGTGAAGATCGTACTAAATGGATCTGCCATATCGGCCACTGGACAGGCTATATAGACCTTCTAGGGGCATAAACTCTAGATGTCCCAATAAAATACAATGAAATATATTACATTAGAAAGACTTGTAAAATGACTAAAACAGATGCACAGTGGCTCTAGGGGGCAGCAGAGCATCACAGTTGCAATAAAATAAAGAATTTGTCATGGGGCAGGAATGCTCAAGCTGAAGGCTAATGATAAACTGGCCCTTGGATAGAAAACTGCCCAAATGGACTTTGCAAAAGTTTGGCCTTCATGGGAGCCATAAGAAATTATATGAGAAAGGAGGCCAGTACATTAAGTGAAACTAATGTAAGACTTTGTGTGAGTGTAAGGTCATTATGGTTCTAGTACCATGATAACCTTACACCCACACAAAGGCTCAATTTACATAGGTTCAATAATGAACAAAAGTAACATTTTGAGAACAAGACATTATACAGATGTCCAATCATAGAACTGCCAATGTGCCGAATGTCCAATCATAGAACGGCCAATGTGCCGAACTATTATAGTGTTTGTGCAAAATTTCAAATATATTTGCAATAGCAAAGCGCAGTCTCCATATAATATCTTGACCATGTTGGGGTAATTACTGACACAGGCATGAAAGTATAATTGAAACCCAATCAAATTAAATATTTTATCTAAGGTGTTCAAACTGTGGCTCACATTGTGAACCTGGGCTTATGGAACTGGAGTTGTCTTTTCATGTTGCCACCTCATTGATCGTTTGCAATTTTAGCAGTGTGGCACATGTCTTTGAAGTGACTTACCAGGAAAGCAGTCATCATAATGCAGTTTATGTGGGACTTACTTTGTCCTATACATTTTTTAATTTATTTGGCTGTCAATCTATATAAGTGGTCGTCAGAAGCTGGCATATATTATGCTTTTACTGCCGCAGCTGGAAAATAGTTTAAGTGTTTACTCCCATTAATAGTGATTTATTTTGTATTAGAAGTAATTAGTCTCTCAGAGCAATGTGTCCTACTACCTCTGGAAGATTTTTAACTGCTCTTAGAGTTGGTTTTTCTGTGCTACATCTGGTCTGAACTGTGATTTTCTTTGGTTTCCTTAAAGGAGAACAAGGATTTATCTATTACTTTTGGATCCAGTAAGTTCCAATGCTTCTTTTTGGTGCTGCAAATCTAGTTTCCAACTGGAATAGGCATAAGGACACATGCCAATGGCAATATTTGTAACTGTTCTTTAGCAGTTTAAATAGTTTCTCTGGGAGCAGAAACATGCATTTTTGACAGCCTCTCTAACTAGAATTTTAGGGTAAGTTGTATGCCTTGTCAAAATAATCTTCATGTCTAGCACAGTCCCCCATATACAAGGTTCACTTTCACTGTATGTGGATGAAGGCCTTGAAAATGTAAAAGGGTTTTGTGGTCTGTAGACTTGGTATATAGGCTCATAACCATTTTATCATCCTCAATGCGAATTTGTTAGTCCAGAAAATTGATTTGTTGTTTCCATCTCTCCATGGTGAAACATATGTTATGAGATCTATTGTTGAATCATTCTGCAAACATCTGCAGTCCAAGCCTCTAAGGGTTAAAAAGAAAGAGTTGACAATGTGGATAAATTCTGGCTAGAAGGTCTGACTGAGGCTAACTTATCAAATATACAAATATGCATTATTAATGCCAGATTCTGATGTAAAAATATTGATGCATCCTGTTAATATTATTCTTTGTGAGATAAAAAGAATTGGTGATGCATTTCATCAACATAGTTCAAATATTCATATATATATTACTGTCAAATATTGTTACCTTGTAGAATCACAACTGACTATAAACAATACAAATCAAATTAGCACTCAACATATTAAAAGTAATATATCAATGTACCCTTGTTGGCTATGCATGTGCTGTAGAATGTAGTATTAGGTTTATTTTCTCAGTCTTTCACTGTCCCTTGGTGTACACCATGCCTAGACCTTTTATTTTCCCCGTTCGCATTTCCTATCACTACCAAGAAGGTGGTGTCAAGAGATTTATAAGTGTGAAACTTTAGTGTGCTAGTGTGAGGCTAGCCAACATGATTCTACATGAGGCTGTCGAAGACCCCCACTTTAAGTGGCCACGTATAGATTAGTCACATTAGGGACAGGTTTCCTGCCATGCAATAAGTATGATTTCCAAAGTTCTGATAGTGTTTTTGAAGGGTAGCCATGATTCGAAGCAGGAGCACTGCAAATACACAATTCAGGTTGGGGATAATATTTATCTATATTGTTTGTACTTTTCCCCAAGGAGACAAATTAGTTTGTGAACCACTGAGTGATATCCATCTGTATTCTGTCAAGTATGGGACCAAAGTTGTCTTGCATTATGTTCTGAAGCCCCCTGTTTATGTAGATTCCTAAGTATTAGAGGTTGTGTTGTGAGAGAGACAGCTGAATAGGGAGTCTCCAAGAGAGTCTTGAGTTATACATGGGGTGAGAGGAAGCACCTCACACTTATCTAAATTCACGCAATAACCAGAGAATGTAGAGTGGTCTGATATTCAAGCTGTCAATGCCAGGATTAATCTGCGTGGGTTTGAGAACATGACTAATATATAATCGGCACAGTAGAGAGCCTTTTACTCTTTTGCTGTAGTTTGTGCTCCCCTAATATGAGGTTCTCTCATCACTGCTGCTAGTGATTCCAATGCCAGTATGAAAAGGAGGGGACACAGGGAGCAGCCTGTCTGGTTCCTTGACTCATAGTAATAGTCTGAGACAAAAAAAAACATGGCATACTACTGGTATTTAAATATAGCCATTTGAGTTGGGTGAGGAAACCCTCCTTCTCCAACACTCAAAACATGCTGTGCCATTACACTATGTAGTATTCGGTGGGGTAGCCATCCAGGCATTTTACAGCTATTTCATTGGCTGTAATTTCCATCTTAAGAATTTGGGCTAGGTCTGGAAGGAGAGTATGCAGATAAACATGTGAGATAAGCCAGTCTTCCTTCTTTCATTGGTACGTATGCTCTGTATAATGACTGATAGAACTTGTGAAATTTCTCTAGTATGTTGATCGAGTGCATCATGAGGACACCATGGCTACTGAGCATGACTGGGTTTGCGAGTTGTGCCTCTCTTTCCCTGAGTTGGTGGCCTAAGAATTATCCTGTCTCCCCCCCATAGTGATGTTTGCAGATGTAAAATAATGTTTTTTCCACCTCTGATGTCAGTATGGCGTTATGGTCATATTTTGCTTTCAGAAGTTACTGAAGTGTCTGAGGTGTGGTGTGCTGTGTTGCTTGTGTGTGTTTGTGAGGTGTTGCTGTTGTGCTTCACGGAGGATTTGCTTTTGGTCAGTGTTTTTCATCTGCTGGGTTGAGTCCCTAGTCAGGCTGACCCTGACACTGGTCTTCCCAACTGTCCACAATATTTGTGTTGAAGAGACAGTGACTTTATTGGTTGTCAGCTATGAGGCTAAGTGGGACTGGAGATGATTCTTATAGCAGTTTGTAATAAAATACATTGAGTCTCCAAGTCCCAGTGTGTGGATCAATACACATTGTGATAATGTTGTGGTCAGATATACTGCAGCGTAGAATGTCACCGTGCATAACTTTGGGTAGAAGAGTAAGAAATACCAAGTAAAAGTCAATACATGTACGAGTGCCATGGACACAGAAAGAGAAGATGTACCCTCTCTCCATAGAATGTTATAGTCACCATATGTCTTTAAAGGAAAAATCCTGAATCAGGTCTCGTAAAAGGTGCCAGTCCTTGGGGTGGGTTATTGTTTAATGTTGAGCTTTGTCCAAATAGGGACCGGGCACTAGGTTCCAATCACTCACACTAAGAACTTATTATGGGGCAGAGAAAAGAGCAATCTGGTTATCTGCTTAAAGAACTGGGCTTTGTTTCCAGTTGGGGCATGTACAGATCCTACAGTCAGGGTTTGATGATGTACCTGGAGTTTTATGAAAATGAAATGAACATCAGGGTCCAACCAGGACTGTGTTAACCGGATAGAGAGACTCTTGCAGATAACTAATACTACTTTGCTTTTTTTTACTAAATCCTGTGTTTTTTGTCAATGATAGCACAGGAGGGAGGTTTACAGAAAAAATATATTGTCCCCACCCAGTCTCTTCGTAATTTTTGGGTTTCTACAGATCTAAGGTGGGTTTTTTGAAAGAGGACTTTGTCTGGAGAGACAGATTTAAGCTATGTGAGTGTTTGCTTCCTTTTATTGTGAGTAATCCAATCGTATTCAGGGATACTACCACTAGGCCATTGGAGGGAGGTATGCTTATCATACAGGTAAGATGTTAGCTAAGAAGGGATTCCCTGTAGTACTATGGATAGGGAGTAATGTACAAACGGCAGTGACTTCCATGTGCTTTTGTTACTATAGGTATTAAAACGTAATATTGGGGTAGGTGGTTTTCGTACTCAGCAAGGGTCCTCCGATAAGAAGGCCAAATGAGAAGGAAGGCTGGTACTTCAAGTATATCTTAAGTCTGGTGTGCAACTGTAGGTCCTGGGGAATGAATGGGACAGGGCCCCCTGCTAGAGCAATGTCCAATGAAAGGTGCACGATCCACTGCAGGGGCAGAAGTAGGGTCAGGGGTGAGGGAAGGACAGGGAATGGTGAAACATGTGAACTAATTTCCATAATTGCGTGAATTACTCCGGTGTCATTTAATTTTTAACGAGGACTCTACACGATTTAATAGTTTCAAAAAGTCGGATTCTTTTCTTTCCTCTCAGCTCTTTATCTATCTTCAACTGCAATCAAGCCCACTCTAAGCTATAGTTGCTGATCCCTGTTTGTCCATGTAACACTGAACTCTGATCCATATTCCCAATATTTTTTAGTCTGCGGGAGGGAGCTACCCCTTCTATTTGCCTATTGAATTACCAAGTCATGCTCCTTCCTTGAACCTACTGAATTACCCATTCCAACTTATTTCCTTTTCTTACATTCACTTCTGCTCATTTCATGTTCTATTAATTGAAATATACTTGTTCAGCAGTCATATAAAATGCCTTCAAACTGTGTTCTACCATTTGAAAGGCACTTGTTATGACTGTACTGTAAAGTGAGAACATACTGGCGCTTGAGTGATAGATACAAGTACTAAATGAATACATAAACAAATAAAGAAATGAAATCATAAATCAGTATTATTTAGCTCATACCTGTTGCCTTCTAGTTCACAGACAAACTTGAAGCATGGAGTCCAGTCTTTAGTTCCTGGGTCATTGTTCAGGGATCTTTCAAAGTAGCGGAGATTAGATGTACAGTAGTCTGATACAATGATCTCTGTGAAGACCTCGCAAGAAGATAAATGCTGATGGATGGTTGGTCCACAGCCTATATCTAGCAGAAGATTTCCTTTCACACGTCCTTGGAGAAAGAGTGATATAATAGATCAGCATAACTTGAGTCAAGTTACTCATGTGGGACATTGGAGTATACCATCTGCACAACTTTTGATTTATATTTTACAAATATGCTGGTTTGTACAATTTGCAAAACAAAACTACAATAGGTGATTCAGTAATGGATCAACATTGTGCACTAAAGACTGGCAGCGTGCAAAGGGAATTGATAGCACTCAAACAACTCCAGCCAATAACATGGACCGGCTGACTAACTTAAAGTTAATATACCACAATAGCAAAAGGCAACGAAAAAACGAATACTCTAAAAAACACGTTTTTCAAGGGAGTTCCTTATGCAATGATAGGACAAATGTGGAAATTGTAGCGTATTCAGTAGCATGACAGAATATATCGCTGGGCCAAGGCATGATAACTGGACATTCACCGTGTGTCCTTGTGATGAACATTAGCTGAGTTTTCATCAGGCCATCCTGGAAGAAAGTCGGTCAATTTACATTTACTGTTTAAATACGGCAAGGTAAGTGTTAACTTTGTTGGAAAACAACAGTTGCTCACACCTTTAACATTTTAACAATCTCAGCTTTTGCTGAACACAGGGTTAAATGTACTAGGGCCATATGCAGGTAGGTCTTTTGCGTTCGCAAACCCCGAAATTAGCAGAATTCTGGGTGTTTGCGTTCGCAAAAGTGTGTGATGCGATGTAGGTAAGTAATGTTCTATGCAAAATTGCTAATTGCAAAATTTGCGATTACCAATTTTGCAAGTAATGAATTCTGCGAATAAATTTGCGAATTCACAAGCTGCATCTCAGTATTTGCAAAAATCGCAAATAACGTCACGCTATTTGCGAATTCGCAATTTCCTAGGTAGGTAAAAGTCGCAAATAGCAAATTCTCGAAAATCGCAATTTTGCACTTCTCAAATACCACCAACTCTGGCCAGTTGGTAATCAGGTGCAACCTATTTAAAGTGGCCCATAATGCAACAGTGGCTTCTCACAATGGCGGCGCTTTATGTTATAGCCAGGAGGCTGCGTATCCGAGAGGCTGAAGAGAGAAGGAGACGCCAGTAGAGGATCTACAGGACACGCATCACCCTCTTCCAACGCACTGAGGAGGACATCCATGTGCACTACATGCTGCATCCAGAAAGTATCCTGGAGCTGATAGGGGAGCTCACCCCCATGCTGGAGCACCCCACGTACAGGGCCCACACCATTCCCACACACATACAGGTGTTGTGATCACTGCACCTCCTAGCATCAGGGAGTTTTCAGGGAGTAATAGCCACAGTGGGAGGGGTGTCCCAGAGCACACTTTTGCGCTTTTTCCACGAGTTCCTCAATGCTATGATGCAGAGGATGCATCACCACATCAAATTCCCAGACACACAGCAGGAACTTGGCCGAATCAATTAGGATTTTTACCAAATTGCCCAATTCCCCCACGTGATTGGCTGCGTAGATGGAACACATGTCGCACTGTCCCCCCCATTACACACTGAGTATGTTTTTAGAAACAGAAAATCATACCATTCGTTAAACTTCCAGGTAGTCTGCAATGCTAAACATGTAATCACATACATAGTAGCAAAATTTCCAGGAAGCGCTCATGATTCCTTCATTTTTAGACACTGTGGTTTACATCGCAGACTTACAAATGGCGATTCTGGAGAGTGATACCTGCTAGGTAATTCTATGGCACACACAAACAGTAGTATGAAATGTTTTAACTTGCAGTATCTCACTAAACAGCAACATACTTTATCCCTGCAGGAGACAGTGCATATGCTGTGCGGGACTACATCCTCACACCCTACCTCAATCCAACTACAGCTGCTGAGCGGAGATACAACACTGCCCAAAGAGCCACAAGAGCCACCATTGAGAGGACCTTTGGAATCCTCAAAAGCCGTTTCCGGAGAGTGGAAGTACTCTACAGTACAGCCCGGAGACGTGTTGCAAGATTGTGGTGGCCTGCGCAATGCTACACAACATTGCTACCAAGAAGGGCACCCCAGTGGATCTGACAGAGTCCGACACATCCGATGAGGAGGATCCGGCCCCCCAACGCAGACATGCAGGTGGAGCCGAGGCAGCTGCCGGGCGCCTGAGACGTGATGACTGCACACAGAACTACTTCTAGGTGAGATAATAGACCACAATGACCAATGTTGATGAAAAAAAAAAGATGTTTATTCCCATAAATACAGGATATGAAAAGTCACACAGTGTGACTGTAACTTTGTAGTTAGCACATATTAATGTACCTACAGTGCCATTGTACCAGTGAGTTAGGTAGTCCTCATGGCATGTGTTGCCTCACAACATGCCAATGTGCATGCCGCCCCTTCACCTCCGGCCTGGACGCCCTGATGCACCTCCTTCAGCCTGTGCAGTTGCCTCGCTGTTGTCATCCACAGCTCTGCCCTGACGGCCACTCCTACACCTTTCTGCAGGGATAGGTGGAGTAGGTGTGCTCCTGCTGGATTGCTCATCTGTGTCTAGGCTCCCTGGCGTTGCATTTCCCCCAGTAACAACAGCCTGCGGTTGGTCTAGTGCATGGGTCACCTGCACCAGGCTCTTGGCAATGTCCTGACAGCAGTGTGCCATCTCATGTTGCATGTTTACTTTTCTTTGTGCTAGCATGGATATAGCTGTGGATTGCCGGCTGACAGCCCCTGCAAACTGGTCCAGGCGGGTGTGTAGCCGGCGTTGTTCCCTGCGCCGGGCCTGCCTATCACTTCTAGCTTCACTCAGATTTGCCTCTGAGGCTTGTGCAATTGCTGTCACACCAAGTCTCAGCTCTGACATGTACCGGTTGTGTTGTACTAGGTGGCGCTGTATTGATGCGATCCCTTTACTTTGCAGGCGCTGCACACGCAACATGTTGCCCCCCAGCCCTGCAAAGACGGATTCTGTACCTGTGGAGGCATCGCTGGTGTTGGCCCGTGCCCTCTGTCTGGCATCACTGCCAGTTGTGTTTGATGTGCAGGATTGTGATCTGCCCTGACTTGTGTTTGGAGTAGCTGCAGCCTGTGTGTCCTCTTCGGCATCCGTAGAGCCGGATGGCATTGGTATCAGTTCAGGAACAATTCTGCGCCGTTTGGTTTGCGCTGATGGTGTGTCCCGTGTGGCACCCTGGCTCTCCTGCCCTGCCTGGTCCTCTGCTGTAGCTGTCTCCCCCACTGCAGCCACAGTGTCCTGTGTTGTTGGTCCATCTGCCTAAAAATAGCACACATGAGTTGTGTGTCATTTTCTTTCCCATTACAATAAAGTTCTTGAAACTACAAATGACATGCCTACTTGTCTATTTTGTCTATTTTGAACATTGCTAGTGTGACTGTTCCCTATGTACCCTTTGTATGCGTTTCTGAACCACCTTTCACAGCATGGGCCTACATTTCCCATAATGCCTCACTGGGTTACCCTCAAAACATGGACCGGATTCCTATTCATGCATGGGGATGTTGGGGTATGAGTGGGATGGGTATGTTTTGGGGATATTGGCATGCATCTTACCTTCTGTGGTGACTCTGATGTCGGAGCTGTCAAGGTCAGCCACACCCGTCACTGCCTCAGGAATGAGGGTGCCCTCCCCCAACTCCTCCAGGTGCGTCGGATCTGGTGCAGTGGAGGTCCCACCTCCACTTGCCTTTGCCTCTGCCAATCTGATGGCCACCCTCTCCTTCGATCTCTGCTTCATGTCGTACCACCTCTTCCTTAAGTCCTCGGTGGTACGATGGGTTACAACTTATGGCGTTTACCTTTTCTTGAATGTCAGACCATATTTTTCTTTTCCTGGCCTCAAAGTGAGGCTTTCCCAAACAGGAGGTCATGTTGCCTCACTACCTCCTCAGTCAATACCTTCAGCTCCCTCTCTGAGAATTTTTGTTTTCTTTTCCAGCTGTGTTCATCAGCCTGCTTGTCCCTACCCTGCTTTTCAGAAGCCAGGGATTCCATTTCAGCAACTTTGCTTTCACAGACAATTCCACACTCTCTCCTCACTGTCTCTCTGGCAGCAACTGACTCTGGAACAGGTGCAGGCAATCAGGTGCAGCATGGGAAGTCACACCTCCTGGTTGTGATGTCATCATTCTGCACCTGAATTGCTCTTTCCCGGTTTTGCGATTCTTTATTAGCGAATTTGCTAATAAGGAATCGCTATTTGAGTAATCGCACAATAATTCTGCGAATTTTTGGTAATCGCTAATTATTTGCGATTTTTTACCTACATCCCGTTTTGCAAATCCGAAAGTGCGATTCTCAGAAAATCGCATTTTCTGAATCGCAAAAATGGATTTACCTACATATGCCCCCTAATATGCTGGTTAAAAAATCTGTCACAAATTGTTCAGCGTTTGTTTTCTGACAAGCATTTTATTCTGCCAACCAACCTATGTACTTAAAGGTCAGTTTGCAAAATAAGGAATCATAGAGAATTGCACAACGACCCGCCTTAATATTCACTAAGCAGGTCACAAAATTGCAATTCCCTGTGATCAGCAGCAAAGTCAGCGTTAGTGACCTGCAAGGGATAGCTGACAGCCATGCCTGTCTTTTCATTTCAGATGACCAATTTAAAAAACGTCGACACATGTTTCATTGGATCAACATCAAGTTGGCCCTCATACATCAGGAAGCAGAGACAAACATTGCAAACAGTAGGAGTTTGTATTTTGAATGAGGTTCCGGATTGATATTAAAAAAAGATGCATAGCTGTTAAAAAAACATTCACAATTGAAACAGATCAACGCTAATATATTTTTAAATTAAATCACTCATTTAGGGTGCAATTTGACTCCTATAGCACAGTGAGCACCGGATCATCTCTGGGCAAACCCATTGGACTAAGGGGATAGCACTGAGGATAAAAAATATTGTGATGGCTGGGTTTTTTAACCCATTTACCGCAGCGGTGCGGGCATTCCATTGAATGGGCAGGGGCACATCGGCCAACGGACGTGCGCAGCACAACCAAGGTAGTGCTTGCAACGGCCGATGGCCGACAGGCGCACTTAACGGGTTAAATTATCACAACCACTAGCAATTACCATGAGCCATAATCTGGTCCATTGTTTTTATCCCAACCATGCCCACTCTGGCAGGAACCAACCAAATGCAAGTCAGCCTTGATCCTGTTTCAGTCTAGGATCCGGAGTAGGAACAGTTCAGCCTGAACAACTCTGCCAGAGTGGGTCCCCTCAGAACTAGAACATAAGCAATCCCAGATCATTCTCAGCCTACTTGGGACACATCAGTAGGGTGCAGCTTGAGCCTTATGTACATTGACCATTGGACTCACGTCTGAGCCTACCCATCGCACTTAGGGAATAGCATGAAACAAAACAAAAACATGATGTTGGAATGCTTGAATTAATCTCATTCACTGGTAATTACTCTGGCCAGTAATCCAGTCCATACATTTTTCCCACTGTGCCAAGTCAATCAGGAGCCAACCATGTGCAAATCAGCCTTTGCCATGGTGCTAACGAAGCAGTCGAGCCTGAACTACCAGCACAGGTCTCAGGATGACATATGTGGATGGTGGTATAGTCCACCTTTAGTTACTGATTTAACACTGGTGAATCATTGTGACAAAACCAGCAGCTCAAGTTAAATGTGAGGCCACCAGAAGGCACCTGCAGACCCTGACCTCTGTTCTGTGTCTTACCTCTGGATCCTAGATGGAGCTGCAGTTCAAGGGTAAGGTTTACATTTAAGCCTACTGAATAATAATGTTGTGTAACCCACATTGAGTATAATGACCTTGCATGCTTCTTCTGGGAATACTGGAGCACCATCTTTATCCTCAAAATATCTGAAGCAGAACTTAGGGATGAGAAAAGTGTGTTCCTTGATGGCTTGCTTACATGTGTGTGCTATATTAAGTGTGTGCGGTTGAACGTCAGAAGGGGGTCAGGCATTAGGGGGTAAGGGCATACCCGGCATTACCTGCAAGAAAAACATGTCATATTTGTTTAAATCTCACATTGTTGCAAACAATTGATATGGGCTTGCATGATGGCGTGAAGTTTTGAGTGAATTAAGTTGTCAATCCATACCCCTGGGATATATGTTGTCCCAGAGTAATCAATTAGCCGTGCGCCACTGAAGTCCCCAGCCACAAATTGCCACGCAAGAGTAGACATATTGCACATTGATGAAGTGCCTGTAGTGTCTTTCGTGGAAATGGTGTCTCCTCCGGCAGAATGGCTGAAGTGCCAGATGGGTTCAATTGATGGCATCTAATACTCAAGTGAAGGGGGCAATGGAATAGAATTCACTTGCCACCTGTTGCCTGTACGCAAGTGACAAGTTGAGAAGCTTATTCCCTGCCTCCACTGATCTCTGTGAGGAAGCCTTATGGTACTAGTGATTGCCACTGTAGGGTGAGTTACTTTACAACAAGACTTGGTTGGAGTAGAATGAGACTGTTTTGCCGGTAGTACTATTGGGGTAGATGTAAGTGCAACTTTGGTGAATAGCAATTGTGTTATTCTTTTGTAGCTTATGTTTCTATGTGCATGTGCCTTCGGGAGCTCCTCCTTATTTCTCCTTTACTTCTCCCATTTCATAGTAGATATTGCCCATTTTCCTACAACTCTCCTTTGCTCTCCCACATATACATCAAGAATATATACCAATATGTGTAGAGACCTTCACAATTGTGTTTAAGAATTCTGCCTATCAGGATCAATTCATAAAGACATTTGTAAGCATGAGAAGTAGTACTACAGTAGTTCTCCTTCAAGTACACAAGATGCATCTGTGAATTTGACCCGAAATGTCAAACTCTTTATTATGAAATTACCCCTCTTTGAATTGGTCCCATAAGTGAAAATGCCATTGTAGAGTACATACCAGCAAGCACTGGCTCAAATTAAGCACTGACCACTGGAGTCATCATCATCATCATCATCATCATCTTTATTCGATCATATTAGAAATGATCATAAAAGCAAGCATAATTAATGCAGCAACAAAAATGTTATTACAAAAATATTATCATTTAAAATTCCAAAATGTTTCTTCATGATCCAAGAATAAGATGAGAATGCATTAAAAAACATAATAAAAGCGATTCAATTCTCAAATATTAATTCATTAAAGGTTACAATCAGCTTAATGGGTTAAATGTCAGCCCCTTCCTCTTCTTCATACAGGCCCATAAAAATGATGCTACAGAGTAGCATACCAAGGGGTCGGGTAGTGTTTTTAAAAAGAATAATACTACCCGACACTGCTTGTATCCCATTTTCTTTAGAATCGGCTTCAGGCTTCCGGCTTCCATTCACTCTCATAGAGCCCGCAGACTAAAACTATATGCAGTTCGGTTTGGGGTGATAAATTATCACACAGGCACATAATTAGATTGGAATGGTTATATGTCTTTTCTGGATAACCAAGCATTAAGGGAATTAAATTAGTGCGGAATCTTAGCAGTATAAATCTATGGTGTGCACTGTTTATGTTGGCTAAATAGGAAAATTCTCCCACCATAGGCGGTGGGTTAAGGTGATAAAGCTGTACTGTGGATTTCCCTTGATAATATCCCCTATGCTTGTGTTCAGCCTTTAACATAAACATATCGATGACTTTCTGCTTAGACACTTTCTTGCATGCCAGGGAGTCTTTAAAAAGTTTGTGGAGCCCTATGTCTTTTAGGACTGACTCCACGTAACTTAGCCACTTTGACCTTTTCCAGTTATCCATCGCTATACAGTTCCTTATTACCATTTGAGTCAACGGTACAGTATCTCTCCTCCCTATGGAGGAGTGGGACTAGTTGTATGTATTCCGATATGTAAGGAAGGGCCAATTCCGTATGTAAAATGCCATTTGCAAAGGAAGGAGGAAGACCCACTACTGATTAAAAAAATGTGTTTTCTATTATTTGTATTGGTGTAGGTGTAACCGTACCCCATACCCCAGCACTGTATGTCACTGCTGCATTTACTCTGGCCCGATATATATTTTTTATTGGCAATAAGGGTTTGGCACCCAATTTCTTTGCAAAGGTTTTTATTGCCATAATACCCCTCTCCATCACCAGCCTCCTTCCTTCCAACAGTTTTGCCCATAACAAGTCTTTGTCAAAAAGAATACCCACATAGGGAAAAGAGTCTACAACCTCAATTTTCCCTGTGTCCGCGCTAAAATATGGGACTTTGTTTCTTTTAGTGCTGCCAGCAATGATTATAAAAGACTTTGCTTGATTTACTTTTAGATGTAATGAGTCCATGAAAGAGACATAACCTGTTATGAGCCTTTGTAGCCCAATCCCTGTTCTTGCAATTAAAACAGCATTGTCTGCGTAGGACAATATTGGTATCATTTGATTTTCGAAAATGGGAACGTCCATAGTAGCCACTGGAATTGCCTTCTTCATTTGTGTATAAGGAGAAGAGAAAGGGGGCCAATACGCAGCCCTGTCTCACTCCTTTGGAGATTTTTAAGTGGCGTGTACAGCACCAGTTTTAGTGTAGTGCACTGACGCTGTAGCATTTACATAAGATTGCCTTATAAAGTTTAAAATGGCTGAGTCAACCCCCATCAACTCCATTTTGTCCCATATTTTATCATGGACCACGCAGTCGAACGCCGTGCTGAGGACCATGAATGCCATATATCGTTTACCCTCTTTCATATTTGTATATTTTTCAACAGTCAAAGGTAAATTCAGGCATTGTTCTACAGTGCCCCTTCCCTGTTGAAAGCCATATTGGGCCTGGATCAGGATCTTATTATCTCTAGCCCAGCTCACTAACCTAGAGAGGAGGAGACGGCCCATAAGCTTCGATGTTGTGTCCAGCAGGGATATTGGTCTATAGTTTTTTGGGGCGGCTCTAGCCCCTTTTTTATAAATGGGCACTATAATCCCCAATGACCACTGGGAGGGGCTGTTTGGACTATGCTATTTAAGGCATTAGTTAAAAGTGAGATCCACAAGTCAGGGTTAGTTTGAAAAAAGTCAATTGGAACCCCATCTGGGCCAGGGGCCTTACCCGAGCTACATGAACTCAACGACACTTGTACTTCATTTAATGAGAAGGAAATAGATGTATGGTACGTTTCCGGGGTTGTCACTTGATGATTATTAGTGTCAGAATTTGAGGCAAAGATGTTCTCATAGTGAGTTACCCATGACTCCTCATCGACATTAACATCCGTTGAGGGGTTGTTTGAGGTTTTAAAATAAGGTGCGTTGACTAACTTCCAGAATTCGCAACTATTACTACACCAGGCTGCCTTTTCCTGGTCGGCCCATAGGGCCCCCCTGAGTTCTTTGTCTCTTGCATTCCTTGCGGAATTATATGAAGCCCGTTAAATTCTTATTTGAATGGGGTTCCTAGGGTTAGCTTTTACGGCTGACATCAGGGCCTTTCTAATTTTTGTGCACAGAGAGTTAAACCATCCCTTGCCATTTACACTCTTTATGGTTTTCATTTTTGTTAGGGCCAGTTTTATTTTTATTAGGATATTACAGAAGGTAGGCACAACTGTCCCTGCCTCTGATTCTGAATCTAGGCATAGTTGGATATCATCCTGTGCCTTTGATATGAGTTCAGGGACCAGCTTAGTTGCGTCAATGTTGGCCCATTTGAGCTGAATCCCATTTTTCCTAGAAACATGTGGCGTACCAATGTTTCTGCAAGATTGACCCCCGGATATGAATACCTTCAACTCCATTGAGACCATGGCGTGGTCGCTAAAGGTCAAAAAAGAATTACAAATCCTTTCTACTCTCTCCGCTAAAGGAGCAGTCATTAGTATATAGTCTAACGTAGACTCCACCCCATTTCTAAGGAAGGAGCCCGGCAAAGGATCTGTTATGAGGTCTGAGTCAGAAATTATTTCTAGGTTTAATGAGCCCATTAACTTGTTTAGTCCTTTTCCATATTCACTATGTGTAAAGTGGCAAATAGGGTCTCTCCTCATATCCTCTAAACCGCACACTGGCAAGTTTTTATAATTACAAGGGTGTATATTGAAATCACCTAACTATATCATATCAATAATTGGATTCTTGTTATTAATTACGATTTCTGAAATTATTTTATCAACTTCCCCCACAATTGGGTGCATCAGTTGGTATCAGGCAACTTGTGTATGATGCCAGCCACATTCCACAAGTCTATATTAATAACATTTCTTTTAGTCTCCTGTTGAGTAGGGGGCAATACTGAAAAACTCACACTTTTGTCCTGGGGATGTCGTCTTTCATTACGCAGATGTGGGCAATTATGTGGTGTGTGTAGTCAATCGCAAGCGTTGAGGTCGGAAAGGGGAGTGATCTATTCATGTGCCTCCAGTCCATGGTCTCTCTGATACCCAGGGGGTACCCCCCAGTGTCCTTCCCTGGGCAGTGAGTGGGCCATTGGTCTAAATAATGAAGGCGGTATGTAAAAAAAAACAATGGTAGGGCAATGATACAAGAATTTTTAGTATAATCATTACCCAATTGCTCATGGAGAAAACCAACAACGGATTCGCTTTTGAAATTTAAGACCACGCAGTCACCCGATAATTCTTTCCTTGATGGTCCCACCCAATATACTCTTCTCGCCATGATCATCTGACTTGCGATGTTCCTGCCTTGAAACCCCCCACCCCGGTCCAGATTTTGGGTTAACCAGTGGAGCGCTTTGAACATTAGTTGGGATGTTGATTCGACCTTCCCCTTCTGTAACAATGGTACGTTCCCCAGGATTAAGACCAGGGGCGCAGCCGCTGGGGTAGGTGGAGGAACTGTGCGTCATTTATTATTATTATTATTATTATTAATTGTGTTTTATTAAGCGCAAACAACCCAAAGGCCTCGTAGCGCTGTGTAAAGTCAGACTAAAGAAAACTGAACAGAAACAGTATAACAGGCTTTTTAGATAAAAAGGAAAGTTTTTAGTTCCTTCCGAAATTTCAGAAGGTCAGGTTCACTGCGGAGGGTAGTGGGCAGGGAATTCCAGGCTTTTGCGGCATTCCAAGAAAAGGAACGCCCACCCCATCTGGTGCGTCTGATTTTATTGACGGTGGCCAGGAAAGCAGTGCTAGAACGTAGGGCTCTATGGGGGAGGTAGGGAGTTGCTAAGGCACAAATCATTGTTGGTGCAGTCTTCCTCATGGCTTTGTGCATAATGCACATAGATTTGAACATTATTCTAGCCTTAACGGGAAGCCAATGCAGTTTCCTCAAAGCCGCTGTTCCTGATTCCCGCTGACTGAGGCCCAATAAAAGATGGGCTGCAGCGTTTTGGGTCACCTGAAACTTCCTTATTGTGGAGGCAGGTGCCCCCAAATATAAGGAATTCCCATAGTCCAAACGGGACAGGATAATGGCTTGTACCATTATTCTTCGGGCTTGGGCAGGGAGAAGTGGTAGCACTTTCCTGAGCATTCGCATAAGGCCAAAACAGGTAGCAGACAGAATGGTTGCTTGTTGAGTGAAGCTTAGGTTTGCATCTAGCCAAATGCCCAAACTTTTTATATAGGGATTTTGGTTGGGGCGGAGGGCCCATGCAAGGGGGCCAGTCCATCAGAGGACTACGAATAGTTGGATTACCTAAAATCATGAGCTCTGTTTTCTCGCCATTTAATTTCAAATGCGAGGCAGCCATCCATTGTGCAACTGCTACCAAGCAGTTGCTAAGATTCGAACGGGAGGGATCGGATTGGTTCATGGACACAACTAGTTGTGTATCATCGGCATAGGTCACTATGTCTATGCTGAATGAATACACTATGTCAGCAAGAGGTTGCATATAAATATTAAAAAGGGTGGGGCTCAGGGCAGAGCCCTGAGGCACCCCTTGATCTAGGGGCCAAATTTTTGAGTGGGTATTGCCCTCTGCAACCTCAAAGGAGCGATTCTCCAGAAAAGACTGAAGCCAGTCCATGGCCTTCCCTGAGATTCCTATTTGGCAAGGCGGTGGAGAAGGATGCTGGTATTAACAGTGTCAAAGGCGGCACTAAGGTCAAGCAGCATAATTGCTGTAGTGCCGCCTTGATCCATCTCTTTCCTGGCCAGCTCAGTTACTGCCAAAAGAGCAGCCTCAGTTCCCAGTTTGGGACGGAAACCTGCTTGAGAGTCATGAAGCAAGTGGTTATTTTCCAAGAATTGAGTAATGGAGGCATTAATGTGTTTCTCTAGTAGTTTGCTGACCCATGGAAGTAATGAAATGGGTCGATAGTTGGCCATATTTTCAGGGTCCAAGGTTGGTTTTTTCAATAGTGCTCTGACTTGGGCACGCTTCCAGGCAGTAGGCACTGAACCTGTAATAATGGAGGTGTTTAAAATGTTAAGGATAACAGGTTTAATCCTTAATCTTTATTAGTTGACAAGGGGGGGCAGGATCAGTGGGAGATCCAGATTTAATTTTCCGCATGAGGGCATCAAGGGAATCATCTTTTAGCAAAGGGAACTCATCCAATTTGTGGGTCGGGGTGTGTGGAGGAAAAGTTCCTCCGTCCTGGGCCAGTTTAGGTGGATCAAAAGCAGAGGCAATGTCCTGTATTTTCTTATGAAAATATTCAGCCTGACTATCACAGCGAGCCTGAGCTTTGCTGGGGTCAATGGGAATCGGGGGGGGTGTCGATTAGAGATTTTGCTATCTGGAAAATTTCTCTAGGTGAGTTGGAGGCAGTGGTATTTTTTTCTCCGAAGTACGAAGCTTTAGTACATCTGATTTCAGTTTTGTAATTTTTGATAGCTTCATGATGAATAGTTTTATCTATACTGCTACGGGAATCCCTCCAATTTCTCTCAAGCTTCCTACACACTCTTTTTAATTCTTTGAGATGGGGAGTGTACCATGGTGAAAGCCTCGATTTAGTCTTTTCTTTAAGAATTTTTATAGGTGCAACATCGTCTAGGGCTGTACACATCCAGTTAGTATAGTTATCATACTGTGACGCAGGATCTGTCTCAGTTTGGGAAGGAGTGGAAGAGAGAGAATGAATCTTTAGCTGGCTACTCAAACCGAGACTCTTTTCTTTATGACTGTCCATACGTATCTGTGTGCTATTTTCCCCCCCTGGTCCTGCATTAGCATACCCCAGATCCTGGCTTCGGTTATCAACTGTCTCTATTGGTTTATCAGGCATTCAAAACCTAGTGTTACTACAAACCTTAGGGTTAGTTGTGCCTTGTGCTGTATTTAGTATTGGGATTGAGCCCTCCTGATTTTCTTTTAGGTGTAGGTCCCTATCTGGCATTTCGGCAATGGATTTTTTTAGCATTATACTGGAATGGGATCCGGTCCTCTCCTGGGTTGTTGGGGGCTGTCTGTCCATTGTTTGTCCTACCCTTATTACTACAGTCTCCAGTGCACCACTATTTTCTGTGGCCTGATGTTCTAATACAGTTAGTTTTTCCTCTATCTGGGATAATTGTGATAAAATGGGGTTTAACATGATGCCAATAAGTGTCTCATATCTCTGCCACATTATTTCGAACATCAAGGGAAGGAGTCAAATACTATGTACTATTCAGTCCTTAGTCTAGCTAAGGGCCATATGTAGGTAATTCATATTTACCGATTTTTAAATACCGAATTTTACCAATTCGGTATTTGAAAATCGGTAAATAGTATGGAGGTAATATTTGGTAAATTTGACTGAATCTGTAATATTCGGTATTACCGATTCGGTTTTTACCGATTCAGTAATTCCCATTCATTCCTAATGGTCTTTAGGCCCATAGGAATGAATGGGAAGCCATTCGCTATTACCGATTCGGTAAATACCGAATCGGTGATAGGGGGAACATATTCAAGGATGGCAGGGTGTCACATTGACACCCTGTTGCACCCCTGAATCGTGCATGTGTGCACACGTGGCACACATACATGCCCTAAGGGAGAGAGCATCGCAGAGTCATATTTTCTGAAATATGGCCTACTGTAGCTGTCTTCCTCCAGGCTAATGCTCTTAAAGGCTGTCTGGCCCCACACACACACATTTTTGCATTATATTGCATGGCTGTGCGTGTTATCTCTTACATAGGTTTTGTACTGGAAGGATACCCTTCCATCATAAAATACAACGCTTAGACTATTTTTTCACACTTCACATACAGAAAGTGAATATTTAGAGAAATTAAAATTGTCTCCTTTTTAGCTTATTTCAAGGAAGCAATATAGATGTTAGCATTAGAACACGCTAGTAAAACCCATTGAATAACCCCTCGATACATAATAGCGCAAAGGAGCACACATTTATATTTGTCTTACCTAAAGGACAACTTACTAGGGAAAAGGTTTTGGTGTTGGAAAGTTATCCTTAAAGTAAATAAATAGAAACATTAAGTATATGCTTTATCAAGACTTTGCTCCCTTTTCTGCAGCTTTTAGAGCCATAACAGCGATGCAAAGTGTTGATAAATCTGTCCAACTTCTACATTATCTTAAACTGATGCTAGGGCATTGGAAATTTTGGACCTCCATTGGAAACAATGGTATGGAGGATCATACATAATAAAACGTGTAGCCTTTGAAAGGGGGCTATAGCATTTCTTTGACGGACGATTTGGAAATATTTTACAGAAAACCCATCATGGGGCCCTATCATGAAGTCCTGCGCTGGCTCAGAACTCAGAACAGAGTTGCATACATATTTTATTGCATTTAAAGTGTCTGAAGTTCATACATATAATTTAGATCTTTAGACAGCACAAGTCGGCAACAGAGACAGGCAAACTCTTCTCACTAATTTGGGGGCATATTATCAAGGACAGGAGATACATTATCGCCGCTTTTATCGGCAGGAAACTGCCGATAAAGTGGCGATAATGGCCTTGATAATATGCTCTATGAATTCCAATCGAAGCCCATGTTAGATGTGTTCACATCTAACATGGGCTTCGATTGGAATTCATAGAGCATATTATCATGGCCTTGATAATATGCCCCTTGGAGTGCAGCTCTCCATGATACGGCCACTGCATTTTTATTCCCTTTAATGCTGGCAAGAAATGACAGCAAAAATGTATCAGTTTGTGAACATGGGTTTACATTTCAATGTTGGTAAAAGCATCTTACCTGTAGAGAATATACCGTGCAGCTTTAATAACAGCATTTTTAAATAGCCGTCTTTCAAAGGTGCCTCAGGATCAAAACGGTAGTAGGCTTCCAAATAGTCTTCTGGGTCAAACTCATCGTGAAGGTTTTTCGTGCTTCTGTCCATAGACTCCATCCTTCTACTTTTCGTTGTGCGCTGAGCTCTGAGACTTGTGCCTCACTACATTTATAATATATACACCTCATGTAGCAGACTGTTTGTACAGGCTGGCAAGCAACAGCTAATTAAGATTCCACTCCCAACACACCAGCCTTGAAACAACTAACAAATGTATGGATCTGCCTAATGAGAAACATGGTAAACAATCCAGTCTGGAACTTAGGGGTATGCAAGAGTATAATTAGGGGTATTTTAAGCTATTGCCACACCAATGTAACTGCTTAAGGTTTGCTTTTAAAAGAAATAAACAAAACACATCAAATCTGCAAGACCCTGGCACTGGCTTCCAATCTCAAACCCGATGTGTCGCAAAGAACCCATGGCAGAGTCCCACAGGCCGGGTGAAAAGCCCTGCTTGGGCCCAGGGTCAGAGCTCCGACGGGTAACATGAGAGGGCCCAAGGAACTGGAGTGCAGGCCCTAGACCACGATGGGTCAGAGAGACTAGGATAGGATTTTACACACTTGGGGGACTCCCCTGTTTCACTGCGGTGAAAAGCTCTGAATGGGTACAGATAGGTATTCTGTGGGAGGTGAGTGCGCCTGGCCGGGCCACAGGGCCACAGCGCCACTCCGATTGCTGTACAAATGCTGTACAGAAGGCATGGTCAGACCAGATCTCCATCTTCTGGGCCCAGTCTTCTGGTGCTGCACTGAATAGGAGTGAATGATGTGACCAGATAGCTGAGCTGCCCTAATGTCCACAAGGGTTTCATTATCTGCTTGAAGCCCAGTCTGGAATTCAGGAGATTGATTGTCACCCACTGTCATGCTATATGCATGCATAGCAGCCCAAGCCCAGTGTGCCACACTGTTGCCCTTTCTCCATCCAATGTATTTCTGTAGCAGCTCGAAATATTGTATTTGTGAAAGGGTTTTTAGATTAAGGGGAATTGCTGGGCGCTCTGCTAGCCGTGGACGCAAAAGGAATGAGGGGATAAAAGTTTACGGTGTGGGGCAACTGGGTGAGGAGATAAGCCCTATAACCCCCAAGAATGTGTGATTGGAAACCAACACACTGTAAAATTGCAACGAGATAACCAACGCACACAACAAGATAAGTAGAGCAAAAGTGTGTCACTGTAGACATCTGTAAACTTCAATACAAAGCTGACAGAAATAACAACAGTGTATTTTAGTTTGATGTAAAAGTTTAGGTCTTCATTTAATTCCTTCAACAAGCCAGCCGACACGTGTTTTGTCGCATGTGGAAAAATATTTCTGCGAATCCTCAGGGCTGTATAGCAGTGAGAGCGAATGTATAAGTCGCTCCGCCTGTGATAATTCCGACCCGGCAGAGCCCGAGACCTGAATGGTGATGTGTCTGGTATATGAAAAAACGGGTCAGATTCAGGGAAACCTCCGGTATGGGGTCCTGTGCATCTTTAAACAAGTGTCAAACAAGCGTCAAACTGAAGGTTGCACTGGAGCCCAAGTTGGCTCAAAACGAATCAGACTAAGAGCGTATGATTCATGTTCATGTAGCCCAGCAGGCAGATTAAATACGATCTCGGGGAGCGGATAATCCCTCGTGGTTTGAAGCTGCTTGTATGTGACAGCAAGAGCCGGTAGTAATCCTGCGGGCGCTGTGTTTCTGGTAGTGGACCACTGCAACCTTCAGTTTGACGCTTGTTTAAAGTCGCACAGGACCCCATTTTACATCAAACTAAAAAACGTTGTTGTTATTTCTGTTACCAGCTCAAAATGATTGTTTCGTGTGGTGTCCCCATCTCAGCCAGGCAGCTCTTTTATTTGGACTTGCTGCTCCATTCCATCATCACAGAGCAGACAGAGCCACCTTTGCACGCAGGATCACCAAGTCCACACAGCTCTAGCAGGTACCATTGCCTCTACATTCATGCAGGCTGCCAAGGGATGTGAAGCTTGGTCTGGTACAGGCACAAACCTCCTCCTACAGCAGGGCTCGCTACCTCATTGATCCTGCCAGTAGCATTTACTTATTAGTAGTAGAAACAAGCTTTATTTCGATATTTGCACATATCTTAAAAAGCATTACAAACACAGATATATACGTTTAAAAAGATACAATATAAAAACATTTCATTTCAAAAATTACATGCAACCAATATGGGCAATAGTACACGGTATGCAATTTACTAATGGTGTACTGCTATTAACTTTAGAGATCTGATCCGCCAGGCCCAAGCCAGGAATTTAGCTAGACAAAAAGCAAACAGGGGGCGGGGGTCAGATCTTAAAATGCGTAGTGCCTCGAGGTGAGATCGAGTTCCGAGACTCCTACACAAAGGCTTTAGCCAGGTGCTGCGCGGGGCAATATATGCTGGGCACTCAAACAGTAGGTGGGGCACAGACTCTGGCCTGCTGGTGCAAAAAGGGCAATATAAGGATAAATGCGATGATGACCTCCAGCTGGCAATCAGTCTACCCACTGGCAATAAACCCAACCTGAATTTGATGTAGAGTGCCCTGTCCCAAGATTTGCTAATTTGATCCAGATATGGTTCATAGGAAGGGACATCTTTGAACAAAAGGAATTCAACAGAGGTTCTACAGAGGGTGGGATTGCAATTCCTGGTGTTCGTCACCCATGACCAATACAGCGTCTTGAGTGTCTGTTTAGGCGGGGCAGATCTATTTGCCCACGCATCCTCAAGGCCCAATTCTGTAAGAAGACGCTTAACTTCCTTAAGCCAGCGAATTTTGGACCAACCTGGGGTTAAGAGCAGTTCCTTTAGACCATCAGCATAACTAGACAATTCGGGTACCCTCCAGATGCGTGCCCAAAGGAGAAGAGGGCGCAACCTCGCCTGGTCTCCTATTGGACGAGTACCTGCGTCTAGAAGGATTGGAAGAGCAGGGGTGCAGTGCGGCAATCCCATGAGGTCTCTGTGGAATTTGTTTTCCACTCTGGTCAAAAGGTCTGCTTTTTGAAAGCCCCATAATTCGGATCCGTAAAGTGCGGCACTCACTCCCCTTGCCCTGTAAATGTCCAAAACAGGACCGATGGGTTTGAGAACTGATGCTCGTTGTTCTTTCATGAGTGCCCCTACCACCTTCTTGTGGGCCAGTGATGCCTTTTGTTGGTGAGGTTGCCAGCTCATTGAATCACTTAGCCGAATGCCCAAATAGTCTAATTCCTTTACCCTTTCGAGTGGAACAGAATCCAAAGATGGTGGAGTGACAGATTTCTTCCGGGCATTCATTACCAGGAACTTGGTTTTGGTAACATTTATAGATAGGCCCCTTGCGTCACAGAAGTCCTTGAAGCTGGTAAGGAGGCGTTGCAAACCTGCTGGTGTTTTTGAGATCAGGAGGGTGTCGTCTGCGAAGAGGAGAGTAGGAATTTTCCTACCAGCCAGGGAAGGTGCGTCAGCAGGATGTTTAAGAAGGTGCTCCACCACTCCATTGACATATAAAGAGAATAGAGTGGGGGCAAGGACAGAGCCCTGGCGGACTCCCCTATTCACAGGAATGCGAGGTGTTTTTTGGCCCTGGTCTCCCCACCTGATCTGAGCAAAGTTAGCTTCATGTAATTGGATGAGCATATGTAGTAAGTACTGAGGGATGCCCATTGTGTCCAGTACACGCCACAGTTGGTCTCGTGGAACTAAGTCGAATGCAGTGCGTAGATCAATAAACGCAAGGTACAAGCTGCTTTTACCCTGGACAACCACTTTCCAAAGGATCATTAAGAGCCGAAATGTTTGCTCAATGGTGCCAGTGCCTGATCTAAACCCCGCCTGGTAGTCCGAAAGGATATTATTGTCCTCCATCCACTGCTGGATCCTTCCTAGGACTACTTTACCAGCTATCTTTTGCGTGGAATCAAGCAAGCTGATTGGGCGATAGTTTGCGGGGTCGTCCCGAGACCCATTTTTATAAATGGGGACGACCTCCGCTCCCTTCCATGAGTCCAGGAATGCTCCACCCTCCATAGCAGCATTCAGAAGTGCGGCAATTAGACGACTCCATTCTCGTGTGTTAGTCCTTAGTAAGTCGCCTGGGATTCCGTCGGGCCCCGCAGCCTTATTCGGAACCAAACATTTAATTGCCCCCTCAACTTCCTTAATTGAAAAAGGATCAGCCTCGGTGTAAACTGTGCTGTTGAGGTGAGAGTGAACACCAGGTCGTTGAGTTGTGAGATTGGACGTAGAACCCCCAGTTTGGGAATAAAGTTTGAAGAAATGAGCAAACCACACCTCCCCAATAATGTTACAGGTCAAGAGGGAGGCATCGGGTTTGGTCTTCAGTCTCACCAAATCCCAAAAGCCCTTAGAGTCTTTTCTATAGCTCGCCTCTTTTAGGTCGATCCAAAATTGCGTTTCGTGGTCAACCCTAGCCGTAGATAATGCCTTCCGGTATCTTTTCCTGGCAATTTTTATGAGGTTAGCATCCTTGGATTTCACTGCTCTGATAAGTTCACACTTAGCAGTGCGACGAGCAGGCGTGAACCAGGATGCACCATTTTTTAGAGTACTTTTTCCCTTCCGTCTCCCAGCTGTTGGGGTGATGATGAACAAATCTCCCAGAGCTTTAGTTGTTTCAACGAAATTTACTTATTTCAAAGATTAAACAAATCTGCATTAAGAACAGTGTTCCTTAGACTGCGCCATCTGTTACGTTGATAACTAAGACAACTCTAGAGCTAATACATGCTTACGAACCCTAACCACCAGGGATGTGTGCCTTTATCACAACAAAACCAATCATGACAAGTCCTACCGCTTTGGTGACTCTAGATAACCTCGGCCAGTTGCCTATTCCTTTAGATTTGGATGTTTACCCTATCAACTTTCAATGGTAGTTTCTGTGTCTACCATGGTGACCACAGGTAATGGCAAATCATGGTTTGAGTCCAGAAAGGAGTCAATGATATGAATGACACATCCAAAGAAGCCAGCAGGTCCCATAAATGTCCACTTTTGACTCAGGGAGGTAATGACAAAAAATAACAATACAAGACTATTTTGAGGCCCTGTAATTAGAGTGAGTACACTTTTAAATCCTTGAACTAGGATCTATTGGAATGCAAGTCTGGTGCCGGTAGACAGTGTATTTCTAGCTAAATAGCATATATGTAAGCTGCTGTAGTTTAAAAGCTTGTTGTTGCTTCTTGGGAGCAAGTTGGCAGTTCACTGTGAGGCAAGGTACCACCTGTCCATGTCTCTACAGTGTTCAGAACAGTACTGCCACTTGAATACTTAAGATAGGAAAAATGGAATAGGGCTTTGGTTCTATTTTGTTGCTTTTTGGAACCTGTGCCATGATTAGGAGAGATGGCCAGGGGCATTCTTATTGTGTCAATAGAGACACAATTCGTGGACCAACACAAGACGAACCAAAGTGAAAGCATTTGCCAATAACGTTTTCCTTAATCAAGAATGAAAATCAGAGGTTCAAAAAATATCACGTACCATCTGAGTTCAGACCCTGAATAAGGCTGACTAGCGATCAAGCAGTATTATTCCAATGACCTGCCAAGCAGCTTCTGGGAAACCAAAGACTTTGGGTTTGGTAGAGTATGGTTGCATAGCTCAAATTTGAAGAAATTGATGGAATGGCATTATCACTAGTGAAGCTTTCAGTTTAATTTGGCTCAGCACCGGAATTCTCACCAGGCCCGGAAAGCAAAAGGACTAACATAGTGATAGCTCTTTCTGAAATCTGTTGGCAGTGGTTGTGAGAGGCTGTCCTGGTACATGATGTGGACTTATATAAGTGGACAACCTGCACCAGTCGAGACAACCCTTATGGTGATTTAGGAGGTCTTAGGCAACCTTAGAAAGCTCTCTAAGTGGTTGGTGGGGAGAGCAGCCTTCAGGCTTAGTCCAGAAGGAGTGTAAAGCAGCTTGTTTTACCAGAATGCAATTTTATAGGTATAGATCAAGTGAAAAAGAACAACACATTGTTTTTATAAAAAAATGTATTTATTATATAACACTCACTAAAATAAACAGGTATCTCCTACCCAGAGATATGCACAATGCACACAATACTTTGGATAGAAATCATGTAAATAGCTCAGAGTAAACAGTGGACCCCAGGGGAGGACCAAACCATATACCAAGAAAGTGGTATAAGAACCATGACTCATCTTGAGACAATGTCCAGAGGACCTAGAAGGGACCACTCAAGGTGAGTGACTAGCAACCCCACGAAGACTGTGTGCAGTTTGGGAACACAACTAAGGTATCCATACAAATCAACGTGTAAGTCGCGGTTGAAATGTTAAAGTTTAAGGACCCTTTCCAGTGGACCCTGAAGAAATCCTGTGGAAGACAGAAGGTTGGAGAGCCACCCCACCCTTGGATACCCTAGTGCCCACGTTACAGCAGGGAAGCCAGGTGCAATGGTGTGAAATGGTGCCGGAAACCGCAGTCAACCCCAATGGAGGAATTCAGGAAAATGCCACTGCTGGAGAAGGAGAAATAATCCAGTGGAATCCAAAGGTGAATTCCAGTTGAGGAGTACCTACAAGCAGAGGGGACAGAGTCTATGTCACTTAGGAGTGACCCGGAGACCTGGATGACAATTGCCCACCGCTGTTGGGAGTTGCAGGAGAGTTGACGGTGACCTTGACTCTGCAGCTGTGAGGACCAGGCGATGCTGAGGAAGACCAAGAGCCATGCATGAGCTGTGCCACGTTAGATGTCAAGAGTTGATGGGTCGGCGTCAATCGGGAGCACCAACAAGCTTTGGAAACTGCAAACAATGTGGAAGTCGAAGAAGGTGTCGTGTCAGGAACAGCAAGATCCAGGGGTCTTACCTCAAGCAAGAGAGTCAGGGCAAGCCCCCAGCAATCAAGGGAGCCCAAAAGAAACAAAGACGACCCTAAACAGGACCCACAAGTCGGAGGCACTGGAGTCGCAAGAGAACCTCAAGTAGCTCACCAAATGATGCAGGCCACAGTGTAATTGATGTGATATGGACACAGATTTAGGTCACTGGAGATGCTTGAGGTTGGGGCTACTTGGATCCTGAATATCTTGGTGGAAGGAAGCCAACAAGTGTTTGCAATTGCAAGTTGATGCGGTGCGCAGGGGTTGGGTTCCTGCGGCTCCTAAGAGGGATACTGGCCTCAAACTTGGTGAGAGGGCAGGATAGGCCTCAAGATCTGAGAAGAACCATCACCTGTGTTGTTGAGCATTTTCGTAGTCAGTGGGAGCTCAGGATAGACAGACCAGTCAGCTTGGTTGTGGTGCCTGCAGATGCAGGGAAGTAACTCTTTCACTCCAAGGGAGATTCCTTTAGTTGTTTTGGATGCCAACAGGCCTTGGAAGGTTCCTGTATGGTGCACAGGCACTGACGATGCAGCAGACTAGAAGGGAGACAAAGTGGAACCCAAACAAAGTCCAGAGTGCCCAGATGGTAGAAGTTGGAATGGTGTCTGAATTGAATCTTGCCCCACAACGAATCTAAAGACCTACACCCAGGTAAGCCCTTAAGTACGCTACGGAAAGGGTGGGGGCGATTCAGAGGACCCTCCCAGGGAAGGGTTTGGACAGGCGGGAGGATACTCCCATGTCCTTTGTCCAGTTTCACACCAGAGCAGGAGCCAACAGCTTCCAGGGCAGGCTTGAACAGGACCATGCAAGGAGGACACCAAATGGGCCCTTCATGCAGACTGACTGGTACTGGCAAGTGCACCCTCCCGCCGCCAATACGCTAAATACTGTCTGGGAGGTAGTCACACCTCCCATTGACAGGATACCTATTGTTCTTCCTTTCCCTGTTCAAGCTTGGCTCAGCAGCAGGAGGGCAGAATCGTGTCTCTGGTCGGCAGCAGCAATGTTGTGCAATAGGAGCACTAAGAGCCTAACGGAGGCCCGTTCCAGTGCTTGGAATCATACATCTCACACTGATACCAAACATGATAGGATTTGTTTGAGCCAATTTCGAGATGGTCATTGCATAATTACAGGGTGCCCCTCCATAGGGTATATGGCCGTCTCACTTACAACCCGTGATGATGGACTCCATAGGGTGTAGGGGTGTCCCGCTCATGCAGGGGCACCCTCACACTTAGGACCAAGCACCCTGCCTTCAGGATTGCAAAGGCCTGCCAGAGGGGTGACATTTAGGTTTTAAGTTCAGTGCCCCTAGAGATAAGAAACCTATATTTTTCGTAAGTGGTGCTAGCACCAACTCACACAGGCTGCAATGGCAGGCCTGTAGTTGCATTTTGATTGGTCTCCCATAGGTGGGATAATGCATTCTTCAGCCCACAGGGTACCTCTGGAGTACCTATGCCCTGGTTACCTTAGTACCAAATACTAGGGTCTGATAAGGGTACCTCAGTACCCATTCTGGGATGTACCTAATTACTGCCCAAAACAATTTAAGGGAGAAAGCATAGAGACTGAGGTCCTGATTAGCAGGATCCCAGTCAGACTAGTCAGAAAAAGAATAGCACCGGGGAAAAAGTGGGGGTAGCCATGAAAGCAAATCCTACTTTCTTACAGTGGTGCATAACTCTTCTTAGTTGGTGGAGTGCTTTGTCTAGTCAATTCCAATAATGAGCAAAACTTCTCTATGCGAACTATTTACATGTCTGCTAGTGGGTGCTGCTCAATGTCTTAGAAGGACAAAATCGTGTTAATCCACAGAAGATTGAGCAAAATCAGGTCTGTGAGGCCCATAAATAATCGGGGTGATTGTTGCGAAACACTGAATGGATCACTGTGTGTCTACCCTTCACCAACAGATGCTGGTATCCCTCTGGATCCCATTGGTTATAGTAATTGGGGATTGTAATTTTTCCCTTGAATGAGGAATTCACAGCTGGTGTGGTTCATACGCTTGCTTTAATGAAGCCTCTCACTTTTGTACACACCACCCATCACTACTACTAATGGGATTGTTTAATGAGATCCTCAAATTGGCCTCGCCAGGAGCAAGCACAGCCCTGGTGGAGTACAGAGAAGATGATCAAATTTGTTTACCTATGTAAGTAAAAGTTGTGTCAAACTTTCCGTAGGTACACCTGGGGAAGCATCAGTAATGCAATGAAGCCTAAGTGTCAACAGTGCTAGCTAGAATCTCTGCTTCGTCGCAGATGGAATCCCAGGCATGGGGCCTGGTACCTCCTCTAATGTGCAGGCCACTTGAGATGAGGGCAGGTTATGGGCGGGCTTTTCTGCCCACCAATGATGACTCAACTGATATATGTGAAGGCTGGATACAGGGGGTCTCTGGCCAGTGGGTCTATGTGGGGACTGATGTGGCAGAAAGTCCTCTGATACAGAACACAGGATAACTCAACATGATCCTGGTGATCAAATTTCAGTGCCTCTCTGGGCTGGGCCTGAGAGAGAACCCTGATACCTCAGCTTTCCCATGCATGATCCTGGCCCTTTCAGGCTCTTAGAGTCAGAGGAGTAGCCCTCTCTGGATGGCAGACCAACCTGGAATGGGAAGGAGCTGGGTCTATGAGTGAAACTCTGCCTCCTCTCAGTGGAGGGGAGCTAGCCCTGGCTATTTAGGCTTCCATGCACCCACCTAAGTGGTGCTTGTGTAAGTTGTTCCAATGGCAGGGCATAACCTGCTTTTTCTCCATCAGTGCTTCCCACCAGGCATGTGGGGCCCTACCTGGCAGCACGGCGTATGGCCACCTTCTAGGCAAGGGACTCTGAACACTCAGAGGCCGGGTCCTGGCTCCTGACAGCCTGAGGGATATCTGACAAATGATGTGCAGATGGTGCCACCATACATCATTTCCAGGTTCTTCGTTGCCCAGCCCTGTGTGGATGGGCTGGGGCTGAACACTAAAACAGACCTTGTGGACCACTAGTTGAACTGCCTGCTATTGCTATTATCTATTCTACCTGCCTGCCTGTTAGTATACTGGGGCCAGAGGTAGAGCTGCCAACTCAAGCTGTGGGATGCTTGACCTCCTGGTCCTGCACCACTGAGTGCAGGGTTGGGGGCACTCTTCCTTTCAAGTCAGCAAAACAATCAGCGGGTGCCAGTAGGGGTGCCAGGAAACAAGTTGTTGGCATGAAGCAAGGCCTCATAGGGCAGAGGCTACTGATAGCTGTCTTCAATGTGCTTGTTCACTTTGGTCGGTGGCTTCCATGTGCCTGAAGATTCTGGTCAGTGGATGGCATGGGTCATCTGGTCAGTGGTTGTACTAGGCGATCTGGTTGGAGGTTGAACAGGCCATCTGGCTGGTGGCCTTGCACGACCCAGGCCGTCTGGTCAGTGGCATGCCCAGGCCATCAGGTCATTAGCTGGGAGACCAGATGCATGGAGGGTCAGCTGGCACAGCTACGTGCAACATTTTCCTCCTCCTGGGTTCCATATACCCATACTTTGTGAGGATTTAACAGTCAATGAATCTTTGATAGGCCAAGAGGGTGTAAGGTGGGGGTGCTTAATCCACCTTGTCTAACCTAGGCTTAAATCCAAGAAGATGCATATTACTCTTTGGAGTCCAGAGCCAAATGATCGTGTTGGCAGCAGTAAGCCAGGGAGAGCATGAGATCTTCCCTAGCCAGGGCAGTCTGACTTTGGACCAGGAGGCATGTGGACTGACCAGCTCCAAGTAATGCCAGCGAGAGATGGAGTGAGGTCAGCGCTCATGTATGAAGGTATCCTGTCACTAAGGCATTTGTGAGAGCAGAGTTTCCTTCCAAGGCCAGGGAGGCATTATACCAAGCTCCAAGAATTAAACAGATGTGGGTGAAGCTATGACTTTTGCCTGGTCCCCACATGTCAGGGCACCAGGAACTGGCCAAAATCAACCAAGGCCAAACAGTTCTAGTAACCCCCAGTTAGAGGCGGGTGCAGCCAGAACCTTTGTCTGGGAAGTCCGGTCTCAGCAGGCCAAAGCTCCATCCAGCATGCAGGGACACCTTCCCTACCCAAGTCAGGGGGTTATCAGAAGGGAAGGAGTCTAGGCCTCCCCCAGGCTGAACTGTTCCACTACTCCCCAATGAGAGGTGGGTGAAGCCATGGCTTTTTCCTGGACATCTTGGCCCATGCAGGCCAGAGCTCCATCCAGTGGTCATAGCCACCTAGACTGCCCTAGACACAAGGTGGCAGCCCCATTCCCCAATGTTCACAAAGCTTAAAGACATCCACTGGTTACATTTCTGGCTAAACGTACTACAAAATGCAGTGTGTGAGTAATTCCTGAGATCTGCAGGGAACTATTCATTGCTGAACTGCCAACTGCGACATAAGGAGCTTCTTCCAGGTAGCTATCTTTATAACAAGCACATTTTCTTGTTTGGGAGCTGTTTAAATAACATCATTCATAACATGGCTACTGCTCTATTGAGCCAACATCTTGTGAATTCGGATTGTCTCCATAGGGCTAGGTATGCAGGTTAATGCTGTCTGTATTCTGCTGCTTTTATATTTTCCTGAATACTACTTCATTTGGGATGATGATTGGTGGATGCATAAACCTCCCAATTCTTAATGCCCCTTTTGGCATTTTGGCAATGCTCAGGTACTGCTATATCCCTAAAGTGATTTATGTTACTGTAATACAAGTCTGTGCCTGGAGAGCACATTCCTAGAAAGTACTATGTAATGAAGAACAACCCCAAACAAATTATACTAATGGAGACAGAGAATGCACTCTAGATGGAAATGTGCTACTTTTTGAAGCAATGCAGCACAGCAACCAAAGTTGCTGCACAGCACTGTGTCAGTGGGAGAGAGAAAAAGCTTTGCCATATCAACTAATATTTGGTGTTACTTTTCTTTTCCCCTGCGCTGGTGCACTTTAGCGTATCATGCACCTTTTTTGCACCATGTTCCCATTGGGCGAGGGTATGTGCATTATGACAACGTTCAACACTTTCCCCACTTTGCAAGTGTGCTGCAAAGTTGGAAAATTTAGAGACTTTTATGTTTTCTCCATTGTTATGCCTGCCTCAAGGGGGTGTAATTCTGTGGAACATATTCCCGTATACAAATGTTAATAGATAGGAATTTGCATCAAATTCTATGAGTGGCTGCCTGGAAATGCCTATGTGCCACCAATGGTATACCCCTTTCAAAGTAGAGCATAGTACTGCTTTGCATTATTTTAGGCAAACTCCCAATGCAAATCTTATTTCAGTTGGAAAGCAAATCCCAACACAACACTTTGTGCTGTTTTTTTTTTCACTTTTGGGACCTAATCCCAGTCCAAAGTGTCAGTTAATTTACCTCCTAATGTTGGTGCAGAGAAAGAATATGAATTAAAAAATATCGACTTGCACAAATATGGAATTGCAAATATTGTGGGTCAGAAATATCGACATACAGATTCTCGTTGTCAAGAAAATCAATTTTAGGTAAGTAATATTGATGTTACAAATATCAAAATATTTAATATCGTTTGCAAAAATATAGTTGTTAAAAATAACGTTTGTTTAATAATGTTATGTATTTAATATTTATTTTTTATGTATGTGTTGTCTGTTTTTTTGTATAAGAATTATTTGTATTTTTAATATAAATGTTACATTTTAGTAGTTATGAAGTTTTTTTATTTGAATTTTGTGGTGTTAGTTCCGTAGCGGGTAGTGGGTTTATAGTGGAATAGGGTGGAAAGTAATTTCTTTTTAATTAAGATTATTTTGTATTTATTAATATGTGTTTTTATTCGAGATGTTATAGTGTTAAATGTGTAAAGAACATTAATATTAATTAATTAATTATTTATTGGTTGTCAATTAATTTAAATTAATTAATTGGGGATTAATTATGGTAATGGTGTAAATAATTTTAGGTATGCGTTGTGGTGTTTATAGGTGTTAAGGTTTGGAAGTCATTTATTTTTAATTGATGAATTAATAATTGTCTGTTAATAAGTTTTAATTAATTAATTAGTATTTAATTATGGTAATTGCGTAATTAATTTAGGTCTGTGTTGTGGTGTTTATAGGTGTTAAGGGTGGGAAGTAATTTTTTCTTGATTGATGAATTAAAAATTGGATAATAATTAAATGTAATTAATTAATTGATAATTGATTATGGTAATTGTGAAATTAATTTTAGCTTTTTGTTTTTTTGTTTATAGGAGTAAAGGGTGGGAAGTAATTTGTATTTAATTCATTAATATATAGGGCCCGATTTCGGTGTCGTTCAGAATGCTTCCGAATCGGATTTGGCTTTCCCGGATCCGATTCTTAGCCTTTGTTTATGACCAAATCGCTTACATGTCCAAACAACCAAGTATGATGCGAAGATTGCTTACGCGCTGACCGAATAGTTTCCGGGACCTGAACCTGTCCATACGACTCACTCGGAGTAAAGGGTGGGAAGTAATTTGTATTTAATTCATTAATATATAGGGCCCGATTTCGGTGTCGTTCAGAATGCCTCCGAATTGGATTTGGCTTTCCTGGATCCGATTCATAGCCTTTGTTTACGACCAAATCGCATACATGTCCAAACAACCAAGTATGATGCGAAGATTGCGTACGGGCCGACCGAATCGTTTCCGGGACCTGAACCTGTCCATACGACTCACTCGTAGCCGAATCGTGCCACACTATGGAGCCAAATTCCGACCGAGCGAGTACGATACTGGATTTGGACAGCTGATTCGCCTCAGTCTAAGAGAGACAAATTGGCTGTCGGAAGTGTACTCCGGGGGGCCGTAGCAGGCCCCCCTTCATGTGTTGCCCTCCGAATCTGTCATGGGGGTGTGCCCATGGTCCCCCGATCTAGGCATGCACATTGTGGCGCACAGTTGTACACTTTTCCCCACCCACCCCTTTTCTGTTATGGGAGCCTGTGTACGCATCTGTACACAGGCTCCCATACAGTTCATTGGGAGTCTGAGCCAGCCGAGTCCATAAGCCTACAGCAGCATCGTACTTACTCGTGTAGACTCCTGCAAAGCCCTCCGGATCTGAGTTGAACGGTTGGCTTTCCTAGCGAGATCAGAATCGGGCCCATAGTTGGTAATTAATGTTTATTATTTGATATGTATTTTGGGTAATTAAGTGTTTAATTTTTTGTCTGTTGTTTTTACTTTTAAAGGGATAAAGGGTGGGTATTAAATACATTTTAGGTACTTTATATATAGTTGTGAAGAGTAATAGTTTTTAATTTATAAATATGTTTTAATTGCATTTTATTATTTTAGAGATTAATTTAGGTGTGTGTTGTGGATATCAAAGTGTTGAAGTGTGTGTAGTCGATTAAGGTTTATTAGTTTTGTTTGATTAATAATATTTTTGTAATTGATTATTAATTATGTTAATTTTGGAAAAAGTTAATTGGAAATGTTGAAGTGTTTTGTTATTGGTGTGGTGTTATAGGGTAGGAAATTGTATGTATACATGTATTTCTTAATTTATTTGTTTGTAAATATTTTCTAGTTTAAAAGAATATTATTTTACAAATGCATTTTATTATTTCATATGATATTTTATTTGTAGTTTTTTTTATAAGTTTTAATTTGTGTATATTTCATATATTTGATTTTCCATTTCTAAATATTGTTTATTTTTTCTTATGATTTTTAAATAATTTTTCATGCTCTTTATTTTTATTATAACTGTTTGAGTTTGAATAGTATTTTTTGTCTCTTCGCTATCCAACACTTTTCCTACTGTTGCACTCACTGGAGTGGGAATAGTAATTTTAACTCTCCTCTATCCAAAACTTTCCCTACTGTTGCACTCACTAGAGTGGGAATAGTCATTTTTACCTCTCCGCTATCTAACAATGTCCCTACTGCTGCATTCACAGGAGTGGGAATAACATTTATTACCCCTCTGCTATGCAACAGTTATTCTACTGTTGCATTCAGTGGAGTAGGAATATACATTTTTACCCCCGCTATCCAACACTTCCCTACTGTTGCACTCTTTGGAGTGGGAATAGTAACTTTTTTCCCCTAGGCTATCCAACACTACTGTTGCACTCACTGGAGTGGGAATAGTAATTTTTACCCCTACACTATCCAACACTCTCCCTACTGTTGCACTCACTGGAGTGGGAATAGTCACTTTTACCCCTCCACCCCGCTATCCATCACTTTCCCTACTGTTGCACTGTTTAGAGTGGGAATAGTAATTTTTACCCCTCCGCTATCCAACACTCTCCCAACTGTTGCACTCACTGGGGTGGGAATAGTAATTTTGACCTCTCTGCTATCCAACAATTTCTCTACTGTTGCTTTCACTGGAGTGAGAATAATATTTTTTTCCCCTCCGCTATCCAACACTTTCTCTAAGTGTTACTCCCACTGGATTGGGAACAGTCATTTTACCCCTCTGCTATCCAACACTTTCCCTACTGTTGCACTCACAACAGTTGGAATGGTAAATTGAACTATTATGCTATCCAACACTTTCCGTACTGTTGCACTAACTGCGTTGGGAAATGTAAGTTTAAATATATTTTACTAATTTAATGTTTTAAATTATTGTAGAATATTATTTCTGTTTTAAATTATTGATATATATATATATTTTATTTGTATGTAATTTAAAGTTTTAAAATAAATTAAAGATAATAGTTTATTAAATATTTTAAAGTAAATATATATATATGTATAAACTATAATGTTTGTGTGTTTATTTTTTGTAATTAAGTTTATTTGTTATGTTTTGTTAAAAGGTATTTTAAACGTAATTACCTTTTTTTCAATTGATATCAATATTTACTAAATATTATGTTATTTTATATCTATATATTTAAATCGATTTTTTGAACATCGATACTTTTTACATCAATATTTTTGATTCTATATTGTTGTACTTACCTGTGTAGATATGGGAGTCGATATTTTTGTATTCAAAATGTTGTATATATTTTTAATATTGATGTTTTTGTCATCAATATTCTATCACTGAACCCTAATGTCTGCCAGGACAACACTACCACAAGTGTTGATTCAGATCGAATTCCTCTACAATAAAGGTAATGGGTGCTGAAAAAGTACTCAGATGACTGCTGTACAATCAGAGCTTCTGTCTGCCTGACAACAAAATTCGAAGAATTAATTGGACTTCAATGGATACTCATCCCTTCCTGGGAGAGCTGGAAAACTGTTAAGAGGGTCCTAGAGTCCTGAATGCACATGTATTGAGAGACTGACACTGGAAACCCTGTAGCAGGTGCGCCAATATTGGAGGAGTGAAGAACAACTAGTCTCCAAAATGTTTGAGTCATTCGGAGGAAGGAGACTGAGGAGAAAAATATTTGAATACTGGTGTCTGTTGCATGTACAGACTCTCCAAATTTATTATGGGAACTAAACACAAAGAGTCATATTGCAATCAGCAAGGCATAGTCTAGAATATGATCTTGTGTGACAACTCGGACTGTACATATCCATGTTGCCAACACATGTGCCCGAAACACCAGTAAAAAATGTCTTGTTCCTGGCTGCCATGATTCAATATAATTAGCCCAGTGTAACTTCACCAAGCACAGAGAATACATCCATGTAGGTCCTATCTATTTGCATATAGATCAGTCATTTATGGGGTAATGTCACTATTCTCTGATTGATTCCTGTAGATATGCACCAGAGACGGCTTCAAAGAAAGTCCCCATAATCTGAAACTGACAAACTGGCACTCAAACAGCAGGAATAAGCATCCCAGGCAGAATTGGCATTTAGCGTGCCAGCTCTCAGTGGAGAGAGGCAGATTGAGTGGACTGTGAAGTTAGACAGACAGCTGGACAAAGGACTATTGCCCAGCCGGTCAGTACAAACTAAGTAAGAAATAACAAAGAGAGAATGAGCGCTGGGACAATAGAGATGCAATGTGTATATGAGCCACCTTATCTATAAATATACACACCAGGTTGAACATTTAGTAATTGAATTTTTGATTGTTTTATAAGCTCAGAGCTGGAGCTACTTAAGTGTTATATGGGTATATATTGTCTAGTTTGCAAATGAGTAGCAGGGCAGACCAAAGGACTTCAGTTAATTAATATTAGTTTACTTAATTAGTTATCAGGTGTAAATCCGCTCAGTTGTTGCTATGAAATGTAAGCAAAAAAATATGGATATCTGTGGCTGCAATGCTTGGTCTTGGGTTCCTCCTGGAGCCCCACCAAGGCATAAAAGCCTTTTTAAAAAAAAAAAATAATTGGTGCAAAATTAACGGAACGAAAATAAAAAAGCAAGCTCTGGCTCCCACACTTGTTTAGATTATACCGGGTGGGTCAGTTCCCAGGGATATGCAAGCTTTTTTTTAAAAAAGGAAGGGGGTGCCCGGGGCCCCCTCCTAGGGCTTAGCATTGCCCCAGGGACCACTACATTACAGGGGGCTGTGCGGAACCCCTGAGGACTGAAACCTCCCTGGGGCTTTGCTAAAAAGAATAATGACGCAGCCATGTGGAGCCCCCCCCCCCCCCCCCCCCCAGACCCATCTACCTCCACCTCCCCAGGGCTAAATAGAAAGGAATAGGGGGTTCTCACAGACCCTTGCAGCCCCGGGGACCACCACCTCCCAGGGCTAAACTATTCATATTGGGAGGGGGGCTCGTAGAAACCCTGGGGCCCTGCCCTCTTGCAAGCGGGCAGCGAAACATACAAAAAGATTGCTCTCACAGACAAGGAGCTGCATGTTTAGCAGCTCCCTGTCTGTGAGCGGAATACCAGCTTCCGCAGGAGGAAGGTAGCCAGCTATGACCATGGGGGCATTCAGGCCTCCCACGCGGTTCCGGGAAAAGAAAGTAGAAAGAGGCAAAATAAAGGTCAGAAACAAGCAGAAAGAGGATATATAAAGGTCAGAAACAAGCACAAAGAGGCAAAATAAAGGTGTGAAATGAGCCTCTTTTCTGCCTGCTTATTCTAAAGGTAAGAAACAGGCAGAAAAGAGGAAAAATAAAGGTGAGAAACAAGCAGAAAGAGGCAAAAAAAGGTCAGCAATGAGCTGAAAGAGGCATGATAAAGGGGAGAAACAGGCAGAAAGAGGCAGAATAGAGGTCCGAAATTAACAGAAAGAGGCAGACTAGAGGTCGGAAACGAGCAGCAAGAGGCAGAATAAAGGTGAGAAACTAGCAGAAAAGGCAAAATAGAGCTAAGCAACGAGCAGAAAGAGGCAAGATTAAGGTCAGAAATGAGCAGAAAGAGGTAGAATGAAGCACAGAAATGAGCAGAAAGAGGCAATATAAGGTGTAAATCCGCTCAGTTGTTGCTATGAAATGTAAGCAAAAAAGTATGGATATCTGTGGCTGCAATGCTTGGTCTTGGGTTCCTCCTGGAGCCCCACCAAGGCATAAAAGCCTTTTTAAAAAAAAAAATAATTGGTGCAAAATTAACGGAACGAAAATAAAAAAGCAAGCTCTGGCTCCCACACTTGTTTAGATTATACCGGGTGGGTCAGTTCCCAGGGATATGCAAGCTTTTTTTTAAAAAAGGAAGGGGGTGCCCGGGGCCCCCTCCTAGGGCTTAGCATTGCCCCAGGGACCACTACATTACAGGGGGCTGTGCGGAACCCCTGAGGACTGAAACCTCCCTGGGGCTTTGCTAAAAAGAATAATGACGTAGACATGTGGACCCCCCCCCCCCCCCCCCCCCAGACCCATCTACCTCCACCTCCCCAGGGCTAAATAGAAAGGAATAGGGGGTTCTCACAGACCCTTGCAGCCCCGGGGACCACCACCTCCCAGGGCTAAACTATTCATATTGGGAGGGGGGCTCGTAGAAACCCTGGGGCCCTGCCCTCTTGCAAGCGGGCAGCGAAACATACAAAAAGATTGCCCTCACAGACAAGGAGCTGCATGTTTAGCAGCTCCCTGTCTGTGAGCGGAATACCAGCTTCCGCAGGAGGAAGGTAGCCAGCTATGACCATGGGGGCATTCAGGCCTCCCACGCAGTTCCGGGAAAAGAAAGTAGAAAGAGGCAAAATAAAGGTCAGAAACAAGCAGAAAGAGGATATATAAAGGTCAGAAACAAGCACAAAGAGGCAAAATAAAGGTGTGAAATGAGCCTCTTTTCTGCCTGCTTATTCTAAAGGTAAGAAACAGGCAGAAAAGAGGAAAAATAAAGGTGAGAAACAAGCAGAAAGAGGCAAAAAAAGGTCAGCAATGAGCTGAAAGAGGCATGATAAAGGGGAGAAACAGGCAGAAAGAGGCAGAATAGAGGTCCGAAATTAACAGAAAGAGGCAGACTAGAGGTCGGAAACGAGCAGCAAGAGGCAGAATAAAGGTGAGAAACTAGCAGAAAAGGCAAAATAGAGCTAAGCAACGAGCAGAAAGAGGCAAGATTAAGGTCAGAAATGAGCAGAAAGAGGTAGAATGAAGCACAGAAATGAGCAGAAAGAGGCAATATAAGGTCAACAAGAAGCAGAAAGAGGCAAAATTATAAAGGTCAGAAATGAGCAGCCAGAGGCAGAAAGAAAGGTCAGGATTGAGCACCCACTCACAGACACACTCATATTCTCAGACCTACTCAAAGACTCACACACTCACTTACTCACAGGCCCACTTAGAGGCTCATGCACTCATTCACTGACCCACTCAAAGACTCATGTAAACACTCATAGACCCACTCACTGATTCACTCAGAGACTCGCGCACCCACTTACGGACCCACTCAGACACTTGCACACTCACCGGCTGACTCAGACACCTACTCACCAACCGACTCGGACTCATGCACCTACTCAATGACCCACTCAGAGAATCATGCAACCGCTCACACACCCAATGAGACACATATAGCCACCCCCAGGCCCATTGAGATACTCACACACCCACTGACAGACCCATTAAGACACTCATACAGTTACTCACAAAACCACTGAGACATTCCTGTGCTCACTCACACACTCACTCTCAAATTGTACGCTACACTTAAAAACCTTTTAATTTCACGTAAAACAACAAAAGTTACAGAGATGTTATAGTTAGAAAATAGAATTGAAAAAAACATATAAGTTCATTGATAAAAAACACAGGTAAAGGATATTATAGCTAGGAAATAGAATTAAAAGAAACCTTAGAAATTCACAGAAAAAAGCAAAGGTTACAAGGACGGTATAGCTAGGCTCGGATTTCATTTGTACAAAACCAGTGAAATCCAGCAGTTATGTTTACCAGAGGTTACTATAACTTATACCCCACAACACACTGTTTGCGACCTTACATATTATATCACTCGAAATTTAATAAATGCAGCACTCCATAGGGATCATTCTGAGTGTGCTCTTTCTTGGAACTGTTTGATATATATATATACAGCGATCATTGTTGAAAAAACAAACACGTTGGATATCCTAAAAAGGCATTTAAGTCCTGCACATTTTTGATGAATACTTTTGTATTTTACAGTTATTATGTATGGCATCTGAAATGTTATGTTTTTTCGAAGCATTTACCATTGAAAAGCATTTAAAGTGGCAAAGTCTATTGTCTATGTTCATAGTTTATGTGAAGCACTTGAGAATACCTAAGCATTGTCATATAAACAAGGCCGCAAGTACGGCCCTTACCTGCTGTCTAATTAAAGGCTGTTCCCTGTACTCCCCGAGTGGCCTCTTCCTTCTCCTTGATGGAGGTTTCTGTGGATATTTCGCGTCAGCCAGAGACCCTTTAAAGGGGCCCCGCTCTCCAAAGTTGGCTGGTGGTTACTGGTTTCTGCGTAAGCAACGTTTCTCTCACCCAAGTTATTGGATTACACCAGCCCACCCCTTCTGTGCGGGACAAGCAAGGGATGCTGCCAGTCGGCAGCTCGTGACTTCACGAGGTGGTATGGTTCACTGAAATCAGCCCACGACCCGGCTGTCTTGTTCTTTGGAGGTTGGAGCGCATGCGGGGACAAAGGGGGCCGGAGGACTTTACTTACTTGTGACATAGCGCGCCCTGCTCTGCATTACATCAAAGCCACAAGGACTGTTCAATATCGAGTTTCCCCACGCATCACCTGCCCAGTGAAGATGCATTCTGGGAGCTGTAGGTTTCATCGAACTAGAGCAGGTGAGCGACCACATGGCTGGAGAGGTGTGTCCTTCATCACAAGGGAGGACTGCAGAAGAACTTAAAAGCGGAGGCGTGTCATGTTTCACTGTAGCAGCGGCATCTGAAGAAGGCACCGAAGCCAAAATGCATTATGCCCTTACCTGCTGTCTAATTAAAGGATTTTTCCTGTACTCCCTGAGTGGCCTCTTCCTTCTGCTTGCTGGAGGTTTCTGAGGATATTTCGTGTCAGCCAGAGACGCTTTACAGGGGCCCGCTCTGCAAAGTTGGCTGGAGGTTACTGGTTTCTGCGTTGTTGTGAATGTATCTAGGACCCTAATTAGATATTCCCGATTTATGCCCTTATATGGTTATAACAAATCATATCATTATAAAGGCATAAGAATCATATCCATATTTAGTCATAGCCAATGCAGTCCAAACACGGCAAGGCTACTCCCATAGACTCCTAGAAAGTACAACACGTTCTTTAAACAAACCAAGCCTCCAGCAGCCCGGGAATTCCCCCTGCTTTTGTTTTGATTTGCACAAGAACTCCTGGAGTCCAGAAAGAACTGTAAGTTCTTAGTGACATCTTTTGTCCTACCTTACATCAAACTCGGCACCTTCCAGGTATAAATATACCAACGTTGCCATAAGCAAACACATGGTGGTTTGGAGCAGAGCGGCTATCTACTTGCCCGACGCCCAGCTGATGCGAGTGCTGAAGGAAGCCGACCCTCCCATTTGACGCACTGAGAGAGACGCTGTCTTTTCTCTTGCCGAGAAATCCAGCTCCGGTGTTTCCAGTCACCCTTGCGGGTTGCTGGGAGTTCGAGTCCTGAGAGAGAGATACAAGACCTCCTTCATTCTAAAACCAAGGTACGGAGCTGATTAGATCCTTAGAGAATTCTTAATTCAGAATCTTGCAAAAACTAACTTAACTTAAACTGCAACTTACTTACTTCTTCCCGTGTATTAGGCTTAGGTCAGGCACACCGGGGTAGGCGTATCTTAGAAGCACCAGTTGAGTACGTTTAGTCAATGATTTTATGGATGTATATATTTTATCCGTTTTAAAGTATAATATGGCTCAGAAACCATATGAATGCTTTTACAGTATTATTTCATAATACTCCTTTTACTGTACGCACTTTACTTTACAACAAGTATTGTAATTGTGGCAATTCACTTCTCTTGCATGAGAAAGAGGACTGCTCAATAAATAACAACTTTTATTGAAAACGCAAGTCTCTCTATTTCTCTGCACTCCTGGTGAAACTAAGTATGCACGATTGACTGAGTGAAATAGCTATCTATTGTTTTCACACGACTCTGGAGATATACTCCTTATTCTGGGGGGAGCAAAGTTGTCATGTTTATGCGGTTGTCAGAAGCTAATCCCTTCTTGTCTAATCAAGAAAGTTAACTCCTTCCTGTTCATTCGAGAAAGTTTCTAGTGACCTCTGAGCTAGCTGGCATACTTAATTAAGTCTAACATTCAGTAGAGACCTAGATGACCTCAGTCCTACGTCTAAACTATTGTTTATGTTATTCCAATGCGCAGAGCCTATTGGGAATATAGGAACTACACTACATGGCGCCCAACGTTTGGTAAGGCGATAATCTAACGCAAGATACTAGAGTAACTCAGTTGTGCTTTTTCACACAGACCCCTTTTCCCGTAAAAACTCCAATAGAGGTCTGGAGTGGGTAAAAGGTTAATATCCGCCGCCGGAACTTACTAGGAAGAGATTCCTACGTATTAGTTTTTGGTGTTCCAAAATATTGTGCACCTAATCTTTGATTCATTGAAACTTGCTCTGCAATAAAAGAACTTTCTGTCAAGAAACATGGTAGAAAGTGACGGAGAGAGCTACAATAGCAGCTCAACTTCTAACGGATGACACAAGTCTCCGAGATGAAGACCCGAATGCTATAATCATTCCGGTGAATGTAAGAAGAACTATAACTCTTAAACTTATAGAAAATGGACTATCATCAAGAGGTGGTACAGTCATACTTGTGGTAGAGGCCCATGAATATCGGCAGACAGAGGTATTCTATTCATGGATACATTTTCCAGCAGCACACGCTGTGACACAGGATTTCCACTATTACAAAATAGAGGAACCTCCGGAAGAATACGCTCCTTTCGAGGACGTTAAAATTCCAATAACATACCAAGAGCACCTGCTCTGGTTTAATGGCGCCCTAAAACATCAAAATCACATCACTAGGTAGACCAGGAGCCACATGGCCGGTTCTAGCCAGCTACACACCACATCCCGACATTGAAAAATGTCAGACCGGGAACTTTGAGCTCAGCTAAAGCTACTAATTAAAATATATAGACAATTGGTCCAATATGTCATGCGGACTTCAACAGTCCAACCAGCAATAAAAATTCCACAACACACCCCTCACCAGGGGAACACAAATAAAATCACACCACAGAATATACAATCAGCCATTGGCAAAATACCCGCAAAACGGGAACAAATTCCATTCTGGTTAGCTCAAAAAAATCACTCAAATAGAGGCAGTATTTCCTGATACTACACCTCATGAGAAACACAGAATTCTGACTATCTGCCTTCCAATGGGGATCACACCACATGTGGAGGACTGTGACACTTGGGGCACAGTCTTTGCTTCAATTTACACAAAAACACATGGTGTTCTGTCAATGGCGGTTATACCAGACGTACTAAGACAGATTCAAAATTAATACGGTCCAGAACCTGCTTTAACTCTAGGTATGAAATTACGGAAAGACTTCAAGCAGGTCTCGGCTATATTACTAGCCAACATAAAAGGAGAAGCAGCATCTGTGGCGATCCGGCAGAAATTGAAAGAAACAGATATAGCAGATCAACCATTTGAACTTGTCAGAATCATAGAAAAATCCTATGAAGAACTAGGATAGAGATAGTTTGGGTGGGAAACCACTAAAACCCCAACTAACTGAAAATCCTGAAAAAACTTTTATTAAAAATAATCTGAATACTCCAAAAAAGAGTTTGGAGGGTAATAAACAATCCACTCCCAGAGAAAAACGATTTCAGTCCAGAGGAAGGTCTCCTCAACGGAGAGGTAGATCTCCAGAACGAGGAGGCAAGTCTCCCCAGAGGGAGCCCTCTGAGAAAAGATACAACCTTAGAGATAGGGATAAATTGAGAAAACCTGACAGATATCAAGATATTGATACACGTCCCTCTCGATCTTTTCGGACTTCCTCACAGAAATCGGAAAGAAGAGGACGGTCAGAACACAAAGAAGAGCACGTCAAGTCCAAAGACAAGGAACCTGCTCATCAAAGTAAAATATTACAATTTCCAAAGAAGAAGGTAGCTAGTATTAAAAAAAACATGCCGAGGATTCTGAGGACACAACTGAAAAACGGAGAGTGGGCCCAGACAATGCTAGACTGCACAGCAGAAGTAACCATAGCTCGCAAGATCCTGATGAATATTCTGGAGACAGTGGACACGAATGAATACATTCAAGTGGAAACTGCAGATACCTGAGTTAGCAAACCCCATAAATTATATGAAATAACATTATGTATGGAGGGGGACAAAACTAGGAAAATAAGGGGTCTCTTTTGGGACAACCTTTCGAAAGGCTATGACATCCTGTTAGCTGAGAAAGACTGGCCACCAGAGTTTGTCAGGGAGTGCCCACATGGCGAAGAAATGATTATGCCTGCCTTCTCAAATCACATTCCAATTCATAAAAAATACACATTTGCAAGAAAATGGGCAGTCGCCCAAGCTCCTGCATTATATAAAAATCATGTAGGATGGGATGAGGATTCTCCTCCCCACAAAATCCAGTTAAAGAATCAACCAACTGCACAGAGGCAGTATCCTGTTAAACAAGAAGCTAAAAAGCAAGTCAGGGAGATCTTAGATCAACTTGAATATCAGGGGGTGATTGAAACAAATGAACAATTCTTTGTTTCATGTCTCCAAGCAAGACGATTCATATCATCTAGTTTTGGACTACAGACACCTAAACTCTTGCTGCAAAACATTTGCAGTACAAAATTCACACAGTGCAGCACTAATGAATAACATCGTGCGCAAAAAATATAAAACGACATTAGATATCTCTAATGGTTTCTTTTGTCAAAATATAGCACCTGAAAGCAGGTATTTGACCGTTTTCTCAACAATGGGAGCGCAAAAACAATTCTGTTGACTCCCACAGGGATTCAAGAATAGCCCAGGATTATTCTCAGCAAGGGTAACAGAGTTACTACAAATGTACGATGATGAGGCATTATCTTATGTCGATGACATCTATCTTACAGACGACGACCTGGAGACACACTTGAAAAGAGTGAACACCACAACACTTGGGTTCGCAGCTGAAGGGTACAAATTGAACTTTAAAAGTCACGAATTGCTCACCTAACTGTCCTGTTTTTAGGATATGAATGATCAAGTGAAGGCAAAAGCCTAGCAGTCAACTTCTTAGAGCAGTGTGCAGTGCTCCAAGCACCAACAACGCTGAACAATTTACAATCAATACTAGGTTTCCAGAATTTCGGAAGAACATACATTCTAAATTATGCAGAGAGGGTTAAACCTCTCTATGAATTAATAAAACCTGATTTCAAACCAATTAATTGGACTCAGAAACACACAGAAATTTTAAGATCATTACAAACAGACATGTTAACTTAAACAAAACTGCAAACACGCGCAAACGAACGCAACCTTGTAATCCGAGTCATCCCAGGAAGATGCGGATTCATGTACCTGACCCCTAATAAGGGAGAAACGGTACCACTAGCTTATAAATCACACTTGTATACACAAGCTGAAATGAAATTCAGTTCTACTGAAAAAATTCTAACAGCGGTTCAAACTGCTGTAGCAAAAGAAAGAGCCCTAGCCCAAGGCAAGAGCATATCTGTTTTAACAGCAGTATCAGCCCTTGAGGCAGTAACAAGACCACGCATTCCAAATGCCAACGGCATTAGATCCAAAATGGATACAGTGGGAAAATTCTCTTGCTGCAGAAGACGTGAAGCACGCTTTTGATCCGAAAATGAAAAAACTAGAAGATCTAGAATACGAATATGAATATCCTCTGCCAATCGAAATTCTGCCTCTCGAACAATACACCTGTGTAATCTACACAGACAGATTTGCACAACACTACGTTGTGGATAAAAAGTCTTGCGCGATTGTTGAAGGTCGCTGGCGCTTAGGTAAATTCAGACCGATAATCACCAAAACTGAATCACTCAGAAACTGTACAGCTCAGCGAGCTGAAATAGGATCTTTAAAGATGGCGCTTGAAAATGCCGATCGCGAATTCCCCACACTAATAGTGTGCGATTCGCATTATTGCGTCAGGTCTTACAATAATGACATGCAGACATGGATCAAAAACGGTTACAAAGATGAGACTGGTGCCACAATAAAGCATAAAAAACTTTGGGAACAGGTAGTTTTTTTGCAGAAAGAACTACAAAAGACTCACGTGATACATACACTGAGTCATCAACGTGATGGCGTTCACGTTGCGGGGAATTCATTGGCTAACAGAGCCACAGCGGCAGCTGTTAACCGGCTTCCGTAGCTACAAAAAAGCATGAGAAAACAGACTAGAAACTATGTTCTAGAATGTGAAATATGCCAAAGAATGAAAGTACCAACAGTGAAACGACCAGCACAGACGCCCCTTCTAATCTCGGATAAACCATTAGCAGGTGTTTACCTGGACCACTGTGGTCCCTTACAAAGGGATGGCAACTATAAATATATCATGGTCGCAGTGGAATCCTGCACGAGATTCATCTGAATGTTGCCCCAGTGCTCGGCTGACGCCAGAACTGTTATAAAAGATTTGCGAGTCTTTATCGGCACATACGCAATTGGCATGCTACATTCTGACCAGGGTCCTGCGTTTAGCTCTCGAGCTTACAAGGAGGCCATGACCAGCATGGGCATTGCATTGCGGTACTCTTCCCCCTTCCATCCTGAGGGTAATGCGGTAGTGGAAAGAAAAACCGTGACATAAAGCAATCTATAACGGCGAGGGTATTAGGTTCGGGTGATGGGTAGGTCAACCATCTAACAAGTGTCCAACGTAGTCTTAACAAACTGCCAAGAAATTCTCTAAGAGGTATCACTCCATACGAACTATTGTTTGGTACTAGAATGAAAATCCAGGACTTGGATTGTCAGACTTCAGTGGTAAAAGAAAAAGCCTTTGACATCAAAGATCGTTTGGCTGTTTTACAGGACTTAAATGAAACAAGAAGAAGTCTAAGTAACATAAAGTTAAAGCCAACAGCCACTGAAGAGAAACCACCTGTCCCAGCAAGACCTGTCTGGATTCCACAGATTGGGGATCTGGTCAGAGAAAAGATTGCGGTGAAGAAGGAATTTGGGCCTTCTTACAGAAAAGCAGTACCTGTCTTAGCTGTCAGCGGAACAAGATCAGTAGTACTACCGCCCCTTGCTGGTAAAAAGGAGAACAGAGTTGTATCCATCGACCTGGTAAAACCACAATCATGTGGCCAATAATAAGTAGTAGGCCCAGTGGACTCCCAAAAAGTAGCAGAAGACCAAACCTTGCTACAATCCAAGAGGTTCAAACTGAGAGACTAATCACTTTTGATAAACCTGCAGTGAACAAAAAAGGACTATGCAACAAAGCCATGGAACTTGTGCCTCTTGAAACCCAAATTGCAACAGTTCGTCAAGAAACACCAGTCTACAATGATGTAGCATCGGACTATACTAATGTACCAAAGAAATATCCAAAGACTAATGAAAATCCGGAAGCAATTCCAACAATTGACAGAACTGCATCGGCTACTTCATCAATTTCGATGACTTTTCTGATGATCCAAGCGAGCATGAAGAAACGCCAGCAACAAAAACTTTCAAAGAAAAAATGACTGAACTTTTTCATCAACTAAAAGAAACATATCTGATTCCACCATGGATTGAATTAGGGATTGTGTTAGGTGTACTTTTCCTCCTGCTTTGGCTCATCATGGTTTTATGTTTGGGAAGATTTATTGATGGAAAATATAGTACAATGGACACAGCAAGTCAGAACATCAACTTGGTCCTAAAGCCTCACAGATCATCTCACATCGAGAAAAGAGAACTGTCATCAGTGAACATCACAGCCAATCCAATACCCGGTGGGGTAGCATGGGACAACACTGATTATGAAATCTATGGCCCGATTGAGCTCTTGAAATATCCACATCAATTCAAGGTTTCCTTAAGTGACTTTGTGACACCAAGTACTTTCTCTGATGACTGGGACTTTGAAAATATTAATAATATGATGTCAGATTTAGTAATGTCAGCAAAATTCACAGAACATGATTATTTGCAGGGTTCATCAAACTATGAAGAAATGTACTGTTATAATCATTTTGGTCATCACTATTTGCGAAAATCTGCTCAACCTAGAAATGTTTTTACTTATAACTAATGGGAACATTGTCCAACACTGCCAAAAGGCAGTTCGAAAACATTTTATGAGAAATTCCCATACTTCTCAGGGTTTAACGACAGTGATCCAGAAACGTTTTATTTTAAAATGTTAAATAAGCCAGGAATGAAAACAATGTTGACAAATACTAAATTGATTTATTCTGACAAATGTTATGATAAAATGTCTACATTTGGTTTTGAATTTTGGAAAAACATCATTGAAACAAAAACCATCTGGGGTACAAAAGACTGGCAGGTACAAGGTCTAGAAGCATTATTTAGAGCATGCATGATCCCAGAACAGATAATATTCCTGAATGACACCATTCAACAAACAACCTGTCTCGGCTTAGCCAAGATAAAAGACTTAAATAAACCGTCTATTCCAAAGCCCATACCTGATAGTAATAGCACTACAGATGTGGAGATAGACGTATCCCATATTTTACACCAAAACAGAACAAATCCTGATTGGAAAAAATGGTTGATCTGGCCCATAGACACATATAACTGTCAAGATAGTTTCCTGAACAAAACACAGGGGTTAAAACAAAAGGCCAGACCCAAAATATTCCCAGAGACAACATCCAGGGATAGTTACAACATACATTGTAGGGAAACTATGCCTCGAGTGGCTACAGAAATCCAACCTACCTGAAATTAAGCAACACTTGACTTTACTTACAAAAAGGTGCTGACTTGCGAGATTTCATAATGGGACCTCGCAAACAGCGTCAAAAACGTTTCATATACACTGGTATATACGCTGCTTACAACGAAGCTTGGAAAGTGACGCAAATTGAAACTGCTGAAAAAAATACGAGGAATTGATCGTATAAATTTGGAAAAATCACTTTCTGTAGTCGACAATGGGTTAACAACTCTGTCCTCCAGAATTTATTCACTGGCCAGCATTGTATCATCTGCTATTGATATAATAGAGCAGGACTTGATAATGTTACAATATGGTCAGTTCCAATTGCATTCCATTGTACAGCTAGGCTGGACGTTACAAAATCTGCGTTCAGGCTACGTGCCATGGCGTCTAATCAACATAATGTCATTATTTTCTATCTTTAACCTTACTGCTAAACAAATCAGTTTGGCACAAAAAGGAGCAGACTATACGATTCTGAGCATTGAAAAACTTGAGAGATTATCATTGACAATGTCATTGACCTGTCATTGAATGGATAATACATGGAACAATTATAATTCCGATAACAACTTTTCAGTTTCAATATTGCCAAAAGTATATACCAGCAGGCCTGTATGAAAGGTTGGGTAAAGGATACATCAAATCAACCTGGAATTTACCTTATACACATAAATGTTATAGTGAAGGGAAAAAAGAGGTATTTCTTAGTGGTAACAATTGTAAAAAATCACTAAGCTTTACACTTCTGTGTCAAGGTATTAACTTGCATGTAGCCTGCGAACGTTCTTCAAATAACCTTTCATGTCACCTGCATGGCACTCCTGCAACACAGATAGAGCCTTTTATCGGACAGCTTTCCAATGGCAGCTACGTTCTAATAAGTGACCACAGCTGTTGTGACATGGTGCCAGGAAAAGCATATCTCGTAACCTTCACTTCCAGGGTTATTTGCTGTATGCAAGTATTGTATCCAAACAGCAATCCAGAGATGGAGGCGGTAATATGGACTTCTTTGAATATCTCTTCTATTCGAATTGATACTTTAAGCAGAATGAAGTCTATTCTTTTACAGACAACTGTGCCATTAACCTCGTCCAAAGAGACGTATGATCTGCAACTTGCAAGGACAGCGGCAGAGATACATACCCTAATATCGACAAATTGCCCCGTGCATTTCGTAGAAATGTTAAACCAAATCTTAAACATGTCTGATACCAGTGGCATCGCACATGTATTTAAGGCAATTTTTCGGGACTGTTAGCACCATTTGAAACAGTTCTGGGCATTTTCCCGAATTTTGTGCATTCTTTATTCGGCGGCCTGCCTCTTCTTTTGGGACTCGTAGCAGGAATTTTATTTTTTATCCTTCTGCTCCGATATGGCAAGCCAAGCCACAGACAAAACTCCAGCTACGATGGAAGAAACGATCCTAGCAATATGCTACCGAGACTGAATCACTAGAGTCCTCGGATTAGCCCGGCTAAGAGATCTGAATACAACTTGGTTTCTTTCATTCAGACCAATCTGGCAAGATTGCATCTTACCTGTGCTTCGATGTCTGCTATGCGGAGAAGAATACGTGTTGGACGTCTGTCTTACACTACCATCAGCAGTACATATGGATATCGATACTTTGCTTGGTTCGGTAACGGCTCATGCAACGTGTTGTCCCCAGCGGCTACCTATTCTAATGACGGCATTCGTTGAGACTTCACCATTACGATTAGGTGGCGGTGAAGTACGAGATGAAAGCAGCACCACACAGGTACAACCTTCTGTGAGCATCGCTGATCCAGACATCGATGATAGCAATGATTCTCACATATGCACTATTTCAGCTTTTTCGAACTTGGTCGAACTTTCACCTACTGTTGTAGACCAATTTTTCGCAAGCCTGTCTGATATGATGTTCTCTCCTAACAACGAGAATAACTTTTAAAACAACAAGCACACAGCGTTCCCTGAACTCTGAATTCGGCCTTCAGTTTTTGATAAACAAAACTACTGAAAACAATTGGAACTATTTTTCCCCTGAAAGCGAAATAATTTTTTCCACTACCAAAATATTTACCTTTTTTCTGGCACATGGTGCTCTGCTTAAAGTAGAACTATTCTTAGAGAACAGAATTTCTATTTTTAGAAACACTAGAGACAATATTTTACCTCAGCCTCTAGCACATGTACAGTATTGTATAAATATGTGATGAAATGGTCTCGACCTTCTTTTCTGTATTAAGAGCCATTTCATAAATGTAATTTTCGCAATTCATTCAGCCAATATTTATATATGCATTATCTGAATGATACCACTGCTTGAAAAACGTACAGTATAAATACTCATTTTTGTGTATATACCATATACCATTTCGAATGCAATTCATGTATTTTGGGGTGGGTTGGAAAACACACATGCATCGATATATGTTTAGTATTGCTTAGTATTTAGTAATAATGGACATTATACGTGGAGTGGGTGTTGTGAATGTATCTAGGACCCTAATTAGATATTCCCGATTTATGCCCTTATGTGGTTATAACAAATCATATCCTTATAAAGGCATAAGAATCATATCCATATTTAGTCATAGCGAATGCAGTCCAAATACGGCATGGCTACTCCCATAGACTCCTAGAAAGTGCAACACGTTCTTTAAACAAACCAAGCCACCAGCAGCCCGGGAATTCCCCCTGCTTTTGTTTTGATTTGCACAAGAACTCCTGGAGTCCTGAAAGAACTGTAAGTTCTTAGTGACGTCTTATGTCCAACCTTACGTCAAACTTGCCACCTTCCAGGTATAAATATTCCAGCGTTGCCTTAAGCAAACACACGGTGGTTTGGAGCAGAGCGGCTATCTACTTGGCCGACGCCCAGCTGATGCGAGTGCCGAAGGAAGCCGACCCTCCCATTTGACGCACTGAGAGAGACGCTGTCTTTTCTCTTGCCGAGAAATCCAGCTCCGGTGTTTCCAGTCACCCTTGCGGGTTGCTGGGAGATCGAGTCCTGAGAGAGAGATACAAGACCTCCTTCATTCTAAAACCAAGGTACGGAGCTGATTAGATCCTTAGATAATTCTTGATTCAGATTCTTGGCAAAAACGAACTTAACTTAAACTGCAAATTACTTACTTCTTCCCACGTATTAGGCTTAGGTCAGGTACACCGGGGTAGGCGTATCTTAGAAGCACCAGTTGAGTACGTTTAGTCAATGATGTTATGTACGTATATATTTTATCCGTTTTAAAGTATCATATGGCTCAGAAACCATATCAATGCTTTTACAGTATTATTTCATAATACTCCTTTTACTGTACGCGCTTTACTTTACAACAAGTATTGCAATTGTGGCAATTCACTTCTCTTGCATGTGAAAGAGGACTGCTCAATAAATAACAACTTTTATTGAAAACGCCCGTCTCTATTTCTCTGCATTCCTGGTGAAACTAAGTATGCACGATTGACTGAGTGAAATAGCTATCTATTGTTTTCACACGACTCTGGAGATATACTCCTTGTTCTGGGGGGAGCAAAGTTGTCATGTTTATGCGGTTGTCAGAAGCTAATCTCTTCTTGTTTAATCAGAAAAGTTAACTCCTTCCTGTTCATTCGAGAAAGTTTCTAGTGACCTCTGAGCTAGCTGGCATACCTAATTAAGTCTAACATATTCAGTAGAGACCTAGATGACCTCAGTCCTACGTCTAAACTATTGTTTATGTTATTCCAATGCGCAGAGCCTATTTACTTACTTGTGACATAGCGCGCCTTGGTCTGCATTACATCAAAGCCACAAGGACTGTTCAACATCGAGTTTCCCCACGCATCACCGGCCCAGTAAAGATTCATTCTGGGAGCTGTAGGGTTCATCGAACTACAGCAGGTGAGCGACCACATGGCTGGGGAGGTGTGTCCTTCATCACAAGGGAGGACTGCAGAAGCCCTTAAAAGCGGAGGTGTGTCATGTTTCACTGTAGAACGGCATCTGAAGAAGGCACTGAAGCCGAAATGCATTATTCCCTTACCTGCTGTCTAATTAAAGGCTGTTCCCTGTACTCCCCGTGTGGCCTCTTCCTTCTGCTTGCTGAAGGTTTCTGTGGATATATATATATATATACATGTATATATATGTGTGTATATATATATATATATTTTTATTTATTATATATATATATATATATATATATATATATATATATATATATATATATTCACCAAAAAAAAGCCTAGGTTTCAGGGACGTTATAGTTAGTTGGACATTTGACTCATATAACACCAGAGAAATTTGCCTGTTATAGTTAGTTGAGCTAATGCACTGCTGATGATGTCACATGTTACATCACTCATGACATGGTCAGTGACATTACTGATGACATCTCAAATGGCATCACTGATGACATCACTCATGACATCATTCAGTGAATGTGCGTTTCTGTAAAGTTTAAATATTTTTCATATATATCTTTGCCAAGGTCTAATGTTGTCTATAATGTCAGGTAAGTTTACTTACTCACTAACTTGTCAAACAACAATCTTTAACTCTCACAGAAATATTTGCACTTTCTCTTCAGGAATGTCTAAGGAGCAAATCCAAAACGGGTCTGAACTCCAAAACGTCTTTGGTGAAGTGCGCATTCGTTAGTGAGCGCACGCCTCCCCAAGGATTCCCCACTACTCTGTGGTAAATGACTAGATCGCTACTGCGTCTTTCAGCCGCGGCCGGTGGAGGGAGTTGCGGTGGGACACGCAGGGGGGATGGGTGGGGGAGGGGCAGGGTGGGGGTGATTAACAACGGAATCTGGCTGATTGCAGGTAAATAAACAATTACATTAATAAAACTAATTTCGGGCCATATTATCATCAAAACACGATATCAACAAAAGACGAACAATATCCCCTTTTTTCACAGCAGGAAAGTGCCGATAAAGCGACGATAATCCTTCTCGTTTTGTTGATAATATGACCCGAAATGCATGCTAATGGCTTCGTGGTGACGATCGCGCGTGGTTAGGGGGTCGTACATGCATGTTTAGGCTCTCTCTTTTTTTTGTTTTCAATCGCAACGTACGCGTACAGAAATATGTACAATTACGAGCAGGACCTGCATGCTGATTGGCTGTCAATACTCCAAACCAGGAAGTGTTGCTTGCCCTCTTATTCGTCACGGCAGCCGAGACACAAGGAAACAGTAAAACAAACTTGACAAATAAGGAAAGGGAGCACGATAGAAACATTCTCAACCTATAGTGTTGCTCAGGGGGCGGTACATTTATTGTACGTGTACCAACCACGTATGGACGACGTACAGCTGTAATGTTGAAAGTCATCACGTACGCGTACATAACCAAGAAAACAAAAAATTATTTTAGATATTTATGAAGTGTATTTGTTTATGTGTTGTGTGGCTCTAAAAAGAGCCGTTGTGTTTATTGTGAGATTTTAGTACCTACAAATAAGTACCAATTCAGAGTCTTAAGTTTATGAGGAACACTTTGTTCCCCTCATCTGTAAAATGTACACCATCTCTCCTATAGATGCCATGCATATTGAAACGCTGATTATTGTTGCAAACGGACCCCATTCGGTAGTCTCGGAGAAAGGCAGTAACAAATTTGTTCACATGTTTCCTAGCTTTTTCAAACTGTGGACAATAGTGGTTGGACCGCTTCCATCTCTGCCTTTGGCATATATTAGAATATACAAAGACAGTTTTCGGGAACAGTGTCATCAATTGGGCAAAGGTGTCCTTCATGAGCATTTCCAGACCTACCCCAGTCAAAGTGCCCAGGGCATTGCCACCACAGTGCACAATTATGAGGTCAGGGTGTTGGAGATGCATAAAGGATTTCACCAATGGCATCAATTGGTGCAACTTTAATCCTCTCTGTCCAATCCATTTAATGTCTACATTTGGTAAACCTAGGTCCTTGTGAATTCTTTTCCGTTCTGCGTACCTTTGACTCCAGAAAATATAGCTGTGTCCCACAATCTACACTGTAAGCATCTTGAAGAGAGGTCTGGATGCACTCTGAAGGTCTCTGTAAATGAAATGCTAGTTTCAAAAGTAAGATTTTTCTAAAACATGCAGTTTTGAAAAAAGAAGAGACATGATTGGTTGTTTGACAACATTTTACAGAAAACTAGGTTCCATGTTCCTCTTATATAAAAGCCATATTTTTATTGGTTAAGAAAAAGTGATAGAAAAGAACGTTACATAAGATAAGCTGATATATTCTCCAGTCAAGCACACTTGCTGTTTTAATTTGCAACAATGTATGATGAACTTTTCACCTGTGTGCTGAGTTAGGTGTTCCCTGAACTGTTTCTATGGTAACTGGCAGATTGTGGAACGGGGGAAGGGTTGAAAGTTCTATTAGTTCGAAAGCTTTGGAATGTTAAACCAATCGAAATGTGTGTTTTCTTTTGAATTAATGGGAACACGATTTTAATTGGTTATGTATATGTATGTATACGTAAAATAAGAGGGGAAATGTTCCATTTGACGGTTGTGCTGCAAACACTGAACTCCAGACATTTTGTAGAGGAATATCCACTGTGTGAATGGTATTCTTGTTAATCTAGATTTCAATTTGAAAGGTTAGTTGAAAAGTTGTATGGGAGTGCGTCTGTGCGGTGTATCTTTGTATATTAACGAATTATAAGGTATATTATCAAGACTCGGTGATACAATTATCGTCACTTTATCGGCAGGAAACTGCAGATGAAGTGTTCAGAATATTATCGCCTGCATTGATAATATGCTCCTATATTCGTCTGTTGTTAAACGTTTTATAGTAGTAAACATGTTTTGCTATAATGCATGCTGTTATGTTTTTTCTTTAATATCATTTTGTGCCTCTGTACATTAGGGATTATGGCCCATATTATCAATGAAGGACGATACATTATCGCCACTTTTATCGACAGGAAACTGCCTGTAAAGCAGGGATAATGGTCTCGATAATGTATCCTTGTGAATTCCCATAGAAACCAAGGTTATGGTGTTATCATGGGCTTCCATGGAAATTCACAAGGATATACTATCGACACCATTATCGCCGCTTTAGTACCAGTTTCCTGCCGGTAAAACTTGCGATAATGTATCGCCCTTTACTGATAATATTGCACTGACGGGCATAATATTAAGAACCAGTGTTAAAATTATCGACGTTTTATGCACAGTAAACTGCCGATAAAACGGCGAAAATTGGCTTGATAATAGCTTCTTGTAAATTGCTATAGAAGCCCAAGTTCTAGTGTTAACCTGGGCTGGTGTGAGAATTCTCAAGGGCATATTATCAAGCTCATTATCGTCGCTTTATCAGCATTTTTCCTGCCGATAAAAACTACAATAATCTATCGCCTTTTGTTGACAAAATGTCTCGAAATTCATTTTATTAATTTAATTGTTTACTTACCTGCAATGATCGAGGTGGCATATTACCAAGGGGGGCGATAGGCAATTATCATCGATTTACCGTCCGTTTTCGGCCGCTAAGCGGCGACAATTCTATCGTCCTATTAGCAACCACTCTCTAACTGATGTTAGCGACAGCTTTTACGTGATAGCAAGCAGTTTGGGGCCCGCTTTGCATGTCAGCGATGTTTATCGCTACTGACGTGCAAAGTGGACGTACCCAACCAGTTAGCGACTAAATGCAGTCGCTAACGTCGCTATCACCAAATACTAACACCTGCTCAGACCAGTTCTTAGCCATGTTATCCAATGGGAGGTGGATAACATGGCTAAGACCATTTTGTCTCTAATGCGTGAATATCGCTCTATTCTCAACGATATTCATGCATTTCGCCGCTATCGCTGGACATTTTACCACAATGCAGAAAAACGTTGCTAATAGCATGTTTTCTCCGCTAACATATCCAGCGATAGCCAGGGATAAAAAAAAAAACGTCGCTAACCCTAATTAGAGATAAATATCGCTACTTGTTGGTAATATGCCCCCAAATTCCGTTGTTTATCACTCCTCACCCTGCCCCTCCTCAGCCCCCACCTGCCTGCCCCCTTGCAACTTACTCCACGGGCCGCAGCTGTTTCTATATTCCGTTATATTGTACTGTCTATTTATACTCTAGTTTTTTATTAAATTTTCCTTGCTTCATACTCCTTGTTCTTTTGTTGTAAGTCCTCTTATTTTTATACTCCGAGCTTTGTCCTCATACTCCTACCTCTCTTCTTGTAAGTAATATAATAGAATATTTGATACATTTTTTTGTAATGTTACATATATTTTTTTATTATAGGTTGTGTTTATCGATACTAAAAGTACTGCATCATGCCAATGAAGTACCTTCAGACGAAGCAACAAAAGAAAAGTGTGTATTTGAAGAGAACTCACCAAGAAGATTTACATGATGAGAGATGTCTTCACAAACAGAAAGAAACTCCTGGTAAGAGCAGGAGCACTTTTTTGAGGAAAATACTAAAGACTAAGGGCCAGATGTAGGTAAATGTCATTTACCGATTCTTAAATATCGAATTTTACCGATTCGGTATTCATGAATCGGTAAATGAGATGTAGGGAAAAATTCGGTATTTATTACCGAATTGGTAAAATTCGGTATCGGACTTTCAGAATTTACGGAATCGGTATTTACCGAATTGGTATTTACCGAATCGGTATTTCCCATTCATTCCTATGGGCCAAATGGCCCATAGGAATGAATGGGAAATACCGAATCGGTAAATACCGAATCGGTAAATACCGATTCGGTAAATTCCGAATCGGAAAGCAAGCAAAAGTGAAACTTAAGAAAACAGCCAATCAGGTGCTACCACCCTCCCCCTCCCTACCAGGAAGTGGCTACACAGGCAGCTGCAACTAATTAGAAGGTTCTGGAGAGGCAGTTGGAGCAGAGAGACTGGGAGCAGCAGCAGAAAGAGTTTGTGCAGTTTAAAACCTGTAATATGGCAACCAGCAAAGACACAGAGCAGACAGAGAGGAAGAGAAAGCTGAAATTCAGCAGCATGGAGCTACAGGTCCTTGTGGAGGAGGTGGTAAAGGTGCACCACAAACTTTTTGGCAGGTAGTCCCTCACTGTGGCTGAATCTGCCAAAAGGAAGATTTGGCTGGATATACTCGACAAAGTCAATGCTGTTGGAGTGACCACCAGAGTCACAGAGGATTTGAAAAAGAGGTTCTATGACCTGAGGAGCCTCACAAAAAAAATTGGCAGACCACCACAAGCAGGCATCGCAAACTGGTGGAGGAAAGAACACAGCACCCCCCCTCACTGACCTGGAGGAGATGGTGGCCACAACCTTAGAGCCAGAAAGCATCTGCGGACTGGGAGAAGTGGACAGCTCTGCCAAAGCTGCAAGTAGAAAAGGTAAGATGCATGCACAGCAATCCCCCTCACACCCTCATCCTTCCCTCACCCCTTAAAGCTAAGTGACCCCAGTCCCGGTGTGCCAGCACCAAACAGTAGCAATGCATCATGGTACATTTAGTAAGTTAATGAAAGACCATGTCATACAGCACAGCAACCACCAAGTTAGGCAAATGATTGCAGACATAATGAAGGGCAGGCAACATGTAAATTGTGCAATTTCCAAAGATTTAATTGTAGTGGCTGTGAGACATTTGCGCTTAGCTGATATACGCTCATATGACCACAGGTCACACATCCAGAAGGCAGTCACAGGAGACTGACGGCACGACACCCGAGAGGGATGAAAGTCAGGAGCCAGGTCCCAGTGCATCACAGGACACAGGTGTACCGAGTAGCCAGCCACCTTCCCAAGACCCTGAAATCACTCAAGATTTGCAGACATCCCCACGACGTTCACAGTCCCCTCTGTTAATGTCTTCACCAGATATGCCAGCATCACTGGATGTTGAAACACCTGCAGCACAACCAAGCAGGAGGCATGTCGTTCCCCCACTGATAGAAATGGAGACAGCTGCCAGTGAAATGGAGGTGGAAGACACACACTCCTTGCCTGGAGATGATATCTCTGCCACACTGCAGTCCAGCGCAGAGCCTGTCCGTAGTAGCACAAGACACCGCAGAGTCCAAGGAAGGAGTGTAGCTGCACGTGGGGAGGGGTCCAGTGTGTTCCAAGGCCTGGAGGGGAGCATGGTTAAGATCCAGAGGATGCAGGGAAAGGGCATCATGTCCTGTCAACGCCAAATGCGCAACCTGAATATCAATATGGAAGAAATTGGAAAGGGCATCAGGGAACTGGTGGAAGTGAACAAGAACATGGCTACAAGGATACATGAAATGACACAATCGGTGCAGCTACTGTGCACCAAACTGGACACATAAATAGCATCAAGGCGCAGGGAGAAGCAGTCTGCACAGCAACACAACAAAGCAATTCACCGCCAGGCCACAACCACATCCCTGCTATACAGGCGAAGCATAAACAGTCAGGAGGTCTTGACGCAAAACAGCAATCATTAAGCATGGGCGTAAAATCCGCTCCGATCGCGGATTTTTCGGATTTTCGGCAAATTTGCAATCCGCGAACTCTCGCGAATTTGTCGAAAATCCGTGAATCCGCTCGCGGCGGATTTTTTGCTTTGGTTGCGGCGCGCGGCGTGGTGCACGGCGTTCACTTTCCGTCATTGAGCGTTTGCCGAGTTGTTTTTCTTTGCGAGTGCCGCGCCATTTTGGATCTTGCTGCGTGATCCCGCGGGAGTTTGGCGCCCGCGAATACGTAATCGCGGCTTGCCACCTTGCACAGCACACCTCGCGAGAGTTCGCAATTGCGAACACGTAGTTGCGGCGGAAAGGAACAATCTCGCACTCGCGAAATAGAGATTTTGCAATTCTGCACAAGAAAATCACCAGCAAACAGGATAAACCTTCAGAAAATTATGATTTTTATCAGAATCACTCCTCAGGTTGACATTTGCATGGCCTTTTTTTTTGCAAGGAGTCCATTTTTGGGGGGGGGAGGAAGGAAGTGCCCCACAGTCTCCAACTTCCTGTTCCTGTCCAGCAGGCTCCTCCCAGTGCTTTGTCCATCTCCTGGTCACTTTCATTTGGATCTGGAGCTGGAAGGATTACTTTTTGTGGGTGATGCTGGATATTTGGATTTGAGGCCTTTTTGACTGTCTTTGGATCACTTTTGGATTAGAAATCAACTTTCACAAGTAAGTTTGTTTGGGGCATTACAGTTGCTGCAAGTACAATTTTGGAACTTTTTCATAACATTAAATAAATTATATTGTGGGTAGCCACAGTATCCAGTAGGACCAGGGTTGGTTAGGGGTGCATGATACAACTGTTTTGTTGAATTTAAACACCATTGAGGCCATGGATGGGCTGGGATTGTGCTGATTTTTGTCGTTTTTTTGGGCCTGCTGGTGTGGCCCTTTGCCCAGGGGTGGTGAGTGTTGCATGGGCCTAGTGTTTCTGAGGGGTGTCTTCTTGAATTTAAACACCATTGAGGCCATGGATGGGCTGGGATTGTGCTGATTTTATAGTTTTTTGACGTTTTTTTGGGGCTGCTGGTGGGGCCCTTTGCCAAGGGGTAGTAGTGGTGCATGGACTGAGTGTGCCTGTAGTGTGGTCTCACTCTCTTTAATGTAAACATCCTGAATGGCATTGGATTGTGGTGATTTCTGGCTGTTTTTCTGTGTTTTTTGGGGTGTACTGTTGATGTGGACTGGTGGCCATGTGGGTGGTGGTGGTGGCGGCCATCTTGAGTGCTGCTGGCTGGTACAGGCAACATGTGCTTGGGGTGTAAGGGGCCATTTTGAGGAGAGGCAGTGTCTGAGTCCTGCACTTATTTTCCCTACTTTTCATCCATTATGCCCAGGGGTAGTGAGTGTTGCATGGGCCTAGTGTTTCTGAGGGGTGTCTTCTTGAATTTAAACACCATTGAGGCCATGGATGGGCTGGGATTGTGCTGATTTTATTGTTTTTTGTCGTTGTTTTGGGGCTGCTGGTGGGGCCCTTTGCCCAGGGGTAGTGGTGCATGGACTGAGTGTGCCTGTAGTGTGGTCTCACTCTCTTTAATGTAAACATCCTGGATGGCATTGGTTTGTGGTGATTTTTGGCTGTTTTTCTGTGTTTTCTGGGGTGTACTGTTGATGTGGACTGGTGGCCATGTGGGTGGTGGTGGTGGCTATCTTGAGTGCTGCTGGCTGGTACAGGCAACATGTGCTTGGGGTGTAAGGGGCCATTTTGAGGAGAGGCAGTGTCTGAGGCCTGCACTTATTTTCCCTACTTTTCATCCATTATGCCCAGGGGTAGTGAGTGTTGCATGGGCCTAGTGTTTCTGAGGGGTGTCTTCTTGAATTTAAACACCATTGAGGCCATGGATGGGCTGGGATTGTGCTGATTTTATTGTTTTTTGTCGTTTTTTTGGGGCTGCTGGTGGGGCCTTTTGCCAAGGGGTAGTAGTGGTGCATGGACTGAGTGTGCCTGTAGTGTGGTCTCACTCTCTTTAATGTAAACATCCTGGATGGCATTGGTTTGTGGTGATTTTTGGCTGTTTTTCTGTGTTTTTTGGGGTGTACTGTTGATGTGGACTGGCCATGTGGGTGGTGGTGGTGGCCATCTTGAGTGCTGGCTGGTACAGGCAACATGTGCTTGGGGTGTAAGGGGCCATTTTGAGGAGAGGCAGTGTCTGAGGCCTGCACTTATTTTCCCTACTTTTCATCCATTATGCCCAGGGGTAGTGAGTGTTGCATGGGCCTAGTGTTTCTGAGGGGTGTCTTCTTGAATTTAAACACCATTGAGGCCATGGATGGGCTGGGATTGTGCTGATTTTATTGTTTTTTGACGTTTTTTGGGGGCTGCTGGTGGGGCCTTTTGCCAAGGGGTAGTAGTGGTGCATGGACTGAGTGTGCCTGTAGTGTGGTCTCACTCTCTTTAATGTAAACATCCTGGATGGCATTGGTTTGTGGTGATTTTTGGCTGTTTTTCTGTGTTTTTTGGGGTGTACTGTTGATGTGGACTGGCCATGTGGGTGGTGGTGGTGGCCATCTTGAGTGCTGGCTGGTACAGGCAACATGTGCTTGGGGTGTAAGGGGCCATTTTGAGGAGAGGCAGTGTCTGAGGCCTGCACTTATTTTCCCTACTTTTCATCCATTATGCCATGGGGTAGTGAGTGTTGCATGGGCCTAGTGTTTTTGAGGGGTGTCTTCTTGAATTTAAACACCATTGAGGCCATGGATGGGCTGGGATTGTGCTGATTTTATTGTTTTTTGACGTTTTTTGGGGGCTGCTGGTGGGGCCTTTTGCCAAGGGGTAGTAGTGGTGCATGGACTGAGTGTGCTTGTAGTGTGGTCTCACTCTCTTTAATGTAAACATCCTGGATGGCATTGGTTTGTGGTGATTTTTGGCTGTTTTTCTGTGTTTTTTGGGGTGTACTGTTGATGTGGACTGGCCATGTGGGTGGTGTTGGTGGTGGCCATCTTGAGTGCTGCTGGCTGGTACAGGCAACATGTGCTTGGGGTGTAAGGGGCCATTTTGAAGAGAGGCAGTGTCTGAGGCCTGCACTTTTTTTGCCTACTTTTCATCCATTATGCCCAGGGGTAGTGAGTGTTGCATACTTGCATGTCCCTAGTCTTTCTGTGGGGTGTCTTCAATGTAAACATCATGGATGGCATGGGATTGTGCTCATTTTTCTGTGTTTTGTCGATTTTTTGGGGTGTATAACTGAACTGATGTTCCTCTGTCTTCCATTGCTTTTAGGTGCACAAGACTCAAGAGAACCACCAGTGCCAGGAAGAAGTCCTGCAGCGGTGTGTGTGTGCAGCATAACGTCACGCGACGTCACGTCTGGACACAGACAACTCTGCAACTCGTGCAACTGCTGCCTGCTGTTCTGACCTGCTCTGAAGAAGATGGCCCCTAAAAAAGTAACCCGTAGCTCCTCTAGCAAGAAAGGTGCCAGTAAGGAGCAGAAGAAGCAAGTTACCAAGGAGACTGGTGTGCCGCCCGCCCCTTTTTTTGGGAGTAAAAAAAAAAGTATGCCTGCAGCAGCAGCGGGATCTGCTGGGGACCAAGCTGGCAGCAGCACCCCCGCTCCATTGGGCTCAGTGCCACCACCACCATCACGCCAACTTAAGTCCAAGCCCTTGAGTGCTGCAGAGGCAGCCAGTATAGTTCTTCAATCACCATCGACCAGTGATGTTGGCTCATCGCAAGAAAGCAGCAGCAATGTCCCTCAATCAACACAGGTTGTTGTAGCTCATCTGACGAGTGTTGAACAACCACAGCCGCAACAACAATCACATGTGCAAGTACAAGCCCAAGTACATGTGGAAGGAGAGGCAGCGCAAGGAGATGCGCAAGCAGAGGTGCATGGAGGGTCACAAGTGCCCACAATAGTTGTTCCTCCCGAAGTAGGGGCACATCAGGAAATCGACAATCAAGGCGAGGTATCATTTGAGGAAGCCACTCCTCCTGATGATCCTTCATTGTCTTCCACACCCCTAGCAAGGAAGAGATCAAGGGTGGTGTCTACATCTTCTTCAAGCACACCTCCTTCTGATGATACGGATCAAACTTGGGAACCAGCACCACTGCCGTCTGAGAGTGAGGCACACCATGATCCGACAAAGGTAGTTAAGCGTAAAAGGAAGCTCGTCCAAAGTCTCAGAGTTATGGAGTGTGATGAGGCTCAACAAGAAGTGGCGGATACTGCTGCTGATGAAGACTCTGCCAACGACGACCCAGTCATCATAAAGGTCACTGCAGCCCCAGCGGGCATGCAGCAAACAGACATTTTGACCCTAGCCCGAAGAGCTGCTGAGCGTGATGATGATGATGTTGTCGATGAGGAGGCAGTGGAAACACCACAATCATTGGAGTTAAGTAGTACACCAACTCGTCCCGCTTCCATATTTCTTTCTGGCAAGAAGAGACCTCCATCCACCTCGACCTTAATTAGTGGCGGTGAAAGTGCACAACGTACAAAAGTTGGGCAATCCAGATCCTCCACTTCATCTGGCATTAGCTTCATGACCACCACCACCAGTATCGCCGCCTCCTCCAGGTCCCACAGACACTTCAAGTCCCCAGTTTGGTACTTCTTTACTGTTTGTCAAAAAAATCCAAAGTTTGCCATTTGTACCCTTTGTAAGCTTGCAGTTAGTCGTGGTAAGGCAGGTACCAACTATGGTACCGGAGGCCAGAGAGGTCATCTTAGGAGACAGCACACTGTCCAATGGTTTGCGCACCTAGATGCGATCAAGGAAGGCCGAATTCAAGGAAACGTTGATGTTGCATCTGATGATGACGAGGAGGAAGAAGACGTGTCAAACACTTCCCTTACACCCAGTACCCCTGTCAGCAGCACACCCAATGTGAGGCACACTAAGAGTGTTGGAGCGAGTGAGACACCAACGCACAAAAGTTCACCAGCGAGCAAAATTGGGTCAACGAAGTCATTATCAGCCCGTAAATGCTTGGTCCAGGGCAACATTAGAACAATGCTTACTTCAGACGTGCCATATGAACGCAACCACCCACTGACGCGTCTGTATAACACTAAGCTGGCTAAAATGCTAGCTGTGGACCTTCTCCCTTTTTCTTTTGTAGAAGCGGTAGGTTTTCTAGAATTAGTGGCAACGCTCTGCCCTAAATGGAAGGTTCCTAGCCGGTTCCATTTTGCCAGAGTTGCGGTTCCAGCACTACATGAAGATGTGCTGGAGGCGATTGGGGCAGCTTTGCAGAAGAGTGCTGTTCACACAATACATCTGACAACAGACATGTGGACCAGTGGCGCAGGCGCTGATTACATGTGCATCACTGCACACTGGGTCTCTTTTTCAGGTGTTAAAGCAAAGCTAAACGCAGGTGTTGACCCGGACAAAGTTTTCAAAGCTGCTCGGAAACATGCAACACTAGCCATGTTTGGCTTGGAGAAAAGTCACACATCCCAAAACATTTTGGACGAGTTTGACAAAAAGGTCTTGAAAATGCTATCCCCAAAAAAACGCCAGATTGGTTATGTTTCCACGGATAATGGCGCCAATGTAGTTAAGGCCATGGCGCTGGGTCGCTATTTTAGAGTGCCGTGTTTGGCGCACTGTATCAACCTGGTAGTTCAAAAATTCTTGAGTGATAGAGACAGTGCAGCGTTCGCGGTAATGGCCACCTGCCGCAAAATGTGCAACCATTTCAGCCATTCTTTAAGGCCCGGAAGCATCTGAGGAGGCTGCTACTTCAAAGTCGAATACCAGTGAAAGCACTCATCCAGGAGGTGGCAACACGTTGGAACTCAACCTTCTACATGCTTGAGCGTCTGTATGAGCAGTATACGGTACTCGATCACTATTTCTTCACAGAGGGTACATCTCAGAAGGAGGACATGCGGATGGGTGCGGCGCAATGGGACATAGTTAAAAGCCTGACAGACATGCTTCGTCCTTTTGAGTTCTTCACGCGTGCAGTCAGCCAGGAGGACTGTAATTTGGGAAAAGCTATCCCATTGTTGTGCAAGCTGGAGCACCAACTGATGGCGGTGTCTTCTGAGTTTGAAAAAGATGAAAAAAAAAAGACCATTTTATTTTGTCTGAGAAATTATTAGAGCGCCTACGTGGTGATGAACGTCTTCAAAAGATCAAGTCAGAACAGCATTACATTTGTGCTACTATTCTGGATCCACGCTACAAAAAGGCGCTGGCAGGCGAAGCATTCTTTCCTTTTGCTGATGCAGATGTTCAAAAGTACAAACATTGGTTAGCCTGGTCAGCCAAGAGGTTTGAAAAAGAACGGCAGGTTATTGAAGGAGAAGACAGTACATCAGCATCAGCATCAGCAGGCCATCCCAGTCACAAGAATCCACTTCTGCACCTGTGGCTGGGGCACAAGTGACCTCTCAGCCGTTAAAGACACCGGCAACCGGATCATCTGCACCACACACAAGAGTAACAGTGGCTGCTGAAGAGGATTGGCTAACTTTGCTTGGGTATGGTACTCGAAAAAAGGTCACAGGCACAGCAAAAAGTAAGCAAAGTGGAGGAACCGTTGAGGGCCTTGAGTCGATGGTGCAGGACTATCTGAATGACTCAACAGAGGTCTTTCTTAATGATGAGCCATTGCAGTATTGGCATGGGAAAAAACAATTGTGGCCACAGCTCTCCAACCTGGCTATAAACTATTTGTCTTGCCCACTCGCAAGTGTGTCTTCTGAACGTGTTTTCAGTGCTGCTGGTGGAATTGTAACTCCCAAACGGAGCCGCCTCTCGCCCAAAAATGTGGAGCGGCTGACAATGATCAAGATGAATCAGCACCTCATACCACCAGATTACAAAGTACGAGAAAGCACGCTGCATGAAGACGAGGAGGACGGCAACGTAGATGAGGGGATTTGTTCTCTGTTCGGTGGCACTGACCTCATCCTGCCTGAATTCGCAGAGTATGATGACGAAATCTTCTTCTTATTCCCTGACACCGAGCCCTGAAAATGAGACAATGAATCAATAACTTTCTTTTTCGTCCTTATTCACTTTTATTCCTGTGTGTCTCTCTTTCTTTGTTTTGCACAGTCAATTTAATTCAAACTTTAATCACCTAATCCCAAAAACAAGACCATCAGCAGAACTGTCTTCACTTGTTTGCTTATTGATTTGAAGGTGCCGCAGTCTACATTCCTCAGGTTCACAAGTTCTGAAGAACATTCTCCTCTATCCTCCTCCTCCAGACTGTGATTTCCCTCAAAGCAGAGTGCTGGATTACGCCCAATGAAGAAAGACTCAGCACTTGTGGGGGTGTTCTACTTCTTTGCGGGTGAGTTGACGGCTTTGGGCCCATTGCTGTGAAGCTCTAATAATGGACAAAAGTGTTTTGGACCAAATATGAGGTGGAAATTTCTTGCCGTTTTTGCTGACTTGCTTGCCTTTGAGGTGCTCTTTGGCGGGGTTCCGGGTGTTTGTGGGTGATTTTTGGTGTCTGGGAGCACTGCTGCGACAGTCTAATCTTGATTGCATTTGCTTTTCAGGAAATCCGTGGTGGAAAACAGGAGTTATGATGATTGATGATGATGACCTAGCTGCACAGCGCCGCGTTTGGACAGAAGGCCGAGAGATATTGTAAGTATGAGATTTAGCTTTTTCGCTGTTTGGGGGTGTTGTCGGGTGGTTTTTTGCGGGTGGGTTGGCGGGTCTTGCCTGGGGCATTCCTGGGAAGGTCTAATACCGGATAGAAGTGTTTTGGACAAAATCCTTAAGGAACAGCCTTTTTTTTGCTATTTCTTCTGACATCTTGCTCAATGTAGCGTTTTGCGGGGCTTCCTGCTGTTCGTGGGTGGGTTGCGGCCGGGGTCTCTGTCGAAGCACTGCTGCGACAGTCTAATCTTCATTGCATTTGCTTTTCAGGAAATCCGTGGTGGAAAACAGGAGTTATGATGATTGATGATGATGACCTAGCTGCACAGCGCCGCGTTTGGACCGAAGGCCGAGAGATATTGTAAGTATGAGATTTAGCTTTTTCGCTGTTTGGGGGTGTTGTCGGGTGGTTTTTTGCGGGTGGGTTGGCGGGTCTTGCCTGGGGCATTCCTGGGAAGGTCTAATACCGGATAGAAGTGTTTTGGACAAAATCCTTAAGGAACAGCCTTTTTTTTGCTATTTCTTCTGACATCTTGCTCAATGTAGCGTTTTGGGGGGCTTCCTGCTGTTCGTGGGTGGGTTGCGGCCGGGGTCTCTGTCGAAGCACTGCTGCGACAGTCTAATCTTCATTGCATTTGCTTTTCAGGAAATCCGTGGTGGAAAACAGGAGTTATGATGATTGATGATGATGACCTAGCTGCACAGCGCCGCGTTTGGACCGAAGGCCGAGAGATATTGTAAGTATGAGATTTAGCTTTTTCGCTGTTTGGGGGTGTTGTCAGGTGGTTTTTTGCGGGTGGGTTGGCGGGTCTTGCCTGGGGCATTCCTGGGAAGGTCTAATACCGGATAGAAGTGTTTTGGACAAAATCCATAAGGAAACACCAGTTTTGGCACTTTTTGTAAGTTAGGGTTCGTTAGGGTTAGCCCTAGCAGCAGGATTGCATGTGTTTCGGGGGGTTCTATTGCAACGCAGTTCTGGGGTTTTAGAACACTGTTGGAGCGATGCTGGCTATGGATACTTTTGCTTGCTTGCAAGTGGTTTGAATACAATCCACGGTCTGTATTTGGGCCTACTGTTACTTTCAAAGTACGTTTTGTCACCATTTTTCTGCTAGGCATCGTTTTTGGAGATCTGATTGGGGGTCTTCTAAATTTTTGCGACTGGCTTTAGTAAGGGTCTTGGTGGGAGCATTGCTGGGAAGGTCAAATTTTGTTCTAAAACACAGTTTACAGTACACCTACCTTGAGGGGAAAGATCCGCTATAATATTTTGGCCATACTTTTTTATCCTTAAAAAGGTGACTCAGACAGAGCACGCAATTTCAAAAATATTGTACTGTCTATTAGGGAAATCAAAGTGTCACTTTTTGCACCACACAGCGTACATACCTTTTATTTATTTATCAGTGGTATTGTAATAGCACTTCCTGTTTTCCGTTCAATAATTACAGGCCGGGTTTCAGTCAACATCCGCCAGGCAGGCAGTGGACAGGGTGTCTTCTGTCAGTGGTCACCAACATTGATGGACGAAGCGTCAGCTGGAATGGAGGAGTGCCGCCAATAAGAGGAATTGTTTGCTGCATGCAACTTACTTACCAAATTCAACAGGACAACTCCAACAACATACGCAATACAGATACAGTATCCATTGTTTTATTCTATGAGTGTGACTGCATGTGCTTAGCTTTAGTTTGTACCCAAAGATTCTCTTTATCTTCAATTATTGTTTGTCCATGCTGTGCTTTTTTGTTCTTCTCTCAACAAAACCTACCCAAAAAGAAACCCCCATTCCCATCCATTTTCCAAACCCTAACCCTCTTCCCCCGGGCTGTGTTGTTTTGCTTGATGTCTGACTAAAATGACATCAATAATTCCACACACTTGCTGGGGAGGATAAGGTCATAGCAACAGGCTGGTGAAGGAATACGAGGATATCTTCTAGACTTACTCAGCTTCAGTACTATATCTTCTAGTAGTAGGAGCCAATGTCAAATAAATTCAATGCAAGTACTAGTTATACTTGCAAGCAAATACTTTACCATTTGTTAGGCTGCATTATGGCACTGTTGTAGTGTACTGTCACCAGCTATATTCTCGATCGTACCGTAACCGTTGTAATGCTACAGTAAGGACAAACAAGGTTTCGTTTTCTTTTTTTCCATAGGCATGCAACTGCCACTGTGTCACACCACTAGTACCACCGCAATGAGGAAATTTCACCCGCCCAGGATTGCCAACGTTAATCCCCATTTCACGTGGAGCCAGCCCTGGGCCTAGCCCTAATTTCTAACACAAATTACAGGTGAGATAAGCGTTTGGTGGGAGGTAGTATAATGGAGTATTATTTAGGAGTAGACGAGAGATTGACGGTTGTACTACTAAAGTCCTACGACTGTTCAGGAAAACAAAGTTACTGTTACACCCCCGTCCCCCACCCACCAGACTGAAAAGCAGTAAAAAACAGGTATGGTCAGATAAAGTTTAAAAATGTATATTTATGTAGCCCTAACAAAATAATCTCCCTCAAGACCCACCCTAACCCCAACGATTGTCTTTGAAAAGTCCCAAAACGATCCCAACTCCCAAATCCCACCCCCCAAAAGTCTATAAAAAAAGGGCAAGGGACACTCCACTACTGGAGGGTGCTGGTGCATTTTGCGGCATGGGCATCATACTCCTTGCGGAGGGTGGCAAGCTCGGAGCGGAGGCCCTTCACCAAGTTCTTATAGTTCCGGACCTCCTGCTCCAGGTAGGACATTCGGACTCGTAGGCGGCGTTGGCGTGCCTTGCAGCTCCTGTGGGGGGCAGCTGGTCTTTCTGTTGCTTGGCGGTGGCGGTTGGCTTTGTTAGCCCGGCTCGGTCCCGCTGGAGCACTGCGCATGCTGGCGTCCCGTGGGGTCACGGAGGAGGATGCAGCGGTCCCAGTCGAGGATGTTGTTGTTGCACCGGTCGACTGCGTGTCCTCCTCCTCCTCCAGGGCCACCAGCCGCCGATATTCGGCGACAGTGGCATCCAGCCTCCGTTGCCGGGCCATTCTAGCCTGCTCCCTCCGTGATGTTGATTTGGAAGGAGCAACTATATGAAGAAAGAAAGACATAGTCTGTAACCAATGCTCCTTAGCATTAATAACACAAAGTGATTGAGCCGAAAGTTGGGTCACAGAACAAGTAGCAAATTGAAAGCACAGTACATAACTATTGAGGACAGTATCTATGTAACCTCCCACTTCTGCATCCTTGCTCTAACATTAGTGGTAGTTTAATGAACAAATTCTACGACCACTATGGACTTCCATTACAGTCGACTATGACAGTACACCAGTCTTATTCTTCTTCTTCTCTCTTGTTTAGGAAAATTGGTACGTTATCTTATGCAAGCCGGCAGAATGACAGCACAGTGAACTTGCACCCGAGAAAAACAGTTGCACACCATGATGAGTGAGACAGACTTGCGTTACTGTACCGGTCCAGTACATGCAGGTGGTGAAGCTATTACTTTTCTATTACGGGTGGCACTGAGAATACTCTGTTACAAGGGCTACTGCTTAATTAATTTACCTTTCACCCTACAGTGCAAATGAGTACTAGAAAAGGAAAATGAAGAAGCTAACTAATTTGATTATCTATCACTTCACATGGGACGTATTTGATGACATATGGGATGACTTTAGGTGCTTTGCTTAATATTGAGTGAACAGTGATACACCCACACATGAATGACGTACTACATGTAAACTAAAGTTATTAAGAGAGGTACGGAGTGTCCACCGTAATAACCAGATATATGCTGTGATTGCAGTCGCAATACAAAGTACTGCTACTATTCATGGTAGTATTGGACACATTTACAATTTCTTTTCCTTGCCTTCCCTAAACTGGAACGGACGTGCGGGTGCGGTGGTACATGCTCTTCAAGGTAAGACTTAGTTCATCCAGCGACCATCTACTCTCTCTAGATACACATGTGCTATCTAAGAGTCAGAGAATACCATGCTCCAGGCATCCATTCATTCAAAGTATACGCACACATAGAGTTTCTGTTTCACCCACCCAGGCTGCTGTCCTTCCACCCATCCTTGCTTCATCATTGACCCAGCCATGCACCATACCATATTCTTTCCTTCCCAGCCACCTCGGGGGCCAAGCAAACACATATCGTTCTTCTTTGCCAGCCATCATACAATTTCGCGTCCCACTTACTTACACCCTTCTTTCGCTTTTCGTTCATCCCATCCATCACGTTCGTCTAAGAACTTATTGGGATTCTTCTCACCAAAAACTTCACAGCTAAGTCGAAGTACATTTCGAGGAGGCTACTACCTGGTTGATTTGTAATACACCCGTGCAGAAAGCACACTATGCAGTCTTCAATCTCAATAAGTAAGGAATATATAGCTTACCTGTTTCCGCCACCACCGTTTGAACCCCCACAGGACCGTCCGCCGGCTCTTGCACCGCCTCCTCCCCAGAGTCCTCCGAGTCCTCGCCCAACACCGCCACCTCCGCGCTGGCCCCGTCACCAGATGTTACACCTACAAAGTACATTTAAGAATGTTAGAATACACCACTCACTACTATATAATATTTGGTCTAGGAGAAATGTTAAAAAAAAGAATACAATGTAATAATTTGTGACTGTCTACTCTAAACTAAAAATGTACCTTTTTCCAGGGAAGGCTGTTGTCTTGCTGCACTTTTATGCACAACTGATGAATGCTTGCTTTTTATTTTTAACACGCACCACTTTTTCTCCTAACAGACAGAAGCTTGACTCCTAAGAACACGACCAGGATCAAGTTCAAACCAGGTGAGAGCTCGGCTCGACCACAAGAAATGTGTCCAATTAATCGTCAGCAGCACTAACCACTTTTCCGTTTTCAGTTAAATAGTTTTATGACAAAGTAGATTTTAATAAATGTGTTTACTTTTAATAAAGCTTTTAAACTTAAATAGACTCTGTGGTTTTTGGTCCTCCAGACTAGAGTGGATGAGCTAAAGGTTTTGGAATTTTTGCAAGCATGAGTGCCTCTGACACTTCTTGACTGTGCTGTGACTCCGTACTCTCTTGTCCTGCGTACGATAATCTAGAGATCATTGGGGATCAATCATCGGTGACTTCGGGAGCTGAATGACTCTGCCACACTATCTAGTCAGTAAGGAGACAGTGCATAGAGCTATTGCTGAATAGAATGGGAGTCCAATGGAATTGCCAAATGTCCAATCTTAGTTAGCTACACAGACAGACTAATAAGAATAATCTAGTAATACCACAGAGAGTCATTTTAGAGGCAGGATAAGAATTTATATCCAGTCTACAAGAAGATCAAAGACGATTTAGAAAAAATCGAATGAGGAACGCTAGGAAAAAATAGGTACTCTTTATTACAATTAAAACTTACTGGGGCCAGCAAAGGAGCCCTCGCCTGCCCGATCCTGGCCTGCATCCTGAACAGCACCCTCCTCCTCCTGTGTCCTCTTGCCCTTGGGGGGAGCTGATGTACAACATGAAAGAAAGAAAGACCAGAACACATGGATGAGATTTGTCAACCAAATCAACCATTTCAAAAGAACAATAACAACATTTTTTGGAGAAATAGCAAATAGATAGACAACTATTCCACGGGATCTATCTCATGTGGTATACTACGTTATTCGTATTGCCTGATTTGCGGACCGTTGACTTAGAAAGTTCCTATGTAACTCAATAAACAGACTACTAAAGAGGTTTGCCTAGGCCTGGCACTGCAGGCAGCAGTCCGCAGCACGCGAAGTGACAGACAAAGTCCATCCTGCTTGCAGATCAGTGAATACTCAAACTATCAATCCACCCACCACCCCCACTATTTCTTCTTATAGCCATGTGTCTAAAGGAAGGACTGGACTTCAGTCTGTTGGGGCTGATTTAGAAGTCCCTTGCGGCTCATTTTCCTCCATTGTTGCGTGACTTTTGTGACGCAGCGGCAGAACAAAAGACTCGCCATGGTGTTGGTGCGGCGTATATATTAAAAAAAAAAAATTATGGGCGATGCATCACGTTGTAAAGCCCTGCGCCATCAGGGGGCGTTCCGGCGCAAGGGAGGGCGTACCTGCGCAGGGACGAATCCTAAAAGTGGCTGAGGAAAATCTACAAGATGTCAATCAGTCACTTTTAAGACAATGATGCATGAGTCAAACCCTGCGCGCTTGAAGCCGACGTACGGCTTGATGCAGCATTGGGGAGATAGGGTACCCCAGAGCATTGCTGGAGCTGCGCCATCGTTGGCACGCAACTCCAGCAATGCGCCACCTTTACGGCACAGATGCGTAAGGCTTCTGTGACGTTTTGGGCCAATGGGTGGTGGTGGCATGGCACACAATTACTGCCGCATCCCTGCTACTTTGCAGGGATGCGCCGGTAATTGAAAATATGACCCTTAGTGTCTGGCATTACGCAGTTCTTATCTTTACACTACACTCATACATAATTTCTCAGGCCAATGAAATGAACACAATGTACAAAACAAATAAGCATAGTAGCAAGCAAGGCTACTGAGAAGGAGAGCAGTGCACCTGAAATGCATAGAAGATTTTGAAATATAATTTACCTACAATGTAATCGGCGGCATTATTAATCTTGGTAAAGAACAAAGATTTGCAAATAACAGAGCCGGATAAAACAGAGTAGTCATGAATAGCTACTACTACTCACCAAGCCCGGGGACCTCTACGCCGAGCGCGTCCAGCAAGTCCCGTTCCCGGTCCATGACATCGGTCCAGCGGTGGGTGGTCTGGTTATATGTGCGCCGGACCCCAGAGAGCTTATACATGGCCCGGCACACCTTCTCCCACCGCTTCCGGCGCTCCCGGATGCCATAGCCAGTTGCGATCTTGCCGCCTCCCAGGATCGTCTTGGGGAGGCGGCGCTGGACGTGGAAGATGAGTGCGGCCACCTCCTCCGCGCTGAAGATCTCCCGCGGTACCACTTGCTCCCCCCTCAAACGCCCGCACGGGAGCCGGGCACGGGGTGCGGGACACTTCCCCTTCTCAGGGTGCTTCCCGGCTGCCTTTACCATGGTCTGGGCAGAAATAAACGTAAATGATAAAGAAGAAATAGAATAGTGAAGAAGAAAAGAAAAGAGTTTAAAAAAGTAGTTTAAAAGTAACTAAAAGTAGCAGAAAACACAAAAATATACAGCTAGAAAAATAGAGGGATAGATAATAAGTAAAATAGATTAAATAAACTTCAAACAAGCAAAGGATGGCAGAGATTCAGAGAGGATACAGAAAGCATGCCCAGAACCATAGCAATGAATGAGAAACAAGATGGCCGCGCCCGTTCACGACCGCGTGGGTAAGTTCGCGCGAGATTTTCCTCGCGAGCACGCGCGAAATTGTACTAGCGAGCAGCACAGTTTGCGAGATTACACATAGCAGCCGGAAACGGAATTACGTCATGCAAACAAGATGGCCGCGCCCGTGTACGACCGCTAGGGTAACTTGGCAAACGTAGAGCTACAAGCGCCTCGCGAACACGCGCAAAAGCACGCGAACATACACGTCGCAAAAAAAAACTACGTGTATTCGCAAGCATTCGCGGCTCCCAAAATCGATCTCGCACGGATTCGCGCCCCAAAAAACGCGCGAAATTGCAGAAAAAACGATTTTTGCTAAACTGAAAGCAATGAGCAGGTGCAAAAGTTCAAACTTAACATTTGTAACATTCACTGTAGTGCTTCCTGAGGGGCCCCTCCAGAGTTTGCAACTATTCTATGACCCTGCTATGACCCAAACAGCAGGCTCATAGAATAGCTACAAGTAGACCATAAAGGTCCTGTGAAAAAAAATTTCACTGCAACAGAAAGCAATTTAGAGATAAGGAAGGAAGCAGGTGCCAGCCAGACTGGAACTTTCTAAATAACTGACACATTAATCAACCCCAAATTAATTCATGGCAGTTGAAGTAGGGGAGGTGTGCTTGCCTTTTTCACCCCCCATAAACTACAGTGATAAACAAACCTAATGGGTGGCAGTGAGGATGTACCAGAGGGTGGCATGGGTCTCCCAGAGGGTGGCAGTGGTGAAACAGAGGGTGCTGTGAACCTGTGAGATAAACCAGACGTAGAAACAACATAGTCGCGGCCGTTGCGTGCCGAAAAGTAAGTTCGCAATTGCGAAATTGTCCCAAAATCGGCGCGAACGCTCGCCAACACAAAAAACGGGAAAATCCGCAAATCCGCAAGAGTTCGCGTATCTTCGCGGATTGCGAATCCGTAAATCCGCAATTTCGCGTACGCGAGATCCGCTAGATCCGCCCATGCTTAGCAATCATCTGACAAGGGGCATAGCCGGAATGACCGGTGCTCTTGAGGCGCTAATAAATGCTCAAACAGCACAAACTGCTGCTATTGATGTGCCAGGGAGTGAAGGGAGCACAAGTAGGAGCAGCATGGCATGCCCCCTTGTTGTAGAGACAAGGAGGAGCAGCAGGCGACAAGGTGAGGCTACAGGCCAAACGCCCAGCGAACACAGTGAGCCACATACATCTGGCAGTGCTAAGCGTGGACGCAAATGAACAGTTAATATAATGGGGTAGTGACCTTGGACATACAATTTTTAAAGTTCAAAGTTTGTGTTGCACATTTGTGCCTTGGATACCTGCGTAGTGACAACATTAAACTACGTTGGGTGCTTAAAACACCTGTTTGTGTCTGTTTACTCACTGTGAGCATTGCAGTTAAATGCTTTCTGGTGCACTTTTATTATTAAAAATACCAACGTCATTACAAAATTCAACTATTGTTCTAGCATTCTACATATGTCTTTGTCTCATTACTTACTCAGAAATAGTTGCATGTAATCTCCTCACGTCTGTATCTGCCATCACTTGGTGTTGACACTCCAGCAGGTTGTGTTTCAGGCACAGCAACCTCGTCGTCATGATCCTCAAAGTCTGACAACTCAACCTCTGTGCCCTTCTTCACAGCAAGGTTGTGCAACATGGCACAGGCAGCAATGATTTTACAACAGGTGATGGGGGTATACTGCCGGGCACCTCCACTCTTATGCAGGCACCTGAACCTGCTCTTCTATATACCAAAGGTATGCTCCACAATAGTTATTGTGCTCTTGTGGGCCCTGTTATATCTGCTTTGGCTGGGTGTTGAGGGGTTGAGGTAGGGGGTGAGGATGAAGGAGCGGAGGGCATATGCACTCTCTCCTAAAAGGAAATGGGAATACATTACTCACATGAATACATGTACTTCTTTCTGCAATAGGTGTTAATGGGGTCGCACACTGTGTCTTACCTAGAAGGTATCCTTCACCAAATTCCCCTGCTGTCAGCCGTGCATAGATACCGCTGTTTTGAAATATGTAGGAGTCGTGGGTACTCCCATGACATTTTGCCACAAGGTCAATGATGGTGCACTTGGCATTGCAGATCACCTGCACATTGATGGTGTGGGTGGACTTTCTATTCCTATATATGTATTCTGTGGCAGCTGGGGGACAAATGGGAATGTGGGTGCCATCAATGCAGCCAATGATATTGGGGAAACGCGCCATCAGATAAAAGTCAGATTTTGTTTGGAGCAGTTCAGCATGGGTTGCAGGGAAAGATATATAATGGTCCATCCTCTGTAACTTGGCATCAAGGAATTTGTTGAAAAAGCGTGACAGGCTGCTCTGGGTCACCCCACCTACAGCAGCAACCACACTCTGGTAGATCCCAGACGCAAGCAGGTGTAGGCTGCACAGCACCTGCACGTGGGGTGGAATAGCGTGTGCCCTTGGGGTAGTGTGCTCCAACAGTGGTTGGAGATCCCTGATGAGGTCCAAGATGGTGTCTGGGTCCAACCTGTACCTCTGGAGTATCTCTGCCTCTGTGAGCATGAACAAGGTGATCCTCTGTCTGTAGACCTACTCCTGTCTCTGCCGTCTCGCAATGACATAGAATGTCGCCATTGTGAAAAAATATTGCATTTTGGGGTGTTTTTTATAGGCTGCACCAGGTTACCACCTGATTTCAATCCATGGTAAATACCGACTCTTAAATACCGAATTTCAAGCAAATTCGGTATTTAAGAGCTTACCTACATCTCAATATTCAATTTTACCACTTCTTATTTACCGATTCGGTATATTTACCGATTCGGAATATTTACTGATTCGGTATATTTTACCGATTCGCAAACCGTTCGGTAATTTCGGCCGTTACCGACCGGTATTAGGCTACCTACATCTGGCCCTAAGAATAGTGTTCAGAAACAAAAAAATGTCCTTAGTGTATCAGCAACGGAAAAAAAACCTACTAATAAACAAAAGAATAATGGAAAATCAAGTGCAGACAAAACTGTGTATAGTACAAGGAGAAAAAATAAATTCATAGAAATTAGGAAAAAAATGTTTTATAATAGATTGGTATCAAATTTAATAAAAGAAATTAAGGTATATAAGAAGAAAACAGTATTTTATAACAAGAAGAAAGCTATAGAAAATATAGTTGAGAAAGCTTTGGAAATGAAAAGAAAACTGTTTATATTAGTAATCAATAGAATTAGATCACTAGATAACCCAATCCATTTAATGAAGAGCAAAAGTAGGTGGATAATACTAATTAACAGAAGAAATTTTTGTGATTTTTTTGGGTGAATGGATACATACTTCAACTTCTGAGCCTTTTTTAATGAAGAAAGTTATCTTCAGAGTAATGATTTGTTGCATGCAGTTGACACTACTGGTCGTGCTTATGAGGTTAGAAATGGTTGTCCTATTGAGAAAGAGAAAATTGTTCCTACAAATGCAGAAGAGGTGTTAGCTGCTGAAGTTTTAGGGAGACGTCCTAAAGCTCCAGTGTACACTTGGAATTGTAGTAGTATTTGCAGTGTCCGGCAAGAATCTATTGATTTTTTATGCACTTTCTTACGTAATTACACCAAGAAAAGTGTTAAACAAAAGATTAAAATGTTACAAGGACTAGACCCTTGCAGAGTGAGAGAAAATACTGGTTTACAAGGTCATTCGCTACCTTGTATTTCTAAAAAAGTATGTCGAAGTGTTTTCCACCATTTCAGGATGCTAGCAGTTCATCATACTCAGATGATGAAATTAGTCAGAACATTGTATTACGCGAAAAGTCCAGCACTAATGTTAAAAAAATTGAACAGTGCTCTTTTGCATGGATCTGTATCAGATGTAACGAATGTTTGTGATGAAATTGAGATTAGTTACTTTGGTCCTCAGGAAGACAGTGCAGAAAGTGAGAGATTAATACAACAAAATGTGGCAGAGAATGTAGGACAGTACCGTGTAGAACATTTTTAACAAGAAATTAAACAGTTTAAGGGGATTTCAGGTGAAAGGCCAAATTATTCTTGTATCTGTTGTCGACGAATTCATTATAAAAATCAGACCAGGACTGTTGATCTGTATTTAAAAAGTGAAAAGGAAAATAATAATGAGTGGAAGGATTTTACAACTTATTTGTTGGTAGAGAATTGTTTTGATTTGGGTTCTGATCAGCGTATTTGTAAATATTGTTATAAGAAATTAGAGGAGAAAAAAATGCCTGCTAGAGCTGTGCATAATAATCTTGAATTGGTAAATATTCCTTCTGAACTGATGGATTTAAATACCTATGAGTCATCCATTTCAGGCTATTGTTCGTATGAAGCCTAAGACAGGAAAATTGCCTCCTCCTGATTTACAGAGAGGATTAAAGGGAAGAGTTGTATATTTGCCTTTAGATTTAACCCCTTCGGCGCTCATGACGAGCTCAGCTCGTCATGAGCGTAACGTGCCCTATGCTGATGACGAGCTGAGCTCGTCATGTAACGCGGGTTTTTTCAAATCGCAGCGCGCAGCGGGAAAACCGCTAGCGCGCATGCGGTTAAAGAAAAATATTGAAACTATTGGTGTAGAAAATGTAGAGGATGAACCTTTAGTTATTCTTGTTAATGGCGTTCCTACTAAGAGTAAGAAAATCTGGCAAGAATTAGTGGATGTTAGGAAAGTGAAAAAGGTAATGTTGTATCTGGTAAAAAAATAATCAATATTACAAAATGTGTATGTGGGAGAAGAAGAAATATCTGTACAAGAAGATACTGACTTGCCATCTGGTCAAATTGAAAAAGTGGATGTGTCCAGAACTGAAGAAATCTACGAACATTACAGTGTTCATCCATTGCATTCCAAAGAAATGATGGGGAACGCTATAGAGTTATTTCAAATGAAAGAAGCAAAAGGAAGTCCCATTAGTGTATGGGAAGCAAGCTTGGAAGCATCGTTGTTTCCCTCAGTTGTTTCCTACAGGAAAAGGAGGACAATATGATGCACGGCCTGTGCAGATTCCTGCATCTGAATACCGGACATCAAGATTAAATGCAGAAGATGCAAGATTTCAACAATGTATTCCATATTTGTTTCATCTTCTGTTTGAGAGTGATTTGTCTGAACTTTCTTATGCAGTAAACCACATATTGAAAACAGGTGTACATCTGCAAAATTTTTCAGCAAAGAAATTTATGGATAAAGTACAGCAGAAAGATAATGTGTTGGAAACTCAGCTGATTAATCTGATGGCATGTCAGCCTGGTACTAATGAGTACTGGACCATCGTCACGAAGAACTCAAATGTATGCTAAGGAACTTAGGAACTCCTGCATGGTTCCTTACTCTAAGCTGTGCTGAATATGCTTGGGATGATTTACTTCAATTTCTTCGAGAGGCAAATCCAAATATACCAAATATCGAATACAAGACACCTGGAGAATTGTGCTCTTTAGATCCTGTTAATGTATGCCGGTATTTCAATCATAAATTCGAAGCTATGATGTCTTTTATCACCAACAAAAAAATCCTCCTCTTGGAGAGGTTCTGGATTTCTTTTGGAGAAAGGAGTATCAAGCGAGAAGTGTTCCTCACATACATATGCTATTATGAATCAAAGATGCTCCCAAATTTGGAACAGACTCAGATGATACTGTGTTGTCTTTTATTGAAGAATATGCTACATGTGAAGTACCCAAAAGTACACAAGATAAGGACTTAAGACAACAAGTCTTACGATTCTAAAGCCATCGTTGTAGCAAATACTGTCGTCGAAAGTACAAACCTAAGGACAAATTCTACAGCAAATGCCGTTTTGCATTTCCTCGACCTGTAATATCTAAAGGAAGAGTGAACAGTTTTATGTCATCTTTGCGACATAATGTCACTAGAAGTTTCCAAAAAATACCTACAACTTAAGAAGAAATGAAGAGTCAAAATACGTAAATGACTATAACTCAGTCATTTTGTCTATGTTGAATGCTAATATGGATATTTAATATGTTGCAGACAATTCCATTGCTTTTGCTCGATATGTGACATCGTACATAACAAAGTCAGAAAAGACAGAATTGAAGGAGATGTGGGAAGAGATTTCCCATGAGAAGAGTCTAAGTAAGAAATTATACAGTTACAGTTTGAAGATGTTATCTCATCGAGAAATTGGAGCGTATGAATGCTCGGATCGCTTATCATCTGCAAGTCTGTACTCTAAATCCAGAAGAATCATTTGGGTGAGTCTAGGTCTTGCTTCAACACGAAACCGAGTTCTTAAATCTGTACAAGAAATTGAATATTTAGCTGAAAAAGAGCCAGACAGTACTGATATTCTGAAAACAAATATGTTGGATACATATTATCCAAATAGAAGTCATCATTTTGAGAACATTTGCCTCTATGAAGTGCTGCAAAACTATATTTTTAAACGGAATATTACCGAAAACAATAATCATGGCATATATGCCGTTATTGGTTCTGAAGGATGTCTGGTGAAACAAAGAAAAGGACATTTGATTAAGCACCGTAAACTGAGTTGCAAAACACCTGACACAAGAGAATTTTACTATTTAGCTCTTTTGCAACTTTTCAAGCCATGGCGTTCAGAATTGGAATTACTTGGAGATTTTGAGAGCTGTGAAGATTCTTCCAATGCAACTAAAGATACTATAGAATGTCCTGTTTTTGCTAATTATGTCAAAATGTTGAATGACGAAATTGAGCAAGAAGCTACAATTGCAGCTGAGATTGCTAGAGATATTTCTCAAGATAGTCAACCTTCTCCTCCGTTGAGTCAGAACCCACTAGGAGAACCAATTGTTCTAAATGAAGCAGCAACTGCTATGGAAGAGGTGGAAACAGTAATGTATCAAGGTCAAGAACATCTAACAAACTTAGGAATCTTGGAAGGACAACTAAATCATGAGCAGAAAGAAATATATGAGCAAGTGAGAGAACAGATTGACCATGGATTTCTTCATGAGAAGAAAGAGTGCTCTTGCTCATCATTTGAACCTATCCATATGTATGTGAGTGGACAAGCTGGAACAGGAAAACGTTTTTTAATAAAAGGAATCACAAGTTTTCTACAGAAAAGAACTGAGTCGCATTTGTCTTGTGTTCTCACTGCTCCAACTGGGTTGGCAGCACACAATATTAAAGGAATTACTTTACATCGTTTATTAATGCTACCAGTAGAGCATGACAACAAATTACAATACCACAAGCTATCTGGAGAAGCTTCTTATGAAGTTTCAAGAGTGTTGAAGAAAATGAAGCTTCTCATTATTGATGAGGTAAACATGGTCTCAAACTTAATGCTTACCTTTGTGTATTTAAGAATGCAGCAAATTCTTAAAACAGAGTATGATGTATTTTTCAGAGGAAAACGCGTCTTAGTTTTTGGAGATCTTCTACAACTTACTCCTGTGAAAGGATAGCCAGTGTTTAAAACACTTGTGCATGAAGATACTAGAAAGTCTTTGGGGAGTATTGGCAATGTAAACATCTGTTCATATTTTCAGTATAAGGAACTTACTACAAATATGCGACAAGCAAATGATATCGATTATGGAACTATTCTTCAAGATATAAGAATTGGAAAATTGACCAAACATGGAAAACAAGCTTTACAGACATGATTAGTTTCCAATTTGTTTCCAGATGCAAATATTGTCCCAGAAAAAATATACATGAGAATTGCAGAAAACAAATCTGTAATCTGCTTAATGCTAACACTGCATGAATGTTCTATATTCAATGAAGACATGTTAAAGTTGGAAAATGAAGAAATTATAAAATTGGAAGATATTGATAAAATAGAACATGAGAGAATCAGTATTATTTTGAGTGAAAACTTGAAAAGGAAATTGGATGGTTTAGAGAAATCGATAAGTAAACTGCTGGTTTAGAAAAGAATTTGTATGCATCTGTAAATTGTAGAGTAATTTTGCGATGTAATTTGGATGTGCAAAAAGGTTTAGTAAATGGAGCAATGGGTAAAATTGTTGATTTTGTTAATTATGTAAACAGAGCTGGCATTGAATTTTTGAAAATCAAATTTGATGAAATTGCTGAAGTACAACAAGTTAGTCGTTGTGCAGCTCGTTTTTTGCTCGTAAAAGATTTGTATGTCTGCATGTCTGCATGTTTCCTGTTTGTTTGGCATATGCGGTGACCATTCATAAATCTCAAGATTTAAGTGTAGATTGTGCTTTAGTGAATATTGGAAATACCGTGTTTAACAAAGGAATGGCATATGTTGCTTTGTCTCGAGTCAGAACTTTATCTGGATTGTACTTGATTGATTTTGATGAGACAAAGGTTTCTGCAGATTGAAACTGTGTGAAAGAGTATAATAGGTTAGGAAGAGAATATGCACCCAATTTAGGTCAATATCCAGTGATTGAAAAGCGTGTTGTAGGTAGAAAAAGAAGATGTGAGAATATCGGTTCTGAAACTGTAGAGAAAGAAAAAAACAAGATGAAGTTGTGCCTCCAAGCAAAAAGACAAAGGACAGAGTTGAAGAGAATGTTGGTTATCGATTTGAAAATAGTTCTGGTGTCAACTGCTATGCTATAGTAGTTGTTAATGTTGTTTTTTTCCTTCAAAGTTTCGAACAGCAAATTGTAGAAAATCAGGACAAAATATTCTGTTCATTGTTGAATTCTGTTTATGAGAAATGTACTAGTCATAAAAGTAAAATACAAAGTGTTTCTGATATTCGAAATGTTTTGGACATATGTTCTGGTTCTACTCAATCTATGCAGAATATTCAGCAATATTGTCAGGAATTTTTTATGTTTATGCTTGGTGTACTGGAAGATGAAGGTATAGATGTTGAAACCTTTTTGGCTTTTCTTATAAATGGCATCATGACTGTCGAAATTGTTTGTTTACATGTAGCACTGACATAGACACTGAGAGATTCATATGTTTGACTTTACCTGACTGTGAATCAGTGTCTTTTAACAATCTAATTAGAGGAGCAAGTCAAAACATGGAGTGTAGCCAATGTAAATCAGAAATTTCATCAACATTATTTATACAAAGATATGGACAATATGTTATTTTAATGCTGCAACTTTGTAGAACTGATGGAACAAAATTGCAAAATGTATTTAAAAATGTTGTTGCTGGTCAATGTTCAATATCAGGAAGAACTTTTATAGCTGTTGCTATTATTTTTCAAGATGGACCTTCTACCACATCTGGACATTACATTGCTTATTTAAAATGTCTGAAAGGTTGGATACAGTGTAATGATACTCAATTAATTTTTAAGCAACGTTTGCCCAAAGAGTTACCAAATTCTAACCTAATATTTTTAAAGACAAAATTTTAAAATCAAAATTTGCCCTTTAGGATTTGTGCTGTTAAGCTAGATTATTCTGGTGTGGTAGAGTATTTTGTAAGTGAGAGTCAGGAGGTTAAAGGTGATCCTTTTCTTGATATTGAGGCAGTATAGGTGTATCAGGTGGTGGGTGATCTGGGTGCAGCCGGGGACATTGATGATCAGTCAGATAGTGGTCTTTTGGATTTGTTGTAGTTGTTGTAGGTGTTTGGCTAGAACTCATGTGTAGAGTGTTTTACCACAGTGCAGTCTGCTGCTGATGAGGGCCTGTGTCACTGTTCTTCTTATGGTTAGGATCCACTTGTAAATGTTGCAGAGCATATGGAGGGCGTTATAGCAGTACGAGGACACGGTGTAGACTTGCTTACACATGGAGAGGGAGCAGTTGAGGTTGAATCCTATGTTTTGCACATGGTTAGTAGGTGTTGGTACTCTTCACACTGTAGTCAGGTAGCAGGAGTTGTCTGAAGCTGATGCAGTGGGTCTGAGGATGAGTACCTTCCTCTTCTGCAGTTTGTGTTTACAGTGCTGCTCTTTATGTACTTGGTGATGTCCTTCATTGTGTCGTGGAGGTTCCTTTTGGTGGTATGTGGCTTCTTGGTCACGATGAGAATGACCTGTGTGTTCTTTGTGTAATAGATGTTGTTGAAGTTGTGATGGTGGGCTACTTGTGTTAGGGTGGTCATGTAGATGATGAACAGCGTCGGATTGATGGATGAGTCCTGGGAGACCCGTAAATAATGTTGGTGGTTTTGAAACAGAAGGCTGGTAGGCAAACGTTCAGGATTACAATTGAACAACTTCCAAACAAAGGACTTGATGCATACTATTTGGCCGTAAGGAAAAGTGTGCGAAACCATTAAGGACTTTTTGCTGTGTATTTTGTCAGCATCTATTTGTAAGTAACATTATTTACAGTGTAAGAAAATTAATCAGAATGTATTGTAATTTTATGATTGTTTGAAATATGTTATATTTATGTAATACATTGCTCTTAGAAAAAAACATTTAAGATATGTGTTATTTCTATTTTTTATATTATTATTTACAATGCTGCAATTTTTTTTAAGATATCCTTATGCCGCTTTTACCAGCAAAAAACTGCCACTAAAGCGCCGATAATCGGCTTGATAATAGGTCCTTGTAAATTCCCATAGCAGCCCAGGTTCTAGTGTCAACATGAGCTTCTATGGCAATTCACAAGAATATATTATCAAGCCCATTATCGCCGCTTTATCCACAGTTTCCTGCCGATAAAAACAGCGATAATGTATTTCTTGATAATATGGCCCATTCCTCTTTTTTTTACCAGTAAACTTAGCTGCATATCATCAACCACCGGTGTTAAAATTATCGCCATTTTATTGGTAAGAAACTGCCGATAAAACAGCGATAATGAGCTTCATAATACGGCCTTGTCATTTCCCATAGAAGCCCATGTCCCATAGAAGCCCATGCCCATGTTAACAAAAAACACTAAAAAATCCCTGGCTAGTGGAAAAGATAATTTTATTCGCTTCCCTGGCTGGGATTATTAAAAAAGGGGTTGTGAGGTAGGGCTGTTGGCACCTACTGGGTCGACAAGTTTTGCAGACAGTCCCCTACTGTCTGTTCATCAGGACCTTTTAACGGTCCCTACTATAAGGTACTCAGTACTAAAGTTTGCCTAAAGACCTACAGACTAACAGCAAAAATAGGCTGGTAGTTTGTGCTTAGGGGCGTGAGTTGGCCCCAGGTGAAGCTAAAAATTGAGCAAAAAAAGACACATTGGTCCTTTTCAAGTTACGTTCTTCCACTTCATGAGCTGACAAAACCGAGGGTTCTTTTGCGCGGTCAAGTAACCGCCAGTGTCAAATGCTTTAATCCTACCCCGGTGCCGCTCCGCCGAACATCAGCGTTTTTGATTTCACATCACAAGGTCCCTACACCTCACAAGATTCCACTCACATTGCACTAACACATAGCCTTTCACCACTTAAACAGTGCTCCCGCGTAGTTCGCAGGTCGTAGCACGCCCCGCCCCGTAGAGGGACGGGAAGACCCCCATGATGAAGCATGACACTAAAGGGTTCTTAGTGTGTGAGGGGTATTTTAAAAGCACATAGTGCCTTCATCTCACCAATCTGAGGAAGAGCCTTATTTCACACTCCCAAGAAAATTACGAAAATTATAAAAATAAAAACTTGCACTTTTTTTGATAGAATCCATTTGTTTATGTGACTCAGTAACCGAGTCACAAGAAAACAGTAAAAAAAAAAGGATAAAAAACAACAAAAGTGGCCAGGGTAGAAACACTGTAACCACACTAGGCATGCTCACTGGGTCCCACAAGTGCCCATAGGACTACAAAAAGCATTAAAAAAATGGCTGAATTTGTGCTGGGTGAACGAATCCCGTGCTTTGTTATCCTTAAGCACCAGGGTGGGCCAGGATCCGGGGGCAAAATGCAATTATGTAGTGGGAGCCCCCGCAGCCCTGGGGACTGCCACTTCCCCAGGGCTTAGTTAATTAAATGCAGGAGGCAGGTGGCCCCCCGCAGCTCGTGGGACCTCCACCTCCCTCAGGCTTGAATACAAAATGTGTGTGCGGCTCCAACCCCTCCACGCTACCCTGAGGACTGCCACCTCCCCAGGGCTTTAATATATTTGTTATGTTATGTTATGTTATGTTAAGGGGAGCTTATAAAGCGCTCTGTCACCGTGGGTTTCCTGGCGCTGGTCTGAAACTGAAAAAGGGAGAGAGAATTAACCAAATTGTGGGAAAAGCCAAGTTTTTAAAGATTTACGGAATTGGATAAGCGAGTTAGAAAATTTAAGTGAGGAAGGACGGGAATTCCAGAGTTTGGGGGCAAGGAGGGCAAATCTCCGGCCACCAATTCTGCAGAGTTTAAAAGAGGGAACGACCAGAAGACGGAGGGTAGAAGATCTAAGATTACGTGAGGGGCAATAAGGACTGATGAGGGATTTAAGGAAGGCAGGACAGGGGCCGGTAAGAGATTTAAAGGTGAGGCAGCCAATCTTGAAGGCTGCCCTTGAAGAGATAGGAAGCCAGTGAAGTTTAGTAAGAAGAGGTTTGGCGGATTGCCATTTCGGAATCCCACAGGCCAGTCTCGCCGCTTGGTTCTGGACGATCTGAAGTCTAGAAAGAAGGGCCTTAGATAGACCATGGTAGAGTGAATTCGAGAAATCCAAGCGGGAGAGGACAAGGGCCATGATGACTAGAATCAGGGCTTCGGGAGTCAAGAGGTAAGCCACCTTTCTAATCCTGCGCAGCTGATACATGCAGGAAGAGACCACCGACCCTATTTGAGGTTTAAGAGATAGCTCGGAGTCAATGATGACCCCGAGGCTCTTTACTGAGGCCACGGGGGTGGGAGAAGGGCCGAGGTCTCCCGGCCAAAAGTGCGGGCCCCAGTGAGTAGAGCTCTTGCCGGGGAGAAGGAGCTCCGTCTTCCCGGGGTTTAATTTGAGTTGGTTCTGGCTCATCCACTGGAGAATGTGGACCATAACCGCCTGGAAATTAGGAATAGCAGAAGAAGAGTCAAGAGGAAAGATGAGTTGCAGGTCGTCAGCGTAGTTAAATACGGTGACGTCCCACTGCCTCAGAGAAAAAAGAAGAGGTTGAAGGTACAGATTGAAAAGAAGAGGGGATAAGGAGGAGCCCTGAGGGACCCCGCAGAGTGAGCGCTCCTAGGTGCCCTAAAAGTACCCAGGCTAAGAGTCTGAGACCTCCCAGTCAGGAAGGATTTGACCCAGGCCAGCGCCAGGCCCTGGATGCCGGCCTGCTCGACACGGTGGAGAAGGATGTTATGATCCACCGTGTCGAAGGCGGCCGACAGATCTAAAAGAACCAGGGCCTGAGGGGTGCCCCTGTCCACGCTGGCTCTGAGAGCATCCAGTACGGCCAAGATTACTACCTCCGTGGAGTGGCCGGGTCTAAAACCGGCCTGGTTGGCTTCGAGGAAGTTGGAGCTCTTGATTAACTGGGAGAGACAGGCGGTGACATGGGCTTCCAGAATTTTGGCGAAGTAGGGCAGGAGGGAGATAGGCCGATATTTCGCCAAGGCTGCGGGGTCCGCTCCAGGTTTCTTCAGTAGAGGCACCAGAACGGCTGCCTTGAAGGAGCTGGGTACCGAGCCGGAAGAAAGAGAGGTGTTCAGCAGAGAAAAATGTTGTCGGGAAGACGGAGACAGATGTCCCGTAGTATGGAGGGTGGACAGCAGTCGTCCGGAGAGCCGGATTTAACCCGGGCGGCCAGTGTGGCCAGAGATTTTGAATCTAAAGGGGGGAGATATGTGAGGGAGAGGGCATTAGGAGGTGGGCAGGCGAAGTCAGTGCCAGGAAAGGTGGCCGGGATAGTGTCCTTGATCATAACAATTTTCTCCCAAAAAAACGTACTAAGGGCATTGCAAGACTCCTGTGTAGGGGCCTGGGTTGGGAGCGTCCTGGGGTCGGAGGAAAATTCTTCAAGCACTCTGAAAATCTCCTTAGATTTGCAAGGGGCAGATAGAATTTTATTAGAGACATAGGCTGTTTTGGCCGTGGCGATGGCTTTTTTGTATTTATTACGAGCAGTCACGTAGATGTCTCTGCTCGTGGAGCAGTAGGTTCTTCTCCACTTGCGCTCCAGTTGGCGTAGCTCCAGGTGTTGGGTTTTCAGTTGGAGGTCAACCATTTATGGGAGTTACTATGCCGTGAACGGGGAAACTTGGTGAGCGGGGCAAAGATGTCGCTGGCTGACATAAGCCAGTCAGAGATGTTACCATCTAGCTCATCGATACGGATATCGCTAGGAAGGGAGGGGCCAGAGTGGGACAGATAAGAGAGGAATTCAGAGGAGTCGACAGCCCTCCACTTGCGGGCCACACCACCCTCTAAAGGGGGGGCCCTGATCTTATCGCTGACTGAGATTGTGGTCTCAATCAGGGAGTGGTCAGACCACACACAGGGAGTGATCTGCGGGCAAGAGGACTTCACCCCATGAGTCCAGATGTGGTCAAGAATATGGCCACCGCTATGTGTGGGGAGCTTAATAAGTTGAGTGAAATTAAGGCTCGAGAGAGTCTCAAAAAGCTCAGTGGCGTGCGGCCCGGCATCTTTGTGTTGGAACCAGTAATTAAAGTCGCCAAAAATGGCGACACGAGAAGTGGACGTGATGAGCTTAGCGAGCTGCTCAGTGAAGGATGAGGGAAAGGAGGGCATGGGGGAAGGGGGACGGTAAAGAATTATAACAGTGAGTGCACCCACCTCAGTTCCTAGGCTGAGGACCAGGTTATCCACATCGGGGAGGATCAAAGAGGCGGTGGCAATAATTTTTAAGTTCTTACGTATAACTGCTGCCACTCCACCACCGGATCGGCCCCCAGAGGGATTGCTGAGAGGTGGTCTGATTCCACGCCCTTTATTACACCACTTTGCAAACGTGCATCTTGCCACTTTCGTGGTGGGATGATGAGGTCCCCTTGTGTCCTGAGGATCTCAGGGCTGAAGTGGACTTCATCCCCCGAGCAGCAGTGTGCCATGCGCAGTGTTTGCACAGTGGTGCAAAAAGGGGGCATGGGCTCAGACAACTCTCAGCAATCCAGTTGTGTGGGGCTTACTGAAGGTAACATGAGGGCTACTTGGCCCTCAGGGACCCTCAGGATGCAAAGGGACTTCACCCCCAACCAAGAGCGCACCAGGAGGCGCATTTGCAGAATGGTGGACAAAGGGTGTGTGGACTGTGTCCACCTCTCAGCAATCCCACTGTGTGGGGCTTGCTGGAGGTAACAGGTAGGCTAGTTAGCCCCTACGTACCCCAGGCAGCGATGTGGACTTTAATCCCTATGCAAGAGCGCGCCAGGGAGAGCGTTTGCAGAGTGGTGGGGAAAGGGGGTATGGCCTTCTATGAGATCTTAGCAATGCTGCTGTGAGGGACTTACTGGAGGTAATAGGAGGGGTAGTTGGCCCCTAAGGTTGTCCTTGGGGGCCAACTACCTCTCCTATTACCTCCACTAAGTCCCACACAGTGGGATTGCTAAGAAGTCTTCGGAGGTCACAGCCCCCCTTTCTCCACCACTCTGCAAACGTGCATCCTGGCACAGCACTGGTTAGGGGATGAGGGACTGTGGGAGCAAAGAAGCCCGCCTGGTCCCTTCTGTAAGTCCTAAGCAGTGGAATTCCTGAGTGCTGGTTGGAGGCCCAGCCCCCTTTCTCCACCACTCTGCAAACTGGACTACCAGTTAAAGAGCATTTTTAATGTAATAGGTCTTGCATTTGCAAGAGTTAGAGCTAGTGGCATTGTAAATCTGAAAGTTTTTTACTAATGTTTTTGGGAGTGGAGTGGATGTACTTTGTGTATAGTGGAATTATGTGGTATGCTGTGCAGTGAAATTATGTGGATAGAAAGTATGTGGTATTTAGTATATAGGAATCATGTAGAGTGGGTTTACCTGCTATGGAGAGTAACTATGTGGTATTGAAGTCTGTTTTGTGGAGTCGTAACCTCAGGTTTAGTCTTCCTCGTTTCCATAGAAGCTAAATTATGAGCTCTATGAGACTAAAAAATAAGGAATCACTGAGGAGCACTTCTGGACTTAGTCAGAGGTATGAGCAGGGCCACTGGAATCATGCGATTGTTTGGTTGTGCCGGCTTTTGCACAATTATACATTTTCCGCATTAGCCACATAATCCATCATCTGCTGCCTAATCTGCAGATTTAGACAAAATAAGCCTTGTTGCTAGTTCAAACTGCTCAAACATTACCCAAAATGCAGAGACTAGTGTTACAGCGTGGTGGAAGGCCCTTTGCAAACCTAAAATGGTCACCTGTTACTTAATGCTAAATGTGGGTGTTAAATTGGTACTAATGATGTGCAAACCACTCTTGCTTCTTTCAGTGCCTCTTTTGCCACTTTCTGCATTTCCATTGCTTCTATCTGCAGCTTTCTTTTTTCTGCACTTCTTTTGCCTCTTTCTGCTCATCTCTTCCACTGCCTGCACCTCTCTTGCCTCTTTCTGCACCTCTCTTGCCTCTTTCTGCACCCCTTTTTCCACCTCACTTGCACCTTTTGCCTCTTTCTGCACCCCTGCTCCCTCTTTCAGCACCTTCTCTGTCTGTATCTGCATATCGCTTGCCTCTTTCTACACTTCTCTTGCCTCTTTCTGCAGTGCCATTATTTCCTTCGGCACTTCTCTTGCCTTGTTCTAAACCCCTCTTGCCTCTTTCTGCAACTCTGATGTTTCTTTCTGTACTTCTCTTGCTTCTTTCTGCACCTCTGTTTACTCTTTGTGTACCCCTCTTGCCTCTTTATGTACCGCTCCTAACCCTTTTTGCACACCTCTTAAAGCTCTTTGCATCTCTGTTGGTTCTTTCTGCACCTCATTTGCCTCGTTCTGCATTTCATTTGCCTCTTTCTGTACCCCTCTTGCCTTTTTCTGCACCTCTGTTGCTTCTTTCTGCACTGCTCTTGCATCTTTCTGCACCTCTGTTCCAAATTTCTGCATCCCTTTCCTTTTACTGCACCCTTTTGCCTGTTTCTTCAACTCTCTTGCCTCTTTCTGCAGTTCTGTTGCCTCCTTCTGCACCATACTTGCCTCTTTTTGCACCTCGTTTGCTTATTTGGCATTGCTCTTGCTTCTTTCTGCACCTCTCTTGCAAATGTTGGCAACCCTCTTACCTGTTTCTGCAACTCTCTTCCCTCTTTCTGCCATTCTCTTGCCTCCTTCTGCATCTCTGCTGCTTTTTTCTGCACTTCCCAAGCTTTTTTCTGCACCTGTCTTGCTTCTTCCTGCACCACTCTTTCTGCACTTGGCTTCCCACTTTCCGTACCTCTCTTGACTCTTTCTGTATTTCACCTGCCTCTTTCTGAACTTCTCTTGCCTCCTGCACCTCAGTTGCTACTTTTTTCTACTTCTTTTCCTCTTTCTGCACCCTTCTTGCCTCTTTCTTCACCTCTGTTGCTTCTTTTGCTTCTTTCTGCACTTCTCTTGCTTCTTTCTGCACTTCTCTTGCTTCGTTCTGCAACTCTCTTGCCTCTTTCTACAGTTCTCTTGTCTCTTTTAACACCTCTGCTGCTTCTTTCTGCACTTCTCTTGCAAATTTCTGCACCCCTCTTGCTTCTTTCTGCACCCCTCTTTCCCCTTTCTGCACTTCTCTTGCTTCTGTCTGCACCCATCTCGCGTCTTTCTGCACCTCTGTTCCTTCTTTCTGCAGTTTTCTTGCTTCTTTCTGCAACTCTCTTGCAAATTTCTACATCCCTCATGCCTCTATGTGTACCTCTGTTGCCTCTGTCTGCTCCTCTCTTGCCTTCTTCTGCACCCCTCTTGCCTCTTTCTGCACCTCTATTAGTTCTTTATGCACCTCTCTTGCCTCTGTGTGCACCCCTGTTCCCTCTTTGTGCACCTCTTTTGCCTATTTCCACACCCCTTTTGCCTCTTTCTACACCCCTCGTCTCTCTTTCAGCACCTCTTCTGTCTTTTTTTGAATCTCTCTTGTACATTTCTGCACCCCTCTTGCCTCTTTATGCACCTCTTTTGTCTATTTCTCCAACTCTCTTGCCTCTTTCTGCACTTTCCTTGCCTCTTTCTGCACCTCTGTTGCTTCCTTCTGTACTTCTCGTGCTTCTTTGTACACCTATCTTGCTTCTTTCTGCACCCCTTGTTCCTCTTTCTGCACGCTTCTTCCCTTTTCCTGCACGTCTTTTGGTTCTTTCTGCACATCTCTTGCTTCTTTCTGCACCCCTCTTGCCTCTATCTGCATCCCTTCTGCTCCTTTCTGTACTTGTCTTGCCTCTTTATGCACACCTCTTGCCTCTTCCTGCACAACGGTTGGTTTTTACTGTATTGTTCTTGCCTCTTTCCACACCTCTCTTGCTTCTTTCTGTACCCTTACCTATTTCTGCACACTTCTTCCTTCTGTGTGCACTTTCCTTCCCTCTTTGTGCACCTCTCTTGCCTCTTTCTGGACCCTTCTAGCCTCTATCTGCATCTCTTTTGCTTGTTTCTGCTCTTCTTTTGCCTCTTTCTGTATCCCTCTTTCCTCCTTCTGTACCTCTGCTGTTTCTTACTGTACCGCTCTTGCTTCTGTCTGCACCTCTCTTGCACATTTCTGGACCCCTCTTGCCATTTCAGCACCCGTCTTCTCTCTTTCTGCATCTCTTCTGCCTCTTTTTGCACCTCTTCTACACCTCTTCTGCCTGTTTCTGTACCTCTGCTTCTTCCTTCTGCACTTCTCTTGCCTCTTCCTGTAACCCTCTTAGTTCTTTCTGCACATCTCTTGCCTTTTTCTGCACCCATCTTGCCTCTTTCTGCATCTCTTTTGGTTCTTTATGCACTTCTCTTGCATCTTACTGCACCCCTCTTGCCTCTTTCCGCTCCTCGGCTGGTTTTTTCTGCACTGCTCTTGCTTCTTTCCACACCTCTCTAGCTTTTTTCTGCACCCCCTAGCCTATTTCTGCACCCTTCTTCCTTCTTTTTGCACTTCTCTTCCCTCTTTGTGCACCTCTCTTGCCTCTTTCTGGACCCCTCTAGCCTCCTTCTGCACCTCTTTTGTTTCTTACTGCACTGCTCTTGTTTCTTTCTGCACCTCTCTTGAAACTTTCTGCACCCCTCTTGTCTCTTTCGGCACCTCTCTTCTCTCTTCTGCATCTCTTCTGCCTCTTCCTGCCCCTCTTCTATACCTCTTCTGCCATGTTTATGTACCTCGGCTGCTTCCTTCTGCACTTCTCTTGCCTCTTTCTGCCCTTTTCTTGCCTCTTTCTGCACCTCTTTTGCTTCCTTCTGCACTTCTCTTGCCTCTTTCTGCACCTTTTTTGGTTCTTTCTGCACTTCTCTTGACTTTTTCTGCACCTCTCTTACTTGTTTCTATACTTCTCTTGCTTCCTTCTGCACTTTTCTTGCATCTTTCTACACCTCTCTTGGTTCTTTCTGCACCCCTCGTGCCTTTTTCTGCATGCTTCTTCCCTTTTCCTGCAAGACTTTTGGTTATTTCTGCACCTCTTTTGCTTCTTTTGGCACTTCTTTTGCCTCTTTCTGCATCCCTCTTGCCTCTTTGTGCACCTCTCTTGCATCTTTCTGCACCCTCCTTTCCTCTTTCTGTACCACTCTTGACTCCTTCTGCACCTCAGCTGTTTCGTACTGCACCGCTCATGCTTCTGTCTGCACCTCTCTTGCACATTTCTCGACCACTCTTGCCCTTTCAGCACCCCTCTTCTCTCTTTCTGCAATTCTTCTCCCTATTTTTACACCTCTTCTACACCTCTTCTGCCTGTTTCTGCACCCCTGCTTCTTCCTTCTGTACTTCTCTTGCTTCTTTCTGCACTTTTCTTGCCTCTTTCTGCATCTCTGTTGCTTACTTCTGCACTTTACTTGCCTCTTTCTGCACCCCTCTTGCCTTTTTCTGCACCTCTTTTGGTTCTTTCTGTACTTCTCTTGCATCTTTCTGTACCCCTCTTGCTTCTTTCTACACTTATCTTGCTGCTTTCTACACCTCTCTTGTTTCTTTTTGCTCCACTTGTGCCTCTTTCTTGCTTCTTCCCTTTTCCTGAAATTTTCTATGTTCTTTCTGCACGTCTCTTGCCTCTTTCAGCACCCCTATTGCCTCTTTCTGTACCTCTTTTGCTTCTTTCTGCACTTCTTTAGCCTCTTTTTGCATCCCTCTTGCCTCTTTGTGCACCTCTCGTGCCTCTTTCTGGGCCCCTCTTGTCTCTTTCTGCATCTCTTTTGCTTGTTTCTGCTCTTCTTTTGCCTCTTTCTGTACCCCTCTTGCCTTCTACCTCTACCTCTGTTGTTTATTACTTCACTGGTCTTGCTTCTTTCTTCACTTCTCTTATAAATTTCTGCATCCCTCTTCCCTCTTTCGGCACACCTCTTCTCTCTTTCTGCACCTCTTCTGCCTTTTTCTACACCTCTGTTGCCTCTTTCTGAACTTCTCTTGCCTCTTTCTGCACCTCTGTTGCTTCTTTATGCATTTCTCTTGCTTCTTTCTGCACCTCTGTTGGAAATTTCAGCACACCTTGTGCCTTTGTGTGCACCTCTCGTATCTCTTTCTACACCTCTGTTAGTTCTTCCTACACCTCCCTTGCCTCTGTGTTCATCCCTTTTTGTGGATCTCTTTTGCCTCTTTCTGTTCCCCCTTGCCTCCTTCTGCACCTCTGTTGTTTCTTTCTGTACTTCTCTTGGTTTTTTCTGCACTTGTCTTGCTTCTTTTTATATCTCTCTTGCTTCTAGCTACTGCTCTCTTGCCACTTTTTGCACCATCTTGCCTCTTTCTGTACCTCTTTTGTTTTTTTCTGCACTTCTCTTGCCTCTTTCTTCACTCCTCTTCCTCTTTATGCACCTCTGTTGGTTCTTTCTGCACTGCTCTTGCTTACATCTGCTACTCTCTTTCATAATTCTGCACACCACTTGCCTCCTTCTGCACCTCTGCTATTTCGTACTGCACCGCTCTTGCTTCTGTCTGCACCTCTCTTGCACATTTCTCGAGCACTCTTGTCCTTTCAGCACCCCTCTTCTCTCTTTCTGCAATTCTACTCCATATTTTTAGAACTGTTCTACACCTCTTCTGCTTGTTTCTATACCTCTGCTTCTTCCTTCTGCACTTCTCTTGCCTTTTTCTGCACTTTTCTTGCCTCTTTCTGCATCTCTGTTGCTTACTTCTGCACTTCACTTGCCTCTATCTGCACCCCTCTTGCCTCTTTCTGTACCTCTTTTGGTTCTTTCTGTACTTCTATTGCATCTTTCTGCACCCCTCTTGCTTCTTTCTACACTTATCTTGCTGCTTTCTACACCTCTATTGTTTCTTTCTGCTCCACTTGTGCCTCTTTCTGGCTTCTTCCCTTGTCCTGCAATTTTCTATGTTCTTTCTGCATGTCTCTTGCCTCTTTTAGCACCCCTATTGCCTCTTTCTGTACCTCTTTTGCTTCTTTCTGCACCTCTTTAGCCTCTTTTTGCATCCCTCTTGCCTCTTTGTGCACCTCTCGTGCATCTTTCTGGACCCCTCTTGTCTCTTTCTGCATCTCTTTTGCTTGTTTCTGCTCTTCTTTCGCCTCTTTCTGTACCCCTCTTACCTTCTTCTGCACGTCTGTTGTTTATTACTTCACTGCTCTTGCTTCCTTCTTCACCTCTCATACATTTCTGCATCCCTCGTGCCTCTTTCGGCACACCTCTTCTCTATTTCTGCACCTCTTCTGCCTTTTTCTACACCTCTGTTGCCTCTTTCTGAACTTCTCTTGCCTCTTTCTGCACCTCTGTTGCTTCTTTATGCATTTCTCTTGCTTCTTTCTGCACCTCTCTTGGAAATTTCTGCACACCTTGTGCCTTTGTGTGCACCTCTCGTGCTTCTTTCTACACCTCTGTTGGTTCTTCCTATACCCCCCTTGCCTCTGTGTTCACCCTTCTTTGTGGATCTCTTTTGCCTGTTTCGGCAACTCTCTTTCCTCTTTCTGCACTTTTCTTGCCTCTTTCTGCACCTCTGTTGTTTCCTTCTGCACTTCTCTTGCCTCATCATGCAACCCTCTTGCATTTTCTGCATCTCTGTTGCTTCTTTCTGTACTTCTCTTCATTCTTTCTGTACTTCTCTTGCTTCTCTCTACACTTTTCTTGCTTCTTTCTGCACCCCTGTGCCTCTTTCTGCACGCTTCTCCCCTTTTCATGCACGTCTCTTGGTTCTTTCTGCACATTTCTTGCCTCTTTCTGTAACCCGCTTGCCTCTTTTTGCACCTCTTTTTGTTCTTTCTGTACTTCTCTTGCTTCTTTTTGCACTCCTCTTGCTTCTTTATTCACCTCTCTTCCTTCTTTCAGCACCCCTCTAGCCTGTTTCCTTGTCTCTTTTGCTTGTTTCTGCTCTTCTTTTGCCTCTTTCTGTACCCCCTTGCCTCCTTCTGCAACTCTGTTGTTTCTTTCTGCACTTCTCTTGCTTTTTCCTGCACTTGTCTTGCTTCTTTTTATATCTCTCTTGCTTCTAGCTACTCCTCTCTTGCCACTTTTTACACACCTCTTGCCTCTTTCAGTGCCTATTTTGTTTTTTCTGTACTTCTCTTGCCTCTTTCTGCACTCCTCTTCCTCTTTATGCACCTCTGTTGGTTCTTTCTGCACTGCTCATGCTTCCATCTGCTACTCTCTTGTATAATTCTGCACACCTCTTGCTTATTTCTGCACCTCTGTTGGTTCTTTTTGTACCTCTCTTGCCTCTGTGTGCACCCCTGTTCCCTCTTTGTATATCTCTTTTGCCTGTTTCTACAACTCTCTTGCCTCTTTCTGTACTATTTTCTGCCTCTTTCTGTACCTCTGTTGCTTCTTTCGCTACTTCTCTTGCCTCATCATGCACCCCTCTTGCCCCTTTCTTCACCTCTGTTGCTTCGTTCTGCACCCCACTTATCTCTTTCTGCATCCTTTTTCTCTCTTTGTGCACTTCTCTTTCCTCTTTGTGCACCTATCCTGCCTATTTCTGGACCCCTCTAGCAAACTTTTTGTATCTCTTTTGCATGTTTCTGCTCTTCTTTTGCCTCTTTCTGTATAGCCCTTTTGCCTCCTTCTGCACCTCTGTTGTTTCTTACTGCACTGCTCTTGCTTCTTTCTGCACCTCTCTTGCACATTTCAGCACCCCTCTTGCCTCTTTTGGTACCCCTCTTCTCTCTTTCTGCATCTCTTCTGCCTCTTCCTGTACCTCTTTTTCACCTCTTCTACCTGTCTCTGTACCTCTGCTGCTTTTTTCTGAACTTCTCTTGCCTCTTTCTGCACCTATGTTGCTTCTTCCTACACATCTCTTGTTTCTTTATGCACCTTTCTTCCATCATTCTGCACCTCTCTTGCCTCATTCTGCACCTCTCTTACCTCTTTCTGCACACACTGTGCTACTTTTAAACTGACCTCGGACTCAGCAGTGCACACATGCAAGTGCAGAATAGGGCTGCTGGCTTTTAAACTGCCATGCCCTATTATATGCTAGGGACTTAGAGGTAGTTTTAATCCCCCTGCCCTGTTAGGTACTAGCGTCTTACAGGGGAGGTCATGTCAATTACAGGGGGTTACCCCAACCCATAGTGTACCCTAGTGTATGCAGGTGTTTTCACTGTATGCTAAGTGTCTTTCAGCAAAGCACTGGCTCTGGGCCTGGTTAGGTAGAGCCCAGGGTCAGTCAGAGTCAGTTACCACCAGTACCCGTCACAAAAAGTTGGGAGGTGCCCAGGGCACAGGATGACTATGCAACAAGGAGTCGTTCTGCACCTCTGTTGGTTGTTTCTGCATATCTCTAGCTTCTTTCTGTACCTTTCTTCCTCTTTCTGAACCAATGTTGCCTCTTTCAGCATTTCTCTTGCTTCTTACTGGCCTTTCGTCCTCTTTCTGCACATGTCCTCCCTATGTAGGCATAGTTAGAAATTATCATTTAAAAAACCTTTGAAATTCACGGAAAAAAACACAGGTTTCTGGGACATTATAGTTAGAAACTTTTGTTAAAAAACCTGAGCAATTCACGGAAAAAAACATAGGTTGCAGGGACGCTATAGTTATAAATTAGCATTTAAAAAACCTTAGAAATTCACTGGAAAAAACACAGGTTTCAGGGACGTTATAGTTAGTTGGACATTTTTCTCATATAAAACCAGAGAAATTCGGCCATTATAGTTAGTTGAGCTAAATATAACTTGTGTCCCCGCAATGCACTGCTAATTACATCACATATTACATCACTCATGACATGGTCAGTGACATCCTTGATGACATCACTGATGATAGCTCAAATTACATCACTGATGACATCATCCACGTGGTAATCTGATGCATCTACTAACACCATAATATAACCCTTGATACACCCACTCTAAAATACACACTATCATTTTCAAAACCATAGACACACCAATACCAGTTACTACATACCCACTATGCAAACACAAGGAGATGATGGACGGAGCACTGAAACTTTTCACTCACCCCCAGTCACAGATCTGGGTTGAATATATCACACTTCTTTAGCTCACTTTGCCACCTCAGTTCAGACCCACCTATATGCAAATCATTCTTGACCCTGTGCCTCATGGGAACAACTCAGCCCGAACTGCCAAGTCAGGTCTTCCCTGAAACAGAAACAAGCACCCTGGTACCAGTTTTAGGCTAAAATCCCTAATCAGCCAGGATAGCTCGAATCCAGTGGCAAAGTGAGCAAGGGACCCACATCTGGGCATACCCTGCCGAATTAGGGCGAACAAAGCAAACACAAGCATTGATGATGGACGGTACGCTGAAACTTTTCAGATACTCACCCCCAGCCACAGATCTGGGATGAATACATCATCGTGCTTTAGCTCACTTTGCTTCCAGCCCGAACTGCCAAGCGAAGTCTTCCCTGGACCGGAAACAAGCATCCTCGGATCGGTTTTGGGCTTGCAGCCCTCATCAGCCAGGCTATCTCGAATCCAGTGGCAAAGTGAGCAAGGGACCCACGTCTGGGCATAAGCAAACACATGTAGATGATGGAGGGATTCTTTAGCTCACTTTCCCACCTCAGGTCAGACCTAGCTATATGCAAATCAGTCTTGACCTTGCGCCTCTTGGGAACAGTACAGCCCGAACTGCCAAGCCAGGTCTTCCCTGAACCAGAAACAAACATCCTGGGACCGGTTTTGGGCTGGCAGTCCTCATCAGCCAGGCTAGCTCAAATCCAGTGACAAAGTGAGCTCTCTCTGGCCTGGCTAGGGTTCGGAAGGTGGGACCGGGCCCGGGGCTTGAGTTCCGGCCGGCGCCGGGGTGCGCGAGCCCCCGTCCCGCAAGCCACCAGAGGGTCCGGGCACTGGGGACGGGGCTCCACCGGGGCCCGGGGAGGCTCTCCCCGGCCTGGCTAGGGTTCGGAAGGTGGGACCGGGCCCGGGGCTTAAGCTCCGTCCAGCCGGCCCCGGGGTGCGTGAGCCCCCATCCCGCAAGCCACCAGAGGGTCCAGGCGCTGGGGACGGGGCTCCACCGGGGCCCGGGGAGGCTCTCCCCGGCCTGGCTAGGGTTCGGAAGGTGGGACCGTGCCCGGGGCTTGAGCTCTGTCCGGCCGGCCCCGGGTGCATGAGCCCCCCATCCCGCAAGCCACCAGAGGGTCCGGGTGCTGGGGACGGGGCTCCACCAGGGCCCGGGGAGGCTCTCCCCGGCCTGGCTAGGGTCCAGAAGGTGGGACCGGTCCTGGGGCTTGAGCTCCGTCCGGCCGGCCCCGGGGTGCGTGAGCCCCTCTGTCCCGCAAGCCACCAGAGGGTCCGGGCGCTGGGGACGGGGCTCCACCGGGGCCCGGGGAGGCTCTCCCTGGCCTGGCTAGGGTCTGGAAGGTGGGACCGGGCCCAGGGCTTGAGCTCCGTCTGGCCGGCCCCGGGGCGCGCAAGCCCCCCATCCTGCAAGCCACCAGAGGGTCCGGGCGCTGGGGACGGGGCTCCACCGGGGCCCGGGGAGGCTCTCCCCGGCCTGGCTAGGGTTCGGAAGGTGGGACCGGGCCTGGGGCTTGAGCTCCATCCGGCCGGCCCCGTGGTGTGTGAGCCCCCCGTCCCGCAAGCCACCAGAGGGTCCAGGCGCTGGGGACGGAGCTCCACCGGGGCCCGGGGAGGCTCTCCCCAGCCTGGCTAGGGTCCGGAAGGTGGGACCGGGCCCGGGGCTTGAGTTCCGTCCGGCCGGCCCCGGGGTGCCAGATGGCCACGATGGCCAGACATCCCCCAACAAGTAGAGCGCCTGTAGCCCTTCAAACGAAAACCAAGGGGGTGAGTACCGCTACTTAGTCCCGCAACTTGAGGGCTCCCGTTGGTCCCACTTCCTAGTCTGTTAACTGCCACATCCTGTCCAATTTGTTCCCAAACAGTGCAATTGCTAGGGAGGCATTTTCGCAAGGGCTCCCCCTCCCACGGGCCCCTCTCTTATACATTGTCCAATACCACCTCTGAAACCCAGTCTAAGTGGACATAAAGGAGATACTATACATCACGTGAATCCCTGTCAACTTCTTCACTGCAGACTAGTCCGGGCTCCTTCACCCCATGTCCGGCGAGGCTGACAGGCTCCGTGGCTGATTTCTGCTGGAGGGCAAAGTAGGTGCCCGCCGCCGATGCCCTCTTTCCCGGAGAACCAGCCGAGGTAGTCGGAGACTGCGGCACCGTGATCCTCCAGCCGCCCTCCAATCCGGGGCCAGCTGCGTCCATGTACTCCTCCAGCCAGGAATGAACGTCCTCTGGGGAGGTGAAGAAGAAGGATTTCCCGTCTTTCAAAAGCTTAAGTTTCGCCGGAAAAAACATCATACATTTGATGCCTTTCTCCCGAAGCACTTTTTTAACTCCGTCGAAGGACCGGCGCTCCTGTTGCACCTTCATCGTGAAATCCGGAAAGAGCCTGATGGTGGCATTGTCCAGCCGCAGATCTCCCTGTTGGCGAGCTGCCTGCAAAATGGCGTAGCGATCCCTATAGTTAAGGATCCGTGCAATTATTGTCCCTGGCGGGGCCCCTGGACGTGACGGGGGGGATAGGTGCTCTGTGAGCTCGCTCGATAGCGAAGAACTTCAAGAGGCATTTTGGCTGCAGGTGCTTGAATATGAGGTCTTCAAGAAACAGGTCCACTCTCGGCCCCTCAATCTTCTCCGGCACCCCTACCACGTGTATCTTGTTTCGGCGGGCCCATCCTTCCTGGTCCTCCAGACGGGCCATCACCACCTTCTGTTGCTGCGAGAGGTGCTGAACCTGTTGCTGCATCTGCTTGGCGGTACTTCGGAGTTCTGCAATATCTGCTGCTTTCTGGGTAGCTTTTTCCAACGTTTTGTTTAAGTCTGCCCTTAGTAATCTCATTTCAATAGATACTTTGTCTATTTTTGATTCCAACGTTTGTAAGGCCTGCATGATCGATGTCAGGGATGGTTCTTGTGCGCCAGCCTGCACGCCCCCTCCACCGATTGCAGTGGCCGTGTAGTTGTCCATGGTATTAGTCTGGGTGGTCATGGATTTCTTGGGCTTCATGGCTGCGTCCGGTGGTATGGTGTCCTCCTGTGGGGAGGGGGAGGGGGGGAACACCCACGAGGGTGCGACGGCACCCCAAACCTCAACCGGTGATTCTGTGCTCCCGGGGGTCCTACGCGGGCCCAACCAGTAAGTCCACGATCAGTCCCCCAGTCCACTCCACCTCCTGCTCCAGACGATCGCTCCTCCAACCTACTCTCCAGGCTGGCGTATCTCTCCAGGCCCTTCCGTCCAAGGATCTCACACCACTAGTCAGTGGACGTGGGGCACCTCTTCTGTGCCCACCGCCTGTGTAGGTACCAGGGGTCGGCTACTTTCTGCTAGCGATCACGCCCTGCCTGGGATGTCGGGGCTTCCACCGCGGCTCTCCAGACGCTCTCTCGCCCTCCAACTTAGTCCTCGCCACTCTACCAGCTTGGTCGGCAGTCGCCGGCGCTAACTCCGGTGCAGGACCCTCTCTCTTCCCTGCTTCGCCGTTCAATTCAGACATCAGCCACCACCTCCACACCGCAGGGTGTCAGGATGTTTAGTGAGGTGGCCTACCCCCTTCACGATCAGAGGGCAGTGCCGCCGAGTCCAGATCCACCACAGAGCCCGGCCCAGGCCTTCGAGCCCACACCGGCATCGGCCGCTCCACTTTCTCCACTATCAGCAGCCCCGGGGTATCTATTTTCCTTCGGCGCCCGGTGGAGGGGTACACCCACTCCGGCACCTCCCGAGTTGTCCCAGGTTCCACTATTCACCTCTGAGCCTACCGGTCCCCAGGCACCCACCGCCGGCCCTGCTCCACCGCCGCCGGCCTCATGATGACACGGGGACGGCGTCCGGTGCTTTCACCTCCACTGATCAGGACGCAGCAGGCCCGAACTGCCGGCGATCTCCGCGGTGCCCCCGCGCCACCGGGAGGGTCTGAAGAAGGGTCTCCCGATACTGGAGCCCACGATGCACCTAAATCCGGCCTCTAGGACAGTAAGGCCAAGGAGAACTGACGGATATGCGGGGCCGTGGGGAGTTCCTCACGGGAGCCTCGTTAGAGTGCGGCCATCTTAGGTGCTGCTCGGCCACGCCCCCCCACTCTGCCACTGTATTTAAGCTAGCCTGGCAGATGAGGGCTGTTAGGCTGAAACTGGTCTCAGGGTGTTTGTTTCCAGTCCAGGGAAGACATGGCTTGGCAGTTTGGGCTGGATTGTTCCCATGAGGAACAGGGTCAAGACTGATTTGCATACACAGATCCGTTTCCCGAAGTGGTCAAGGGCTGCGTTGGGTGAACGCGATCCACCTAATCCGCTTCCAGGCTCTGTTGCGTACGAACGGTTGGAGACAGGCCGGCGGCGACCCGAGGCCTCCCCTCAAAGTAAGCAGCGTGCTGCGTTGGTTCCTGGTGCCGCTGCGCTCGCGCCCAAGGGCGGGCGCACGCTACTTGACGTCGCGGCTTGCGGCCTGGTCTGCGGGAGACGTCAAATTCCTGGGAGTGCCTATGGTGAAGACGTCACTGCGTTAAGGGGAGCCAGGTTTATAATCAGAGGTGCAGCACACCCATTAACCCCTGATGAGGTATAATCGTGACCCATATGCAGCAGCTGTGTCACTGAACACACCCTTGATTCAGATGGTGAAGACAATAGTGAGGAGCGGCTCTAGGATATGCACCGCAAGTGGCGGCTTGTTGAGGAGTGTCTGGTGCCTGGTGGGACCCGCATTTGGCTTTTGGTGGCACTGGACCCGTGTGCGACTGATGAGAGACTGGATGTTCCCCTAAACCTCCCCCGGAAGGCTCTCCAGAGAGAGACTTTGTGGGGGCCCTCATAGTTGGGCAACGGACTGTGCTGCTGAGACCCCCTGTAATAATGTCAATGTCGAGTGGTAGGGGGCAAAAAGCAACGCAGCAAAGCAAGCTCGATAAGTATACCTGCCCCAAGGGCCCTGTAGTGGAGCACGCAGGCTGGACTGACCAAACTGGTGGATTGGAGAGCGCAACCCCTGATCTGTCACTTAAACATGTAATTGAGGCAATTGCGGGGGTGCGCGCCTCCATGGAACAGCGCACTGATGCCATCACGGTGGAAGTGACTCTGATTAGGGCTGACCTTGCTAAAACCCATGAGAAGGTCAAACAACTGGAAATCACCACCAAGAGTCTAATAGAGGACGTCTCGCAGCTTCAGACCGAAGTCCAAGCACTCCACACCTTTAAGAAGCTCGCTGAAGATAAACTGGATGACTATTAGGGGTGCTCCAGGAGAAATAACGTACGCATTATAGGCATTCCAGAAAAATCGGAAGAAGCGTTGGACCTTTTTGTTGAAGACCTAGTACTCAACCACCTCAAGTCGAAGGGTCTCTCAAAGTTATTCGTAGTGGAAAGGGCGCACCGAGTCCAGGGGCACGCCCGTAGCCAGGAGCCCAGCCTCGACCTATTTTGGCGATAGAACTAACCTTTAGAGATCGAGACGTCATACTGCAAAATGCCAGCAACTCGCCACCTCTCAGGTACAAAAACTAAACCGTGACCTTCTTACCGGATTTCACGCTGGAAGTGCAGAGGCAGAGAGGGTCGTTCATGGCTGTTCTTCTCTGCTAAACTGATAATTGAGGCAAATGGGAATACTTGGTTCTTTGACCGCCCAGAGATGCCAGGGAGCACAACTCACATTAATCTTGGGTGAATGTTGCCACTTCTTTTTGCGTCGGATTGAAGGTTTGCGGATCCGACTCCGGGGCCTATGTGGATTTTTCCATTCGTATATTGTACCCAGCGGGTGGTGCCGCAACATCGAACTTTACCTGCAGACACTGACGACTCAATATCCTGGTTTGTTGGACTCTGGCGGCCTCCTACTTCGGGACTAGTAAAACATGTTCTTTTTCTCTTCTTCTTGGGGGAGGGGTGTGGTTTGGTTGGGGAGGGAGGTCATTTCATCCTCACCTTTAATTTGTATTTGTAATTTTGGGCCGGCATTTGGTTTAATGGGCAGGTTTTTGCCCAAGGTGCAGCGAGTTGGAAAGTGGGTTGGAGGGGTGGGATTGTTCTTTGTAGTGATGTCAGCTTCACTGATTTTCATTGATCTGGGTGTAGTATCACCTTTTAATATGGCACTGAGGTATGAACCCATCGTGATCATTCCACCATGGGGTCGCATTAGGACAAAAGCTTCTCTTTAATAAGTTGGAACGTTTATGGATTGGGGGACAGGGTAAAACGCACCATAATTCTACAGTATACAAAAAGGCATTCCCCGGAGGTTGTCCTCTTGCAGGAATCGCAACATGTGTAAAGCCCTAAATAGATGGGGATAGAGGCTCCTGGTGCACTCGGGCTTCAATAGTGGGTCTAGGGGAGCCAAGAATTCCTTCCCCTTTTTGGTTCAGTTTTCACACACAGATAGCCATGGGAGGTATGTAGCACTCACTGGACAGTGGGAGGGTCGGACATTGACCCTGGTGTCGGTATATGTCCCACCAGTGCTGCAGGCCCAAATATTTACAGACCTTGGTACTATGCTCCTCTTCCTACCCGGAGGGGCTAGTACTAGTGGGAGGAGACTTTAATACTGTTTTGTCAGAGATACTGGATCGCCGCCCCCCGTGCCACAAGGCGCTCTGATAGTTGGCTCCCCGACTTCATCGAGGCTTTCGGCCTTTCGGACGTCTGGAGAGCATTCCACCCCGGGGACCGGCAGTACACCTTTTTCTCTGGTGCTCACCATAGCTCCTCTCGCATTGACTATCTAATCCTGCCGGCCGCTCACCTATCCACCTTGCAAGAGGTCCGCCACCTAGTACGCTGTATCTCTGATCATTCTCTTCTGTGGACCAGGTTCGTGCTGGGGGATCAATGTATTGACATGGTAGCGCCCAATAATCCCTGGTACCTGCGAGGGCCCTCGGTCCACGTGGACCTGCAAAGGGTGATTGACTGCTATTCTCAGGAGAACCTCGTCTCAGTGGACTCTCCTCAGACACTCTGGGAAGCATTCAAATCCATTGCTAGAGGGCCTGCTCTCTCTCTCAAAGCGGGAGTCAAGAAATAGAACTCCAAGGAGCTTGAGGCAGTTGAGAGGGAGGCCCTGAGCCTAGAGGCGGATGTTGGGAGGGGAGGTACCCCGGAAGCGGCACACCTTTTGCGACTGAAAATAGACGAGTACAAAGCCATTGTCGCAGATCGTGGCAAAGCCTGGGGAAGTGAAAGAGACGGTAGGGTAATATGAATGGGGGGACAAGGCTGGGAAACTTATAGCCTGGCTGGACAAGAAGGAAAAGGCTAATCGCCTGGTGCCGGAGCTCAGATCTGACTCGGGTGCAAAGAATACAGATCCAGTCCACATTTCCAGAGAGTTTGCCACACACTATGCCATCCCTGCTGGAGGTGGATTCTGCAGACCTCCTCAGGGATATCAAACTCCTGGTCCTCTCTGAGGATGACCGGAGCTATTTGGAGAGTGCTATTACTAATGACGATATCGCAAAAGCGATCAGGGCCCTTAAGCCGGGGAAGGCGATGGGACCCGATGGACTGCCCATTGAGCTCTATAAGCTGCGTCCAGACAAACTGGCCAGCACCTGAAGGCCATGTTTGAGGACAGTAGGAGGGCGGGAGAGCTGCCACCTGAACAGAGGTTGGCGTCCATAGTGATCATCCCTAAGGAAGGTAAGCCAAAAGACAGGTGTGCCTCCTATAGGCCCATCTCCTTAAATAATGCTGAGCCAAAAATACTTGCTAAACTCCTAGCCACCCGCATATCGTGAGTGATTAGTTACATGGTGCACCCAGACCAATCTGGCTTCATGCCCCACTGCAACACTGCTCTAAACCTGCGACGAGTTCACGGAGTGATGGAGCGGGCTGAAACGATTCAGGAACCTGCGGTAATCCTCTCTTTAGATGCCTCCATGGCATTCAACACTCTCGAATGGCCCTACCTGTTTGCAGTACTTCACAGGTTGGGACTTGGCCCGCAATTTATATCTTGGGTCCGGCTCCTCTATTCTGCTCCACTTGCACAGATCAACAACAAATGATCCGAGCCCTTTGCTCCCAGCCGGGGTACCAGACAGGGGTGTCCGCTGTCACCCCTCCTTTTCACCCTGTCTTTGCAGCCTCTGGGTGCCTCGATCCGGTGTGGCCTGGCCATATGTTGGATGAGGTGGTTGGTAGAGTGGGAGGACCGTATCTCACTCTACGCAGACAACTTCCTCCTCTATTTGACCTCCCCCGCAAAGTCCCTCAGATGTGTCTTAGACATCTTCGCGTCCTTCGATATATTCTTGGGCTACTCTATCAATTGGAATAAATCGCTCTTGTACACACTGTCTGGTGTAATTTCGTCTCTCCCCAGGAGTGTCCGATAAAGGTGGTGTTGGATGGATTCCGATATTTGGGGATTTTTGTCACCGCAGACCCCGGGCTCCGCTATGAGAGAAACCTGCTCCCGCCTTTGCAGTGCCTGCGACACAATGTTGCACACTGGAGGGCGCTCCCTCTCTCATTGCTTGGCCGAGCTGCTCTATTCAAGATGATGTCTCTGCCCTGCTTCCTTTATGCCCTGCAAAACTATCCTGTCCCGGTCCCAGCACGATATTTTAAGCAGATCGAAGACTCACAGCGGCAACTGCTTTGGGACAGGAGACCGAGAATAGCACATCCCAAACTAACCCTTAACTGGTATGACAGCGGCATCTGACTCCCTGACATAAAGAAATACTATTGGGCAGCCCATCTTACTGCCAACAACCAGGGTACATACTGAACCCCGGGTGATCCAGGCTGTGCCATGGATAGATAGCTACTACCGGGCGGGACGTACAACAGAGCCCTTTATACTAATCCCAGGAAGTGCCTCCTGACAAGCCCACCCCACACTCGGTCCAGGTGTGGCACGCAGTCAACAAGAGCTTAGGATGGGATCGAAGACTCACCCTTGCAACACTTCTGTGGGACTCGGAGCTACTCGGTAGTCTACATGGCTACAAGGGGTTTGACAAATCGGACCTCATAGGTGGTTTCCAGGTGGGAAACCTCTGGGTGAAAGGTAGAATGCTCAGTTTTAGCCAGTTGAAACAACAATACGCACTTGCAGATTCAGAATTTTTTTGTTACTTATAAATTCGCCACACGTTAACCACCGCCATTATTGGGGACTCCCCCCTCCTTAACTCCTTCCTCTTAGAGGATAGACTATTGGATGGACTGCTTCCACAGGAAGCTATCTCATTAACCTACAGAAAACTTGATAACACCATGCCAGATCCGCTAGTCAAATTGCGGGAGTCGTGACGGGTGGATGGTCTCCTGCTAGACGACGAGGAATGGAGAGGGGCAGTGGACTCCCCCAGGGAGGTGGCGATCTCTGCACATCTCCGTTTAGTACAACTGAAAATTCTTCACATGATCTACATCACAGGACCACAGATGGTCTGTATGGGGCAGGGCGAAAACTCGAACTGCAGATGGGGGTGTGGACAAGTCGCCACTTTTATGTACATTCTTTGGGAGTGTGAGCAAGTTCAAAGATATTGGAGGGGGATACATGTGATCATGAGTGAGTTTCAGCACAAATCTGTCTGCCCTGAGGCCAAAAGATGTCTCCTTAATGTGTGGGAACCCACTGACTTGGGAGGGGCGGAGAAGTTGTGGGTCGAACTGGGGGATGCGGTTGCCAAAAGAGACATAGCCCAATTATAGGGAGGACTGGTACTCCCTACTGTCACAACTTGGAAGCGAAATGTTGACTGGTGCATGTTTCTTGAGAAAACGGTCTATGTTGCAAGAGGATGCCCCCAAAAATGGTCCAGAGTATGGGCTAAGTGGAACACTTATAGGGGAGATATCTGTGTAGCACCAGCTGCCCCCCTAGACAAGGAAACCCTGTCCCCCTGAGTACTTGATCCTACAAAGGTTCTGTTTCCTGCATTTTCTTTGTGTCCCACATGAAATGTTGTACTCAATCATGCATATTTCAAATACATGTGATTTGCCGACTGTTTGTTTGTTCATCATAATCAATAAAAAGATAACTAAAAAAAAAGACTGATTTCAATATAGCTGTTTCGGAACTCGGGTGGCGAAGTGAGCTAAAGAACGATGATGGATTCAACCCAGATGTGTGACTGGGAGTGTCTGAAAAGTTTCAGCTCTCCGCCCATCATCTTCTTGTGATTGCTTTGTTCACCCTAAGTTGGCAGGGTATGCCCAGACATGGGGCCCTTGCTCACTTTGTCACTGTTTACAAGCTAGCCTGGCTGATCAGGGCTGTAGCCCTAAACCGGTCGCAGGATGCTTGAATCCAGTAGCAAAGTGAGCAAGAAACCAATGTTTGGGCATACTCTGCCAACTTAAATGTAAATGTAAATGTAGTTGAGCTTATATAGCGCACAGCTACCCGCAGTGGGTTTCCCGGCGCTTGCTTAGTGAACCCTTCCTGGTATTCCCCTGTGAGATAGCAGAGTATCCACAAGGTGAAAGTCAGGCATCCCGCCGCGAGGGGCCGTTGTGGAGATTAAGCAAGCTATTACCCAGAGTCGCAGAGTGTGAACCCCAGAGTCGAGGAGGCACCGGAGCGAGAATTATCGAGTCCGTGGAATTATTAGCCCAAGACCCGCCGAGGCGGGGAATTGAACCCTGGTCCAGGACCGATCTCAGCTTCCGGGTCTGCTGCCTCTAACCCCTGAGCCACACTTCTCCAACTTAGGGCAAACAAAACAAACACAAACAATTCAATGCATATCTATGAGTGGGGGTGAGTGTCTGAAAAGTTTCAGCGTTCTGTTCATCATCTCCTTGTGATTGCTTTGTTCGCCCTAAGCTGGCAGGGTATGCCCAGATGTTGGTCCGTTGCTCACTTTGCCACTGTAATCAAGCTAGCCTTGCTGATGAGGGCTGTTAGACCGAAACCCGTCCCAGGGTGCTTGTTTCCAGTCAAGGGAAGACATGGCCTGGCAGTTCGGGCTGGACTGTTCCAATGAGGCACAGGGTCAAGACCGATTTGCATAGAGCAATGTCTGAACTGGAGTGGCGAAGTGAGCTAAAGAACGATGATGGATTCAACCCAGATCTGTGAGTGGGGGGTGAGTGTCTGAAACGTTACATCGCCTCGTCCATCATCTCCTTGTGATTGCTTTGTTCGCCCCACGTTCGCAGGGTATGCCCAGACGTGGGTCCCTTGCTCACTTTGCCACCGTATTTATTTATTTATTTATATGCTTATAAAGCGCCAGAATCGAGCCCAAAGGGTTATCTCCGCGCTACGGCCGCAAGCACAGGTGACAAGTAACCACTATACAGGTGAACTGAGGATGCATAATGAGGAGATGAAAGCTTATATAACAGTGAACAGATTGGTTTTTAGTGCTTTCCTGAAAGTAAGGTGGTTGGGGATCTGTCTGAGGCTAAGGGGCAGATTGTTCCACAGAATTGGCCCCACTGAAGAGAGAGCACGGCCACCTTGTCTGGTCTTTTTAATAAGAGGAGAATTAAGCAGGAGCTGGTTGCTTGAACGTAGATCACGTTCCGGTCTGTAAGGCTGAAATAGTTGGGCTAAGTAGCTGGGGCCGTTTCCAAATATGAGGTTTAATCAAAAAAGAGACTAGCTCAAATTATTTGCAGCAAATAGTTATTAAGGGAGGGGGAAGACTCTGGTATGTTTTGTCACGGAGTGTGAACACCTGGCAAGTGTGTTCATAAAGCCCTCACCCACCAACCTAGTTTGTGGCATGCTTCATCATCGGGCCCACCCAGTAGCACCTAGCGTGCTCCGGGTGTGCTTCAACGCCTGGCTACAGCGGAGCTGGTATATTGCTGAGTGTGCAGTGATGAAAGTTAAGGGAGTGATGTTAAAACGGCTGGCCGGTGGTCCCAGTACCCGAGGGTAAAATTAGACTTTAATACCTGGGCCTCCGTCAGCGGTTAAAAATAAGGCAGGGGGATGTAAGAGGCGAGTTACGACCTCTCACATCCAATGGGTCAACATGTTTCAGCCAGTGCCTTATGACTAAGCTGGCTTTCTTCAGGACCTAAATAAAAGGTGAGTGTGAATTAACTAGTGGGAGTGTAGTTTAGACTATGTGTCTACACGCCCTAAAGTGTATCTATGTGTGAGAGGGGGATTCCCTTCTCAAGACCACGCTAGTTTTTAGCTCAGTCTGACCTCAAGGTTGGGAGGTGGCAAGGGCTTGACCAGTTCTTCTGGGCAGAGCCTGCTCTGGACCTGTAGTGCCTCCTTCGCATACCGGTATGCGAAGGAGGCACTACAGGTGCTATTTAGGTCCTGAAGAAAGCCAGCTTAGTCATAAGGCACTGGCTGAAACATGTTGACCCATTGGATGTGAGAGGTCGTAACTCGCCTCTTACATCCCCCTGCCTTATTTTTAACCGCTGACGGAGGCCCAGGTATTAAAGTCTAATTTTACCCTCGGGTACTGGGACCACCGGCCAGCCGTTTTAACATCACTCCCTTAACTTTCATCACTGCACACTCAGCAATATACCAGCTCCGCTGTAGCCAGGCGTTGAAGCACACCCGGAGCACGCTAGGTGCTACTGGGTGGGCCCGATGATGAAGCATGCCACCAACTAGGTTGGTGGGTGAGGGCTTTATGAACACACTTGCCAGGTGTTCACACTCCGTGACAAAACATACCAGAGTCTTCCCCCTCCCTTAATAATTATTTGCTGCAAATAATTTGAGCTAGTCTCTTTTTTGATTAAACCTCATATTAACCCGGGGACATGGACTAGCTTTCTGGTCCTATCTCTCCCTCTTGATCACGCAGCGCCGTTTCCAAATAGGCATTTGTGGACAGTACAACAAATCTTGAATTTGACCCGTTGGCGTACCGGGAGCCAGTGGAGTTCTCTCAACAGGGGTCCAGAAGGTGTTCTAGGAGGGGCATTCAGAATCAATCTGGCCGCCGTATTCTGGACCACCTGCAGCCTATTGATGGCGTCTTCATTGGCTAGTATCAGGAGCCCATTGCAGTAGTCAAGCCGACTTATTACAAGGGTCTGTACCAATGTCTTCCTATAGATGTCAGGTAAAAGGGGGAAGATACGTCTGAGTAAGCCAATGGTATGAAAACAGGCTCCAGCAGTCACGTTCGCGTGATCCTTTAGGGTTAGGTTTTGATCCAGTTTTACTCCTAGGTTTTTTATAGTGGATTTTGGGGAAGGAACTGGTCCCAGGTCTTGGGGCCACCAGTCGGGAGACCAGAGCATGCTAGCTTTACCAAAAAGCATCACTTCTGTCTTCCCGACATTGCACTGGAGGTAGTTGGAAGCCATCCAGTTAGAGATGGCCCTCATGCCTTCCGCAAAATTTTCCCTAACATTAGCGTTGAGGGCATGGAAAGGGAAGAGGAGTTGGGTGTCGTTGGCATACGACACTGGTGTGAATCCGTACTTCCTCACAATCTCAGCAAGGGGGGCCACATACACATTGAACAGTGTGGGGCTTAGGCATGAGCCCTGTATTCAAGCTAGCCTGGCTGATGAGGGCTGTTAGCCCAAAACCGGACCCTGGGTGCTTGTTTCCAGTCAAGGGAAGACATGGCCTGGCAGTTCGGGCTGGACTGTTCCAATGAGGCACAGGGTCAAGACCGATTTGCATAGAGCAATGTCTGAACTGGAGTGGCGAAGTGAGCTAAAGAACGATGATGGATTCAACCCAGATCTGTGAGTGGGGGGTGAGTGTCTGAAACGTTACATCGCCTCGTCCATCATCTCCTTGTGATTGCTTTGTTCGCCCTACGTTCGCAGGGTATGCCCAGACGTGGGTCCCTTGCTCACTTTGCCACCGTATTCAAGCTAGCCTGGCTGATGAGGGCTGTTAGCCCAAAACCGGACCCTGGGTGCTTGTTTCTGGTACAGGGAAGTCATCGCTTGGCAGTTCAGGCTGGACTGTTCCAATGAGACACAGGGTCAAGGAAATATTGGACGGAGCGCTGCAAATTGTTAAGACACTCACCCCCAGTCACAGCTATATGCAAATCAGTCTTGACCCTGTGCCTCATGGGTACAGTCCAGCCCGAACTGCCAGGCCAGATCACTGAGTCACATCAGAAGTATCACATTCATGACCACATCGAACCAGCATAAACAAATGCAAACTGCAATAGAAACACACAGTGCATAAGCTTACACCACACACAATATGTTTGACAAACGTCACAAGACATGGCCTGCAGCCTCTTACTATGGTTTCGAGCGCGTGCATGTGAACGATAAACATAGTTAAACATAGTGCAGGTGTACACATTTAAGATAATTCTTTGTCTGATCCACCTAGATACACTAAACGAGGACCCCAGCCTTGGAGCACAAACTATGTTCATGCCATGTGACGCACAATTAATATCTGCTCACTATGTATATTATTAAGAGCTATTAACGGTGGGCCTCTACTTTTGCCAGCAAAGCTTGTTGCTTGGGCTGGTGCACACAATGCTTGTCGTACAGCATACACCGTTGGAATATGAGTAACGCACAAAAAGCTCCACAAAGTGAACAACCCCTGACCGTTCCCTCTTTACAATACTCTTATACACTTAACACATCTCTCACCCAAAACCTGCGAGTCCTGTCTGTTACGTGTACTGAATAGAAGCAGTGCACCTCTCAGATACTCCAAACTTAGCTCACAGCCATCACTGTGAGGATGTGGGTATGGCTTAAATACATCAAGTATGCTCAGCTGCTTTCTGCTGCAGTATTTAGAAAACATCTGTAGTCATATATCTTCCTATCTCGCTTCCTCCATCCCTTCTTTCCTCCCTTTCTCTCTCCCTACACAGAGGCACACAATTTGTCTTTCAGTTAACAAGAGCCACATTGATAACATTGGAGATGAATGTTTGTTAGCAGTGTGAACGAGACAGTTGTTGTTAGGTGGCTAATTCGAAGATCGAAGATTCTAATATATTTTATTTGAGTTTTAGATTGACACAAGAGTGTCAGATACACATGTAAAACAGAGCAAAAAAGCTAAATAAATTCAGTGAAATGTGCCTATATTTTTCTCCCTCACTCTTCTTCCTACCACCACTGAGATTCCAAATTAAATATGTTACGTTGGGTAAATCTTTCCGTTTCTGTCCCATTTCCCAGGACTGGGCCTCCTTTAAGTGTCTTTCGTCACCACCCTGCCTTGGCTGTGTCTCCTTTACCACTTGATCCCTGTGCTGAATTCATCTCTTGTCCCATGTGGGCCATCATCGCCACACATTTACTAACTTTAGGGGCAATACCTTCCCTCGTATAATTTTTTTTTTCCCTTGTTCTGCATATTTCCAAGCCATTTGTCGCGTCTTGGACATGCCATTCTGCCCCATTTTCGAGCCATCTCCCGTTTAGTCGGCAATAACCCTAGGTTAATCAGTTGTCTTTTATGAGATGTTGCCTCAGATCCCCTCCATATTCCCAGTGGCACCGGTGGAGCATGCGCTTCGATTATCACTCCTGTGGCATCCTCCAGTTTGTGTATCACTTTTTCCCAGAAGGTTTGTAGTTTGGGCCAGCCCCATAGTGTATGTAGGAATGCTCCCTTTTGGTCAGTTTCTCAGACTTTTCTCCCCTACCGATTTTGGATAACAGTGATCTGGTGTAGTACATTCTATGTAGCATTTTAAACTGGATGAGAAGGAAAGACGCCTTTGAAGCCACTTCACAAGAGAATTGTAACACGTCTCTCCAGTCATCATTACCTAGCTCCCTTATGTCTCTCTGCCAGCATGCCCTTAGTTTCCCAAGCTCACCCTGTGTATTTCTCAGCAGTGTGGCATATGTGAGAGAAATGACCTTTTTGTACATGTGTCTGTCTAATAAACTGCTCTCCAGGTGGAATCCTCTTCCGTTTCCTCCCCCTGAGGAATGATATGATTTTTATTTTTTTTGTAAATATCTTTTTATTGCAGCAAAGTGGGTGGTACAATCATCTCATTTGTGCCATTCCTTCCATTGTACATTACATATATGATCCTCCATCAAATGTGTCACACAGCCATTTAGCTCACACCCCGGAGGTCGAGCGGAGCAGCCACAGGGAGAGTCCTGCTCTGGGGGATAAACCTGGCTCATCGGTGAACAGTCATTCAGGACGCGGCAGGGCTGCTTTTCGGTCCTCGCATTCCCACCCATGTATGCAATGTCTCAGCAGACCCAGTAGGTCCCCTCCTCTTATTCCCGAACAACAACTCCCTTCCCGCCCATCCCTCCCAACCCCCCCTACCCCCCGCCCCTCCTCTAGACCTACACCCCCCCCACCTCCGCCCCCCGCCTCCCCGAGGCGTGTCAGAGTACCATCAGTGCTAGTCTGCATTCATCCCGACTAATCCATACCCGAAGCATACCATCAGGAGCAATCAACATATAAACTGTCAGTCATCACGTAGGAAGCAGGGAAGCTTGGGGGGGAAACTAGACCACCATCTCCCCAGGCTGTGGTTCTGTCGGAGCAGGGCTATGCGCAGGGGTGTCCTCCTCTTCCAGGTCCAAAAGTGTGAGGTCTAAGACCAATCTCTCCCATGCCCTGGCCCTCTCCAGAGCCGCGTCATTGCCTGCTCGAAGCGTGGCCTGCATACGGAGCTCCCCCTCACATCGGGCCCATTTGCGAAGCTCAGCCTTCCACCTCCCCACAGAGGGGCCCCTATTCGCCTTCCATTGGGATGTGATGGCACGATTCGCTAGAAGCAGACCCAGGTCCAGAAACTTGCTAGTAATTTTGTTCTTTGATGTGTGTGGGAACCAGTGTAGGATGCAGTGTGCCATGGTGAATTGCAAGTCCCTCTCCGTGACCTCCCTCAGTTTATCCACTACCTCCCGCCAAAAGGAACCCAACTCTGGGCAGGACCAGAACATGTGCTGGAAATCAGCCAAGTCCGCCGGGCATCGCGGGCAGGTCGCCGGATGGGTCGGGAAATATTTATGCAATCTGTCAGGGGTCAGGTAGGCCCTGTGCAGGACATAGAAGTGCACCAGCTGAAACCTAGCGTTGCGCCTCCCGTTCCGGGCCCGTCCACTATGTTAGCCCACGCCTCTTCAGGGATCTCCGTCGTCAGGTCAGCCTCCCATCTCGCCTTCAGGGACAACAGTGGGGCGACAGTCTCCGAAACCATGCATCTATATAGGCACGTGACTGCCTTAACCGTCCCTGCCGACATCACCACGTACTGGCAACCCAGAGATAGCGGTGGTTCCGTCATGCCCGATCTCCAGTGCTTGCGGATCACCGTTGTTAGTGCCGCATGAAGGAGGAAGTCCCCCCCCGCCAGCTCAAAGCGGTCTCTCAAGAGGTCAAAAGGCAGCAGCACCCCGTTCACATAGAGGTCCCCTATGGACGCCAGCCCCTGCAGCTCCCAACTCTCCAGCCGATGCCATGAACCTCCATCCGGAAGTGCCCCGCACAGCTTGAGTGGGAGCTCAGGTGCATATGGGACTGCAATGTGGCCCCTTTGGCGATATCTATTCCAGCATTTCCGGGCCGTAGCAAATTCCTGGGTGAGGTGGAAATCTCCCATCGGGAGTCCCAGAACAATTCGGGATAACACCTGAACCGGTCCCGCCGGCTCCCCCGAACCGTCCTCCCCTCTCCTGGCTCTCTCGACCCATTGTGTCAGCCATTGCAACTGAGCCGCCAAGTAGTATAGTTCATAGTCTGGCACCTTCCGCTCTAGGACGGAGAAGTGTAGTGTGCGCCACCCTGCGCCTTCCCGCTCCCCATAGGAAGCCGATCACCATCGATCTCAGCCGCCGGAAGTAGCTCGCCGGGATCCAGATCGGGAGGGTCCTGAAAAAATAGAGCAGTCGCGGCAGGGTCACCATCTTAAGGAGCGCTACTCTCCCCATTAGCGACAACGGGAGCGAGCTCCAAAAGTCAAAGTTCCCCTTAGCATGCCTGATTGCCGACCCAATATTTCCCTCAAGGATATCTACCCTGTCATGGAAGATCAAGGTGCCTAGGTAGCGGAGACTCCTCTCCTCCCATGTCACCCCCTCCGTGGACTGTGGACATATCCTGCGCTGGCGGGTCGGGAATAGGTAGTACTTCGCCCAGTTCACCCGGAGGCCCGACACCCTGCTCAATGATTGAAGGAGGGACTTAGCCCCACTCAGAGAGCCAGCCGAGTCTGCCAAGAACATCAACAGATCATCTGCGTATAATGCGATGTGGTGTATCTGTCCATAGACATCCAGCCCCTGATATGCCTGCCCCAGCCGGGCTCGCGCCGCAAGGGGTTCGACGGCTATGGCGAACAATAGGGGGGAGAGAGGGCATCCCTGGCGGGTGCCCCTGCCCACCACACACTTCTCAGAGATAACCCTTCCAGTTCGGACCCTCGCCGTCGCGTTCCGGTAGAGCAGTGCCGTCCAGTCCACGAATCCCCCGCCTAGGCCCAGCATGCGCATGACATGGAAGAGGTAAGGCCATTCCAGGCTGTCGAAGGCCTTCTCCATGTCGACTGCAAATACTACCGCCTCATCGCCGTCATAGGTGTCAGCCTCCAGTACGTGTAGGAGCCGTCTCACGTTGAGCGCCGTGTTGCGGGCCGGGATAAAGCCAGACTGGTCCGCGTGGATCAACGTGGACATATGGGGGAGCAGGCGCGTCGTCAAGACTTTGCTCAGAATCTTGTAGTCCAGGTTGAGCATGGACAGGGGACGATACGCCGTCCTGTCCCACGGCTGTTTGCCCGGTTTTAACAATGGGACGATAAGCGCTTCACCAGTAGTCATCGGCAGGAAGCCTAGTCGTTTCGCTTCGTTGTAAAGCCACGTCAGCCGGGGCGCTAGGAGGTTGGCATAGGTAAGATAGAATTCCGTCGGGAGCCCGTCGGAGCCCGGCGTCTTGTTCCTTGCCATACTCTTGATGGCGACCCTCACCTCCCTTTCCTCAATTTTGCTCCCGAGTCGCTTCGCATCCTCCTCCCCCAGCTCCGGCAAATCTAGACCCTCCAGGAAATCCTGGAATTCATCCACCGAGGGCAGAACCCTGCTACGGTAAAGCTCCGTGTAGTAATCATAGAATGTCTCATTGATCCCCTGTTGGTCAAACCGCGCCACTCCCGAGTGATCTCTGAGCTCGAGGATGACTGAGCCCCAGCCAGGCCAAAAGAGCTCCTGACTTATCGCGTTCTGAGTGCGCCCGTGTGAGATAGGCCTTGTAGTCGAAGCACCGGAGGCGCTCCACCGTCGACGCCACTAGTTCCCGCGCCTCAAGTAGGGCCTCATGCATGTCGGGTCGCTCAGGCCTCGCTTTCTCCAGCACCCGTAGTTTCTCGTCCTCCCTTGTGATGTCCTCCAGCAAGGTCCTCCTAACTCCCCATATCGTCGCAATGCATTGCCCCCGCACCACTGTTTGAAGGCGTCCCATTCGATCGTAGCTGAGCCCGCGGTGCCCTCATTGGTCTGAAAGTACGCCTCGATATTCGAGGCTATTGTGGACCGGAAAAATTGATCATCCAGCGCCTCTGGGCACAGCTTCCAGGCAGGGATTCGCGGGCGGCACTGCGACCAGCGCAGCTGCACAAGTAGCGGATTATGATCGGAGATCGTGCGCGTGAGATACTCACAGTGGCACACCTCTGCATGCACTTCCTGGGAGCACAGGAAGGCATCTATGCGGACGTGTAACTCATGGAGGGCTGAGAAGAACGAATAGTCTCTGTCTAACAGATGGCTAGCCCTCCACGAGTCGACCAGATCCCATTGGCGTTGCCAGGCAGAACACGCAAGTGCCAGCCTGCCAGCCGGTGCATTAGGTAAGGGGGGGTGTGACCTGTCCAGGGCAGTGTCAGTCACGCTATTAAAGTCCCCGCCAAGGAGCAAGGGTTCTACTAAAAATGGGGCCAGCTTGTTGGACAGTAAGGAGAAAAAGGCAGGTTGTTCAACATTCGGGGCATATAGACAACCCAGTGTCTTGTCCCTCCCATCCAATTTGCCTCGCACCATAACATACCTCCCCTCTGGGTCAACTAATTGCTGTGTACATTGGAATGGTACCCCCGCCCGTACCCAAATGGCCACCCCCCTAGCATATGCGGAATAACCAGTGTGGTAAACCTGCCCCCTCCATCTCCGTTGGAGCGCTTTCCCCTCTTTAGCTAGTAGGTGTGTTTCTTGGAGGAAGGCGAAGTGAATGCCTCGTCTAACTAGATAGGAGTGGATCTTGTGGCGTCTATGCATTGTATGCATTCCTCTTACATTCCACGTGAGACATTTGTAGCTTAAGTCGGGTCCCATTGCAGTGTCCACCATGTTTCGCACATTCTCTCATCAACCTCCCCGACACGCCTGGGTCCCCCCCATCTCCCCCCCAACCTGATCAAGTAAACTCCCCCAACTCCCACACCCCAGGACAGACAACCAACGTGGAAACCCCATCCAAACTCAAGTAGTGAAAGTGTATCTCAACAAAGGAGGGCTAGGGTGGCCAGGACGCCGACCCAACCTGGCCCGAAGCCCCCCGCCCTACCTCCCCCCCCAGGAACCTTCAGGAGGAGCCCCACGGCCCGCCCCCCGATAACGCATTTGATAAGTTCCAGGGTGCAGCCACATTTCGCCGCCCATCCACCGAAGGCAGCCTCAGCTCACAACCCAGTACCTTATAAGTGAGACCAGTGTCCCTCAGTCCGCATCAGCCAAGGATTCCGTCCGCTATTTGGGGAGTCACCACAGGCAGATCTGCCTCTGAAAGATCATGCCCACTGCTGGAGCCCGGGCTGGGAGCACCGATTCTCGACTGCTCCGATGCAGTACTGGAAGGGCTGGCGTCTCCTTGGCTGATGGCCACCACTGCCAGCACCGCCTTGGCTCTTTTCTGCTGCCTTCCTGACGGGGAACCAGACCTCCGCGTCGACGTCATCTCAGTAGAGCGCCTCCCAGACGAGGTCTCCGGAGGGACTTCTACGTCCGACTCCCCTCTGGTGTCTAACCAGCTCCAAGCCTCCTGCGGCGTGAGAAAAAAATGGGTGTGACCCCCGGCGACGACCCTCAGCCGAGCCGGGAACAACATGGCATAGGGCAGCTGGAGCGACCTCAATTTCCGTTTGACCGCCATGAAAGAGGCCCGTTGTTTTTGTATTTCTCTGGTGAAGTCCGGGAAGATCATGACCCTGCTGTTATCAATTCTCAGGTCCGGCAGGTCTCTGGCCTTCCGAAGGATGTGGTCTCGATCTCGGAAATGCAGGAGGCGCATCACTATCGGTCGCGGTGGTCCTCCCGGTTTGGGCGGGCGCGCCGGAACTCTGTGGGCCCGCTCCAGGGCAAAAAATGGGTAAAGTCCCTCCGGGGCCACCTCAGACCGCAACCACCCCTCTAGGTAGGATACTGCATCCCGGCCCTCCATTTTTTCTGGAACCCCCACGAGGCGGAGGTTGTTACGTCTGGAGCGCCCTTCACTGTCCTCGGCCCTAAGCTCCAGCACCCGGACTTTCTGCGCCACCTCCGCCAATGATGTTCGCAGAGAAGCCACATCTTCAGGCAGATCCTTCAAGATTACCTCCGAGGTCGACAAACGCTCCTTCAGCTTCCTGTGGTCGTCCTTCAACAGGGTCAGGTCCGAACCAATGGTGTCTATTCTCTTTTCAAGCGTTTCCCGCGACGCTACTATCGCCTGCATGATATCTCCCAGGGATGGGTCTCGTGGGTGGGTCGATCCTCCAGCTCCAGGCGCCGACACAGCCTCCTCCACGATATGGCCCGGGTCATCCAATTTCAGCACATCAAAGCCCTTCTTCTTGCCTCCTCGCGCCATTCTGCTGAGCGGTAAGGCTTGCCTGCCCCTGGTGTGGCTTCAGGTGATTCAGCGCCCCCCTGAGCTCCTCTCCAGCCCCACTGCAGTTGTCCGGCACCTCCGCGCCTCCGGGCCCTTATCAGGCGAGGCACCAGATCGTCGGCTAATTCAGGGAGTAGGTCTCACTCCAACAGGGTGATGGGGCACCAGGGACCCCGCTCCAGGCGCAGGGCGAGTCCCCCCTCTCCGGGGCGTCACAGACTTCTCCGCATCTTCAAGCGCCAGGCCCAGGGTAGTCTCTGGCTCACGGGTGCCCAGCGGTCCACCGCCCCCGGCCGGGAAGCAGCCCCTCGCCGCTATTAGTCTGGACGCCTCTCTGAGGTGAATGGCAGGCCCCTCCTCCACCTTGCGCCCCACCGCGTAGGGCCGCTCACCGCCAACGTGCAGCCGATGCAGGCGCCCCTCTTCTCAGGACGTGGGGCACCAGGGTTACCTCCGTATCAGCAGGGCGGCTCCACCACCCCACGAGGTCTCAGGATCTCTGCCGCCGTCCCGCGGGCGACGCCATCTTGGGGTCAGGCAGCCTGTCAGCTCTTCACTCTCCAGCCTTACTAGCGTCGCGAGGTAATGCAATGCCTTCTACCTCCTTCGGTGCTGGAGGACCTCCGCTGTTGTGGTGGCGGCCGTCCCCGCTCTCCTGGGCTCCCCTCCGCTGCTAGAGTCACACTGCCAGGCGCATCAGGCGGGGACAGCGACCGCCATTTTGGGCGCCCGGTGCTCCGGGCACTCCGCCTCGCGCAGAATATTTCGCCGTAGCTTGTTGCCGGGACTCCTGGGCCATCAGGTTCACTCCCCGAGTGCTCCAGACCCTCCTATGCGTGTCTGGGGGTCCGGGGCTCGAGCCAGGGTTCAGGATCTGCGATGGTGAGAGGCGGGCGCGGAGGAGCTCCGGAGTCCCGCTTCCACCTACATCGGCGTCTAGACCACGCCCCCCCTGAGGAATGATATGATATGAACAATTTAGAAAGCACAATAAATACCCCCAGGCGTCAAGATGATGTAGTCTCAGTAGACCGCTCGGCAAAGGAGTTGGCTTGACAGGATTGCAAAATGAACTAACTCTCCTTACAGGATAAAAAGCAAAAAGCCAGGTCTTTAAAACTTTCCTAAAGGGACAGTACACTTTAATACAAGTCAGATGATGAGGAAGAGAGTTCCAGAGCCTTGCAGGCGCTACCTAGACAGCTCTGCCTCCCAATCTTTTCTTTCAAACTCTGGGCACAGTTACCAAGGTGTAATAAGCTGAACGGAGATTTCTACCTCGCGTATACCAACGAAACAAAGCCTTGATTCCCTCCGGACTAACATGATAGAGGGCCTTATGCACAATGCAGAGCACCTTGAACATTATGCATTTTTATTGGGAGCCAGTGCAGGTCATGTAGTCCCATGGACACTGACTGCCATTTTGGAATATCCAGGTGAGCCTTGCCAGTGCATTCTGCACTAATTGCAGTTTGGCTTGATTGTTATTGTTGGTCTGTAGGTAAAGTGAATTACAATTGCCAATCCTTGAGGAGACCTGCACTACGGCTACTTATTTCCGTGCCGGAAGGGGGATGAATGGAAGGATTTTCTTCAACATTCTAATAATCCAGAAACTGGTTGTCGTAGTGTGGTTAACCTGCCGGTCTAGTGAGAGCTCATTATCCAGAATCATTCCTAGATTCTTGGCCATGTCTGTTTGAGCTGGTAAGGTACAGAGTGTATAAGGGAACCAAATATTGTTCCACATAATGGATTGTGTTCAAAAGAACAGCTCCACTGTGTTCTCACCATTAGGATTCAGATATGGGAATCCTCACCTGTAATTCATGACGTAGTTGGAGATACTTAAATATTTGTGTCACTGCCCTCTCATATTTAGTTTAGAGATACTCAAAGGGTACTATACCATTTGCATCCCACATGTCCTCTAGAACTAAGAGGCCAATGACGTCCCATTTTTTGGAAGCCTAGCAACTCAGTCACAGGGCCAAGTCTCGTTCTCAACCATAAAGGGGTTTTTATTGGCAGCCACTTTTCTCATCCAATTTCTACACTTAATTTATGGCAAATTTACATTACTGTTCGAGTTGCAGGTCGGGTGTCTGTCCCGAATCTCACTCCATACAATATGTGTGAGTATTATTTTTGTCCACATTTTAGCTGGTCCAGCCTGAATTCTGAGTCATCTAATGGTGCATATTCCCATTTGTTTACTATTCTGACCTGAGTGACCTTGTTTTATCTACAAATGTTTGGTAGTGCTATGCCTCCCTTATACACAGTTTTTTTGCAAGGTTGATGCCACGAGTTAGGACAGGTAATCATCCATAACAAGGTTCGTATTTATCTATTTATAGTCCTGAAGAACATATCCAGAATTGTGTATAGGCTGCTTTGCAGTATGTCTGCGAATCGAAGCAGTGCTGTGTGCAGTGCTTTGTGCCTCTCCGCCCTTTTCTTTTGTTTTCTGGTAATGTGTATATCATTCTGGCATCTTTTACTACTATTCAATGGGGGTGTTTTATTTAACACAAGCACTTTGCACCTAGATAAAGGTTTGAGTCGGACTGTGAAATGTTCCCACTTTGGCTGCCATTTTGATTAGTTTGCAGTCTAGTCGCTGGAGGGGGAAGTCCTCAGCCTTTATCAGGGAAGCCAGTGCGTGGGTGCACCTAAGGCAAGCCCTTCTTCACCCATTCGCACTCAGCCTACTCTCAGCGCCAGCCATGCTGCCCAATTTTCCCCTCACAAGGGTTTGCCTCTAAGTTATTCTTCAACGGAAATTCGTGTTTTAATCATGGTACCCGATGCTCAGGTGTGTGTAATTTATCAATTTTGCCTTTTCCTTTGGTCTGTTTCCTGTGCTCTTCTAGTGCATTCTGCCAGATAACACTACCCAACCACTCCCGAAATGTATTAAGAACTCTGCAAATACTCTTGTGGTTCAGGCAGCACTAGTTAATGTGCGCTCCCTCCATAAGACTGCACTTCACATTCATGAGCTCCTTGGGAAGAATCGTTTGTACATACTCTTTCTTACTGAAACGTGGTTGAGTGATTGCTCGGCACCAGATATTGCGTTAGCTATTCCTGGGGGCAATACTATATTCCATCATGATAGAGTTTGTAAGAGGGGGGGAGTGTTGCCATAGTTACTAAACAAACCCTAAAGTGTATCACTTTTGAGATTGCAGAACTCCAGGGGGTTGAATCCTTGGTGTGAGAAGCTTGCCTGGTATATGATGTCCAATAATCTAAGTGGACACCTTGCAACAGTCCAGACAATCCGTATGGTGATTTAAGAGGTCTTAGACAACCACAGAAAGCTCTCTAAGTGGTAGCTGTGGAGAGCAGCCTTCAGGCTTAGTCTTGAAGGAGTGTAAAGAAGCTTGTTTTACTAGAATGCAATCTTATAGTATAGATTAAAAAAAGAGAACCACACAAGGAATTTATAAAAATAAGTATTTATTATATATTATTATGTAGTACGTTACAGTATCTCCCGCACAGAGATATACACAAAGCACACAATGTTATAGCAAATAAGTCACAGTAAATAGCACTAATACACAGTGGGCTTCCGGGGGGGAGGGACCGAACCATATACTAAGAAAGTGGTATAAGAACCAACGTCTTGAGTCAGGACAGTGTCGAAAGGTTGTAGAATCGTTGGGGACCCAATAAACCACCCAAGGTAAGTAGACAGGGACCCAATGGAGGACGTGTGCAATGTGAGAACGCCACCGCAGGCTTAGTACAACTCTACGTTTAAGTTGCGGTTGGAGTTTTAAAGATTAGGAACCCTTCCGAGTGGACCCTGAGGATACCCCGTGGAAGACAGGAGGTTGGAGAGCCACCCCACCCGTGGATACTATGGTACCCAAGTTACGTATCCCAGGGAATCCAGGTGCATAGGTGTAAAGTGGCGTTGGAAACTGCTGTCGAACACAATGGCGAACTTCAGGAAAGTGCCGCTGATGGAAGAGGAGAAAGTGTCCATGGGAATACAGATATGGATTCTTGATGAAGAGTACCTGAAAGCAGATGGGACAGAGTCTGGGTCACTTGGGAGTGACCAGGGGCTCAGTAGACAAATGCCCACCAATGTCAGGTGCTTCAGAATAGATGTCGATGAACTTGACTCTACAGCTGTGGGAACCAGGCGATGCTGAGGACAACCAGGAACTGGATACGAGCTGTCCCTCAAAGGATGTCGAGTGCTGAAGGGTTGGGATCCGGTGGGAGCACCAACAAACCTTGGCAAAAGCAACCCATGCAGGAGGTAAGAAGTTGAAGGAAGAGGACCAGCAAGATCCAGGAGACTCACCACAAGCAGGGAGAGTCAGAGAAAGCCCAGAGCAATCAGGGGAGCCCAAAGAAGATGTAGTTTACCCCCCATAGGACCCACAGGTCGAAGACACTGGAGTTGCAGGAGAACCTTGTGCAGCTTTACAAAACAACAGGCCACGGAGCACACAGTGAGAGGTGGTTAAAGATTTTAGCAGGAGAAGTTGCCAGAGGTTGGGGCTACTTGGAACCCAATGCACTTGCTGCAGAATTTCCAACAATCAGTTAACTTGCAAAAGTATGCGGTGCACAGGGGTTTGGGTATTGCAGCCCCCAAAAGTGATACTGGACTCAAACTCAGTAAGAGGACAACTTAGGCCTCGAGGGACGTAGGAACCCACCTCCTGTGTTGTTGAACCCTTTGGAGTCAGTAGGAGCTCGGGATCAGCAGACCTGTTAGCAATGTTGCGGTGCCTGTGAATGAGTGGGAGTGACACCTTCACTCCAAGGGCACAGACAAGGCAGCAGACTGAAAGGGAGACCAAGTCAGGCCCAAAGGAAGTCCAGAGTGCCCAGACGGTAGCAGTGCAGTTCTATCAGATCTGAATCTTATCCAATGACGAAGCTAGGGAGCTAAACCCAATTAAGCCCTTAAGTACCCTAAAGAAAGGGTTGGGACGATTCAGGGGGCCCTCCCAGGGAAAGGTCTGGACAGCAGGGATTTTACTCCCATGTCTTTTGTCCAGTTTTGCACCAGAGCGAGAGCCAACGGCTCTCAGGACTGGTTTGAACTGGACTACTTACAGGAACACCAAATGTGCCCCTCAGAACCTCATCTCTCGAGGAGATCCTCTCCCTGAACGAGGCCTTGAAACTGACTGTCCAATGGCTCGCCTCCAATCAACTCAAACTCAACGCAAAGAAAACTGAATTTCTCTTAATTTCCCCTCCAAAAGCCAACTCTGAGATCCAATCATGGATTAAAGCTATCACAGCCTTAAATTGCCCTCCAACCATCGTGGACTCAGCCAAATCCCTGGGAATTACCCTTAACTGCAACTTGAATATGCGGGACCTCATCAACTCGATGGCCAAATCAGCTAGTTTCCACCTGAGCTACCTAAGGAAACTGAAACCCTTCCTCAATGCTCCTGACCTAAAAATGGCAGTCCAAGCACTTCTCATCTCTAGGCTGGAATATGGCTGTTCTACCCTCTCTGGTTTACCCAAGATCTCCATGGCACCTTTAAAAGCCTGCCTCAACGCAGCTGCCAGACTACTTACTGGTGGGGAACAGCCATTACAGCGCAGTTTTTACCAAGCGTTGCTATTACAACGCATGCGTTAACATGCATGCGATGTTACAACGCGTGGTAAAAACCAAGCATACTGTTGTACCTTGGGTCATCTCCTTGTTAGGTGCTCAGCCAGTATGAATGTGATGTCTGTGTGGAATGTTGAATGCTGGATGACAGAGTGAGTAGAATGTTAGCGTGCCTGGTGTGTGTGGGGAATGCCAGTTGAAGAGAGTGGGCTGAGCAGTATCCATCGTGTTCCTGGTGGGGTTTTCTCCAGTTTATCTTGTTACCATCTTACTTGAATAAAGGAGCTTCAAGAAACTACATGACTATCCATCTTTCATTCACAACATTTTGGCGACGTTTGAAGAACTTAAAGCGTGCAAGATAAAACTTACAAGTAAACTGAGCTACTTACAAGGAGTAAGTATTCTCAGCGAGCAGAATTGATCTAAGGTAAAAGACTTTCAAATTATAAACTTTTGTTTAAGCTACCTGGCACTATGAAACCCCACCAGTGACCCAGTAATCGGTCGCCCTAAAGTCAAAATAAGTGCCAGATCAAGCTCAAGGTCACAAACCCACTTTATAATTACTGCCGTTGTAAGCTGAGAAATGTTTTGACCTTTAAATTAACTGCAGCTACGAGTCTTGTGTTGTTGAAAGAAGTGTTGTTAAGAAGAAGTGTCCTTGAAGACAATCTATGAGCTGTTACACCGAAGCTTCCTGCTTATAAGCGTAAGAGAAGATGATCTGTGTTTTGCTTGGATACAGTGAAAGCTGACTAGCACCAGAGCCCCTTGGTGTCCCCGTGTGTTGTGACATTGACATTAACCAAACACTGAAACTTATACAGTAAAGTTGACTGCACCCTATTTGGCTGTTTTTGGATGAAATTAGAAACATATTGAGCATACCTGAGGCGGATGATTTAACCTCGAGAATAATTCAGACAGCTATTTATAAAAATTCAAGTTAAACAGCCGAGCATCTATCAATGAAGGAAATGAGCGACGGCTTTAAGCAACTCGAGCAGCCAAGCGTGAAAGAAATGAGCTGTCAAGTAAAAGTGGTTTACGGTGCACCGGCAACTCTTGTGCAGCTATTTATTTTGAGGTATTAAAGTTGAACACTGCCCGCGTTGCCTCTTGTGTGTGCAGAGATATTTGGAGACATTGCGTGTTTTTGGCAAGTAATGACTTTACTTCATTATCATATTTTTCTTCGTGTTGCCCCTAATGAAAACTAACGGCAGCGTTTCATTCAAATTACAAATACAAGCACGCGCTCCTCACCTGCTTTGTTATCTCGTGCAAGCACAGTGTTTGTATTATGTACTTCTTCCTTCATGACGCCGATTAATCTTCAGCTGCCTGCATGCCTATGCGCGCCGGGAGCCACACGGTACTATGACGCAAGAAACGTGCCTCCATTTTGCGCTGACCAACGAGGTTTTGAAAGTTCTTTTTGTCAGCTTACATGGAGCACTGAGTTTTCGAAGGTACATTCATCTTCTTCCAATGCAGTTCATGTGAGTTCAGTTCATTTTCCTTGGATTTGTGAAAACTTCGTGGGACTTCTTTTTTTGCCACATGTTCCTGATACTTCTTATATCAAAATGTACTCCATACGTTTATTTCGACCTACTTGACCAAGCTGGTGAATAAAAGGCAATTATTGTGTTCTATAGCTCCGGTGGAAAACGAATGTTCTTCGTGTTATTTGAATAGTTTTGGGATGCTCTAGATAAGGTCAAACTGCCATCTACTGGATTAAGTTGGTACTCAACTTGTAATTGTTCCTTGAAAGTCCACTTCTAATGTTTCATGGAGCTCCTACTTATAGCTACTTATTTAAATCTGGCTGTACTCCTTGTGTTAATTTATACAGCGATTTAGTAAAGTGGTTATATTTATATTGATATAAGCAGCAATTCGTGATGATTCTTGCAATAAATTAAATGAGATTCTACTGTTTGCGATAAGTTATGCAGCAATTTTAAGTAAGATTGATATATTTATATATTTATAGTATTTCATGCAGCAATTTAGGTAAGACTGTAATGCTTTTAAGGATTTCTACAGCAATTTAAGTGAGACTGTAATGCTTTAATTATTTATACAGCTATGTCAGTAAGACTGTAATGTTTAAATGATTTATACAGCAATTTATATAAGTCTGTTATACGTAAAGTAATTCATGCAGCAATTTAGTAAGACTGCTATACTACATTTATAATTATTTATACAGATATTTAAGTAAGACTGTAAAGTTTTAATGATTTATACAGCCATTCAAGTAAGTCTGTATTACTTTTAATGATTTATACAGCGATTTAAGTAATTAATTATTTTACTTATGTGGTACAAATTTAGTGGTACAAATTTAGCAAGATTAGCTGCTGATTGGTTGCATCTTGTAATTGCTGGTGCTTTAAGTTTAAACTTTATTTTTCTTCCGTAGGGTTGTTGTGTATAAGAGCTGGCCTCCATACACTCTGTCTAGTTTTCAGTGCGGGGTGTGCGCACACCCTTTTCACTGTTTTCACCCTACGTAATCTTTGTGCTTAGTATCAGCTTTGCCTTTTATCTATCTGTACTCACTTTTATTGTACTATACCTACTCTACGCTTGATTATTATATACACATTTTGGTTTTATTGCATTTTACCATCTCTGTATTTCCCAAGGGAAGGGGATGTGTCTTGCTATATTTTCTCATTTTCTCTTTTGCACTCTTTCCTTGCTGTTTATCTTTTACTCAATCTTCCTTTCTCTTATCTTTGGTATTCTGGTCTTATTTTCAAAATATATTGCAAGTTTTGTCTTTTGCTAATTTTAAATTGCTATGTAGTATGTTATTGTGTTTTATTATTATTGAAGGAAAGGGGATATGTTGTACCTTGGGTCATCTCCTTGTTAGCTGCTCAGCCAGTATGAATGTAATGTCTGTGTGGAATGTTGAATGCTGGATGACAGAGTGAGTAGAATGTTAGTGTGCCTGGTGTGTGTGGGGAATGACAGTTGAAGAGAGTGGGCTGAGCAGTAACCATCCTGTTCCTGGCGGGGTTTTCTCCAGTGTATCTTGTTACCGTCTTACTTGAATAAAGGAGCTTCAAGAAACTACATGACTATCCATCTTTCATTCACAACATTTCATTACATCAAATGCGCTTTTACAATGCATGCAATGTAATGTGTAATGGCGGCGGCGACTATCCATGTAGTTGTGAGGAAACTTAGGCTGTTTCCTCAAAACGACATGCACCAAACATGAAGGTGGAAGCAGGAACCGGGAGCAGAGACGGCGATGCTGGAGAGGAGAGAGGTAAGGGGGTTTGAGCTTGGGGTGGGGGTTACTTTTGTAGGGTTTAGGGTAGTGTAAAAGTAGTGTTCTAACATTTGTGTGTTTTTTAACGTTTTAGGGTGTGTTTTTATAGTGTTTGTTGGACACGGCCTCGTGGCGTGGTCCGACCCCTCCCGCATGGTGGGCCCAGGATGACCTCGGCCCTCCATCAACCTACTATCAACCCCCCTGATATGAACATTCACGAACCCTCGGCGAGAGCAGCCTCCCCGGCAACCTACGGCTCTCCCCCTTCCTGGTACCCCGGCGGTCCCCGCCCAACAACGCTGCCGGACGGTCGCCCATGCCAGGCCACCGTGTCCGGCCCGACGCCATCTTGGGGCCATCACGTCCCGAGCACGTGGCCGCAGCCTTCCCTGGGCCCGGCCCAGCAAGCCCCGACATCGAGGCACCAAGGTCCTCCCAGGTGGTTGATTGGCCACTTGGCGGATCCCGGAGAAGGGGACTTTCGATGGGCCTCCAGCCGTCCCCGGACGCCTGGTAGCAATCTCCCTCCAGCCTCCCTGGGCGCTGGCTCCACCCCCCTGCTGGGTGTCTGGACACCTTCATCCCGGCCCCTCTGACCCCCAGGCGCGAGGGTCCGGACATCAAAGGACTCCAGTCCTATATCTGGGCCAGCCCTGGATTAGGGCTTCAGTTGTATCTTGGAGTCGAAGCCCTGCTGACCTCGTCGCGGCTGATCCTGATTTGAACTCTTGCACCTGGAACCTTCGAGGCCCTGCTGACGCTGTTGCGGCCTGACCAAGCTGAACCATCTTCGAGGCCCTGCTGATGCTGTCGCGGCCTGCCCTACCTGAACCACCTTCGAGGCCCTGCTGACGCTGTCGCGGCCTGACCAAGCTGAACCATCTTCGAGGCCCTGCTGACGCTGTCGCGGCCTGCCCTACCTGAAACACCTTCGAGGCCCTGCCGACGCTGTCGCGGCCTGACCAAGCTGAACCACCTTCGAGGCCCTGCTGACACTGTCGCGGCCTGACCCCTTGAACTATTCACGCACCAGTTGGTGCCGAGACTGTCCCGCTACCCCCTATCCCCGAAACCAAGACTTTACGGATCCCTCGATCCCTGCCTGCTATCCTGCCAAGAACGTGCCGTAATTGCTTATATAAAGATTCTTGCGAATATTCCTCCTGTGTGGTGTCCATCTGTAAGTAGTGTGATTGCGCAGCTGTTACGATTGTAGGAGAGGAGCCTCGCCAAGGAGGCCTCCCTACGGCGCTCGGCCTATTCTATACCGAGAGGTGGGTCTCGGGGCGGGCAGTCAGACACCTTCTGTCCCCCCTGGGATCGCCTTTCCAACATTGGTGGCAGCGGTGGGATCCGAGCCCGCGCAAATCGTACAGCGAGTAACACGTCACTACTAACAGAGACCCACAACCACGATGACTACTAAGGAAGCCGGAACGACCACAGAATTCCAGAAGGAACGATTAGAGGAATACACCCATAAAGAACTTAAACAATTTTGCAAAGACTTGGGTATCGCTACCACCGGACTAAACACGAAAGACGATTTCAAAGGAGCGCTGCAAGCCTGGGTAGAGACCGGAGCGGCCACCCCCCAAACGAACAATGACATTGTCCTAGAAGTACCCGTGAGTACCGTCATGGCCCCCGTAGGAGAAAGAACCGACAACAGAGAACCGGGCCTCTCCCACGAAGACGCCCGGGAGCGAGAGAGGAGTCGGCTCCATGAACTAGAGCTCGCCCGACTTCGGCTGGACGGAGAACTCCAATTAGCAGAGAAGAAAATGGCCCTTGAACAACTGCGGTTAGAGGGAGATCTGGAAGAAAGGCGAAGTCAAAGGGAATTGGAAGAAAAAAAGCTCACGTACGAACACGAGCTTGGCCTCAAAGAACTAGAGATCAAAGCCAAGATCGAAGAGGCTGGCGCCGCGGTAGCCCGTAACCCTCCACCTCCTGCCGACCGGAAGGTCCACATCCCGAAGGATATCGTCAAGGAGTACTACAAGAATGACGATATCCAGCAATGGTACAAGGCGTACGAAGTTGCCATGACCGTGCACCGCATCCCGCGAAAAGACTGGGGTGCCGGCTTATGGGGGAGATTCGTCAGCGAAGGAAGAGACACCCTGCTAGAGCTGGCCGAGGACGTGATGTCCTCCTATGACCACATGAAGGACGCCCTGCTCGTCCGGTATGGCCTCACCCCCGAGATGTACCGGCAGAGATTCAGAGACTGCAAGAAAATCCCCGGTACGACGTGGGTCGAGTATGTGAACTTTTATAGCAGGGCCCTGGAAGGATGGATAAAAGGCAGCAAAGTGTCCACCTACGAGCAGCTGTTCGTTTGGGAGCACCTCTCCAACAACTGCTTCATCGAGCTCAGACAGCATCTACTCGACAGCAAGCTGACCGAGCCCCGAAAACTCGCAGTCGAGGCTGATCGATGGGTGAGCACCCGGGTCCCCCGGACCCCGATAGGAGAAACAGGACCGAACGGCCGGGGGCACCCCCGCCAGCGAGGCGGCGGAGGAGGCCAGAACCGGGGCAAAGACTTTCCACCGGCACCGGGCCGGAGTCCACCTCGGGGGTCCCCCCAGAATAACACGTCACCGTCCCTGATCAGAGGAGGGACCCCCCAGCACGGCCGGGGCCCCGCCTGAACATTACTTGCCACAGATGCCAGCGGCCAGGTCACTATGCCAGTGACCCCCTCTGCCCCATGAACCAGCGTCCCGGCACCACTGGGCCTCCGACCCGCCAGTTCGCGGCTGCAGCCCTGGGAGAAGGGGGAGAAGAGGACAAAGAGGTCTACGAGGAAGATCAGATAGAATATGAACCGGCCGCCATGGCCCTAGCCTGCCTGGGCCAAAGAGACATGGTCCCCCAGGCCCCGCTACCGAGCAACACTCGAAAGTACCGTCAGTGGGTCCACATCAATGGACGGCGGACCGAAGCCCTCCGAGACACGGGAGCCAGTGTGACGGCCGTCCGCTGCCACCTGGTGACCCCCGAACAGATCATACCAAACGTACGATGCCCCGTGAGGGCCGCCAACAACTCCGAAACTCTATGCCAGATGGCCCGAATCCCCTTCGAGTGGGGGGGAGTGTCGGGCACCCTCAAGGTAACCGTCCGGGACGACGCCCCCGTGGACTGCCTACTTGGAAACGACCTCGAGAGCTCTCCCTGGGCCCAAGTCGAGCGGAGAGAGCACCTCGGGATGATGGGACTACCAGAGTGGGTCTGCGCGACAACCCGATCTATGGTGGCCCGAGCCCCGGCGGCGACCGAGGCCGCCCCAACCGAAGAGCCGGAGTGGCCCGAGCCACCACCACCCGCAGACGGCGAAGAATCCGACTCCGAGCCCCGACCATCGGAGCCCGGCCGCGGAAACAGCCCCGAGCTCAGCGACATACCCGAACTAGTCCAATGGCGCCAAGAGGTTGGTCCCACCCGAGAACAGTTCCGGCAGGAACAGAAGACCTGCCCTTCCCTCGAGGGGACCCGGCAGCAAGCCACTGCCCAAGCTACCGGGGACACCTCGGGGTCCCACTGGGTCTACTGGGACCACGGCCTCCTATACAGTGAACAGAAAATTGCCGAGCTGGGGGCCAGCCGAGTGTTAGTATTCCCCCTACGATTCAGAGACTTCCTTTTGAACCTGGCACACGATGTGCCCCTCGCGGGGCACCTGGGGCAGGACAAAACCTACAGTCGCCTGGTGACCCACTTCTATTGGCCCAAAATGCGCAACGATGTGCACAACCACTGCCGCACCTGCCCGACATGCCAAGCCAGCGGAAAGAGCGGGGGGAAGGTGAAGGCTCCGCTCCAACCCTTTCCAGTAGTGACCACCCCCTTCGAGCGAGTGGGGATTGACATTGTGGGGTCTCTGGACCCCCAAACATCGCAGGGGCATCGTTTCATCCTTGTCCAGGTGGACCACGCCACCCGCTATCCAGAAGCCATCCCCCTCCGAACCATCACGGCTCCCGTGGTGGGGTGAGCCCTGATGGGGATCTTCTCCAGAGTGGGGTTCCCCCGAGAGGTCGTGAGCGATCGGGGCACGAACTTTATCTCAAAATATATGCGGTCCCTGTGGCAACAATGCGGGGTCACATATAAGTTCACCACCCCGTATCACCCCCAGGGGAATGGACTTGTGGAGCGGTTCAACCGAACACTCAAGGGGATGATCCAGGGCCTAGAAGAGCCACTCCGCCGCAAATGGGACGTTCTGCTGCCGTGCCTCTTGTTTGCCTATCGGGAGGTACCGCAGAAGTCTCTGGGGTTCAGCCCCTTTGAGCTCTTGTACGGGCACCCTGTTCGAGGTCCTCTCAGCCTGGTCAAGGAAGGCTGGGAAACTACAGTCCAAGACGCACCGCCGGATGTCTACCGGTACCTCCTGACCCTCCGAAACCAAACTCGGAAGTTCCGGGCCCTTGCGGAGGCCAACCTGGAGGCCAGTCAGGAGGACATGAAACGCTGGTATGACCAGAACTCCTCATCCATCGAGTTCGAGCCGGGCCAGCAGGTCTGGGTCATGTCCCCGGTCGAACCTTGTGCCCTCCAGGACAAATGGTCGGGCCCCTTCAAAGTGATCGAGCGCAAGAGCCCCGTCACCTACCTCGTGGACCTGGAGTCTCCCCGGAACCCCCTCCGGGTTCTGCACGCCAACCGGCTCAAGCCTCACTTCGCCCGCACAGAACTAAGCCTGCTGCTAGCTACCGACGATGGGACCGAAGACGACTCCGAGCCCTTGCCCGACCTCCTAACGTGCGCGGAGAAAGACGGTTCCGTCGAGGGGATCTCTCTCTCCTCCGACCTAACCCCCGCACAGCGCAGAGATTGCCAAGAACTGTTGGGACAATTCACGGACCTGTTCTCCCTCACCCCCGGGGTAACCCAGTGGTGTGTCCACGATGTGGACACCGGGTACAGTCAGCCAGTGCGACACCGGGCCTACCGAGTCCCCGACCGAGTTCGGGCCTGCATCCAAACAGAAGTTACCAAGATGCTGGCCCTGGGGGTGGTCGAACCCTCAGACCGTCCCTGGGCCAGCCCAGTTGTCCTGGTCCCCAAGGCCGCCGCACCTGGCAACCAGCCAGAACTCCGGTTTTGCGTCGACTACCGGGGACTGAATGCTGTTACCAGAACCGACGCACATCCCATCCCCCGGGCCGACGAACTAATCGACCGCCTGGGAGCCGCCAAGTACCTCAGTACCTTCGACCTCACCGCCGGGTATTGGCAGATCGGCCTCACCCCTGGCGCCCAGGAGCGATCAGCCTTCTCCACACCCGATGGTCACTTTTAGTTCAAAGTGATGCCCTTCGGTATGAAAAACGCCCAGGCCACCTTCCAGAGACTAGTAAACAAGGTGCTGGCGGGACTGGAAGAATTCAGTGCCGCCTACCTAGACGACATTGCGGTGTACAGCCTCCACTGGGCCGAGCACCTGAAGCACCTCTGGGAGGTCCTGACGGCCCTCCCACGGGCCGGACTAACTGTGAAGGCAAGCAAATGCCAGATAGGCCAAGGGTCCGTGACCTATCTGGGACACCAAGTGGGGAGCGGCCAAGTGGCTCCCCTCCGACCTAAGATTGACGCCATCAGAGCCTGGGAGCCCCAAGTCACCCAGACCGCCGTCCGAGCCTTCCTGGGGCTCACTGGATATTATCGGCGCTTCATCAAAAACTATGGGAGCATTGTGGGGCCCCTCACTGAACTGACCTCGAAGAACCGGCCACAGAAAGTACAATGGACACCCCCGTGTCAGGTGGCCTTCGAGACATTGAAAACAGCCATGTGCACCGCCCCTGTGCTCCAAGCCCCTGACTACAGCCAGGAGTTCGTAGTCCAGACCGACGCCTCGGAGCACGGCATCGGGGCGGTCCTATCTCAGATTGACCCCGAGGGGGTTGACCATCCTGTGGCCTTCATCAGCCGGCGGCTGCTGGCCAGAGAACAAAGATGGAGCACCATCGAGAGAGAGGCCTTCGCCGTCGTGTGGGCCCTCAAGAAGCTCAGGCCCTACCTCTTCGGCACCCACTTCCGGGTGCAGACCGACCACCGGCCCCTACGGTGGCTGATGCACATGCGGGGCGAAAACCCGAAGCTATTGCGATGGTCCATCTCCCTCCAAGGGATGGATTTCACTGTGGAGCATCGCCCTGGCAACGACCACGCCAACGCTGATGGCCTGTCCCGGTTTTTCCGCCTTGACGAAGAGAGTCCCCAGGAAGATGGATGACTCTCCCCGCCTTCAGCTGGAGGGGACGTGTGTTGGACACGGCCTCGTGGCGTGGTCCGACCCCTCCCGCATGGTGGGCCCAGGACGACCTCGGCCCTCCATCAACCTACTATCAACCCCCCTGATACGAACATTCACGAACCCTCGGCGAGAGCAGCCTCCCCGGCAACCTACGGCTCTCCCCCTTCCTCCTACCCCGGCGGTCCCCGCCCAACAACGCTGCCGGACGGTCGCCCATGCCAGGCCACCGTGTCCGGCCCGACGCCATCTTGGGGCCATCACGTCCCGAGCACGTGGCCGCAGCCTTTCCTGGGCCCGGCCCAGCAAGCCCCGACATCGAGGCACCAAGGTCCTCCCAGGTGGTTGATTGGCCACTTGGCGGATCCCGGAGAAGGGGAGTTTCGATGGGCCTCCAGCCGTCCCCGGACGCCTGGTAGCAATCTCCCTCCAGCCTCCCTGGGCGCTGGCTCCACCCCCCTGCTGGGTGTCTGGACACCTTCATCCCGGCCCCTCTGACCCCCAGGCGCGAGGGTCCGGACATCAAAGGACTCCAGTCCTATATCTGGGCCAGCCCTGGATTAGGGCTTCAGTTGTATCTTGGAGTCGAAGCCCTGCTGACCTCGTCGCGGCTGATCCTGATTTGAACTCTTGCACCTGGAACCTTCGAGGCCCTGCTGACGCTGTCGCGGCCTGACCAAGCTGAACCATCTTCGAGGCCCTGCTGACGCTGTCGCGGCCTGCCCTACCTGAACCACCTTCGAGGCCCTGCTGACGCTGTCGCGGCCTGACCAAGCTGAACCATCTTCGAGGCCCTGCTGACGCTGTCGCGGCCTGCCCTACCTGAAACACCTTCGAGGCCCTGCCGACGCTGTCGCGGCCTGACCGAGCTGAACCACCTTCGAGGCCCTGCTGACGCTGTCGCGGCCTGCCCTACCTGAACCACCTTCGAGGCCCTGCCGACGCTGTCGCGGCCTGACCAAGCTGAACCACCTTCGAGGCCCTGCTGACGCTGTCGCGGCCTGACCCCTTGAACTATTCACGCACCAGTTGGTGCCGAGACTGTCCCGCTACCCCCTATCCCCGAAACCAAGACTTTATGGATCCCTCGATCCCTGCCTGCTATCCTGCCAAGAACGTGCCGTAATTGCTTATATAAAGATTCTTGCGAATATTCCTCCTGTGTGGTGTCCATCTGTAAGTAGTGTGATTGCGCAGCTGTTACGATTGTAGGAGAGGAGCCTCGCCAAGGAGGCCTCCCTACGGCGCTCGGCCTATTCTATACCGAGAGGTGGGTCTCGGGGCGGGCAGTCAGACACCTTCTGTCCCCCCTGGGATCGCCTTTCCAACAGTGTAGTGTAGTGTAGTGTTGTAGTGTTTATTTAGTGTAGTGTATTAGGGTTTAGGGTTTTAGGGTAGTGTAGTAATGTTTGTGTAGTGATTTAGGTTTTATGGTAGTGTAGTGGTATTTGTGTAGTGTAGTGTTTTATGGTTTAGGGTAGTGTAGTGTTTTAGGGTTTATTGTAGTATAGTAGTATTTGTGTAGTCTTTTAGGGTCGTTTAGTAGTGTTTGTGTAGTGTTTTAGGGTTTAGGGTAGTGTAGTAGTGTTTTTGTAGTGTAGTGTTTTAGGTTTTAGTCTAGTATAGCAGTGTTTGTGTAGTGTAGTGTTTTAGTGTTTAGTGCAGTTTTTTTTTTTTTTTTTTTTTTGGTGTAAGACTTTATTTAAATTTGCCTTTATTACAGTGCATGTTTTCCAACACATCAGAAGAAAACGTTACTTATTCGTCATCACGCACACAACGATACACAGCTATTTAGCCGACAACCTTCCGGTCCGGCAGCAAATCTTTTGTATAGTATAGAAGGCATTCAATATACAGTATTAGAATACGTGTCGTCTTACTTTTTTTTTCTTTTGGTTTTTAATAACTTAGAACAAAACTTTAGACTTATGCAGAGTAAATAGTCACTGTTAACCATCACATTCTAACCCCATTGTCACATGCCGGTTCAAGGTTCCCAGGTAATTGTCCCTCCCCCTCCGAACTCCATGCCAAGCAGTACCTCTAAGACCCGGTCCCTACCTTCCTCTGTTCGTCCACCCACTTCCACTGTCTCATTCATCCAACTCTTCTTCATCTCCTGAGCTATCATCCTCCTCCTCAGGAAGTGGCTCACATAGGTCCCCCCTGTATCTATTCCATGCCTCCCAGACCTTGTTCCATTTGCGCGGGTTGGCTCTCATTTTATACACTGCACGTTCAGTCAACATAAGTCTGTCCATCGTCCTACACCATAGTGCTAATGTAGGAGTTTCCGCCACTCCCCATCTCTGTGCAATGTCGCGCTTGGCTACCATAGTCCCGATAGTGACCCATTGCTGTTTCCGAAGCGTCAGGTCCGTTCTGTCCCATACATTCAGTAGGCAAACACGTGGATCCGGCGTTAAGGAAGTATCTAGGGCCTGGGAGACGGTGCGCATGACTTGCTGCCAGTAACTCAATATGGCCGGGCATTCCCAAAGTGTGTGCAGCAGTGTCCCCTCCTCCCCACACCCTCTAAGACAATACGGGGTTTCCGCCCTGTGCATTTTGTGTAGAGTGGTTCTGGTGTAGTATACTCTATGGAGTATTTTGAGTTGGATTAGCCTGAACCGGGCTGAAACGCCCGCTTCCCGTGGTGACGCCAGTGCGGCATTCCAGTCTGTCTCATCTAAGGCGCCTAACTCAGTTTCCCACTTCTCTTTTAGCTGTAGCAAGGGATCCGGGAGATTATTCAGTAATTTGCGGTATGTGAGTGAGGTGGCGCTTGTTTGCATAAAGTCTGTGAGAAGTCGATCCTCCAGAGGTGAGGATTCCGGGACAGTTGACCCTGGCTCAATTACTGCCATTAGTGCATGCCTTATTTGTATGTATCTGTAGGTTTCAGTGGGGCTTAAAGCGTAGTGTTGCTGCAGGTGCGTGAAGGGGACCATTCCATTAGAGGTCCATAAGTCCCCCACCGTCGTGATTCCAATATTGTCCCATTGGGTAAAGCCCTTACTGGATCTAAGACAGCCGAGCCGTTTAGTGTCCCATAATGGAGTAAGTTTAGTTATGACCCCTTTCCACTTAAGGCGTGTCAATGCCCTGTGCCACAGAGATACAGTATGTTTGGTAGGACCAGTTAGTTTTGCCGTTAGGCCCGGATTGTACAGCGGAGCCAGCAAAGTGTGTGTTCCGAATTGCGCTCTATCTGCTAGATATGCCGGGTCATCATGCGGGGCGTAGAGCCATTGGTTAATTACTTTAAGCTGTGACGCCCAGTAATAAAGCTGCATGTTTGGCAAAGCTATCCCCCCGTCGTACCACCCGCGATTGAGTTTATTATGCGCTATTCTGGGTGGACGTTCTCCCCATAACAGGTCGGTCATTACAGCTGTCACCTTCCGGAAATAGGAAGGCGGAATTGCGACTGGGGTGTTCTCCAGTACATATAAGAGGCGCGGCAGCGCCATCATCTTAAATAACGCCGCGCGTCCCAGCAGTGTAAGGGGTAGGGCTTTCCAGTGTCTCACATCCGCCCTCAGGCGAGTGAGCGGTGGTGTCAGGTTTCGATCATAGTACACACCCGCGTCATTGGCGACATGCATGCCTAAATATTTAAATGAGGTGTCAGCTAACACCAGCGGACAATTATCAGGAAGGGTTGGCGCAGGACCTTTCATTATGTAAATGACTGACTTTGTCCAGTTAATCGTGTAACCGGAGTGCAGACCATGCGCATCACAAATTGCCAACAGTTTTGGGATGCCCGCCTCCGGGTTGGATAGGTAAATTAGCATGTCGTCAGCATACAGGGACACTCTATCCTCCCAGATGCCTCCCCATTGTAGTCCTTTTAGTAGTGGGGTGGTCCTAATGGTAGTAGCCAGTGGTTCCAGTACCAGTGCGAATAGTAGGGGGGACAGTGGGCACCCTTGACGCGTCCCTCTGGCCAGGGGGATCGCTCGGGAGATGTGGCCATTGGCTGCTACATGCGCTACCGGGTTCGTGTACAACAGTTTAATCCAAGAAATAAACTTGGGACCAAAGCCCATATGAGCCAGGACTGCGAACAAATACTGCCACTCTACCACATCGAAAGCCATTCTGGCATCTAATGACAGAATGGCCCCCGGCTCCGACAGCAAGTGGGCTCGTGCCAGTGCCCCATGCACACGCCGGAGGTTCAGTGCCGTGCTTCTGTGTGGCATGAAGCCTGACTGATCCGGGTGAATTAGGTGTTTTAAGTGCGGGGTCAGTCTGTTTGCTATTAGTTTTGCCAGAATTTTTGCCTCTGCGTTAAGCAGCGAGATCGGGCGGTATGACGCACAATCCACGGGTGATTTACCTGGTTTTGGGATGGTCACTATGGTCGCTATTCGTTGATCCAGGGGCAGAACCCCCTTCTCCCGACACTCCGTAAACATGGCCAACAGAGGTGAACTCAGAGTGTCCGACACTGTCTGGAACCACTCAATCGGAATCCCGTTAGGACCTAGTGCTTTACCCATGTGCAACGCACCAATTGCTGACTGAATCTCATCCTCCGTTAGGTCTGCCTCCAGCTCAGCTACCGCCTCCGGTGGCAGAGTCTCGACCTGTATATCTTGAAGCGCCGACATCGCCGCCTCAGCCGTAACTACAGCTTTTGGGGTATAGACTTCCTGGAAGTGGTCAGCTAAGATTTCTATAAGCTCAGAGGGATGTGAATGAGACACCCCTTCCGAATCCTTCAATTGTAATATATGTCTGCTGCCCTCACTTTTTTTATCCAACCAAGCCAGTAGTTTATTGGCTTTGTCCCCAATATCATAGACCCTATGCGTAGTCGTCTCGATATTTTCCACTGTCCGTCGCCTGAGAAGGTCGTCATGTAACTGCTGGCAAAGGTGGAGTGAGTGAAGTGTATCTTCTGACGGGTGTGCCATATGGGCCAAGTTTGCCTGTTCTAGCTTTAGCTCCCGAGCTAACAGTTCCTGTTTTTGCTCTCGTTTATGTCTCGCACGGGTACTTGCCGCCGGTGTCGCCCGGTCCCGGGCTTTCGGTCCCCTCTCCTGAGGTCTGATTCAGCCACGGATTGTATTACGGATATTCCGAGAGGCCGCTTCTCTACCGGAGCTAGTCCTCTAGGCTGCCGCCATGTTCGGCCGCTAGCCACGCCCCCCGTGTTTAGTGCAGTTTTGTAGTGTTTTAGGGTTTATGGTAGTGTAGGGGTGGGAGTAGTGTGGGTAGTGTTGTACTGTAGTAGTGTTTTAGGGTTTACGGTAGTATAGGGGTGGGAGTAGTGTGGGTAGTGTTGTAGTGTGATAGTGTTTTAGGGTTTAGGGTAGTGTAGTAGTATTTGTGTAGTGTAGTTTTTTAGGGTTTAGTGTAGTGTTTTAGTGAAAAGGGTAGTGTAGTAGTGCTGTGTAGTGTAGTACTTTAGGGGTTAGGGTAGTGTTGTATTGTTAGTGTAGTGTTTTAGGGGTTAGGGTAGTGTAGTGTTTTAGTGTTTAGGGTAGTGAAGTAGTGTTTGTGTAGTGTAGTGTTTCAGGGTTTAGGGTAGTGTTTGTGTTGTGCAGTGTTTCAGGGTTTAGGGTAGTGTAGTGGTTAAGGGTTTAGTGTAGTATAGTCCAAACCAATCCAAAAATCCTTTATTTCGGCCATTTGAGACCATAAAAGATACAATAAAAACATTTAAAACACATAAAACATACAATGTAAAAACAGGGCAAGGAAGCGAAAGACTAGTTGATTCAGTGCCTATAAGTCAAAGAAGCTGAGAACCCCTTTAGCTGCAACTCATTTACACAGTGTTAGAAGGTTTTCCTTTCAGTACTTTTCCCCTTATCTGCCACATGGCCATTAAATACTTGGCTACCGCAAAAACAATATAGTGCAGGGTACTTATTTTTAGGATTCTGTACGATTGTAAATGGTTTCTTAAGCCCAAATTCCTACACAGTGGCGCTAGCCAGTACTTTCTTGGTCTATTGTAGGCAGGGCAAAAGAACAGCACATGTAGTTCATCCTCCTCGGTTATACTGCACACAGGACAGATTTTATCGCCCAACATTGTCCATTTACTTGAAAAGACTTTAAGGGGCAGTGTACCAAACCTCCACTGAATAAAAAGTTTCCTTGCGGTGGTAGAAAATATGATATCCATAAAATCTTCAAAATAGAAAGAACTTTTGGTGGCCAAAAAATGTTCAGTGAGGGTGCCAACTTTTGGTGCACAGAGTAGGGAAGTTAGGCTTTTGTCCTTAAAAGTCTTGGTGAGCATTTTGCGGAACACCCCTTGACAACCTCTTTCGGGATCATCCCACAGCTCAACAAGTCCCAATCAATGGAATTCTCATTTAACATATGCCACCCATGGAATTCTGTAAGAATGGTTAAAGCTCAGGACATGCATAAGATCTTGCCTGTAGTGGGAACGTTCACCAGTAGACCAAAGCCTGTGCCAGAATCTCAATAGTTTTAGAGCCAATTCATCACCTATTGAAGGGAGCCCCAGATCTAATCTCAAGGGTAACAAAGGTGCACCTTGGGGGAGAGCCAACAAGCGTCTAAGGAAGTTGTTTCCACCTTGACTAGTTCTATCCCAGCATTGTTGCCCCACAGGTCACCTCCATAGGACGAGGCTGCTCTAGCTTGGGTTTTATACATCTCAATGACTGGCCTAACAGGTTTGAAAGTTGATGAGTTAGAGACCTTCAAGATTGCCCCCGCCATTTGGGATAACTTCAAACGGGATCTCGCTATCTGTGGACCCCAGGATAAATTTTCGTGTAAAGTTACCCCCAAATACTGGAACGTTCTAACCCTTTCCAGCCTATCAGATCCCAGAGTTGGATTAGGCCTAGTTGTTGTGGAGGGATTAAACACCATGAATTTAGTTTTTTCTGCATTGATCTCAAGGCCATGCGCCCTGCAGAAATCCCCAAACCCATCCAGGATCCGTTGAATCCCCATCGGGGATTTGGAGAGCAGGAGGGTATCATCGGCAAACATAATTTCCGGAACCCTCCTGCCTGCCAACCTAGGAGCATCATTCTCCCTGACATTATCAAGATGGGATATTACACCGTTAACAAAGAGGCAAAACAGGGTCGGCGCAAGGACACAACCCTGTCTTACCCCCCTGAGAACTGGATATTTAGATGACAACGTCCCATCCCTCCCGCACCTGACCTGGGCAAAATTCCCATCATGGAGCCTGATTATTGCCTGTAGCAGCTGTGGAGGAACACCTAGCTCCCTGAGGACCGCCCACAATTTCTTGCGGGGTACCAAGTCAAATGCGGACCTCAGGTCCACAAACACCATGTACAGACTCCCCCCCTCGATCTCCACTGTTTTCCAGTAGGGAAGAACGAGGCGAAAAATCTGGTCCATGGTGGACGTGTTTTTCCTGAATCCCGCCTGGAGCGGACTGAGGATCGAATTGTCCTCCATCCAATCCAGGAGGTGATCCAACAAAAGACGGGCAAAGAGTTTCTGAGGTACATCTATAAGGCTGATCGGCCTGTAGTTGGCCGGGAGCAGAGGAGAGCCCTTCTTAAAAATTGGTACTATCTCTGCCCCCAGCCAAGTACAGGGGATCTCCATGCCTCCCAAAATAGCGTTAAACATAATTAGGAAATAGGGACCCCAGATCTCTGGATGGTGTCTAAACAAATCTCCAGGGAGTTTATCGAGACCCGGAGCCTTCCCTAACGCTAATCTCCCAATAGCATTTGATACCTCACCCAATGTCAGTTCTAATTTTTCTTTGGGCTCAGAGGGGCTATCGAGAACTGTCTCTATGGGAATCACAGGGGTGTCTTGATACAATTTACTGAAATGTGATTCCCATACTGAGGCAGCGATGTTTGGCTCCACAGCTGATTTCGGTTCCCCTGCTCCTGTGTGGACCAGGGACCAAAATTTTTTTGAGTCCCTGGTTTCCAGTGCCAAGGATAGATCATGCCATCTATCCCAATCCCATTCTGATTTTGCATGGGCAATGGCTTCCCTGTATTTCCGTCTCAGCTCAGATACTTTGGCTTTGTCGGTACCAGACTTGATCATAGAGATCAGCTCTGTTTTTATTTTTTTGCATGTAGAATTGTACCAAGCTGAGGTTGGTGTCCTCTTCTTTCTTCTCACTGTCTCAGGGTAAAAAACCTCTCGTAGACTACCCACTAGGTCTGCGTGGATTTGAGCTAGTTTCTCATTCAAACCATTAAGTCTGGGTTTATTGATCAATTCGTCCATTTCGATTAACTTTGGGAGTGCCAGATCATAGATTTTCGTAATGACTCTGCTGAACTAGCTAATTTCCCCCATCTTACCCTGCGTCTATTGCTGGATGAGACTAGGTTCTCTGTATCTTCAATTGGTTCAGTGGGTGGCGTCCCTACTTTAACCACTGGGTGCTCCATATCCAAGCAGAGCACATTGTGGTCGCTATCTGCTCTTTCAATTACTCTAAACTCCAAAACCCTGGACCACATACCTATATCTACAAAAATGTTGTCCAGACGCGACTCGTGCTCCTTCGTATTGAAGGTACACATTGAGGGGGTATCAGATGGAGTGCGCCCGTTACAGGCCCTCAAAGCATAGTTCAGGGTTAGAGACATAATCTGCACTGCTAGGGGGGACCATGATTTCGGGTTAGGGGATTGGCAAGGAGGAATCCCCCAATAATCATCCTCAGTTGCTAGGGCACCCTCCTTTAAACCTTTGAGTGGTTCAAAGTGGCAGTTAAAATCTCCACCCATCAGTATCTTATAATCAATGGGTAGTTGACCCAGAAATGAAGATAGGTCATCTAGAGTGGAAGATTCCATGGACACACTCACCGGACGCGAGTACACATTGACAATTGCCATCTTAAAGGCGTGCGGCCACTTAAGAAGAACACATTGTATATCCTCCGAGTGGGTTGGTATTATCTCCGCTGTGCAGCCAATGTGACTAGCCACCCAGATCGCGAGTCCACCGGAAGGCCTCCCTTTGCCACCCCACCTAGCATGGACGTAAAAGATTGCATAGCCCGTTCTGGGTAATGATTCCCTAGCCCAAGTCTCTTGAAAGAGGCAGATGTCATTGCTATCTACTAGGGATCCCCAGTCGTTAGAATCTATTTTGTTAGCAATACCTGCGACATTCCATGAAAGGACCTTCATTCTTCCCGGTCCTGACTTAGATACCAAACCCCTCACTCTCTCGCCGTCATTGGCTATACAGGACGGTGGACACCTATCCGGAATTACCAGCCCCTGTTGGCTCCCCAGATTAATTGCAACTTGAGATGTTAAGTTGTGGTGCAATGATCTTAGCATCAAATTGGTAGGGAAGCCCTGCGTACGGGTGATGGTTGGGCTCTCTAGTGAGTTGGCAGTATCAGTGACGTGGGTCCCTGTCCCCAACGGGACAGTATGGGGGACCACCCCTTCACTATCCCCAGTGGATACAGCCATCGAGAGTCAGTCAACCTGGTCAAGGCAACTGTATCTGTTTGCATGAACATAATTATTATATACAGATATTTCTTGACGTAAGGGTCTATACCTTGACCCATCGATGGCAAATCCCACCCTAGTCCAACCGTCATTTGCCCCTATATGCGAATCATCGCATCTTGGGTAAAAAAACGACAGTGGGACCAGTTCAATGGATGTATTCCCAGTGCTCCCCAGCCAATTACATATGTGTGGGACAATCTGTGAATTTCTGAAGCTAACAAGGATGCAATCACCCCCTATTTTCTTTACGGTGTGCCCAACCCATGGAACCCTCCTAACCATCAAAACTTCCCCTCTCAGATTTGGTGGTAGAGGCCTGTGGATATTCAGCCAGCTAATAACTTTATTGCGTAAGGAATCAAAGGATTCCACTGCAAGGCTAGAGAGCTCAGGTACCCCAGTCAGAATTACAGTGTGGGCTGCCGCCTCTGGAGGCAGATTAACTACTTTTGGGCGAATTTGGCTATTGTGCATCCGATTAGGGCGGTCAGCCATTCCGTTGGGCGACTTTTCCTGCCTCATTGTAGTGGACGGAATAAGCAACTTAGACTTCCTGACTAGGGGCACAGGAGGGACTTGCCTTGGAGGAGGTAATACGTTGGGTTGGGGTATGGTGACAGTTGGCACATTCACAATGGCAGTGGAAGTGAGCTGTGTTGGAGTCACAGCACTAGGAGCAATAGGTGGGGGAAATGCCACTATTAATCGGATTTACTCCTTGGTTGCTGGTTCTCAATCCGTGTTGGATAACCCTACCCCCACTTGCTTTTTCTATGGCTAGAAGTCTAGCATCTATAGAATCAAGCCTAACCAGCAGGGGATATAGCAATTTTTTTAGAATATTAGTGAGAGAGTGGATGGAGTGGTCTACGCTGCTAGAAGACCCCTCTCCAAAAATAAACGGGCCAGGCTGCAGTGGTGTATGAATGTGAGTTGGGTGCATTGGACTCACCGTTTCACTCACAATCATGGCGGCGTGGGTTTCCATTACCTCAGTGATGCTCACAGTAGTATTTGGGATGAAATCCAATATAGCCCTCTTGGCCCCCTTTGACTGCCTAGGTCTTTTTCTTTTCGGGACTGCACCCTCCCGAAGACCCCGTAAGTGAGGCGAATTAACATCACTCCCCTCTTCCCGAGACAAGACTGGATGAAGTATTGGTGGAGACGTCGACCCTTGGGTAATATACAGTGAGTCTCGATCTCTTTGCGAGTTCGATGGTGTCCTTATCTGCTGTAGCACCGATTCAATTGTTTGATCGATGTTATCTAGGAGGGATAGGTGAGGAGCATCCATTAGGTCGGGGGATCTGGCAATCGTGGTTGAGCCCGGGGAGAGTTGCTATGTACTATCAATCCCCTCTGCTAATTGCTTTTCTAGGGCGGTGAGACCGTTGTTTACCACAGTGTTTGCCTTGATTAGGAAACTATCAAGGGTTCCTGTTACCAGGGTAGCCGCTTTGCTCCTAATTTCCCTCGTTGCCATAATAATCAATTCCTTGTTACACAAGTCCAGACCAAAGGAAACAGAACACGGACTTAGAGGGGTGGCCCGGTCCGGTCTCTACCGGGCTACAACGGGCCCGCCCTTGGCCCGGGCTTCACCCGGCGCCGTCCCGCGCGCGTCCCGCGTGCGCGTTGTTGGGAGGAGCTATGAAGGAGGCAGGGCAGGAAGAGTCTGCAGGTGCAGCCAGTTGGAGGCCGCAATCTCCACTGGGACTCGCAGTCCCGCTCTCTGCAATGTCCGGTAAAATTCACCCCAATGCGCTGGTCCTGGCTCTGCTAATCGGCAAGGAACACTTCTGGCAGCTTTCAAACTTCTCCTCGACTGCGAGCGGCTCCCGCGAAGCGGGGGCCGCGAGTCGTAATGAGGAGCTGGGAGGCGGGGCGGGAAGAGTCTACAGGTGCGGCCACTTGGACGCCGCAATCTCCACTGAGACTCACAGTCCCGCTCTCTGCAATGTCCGGTAAAATTCACCCCAATGCGCTGGTCCTGGCTCTGCTAATCGGCAAGGAACACTTCTGGGAGCTTTCAAACTTCTCCTCGACTGCGAGCGGCGCCCGCGAAGCGGGAGCCGGAAAGTTGTAATGAGGAGCTGGCAGGCGGGCGGGAAGAGTCTGCAGGTGCGGCCAGTTGGACGCCGCAATCTCCACTGGGACTCGCAGTCCCGCTCTCTACAATGTCCGGTAAAATTCACCCCAATGCGCTGGTCCTGGCTCTGCTAATCGGCAAGGAACACTTCTGGCAGCTTTCAAACTTCTCCTCGACTGCGAATAGGGAGATAAACAGCCAGACCTCGGGCACTTATCTGGGAAAGAGAACGAACACAAAGCTGGACATTTGTCAGGATGAGACAGAAGACCTGTCCCTGCATGGAAGGTCAGGCTCCCTCGCTGGCGGAAGTACATACAGACAAGGTAGTGTTAGTGTAGTGTTTTAGAGGTTAGGGTAGTGTAGTGTTTTAGTGTTTAGGGTAGTGAAGTAGTGTTTGTGTGGTGTAGTGTTTTAGGGTTTAGGGTAGTGTTTGTGTTGTGTAGTGTTTTAGGGTTTAGGGTAGTGTAGTGGTTAAGGGTTTAGTGTAGTATAGTAGTATTTGTGTAGTGTTTTAGGGTAGTATAGTAGTATGTGTGTAGTGTTTTAGGGTTTAGGGTAGTGTAGTAGTGTTTGTGTAGTGTAGTGTTTTAGGTTAAGGATAGTATAGTGTTTTAGGTTTTAGTGTAGTATAGTAGTGTTTGTGTAGTGTTTTAGGGTTTAGGGTAGTGTAGTAGTGTTTTTGTAGTGTAGTGTTTTAGGGTTAAGGGTAGTGTAGTGTTTTATGTGTTTTAATACTTTATTCGATATTTTCATATATAGAAAGTGCAAACATACATTAATTATACAATCAATATACTAAAAAGTATCACATACATATTACAAATTGTCAAAATCAAATTTTAAAAACACTTTTTACAATTAAATGGTTAAAAAAGTCTAAAATACATTTTCAGTAGGAGAGATCAATTGAAAGGAAGTTAATATTTCTGTTTTGTGGGGTCCAGCAACCTAGACCTTATGAACCAAGCACTAGAAATGTACTTTGCAATACCACAAACAATAAACGTAGAGGATGTGTCAGTTAGCACAATACGTAATGCGAACCTAAAATCTCTAACACCCATCTCTCTACACACAGGTTTTAACCACCTAGCTCGGGGTAGCTTGTAAGCCCTGCAAGCAAACAAAAAATGTGGTAAAGACTCCATTTTACATGAACAGCCTGGGCAGTTAGCATCATGAACTCTCACACCTTTCCATCCTGCTGTGAACTTTTTCAACGGCAAAGTGCCATATCTCATTTTCAAATAATTTGATCTATCTCTAGGAATTTGGATATAATCCAAAAGTGGCTCTAATTTCCTAGTTGTTTTAAATTCCAGAAATTGGTTGGTCAATGAACCATGCTTTGTAATTTTCAATTGCTCGGCCTCCACCCACTCCCAATAGATTTTTTTAACAATTTGTTTGGGAGGTGGTGATTGAGAGGCCCAAAATTCTTTCATTCCTAGATTCATCACCAACTGTTTTAATTTGTTAAGCCATTTTATTTTATTGGAGATATTCAAGCTAATTAGTTCGTCCAACACGAGGCAAAATTAGCCAAGTCAGGTGTTCTTCTTAGACGCACCCAAAACAGCAAGGGGCAAAGGCGTACTATATCCCCGATTGATCGCCTGCCCAAATCAGCATACAGGGGTCTAAGGGGGGTTGAAATAGGGAGTGAGACTAAGTCTCTAACAAACTTGTTCTCAGCTTTTACCAGGTCCATTGTATGTTCGCCTCCCCACAATTCAGAGCCATAAACTGCTGCAGCCAATGCCTTCCCTTCATATACTGTGAGGACTGGACCTATCGGTCTGCTAGTTGATAAACGCTGATTCCTCAATATTGCTCCAGAAACCTTTTTAAGGTTCAGGAGCATTTTCGCTAGGTGAGAATCCCATTTCATGTTATTACATAATCTGACTCCCAGGTAATCAAATTCTACGACCACTTCCAAGGCGGACCCATTAAGGGTGAGACTTGGTTTCCTAACCTTTCTTTGTGCTAGCACCATCAGCTTTGTTTTAAGGGTGTTAATTGTTAACCCTCGCTCATCACAGAACACACTAAACCGATCAAGGAGTTTCTGCAGACCTGATGGGGTTTTAGACATCAGGAGAGTGTCGTCAGCAAAGAGGAGGGTAGGTGTTTTCTCCCCTGTCAGGACTGGGGCATCCGCAGGGTCCTCCCTCAAGTGGTCTACCACCCCATTGATAAAGAGGGAGAACAATGACGGAGCCATAACACAGCCCTGACGAACCCCTCTGCTGACTGGCACCCTCTCTGTGAGTTGACCTTGACTACCCCAGCGGATTCTAGCATAGGTGTCTTCATGGAGCCTTACAACAAGCTGCAAAAGATAACATGGAAATCCCATAGCCAACAGGACATTCCAAAGTTTGGCACGGGGAATTACATCGAATGCTGTTTTTAAATCGATGAAGGCCAAATATAAGCTACCTTTTGCGATGGTCACAGTTTTCCAATATACTGAGCAAAACCTGAAAACCTGGTCCATCGTACCTACATTTTTCCTAAAGCCCGCCTGGAAATGAGTTAGAATGTTACACTCATGGAGCCATGTCTCAATTCTATTAACTATGACCCTGCCAACTACCTTCTGAATTGTATCAATTAAACTTATTGGTCTGTAGTTGGCAGGGTCCTCTTTGTTACCTTTTTTATATATGGTAACAACCTCAGCACCTTTCCAGGATTCTGGGACCGGGTGTCCTATCATAACAAGGTTCATTAAGCATGCAATAAGGTCCGGCCATAACTTAGGGTCGTGAAGGAGTAAGTCACCCGGCAGTCCATCCGGTCCTGCCGCCTTACCTGGTATTATGTTAGAGATAGCTTCCTGGACTTCTCGGGGAACAAAGTTTTCTAACTGGGTTTGTTTTTCCATGTTATTAATATTAAAGACACCCATAGGATCCTCTCGATCTATTACCCCACAGTATAATTTAAAAAAATGGGCATGCCACTGTTGTTCTGTTATATGATTTGGCATAGCCTCTGTCCCTCTTCTTTCCATTTTGTTAATCAAATTCCAGAACTGAGTTGAGTCTTTAGCATAGGCAGCTACTTTAAGTTGCTGCCAATGGTCCTCTTCCCAGTTCCTCTTGGATACTTTGATAATCCTGCTGTACTCCTTTCTAGCCATCCTTACTGCTGGAGGATCATTATTTTTAATGGAAGCTGGTATAGCCTTTCTCTTTACCTTGCACTCAGCTGTGTACCACGGGGTAGCGTTTGGGGCTCTGTTAGTACTAAAGCCCTTTTTCGACTCAATAGTAAAAAAGGCTCCTATTTTATCTACTAAGATCTTAAATGAGTCCATTGGTTTGTAATCTTTTGGAGTGGAATTTATTAAGCTGTTAGCTGTTAGCTTTCTAATCTCCGCATCTACCAAGTTTTTAATGCAATTTAATTTCCTTTCCTCACAACTAACTCTACTCCATTTTACTTTCCAGTTGCAATTCGAAGGGATGACTTCTTTAGTAACCAACTTCGCAGTATTTAATGCTTTAATCTTATTACCCCAAAGAAAACTCATGCAAAGTGGGTTATGGTCGCTATCTTGGGATGGCTTTACCATCATATCTATGTTATGTTATGTTATGTTAAAAAAAGCTTAGTACCGCGCACATACACCAATTGGTTTCTTGGCGCTCAGAGACAGAGGAAGGACACAGGGAAGTGAGTGCAGCTAGCCATGAGCAAGACGGAACAGATGTGTTTTCAAGAGTTTACGGAAAGTAGAATAGTCAGGAGTGAGACGAATAGAGAGAGGAAAGGAGTTCCAAGTGGACGGAGCAAGAAAAGAGAAACAGGCACCACCGTGCTTCTTACGATTGAACCTGGGGGTAATCAGAAGATTGTGAGCAGAGGATCTAAGGTGTCGAGAGGGAACATAGGAGTGCAAACAGATAGAAATAAAAACAGGAGCAGAGGCAAAAAGAGATTTGAAAATGGTGCATCCCATTTTAAAAATACAACGTTGCACAACCGGGAGCCAGTGTAAAGTTTTTAGCATCGGGGTGACGTGTTGGTGTTTGGGCTGCTGAAAAATTAATCTGGCTGCCTGGTTTTGTACCAGTTGGAGTCGGTGAAGATGACAAGCAGGGATCCCCACGTATAGACAGTTGGCATAGTCTAACCTTGAGGTGACCAGGGCCAGAATAACAAGGGTGAGTGCCTCTGGTGATAGGAACCTTCGGATCTTCCCGATTCTGCGGAGATGATAGAAGCAGGCCGAGGAAACTGCGTTGATGTGTGGCCGCATCGAAAGGTCACTAGAGATGGTAACACCTAGGCTCTTCACAGAGTTGACTGGGCAGGGAGGGGGACCAAGGGCAGGGGGCCAGAAGTTGGGAGTCCAGGGGTGTTGGAGCCCGCCAAACAGAACCAGCTCTGTCTTGCTAGGATTGAGCTTCAGCTGGCTGAAGTTCATCCACTCATAGATGGTAAGCATTGTGGTTTGAAAATTGGAGCAGGAAAGAGGGGAAGGGTCGATGGGGAAAATGAGTTGCAGATCATCTGCATAATTGAAGGTGGTGACAGAAAAGTGACGAAGAGAGACAAGGAGGGGCTGCATGTAAAGATTAAACAAAAGAGGGGACAGGGCAGAACCCTGGGGAACACCACAAGAAAGTGAACTTAGGGGGGCAGAGAAGGAAGACAGGTGAACCGATTGGAAGCGAAGTTGGAGAAAGGATACAATCCAAGACAGGGCCAGGCCCGAGATGCCAGCATTTCTGACACGGCCGACCAAAATATCATGGTCGACCGTGTCAAAAGCGGCCGATAGATCTAATAGCACCAGAGCCGGGGCCAAGTTCTTATCAGCCCCCTGCCTCAGCGTATCCATGACCGCCACCACCACTGCCTCCGTGGAATGGGCTGGTCTAAAACCTGCCTGTCGATCGTCGAGGAAATGAGTTTCCTCGATGAAAGTGCTCAGGCAGCGGGTGACGTAGGTCTCCAGGACCTTCCCCAAATAAGGGAGGAGGGAGATGGGTCGATAGTTACCCAGGATCGCAGGATCAGAACCAGGTTTTTTTAAAATGGGTACCACCACAGCGCTTTTGAAAGCATTAGGGACAGAGCCTGTATAGAGTGATCGATTTAGAAGGTCAAGAGGAGGGCCCGGGCAGGCCATAAAAGCATCTCTTAGGATTGAAGGAGGGCAGCAGTCATTAGGAGAGCCAGAGCCGACAGCCTGGAGTAATGAGAAAAAGGTATCCAAGGAAATGGGGGGAAATTCGTGCAGGGAGTGAGGATTAGGAGAAGGAAGGGCGCTGTCCTGAGACATAGTGGTAGAGGGAATGTTATTTTTAATTGTGGAGATCTTGTCGATAAAAAAGAATTAAGGGAGTCACACAAAACTTGTGAGGGTAGAGGCTGAGGTGTAACTCGATCAGGTAGGGAGAGTTCAGCTACAATGGAAAAAATTACTCTAGTTTTGGATGCAGAATTGATAACTTTCTGGGAGTAATGGGAAGATTTGGCCAAAATAATCGATTTTTTATAGGATTTTAATAGATCGGTGTAAGTGGACTTTAATAAAGGATCGTAGTTGCGCCTCCAACGGCGCTCAGCCTGTCTGAGAAGGAGTTTGTCAGCCTTCAGTTGATCAGTAAACCAACGCTGAGCGTCGTGAGGGCGTTTAGATTTAATAATTTTAATGGGGGCAACCACATCACTGGCTTGAGAAAGCCATTGGTCCAATGTGGTTGCCTGAGAGTTCAAGTCAAGATGGTCAGGGGGGAGTGTGGAAGCAAGGGTCGAATGAAGGAGGGAAATGTCAGCGTGCTTCCAATTACGTGCCCTGAAATTGGAAATTAAAGGGGGACGAGTGAGTGCTAAGAAGTGTAGGGAGAAAGAGATAAAAAAATGGTCGGACCAGGTGCAGGGATAAACCAAAGGGGGGGAAATATCGAAGTTGGTGGTCCATACCTGGTCTAAGGTATGGCCCTTGTTGTGTGTTGCAACAGAAATATGTTGTGAGAAATTTAAACCAAGTAGCAGACCGGAGAATTCGAGTGAAAGAGAGGATTCAAAGGGGTCTAGTGGCCAATAATTAAAATCGCCAATGATCAAGACCCTGGCGGAGTTAATGGCCATCTGCGAGATCAGATTGCTAAACAGGGATGGGAAGGAGGGCATGTTGACAGGGGGACGGTACACTAAGACACAGATGAAAGAAAATTTGGGAGATGTGAATTTCAACGTGAAGATATCAGAGTTTATTATAGGTGTGGTTGTAAGGGAAGTGAATTGTAGATTGGAGCGGATGATGGCAGCAACTCCACCGCAAGGTCTACCAGAAGTCCCATTAGAGTGAAGAATATAATAACCTGAAGGTATAGCGCCAGGATGTCAGGATAGGAGTCAGCGTGGAGCCAGGTTTCGGCGAGGAGCAAGATGTCAATATTGCCACCTTCCAGAAGTTGAAATACATCAAGTTGATGTTTTGGGAGGGAGCGGGTGTTAAGATAGACTAATGAGATAGAACGATTACCAGAGGAGCTTGGCTTAATCAGCAAGGGGGCGGCAGAGTTGGAGGAAGAGGTAGGAGGGGGAGGGGCCGGGGGAATAGTGGAAGGGAGGGAAGAGAATATATCGTATTTCTGCGCAATAGCGATTATGTGAGGAGCAAGGGGGACACAAGGGGATAGAGAACGAAGTTCATGTGAGGAATAAGAAATGCGTCGGGCAGCATGCAAGGCCCCGGGCCTCGGTCGGCCGCGGACGGGCGCAGACGGGCGCAGACGGGCTTGACTTATGCGCGACTTCGGCGCGAAGTCGGCGCTCCCGCTGCGCTCGTCCGCTGCGCTTCCGCCATATCGCCATGTTATAAGGAACCTAAGTGAACCACTGGACCGCTAACCTGCGCTGTGTAGAGGCAGGGCGGAAGTGGTAGTGACAAAGCGGAAGTGACGCTCAAGAAGTCGGCCCTCCGCACAAACGGCACTCTGCCGGGGCGGAATGGGGCCTGGAGCGGTCAACAAGCAGGTGAGAAGCCCTCACAAGAATGTGCCAATGATCGCAGTTAAAATAACATAACACTCAAAAATTTTCGATTAAATTTGTTAAAAACAAGCTATTAGTCAGCTATCAGGAATCAGCAAACAGATGGTAACACATAAGCAGCCTCGATCGCCGCCTCTGTCAAATGAGTTGCTGCATTTGCGCTCTAAATATAGGTTTCCCAATTAGTAACCACTGGACCGCTAACCTGCGCTGTGTAGAGGCAGGGCGGAAGTGGTAGTGACAAAGCGGAAGTGACGCTCAAGAAGTCGGCCCTCCGCACAAACGGCACTCTGCCGGGGTGGAACGGGGCCTGGAGCGGTCAACAAGCAGGTGGGAAGCCCTCACAAGAATGTGCCAATGATCGCAGTTAAAATAACATAACACTCAAAATTTTTCGATTACATTCGTTAAAAACAAGCTATTAGTCAGCTATCAGGAATCACCAAACAGATGGTAACACATAAGCAGCCTCGATCTACCACACTGTCCCAAGATTGCATATCCATCAGTATATAATCAATACGCGAAGGGCAACCCTGTCTATTATATGTCATTGCCCCATCCGGATCCGATGCAGTTCTCCCATTTAGTGCCCATAAATTATGCTCAAGGGTGAGGGCATTCATCTGTATAGCTCTAGCCGTCCACTTTTTAATTGGTTTTACATTAACCAAAGGAATTGGTTGTTTCCAGTGATCTACATTAAGTCCCACTAACTCTTCATCATATAAGGGTTCGAAAGTGCAGTTAAAATCGCCTCCTATTAACACTTTGGCCTTAGATGGAATAAACGCCATGGTTTCATCAAGTAGGGTTATTGTTGGAGATAATTGCCCCCCTTTAGAACCTCTACCATATATACAGAAACATTCTAATGTAGATCTACCCCTCGGATCCCTCAGAGATAGATGTAGTAAATCATTGGGGGCAAATCGTGGGTAATAATAGACAAGTTTAATGCTATGCTTATCCATATATGTAGGCCACCCAATGGTCGTCCTCTTCCTGATGAGGTTGCAGGAATAAAGTAGGTGGCGTATCCACTTTTATGGAGCGGAACCATGCTCCAAGTCTCTTGGAACATACAAACATTAAATGAACCAATAAAATCGTTCCATTCAGGAATACCCATTTTTTTTTTGTAAACCAGCTATATTCCAAGAAAGAAGGTTAATAGAATTCAGGGGTGCATCTGATTCCCTATCTTTCACATTAGCTAATGTCAATACGCCTTCCTCTTCTTTACTAAGGCTAGTATGTTTATGGGTATTTAAAATTTCTCCTGGACAGTGTAGTGTTTTAGGTTAAGGATAGTATAATGTTTTAGGTTTTAGTGTAGTATAGTAGTGTTTGTGTAGTGTGTTAGGGTTTAGGGTAGTGTAGTAGTGTTTTTGTAGTGTAGTGTTTTAGGGTTAAGGGTAGTGTAGTGTTTTAGGTTTTTTCAATTCAATTCAATCTTTATTCGGTTAAAAACCTTATAAGATACAGTACATATAATTAAAAAGAAAATACAACAAATACAACGTCACAGTTAAATTAGAGTACAATTAGCAGCACGTGGTTCTTATAACAATAATGTGTAGTTACATGTCCCAGAACTTTTTAAATTGGAAGACTAACTAACGAGATCACTCAATAAATATAAAGGAAACATAAAACAATAAATATTTTCCATATAAAAGATGCACCAGGATCGCTAAAACAAGCACACTTTACCATTTAGTAAGCAATGTCATGTCAAACTAACCAGTTCATTTTGCCCCTGCACTTAGCTTATAAATTCAGTTCAAGCCAACAGATATACATTATGAAGGTAGATAAGGTTTAGATTTTAAGACCTTTTTTCTTTCTAATCAGTGCTACACATAAGAGGAAACGGCTCAGACTAAAGACTATCGGTTGGGAGGTATCTCCCTTAAATATTCTGAGCCCAACCCTAATATGGCGAAGGCCTAACATTTTGCATATAGGCTTTAACCATTTTTTCCTTGCGTTAAGATATGCAGGACATATAAATAATACATGAGATTCATCCTCTTTCAACCCCATTTCGCAAAGCTCACATAAAACCGGATCAGTATTCCTGTTTACACCCTTGTTACAGTGCCATTTGGTTGTCCTGTCCCTCGTTTGCAAGATGCCATACCTGAATTTTAGATATAGACTTTTAGCGAACGGGGGGTAGATTTCATCCATGAGAGGCTCCAATCGCATATTCATTTTTACCTCAAAAATTTTGAGGTCAGAGTTCCTATATTGGGGTTGGCTAGCACTGTATCACTTATAAACTCCCAATACCTTTGTTTCAGAAGTTTTTTTGAGCTATTAGTTAGCGAGTCAGGGTCTGACCAAAAATTACTCAGCCCCAATTTTCCAAACCATCTTTCAACATACACTAACCATGGCAGATAAGTGATATTTTTTATGGCCATTATCTCTCGCAGTGCTTCTCTGTAGTCTACCAGCTCCTCTGTAGACCATAGACGGACCCAGTAAAGCAACGGGCGAAGAGAAGCATAGTCATCTGTGCGTCGGAAATTAAGGTCCCACAATACGGGGGTCAGTGGTGTGGAACCAGCTAGACCTAGGAGCTGTCTAATGAAGGAATTCTCGCGAACTAGAAAAGTATCCTTCAGTGCATAACCCCAAAGGTCCGCTCCATAGAGGGAAGATGACTGTGCTTTACATTTAAATAGTTCAATGGCCGGTGAAACTGATTTAAAGTGACTGTTCTTGTGCTTTTTTAAAATTGGGAACTGGTTTTGAGTCAACCTCAGTTTTGCATTTTCTAGTTGTGTTTTCCATGTTAGTTTACTATCTAAAATGATACCAAGGTATTTAAAATTAGGGACTTCTTCAATAATTTCATCATTTATTTTAAAAACTTTGTTAAAACCTTTATGAGGATTGATTGTCATGACCTTTGTTTTAGAGGAATTAATTTCCAATTTCCTGTCATGACAATACAAGTTAAATTTATTTAAAAGATTCTGAAGTCCTCTAGGTGTCTGAGAAATTAAAATCGTGTCGTCTGCAAATAATAGTGCCGGAACGGCTTCACCACACAATTTGGGAGAGTCATGCTCGCAGCCCAAAAGGGTGTCTGGAATATCGTTGACATAAAGGGAGAATAGGGTAGGTGCCATTACGCACCCTTGCCTAACCCCTTTGGATATATTTATTTTCTCGCTTAGCTCCCCATTTGGTCCCCATCTGACTCATGCATAGTTATTCTCATGCAGCCTAATTAGTAACTGTAGAATGTTTCCGGGCACGCCCATATTATTTAGTCTCTTCCATAGGTCTGCCCTAGGAACCATATCAAAGGCTGCTTTCAAGTCGACGAAGGCCACATATATGTGGGAGCTCCTTATAATAGTATATTTCCAGACTAAATATAAGAATCTAAAAACCTGGTCCACTGTGCTTATTTTTGATCTAAAGCCAGCCTGGTACTTCGTAAAAATAGAGTGATCATTAATCCATAAAGTAAGTCGACTAAGAAATTGGCGGGCAAAAATTTTTTGTAACACGTCAATCAAGCTGATAGGACGATAATGCGAGGGATTCGACCTATCACCTTTTTTGAATAATGTTACAATCTCTGCCCCCTTCCAAGATCCGGGGACAGAGGCTCCACTAGCAATTTCGTTAGATAATAGATTGATGTAGGGAGCCCAAATGTAATTCTCGTGCTTCCAGAGGTCCCCTGGTATTCTGTCCGGACCGGGGGCCTTTCCTGGCTTAACTGCTTTGATTGCTAAAAGTGTTTCATTCAAGGTAAATACAAGAGGGGGTTCATGCAATACCAAATCTAGGTACATACTGGCCTGGTCTTCATTATCACCTGGGTCGGCACAAGCATATAGTAAAGAGAAATGCCTAACCCAAGTACTTTCCTCAAGAAATCTGTCTTTGGTTTCTGTGGCCCCTTTGGTGCCACTAGCAATAAGGCTCCAGAAGGAGGTCTGGTCTTTGCGCTTACAAGCATCTAACAGGTCAGACCATACCCTCTCGTCCCATTCTTTTTTAGCCAAAAGTAAACTTCTTTTATACTGGGCTCTTTTGATTTTAACATTGTCTGGTGAATTTTCCCTAACTGCAATAATTAAGTCTGATTTGGCTCTCCGGCATTCCTGGTTATACCAGGAACTACCCATTTTTTTGCATTTGTGAGCGGCATTTGATCTTTTTACCACTCTAGTCAGGATCTCACTGAGCTGGCCAATTAGATGGTCATGGGATTCTATCAGACAAGGGCTGTAATTTGCAGTACTATTCTCCACCAAGGGGGACATATGTCTAACAAAGACATGATAGATCTGGCTAATAGTATTTGTATTTCCTTGCATGTAGTGTATTAGGGTTTAGGGTTTTAGGGTAGTGTAGTAATGTTTGTGTAGTGATTTAGGTTTTATGGTAGTGTAGTGGTATTTGTGTAGTGTAGTGTTTTATGGTTTAGGGTAGTGTAGTGTTTTAGGGTTTATTGTAGTATAGTAGTATTTGTGTAGTCTTTTAGGGTCGTTTAGTAGTGTTTGTGTAGTGTTTTAGGGTTTAGGGTAGTGTAGTAGTGTTTTTGTAGTGTAGTGTTTTAGGTTTTAGTCTAGTATAGCAGTGTTTGTGTAGTGTAGTGTTTTAGTGTTTAGTGCAGTTTTGTAGTGTTTTAAGGTTTATGGTAGTGTAGGGGTGGGAATAGTGTGGGTAGTGTTGTACTGTAGTAGTGTTTTGGGGTTTACGGTAGTGTAGGGGTGGGAGTAGTGTGGGTAGTGTTGTAGTGTGATAGTGTTTTAGGGTTTAGGGTAGTGTAGTAGTATTTGTGTAGTGTAGTTTTTTAGGGTTTAGTGTAGTGTTTTAGTGAAAAGGGTAGTGTAGTAGTGCTGTGTAGTGTAGTGCTTTAGGGGTTAGGGTAGTGTTGTAGTGTTAGTGTAGTGTTTTAGGGGTTAGGGTAGTGTAGTGTTTTAGTGTTTAGGGTAGTGAAGTTGTGTTTGTGTAGTGTAGTGTTTTAGGGTTTAGGGTAGTGTTTGTGTTGTGTAGTGTTTTAGGGTTTAGGGTAGTGTAGTGGTTTAGTGTAGTATAGTAGTATTTGTGTAGTGTTTTAGGGTAGTGTAGTAGTACGTGTGTAGTGTTTTAGGGTTTAGGGTAGTGTAGTAGTGTTTGTGTAGTGTAGTGTTTTAGGTTAAGGGTAGTATAGTGTTGTAGGTTTTAGTGTAGTATAGTAGTGTTTGTGTAATGTAGTGTTTTAGTGTTTAGTGTAGTGTTGTAGGGTTTTACGGTTTAGGGTAGTGTAGGGGTGGAAATAGTGTGGGTAGTGTTGTAGTGTAGTAGTGTTTTAGGGTTAGGGGTAGTGCAGGGGTGGGGGTAGTGTGTTGGGTATGTGTAGGGATGTCACGTACCTTGCAAACCTTTACTATGAGTATTGCTTTACCACACATGCCTTTGTGTTATAATGGCATGCATGGTAAAGGCATACTCGTAGTAAAAGTATGCGATGTCATTGACATTGCATAATAATACCCGCGTTGTAATGGCACGCGTGTTATTACTATGCGATGTAATGACATACATCCCTTACCAGCATAAGGAAATTCAACCACATTTTCCACACCTGAAAGCTCTAATCCGGCTTCCTCTTAAGGAAAGAATGCAGCTTAAACAAGCTTACATTACACACAAGGCTTTATACTCAAACTCCCCTGCATATCTTGCACAGAAACTTGTGGTCTCCGGAGGAATCGGAAACTCTTGGCCCTCCAGAGACCTCGTGCTCCAACCTGCATATTTTCGGGAAGAAAAAGAACTACAATCGGGCTTTCTCCGGGGCTGCTCCAAGAATTTGGAACTCTCTCCCACCCGCCATCAGAAAAATCCCTTCTATGGCACGCTTCAAAAAGGATGCCAAAACCTTCCTTATGGGCAAATTCCTCATTTAAATTCTGCCTTCAAACACTTCTGAGTCGCCGATCTATTTCGAATTATTGCCTCCCCTCTGATTACCCAGTCACCCCACCAAGAATCCTGTGACCTTATCTTGAGTAATTTTAATTGTAAACTGTACATATGTGTCCTTCTATCCACTATGTAACCAGAAATGGGGTCTTGTCTGGAGTAATTTTAAATGTATGCTATACATACATGTCTTTATATCCATTATGTAACCAGCACCCTCCCTCCTTATCGATTGTTTACTTTATGAATCCAAGTCTTTTGTACAATTCTATGATCCTGTAAAGCCCTCTGATACCCTAACGGGTCAAGTTTGTGCTCTATAAAATACAACAACAGCAAAAATCATGCAGGGGCCGATTCACAGAACTAATCTGAGATAAAATCCTACTCTTACTACTTTTGGTATTCACAGAAGGCATTTAGTAGTAGTAAAGTTTGGACTGCTAACTTTGCTACTACTAAACTGAGATAAAGCCCTAACTTTATGACTTGCGATATTCACAAAAGGCATTTAGTAGTAGTAAAGTTAGGAGTCCTAACTTTACTACTACTAAATGCCTTCTGTGAATACCAAAAGTAGTAAGTTTAGGATTTTATCTCAGTTTAGTAGAAGTAAAGTTAGGAGTCCTCATTTTACTACTACTAAATGCCTTCTGTCAATACCAAAAGTAGTAAGTTTAGGATTTTATCTCAGATTAGTTATGTGAATCTGCCCGCCGACGTTCAGGCGCTGGCAAGCGCACCCTTCCAGCCCCAATACACTATATCCTGTCTGGGAGCAGGTCACACCTCCCAATGACAGGATGCCTATTGGTCCACCATCCTCTGCTCGAGCTTGGCTCAGCAGCAGGAGGGCAGAAATGTGTCTCTGGTCAGCAGAAACCATTTTGTGCTGTTTGATTCAAAAAGGCTGGTACCAGGAACACTAAGAGCCTAATGGAGGGCTCTTCCAGTGCTTGGAATCATACCTCCCACACCCTTTATGGTGTGGGGGTATGATTCCAACATGTTAGATTACAAACATGCTAAGATTTGTTGTAGCCGTTTTCGAGATATCATCACGTAATTACGCGGTGCCCCTCTATATAGTATATGGCTGCTTCACTGACAACGCAGGAGAATGGACTCCGTAGGCTGCAGGGTTGTCATGCTCATGCAGGGGCACCCTCTCACTTAAAACCAGGCACCTTGTACTCAGTATTGTAAAGGCCTGCTAGAGGGGTGACTTCTAGATTTTAAGTGCAGCAACCCTTAGAGATAGTAAAGCTATATCTTTAGTAAGTGGTGCATGCACCAACTTACACAGGTGGCATTGGCAGATCTGTAGTTCCATATTGCATAGTCTCTCATGGGTGGCATAATGCATGCTTCAGCCCATGGGAGACCTCTGGGGTACTTATGCCCTGGGTACATGGGTACCATACACCAGGGACTGATAAGGGTACCCCATTATCCAATCTGGGATTGTACCTAGGTAGTAACACAACAGTTTACGGAGAAAGCAGATAGACTGGGGTCCTGATTAGCAGGATCCCAGTCAGACTAGTTAAAGTCATATCCACACCCCCCTCCTATGTCTGGGCACTGCTGGGAGTCCTCTTTACTCACCCCTCCTATGTCTGGGCACTACTGGGAGTAATATCCACACCCCCTCCTATGTCTGGACACTGCTGGGAATCATATCCACCAACCCCTCATATGTCTAGGCACTCCTGGGAGTCCTGTGCACACACCCCTCCTATATCTGGACACTGCTGGGAGTCATATCCACACCCCCTTCTATGTCTGGGAACTGCTGGGAGTCATACCCACACCCCCCTCCTATGTCTAGGCACTGCTGGGAGTCATCTGCACTCACCCCTCCTATGTCTGGGTACTGCTGGGAGTCATATCTACACCCCCCTCCTATGTCTGGACACTGCTGGGAGTCATATCCACACCCCCCTCCAATGTCTGGGCACTGCTGGGAGTCCTGTGCACACACCCCTCCTATATCTGGACACTGCTGGGAGTCATATCCACACCCCCTCCTATGTTTGGGCACTTCTGGGAGTCATATCCACCCAACCCTCCTATGTCTGGACACTGCTTGGAGTCCTCTGCACTCACCCCTCCTATGTCTGGGCACTGCTGGGAGTCTTCTGCACTCACCCCTCCTTTGTCTGGGCACTGCTGGGAGTCCTCCTCTGGACTCACCCCTCCTATGTCTGGGCACTGCTGGGAGTCATATCCAACCATCCCTCCTATGTCTGGGCACTGCTGGGAGTCCTCTGCACTCACCCCTCCTATGTCTGGGCACTGCTGGGAGTCATATCCAACCACCCCTCCTATGGCTGGGCATTGCTGGGAGTCCTCTGCACTCACCCCACCTATGTCTGGGCACTGCTGGGAGTCCTCTGCACTCACTCCTCCTATGTCTGGGCACTGTTGGGAGTCCTCTGCACTCACCCCTCCTATGTCTGGGCACTGCTGGGAGTCCTATGCACTCACCCCTCCTATGTCTGGGCACTGCTGGGAGTCATATCCACACCCCCCTCCTATGTCTGGGCACTGCTGGGAGTCATAGCCAAAAAACCCTTCTATGTCTGGGCACTGCTGGGAGTCATATCCACACCCCCTCCTATGTCTGAGCACTGCTGGGAGTCATATCCACCCCCCTCCTATGTCTGGGCACTGATGGGAGTCATATCCACTCCCCCCTCCTATGTCTGGGCACTGTTGGGAGTCCTCTGCACTCACCCCTCCTATGTCTGGGCGCTGCTGGGAGTCATATCCACACCCCCTGCTATCTCTGGGCACTGCTGGTAGTCATATCCACAACCCCCTTCTATGTCTGGGCACTGCTGGGAGTCCTGTGCACACACCCCTTCTATATCTGGACACTGCTGGGAGTCCTCTGCACTCACCCCTCCTATGTCTGGGCACTGCTGGGAGTCTTCTGCACTCACCCCTCCTTTGTCTGGGCACTGCTGGGAGTCCTCCTCTGCACTCACCCCTCCTATGTCTGGGCACTGCTGGGAGTCATATCCAACCATCCCTCCTATGTCTGGGCACTGCTGGGAGTCCTCTGCACTCACCCCTCCTATGTCTGGGCACTGCTGGGAGTCATATCCAACCACCCCTCCTATGGCTGGGCACTGCTGGGAGTCCTCTGCACTCACCCCACCTATGTCTGGGCACTGCTGGGAGTCCTCTGCACTCACTCCTCCTATGTCTGGGCACTGTTGGGAGTCCTCTGCACTCACCCCTCCTATGTCTGGGCACTGCTGGGAGTCATATTCCCACCCCCCTCCTATGTCTGGGCACTGCTGGGAGTCATAGCCAAAAAAACCTTCTATGTCTGGGCACTGCTGGGAGTCATATCCACACCCCCTCCTATGTCTGAGCACTGCTGGGAGTCATATCCACCCCCCTCCTATGTCTGGGCACTGATGGGAGTCATATCCACTCCCCCCTCCTATGTCTGGGCACTGTTGGGAGTCCTCTGCACTCACCCCTCCTATGTCTGGGCGCTGCTGGGAGTCATATCCACACCCCCTGCTATCTCTGGGCACTGCTGGTAGTCATATCCACAACCCCCATCTATGTCTGGGCACTGCTGGGAGTCCTGTGCACACACCCCTTCTATATCTGGGCACTGCTGGGAGTCTTCTGCACTCACCCCTCCTTTGTCTGGGCACTGCTGGGAGTCCTCCTCTGCACTCACCCCTCCTATGTCTGGGCACTGCTGGGGGTCATATCCAACCACCCCTCCTATGTCTGGGCACTGCTGGGAGTCCTCTGCACTCACCCCTCCTATGTCTGGGCACTGCTGGGAGTCATATCCAACCACCCCTCCTATGTCTGGGCACTGCTGGGAGTCCTCTGCACTCACCCCTCCTATGTCTGGGCACTGTGGGGAGTCCTCTGCACTCACCCCTCCTATGTCTGGGTACTGCTGGGAGTCCTCTGCTCTCACCACTCCTATGTCTGCGCGCTGCTGGGAGTCATATCTACACCCCCCTTCTATGTCTGGGCACTGCTGGGAGTCATATCCACAACCCCCTTCTATGTCTGGGCACTGCTGGGAGTCATATCCACCCCCCCTCCTATGTCTGGGCACTGCTGGGAGTCATGTCCACAACCCCCTCCTATGTCTGGGCACTAATTGGAGTCATATCCACACCCCCCTCCTATGTCTGGGCACTGTTGGGAGTCATATCCACACCCCCTCCTATGAATGGGAACTGATGGGAGTCATATCCACCAACCCCTCATATGTCTGGTCACTGCTGGGAGTCCTGTGCACACACCCCTCCTATATCTGGACACTGCTGGGAGTCATATCCACACCCCGCTCCGAAGTCTAGCAACTGCTGGGAGTCATACCCACACCCCCCTCCTATGTCTGGGCACTGCTGGGAGTCATACCCACCCCCTCCTATGTATGGGCACTGATGGGAGTCATATCCACACCCCCCTCCTATGTCTGGGCACTGCTGGGAGTCCTCTTTACTCACCCCTCCTATGTCTGGGCACTACTGGGAGTCATATCCACACCCCCTCCTATATAGCTGGACACTGCTGGGAATCATATCCACCAACCCCTCATATGTCTAGGCACTGCTGGGAGTCCTGTGCACACACCCCTCCTATATCTGGACACTGCTGGGAGTCATATCCACACCCCCTCCTATGTCTGGGAACTGCTGGGAGTCATACCCACACCCCCTCCTATGTCTAGGCACTGCTGGGAGTCCTGTGCACACACCCCTCCTATATGTGGACACTACTGGGAGTCATATCCACACCCCCTCCTATGTTTGGGCACTTCTGGGAGTCATATCCACCCAACCCACCTATGTCTGGACACTGCTGGGAGTCCTCTGCACTCACCCCTCCTATGTCTGGGCACTGCTGGGAGTCTTCTGCACTCACCCCTCCTTTGTCTGGGCACTGCTGGGAGTCCTCCTCTGCACTCACCCCTCCTATGTCTGGGCACTGCTGGGAGTCATATCCAACCATCCCTCCTATGTCTGGGCACTGCTGGGAGTCCTCTGCACTCACCCCTCCTATGTCTGGGCACTGCTGGGAGTCATATCCAACCACCCCTCCTATGTCTAGGCACTGCTGGGAGTCCTCTGCACTCACCCCACCTATGTCTGGGCACTGCTGGGAGTCCTCTGCACTCACTCCTCCTATGTCTGGGCACTGTTGGGAGTCCTCTGCACTCACCCCTCCTATGTCTGGGCACTGCTGGGAGTCCTATGCACTCACCCCTCCTATGTCTGGGCGCTGCTGGGAGTCATATCCACACCCCCCTCCTATGTCTGGGCACTGCTGGGAGTCATAGCCAAAAAACCCTTCTATGTCTGGGCACTGCTGGGAGTCATATCCACACCCCCTCCTATGTCTGAGCACTGCTGGGAGTCCTATCCACCCCCCTCCTATGTCTGGGCACTGATGGGAGTCATATCCACACCCCCCTCCTATGTCTGGGCACTGTTGGGAGTCCTCTGCACTCACCCCTCCTATGTCTGGGCGCTGCTGGGAGTCATATCCACACCCCCTGCTATCTCTGGGCACTGCTGGGAGTCATATCCACAACCCCCTTCTATGTCTGGGCACTGCTGGGAGTCCTGTGCACACACCCCTTCTATATCTGGACACTGCTGGGAGTCATATCCACACCCCCTCCTATGTCTGGGCACTTCTGGGAGTCATATCCACCCACCCCTCCTATGTCTGGACACTGCTGGGAGTCCTCTGCACTCACCCCTCCTATGTCTGGGCACTGCTGGGAGTCCTCCTCTGCCTTCACCCCTCCTATGTCTGGGCACTGCTGGGGGTCATATCCAACCACCCCTCCTATGTCTGGGCACTGCTGGGAGTCCTCTGCACTCACCCCTCCTATGTCTGGGCACTGCTGGGAGTCATATCCAACCACCCCTCCTATGTCTGGGCACTGCTGGGAATCCTCTGCACTCACCCCTCCTATGTCTGGGCACTGCTGGGAGTCCTCTGCACTCACCCCTCCTATGTCTGGGCACTGCTGGGAGTCATATCAACACCCCCTGCTATCTCTGGGCACTGCTGGTAGTCATATCCACCCACCCCTCCTATGTCTGGACACTGCTGGGAGTCCTCTGCACCCACCCCTCCTATGTCTGGGCACTGCTGGGAGTCTTCTGCACTCACCCCTCCTTTGTCTGGGCACTGCTGGGAGTCCTCCTCTGCACTCACCCCTCCTATGTCTGGGCACTGCTGGGGTTCATATCCAACCACCCCTCCTATGTCTGGGCACTGCTGGGAGTCCTCTGCACTCACCCCTCCTATGTCTGGGCACTGCTGGGAGTCATATCCAACCACCCCTCCTATGTCTGGGCACTGCTGGGAGTCCTCTGCACTCACCCCTCCTATTCCTGGGCACTGCTGGGAGTCCTCTGCACTCACCCCTCCTATGTCTGGGCACTGTTGGGAGTCCTCTGCACTCACCCCTCCTATGTCTGCGCGCTGCTGGGAGTCATATCTACACCCCCTTCTATGTCTGGGCACTGCTGGGAGTCATATCCACAACCCCCTTCTATGTCTGGGCACTGCTGGGAGTCATATCCACCCCCCCTCCTATGTCTGGGCACTGCTGGGAGTCATGTCCACATCCCCCTCCTATGTCTGGGCACTACTTGGAGTCATATCCACACCCCCCTCCTATGTCTGGGCACTGTTGGGATTCATATCCACACCCCCCTCCTATGTATGGGAACTGATGGGAGTCATATCCACACCCCCTCCTATATCTGGACACTGCTGGGAATCATATCCACCAACCCCTCATATGTCTGGGCACTGCTGGGAGTCCTGTGCACACCCCCCCTCCTATGTCTGGGCACTGCTGGGAGTCATACCCACCCCCCTCCTATGTATGGGCACTGATGGGAGTCATATCCACACCCCCCTCCTATGTCTGGGCACTGCTGGGAGTCCTCTTTACTCACCCCTCCTATGTCTGGGCACTACTGGGAGTCATATCCACACCCCCTCCTATATAGCTGGACACTGCTGGGAATCATATCCACCAACCCCTCATATGTCTAGGCACTGCTGGGAGTCCTGTGCACACCCCCCCTCCTATATCTGGACACTGCTGGGAGTCATATCCACACCCCCTCCTATGTCTGGGAACTGGTGGGAGTCATACCCACACCCCTCCTATGTCTAGGCACTGCTGGGAGTCATCTGCACTCACCCCTCCTATGTCTGGGTACTGCTGGGAGTCATATCTACACCCCCCTCCTATGTCTGGACACTGCTGGGAGTCATGTCCACACACCCTCCAATGTCTGGGCACTGCTGGGAGTCCTGTGCACACACCCCTCCTATATCTGGACACTACTGGGAGTCATATCCACACCCCCTTCTATGTCTGGGCACTGCTGGGAGTCATATCCACAACCCCCTTCTATGTCTGGGCACTGCTGGGAGTCATATCCACCCCCCCTCCTATGTCTGGGCACTGCTGGGAGTCATGTCCACATCCCCCTCCTATGTCTGGGCACTACTTGGAGTCATATCCACACCCCCCTCCTATGTCTGGGCACTGTTGGGATTCATATCCACACCCCCCTCCTATGTATGGGAACTGATGGGAGTCATATCCACACCCCCTCCTATATCTGGACACTGCTGGGAATCATATCCACCAACCCCTCATATGTCTGGGCACTGCTGGGAGTCCTGTGCACACCCCCCCTCCTATGTCTGGGCACTGCTGGGAGTCATACCCACCCCCCTCCTATGTATGGGCACTGATGGGAGTCATATCCACACCCCCCTCCTATGTCTGGGCACTGCTGGGAGTCCTCTTTACTCACCCCTCCTATGTCTGGGCACTACTGGGAGTCATATCCACACCCCCTCCTATATAGCTGGACACTGCTGGGAATCATATCCACCAACCCCTCATATGTCTAGGCACTGCTGGGAGTCCTGTGCACACCCCCCCTCCTATGTCTGGGCACTGCTGGGAGTCATACCCACCCCCCTCCTATGTATGGGCACTGATGGGAGTCATATCCACACCCCCCTCCTATGTCTGGGCACTGCTGGGAGTCCTCTTTACTCACCCCTCCTATGTCTGGGCACTACTGGGAGTCATATCCACACCCCCTCCTATATAGCTGGACACTGCTGGGAATCATATCCACCAACCCCTCATATGTCTAGGCACTGCTGGGAGTCCTGTGCACACACCCCTCCTATATCTGGACACTGCTGGGAGTCATATCCACACCCCCTCCTATGTCTGGGAACTGGTGGGAGTCATACCCACACCCCTCCTATGTCTAGGCACTGCTGGGAGTCATCTGCACTCACCCCTCCTATGTCTGGGTACTGCTGGGAGTCATATCTACACCCCCCTCCTATGTCTGGACACTGCTGGGAGTCATGTCCACACACCCTCCAATGTCTGGGCACTGCTGGGAGTCCTGTGCACACACCCCTCCTATATCTGGACACTACTGGGAGTCATATCCACACCCCCTCCTATGTTTGGGCACTTCTTGGAGTCATATCCAGCCAACCCACCTATGTCTGGACACTGCTGGGAGTCCTCTGCACTCATCCCTCCTATGTCTGGGCACTGCTGGGAGTCTTCTGCACTCACCCCTCCTTTGTCTGGGCACTGCTGGGAGTCCTCCTCTGCACTCACCCCTCCTATGTCTGGGCACTGCTGGGAGTCATATCCAACCATCCCTCCTATGTCTGGGCACTGCTGGGAGTCCTCTGCACTCACCCCTCCTATGTCTGGGCACTGCTGGGAGTCTTCTGCACTCACCCCTCCTTTGTCTGGGCACTGCTGGGAGTCCTCCTCTGCACTCACCCCTCCTATGTCTGGGCACTGCTGGGAGTCATATCCAACCATCCCTCCTATGTCTGGGCACTGCTGGGAGTCCTCTGCACTCACCCCTCCTATGTCTGGGCACTGCTGGGAGTCATATCCAACCACCCCTCCTATGTCTGGGCACTGCTGGGAGTCCTCTGCACTCACCCCACCTATGTCTGGGCACTGCTGGGAGTCCTCTGCACTCACTCCTCCTATGTCTGGGACACTGTTGGGAGTCCTCTGCACTCACCCCTCCTATGTCTGGGCACTGCTGGGAGTCCTATGCACTCACCCCTCCTATGTCTGGGCGCTGCTGGGAGTCATATCCACACCCCCCTCCTATGTCTGGGCACTGCTGGGAGTCATAGCCAAAAAACCCTTCTATGTCTGGGCGCTGCTGGGAGTCATATCCACACCCCCTGCTATCTCTGGGCACTGCTGGGAGTCATATCCACAACCCCCTTCTATGTCTGGGCACTGCTGGGAGTCCTGTGCACACACCCCTTCTATATCTGGACACTGCTGGGAGTCATATCCACACCCCCTCCTATGTCTGGGCACTTCTGGGAGTCATATCCACCCACCCCTCCTATGTCTGGACACTGCTGGGAGTCCTCTGCACTCACTCCTCCTATGTCTGGGCACTGCTGGGAGTCTTCTGCACTCACCCCTCCTTTGTCTGGGCACTGCTGGGAGTCCTCCTCTGCCTTCACCCCTCCTATGTCTGGGCACTGCTGGGGGTCATATCCAACCACCCCTCCTATGTCTGGGCACTGCTGGGAGTCCTCTGCACTCACCCCTCCTATGTCTGGGCACTGCTGGGAGTCATATCCAACCACCCCTCCTATGTCTGGGCACTGCTGGAAATCCTCTGCACTCACCCCTCCTATGTCCGGGCACTGCTGGGAGTCCTCTGCACTCACCCCTCCTATGTCTAGGCACTGCTGGGAGTCATCTCCAACCACCCTTCCTATGTCTGGGCACTGCTGGGAGTCATATCCACCCACCCCTCCTATGTCTGGACACTGCTGGGAGTCCTCTGCACTCACCCCTCCTATATCTGGGCACTGCTGGGAGTCTTCTGCACTCACCCCTCCTTTGTCTGGGCACTGCTGGGAGTCCTCCTCTGCACTCACCCCTCCTATGTCTGGGCACTGCTGGGGTTCATATCCAACCACCCCTCCTATGTCTGGGCACTGCTGGGAGTCCTCTGCACTCACCCCTCCTATGTCTGGGCACTGCTGGGAGTCATATCCAACCACCCCTCCTATGTCTGGGCACTGCTGGGAGTCCTCTGCACTCACCCCTCCTATGTCTGGGCACTGCTGGGAGTCCTCTGCACTCACCCCTCCTATGTCTGGGCACTGGTGGGAGTCCTCTGCACTCACCCCTCCTATGTCTGGGTACTGCTGGGAGTCCTCTGCTCTCACCCCTCCTATGTCTGCGCGCTGCTGGGAGTTGTTGGACCCGGACTCATGGCGTGGCCCTACCCCTCCCGCATGGCGGGCCCAGGATGACATCGGGCCTCCATAGAGCCTCGGGCGGCCCCTTCCGCCCGACCCTGCACGCACCAACACTACCGGTCCGGTTACCATCCCGGACCACCACACCGGCCTGACTCCATCGTGGGCCCATCACGTCCTGAGCACGAGGTCTCGCCCGACTCCATCTTGGGCCCACCACGTCACGAACACGTGGCCTCGGCCCCGGCAGAGGCCCCAGCGAAGCCCCGACATCGAGGCGCCAAGATCCACCCAGATGATCGAGTGGCCACTCGACAGATCCCGGAGGAAGAGGAGTTTCGATGGCTCTCCAGCCGTCCCCGGACGCCTGGTATCGATCGCTCTACGGCATCCCTGGGCGCTGGCTCCACCCCCCTGCTGGGTGTCTGGACACCATCTTCCCGGCCCCTCTGGCCCCCAGGTGCGAGGGTCCGGACATCAAAGGACTCCAGCCCTATATCTGGGCCAGCCCCGGAGTAGGACGCCAGTTGTATCCTGGACTGGAAGCTCTGCTGACGCTGACGCGGCCGACACCAGAAGAACTCATCTCGCTGTAACCTGAAGATACCCTGAGAGCCTTCTGGCGCTGCCGCGGCCCACCTTTGCTGAACCATCTTGAGAGCCTGCTGGCGCTGCCGCGGCCCACCCTTGCTGAACCATCTTGAGAGCCTGCTGGCGCTGCTGCGGCCCACCTTGTTGAACCATCTTGAGAGCCTGCTGGCGCTGCCGCGGCCCACTTTGCTGAACCATCTTGAGAGCCTGCTGGCGCTGCCGCGGCCCACCCTGCTGAACCATTTTGAGAGCCTGCTGGCGCTGCCGCGGCCCACCTTGCCGAACCATCTTGGGAGCCTGCTGGCACTGCCGCGGCTCGACTTCTCGGAACCCCCGGCTCGAGGATTGAGAGCTGTGCGCAGGGTATCCCTTCCTGCCCCCTATCAAGACTGTCCCGCTACCCTGACCCTTCTACGAGACTCTCCAGATCCCTCGATCTGCTTGTAAATATCGCTAAGAACCAGCAACCTTTATTTCCTGATAAAGCTTACAAACTTAACCTCTGGTGTGGTGTTCATTTGTAGTGTTGTGATTACTCTGCTGTACGATCCTAGGAGAGGACCCTCACCCAGGAGGCCTCTCGGTAACGCTCGGCTACTTCTTGACGGAGAGGTGGACCTAGGGGTGGTCAGTCAGACATCTTCTGCCTCCCCCGGGATCGCCTTTCTAACAGGAGTCATATCTACACCCCCCTTCTATGTCTGGGCACTGCTGGGAGTCATATCCACAACCCCCTTCAATGTCTGGGCACTGCTGGGAGTCACATCCACCCCCCCTCCTATGTCTGGGCACTGCTGGGAGTCATGTCCACAACCCCCTCCTATGTCTGGGCACTGTTGGGAGTCATATCCACACCCCCTCCTATGTATGGGAACTGATGGGAGTCATATCCACACCCCCTCCTATGTCTGGACACTGCTGGGAATCATATCCACCAACCCCGCATATGTCTGGGCACTGCTGGGAGTCCTGTGCACACACCCCTCCTATATCTGGACACTGCTGGGAGTCATATCCACACCCCGCTCCTAAGTCTAGCAACTGCTGGGAGTCATACCCACACCCCCCTCCTATGTCTGGGCACTGCTGGGAGTCATACCCACCCCCTCCTATGTATGGGCACTGATGGGAGTCATATCCACACACCCCTCCTATGTCTGGGCACTGCTGGGAGTCCTCTTTACTCACCCCTCCTATGTCTGGGCCCTACTGGGAGTCATATCCACACCCCCTCCTATGTCTGGACACTGCTGGGAATCATATCCACCAACCCCTCATATGTCTAGGCACTGCTGGGAGTCCTGTGCACACACCCCTCCTATATCTGGACACTGCTGGGAGTCATATCCACACCCCCTCCTATGTCTGGGAACTGCTGGGAGTCATACCCACACCCCCCTCCTATGTCTAGGCACTGCTGGGAGTCATCTGCACTCACCCCTCCTATGTCTGGGTACTGCTGGGAGTCATATCTACACCCCCCTCCTATGTCTGGACACTGCTGGGAGTCATGTCCACACCCCCCTCCAATGTCTGGGCACTGCTGGGAGTCCTGTGCACACACCCCTCCTATATCTGGACACTACTGGGAGTCATATCCACACCCCCTCCTATGTTTGGGCACTTCTGGGAGTCATATCCACCCAACCCTCCTATGTCTGGACACTGCTGGGAGTCCTCTGCACTCACTCTCCTATGTCTGGGCACTGCTGGGAGTCTTCTGCACTCACCCCTCCTTTGTCTGGGCACTGCTGGGAGTCCTCCTCTGCACCCACCTCTCCTATGTCTGGGCACTGCTGGGAGTCATATCCAACCATCCCTCCTATGTCTGGGCACTGCTGGGAGTCCTCTGCACTCACCCCTCCTATGTCTGGGCACTGCTGGGAGTCATATCCAACCACCCCTCCTATGTCTGGGCACTGCTGGGAGTCCTCTGCACTCACCCCACCTATGTCTGGGCACTGCTGGGAGTCCTCCGCACTCACTCCTCCTATGTCTGGGCACTGTTGGGAGTCCTCTGCACTCACCCCTCCTATGTCTGGGCACTGCTGGGAGTCCTATGCACTCACCCCTCCTATGTCTGGGCGCTGCTGGGAGTCATATCCACACCCCCTCCTATGTCTGAGCACTGCTGGGAGTCATAGCCAAAAAACTCTTCTATGTCTGGGCACTGCTGTGAGTCATATCCACCCCCCTCCTATGTCTGGGCACTGATGGGAGTCATATCCACCCCCCCTCCTATGGCTGGGCACTGTTGGGAGTCCTCTGCACTCACCCCTCCTATGTCTGGGCGCTGCTGGGAGTCATATCCACACCCCCTGCTATCTCTGGGCACTGCTGGGAGTCATATCCACAACCCCCTTCTATGTCTGGGCACTGCTGGGAGTCCTGTGCACACACCCCTTCTATATCTGGACACTGCTGGGAGTCATATCCACACCCCCTCCTATGTCTGGGCACTTCTGGGAGTCATATCCACCCACCCCTCCTATGTCTGGACACTGCTGGGAGTCCTCTGCACTCACCCCTCCTATGTCTGGGCACTGCTGGGAGTCTTCTGCACTCACCCCTCCTTTGTCTGGGCACTGCTGGGAGTCCTCCTCTGCCCTCACCACTCCTATGTCTGGGCACTGCTGGGGGTCATATCCAACCACCCCTCCTATGTCTGGGCACTGCTGGGAGTCCTCTGCACTCACCCCTCCTATGTCTGGGCACTGCTGGGAGTCATATCCAACCACCCCTCCTATGTCTGGGCACTGCTGGGAGTCCTCTGCACTCACCCCTCCTATGTCTGGGCACTGTTGGGAGTCATATCCAACCACCCCTCCTATGTCTGGGCACTGCTGGGAGTCTTCTGCACTCACCCCTCCTTTGTCTGGGCACTGCTGGGAGTCCTCCTCTGCACTCACCCCTCCTATGTCTGGGCACTGCTGGGAGTCATATCCACACCCCTCCTATGTCTGGACACTGCTGGGAATCATATCCACCAACCCCTCATATGTCTAGGCACTGCTGGGAGTCCTGTGCACACACCCCTCCTATATCTGGACACTGCTGGGAGTCATATCCACACCCCCTCCTATGTCTGGGAACTGCTGGGAGTCATACCCACACCCCCCTCCTATGTCTAGGCACTGCTGGGAGTCATCTGCACTCACCCCTCCTATGTCTGGGTACTGCTGGGAGTCATATCTACACCCCCCTCCTATGTCTGGACACTGCTGGGAGTCATGTCCACACCCCCTCCAATGTCTGGGCACTGCTGGGAGTCCTGTGCACACACCCCTCCTATATCTGGACACTACTGGGAGTCATATCCACACCCCCTCCTATGTTTGGGCACTTCTGGGAGTCATATCCACCCAACCCTCCTATGTCTGGACACTGCTGGGAGTCCTCTGCACTCACTCTCCTATGTCTGGGCACTGCTGGGAGTCTTCTGCACTCACCCCTCCTTTGTCTGGGCACTGCTGGGAGTACTCCTCTGCACCCACCTCTCCTATGTCTGGGCACTGCTGGGAGTCATATCCAACCATCCCTCCTATGTCTGGGCACTGCTGGGAGTCCTCTGCACTCACCCCTCCTATGTCTGGGCACTGCTGGGAGTCATATCCAACCACCCCTCCTATGTCTGGGCACTGCTGGGAGTCCTCTGCACTCACCCCACCTATGTCTGGGCATTGCTGGGAGTCCTCCGCACTCACTCCTCCTATGTCTGGGCACTGTTGGGAGTCCTCTGCACTCACCCCTCCTATGTCTGGGCACTGCCGGGAGTCCTATGCACTCACCCCTCCTATGTCTGGGCGCTGCTGGGAGTCATATCCACACCCCCTCCTATGTCTGGGCACTGCTGGGAGTCATAGCCAAAAAACCCTTCTATGTCTGGGCACTGCTGTGAGTCATATCCACCCCCCTCCTATGTCTGGGCACTGATGGGAGTCATATCCACACCCCCCTCCTATGGCTGGGCACTGTTGGGAGTCCTCTGCACTCACCCCTCCTATGTCTGGGCGCTGCTGGGAGTCATATCCACACCCCCTGCTATCTCTGGGCACTGATGGGAGTCATATCCACAACCCCCTTCTATGTCTGGGCACTGCTGGGAGTCCTGTGCACACACCCCTTCTATATCTGGACACTGCTGGGAGTCATATCCACACCCCCTCCAATGTCTGGGCACTTCTGGGAGTCATATCCACCCACCCCTCCTATGTCTGGACACTGCTGGGAGTCCTCTGCACTCACCCCTCCTATGTCTGGGCACTGCTGGGAGTCTTCTGCACTCACCCCTCCTTTGTCTGGGCACTGCTGGGAGTCCTCCTCTGCCCTCACCACTCCTATGTCTGGGCACTGCTGGGGGTCATATCCAACCACCCCTCCTATGTCTGGGCACTGCTTGGAGTCCTCTGCACTCACCCCTCCTATGTCTGGGAACTGCTGGGAGTCATATCCAACCACCCCTCCTATGTCTGGGCACTGCTGGGAGTCCTCTGCACTCACCCCTCCTATGTCTGGGCACTGCTGGGAGTCCTCTGCACTCACCCCTCCTATGTCTGGGCACTGCTGGGAGTCATATCCAACCACCTCTCCTATGTCTGGGCACTGCTGGGAGTTCTCTGTGTGAGAAGTTGGCCTGATATGCAGTGCTCACTATTCTAGTGATCACTATGTATCAGTCCAAACAACCCATATTGATGATTGGTTGTAAGTCAACCTTATAGACCAGCTATCCTAGTAGCATGGATACGAGCAGTCTAAGGCTAAGACTCTAGAGGGCGTGTTAAGCCAGCTGTTTTACACATCACACAAGTTGTTATCAAAAATAAAGTATATTTATTTATAACAGGACTACCCTGGCTCTTTATGAGACAGGGAGCTAAGCACACAACAAAACTCTTAAAGAACTACTGAAAGTCGCACAATTTACACAAATGCCCGAGGGGCACGAAAAACCATATACACAAGAAGTGGAATGCGAATTACTAGCAGGTAAGTAACTATTCCCATAGACTTTAGAATCGCTAGGCCTACAATACTAAACACTTAGATTAGGAGCAGGAGGCCTGTGGACGTCGTGTGCAGAGTGGGAACTCTCACGCGTAAGGCGGGAAAAAGTCTATGGAGGCTAGTAAAGACAAAGTTACTGTTCTCGGGCGAACCCGACTAGGTGGGTCGAAAACAAGAGTGGATCCGAACACTTAGGGTGTTGGACTATGCTGGAGCACCGGAGTACTCAGTTTACCTAGCCCAGGGGCTGCGGCTGCATAGGGTTCAAGTTGCGTCGGAAACCCTCGTTGTCGAACCAGGAGCCTGAAGAAAAGAAGTTACTGGCAGGCAGCCAGTGAAGAAGTTCGTGGAGATCCAAGCCTGGATCAGGGAAGGAGAAGACCTGTAAGCAGAGGGGACCAAGTTCTGAATCACTAGCCAGTGATTTAGGTGGGCACCAGGATGGCACCGGACGAAGTCACCTCGACCAGGTGAGTGGGCGCTGCTGGGCTCTGCAGTCTCTCGGACCAGGAGGCGTTGTCGGCGACCAGGATGGAGGTGCGAGCTGTCCCACGAAGGTGTCTGCTGTCGACGTCGCTGGACCCAGGATTGGGGCAACAAGTCTTGGCAAATTCAAGCCCACGCGGTGGACTCAAAATGACGTCTGGAGTGGACCAGGAGGGTCCAGGGTGCTCCTCTGTTGGAGGGGAGCAAGGGCCAGTCTGGAGCAACCAGACCAGCGGTGTTTGTCGTCGAAGTTCGTCGTCAGAGGGCCACTAGCCAACGGGCAAGTGACCGGGACAACGCGGTGAGCAGCAAAGAGCAGAAGGGCCCTACGCAGATCTGGTGGATGCAGGGGGGCTGAACTTCAGTGCTGGAGCTGCTCAGGGTCTGGGCTTCTCTTACCCCAAAGCACTCAGTCGAGGGTCACTCGGTGGTCGTGCTGGACAAGCGTCGTGCAGTCTTTAAAGATGGCCGGTCCCTCGAGGTCTCGTCACACCCACGGATCACAGCTGGGCTGATGATGCAGGTTGAGGTCAGAGGTGCCAGGGAAGCCGGTTCTCGTCGTGCTGGGCAGTCTTGATCTGGAGGAGAGACTTACAGCAGACCGCGATGCTTGGTTGGTGCCTGCTGCTGCAGGGTGACTACTCCTTAGTCACAAGGGAGAAATCTTGAGAAGAAGTCGAGAGTTCCTTTCGTAGAAAGTAGTTTCAGGATTCAAAGATGATCTAATTTGGAAGGGGGCCTGCTCCTACCTTTATCCTGAAAAAGGGGGCTGGCACGCGACTAAGTCCTGCCCTATGGGTGGGACTAGGAGGGGGGTGGTTACACCCCTCTCCTTTGGCGGGCTTTTCCCCAGCTCAGGGTCTGGTGTGCCCCTGGAACTGGTTCAAGCCGGCCTATGCACAGTGAGCACCGGGGTGCCACTTGCAGTCACCTTCCTCTAAAGCCCTGCCTACCTAGGATACACAAAATCCTGTCTGGGACGGTGCTGGCTCCGCCCCTGACAGGAAACCCTTTGTCCTTGCCTCCTGCGCTGGGAGGATTCCCAGCAACAGGAGGGCAGACTTGTGTCTCGGTGGAAGCATCCATTTTGTGGAGCTAAGGCTCTGTCTGACTTTAACCGGGGTTACAGGTTACCAACATGTCGTGTCCCTCTAGAAGGGTGGAATGCTAACCCCGTCACCAGAACTGGCGAGGGGTTAGTAGTCCAATTCGTATGACACCTTACTCGACATGTTTTGATAAAGCGATACCAGAGTTGGCATATAACCGCGAGGATTATAATGCACTTAAGAGTATATGGTATGCGATATCATGGAAACGGCTAAGGGATAGATCCCGAAAGCCGCAGACAGGCTCAGCTCATGCCAGAGCACCATCTCACACGATTCCAAGCACTCTGCCTTCAGGATTGTCAAGGCCTGCCATAGGAGTGACTGATAGGAGATCTGTGTGCCCATTTTAGGTTTAGATATAGGAATACTATATCTATAGCAAAGGGTGATTACACCACCTTGCCCCAGCTGTCAAGCAGCCAGTTGTGTCTGTTTAGTTAGTCAGCCCAGGGGTGGCATAATACATGCTGCAGCCCCTGGGAGACTTCTGGGTGCACCTCAGCCCTGGGTACAGGGACTTAGAGAGGGCCCAGTGCCAATTCAGTACCTGGGTACAATTTGGAGTAGAGAGAACAGCTAGGCTGTGGGTCTGATTAGCAGGCCCACAGCCAGGGAAGTCGTAAACCAGTGAAGCAAAAAGCAAAAATCTGGGTGATCATAGGATTGCAGACCCTACTCTCCTACATGACCCCCCCCCCCCCCCAACTTTGGGACAATAAACTAACCTTGACCAGGTGAGTCTTCTTGCTCTAAGTGGAAATACCTGGAGAGCCCATCTGCATTGCCATGATCAGTGCCAGGTCTATGCTCCACGGTAACATCCATCCCCTGTAGGGAAATGGACCACCTAAGCAGTTTGGGGTTTTCACCCTTCATCTGATTTAGCCACAAGAGGGGCTTATGGTCGGTCTGAATCTTGAAGTGAGTGCCAAACAAGTATGGCCTCAGCTTCTTCAGGGCCCAAACCACAGCAAAGGCCTCCCTCTCAATAGCTGACCAACTTTTCTCTCTGGGGGTCGGCCTTCTGCTAATAAAAGCAATGGGCTGGTCGTTACCATCAAAATTCAGTTGAGATAGAACAGCTCCCACACCCAACTCAGAAGCATCTGTTTGGACAATGAATGGCTTGGAGTAGTCTGGACTCTTTAGGATAGGTGCTGTGCACATGGCCTGCTTTAGGTCATTGAATGCCTTTTGACAGCTTGCTGTCCACTGAACTTTCTTTGGCATCTTTTTACTTGTCAGGTCATTAAGGGGGGTCACAATGGACCCATAATTTCTGACACATTTCCTATAATAATCAGTCAGGCCCAAGAAAGCTCGAACCTGAGTCTGGGTGGTTGGAGGAGCCCAGTCCTTGATGGCCTGTATCTTACTCTCCAATGGCTGAACCTGGCCTCCACCTACAAGGTGGCCCAGGTATACAACCTGTGTCTGCCCTATCTGGCACTTAGTGGCCTTGATAGTGAGGCCTGCCTTTTGCAGTGCCTCTAACACTTTCCTCAGGTGGACCAGGTGATCCTCCCAGGTGGAGCTAAAGACAGCAATATCGTCAAGATAAGCTGCAAAGAAGTCATCCTGCCCAGTGAGGACTTGATTCACCAACCTTTGGAAGGTGGCAGGTGCATTTTTCAAACCAAAGGGCATTACCACAAACTGATAATGCCCACCAGGGGTAGAAAATGCTGTCTTGGGTTTGGCCTCCTCAGCTAACCTGATTTGCCAATACCCAGCTGTCAGGTCAAATGTACTTAAGTAGTTGGCAGAAGCCAATCTATCAATAAGTTCATCTGCTCTTGGTATTGGGTGGGCATCAGTCTTAGTGACTGCATTGAGACCTCTGTAGTCTACGCAAAACCTCATCTCTTTCTTACCACCCTGGGTGTGAGGCTTTGGCACTAGAACTACTGGGCTAGCCCAAGGGCTATCTGAGGGCTCAATGACTCCCAGCTCCAACATTTTCTGCACCTCTGTCTTGATGCAGTCTCTGACATGATCAGGCTGTCTGTAGATTTTACTCTTGACAGGCAGACTGTCTCCAGTGTCAACTTCATGGGTACACCAATCAGTTTGGCTGGGTGTCAGAGAGAACATATGTCTGAAGGATTGCAGAACTTGTCTACAATCCTGTTGCTGATGTTCAGAGAGGCTGCCACAAAAGACAACACCATCAACTGATCCATCATCAGGATTCTGAGTGAGCAGGTCTGGGAGAGGGTCACTCTTGTCCTCCTGTCCCTCATCTGTGGCCATGAGCAAGCCCATGTCCTTCCTGTTGACATATGCCTTGAGCCTGTTTATATGGAGCACCCTGAGGGGGCTCCTGGGAGTTCCAAGGTCCACCAGGTAGGTGACCTCTCCCTTTTGCTCAACAATTGTGTGGGGCCCAGACCATTTGTCTTTGAGTGCTGCTGGGGCCACTGGCTCCAACACCCACACCTTCTGTCCTGGCTTGTACACAGTCAGGACAGCCTTTTGGTCATGCCAAGCTTTTTGAAGTTCTTGGCTGGCCTCAAGGTTTTTAGATGCCTTTTCCATATACTCAGCCATCCTGGAGCGGAGACCAAGTACATAGTCCACAATGTTTGTTCCAGGCTTTTTGAGAGGTCTCTCCCATCCTTCCTTTACCAAACAAAGGGGTCCCCTTACAGGATGCCCAAACAGAAGCTCAAAAGGGCTGTAGCCAACCCCCTTCTGTGGGACCTCTCTGTAAGCAAACAAGAGGCAGGGGATCAGGATATCCCATCTTCTCCTAAGAGGTTCAGGTAATCCATGAATCATCCCTTTCAGGGTCCTGTTAAATCTTTCAACAAGCCCATTGCACTGTGGGTGATAGGGTGTGGTGAACTTGTAGTTAACACCACATTCCTTCCACATTGCAGTCAGATATCCTGACATGAAGTTTGCACCTCTGTCAGAGACGACCTCCTTAGGGAAACCCACTCTGGAGAACACTCCAATTAGGGCTCTTGCCACCACAGGTGCTGTAGTGGTCCTAAGTGGTATAGCTTCAGGATACCTGGTGGCATGATCCACTACCACCAGAATAAACTTGTGCCCTGATGCTGTCTGGGGTTCCATTGGACCAACAATGTCAATCCCCACTCTCTCAAAGGGTACCCCCACCACAGGTAGTGGTATGAGGGGGGCCTTTGTTTGACCACCTGATTTGCCACTGGCTTGGCAGGTGTCACAGGAGCGACAAAACTCCTTGGTATCTTCATTCATGTGGGGCCAGTGAAAGTGTGAGACAAGCCTGTCCCACGTCTTTGTCTGACCTAAGTGACCTGCAAGGGGAATTTCATGGGCCAAGGTAAGAAGGAAACCTCTCTGAGACAAGGGGATGACCAGCCTCCTGGTCATGCCAGGCTTGGGGTCTCTTGACTCAGTGTACAGGAGTCCATTATCCCAGTATACCTTGTGGGTACCTGTGGCATTCCCTGCAGCCTCAGCAGCAGCCTGCTGTCTGAGGGGTTCAAGGGAGGGACAGTCTAACTGTGCCTTCCCCAGGTCTTCCCTGGAGGGTCCCCCTGAGCCCAGAAACCCAACCTGATCAGGTTCAAGCTCTTTAGGCTCAGTTTCCCTCAGTTCCTGGAGATCAGCTTCCTCAGAGGCTTGATCCTCAACCTGGGGCAAGGGGGAAGGCAATGCCTTAACCCTACTGCTCCTCTTCTTGGAAGGTGTCTGGTCCATTATTCCAGGATCCAGCACCTGTTCAGTGGGGCATCTTTTGGCCTGTGACCTAGTCACAGCAAGGACATGTGCTGGCAAGCCTAACATTTCCATGTGAGTCCTCTGCTCCACTTCTGACCATAGGGATGTTTCCAAATCATTGCCCAACAAACAATCAACTGGGAGGTCTGAACTAACCACAACTTTCTTTTGGCCACTTACCCCTCCCCAGGAGAAACTAACAATTGCCATACTATGGTTGGTAGTGACATTGCTAGCATTGGTCACTAGGTAGTCTGTACCTAGCATGATATGTCCAGGGTCCACAAAGTTAGGTGTCACCATTGTGACACTGGCACAAGTGTCCCTGTAGGCCTGAGCCATTTTTCCATTTATCAAAGGTGTCTGCCTGTATTTGCCCAAAGTATTGGGACTTGTGTCAGGGGATATATCCACATCCCCTGTACAGACAAGGACAGCCTGAGTGAGTGTGCCAACTAAGTTGTCAGACCCCTCAGTTCCCAAGGTTAACCCAACTAATGCCTTGGGAGGTGCACTACCACTACTGGCTGTACTAGGGGGTGCAGTTGCCTTAGGGGCTGTAGTGGTAGGAGTTTGCCCTCCTCTTTTGGTGCACTCACTAAACCAGTGAGACTTACTTTTACAGTACTGGCACCACCTTTTTGACTGGCCTTCTGGAGTCTTCTTTTTCTGCTGTGAAGCCTGACCCCCACCCTCTTTGGTTTGTTGGGGACCTGTTGAAGACTTCTGGTCATTTTGTTCATTTTTGTTATTACCCTTCTGGTATGCTTTCTTCTGACCACCCTGGTTCTGAGTCTGGTTCTGCTTGATCCTTGTTCTGACCCATTTGTCTGCCTTCTTTCCCAATTCTTGGGGGGAGGTCAGATCTGAATCAACAAGGTGCTGGTGCAACAACTGGTTCTGACAGTTATTTAAAATCTGTTCTCTCATTATTAGATTATACAATCCTGTGTAATCTGTAACCTTGCTACCCAGCAACCAGCCCTCCAAAGCCTTAGTGGCACAATCCACAAAGTCAGACCAGTCCTGAGACTGAGTTTTCTGGGTGTCTCTGAACAGCAACCTGTACTGCTCAGTTGTTAAGCCAAACCCATCAACCAGTGTATTTTTCAGGACCTGGTAATTGTTAGCATCCTCAACTCTAGTAGTGAGAAGCTTATCTCTACCTTTACCATCAAAGGAGAGCCACAGTATAGCTGCCCACTGACTCTGGGGAATGCACTGCACAGTGCAGGCCCTCTCCAAAGCAGCCATCCATTTCTGGATGTCATCCCCTTGTTTAAAGGGAGGCACTATTTTTGTCAGGGGTTTAGTATCTAAACCCTTCTCTTTATCTCTTGGGAGATTGCTGCCACCAGTGGGAATTACCCCACTCATCTGCTGCTCTCTAGCAAAGGCAAGCTTTTCTTTGGCCAGGGCAAGTTCTTCCCTTTCAATCCTCAGAGTAGCCTGTCTCATTCTTGCTTCATGCTCCATTCTCTGAGGGGAAGTCCATCTCCTCTGGGGAGAGTTCCTTCTCCTCTGAGAAGAGGCATTAGAGTGCAGAGATCTATTGGAGTCCCTAGAAGGAGATCTATCTCTCCTAACTCCAATGTTAGGCCTGATCAGGGTCAGTACTGGGGGGCCCCCAGCTCCTTTCCCAGGCAGGTCTAAGTTGGCCCTAGTGAGTCTGCTGACTAGTTCAGGCCTGTCTGCCTCATCCCCAGAGAGTTCCTCCTGATCCTCCTCCCCAACTGCATTTTCAGTGTCAAGGAGGTCTGGATCACCACGAGTACCCTCTAAGGCTGGCATATTCCCATCTGCCTGGGATGCTTTCCTAGCATCATAAGTCTCTAAGAGACCTATCAGAAAGGGAATGGTGGGGTTAGACCCCTGTTTCAGTTTCCTGGAGGTACACACTTGTCTCATCTCCTGGAAACTGAGAGCTGCATATCTTGAGATGATCTGTGGAGGGTCAATAACCACAAGGGGAGTCTCTGAAGACTCTCCATGGGTAGACATGCTTTTCTAGTGAGGTGTAAGTGGTGCACTTACCTACACTATATGTTTACCTACTGATCCCTTGCTAGAGTTGTAGTTTAGGGTGTGCTAGGCCCTAGGAGCTACAACAGCTGGTTCAGTAGAACTCAGAGTATTCTAAGCTAAGTTATATGTACCTTAGTACTTATGTGATCTTTCAAATGATATTCTTAGGATACGTGTGGTAAAACAACAGCAAGCTCAAATCCCAACCGCTGCTCACCAATGTGAGAAGTTGGCCTGATATGCAGTGCTCACTATTCTAGTGATCACTATGTATCAGTCCAAACAACCCTTATTGATGATTGGTTGTAAGTCAACCTTATAGACCAGCTATCCTAGTAGCATGGATACGAGCAGTCTAAGGCTAAGACTCTAGAGGGCGTGTTAAGCCAGCTGTTTTACCATCACATTACCCCTTGAACACCAAGTGAAAGGACACCACACAAGTTGTTATCAAAAATAAAGTATATTTATTTATAACAGGACTACCCTGGCTCTTTATGAGACAGGGAGCTAAGCACACAACAAAACTCTTAAAGAATTACTGAAAGTCGCACAATTTACACAAATGCCCGAGGGGCACGAAAAACCATATACACAAGAAGTGGAATGCGAATTACTAGCAGGTAAGTAACTATTCCCATAGACTTTAGAATCGCTAGGCCTACAATACTAAACACTTAGATTAGGAGCAGGAGGCCTGTGGACGTCGTGTGCAGAGTGGGAACTCTCACGCGTAAGGCGGGAAAAAGTCTATGGAGGCTAGTAAAGACAAAGTTACTGTTCTCGGGCGAACCCGACTAGGTGGGTCGAAAACAAGAGTGGATCCGAACACTTAGGGTGTTGGACTATGCTGGAGCACCGGAGTACTCAGTTTACCTAGCCCAGGGGCTGCGGCTGCATAGGGTTCAAGTTGCGTCGGAAACCCTCGTTGTCAAACCAGGAGCCTGAAGAAAAGAAGTTGCTGGCAGGCAGCCAGTGAAGAAGTTCGTGGAGATCCAAGCCTGGATCAGGGAAGGAGAAGACCTGTAAGCAGAGGGGACCAAGTTCTGAATCACTAGCCAGTGATTTAGGTGGGCACCAGGATGGCACCGGATGAAGTCACCACGACCAGGTGAGTGGGCGCTGCTGGGCTCTGCAGTCTCTCGGACCAGGAGGCGTTGTCGGCGACCAGGATGGAGGTGCGAGCTGTCCCACGAAGGTGTCTGCTGTCGACGTCGCTGGACCCAGGATTGGGGCAAAAAGTCTTGGCAAATTCAAGCCCACGCGGTGGACTCAAAATGGCGTCTGGAGTGGACCAGGAGGGTCCAGGGTGCTCCTCTGTTGGAGGGGAGCAAGGGCCAGTCTGGAGCAACCAGACCAGCGGTGTTTGTCGTCGAAGTTCGTCGTCAGAGGGCCACTAGCCAACGGGCAAGTGAACGGGACAACGCGGTGAGCAGCAAAGAGCAGAAGGGCCCCACGCAGATCTCGTGGATGCAGGGGGGCTGAACTTCAGTGCTGGAGCTGCTCAGGGTCGGGGCTTCTCTTACCCCAAAGCACTCAGTCGAGGGTCACTCGGTGGGAGTGCTGGACAAGCGTCGTGCAGTCTTTAAAGATGGCCGGTCCCTCGAGGTCTCGTCACACCCACAGATCACAGCTGGGCTGATGATGCAGGTTGAGGTCAGAGGTGCCAGGGAAGCCGGTTCTCGTCGTGCTGGGCAGTCTTGATCCGGAGGAGAGACTTACAGCAGACCGCGATGCTTGGTTGGTGCCTGCTGCTGCAGGGTGACTACTCCTTAGTCACAAGGGAGAAATCTTGAGAAGAAGTCGAGAGTTCCTTTCGTAGAAAGTAGTTTCAGGATTCAAAGATGATCTAATTTGGAAGGGGGCCTGCTCCTACCTTTATCCTGAAAAAGGGGGCTGGCACACGACTAAGTCCTGCCCTATGGGTGGGACTAGGAGGGGGGTGGTTACACCCCTCTCCTTTGGCGGGCTTTTCCCCAGCTCAGGGTCTGGTGTGCCCCTGGAACTGGTTCAAGCCGGCCTATGCACAGTGAGCACTGGGGTGCCACTTGCAGTCACCTTCCTCTAAAGCCCTGCCTACCTAGGATACACAAAATCCTGTCTGGGACGGTGCTGGCACCGCCCCTGAAAGGAAACCCTTTGTCCTTGCCTCCTGCGCTGGGAGGACTCCCAGCAACAGGAGGGCAGACTTGTGTCTCGGTGGCAGCATCCATTTTGTGGAGCTAAGGCTCTGTCTGACTTTAACCGGGGTTACAGGTTACCAACATGTCGTGTCCCTCTAGAAGGGTGGAATGCTAACCCCGTCGACAGAATTGGCGAGGGGTTAGTATTCCAATTCGTATGACACCTTACTCGACATGTTTTGATAAAGCGATACCAGAGTTGGCATATAACCGCGAGGATTATAATGCACTTAAGAGTATATGGTATGCGATATCATGGAAACGGCTAAGGGATAGATCCCGAAAGCCGCAGACAGGCTCAGCTCATGCCAGAGCACCATCTCACACGATTCCAAGCACTCTGCCTTCAGGATTGTCAAGGCCTGCCATAGGAGTGACTGATAGGAGATCTGTGTGCCCATTTTAGGTTTAGATATAGGAATACTATATCTATAGCAAAGGGTGATTACACCACCTTGCCCCAGCTGTCAAGCAGCCAGTTGTGTCTGTTTAGTTAGTCAGCCCAGGGGTGGCATAATACATGCTGCAGCCCCTGGGAGACTTCTGGGTGCACCTCAGCCCTGGTTACAGGGACTTAGAGAGGGCCCAGTGCCAATTCAGTACCTGGGTACAATTTGGAGTAGAGAGAACAGCTAGGCTGTGGGTCTGATTAGCAGGCCCACAGCCAGGGAAGTCGTAAACCAGTGAAGCAAAAAGCAAAAATCTGGGTGATCATAGGATTGCAGACCCTACTCTCCTACACGCTGCACTCACCCCTCCTATGTCTGGGCACTGTTGGGAGTCCTCTGCACTCACCCCTCCTATGTCTGGGTACTGCTGGGAGTCCTCTGCTCTCACCCCTCCTATGCTGGGAGTCATATCTACACCCCCCTTCAGGGGTGTGGAATTTTCCAAATAATCTAGTTGTCCAAGGGACAAAATACCACTGAGATCTACATGTCCTGCAAAATCCACTTGTCCCACCTACTCCCGTCCCACATCAAACATAAGGGCTCCGCCTGACAGAGAAACATTAATATATTTTTCCTTTATTCAGTAAACCATGAAATGCTGTGCAATAATAATGCTAAAGGAAAACTTGACAAGCGTGATTATCCCTTTTATCCAAACATATAGAAATTGAATAGAAATACAACAATAAACGATTATGCATGGCAGGATGCTCTAAAACCCATATTAGCAATACTTCAACAGTTATGATAGATGTGGCCTTTTATGTCCGCACACATGCTTTGTGCCTCCTGTTGTAAGCCAGAGATCAATAGCTCTGCTGGGGTCATAATCCTCAAAGTTGGGTCCTTCTACCTTAAGAGGCATTAGGTCTTGGAGAACATCTTGATTTAACCGTGTTCTTAGTGGGTTCTTAATGATATTCATGGCAGAAAACACACGTTCAGCTTCTGCTGTAGATACACTGAATGTGAACATCATCTCCACAAGCTTTAATATATTAGTCAACGAGTAAGGTTTTGTTGCTAGCAGGGTGGAATATGCAGGCAATACAGGAATACCTTTGGTCTGAAAGCTTTTCATATGGGTTTTAAGTCCACAAAACTCCTCTACAATTGCCAACGTCTCGTCTGTTGTGAAAAGTACCTCAAAATGTTGCACAATTGCCTCAATATCAGAGAGCCCATATGTATAAAGCTCCTCTCTACTTTCTGGCCACAGTGTATAATCGAATGCCTGAAAACCTTGAACCGGCATGGAATTAAAATTTTCAAACCTCTTATCAATGTACTTAACCATACTGTCAATGAGCTCACTGTCACTTTGGATTGTTGCTGCTGGTGGGCAGTGTCCTGATAACTTTATTTCCCAGCCATCAGTAGAAATGTGTCCAAACTTCTTTTCTTCCGGGTGGTACAGTTTTTTAAACTGCTGCATATATTCACCAAGCTCACTCTTTAGGCCTACTAGGGTCAACGTACACCTCTCTACAGCAGGTGGAACATGCAATAAAAGCAGTTCATTAGACTGAAAGAATTCTGAAAGCTGAGACACTGGATTCAGAACATCTCTCAGACTGTAAAGGTTTTTTATAAATGTAAAACTAGTAACAACTGAGAGGTACTTTTTTGCCTTAGCAGCAGAATCATCACTACCAGCTGCGACCTGTCCCAAGTGTAGAACCACTGTCTGCAGGTTTTGTTGCATGGCTGCCAAAGCCCTGGTTTTGCTGGATACCCATCTAACCTGTTTAATATCAGTGAAATGAGCAAAGTTTTCATCAATTATTCTTGAAATTTCTTTGGCATCTCTTCGTCTCTTAGGACTATACCAATAGAATTTGAAAATCCATTTTAAAGTTTGCTCAAACTGACAAATAGAGGGATGGAATTTTACAGCATCTAGAATCCCAAGCTGAAGCTTGTGAGCTACACAGTGGAACGGCAGAAGAAAAGGAATGTCTTTCTTTAGGAGTGCTGCAACCCCTCCCTTAGATCCCATCATAACTGCAGCACCATCGAAATTGACAGCGATTAGTGATGGACCCGTATGTTCTGTAGACCTCATATCTACTAAATCCAAAGATAACCTTTTGATTCCTTTAACTATACCGTCCAGAACTCCTAGAGCATGTGCATGTTCAAGTGGAACAAGATCTGCAAATAGAGTGTAGGGTTTTCCACCATGGACTACTCTGACCAGCACAGTTTCCTGTTCAGTGATGCCACTATCTGTGCTTCCGTCAGCAATAATGCAGATGAAGCGAGAATTTGAAACAATTTTTTTGATGTCCTGTCGAAGTATATCCGCCTCACATCTAATGAACTCTGAGGCTTTTTCGCGGTTTGCATAATTTTCTCCTATATCCACACCTGCTTTCTTCATAGCCCTACATAGGGTGTCCATGTCTGAGAGTGGCTTACCTTGTTTTGCAATTAGGTAAGCATTGTTAAACAAGATGGTCAGTTTCTTTCTTTCTGTTTCCTTCAGTTTTTGCAGTGCTTGCATGATGAGGGGCTGCTCTGTATGGACACTGACATTTGAGGTACTCGCTGTAGCAGTCTCACATTGCAAAGTGGTTTCTTTCATTTCCTGGCGGTGCCATGAAACAAATGTCATATGTGCCTTACTAGTTTCATGAGATCTGATTGGTTCAATGCGCAACTGGTCACATCCACTTAAGAATGCATTCCTACCGGAACCCGAATAGCTGACTGCTATAGTAGGATATTTTTGGCAAATAGTGCAGTACATTTTGGTCCTTCCCTCTCAGGACTTTCCTTCAGGGCTAGCCATGGCCAGGATTCCACCCAGTGTGACTGAAAAACTCGTTTTCTTTTTTCAGCGTCATACTTTTTGTTTTTAGTTATGTTAGGATTCTGTGCAGGGGTACATGGCCCAACCTCAGTTGTTGTTTTTTGGTTTCCTTCTCCTGGGCTATCTTTATCACTGTCTTTATGTTTTTTTAATCCAAAGCTGAATAGACTTTGTTGGGACATATTTGCCTGTCAACTGGACAAAGTAATCAAGTATGAGACTAAACTTAATTCAGTTTTAAACTCACTGTCCAGAAATGTTGAGCTATTTATAGCTTCTGACTTTTCACAGACAGGAAATTACACTAAATCTTGAAAGATACAGGTTTCCTCCTACACTTTTCCAAACTCTTCGAGAATCAAGGGTTGCGGCTGCCTGCTGCAATGAACCTCTATGCTGCCTCTACGCTTCGTAGTGATTCTGTTTCATGCCAAGTTGTGAACTCACAGCTGGTGCTACACTGGTTGGCACTCTAGACCGAAAAGCCAAGAAAAGATGTACACTAAGAACAAGGATTTGAGCTTTGGAAAAGTACAAGCTTACATAAAGGTAATTCAAATCTACCATCCATGTTACCAATAAAAAAATTAATGAAAAACATTAGAAATCATGTGTAACTGACTGCTCGAGAAAGATGATTGATGGATAAAAATAAAGGAAAGAATGAACAGAAAGGAAAAAAATGAAAGGTAAAAGAAAATAAGGCAAAAAGAAAGGAAAGAAAAATAAAGAATGAAGGAAGGTAATAAAGAAAGGAAAGGAAAAAGGGAAGATAAACAGGAAAGGCAGAAAAGAAAGATGGAAAAAAAGAAGGAAGACAAAGGCAAGAAAGAAAATGGAAGGAAAGAGGGTACTTAGTATAAAGAAATATTGGATACTAAAAACCAAGTTACACACCCCACCTATGTTTCAATAAAACTACAGCAAATTAAACACCATAACATTTTGTTTTTTCCCTGGGCAAAGTTGATCAAATAACCACTGGTAAAAGAGAGTCGGGAGATGCCATGAGAGAGCAGCAGTCCACTTCAAACAGAATTTACAACAGCGTTGGAAGGAGATAGGAACTGATAAATCTGAAATATGCCATGGGCTCACTTCAAATGTGTCCTACAATCACATCTGGTAACTCTGGTACTCAAGGAAACTCCTTGAGTGTGGATGTGCACCTTGTGAAAGAGAAAAATGCACTGCAGCTACTCAAAGTGACTTTAATCAGAGATTTAAGTAATGATGCTGACCCACTACCCCATGCTGTATGAGGTACTGGGTTGAAGCAAAATGGGAATGACCCAACAACAGACCAATGGGTGAATAGAGGTGGCGGAAAGCACCATTAAGTAATATTATACATATTTTAGTAAAATCAAAAGGTCTTGGCTAAAGCCAGTCCTAAAAGTGATGACTCAATCACATATCATTCTGCAACATGACACAAATAGCAGTACATTGAGGCGGCTACTGTGTTCTATGGGAAAACAACGATCACTTTTCGAAATAAATGTATTTTTCACCCATATTCAGATCTGGGTCTGAATTCATGCCATGGCGTTTTGGGTCTGAACAAACAATGAGAATGGTGCAATTTATGCGTCGTGCCTCTGTTCCAGACTGACAGGACCCTCCCTTAAGAAAATAATCGTAGTGAGTCCCGCAAATGCAATGCCACCTTTGCGCCTCCCTCTCGGGTACCTCCTTACCCATTATCCAGTAATGCCAGTGTCCTTTTACAATTTTTTAGCAAGCATGGCAGCTCAAGAATGATAAATTGCAGTGCTGACGCTGAGGCTCCGCCACGGCTTAAAAAGATGCGCACAATGTGCCAGATTAAGCTTGAAAAATAGAAGGCACTGGTCAATTGAGTATTTTCTCACTCAAATGGGAAAAATATCACCCATTTGTAAAGGAAATTGCCCAATCTGGCATCTCTGTCACACGTCTGGTGTGAAAGGGAGTTTGCATCTGCTCTGCCCACCAATGGAAAGGTGCGCTGAGTGGAACTACTCCAATAGCAGCGATGAGGTTGATGGGAGCCTGCGCTTCCTGCAGCCATGAGGGTCTCTCAGTACACACAGTCCGTCACAGCAGGCGCAGCAGTTCTATTCTATTCAGAGCGATCTTCTCGAAAAAATAACCCTTTTAAACACCCTAGCAATGCTTTAAAAAAATTAATTAATCACTGTATTAAGAACATTACTTACAAGAGGTGAGATTTACAGAGACACTGTCCACGATTCTCAGAAGTTCCACAGAAGCAAAGGCCCTTACACCTGAAAATGGACATTACCAGAGATGAAAGGATTTAAAAAATGAAAGCATTCCAACCCCCTCAAAAGTCCATGCAAAGGATGGGAACGTTAAAACCTCTCCCCTTCCAGTTACTTCTGATAGCGACGTTGACACTTCACAAATAAGGTGGTGTCCCACCTCATTGAGAACACCCCTCACACAGCTGCATGATCCAGGCAGGAGAAATTGTATCCCTGTATGGCAGGCGCGCAGCGCAATGCTGATTGGGATCAAAGGGCTTCAGACCCTACTCCCCCCCCCCCCCCCCCCCCCGTGTGTGTCAGCCTGGGCTGAGACAGCTTCCCGGGCACACACGCAGCTGCAACCGAGTACTTCACAGGTGACGTCTTTCAAAGACCATTCATTTGTTAACTAAGCTTTTTATTGTGTTTTCACCCCTCCTTAGATCCGCTGCATCGCCACTCTCTGCCTATAGTTGGAAGATTAGGCCCCCCTCTCCCTCCAAATGGGCCTCAGACTCAGTCTAGTTGCGTCTCTGCTGTCTGGCTTATTGACTTTAACAAACATTAATGCACTATGCAGATGTTCAAGTGCACTATACAAATACGGGTTTACATTTTTTAAACATTTTACCAGTATTTAACCTTGGTGCACAGTGAAGTCATGTTACCCTGCTGTATATCGGTGAAAAAACAACAGCTTGCAAAATGCAACCCCACGTTTGACACACACTAACTTTGGTCAGGCCCAGTAGATAAAAACTTGAAAACATGAAACCCGTTTTAATACAAGAATGCTTAAGCATGTTACTATTGAATATTCCTGTATAACACTCACTTTTTACAGTTTTTCTTCAGGCCAAACAACAACTTTCCAGTTCGATTGTTTTGTCCATGTTGTGGCTATGCGGGCAGTATCTGCTCCAGTACTTTCTTTGAGGAGGGAGGAATTCAGTCTGGGAACTGAGGATGAGGTCGCCCCGCTGCTCTGCGGCTTTGGGTGGCAGGAGGCCTTCGCCTGGGATTCTGTTTCAATTATGTCGTCCTTGAAGACAGGGTGATTTTTGCTGGGTGGATAATGTCCGAGCCTTCCCTCTGAAGACTAGATGGGGTTTATCTTTTCAGAACAAAGACTAGATCGGGGAGGATGCTTGTGGGTGTTTGGTCTCCTTCATTAGGGAAGGTAATCTTCGTTCCCTTTCTTGATTGAAGGTTACAATCTCGTCCTTCGGAGTGTGCAGTTCTGCCGTCTGGATTCAGGTGCTTATCAAAAAAAATTTCATTTAACTGCTGCAGCCGGTGTAGATTTCATCAAGATACCTTTAAGTGCATGCACTACTGGAGGGTCTTGAATTTTTGCTGACGTGATTACGTCATCGCTGAGCCCGCAGAAAACCCGTTACTGAATCCACCGACCCCCATCCCAAAGCTGGCAAATGGGTCATTAACTTACTTGTGTTTGTTGCGCTTCGTGCACAGTAGCACGCATCAAAAGAATTGCGGCCTCTGAAGAACTCTGAAAACATTATGAGGATCGCAGTGGAAAGTGTAACTGAATGACGGGTCCACCGAGCCCGCCACGGACGCCCTTCATAATTATCTTCACTTGTCGAAGAACTCTCGTTTTTTGGGGTCACTAACCACTTCTGAAGCCTCTGCAATCACCATTAAGCTGTCCTCAGAGCCTGGCTCCCGCTTTTTGTCACGGTAGTGGCGCAGCGCGCCTGCTTGCAATACGCTTTTTTGACGTCCTCTTCTGAGGCGCCATGGCGGGCCAGGTCTAGGCTTTTGAACTAATTAATCTTTTTACCGATAGTTGCTAATAAAAAAAATCGCACCTCTGTCACAATTTCACGCAATCAAGTACAGAATAGTTTATTGGGAGCATCCAACATCACACTTTCAAATACTAGCAAAGCTGAAGCGGGCAAAACTGCTTAATTTACCTGAAAGCGAGCCCCGCTACGGCCACGGACTTCTGCTTGCATAAGCTGAGTGACGTTTAACCCCCACAGCCAATCACTGGCTAGAGCCCAGTCATGGGCCGCTATCCAATCAGATGCCTCCAAAGACTCTCTGCAAGCTTCGGATTGGCTGTGAGCCCCAGAGGGCCCACAGCCTGTTGTTCTAATGTGATTTAATGTCTACTTGTCCGTCGGACATAATAGACAATAAATCTTCTTGCCCATCTATAAAAACAACATGGTTCGGGCGTCGGGCGATATGATTCCCCCACCCCTGCCCCTTCTATGTCTGGGCACTGCTGGGAGTCATATCCACAATCCCCTTCTATGTCTGGGCACTGCTGGGAGTCATATCCACCCCCCCTCCTATGTCTGGGCACTGATGGGAGTCATATCCACACCCCCCTCCTATGTCTGGGCACTGTTGGGATTCCTCTGCACTCATCCTTCCTATGTCTGGGCACTGCTGTATGTCGTATCCACACCCCCCTCCTATGTCTGGACACTGCTCTGAGTCATATCCACCAACCTCTCATATGTCTGGGCACTGCTGGGAGTCCTGTGCACACACCCCTCCTATATCTGGACACTGCTGGGAGTCATATCCACACCCCCTCCTATGTCTGGGCACTTCTGGGAGTCATATTGTTAGAAGGGGCGATCTCAGAGGGCCAGGTTGTGCTCACCCGACCACCCCAGGACCCACCTCTCCCACAGATCTTGCCGAGTCTTATCGTGAGGTCCTCACCGGGGAGGACTTCGAGTCTAGGATCGTACACACTGAGCTCACACCACAGTTACAAATGGACACCACACTGAGGGATTTCAGTAACAAGTTCTTTATAAGCAGTAAAAGGAAAGTAGCACTCTTATGTACAAATGATCGAGGGATCACAAAAACTCTTAGAGGATTCGGGGAGAGGGAAGCGGGACAGTCTTTAGCCTTTGGGCCAGTACTGGGCGTACCCTGCGCACAGCTCTCAATCCTCGAGCCGGGGGATACGGAAGGTGATGGGCGTACTGGCTGCTTCACTCACGTCGAATCGGCTCGGTCGTGATGGTGATCTCGATGGTCCAGCCGGACCAGAGTACTCCTCGAGCCGTGACGAGGTCAGCAGGGCTCGATCCGGAGAAGTTCTTGAGGAGCCCTGCTGACGCTGTCGCGGCTCGAGGAGTACTCTGGTCCGGCTGGACCATCGAGATCACCATCACGACCGAGCCGATTCGACGTGAGTGAAGCAGCCAGTACGCCCATCACCTTCCGTATCCCCCGGCTCGAGGATTGAGAGCTGTGCGCAGGGTACGCCCCGTACTGGCCCAAAGGCTAAAGACTGTCCCGCTTCCCTCTCCCCGAATCCTCTAAGACTTTTTGTGATCCCTCGATCATTTGTACATAAGAGTGCAACTTTCCTTTTACTGCTTATAAAGAACTTGTTACTGAAATCCCTCAGTGTGGTGTCCGTTCGTAAGTGTGGTGTGAGCTCAGTGTGTACGATCCTAGACTCGAAGTCCTCCCCGGTGAGGACCTCATGATAAGACTCGGCAAGATCTGTGGGAGAGGTGGGTCCTGGGGTGGTCGGGTGAGCACAACCTGGCCCTCTGAGATCGCCCCTTCTAACATTGGTGGCAGCGTCGCGATAAGAACCTACGTCTAGGGATCGTACAGTACTGACACACTACCCGAACAAAGAAGAACAACCATGAGCATCAAGGAAGACGAGATTACCTTCCGGGTGGAGCTCCTGAAGGACTATACGCACCGACAAATGAAGCAATTCTGCAAAGATCTTCACATCCCGACAACGGGATTAAACACCAAAGAAGACTTTCATCAAGCCCTAACCGCCTGGGTGGAGGCCGGAGCACAACCTCCAGTACCGACAGAAGCCGATGGAGGGGGAGCACCCCTGGCCGAAACCCACACCCCAGAGCAAGAAAGAGCAGAGTCCCCGACGCGGACTCACAGCACTGAGAGAGGTCTGTCTCGAGAAGAGATGACCGACCGAGAACGCAACCGAAACCACGAGCTAGAACTAGCCCGTCTGAAGATGGAAGGAGAACTCAAGCTAGCCGAGAAGAAGCTAGCCATCGAGCAGTTGCGGCTGCAAGGAGAACTGGAGGAGAAGAAACTCCAGAGAGAACTGGAGGAGAAGAAACTCCAGAGAGAACACGAAGGGAAAAGACTCCAGCTGGAGCACGAGCGCAGCATGAAGGAGATCGAACTAAAGGCCAGGACCGAAGACCACAGAACATCGGCGACCCGAGAGTCTGTTCCCCCGGTGGAACCCAAGGTCCACATCCCCAAGGATGTGGTCAAAGAATATTATAAAAACGATGATATCCAACAATAATTCAGGGCCTACGAGGTCGCCATGACCTCCCACCGAGTTCCGCAGAAAGATTGGGGAGCCGGCCTGTGGGGGCGATTCCTGAGCGAGGGGAGAGACACCCTACTCGACCTACCGTCGGCCGAACAGACCTCCTACAGCCACATGAAAGAGGCCCTCCTCACAAGGTATGGACTCACCCCTGAAATGTACCGCCAACGCTTCAGAGACTGTAAGAAAATCCCCAGCACCACATGGGTGGAATATGTCAACTTCTACAGCCGGGCCCTGGAAGGGTGGATCAAGGGCAGCAAAGTCTCCACCTTCGAGGGGCTCATCGACCTCATTGCCTAAGAACATTTGTCTCTGAACTGCTTTGTGGAACTCAGACAGCACCTCCTGGACAGCAAGTTGGCTGACCACCGGAAGCTGGCCATCGAGGCCGATCGCTGGGTGAACACCAGAGTCCCCCGGGGGGCTGGGGGAGACTCTGGTCGAAATGAACAAGGATCTTCCCGCCAGAGGGGAGGGGGGAATCAGAATAGACAGAGGGGATCCCAGATAGGGTCCCCGCGCAGTCCCCCCAGAAACCAGCCCGGCACCTCGCCTCCCACAGCGCGCGCAGGGTTCCCCCCAGCCAAGCCAGGGCCCGAGTCAGCCAAGCCTGTTTCCATTGCCAGCAACCAGGGCACTATGCCAATGACCCCCGCTGCCCTTTATTCAAGAAGCCTGCCGCTGCAGGGCCCACCGTGCGCCACATCACCTCAGTAGCCCTAGAAGAGGAGGGGGAAGAGGATTTCGAGGGAGCTGACCCCGCAGCCATGATGTTAGTCTCCCTGGGTGATAGGGAGATGGTCCCAGGAGCCCCCCTGCCCGACAACACTGAGAAGTACCGACAGCAGGTGACTGTCAATGGCCACCACATAGGGGCGCTCCGGGACACCGGGGCCAGTATCACCGCCGTCAAACGGCACCTAGTCACTGAAGCCCAGATTGTTCCCCACCTCTCCTGCAGGGTGATCGCAGCTGATAACTCCGTCCGCACCTGCCGGATCGCTCAAGTCCCGTTCGAATGGGGGGGCGTCTCCGGAGAGTTACGAGTGGCAGTCCGGTCCGACATGCCTGTGGACTGCCTGCTTGGCAACGATCTAGAGAGCTCCCCCTGGCAGCGGGTTGAGAAACGGACCCACCTGGAGATGGTGGGCCTGCCCGAATGGGCCTGTGTGAACACCCGGTTGATGACCGCCCGAGGGGCAACTCCAGAGGCAGCACCGGCTACCCCGAGGACCCCGAGGTCCCTGCATCCTCTGGGACCCCTGAGCTGTTCCCCGGGGAGAGCTACATATCCACCCACCCCTCCTATGTCTGGACACTGCTGGAAGTCCTCTGCACTCACCTCTCCTATGTCTGGGCACTGCTGGGAGTCTTCTGCACCCACCCCTCCTTTGTCTGGGCACTACTGGGAGTCCTCCTCTGCACTCACCCCTCCTATGTCTGGGCACTGCTGGGATTCATATCCAACCACCCCTCCTAAGTCTGGGCACTGCTGGGAGTCCTCTGCACTCACCCCTCCTATGTCTGGGCACTGCTGGGATTCATATCCAACCACCCCTCCTATGTCTGGGCACTGCTGGGAGTTTTCTGCACTCACCCCTCCTATGTCTGGGCACTGCTGGGAGTCATACCCAACCATCCATCCTATGTCTGGGCACTGCTGGGAGTCATATCCACAACCCCCTTCTATGTCTGGGCACTGCTGGGAGTCATATCCACACCCCCTCCTATGTCTGGGCACTGCTGGGAGTCATATCCACCCCCTCCTATGTCTGGGCACTGATGGGAGTCATATCCACACCCCCCTCCTATGTCTGGGCACTGTTGGGAGACCTCTGCACTCACCCCTCCTATGTCTGGGCACTGCTGGGAGTCATATCCACACCCCCCTCCTATGTCTGGAAACTGCTGGGAGTCATATCCACACCCCCCTCCTAAGTCTGGGCACTGCTGGGAGTCCTGTGCACACACCCCTCCTATAGATGGACACTGCTGGGAGTCATATCCACACTCCCTCCTATGTCTGGGCACTGCTGGGAGTCATATCCACAACCACCTTCTATGTCTGGGCACTGCTGGGAGTCATTTCCACACCACCCTCCTATGTCTGGGCACTGCTGGGAGGGAGTCATATCCACCCTCCCTCCTATGTCTGGGCATTGATGGGAGTCATATCCACACCCCCCTCCTATGTCTGGGCACTGTTGGGAGTCCTCTGCACTTACCCCTTCTATGTCTGGGCATTGCTGGGAGTCCTCTGCACTCACCACTCCTATGTCTGGGCACTGCTGGGAGTCCTCTGCACTAACCCCTCCTTTGTTCCTTGCGATGAAACACGTGTTGGCTTTTGTTGAAATGGAACAATAAACAGAAAATGGACACCCCCACCACAGACTTTTGACTGACTTACCCGTCACAATAGACGAACTTTTATTGAATCACGTATCTACACGAACTGTTTAGATTGATGCACTATATGTCATTTTCTTATGTTACAATCGTATACGTAAATTGTTACCATATGGTTTTTGTGTTAGTGCAGGGGCATTGTTGTTCATATGTATTGCTGACCAGTTTCTGGTCATCCTGAGTGGTTGTGAGGTATTACCACTCGCCCTATTGCCTACACCCTGTTTTACAAGTGCCTGTCATTACTTAGCGGTTCACAAGTGGTGCGCCCTAAATATCTGGTATTTCTAAAAAGACCTCAGTAGGTGCTTACACTGCTGGGAATCATATCCACCAACCCCTCATATGTCTGGGCACTGCTGAGAGTCCTGTGCACACACCCCTCCTATATCTGGACACTGCTGGGAATCATATCCACACCCCGCTCCTATGTCTGGAAACTGTTGGGAGTCATACTCACACCCCCCTCCTATGTCTGGGCACTGCTGGGAGTCATACCCAACCCCCCTCCTAATTATGGGCACTGATGGGAGTCATATCCACACCCCCCTCCTATGTCTGGGCACTGCTGGGAGTCATTTCCACTCACCCCTCCTATGTCTGGGCACTACTGGGTGTCATATCCACACCCCCCTCCTATGTCTGGACACTGCTGGGAGTCATATCCACACCCCCTCCTATGTCTGGGAACTGCTGGGAGTCATACCCATGCCCCCCTCCTATGTCTAGGCACTGCTGGGAGTCAACTGCATTCACCCCTCCTATGTCTGGGTACTGCTGGGAGTCATATATATACCCCCCTCCTATGTCCGGACACTGCTGGGAGTCATATCCACACCCCCCTCCTATGTCTGGGCACTGCTGGGAGTCCTGTGCACACACCCTTCCTATATCTGGACACTGCTGGGAGTCATATCCACACCCCCTCCTATGTCTGGGCACTTCTGGGAGTCATATCCACCCATTCCTCCTATGTCTGGACACTGCTGGGAGACTTCTGCACTCACCCCTCCTTTGTCTGGGCAATGCTGGGAGTCCTCCTCTGCACTCACCCCTCCTATGTCTGGGCACTGCTGGGAGTCATATCCAACCACCCCTCCTATGTCTGGGCACTGCTGGGAGTCCTCTGCACTCATCCCTCCTATGTCGGGGCACTGCTGGGAGTCATATCCAACCACCCCTCCTATGTCTGGGCACTGCTGGGAGTCCTCTACACTCACCCCACCTATGTCTGGGCACTGCTGGGAGTCCTCTGCACTCACCCCTCCTATGTCTGGGCACTGTTGGGAGTCCTCTGCACTCACCCCTCCTATGTCTGGGCACTGCTGGGAGTCCTCTGTACTCACCCCTCCTATGTCTGGGCGCTGCTGGGAGTCATATTCACACCCCCCTCCTATGTCTGGGCACTGCTGGGAGTCATATCCACAACCCCCTTCTATGTCTGGGCACTGCTGGGAGTCATATCCACACCCCCCTCCTATGTCTGGGCACTGCTGGGAGTCATATCCACCCCCTCCTATGTCTGGGCACTGATGGGAGTCATATCCACACCCCCCTCCTATGTCTGGGCACTGTTGGGAGTCCTCTGCACTTACCCCTCCTATGTCTGGGCACTGCTGGGAGTCATATCCACACCCCCCTCCTATGTCTGTACACTGCTGGGAGTCATATCCACACCCCCCTCCTAAGTCTGGGAACTGCTGGGAGTCCTGTGCACACACTCCTCCTATATCTGGACACTGCTGGGAGTCATATCCACACCCCCTCCTATGTCTTGGCACTTCTGGGAGTCATATCCACCCACCCCTCCAATGTCTGGACACTGCTGGGGGGCCTCTGCACTCAACCCTCCTATGTCTGGGCACTGCTGGGAGTCTTCTGCACTCACCCCTCCTATGTCTGGGCACTGATGGGAGTCCTCTGCACTCACCCTCCTACGTAGGGGCACTGCTGGGAGTCCACTGGACACACCCGTCCTATGTCCGGCCACTGCTGGGAGTCCTCTGCACTCACCCCTCCTAAAACTGGGCGCTGCTCTGAGTCATATCCACACCCCCCTCCTATGTCTAGGCACTGCCGGGAGTCATGTCCACAACCCCCTCCTTTGTCTGGGCACTGCTTGGAGTCATATCCACACACCCCTCCTATGTCTGGGCACTGTTGGGAGTCATATCCATACCCCCTTCCTATTTATGGAAACTGATGGGAGTCATATCCACACCCCCTCCTATGTCTGGGCACTGCTGGGAGTCCTCTGCACTCACCCCCCCCTATGTCTGGGCACTGCTGGGAGTCATATCCACACCCCCCTCCTATGTCTGGACACTGCTGGGAATCATATCCACCAACCCCTCATATGTCTGGGCACTGCTGAGAGTCCTGTGCACACACCCCTCCTATATCTGGACACTGCTGGGAGTCATATCCACACCCCGCTCGTATGTCTGGGCACTGCTGGGAGTCATACCCAACCCCCCTCCTATGTATGGGCACTGATGGGAGTCATATCCACCCCCCTCCTATGTCTGGGCACTGCTGGGAGTCATTTCCACTCACTCCTCCTATGTCTGGGCACTACTGGGTGTCATATCCACACCCCCCTCCTATGTCTGGACACTGCTGGGAGTCAAATCCGCACCCCCCTCCTATGTCTGGGAACTGCTGGGAGTCATACCCACACCCCCCTCCTATGTCTAGGCACTGCTGGGAGTCATCTGCACTCACCCCTCCTATGTCTGGACACTGCTGGGAGTCATATCCACACCCCCCTCCTATGTCTGGGCACTGCTGGGAGTCCTGTGCACACACCCCTCCTATATCTGGACACTGCTGGGAGTCATATCCACACCCCCTCCTATGTCAGGGCACTTCTGGGAGTCATATCCACCCATTCCTCCTATGTCTGGACACTGCTGGGAGACTTCTGCACTCACCCCTCCTTTGTCTGGGCAATGCTGGGAGTCCTCCTCTGCACTCACCCCTCCTATGTCTGGGCACTGCTGGGAGTCATATCCAACCACCCCTCCTATGTCTGGGCACTGCTGGGAGTCCTCTGCACTCATCCCTCCTATGTCTGGGCACTGCTGGGAGTCATATCTAACCACCCACCCTATGTCTGGGCACTGCTGGGAGTCCTCTACACTCACCCCACCTATGTCTGGGCACTGCTGGGAGTCCTCTGCACTCACCCCTCCTATGTCTGGGCACTGTTGGGAGTCCTCTGCACTCACCCCTCCTATGTCTGGGCACTGCTGGGAGTCCTCTGCACTCACCCCTCCTATGTCTGGGCGCTGCTGGGAGTCATATCCACACCCCCCTCCTATGTCTGGGCACTGCTGGGAGTCATATCCACAACCCCTTCTATGTCTGGGCACTGCTGGGAGTCATATCCACACCCCCCTCCTATGTCTGGGCACTGCTGGGAGTCATATCCACCCCCTCCTATGTCTGGGCACTAATGGGAGTCGTATCCACACCCCCCTCCTATGTCTGGGCACTGTTGGGAGTCCTCTGCACTTACCCCTCCTATGTCTGGGCACTGCTGGGAGTCATATCCACACCCCCCTCCTATCTCTGGACACTGCTGGGAGTCATATCCACCCCCCCTCTTAAGTCTGGGAACTGCTGGGCGTCCTGTGCACACACCCCTCCTATATCTGGACACTGCTGGGAGTCATATCCACACCCCCTCCTATGTCTTGGCACTTCTGGGAGTCATATCCACCCACCCCTCCAATGTCTGGACACTGCTGGGAGGCCTCTGCACTCAACCCTCCTATGTCTGGGCACTGCTGGGAGTCTTCTGCACTCACCCCTCCTTTGTCTGGGCACTGCTGGGAGCACTCCTCTGCACTTACCCCTCCTATATCTGGGCACTGCTGGGAGTCATATCCAACCACCCCACCTATGTCTGGGCACTGCTGGGAGTCCTCTGCACTCAGCCCTCCTATGTCTGGGCACTGCTGGGAGACATATCCAACCACCCCTCCTATGTCTGGGCACTGCTGGGAGTCCTCTGCACTCACCCCTCCTATGTCTGGGCACTGCTGGGAGTCCTCTGCACTCACCCCTCCTATCTATGTCTAGGCACTTTTTGGAGTCCTCTGCACTCACCCCTCCTATGTCTGGGCGCTGCTGGGAGTCATATCCACAACCCCCATCTATGTCTTGGCACTGCTGGGAGTCATATCCACACCCCCTCCTATAACTGGGCACTGCTGGGAGTCATATCCACCCCCCCTCCTATGTCGGGGAACTGATGGGATTCATATCCACACCCCCTTCCTATGTCTGGGCACTGTTGGGAGTCCTCTGCACTCACCCCTCCTATGTCTGGGCACTGCTGGGAGTCATATCCACACCTCCTCCTATGTCTGGGCACTTCTGGGAGTCATATCCACCCACCCCTCCTATGTCTGGACACTGCTGGGAGTCGTCTGCACTCACCCCTCCTATGTCTGGGCACTGTTGGGAGTCTTCTGCACTCACCCCTCCTTTGTCTGGGCACTACTCGGAGTCCTCCTCTGCACTCACCCCTCCTATGTCTGGGCACTGCTGGGAGTCATATCCAACCGCCCCTCCTATGTCTGGGCACTGCTGGGAGTCCTCTGCACTCACCCCTCCTATGTCTGGGCACTGCTGGGAGTCATATCCAACCACCCCTCCTATGTCTGGGCACTGCTGGGAGTCCTCTGCACTCACCCCTCCTATGTCTGGGCACAGCTGGGAGTCCTCTGCACTCACCCCTCCTATGTCTGGGCACCGTTGGGAGTCCTCTGCACTCACCCCTCATATGTCTGGGCACTGCTGGGAGTCCTCTGCACTCACCTCTCCTAGGTCGGGGCGCTGCTGGGAGTCATATCCACACCCCCTCCTATGTCTGGGCACTGCTGGGAGTCATATCCACAACCCCCTTCTATGTCTGGGCACTGCTGGGAGTCATATCCACACCCCTCTCCTATGTCTGAGCACTGCCGGGAGTCATATCCACCCCCCCTCCTATGTCTGGGCACTGATGGGAGTCATATCCACACCCCCTCCTATGTCTGGGCACTGTTGGGAGTCCTCTGCACTCAGCCCTCCTATGTCTGGGCACTTCTGGGAGTCATATCCACACCCCCTTCCTATGTCTGGACACTGCTGGGAGTCATATCCACCAACCTCTCATATGTCTGGGCACTGCTGGGAGTCCTGTGCACTCACCCCTCCTATATCTGGACACTGCTGGGAATCATATCCACACCCCCTCCTATGTCTGGGCACTGCTGGGAGTCATATCCACACCCCCTCCTATGTCTAGGCACTGCTGGGAGTACTCTGCACTCACCCCTCCTATGTCTGGGTACTGCTGGGAGTCAAATCTGCACCCCCTCCTATGTCTGAACACTGCTGGGAGTCATATCCACACCCCCTCCTATGTCTGGGCACTGTTGGGAGTCCTCTGCACTCACCCCTCCTATGTCTGGGCACTGCTGGGAGTCATATCCACACCCCCCTCCTATGTCTGGACACTGCTGGGAGTAATATCCACCCCCCTCCTAAGTCTGGGCACGGCTGGGAGTCCTGTCCACACACCCCTCCTATATCTGGACACTGCTGGGAGTCATATCCACACCCCCTCCTATGTCTGGGCACTTCTGGGAGTCATATCCACCCACCCCTCCTATGTCTGGACACTGCTGGGAGTCCTCTGCACTCACCCCTCCTATGTCTAGGCACTGCTGGGAGTCTTCTGCACTCACCCCTCCTCTGTCTGGGCACTGCTGGGAGTCCTCCTCTGCACTCACCCCTCCTATGTCTGGGCACTGCTGGGAGTCATATCCACCCACCCCTCCTATGTCTGGGCACTGCTGGGAGTCCTCTGACTCACCCCTCCTATGTCTGGGCACTGCTGAGAGTCATATCCAACCACCCCTCCTATGCCTGGGCACTGCTGGGAGTACTCTGCACTCACCCCTCCTATGTCTGGGCACTGCTGGGAGTCCTCTGCACTCACCCCTCCTATGTCTGGGCACTGTTGGGAGTCCTCTGTACTCACCCCTCCTATGTCTGGGCACTGCTGGGAGTCCTCTGCACTCACACCTCCTATGTCTGGGCGCTGCTGGGAGTCATATCCACCCACCCCTCCTATGTCTGGACACTGCTGGGAGTCATATCCACACCCCTCCTATGTCTGGGCACTGTTGGGAGTCCTCTGCACTCACCCCTCCTATGTCTGGGCACTGCTGTAATTCTCATCCACACCCCTCTCCTATGTCTGGACACTGCTGGGAGTCATATCCACCAACCTCTCATATGTCTGGGCACTGCTGGGTTGTCCTGTGCACACAGCCCTCCTATATCTGAACACTGCTGGGAGTCATATCCACACCCCCTCCTATGTCTGGGCACTTCTGGGAGTCATATCCACCCACCCCTCCTATGTCCGGACACTGCTGGGAGTCCTCTGCACTCACTCCTCCTATGTCTGGGCACTGCTGGAAGTCTTCTGCACCCACCCCTCCTTTGTCTGGGCACTGGTGGGAGTCCTCCTCTGCACTCACCCTCCTACGTCTGGGCACTGCTGGGAGTCATATCCAACCACCCCTCCTATGTCTGGTCACTGCTGGGAGTCCTCTGCACTCACCCCTCTTATGTCTGGGCACTGCTAGGAGTCATATCCAACCACCCCTCCTATGTCTGGGCACTGCTGGGAGTCCTCTGCACTCACCCCTCCTACGTCTGGGCACTGCTGGGAGTCCTCTGCACTCACCCCTCCTATGTCTGGGCACTGTTGGGAGTCCTCTGCACTCACCCTTCCTATGTCTGGGCACTGCTGGGAGTCCTCTGCACTCACCCCTCCTATGTCTGGGCACTGCTGGGAGTCATATCCACAACCCCCTTCTATGACTGGGCAATGCTGGGAGTCATATCCACACCCCCCTCCTATGTCTGGGCACTGCTGGGAGTCATATCCACCCCTCCTCCTATGTCTGGGCACTGATGGGAGTCATATCCACCCCCCTCTCCTATGTCTGGGCACTGTTGGGAGTCCTCTGCACTCACTCCTCCTATGTCTGGGCACTGCTGGGAGTCATATCCACACCCCCCTCCTATGTCTGGACACTGCTGGGAGTCATATCCACCAACCTCTCATATGTCTGGGCACTGCGGGAGTCCTGTGCACTCACCCCTCCTATATCTTGACACTGCTGGGAATCATATCCACACCCCCCTTCTATGTCTTGGCACTGCTGGGAATCATATCCACACCCCCTCCTATGTCTAGGCACTGCTGGGAGTCCTCTGCACTCACCCCTCCTATGTCTGGGTACTGCTGGGAGTCATATCTGCACCCCCCTCCTATGTCTGGACACTGCTGGGAGTCATATCCACACCCCCCTCCTATGTCTGGGCACTGCCGGGAGTCCTGTGCACACACCCCTCCTATATCTGGACACTGCTGGGAGTCATATCCACACCCCCTCCTATGTCTGGGCACTTCTGGGAGTCATATCCCCAACCCCCTTCTATGTCTGGGCACTGCTGGGAGTCATATCCACACCCCCCTCCTATGTCTGGGCACTGCTGGGAGTCATATCCAACCCCCCTCCTATGTCTTGGCACTGATGGGATTCATATCCACACCCCCTCCTATGTCTGGGCACTGTTGGGAGTCCTCTGCACTCAACCCTCCTATGTCTGGGCACTGCTGGGAGTCATATCCACACCCCCCTCCTATGTCAGGACACTGCTGGGAGTCATATCCACCAACCTCTCATATGTCTGGGCACTGCTGGGAGTCCTGTGCACTCACCCCTCCTATATCTGGACAGGGCTGGGAATCATATACACACCCCCTCCTATGTCTAGGCACTGCTGGGAGTCCTCTGCACTCACCCCTCCTATGTCTGGGTACTGCTGGGAGTCATATCTGCACCCCCCCTATGTCTGGACACTGCTGGGAGTCATATCCACACCCCCTCCTATGTCTGGGCACTGTTGGGAGTCCTCTGCACTCACCCCTCCTATGTCTGGGCACTGCTCGGAGTCATATCCACACCCCCCTCCTATGTCTGGACACTGCTGGGAGTAATATCCACCCCCCTCCTAAGTCTGGGCACTGCTGGGAGTCCTGTGCACACACCCCTCCTATATCTGGACACTGCTGGGAGTCATATCCACACCCCCCTCCTATGTCTGGGCTCTGCTGGGAGTCATATCCAGACCCCCCTCCTATGTCTGGGCACTGCTGGGAGTCATATCCACACCCCCTCCTATGTCTGGGCACTGCTGGGAGTCCTCTGCACTCACCCTTCCTATGTCAAGGCACTGCTGGGAGTCCCCTGTACTCACCCCTCCTATTTCTGGGCACTGCTGGGAGTCATTTTCACCCCCCCCCCCCTATGTCTGGACACTGCTGGGAGTCATATCCACTCCCCCTCCTATGTCTGGACACTGCTGGGAGTCCTGTGCACACACCCCTCCTCTATCTGGACACTGCTGGGAGTCATATCCACCCCCCTCCTTTGTAGGGGCACTGCTGGGCGTCATATCCACCCACCCCTCCTATGTCTGGACACTGCTGGGAGTCCTCTGCACTCACCCCTCCTATGTCTGGGCACTGATGCACTGATGGGAGTACTCTGCACTCACCCCTCCTGTGTCTGGCACTGCTGGAAGTCCTCTGTCCTCACCCCTCCTATGTCTGGGCACTGCTGGGAGTCCTCTGCACTCACCCCTCCTATGTCTGGGCACTGCTGGGAGTAATATCCAACTACCTCTCCTATGTCTGGGCACTGCTGGGAGTCCTCTGCACTCACCCCTCCTATGTCTGGGCACTGCTGGGAGTCATATCCACACCCCCTCCTATGTCTGGGCACTGCTGGGAGTCCTCTGCATACACCCCTCCTATATCTGGACACTGCTGGGAGTCATATCCACACTCCCTCCTATGTCTGGGCACTGCTGGGAGTCATATCCACCCACCCCTCCTATGTCTGGACACTGCTGGGAGTGCTCTGAACTCACCCCTCCTATGTCTGGGTACTGCTGGGAGTCCTCTGCACTCACCCCTCCTATGTCTGGGCACTGCTGGGAGTCCTCTGCCCTTACCCCTACTATGTCTGAGCACTGCTGGGAGTCCTCTGCACTCACCACTCCTATGTCTGGGCACTGCTTGGAGTCATATCCACCCACCCCTCCTATGTCTGGACACTGCTGCGAGTCCTCTGCACTCACCCCTCCTATGTCTGGGTACTGCTGGGAGTCCTCTGCCCTCACCCCTATTATGTCTGAGCACTGCTGGGAGTCCTCTGCACTCACCCCTCCTATGTCTGGGCACTGCTGGGAGTCCTCTACACTCACCCCTCCTATGTCTGGGCACTGCTGAGAGTCCTCTGCACTCACCCCTCCTAAAACTGGGCGCTGCTGGGAGTAATTTCCACAACCCCCTCCTATGTTTGGGCACTGCTTGGAGTCATATCCACACCCCCTCCTATGTCTGGGCACTGTTGGGAGTCATATACACCCCCCTCCTATGTATGGGAACTGATGGGAGTCATATCCACACCCACACCCCCCTCCTATGTCTGGCCTCTGCACTCACCCCTCCTATGTCTGGGCACTGCTGGGAGTCATATCCACACCCCCCTCCTATGTCTGGACACTGCTGGGAATCATATCCACCAACCCCTCATATGTCTGGGCACTGCTGGGAGTCCTGTGCACACACCCCTCCTATATCTGAACACTGGTGGGAGTCACATCGACACCCCGCTCCTATGTCTGGGAACTGCTGGGAGTCATACCCACACCCCCCTCCTATGTCTGGGCACTGCTGGGAGTCATACCCACCCCCCTCCTATGTATGGGCACTGATGGGAGTCATATCCACTTACATGCTTACGAGCAGGTCTGATCAATTGCCGATCTCTTCCCCGTCACGCCAATGACATCTGGATGTCCATCTCGTCTGATGAATGGGATATTCTTTTCCTAACTGAGTCCTGGATCACAGACTCTTCCTCGCCGGATATTTATCTGGCTACCCCCCCAGGTTATGACATCAAATGCCTGAATCGGGCCGGAGGTAAGTCTGGTGGTGGTCTAGCTGTCATATTCAAATCCTCTTTCCAGCTGACTTTCACTAAACTTACTGAAATAGGTACAATCGAAGCTATGTACTTCTCAATCTCCGACTCCGCGTCAGCAATCCTAGCTGGCACTCTAGTTTATTGTCCCCCTCCCGTCACCGCCCCTCCCTCACTGCCCTTGTCCACTTATTGGCCGATCTATCTATTAAACATCAAAATTTCATTGTCCTGGGCGATTTTAACCTCCACATCGACAACCCGCTTTGCGTCAAGGCTACCAACCTGGTGGACACCATGGATAGCCTCAATCTTAAACAACTGGTTGTAGGTCCCACTCATGTGGCTGGCCACACCCTGGACCTCATATTCGCCAACTTCCCGTTCATCACTGTCCTTCAGCCTCTCCCTCTGACCTGGACCGATCACTACTTCGTCCCATTTACTTTCACTTTAGGACGCAAATCTGCCCCAATGGCCCATAGGAAGGAACTGGGAAGAAAGTGGCATAAGGTCACTTGCGCTACCCTGGATCCACTATTCCACTATCAGTCGGAGCACCTCTCCCCGGACATTGATGAAAATGTCTCCAGGTTGAACTCTACTCTCATCAAAGCAATTGATTCTATTGCCCCCCAGATAACCATTTCCTCCACCAGGTCGCGACCCTCGGCTCCCTGGTTCTCCACCCCCCTTCGGGAGGAGAAAAGCAGATGTAAGGCTCTAGAACGCAAGTGGAGACTTAATTACGACCCTGAAGTCAAACATCTCTACAGAACGGCCCTAAAACAATTTCTTAAACTTAAAAAATGCGCGATGAAAGACCACTTTGCCGCTCAAATTAATAAAGCCAAAAATTCATCTAAAACGCTCTTTAACATCGTCAAAGACTTTATTAACCCTCCGGCTAGGGCCCCCCAGAATACCGCCTGTCAGGTTCTTTGCGAGGGACTCTCAGATTTCTTTCTGGATAAAATTAACAAACTCTGTGTTTCCTTTCCCACAGAGTCTGTCACTCCATCTTCCCCTATCAGTCCCCCTGAGTCTCCATCCTTCCTTGCATTCAATAAACTCAACCAGGACGAGGCTATCAGACTACTCATCGGCTGTAAATCTGGTGCCCCCTCCGATCCGATCCCCGCTAAAATCATGGGAGAATTGGCGCCCTCACTGGCCTGCCCTTTCCTCTCCGTCTGGAATGCCTCCCTTCACCATGGCTTCTTCCCAACCACCTGGAAGGAGGCATTGGTGATTCCCATTCTGAAAAAGGCAGACGCAGACCCCGCTGTCTTTTCCAACTATCGTCCCATTTCCCTTCTTCCTAAACCCGCCAAGGTCCTGGAGAAAGCCGTACAGCTCCAACTTACGGACTATCTAGAAGACCACTCTCTGCTTCATGGATCCCAATCCGGTTTCAGAGCAGGATTCAGTACCGAGACGGCCCTGCTGGAGGTGTCTGAGACCATCCGGGAGTGCGTGGACAGGGGCGAGGAGGCCATGTTGGTTCTCCTCGACCTGTCCGCGGCATTCGACACGGTTTCGCACCCCATCCTCCTGGATCGTCTCAAGCAGATAGGCATCGGTGGCACTGCCCTCGGCTGGATCGAGTCCTTCCTCTCATCCAGAAGTCAAAGGGTACTGCTACGCCCTTTTAAGTCAGAGAAAAAACCTCTATCTTGTGGGGTGCCGCAGGGCTCCGCCCTAAGCCCCCTGTTCTTCAACGTCTATCTGGCCCCCTTGGCGGACGTGGTGGAATCTTACGGAGTCAGGGTGGTCTCTTACGCTGACGACACACAGCTGGTGTTTTCCTTTCAGGACCACTCGGACTCCGCATTTCTCAACTTCCGCCAATGCCTCCTTAACATCAGTGGCTGGATGACTACGAACCACCTTAGATTGAACGCAGACAAAACAGAGGTTCTGTTTTTTAATCAGAAAACCTCTATCCCCTCTTCTTGGTGGTGGCCTACGGCTCTTGATCCTGCCCCATCCCCGGTTCACTCGGCACGGAACCTTGGCTTCCAATTTGATGACTCCTTGTCATGTAAAACTCAGATCAACAAAGTTACTTCCGCCTGCTTCATGAAACTACGCATGATAAGAAAGATCCTTCCGTACCTCCCCATGGATTCCCGCCGCACAGTTACCCAGGCCCTTATCACGTCCCACCTGGACTATGCCAACAGCCTCTATGCAGGGGCCCCCCAGTACCTGATTGGTCGGCTGCAGATCGTCCAGAATGCTGCAGCCAGACTGATCGGTAATATCCCGTACCGTCAATCTGTCTCTGCATACCGGAGGAAACTCCACTGGCTCCCTGTGGCTAGCCGCATCCAGTTTAAGGTCCTCACTCTTACCTATCGAGCCGTCAACAACCTCGGTCCTACTTACCTGCAAAATCGGGTCTCGATATCCCGCTCCACCAGATCCCTGAGATCCAATGACCTCCGCCTCCTGATCTCGCCCCGTTTCAGACTGTCCAGAACCGGTGGCAGAGGTTTCGGTGTCATTGCTGCCAGACTCTGGAATTCCCTTCCGCTTGAGCTGAGGTTTTGTCCCTCTGAAACCATCTTCCGAGCCAAACTTAAAACCTGGCTTTTCTCCGGACTCTAGTTTCCCCTTCATCTCCTTCTTTTTCACTTCCCCTTTTCACTTGGGTACCCCTGGATTTTAGCGCCGGGACACCCCCTAGGGGGTAGCTGCGCGCTCTACAAACTCCATAAAATAAATCCACACACCCCTCCTATGTCTTGGCACTGCTGGGAGTCCTCTGCACTCACCCCTCCTATGTCTGGGCACTGTTGGGAGTCCTCTGCACTCACCCCTCCTATGTCTGGGCACTGTTGGGAGTCATATCCACACCCCCTTCCTATGTATGGGAACTGATGGGAGTCATATCCACACCCCCCTCCTATGTCTGGGCACTGCTGGGAGTCCTCTGCGCTCACCCCTCCTATGTCTGGGCACTGCTGGGAGTCATATCCACACCCCCCTCCTATGTCTGGACACTGCTGGGAATCATAACCACCAAACCCTCATATGTCTGGGCACTGCTGGTAATCCTGTGCACACAACCCTCCTATATCTGGACACTGCTGGGAGTCATATCCACATCCCCTCCTATGTCTGGGCACTGCTGGGAGTCATATCCACACACCCTCCTATGTCTGGGCACTGCTGGGCGTCCTGTGCACACACCCCTCCTATATCTGGACACTGCTGGGAGTCATATCCAAACACCCCTCCTATGTCTGGGCACTGCTTGGAGTCCTCTGCACTCACCCCTCCTATGTCTGGGCACTGTTGGGAGTCCTCTGCACTCACCCCTCCTATGCCTGGGCACTTGTGGGAGCCCTCTGCACTCACCCCTTCTATGTCTGGGCGCTGCTGGGAGTCATATCCACACCCCCCTCTTATGTCTGGGCACTGCTGAGATTCATATCCACAACCCCCTTCTATGTCTGGGCACTGCTGGGAGTCATATCCACACCCCTCCTATGTCTGGGCACTGCTGGGAGTCATATCCACCCTCTCTCCTATGTCTGGGCACTGATGGGAGTCATATCCACACCCCCCTCCTATGTCTGGGCACTGTTGGGAGTCCTCTGCACTCACCCCTCCTATGTCTGGGCACTGCTGGGAGTCCTATCCACACCCCCCTCCTATGTCTGGGCACTGCTGGGACTCATATCCACACCCCCTCCTATGTCTGGGCACTGCTGGGAGTCATATCCACACCCCCCTCCTATGTCTGGGCACTGCTGGGAGTCCTCTGCACTCACCCTTCCTATGTCAAGGCACTGCTGGGGTTCCCTGTACTCACCCCTCCTATTTCTATTTCTGGGCACTGCTGGGAGTCATATTCACCCCCCCCCCCCTATGTCTGGACACTGCTCGGACTCATATCCACTCCCCCTCCTATGTCTGGACACTGCTGGGAGTCCTGTGCACACACCCCTCCTATATCTGGACACTGCTGGGAGTCATATCCACCCCCCCTCCTTTGTAGGGGCACTGCTGGGCGTCATATCCACCCACCCCTCCTATGTCTGGACACTGCTGGGAGTCCTCTGCACTCACCCCTCCTATGTCTGGGCACTGATGGGAGTACTCTGCACTCACCCCTTCTATGTCTGGCACTGCTGGAAGTCCTCTGCCCTCACCCCTCCTATGTCTGGGCACTGCTGGGAGTCCTCTGCACTCACCCCTCCTATGTCTGGGCACTGCTGGGAGTAATATCAAACCACCTCTCCTATGTCTGGGCACTGCTGGGAGTCCTCTGCACTCACCCCTCCTATGTCTGGGCACTGCTCGGAGTCATATCCACACCCCCTCCTATGTCTGGGCACTGCTGGGAGTCCTCTGCATACACCCCTCCTATATCTGGACACTGCTGGGAGTCATATCCACACCCCCTCCTATGCCTGGGCACTGCTGGGAGTCATATCCACCCACCCCTCCTATGTCTGGACACTGCTGGGAGTCCTCTACACTCACCCCTCCTATATCTGGGTACTGCTGGGAGTCCTCTGCACTCACCCCTCTTATGTCTGGGCACTGCTGGGAGTCCTCTGCCCTCACCCCTACTATGTCTGAGCACTGCTGGGAGTCCTCTGCACTCACCCCTCCTATGTCTGGGCACTGCTTGGAGTCATATCCACCCACCCCTCCTATGTCTGGACACTGCTGGAAGTCATATCCACACCCCCTCCTATGTCTGGGCACTGCTGGGAGTCATATCCTCCCACCCCTCCTATTTCTGGACACTGCTGGGAGTCATATCCACACCTCCTCCTATGTCTTGACACTGCTGGGAGTCACATCCACACCCCCTCCTTTGTCTGGGCACTGCTGGGAGTCCTGTGCACACACCCCTCCTATATCTGAACGCTGCTGGCAGTCATATCCACACCCCCCTCCTATGTCTGGGCACTGCTGGGAGTCAAATCCACCCACCCCTCCTATGTTTGGACACTGCTGGGAGTCATATCCACACACCCCTCCTATGTCTGGACACTGCTGGGTGTCATATCCACACCCACTCCTATGTCTGGCCACTGCTGGGAGTCATATCAACCAACCCCTCATATGTCTGGGCACTGCTGGGAGTCCACTGCACTCACCCCTTCTATATCTGGGCACTGCTGGGAGTCCTCTGCACTTACCCCTCCTATGTCTGGGCACTGCTGGGAGTCATATCCACACCGTCCTCCTATGTCTGGAAACTGCTGAGAGTCATATCCACACCCCCTCCTATGTCTGGGCACTGCTGGGAGTCCTGTGCAACACCCCTCCTATACCTGGACACTGCTGGGAGTCATATCCACACCCCCTTCCTATCTCTGGGCACTGCTGGGAGTCATATTCACCCACCCCTCCTATGTCTGGACACTGCTGGAAGTCCTCTGCACTCACCCCTCCTATGTCTGGGCACTGCTGGGAGTCCTATGCACTCACCCCTACTATGTTTGGGCACTGCTGGGAGTCATATTCACACCCCCACTATGTCTGGGCACTGCTGGGAGTCATATCCACAACCCCCTCCTATGTCTGGGCACTGCTGGGAGTCATATCCACACCCCCTCCTATGTCTGGGGACTGCTGGGAGTCATATCCACACCCCCTCCTATGTCTGGGCATGGATGGGAGTCCTCTGCACTCACCCCTCCTATGTCTGGGCCCTGCTGGGAGTCATATCCACACCCCTCTCCTATGTCTGGACACTGCAGGGAGTCATATCCACCAACCCCCCATATGTCTGGGCACTGCTGGGAGTCCTGTGCACACACCCCTCCTATATCTGGACACTGCTGGGAGTCATATCCATACCCCCTCCTATGTCTAGGCACTGCTGGGAGTCATATCCACACCCCCTCCTATGTCTGGGCACTGCTGAGAGTCATATCCACCCCCTCCTATGTCTGGGCACGGCTGGGAGTCCTCTGCACTCACCCCTCCTATGTCTGGGCACTGCTGGGAGTCCTCTGCACACACCCCTCCTATATCTGGACACTGCTGGGAGTCATATCGACACTCCGCTCCTATGTCTGGGAACTGCTGGGAGTCATACCCACACCCCCCTCCTATGTCTGGGCACTGCTGGGAGTCATACCCACCCCCCCTCCTATGTATGGGCACTGATGGGAGTCATATCCACACACCCCTCCTATGTCTTGGCACTGCTGGGAGTCCTCTGCACTCACCCCTCCTATGTGTCGGCACTCCTGGGAGTCATATCCACACCCCCTCCTATGTCTGGACACTGTTGGGAGTCATATCCACCCCCCCCCTCCTATGTATGGGAACTGATGGGAGTCATATCCACACCCCCCTCCTATGTCTGGGCACTGCTGGGAGTCCTCTGCACTCACCCCTCCTATGTCTGGGTACTGCTGGGAGTCATATCTACACCCCCTCCTATGTCTGGACACTGCTGGGAGTCATATCCACACCCCCTCCTATGTCTGGGCACTGCTGGGAGTCCTGTGCACACACCCCTCCTATATCTGGACACTGCTGGGAGTCATATCCAACCACCCCTCCTATGACTGGGCACTGCTGGGAGTCCTCTGCACTCACCCCTCCTATGTCTGGGCACTGCTGGGAGTCCTCTGTACTCACCCCTCCTATGTCTGGGCACTGTTGGGAGTCCTCTGCACTCACCCCTCCTATGTCTGGGCACTGCTGGGAGTCCTCTGTACTCACCCCTCCTATGTCTGGGCACTGTTGGGAGTCCTCTGCTCTCACCCCTCCTATGTCTGGGCGCTGCTGGGAGTCATATCCACACACCCCTCCTATGTCTGGGCACTGCTGGGAGTCATATCCACAACCACCTTCTATGTCTGGGCACTGCTGGGAGTGATTTCCACACCCCCGTCCTATGTCTGGGCACTGCTGGGAGGGAGTCATATCCACCCTCCCTCCTATGTCTGGGCATTGATGGGAGTCATATCCACACCCCCCTCCTATGTCTGGGCACTGTTGGGAGTCCTCTGCACTCACCCCTCCTATGTCTGGGCACTGCTAGGAGTCCTATCCACACCCCCCTCCTATGTCTGGACACTGCTGGGAGTCATATCCACCAACCTCTCATATGTCTGGGCACTGCTGGAAGTCCTGTGTACTCACCCCTCCTATATCTGGACACTGCTGGGAGTCATATCCACACCCCCCCTCCTATGTCTGGGCACTGCTGGGAGTCATATCCAGACCCCCCTACTATGTCTGGGCACTGCTGGGAGTCATATCCACACCCCCCTCCTATGTCTGGGCACTGCTGGGAGTCCTCTGCACTCACCCTTCCTATGTCAAGGCACTGCTGGGAGTCCCCTGTACTCACCCCTCCTATTTCTGGGCACTGCTGGGAGTCATATTCACCCCCGCTATGTCTGGACACTGCTGGGAGTCATATCCACTCCCCCTCCTATGTCTGGACACTGCTGGGAGTCCTGTGCACACACCCCTCCTCTATCTGGACACTGCTGGGAGTCATATCCACCCACCCCTCCTATGTCTGGACACTGCTGGGAGTCCTCTGCACTCACCACTCCTATGTCTGGGCACTGATGGGAGTACTCTGCACTCACCCCTCCTATGTCTGGCACTGCTGGAAGTCCTCTGCCCTCACCCCTCCTATGTCTGGGCACTGCTGGGAGTCCTCTGCACTCACCCCTCCTATGTCTGGGCACTGCTGGGAGTAATATCCAACCACCTCTCCTATGTCTGGGCACTGCTGGGAGTCCTCTGCACTCACCCCTCCTATGTCTGGGCACTGCTGGGAGTCATATCCACACCCCCTCCTATGTATGGGCACTGCTCGGAGTCCTCTGCATACACCCCTCCTATATCTGGACACTGCTGGGAGTCATATCCACACCCCCTCCTATGTCTGGGCACTGCTGGGAGTCATATCCACCCTCCCCTCCTATGTCTGGACACTGCTGGGAGTGCTCTGCACTCACCCCTCCTATGTCTGGGTACTGCTGGGAGTCCTCTGCACTCACCCCTCCTATGTCTGGGCACTGCTGGGAGTCCTCCGCACTCACTCCTCCTATGTCTGGGCACTGCTGGAAGTCCTCTGCCCTCACCCCTACTATGTCTGAGCACTGCTGGGAGTCCTCTGCACTCACCACTCCTATGTCTGGGCACTGCTTGGAGTCATATCCACCCACCCCTCCTATGTCTGGACACTGCTGGGAGTCATATCCACCAACCTCTCATATGTCTGGGCACTGCTGGAAGTCCTGTGCACTCACCCCTCCTATATCTGGGCACTGCTGGGAGTCCTCTGCACTCACCCCTCCTATGTCTGGGCACTGCTAGGAGTCCTATCCACACCCCCCTCCTATGTCTGGACACTGCTGGGAGTCATATCCACCAACCTCTCATATGTCTGGGCACTGCTGGAAGTCCTGTGCACTCACCCCTCCTATATCTGGACACTGCTGGGAGTCATATCCACACCCCCCTCCTATGTCTGGGCACTGCTGGGAGTCATATCCAGACCCTCCTACTATGTCTGGTCACTGCTGGGAGTCATATCCACACCCCCCTCCTATGTCTGGGCACTGCTGGGAGTCCTCTGCACTCACCCTTCCTATGTCAAGGCGTTGCTGGGAGTCCCCTGTACTCACCCCTCCTATTTCTGGGCACTGCTGGGAGTCATATTCACCCCCCCTATGTCTGGACACTGCTGGGAGTCATATCCACTCCCCCTCCTATGTCTGGATACTGCTGGGAGTCCTGTGCACACACCCCTCCTCTATCTGGACACTGCTGGGAGTCATATCCACCCACCCCTCCTATGTCTGGACACTGCTGGGAGTCCTCTGCACTCACCCCTCCTATGTCTGGGCACTGATGGGAGTACTCTGCACTCACCCCTCCTATGTCTGGCACTTCTGGAAGTCCTCTGCCCTCACCCCTCCTATGTCTGGGCACTGCTGGGAGTCCTCTGCACTCACCCCTCCTATGTCTGGGCACTGCTGGGAGTAATATCCAACCACCTCTCCTATGTCTGGGCACTGCTGGGAGTCCTCTGCACTCACCCCTCCTATGTCTGGGCACTGCTGGGAGTCATATCCACACCCCTCCTATGTCTGGGCACTGCTCGGAGTCCTCTGCATACACCCCTCCTATATCTGGACACTGCTGGGAGTCATATCCACACCCCCTCCTATGTCTGGGCACTGCTGGGAGTCATATCCACCCACCCCTCCTATGTCTGGACACTGCTGGGAGTGCTCTGCACTCACCCCTCCTATGTCTGGGTACTGCTGGGAGTCCTCTGCACTCACCCCTCCTATGTCTGGGCACTGCTGGGAGTCCTCTGCCCTCACCCCTACTATGTCTGAGCACTGCTGGGAAGTCCTCTGCACTCACCACTCCTATGTCTGGGCACTGCTTGGAGTCATATCCACCCACCCCTCCTATGTCTGGACACTGCTGGGAGTCCTCTGCACTCACCCCTCCTATGTCTGGGTACTGCTGGGAGTCCTCTGCCCTCACCCCTACTATGTCTGAGCACTGCTGGGAGTCCTCTGCACTCACCCCTCCTATGTCTGGGCACTGCTGGGAGTCCTCTACACTCACCCCTCCTATGTCTGGGCACTGCTGGGAGTCCTCTGCACTCACCCCTCCTAAAACTGGGCGCTGCTGGGAGTCATTTCCACAACCCCCTCCTATGTTTGGGCACTGCTTGGAGTCATATCCACACCCCCTCCTATGTCTGGGCACTGTTGGGAGTCATATACACCCCCCCTCCTATGTATGGGAACTGATGGGAGTCATATCCACACCCACACCCCTCTCCTATGTCTGGCCTCTGCACTCACCCCTCCTATGTCTCGGCACTGCTGGGAGTCATATCCACACCCCCCTCCTATGTCTGGACACTGCTGGGAATCATATCCACCAACCCCTCATATGTCTGGCACTGCTGGGAGTCCTGTGCACACACCCCTCCTATATCTGAACACTGGTGGGAGTCACATCGACACCCTGCTCCTATGTCTGGGAACTGCTGGGAGTCATACCCACACCCCCCTCCTATGTCTGGGCACTGCTGGGAGTCATACCCACCCCCCTCCTATGTATGGGCACTGATGGGAGTCATATCCACACCCCCCTCCTATGTCTAGGCACTGCTGGGAGTCATGTCCACAACCCCCTCCTTTGTCTGGGCACTGCTTGGAGTCATATCCACACACCCCTCCTATGTCTGGGCACTGTTGGGAGTCATATCCATACCCCCTTCCTATTTATGGGAACTGATGGGAGTCATATCCACACCCCCTCCTATGTCTGGGCACTGCTGGGAGTCCTCTGCACTCACCCCCCCTATGTCTGGGCACTGCTGGGAGTCATATCCACACCCCCCTCCTATGTCTGGACACTGCTGGGAATCATATCCACCAACCCCTCATATGTCTGGGCACTGCTGAGAGTCCTGTGCACACACCCCTCCTATATCTGGACACTGCTGGGAGTCATATCCACACCCCGCTCGTATGTCTGGGCACTGCTGGGAGTCATACCCAACCCCCCTCCTATGTATGGGCACTGATGGGAGTCATATCCACCCCCCTCCTATGTCTGGGCACTGCTGGGAGTCATTTCCACTCACCCCTCCTATGTCTGGGCACTACTGGGTGTCATATCCACACCCCCCTCCTATGTCTGGACACTGCTGGGAGTCATATCCGCACCCCCCTCCTATGTCTGGGAACTGCTGGGAGTCATACCCACACCCCCCTCCTATGTCTAGGCACTGCTGGGAGTCATCTGCACTCACCCCTCCTATGTCTGGACACTGCTGGGAGTCATATCCACACCCCCCTCCTATGTCTGGGCACTGCTGGGAGTCCTGTGCACACACCCCTCCTATATCTGGACACTGCTGGGAGTCATATCCACACCCCCTCCTATGTCAGGGCACTTCTGGGAGTCATATCCACCCATTCCTCCTATGTCTGGACACTGCTGGGAGACTTCTGCACTCACCCCTCCTTTGTCTGGGCAATGCTGGGAGTCCTCCTCTGCACTCACCCCTCCTATGTCTGGGCACTGCTGGGAGTCATATCCAACTACCCCTCCTATGTCTGGGCACTGCTGGGAGTCCTCTGCACTCATCCCTCCTATGTCTGGGCACTGCTGGGAGTCATATCTAACCACCCCTCCTATGTCTGGGCACTGCTGGGAGTCCTCTACACTCACCCCACCTATGTCTGGGCACTGCTGGGAGTCCTCTGCACTCACCCCTCCTATGTCTGGGCACTGTTGGGAGTCCTCTGCACTCACCCCTCCTATGTCTGGGCACTGCTGGGAGTCCTCTGCACTCACCCCTCCTATGTCTGGGCGCTGCTGGGAGTCATATCCACACCCCCCTCCTATGTCTGGGCACTGCTGGGAGTCATATCCACAACCCCTTCTATGTCTGGGCACTGCTGGGAGTCATATCCACACCCCCCTCCTATGTCTGGGCACTGCTGGGAGTCATATCCACCCCCTCCTATGTCTGGGCACTAATGGGAGTCGTATCCACACCCCCCTCCTATGTCTGGGCACTGCTGGGAGTCATATCCACCCCCCCTCTTAAGTCTGGGAACTGCTGGGCGTCCTGTGCACACACCCCTCCTATATCTGGACACTGCTGGGAGTCATATCCACACCCCCTCCTATGTCTTGGCACTTCTGGGAGTCATATCCACCCACCCCTCCAATGTCTGGACACTGCTGGGAGGCCTCTGCACTCAACCCTCCTATGTCTGGGCACTGCTGGGAGTCTTCTGCACTCACCCCTCCTTTGTCTGGGCACTGCTGGGAGCACTCCTCTGCACTTACCCCTCCTATATCTGGGCACTGCTGGGAGTCATATCCAACCACCCCACCTATGTCCGGGCACTGCTGGGAGTCCTCTGCACTCAGCCCTCCTATGTCTGGGCACTGCTGGGAGACATATCCAACCACCCCTCCTATGTCTGGGCACTGCTGGGAGTCCTCTGCACTCACCCCTCCTATGTCTGGGCACTGCTGGGAGTCCTCTGCACTCACCCCTCCTATCTATGTCTAGGCACTTTTTGGAGTCCTCTGCACTCACCCCTCCTATGTCTGGGCGCTGCTGGGAGTCATATCCACAACCCCCATCTATGTCTTGGCACTGCTGGGAGTCATATCCACACCCCCTCCTATAACTGGGCACTGCTGGGAGTCATATCCACCCCCCCTCCTATGTCGGGGAACTGATGGGATTCATATCCACACCCCCTTCCTATGTCTGTGCACTGTTGGGAGTCCTCTGCACTCACCCCTCCTATGTCTGGGCACTGCTGGGAGTCATATCCACACCTCCTCCTATGTCTGGGCACTTCTGGGAGTCATATCCACCCACCCCTCCTATGTCTGGACACTGCTGGGAGTCGTCTGCACTCACCCCTCCTATGTCTGGGCACTGTTGGGAGTCCTCTGCACTCACCCCTCCTATGTCTGGGCACTGCTGGGAGTCCTCTGCACTCACCCCTCCTATGTCTGGGTGCTGCTGGGAGTCATATCCACACCCCCCTCCTATGTCTGGGCACTGCTGGGAGTCATATCCACAACCCCTTCTATGTCTGGGCACTGCTGGGAGTCATATCCACACCCCCCTCCTATGTCTGGGCACTGCTGGGAGTCATATCCACCCCCTCCTATGTCTGGGCACTAATGGGAGTCGTATCCACACCCCCCTCCTATGTCTGGGCACTGCTGGGAGTCATATCCACCCCCCCTCTTAAGTCTGGGAACTGCTGGGCGTCCTGTGCACACACCCCTCCTATATCTGGACACTGCTGGGAGTCATATCCACACCCCCTCCTATGTCTTGGCACTTCTGGGAGTCATATCCACCCACCCCTCCAATGTCTGGACACTGCTGGGAGGCCTCTGCACTCAACCCTCCTATGTCTGGGCACTGCTGGGAGTCTTCTGCACTCACCCCTCCTTTGTCTGGGCACTGCTGGGAGCACTCCTCTGCACTTACCCCTCCTATATCTGGGCACTGCTGGGAGTCATATCCAACCACCCCACCTATGTCTGGGCACTGCTGGGAGTCCTCTGCACTCAGCCCTCCTATGTCTGGGCACTGCTGGGAGACATATCCAACCACCCCTCCTATGTCTGGGCACTGCTGGGAGTCCTCTGCACTCACCCCTCCTATGTCTGGGCACTGCTGGGAGTCCTCTGCACTCACCCCTCCTATCTATGTCTAGGCACTTTTTGGAGTCCTCTGCACTCACCCCTCCTATGTCTGGGCGCTGCTGGGAGTCATATCCACAACCCCCATCTATGTCTTGGCACTGCTGGGAGTCATATCCACACCCCCTCCTATAACTGGGCACTGCTGGGAGTCATATCCACCCCCCCTCCTATGTCGGGGAACTGATGGGATTCATATCCACACCCCCTTCCTATGTCTGGGCACTGTTGGGAGTCCTCTGCACTCACCCCTCCTATGTCTGGGCACTGCTGGGAGTCATATCCACACCTCCTCCTCTGTCTGGGCACTTCTGGGAGTCATATCCACCCACCCCTCCTATGTCTGGACACTGCTGGGAGTCGTCTGCACTCACCCCTCCTATGTCTGGGCACTGTTGGGAGTCTTCTGCACTCACCCCTCCTTTGTCTGGGCACTACTCGGAGTCCTCCTCTGCACTCACCCCTCCTATGTCTGGGCACTGCTGGGAGTCATATCCAACCGCCCCTCCTATGTCTGGGCACTGCTGGGAGTCCTCTGCACTCACCCCTCCTATGTCTGGGCACTGCTGGGAGTCATATCCAACCACCCCTCCTATGTCTGGGCACTGCTGGGAGTCCTCTGCACTCACCCCTCCTATGTCTGGGCACAGCTGGGAGTCCTCTGCACTCACCCCTCCTATGTCTGGGCACCGTTGGGAGTCCTCTGCACTCACCCCTCATATGTCTGGGCACTGCTGGGAGTCCTCTGCACTCACCTCTCCTATGTCGGGGCGCTGCTGGGAGTCATATCCACACCCCCTCCTATGTCTGGGCACTGCTGGGAGTCATATCCACAACCCCCTTCTATGTCTGGGCACTGCTGGGAGTCATATCCACACCCCTCTCCTATGTCTGAGCACTGCCGGGAGTCATATCCACCCCCCCTCCTATGTCTGGGCACTGATGGGAGTCATATCCACACCCCCTCCTATGTCTGGGCACTGTTGGGAGTCCTCTGCACTCAGCCCTCCTATGTCTGGGCACTTCTGGGAGTCATATCCACACCCCCTTCCTATGTCTGGACACTGCTGGGAGTCATATCCACCAACCTCTCATATGTCTGGGCACTGCTGGGAGTCCTGTGCACTCACCCCTCCTATATCTGGACACTGCTGGGAATCATATCCACACCCCCTCCTATGTCTGGGCACTGCTGGGAGTCATATCCACACCCCCTCCTATGTCTAGGCACTGCTGGGAGTACTCTGCACTCACCCCTCCTATGTCTGGGTACTGCTGGGGGTCAAATCTGCACCCCCTCCTATGTCTGGACACTGCTGGGAGTCATATCCACACCCCCTCCTATGTCTGGGCACTGTTGGGAGTCCTCTGCACTCACCCCTCCTATGTCTGGGCACTGCTGGGAGTCATATCCACACCCCCCTCCTATGTCTGGACACTGCTGGGAGTAATATCCACCCCCCTCCTAAGTCTGGGCACGGCTGGGAGTCCTGTCCACACACCCCTCCTATATCTGGACACTGCTGGGAGTCCTCTGCACTCACCCCTCCTATGTCTAGGCACTGCTGGGAGTCTTCTGCACTCACCCCTCCTTTGTCTGGGCACTGCTGGGAGTCCTCCTCTGCACTCACCCCTCCTATGTCTGGGCACTGCTGGGAGTCATATCCAACCACCCCTCCTATGTCTGGAAACTGCTGGGAGTCCTCTGACTCACCCCTCCTATGTCTGGGCACTGCTGAGAGTCATATCCAACCACCCCTCCTATGCCTGGGCACTGCTGGGAGTACTCTGCACTCACCCCTCCTATGTCTGGGCACTGCTGGGAGTCCTCTGCACTCACCCCTCCTATGTCTGGGCACTGTTGGGAGTCCTCTGTACTCACCCCTCCTATGTCTGGGCACTGCTGGGAGTCCTCTGCACTCACACCTCCTATGTCTGGGCGCTGCTGGGAGTCATATCCACCCACCCCTCCTATGTCTGGACACTGCTGGGAGTCATATCCACACCCCTCCTATGTCTGGGCACTGTTGGGAGTCCTCTGCACTCACCCCTCCTATGTCTGGGCACTGCTGTAATTCTCATCCACACCCCTCTCCTATGTCTGGACACTGCTGGGAGTCATATCCACCAACCTCTCATATGTCTGGGCACTGCTGGGTTGTCCTGTGCACACAGCCCTCCTATATCTGAACACTGCTGGGAGTCATATCCACACCCCCTCCTATGTCTGGGCACTTCTGGGAGTCATATCCACCCACCCCTCCTATGTCCGGACACTGCTGGGAGTCCTCTGCACTCACTCCTCCTATGTCTGGGCACTGCTGGAAGTCTTCTGCACCCACCCCTCCTTTGTCTGGGCACTGGTGGGAGTCCTCCTCTGCACTCACCCTCCTACGTCTGGGCACTGCTGGGAGTCATATCCAACCACCCCTCCTATGTCTGGTCACTGCTGGGAGTCCTCTGCACTCACCCCTCTTATGTCTGGGCACTGCTAGGAGTCATATCCAACCACCCCTCCTATGTCTGGGCACTGCTGGGAGTCCTCTGCACTCACCCCTCCTACGTCTGGGCACTGCTGGGAGTCCTCTGCACTCACCCCTCCTATGTCTGGGCACTGTTGGGAGTCCTCTGCACTCACCCTTCCTATGTCTGGGCACTGCTGGGAGTCCTCTGCACTCACCCCTCCTATGTCTGGGCACTGCTGGGAGTCATATCCACAACCCCCTTCTATGACTGGGCAATGCTGGGAGTCATATCCACACCCCCCTCCTATGTCTGGGCACTGCTGGGAGTCATATCCACCCCTCCTCCTATGTCTGGGCACTGATGGGAGTCATATCCACACCCCCCTCCTATGTCTGGACACTGCTGGGAGTCATATCCACCAACCTCTCATATGTCTGGGCACTGCGGGAGTCCTGTGCACTCACCCCTCCTATATCTGGACACTGCTGGGAATCATATCCACACCCCCCTTCTATGTCTTGGCACTGCTGGGAATCATATCCACACCCCCTCCTATGTCTAGGCACTGCTGGGAGTCCTCTGCACTCACCCCTCCTATGTCTGGGTACTGCTGGGAGTCATATCTGCACCCCCCTCCTATGTCTGGACACTGCTGGGAGTCATATCCACACCCCCCTCCTATGTCTGGGCACTGCCGGGAGTCCTGTGCACACACCCCTCCTATATCTGGACACTGCTGGGAGTCATATCCACACCCCCTCCTATGTCTGGGCACTTCTGGGAGTCATATCCCCAACCCCCTTCTATGTCTGGGCACTGCTGGGAGTCATATCCACACCCCCCTCCTATGTCTGGGCACTGCTGGGAGTCATATCCACCCCCCCTCCTATGTCTTGGCACTGATGGGATTCATTTCCACACCCCCTCCTATGTCTGGGCACTGTTGGGAGTCCTCTGCACTCAACCCTCCTATGTCTGGGCACTGCTGGGAGTCATATCCACACCCCCCTCCTATGTCAGGACACTGCTGGGAGTCATATCCACCAACCTCTCATGTGTCTGGGCACTGCTGGGAGTCCTGTGCACTCACCCCTCCTATATCTGGACAGGGCTGGGAATCATATACACACCCCCTCCTATGTCTAGGCACTGCTGGGAGTCCTCTGCACTCACCCCTCCTATGTCTGGGTACTGCTGGGAGTCATATCTGCACCCCCCCCTATGTCTGGACACTGCTGGGAGTCATATCCACACCCCCTCCTATGTCTGGGCACTGTTGGGAGTCCTCTGCACTCACCCCTCCTATGTCTGGGCACTGCTCGGAGTCATATCCACACCCCCCTCCTATGTCTGGACACTGCTGGGAGTAATATCCACCCCCCTCCTAAGTCTGGGCACTGCTGGGAGTCCTGTGCACACACCCCTCCTATATCTGGACACTGCTGGGAGTCATATCCACACCCCCCTCCTATGTCTGGGCTCTGCTGGGAGTCATATCCAGACCCCCCTCCTATGTCTGGGCACTGCTGGGAGTCATATCCACACCCCCCTCCTATGTCTGGGCACTGCTGGGAGTCCTCTGCACTCACCCTTCCTATGTCAAGGCACTGCTGGGAGTCCCCTGTACTCACCCCTCCTATTTCTGGGCACTGCTGGGAGTCATTTTCACCCCCCCCCCTATGTCTGGACACTGCTGGGAGTCATATCCACTCCCCCTCCTATGTCTGGACACTGCTGGGAGTCCTGTGCACACACCCCTCCTCTATCTGGACACTGCTGGGAGTCATATCCACCCCCCTCCTTTGTAGGGGCACTGCTGGGCGTCATATCCACCCACCCCTCCTATGTCTGGACACTGCTGGGAGTCCTCTGCACTCACCCCTCCTATGTCTGGGCACTGATGCACTGATGGGAGTACTCTGCACTCACCCCTCCTGTGTCTGGCACTGCTGGAAGTCCTCTGTCCTCACCCCTCCTATGTCTGGGCACTGCTGGGAGTCCTCTGCAGTCACCCCTCCTATGTCTGGGCACTGCTGGGAGTAATATCCAACCACCTCTCCTATGTCTGGGCACTGCTGGGAGTCCTCTGCACTCACCCCTCCTATGTCTGGGCACTGCTGGGAGTCATATCCACACCCCCTCCTATGTCTGGGCACTGCTGGGAGTCCTCTGCATACACCCCTCCTATATCTGGACACTGCTGGGAGTCATATCCACACTCCCTCCTATGTCTGGACACTGCTGGGAGTCATATCCACCCACCCCTCCTATGTCTGGACACTGCTGGGAGTGCTCTGAACTCACCCCTCCTATGTCTGGGTACTGCTGGGAGTCCTCTGCACTCACCCCTCCTATGTCTGGGCACTGCTGGGAGTCCTCAGCCCTTACCCCTACAATGTCTGAGCACTGCTGGGAGTCCTCTGCACTCACCACTCCTATGTCTGGGCACTGCTTGGAGTCATATCCACCCACCCCTCCTATGTCTGGACACTGCTGCGAGTCCTCTGCACTCACCCCTCCTATGTCTGGGTACTGCTGGGAGTCCTCTGCCCTCACCCCTACTATGTCTGAGCACTGCTGGGAGTCCTCTGCACTCACCCCTCCTATGTCTGGGCACTGCTGGGAGTCCTCTACACTCACCCCTCCTATGTCTGGGCACTGCTGAGAGTCCTCTGCACTCACCCCTCCTAAAACTGGGCGCTGCTGGGAGTAATTTCCACAACCCCCTCCTATGTTTGGGCACTGCTTGGAGTCATATCCACACCCCCTCCTATGTCTGGGCACTGTTGGGAGTCATATACACCCCCCTCCTATGTATGGGAACTGATGGGAGTCATATCCACACCCACACCCCCCTCCTATGTCTGGCCTCTGCACTCACCCCTCCTATGTCTGGGCACTGCTGGGAGTCATATCCACACCCCCCTCCTATGTCTGGACACTGCTGGGAACCATATCCACCAACCCCTCATATGTCAGGGCACTGCTGGGAGTCCTGTGCACACACCCCTCCTATATCTGAACACTGGTGGGAGTCACATCGACACCCCGCTCCTATGTCTGGGAACTGCTGGGAGTCATACCCACACCCCCCTCCTATGTCTGGGCACTGCTGGGAGTCATACCCACCCCCCTCCTATGTATGGGCACTGATGGGAGTCATATCCACACACCCCTCCTATGTCTTGGCACTGCTGGGAGTCCTCTGCACTCACCCCTCCTATGTCTGGGCACTGTTGGGAGTCCTCTGCACTCACCCCTCCTATGCCTCTGCACTGCTGGGAGTCATATCCACACCCCCTCCTATGTCTGGACACTGTTGGGAGTCATATCCACACCCCCCTCCTATGTATGGGAACTGATGGGAGTCATATCCACACTCCCCTCCTATGTCTGGGCACTGCTGGGAGTCCTCTGCGCTCACCCCTCCTATGTCTGGGCACTGCTGGGAGTCATATCCACACCCCCCTCCTATGTCTGGACACTGCTGGGAATCATAACCACCAAACCCTCATATGTCTGGGCACTGCTGGTAATCCTGTGCACACAACCCTCCTATATCTGGACACTGCTGGGAGTCATATCCACATCCCCTCCTATGTCTGGGCACTGCTGGGAGTCATATCCACACACCCTCCTATGTCTGGGCACTGCTGGGCGTCCTGTGCACACACCCCTCCTATATCTGGACACTGCTGGGAGTCATATCCAAACACCCCTCCTATGTCTGGGCACTGCTTGGAGTCCTCTGCACTCACCCCTCCTATGTCTGGGCACTGTTGGGAGTCCTCTGCACTCACCCCTCCTATGCCTGGGCACTTGTGGGAGCCCTCTGCACTCACCCCTTCTATGTCTGGGCGCTGCTGGGAGTCATATCCACACCCCCCTCTTATGTCTGGGCACTGCTGGGATTCATATCCACAACCCCCTTCTATGTCTGGGCACTGCTGGGAGTCATATCCACACCCCTCCTATGTCTGGGCACTGCTGGGAGTCATATCCACCCTCTCTCCTATGTCTGGGCACTGATGGGAGTCATATCCACACCCCCCTCCTATGTCTGGGCACTGTTGGGAGTCCTCTGCACTCACCCCTCCTATGTCTGGGCACTGCTGGGAGTCCTATCCACACCCCCCTCCTATGTCTGGGCACTGCTGGGACTCATATCCACACCCCCTCCTATGTCTGGGCACTGCTGGGAGTCATATCCACACCCCCCTCCTATGTCTGGGCACTGCTGGGAGTCCTCTGCACTCACCCTTCCTATGTCAAGGCACTGCTGGGGTTCCCTGTACTCACCCCTCCTATTTCTATTTCTGGGCACTGCTGGGAGTCATATTCACCCCCCCCCTATGTCTGGACACTACTCGGACTCATATCCACTCCCCCTCCTATGTCTGGACACTGCTGGGAGTCCTGTGCACACACCCCTCCTATATCTGGACACTGCTGGGAGTCATATCCACCCCCCCTCCTTTGTAGGGGCACTGCTGGGCGTCATATCCACCCACCCCTCCTATGTCTGGACACTGCTGGGAGTCCTCTGCACTCACCCCTCCTATGTCTGGGCACTGATGGGAGTACTCTGCACTCACCCCTTCTATGTCTGGCACTGCTGGAAGTCCTCTGCCCTCACCCCTCCTATGTCTGGGCACTGCTGGGAGTCCTCTGCACTCACCCCTCCTATGTCTGGGCACTGCTGGGAGTAATATCAAACCACCTCTCCTATGTCTGGGCACTGCTGGGAGTCCTCTGCACTCACCCCTCCTATGTCTGGGCACTGCTCGGAGTCATATCCACACCCCCTCCTATGTCTGGGCACTGCTAGGAGTCCTCTGCATACACCCCTCCTATATCTGGACACTGCTGGGAGTCATATCCACACCCCCTCCTATGCCTGGGCACTGCTGGGAGTCATATCCACCCACCCCTCCTATGTCTGGACACTGCTGGGAGTCCTCTACACTCACCCCTCCTATATCTGGGTACTGCTGGGAGTCCTCTGCACTCACCCCTCTTATGTCTGGGCACTGCTGGGAGTCCTCTGCCCTCACCCCTACTATGTCTGAGCGCTGCTGGGAGTCCTCTGCACTCACCCCTCCTATGTCTGGGCACTGCTTGGAGTCATATCCACCCACACCTCCTATGTCTGGACACTGCTGGAAGTCATATCCACACCCCCTCCTATGTCTGGGCACTGCTGGGAGTCATATCCTCCCACCCCTCCTATTTCTGGACACTGCTGGGAGTCATATCCACACCTCCTCCTATGTCTTGACACTGCTGGGAGTCACATCCACACCCCCTCCTTTGTCTGGGCACTGCTGGGAGTCCTGTGCACACACCCCTCCTATATCTGAACGCTGCTGGCAGTCATATCCACACCCCCCTCCTATGTCTGGGCACTGCTGGGAGTCAAATCCACCCACCCCTCCTATGTTTGGACACTGCTGGGAGTCATATCCACACACCCCTCCTATGTCTGGACACTGCTGGGTGTCATATCCACACCCACTCCTATGTCTGGCCACTGCTGGGAGTCATATCAACCAACCCCTCATATGTCTGGGCACTGCTGGGAGTCCACTGCACTCACCCCTTCTATATCTGGGCACTGCTGGGAGTCCTCTGCACTTACCCCTCCTATGTCTGGGCACTGCTGGGAGTCATATCCACACCGTCCTCCTATGTCTGGAAACTGCTGAGAGTCATATCCACACCCCCTCCTATGTCTGGGCACTGCTGGGAGTCCTGTGCAACACCCCTCCTATACCTGGACACTGCTGGGAGTCATATCCACACCCCCTTCCTATCTCTGGGCACTGCTGGGAGTCATATTCACCCACCCCTCCTATGTCTGGACACTGCTGGAAGTCCTCTGCACTCACCCCTCCTATGTCTGGGCACTGCTGGGAGTCCTATGCACTCACCCCTACTATGTTTGGGCACTGCTGGGAGTCATATTCACACCCCCACTATGTCTGGGCACTGCTGGGAGTCATATCCACAACCCCCTCCTATGTCTGGGCACTGCTGGGAGTCATATCCACACCCCCTCCTATGTCTGGGGACTGCTGGGAGTCATATCCACACCCCCTCCTATGTCTGGGCATGGATGGGAGTCCTCTGCACTCACCCCTCCTATGTCTGGGCCCTGCTGGGAGTCATATCCACACCCCTCTCCTATGTCTGGACACTGCAGGGAGTCATATCCACCAACCCCCCATATGTCTGGGCACTGCTGGGAGTCCTGTGCACACACCCCTCCTATATCTGGACACTGCTGGGAGTCATATCCATACCCCCTCCTATGTCTAGGCACTGCTGGGAGTCATATCCACACCCCCTCCTATGTCTGGGCACTGCTGAGAGTCATATCCACCCCCTCCTATGTCTGGGCACGGCTGGGAGTCCTCTGCACTCACCCCTCCTATGTCTGGGCACTGCTGGGAGTCCTCTGCACACACCCCTCCTATATCTGGACACTGCTGGGAGTCATATCGACACTCCGCTCCTATGTCTGGGAACTGCTGGGAGTCATACCCACACCCCCCTCCTATGTCTGGGCACTGCTGGGAGTCATACCCACCCCCCCTCCTATGTATGGGCACTGATGGGAGTCATATCCACACACCCCTCCTATGTCTTGGCACTGCTGGGAGTCCTCTGCACTCACCCCTCCTATGTGTCGGCACTCCTGGGAGTCATATCCACACCCCCTCCTATGTCTGGACACTGTTGGGAGTCATATCCACACCCCCCCTCCTATGTATGGGAACTGATGGGAGTCATATCCACACCCCCCTCCTATGTCTGGGCACTGCTGGGAGTCCTCTGCACTCACCCCTCCTATGTCTGGGTACTGCTGGGAGTCATATCTACACCCCCTCCTATGTCTGGACACTGCTGGGAGTCATATCCACACCCCCTCCTATGTCTGGGCACTGCTGGGAGTCCTGTGCACACACCCCTCCTATATCTGGACACTGCTGGGAGTCATATCCAACCACCCCTCCTATGACTGGGCACTGCTGGGAGTCCTCTGCACTCACCCCTCCTATGTCTGGGCACTGCTGGGAGTCCTCTGTACTCACCCCTCCTATGTCTGGGCACTGTTGGGAGTCCTCTGCACTCACCCCTCCTATGTCTGGGCACTGCTGGGAGTCCTCTGTACTCACCCCTCCTATGTCTGGGCACTGTTGGGAGTCCTCTGCTCTCACCCCTCCTATGTCTGGGCGCTGCTGGGAGTCATATCCACACACCCCTCCTATGTCTGGGCACTGCTGGGAGTCATATCCACAACCACCTTCTATGTCTGGGCACTGCTGGGAGTCATTTCCACACCCCCGTCCTATGTCTGGGCACTGCTGGGAGGGAGTCATATCCACCCTCCCTCCTATGTCTGGGCATTGATGGGAGTCATATCCACACCCCCCTCCTATGTCTGGGCACTGTTGGGAGTCCTCTGCACTCACCCCTCCTATGTCTGGGCACTGCTAGGAGTCCTATCCACACCCCCCTCCTATGTCTGGACACTGCTGGGAGTCATATCCACCAACCTCTCATATGTCTGGGCACTGCTGGAAGTCCTGTGCACTCACCCCTCCTATATCTGGACACTGCTGGGAGTCATATCCACACCCCCCTCCTATGTCTGGGCACTGCTGGGAGTCATATCCAGACCCCCCTACTATGTCTGGGCACTGCTGGGAGTCATATCCACTCCCCCTCCTATGTCTGGGCACTGCTGGGAGTCCTCTGCACTCACCCTTCCTATGTCAAGGCACTGCTGGGAGTCCCCTGTACTCACCCCTCCTATTTCTGGGCACTGCTGGGAGTCATATTCACCCCCGCTATGTCTGGACACTGCTGGGAGTCATATCCACTCCCCCTCCTATGTCTGGACACTGCTGGGAGTCCTGTGCACACACCCCTCCTCTATCTGGACACTGCTGGGAGTCATATCCACCCACCCCTCCTATGTCTGGACACTGCTGGGAGTCCTCTGCACTCACCACTCCTATGTCTGGGCACTGATGGGAGTACTCTGCACTCACCCCTCCTATGTCTGGCACTGCTGGAAGTCCTCTGCCCTCACCCCTCCTATGTCTGGGCACTGCTGGGAGTCCTCTGCACTCACCCCTCCTATGTCTGGGCACTGCTGGGAGTCATATCCACACCCCCTCCTATGTATGGGCACTGCTCGGAGTCCTCTGCATACACCCCTCCTATATCTGGACACTGCTGGGAGTCATATCCACACCCCCTCCTATGTCTGGGCACTGCTGGGAGTCATATCCACCCTCCCCTCCTATGTCTGGACACTGCTGGGAGTGCTCTGCACTCACCCCTCCTATGTCTGGGTACTGCTGGGAGTCCTCTGCACTCACCCCTCCTATGTCTGGGCACTGCTGGGAGTCCTCTGCCCTCACCCCTACTATGTCTGAGCACTGCTGGGAGTCCTCTGCACTCACCACTCCTATGTCTGGGCACTGCTTGGAGTCATATCCACCCACCCCTCCTATGTCTGGACACTGCTGGGAGTCATATCCACCAACCTCTCATATGTCTGGGCACTGCTGGAAGTCCTGTGCACTCACCCCTCCTATATCTGGGCACTGCTGGGAGTCCTCTGCACTCACCCCTCCTATGTCTGGGCACTGCTAGGAGTCCTATCCACACCCCCCTCCTATGTCTGGACACTGCTGGGAGTCATATCCACCAACCTCTCATATGTCTGGGCACTGCTGGAAGTCCTGTGCACTCACCCCTCCTATATCTGGACACTGCTGGGAGTCATATCCACACCCCCCTCCTATGTCTGGGCACTGCTGGGAGTCATATCCAGACCCCCCTACTATGTCTGGTCACTGCTGGGAGTCATATCCACACCCCCCTCCTATGTCTGGGCACTGCTGGGAGTCCTCTGCACTCACCCTTCCTATGTCAAGGCGTTGCTGGGAGTCCCCTGTACTCACCCCTCCTATTTCTGGGCACTGCTGGGAGTCATATTCACCCCCCCTATGTCTGGACACTGCTGGGAGTCATATCCACTCCCCCTCCTATGTCTGGATACTGCTGGGAGTCCTGTGCACACACCCCTCCACTATCTGGACACTGCTGGGAGTCATATCCACCCACCCCTCCTATGTCTGGACACTGCTGGGAGTCCTCTGCACTCACCCCTCCTATGTCTGGGCACTGATGGGAGTACTCTGCACTCACCCCTCCTATGTCTGGCACTTCTGGAAGTCCTCTGCCCTCACCTCTCCTATGTCTGGGCACTGCTGGGAGTCCTCTGCACTCACCCCTCCTATGTCTGGGCACTGCTGGGAGTAATATCCAACCACCTCTCCTATGTCTGGGCACTGCTGGGAGTCCTCTGCACTCACCCCTCCTATGTCTGGGCACTGCTGGGAGTCATATCCACACCCCCTCCTATGTCTGGGCACTGCTGGGAGTCATATCCACCCAACCCTCCTATGTCTGGACACTGCTGGGAGTGCTCTGCACTCACCCCTCCTATGTCTGGGTACTGCTGGGAGTCCTCTGCACTCACCCCTCCTATGTCTGGGCACTGCTGGGAGTCCTCTGCCCTCACCCCTACTATGTCTGAGCACTGCTGGGAAGTCCTCTGCACTCACCACTCCTATGTCTGGGCACTGCTTGGAGTCATATCCACCCACCCCTCCTATGTCTGGACACTGCTGGGAGTCCTCTGCACTCACCCCTCCTATGTCTGGGTACTGCTGGGAGTCCTCTGCCCTCACCCCTACTATGTCTGAGCACTGCTGGGAGTCCTCTGCACTCACCCCTCCTATGTCTGGGCACTGCTGGGAGTCCTCTACACTCACCCCTCCTATGTCTGGTGTAGGAGAGTAGGGTCTGCTATCCTATGGTCACCCCAAATTTTTGCTTTTTGCTTCACTGGTTTTCGACTACTGAGGCTGTGGGCCTGCTAATCAGACCCCCCAGCCTGCTGTTCTCTCACTAAATTAATGACACATGTGCTATAGGCACATACCAATTGGAAATGGACTCCTTGTCAGCCCCTGTAGAATGCACTATAGGTGCACAGGGCATAGGGGCCACCAAGGCCTACCAGGGGCTGCAGCATATCTTTTGCCACCCCTGGCTGGTTCTTAAATTGACACAACTGGCTGATCACTCAGCTGGGGTAAGGTGGTGTAAACACCCCTTGCTTAGGTATAGTATATCTATATCTAAACCTATATCTGGACACATGTAAACCTGTGAGCCACTCCTATAGTAGGCCTCATCAATCCTGGAGGCTGAGTGCGTGGTTTTATGTGAGATGGAGCTCTAGCATGAGCTGAGCCTGTCTGCAGCTGTCGTGAACAAATCCCTAAGCTGTTTCAGGATAATGCCATACCATATACTATTAAGGGCCTTATAATCCTCGCGGTTATTTAGCAACTTTGGTTTGGCTTTATCAAAACATGTCGTGTAAGGTGTCATACGATTTGGAATACCATCCCCTCGCCAGTTCTGGCGACGGGGATGGCATTCCACCCCTCTAGAGGGGTAAGACATGTTCCTTTACTAAATGCGGTTAATTTCTCCAAAGACCTTAAGATCCACAAAATGGATGCCTCTGCCACAGACAAATGTCTGGACCCCTGCAGTTGACCGAAACTCGACCAAATGGGTCCTGGACAAAGGGTTTCCTGTCACAGGAGGGTGTCACCGCCCTCCAGACAGGAGATAGTGTATTGTAGCAGGGAGGTTTGAAAGAAACCAGACACTGCCTGGGGCGCACAAGGCTGCCCCTTGCATAATCCGGCCAAACCGGTTCTGGGGCACTCCAGCCCTCGTGCCAGGGCGGCCTGGATCAAAGGAAGGGGGTGTATCCACCCACTTCCTGGGTCCCACCCATAGGAGGGGACCTAGCAGGTAATCACGCCCCCCAGATTGGAATAAGAGTGGGAGCAGTGCCAATGCACATCAGATTTCCTGGAAGAAACATTTGAAACGCAATTCTGGACCCTTCGCCCTCCATCTCATCGTGGAAGCCCGAAGAATCTCCCTTGTGGTCAAGGAGTGACCACCCTGCAGCAGCAGGCACCATCCAGCCCTCGACGTCTACTTAGTTGCAGTTCCCGCCGGAGCTCGAGCGACTGAGATCGACGAGATCAAGCTTGCCTGCCTTCCAACAGCCCGATCCACAGTCCCTGCAGAGCTGAGACCCGTGGAGGCGACCGGAAGCGTGGGGCATGCCATCTTGAATTGACCACGAGACGCTGACCGTGCAGCCCACGAGTGACCCTCGAAGCTGTGCACCGGGGTTTGAGAAGCCCCCACCCTGAGCTGCTCCTGAGCCGAAGTTCAGCCCTCCACACTCGACGAGTGCTGCGTGGGGCCCTTTGGCTCTATTTGGCTCAACGCGTTGGCCCGGTCACTTGCCAGCTGGCTAGTGGTCCCTGTGCCGACGAACTACCTAAGAAGACTCGTGAATCTGGTTGCTCCAGATCCACACCAGCTCCCCTGAAAAGGAGCCCCGACTCTGACCTTCCTGGTCCGAGTGAGAAGCAATCTTCCGATCCTGCGTGGATTGCTCTTACCAAGGCTTGTTTGCTCCAAACTTGAAGCCGACTGCACCGACGGTGAGAGCCTGCGTGGGACAGATCGTGACCTGCTTCTGGACGTCGCAGATGCCCCAGAGCCCACGTGACAGCGGAGAGAAGCTCCTCGACGACCACCTGATTGCGCCCGACATTGCCTGGTTCCATCCTGGTTCCACCCTGGTCACTGCTGAGTGACCCAGACTCTGTCTTCTCTGCTTTCAGGTACTCTACAGCTTGAGTCCACCCTTGGACTCCACCGGACACTTCATCTTTAACCCGCCTGCAGCCCTTTCAGCTCCAAGCACCAAGAGCCTGCGTGTCAAAACCCGACGCCACTTCGACCCTGTGCACCCACTTCCTGTGGGTGAGGTAACTTTGCTCCGCCGGTGTTCCCACACTGGTGCACACCTCTAGGGTCTGTGTGTTAAGTTTTGTTCCTCTAGGTTCAGCGGAAGTGTCCTTAAACTTTAACTCTATGACTTTTACGCACCATTGGTTAACATTGGTGCATGCGTGCGCTTCCCGCACATCTCCCGAATCCCGAGGGCCATTCCCGACTTCAGCATTGCTTGTCCTGACTGCTCCCAGCGATTCCCTAGGCCCTAGGCCTAACCACTGTTCGAGTGGCCTCTCTTATACCACTTGTTTAGTATATGGTTTGAGTGGCCACCCGCCCTCATCCATAATTGTGCAACTTGTATGTTTAAACAGTGCTTTTGATTTAACGCTTGTGCCCCTTTATTCATAAAGAATACTGGGGATTGTTTTTAGTAATAAACACATATATTTTTATAATATATACTTGTGTGGTGTCCTTTCATTTGGTATTACAGGATTGTATGTGGTAAAACAGCTCGCTTAACACGACCTCTTAAGTTAAGCCTTTAGGCTGCTTAGTCCATGCTACCCCTAGGATAGCTTGTCTAATAAGGTTGACTTACAACCAGACACCATAAGGGATTGTTTGGTCAGGTAGTAGGTGGTTCCAGAATTGGAAACATCCCCTACCAGGCCAACTTCTCACATTGGTGAGCAGCGGTGCGGATTTGAGCTTGCTGTTGTTTTACCATTGCAATCTTTATATCAAATTGAAAGATCACATCAAGTACCTCTAGGTACATATAAATCAAAAGCTTAGCATATTAAGTTCTACTGAACTTAGTAGTTGTAGGTTGAAGGGATTAGCACACCCTGACTACAACTAACTAGCAAGGTACAGTAGGAAAACACTTAGTGTAGGTAAGTGCACCACTTACACCTCACTAGTAACCATGTCTGACACAGGAAAAGCCTCAGGGTCTGCTCCTGTGACAGTTGACCCTACCCAGGCAACTTTTGGATATGACAAACTAACCCGCAGAGACTTGATTGCCTTGTGCAAAGCAAGAGGGTTAAAAAGGGGCAGAAGCCCCACCTGCCTAATCCTGGTAGAAATCCTAGAACAGGATGACTTAGAAAAGGCAAAGGCAGCTTCCCTAGACACAGGAAGTGGAGGGAACCCCCCTGAAACTGATCCCCCTCAGGAGGAGGAGGATGATGATGACTTAGATGAGGACTCAGATGTTGAGGACTTAGAAGTACAGGATCAGGGTAGCCAGGTTCCAGTTGCCAGGCTTAGCCAGGCCAACTTGGACCTACTGGGGAATGGAGAGGGCCAGCACCTCCCCAGAACCCAACATGTTATTCTCCCAGGCAACAGAAGAGTGAGATCTCCCTCAGGGGACTCTCATGTTTCTAGTGCCTCCAGAGAATCACAGAGAGGCATGAATGCTTCTCAAAAGCTAGAACATAGGGCCAGAATGAGGGCTGTCAAACTCCAGATAGAGAGGGAGGAGGTAGCCTTGGCTCAAGCTAGACTTGCCTTGGCAAGAGAGCAGAAATTAAGTGGCTTAGATGTCACTGGTGGCAGCAATTTTCCAAGAGAAAAAGACAGGGCCTATGATAATAGAAACCTGACCAAAATTGTGCCCCCCTTTAAAGAAGGGGATGACATCCACAAATGGATGACTGCTCTTGAGAGAGCCTGCATGGTACAGCAGGTTCCTGAGAATCAGTGGGCTGCAATTTTGTGGTACTCCTTTTCTGAGAAAGGGAGAGACAGGCTCCTCACAGTTAGACCTGAGGATGCCAAAAACTACTCTGTTTTGAAGAGTGCTCTTATTGAAGGGTTTGGCCTAACCACTGAGCAATACAGGTTGTTGTTCAGAGACGCCCAAAAAGCACAGACTCAAGACTGGACTGATTTCGTTGAGTGTGCCACTAAGGCTTTGGAGGGTTGGTTGCAGGGAAGTAAAGTTTCAGACTATACAGGATTGTACAATCTTATAATGAGAGAACAGATCCTTAATAACTGTACAAACCAGCTGTTGCATCAATACCTTATTGACTCTGATCTGACCTCTCCCCAAGAATTGGGAAAGAAGGCAGACAAATGGGTCAGAACAAGGATTAAGCAGAAACCCCAGAACCAAGGTGGTGACCAGAAGAAAACAGACCAGAAGGGTGGTAATCAGAATCAGAAAGATAAAGAAAAAGACCAGAAGTCTTCAGGCCCCCAAACTAATAGTAAGGAGGGTGGTTCCCAAAATGGTAACAAGAAGAAGAAGAACAAAGGTCCAAAGACACCTTGGTGTAATACCTGCAAATCAGTTTCACACTGGGGCAGTGAGTGCACCAAGGCAAATCCAGTTCCCACCACTACAGCTCCTAAAGCAACTGCAACCCCAAGTACAGTAAGCAGTGGTGGAACACAGTCCAAGGGTGTAGCTGGGTTGACCCTGGGTATTGAAGTAGGATCTGGCCTAGTCAGAGTCCCTACACAGGCAGTTCTCCTGTATGATGTGGACATTGAGTTGCCCACTGCAGTAAGCCCCACTAACCTGGGCAAATACAGGCAGACTCCCTTAATTAATGAGAAACTGGCTCAAGCATACAGGGACACATGTGCCAGTGTCACCATGGTGACACCTGACTTTGTGGACCCTGGACAGATTGTACTAGGTGAGAGCTACCTAGTAACCAACGCCAGCAACTCCACTACCTCCCATAGTGTGGCAGTTGTGAACTTCTCCTGGGGAGGGGTTGATGGCCTAAAGAAAGTTGTGGTGAGTGCAGACCTACCAGTAGACTGTCTGTTAGGCAATGACCTTGAAAGCTCAGCATGGTCAGAAGTGGAGTACAGGACTCATGCAGAAATGCTAGGGATTTCAGAGCATGTCCTTGCCATGACAAGGGCTCAGGCTAAGAAGTGCCTTCCTGAACCAGTGGTGGATCTTGAAACAATAGACCAGCCACAACCCAAGAGAAGGAGCAAGAGAGGAAAGGCCCAGCCTTCCACCTTGCCCCAGGTTGAGGATCAAGTTTCAGAGGAAACTGATTCTGCAGTCCAAGAGGAGACTGTCTCAGAGGAGCTTGAACCTGACCAGGTTGAGTTTCTGGGGACAGGGGGACCCTCAAGGGCAGACCTGAGGCAGGCTCAATTAGATTGCCCTTCCCTTGAACCCCTCAGACAGCAGGCTGCTGCTGAGGCTGCTGGGGATGCCAAAGGTACCCATACGGTGTATTGGGATGAGGGACTCCTTTACTCAGAGGCTAGAGACCCCAAGCCTGGCATGACCAGGAGGTTGGTCATACCTCTGCAGTTTAGGGGGTTCCTTCTTACCTTGGCCCATGATATTCCCCTTGCAGGACACTTAGGCCAGAACAAGACGTGGGACAGGCTTGTTCCACACTTTCACTGGCCTCACATGTCAGAGGATGTCAAGGAGTTTTGTCGCTCCTGTGTCACTTGCCAAGCCAGTGGTAAGTCAGGTGGCACAACAAAGGCCCCCCTAATACCACTACCTGTGGTGGGGGTCCCCTTTGAAAGAGTTGGAATTGATATTGTGGGTCCAATGGACCCCCAAACAGCATCTGGGAACAGATTCATACTGGTGGTAGTGGATCATGCCACCAGGTATCCAGAGGCTATTCCCCTAAGGACCACCACAGCACCTGTGGTGGCAAAGGCCCTCATTGCAGTTTTCTCAAGAGTGGGCTTTCCTAAGGAGGTACTATCAGATAGAGGGACGAATTTTATGTCCAGCTATCTGAAAGCAATGTGGAAGGAATGTGGAGTAAACTATAAGTTTACCACCCCATATCATCCACAATGCAATGGGCTTGTGGAGAGATTTAACAAGACCCTTAAAGGCATGATAAAAGGATTACCAGAGAAGCTCAGGCGGAAATGGGACATTCTTTTACCCTGCCTGCTCTTTGCTTACAGAGAGGTCCCACAGAAGGGGGTTGGCTACAGCCCTTTTGAACTTTTGTTTGGCCACCCTGTGAGAGGTCCATTGTGTTTGGTGAAGGAAGGATGGGAGTTACCTCTCAAAAAGCCCAAACTAGACATAGTGGACTATGTACTTGGTCTCCGCTCCAGGATGGCTGAGTACATGGAAAGAGCATCCAAAAACCTGGAGGCCAGCCAAGAATTACAGAAAGCTTGGCATGACCAAAAGGCTGTGCTGGTAGAGTTCCAACCAGGACAGAAGGTATGGGTACTGGAGCCAGTGGCTCCAGCAGCACTCCAAGACAAATGGAGTGGACCCTATCCTATTATTGAGAAGAAGGGGGAAGTCACCTACTTGGTAGACTTTGGAACACCCAGGAGCCCTCACAGGGTAATCCATGTGAATCGCTTGAAAGCATTTGTGGACAGGGAGGACATGAGCTTGCTCATGGCCACAGATGGGGAACAGGAGGAAGAGAGTGACCCTCTCCCAGACCTGCTTTCTCAGAACCCTGATGATGGTTCAGTTGATGGAGTAGCCTTGGCAGGCAGCCTCACTGACCAGCAACAGAGGGACTGCAGACAAGTTTTGCAGGCTCACAGGCAAATGTTTTCACTCACACCCAGCCAGACTGACTGGTGTACCCATGTTGTGGACACTGGTGACAGTCTGCCTGTCAAGAATAAGATCTACAGGCAACCTGATCATGTCAGGGATTGCATCAAGGCTGAGGTGCAAAAGATGTTGGAGCTTGGAGTGATTGAACCATCAGAGAGCCCATGGGCCAGCCCAGTAGTCCTGGTGCCAAAACCTCATACCCAAGATGGAAAGAGAGAAATGAGGTTTTGCGTGGATTACAGGGGTCTCAATGCTGTCACTAGGACAGATGCTCACCCCATTCCAAGAGCAGATGAGCTCATTGACAGATTGGCTTCTGCCAAGTTTCTGAGCACATTTGATCTGACAGCTGGCTACTGGCAAATCAGACTAGCTGAGGAGTCAAAAGCCAAAACAGCATTCTCTACCCCTAGTGGACATTATCAGTTTGTGGTAATGCCCTTTGGTTTGAAGAATGCACCTGCCACTTTCCAAAGGTTGGTGAACCAAGTCCTTACTGGGTTGGATGACTTTTGTGCAGCTTATCTAGATGATATTGCTGTCTTTAGCTCCACCTGGGAGGATCACCTGATCCACCTGAAGAAAGTTTTGGAGGCCCTGCAAAAGGCAGGCCTAACTATCAAGGCCACTAAGTGCCAGATAGGGCAGAGTAAGGTTGTATACCTGGGCCACCTAGTAGGTGGAGGCCAGGCTCAGCCACTGGAAAGCAAAATCCAGGCCATACAGGACTGGGCTCCTCCAGTTACCCTGACACAAGTCAGAGCCTTCTTGGGCCTGACTGGGTATTACAGGAAGTTTGTGAAGAACTATGGGTCTATAGTGACACCATTAAATGACTTGACATCCAAGAAGATGCCAAAAAAGGTTCAGTGGACAGTTAGCTGTCAGAAGGCATTTGAAGACCTGAAGAAGGCCATGTGCTCTGCACCTATCCTAAAGAGTCCTGACTACTCCAAACAGTTCATTGTTCAGACAGATGCTTCTGAGTTGGGGGTGGGAGCTGTGCTCTCACAACTTAATCAAGATGGTCAAGACCAGCCTATTGCTTTCATTAGCAGGAGGCTGACTCCCAGAGAGAAACGTTGGTCAGCCATTGAGAGGGAGGCCTTTGCTGTGGTTTGGGCATTAAAGAAGTTGAGGTCCTACTTGTTTGGAACTCACTTCCTGGTGCAGACAGACCATAAGCCCCTCTTATGGCTTAATCAGATGAAGGGTGAAAATCCCAAACTGCTCAGGTGGCCCATTTCCCTACAGGGGATGGACTTTACAGTGGAGCACCGCCCAGGGACTGACCATGGTAATGCAGATGGTCTCTCCAGGTACTTCCACTTAGAACATGAAGACTTATCTGGTCAAGGTTAGTTTAATGTCCCTGCGTTTGGGGGGGGGTTGTGTAGGAGAGTAGGGTCTGCTATCCTATGGTCACCCCAAATTTTTGCTTTTTGCTTCACTGGTTTTCGACTACTGAGGCTGTGGGCCTGCTAATCAGACCCCCAGCCTGCTGTTCTCTCACTAAATTAATGACACATGTGCTATAGGCACATACCAATTGGAAATGGACTCCTTGTCAGCCCCTGTAGAATGCACTATAGGTGCACAGGGCATAGGGGCCACCAAGGCCTACCAGGGGCTGCAGCATATCTTTTGCCACCCCTGGCTGGTTCTTAAATTGACACAACTGGCTGATCACTCAGCTGGGGTAAGGTGGTGTAAACACCCCTTGCTTAGGTATAGTATATCTATATCTAAACCTATATCTGGACACATGTAAACCTGTGAGCCACTCCTATAGTAGGCCTCATCAATCCTGGAGGCTGAGTGCGTGGTTTTATGTGAGATGGAGCTCTAGCATGAGCTGAGCCTGTCTGCAGCTGTCGGGAACAAATCCCTAAGCTGTTTCAGGATAATGCCATACCATATACTATTAAGGGCCTTATAATCCTCGCGGTTATTTAGCAACTTTGGTTTGGCTTTATCAAAACATGTCGTGTAAGGTGTCATACGATTTGGAATACCATCCCCTCGCCAGTTCTGGCGACGGGGATGGCATTCCACCCCTCTAGAGGGGTAAGACATGTTCCTTTACTAAATGCGGTTAATTTCTCCAAAGACCTTAAGATCCACAAAATGGATGCCTCTGCCCCAGACAAATGTCTGGACCCCTGCAGTTGACCGAAACTCGACCAAATGGGTCCTGGACAAAGGGTTTCCTGTCACAGGAGGGTGTCACCGCCCTCCAGACAGGAGATAGTGTATTGTAGCAGGGAGGTTTGAAAGAAACCAGACACTGCCTGGGGCGCACAAGGCTGCCCCTTGCATAATCCGGCCAAACCGGTTCTGGGGCACTCCAGCCCTCGTGCCAGGGCGGCCTGGATCAAAGGAAGGGGGTGTATCCACCCACTTCCTGGGTCCCACCCATAGGAGGGGACCTAGCAGGTAATCACGCCCCCCAGATTGGAATAAGAGTGGGAGCAGGGCCAATGCACATCAGATTTCCTGGAAGAAACATTTGAAACGCAATTCTGGACCCTTCGCCCTCCATCTCATCGTGGAAGCCCGAAGAATCTCCCTTGTGGTCAAGGAGTGACCACCCTGCAGCAGCAGGCACCATCCAGCCCTCGACGTCTACTTAGTTGCAGTTCCCGCCGGAGCTCGAGCGACTGAGATCGACGAGATCAAGCTTGCCTGCCTTCCAACAGCCCGATCCACAGTCCCTGCAGAGCTGAGACCCGTGGAGGCGACCGGAAGCGTGGGGCACGCCATCTTGAATTGACCACGAGACGCTGACCGTGCAGCCCACGAGTGACCCTCGAAGCTGTGCACCGGGGTTTGAGAAGCCCCCACCCTGAGCTGCTCCTGAGCCGAAGTTCAGCCCTCCACACTCGACGAGTGCTGCGTGGGGCCCTTTGGCTCTATTTGGCTCAACGCATTGGCCCGGTCACTTGCCAGCTGGCTAGTGGTCCCTGTGCCGACGAACTACCTAAGAAGACTCGTGAATCTGGTTGCTCCAGATCCACACCAGCTCCCCTGAAAAGGAGCCCCGACTCTGACCTTCCTGGTCCGAGTGAGAAGCAATCTTCCGATCCTGCGTGGATTGCTCTTACCAAGGCTTGTTTGCTCCAAACTTGAAGCCGACTGCACCGACGGTGAGAGCCTGCGTGGGACAGATCGTGACCTGCTCCTGGACGTCGCAGATGCCCCAGAGCCCACGTGACAGCGGAGAGAAGCTCCTCGACGACCACCTGATTGCGCCCGACATTGCCTGGTTCCATCCTGGTTCCACCCTGGTCACTGCTGAGTGACCCAGACTCTGTCCCCTCTGCTTTCAGGTACTCTACAGCTTGAGTCCACCCTTGGACTCCACCGGACACTTCATCTTTAACCCGCCTGCAGCCCTTTCAGCTCCAAGCACCAAGAGCCTGCGTGTCAAAACCCGACGCCACTTCGACCCTGTGCACCCACTTCCTGTGGGTGAGGTAACTTTGCTCCGCCGGTGTTCCCACACTGGTGCACACCTCTAGGGTCTGTGTGTTAAGTTTTGTTCCTCTAGGTTCAGCGGAAGTGTCCTTAAACTTTAACTCTATGACTTTTACGCACCATTGGTTAACATTGGTGCATGCGTGCGCTTTCCGCACATCTCCCGAATCCCGAGGGCCATTCACGACTTCAGCATTGCTTTTCCTGACTGCTCCCAGCGATTCCCTAGGCCCTAGGCCTAACCACTGTTCGAGTGGCCTCTCTTATACCACTTGTTTAGTATATGGTTTGAGTGGCCACCCGCCCTCATCCATAATTGTGCAACTTGTATGTTTAAACAGTGCTTTTGATTTAACGCTTGTGTCCCTTTATTCATAAAGAATACTGGGGATTGTTTTTAGTAATAAACACATATATTTTTATAATATATACTTGTGTGGTGTCCTTTCATTTGGTATTACAGGATTGTATGTGGTAAAACAGCTCGCTTAACACGACCTCTTAAGTTAAGCCTTTAGGCTGCTTAGTCCATGCTACCCCTAGGATAGCTTGTCTAATAAGGTTGACTTACAACCAGACACCATAAGGGATTGTTTGGTCAGGTAGTAGGTGGTTCCAGAATTGGAAACATCCCCTACCAGGCCAACTTCTCACATCTGGGCACTGCTGGGAGTCCTCTGCACTCACCCCTCCTAAAACTGGGCGCTGCTGGGAGTCATTTCCACAACCCCCTCCTATGTTTGGGCACTGCTTGGAGTCATATCCACACCCCCTCCTATGTCTGGGCACTGTTGGGAGTCATATACACCCCCCTCCTATGTATGGGAACTGATGGGAGTCATATCCACACCCACACCCCTCTCCTATGTCTGGCCTCTGCACTCACCCCTCCTATGTCTCGGCACTGCTGGGAGTCATATCCACACCCCCCTCCTATGTCTGGACACTGCTGGGAATCATATCCACCAACCCCTCATATGTCTGGCACTGCTGGGAGTCCTGTGCACACACCCCTCCTATATCTGAACACTGGTGGGAGTCACATCGACACCCTGCTCCTATGTCTGGGAACTGCTGGGAGTCATACCCACACCCCCCTCCTATGTCTGGGCACTGCTGGGAGTCATACCCACCCCCCTCCTATGTATGGGCACTGATGGGAGTCATATCCACACACCCCTTCTATGTCTTGGCACTGCTGGGAGTCCTCTGCACTCACCCCTCCTATGTCTCGGCACTGCTGGGAGTCATATCCACACCCCCTCCTATGTCTGGACACTGTTGGGAGTCATATCCACAACCCCCTCCTATGTATGGGAACTGATGAGAGTCATATCCACACCCCCCTCCTATGTCTGGGCACTGCTGGGAGTCCTCTGCGCTCACCCCTCCTATGTCTGGGCACTGCTGGGAGTCATATCCACACCCCCCTCCTATGTCTGCACACTTCTGGGAATCATAACCACCAAACCCTCATATGTCTGGGCACTGCTGGTAATCCTGTGCACACAACCCTCCTATATCTGGACACTGCTGGGAGTCATATCCACACCCCCTCCTATGTCTGGGAACTGCTGGGAGTCATACCCACACCCCCGTCCTATGTCTAGGCACTGCTGGGAGTCCTCTGCACTCACCCCTCCTATGTCTGGGTACTGCTGAGAGTCATATCTACACCCCCTCCTATGTCTGGACACTGCTGGGAGTCATACCCACCCCCCTCCTATGTATGGGCACTGATGGGAGTCATATCCACACACCCCTCCTATGTCTTGGCACTGCTGGGAGTCCTCTGCACTCACCCCTCCTATATCTCGGCACTGCTGGGAGTCATATCCACACCCCCTCCTATGTCTGGACACTGTTGGGAGTCATTTCCACACCCCCGTCCTATGTCTGGGCACTGCTGGGAGGGAGTCATATCCACCCTCCCTCCTATGTCTGGGCATTGATGGGAGTCATATCCACACCCCCCTCCTATGTCTGGGCACTGTTGGGAGTCCTCTGCACTCACCCCTCCTATGTCTGGGCACTGCTAGGAGTCCTATCCACACCCCCTCCTATGTCTGGACACTGCTGGGAGTCATATCCACCAACCTCTCATATGTCTGGGCACTGCTGGAAGTCCTGTGCACTCACCCCTCCTATATCTGGACACTGCTGGGAGTCATATCCACACCCCCTCCTATGTCTGGGTACTGCTGGGAGTCATATCCAGACCCCCCTCCTATGTCTGGGCACTGCTGGGAGTCATATCCACACCCCCCTCCTATGTCTGGGCACTGCTGGGAGTCCTCTGCACTCACCCTTCCTATGTCAAGGCACTGCTGGGAGTCCCCTGTACTCACCCCTCCTATTTCTGGGCACTGTTGGGAGTCATATTCACCCCCCCCTATGTCTGGACACTGCTGGGAGTCATATCCACTCCCCCTCCTATGTCTGGACACTGCTGGGAGTCCTGTGCACACACCCCTCCTCTATCTGGACACTGCTGGGAGTCATATCCACCCCCCTCCTTTGTAGGGGCACTGCTGGGCGTCATATCCACCCACCCCTCCTATGTCTGGACACTGCTGGGAGTCCTCTGCACTCACCCCTCCTATGTCTGGGCAGTGATGGGAGTACTCTGCACTCACCCCTCCTATGTCTGGCACTGCTGGAGGTCATCTGCCCTCACCCCTCCTATGTCTGGGCACTGCTGGGAGTCCTCTGCACTCACCCCTCCTATGTCTGGGCACTGCTGGGAGTAATATCCAACCACCTCTCCTATGTCTGGGCACTGCTGGGAGTCCTCTGCACTCACCCCTCCTATGTCTGGGCACTGCTGGGAGTCATATCCACACCCCCTCCTATGTCTGGGCACTGCTCGGAGTCCTCTGCATACACCCCTCCTATATCTGGACACTGCTGGGAGTCATATCCACACCCCCTCCTATGTCTTGACACTGCTGGGAGTGCTCTGCACTCACCCCTCCTATGTCTGGGTACTGCTGGGAGTCCTCTGCACTCACCCCTCCTATGTCTGGGCACTGCTGGGAGTCCTCTGCCCTCACCCCTACTATGTCTGAGCACTGCTGGGAGTCCTCTGCACTCACCACTCCTATGTCTGGGCACTGCTTGGAGTCATATCCACCCACCCCTCCTATGTCTGGACACTGCTGGGAGTCCTCTGCACTCACCCCTCCTATGTCTGGGTACTGCTGGGAGTCCTCTGCCCTCACCCCTACTATGTCTGAGCACTGCTGGGAGTCCTCTGCACTCACCCCTCCTATGTCTGGGCACTGCTGGGAGTCCTCTACACTCACCCCTCCTATGTCTGGGCACTGCTGGGAGTCCTCTGCACTCACCCCTCCTAAAACTGGGCGCTGCTGGGAGTCATTTCCACAACCCCCTCCTATGTTTGGGCACTGCTTGGAGTCATATCCACACCCCCTCCTATGTCTGGGCACTGTTGGGAGTCATATACACCCCCCTCCTATGTATGGGAACTGATGGGAGTCATATCCACACACCCCTCCTATGTCTTGGCACTGCTGGGAGTCCTCTGCACTCACCCCTCCTATGTCTCGGCACTCCTGGGAGTCATATCCACACCCCCTCCTATGGCTGGACACTGTTGGGAGTCATATCCACACCCCCTCCTATGTATGGGAACTGATGGGAGTCATATCCACACCCCCCTCCTATGTCTGGGCACTGCTGGGAGTCCTCTGCACTCACCCCTCCTATGTCTCGGCACTCCTGGGAGTCATATCCACACCCCCTCCTATGGCTGGACACTGTTGGGAGTCATATCCACACCCCCCTCCTATGTATGGGAACTGATGGGAGTCATATCCACACCCCCCTCCTATGTCTGGGTACTGCTGGGAGTCATATCTACACCCCCTCCTATGTCTGGACACTGCTGGGAGTCATATCCACACCCCCTCCTATGTCTGGGCACTGCTGGGAGTCCTGTGCACACACCCCTCCTATATCTGGACACTGCTGGGAGTCATATCCAACCACCCCTCCTATGACTGGGCACTGCTGGGAGTCCTCTGCACTCACCCCTCCTATGTCTGGGCACTGCTGGGAGTCCTCTGTACTCACCCCTCCTATGTCTGGGCACTGTTGGGAGTCCTCTGCACTCACCCCTCCTATGTCTGGGCACTGCTGGGAGTCCTCTGTACTCACCCCTCCTATGTCTGGGCACTGTTGGGAGTCCTCTGCTCTCACCCCTCCTATGTCTGGGAGCTGCTGGGAGTCATATCCACACACCCCTCCTATGTCTGGGCACTGCTGGGAGTCATATCCACAACCACCTTCTATGTCTGGGCACTGCTGGGAGTCATTTCCACACCCCCCTCCTATGTCTGGGCACTGCTGGGAGGGAGTCATATCCACCCTCCCTCCTATGTCTGGGCATTGATGGGAGTCATATCCACACACCCCTCCTATGTCTGGGCACTGTTGGGAGTCCTCTGCACTCACCCCTCCTATGTCTGGGCACTGCTGGGAGTCCTATCCACACCCCCCTCCTATGTCTAGACACTGCTGGGAGTCATATCCACCAACCTCTCATATGTCTGGGCACTGCTGGAAGTCCTGTGCACTCACCCCTCCTATATCTGGACACTGCTGGGAGTCATATCCACACACCCCTCCTATGTCTGGGCACTGCTGGGAGTCATATCCAGACCCCCCTACTATGTCTGGGCACTGCCGGGAGTCATATCCACACCCCCTCCTATGTGTGGGCACTGCTGGGAGTCCTCTGCACTCACCCTTCCTATGTCAAGGCACTGCTGGGAGTCCCCTGTACTCACCCCTCCTATTTCTGGGCACTGCTGGGAGTCATATTCACCCCCCCCCCCCTATGTCTGGACACTGCTGGGAGTCCTGTGCACACACCCCTCCTATATCTGGACACTGCTGGTAGTCATATCGACACCCCGCTCCTATGTCTGGGAACTGCTGGGAGTCATACCCACACCCCCCCTCCTATGTCTGGGCACTGCTGGGAGTCATACCCACCCCCCCTCCTATGTATGGGCAATGATGGGAGTCATATCCACAGACCCCTCCTATGTCTTGGCACTGCTGGGAGTCCTCTGCACTCACCCCTCCTATGTCTCGGCACTCCTGGGAGTCATATCCACACCCCCTCCTATGTATGGGAACTGATGGGAGTCATATCCACACCCCCCTCCTATGTCTGGGCACTGCTGGGGAGTCCTCTGCACTCACCCCTCCTATGTCTGGGTACTGCTGGGAGTCATATCTACACCCCCTCCTATGTATGGACACTGCTGGGAGTCATATCCACACCCCCTCCTATGTCTGGGCACTGCTGGGAGTCCTGTGCACACACCCCTCCTATATCTGGACACTGCTGGGAGTCATATCCAACCACCCCTCCTATGACTGGGCACTGCTGGGAGTCCTCTGCACTCACCCCTCCTATGTCTGGGCACTGCTGGGAGTCCTCTGTACTCACCCCTCCTATGTCTGGGCACTGTTGGGAGTCCTCTGCACTCACCCCTCCTATGTCTGGGCACTGCTGGGAGTCCTCTGTACTCACCCCTCCTATGTCTGGGCACTGTTGGGAGTCCTCTGCTCTCACCCCTCCTATGTCTGGGCGCTGCTGGGAGTCATATCCACACACCCCTCCTATGTCTGGGCACTGCTGGGAGTCATATCCACAACCACCTTCTATGTCTGGGCACTGCTGGGAGTCATTTCCACACCCCCGTCCTATGTCTGGGCACTGCTGGGAGGGAGTCATATCCACCCTCCCTCCTATGTCTGGGCATTGATGGGAGTCATATCCACACCCCCCTCCTATGTCTGGGCACTGTTGGGAGTCCTCTGCACTCACCCCTCCTATGTCTGGGCACTGCTAGGAGTCCTATCCACACCCCCCTCCTATGTCTGGACACTGCTGGGAGTCATATCCACCAACCTCTCATATGTCTGGGCACTGCTGGAAGTCCTGTGCACTCACCCCTCCTATATCTGGACACTGCTGGGAGTCATATCCACACCCCCCTCCTATGTCTGGGCACTGCTGGGAGTCATATCCAGACCCCCCTCCTATGTCTGGGAACTTCTGGGAGTCATATCCACACCCCCCTCCTATGTCTGGGCACTGCTGGGAGTCCTCTGCACTCACCTTTCCTATGTCAAGGCACTGCTGGGAGTCCCCTGTGCTCACCCCTCCTATTTCTGGGCACTGCTGGGAGTCATATTCACCCCCCCTATGTCTGGACACTGCTGGGAGTCATATCCACTCCCCCTCCTATGTCTGGACACTGCTGGGAGTCCTGTGCACACACCCCTCCTCTATCTGGACACTGCTGGGAGTCATATCCACCCACCCCTCCTATTTCTGGACACTGCTGGGAGTCCTCTGCACTCACCCCTCCTATGTCTGGGCACCGATGGGAGTACTCTGCACTCACCCCTCCTATGTCTGGCACTGCTGGAAGTCCTCTGCCCTCACCCCTCCTATGTCTGGGCACTGCTGGGAGTCCTCTGCACTCACCCCTCCTATGTCTGGGCCCTGCTGGGAGTAATATCCAACCACCTCTCCTATGTCTGGGCACTGCTGGGAGTCCTCTGCACTCACCCCTTCTATGTCTGGGCACTGCTGGGAGTCATATCCACACCCCCTCCTATGTCTGGGCACTGCTCGGAGTCCTCTGCATACACCCCTCCTATATCTGGACACTGCTGGGAGTCATATCCACACCCCCTCCTATGTCTGGGCACTGCTGGGAGTCATATCCACCCACCCCTCCTATGTCTGGACACTGCTGGGAGTGCTCTGCACTCACCCCTCCTATGTCTGGGTACTGCTGGGAGTCCTCTGCACTCACCCCTCCTATGTCTGGGCACTGCTGGGAGTCCTCTGCCCTCACCCCTACTATGTCTGAGCACTGCTGGGAGTCCTCTGCACTCACCACTCCTATGTCTGGGCACTGCTTGGAGTCATATCCACCCACCCCTCCTATGTCTGGACTCTGCTGGGAGTCCTCTGCACTCACCCCTCCTATGTCTGGGTACTGCTGGGAGTCCTCTGCCCTCACCCCTACTATGTCTGAGCACTGCTGGGAGTCCTCTGCACTCACCCCTCCTATGTCTGGGCACTGCTGGTGAGGTAACGGGTTTTTAGGAACCCGCTGGTGTCAGGGGATAACACCCGAAGACCTCTGAGTTCTCCCTTGTTCCGGACCACAGAAACACGGAGTCTTCTAGTCGCAGTCAAAGATCAAGTTTTATTGGTAGCTACCAAGTAACACGTGTCCCAGAAGTACACCACACGGAGAGTAGGTTCTAGGGAGACTGTTCGTTTTTACAGAACCAGCCGTCTCCTTATATACAAAATATATGGTGATGCACCGTTACATCGCAACTTTTACAACGGGAGTCTTTTACAACGGAACTTTTACAACGCAGGATCCATTACATCGGATGCCATTACAAAGCATGGCATTACATAGCAGATGCTATTACAACGCATGGCATTACATCGTAAGTATAGGTAAGTATTTAATTTTTTTTAATTTTATTAATATTAATTATAATAAAATATATTTATTTATGTTTCTTAATATTATTAATTTATTATTTATTATATTAATTAAAATAATTTTTAAAATAAGTACATGTGTACAGGGGTGTTTTTAGGTTTCAGGGTAGGGTTTGGGTTTTGGGGTACAGGGGTGTTTTTAGGTTTCAGGGTAGGGTTTGGGTTTTGGGGTACAGGGGTGTTTTTAGGTTTCAGGGCAGGGTTTGGGTTTTGGGGTACAGGGGTGTTTTTAGGTTTCAGGGCAGGGTTTGGGTTTTGGGGTACAGGGGTGTTTTTTGGTTTCAGGGCAGGGTTTGGGTTTTGGGGTACAGGGGTGTTTTTAGGTTTCAGGGCAGGGTTTGGGTTTTGGGGTACAGGGGTGTTTTTAGGTTTCAGGGCAGGGTTTGGGTTTTGGGGTACAGGGGTGTTTTTAGGTTTCAGGGTAGGGTTTGGGTTTTGGGGTACAGGGGTGTTTTTAGGTTTCAGGGTAGGGTTTGGGTTTGGGGTACAGGGGTGTTTTTAGGTTTCAGGGTAGGGTTTGGGTTTTGGGGTACAGGGGTGTTTTTAGGTAGGGTTTGGGTTTTGGGGTACAGGGGTGTTTTTTGGTTTCAGGGTAGGGTTTGGGTTTTGGGGTACAGGGGTGTTTTTTGGTTTCAGGGTAGGGTTTGGGTTTTGGGGTACAGGGGTGTTTTTAGGTTTCAGGGCAGGGTTTGGGTTTTGGGGAACAGGGGTGTTTTTAGGTTAAATTAAATTAATTATATTATATTAATTACATTTCTTAATTAAAATAATTAAATTAAATACATTATTTAAATTAATTTAATTTAATTACAATTAAAAAAATATTTAAATTAAATTAATTTCATTATATTAATTAAATAAAATTAATTGCAATTTTCATTAAAATTAATTTAAATAAATAGATTTAAATTTATTAAATAAAATTAATTACTATTTTAAAATGTATTTTAATTCAATCAATTAAATTAATTAAATTAACTTAACTTAATTACATTTTTTATACTTACCTATACTTACGATGTAATGCCATGCGTTGTAATAGCATCTGCTATGTAATGCCATGCGTTGTAATGGCATCCGATGTAATGGATCCTGCGTTGTAAAAATTCCGATGTAACGGAATGCGTTGTAAAAAACCGCGATGTAGTGACACCAATCCAAAATATATAGCTGCAAGCAAGAATTCCTAAGTTTATGATATGGCTATACACATATTTCTACAATAATACAAAGAGCGAAGTCATGTAAGCAAGCCCATACTTTAGATGTCCAGTTTGTTGATAGATTACCCAGTTAGGCCTGTAACTCCCATCAGATATCGATGAAACCTCAATATAGAAAGGTACAACCCAGTCATAAAACTGGCCATAAACAAGGAATGTGGACAGGTGCATGTTTGCAGAAAGCATGGTCTGTATGTAGTGAATGGTTTGTGGAATGTGATGTAGTGATGCTATCGTATTCGGCCACTGGGCGGGGAGCTGCCCAAACAGGTCTGGCCGAAGGCAGTGGAGTCAGTTGGGACAGGTCAGGGGAAAGTCACGAAAGGTGGACGTGTCTATTTGGATCAAGCTCGACCTTTAATTGACTTATCATGAGGGCAAGATGCAAGATGGATGCCGTTCACAAAATGGAGTTTAAGGGATGGGACGGAAACTGTGATTTAGGGGTGTTGGCAACCCTCGATTGTCACGCAAATACACAGAAATGATGTCCTAATCATTATCGGTTCATAGACACTAAAATCGTCTTGGTACGTTGAGATTTTGTGACACGGGTATCGGACCTCGATATCGGGAAAACAACAGGGTCCGGATTTTGAGAACCACAGACCCTCCTTTTGCCCTCATATAAGGCAATAACTCATGCTAATCTGAGTCCAAATCGGTATGAAGAAATTCGTGGAGATGTTGCTGTAGCATCATTCTGTTACTCAGTTCGTCCTGCGACACAGGCTTCTGTACACACGAAGTAGCACAGAGGCCACATAGTGCAGGAGCACACTGTATACACAAGCAAAACATGAACAGAAGTGCCAAGATCATCCCAATGAAGATCAAAGTTTTCCATCCCCAGGCAGTGATCAGCTCCCAGAACCACCCCAGCAGGGACCAATCCCCTTTCTCAACGTGAAGGGAACCAGATATTTCGTGTAGTTTGGAGATGGCCTGGTATACTGTCGGTGCGTTATCAGGGATGAAAATGCAACAACTGGATTGGATGACTCTACACACACCACCACGATCGGCGAGTATGATGTCTAAGGCAATTCGGTTCTGAAGGGTCATAAGTCGATCCGACTGAAGCTCTGTTGTCAAATTGCCAAGGGCTCCGGCCGTCGTAGTCACGGCGGATTCAACTATCCTTGCTAACTGGCGAATATTCCTGCTGTTCACCATAGGCCCCCAAAATGGCAGAAAACCCTTTGCGAAGTCAGCGAATTCCTGACCCGCGGTATCGTCTTTACTCACGACACCTCTAGCTGTCCTTGTCCGATGGTAATCTGCTCGGGCCGTATAGGTGGGAGGCAGCAGAAATGAAATAAAACATGTACCTGAGAAATCAGGGGGCAACCAAGTGTAGGCTTGGTCGTGGCAAACGAAATACGTGCCTTTGGCTGCCAAAAGTATAGGGGAAGTTCGGGAAGCAAATACATATGTTTCCGTGCAAACGCTCTTTCCTAACTGTGCTGTGGGGTTCCTACCAATACCCTGTAAGCATAAGTGACCTCGGTGGGGCACTATCCAAACTGGGCGGGATTTCCTTGCTGCCTGGCTCTTGACCAGGTAAACCCCATGTTTAGTCACATTCCAACGGGTGTAGGGACTGAGTTCATCTTTGGGGATTGTCAGATATGTGTCGATATCCCTACTCATATTTCTTATCCCTGCAATCAGTGCCTTGTTACTGGAATCGCTCGCAGCGGAACTGGTCGGGTATGGTTCTAGGGCGAATAAGAACATGGTCTGGAAAGCCCACAGAGAACCATAGTAGCTGAATGGCAAAATGAAGTATGGGATCCCCTTATCGGTTGTGTGTGGCATAAGTCCGCATATCCAACAGTTTGACGTGTTCATTATGGACTGGTGTTGGTGTAGAAGCTGAATGAAAGAGTTGTTTGCAAATTCGAGTCTTCGGGCAGACTCGTGTTCAGGTAGAGGGTGAAAGTAGTGTGGAGAAATAGTGGGAGGAGGTGGTGTCTGGGTGTCATTCGAGAAGGTAACTTTAAATATGAATAGAGTATAACCGGTAAAAAACACAAGTATGCTACATAACATCAAAACACATAGGGCCAGATGTAGGTAATTTTTATTTACCGACCTCTTAAATACCGAGTCATACCGACTCGGTATTTAAGAGGTCGGAAAATAAAAATACCGAGATGTAGGTAATTGCAGATGTGCAATTACCGAATCGGAAACAGTCGGTAATTTCCGATGTGGTAAATACCGACCAGTTAATGCCCATGCATTCCTATGGGCTTTGAAGCCCATAGGATTGATTGGGCATATACCGGTCGGTATTTACCACATCGGAAAATACCGACTGTCACAAGGGTGCAGGGGGTGTCACTTTGACACCCTCTGGCACCCCCAAAAGAGGCTCGGGTGCCATGTGGCAGGCATACCTGCCCTAAGGGCAGGTCTGCCTGTCATATGGCATAGGTGTGCATGCACACATGTGCATGCACACCAGAAACGGTATTTTACCATCAAGTAGTATTTGATGGTAAAATACCGATGTTGTACTGCTTGTGGGACTCAGAAGAGTCCCACCTACATACCAATTGTCCGGAATCAGTAATGATACCGACTCGGTATTTTACATACTCGGTAAATTTACCTATCGGTAAATTTACCGAGTCTGTAAATTACAGGGACCTACATGTCAAATTGCTTTTACCGGGTGGTAACGGCCGAATTCGGCCGTTACCACCCGGTAAAAGCCTACCTACATCTGGCCCCTAGTATCAGGAATCTCCTTCTGGACAGTATCGTGCATAACTGTTTTCCGAAGTTCGTGAGTCTGACAGGTCTCTCTACCCTTGGAAACTCCATCCTCTAGTTGCTGCCCGCGGTGGTTGATTGATTCTCCCAGGGAGCGCGCTCTGCTCAGTCCGGGGTAACTCCTGTGGACCAATCAGAACCGTGGACCTAGAACTTCCCAGTTGCACTCCCCAGACTTCAACCGCGACCCTAGCAGCAGAACCGGATGGCGGTTCGAAAAATCAAAAATGAGCTAGTTCCCTTGGGACGAGAGAGCTGAAAATCCAAAAAATAGTTCTTAGGGGGAAAAAGGGAAATTACATTAGATCAAGCTTTTATTAGTCCTCTTTTTTTTCTTTAGACCGTAGGTTGTATCGTCTTTTCCCAGGTGCGGTGTGATCTTCAAACAACGTCTCAGGTTCAGTAATGTCCAATTGCATAGACGGTGACACAAGTCCTTGCAAAATATGATGACTCTCCTTTTCGGTACTAGTTTCTTTCAAACGGGCATCGCTGAAAGGGATGAAGCGAGGTACGGATTCTGTCTCAGAGTCGGCAAGTCCTTTGTTGACCCACCGGTCGTATGGAAGGGGTAGAGGGACCCGTTTGCAGTGGGTCCCATGTACCCAGTTCTTCTTGCCTTCCACCCGAACAGCAGATCTCGTTGAAAGCAACACTAGGTGCGGTCCGGTCCACCTCGGCTGTCCGTTGTTGGTGCGCTGGAAATTCCGCACCAAAACCCACGAGCCGGGTTCGATGAGGTGACCTGGATCGTCAGAGGCTGGTGGAGAGGAACTGTGAACCTGTTGGTGTAAAACACGTAATTTAGTTGTCAATTCGCACAAATAGTCAAGCAGTACGGGGTGTTCTATCTCGCTTAGTTTCTTGGGTCTTGGCACGCCCCAGACGTTGGCTGGGCGGCCAAACACGATCTCATGGGGGCTAAGTCCTATTCTGGAGTGGACAGTCGTCCTGGTTGACAAGAGTGCTAGAGGCAAAGCGTCAGGCCATTTAAGACCTGTACTGGCTTGGATCTTGGCTAGTTTGAGTTTTAGAGTGCCATTGTAGCACTCTACTAATCCAGCTGATTGGGGGTGGTTTGCAGCGTGGAATTTCTGGTGGATGCCTAAACACTCACACACTCTCTTCATCACGCATCCTACAAATTCACTTCCGTTATCACTCCAGACAATTCTAGGCATACCGAACCTAGGGAAGAACTCTTTGACAAGGGCTTTGGCAGTCGATAAGGCGGTATTGTCCTTAAGGGGGTATGCTTCCACCCACCTTGAAAAGGCGCAAACAACAACGAGCACGTACTTTAGATTGTTGCACCTCTCCATGTGGATGAAGTCGAGCTGCAAAACCTCGAACGGATACGTTGGAGGCGCAAAATGACCAGCTGGAGTTGGGGTTCCCCTACCGGGATTGTACTTCAAACACACCATACACTTTTCGACCACATTCTTTGCACATTTTGGGATATTGCTATTCTGCCATACTGGGGCCAATAGTTTACATATTCCTCTCGAACTGATGTGTGCCATTCCGTGAGCCATCGTTACTACTGCAAGTACGTATGCATTAGGTAATAGCCATCACTGGTGTTCCGATAGTTCGACCCAACAACCATTCGCATCCAATCTACCTGTGCTTTCTCTCCATTCATTCATCTCGTTCTCAGTGGCCTCGGCTTGTATCGATTTTACGCTTTCAATGGTGTCCTCACACATTCCTACATCAGCAATCCATCTGGCGGGACCCATAACATACATCCGACTCATTGTGTTCCTTGCAGTTTCTTTCGCAACCTCATCTGCAAATGCATTCCCACGGCCAACATCATCCTGAATCTTTTTGTGTGCACTGTATTTTATAATGGCGACTTGTAGGGGTAAGGTGAGTGACTCAAGGAGCTCATTAACTAACTGGCCATGTTGTATCTTTGCACCATGGGACGTAAGGAACCCACGTTCACGCCACAATCTCCCAAAACTGTGAGCCACACCAAAGGCATATTGGCTGTCAGTGTACACATTCACTCGCTTTCCTTTCGCCAACACACATGCTCTAGTAAGCGCAATCAACTCTGCAGCTTGCGCAGAATTGTGGGAAACGCGTGCAGTCTCTACAATGGTGTGTAATGTCGTTACGGCATATGCTGTAGTCGTATCACCATTCGGCAACTTGAAACATGAACCATCAACCCATAAAGTATCATTGCATTCGGGAAGGGGAGTGTCCTGTAAGTCTACTCTCCCTTTTGTCTCTTCTTCTGTCCTGAAACAGCAATCATGTCTGTCGATCTTGTCTGTCTCTGTCGGGATGGGTAATAACGTAGCAGGGTTGAGCGTATCACACCTCTTTATGTGGATGTGACTTGCTAACAGGGTAAGTTCGTAACTGGATAGTCGAGCGCTAGTAAGATGTTGTGTCTTTGTCCTATTTAGCAAAATGTCTACTGCATGCGGAACCATAACGATCAGAGTGTTATTCATGACTAATCCAGCAGACTGTCGAATGCAGACAGCTGCTGCGGCGGTTGCTCTCAGACAACTTGGCAGTGCCTTAGCCACAGGATCCAGAGTTGCCGAAAAATACGCGCATGGGCGCTGTTTGTCCCCAAAGAGTTGCGTTAAGACTGATAATGCACAACCTTCTTTTTCATGGACATACAATGTAAAAGGCTTACTGTAGTTGGGGTTTCCCAACACAGCAGCCGAACACAATGCATCGCGCAACTCGTGGAAACTCGTCTGACAATCTTCAGACCAAGGCATAGGATTAGGCGTGTCTTTGCGGAGTAGTACTAGCAAGGGTTTGGCTAATAGTGAGAAATTCGGTATCCATTGTCTACAGTACGATGTAATGCCCAGGAAGGCTCGAATCTCTCTCTGTGTCCTTGGGGCACTTAGTTCTGTAATTGCCTGTATTCTTTCTGGTGTCAGTCTCCTTCCCTCCTTCGATAAGATGTGACCTAGGTAGGTTACTTCTTGTCGACAAAATTGCAGTTTTGAAAGGGAGACTTTGTGCTTCATGTCACATAAGTGACGCAATAGTGACAACGTAGCTTCCTTGCAAATCTCTTCAGTGTCTGCAGCGATCAGTAGATCGTCTACGTACTGAATCAAGGTTGACCCATCTGGCAGTACAATTGTGTCTAGTTGTGTTTTCAGAGCCTGACTGAATATTGATGGGCTTTCGCAGTAGCCTTGAGGAGCGCATTTGAAGCGGAAGCTTCGTCCTCCTAAATTGAAGCCGAAAAGGTCTCTACTCTCTTCTGCGATCGGTATGCTGAAGAAAGTGTTCTTCAGGTCAATCACCGAAAACCAGGCTGCTGAAGCTGGAACCATTGTCAATAAAGCGGTAATGTCGGGGACCACTGGAAACTGCGGAATAACTACCTTATTTACTTCTCGGAGGTCAATAACAAACCTATACACAGGGGGCTGTGAAGGATCAGTACGTTTTAAGACCGGTAAAACTGGACTGTTACAAACGTTACCTGTTGTTTCTTCGATAACATCTTTATCGATCAAATCATAAATGATCGTTAATAATGCCTTCTCGCATTCGTTAGATATTTTGTATTGAGGAATACGTGGCAATCCGACGTTTGCTTTCAAGGTTATGACATACGGTGCTATCTCCAAACGACCTACATCGTTGGAACCATTAGCCCACAGTATATCAGGAAGTGATGACAATTCGGTTGGAATACCTTCTTTTGACAAGTACATTGGAGAAATGACTTCTTTCCCTAAGGTAAGTTGTACTCCCGAGGGAGAACAGTACAAAGTCGCATACAACCTCTTTAGCAAATCTAATCCTAACAAATTTTCACCGCAACCTGTTGTAAGAATGAGGGGTGCTTCTAATTCACAGGGGCCAACAGAAAGGGACACAGGACTAGAAATCGGGTTTCTAACAGGGGCGCCAGAAAAGCCTACTGAGACATTTATTTCGCCAGACAAAGGTGCGCCAGGAAGTTTTGAGTGCATAATAGAACTTTTTGTAGCACCAGTATCCAGCAGAAATGGCTCTGACACTCCTGAGGTAATTACCTCGACATAAGGTCCCTCCTGATCTACTGGAACTGAAACAACTCCCTCTCTTTGTCCATGGCTGTCCTAGCAATCATTACCCTCATTGTCGTGTTCGGTGTAGTAGTCGTCAGCATAGTACTGAGCTGACCTAGACGATGCGTTATTCTGTTGATCAAAGCTATTCATGGATTTCTGAGGCGGAAAAGAAATTATATTCGGAGTGAAATTTCCACGGCCTCTACCTCTAGGGGCATGCTGAACACCTCTTCCCCTTACACCTTGAGCACCGTTTAAACGTCGCGCAAGAGCCGGACAATTACCTTTAAAATGACCTTCTTCTTTGCAATACGCACATTGATTCGGGCCATATGTAGGACGCTGATGGGAAAGCTCGTTTCCTTGCGCGTCTCTAGAATACTGCTGATTCTGTTGATAATTGGGCTGGCTAACCATACGGGGCGGATAGGCCTGTTGGAGAAGAACTTTAGTTTTTAAATCTTTAGTCTTTTTGTCTGCTTTGTCTATCTCGTCTTTACGCCTATTTTCATAGTACTGGGCTGTTGCTAAAATCTGCGCTGACGTAGAGACAGCCCAAGCACTCTCTGAATCTTTTAGTTTAGCACACAGTTCAGGAAGCAAATTATGTACAAATTTGTCTACAAACAATCTTTGGCCACCCTCGGTAGCCATATCCTGACCACTATGGTCAGTGAAAGTTTCCTCAAATCTTGTGAAAAAGTCAGACACATTCTCGTCTTCTGCTTGCACGCGGATAGCTTGTCCCAGTTCACGCGTACTTCAGGCATAATGGTCTTCATGTACGCAATAATTCTACCAGGAAGTTCAGCTATTAACGGCTCAGGCTTGAAACCACCGACTTGTCTAGCATCTGTAGTCGCAATGTTCGCCCATGAGTCACCTAATTCTTGGTCATGATCTGTATGACGTATCTTACTCCATAAAGGATGTGGAACAACGTTCCCAAACAACATGTCTATATCCGCTAAATTCATTATACATGAGCTTGCAGTTTGGGACAACTCCTTATAATACCCAGTCCGGTTTTTACGGGGATCGGGTAGTGTCTGTTTGAGTGCTAAAACTTCGGATCTTTTCCAGGGGACATGTACCCATACACGCTGGAAATGAGGCAGAACCGGTGGAACTGCGTTTGCGTCACCTTCCCTTCAGACCGGAGGAACCTCTCTCATCGGGTACTGTCTCGCCCTTTTCCTGCTAGATGTACCATTGTCAGAGGATGACCCAGAATTACCACCCGTACTTCGATGTGATAATAATATCTCAACTGCTTTTTCAACGTCGGGACCAACTATCATACCCTCCCCAAATTTAAATCGCACACTACACAACTCTTGCAGGTTGCTCTTCTGACCATTATCTTCCAAATCCTCACACAGGAAAACACACATCTGCTCAAAGACGTATCTTTGCGTTGGTTCATCCCATTGACGGAAAACGTTCAAGACAGACTCTACATCATATCTTGCTGTGTCAATAGCCCAATTCCGTGCTAACTTATTCAACGATTCTCTTTCCTGATAATCGGGCATTTGGCTTCGTAATTGTCTTCGTTCCGTGTTAGGGGTCGTTTTAGGCGACCGAAAAAGTGGTGAAGGAAAGTTAGTAACAATGCTGGCCATTTTATGCCAGACGGAAGGTGAAAGTGGGGGAATAACTGGTGGTAGAACAGAGTCACGCAAAGCAGAAACAGAAATGTTCGTAGAACGAGTATCAGAGAGACTAGAAGGTGCGCTAGGCGAAATTTTAGAAGGAACAGTAGGAGAAGTAGATGTGATCGGTGAGCCTTGAGGAGGCTGTACCAGAGAAACAGGAGCCAGTTGAAGAACAGCTGGTGGGTGCTGTAAAGGAGCCTGTATAACAGCTACCAGAGGTGCAACTAAAGGTTGCGGAGGTGCTGTGGCATTTTGTGCATAGGGTGGTGGCGAATTTAACAAGTGGGACATTAATGGATCTTTCTCGGATCCTTTCTCTTGACCTTGTCCCTTATTTGGCAGCATCGGGTAACATTTATCTACTGCTAGTTTCTTGCTCCTAAGCATTTGTTCGCTTGCCTGCTCTTCCTCGTTATCTCTGTATGCAACGGCAGCTTGTACCATCGACATACTTCTTTTATTTCTTTTTGCTAATTTTATTTCTTTCTGTTTGGCTTCTTTGCGCCATAGGCGGAAAGAGTCAAACATCGCCGGCCGGGCTTTCTTCTTGAACAGTTTGACCTCTAGGTTATCTAAAACTTCTGAGTCGAAACTACCATATTGGGGCCATTTTAAAACACCATCCTTGCGGGTGTATTTTATCCATACCTCGTTATATGTTATAGGACCTACGCCGTGCTTTATATATAGTTCATACGTTGGAGTTCCAATTGGAGGAACCGGACAAGAATCCTCTAATCGGGAGTCCTTACTACAACCAAGACAAAACAAGTTTCCAAGTCTGCTAAAACTAGGCATCTTCGCTCACTAGTCTAGCTTCAAAGGATTATCTATTACGATATTTCTCGTGAATACACGAGTCCTTCGGCTTTGGGGCTTGCAAGTACCAAATCAAGTCGTATCTCAAGGATACCAAAAACTAAGGACAAACTAAGGACTGGGAGACGCTCCACTTATACTTAACTGAAGTATTTGAAGATCTGTGACGTCGCTAGAAGACTCGTCTATCGTTTCGCTCTACCAAGGATCACTGGGTCCAAAACAAGGCGATAGTCAGGGCAGCAGTCCTTCGTAGCCGTCAGGTTTGCGGGGAACCTCGCAGCAAAGACCTTCGGAACCACGTCGACATACAGGGGTCGCTGAAGTGGCTGGCCGTCCTCTGGAATTTTCACACGAAGCTCCTCACGAACATCTGGCTTGGACCGTCACCGCTTGATATCGCCCCAAGTTGGGCGCCAACTGAGGTAACGGGTTTTTAGGAACCCGCTGGTGTCAGGGGATAACACCCGAAGACCTCTGAGTTCTCCCATGTTCCGGACCACAGAAACACGGAGTCTTCTAGTCGCAGTCAAAGATCAAGTTTTATTGGTAGCTACCAAGTAACACGTGTCCCAGAAGTACACCACACGGAGAGTAGGTTCTAGGGAGACTGTTCGTTTTTACAGAACCAGCCGTCTCCTTATATACAAAATATATAGCTGCAAGCAAGAATTCCTAAGTTTATGATATGGCTATACACATATTTCTACAATAATACAAAGAGCGAAGTCATGTAAGCAAGCCCATACTTTAGATGTCCAGTTTGTTGATAGATTACCCAGTTAGGCCTGGAACTCCCATCAGATATCGATGAAACCTCAATATAGAAAGGTACAACCCAGTCATAAAACTGGCCATAAACAAGGAATGTGGACAGGTGCATGTTTGCAGAAAGCATGGTCTGTATGTAGTGAATGGTTTGTGGAATGTGATGTAGTGATGCTATCGTATTCGGCCACTGGGCGGGGAGCTGCCCAAACAGGTCTGGCCGAAGGCAGTGGAGTCAGTTAGGACAGGTCAGGGGAAAGTCACGAAAGGTGGACGTGTCTATTTGGATCAAGCTCGACCTTTAATTGACTTATCATGAGGGCAAGATGCAAGATGGATGCCGTTCACAAAATGGAGTTTAAGGGATGGGACGGAAACTGTGATTTAGGGGTGTTGGCAACCCGCGATTGTCACGCAAATACACAGAAATGATGTCCTAATCATTATCGGTTCATAGACACCAAAATCGTCTTGGTACTTTGAGATTTTGTGACACGGGTATCGGACCTCGATATCGGGAAAACAACAGGGTCCGGATTTTGAGAACCACACTGGGAGTCCTCTACACTCACCCCTCCTATGTCTGGGCACTGCTGGGAGTCCTCTGCACTCACCCCTCCTAAAACTGGGCGCTGCTGGGAGTCATTTCCACAACCCCCTCCTATGTTTGGGCACTGCTTGGAGTCATATCCACACCCCCTCCTATGTCTGGGCACTGTTGGGAGTCATATACACCCCCCCTCCTATGTATGGGAACTGATGGGAGTCATAGCCACACCCACACCCCTCTCCTATGTCTGGCCTCTGCACTCACCCCTCCTATGTCTCGGCACTGCTGGGAGTCATATCCACACCCCCCTCCTATGTCTGGACACTGCTGGGAATCATATCCACCAACCCCTCATATGTCTGGGCACTGCTGGGAGTCCTGTGCACACACCCCTCCTATATCTGAACACTGGTGGGAGTCACATCGACACCCTGCTCCTATGTCTGGGAACTGCTGGGAGTCATACCCACACCCCCCTCCTATGTCTGGGCACTGCTGGGAGTCATACCCACCCCCCCTCCTATGTATGGGCACTGATGGGAGTCATATCCACACACCCCTTCTATGTCTTGGCACTGCTGGGACTCCTCTGCACTCACCCCTCCTATGTCTCGGCACTGCTGGGAGTCATATCCACACCCCCTCCTATGTCTGGACACTGTTGGGAGTCATATCCACACCCCCTCCTATGTATGGGAACTGATGGGAGTCATATCCACACCCCCCTCCTATGTCTGGGCACTGCTGGGAGTCCTCTGCGCTCACCCCTCCTATGTCTGGGCACTGCTGGGAGTCATATCCACACCCCCCTCCTATGTCTGGACACTGCTGGGAATCATAAACACCAAACCCTCATATGTCTGGGCACTGCTGGTAATCCTGTGCACACAACCCTCCTATATCTGGACACTGCTGGGAGTCATATCCACACCCCCTCCTATGTCTGGGAACTGCTGGGAGTCATACCCACACCCCCGTCCTATGTCTAGGCACTGCAGGGAGTCCTCTGCACTCACCCCTCCTATGTCTGGGTACTGCTGAGAGTCATATCTACACCCCCTCCTATGTCTGGACACTGCTGGGAGTCATACCCACCCCCCTCCTATGTATGGGCACTGATGGGAGTCATATCCACACACCCCTCCTATGTCTTGGCACTGCTGGGAGTCCTCTGCACTCACCCCTCCTATATCTCGGCACTGCTGGGAGTCATATCCACGCCCCCTCCTATGTCTGGACACTGTTGGGAGTCATTTCCACACCCCCGTCCTATGTCTGGGCACTGCTGGGAGGGAGTCATATCCACCCTCCCTCTTATGTCTGGGCATTGATGGGAGTCATATCCACACCCCCCTCCTATGTCTGGGCATTGTTGGGAGTCCTCTGCACTCACCCCTCCTATGTCTGGGCACTGCTAGGAGTCCTATCCACACCCCCTCCTATGTATGGGAACTGATGGGAGTCATATCCACACCCCCCTCCTATGTCTGGGCACTGCTGGGAGTCCTCTGCGCTCACCCCTCCTATGTCTGGGCACTGCTGGGAGTCATATCCACACCCCCCTCCTATGTCTGGACACTGCTGGGAATCATAACCACCAAACCCTCATATGTCTGGGCACTGCTGGTAATCCTGTGCACACAACCCTCCTATATCTGGACACTGCTGGGAGTCATATCCACACCCCCTCCTATGTCTGGGAACTGCTGGGAGTCATACCCACACCCCCGATCTATGTCTAGGCACTGCTGGGAGTCCTCTGCACTCACCCCTCCTATATCTGGGTACTGCTGAGAGTCATATCTACACCCCCTCCTATGTCTGGACACTGCTGGGAGTCATACCCACCCCCCTCCTATGTATGGGCACTGATGGGAGTCATATCCACACACCCCTCCTATGTCTTGGCACTGCTGGGAGTCCTCTGCACTCACCCCTCCTATATCTCGGCACTGCTGGGAGTCATATCCACACCCCCTCCTATGTCTGGACACTGTTGGGAGTCATTTCCACACCCCCGTCCTATGTCTGGGCACTGCTGGGAGGGAGTCATATCCACCCTCCCTCTTATGTCTGGGCATTGATGGGAGTCATATCCACACCCCCCTCCTATGTCTGGGCATTGTTGGGAGTCCTCTGCACTCACCCCTCCTATGTCTGGGCACTGCTAGGAGTCCTATCCACACCCCCCTCCTATGTCTGGACACTGCTGGGAGTCATATCCACCAACCTCTCATATGTCTGGGCACTGCTGGAAGTCCTGTGCACTCACCCCTCCTATATCTGGACACTGCTGGGAGTCATATCCACACCCTCCTCCTATGTCTGGGCACTGCTGGGAGTCATATCCAGACCCCCCTCCTATGTCTGGGCACTGCTGGGAGTCATATCCACACCCCCCTCCTATGTCTGGGCACTGCTGGGAGTCCTCTGCACTCACCCTTCCTATGTCAAGGCACTGCTGGGAGTCCCCTGTACTCACCCCTCCTATTTCTGGGCACTGCTGGGAGTCATATTCACCCCCCCTATGTCTGAACACTGCTAGGAGTCATATCCACTCCCCCTACTATGTCTGGACACTGCTGGGAGTCCTGTGCACACACCCCTCCTCTATCTGGACACTGCTGGGAGTCATATCCACCCCCCTCCTTTGTAGGGGCACTGCTGGGCGTCATATCCACCCACCCCTCCTATGTCTGGACACTGCTGGGAGTCCTCTGCACTCACCCCTCCTATGTCTGGGCACTGATGGGAGTACTCTGCACTCACCCCTCCTATGTCTGGCACTGCTGGAAGTCATCTGCCCTCACCCCTCCTATGTCTGGGTACTGCTGGGAGTCCTCTGCACTCACCCCTCCTATGTCTGGGCACTGCTGGGAGTAATATCCAACCACCTCTCCTATGTCTGGGCACTGCTGGGAGTCCTCTGCACTCACCCCTCCTATGTCTGGGCACTGCTGGGAGTCATATCCACACCCCCTCCTATGTCTGGGCACTGCTCGGAGTCCTCTGCATACACCCCTCCTATATCTGGACACTGCTGGGAGTCATATCCACACCCCCTCCTATGTCTGGGCACTGCTGGGAGTCATATCCACCCACCCCTCCTATGTCTGGACACTGTTGGGAGTGCTCTGCACTCACCCCTCCTATGTCTGGGTACTGCTGGGAGTCCTCTGCACTCACCCCTCCTATGTCTGGGCACTGCTGGGAGTCCTCTGCCCTCACCCCTACTATGTCTGAGCACTGCTGGGAGTCCTCTGCACTCACCACTCCTATGTCTGGGCACTGCTTGGAGTCATATCCACCCACCCCTCCTATGTCTGGACACTGCTGGGAGTCCTCTGCACTCACACCTCCTATGTCTGGGTACTGCTGGGAGTCCTCTGCCCTCACCCCTACTATGTCTGAGCACTGCTGGGAGTCCTCTGCACTCACCCCTCCTATGTCTGGGCACTGCTGGGAGTCCTCTACACTCACCCCTCCTATGTCTGGGCACTGCTGGGAGTCCTCTGCACTCACCCCTCCTAAAACTGGGCGCTGCTGGGAGTCATTTCCACAACCCCCTCCTATGTTTGGGCACTGCTTGGAGTCATATCCACACCCCCTCCTATGTCTGGGCACTGTTGGGAGTCATATACACCCCCCTCCTATGTATGGGAGCTGATGGGAGTCATATCCACACCCACACCCCCCTCCTATGTCTGGCCTCTGCACTCACCCCTCCTATGTCTGGGCACTGCTGGGAGTCATATCCACACCCCCCTCCTATGTCTGGACACTGCTGGGAATCATATCCACCAACCCCTCATATGTCTGGGTACTGCTGGGAGTCCTGTGCACACACCCCTCCTATATCTGAACACTGGTGGGAGTCACATCGACACCCTGTTCCTATGTCTGGGAACTGCTGGGAGTCATACCCACACCCCCCTCCTATGTCTGGGCACTGCTGGGAGTCATACCCACCCCCCCTCCTATGTATGGGCACTGATGGGAGTCATATCCACACACCCCTTCTATGTCTTGGCACTGCTGGGAGTCCTCTGCACTCACCCCTCCTATGTCTCGGCACTGCTGGGAGTCATATCCACACCCCCTCCTATGTCTGGACACTGTTGGGAGTCATATCCACACCCCCTCCTATGTATGGGAACTGATGGGAGTCATATCCACACCCCCCTCCTATGTCTGGGCACTGCTGGGAGTCCTCTGCGCTCACCCCTCCTATGTCTGGGCACTGCTGGGAGTCATATCCACACCCCCCTCCTATGTCTGGACACTGCTGGGAATCATAACCACCAAACCCTCATATGTCTGGGCACTGCTGGTAATCCTGTGCACACAACCCTCCTATATCTGGACACTGCTGGGAGTCATATCCACACCCCCTCCTATTTCTGGGAACTGCTGGGAGTCATACCCACACCCCCGTCCTATGTCTAGGCACTGCTGGGAGTCCTCTGCACTCACCCCTCCTATGTCTGGGTACTGCTGAGAGTCATATCTACACCCCCTCCTATGTCTGGACACTGCTGGGAGTCATACCCACCCCCCTCCTATGTATGGGCACTGATGGGAGTCATATCCACACACCCCTCCTATGTCTTGGCACTGCTGGGAGTCCTCTGCACTCACCCCTCCTATATCTCGGCACTGCTGGGAGTCATATCCACACCCCCTCCTATGTCTGGACACTGTTGGGAGTCATTTCCACACCCCCGTCCTATGTCTGGGCACTGCTGGGAGGGAGTCATATCCACCCTCCCTCCTATGTCTGGGCATTGATGGGAGTCATATCCACACCCCCCTCCTATGTCTGGGCACTGTTGGGAGTCCTCTGCACTCACCCCTCCTATGACTGGGCACTGCTAGGAGTCCTATCCACACCCCCCTCCTATGTCTGGACACTGCTGGGAGTCATATCCACCAACCTCTCATATGTCTGGGCACTGCTGGAAGTCCTGTGCACTCACCCCTCCTATATCTGGACACTGCTGGGAGTCATATCCACACCCCCCTCCTATGTCTGGGCACTGCTCGGAGTCATATCCAGACCCCCCTCCTATGTCTGGGCACTGCTGGGAGTCATATCCACACCCCCCTCCTATGTCTGGGCACTGCTGGGAGTCCTCTGCACTCACCCTTCCTATGTCAAGGCACTGCTGGGAGTCCCCTGTACTCACCCCTCCTATTTCTGGGCACTGCTGGGAGTCATATTCACCCCCCCCCTATGTCTGGACACTGCTAGGAGTCATATCCACTCCCCCTCCTATGTCTGGACACTGCTGGGAGTCCTGTGCACACACCCCTCCTCTATCTGGACACTGCTGGGAGTCATATCCACCCCCCTCCTTTGTAGGGGCACTGCTGGGCGTCATATCCACCCACCCCTCCTATGTCTGGACACTGCTGGGAGTCCTCTGCACTCACCCCTCCTATGTCTGGGCACTGATGGGAGTACTCTGCACTCACCCCTCCTATGTCTGGCACTGCTGGAAGTCATCTGCCCTCACCCCTCCTATGTCTGGGCCCTGCTGGGAGTCCTCTGCACTCACCCCTCCTATGTCTGGGCACTGCTGGGAGTAATATCCAACCACCTCTCCTATGTCTGGGCACTGCTGGGAGTCCTCAGCACTCACCCCTCCTATGTCTGGGCACTGCTGGGAGTCATATCCACACCCCCTCCTATGTCTGGGCACTGCTCGGAGTCCTCTGCATACACCCCTCCTATATCTGGACACTGCTGGGAGTCATATCCACACCCCCTCCTATGTCTGGGCACTGCTGGGAGTCATATCCACCCACCCCTCCTCTGTCTGGACACTGCTGGGAGTGCTCTGCACTCACCCCTCCTATGTCTGGGTACTGCTGGGAGTCCTCTGCACTCACCCATCCTATGTCTGGGCACTGCTGGGAGTCCTCTGCCCTCACCCCTACTATGTCTGAGCACTGCTGGGAGTCCTCTGCACTCACCACTCCTATGTCTGGGCACTGCTTGGAGTCATATCTACCCACCCCTCCTATGTCTGGACACTGCTGGGAGTCCTCTGCACTCACCCCTCCTATGTCTGGGTACTGCTGGGAGTCCTCTGCCCTCACCCCTACTATGTCTGAGCACTGCTGGGAGTCCTCTGCACTCACCCCTCCTATGTCTGGGCACTGCTGGGAGTCCTCTACACTCACCCCTCCTATGTCTGGGCACTGCTGGGAGTCCTCTGCACTCACCCCTCCTAAAACTGGGCGCTGCTGGGAGTCATTTCCACAACCCCCTCCTATGTTTGGGCACTGCTTGGAGTCATATCCACACCCCCTCCTATGTCTGGGCACTGTTGGGAGTCATATACACCCCCCTCCTATGTATGGGAGCTGATGGGAGTCATATCCACACCCACACCCCCCTCCTATGTCTGGCCTCTGCACTCACCCCTCCTATGTCTGGGCACTGCTGGGAGTCATATCCACACCCCCCTCCTATGTCTGGACACTGCTGGGAATCATATCCACCAACCCCTCATATGTCTGGGCACTGCTGGGAGTCCTGTGCACACACCCCTCCTATATCTGAACACTGGTGGGAGTCACATCGACACCCTGCTCCTATGTCTGGGAACTGCTGGGAGTCATACCCACACCCCCCTCCTATGTCTGGGCACTGCTGGGAGTCATACCCACCCCCCTCCTATGTATGGGCACTGATGGGAGTCATATCCACACACCCCTCCTATGTCTTGGCACTGATGGGAGTCCTCTGCACTCACCCCTCCTATGTCTCGGCACTGCTGGGAGTCATATCCACACCCCCTCCTATGTCTGGACACTGTTGGGAGTCATATCCACACCCCCCTCCTATGTATGGGAACTGATGGGAGTCATATCCACACCCCCCTCCTATGTCTGGGCACTGCTGGGAGTCCTCTGCGCTCACCCCTCCTATGTCTGGGCACTGCTGGGAGTCATATCCACACCCCCCTCCTATGTCTGGACACTGCTGGGAATCATAACCACCAAACCCTCATATGTCTGGGCACTGCTGGTAATCCTGTGCACACAACCCTCCTATATCTGGACACTGCTGGGAGTCATATCCACACCCCCTCCTATGTCTGGGAACTGCTGGGAGTCATACCCACACCCCCGTCCTATGTCTAGGCACTGCTGGGAGTCCTCTGCACTCACCCCTCCTATGTCTGGGTACTGCTGAGAGTCATATCTACACCCCCTCCTATGTCTGGACACTGCTGGGAGTCATACCCACCCCCCCTCCTATGTATGGGCACTGATGGGAGTCATATCCACACACCCCTCCTATGTCTTGGCACTGCTGGGAGTCCTCTGCACTCACCCCTCCTATGTCTCGGCACTGCTGGGAGTCATATCCACACCCCCTCCTATGTCTGGACACTGTTGGGAGTCATATCCACACCCCCTTCCTATGTATGGGAACTGATGGGAGTCAAATCCACACCCCCCTCCTATGTCTGGGCACTGCTGGGAGTCCTCTGCGCTCACCCCTCCTATGTCTGGGCACTGCTGGGAGTCATATCCACACCCCCCTCCTATGTCTGGACACTGCTGGGAATCATAACCACCAAACCCTCATATGTCTGGGCACTGCTGGTAATCCTGTGCACACAACCCTCCTATATCTGGACACTGCTGGGAGTCATAACCACACCCCCTCCTATGTCTGGGAACTGCTGGGAGTCATACCCACACCCCCGTCCTATGTCTAGGCACTGCTGGGAGTCCTCTGCACTCACCCCTCCTATGTCTGGGTACTGCTGAGAGTCATATCTACACCCCCTCCTATGTCTGGACACTGCTGGGAGTCATATCCACACTCCCAGAAGACCGTAGTCAATGCCTTAGTGACATCTCGGCTTGATTACGGTAACATCTTGTACCTGGGCTCAAACAAAACAGTAATAAAACGTCTGCAACTGGTGCAAAACGCTGCTGCCAGATTGCTTTGCAGAATCCCGAGATCCACGAGGATCACTAAACATCTTAGGGACCTGCATTGGCTCAGGGTTGAAAACCGGATTCGTTTTAAAACCCTGAACTATCTATTCAAAATCAAAGCTGGCACTGCTCCCAAATACCTACAGGACCTTGCTCAGCCCTACCTCCCCAATCGCAGTCTTCGTTCGGGTACAGCTGCAAACTTTGCGGTTCCGAGGTTTAAACGGGCCAGAATGGGCGGGAGATCTTTCTCCTATCTGGGCCCAACTTTGTGGAACACACTGCCCATTCATATACGCAAGGAGGAAAGCTATTTGAAATTCAGAAAAAGCGTAAAAACCTGGTTGTTCGACAAATAAGTGCTTGACTGTTCTCTCTCCAGATGTGTTTTGTGTTTTGCTGGTTCGGCGCCGGGAAACCCTTTGTGGGTAGCTGTGCGCCTTATAAGTGCTATAAAATAAATAAATAAATAAACCCTCCTTTGTCTGGGCACTGCTGGGCGTCCTGTGCACACACCCCTCCTATATCTGGACACTGCTGGGAGTCATATCCAAACACCCCTCCTATGTCTGGGCACTGCTTGGAGTCCTCTGCACTCACCCCTCCTATGTCTGGGCACTGTTGGGAGTCCTCTGCACTCACCCCTCCTATGCCTGGGGACTGCTGGGAGCCCTCTGCACTCACCCCTCCTATGTCTGGGCGCTGCTGGGAGTCATATCCACACCCCCCTCCTATGTCTGGGCACTGCTGGGAGTCATACCCACCCCCCCTCCTATGTATGGGCACTGATGGGAGTCATATCCACACACCCCTCCTATGTCTTGGCACTGCTGGGAGTCCTCTGCACTCACCGCTCCTATGTCTGGGCACTGCTGGGAGTCATATCCACACCCCCCTCCTATGTCTGGACACTGCTGGGAATCATAACCACCAAACCCTCATATGTCTGGGCACTGCTGGTAATCCTGTGCACACAACCCTCCTATATCTGGACACTGCTGGGAGTCATATCCACACCCCCTCCTATGTCTGGGAACTGCTGGGAGTCATACCCACACCCCCGTCCTATGTCTAGGCACTGCTGGGAGTCCTCTGCACTCACCCCTCCTATGTCTGGGTACTGCTGAGAGTCATATCTACACCCCCTCCTATGTCTGGACACTGCTGGGAGTCATATCCACACACCCTCCTATGTCTGGGCACTGCTGGGCATCCTGTGCACACACCCCTCCTATATCTGGACACTGCTGGGAGTCATATCCAAACAACCCTCCTATGTCTGCGCACTGCTTGGAGTCCTCTGCACTCACCCCTCCTATGCCTGGGCACTGCTGGGAGCCCTCTGCACTCACCACTCCTATGTCTGGGCGCTGCTGGGAGTCATATCCACACCCCCCTCCTATGTCTGGGCACTGCTGGGATTCATATCCACAACCCCCTTCTATGTCTGGGCACTGCTGGGAGTCATATCCACACCCCCTCCTATGTCTGGGCACTGCTGGGAGTCATATCCACCCTCCCTCCTATGTCTGGGCACTGATGGGAGTCATATCCACACCCCCCTCCTATGTCTGGGCACTGTTGGGAGTCCTCTGCACTCACCCCTCCTATGTCTGGGCACTGCTGGGAGTCCTATCCACATCCCCCTCCTATGTCTGGAAACTGCTGGAAGTCATATCCACCAACCTCTCATATGTCTGGGCACTGCTGGAAGTCCTGTGCACTCACCCCTCCTATATCTGGACACTGCTGGGAGTCATATCCACACCCCCCTCGTATGCCTGGGCACTGCTGGGAGTCATATCCAGACCCCCCTCCTATGTCTGGGCACTGCTGGGACTCATATCCACACCCCGTCCTATGTCTGGGCACTGCTGGGAGTCATATCCACACCCCCCTCCTATGTCTGGGCACTGCTGGAGGTCCCCTGTACTCACCCCTCCTATTTCTGGGCACTGCTGGGAGTCATATTCACCCCCCCTATGTCTGGACACTGCTGGGAGTCATATCCACTCCCCCTCCTATGTCTGGACACTGCTGGGAGTCCTGCGCACACACCTCTCCTATATCTGGACACTGCTGGGAGTCATATCCACCCCCCCTCCTTTGTAGGGGCACTGCTGGGCGTCATATCCACCCACCCCTCCTATGTCTGGACACTGCTGGGAGTCCTCTGCACTCACCCTTCCTATGTCTGGGTACTGATGGGAGTACTCTGCACTCACCCCTTCTATGTCTGGCACTGCTGGAAGTCCTCTGCCCTCACCCCTCCTATGTCTGGGCACTGCTGGGAGTCCTCTGCACTCACCCCTCCTATGTCTGGGCACTGCTGGGAGTAATATCCAACCACCTCTCCTATGTCTGGGCACTGCTGGGAGTCCTCTGCACTCACCCCTCCTATCTCTGGGCACTGCTGGGAGTCATATCCACACCCCCTCCTATGTCTGGGCACTGCTGGGAGTCCTCTGCATACACCCCTCCTATATCTGGACACTGCTGGGAGTCATATCCACACCCCCTCCTATGTCTGGGCACTGCTGGGAGTCATATCCACCCACCCCTCCTATGTCTGGACACTGCTGGGAGTCCTCTACACTCACCCCTCCTATATCTGGGTACTGCTGGGAGTCCTCTGCACTCACCCCTCTCATGTCTGGGCACTGCTTGGAGTCCTCTGCCCTCACCCCTACTATGTCTGAGCACTGCTGGGAGTCCTCTGCACTCACCCCTCCTATGTCTGGGCACTGCTTGGAGTCATATCCACCCACCCCTCCTATGTCTGGACACTGCTGGGGGTTCTCTGCTCTCACTCCTCCTATGTCTGGGTACTGCTGGGAGTCCTCTGTCCTCACCCCTACTATGTCTGAGCACTGCTGGGAGTCCTCTGCACTCACCCTTCCTATGTCTGGGCACTGCTGGGAGTAAATGTAAAATGTAAATGTTGGATACTTGTAAAGCGCACTGTTACTCTACCCGAGTGTCCTGGCACTGTAGACCGCTGGGGAACCCGTCCTGGTTTTCCCTGTGAGATGGTCCCTTTCTGGGTATCTCCAGGGTGAAACCAGGCATCCCCGGCGTCTGTGGGGGGCCGTTGTAGAGATGAGGCAAGCTTAATGCCCAGAGTTACCGAGAGTGTTCCCTGGTTAGAGTAGGCACTGAGGCGAGAATTATCGAGTCCGTTGACCCTGGTCCAAGACCCTGCTGCGTCGGGAATTGAACCCTGGTCCCGGGCCGTTCTCTGCTTACAGGTCTGCCGCCTCTAACCAGTGAGCCACACCTCTCCACTCACCCCTCCTATGTCTGGGCACTGCTGGGAGTCCTCTGCACTCACCCCTCCTAAAACTGGGCGCTGCTGGGAGTCATATCCACACCCCCCTCCTATGTCTGGGCACTGCTGGGAGTCATTTCCACAACCGCCTCCTATGTTTGGGCACTGCTTGGAGTCATATCCACACCCCCTACTATGTCTGGGCACTGTTGGGAGTCATATACACCCCCCCTCCTATGTATGGGAACTGATGGGAGTCATATCCACACCCCCCTCCTATGTCTGGGCACTGCTGGGAGTCCTCTGCACTCACCCCTCCTATGTCTGGGCACTGCTGGGAGTCATATCCACACCCCCCTCCTATGTCTGGACACTGCTGGGAATCATATCCACCAACCCCTCATATGTCTGGGCACTGCTGGGAGTCCTGTGCAAACACCCCTCCTATATCTGAACACTGGTGGGAGTCACATCGACACCCCGCTCCTATGTCTGGGAACTGCTGGGTGTCATACCCACACCCCCCTCCTATGTCTGGGCACTGCTGGGAGTCATACCTACCCCCTCCTATGTATGGGCACTGATGGGAGTCATATCCACACACCCCTTCTATGTCTTGGCACTGCTGGGAGTCCTCTGCACTCACCCCTCCTATGTCTCGGCACTGCTGGGAGTCATATCCACACCCCCTCCTATGTCTCGACACTGTTGGGAGTCATATCCACCCCCCCCCTCCTATGTATGGGAACTGATGGGAGTCATATCCACCACCCCCTCCTATGTCTGGGCACTGCTGGGAGTCCTCTGCGCTCACCCCTCCTATGTCTGGGCACTGCTGGGAGTCATATCCACACCCCCCTCCTATGTCTGGACACTGCTGGGAATCATGACCACCGAACCCTCATATGTCTGGGCACTGCTGGTAATCCTGTGCACACACCCCTCCTATATCTGGACACTGCTGGGAGTCATTTCCACACCCCCCTCCTATGTCTGGGAACTGCTGGGAGTCATACCCACACCCCCCTCCTATTTCTAGGCACTGCTGTGAGTCCTCTGCACTCACCCCTCCTATGTCTGGGTACTGCTGAGAGTCATATCTACACCCCCTCCTATGTCTGGACACTGCTGGGAGTCATATCCACACCCCCTCCTATGTCTGGGCACTGCTGGGAGTCCTGTGCACACACCCCTCCTATATCTGGACACTGCTGGGAGTCATATCCAACCACCCCTCCTATGTCTGGGCACTGCTGGGAGTCCTCTGCACTCACCCCTCCTATGTCTGGGCACTGCTGGGAGTACTCTGCACTCACCCCTCCTATGTCTGGGCACTGTTGGGAGTCCTCTGCACTCACCCCTCCTATGTCTGGGCACTGTTGGGAGTCCTCTGCACTCACCCCTCCTATGTCTGGGCACTGCTGGGAGTCCTCTGCACTCACCCCTCTTATGTCTGAGCGCTGCTGGGAGTCATATCCACACACCCCTCCTATGTCTGGGCACTGCTATGAGTCATATCCACACCCCCCTCATATGTCTGGGCACTGCTGGGAGTCATACCCACCCTCCCTCCTATGTCTGGGCACTGATGGGAGTCATATCCACACCCCCTCCTATGTCTGGGCACTGTTGGGAGTCCTCTGCACTCACCCCTCCTATGTCTGGGCACTGCTGGGAGTCCTATCCACACCCACTCCTATGTCTGGACACTGCTGGGAGTCATATCCACCAACCTCTCATATGTCTGGGCACTGCTGGGAGTCCTGTGCACTCACCCCTCCTATATCTGGACACTGCTGGGAGTCATATCCACACACCCCTCCTATGTCTAGGCACTGCTGGGAGTCATATCCAGACCCCCCTCCTATGTCTGGGCACTGCTGAGACTCATATCCACACCCCCTCCTATGTCTGGGAACTGCTGGGAGTCATATCCACACCCCCCTCCTATGTCTGGGCACTGCTGGGAGTCCTCTGCACTCACCCTTCCTATGTCACGGCACTGCTGGGAGTCCCCTGTACTCACCCCTCCTATTTCTGGGCACTGCTGGGAGACATATTCACACCCCCCTCCCTATGTCTGGACACTGCTGGAAGTCATTTCCACTCCTCCTCCTATGTCTGGACACTGCTGGGAGTCCTGTGCACACACCCCTCCTATATCTGGACACTGCTGGGAGTCATATCCACCCCGCCTCCTTTGTAGGGGCACTGCTGGGCGTCATATCCACCCACCCCTCCTATGTCTGGACACTGCTGGGAGTCCTCTGCACTCACCCCTCCTATGTCTGGGAACTGATGGGAGTACTCTGCACTCACCCCTCCTATGTCTGGCACTGCTGGAAGTCCTCTGCCCTCACCCCTCCTATGTCTGGGCACTGCTGGGAGTCCTCTGCACTCACCCCTCCTATGTCTGGGCACTGCTGGGAGTAATATCCAACCACCTCTCCTATGTCTGGGCACTGCTGGGAGTCCTCTGCACTCACCCCTCCTATGTCTGGGCACTGCTGGAAGTCATATCCACACCCCTCCTATGTCTGGGCACTGCTGGGAGTCCTCTGCATACACCCCTCCTATATCTGGACACTGCTGGGAGTCATATCCACCCCCCTCCTCTGTCTGGGCACTGCTGGGAGTCATATCCACCCACCCCTCCTATGTCTGGACACTGCTGGGAGTCCTCTGCACTCACCCCTCCTATGTCTGGGTACTGCTGGGAGTCCTCTGCACTCACCCCTCCTATGTCTGGGCACTGCTGGGAGTCCTCTGCCCTCACCCCTCCTATGTCTGGGCACTGCTGGAAGTCATATCCACACCCCTCCTATGTCTGGGCACTGCTGGGAGTCCTCTGCATGCACCCCTCCTATATGTGGACACTGCTGGGAGTCATATCCACACCCCCTCCTATGTCTGGGCACTGCTGGGAGTCATATCCACCCACCCCTCCTATGTCTGGACACTGCTGGGAGTCCTCTGCACTCACCCCTCCTATGTCTGGGTACTGCTGGGAGTCCTTTGCACTCACCCCTCCTATGTCTGGGCACTGCTGGGAGTCCTCTGCCCTCACCCCTACTATGTCTGAGCACTGCTGGGAGTCCTCTGCACTCACCCCTCCTATGTCTGGGCACTGCTTGGAGTCATATCCAACCACCTCTCCTATGTCTGGGCACTGCTGGGAGTCCTCTGCACTCACCCCTCCTATGTCTGGGCACTGCTGGGAGTCCTCTACACTCACCCCTCCTATGTCTGGGCACTGCTGGAAGTCATATCCACACCCCCCTCATATTTATTTATTTATTTATGCATTTTTATATAGCGCAGACTTTACCCGAAGGCGTCAGAGCGCTTCACATTAGGAACAGAAATGAAACATAATGAGAAACATTACAAAAGAACAGATTGCAAAAACATACGTTACTTACATAAGGTAATAGTGACAATTGTGAGCAAACAAAATACATGAGGTAGTAAAAACTGTGAGCAACCAAAAATACATGAGGTAGTAAAGGTAATAGTGACAATCGTGAGCAAACAAAATACTTGAGTAAAAATTGTGAGCAACCAAAAATACATGAGGTAGTCAAAAGTGCACAAGAGGAAAGTGACAAGTGTGCAGTTATAAGAGAAAACAGAGTATAATTTGAGGTATAGTACTGCAATAAGTGCTAGACACTCAGGCACAAGAACAAGCGTTACGTGGGCAAGGTTGCACTTGTGCAAGTATCAAAGGTAAAAACATGTGAGAGGTAGCAACCGTGTGTTACAAGGGCAGAGTGGTGTGTGCATGTTACAAAAGGGCACCGAACACCAGTACATGGAAAATACTGCAAAAAGGCAGACCCTCCAACCACAGGCATACACTGGGAAGGCACTTCCATGGTCATGGAAAGTAGAAATTATCAGTAGTGGGAAGTCTTCCTCACAAATAGCAAGAGGAGGTGAATTACTTTTGGAGGTGTCTCTGGAGGAGGAGAACTTTGAGGTCCCTTTTGAAGGCCTGGGAGGAGGCGGTGGTCCGGAGCTGAGGTGGAAAGGAGTTCCAGATTCTCACTGCGTTGCCTGAAAAGGATTGGGCCATTGTTCTTTCCTTCTTGAAAGTGGGAGGTTCAAGCAGTAGATTATCCGCATTGCGTGAAGGTCTAGAGCCTCCAGAGAGTTTCAGTTTATTCGCCAGGTAGCAGGGAGATGAGGAGTGCAAGGCTTTGTGGGTAATGCAGGCAGTCTTGTAGATAGCTCTAGCCTCGAAGGGAAGCCAGCGGAGGGTGGATAACATCGGTGTGATGTGATCGCTTCTTTTGGCCCCATAAATGAAACGAGCTGCTGAATGGAAGACAGACTTAAGTGGGGACAGGTGAGATTTGGGGAGGCCAGTAAGAAGAGAATTGCAGTAGTCTAGTCTAGAGAGGACCAGCAATTGCACCAGGGTTATAAGGTCCTGCTCCGGGAAGAAGCGACGGATTCCCCAAAGAAGGCGCAGTTGGTAGCGAGCAGATTTTGCAATAGAATTGATGTGGGGAGTTAGATTGAGTTTTTTGTCTAGAATGACACCAAGGGATTTTGCACTGTCGACAATGATGGGTTTATTGTTTAGTAGATTCATCTGATCCATCCATGATTGAACCGGGGGAGGAGAGAGTGAGGAGGAGAAGAGGAGGAATTCAGTTTTGGGGGGATTCAGAATCAATTGATGAGTTGACATCCAGTTTTGAATGGAGTCAAGAGTAGATCTTAGGATGGAGAGATCATGAGTGGAGGCAACCTTGAGGTAGAGTTCAGTGTCGTCTGCATAGAGATGATAGTGAATCCCAGATTTGCTTAGGAGGTTTCCCAGTGGTTCTAAGTAGAGATTGAACAATGTTGGTGCTAGTATCGAGCCTTGGGGAACACCTTGACCCACCGCCACAGGAGAAGAGAGACTGTTCGCTATTTTGATCATTTGAGATCTGTCAGAGAGGAAGGATGCAAACCATTTAAGCACAGTGCCCTCCATGCCCATTCTCTGTTGAAGAATATTGAGGAGGGTGTTGTGATTAACAGTGTCGAAGGCTGCGGAAAGGTCAAGGAGAATTAGCAGACAGGACCCCCCTGAGTCGAGTATCCTCAGCGCATCATCAACCACTTGCAGAAGGGCTGTTTCAGTGCTGCAGTTTTGGATGAAGCCGGACTGACAATTGTCAAGAAGATCATTGTCCTTGATATTTATTTTATTTTATTTTGCGATTTGTAGAGCGCCTGGTGACCCGTAGGCATCCCCGCGCTGTAAATCTGTGGAGACCAAGAGAGGGGGAGAAAGGAAAACTATTTGGGGAACAGGAAGGTTTTTAGTTTTTTTCGGAAGAGGGCGTGACAAGGTTATGATATGACGAGAGAGTTGTTTTGCTACACATCGTTCTGTGATCTCATATGTCTGGGCACTGCTAAAAGTCATATCTACAACCCCCTCCTATGTATGGGCACTGCTGGGAGTCATATCCACACCCCCCTCCTATGTCTGTGGACTGCCGGAAGTCATATCCACACCCCTCTCCTATGTCTGGGCACTGCTGGGAGTCATATCCCACCCCCCTATGTCTGGACACTGCTGGGAGGCCTCTGCACTCACCCCTCCTATGTCTGTGCACTGCTGGGAGTCCTCTGCACTCACCCCTCAGATGTGACACACTGTAGCACAATATAAATGGTGTGTGTGTGGCTCATATCACTATTGCAATGGTGATGTACGCAAGCGTGTGACGCACCGTACCCCAACATTAATGGCATGTTTGCGGCTTGTATCACTGTTGAAATGGTGATGTACGCGAGCGTGTGACGCACCGTACCTCAACTTTAATGGCGTGTGTTCGGCTCGTATCACTATTGCAATGGTGATGTACGCGAGCGTGTGACGCTGTTCTCACCGTATGCACCGTCGTCGGTTTCTATTCACCAGGTCGTAGGCGTACAGGACTGGGATGACACGGTCGATGGGGATCATGGTGTGTCTGTCGCATACCTGGGTGCGGTTCAGGCCGGACTCTGCTTTTACAGTAGTTTTCAGCTCCCGTAGCAATAGGGTCGTACGGAGGGTCGCCGCCACGAATCGTACTTGCTGGTCCGGAAACTGCTGCCTGTTTACGTACGGACGGCGCGTAGAGCGTGACCCGGATATGAATTGTATGTATTTTTGGTTCGTATGGTGTTTGGTACGATTCATACGTAGATATGCTTTGGGTTAGGATCGTACTTCATCGTACGTACGGGGACGTTGTAGGTGTACATATAGTATGGGAAAAACGGACAGTACTGCCATTCGTGGGGGATTTTACCGGATCGGAATTGGCCCCTTAATGTACAATTTCTTTTCAAATTTCAGAAATCAATCCCAAAAAAAAACAAAAAACGTCAGTTCCTTGATTCAAACAACCAAGCTGCGGCCTATAAGAATCTACAAAAATAACAAGTGATATACACAGTAAGTACCACTAAATCTTTTAAAAATAACAAAGACTGTGAGCAAAGGCAACTGGAAGAAACTTAAGTAGTAACTGAGTTTAAAAAAATCTCTATGCCACCCCTATGCCTTTTTTTTTGTAGCACACACGTTTTTGGCTCAAACATGGTTTGACAATGCATACCTTTACCACACACTGCTTTTAATAAAAACCCAATGTATTTGTGGGGGAAACCCCCCACACGCCCCAATCTTCCCTTAATAACGTGGTATAAGCATGCGCTGTAAAAGCATGCTTGAGTTGAAAAACATGTGTTGTAAAAAAAAAAATGAGTGATAAAACAGTTCCAAAAATATCTTTTCCATTATAGAGGCAAAGAGTGAGTACCAAAAAAGCAAGTGCATAAGAGTGACTGGGAAGCAACATAAAACAAGCAATTTCAAAACAACTAAAGATATATTATGCCTGTACCAAGACTTAATTCCCCTTATTGTTGAAGATAGATAATGCCTATGAATCTCACAAAAAAAATCATCACAGATCAATTGTGAAAAAAATCACTTATTGTACCATTTCTAATCAATTTTCAGAAATCTAATAAAAAACCAAGCATTACCTTGAAACATACTACCAAGCAGTAGCCTACAAGGAAGTATGAACTATACAACAGATAAACATAGTGAGTATCTGTAAATCTCTAAAAAAAATGGTAGATTAGACAGTAGTTGTGATCAAAGAGTGTGATCAAAGGTATCTTGTAGAAAAATAAGTAAGAACTGAGTTTTATAAACATTGTATGCCACTACCATTTTATTTTTACCACACACGTTTTTGGCTCAAACATGCTTTGACAAAGCATACCATAGCCACACATTTTTTTCTTTTTTTTTAAACCAACATATTTGTGGGGGAAGACCCCCACACCCCCAATCTACCCTTAATTACGTGGTATAAGCATGCTTGAGTTGAAAATACATGTGTTGTAAAAAATTAATTAGTGATAAAACAGTTTCAAAAATATCTTTTCCATTACAGAGGCAAAGAGTGAGTACCAAAAAAACAAGTGCATAGGAGTGACTGGGAAGCAACATAAAAAAAGCAATTTCAAAACAACTAAATATATATTATGCCTGTACCAAGACTTTTTTCCCCTTATTGTTGAAGATAGATAATGCCTATGAATCTCACTCAAAAAAAATCATAACAGATCAATTGTGAAAAAATCACTTATTTTACCATTTCTAATAATTTTTCAGAAATCTAATTAAAAAAACTGCTTTACCTTGAAATAAACAACCAAGCAGCAGCCTACAAGGAAGTACGAACTATACTACAGATATACATGGTGAGTAGCTGTAAATCTCTAAATAAAATGGTAGCTTAAACAGTAGTAGTGGTCAAACAGTTTGATCAAAGGCATCTTGCACCTTTTAACTCAAGCATGCTTACCTTACCACACATTTTTTTTTTTAAACCAAATGTTTTTTTTTTGGTTTTTTTTGCGGGGGGAGACCTCCCACAACCTCCAACTACTTTTAATAATAAAGTTAAAGCATGTGTATTTGTGGGGGGATACCCCCCACAACCCCATCTTACCTTAAATATGTAGAGATGTATACATACTTGCGGGAGGAGGACCCGCCACACTCCCCTTTATTCCTTTAATAAGTGGAACATCATAGATATTTTTGATTGGAGACACCCCGCACCACCCATCTTCCCTTAAATACATTGTAAGGCATAGATATTTGTGAGGGGAGACTAACCGCACCCCCTTTATTCCCTAAAATACGTGGGAAGGTATACTTTGAAAAGGCATGCGTACAGTAAAAAACATGTGATGAAAAGGGTTAAATATGGTATTGGTGTCTGCTAGACACCGCCATCTATATTAGCATGGGTGCTGAATTCTCTTACAGGTGCTCGTTGCGGGCCCTCTGGGTATTGGGGGACGGGGGTGTACATGGGGGGTACCTATGGTACCCCCTCAGCTTTGTCATGGACATGTTGGCAGGCACCATGCGGTGCCTATCACCTAGTGCATGAGAATGCACGCAGTGCATTCCCTGCAATGTTGTGGACGGTGCTGTGAGCACGGCCCGTAACAATGCTGGGAATGGAGGATGCATCCTAATTGCCGGTCCCAGCACCGCTAAGGAGGCGGGCGGGTGGAAGTCTTCAACTTGGGCACCTGCAGTAAACCTGTAAGTGCTTCCTGAGCGGCGCCTCCAAAGTTCGTTGCCTACTTGCTACTATTCTCTGACACTGCTCTGACCATCGAAGCAGGTTCAGAGAATAGTTACAAGTATGCCACGAGGCTCCTGTCACAAAAATTAACTCTCAACAGGAAGCACTTACAGATATGAATAAAGCAGGTGCCCGAGTCGAAGCGCAAATTCAGTAACGTTTTAATCAGCCCAAAACATTAGTGAGCACGGTCGAGGCTGGACAAGTGTGCTTGCCTTTAACCCCGTCTCTGCCGTCGAAAATTAGCTGTAAAACTTCGGGGAGGTCTTTGCATCCACGAGTTTCTCGAGCGTGATCCCCTTGTAGTTCCTGTGGCCAGGAGGCTGCTTTCTCCTCAACTGCTGCCCTGCTCGCTCTCTGACCCTTTATACACAAGAGGCATGTGAACACGCATAGCAGCCCCGCCCGTTCGGCCCCGCACCACACACTAGCGGTATCAAACGTCTTCCCACCCTTTCCCCACTATGATGGACAGCTTTGTCCATCATAGTGGCATCTTCGTGGATAACTATGCAGGGGAGGATTCATTCTGGCATGAGGCTCCTGTCACAAAAATTAAACCTCAACAGGAAGCACTTACAGATATGAATAAAGCAGGTGCCCGAGTTGAGGCTCAAATTCAGTAACGTTTTAATCAGCCAAAAACATTAGTGAGCACGGTCGAGGCTGGCCAAGTGTGCTTTAACCCCGTCTCTGCCGTCAAAAATTAGCTGTAATACTTCGGGGAGGTCTTTGCATCCATGAGTTTCTCGAGCGTGATCCGCGTGTAGTTCCTGTGGCCAGGAGGCTGCTTTCTCCTCACCTGCTGCCCTGCTCACTCTCTGACCCTTTATACACAAGAGGCATGTGAACACACATAGCAGCCCCGCCCGTTCGGCCCCGCACCAGACACTAGCGGTATCAAACCTTATCCCGCCCTTTCCCCACTATGATGGACAGCTTCGTCCATCATAGTGGCATCTTCGTGGATAACTATGCAGGGCAGGATTCATTCTGCCACGAGGCTCCTGTCACAAAAATTAACCCTCAACAGGAAGCACTTACAGATATAAATGAAGCAGGTGCCCGAGTTGAGGCTCAAATCAGTAACGTTTTAATCAGCCCAAAACATTAGTGAGCATGGTCGAGGCTGGCCAAGTGTGCTTTAACCCCGTCTCTGCCGTCGAAAATTAGCTGTAATACTTCGGGGAGGTGTTTGCACCCATGAGTTTCTCGAGCGTGATCCTCGTGTAGTTCCTGTGGCCAGGAGGCTGCTTTCTCCTCACCTGCTGCCCTGCTCGCTCTCTGACCCTTTATACACAAGAGGCATGTGAACACGTACAGCAGCCCCGCCCGTTCGGCCCTGCACCACACACTAGCGGTATCAAACGTCTTCCCACCCTTTCCCAACTATGATGGACAGCTCACTCAAGGGACCTCGGCGCCTTTTGGTGTGGTGGCAAAGTTACAGGCACACATGGTGGATGTATGACGGTACGACGCGTACCGTCACAACGCGTGCTTTAACAACGCGTCCCTTACAACGCAAGTCGTTACCACGACTTGCGTTGGGGGCACGGATTGAGAATAGTATAATTTACTATTCTAACACGAGTCCCCGTGGACACTAGGGAAGGTGTTGGAATAGTAAATATACTATTCTTAATCCTCTAGCGCCCACCAGCGCAAGTCATGGTTACGACTTGCGCTGTAATGGACGTGTTGTTAAAGCCTTGCGGAGTAAAATCCGCGTGGTAAAGGATGTTTCCCCACATGGTCAGTGGAGACAAATCTTTTGGCCCTTTACGCAGCTGCAGTGTAGGAAAAGCACTATACATTCACCTGACGTGGTGGCACTTACTGATTAGCCAGTAGAAAGTACTGCAGTTGAGTATAGTGCAAATCGCTAAAAAATCTGCGATTTCGCAGTAAAATCCACAAATTCGCGTGTTTTTGTGCAATTTCGAGCGAATTCGCGGACCGCAGATCCGCAAAATTCGCCCATACTTAGTTCCAAGATATGCAGTCTTCCAAAACCATTTAATTGAGCTTTACATGAAAAATATTCTTCCAATGCATCAGGCACAGCTATTCTTCTCCATAATTTCACTATTGTATTTCAAACATCAATTAATGTGCATTTATTCCAGGCGCACGTTAACCTGAAAAAAATGCCCTTAATTAGTATATTTTCAAAATTATCCCCCCTTATAAAACCAAAAAGCATTCAAGTTCAAGTTTATTATTAACTGTACAATTAATTAAAATCTTTACAGTAAAAGGAAAGAGTACAAAGAACAGTGATTGTAAGCTTCTTAGCTTAGTAAAAAGGATGTAGGATTGTAGTCAAGGTCAAAAGAAATTTCATTCACTTGTTTATTAACTGCTCTCTTCCAAGCATTCAGTGGAATTTCCTGCCGCTGGATATTTCCTTCCTCAATCTTCAAGGCTTTGATTGCATTTCCCAGCCTGATGTGCCATGTCGAGGCTGGCCCTTCGAAGATGGATCTCAGGTGGAATTTTAGGGAGTTAGCAGGGGCCCTTAATATCCTTAGATACAACTTTGTAAGCTCCCCCTGGCAGATCAAGTCTGGCCTCGCTAGGCCAAGCTCCAGTCTCAGCCTGGTTCTTCTTGCTGTCCTTGGTATGTGAAGCACAGACTTGTAGGCCTTAACTTGGGCTGAATTGAGAAGGACGTCCAGCTTCCCGGGAAAGGCAAGATGGCCGGAACAGATTGCAGGGAGGAGCTTTGCTCGTAGAGCTATCAGAATTGGGCTAGCGGATGGACTGATCAGGCTCTGACTTAGTTGTCTTAACAAATGTATTACCTTGTTGTCTTTGGAGGCCTGCTGTCTTAGATGTACATTTACTTTGGCTAGTTCCGTGAACCAGACCCCTAAGTAGTTGTAAGAGGCCACTGAATTTATTTGAGCATTTCCCAGTTGCCACTGTGCATGCCTTTTCCGATAATAGGACCCAAAGACAATGACCTTGGTTTTCCCTTGATTGACTGTTAGGCTGTTGGCGATGTTAAAGCTGTTTAATGCAGTTAGTGCTCTTTGTAGGCCTATCTTCGTATGGTTCATTATAGCCGTGTCGTCAGCATACTGTAAAACTGGTAGCCTCACACTTCCTAATCTGGGTGCTACTAAGCTGGCTCCTTTTAGGGCCTCCCCCAGATCCGCCGTGTATAAATTGAAAAGGATGGGGGCCAGCACACACCCTTGATTCAGCCCATTTGCTGTAGTTATTTTGGAGGAGATTGTTCGAGCGCTTGTTTTAACCCGCACCCAAGTGGCCTCATATAATGACCTTATTGCCCTCAGAAGTTTCAATGGTATGCCCCACTTTTCTAATTTCCACCATAAACGATTTCTGTCCACTTTATCAAAGGCTGTGGTATAGTCCACAAAGCAGCAGAATAGGAGGGGATTGTTTTTCAAGATAGCCTAGGCTGAAAGATGTGCTAGCACCAGGACGTTGTCCATCGTAGATGCCTGGGACCTAAATCCGGTCTGGTACATGGGTATTATGTTTCCCTCTTTGGCCCATTTTTCTAGGTCATTCAAAAGTAGGCATGCATATGCCTTGGCCTCCAAGTCTAGCAGGGAAACGAGACTGTAGTTCGACGGCTCAAGGCGATCTCCTTTTTTAAAGATTGGAACCAGTATGGAGCCCCTACAGGAGTCGGGGTGGTAGCGGTCAGATAGGTGTGATTGAAGAGCGGAGTTAAGAGTGTCGCCCAGAACTCTGGGGCCTGTTTGAAGACCGGCGCTGGAATCCCTTTGGGCCCCGGGGCCCCGTCGTTCCTCATGCGCTTGATGGTTTTAATAACCTGTTGGATGTTTAACCAGGTTGGTGTGGTATCATCAATATCGGCCGCGCAGTTATACCTTGAGTCCTTGCTTGGGCTCAAAGTTGAGCCTTCAGGGTTTATGCTGATCTGTTGGACTTCCTCAGCTGACTCCGCCTTATCTCTTGGTAGGGCTTCCCTAGTGGAGTCTGTTACATAAAGCTGTTTCACGCATTGCACCCAATCTTTTTCAGCTACCCCGTTTTCTCTCGTTGGTCTTCGGTTGCTCAGTTGGTTTATAAATCTCCAGAGTCGTGCTGGGTTCTTGTGTTTGAGGAGGGAGAAAACTTTAAGCCAATTGCTTTCCGTGTTGGCTTTTTTGAGTTCCCAAAGAAGCCCTCAGTATAGCTATCGATGCCCCCTCTATTTGTCTGCCCCCTCTTTTCTTTGCTACGAGAGCCTTGCGTAAAAGTCTTTCATGTTCTCGTATGTCCTGGGGGCAGGTGTTTCCTGTGCTAAATTGCACTTTTGTTATTGTATTTTGAGATTTGGGGTTCACAAGCTTGCTTTGTAGATCCTCAATGATTTTCTCCCATCCTTTTATGGGTGGATCCTCAGTGAACTGGCTCCCTTTCTCTGCCTGGCCCAGCCATATTTGAAATTTCCCATAGATCTTATCTGTCCACTTGATCCTCCGCAGGACGCTATGTTTCTCCTCGCCACATGACTCCTCGATGGGTTGGTAAAAGGTAGCAGGCAGTATGTCCAGCTGAAATGATGCTCTTAGTGGCCTATGATCACTTTCCTGCCGGTTTTCGACTTCAACTCCAATCATTCTGTCTGCCAGCTCTCAGCTTATCATGATATAATCAATTCTGGACACGTTCCGGAAGGTGGGGTGAGGCTGCCAGGCGGTCGAGCGAGCTCTTTGAGGGCGTCAGTTGATGTCAATTTATAGCTAGAGAAAAGATCCTGCAATGGACTCGCCCTTACCGAACCCCTGGGCAATGATTCCGGTTTGTCGACATCTTTTAAGTTGAGGTCCCCAACTAGAATGACCTGGTGTGTTTTATATTTATTTACCAGGTCCACTAGATTTTGTGCCAGAGCCTACAACTGGTCTTTCATTAGGGTCTGTGCGGGGTTGATGTAACAGTTTAAAACCAGCAGATGAATTGGACGTTTGATGGATCTCAAACCTCTTATCTGTAGGGCTTGTAGACCAAGAGAGTTCAAGTTGATGGTGGTAGCAATGACGGCGCACTCATGTTTGATAAAAACTGAAAGGCCGCCTGCTGGACGACCGAAGATGTTCCTTTTTGTTGCTGGTACTTGAAGTTCGTAGTACCCGGCCAGAGGAGTGGAGGTCAAGGCCCAAGTTTCTTTGAGGCAGATTATGTCTCCACTTTCCAGGAACTGCTTCAAGTTATCATTTTTACAGATTTTGCTAATACCCGCTATGCTCCAGGAGATTACAGTTAGTTGTGACTTTGCAGTAGTACCTGGCCTGATGCCTCCTCTGACCTGCTGATTTTTATGGTGGTTAGGAATTCTGTGTCCTCCTGCTTGCGAGTCCCTTTAGCTCAGGGATGGGAGAGATGGTGCGTATAACCCGTTGATTGTTTTGGCAAAGGATTCTGATTCCGGTTAGGGCGCTTTGGCCCATCTGGCTTCTATTTGGGGCTCCCTAGCAGGTTGTCCCTTGTAGGACCGATCGAGTGGCCCTTCTCCCACTATCTGGGGCCAGGACAAGTGGATATTTTGGGAGCGACAATATCTGAACTTCAATGCCCACTCCACAAGAAGGATTGAGTTTTTCTCGATGGCTTGTAGTGTTTCCATGTTCTTTAGTCCCAGCACGGTAGAGTCGCCGTGTGTGTCCCCTTTCAGACTCAGGAATTTCACCCATTCTATGTCCCCTGTTTGTGTCTTGTCTAGTGTGTCGAGATGTTTGAAAAGTCGTAGGATGTTACTCCGATTCAGAATGTCATGTTTGCCCATGCTGGAGAATCTCGGAGTAAGGGCCACCTCATACACGACTGCTGATGCACCCGCGGTTTGAGCCCGAGCTTCATTTTTTGTTGCAGGTTCTGCTGGGACGGGCTCTATCCTGATGCTCCCTTGAGGTATTAAGGGAGGGCCTCCTTGCGGGGCCTTATTTTGATTGTGATTGGTCCTAATGATAGGCTGGGACTGAGTGCTTATTTGAGGTGGGTGCGGAATTGCCGCTTGTAACAAGGGTTTTGCCGGGATTGTCTGTGTGAGCCATTTTGAGGGTGGTGGGCTTGTTCCAGGCCATAGCTGATTAGCCATGGGGATAATTTTCCTTGCTGGTGATTTTTCGCCCTTCTTACTCGGAGTACTTGATAGTATGGTTTGTTTATATTGTGGTTCCTTGGGGGGGGGGCGGGGGGTTCCTATTGCCCCAGTTTTTATCTGTGAATAATGGGTACAACTTGGTCACTTTTGCCCCCCCTTTTGGGGGCGGTTGCTGGAATTTCAATAGCTGTGGTTGTCTCACTTTTAACTTTGTTTTTTTCTGTTGCTTTTTTAGCTTCTTTTTTGCTCTCCTTGATAGAGGGGGATCCTGTGTGTCCGTTGTGCCTATCGAGTCTTCCTGCGGGACTGTTCCATTGGCGTCGCTGTCCCTATGGTTTGAGCCTTGGGGGGTTATAGATATTAATGGGCTGCTGTCTGCCTTGGTGATCGTATGCTCTGCATTTTTGCCATGGTCAACCATGTCCTTCTTCCCCGATGTCGCCCAGAGTGGCTGTATCTCCTTCGGAGTGTGACTATTTTGCTTCACCCTGTCTTCTTCGTTGTTTAGCAACGGAGCTGCTGTTCTCTCTTTCGCTAATTTCATTTTGTCGGCTAGTACCTCAGGCAGAGAGGCCCACTTCTCGATAAGGTCTGAGCAGCGGCAGGAACAGGCCCCCCAGTTGGAAAGCTCATGATGGGAGATCCTGTTAGCCAGGGCCTCCATCTTGGAATTTATGTCTGCTAAGCGCCCAGCTATTGCCTGCAGGAGGTCTATTTGTAGTTCCATCTTCGTTGATTGCCACAGAAGAGCTTTGTTGGTAGCACTATTTGTCTCGCACTGAGATGGATTCTCTGTGGTCGTGTCTGTACTGTACTGCTGTTGCAGGCCAGATGGTCAACCTTCGTTTGGTGGACCCATGGAGACTCTAAAGGCCACGACGAAATTGGAGTTAGATCGAGGGTTCTTTCGATCTTTTGTTCAAGGTTATGGAGGAAGGAACCCGAGAGCTCTCCAGCGACTGACAACACAGGTGCAGGGGCAGCTGGTTGAGGGTCCGTTAGATTAAGGTTCTTGAGTTCGTGTTGGAGGTTACTTAAGTCCAAGGTCTGAACGGCTGGGTCGAGAGCATTGGTCTGGTGGATTTGCACTGTTGTCATTGCTGTGGGGCCGCTTTTGGGGGGAGCTGTGTCAGTGGTCTTGCTGGTTATGTTGTCCTGCATTTTGTCTGAGGACCTGATAGTGGTTCCACCCCAGCATTGACCTGCTGATAGCTTAGCATGTGGTTGCTCGTGGGATATGCCAGCCTTTTCCTGGTTAGTCGTGAGTTCCTCGCAGGGGGGTGCCGCATCCTTGAGGGAGCAGATGGAATTGGACAGCCGTCTACTTTGAACATTGGTACTACTCTCTTGTACCGGGCTTGAAATGCCTGGGATGGCGACCTGGGAGGAATCGTGGTTGCTATTAAGAGGATCATTTTTTTGGAGAAATTTTCTAATCGAACCTATTTGGTCGGTCTCTTGCGGCTTTTTATTTACGCTGTCGGTTAATGATTTGTTCCTCATCATCCGTGTTGTTGTCTAATTGGTAGGAGATTGGGTCGTGGGGCTTTTTTCCAGGGACGTGGGCTGTCGGCCCTTCCTATTGACCCCCATGTGCCGGGTGTCCTGCTGGAGTTTTGGCTTTCCCGCTAGTGGGCAAACAGTCCAAGGTTTTCTGAGGTTTTCCGTTGCTATGTGGAGGCCTCTCCTTGCCTTGTAAAACAATCCGAAGTAGGTGCGGCAACACCGCAGGACGCAGTGCGGCAGCTCCACAGTCTTCCCAGGCCCCCCCTCACCGCTCCTTGCCTTGCGGAACAATCCGGGGTTCACAGGGACACAGCGCGGCAGCTCCTTGCTCGAGTGTTTGCCGGTCTGGGCTCACAGCACACCCTCGCTCACTCCTCCCCTCAGGTCTCCTTCACGGTCTCAGTGTCGGTCTCGCGTCTCCCTCGTCTCGCGCCTCTGCGAACACCTGCCGCAGTCAAGCCGCAGTCGAGCCGTACTTCGGGTGCTCCCGAGGGAGAGGAGGGCAGAAGAGGGCGGGAGGATGAGTCAGAAAAGCTCCACCGATCGCGGAACGCTGACTCGTCCCCACAGGCTCTCTGACTCTATCTGGCTTTCTGGCTCTCTCAGGCCCGTAAAAAGTATTCGTATACACTCTCAAATCTAAGATATGTATATTTTTTACAAATCATACGCAAGGAGAAAATGCTATTGGTGACATGCATCGGTGTAAAAAATTGGGAAAACTGAACTTTACACGAATTATACCCGTTTAAATGCTAAATACTTCCCTCAGCTTAAACTTTACATTAGAGGCTCTCACCATATTTAATTCTATAAAAATAAGTTTAGTCTTACCTGTCAGCAAGTCGTCCGTGATCTCCTCTTCACTGGAAGGCAATACAATCAGGAAAACAAGGGAAAACAATCTTGTGCAAACAGCAGCAGATTCGTCAGAAAAAGAAAACGGAAAAGGCTTTCCATTCAAAAGCATTGTAAAGCGGGGAGAATGAAATGTTGCTGTTTTATAAATTCTAATAAACAGAGAACTGCAATATGTTTTTAAAAATACCAATTTTGGTATGAAAAAGATGTTTTAAAAAACAACAATATAAATAAATAGATTTTAATAATCGTAAATGTCTCTGAATTAATTTTTTAATACATGAGTAAATATTGTGTTTAAAAATATTTTCTTCATGGATTTATTAAAACAGTTTTTGTACTACATCTTCTATTATTTTATTATTCCTAAATTATCAAATATGAGTATTAAAAAACTGAAACATGAGTATTAAATTGGTTTACAAACCATTTTTCACAACATCCTATCAACGCATTCCTATAGGTTAGTTTTTAGCTTTAAAAATACCTCCCTTAAATGGAGGCACTAGGTGGCGCCAAACCAAGATGGCCGCACTGGAGTGAGGCTCCCGCCAGACCGGGCACTCTTTTCTATCCTGCAACATCCTGATCGGTGATATCGGTCCAAAACCCACACCACTGGCTCCACTGAGTTGTCCTGCACACAGCGGTACCAAATTTGCCGAGTTTGCCCTTCCGGCTGCCTTGCGAATCGCCGGCGCTTCTGGAGCGGGCAGTGAGGACGGAGCGAGGGCTACTGAGAGCCGGGGCCGCCCACCACGAAAGACCGGTGCTCCGCGGCCTGCACGGCGCTGCCGGGAGGCACCGACTCAAAGAACGAGCTGATCCTAGCGCCCAGCCCGGGAAGCTACTGCCACAAGACCCTCATCACCGCACAGAAAAGGTGAGCGCCGCCTAAATCCTGCAAACTCCTCCGCCGAGGGTTAAACCGTGCCCCGCTCGCACTCCGGGGGGATATTGGCTGGCACCGGAGGCCCGGGCGTTGACACGGAGGGCGAGACATTTCTGCAAGGCCTGGCTGCGGGCTGCTCGTTACAACACCACCCGCGGTCTCGCCCCTAACATAGACGTCCGGTGGCGTCTCCTGCTCGCCCGATTGAGGCGCACGCCTGGTACCCCTCGCCCGTCGGAGCGGCGCATCATGCGACCCCTTGGCTTTGCCGCCTGCACGGGCCTGGTCGGACATTTTAGCCGCGGCCGGTATGACAAACTGGCTGCCGCCCTGACCACTGGGAATTGCCGCGACTGGGCGCCACGATCCACCCTTGGGCTGGGCTGCTGGGAGAGGCCTCTTGACTGCAGCGGCCCGCATTGCTCTGACTCACTGCGGCACCCAACACCTGAGGGGCTACTCTACGCTTGGGGGCTGGACTGCTCCTGCCTCCGGCCTTAATACCAGCCATCTCCTGCATGCAAGCGGCCCCCAAACCCTGCTGACACGACGTACGCACGGGCCAGCTGCTGCGGCCTAAACGGTTTGGACCGGCTGATAGGCCGCTGAAGCACTTTACACCCTGGCCTGGTAGGCACTGACACAAGGCCACGGGGGGTCCCCCCCCCAGAAGGCGCAGTAGTGACCTCATAATACGACTGGGAGCTTTTCATTGGTGGAACTAGCCGGCTGCTGCGATCTCCCCTGCCAAACTTTCGCGCCTTGGGAGCTGCGACTTCTTGGCCTTTGCGAAACTTCAGAAATCACTCTTCCTGACTGGATTGTGACCCCCGCTGTCCCCCCCTCGCCTGTCAACATCCGTGGGGTCCGCCGCTGCTCAAGGACCTAGTGAACCAACTACCCCCGCCTCTCGTCCCCCCCACTGGAGGCCCGAACTGAGAGGGGGCACATTCCCTCGCCACGACCAGTGCCTCGAGGCCCTTCCCGGTGAATGCTGCGGACCAACTGCTCAAGTCGATACCCGACGTGTGGACGTGGTTTTGCGGCGGACACGACCCCCTCTTGCTCACCTGTGGTTCACGACAGCTAGTGCTCCTAACCAGCGTCTCTACCCACGTTAATCATTGTCGTATCTACATTGGTCGCCGTTCTGGCGTCCTTTTCACTTGCGACGACTCGGACTCCTCGGCGCCAAATGGGCCGCAATGATGCTAGACAGTCCAAAATACCCTTTGAGTCCAAAAACCCTTCCAAAGCGACGCCGGAGACGGAGGAGACACCCACCGCCCCCGCCCCCCAAGAGGAGGATTGGAAAACCCCCCTGCTGGGCATGAAGCAAAGCCTATCAACAATTGACTCCAAAATCGATGCCATTAATACACGCATGGATAACGTTGTGGCAAAACTGGAACATCATGACACCCGCATCAAAGAGACCGAGGATAGAATCTCTGTGCTGGAAGACGGGGCCACCTCGACTACCAAGCAAGTCACGCAAATGGACAAACTGCTCAAAATAATTGCGGACAAAAACGAGGATGTGGAAGCGAGGTCCCGCCGCAACAACATCCGCGTCCTGGGCCTTGCGGAGTCCACCAACACAGGGAAAATGGATGTTTTCATGGAAAAACTTGTGGTGGAATTATTTGGGAAAGACTCCTTCTCCTCCCACCTTATTGTAGAGGGGGCCCACAGATCTCTCGCTGCACAACCTCCTCCTGGGGCTCCGCCGCGACCCATCATCGCCCGCTTCCTAAACTACAGGGACAGGGATGCAGTACTGCGTCGTGCAAGAGAACTTGGAACTGTAACTTATGGCAACACGACGCTGTCCTTCTTTCCCGATTTTACCCCCTCAGTCCAAGACGCCAGGCGCAAATTTGCGGGGGTGAAAAAGAAACTCAAAGCTCAAGAGATCCCCTATGCCATGCTCTATCCAGCGAAGCTAAAAATAACACACTGCGGCACACAATACTTTTTTCATAACCCGCAACAGGTGGAGGACTTTCTTAAGCAGCACAGGAAGGAACGACTCAGAGATGAGAGGGAGGGGTGGCGATCCAGATCGCAATCTCCGATGTCCCAGCAAGACTAATACCTGGCGCTGTCATCCTGGTCACAAAGATGCCGGACACTGCCCCTATAGGGGCTGGACACAGCAAATCCCGGTGAGGTACCACTGCTGATTTACCCTCTCACCGATCTGAGACATAACTGAGTACCTGATCACCAACCTCCGTCCCACATATGCCGACTGGGTCCTGACCTGGTTGCCTGTGGGTGCAAGTAAGGAGGTGGAGGGCAGGTCTGGCGCCCCTAGATTCTGTCTCCAATGGGCGATCCCCTCAGCACCTCTTCCCCTTCCAGGGCAAGAGCAACTGTAATGACTATCTTGTTTTTGGTTGTATTTGGGTTTAGGGAGGGTGGGTGGGGACTAATTGCCCGGCGGGTTGGGGTTGCCGGTGTGGGTGGGATGACACTATGCTTCGACTCTGCGACCCTTAATATTCCAGCTATAATTGAAATGCTCAGTCGCTTTTGGGTTGCCGGACGAGCGATGTTCCGGCCAGTTGGGATTGCCGGAATGGGGGGGTATTTCGCCTGGTTTCATTCTGTTGATTCAGCTGCTGCAAAACTACCTGGGGCAGGAGGGGACTATGGGGCAGAGCTGGGAAATGACCAAATTAGTAAGTTTACTGATGTCTGTCTGACGCTGATTGCTACATATACATGCCACATCTATCTTTCACTGTGGGGATGGGTAACGTAACGGATGCGCTACCAGCGCTCCAATTCCAGCTGATGTCGTGGAATGTGTGAGGGTTGAATAACCCTAGAAAGAAGCGATAGATACTGGGGTACCTGGACCGACACGGAGTATCTATAGCCATGTTACAAGAAACACACTTAGTGCCAACTGGGTCCCCTTTGTTCGCATCTAGATGGGCATCGTGCAGGGTTTTCTCATCTTACTCAAACTACGCTAGAGGCGTCACAATCCTGATAAAGAAAGGGGTGGGATTTACCCCGGCAGGCACAGACGTTGATTCAGGGGGGAGGTACTGCATGGTCTGGGGGAAACTACACTCTCATACGGTACTATTTGCATGTTACTACGGCCCCAACACAGATGACCCGTCTGCACTTCTTACTATGTGGGGCAAAATTCAAACTTTGGGCATAGCTCATGTAATACTAGGGGGAGACTTCAATACTGCTGTGAAACCTACACTGGACAGATCACACCCACAGCCACTGCATTATACTCACTCCCAACGCACCTTATTAGGCATCATGGAAGACCACCATTTGACAGATGCATGGAGACATTCGCACCCCTCCTTGCGACAAGGCACACATTTCTCAGCAGTCCACTCCACCTGGGCACGCACTGACTACATTTTTCTGTCCGCAGGCCTCGCACCCTGGGCGGGTAAAACTCTACACCTAGCTCGTACATTCTCAGATCACTCACCAGTCCTCCTTTCCTTGCACATCCCCCTCGACGTCTCCCCCTACTTAAACTGGCGCCTCAACCCTGCGCACCTCACGGACTCGCCTTTAGGGCGGACCTTGAGCAGGACATGAAAGAATTCTTTGACCGTAACATTGACTCTGTCTCAAGCCTTACTACTGTATGAGAAGCCTTTAAGGTCACCGTGAGGGGATGGTGTATTTACAAAGGGGGGGAGTCCTCAAATCCCTTCGTGGGGAACTACGTAAGTTAGAAACTGAAATTCACACTCTTGAGAGAGATATTTCTCGCGGGACAAGGGGACATGAAATGCGGGCGCAGCTCAGAGACAAAATTAATGAGTTCACCGAGGCTGCTGATAAGGAATGTAAATTTCTAGGGAAACCCTTCACGGCACGCATATTTGGTGAGGGAGACAGGCCGGGTAGGGTGCTGGCTTCGGCTGTTAGGCCCCCAAGACATCAAAATTATGTCACCACCCTACTCGATGGCCAACAGGTGCCACAGAGAGACCTCCCTGGGCAGCTTTGTGTACTCACTGACCATTACACAACACTGTACACCTCCCAAAGACAGTCGCCACTTGACCTGTGTGCGTACCTTGAAGACACTGCAATTGCATGGTTGGGCCCTACACAACAGAAGTTCTTACACCTCGAGCTAGAGCTGGATGAAATAAAAGACGCTATTATGTCCATGAAATCCGGCAAATCTCCGGGGTCAGATGGCCTGCCGATAGACTTCTATAAAACCTACATTCATTTGCTTGCTCCCATACTGAAGCAGGTGTACTATTCAGCTCTTGATGAAGGCATCTTGCCAACTAGTATGCGTGAAGCCCTGATAAACATACTGCTTAAGCCAGGCAAACCACCGGAGCTTTGTGACTCCTACCAACCTCTTTCATTATTAAATACTGAAGTTAAAATACTGGCGAAAGTTCTGGCAACACGCCTGAATCTCCTGATGGAAAGGCTGGTCCTTCCGGACCAAGCGGGATTTGTCCCAAACCGCGCAACTTCACACAACCTCCGCACCTTACAGGCTGTAATACAGGATATTGATCCTAGATGTGAGGCAGCTGCGGTTTTCCTCGACGCCACCAAGGCGTTTGATTCTCTGGAATGGGACTACCTACTGTCGTTACTGGAACGGATGGGAACTCCCTTTAGCTTTCTAGATTGGATCAGGCTATTATACAATAAACCACACGCTTCAGTCCTACTGAATGGGTCCCGTTCAGCCCCCTTCGAAATACATAGAGGAACTCGTCAGGGATGCCCGCTATCCCCAGTACTTTTTGCAATAGCTATTGAACCCCTTGCGGCCAAACTCCGTCAACATCATAATCATAGGTCACTGATCTATCCGGAACGGCAGCTGCTCATTTCATTATATGCTGACGACCCGACTTTATATATTCACAAACCGCAAGACAATCTGAACCCCTTACTGCGCGAAATTACCAAATTTGGAGCCATAGCGGGGATACAGATCAACTGGTCTAAGTCTGCTCTGTTCCCCCTAACAGACAAAACTCCCCAGTTTCCTCTCGACTACCCACTGTTATGGGAAAATGATGAGATAAAGTACTTGGGGATCAACGTAACCAGGAACCGTGAAGCCCTAATCAGGGCGAACTATGGTACTGTCCTTGACAAATTGACGGACAGCGTTACTAAATGGATCCACCTCCCGCTGTCCATGGCTGGACGTATATCCCTGATTAAAATGGTAATCCTTCCTAAGATGCTGTACCTCTTCACTAATATTCCATATAGTCCAGGTTCGCACTTCTTCCGCGCCCTTGATTCCCAGTTGTCGAGACTTATATGGGGAGGGAAGCAGGCTAGGCTGAAACTAGGGATGCTCATGTTGCCCTATCACCAGGGTGGATTTGCTGTACCAAACTTTCGGCTGTATTATGACTGCGCACAAGGCCACTTTGCTGCATAATGGCTCCATCCACCTCCCTTTATGGCACACCTGGCCGTGGAAGATGGGTACATGAGACCTGAAAAACCGTCGGGCTATCTCTACTTGGAGGCCCGTATGACTGACCGAGACCCCTCCACAGTTGATTGCACGGTGCGCGCCTGGCGTAGGATTGCAGAGCGTATGGATGTCGCCTTTTTATATTCCCCGCGCATGACCCTAGCACATGACCCTAGATTAAGTATCACACGTGAAGAAATAGGACGCAAAATGCTCTCCAAACTAGCCCTTCATACATGGGGGGATTTGTACATACAGGGAGAGTTTCGCACGGCGGCTCAATTTTTTGGGGAACATACACCCTCTGTCATGGACACGTTCTTTTACGCACGATTACGACAGAATATTAAAACCGTTACACCCGGGTTTCCTGATGAGCCGGAAGTCACGGCGCCCCTGCATGCACTGCTTCATAATGACACCCCGAAACATGTAGTCTCCATGCTATATAAACATGCGTATGCGGCCTCAACGCCCCCAGATCTCCGTGCAAGACGCGATTGGGACGTAGACCTAGGTTCCCCACTCTCAGACGACTAATGGGAGGAGAGCTGCTCACACACGAATTCAGTGACTGGTAATGCCCGCCTTAGACTGGTCCACTATAAGTTTCTACATCGCCTCTATCACACCCCGACAAGCTGTGCCGCTTCGGACTGCGTGACAACGACCGCTGCCTCAGATGCAAACGGGCAGGAGCAGACTTCATTCATTTGGCATGGTCGTGCCCAGCTGTTGCCTTATACTGGGTACAGGTTTTCGAAGCCATGTCTGCAATGATAGGGGTGGAAGTCGAACCGTGTCCCAAAATTGCCCTACTAGGACACTCCATCCCTGCGAATAAAAGCCACCGGAAATTCTTTGCGCTCGGTTTTCTACTTGCGAAACGCCACTTGGCATGTAGATGGGGCCGTGGACGTGCCCCCAAATTTAAAATATGGCTGACTACTATGTCAACTTGGCAGGACCAACTCCATAATTATGCCGAGTTATTACCCCATAAATCACGCCACAAAGCGTACCAGACAATCGGGAGGACGCGGGACAAGATGCACAACCCTCCGTGCCCAAAGGTGCGTCTGATCCACTACTGACTGACACTGCTGGACCTCCCCCCCATCCCTCTAGGTACACTACAGGACAGGGGATATCGATGTCAACAAAGCTCCATTTGCGGTCCCAGGCATAATAATACAGATATATACTAGCACATTTCACCTTCCCTGACTGACCGGGAGACGGACCTATAACCCTCCCGACCTCAGCTTTCTACACACCCCACCTCCGGCGCATCGCGCGAACCATGGCATTTAAGCAAGTGGCGATCTCTCCAGTACACAGATACGAGCACAGACTACACATACCACCTCCCCCCCACACCATTCACGTTGGTCCCTAAACTGCAGAGTACACCCACTTCTAGCACAATTAGATCCCTGTTGGTGGAAGCACTGTATCTTTGCTCTGCCCTAATAGATCCTCTGAACCGCATACTACGTATGGCGGCCACACGGTGGGCGGGGACTGACCACCTTGGTTCTCATAGTTCGTTATAAAAAGTTTAGAGTTCAACAAAAAGGAGAAAATGAGACCTCAAGTGTTTAAGGTTTGGCATTAACTGGTTATTTACCTGCGGAATAACACTTCCTTTAACAGCTTTAGATGCTTTACATCGCGGCCGGCCCAGATGGGTTGTAGGCGGCATGCTGTGTTAACTCGATGCTTCTTTTATATGGTTACTGGGTATGATTACACTACGTGGTACTGCTGCTGGCCTGCTTCCTCAGGTTGTAGGCGACTAAGCTGTGTACTAATTACGTGACTCCAATAAAGGTCTTAAAAAAAAAAATACCTCCCTTAAACACATTTTAAATTTAAAAAATATGTATTAAATAAATGTTATAATTAATATTTCCAAAATGTAATACCTGAGTAATTAATTTGTTACCTGAGTATTAAATTACTTCCCACCCATTACCCCTATCATCCCTACATCCCGTCCCTAGAGGTATATTTTTGAGATAAAACATACATTTTGTAATACAGTCATGATTCATTTTTATATTTCAAGTTTATAAAAATAAGTAATAAAAATGTAACCAGGGTATAAAATTAGTGTACCACCCATTTCTCACAACATCCATACATCCCATTCCTAGAAGTAAGTTTTAATTATAAAACATACAAACTTTAAGTAAATTTAAAATATTGAAAATATATATATTTTTAAAATATATTTTATATATATATATTTTTTTAATGAATAACTGGGTAATACAATTGTTACCTGATTATTAAATTACTTTCCGAACCAATAGGCCTAGCATCCCTACATTCCGTCACTAGAGTCAAGATTTTAAGAAAAAGCTTACATCCCTTAAATAAATTATACATTAAAAAAATATTTCAATATATTTTATAATTATTATTTTTAAATGTAATAACTTGGTAATACAAGTGTTACCTGAATAATAAATTACTTCCCCACCCACTACCCCTATCATCCCTACATCCCGTACCAAAAGCTAAGTATTTCTATTTTTTTTATATTTTATATTTATGTATATACATTAAACAATATTAAAAAACTTAGGTAATACAAATATTTTTTCCGTTTTAAATTACATCCCTACCCCATAATTCTTGCAAGCATAATGCTAGCAAGCAGGAAGAAAACAGACTAGTTCCACACACTCTTTAAAAGACTCCCAGCCTGGAGGCAACATTGCTGAATATAGGTGTAGATAAGGTGTAGAGGGGGGAGATAAGTAATGTGCCAAACATAGTGCCAGTGTGCAAACCAAACCAGAGTGACCTTGGCTGTTCTCGTTACCCGCAAGCATTGTTGCATAAATAACGATTATGAAGCTGAAAGATGGCGGGGTGTTCAGAAAAGAATGATGTGCCAAGAATGGTACATGAAAAAGAGAATAATGTCAGGTCTTTGCAGTTCAGAGGGTTGAGGGGATTGTGATGAGTGACGTAACACTTTAACACTGCCAAATATAAATTTGGATGAGGGGTGTGGGAGGGGAGTGAGATAATGTGACACTATGTGGCTAGGTTCAAGAATGACAAAAAGTCTGTACTCAGCATACCTTGCTGTCAAAATGTAATACCTGGGTAATAAAATGGTTACCTAGGTATTAAAATACTTCCCCACCCAGTACCCCTTTCATAACTACATCCCATCACAAAAGGTAAGTATGTTTTAAATTTTTTTAAAATAATTATAAATATTTAATCTACAAAAAAAACCCTGAGTATTACATTACTTTCCCACCCATTACCGCATACTTCATAACATCCTGTCCCTGAAGGGATATTATATAATGATATAATAATAATAATTTAAAAAAAATTAATAGCTGAGTAATAAAAATTATACCAAGGAATTAATAAACTTCCCCACCCATTTTCCCTATAATCCATACACCCCGTCCCTATAAGTAAAATATTTAAAAAATATATAATACCTGAGCAACAACAAAGTTACCTAAATATTAAGTTACTTTCCAAACCCACTGCCACTATTCACTTTAACATCATATGGCAAAAGTTACATATTTCTGATTTTAAAGACATTTCTTGAACAAAAACATTAATTAATATATAATAAGTCTTCTCAATAATAATTTAATACTTGAGAAATAAAATTAACAGCTAGGTATCAAATTACTTCACAAACCACTATCCATAGCATATCTACATCCTGTTGCTAGAATTAAACATAAAATTAAATACAAATGTATATCCACCCATTTAAAAAATAATACACCAAAAAATAATTTAAAAGTATTAAAAAAAAACATAAATTCAATTGAATGACCTACCTTAGAATGTCAGAGAATTCCAGAGATGCTTTTCCAAGGTCGTATAACCAAGCAGGATAAAACCAGACTACTTCCCAATACTCTTTTTATAACATCAGCCACGGTGTAGACGAAACGTTAAGGCTGACATTTGCATTTCGCGATGCCAATGTCAACATTCATTTCCAAACCTATCGTGGGCAACAAAGGCTAAATTGTGATTGGGCGGAGATGAGTGACGTATCACTCCAACAAAGCCCAATCGAAGTGAGCATGAGGGGAAGGTAGGCGGAGAGTCGAAGACGGCAGAGAGAAGTGACGTGCAACTCCGGTGTTCTAAAAGTCGTGGTTCCGTCCTTTGTTGTTCCGTCAATCGTTGATGTGACCTTCGTTGCTCAGCCCTTCATGAATATGTGAGTCTTAGTTGTTCACTCTTCGATGTTCCGGTGAGTCGTTGTTCATACTTCGTGGTTTAGGATGTTTCCCCTGTCTGATATGTAAACTTCAACCAAGGATGTTTTTTTGTATTTGTTTGCCAATATGCCTGTGAGACGTGGAAAAAACATCCTTGAATTTGGGTTTCAGGGTATAATTCAGTAATGGCATTATTCATAGACAATTCAAAATCAATAATTACATTTCTGAGACTTTTATTTAGAGTTTTAGTGTTTATTACTGACAAATATTCAGTGTAGGTTGAAGCTTGCTTATCAGGCAGTAAACTGTAAACTTAAAGAACAGTGGTGCTATTATTATTGGCATGAATGGTTTATATTTGGTTGAAGTGATGGGGTGGACTTAAAGGTACCATCCATTATCCAATTATCACTATTCTCCAGTTTATCAAGGGTATGGAGAGTGCTACAAATTAGTAATTGTTTTAGAGGGCATTTGTTGTCATGGAAATGTAAAGATTTGTTAGTAAAGGTTACTGTCAATTCATCAGGGATGTTGTATCTGAGTAGGTTTGAGGTGTTACACATTGAGGAGTACTTGCCTGTTTTTGTCTCTGTATATTTTGACATAGATTAGTAATTGTAAGCAAACAACTAGCTACATGCATAGGTACATTTTGGTAAACCTTCTTCAAAACAGATTCACAAGGTTCATTGGCGGTGGATGCTGGTATTTGTGTTTGGTCAATATTATGTAGAACTTCAATCTCCATTGCAGAGGCAAAGTGGTTATGCTTTGTTGTTTTTTCAACACTGTCAACAAGAGTAACCTATCTACCTGTGCGATGAGATGCATAATACTGCACACACCTTCAATGACTTCTGGGCTCAGTTGATCTTGCCTTACAATAAAGGTGCTTACAAATGGAATATTCCCAAAACAAGTCTGCTAATTTAACTATGAATCAAAAGTAGAGATAAACAGATGAAAACAAATTGTGGACGCAAACTATATAGAACAATGAAAAACAACAAGGATGTGGATGTACTTAGACTCAATATTCATAAAAGATCATTGATTTATAAAGGGTACAGAATTACGAAACCAACACAATATATCCAGAAGTAAAAATATATACACAAAATTAAATAGTCTTCATGGTTACAATTGTCAAATGAGGGCAACTTAAGGAAGTTTACATAATACCAAAAGTTCAAAGTTCAAAAAGTACTTTATTCGTTTAAAAGACAATAACCATAAAAGCAACAGCATGAAATTACAATTTACACAGGGAAATTTAGAAAAGGACAGATCTATTATATTTCATCCATACCAATTGTTTTCCGTAATTTAAAAACATGTTTAAAAAAGCCTAAAACTACTGCAACAGTTAAAACAGTGTCCATTCTCTGAAATTCTAAAAAAGCTGGGCGACATCTATTTAAATTCATTTCTTTGAGGATTGGGATAATGAATTTCCTACGTGGTACAATATAAAATTTACAAAAGAATAAAATATGGTCATCGGATTCTGACGAGGAATCATCACACGGGCACATAGGCAAATTTCGCAACCATGAATTCATTTCTGGGAAGGACAAGAGTATAAAAACAATATTTAGTCTAAAACGGGTCAAGAGAAATCGATCATAATTAGACATCGGCAGGGTTAAATATGGCTGTACTTTATCACCAGTTAATAACAGGAGATGCGAGGTAACTGTCTTTTTATTCATTTCATCTCGACTTCTCTTCTCCTCGAGGTATTCCATACACAATTTTCTCAACAATTTTCTGGATATATTAACCATTGTGGGTGGATCATCATAATATTGTTGGCAACCAATTTCAATAAGAAAACGTTTAACGTAATCTAGCCAATCAAATCTACCCACATTTTCCAATTTTAATACATCCTGCAACATAGGCCGGTTCATGACACACTCAATTTTTGTCCATACCCTATGCCACAAGAGGATGGGTTGTGTTCTAATTATATCTGATATATGAGGTTGTCCAAGTTCAGTGTGACAGATGTAGGTCGCAACACTTTGTGGTACTGTCAGGACATCCCTCATAAACTTATTTTCGGCTATTTGAATTGATTCTATGTTCGAATACCCCCAAAGACCCGAGCCATACAAAGCTACTGATGTACACGTGGCATTATATATAGTTAAGATTTCTCTTATTGGTTTCTTGCCCAACTTTTTTAGAAAATTCTTTAAGGCCATTATTGTTTTTAAGAATAAAAGAGTTCTGGCCTTTACAGCACTTGTCCAAACCCCAGATTCATGGAACAAAATACCAAGGTAAGGGAAAGTAGAGGTGTTTACCAAAGGAACATTATTTATGAACATTCTTCTCATCTGCTTTCCGGTTCTTGTGCCACAGTTCATGGAGAAGGTTTTACTACAATTGATTTTTAAATCTAGACTCAACATGAACTTCTCAAAGGATATTACTGTAGTCAAATAAGAAATAGGTGTAGTAGTCAACGGTTCGGTCTAATGCTGTCTTTGTTCGTTAGACCATCCTCAGGACTTTGCTTGTGATGATAAGTAAGACCCCTGTATATACACGAACAGTAATCAACAGTTATTGTGTGGTATCTGACACTTAATAAGTTAAATGTTAAAAGCTAACACCCTTGTGGGAAATTGTCCAAAAAAAGTGTATCTCACCAGTGCAAAAGCTAACCATGGTTTAAAAGGTATATAGAAGCCTTATAGCCCCAGAGAAAAAAAGAGAAAGAAAGAAGGAATTATTCAGCACTTACTTCGCACACAATAAAGTCAATTATTCAGAGAAGCTATTCCATAAATCAACTTGCTACTCATGTAGTGGGGCTAAGGGTAAAAGAGAATAACATGTTTTTCCATTGGTGGTTATTTATGGTCATTTGATTATGAGAGGTGCAATTTTATATTAATAACTTGTGTCTTGAATGTGAAAAATGTATAGCCAGCAGCGTAAATACACTATTGGGTTGTGTACATTGATAGCAAACTATTCTAGAGTGATTTGGGATTGAGTGTGATGTTGGATATATTATATAACACATTGGTTTGAGAACATGTATGTCAAACAAATTATATTAATTAACAGGCAGTAAAACATGAACTTGTTTCCCTTAAATTAATTGTTGTTTAAAACTAGACTTGGATTTATCTAAAGCATATTAAAGAAATGAATTTATAAAAAAAGACCTTTCTACTAAGGAGTAAATCAGAGCCCCCTATATTGGAAAGTATTTAAAAGGGGAGAGACGAATCTTACGTTGTTGTTGTACAGCTTCAAGACCACATTCGATGTAGGTACTTTCAGCTGGAAAAGGCAGTGCAGATTCTGTTAAATAAAATGATAGAATTCAACAATATTACTGCCCGAGTTCTCTTGACTCAAGTCCAGTCAGTGTTTCCCAAAAATGTATATTAAAGGTACCTGTTTAGTAGCTCGAAATAGTTTCTGAGTAATCCAACGCGTTCAGAATAATCGGCGTGTTTTGCCGATCAGGAACAGGATCTATTTAAACAAGCCGGGTAACGTACGTAGCCTAAAGGTAGAAAGGGGACTACTCTCCTGTGTGAGTGCCTTGTTTGAATGGGGAAAAATGGCAAATCAATTGAATTGAGAGATATACAAATTGTAAATACATTGTTCGACCGAAGTTCTTAGTGTCAAGATGCACACATAATTATACCGGTGAATGAGTTTGTCTGTTACTAGTTGGCCCTAAGGCACAAAAACAGCCATGTTGGTCGTCCTTGTTAGATGGAACTGAAATTTAAAACTTTATTCGTGAATCAAATCACTGACATAAAAAAAAAAGAAGGAAGTGCAAACCGTCACGGGAGATGTGTCAAATATGAACTTTTCAAAAGAGTGTTAATTGAAAGAAATATTTACAGTAACATTGTGAGTTCAAGAATAATTCTTATAACATGGTGTTAATATATATACCTTCACTTCATAAATTACAGATGTCTTTTTCATTTCTGATCATAAAGGTATTATCAAATATTTGAGAAATGTAACAAAAAAATTACACAGTGAGATGACACAGGATCTTTACATATAGGAACTGAAAATTCTGTCTTAATAAATTACATCATTGACATATTAATGCTGAATTCAATACATTCATAAAATTCCAACATAATTTAACATGTCCTTTTTAATTAGTGACGCAATGAATGAGTTGTACAGAAAAGTGAAATGTGTATGGATACAGATTGTAAATATATCCTAGATTGTGTCACATCTACATAAACTCAATACAGTTACAGAATGCAGGCTAATGCAAACCATTCGGTTGCCAAATTCAAACCTCTTTTAATGTTGTCTGTACAGCATATTAGTCTGCTTTCTTTCAGAGTGAGTATGTTGTCTATGTTTGTCTGTCTCTTGGAAGGCTTAACAACTTCAATAACCCATCAACTCATTTCTTTTTCTGAACGGCCAAGATTGAGATAGTGTTCCACTTAGGGAGTATTCTCTACTCTACATCTAATACGTGATTGATGTTACAAGATGTGTTTCTTTTCCCAATGTAGTGTAGCCCACTAGGGCATTTGATACAATACACGACATTGGACATGTTGCAATTGGAGAAGTGTTTCATAGTGATGTCAACACCATTAATTTGGCAGGTCTTGGTTGTTTTCGTGGCGACACATGCCAGACTCATGTTGCATTTATAGTGTCCAATTAATGGGACCATTTGTCTCATGTTATCAACTATATTGGTGTCAGTGTATTCATAGGCATGTACCAAGCAACCCTGGAGGTTGGAACCTCTTTTAAATGAAAACATAGGTTTAGTCTGCAACTCAGGTAGACTTTTTAGAAGTGACCAGTGTTTATTTTCCATCTTTTTGATATTATTAGAGTGTGTACCATATCTCTTAATTCAATTGATTTGCCGTGTTTCCCCATTCAACCATGGCACACACCCAGGAGAGTAGTCCCCTTCCTACCTTTAGGCTACGTCCATTACGCGGCACGTTTAAATAGATACTGTTCCCGATTGGCAAAACACGCCGATTATTCTGTGCATGTTGGATTTCTCAGAACCCATTTCGAGCTACTAAACAGGTACCTTTAATATCAATTTTTGGGAAACACTGACTGGACTTGAATCAAGAGAACTCGGGCAGTATTATTGTTGAATTCTATCATTTTATTTAACAGAATCTGCACTGCCTTTTCCACCTGAAAGTACCTACATCGAATGTGGTCTTGAAGCTGTACAACAACAACGTAAGATTCCTCGCTCCCCTTTTAAATGCTTCCTAATAATATAGGGGGCTCTGATTTACTCCTTAGCGGAACGGTCTTTTAAAAAAAAAAAATGGTATCTTTAATATACTATAGATAAATCCAAGACTAGTTTTAAACAGCAATTAGTTTAAGGGAAACAAGTTCATGTTATACAGTCTGTGGATTAATATAATTTGTTTGACAAACATGTTCACAAACCAATGTTTTATATCTCAGTGTTATATAAGTGTATCCGACATCACACTCAACCTCAAATCGCTCTAGATTAGTTTGCTATCAATGTGTACAGCCCAATGGTGACTTTACGCTGCTGGCAATACATTTTTCACTTTTAAGGCACAAGTAATTATTGTAAATTGTGCCTCTCATAATCAAATGGCCATAAATAACCACCAATGGAAAAACGTTTTATTCTCTTTTCCCCTTAGCACTCATTACATGAGAAGCAAGTCGATTTATGAAATAGCTTCTCCAAATAATTGACTTTATTGAGTGCAACGTAAGTGCCGATTAATTCCTTCTTTCTTTCTCTTTTTTTTCTCTGGGGCTATAAGGCTTCTATATACCTTCTAAGCCATGGTTAGCTTTTGCACTGGTGAGATACACTTTTTTGGACAATTTCCCACATGGGTGTTAGCTTTTAACATTTAACTGATTAAGCGTCAGATACCACACGATAATTGTTGATTACTGTTGGTGTATATACAGAGGTTTTATCATCACAGGCAAAGTCCTGAGGATGGTCTAACTACAAAGACAACATTAAACCAAAACGTCGACTACTACACCTATTTCTTATTTGATTACAGTATTGGCAATTTTGGTATTGTGTAAACTTCTCAAGTTGCCCTCATTTTTTCTACGAAAAGGTGTTTACAATTGTAACCATGAGGACTATTTTATCTTTGTGTATATGTTTTCACTTCGTTTCGGAATTCTGTAACTTTATGAATCAATGATCTTTTATTTACATAAAATTGAGGTTTAGTATATCTACACCCTTGTTGTTTTTCATTGTTCTTCATAGTTTGCGTCCACAATTTGTTTTCATCTGTTTATCTCCATGTTTGGTTCATTGTTAAATTTGCAGACTTGTTTTTGGATTATTCCATTTCGAAGCAACTTTGATAGAGCTTACCTCAGTTTATTTTCTAAATTGATATACAAATACATTCAAACTAATCCCTTGTAGGCACACTTACCTGTTAATTGTCCAAGCTTCCAAAGGTTTGTTGGGTTTTCCATTTTGTGTCACCATTACAATAAAGGAGCCACTGTAACCTAGTAGTCTATTTTCCCTTTTTGATTTGATATAAATTGCCTGATTTCTTGATGCCATTCTTTATCTGCAGGTAGAAAGAAAAAAAAAGATACAAAAATGTAGTAGTAATTTTGTATATGAATGTTTTTTAAATTTTATCCTGAAAGGGAAAAATTATTTTTAGATTACTTAAAACAGGATTATGGTGGATGTGGGCCCGCCACTGACAGCCCGTTGTTGGCGGTCCCATCTCCATTGTAAAAAATATTCTTCCCGCAACATTTGGATGGCGGGCTGGTGTGTGGCGGTCGAAAAGACCAACCGCTACTGATCCGATGTATTCAAGAAGCCTGTCGGCCCTTCGGAGGTGGAGTAATGCTTACAAGGGTGGCATTGCCTACCAGGCACCGCCATATGCTTTACGAAGTTCCTTTCTGCCGGCCCTTTCATGGAGTTGAACCCGCCATGAAAAGGCTGGTGGAAAGGGACATTTGAGGCCCCCAGCAGGCCCCACCTGCCCCCTGGCCCCCAGACACTGGACCTGAGGGGCACCAATGATGCCCCCCTACATATCCCTGCACCATGTGACAGGCACCACATGGTGCCTGCCACGAAATGCAGGGATATGTGCAGTGTCCCTTTTTTGCATTGTGGCCGGTACTGCAGCCAGCAGGACCTGCCACAATGCAAAATATAGGCATTACAACTGCTGTGGTGGTGGTTGCATCAAAATGCCTACTGCGGGACTGCCAACAGCATGTTGGGTGGTCCCAATCCCCGATAGGGTGGCAGGCGGACGTAAGTCGGCCTGCCATCATAATCAACCCCTCTTTTTCATAGACTACATTTCTTTTTGATAACAAATGGTATATTTCCTAGGCATTGCTATGTTTGCTTTGAAATGTATTTCAAGTTGATACCTGTAAAAAGAAAGTTACTTTTCCTGATAATTGAGTTTTTATCATATGATACCTTGAATGGGGTTCTCTGTTGTGTGAATAGTCATTTTCAAAAGTGATGGTGTGGACTTTCCGACTTTTTGAGAATGTATTCCTCCAGATCGGTGGCGTTCTATGGCTTGATCTGTACCGAAAGGATAAGACAAAAAATGTGTTCATGATTTGGTTTATAAATGTGCTTTTGATATTATCCTGCAAGGGAAAATGTTTGAAAATTATTTATTTGACATTCTAGATTTTTTATTGATAACAAAGTTTATATTCGTTAGGCAATGCTATGTTTGCATTCAAATGCATTTTTTCATGAAACCTGTGAAAACAAAGTTATTATTGGCGATAACGGTGTGTTTGTTCAATTTTACCTTCAATGGGTTTGCCCGTTGTGTGAACAGCAACTTTTGGTGGTGATGATTTAGTTATTTTGAGAATGTGTTCCTCCAGACAGGTGGTGTGATTTGGGTCAATCTGTAGAAAATGTAAAGAAGACATGGTTGTATATATATATTTTGTTCATTTATTTTTTTCGATGGGTGGATGGTTTGGATTACACCTGTAAAAGAGACAATGTCTTTATCTGTGGTTTGTTTTTACATACTCCATTTACTAAGATATCATTTTTATTTTGTTTAGTGAGGTTTGGGTAGGAGTGATTTTACATTTTCCTTTTATTTTTCTGCAGATTTTGATCATTTATGGATTCAAACAGTTTTTAAGTTAAAATTTGTACCTGTTGTGCACTTTCAATATTCGTAAACTCTTTTGATAGTTTGTGTTTTGTTGTGCTGTAGTATTGAAACCTTTTATTTCAAAGATAAAAAATGTCCATTTCTGGTAAAGAAATGATTTTGTGACTATTGTTTACTGTTCATGCTTTCTTTTTTTATATTTAAGTACAGTCGTACACATTCTTTCAGGACAGCTCCCATTGGAGTACTTGTACTTTACTGTGTTAATAAACACTTTTCAGAGTAGGGGTTGTAATTTTACCCCCAACTACCATCCAGCACCTTCCCTGAGGCAGACACCTGTCGGGATTGAATTAGTAATTTTGCCCCCAACACCATCCAGCACCTTTCCTGAGGCAAACACCTTTTGAAGTTGTAATAGTAATTTTGCCCCCCACCACCATCCAGTACCTTCTCTGAGGCAAACATTTGTCAGAGTAGGAAGAATAATTTTGACACCCACCACCATCCATCACCTTCCCTGAGGCAAACACCTGTCAAAGTTGTAATAGTAATTTTGCCCCCCACCACCATCCAGTACCTTCTCTGATACAAACATTTGTCGGAGTAGGAATAGTAATTTTGCCCCCACCACCATCCAGCACTTTCCCTGAGGCAAATGCCTGTCAGAATAGGCATAGTAATTCAGCCCCCCACCACCATCCAGCACCTTCCCTCAAGCAAACATCTGTCAGAGTAGGAATACAAATTTTAACCTCACCACCATCCAGCATCTTCCCTGAGGCAAACACCGGTCGGAATTGGAATAGTCATTTTGTTCCCCAAATAATTCAGCATTTTCCCTGAGGCAAACACCTGTCGGAGTAGGAATAGTACTTTTATCCCCCACCACCATTCAGCACCTTCCCTGAGGCAAACACCTATAGGAGTAGGAATAGTCATTTTAGCCCCCACCACCATCCAGCACTTTCCATGAGGAAAACACTTCTCGAAGTAGGAATAGTTATTTTGGCCCCATCATCATACAACACCTTCCCTGAGCCAAGCACCTGTCAGAATAGGAATAGGAATTTTAGCCCCCACCATCATCAGCACCTTCACTGTGGCAACCACATGTCAGGGTTTTATTACTGATTTTGCCCCTAGCCCACTATCCAGCACTTTTTCTGAGGCAAACACTTCTTGAAGTAGGAATTGCAATTTTACCCCCTTCCACTATCATGCACCATCCCTGAGGCAATCACCTTTTGGGGTTGGCAATAATATTTTTGCCAAGACTTCGTTCTAATGCCGTGAGGGGAACGGCTTCACTTACCTCTTCACCCATCCCAGCACAAGCTCTCTCACTCGCTTTCCTGGGGCACACCAGTTCTACCGCACCGCCGTGAGGTGAACGACCAGGCGGTCATGGACTACAGCTCCCAGAGGGCCCTGCGTGACCAAGTCACTGGAGGGCGCAGGAGTAGGCCCTCTTATTCAACGCGGTCTTCCGCAGCGCGGATCATGCCAAGACTTTGTTCCAACTCCGTGAGGGGAACGGCTTCACTTACCTCTTCATCCATCCCAGCACAAGCTCTCTCACTCACTTTCCTGGGGCACACCAGTTCTACTGCACTGCGCCGCCATGAGGGGAACGGCCAGGCGGTCACGGACTACAGCTCCCAGAGGGCCCTGCGCGACCGCGTCACCGGAGGGCACAGAAGGAGGCCCTCTTATTCTACGCGGTCTTCCTGCAGTGCGGGACGCCCGTCAGAGCAAGGAGGAGGCAGGTCTGGGCCACGCCCTTTTAATTGGACTCTATAGGAACTGGTCAGAATTTATTCAATTGTTAACTTATATTGTGTAGTACTTTTGCGTTCTGTATTCCACTATGTTGTAAGAATGAATAAGGTTAAACGAAAGAGGGTTGGTGGGCCAGGTGTTGTAGGCACGTTGGATGCCTTCTTGACTCGGGCTGAGTCAGTGTTAATACATAAAATCGAGTTAACCGAAAGAAGGCTCTTACTAGAATCACTAAGGGTCCCCTTTGATGCCTCTCCCCCCCTCACTAATCACTGAGCCGGATTCAAACACGTTTGTATGCCCCAAGTGAATCGTATTTTAGTGGAAACCGAACAGCATGAATCCCTTGCAGTAGAAAGCACTGTATCTCACCCACCTACTCCCCCTACAAAGGCAATTACTCGCCACCAAAAGTCTTTACGAACCAATGGTGGTGATGGCATTCACAAAAAAAGGAAGGCTCGTGGCTTGCACATAACCACGCAGCAGGCTTCCAAAATGGCAAAAGCGAAAGTGACCAGCACGGGTTGTATAAATGAGGGTTCTGCTTTAGGTACCTCGAGCACGGATGAAGCAAGAGCTTCAACTATTTTTACACAGAGGCCCAGTAATCTTGAGGATGTCATTGTTGCTAAGCTCGAATTAAAACTTGCTGCTATGCTTGACCCGCTATATGCAAGGCTGTCTGGTATAGACTCATGGTTAGCAAAAATTGAGCAACATCTTACCTTTCCAACATCTCTGGGAATTGAGGGTGTGCCAGGAGAATCGACTGGCCCTGGATATGTCAGCGTGTCTAAAATCAGTAATTCTACCACCGTGGCTGGCTGTCTTCCCCCAACCAAAGTGAAAGTCCCCATAGTAAATCCTTCAAACACACTCACTCCTTCTATTAATGCTATCCATAGTAGGGACTGTGTTATTTGCCATCAACCAGGGCTTCCACCTGGAGGGGTAGTGAGCCCTAGTAAGTCTCTTCACCTGCCACCTCAAGCAACACCATATACTATACTTTTGAATGTCCCTATGTTACCCTTAGGACAGGATGAGCACTGGTTGTCACTCAAGAACAAAGCCCTCCATTGGTCTGGTTAATGCTTTATTTAGAGGATTCAAAATGATTCACAGAATTCCCTGGGTTGGTAGTACCCAGAAAGCCTTTAAAGGTGACTTCGTGGTCCTAAGCTTTGGGTCCCCGCATCTTGTCCATACCATCTTAGAAAGGGCAGGGTCTGGGCACCTAAGCAGGGACAAAATTAATATCTTGCCGTTAGGCTATTTTTATCGAAACCTTTCAACTATTGCAAGAGGCAGGGATGGATTAAGGGATGCTGTCAGGTCCCTAGCCCAATGGATTTTGCAGTCCCTACACACAATAGATTTGAGTTATTCTCTAATCTGGAGGACCATGACTGACTACGTCCCTGTGATGCCAACAATAAGTCTCTCCCTCCTTCACCGGGTGAGGTGGGTGTGGGAGGTTGGGTTATTGGCCGTAACAACTTGGGTGGCTCACTACCGCCTATGTCAAAAGTTCTGAATGGTGCGTATGTTTTGGGGATGAAAAGGTTGGGTACCGCAGGGGAGTGCAGTTCACTACATGTCGGTAACTCCCTAGCTTCTGGGGTAACACGCCTTGTAGAGGCAAGTGGTTCTAGCAATCTGAATGGAATTAGTCACAACTCCGGCACCACAGTGGGCCTCAAAATAGCTTCATGGAATGTGGCAGGACTTCTACAAAAAACATTGTCACCTGAGTGGTCTGCCTCTGCCTTCATCGAAGGGCACGACATATTGACCTTTCAAGAAACCTGGGCCACGGACCATATATTCTGTCAGCGCTATCTACATTTTGCTAATGTAGCTGAAGGTGGTAAGCTGGTAGACCCAGGGGGGGCCTCACAACCTGGGTCAGACAATCTAACCGCTATAAGGTGGAGAAGCTCCATATTAATTGAAATGACATCCTTATCATTAGGATACAGCAAGCCAATGTATTAGACCTGCTTCTTATTAATGTCCATGTTAGGGGTGTGCAAGGGGGGAAAGCCTCGCCCACGGTTGACCTTCTAGATTCTTTTTTAACGGAACATAGAGGTTATAATAATCTGATTATAGCTGGTGATTTTAATTGTACGTTTGAACCCCTGGACCTTCACGATGTAAACCTTAGTGCAAAAGAGGATGCTCTGTGGTCCATTCCCACGCTGGATCTTCCTCCTATTAATAAATGGACTAGAGCAGCAATTCAACTCAAAGTGTTCTGTTTGGAACAGGGTGTAAGGGCAGCTAATGGGAGAACACCCTCTGATAAGCAGGGCTCATACACTTTTGGCACTGGAAAGAAAAGCAGTCGCATTTATTTCATTCTGCTAAACTAGGAATTCTGGTCCAATCTGATAGATATGGTGGTTTGTGAACGCCCCGAGGTGACCATAACCCATTAGTGCTCTCCCTTTGTCCCGTAAACACTGCTCATAACACTAGTGCTGATATATATATATATATATCAGATAATATATCATTAACAAAGAGGAGCACTTGTTGCAAAGGAGTAGGCTGGCAAATAATGCACTGTGTACACTACAGTCCTGTGCTATGCAGGAGGAGCTTAACTCTGTAGTAGTGCAGGTCCATGAGGAACTTTTTAGTCAGCTTAAAGCCTTTTTTACTTCCAAAATCAAAAAAATGCAGGCTATCCCGGGTTTCACGGCTGCCGCCTGGTATGATACTTCATGTCGCACAGCATCTAGAACTCTAGCCAGGGCAATTCTGCTTAAAAATAGGGATGATATCCAAAAGGCTAGGGCTGGATATAGGGCTGCCCAACTCCAACCCAAAAGGGACTGGGATGAGCAACACTGGGCAAAATTGCTCAAGGCTTGTATGGAGAGAAACATGTCTGCCTTCTGGTATTTGGTGAAACAGGGTAGCAGGATGTGAGTAAGGCGCCCACGAATCATGTAGATCCAGACCAGTGGGTATCGTATTTCAAAGCTCAGTTTGCATATAGTGGAGAGGTGTACGATTGTTTCCACATGTTACCTCCCAACTCCACGTTGTACTTTAGTAAGAAAGAGGTGGAAAATGTTTTACTTTCAGTCCCTAGGGGAAGGGAGCCAGGGCCAGACTGTATCCCCACAGATTTGTTCCTACACGATGTACCCTTCTGGGCATCCTACATCCAGCTTTTAGTGAATGCCATTGCAAGCGGAGCACCCGTGCCCGGTACTTAGGCGGGTGTCGAAATCCTTCCCATTTTTAAGAAAGGGGATCATTCCCCTCCAGGAAATTTCCGGCCGATAAGCCTAATTGTATTAAAGAAATATCAGCTAGGATGGTGCTGGGCAGACTGCAGTCCTTGATAGAGGAATGTGACATCTTATCCCCACTTCAGGCGGGTTTCCGGTGCTGCACCAGTACCATTGATCAAGTATTCCGATTCATCTTGATATATTGGCGTACCGTAGTGCTAGCGGGAGGTACAATCTACGCAGCATTTGTTGACCTTAAGTTGGCATTTGTTCTTGTTCCCCGTTCTAAGTTGCAGCGCATCTTTTTGGCATTAGCTATGCCATTAGACATTTTGGTATTCCTGGTAAAGTTACATGAAGCAAATTACACGCCTGTGAGATGGGAAACGCAGGGGAGCACCACCAAAATGTTTCCTGTCGAGAAGGGTGTTAGACAGGGGTGCGTTCTAGCACCCACCCTATTCTCATTATATATAAATGGGGTAGTGCAGTATTTCCATAATTATCCCAGTTTAGCAGGGATGAGGATCCCGCTGCTTATGTTTGCGGACGACACCGTTATACTCTCTAAGACTAGTAAGGGCCTTCATTGTGCCCTTGAGAGATTCGAAGAGTTTTGTCAGGAACATGACTTAGTAGTCAACGTAGATAAAATAAAATATATGGTCCTGCACAAGTACAGGAATATTAGGGGTAGAGTCGTTATGAAGGGTGGTACTCTGGAACAAACACAGAACTTTACATATTTTGGGGTAACCATTGGTAACAAACTCAGCTGGAAGCCTCAAATAGATTTGCTCACTGTCAAGCATGCCCAGCTTTGTGGTGCCCTTTTGAAGGAGCACTGTTGCTCATACACCAAACCTATTGCTCCTGCCCTCCAAGTGTATTCCTCAAAGATCAGCGCTTCGATCCTGTATGCGGCAGAACTGTGGGGGTATGCTAATTTAGACCCCTTAGTTCTAAACCCAAAATACATTCTTGAGGTCTATAATTGGCCTCCCTCCCCAGTCCACCCCCTTAATACCTTTTATTCTTGGATCTGGCATGCTATTCGATTGAGGACGTGGCACACTACAGGCCTGTGGCATACTGGAGGAGGCTCTGGGTTACCCCGGAGCTTTCACAATATGCCCAAGCTCTATTAGAAGTTAGGGAGGCAGACGGTTTGAGAAAAGTATTGTGGCTAAGGCGAGTAAAAGCCACACTCTGTGAAATGGGAATGAGCTTTTTATGGGCATCCCCGGCTGACAGTGTATTTCCAGCTAAACGAGAGTTTAAGGCAGCATATTGGAACTCGCTCATTATGAAACGGTTTGCTGCTTTAACTGGGCCCTCTCTATCCAGAGATTTCACTGAGTTTAAGCATAAAGCTAAATATGAGGTGTACTGAGACTTAATCACTACCCCTAGGGACAGGAAACTGTACCGCCAGTTTAGGGTGGGCTCGCTCCCTACTAATGTATTTACAAACAAATGGTGCAGTTCGAATGGTAGTAACTGCCCTTTCTGCCCTAGCTCCATTGAATCATTAGTACACATTCTGTTCGCTTGCCAAGCCTATAGCAACCCCAGGCTTAGATGGCTAAAACCTACATGTCGAAACCTGGGGACTAGGTCTAGTAGCGAGGCATTCAGGATTTTAAAAACATCTACGGAAGAGTCCATTGTGATTGCTGTCGCTAAGTTCTTGGGCTGGGTTTGGGTGATTCGTGGGAAAGAGAGGAGCTCTAGGTAATTGCTTTTTGTCTATAGTCTTAGGTGATTCTATTTGCACTATGTACCTCATTTTAATATTATTGAATGAAATCCAAATGTCTTGTATGATGAATTTAGGACACTTGGTTGCCTAAGGCGGTGGTCTCTAAGGGAAGTCCTTTTAGTTGTCTTTAATTTATTTATTGTGTAATCACTAATTATTTTAGTAAGGTTTGAATCACAATTTATTTTTTTATCTGACTTTCAGGCTGTATCATGTTTGTATTCCATATATTTTTAACTCTATGTATCATGGTTTATCTTTTGTTATTTTTATATCGAAATAAAGATTTATGACTGTATGACTGTATTTTTGCCCACCACTACCATTCTGCTATTGGTAATGTTTAATACCTCCTCAGTAATTTAGCTTATGAATATTTTTCCTAATAATTGAAAAAAACATTTATAATGAGAGTTGATTTTTATTCCATTGACTTGCTTTTCTAAGGGTTCTATGAATGCTCCTATTTTTAAGACTGTAGATAGCCTGGCGAAAATCTGTGGATATATAAAAAACATATTCTTATTAAATGTTTTGGGGTTTTACTACATCCTTTGTAAGTGTGTTTGTTGTAACTGTTTTACTACTTGATCTGTAGGAGACAGTGTTCAAAAGCAATCAGTCTTTCTTCCCCTCCTTACTCTGATGTGTGTGGACACCAGGGAAGTGGGTGTTCCACTGAGCACAAAATGGTGGATTGCTCAATTCATACATTTTTGTGTGGTGAATGGTAATTTAAAACAAAATATAATTTCAATTGTATTTTTAGTACAGTAGCCCCTTTGGTAGGTCACTGAATACAGAGATTTAGGGCCTAATTACAATGGTGGTCGGACTGCAACCGAAGCCACATCAGTTGCGTTCTGACTAGCATCTACTGCTGCGGCCCGACCAATGCGTTACAATGCATGTGGTCGAAGGCAGCAGTCTGAGGGACCGACCGACGTTTCTGTCGGCTCAAGGAGCCCGCGGGTTGGCCAGAAGCTCCTCATAATCCCTTAAGGATGGCGTTTCCACCGTCGAGATTATGATGTCGGTTTCCGACAGCCATTACATGTCAGATTTTCTCGCATGGAAAGTGACAATGGGCCCCTTCCCCCCTGGCCCTCCACATTGTGACCTGGGGAGCACCTATGGTGTCCCCCAAAACATCCCTGCCCCTGCCCCTGTGACAAGAACCTTGAGGTTCCTGCCACACAGTGCAGAGAGTTTGCAAACATCCATTTTTCAATGGGAGCTTGTGCTCCAGGCGTTTTCTGCCCACCGCCCAAGCTCCCTCCAAATTTGGGTGTCGGAAATGCCAATTTATGGTCAGGCGGTTCCTTCCAGTCAACAGTGTCAGTCGGACACAAGTCTGACCAACATCGTAATCAGGCCCTTTGTGAAAATAGAGAGAGGACACCCTCACTATTGTTTTTTGTAATGCATCTGCTTCTTTTTCTATCAGCTTTACATTGATTTTGTTTTTTAACATTGTTAAGTAGAGAAAATGTTTATTGTCTAATTCAATTTCTTACTGCTATCTCAAAAAGTAGTGTTACAGTTTCTTTGGAATATTAAGAAGGGCTGAAAAAGCACTATTTTCTATGTTTACTAAGGTTGTATTTTAATGGTATGTGTTGTAATGTTATGTGTTGAAATGGTATGTGTTGTAATGGTAGTAATAATGTTGCTCTATGGGAATGCTGTGTAATGGTATGCATTGTAAAATCATGCATTGTCGTGGTTTTTGCATTGCAATGTACACGTTATAAAAGCTTGTGTTGTAATGGTGTGCATTGTAACATCATACAACCGGCCAGGGCTAAGCCTGTTCAGGGGTTAAAATGAAATGAATGGACCAGCAATAATTCAGACGACTCGCAAACAGTCCAATTTGCAGAAAAGATTTATTTTCATGTTCAAACACCAATCTACGATTCTACAGAATCACAATTTGAATTTGCTATTTAGTTTTGCAAGGGACATGCTTATGGAGTCCCTTCTAAATACCACATTGAAGAGGTATATATTAACTGAATTCTGGTCAGAAACATTCATATTTTACCACCTGTTCAACATTTGTGGTTAGCCGTTCGTAAATAGGAAGCGGTCTTCATGAGACCCCTTCCTCTTTGGGAAGATTAAAAAATGTTTTTAAGAGCAGACAGTGGTCCCACATACCACTGCCTACTCTTAAAAAACATGAACTTGAACATTTTCTATATATTTAAACGCATCCAGTTTTTCTTCTAGATAACGGTCTGCATTGAAAAAAAGATTTATTTATTTAAAAGCAAGGCCACCATTTCTGTGATGGCTATCATTCCTAATGGGTTACAAACTGTGACATACCTCATTAATATTCATGAGGTAAGCCGATTTGAAACCCACTAGAAATCAGTAATTAAAAAATAAAAATGTCATACATAAGAAATGGCCCTTTCTTAATTGTATTCAGAGAAAATTGCAATTTGGAAAGCACTATTCCTAATCTTAGTTCATCTGGCTCTGTGTGAACAGACACTCCAAGGTAAATGGCCATGAACTGTGCTTTCCAGATATATGGACTACTTATGTGACAGATAAAGGGCATCAATTATTTTTGCTATGTCTTAGCAACACAAAAAATGGCATATGGAATTCGTGCTGTCTGTAGTGGACGAGAGATGTTCCTGGTGGAATCACAGCAAAAGCTTCCCATTGCATTCTGGTAGTGCCGTTCACCATACTTTCAGTAACCAACTATTAAGAAAGGTTTCTTGGAACAATCACTGCTGTATTGTTATGAATTCCTGGACGTAAGTCTCCTTGTGATTGACATTTTTCAATAGGAAAAAGCAGGTCTCTCTAGGATTGCGTCAGGCCACAGTGCTTACTCGAAGTGGACAGGTGCATCCCAAGATATGTCAATGTTATCTTGCCGGGTCTGGTGGATCAGTGGACTAATGCGTCCATCGCAGGGTCCTGTGTTCGACCTCATAGTCACAGGTTCAAATCCCGGTGGGTCCACTCAGCCTTTCATCCATCTGAGGTCGATAAAATGAGTACCATTGAGTTTGGTAACAATGAACATCTGTTATTCAGCGCCAAGAGACCTCTGGGTGAACGTCCGCTTTACAAATACACATGCTATGTTATGTTATCACTCTGGAGGAGTCCTGACGTGAATCTCTACCAGCGTCTGCCAATTTTGACAATGCAGACATTTGTGCTGTTGAAGATATGCACTGGTATCTTGTATGATCACCTTAAGATCTTTCATGTGCATTGGTCTGAAGTGCAGTCTGATGCATTGGACTGGAGGGGGAGCTGATGCCTTTGTGAAGCATGTGTAGTTGCATCCAGTTCTGCCATGAGCATTAAAGTCAATTGTTAAAATAAAAAAAAACATGTGCACATCCTTTCAGTGCCAGAGGAGTGGTTGGAACATACAATGCTAGCTCAATGATAACAGAACAAACATACATTTCTGGGGATAAATCCAATTCCTTGAATAGTAATAAGTGTCAGTTACATACCAACTGCAAGGCACCAAGGAAACTGCCTGAACATGAAGTTAATTTGAGAATTAATCATACCCCAAAGTATAAACAATGATTCTCTGTAAACACGGTTTTCGCATTAGTCACAATTTATTTTGCACAAATGTAGAAAATATTCATGAAAAGTCATCACTGCATACATGGAGTGAAAGCATAAAACCAAATACTACTTGAGGCAATATTTTGATATGTTACTGCTCAGCATTTGAACCTATTTATTGAAATGAGGCCCACATTTTCCACGGATAATACTGATCATCCAGTAACTTAATGACACATTCTAAAAGTCTCTCATCATTTCCTTGATTTTGAATAGAGATTTGGCCTCTAACGGGTTGAGCTGTTGAGCGCTCGGGATACCTCGTTGAGATGATCCCACGGACCTATGAATTAAAACCATTTTCGTACACAAATTTTCCATCTACGGAACTTAATGACAAAGAAAATGCACACACAATTTAGGGGGAATATCTTTGGAGCCGAATCCATGAGCACCCTAGATATTATTTAAAAATATCAGGTTTAAAACTAGATTAATAAATATTGCACATATTACAGCCAGATGGAACAGCTCTGTCTTTAAAACCACAACATGCTGAAGGATTTGTATGGCCAGGGCTACACCTGGGTCAGGGGTTCAAAGGAAATTAATGGACCTGTCAAAGGTATAATGATAAAGCTGACTCGCAAATAGTCCAATTCGCAGAAATTATTAATATTTATGTCCCAGGACCAAACTGCAATCCTACAGAATCACAATTTGGTATTTGCAAGGGGCATGTTTATGGTGTCCATTCCAAATACCAAATTGCAGAGGTATGTATTAACCGAATTCTGGTCAGAAAATATTAATATTTTAACAAAAATTCAAAATTGGTGGTAACTCAATCGCAAATGGGAAGAGGTCTGTCTACATGTAAGCGCTTCCCATTTAAAAAAAAATAAAAATTAAGAGCAGACAGTAACCCCACTCACCACTGCCTACTCTTAAAACAATGGAACTTAATCATTTAATATTTATTACATTGGATCCAGTTTTCCTTTAAGGAAAACAGGCAGCATTTTAAAAAGAATTTATAGATTGCTTTATTTAAAAGCAAGGCCACCATTTCTGTGATGGCTATCATTCCTAATGGGTCACAAACTGTGGCCAACCTTTTCTTTAGATATCTCTTTATTAGCATTTCTTTACATTTTGACATTGCTTACATACAGGCAATACCAGGCTTATAGTGGAGTGCCAGTTACAATAATTACATATTTGAGTACTGTTTCCTTTTTACACTAACCTCTAATTTAATCTTTTCTCTAAATCCAGCATCTGGGTGTATCATAATACAGTTGTCTTACAACATTTTCAATGATACATTCCTGTTCTCGCTCAGTGTCATATTTACTCTGGGCTGTTTGCAGGCACCCATATTGTTCTAACTATATCTTATTTTATATTAAAAAACTAAAATCTAACAAATCTGAGGAAAAAAAATCCATGTCACTTAACCATATCCAGTGGTATCCCCCTACGGCTGCATTTGGTCAGTGCAACTCCCCTTTGTGAGTTGCTTGTTCTCAATTGTCTGCTAGGGACCAGATGGGGAATGAGTCTTTTTCGGTGTCCCCTTTAGTACTTGTTATCTGTTTTTGTTTTCCTGTTTATGGGCTAGTAGACATATCACTATCTCCCTCCATACTTTTATTTATGTCCCCTTGCCCATCACGGTGCTCATCTCTTTTACCACTCCAGGCTTTAAGTACCTCAGTCCATAACTCCGCTATGGGACGTCTTCGAATACCTCTGGCCTCCTCCCACTGTATTGCGCCTTCCTCCATCTTAGCTCAATTATCTACTTCCTTCTCCCACATCGCTATTTGGAGGCCTTTCCATGCTTTCCAATTCATGGCTATGTGCCTGCAAGCTGATATGAAGGCTAGGTCTGCAAATTAAGAATCCACTTTCTGGGGGTTTTTAATCTGGGGAACCGTCCAAGGAGGGACACGTCTACTGAACTTGGCGGTGTTCGGGCCAGCGTTAGGTTGACTAAGCCTCAATATTACTGCAATACTCCGAATCCCCATGTCATATATAATCATTTCATGCCTTGCTGCCCCCATGCATTACATTTAGTCTGTGAGGCGTAAGATAGACCATGTGTACATAATTGAATTGAATTCAAGACAGCTCTTCTGGATATTCATTGCGGGCCTTTTGGCACCTGAGACCATTCCTTGTCTAGCAATTTCCTTCCCGAAACCATATTCCATCTTTCTCGTAAGTACTCCAGCAGAGTTTTGACCATATTGATCAATGCTGGGTAATGCCATTTTATTAAGTGTCTGGCTGACCCCAACATGACCAGCACTTGTAGAACCGCATGTGTTTGCAGTTCCAGTTGGGCGCATCCACAGAGAGCCTTGAATCTCCTGACCACTGCATGGTTAATGAGGGACTGGCCAACGCGCAGGTCAAACTGGGCCTGGAAGTCCTCTAGCGGAATCAGCGCTGTGTTCCGGTAACAGTCCCCCCCCTCCATTACCCGAGCCTCCATCCAACTACCCTCCTGTGCACTCGGGAGCAGTGTAGGTGGGATCTCACCCGGAAGATCCACAATAGGTAAGCTTGGGGCATACACAGGTACTCCCTTCGTGCGTTCACATAATTTCCTCCAGCATTCTATGGTCACCTGTAACAATACCCCTGTGTTTCGGAAAGTCATTGCAGGGTGTAGCATTCCTACCAGTAAGCGCTTCTGTTTGGTGCTCAAAAAGTCCAAGTTCTGGCCCGCAAGCCATTGTAACTGGGCCACCAGATAATGGAGCTGAAACTCGGGGACCCCCAACCTTCCTTCCTCTGGAGTCCTCTGCAAGTCTACCAGCAAGACTCTGTTTCTTCCCCCATCCCAGATCATTTCCCACAGTAGTGTATTAAGTCCCACAAACCACCCCCATGGGATCACCACCGGTAGATCCACCAAGTAGTATAGCAACCTGGACAGCATGACCATTTTTGCCATCACAATTTGAGCCAACATGGGAAGTCGTAACAAATGCCAAAATGTGATGCACGCCTTGATGGATCACGTAACAGGGTTCATTTTCCCATCCTGCAGATCCTCCAGCTCATGAAATACCTGTACTCCAAGATATTTATATGAGCAGGCCCAAGTTAAGTCTGCAGGCAAGCCCATGGGGCACTGCATACCCTCTACTAGTGGGAATATATAGGTTTTTGTTTTATTCAGTCTCAGTCCAGCCAAGGCAGAGTATGCCTCCAGAAGGGTCAGGACCCACTCCACCCCACAATTTCCATCCCCCAAATATAGTAGTAGATCATCTGTGTACAGCGATATAATATGATCTCTAGCACCTAATCGCATCCCATGTCGCTGCCCTTCTAGTCTAAACAACTCCGCTAATGGCTTGACGGCCAGGGCAAACTGAAGGGAGGACAGTGGGCATCCCTGTATAGTGCCTCTGGATATATTGTATGAGTGAGATATCACCCCTCCTGCCTTCACCCTGGCCGCAGGACTCAAGTATAGCACCCTGATCCATCAAATCCACCCAGCTCACAACCCTATTCTCGACATCGTAGCACACAGAAAGTCCCATCTTATCAAATCAAAATCTTTCTCCAAATACACTGACATTATGAGTTTGTCTGGGTATTTACTTCTTTCTGGGTGGTGCATAATGTAGAAAAGTCTACAAATATTGGCTGATGTGGACCTGTTTGGTATGAACCCATTTTGGTCACTGTGGACCAGGTGTGCTGTGTGTGGTAGTAGACGTAAAGCCAAGGCCTTACTCAAAATGTTAAAGTCGATGTTCAGCATAGACAGAGGATGAAAGCCCAATACCTGCGCCCCCATTCGCTCTGACTTTGGCAGGGGCATACTAAGGCATCCCTAGTTGATGCGGGTAGTATGCCCGTCTATAGAGCTTCCGCATATGGTGTCTCAAATTTATGGGCCAGAGTTTGTGTCAGTGCCACATATAGCTCGACCGGTAACGCATCAGGTCCCGGGGTTTTCCCCAGTAGCCATTTCCCAGATGGCCACTTGTATTTCAGAGACTGTGACCAGGCCTCCCAGTACCATTTCTTCCTGTGGGTGTAGCATCCTCAGTGGTAATGGTGACAGAAACTCTTGTATAGTCGCTTCAACCTGGGCTACTGGGTTTTCATATAGCTTCTCATAATATATACTAAATGCTTCATTGATCACTGTTGGGGAATATAAGTTGACCCCTTCACTCATTTTGATATGGGTAATGGCTGCCCGCAGAAATGAGGTTGCTCCAGCCATATTAATAGTCTGCCCACTTTTCCTCCCTCTTCATGTACCCTAGTGCGGTATTCACACAAGCCCAGTGTCCTCATTCTCTTTAATGCTCTATTGTATTCCTTTCTTGTGATGTCCATCCGCTTACGTGTTTGCTCATCCCTAGTCAATTGCAAGCCACGATTGTGTAGTTTGGGTTCTAGCTTAGTGATGTCAGCCATCAATTCTTATCTCAGACCCACTGTTTGACTTGTAGAATTTCCCTATACCACCACTTTAAATGCCTCCCACTCTGTAACCTTGGTGGATGCCTACCCATTATTGTGTTGGAAATATTCAGCGGACATCTCATCTAGTGATCTTCTGAATCAATCGTCTGTCACAAGGGCAGAATTTAGCCACCAGGTAGAGGTGGCAGCTGGTTCCACGATAGGGCGGTAGTCAAGCAACAGTGAGTTATGATCAGAGAAGGCATGCCCCAAATATTCAGTGTATGCTCCAGATATAGTTAAGTGTCTGAAACAGACAAACAGGTCAAATCTAGTGTGTAAGTCATACAAGTAGGAGTAATAGGAGTATTCATTCTGCTGTCTGTGGTACACCCTCCAAACGTCAACTACTTCCCACTGCTTCAACCATTCACGAAAGCCTAGGGCCAGCTTAGTAGCTGGTGTGCCTCAAAGCGGGGGGGGGGGGGGGGGGGCGGTCAATCTACCTAGTACAATATTTGCCACACAGTTGAAGTCTCTCCGAGCAGCGATGAAGTGAGATTCAGGGAGGACAAAGGCGCAGACAACATCCTCAGGAAACTGAGTTGGTCATGATTTGGGGCATATATGCTTCCCAGAGTGACCTATCGGCCCAGCTGCCTAACCTGTACTAGTACATACCTGCCCTCCTTGTCTAGGCGTGAGTGTATCATTTCAAATGAGACACCAGCTCTGACCGATATCAGTGCACCTCTAGAAAAGGCAGCGTATTATGTGGCCTATAAGTGACCCCGCCACTTACGTCACAATCTCATACCTTTGTCTGCTATTAGATGGGTCTCTTGCAACATAACTATCTGTGCCCCCCTCCTTCTAAGGTAGCTATTTATCTCATGGTGTTTGACAAAGGATCCCATCTCGCTCACATTCCAGGATACGAGGTTAATATCCGTATGGGAGCATTTTATATTCAACTCCGACATGAGGCAGGTTCTTCCCCCTCCTCTTTAGACCCATTTCCCCTCCCCACCCATCCAGGCACCCGATGTATGAGAACCACTGGACATCGGACAGACCCCTAAACCAATAATTGCCCATCCCTAGGGAAGCTTTGCAATGGCTGGTCGCCAAAACCTGTGACATAAAGGAAAAACAAGAAAAATAGAAGTCTTTCCACATCAGTGGAGCGTCTATCTAGATAGGCGTGTTACTCAAGCTAGGTTTAAACTAATCATGTATCTGGCCAGGACTCAGGTCAGGTCTGCTCCAGTAATGTCCTTCAGGGAAGGGAACCTGTCCCCCACCCCACGCCGCATCGCTCCTACCTCCTTTGTATCATATGTGCATTGTCTAACGCACCACTGTTCCAATCACTTCAGCCTCAATCCCCCATCTGTACATTCCTCTGACTCTTACTCTTTTTTTTAATAGTAAATCTTACTATTACTAAGTCCAGCGCCCTCCAGCGCAAGTTGTTGTAAAGACATGGGTTGTAAAAACTGCGATGTTACATACCACGATCATTTTTTTTGCGTTGTAACATCACATATTCCCACTAGCTGGTGTGTGCCGTGGCAAATGCTCTTTCTGCATTGGTCCGCTCTATGGTCTTCATTAACCTCTGCATGTTTCGTAACTCCTGTGTGACATCGCTAGAGCCACTCTGACTGGACAGTTGTTCTAGTCTCTGAGTCAGGGCTCCAGCGATGTCAGCCATGGTCCATTGGAGAGCATGGAGTAGACTGTGGGTGTCCGTTAGAGACTTTGAGTGGTCCCTGATGGGACTTATACACCCACATATGGCATCTAGTTTGTCTGCCATGCGGTTGAAGCCCACCCACACCTGTTCAGCCAGCTGCTCCTGGCACTCCAACACTCGGTGTTGGAAAGTCATATGTTCTTCGTGGGGGTCCTCGGAGGGAGCCGTGGTGGTGGGTGCTGTTTGCTGTGTGGTCTGTGCAGGGGGTGGGTTGTCCTTGTTGCAGCTGGTGCTGCATTTTGGGGGAGTGGCCCCTGCTGCTCTGATTTAGCTGCACCTTATCCTTTTCCTGCCATGTGCCTTTGACTTCTGTGCTTATACTGTGCTGAGATGTTGCATACTTGGGTACATTGGTCTCTTGGTGGGAGTTGAGGGCTGGGGCATGGTTTGTCCAAAGATGTGCTCAGCTCAATTGTGCATATGTGCTATTGTGCCCATCTTCCCCCGTCCCCCTAGTCCCTGGTCATTACTCACCCTGGTGCTGTTGTGTCTGGTCATGTTGAGCGGTGTCCGGTCCCCCGACTCCAGCCACCATCCCTCCACTGATGACTGTGGACACCATTTCCTCCATATTGTCCAGCTCCTCCTGTGGCACAGGACTCCCACCTCCAGTCTACATTGCTGCCTTCCGGTTGCTGGCCAGTTTCATCTTGGTTTTGCGCTTGACATCTTTCCAGCGCCTCTTGACCTCTTCCATTGTCCTCTTCAGCACTCCGACTTCATTCACCTTGTCCACGATAGACTGCCATTGTCCATTTTTGGTTGCCAATGACATAGTGGAGGTGACGAACAGTTGTTGAAGGTGTTCGACCACCTCCGTTATCAGGATCCTGTTTTCCTGCGGACTGAAGTGCTTCTTCCTACTCTTCTTCTCCTTGGCCTTCCCTGACCCCGAGGTCCCAGGCAGGTCCTCCAGGGGCTTGTGGGGTTCTGGTTCTCCTCCGTACTTGCTCCTGCAACATCCATTGTCCTTTGCTGTTGTTTGACATTTGTTTGTCAGTTTTTTCTGCTTTAATGGTGATTTTTCCCGCTGAAGCATGGGATTTTCAGGCCTGTTGCTGGTTTTTGCTGATTTTTGTATGGCGGTTGGCCTCATTGCAGATTTTTTTGCATTCGCGTTTTGCATTTATGCACAATGGCGTTGATTTTTTACGCCGTCAGTTGACGCGTTATCTGGAGTGCTTCGTTATCATGGCGTCATTTTCCCGCGATGGACTGCGATGTTGGAAGTTGCGTTAATTTACTTTTCCAATGGTTATCACACGTTCTTGAGAACATGCCCCATTGTGTTTGCACTTTGGCCGTGAAGTCCGGAAACACTGACACTTTGCTGTTGTCCATCCCAATCAGGCATTGTGTACGTGGTTGTGGATTATTGATTCTAGGTCTTTATAGTGTAGCAGTCTTACTACTATGGGCTAATTGGGTCACCCAGGCTCCGCAGGTTGTGCCGGGACCATATGTGCTCTTTCCAATACAAAAAACGTTAGTGAGCTATTCCAGCATCACTGTTTTCTGGAGCCAGTTTTCAAAAAAGGACACCATGTCTGTCCCTTCTTTCCCCTCTGGGACCCCCATCACAGGGGTGTTGTTATGCCAATTGCACCGCTCGGCATCTTCAGCCATTCTTTCCAGTGTGGCCACTCTAACAGCCTAGTGCTACAATTTGTGGGAGACCAATTTTTGTTCTGGCTGCATCTCGTCAAGAGTGAGTCCCATATCCTCCATTCTATCTGAGAGCTTGTGGTGTTCAGTTTGTAGCAACCCCAGTCCTACTGTGACAGTACCTGTGCCTTGCTGGAGGGTGGCTTTTATGTCTGCAATGGCAGCCAATATTTTGCCCAGATGAATGTGGATGGCCTGCGCCTGGCTGTCTGTCTCCTCTTCCTCTGTGATTACCTTATTCTGGGAGGTTTCCTCTGCGTCCTGTGGTCTGCTTTGCTGTTTGACCTTTGGATTGCCCATTTTGATCCCCTCTTTGTCTGGCTCTATCTCCTCAGCGATCTCCAGTAGGGAACTTCCGCAGTATGGAAATATCGTTGATATGGTTGTACTCTTTGCGCTAACCTCACTACTTTTTTCCACTCCTCTGCTTGTGTTAGGGATACTGGACTGTGTCTCATAAGGCTCTTCTTGTAGTTATTGTCTTAGGGCTTTTGTTATCTCAGATTATGCAAATGGTTTCTTTGCCTTCCATTTACAGTGTCCTGTGCAGTGAGCTTTCTGCAGCAGTCTAAGGCCTCTCGGATATTGTAAATGTATGTATTGAGACTTATATAGCGCAGAAGGCATCAAGGCGCTTGTCTTGGGAACCCGTCCTGGCTTTTCCCTGTGAGATAACCCCTACTGGGTTTTCCCAGGGTGAAAGCCAGGCATCCCGCAGCGGGTGGGCCGCCTGTAGTGGAGATTAAGCAACTATTGCCCAGAGTTGCAGCGTGGGACCCCATGATTAGAATAGGCACCGAGGTGAGAATTATCGAGTCCGTGGACATTTTGGGCTCAGGACCCTGCCGCGTCGGGAATTGAACCCTGGTCCCGGGCCAGACCTGTGCATCAGGGTCTGCCGCTCTAATCAGTGAGCCACACTCCTCCATATTCCTTCCCGGTATGTCTCACAATGTCTCTCTGCTGTTTGTTTTGGCTCTGGGGCCATCAATTGGTCTTCCCCGTTAATTCCCTCCACAGGCTCTCGCTCATTTCAGGTCCGTTTGTCCCATAAACTGTCTTCAGACGGTCCCCACCTCTTGGGATATTCCTTATGTTGTTCTACTTTTCCCCCTTCAGTACAACGCTAATCGTGGGACTCGTGTCTCTTAGGGACTCTCTCTCACTGCCTCTGCATGCCGGTGCCTCTCACCTCGGTTTTGGATGGTTCTCATGTTTTACCAGGGTTCAGGTCCACATTATCTTGCTCAGCTTTGCACTCCAAGATGTGTTGTGGGCAGTTTATTTCCCAGTTTGCGACTTCACTATGCACACTGCTGTGGTCTAGCTGCTAGTCCCAGCTGTACCCGGGATCACCAGCAAAATTGATTAAGGCATCTAGGGCTTTTCCTACTTTAAGGGGCATCCCGGAACAGCCGCAGCAATGTTTAATCAAGATAATTCTCCCGGGACGGAGCTTTTCGCTAAGCGTCTGTCGCGGTCACCATCTTTGCCACGCCCCCACACCTGTGACCTACTTGGGTAATATTCATTAGGTAGCCCAAATTGTGCACCACTATAGTCAGTATTTAAAAATCAAAAGTGTCATACATTAGGAATTATGATTTCCTAATTGCAATTTAAAGCAAATCTAAATTTGGAAATCACTATTCCCAATCCTAGCACATCTGGCCCTGTGTGGACAAACACTTCACGGTAAAAGGGCATGAACTGTGCTTTTCAGATATATGGGCTACATATCTGACAGATAAAAGCAATCACTTTTTTTTGCTATAGCTTGGCAACATAAAGATGGCATATAGAATTTATGAACTCTGTAGTGGGGGAGAAATGTCATTGCTGGCATGACAGCAAAAGCTTCCTGTTTATTGCTGTTAAATGCAGTTCACAATATCGTCAGTAAACAACTATTAAGAACGTTTTTGTGCTTTGTTAGAGCAATCAGAGCTATTTTGCTGTGAATTCCTGGACACATGTTCCTGGGCGATTGACCTTTTTTAGTAGGAAGAAGCAGATCTCTCTAGGATTGCTTGAATTGGTTTTATTTCATCAGGTCACAGTACTCATTCCAAAGTGTGTGGGTGCATCCCAAGGTTCGTCAATCTTATCACTCTGCAGCCGCAGCTCATCTGCTATGGAGGAGGAAGGTCGTCCCCCCTATAAAAAAATTGCAGGAAAGGAAAAATAATACAATAATAAACACTTTTTATTATTGTTTTATTTTTCCTTTCCTGCTCAGTCTTGGGCTGTACAGGGGGATGACAGCAGGGGTGGTAGTGCACTGCCTTCAGTGCGCATGATGATTTAGCTGTCTGACTCAGGCCTGCAAAACCATCCTGCGCATTGAAGTGCTCTCCAACTCATCTGCTTTGCTTGGTTGAGGATATCAGGCACAGTCTCCTAGTCTGTCTGTGAGCCCAAATTGAGGGCGCTCAGGCCTATAGTGAAGCTGCTCTAATGCATGAGAGCATCTTCAGTACTGGCTGCAGGGTAGTCTGGGAGCCTGTGCATTCGAGAAGAGGAGCAGAAGAGTGGGATATGGCCGGCATCAGGTAAGGTTTTTTTTTATTATTATTTTTAATTTGTATTTTTCCCACCCGTGACCACTATCCACCCATTCCCCTCTTTGGCCCACCACTCGTCCACAACACTGGCCGCTTCTGTTACTCTGGAGTGGTCCTGACCTGAATGTCTACCAATGTCTGTGGATTTTGACAATGCGGACATTTGTGCTGTTGAAGATATGCACTGACATATGGTATGATCACCTTAAGATCTTTCATGTGCATTGGTCTGAAGTGCAGACTGATGCATTGGAATAGAGCAAGAGCTGATGCCATTGTGAAGCATGTGATGTTGCATCCGTTTCTACCATATGCTCATCCATTCAGTGCGAGAGGAGTTGTTGGCACATACAATTCTTGTAGTTTAATGTTAACAGAACAAACATACTTTTCTTGGGATCAGCCCAACCCTTGAATAGTAATACATGTCAGTTACATATCAAATGCAATGCAACAAGGACACCGCCGTAATATGAAGTTAATTCATGAATAAATCATACCCTAAAGTATAAACAATGATTCACTGTACACACAGTTTTTTCATGAATCATAATTTATTTAGCAAAACTAAAGACAAGGTTCATGAAAATTCATTAGTGCTTACATGGAGTGAATGCATAAAACTAAAAACTACTTGAGGCAATCTTTTGCCACCTTACTGCTCAGCATTTGTGCTTATTTGTTGAACTGATGCCCATATTTTCCAAGGATAATACTGATCATACAGTACCTTAATGACACATAGTAAAAGTCTCCAATCATTTCCTTGTTTTCCCTGTGGAGAGTTGGCCTCTTGCAGGTGTTGACCTGTTGAACACTTGGTATACCTCCTTGGGATTATCCCAAGGACCTTTTAATTAAAACCATATTCGTACACAAATTTGCCATCTATGTAACATACTGACCAATACAATGGCCACACAAATTAGGGGAATATCTTTATAGCCAAATCCATGAGTACCCTAGACATTATGTAAAAATATCAGGTCTAAAACTAAGTAATAAAATGTTGCACATATTACAACCAGATGGAACGGCTCTGTCTTTAAAATCACACCATGCTGTAGGTTGTATCTGTTCAAAAGACACAATTGATGGACAGAATGCTGGGCAAGACAAACATTCAACTCCAGTCACAAGGATCTGTTCTTAATCCATCTTTCTTTTGCTCACCACCCCAGTTGCGACTCAGCCATTTGCAAATCAGTCTTGACCCTGTTCCTTGTGGGAACAGTCCAGCCCGAACTGCCAAGCCAGGTCTTCCCTGGATCGTAAACAAACATCCTGGAAACAGTTTCATGGCATCACCCTTCATCAGCCAGGCTAGCTAGCTTGAATCCAGTGGTGTAGTGAGCATGGGACCCACGTCTAGGCATACCCTTCCCATTTAGGGTGACATATTCAAAAGACACAGTTGATGGATGGAATGCTGGACAATGCAACCATTCACCCCCAGTTACAAGGATCTTGGTTTAATCCATCATTCTTTTGCTCACCACACCACCCCAGTTTGGACCCAGCCATATGCAAATCAGTCTTGACCCTGTGGGAACAGTCCAGCCCGAACTGCCAAGACAGGTCTTCCCTGGATCAGAAACAAACATCATGGGACCGGTTTCAGGGCATCACCCTTCATCAGCCAGGCTAGCTTGAATCCAGTGGTGTAGTGAGCACAGGACCCACATCTGGGCATACACTTCCCATTTAGGGCGACATATTCAAAAGACACAATTGATGGACGGAATGCTGGACAATGCAAACATTCACCCCCAGTCACAAGGATCTGGGTTTAATCCATCATTCTTTTGCTCACCACACCACCCCAGTTTGGACCTAGCCATATGCAAATCAGCCTTGACCCTGTTCCTTGTGGGAACAATCAAGCCTGAACTGCCAAGCCAGGTCTTCCCTGAATCGGAAACAAGCATCTTGGGACCGGTTTCAGGACATCACCCTTCATCACCAGGCTAGATTTGCATATGGCTGTGTCCAAACTGGAATGGCATGGTGATAAAAAAAAGACAAATTTAGGCCCATATCTCTGTACTGGGGTGAATGTATGACATTATTCTGCATTCTGTCCATCAATTGTTCTTTTTGCATTTGTCACCCCGAGTGGGACGGGTATGCCCAGACGTGGGTCCTGTGCTCTCCATGCCACTGGAGTCAAGCTATCCTGGCTGATGAGGGCTGAAACCGGTCCTAGGATGCTTGTTTCCAGTCCAGGGAGGACCTTGCCTGGCAGTTTCGGCTGGACTGTTCCCATTGGGCGTAGGGTCAAGACTGATTTGCATATGGCTGCGTCCAAACTGGAATGGCATGGTGAACAAAAAAACGATTAATTTAGGCCCAGATCTCTGTACTGGGGTGAATGTACGACATTGTTCAGCATTCTGTTCATCAATTGTTCTTTTTGTAGTAGGTTGTATCCGACCGGGGCTGCACTGGGTTCAGGGTTTCAAATGAAATGAATGGACCTGCCATAGGTGCAACGATTAAGTCAACTCGCAAACAGTCCAGTTCGCAGAAGTTATTTATTTTTATGTACAAACACCAAATTACGATTCTACAGAATCACAATTTGAATTAGCAATTTGGTGTTTACAAGGGGCATGTTTATGGCGTCCCTTCTAAATACCAAATAGCAGCGGTATGTATTACCCGAATTCTGGTCAGGAAAATATTAATATTTTTTTTAAAAAGTGGTAGTAACCCAGTTGCAAATGGGAAGAGGTCTAAATGGGGCCCCTTCCCCTATGAAAATATTTAAAAATATTTTTAAGAGCAGGCAGTGATCCCACTTACCACTGCCTACTCTTGAAAGAATGAAACTTAAACATTGTGATCCTTATGTATGGGTTTTAGCCATAGGGCAGCGCCGCAGGCCTCCCTGCTGTGCTGCCCTACGGAAAAAGGAAAGGGCCGGAATGTGCTGTATCTTTATGATACAGCACATTCCTGTCCTTTTACCCTGCACCGGTGCACAATGGGCTGGCGTGTGCCAATGCAGGCACGTTTGTACCATGGTGCAAGGGTGCCTGTGTTGCGGAGTTGATTGATTTTGTGCAGGAAGAGACCCTTCCTGCACAAAATCAATCCATTCAGGCACTTTCCATTGTCTGCAGCACACATAGAAAAATAAAAGCACAAGTAGAAATGTTTTCATTTCACTTTGTTGTGCCTCCCTAACGCCACCCCTGGGGTGGTGTTAGGTTCTGATGCATTCCCAGGTTTACGATGCCTCGTAAATCTGGGAATGTGTCAGGTTCCATGGGTGTTGCGTGGGAACACCCACAGCAGCACCCATAGAACGCCCCTTTTACACAGTTTTCTGTGTGATAGGGGCACATATGTATAAGGCCATGAAAAGGCATGCAAAGTGGCTTTACGTGGCCTTATAAATATGCGGTGGCACATCACGCCACCGGAACATAAAAAAACGGATGTTCTGGGGACGCAAAAGTGCTGATAGTGCCTCATAAATGAGGCCCTTTATATATATTTATTTAAGCGCATCCAGTTTTCCTTTAAGTAAAACAAGCTGTTTTAAAAAAAAAATTATTGATTGCTTTATTTAAAAGCAAGGCCACCATTTTTGTGATGGCTATCATTCCTAATCGGTCCCAAATTGTGTCCTACCGCAGTAATATTTATGAGGTAGCCCAAATTGCGAACCACTCGGAATCATTAATTAAAAAACAAAAGTGTCATACATTAGGAATTGTGATTTCCTATTTAAAAGAAAATCGCAATTTCAAATCACTATTCTCAATCTTAGTACATCTGGCCCTGTGTGGACAGACATTCCAGGGTAAAAGGCCATGAAGTGTGCTTTCCAGATATATGGGCTAAGTATCTGAAAGCTAAAAAACATTAATTATATTTGCTGCCTATGGCAACACAAATAAGGTGGCGAGATGTCACTGGTGGCATGTCAACAAAAGCTTCCCATTTGATTCTGGTAAAAGCAGTTCACAATATTTTCAGTAACTAACTATTAAGAAAGTTGTCACCCTTTGTTGGAGCAATCAGTGCTATTTTGCTGTGAGTTTCTGGACACATGTTTCTGATTGATGTACCTTTTTCAGTAGGAAGAAGCAGGTCTCTCTAGGATTTTCGAAATGGTTTTATTTCATCAGGGCACAGTACTCATTCCAAAGTGCGCGGTGCATCCCAATGTTGTCAATATTATCACTCTGCAGCAGCTGCTAATTGGCTATGGTGGTAGAGTGCCCCTTCCCCCTAAAAAACGTCAGGAAAGGAAAAATAAAACGTAATAAACACTTTTCATTGTTGTTTTATTTTTCCTTTCCTGCAGAGTCTTGAGGCGGGGCCAGTGGGATGAGAGGAGGAGTGGTGGTGCACTGCCTTCAGTGCCCATGAGGGTTAGCCGGCCATCTCAGGCCGGTAGCACCATCTGGCGCATTGAAGCTCTCCCCAACTCATCTTCATTGATGTGTTGGGAAGATCAGGCACAGGCTCCCAGTCTGTCTGTGAGTGCAAATTGAGGGCTTCAGGACTGGCCGCAGGGCAGTCTGGGAGCCTGTGCCTGCGAGAAGTGGAGCAGAAGAGCAGCACGCCGCCAGCCTCAGGTAAGGATTTTTTTAACTCTTATTTTCCTTCCAAAAACCACTATCCCACTTCCTACCTCCTCCCGCCCACCACTTGTGCAAAACACCAGCCACTACTGTTGCTCTGGAGTGGTCCCAACCTGAATGACTACCAGTGTCTGCGGATTTTGACAATGCGGACATTTGTGCTGTTGAAGATATGCACTGGTATCCAGTATGATCACCTTAAGATCTTTCATGTGCATTGGTCTGTAGTGCAGTCTGATGCATTGGACTGGAGAGGGAGCTGATGCCATTGTGAAGCATGTGTTGTTGTCTCTGGTTCTACCATTTGCACATCCTTTCAGTGCCAGAGAAGTGGTTGGCACATACAATGCTTGTAGATTAATGTTAACAGACCAGCATACTATTCTGGGTATAAATACGACCCCTAAATAGTAATACGTGTCAGGTACATATCAAAAGCAATGCAACAAGGATACCGCCGTAATATGAAGTTCATTCATGAATTAATCATACCCTAAAGTATAAACAATGATTCTCTGTACACACTGTTTTTTTCATTAATCATAATTTATTTTGCATGAATGAAGAAAAGGTTGATGAAAATTCATCAGTGAATACATGGAGTGAAAGCATAAAACCAAATATTACTTGAGGCAATCTTTTGACACTTTATTGCAGCATTTGAGCTTATTTGTTGAAATGAGGCCCACATTTTCCAGGGATAATACTGATCATCCAGTAACTTAATGACACAATATAAAAGTACCTAATAATGTAATTGTTTTCTTAGAGCGAGTTTTGGATGGTTCTCATGTTTTACCAGGGTTCAGGTCCACATTATCTTGCTCCGCTTCGCACTCCAAGATGCGTTGTGGGCAGTTTATTTCCCACTTTGCGCCTTCACTATGCACACTGCTGTGGTCTAGCTGCTAGTCCCAGCTGTACCCGGGCTAACTGGCAAAATTGATTAAGGCATCTGATGCTTTTCCTACTTTAAGGGGCACAATCTCCCCCCTTATTTGCATTATTCATGGTGTTGCATCTTCCCAGGTGTTCACTGGCCCCCGTACCTCTGAAAAGGCTAGTTATCTGCACTCGCATCACCGAGACCGTTTCTCCTTTAGGGCGTTTCCCTGCTGGGCCCGTTGCCATGTGCAGTTTATAGTCTTTGGCCACACAATCTGGGACTCAGCAGTGCCCACCCGATCATTCCCAAGTGAGGTCAGGGTGTTCAAGAATCAGTGGATCTCCTCCCCCTGTCTCACATTTGCCTCCAACGGGGTGGCACATCTTATTGAGCTTCCCCGACCTCTATGTCTTATTCACGGGCCGGGCGCCCACTCCGGCGGCATCCGACTCGATCGTCTATTGGGGCATGCCCTTCCTGCATACCCCGCCGTAGACATTCCCCCTTCTCAGCGCCAGGAAACTCATGGTGACAGTGCGCTCAACAAATGCCCATTAACATAACATAACATAACAGCCTGAGACTCGGTCAGGCTCACTTGTTCAAACATAGATGAGGTCTTGGGCCCTGCCAGTCAGTGGGGGGCCACTATCTGTCTCCGGTGCGCAGCGTTTGGGGTAGTACACCTCTCTGGACTCCTAGGCCTTCGATCCATCCCCCAAGTCTAGGCGCCCGCTCCTGCAGTTTTCAGGCCACTTGCTCTGCGTTCAGGCCTCTGCCAATACGACTGACCACCACCTCAGCCAGAGGGAGTCAGGCAGCCCTGGTGCAGCAGTTACCCATCCCGGAACAGCCGCAGCAATGTTTGATCAAGATAATTCTCCCAGGACGGAGCTTTTTGCTAAGCGTCTGTCACGGTCACCATCTTTGCCACGCCCCCCCCCACCTGTGACCTACTTGGGTAATATTCATTTGGTAGCCCGAACGGTGCGCCACTATAGTCACTATTTAAAAATCAAAAGTGTCATACATTAGGAATTATGATTTCCTAATTGCAATTTAAAGTAAATCTAAATTTGGAAATCACTATTCCCAATCTTAGCACATCTGGCCCTGTGTGGACAAACACTTCACGGTAAAAGGGCATGAACTGTGCTTTTCAGATATATGGGCTACATATCTGACAGATAAAAGCAATCACTTTTTTTTGCTGTAGCTTGGCAACATAAAAATGGCATATATAATTTATGAACTCTGTAGTGGGGGAGAAATGTCACTGCTGGCATGACAGCAAAAGCTTCCTGTTTATTGCTGTTAAATGCAGTTCACAATATCGTCAGTAAACAACTATTAAGAACGTTTTTGTGCTTTGTTAGAGCAATCAGAGCTATTTTGCTTTGAATTCCTGGACACATGTTCCTGGGCGATTGACCTTTTTTAGTAGGAAGAAGCAGATCTCTCTAGGATTGCTTGAATTGGTTTTATTTCATCAGGTCACAGTACTCATTACAAAGTGTGTGGGTGCATCCCAAGGTTCTTATCACTCTGCAGCCGCCCCTCATCTGCTATGGAGAAGGAAGGTCATCACCCCCATAAAAAAATGTCAGGAAAGGAAAAATAATACAATAATAAACACTTTTTATTATTGTTTTATTTTTCCTTTCCTGCAGAGTCTTGGGGATGTACAGGGGGATGACAGCAGGGGTGGTAGTGCACTGCCTTCAGTGCGCATCTTGTGGTTTAGCTGTCTGACTCAGGCCGGCAAAACCATCATGCGCATTGAAGTGCTCTCCAACTCATCTGCTTTGCTTGGTTGGGGATATCAGGCACAGGCTCCTAGTCTGTCTTTGAGCCCAAATTGAGGGCGCTCAGGCCAATAGTGAAGCTGCTCTCATGCATGAGAGCATCTTCAGTACTGGCCGCAGGGTAGTCTGGGAGCCTGTGCATGCGAGAAGATGAGCAGAAGACTGGGACATGGCCGGCATCAGGTAAGGTTTTTTTTAATTATTATTTTTAATATGTATTTTTCCCACCCGTGACCACTATCCACCCATTCCCCTCTTCGGCCTTCAACTCGTCCACAACACTGGCCGCTTCTGTTACTCTGGAGTGGTCCTAACCTGAATGTCTACCAGTGTCTGTGGATTTTGAGAATGCGGACATTTGTGCTGTTGAAGATATGCACTGACATATGGTATGATCACCTTAAGATCTTTCATGTGCATTGGTCTGAAGTGCAGACTGATGCATTGGAATAGAGCAAGAGCTGATGCCATTGTGAAGCATGTGTTGTTGCATCCGATTCTACCATATGCTCATCCATTCAGTGCGACAGGAGTTGTTGGCACATACAATGCTTGTCGTTTAATGTTAACAGAACAAACGTACTTTTCTTGGGATAAGCCTGACCCTTGAATAGTAATACGTGTCAGTTACATATCAAATGCAATGCAACAAGGACACCAACGTAATATGAAGTTAATTCATGAATAAAGCATACCCTAAACTATAAACAATGATTCTCTGTACACACAGTTTTTTCATGAATCATGATTTATTTTGCAAAATTAAAGACCAGGTTCATGAAAATTCATTAGTGCATACATGGAGTGAAAGCATAAAACCAATAACTACTTGAGGCAATCTTTTGCCACCTTACTGCTCTGCGTTTGTGCTTATTTGTTGAACTGATGCCCACATTTTCTAAGGTTAATACTGATCATGCAGCACCTTAATGACACATAGTAAAAGTCTCCAATCATTTCCTTGTTTTCCCTGTAGAGAGTTGGCCTCATACAGGTGTTGACCTGTTGAATACTTGGTATACGTCCTTGGGATTATCCCAAGGACCTTTTAATTAAAACCATATTTGTACACAAATTTGCCATCTACGTAACATACTGATCAATACAATGGCCACACAAATTAGTGGAATATCTTTATAGCCAAATCCATGAGTACCCTAGATATTATGTAAAAATGTCAGGTCTAAAACTAAATAATAAAATGTTGCCCATAATACAACCAGAAGGAACAGCTCTGTCTTTAAAATCACACCATGCTGTAGGTTGTATCTGTTCAAAAGACACTATTGATGGACAGAATGATGGACAAGGCAAACATTCAACTCCAGTCACAAGTATCTGGTCTTAATCCATCTTTCTTTTGCTCACCACCCCAGTTGAGACTCAGCCATTTGCAAATCAGTCTTGACCATGTTCCCTGTGGGAACAGTCCAGTCCGAACTGCCAAGCCAGTTCTTCCCTGGATCGGAAACAAGCCTCCTGGGATCGGTTTCATGGCATCACCCTTCATCAGCCAGGCTAGCTTGAAACCAGTGGTGTAGTGAGCATGGGACCCACGTCTGAGCATACCCTTCCCATTTGGGCAACATATTCAAAAACACAATTGATGAACAGAATGCTGGATAATGCAAACATTCCCCCCAGTCACAAGGATCTGGGTTTAATCCATCATTCTTTTGCTCACCACACCACCCCAGTTTGGACCTAGCCATATGCAAATCAGTCTTGACCCTGTTCCTTGTGGGAACAGTCTAGCCCAAGCTGCCAAGCCAGGTCTTCCCTGAATCGGAAACAAGCATCTTGGGACCGGTTTCAGGACATCACCCTTCATCAGCCAGGCTAGATTTGCATATGGCTGGGTCCAAACTGGAATGGCATGGTGATAAAAAACGTCGGATTTAGGCCCAGATCTCTGTACTGGGTTAATGTATGAGATTATTCTGCATTCTGTTCATCAATTGTTCTTTTTGCATTTGTCACCTCGAGTGGGAAGGGTATGCCGAGACGTTGGTCCTGTGCTCTATATTGCCACTGGAGTCAAGCTATTCTTGCTGATGAGAGCTGAATGCCCAAAACCGGTCCTAGGATGCTTGTTTCCAGTCCAGGGAGGACCTGGCCTGGCAGTACACAAATTTGCCATCTACGTAGCATTCTGACCAATACAATGGCCAGACAAATTAGGGGAATATCTTTATTGCCAAATCCATGAGTACCCTAGATATTATGTACAAATATCACGTCTTAAACTAAATAATAAAATGTTGCCCATATTGCAACCAGATGGAATGGCTCTGTCTTTAAAATCACACCATGCAGTAGGTTGTATCTGTTCAAAATACACAATTGATGGACAGAATGCTGGACAAGGCAAACAATCAACTCCAGTCACAAGGATCTGATCTTAATCCATCTTTCTTTTGCTCACCAACCCAGTTGAGACTCGGCCATTTGCAAATCAGTCTTGACCCTGTTTCTTGTAGGAACAGTCCAGCTCGAACTGCCAAGCCAGGACTTCCCTGGATCGTAAACAAGCATCCTGGGATCGGTTTCATGGCATCACACTTCATCAGTCAGGCTAGCTTGAATCCAGTAGTGTAGTGAGCCTGGGACCCACGTCTAGGCATACCCTTCCCATTTAGGGTGACATATTCAAAAGACACAGTTGATGGACGGAATGCTGGACAATGCAGCCATTATCACACTAGCTATAAGGATCTTGGTTTAATCCATCATTCCTTTGCTCACCACACCACCCCAGTTGGACCCATCCATATGCAAATCAGTCTTGACCCTGTTCTTTGTGGGAACAGTTCAACCCAAAATTCCACTGGATCGGAAACAAGCATCCTGGGACCAGTTTCAGGGCATCACCCTTCATCAGCCAGGCTAGCTTGAATCCAGTGTTGTTGTGAGCACGGGACCCACGTCTGAGCATACCCTCCCCATTTAGGGAAACATTTTCAAAAACAAAATTGATGCACAGAATGCTGGATAATGCAAACATTCACCCTCAGTCACAAGGATCTGGGTTTAATCCATCATTCTTTTGCTCACCACACTACACCAGTTTGGACCTAGCCATATGCAAATCAGTCTTGACCCTGTTCCTTGTGGGAACAGCCTAGCCCGAACTACCAAGCCAGGTCTTCCCTGAATCGGAAACAAGTATCTTGGGACCGGTTTCAGGATATGATCCTTCATCAGCCAGGCTAGATTTGAATATGGCTGGGTCCAAACTGGAATGGCATGGTGATCAAAAAACCAACGAATGTAAGCCCAGATCCCTGTACTGGAGTGAATGTATGACATTATTCTGCATTCTGTCCATCAATTGTTCTTTTTGCATTTGTCCCCCCGAGTGGGACGGGTATGCCTAGACGTGGGTCCTGTGCTCTCCATGCCACTGGAGTCAAGCTTTCCAGGCTGATGAGTTCTGAAAGCCCGAAACCGGTCCTAGGATGATTGTTTCCAGTCCAGGGAGGACCGGCCTGGCAGTTTGGGCAGGACTGTTCCCATTGGGCGTAGGGTCAAGACTGATTTGCATATGGCTGCGTCCAAACTGGAATGGCATGGTGAGCAAAAAAACGATGGATTTAGGCACAGAGCTCTATACCGGGGTGAATGTATGACATTGTTCAGCATTCTGTCCATCAATTGTTCTTTTTGTAGTAGGTTGTATCCGGCCGGGGCTGCACCGGGTACAGGGTTTCAAATTAAATGAATGGACCTGCCATAGGTGCAATGATTAAGCCAACTCGCAAACAGTCCAATTCCCAGAAGAGATTTATTTTTATGTACAAGCACCAAACTACGATTCTTTTTTTTTATTTTTTTTTTTAAATCCTCATATTGCGAGTTTTTGTATGTATGGGGTTTTAGGTTTCTGCCTCTGATTGTCTTTGCCGGAGCTGCCCCTTGGTCTCACTTGTTTGGGGAGTTTCCAAATTTTCCATATTTCTCAGAGGAGTATCCTTAAACCATTACATAGTAACAGATCTGGTTTGGGATAATGGTAGGAGCTAGCCACCTTGGCTACTCGACAAGTATTTTACTCGTCCACCAGATGTTGTTTCGCATTAATCATAGGACCGTGTGTACCAACCCTGTATTGGAGTCTAGATGGTTTTCCAAGATTTCCCAAAATTTAAATCTTTTAGAGCTAATTCCCTTTCTGTCTAGTTTATTAACCCTTAAGACAGAGTTCATCCAGGCTCCATGTGTTGGAGGGGATGCACTAACCCAGTTGATACAGATCTCCCTCCTTGCTAATACAATTAGCACAAAAAGTAGGTTTTCTTGACATTTAGTAAATCTCCCTCCATCTCTTGTTTCTTCAATCCCAAAAAGAGTTAGGGTTGTACTTACAGTTAGCTGTTTATGCATGATCATGCTCACGGTCTTACCAACTTCTTCCCACAAATCTTCCAGGGATGGGCAGTTTTTAAACATGTGGACATCATCTGCCTTTTCTTCCCCACATTTCGGACATTTTTTTACGCCAGCATTTTTAAATTTTGAAAGCTTTTTCGGTGTCCAGTATGCGCGGTGTATCGTATATAAGTGGTTTCTCTTCAGAGCCGCTGACTTGAATTGACCAGCATTTTCCTACAGATTTTTCCCATATGTTATCGAGATTGGCTGTTTGTAGATCTCTCCCCCAAATTTCGTCCTCAATCTGTGTATCTCCATTTCCTGCATCTATAAGGGCCCAGTACCACTTTGCAACCTCTTTGATGATAGGTGAATTTTTTACCATTTCTTTTTCCAGTTTTCCATTATCTTGTTTATTTGCAGGAATGGTTCTAGCCCCGCTTGAAATTTGGTAGTATTTAAATTTGGAGATTGAATCATTGGTAATGCTTTGGAGTTCTTCCCAAGTAACCAGAGAGGATCCTTTTAATAGCTGACCCCAATTGTTGATATTAGCTAGTTTCAGGGGGTTTGCCATTGAGTCTTTTAGACATTCTGGGGTTCCTGGTGATTCCCATATAGGGGCCATTGTACTGTAATATTGGATGTTCAAAGATAATCTAATTTGTGTCCACAGCTTAGCTGCCTCTCTTAGAGTCTTCAATTTAATTTTTTTAAAGTATTTTGGATGCCCGAAATTGAATAGAAAATGGTCCACTGACTCTGTCATTACTTGCAAATATCTTGGATAATAATGAAGAGTTTTAAGCAATGTCCGCATGTTTTTAAACTGAAATGCCTTGTAATATTCCACCAGATCTGGGCTCGATAGTCCTCCATCTTGTTTTCTTCTTCTGAGTTTTTTCAAAGATATCCTCGTTCCCTTCGAAGCCCATATAAAACTGGTAATTTCCCCCTGTGGTCTTTTTAGAAGGGCTTTTCCAAATTCCAAGCGAATTGTATTGAAAAGATATGTGTACTTGGGCAAAATTGACATTTTGATAATATTTGATCTTCCAATAATACTTAGTGGAAGACTGGACCACACTTTAAATAACTTTCTCACCTCTCCTGCCACTTTGTTTAGATTACGCTGTGGAATCTTCTCTAGTTCGTGATTTACTAAAATTCCCAGATATTTTATTTCCTTCTTGATGTTTGAGTTCTTGAAGTGTGTGTTCCAGGTCATTATTTCGGTTTTAGAGTGGTTTACTAGGTAGCCTGAGACCTTCCCAAACTTACTTATGGTCTCTTCTATGGTCGACTTAGAGCTGACATAATCATTCGTAAAGATTATCAAGTCGTCTGCATACAATGCGATCTTTTTTTCCCATGCTTGGTACATGAACGGGGTTATTTCCTTAGTGTTCCTTAATTTATTTGCCAGCGGCTCAATATACAAATTGAAGAGCAGCGGCGAGAGAGGGTATCCCTGCCTGGTTCCTCTTTCTATGATCACATCCTCTGTAAGACTGCCATTAACTAGGATTTTTCGACCTTGGTGTCTTGTAGATTTCCTTCACGACATGCATGAATGGTTGGCCTATGTTGTTTTTAGCCATAACTTTTTCAAGAAAGAGCCAGTTAACTCTGTCGAAAGCCTTAGCGGCATCGACGGTAAGTATTGTAAGTGGGATTTTCTCTTGCGTGGCAATGTCGATGGTGCTCAGGAGTTCGTGAGTGATTTCATGCAGTTGTCTTCCTTTAATAAATCAATTTTTTGTCCGTGTTTATGAGTTGGGGCATTACTCTTCCTAACCGGGCTGCCATAATTTTTGTGAAGATTTTATAATCTGCATTAAGCAGTGAAATAGGTCGATATGACTCACATCTGTTAGGGTCCTTGCCTGGTTTTAGGATGATGGTTATTACGGCATCATTCCAGGAGTCGGGGATTATATTTTGTTGTCTAAGGGTCAGGTTTGCCAGCTCTGTGATATATGGTGACAGATTGTCTCTTAATATCATATAAAGTTCATTTGGTAGGGCGTCCGGGCCTGCTGCCTTACCTTTTTTTTAAATTTTTGATTGCCTCCTCTACCTCACTTGTTTGAATCTCTTTATTTAGTTCTTCCTTTTCCTCTTCTGTTAGGGCTAAAGATGAGGTAGCTTCTAGGTATTCGTCAATCTGACCGTCTAGAGGATTGGTATCTTCCGTGTATAGTTCTCTAAAAAATGTCTTGAACTCTTGTTTGATTATATTTTCATCTGTACTTTGGTTCGCCTGACCGTCTTGATGTATACTCCTTACTTTATTCCTGGTTTGATATGTTTTTAGTTTCCACGCAAGCCACTTTCCGCAGCCTTCACCGTATTCATGATTTATTAATTTGCTTGATTCCCACTTTGTACGCACTCTATCTTCTAGTATATCTTCAAGTTTTTCTTTCTGGCTTTGTCTCTTACTTTCCAGTTCCTTTTTCCTGCTTGTGTCTTGTTCTACTGTTAATTCGCCGTCTAAGGAGTAGATGCTATTTTCCAGATCTTTTATCTCTATCTTCATTTTTTTATTTTTATATGCTCCCAGACTTAGTAATTTTCCCCTTAGCACAGCTTTGTAAGTATCCCAAGTGATCTGTTTAGTTGTACCTGTTTTATTATTTTCAAAGAAGTTTTCTGTTTCTGTTTCAAGTTCTTTTACAATTTGCTGATCTAGTAGTATGGCTCTTTCTACCGTAAATCTTTTTTGGGTTTTTGTTGTCTCTACTTCGAGTGTTAGTTGGACAGCAGAGTGGTCTGATAAGTGAGCCGGTAAGTGAACTAGGTTTTTTACTCTCTCTGATAAATCTTGGTCAATAAGGAAATAGTCAATTCTCGACCTATGTCCTAGTTTTTTGTTATGCAATGTAAAGGGCTGATTTTTCTCTCCTTTCTCCCTCCAAATGTCTATCAGCTCTAAGTCTCTTTTGTATATGCTAATCCACTCCCTCATTTTCGGTAAGTTTGCCTGCCTGCCCGGGGGAGACCTATCGATATTGGGATCCATTATAAGGTTAAAATCACCTCCCAGGATTATTGGGGTGGTGGCTAGTAATAGATGAGAGTAAAGTTTCCGTAAGGGGCCTGCGTCATCTAAATTAGGTCCGTAATATCCTGCTATTGTGTAAGAGCTGTTTTCAATCCTTACTCTCGCTATTGACCATCTCCCTTTACAGTCTACTTCTTCTGAATCTAGGGTAGCTTTAAGTGACTTTTTAATTATTATCGCTATCCCTTTAATATTACATTCTTGTGTGGTGCATATGTACATGTCTACCCATCTTAGGTTCTTTATTATTTGGGCCCACTCTTCTTTCAGTAGATGTGTCTCTTGTAGTATAATTATTTCACATTCTGATGTTCTAAGGTACTCAAGAATTCTATTCCTCCTGCTTTTTGTCCTCATACCATTTACATTCCAAGAGAGAATTTTAACGTTTTTACTCGTACTCCCCATCTACTCTGTTTCTCCCTGACACGTCCCACTCCCGTATACTGTTTATTTTATTGTGTAAGATAGGCAGCTCCTTTTCATTCTCCCATCTTTTGAGGATTTTTCTCTCCATTTTTTCCCTATTTTGCTCCCCACCCTTGTTCTGTTTTGTGCATTTTTTGTGTTTTCTTTTTAGTGATTTGTTGTTGCCCTCCCTGGGGAAGCCTCCTTCTTCTTTTCTTAGAGTTATCTTCTTAACCCTTTGCAACCCCTTTACCCCTGACTCTTGACCTATATATGTTAAAAAGTTATTACTGCAACGCCGTACACCATTAGTCTCCTTTTTTGCACTGCAGCTAAGACTCTAATATATGGTAGAAAGGATTTCTTCTTTATCTTATCGGCTCTTCCGACATGATTTTTTCTCGCATTAATTCTATAAGAGATTTTACTTCCTCTGGGTCCCTTATTGTAGTGTAGTTCCTATTATCCCAATAGGCTCTGCGCATTGGAATAATACCTTCAATAGTATAGGCCGAGACCAGACGTTAACTAGGTCTACTACTGTCGATATTAGACTTAAAGTTTTGGGTTTGCCAGCTTAGCTCAGAGTTCACTAGAAACTTTCTCGAATAGGCAAGGAGGAGTTGAACCTCCCTGGATAGACAAGAAGGGATTTAGTTTCTGACAACCATAGAACATGACAACTTTGCTCTCCCCTAATCAAGAGTGTATCTCGAGAGTCGTGTGAACAAAAGGCAATTTATTTTACTCAGTCAGTACGTGCATTCTTAGTCTCATCAGATTGTAGAGAAAAGGAAGAGACGGGCGTGTTCAATAAAAGATGTTATTTATTGATCAGTCTCTTTTCTCATACAAGAGAAATGGATCGATATTATTGCAATACTTATGGTTAAGTAAAGTGCATACATTAAAAGCAGAAGTATAAAATAATACAGTAAAAACATTGATATGGTTTCTAAGCCATATGAAGGTTTAAAATGAATAAAATATATTACATACACATATACATTTGACTAATCGTACTCAACTGGTGTTTCTAGCTACGCCTACCCCGTGTACCTGACCTAAGTCTAATGCGTGGGCGGGAATAGAAAGTTACAGTTTAAGTTAAGTTTGTTTTTGCCAAGTGACTGACTAGAGAATTCTCTGCGAGGGGTTATTCAGTTCTGTACCTGGAATCTAGGATGGATGAGGGATGGTATCTCTCGTCTCTGGTCTCGATATTCCAGGCTGCCTGCGAGGGCTACCCGGAAGCGCCGGAGCTGGATTTCTCGGCAGGAGAAATAGGCAGCTGCTCGTTCTCAGCGCGTCAGGAAGGCGGGGCTGTGCCAGCGGGGTCTGCTCTGCTCTGGGCTTCGGCAAGTCTGGCTGCTCCGTCCTCGTCACCACCGCGTGTGTTTGCATAGGGCAATATCGGTAATATTTATACCTTTAAGGTGCCGAGATTGACGTAAGGATGGACATAGATACGTCAATAAGGATGTCATACGACTTGGTCGTTAGCACATTCTTTTGCTGAAGTTCTCGATGAAATCAAAACAATGGCCGCAGGGTTTTTCCAGGTTGACATAGGTTTGATTTGTTTTGAGAACTCCGTATGCCTTATCAGGGGCTGGAGGATTATCGCTTGTCTAATTAGATGGCAAGCGTTATGACCTAATCAGATAACACGTTCCTGTGCCGTAGTGTGGCTTTATCAGATAACGGTTCCTGCATCATGGGGGTTTTCTGCCTCATGGGCTGACTGCTAGTTAACTTGTTAACCAGAACAGGGTCAGGAATAGGGGGATCGATACAGAACCTATAGGAATACATCACACCCACTCCACGCTAACTATGGACATATTTACTAATATAGGCATAGTAAAACATAGTACAACATACTATAGAGTATTGTGTATACCTTACCACCCCAAAATACATAAATGCATTTTGAAATTATCAAATATACGGAAAAATGCAGTTATATGTATAGTATGCACTCAAGCTGTAGAATAATGCTAAAGTATGCACGCATTTGTATACATTATTGCTATTCAGTGTATGAAAATTTACACATGAAATGGCTCTTAATACAGAAAAAAGTTCGAGACCATTCCATCACAGAATAAAATAATTATGAACATACCAGCGGGCAGCTAATGTCTATAAGCTATCTTTAATCAGAAATCTTAGTTCTCTAAGAATAGTTTCTTACTTTAAGCAGAAGATAGTGTCCCGAAAAATATGCAAAAATATTTTGGGGCTGCTGGAAAAATTGCTGTCCGTGAACTGGAGGGAAAATTGTTCATGTGACTTTATTATTAAAGTTGAAGGCCAAATTCAGGGTGTTGGGAACGCCGTGTGCTAGCTTGCTCAAAAGTCTCTATTTCTGCTCTGGTGAGAACATCATATCATTTAGACTGTCGAAAAAGCTGTCAACAGCTTCCTGGGAAAGTTCCACTAACTCGGAAAAAGGTGTAACCATGCATTCGTGCGCATGATTGTCTCCATTGACGTTCTGATTTGGATTGCTGACAGAAGGTCGTACCTGATCGATGCTGCTTTCATCTTGAACTTCACTACCCCTTAATCGTAGTGGTGAAGCTTCCACGAATGCCGTCATCAGGATTGGTAGCCGTTGAGGGCAGCACAAAGCATGAGCCTTTGTTGGACCCAACAATGTTTCTGCATCCATTGGCGCATCCGATTGTAGCGTCAGACAGGTGTCTAACACGCATTCTTCTCCGCATAGCAGGCACCTTAATACAGGTAAAACACATCGTTGCCACATTGGTCGAAATGATAGAAACCAAGTCATGTTCAGGTCTCTAAGCCGGGATAGTCCCAGGATTTTTGATATCCGGTCCCGGTATCCAATGGCTAGGATTGTTTCTTCCCTTGTCGCAGGTGTTTTGTCTGTGACATGGTTTGCCATAACGAAATATAAGGACTAGGAATAGGATTCCTGCAATCAGTCCTAAAATGAGGGGAAGTCCGCCAAAAATCGAGTGGACGAAATCTGGAAAAATACCCAGTATGGCTTTGAATGGTGTTAATGCCATCGAAAATACTGTCTTAAATACTTTTGAGACTCCACTGGTATCATAAATATTTAAGATTTCATTCAGGATTTCTGCGAAATGTATGGGGGAATTAGTTGATAATAAGGAGTGTATCTCTGCAGTCGTCCTTGCGACTTGGAGATCATACGTTTCTTTTGATGACGTGAGCCTGGTCGGCGTCTGAAGAAGCACTGTTTTCATTCTGCTTAAAGTATCTATTCGAATAGAAGTAATTTTCAAGTTGGGCCATGCCCTTGCCTCCCTGTCTGGAAAGGAGCTGGGGAACAATGAGTGTCCACAGCACTTGACCTTCGCAGTCGTAGTTACGAGATAAGGAGTCCCGGGCATAAGACTACAACATCTGCGATCTACAATTAGAATGTAACTCCCATTGTAGAGTCTTTGAAAGAATGGTTCTATCTCTGTTGCAGGTGCGCCTTGCTGGTGACATGAAAGGTTATTTGAGTTCCCTTCACAGGCTCCATGCAAACTAATTCCATTACACAGAAGTGTACCGCTCAGTGACATCGCACAATTATTGCCACTAAGAAACACTTTCTGTCCTTTATTACTGACACATGCATGTGAATAGGGCAAGTTCCATGTTGTTTTAATGTACCCTTTCCCCAATTTTTCGTACATGCCAGCCTGTATATATTTTTGGCAGTATTGAAACCTGAAGGTTGATATTGGAATATTAATTATCCCATGTATTATCCATTCACTGACAGGTCGTTCTGACATTGTCACTGGTGATCTTTCGAGTTTCTCAATGCTCAGGATTGTATAATCAGCACCCTTTTGTGCCATACTGATTTGTCTATCAGTAAGGTTAAAGATATGGAATAGTGACGTTGTGCTGATTAAACGCCAAGGCACATAGCCTGAACGCAGATTTTGTAACGTCCAGCCAAGCTGTACAATAGAACGCAATTGAGACTGACGTGTTGTAACAACAGTAAGTCCTGCGATAATATGTCGATTGCTGAAGACACAATGCTGTCCAAAGAAAAAATTCTGGAGGACAGAGTCATTAACCCATTGTCCACTACAGAAAGTGATTTTTCCAAATTAATACGGTCAATTTCCCGTATTCTATCTGCTGTTTCAATTTGAGTTACCTTCAAGGCCTCGTTGTATGCGGCATATACAGAGGCTGCTATGAAACGCTTTTGACGCTGTTTGCGCGGTCCCATAATGAAATCACGCAAGTCAGCACCATCAGTAAGTAAAGTTAGGTGTCGCTTAATTTCTGCCAAAGTGGAAGTTTGTAGCCATTGAAGGCATAATTTGCCCACACTGTAGGTGGTTATTATCCCTGGGTGTTGTCTTTGAGGATATCTAGGGTCTGGCCTGGTCAGTTTGAACCCCTGTGTTTTGTTCAGGAATCTCTCTTGACAGTTATTAGTATCTGTGGGCCAGATCAACCACTGTTTCCAATCTGGATGTGTTCTGTTTTGGTTTAATACATAATTTACGTCTATCTCCTCATCTGTAGAGCTATTGCTGTTCATTGTTGGTTTTGGAATAGACGGTTTATTTAAGTCTTTGATTTTGGCTAGGCCAAGACAGGTGGTTTGTTGAACAGTGTCATTTAAAAATATAATTTGTTCTGGGATCATGCAGGCTCTAAACAAAGATTCTATACCCTGTACTTGCCATTCTTTTGTGCCCCAAACACTTTTCAATTCAACATTTTTGTCCCAATAATCAAAACCAAAAGTATTCATTTTTTCAAAGAATGAGTCTTAATATATCAATTTCGTGTTTGTTATCATGTTTTTTGTCCCTGTCTTATTTGACAATTTGAAATAAAATGTTTCAGCATTACTTATGTTAAAACCTGAAAAATATGAATATTTGTCGTAAACGGTTCTTGAGCTTCCTTTTGGAGGGGTTGCACAATGTTCCCATTGATTATAATTTAAAACATTTCTAGGTTGTGCAGATTTATGTAAAAAATGGTTACCATAGTGGTTGTAGCAATACATACTATCATAATTTGTAGAACCCTGCAAATAATCATGTTTGGTAAATTTAGCAGACTTTACTAAGTCAGACATCATATTATTAATGCTTTCGAAGTCCCAATCATCAGCAAATGAGTTTTGTTTTACAAAATCACTCAATGAGATCTTAATTTGGTGTGGATATTTCAGGATTTCAACCGGGCCATAGATTTTGTAGTCAGTGTTGTCCCATGCTACCCCACCCGGTATAGGATTGGCTGTGAAGTTGACTGAAGAAAGTTCTCTTTTCTCGACATGTGAAGATGTGTGTGGTTTGAGGATCAAGTTGATTTTCTGACTTGCTGTGTCCATTTTAGCATATTTTCCCTCAATGAAGCGTCCCAAAGTTAGTATCATGATGAGCCAAAGTATGAGGATAAATGCACCAAAACCCACCCAAAATGCAATCCATGGAGAAATTAGATATGTTTCTTTCAGTTGTTTCAAAAGGTCTTTAGCTTTATCTTTAAAGGTTTTTGATGATGGCTGTGTCTTTGATTCACTGAAGCCTTCAGAGGAATCATCGAAGTTTATGAAGTAGCCGGATGCAGTTCTGTCAATTGTTCCAATTGCTTCAGGATTAATGTTCCTTGCATTATCATTTGGTACTTCATTGTAGATTGGTGTGTCTCTGCTAAATGTTTTTATTTGGGTTTTCAGAGGTCTAAGTCCATTGCATTGTTGCATAGTCCTTGTTGTTCTTCTGTAGGCGTTTCGAATGTGATTAGCCTCTTTGTTAGGACCTCTGTACTGGTAGCAAACCTTGGTGTTCTGCTACTTATTGGGAGTCCACTTGGCCTACTATTTGTTATCGGCCACATGATTGTGGTTTTACCAGGTCGATGGATACAACTTGGTTCTCCTTTTTACCAGCAAGCGGCGGTAGTACAACTGATCTTGTCCCGTTGACAGACAAGACAGGAACTGTTTTTCTGTAAGAAGGCCCAAATTCCTTCTTTACCGCGATCTTTTCTCTGACTAGATCCCCGACTTTTGGAATCCAGACAGGTCTTGCTGGGACAGGTGGTGGTTCTTCAGTGGTTGTTGGCTGCTGTTTCAATTTTATGTTGCTCAGGTCTTTTCTTGTTTCGTTTAAGTCCTGTAAAATAGCCAAACGGTCTTTGATATCAAAGCTTTTTTCCTTCACCACTGAAGTCTGGCTGTCAAGGTCAGAGATTAACATCCTAGTTCCAAATAATAATTCGTACGGACTGAATCCCTTCAGAGAATTTCTTGGCAAGTTATTTAGACTACGTTGGACACTTATTAGATGTTTGACCCACCCAGCTCCCGAACCTAATACCTTTGCCGTTATAGATTGCTTTATGTCACGTTTTTTTCTTTCAACAATTCCGTTCCCCTCAGGGTGAAATGGACAAGAGTACCGCAATGTAACGCCCATGCTGACCATGGCCTCCTTATAAGCTCTGGAGCTAAAAGCAGGACCATGGTCCGAATGCAGCATGCCAATTGCGTATGTGCCGATAAAGACTCGCAAATCTTTTATAACAGTTCTGGCGTCAGCCGTTCGCTGGGGCCACATCCATATGAATCTCGTACATGAGTCCACTGCAACCAAGATATATTTATAGTTACCATCCCTTTGTAAGGGACCACAGTGGTCTAGGTAAACACAGGCTAATGGTTTATCCGAGATTAGAAGGGGCGTCTGCGCTGGACGTCTCACCGTTGATACTTTCATTTTTTGACATATTTCACATTCTAAAACATAATTCCTTGTTTGTCTTCTCATTTGTGGCCACCAGTATCTCTGTTTTAATAATGATACTGTGGCTGAGACGCCAGCATGTATAGAAGCAAGCCCTTCGTGTGCCGCTATTATCAGTCCTAACCTATGTTCCATGTTTGGAATTGCCCTATCCCCCACTCCAGGGATTCGAGCAAAAGGAACATTGTTTGCATCAGTTATGTATGAGTATTTTATAGGAAAGCCTTTCGGGAGTGTTTCTATCGATTCCTTTTCTGTAGCGCTGACAGCCTGTAATATTTCGCTGTCTATTTTTGTTTTTGACCGTGTGATGGCAGCTACGGAAGCCGTTTGCACAGCTGCCTTCGCGGCCTCATCAGCCAATGAATTCCCTGCAACGTGAACGCCATCACGTTGATGACTCAGTGTATGTATCACGTGAGTCTTTGGTAGTTCTTTTTGTAAAAGAACTACTTGTTCCCAGAGCATTTTATGCTTAATTGTGCCTCCTTTTGCATCCTTAAAACCATTCTGAAGCCAGATCTGCAAGTATTCATTGTAAGATTGAAAGCAATAATACGAATCGCACACTATGAGTGTGGGGAATTCTCGATCGGTATTTTCAAGCGCCATCTTGAACGCCAGTAATTCAGCTCGCTGAGCTGTACAATCTCCTAGCGATTGTGTTTTAGTGAGGGTTGGTTTAAATTTCCCTTCGTGCCAGCGACCTTTAACAATCGCGCACGCAGCACTGTAAGCTTGTTTACCCCCCACTGCGGGTTGTGCTGATCCGTCTGTGTATATTATACAGCCGTAATGTTCTAGAGGCAGAATTTCGGTCGGCGGAGGACATTCAAATTCATATTGGAGAAATTCTTGTGTTTTTAAGTTAGGATCAAATTCATATGCCACGTCTGTTGCAGCAAGAGAATTAGCCCATTGTATCCATCTCGGATGGAGCGCTTTAGCATTCGGAATGCTTGCTTTTGTTACAGCCTCTAGGGCTGGTATCGGTGTCACGATTATTATTCGTTTACCTTGTGCCAGGGCTCGTTCTTTTGCTATAGCTGTCTGTGTAGCAGTTAGAATTTTTTCCGTTGGGCTAAATTTCATTTCAGCCTTAGTGTACAAGTGTGATTTGAATGCAATTGGTACCTTTTCTCCCTCATTAGAGGTCAGGTATGTGAATCCGCATCTCCCTGGGATGACTCGAATCACAAGATTGCGTGTGTTATCACGTGTTTCTAATTTTGTTTTAATTAGCATGTCTGTTTGTAAGGATCTCAGAATTTCTGTGTGTATTTGAGTCCAATTGGTTCTTTTAAAATCTGGTTTTATTAGATCATAAAGGGGTTTGACCCTTTCTGCGTAATTTGTAATGTATGTTCTTCCGAAATTTAGGAAGCCTAGAATTGACTGTAGGTTTTTTAGCGTTCTAGGTGCTTGGAGTACGGCACATTTCTCTAGGAAATTGTCAGCCATGCTTTTGCCTTCACTTGATAATTCGTATCCTAAGAACAGGACTGTCAGATGGGCAATTCTGGATTTTTTAAAGTTGAATTTGTAACCCTCTGCTGCGAACCCAAGTATTATGGTGTTCACTCTCTTCAAGTGAGTCTCCAAGTCATCATCTGTTAAGTAAATGTCGTCGACATAAGATAATGCTTCGTCATCATATGTTTGTAGTAATTCTGTTACTCTCGCTGAGAATACTCCCGGGCTGTTTTTGTACCCCTGGGCTAACCGACAGAATTGTTTTTGAGTGCCATTTATTGAGAACGCAGACAAATATCTGCTCTCTGGTGCTATGTTTTGACAAAAGAATCCATTAGAGATGTCTAATGTTGTTTTGTATTTTTTGCGCACTATGTTATTCATTAGTGCAGCACTATGCGAATTTTGCACTGCAAAAGTTTTGCAACATGAGTTAAGGTGTCGGTAATCCAAAACTAGACGATATGAATTGTCTGGTTTGGAGACCGGAAACAAAGGGTTGTTCATTTGTGAGGTGCAAGTTTCAATCACCCCCTGGTATTCTAGCTGATCTAAGATTTCTTTTACCTGTTTTTTAGCTTCTTGCTTAATTGGGTACTGTCTCTGTGCAGTAGGTTGTGATTTTAACTGGATTTTGTGAGGAGGAGAGTCCTCATCCCATCCTACGTGATTTTTATATAAAGCAGGAGCTTGAGCTACTGCCCACTTTCTAGCAAGTGTGTATTTTTTATGAATTGGGATATGATTTGAGAAGGCAGGCATAATTATTTCTTCGCCATGGGGGAAATCCCTGACAAACTCTGGTGGCCAGTCTTTTTCAGCTAGAAGGATGTCATAACCCTTGGCGAGATTATCCCAAAATAGTCCCCTTATTTTTCTAGTCTTATCCCCTTCTATACGCAATGTTATTTCATATATTTTGTGAGGTTTGCTAACTCTGGTGTCTGCAGTTTCCACTTGAAGATATTCATTTGTGTCCACTGTCTCCAGATGATTCATAAGGACTTTGCGAGCTATGCTCACTTCTGCTGCGCTGTCTAGCATTGTCTGAGCCCATTCTCCGTTTTTCAGTTGTGTCCTCAGTATTCTCGGCATTGTTTACTACCTTGATACTGGCTACCTTCTTTTTTGGAAATTGTAATTTCTTTTTTAGCTGAGCAGGTTCCTTGTCTTTGGACTTGGCGTGCTCTTCTCTTTGTTCTGATCGCCCTCTTCTTTCCGATTTCTGCGAGGAAGTCTGAAAAGATTGAGAGGGACGTGTATCAATGTCTTGATATCTATCAGGTTTCTTTAGATTATCCCTATTTCTAAGGTTATATCTTTTCCCAGAGGGGTCACTTTGGGGTGACCTGTGTCTTTGGTTCGGAGATTTTTCTCTTCGCCTAGGAGACCTTCCTCTGGACTGGAATTTCTTTTCTTTAGGATTGGATTGTTTGTTTCCATCCCAGCTCTTTTTTTGTGATGTTGAATTATTATTAAAAAATATTTTTTCAGGACTTTCAATCAGTTGTGGTTTTACTGGTATTCCACCTAAACTATCCCTACCTAGTTCCTCATAGGATTTTTCTATGATTCTGGCAATTTCAGCTGGTTGGTCTGCTATATCTGTCTCTTTTGACCTCTGGCGGATCGCCACGTTTGCTGCTTCTCCCTTTATGTTGGCTAATAATATAGCCGAGACCTGCTTGAAGTCTTTTAGTAATTTCATACCAAGAGTTAAAGCGGGTTCTGGACCGTATTCATCCTGAATTTGTTTTAGCACATCTGGTATTACCGAAATGGATGGAACACCGTGCGTTTTTGTGTAGATGGAAGCAAAGACTGTACCCCAAGTGTCACAGTCCTCAATGTGTGGTGCGATTCCCATTGGGAGACAGATAGTCAGAATCCTGTGTTTTTCTAACGGGGTGGTGTCTGGAAACACCGCCTCTATTTGGGTGATTTTTTGTGCTAGCCAGAATGGTATTTGTTCCCGTTTAGCCGGTACTTTACCTAGGCAGGACTGTATGTTCTGTGGTGTAATTTTGTTTGTGTTCCCCTGGTGAGGGGTCAGCTGTGGAATTTTAATTGCTGATTGAATTGTTGAAGTCCGCATCACATACTGGACTAATTGTCTGTGTACTTTTATTAATTGTTTTAGCTGTGTTAAAAGCTCTGGTGCAGGCATTCTTTCGATGTCTGGATGTGGTGTGTATCCGGCTAGGACCGGCCACGTTGCTCCTGGTCTACCTAAAGGACCGAGCCTGGTGATGTGATCATTATGTTTTAGGGCGCCATCAAATAAGAGCAGGTGCTCTTGAAATTTGAGTGGTAATTCCACTTCCTCGAAAGGAGTGTACATTTCAGGAGGTTCCTCTATTTTGTAATAGTGGAAGTACTTTGTTACAGCATTTGCTGCTGGAAAATGTATCCATGAATAGTATACCTCTGTCTGCCGATATTCGTGTGCCTCAATTACGAATATGACTGTACCACCTCTAGGTGTCAGTCCATTTTCTATAAGTTTTAAGGTTATAGATTTCCTTTTGATGACCGGGATGAGTATGATATCCTGGTCTGCTTCTTGCAGTGCAGTATCAGCTGCTGCTATTTCAGCTGCTAATCTAACTGCCTCTCTTTCATCATCACTGTCTACCATTTTACTGACAGGATGGTTGTTTCTTTTGTTTGCAGATCAGGTTTCTTATGGAAACAAAGATTAGATGCACAATATTTTGGAACAGAGTATCCTTCAACGTTGACTAAACCAAGTACCATACATAGGAGTTTCCTCCTGCGAGGTTTGGCGGATATTACCTTTTTACCCACTCCAGACGTCTTTGGAGTATTATGGGGAAAAAAAGGGGTCTGAGTGAGAAAGCACGACTGAGTTACTCTAAATGTCTTACGTTAGTTTTATCGCCCTTCCAAACGCGTTGGGCGCCATGTAGTGTAGTTCCTATTATCCCAATAGGCTCTGCGCATTGGAATAATACCTTCAATAGTATAGGCTGAGACCAGACGTTAACTAGGTCTACTACTGTCGATATTAGACTTAAAGTTTTGGGTTTGCCAGCTTAGCTCAGAGTTCACTAGAAACTTTCTCGAATAGGCAAGGAGGAGTTGAACCTCCCTGGATAGACAAGAAGGGATTTAGTTTCTGACAACCATAGAACATGACAACTTTGCTCTCCCCTAATCAAGAGTGTATCTCGAGAGTCGTGTGAACAAAAGGCAATTTATTTTACTCAGTCAGTACGTGCATTCTTAGTCTCATCAGATTGTAGAGAAAAGGAAGAGACGGGCGTGTTCAATAAAATATGTTATTTATTGATCAGTCTCTTTTCTCATACAAGAGAAATGGATCGATATTATTGCAATACTTATGGTTAAGTAAAGTGCATACATTAAAAGCAGAAGTATAAAATAATACTGTAAAAACATTGATATGGTTTCTAAGCCATATGAAGGTTTAAAATGAATAAAATATATTACATACACATATACATTTGACTAATCGTACTCAACTGGTGTTTCTAGCTACGCCTACCCCGTGTACCTGACCTAAGTCTAATGCGTGGGCGGGAATAGAAAGTTACAGTTTAAGTTAAGTTTGTTTTTGCCAAGTGACTGACTAGAGAATTCTCTGCGAGGGGTTATTCAGTTCTGTACCTGGAATCTAGGATGGATGAGGGATGGTATCTCTCGTCTCTGGTCTCGATATTCCAGGCTGCCTGCGAGGGCTACCCGGAAGCGCCGGAGCTGGATTTCTCGGCAGGAGAAATAGGCAGCTGCTCGTTCTCAGCGCGTCAGGAAGGCGGGGCTGCGCCAGCGGGGTCTGCTCTGCTCTGGGCTTCGGCAAGTCTGGCTGCTCCGTCCTCGTCACCACCGCGTGTGTTTGCATAGGGCAATATCGGTAATATTTATACCTTTAAGGTGCCGAGATTGACGTAAGGATGGACATAGATACGTCAATAAGGATGTCATACGACTTGGTCGTTAGCACATTCTTTTGCTGAAGTTCTCGATGAAATCAAAACAATGGCCGCAGGGTTTTTCCAGGTTGACATAGGTTTGATTTGTTTTGAGAACTCCGTATGCCTTATCAGGGGCTGGAGGATTATCGCTTGTCTAATTAGATGGCAAGCGTTATGACCTAATCAGATAACACGTTCCTGTGCCGTAGTGTGGCTTTATCAGATAACGGTTCCTGCATCATGGGGGTTTTCTGCCTCATGGGCTGACTGCTAGTTAACTTGTTAACCAGAACAGGGTCAGGAATAGGGGGATCGATACAGAACCTATAGGAATACATCACATTATGTTTCTCATTTTGTTTCGCCACATTATCCTTAATGATGGAGGGAACTTCATCTGAACCGTTGCGCCGAGTTGTTGTAGTTCTGGCATTAGGTTCCCCAGCTCCCATTGCCTGTTTTGGGAGGCCTTCGACATGTCAGATCTAATTTTGAAGGTCCAGTTATCTCTGTTAAAGTTACCCTTTTTCAACGCCTCTCCCAGGATTTTTTTTTTTAAATCATAGGTTTTGAAGTTAATAAGTATTTTTCTTGTTGTTTTTCTTTCTTTGTTCCTCCTGAATGGATCTCTGTGTACTCTTTGTATGTCTTCTTGGAGCAGCACTCTATCCGTCCATGGGAAATGCTCTGATAGTAGTTCCACCACATATTTTTTAATGTCTGAACCTTCTTGATTTTCTGGCACATTTAATATCCTTATGTTGTTTTTTCTGGCTTGGTTCTCAAGCGATTCCATCTTCTCATGCATCGTTTTGCTCTCCTGCTTCAGGGAGTTTATCTCCTTCTGTTTTTTTTCCACCTTCTTATTCAGAGTGCCAACTTCGCTCTCTATAGCCGTCACTCTATCCCCCAATGCATTGAGTTTGTTATCTAGTTTCTCGCATGCTTCTTGAATTTTATCTTGCTTGGCTTCCGATATCCCCGTCCATATTTTCTCAAGAAATTGATCTGTGTGGCTTTTCGGGATACCATCTCCCATTTTTTGTAGCTCAGGCTCAGGCATCCCATTCTCATCATCTGTTGTTTCCTCCCTTATCTCTGCGGTTACAGTATCTTTAGTAGCCCCGGTTGCCATGATGCTCTCCAGGGAGGCGGTATTAGCTTCTTCCTTTTCTGCCTCTCTGTTTAGCGAAAAGGCCAAGTTTTTTGTGCTACCTTGTTCTTAGGTATTTTCTCGTAGTCTAAGTTTGCTTGTGATTTTCGGTGTGGGTCAGATAATACTGAGGGAGACGCGTTTTCTTGCTCAGTTGGAAAAGGGGGTTCTGGTGTTGATTGTATCGGTGGCTGTGCCTGCTCCTGGGGGTGCAAGTTCTGTTTTAGCTGAACTTTGAAATAGGTTTTCAGTGATGGTGTTATCTTGATTTTTCTTTTCAGAGACGTATCAGCTTTACCTCTGATTAGAGCTTTTTCACTTTCAAAGTTATTTTTTACGCTCTCTTTTGGTGGCTTCTTGGCTCTTTTTTTTGATCTCTCTGGGAGAAATCCCCTTAGGATATTGTTCCTGTTTAAGAAAGTTCCTGTTTCGCAGGCTGTAATTTGATATAACCTGCTTGTCTTGTTTGCCCGGTATATCCACCAATTTATCTCCTGAGTTAATTTCCAAGCCTACTGCTGGCTCAGTTTGATTGGGGACTTCCTTACATTCACTGCACCCACCTTCTCCTCCCTCCTCTGTAGCTTTTAATCTAACGCTCATATGCTTCGGTGCCCTGCCCTTTCCTAAATTTGCAGCGCTTCTCTCTTTTGTTACACCTCGAAGTTCAATTGTGGTCGCCCTCCCAAGAAAATTAGCCCACTTGCCTTTTTTATCGTTGTGGACCGGTCCGCTGTCACTGGCAGGATCCTTGCTCCCGCCGTCCCGACGCAGCTCCGACACTGATCTTGCACTCATAGAACGTCCCTTTTACACAGTTTTCTGTGTGATAGGGGCACACATGTATAAGGCCATGAATAGCCATGTAAAGTGGCTTTACGTGGCCTTATAAATATGAGGTGGCACATTGCTCCACCGGAACGTAAAAAAACTGATGTTCTGGGGATGCAAAAGTGCTGATAGTGCCTCATAAATGAGGCCCTTTATATATATTTATTTAAGCGCATCAAGTTTTCCTTTAAGTAAAACAAGCTGTTTTAAAAAAAAAAGAATTATTGATTGCTTTATTTAAAATCAAGGCCACCATTTCTGTGATGCTATCATTCCTAATTGGTCCCAAACTGTGACCTACCGCAGTAATATTCATGAGGTAGCCCAAATTGCGAACCACTCGGCATCAATAATTAAAAAACAAAAGTGTCATACATTAGGATTTGTGATTACCTATTTAAAAGAAAATCGCAATTTGGAAATCACTATTCCCAATCTTAGTACATCTGGCCCTGTGTGGACAGACATTCCAAGTTAAAAAGCCATGAAGTGTGCTTTCAAGATATATGGGCGAAGTGTCTGAAAGCTAAAAACTATCAACTCTATTTGCTGTCTCTTGGCAACACAAATAAGGTGGAGAGATGTCACTGGTGGCATGTCACCAAAAAAAGCTTCCCATTTGATTCTGGTAAATGCAGTTCCCAACATTTTCAGTAACTAACTATTAAGAAAGTTTTCACCCTTTGTTGGAGCAAACAGTGCTATTTTGCTGTGAGTTTCTGGACACATGTTTCTGAGTGATCTACCTTTTTCAGTAGGAAGTAGCCGGTCTCTTTAGGATTTTTGAAATGGTTTTATTTAATCAGGGCACAGTACTCATTCCAAGGGGCACTGGGCATCCCAATGTTGTCACTATTATCACTCTGCAGCAGCTGCTAATTGGCTGTGGCGGAAGAGTACCCCTTTCCCCTAAAAAGCGTCAGGAAAGGAAAAATAAAACGTAATAAACACTTTTCATTGTTGTTTTATTTTTCCTTTCCTGCAGAGTCTTGAGGCAGGGCCAGCGGAATGAGAGGAGGAGTGGTAGTGCACTGCATTCAGTGCCCATGAGGGTTAGCCGGCCATCTCAGGCCGGTAACACCATCTGGCGCATTGAAGCTCTCCCCAACTCATCTTCATTTCTGAGATGGGAAGATCAGGCACGGGCTCCCAGTCTGTCTGTGAGCACAAATTGAGGGTTTCAGGACTTGCCGCAGGGCAGTCTGGGAGACTGTGCCTGCGAGAAGTGGAGCAGAAGAGCAGGACGCCGCCAGCCTCAGGTAAGGATTTTTTTCACTCTTATTTTCCCTCCCAAAACCACTATCCCACTTCGTACCTCCTCCAGCCCTCCACTTGTGCAAAACACCAGCCACTACTGTTGCTCTGGAGTGGTCCCAACCTGAATGACTACCAGTGTCTGTGGATTTTGACAATGCTGACATTTCTGCAGTTGAAGATATGCACTGGTATCCAGTATGATCACCTTAAGATCTTTCATGTGCATTGGTCTGATGTGTAGACTGATGCATTGGAATAGAGCAAGAGCTGATGACATTGTGAAGCATGTGTTGTTGCATCCGGTTCTGCCATATGCTCAACCATTCACTGCGAGAGGAGTTGTTGGCATATACAATGCTTGTAGTTTAATGTTAACAGAACAAACATACTTTTCTTGGGATAAGCCTGACCCTTGATTGCTAATACGTGTCAGTTACATATCAAATGCAATGCAACAAGGCCACCTCCGTAATATGAAGGTAATTCATGAATAAATCATACCCTAAAGTATAAACAATGAGTCTCTGTACACACAGTTTTTTCATGAATCATTTATTTTGCTAAATTAAAGACAAGGTTAATGAAAATTCATTAGTGCATACATGGAGTGAAAGCATAAAACCAAGAACTACTTGAGGCAATCTTTTGCCACCTTACTGCTCAGCGTTTGTGCTTATTTGTTGAACTGATGCCCACATTTTCCAATTATAATAATGATCATGCAGTACCCTTAATGACACATAGTAAAAGTCTCCAATCATTTCCTTGTTTTCCCTGTAGAGAGTTGGCTTTTTTCAGGTGTTGACCTGTTGAACACTTGGTATACCTCCTTGGGATTATCCCAAGGACCTTTTAATTAAAACCATATTCGTAAACAAATTTGCCATCTACGTAGCATTCTGACCAATACAATGGCCAGACAAATTAGGAGAATATCTTTATTGCCAAATCCATGAGTACCCTAGATATTATGTAAAAATATCACGTCTAAAACTAAATAATAAAATGTTGCCCATATTACAACCAGATGGAATGGCTCTGTCTTTAAAATCACACCATGCTGTAGGTTGTATCAGTTCAAAAGACACAATTGATGGACAGAATGCTGGACAAGGCAAACATTCAACTCCAGTCACAAAGATCTGGTCTTAATCCATCTTTCTTTTGCTCACCACCCCAGTTGAGACTCAGCCATTTGCAAACAGTCGTGACCCTGTATCTTGTGGGAACAGTCCAGCCCGAACTGCCAAGCCAGGTCTTCCCTGGATCGTAAACAAGCATCCTGGGATCGGTTTCATGGCATCACACTTCATCAGCCAGGCTAGCTTGAATCCAGTAGTGTAGTGAGCCTGGGACCCACGTCTAGGCATACCCTTCCCATTTAGGGTGAGATATTCAAAAGACACAGTTTATGGACGGAATGCTGGACAATGCAACTATTCACACCCTAGCTATAAGGATCTTTGTTTAATCCATCATTCTTTTGCTCACCACACCACCCCAGTTGGACTCATCCATATGCAAATCAGTCTTGACCCTGTTCCTTGTGGGAACAGTTCAGCCCAAAAATCTACAAAACTGGTCTTCCCTGGATCTGAAACAAGCATCCTGGGACCAGTTTCAGGGCATCAACCTTCATCAGCCAGGCTATCTTGGATCCAGCGTTGTTGTGAGCACGGGACCCACATCTGAGCATACCCTTCCCATTTAGGGAAACATTTTCAAAAACAAAATTGATGCACAGAATGCTGGATAATGCAAACATTCACCCTCAGTCACAAGGATCTGGGTTTAATTCATCATTCTTTTGCTCACCACACCACCCCAGTTTGGACCTAGCCATATTCAAATCAGTCTTGACCCTGTTCCTTGTGGGAACAGCCTAGCCCGAACTACCAAGCCAGGTCTTCCCTAAATCGGAAACAAGTATCTTGGGACCGGTTTCAGGATATGATCCTTCATCAGCCAGGCTAGATTTGCATATGGCTGGGTCCACACTGGAAAGGTATGGTGATCAGAAAAGCGACGAATGTAAGCCCAGATCTCTGTACTGGGGTGAATGTATGACATTATTCTGCATTCTGTCCATCAATTGTTCTTTTTGCATTTGTCACCCCGAGTGGGACGGGTATGCCTAGACGTGGGTCCTGTGCTCTCCATGCCACTGGAGTCAAGCTTTCCTGGCTGATGAGGTCTGAAAGCCCTAAACCGGTCCTAGGATGCTCTTTCCAGTTCAGGGAGGACCTGGCCTGGCAGTTTGGGCAGGACTGTTCCCATTGGGCATAGGATCAAGACTGATTTGCATATGGCTGTGTCCAAACTGGAATGGCATGGTGAGCAAAAAAAGATGGATTTAGGCACAGATCTCTGTACTGGGGTGAATGTATGACATTATTCAGCATTCTGTCCATCAATTGTTCTTTTTGTAGTAGGTTGTATCCGGCGGGGCTGCACCGGGTACAGGGTTTCAAATGAAATGAATGGACCTGCCATAGGTGCAATGATTAAGCCAACTCGCAAACAGTCCAATTCCGGAAGAGATTTATTTTTATGCACAAGCACTGAACTACGATTCTACAGAATCACAATTTGAATTTGCAATTTGGTGTTTACAAGGGGCATGTTTATGGCGTCCCTACTAAATACCAAATCGCAGAGGTATGTATTACCCAAATTCTGGTCAGGAAAATATTAATATTTTTTTAAAAAGTGGTGGTAACCCAGTTGCAAATGGGAAGAGGTCTATATGGGGCCCCTTCCCTTTGAAAATATTTAGAAAATATTTTTAAGAGCAGGCAGTGGTCCCACTTACCACTGCCAACTCTTAAAACAATGAGACTTAAACATTGTGGGCCTTATTTATGGGCTTTAGCCATAGGGCAGCGTCGCAGTCCTCCCTGCTGTGCAGCCATACGGAAAAAGGAAAGGGCCGGAATGTGCTGTAAGTAATATGATACAGCACATTCCTGTCCTTTTCCCCTGCACTGGTGCACAATGGGCTGGCATGTGCCAACGCAGGCACTTTTGGACCATGGTGCAAGGGTGCCTGTGTTGCGGAGTTGATTGATTTTGTGCAGGAAGAGACCCTTCCTGCACAAAATCAATCCATTCAGGCGCTTTCCTTTGTCTGCAGCACACATAGAAAAATAAAATCACAAGGAGAAATGTTTTCATTTCACTTTGTTGTGCCTCCCTAACGCCACCCCTGTGGTGGTGTTAGGTTCTGACGCATTCCCAGGTTTACGATGCCTCGTAAATCTGGGAATGTGTCAGGTTCCATGGGTGTTGCGAGGCAAACACCCACAGCAGCACCCATAGAACGTCCCTTTTACACAGTTTTCTGTGTGATAGGGGCACACATGTATAAGGCCATGAATAGCCATGTAAAGCGGCTTTACGTGGCCTTATAAATATGAGGTGGCACATTGCTCCACCGGAACGTAAAAAAACTGATGTTCTGGGGATGCAAAAGTGCTGATAGTGCTCCATAAATGAGGCCCTTTATATATATTTATTTAAGCGCATCCAGTTTTCCTTTAAGTAAAACAAGCTGTTTTTAAAAAAAATTATTATTGATTGCTTTATTTAAAATTAAGGCCACCATTTCTGTGATGGCTATCATTCCTAATTGGTCCCAAACTGTGACCTACCGCAGTAATATTTATGAGGCAGCCCAAATTGCGAACGACTCGGAATCAATAATTAAAAAACAAAAGTGTCATACATTAGGAATTGTGATTTCCTATTTAAAAGAATATCGCAATTTGGAAATCACTATTCCCAATCTTAGTACATCTGGCCCTGTGTGGACAGACATTCCAGGGTAAAAAGCCATGAAGTGTGCTTTCCAGATATATGGGCTAAGTGTATGAAAGCCAAAAACCATCAATTCTATTTGCTGTCTCTTGGCAACACAAATAAGGTGGAGAGATGTCACTGGTGGCATGTCACCAAAAGCTTCCCATTTGATTCTGGTAAATGCAGTTCACAATATTTTCAGTAACTATTAAGAACGTTTTCACCCTTTGTTGGAGCAATCAGTGCTATTTTGCTATGAGTTTCTGGACACATGTTTCTGAGTGATGTACCTTTCTCAGTAGGAAGTAGCAGGTCTCTCTAGGATTTTTGAAATGGTTTTATTTCATCAGGGCACAGTACTCATTCAAAAGTGCACGATGCATCCCAATGTTCCCAATATTATCACTCTGCAGCAGCTGCTAATTGGCTATGGTGGTAAAGTGCCCCTTCCCCCTAAAAAACGTCAGGAAAGAAAAAATAAAACGTAATAAACACTTTTCTTTGTTGTTTTATTTTTCCTTTCCTGCAGAGTCTTGAGGAGGGGCCAGCGGGATGAGAGGAGGAGTGGTAGTGCACTTCCTTCAGTGCCCATGAGGGTTAGCCGGCCATCTCAGGCCGGTAGCACCATCTGGCGCATTGAAGCTCTCCCCAACTCATCTTCATTGCTGGGTTGGGAAGATCAGGCACGGGCTCCCAGTCTGTCTGTGAGCACAAATTGAGGGTTTCAGGACTTGCCGCAGGGCAGTCTGGAAGACTGTGCCTGCGAGAAGTGGAGCAGAAGAGCAGGACGCCGCCAGCCTCAGGAAAGGATTTTTTTCACTCTTATTTTCCCTCCCAAAACCACTATCCTACTTCGTATCTCCTCCAGCCCTCCACTTGTGCAAAACACCAGCCACTTCTGCTGCTCTGGAGTGGTCCCAACCTGAATGACTACCAGTGTCTGCGGATTTTGACAATGCGGACATTTGTGCTGTTGAAGATATGCACTGGTATCCAGTATGATCACCTTAAGATCTTTCATGTGCATTGGTCTGAAGTGCAGACTGATGCATTGGAATAGAGCAAGAGCTGATGCCATTGTGAAGCATGTGTTGTTGTATCCGGTTCCACCATATGCTCCTCCATTCACTGCGAGAGGAGTTGTTGGCACATACAATGCTTGTAGTTTAATGTTAACAGAGCAAACATACTTTTCTTGGGATAAGCCTGACCCTTGGATACTAATACGTGTCAGTTACATATCAAATGCAATGCAACAAGGACACCTCCGTAATATGAAGTTAATTCATGAATAAATCATACCCTAAGGTATAAACAATGATTCTCTGTACACACAGTTTTTTCATGAATCATTTATTTTGTTAAATTAAAGACAAGGTTCATGAAAATTCCTTAGTGCATACATGGAGTGAAAGCATAAAACCAAAAACTACTTGAGGCAATCTTTTGCCACCTTACTGCTCAGCGTTTGTGCTTATTTGTTGAAATGATGCCCACATTTTCCAAGGATAATACTGATCATGCAGTACCCTTAATGACACATTGTAAAAGTCTCCAATAATTTCCTTGTTTTCCCTGTAGAGAGTTGGCCTCTTTTGGTATACCTCATTGGGATTATCCCAAGGACCTTTTAATTAAAACCATATTCGTACACAAATTTGCCATCTACGTAGCATTCTGACCAATACAATGGCCACACAAATTAGGGGAATATCTTTATAGCCAAATCCATGAGTACCCTAAATATTATGTAAAAATATCCGGTCTGAAACTAAATAATAAAATGTTGCCCATATTACAACCAGATGGAATGGCTCTGTCTTTAAAATCACACCATGCTGTAGGTTGTATCTGTTCAAAAGACACAATTGAGGGACAGAATGCTGGACAAGGCAAACATTCAACTCCAGTCACAAAGATCTGGTCTTAATCCATCTTTCTTTTGCTCACCACCCCAGTTGAGACTCAGCCATTTGCAAATCAGTCGTGACCCTGTTTCTTGTGGGAACAGTCCAGCCCGAAACTGCCATGCAAGGACTTCCCTGGATCCTAAACAAGCATCCTCGGATCGGTTTCATGGCATCACACTTCATCAGCCAGGCTAGCTTGAATCCAGTAGTGTAGTGAGCCTGGGACCCACGTCTAGGCATACCCTTCCCATTTAGGGTGACATATTCAAAAGACACTGTTGATGGACGGAATGCTGGACAATGCAACCATTCACACCCTAGCTATAAGGATCTTGGTTTAATCCATCATTATTTTGCTCACCTCACCACCCCAGTTGGACCCATCCATATGCAAATCAATCTTGACCCTGTTCCCTGTGGGAACAGTTCAGCCCAAAAGTCCACAAAACAGGTCTTCCCTGGATCGGAAACAAGCATCCTGGGACCAGTTTCAGGGCATCACCTTTCATCAGCCAGGCTAGCTTGAATCCAGCGTTGTTGTGAGCACGGGACCCACGTCTGAGCATACCCTTCACATTTAGGGAAACATTTTCAAAAACAAAATTGATGCACAGAATGGTGGATAATGCAAACATTCACCCTCAGTCACTAGGATCTGGGTTTAATCAATCATTCTTTTGCTCACCACACCACCCCAGTTTGGACCTTGCCATATGCAAATCAGTCTTGACCCTGTTCCTTGTGGGAACAGCCTAGCCCGAACTACCAAGCCAGGTCTTCACTGAATCGGAAACAAGTATCTTGGGACCGGTTTCAGGATATGATCCTTCATCAGCCAGGCTAGATTTGCATATGGCTGGGTCCACACTGGAATGGTATGGTGATCAAAAAAGCGACGAATGTAAGCCCAGATCTCTGTACTGGGGTGAATGTATGACATTATTCTCCATTCTGTCCATCAATTGTTCTTTTTGCATTTGTCACCCCGAGTGGGACGGGTATGCCTAGACGTGGGTCCTGTGCTCTCCATGCCACTGGAGTCAAGCTTTCCTGGCTGATGAGGTCTGAAAGCCCGAAACCGTTCCTAGGATGCTTGTTTCCAGTCCAGGGAGGACCTGGCCTGGCAGTTTGGGCAGGACTGTTCCCATTGGGCGTAGGGTCAAGACTGATTTGCATATGGCTGCGTCCAAACTGGAATGGCATGGTGAGCAAAAAAACGATGGATTTAGGCAAAGATCTCTGTACTGGGGTGTATGTATGAAATTTTTCAGCATTCTGTCCATCAATTGTTCTTTTTGTAGTAGGTTGTATCCGGCCGGGGCTGCACCGGGTACAGGGTTTCAAATGAAATGAATGGACCTGCCATAGGTGCAATGATTAAGCCAACTCGCAAACAGTCCAATTCCGGAAGAGATTTATTTTTATGTACAAGCACCAAACTACGATTCTACAGAATCACAATTTGAATTTGCAATTTGGTGTTTACAAGGGGAATGTTTATGGCGTCCCTTCTAAATACCAAATAGCAGAGGTATGTATTACCCGAATTCTGGTCAGGAAAATATTAATATTTTTTTAAAAAGTGGTAATAACCCAGTTGCAAATGGGAAGAGGTCTACATGGGGCCCCTTCCCCTTTGATAATATTTAGAAAATATTTTTAAGAGCAGGCAGTGGTCCCACTTACCACTGCCTACTCTTCAACCAATGAAACTTAAACATTGTGGGCCTTATTTATTGGCTTTAGCCATAGGGAAGCGCCGCAGTCCTTCCTGCTGTGCTGCCCTATGGAAAAAGGAAAGGGCCGGAATGTGCTGTACCTATATGATACAGCACATTCCTGTCCTTTTCCCCTACGCTGGTGCACAATGGGCTGGCGTGTGCCAACGTAGGCACTTTTGGACAAAGGTGCAAGGGTGCCTGTGTTGCGAAGTTGATTGATTTTGTGCAGGAAGAGACGCTTCCTGCACAAAATGAATCCATTCAGGCGCTTTCCTTTGTCTGCAGCACACATAGAAAAATAAAAGCACAAGGAGAAATGTTTTCATTTCACTTTGTTGCGCCTCCCTAACGCCACCCCTGGGGTGGTGTTAGGTTCTGACGCATTCCCAGGTTTACGATGCCTCGTAAATCTGGGAATTTGTCCGGTTCCATGGGTGTTGCGTGGGAACACCCACAGCACCACCCATAGAACGTCCCTTTTACACAGTTTTCTGTGTGATAGGGGCACACATGTATAAGGCATGAATAGCCATGTAAAGTGGTTTTACGTGGCCTTATAAATATGAGGTGGCACATTGCTCCACCGGAACGTAAAAAAACTGAAGTTCTGGGGATGCAAAAGTGCTGATAGTGCCTCATAAATGAGGCCCTTTATATATATTTATTTAAGCGCATCCAGTTTTCCTTTAAGTAAAACAAGCTGTTTTAAAAAAAAAAGAATTATTGATTGCTTTATTTAAAATCAAGGCCACCATTTCTGTGATGGCTATCATTTCTAATTGGTCCCAAACTATGTCCTACCGCAGTAATATTTATGAGTTAGCCCAAATTGCGAACTACTCGCAATCAATAATTAATATACAAAAGTGTCATACACTAGGATTTGTGATTACCTATTTAAAAGAAAATCGTAATTTGGAAATCACTATTCCCAATCTTAGTACATCTGGCCCTGTGTGGACAGACATTCCAGGGTAAAAAGCCATGAAGTGTGCTTTCCAGATATATGGGATAAGTGTCTGAAAGCTAAAAACCATCAATTCTATTTGCTGTCTCTTGGCAACACAAATAAGGTGGAGAGATGTCACTGGTGGCATGTCACTAAAAGCCTCCCATTTCATTCTGGTAAATGCAGTTCCCAATATTTTCAGTAAATATTAAGAAAGTTTTCACCCTTTGTTGGAGCAATTAGTGCTATTTTGCTGTGAGTTTCTGGACACATGTTTCTGAGTGATGTACCTTTTTCAGTAGGAGGTAGCAGGTCTCTCTAGGATTTTCGAAATGGTTTTATTTCATCAGGGCACAGTACTCATTCCAAAGTGCACGGTGCATCCCAATGTTGTCAATATTATCACTCTGCAGCAGCTGCTAATTGGCTATGGCGGTAGAGTGCCCTTTCCCCCTAAAAAACGTCAGGAAAGGGAAAATAAAACGTAATAAACACTGTTCATTGTTGTTTTATTTTTCCTTTCCTGCAGAGTCTTGAGGCGGGGCCAGCGGGATGAGAGGAGGAGTGGTAGTGCACTTCCTTCAGTGCCCATGAGGGTTAGCCGGCCATCTCAGGCCGGTAGCACCATCTTGCGCATTGAAGCTCTCCCCAACTCATCTTCATTGCTGGGTTGGGAAGATCAGGCACGGGCTCCCAGTCTGTCTGTGAGCACAAATTGAGGGTTTCAGGACTTGCCGCAGGGCAGTCTGGGAGACTGTGCCTGTGAAAAGTGGAGCAGAAGAGCAGGACGCCGCCAGCCTCAGGTAAGGATTTTTTTCACTCTTATTTTCCCTCCCAAAATCACTATCCTACCTGGTATCTCCTCCAGCCCTCCCCTTGTGCAAAACACCAGCCACTACTGTTGCTCTGTAGTGCTCCCAACCTGAATGACTACCAGATTCTGCGGATTTTGACAATGCGGACATTTGTGCTGTTGAAGATATGCACTGGTATCCAGTATGATCACCTTAAGATCTTTCATGTGCATTGGTCTGAAGTGCAGACTGATGCATTGGAATAGAGCAAGAGCTGATGCCATTGTGAAGCATGTGTTGTTGCATCCGGTACTACCATATGCTCATCCATTCACAGCGAGAGGAGTTGTTGGCACATGCAATGCTTGTAGTTTAATGTTAACAGAACAAACATACTTTTCTTGGGGATAAGCCTGACCCTTGAATACTAATACGTGTCAGTTACATATCAAATGCAATGCAACAAGGACACCTCGGTAATCTGAAGGTAATTCATGAATAAATCATACCCTAAAGTATAAACAATGATTCTCTGTACACACAGTTTGTTCATGAATCATTTATTTTGGTAAAATAAAGACAAAGTTCATGAATATTCATTAGTGCATACATGGAGTGAAAGCATAAAACCAAGAACTACTTGAGGCAATCTCTTGCCACCTTACTGCTCATCGTTTGTGCTTATTTGTTGAACTGATGCCCACATTTTCCAAGGATAATAATGATCATGCAGTACCCTTAATGACACATAGTAAAAGTCTCCAATCATTTCCTTGTTTTCCCTGTAGAGAGTTGGCCTCTTACAGGTGTTGACCTGTTGAACACTTGGTATGCCTCCTTGGGATTATCCCAAGGACCTTTTTATTCAAACCATATTCGTACACAAATTTGCCATCTACGTAGCATTCTGACCAATAGAATGGCCAGACAAATAAGGAGAATATCTGTATTGCCAAATCCATGAGTACCCTAGATATTATGTAAAAATATCAGGTCTGAAACTAAATAATAAAATGTTGCCCATATTACAACCAGATGGAATGGCTCTGTCTTTAAAATCACACCATGCTGTAGGTTGCATCTGTTCAAAAGACACAATTGAGGGACAGAATACTGGACAAGGCAAACATTCAACTCCAGTCCAAAGATCTGGTCTTAATCCATCTTTCTTTTGCTCACCACCCCAGTTGAGACTCAGCCATTTGCAAATCAGTCGTGACCCTGTTTCTTGTGGGAACAGTCCAGCCCGAAACTGCCATGCCAGGACTTCCCTGGATCCTAAACAAGCATCCTCGGATCGGTTTCATGGCACCACACTTCATCAGCCAGGCTAGCTTGAATCCAGTAGTGTAGTGAGCCTGGGACCCACGTCTAGGCATACCCTTCCCATTTAGGGTGACATATTCAAAAGACACAGTTGATGGACGGAATGCTGGACAATGCAACCATTCACACCCTAGCTATAAGGATCTTGGTTTAATCCATCATTCTTTTGCTCACCTCACCACCCCAGTTGGACCCATCCATATGCAAATCAATCTTGACCCTGTTCCTTGTGGGAACAGTTCAGCCTAAAAGTCAACAAAACAGGTCTTCCCTGGATCGGAAACAAGCATCCTGGGACCAGTTTCAGGGCATCACCCTTCATCAGCCAGGCTAGCTTGAATCCAGCGTTGTTGTGAGCACGGGACCCACGTCTGAGCATACCCTTCACATTTAGGGAAACCTTTTCAAAAACAAAATTGATGCACAGAATGCTGGATAATGCAAACATTCACCCTCAGTCACAAGGATCTGGGTTTAATCCATTATTCTTTTGCTCACCACACCACCCCAGTTTGGACCTAGCCATATGCAAATCAGTCTTGACCCTGTTCCTTGTGGGAACAGCCTAGCCCGAACTACCAAGCCAGGTCTTCACTGAATCGGAAACAAGTATCTTGGGACCGGTTTCAGGATATGATCCTTCATCAGCCAGGCTAGATTTGCATATGGCTGGGTCCACACTGGAATGGTATGGTGATCAAAAAAGCGACAAATGTAAGCCCAGATCTCTGTACTGGGGTGAATGTATGACATTATTCTGCATTCTGTCCATCAATTGTTCTTTTTGCATTTGTCACCCCGAGTGGGACGGGTATGCCTAGACGTGGGTCCTGTGCTCTCCATGCCACTGGAGTCAAGGTTTCCTGGCTGATGAGGTCTGAAAGCCCGAAACCGGTCCTAGGATGCTTGTTTCCAGTCCAGGGAGGACCTGGCCTGGCAGTTTGGGCAGGACTGTTCCCATTGGGTGTAGGGTCAAGACTGATTTACATATGGCTGCGTCCATACTGGAATGGCATGGTGAGCAAAAAAACGATGGATTTAGGCAAAGATCTCTGTACTGGGGTGAATGTATGACATTGTTCAGCATTCTGTCCATCAATTGTTCTTTTTGTAGTAGGTTGTATCCGGTGGGGCTGCACCGGGTACAGGGTTTCAAATGAAATGAATGGACCTGCCATAGGTGCAATGATTAAGCCAACTCGCAAACAGTCCAATTCCGGAAGAGATTTATTTTTATGTACAAGCACCAAACTACGATTCTACAGAAGCACAATTTGAATTTGCAATTTGGTGTTTACAAGGGGAATGTTTATGGCGTCCCTTCTAAATACCAAATAGCAGAGGTATGTATTAACCGAATTCTGGTCAGGAAAATATTAATATTTTTAAAAAAAGTGGTAATAACCCAGTTGCAAATAGGAAGAGGTCTACATGGGGCCCCTTACCCTTTGATAATATTTAGAAAATATTTTTAAGACCAGGAAGTGGTCCCACTTACCACTGCCTACTCTTCAACCAATGAAACTTAAACATTGTGGGCCTTATTTATTGGCTTTAGCCATAGGGAAGCGCCGCAGTCCTCCCTGCTGTGCTGCCCTACGGAAAAAGGAAAGGGCCGGAATGTGCTGTACCTATATGATACAACACATTCCTGTCCTTTTCCCCTGCACTGGTGCACAATGGGCTGGCGTGTGCCAACGTAGGCACTTTTGGACAATGGTACAAGGGTGCCTGTGTTGCGAAGTTGATTGATTTTGTGCAGGAAGAGACCCTTCCTGCACAAAATCAATCCATTCAGGCGCTTTCCTTTGTCTGCAGCACACATAGAAAAATAAAAGCACAAGGGGAAATGTTTTCATTTCACTTTGTTGCGCCTCCCTAACGCCACCCCTGGGGTGGTGTTAGGTTCTGACGCATTCCCAGGTTTACGATGCCTCGTAAATCTGGGAATGTGTCCGGTTCCATGGGTGTTGCGTGGGAACACCCACAGCACCACCCATAGAACGTCCCTTTTACACAGTTTTCTGTGTGATAGGGGCACATATGTATAAGGCATGAATAGCCATGTAAAGTGGTTTTACGTGGCCTTATAAATATGAGGTGGCACATTGCTCCACCGGAACGTAAAAAAACTGATGTTCTGGGGATGCAAAAGTGCTGATAGTGCCTCATAAATGAGGACCTTTATATATATTTATTTAAGCGCATCCAGTTTTCCTTTAAGTAAAACAAGCTGTTTTAAAAAAAAAAAAGATTATTGATTGCCTTATTTAAAATCAAGGCCACCATTTCTGTGATGGCTATCATTCCTAATTGGTCCCAAACTGTGTCCTACCGCAGTAATATTTATGAGGTAGCCCAAATTGCCAACCACTCGGAATCAATAATTAAAATACAAAAGTGTCATACATTAGGATTTGTGATTACCTATTTAAAAGAAAATCGCAATTTGGAAGTCACTATTCCCAATCTTAGTACATCTGGCCCTGTGTGGACAGACATTCCAGGGTAAAAAGCCATGAAGTGTGCTTTCCAGATATATGGGCTAAGTGTCTGAAAGCTAAAAACCGCCAATTCTATTTGCTGTCTCTTGGCAACACAAATAAGGTGGAGAGATGTCATTGGTGGCATGTCACCAAAAGCTTCCCATTTGATTCTGGTAAATGCAGTTCACAATATTTTCATTAAATATTAAGAAAGTTTTCACCCTTTGTTGGAGCAATCAGTGCTATTTTGCTGTGAGTTTCTAGACACATGTTTCTGAGTGATGTACCTTTTTCAGTAGGAAGTAGCAGGTCTCTCTAGAATTTTTGAAATGGTTTTATTTAATCAGGGCACAGTACTCATTCCAAAGTGCACGGTGCATCCCAATGTTGTCAATATTATCACTCTGCAGCAGCTGCTAATTGGCTATGGCGGTAGAGTGCCCCTTCCCCCTAAAAAACGTCAGGAAAGGAAAAATAAAACGTAATAAACACTTTTCATTGTTGTTTTATTTTTCCTTTCCTGCAGAGTCTTCAGGCGGGGCCAGCGGGATGAGAGGAGGAGTGGTAGTGCACTTCCTTCAGTGCCCATGAGGGTTAGCCGGCCATCTCAGGCCGGTAGCACCATCTGGCGCATTGAAGCTCTCCCCAACTCATCTTCATTGCTGGGTTGGGAAGATCAGGCACGGGCTCCCAGTCTGTCTGTGAGCACAAATTGAGGGTTTCGGGACTTGCCGCAGGGCAGTCTGGGAGACTGTGCCTGCGAGAAGTGGAGCAGAAGAGCAGGACCCCGCCAGCCTCAGGTAAGGATTTTTTTCACTCTTATTGTCCCTCCCAAAACCACTATCCTACTTGGTATCTCCTCCAGCCCTCCACTTGTGCAAAACACCAGCCACTACTGTTGCTCTGGAGTGGTCCCAACCTGAATCACTACCAGTGTCTGTGGATTTTGACAATGCTGACATTTGTGCTGTTGAAGATATGCACTGGTATCCAGTATGATCACCTTAAGATCTTTCATGTGCATTGGTCTGAAGTGCAGACTGATGCATTGGAATAGAGCAAGAGCTGATGCCATTGTGAAGCATGTGTTGTTGCATCCAGTTCTACCATATGCTCATCCATTCACTGCGAGAGGAGTTGTTGGCACATACAATGCTTGTAGTTTAATGTTAACAGAAAAAACATACTTTTCTTGGGATAAGCCTGAGCCTTGGATACTAATACGTGTCAGTTACATATCAAATTCAATTCAACAAGGACACCTCCCTAATATGAAGTTAATTCATGAATAAATCATACGCTAAAGTATAAACAATGATTCTCTGTACACACAGTTTGTTCATGAATCATTTATTTTGGTAAAATAAAGACAAAGTTCATGAATATTCATTAGTGCATACATGGAGTGAAAGCATAAAACCAAGAACTACTTGAGGCAATCTCTTGCCACCTTACTGCTCATCGTTTGTGCTTATTTGTTGAACTGATGCCCACATTTTCCAAGGATAATAATGATCATGCAGTACCCTTAATGACACATAGTAAAAGTCTCCAATCATTTCCTTGTTTTCCCTGTAGAGAGTTGGCCTCTTACAGGTGTTGACCTGTTGAACACTTGGTATGCCTCCTTGGGATTATCCCAAGGACCTTTTTATTCAAACCATATTCGTACACAAATTTGCCATCTACGTAGCATTCTGACCAATAGAATGGCCAGACAAATAAGGAGAATATCTGTATTGCCAAATCCATGAGTACCCTAGATATTATGTAAAAATATCAGGTCTGAAACTAAATAATAAAATGTTGCCCATATTACAACCAGATGGAATGGCTCTGTCTTTAAAATCACACCATGCTGTAGGTTGCATCTGTTCAAAAGACACAATTGAGGGACAGAATACTGGACAAGGCAAACATTCAACTCCAGTCCAAAGATCTGGTCTTAATCCATCTTTCTTTTGCTCACCACCCCAGTTGAGACTCAGCCATTTGCAAATCAGTCGTGACCCTGTTTCTTGTGGGAACAGTCCAGCCCGAAACTGCCATGCCAGGACTTCCCTGGATCCTAAACAAGCATCCTCGGATCGGTTTCATGGCATCACACTTCATCAGCCAGGCTAGCTTGAATCCAGTAGTGTAGTGAGCCTGGGACCCACGTCTAGGCATACCCTTCCCATTTAGGGTGACATATTCAAAAGACACAGTTGATGGACGGAATGCTGGACAATGCAACCATTCACACCCTAGCTATAAGGATCTTGGTTTAATCCATCATTCTTTTGCTCACCTCACCACCCCAGTTGGACCCATCCATATGCAAATCAATCTTGACCCTGTTCCTTGTGGGAACAGTTCAGCCTAAAAGTCAACAAAACAGGTCTTCCCTGGATCGGAAACAAGCATCCTGGGACCAGTTTCAGGGCATCACCCTTCATCAGCCAGGCTAGCTTGAATCCAGCGTTGTTGTGAGCACGGGACCCACGTCTGAGCATACCCTTCACATTTAGGGAAACCTTTTCAAAAACAAAATTGATGCACAGAATGCTGGATAATGCAAACATTCACCCTCAGTCACAAGGATCTGGGTTTAATCCATTATTCTTTTGCTCACCACACCACCCCAGTTTGGACCTAGCCATATGCAAATCAGTCTTGACCCTGTTCCTTGTGGGAACAGCCTAGCCCGAACTACCAAGCCAGGTCTTCACTGAATCGGAAACAAGTATCTTGGGACCGGTTTCAGGATATGATCCTTCATCAGCCAGGCTAGATTTGCATATGGCTGGGTCCACACTGGAATGGTATGGTGATCAAAAAAGCGACAAATGTAAGCCCAGATCTCTGTACTGGGGTGAATGTATGACATTATTCTGCATTCTGTCCATCAATTGTTCTTTTTGCATTTGTCACCCCGAGTGGGACGGGTATGCCTAGACGTGGGTCCTGTGCTCTCCATGCCACTGGAGTCAAGGTTTCCTGGCTGATGAGGTCTGAAAGCCCGAAACCGGTCCTAGGATGCTTGTTTCCAGTCCAGGGAGGACCTGGCCTGGCAGTTTGGGCAGGACTGTTCCCATTGGGTGTAGGGTCAAGACTGATTTACATATGGCTGCGTCCATACTGGAATGGCATGGTGAGCAAAAAAACGATGGATTTAGGCAAAGATCTCTGTACTGGGGTGAATGTATGACATTGTTCAGCATTCTGTCCATCAATTGTTCTTTTTGTAGTAGGTTGTATCCGGTGGGGCTGCACCGGGTACAGGGTTTCAAATGAAATGAATGGACCTGCCATAGGTGCAATGATTAAGCCAACTCGCAAACAGTCCAATTCCGGAAGAGATTTATTTTTATGTACAAGCACCAAACTACGATTCTACAGAAGCACAATTTGAATTTGCAATTTGGTGTTTACAAGGGGAATGTTTATGGCGTCCCTTCTAAATACCAAATAGCAGAGGTATGTATTAACCGAATTCTGGTCAGGAAAATATTAATATTTTTACTAAAAAGTGGTAATAACCCAGTTGCAAATAGGAAGAGGTCTACATTGGGCCCCTTACCCTTTGATAATATTTAGAAAATATTTTTAAGACCAGGAAGTGGTCCCACTTACCACTGCCTACTCTTCAACCAATGAAACTTAAACATTGTGGGCCTTATTTATTGGCTTTAGCCATAGGGAAGCGCCGCAGTCCTCCCTGCTGTGCTGCCCTACGGAAAAAGGAAAGGGCCGGAATGTGCTGTACCTATATGATACAACACATTCCTGTCCTTTTCCCCTGCACTGGTGCACAATGGGCTGGCGTGTGCCAACGTAGGCACTTTTGGACAATGGTACAAGGGTGCCTGTGTTGCGAAGTTGATTGATTTTGTGCAGGAAGAGACCCTTCCTGCACAAAATCAGTCCATTCAGGCGCTTTCCTTTGTCTGCAGCACACATAGAAAAATAAAAGCACAAGGGGAAATGTTTTCATTTCACTTTGTTGCGCCTCCCTAACGCCACCCCTGGGGTGGTGTTAGGTTCTGACGCATTCCCAGGTTTACGATGCCTCGTAAATCTGGGAATTTGTCCGGTTCCATGGGTGTTGCGTGGGAACACCCACAGCACCACCCATAGAACGTCCCTTTTACACAGTTTTCTGTGTGATAGGGGCACATATGTATAAGGCATGAATAGCCATGTAAAGTGGTTTTACGTGGCCTTATAAATATGAGGTGGCACATTGCTCCACCGGAACGTAAAAAAACTGATGTTCTGGGGATGCAAAAGTGCTGATAGTGCCTCATAAATGAGGACCTTTATATATATTTATTTAAGCGCATCCAGTTTTCCTTTAAGTAAAACAAGCTGTTTTAAAAAAAAAAAGATTATTGATTGCCTTATTTAAAATCAAGGCCACCATTTCTGTGATGGCTATCATTCCTAATTGGTCCCAAACTGTGTCCTACCGCAGTAATATTTATGAGGTAGCCCAAATTGCGAACCACTCGGAATCAATAATTAAAATACAAAAGTGTCATACATTAGGATTTGTGATTACCTATTTAAAAGAAAATCGCAATTTGGAAGTCACTATTCCCAATCTTAGTACATCTGGCCCTGTGTGGACAGACATTCCAGGGTAAAAAGCCATGAAGTGTGCTTTCCAGATATATGGGCTAAGTGTCTGAAAGCTAAAAACCGCCAATTCTATTTGCTGTCTCTTGGCAACACAAATAAGGTGGAGAGATGTCATTGGTGGCATGTCACCAAAAGCTTCCCATTTGATTCTGGTAAATGCAGTTCACAATATTTTCATTAAATATTAAGAAAGTTTTCACCCTTTGTTGGAGCAATCAGTGCTATTTTGCTGTGAGTTTCTAGACACATGTTTCTGAGTGATGTACCTTTTTCAGTAGGAAGTAGCAGGTCTCTCTAGAATTTTTGAAATGGTTTTATTTAATCAGGGCACAGTACTCATTCCAAAGTGCACGGTGCATCCCAATGTTGTCAATATTATCACTCTGCAGCAGCTGCTAATTGGCTATGGCGGTAGAGTGCCCCTTCCCCCTAAAAAACGTCAGGAAAGGAAAAATAAAACGTAATAAACACTTTTCATTGTTGTTTTATTTTTCCTTTCCTGCAGAGTCTTCAGGCGGGGCCAGCGGGATGAGAGGAGGAGTGGTAGTGCACTTCCTTCAGTGCCCATGAGGGTTAGCCGGCCATCTCAGGCCGGTAGCACCATCTGGCGCATTGAAGCTCTCCCCAACTCATCTTCATTGCTGGGTTGGGAAGATCAGGCACGGGCTCCCAGTCTGTCTGTGAGCACAAATTGAGGGTTTCGGGACTTGCCGCAGGGCAGTCTGGGAGACTGTGCCTGCGAGAAGTGGAGCAGAAGAGCAGGACCCCGCCAGCCTCAGGTAAGGATTTTTTTCACTCTTATTGTCCCTCCCAAAACCACTATCCTACTTGGTATCTCCTCCAGCCCTCCACTTGTGCAAAACACCAGCCACTACTGTTGCTCTGGAGTGGTCCCAACCTGAATCACTACCAGTGTCTGTGGATTTTGACAATGCTGACATTTGTGCTGTTGAAGATATGCACTGGTATCCAGTATGATCACCTTAAGATCTTTCATGTGCATTGGTCTGAAGTGCAGACTGATGCATTGGAATAGAGCAAGAGCTGATGCCATTGTGAAGCATGTGTTGTTGCATCCAGTTCTACCATATGCTCATCCATTCACTGCGAGAGGAGTTGTTGGCACATACAATGCTTGTAGTTTAATGTTAACAGAAAAAACATACTTTTCTTGGGATAAGCCTGAGCCTTGGATACTAATACGTGTCAGTTACATATCAAATTCAATTCAACAAGGACACCTCCCTAATATGAAGTTAATTCATGAATAAATCATACGCTAAAGTATAAACAATGATTCTCTGTACACACAGTTTGTTCATGAATCATTTATTTTGGTAAAATAAAGACAAAGTTCATGAATATTCATTAGTGCATACATGGAGTGAAAGCATAAAACCAAGAACTACTTGAGGCAATCTCTTGCCACCTTACTGCTCATCGTTTGTGCTTATTTGTTGAACTGATGCCCACATTTTCCAAGGATAATAATGATCATGCAGTACCCTTAATGACACATAGTAAAAGTCTCCAATCATTTCCTTGTTTTCCCTGTAGAGAGTTGGCCTCTTACAGGTGTTGACCTGTTGAACACTTGGTATGCCTCCTTGGGATTATCCCAAGGACCTTTTTATTCAAACCATATTCGTACACAAATTTGCCATCTACGTAGCATTCTGACCAATAGAATGGCCAGACAAATAAGGAGAATATCTGTATTGCCAAATCCATGAGTACCCTAGATATTATGTAAAAATATCAGGTCTGAAACTAAATAATAAAATGTTGCCCATATTACAACCAGATGGAATGGCTCTGTCTTTAAAATCACACCATGCTGTAGGTTGCATCTGTTCAAAAGACACAATTGAGGGACAGAATACTGGACAAGGCAAACATTCAACTCCAGTCCAAAGATCTGGTCTTAATCCATCTTTCTTTTGCTCACCACCCCAGTTGAGACTCAGCCATTTGCAAATCAGTCGTGACCCTGTTTCTTGTGGGAACAGTCCAGCCCGAAACTGCCATGCCAGGACTTCCCTGGATCCTAAACAAGCATCCTCGGATCGGTTTCATGGCATCACACTTCATCAGCCAGGCTAGCTTGAATCCAGTAGTGTAGTGAGCCTGGGACCCACGTCTAGGCATACCCTTCCCATTTAGGGTGACATATTCAAAAGACACAGTTGATGGACGGAATGCTGGACAATGCAACCATTCACACCCTAGCTATAAGGATCTTGGTTTAATCCATCATTCTTTTGCTCACCTCACCACCCCAGTTGGACCCATCCATATGCAAATCAATCTTGACCCTGTTCCTTGTGGGAACAGTTCAGCCTAAAAGTCAACAAAACAGGTCTTCCCTGGATCGGAAACAAGCATCCTGGGACCAGTTTTAGGGCATCACCCTTCATCAGCCAGGCTAGCTTGAATCCAGCGTTGTTGTGAGCACGGGACCCACGTCTGAGCATACCCTTCACATTTAGGGAAACCTTTTCAAAAACAAAATTGATGCACAGAATGCTGGATAATGCAAACATTCACCCTCAGTCACAAGGATCTGGGTTTAATCCATTATTCTTTTGCTCACCACACCACCCCAGTTTGGACTTAGCCATATGCAAATCAGTCTTGACCCTGTTCCTTGTGGGAACAGCCTAGCCCGAACTACCAAGCCAGGTCTTCACTGAATCGGAAACAAGTATCTTGGGACCGGTTTCAGGATATGATCCTTCATCAGCCAGGCTAGATTTGCATATGGCTGGGTCCACACTGGAATGGTATGGTGATCAAAAAAGCGACAAATGTAAGCCCAGATCTCTGTACTGGGGTGAATGTATGACATTATTCTGCATTCTGTCCATCAATTGTTCTTTTTGCATTTGTCACCCCGAGTGGGACGGGTATGCCTAGACGTGGGTCCTGTGCTCTCCATGCCACTGGAGTCAAGGTTTCCTGGCTGATGAGGTCTGAAAGCCCGAAACCGGTCCTAGGATGCTTGTTTCCAGTCCAGGGAGGACCTGGCCTGGCAGTTTGGGCAGGACTGTTCCCATTGGGTGTAGGGTCAAGACTGATTTACATATGGCTGCGTCCATACTGGAATGGCATGGTGAGCAAAAAAACGATGGATTTAGGCAAAGATCTCTGTACTGGGGTGAATGTATGACATTGTTCAGCATTCTGTCCATCAATTGTTCTTTTTGTAGTAGGTTGTATCCGGTGGGGCTGCACCGGGTACAGGGTTTCAAATGAAATGAATGGACCTGCCATAGGTGCAATGATTAAGCCAACTCGCAAACAGTCCAATTCCGGAAGAGATTTATTTTTATGTACAAGCACCAAACTACGATTCTACAGAAGCACAATTTGAATTTGCAATTTGGTGTTTACAAGGGGAATGTTTATGGCGTCCCTTCTAAATACCAAATAGCAGAGGTATGTATTAACCGAATTCTGGTCAGGAAAATATTAATATTTTTAAAAAAAGTGGTAATAACCCAGTTGCAAATAGGAAGAGGTCTACATGGGGCCCCTTCCCCTTTGATAATATTTAGAAAATATTTTTAAGACCAGGAAGTGGTCCCACTTACCACTGCCTACTCTTCAACCAATGAAACTTAAACATTGTGGGCCTTATTTATTGGCTTTAGCCATAGGGAAGCGCCGCAGTCCTCCCTGCTGTGCTGCCCTACGGAAAAAGGAAAGGGCCGGAATGTGCTGTACCTATATGATACAACACATTCCTGTCCTTTTCCCCTGCACTGGTGCACAATGGGCTGGCGTGTGCCAACGTAGGCACTTTTGGACAATGGTACAAGGGTGCCTGTGTTGCAAAGTTGATTGATTTTGTGCAGGAAGAGACCCTTCCTGCACAAAATCAATCCATTCAGGCGCTTTCCTTTGTCTGCAGCACACATAGAAAAATAAAAGCACAAGGGGAAATGTTTTCATTTCACTTTGTTGCGCCTCCCTAACGCCACCCCTGGGGTGGTGTTAGGTTCTGACGCATTCCCAGGTTTACGATGCCTCGTAAATCTGGGAATGTGTCCGGTTCCATGGGTGTTGCGTGGGAACACCCACAGCACCACCCATAGAACGTCCCTTTTACACAGTTTTCTGTGTGATAGGGGCACATATGTATAAGGCATGAATAGCCATGTAAAGTGGTTTTACGTGGCCTTATAAATATGAGGTGGCACATTGCTCCACCGGAACGTAAAACAACTGATGTTCTGGGGATGCAAAAGTGCTGATAGTGCCTCATAAATGAGGACCTTTATATATATTTATTTAAGCGCATCCAGTTTTCCTTTAAGTAAAACAAGCTGTTTAAAAAAAAAAAAAGATTATTGATTGCCTTATTTAAAATCAAGGCCACCATTTCTGTGATGGCTATCATTCCTAATTGGTCCCAAACTGTGTCCTACCGCAGTAATATTTATGAGGTAGCCCAAATTGCGAACCACTCGGAATCAATAATTAAAATACAAAAGTGTCATACATTAGGATTTGTGATTACCTATTTAAAAGAAAATCGCAATTTGGAAGTCACTATTCCCAATCTTAGTACATCTGGCCCTGTGTGGACAGACATTCCAGGGTAAAAAGCCATGAAGTGTGCTTTCCAGATATATGGGCTAAGTGTCTGAAAGCTAAAAACCGCCAATTCTATTTGCTGTCTCTTGGCAACACAAATAAGGTGGAGAGATGTCATTGGTGGCATGTCACCAAAAGCTTCCCATTTGATTCTGGTAAATGCAGTTCACAATATTTTCATTAAATATTAAGAAAGTTTTCACCCTTTGTTGGAGCAATCAGTGCTATTTTGCTGTGAGTTTCTAGACACATGTTTCTGAGTGATGTACCTTTTTCAGTAGGAAGTAGCAGGTCTCTCTAGAATTTTTGAAATGGTTTTATTTAATCAGGGCACAGTACTCATTCCAAAGTGCACGGTGCATCCCAATGTTGTCAATATTATCACTCTGCAGCAGCTGCTAATTGGCTATGGCGGTAGAGTGCCCCTTCCCCCTAAAAAACGTCAGGAAAGGAAAAATAAAACGTAATAAACACTTTTCATTGTTGTTTTATTTTTCCTTTCCTGCAGAGTCTTCAGGCGGGGCCAGCGGGATGAGAGGAGGAGTGGTAGTGCACTTCCTTCAGTGCCCATGAGGGTTAGCCGGCCATCTCAGGCCGGTAGCACCATCTGGCGCATTGAAGCTCTCCCCAACTCATCTTCATTGCTGGGTTGGGAAGATCAGGCACGGGCTCCCAGTCTGTCTGTGAGCACAAATTGAGGGTTTCGGGACTTGCCGCAGGGCAGTCTGGGAGACTGTGCCTGCGAGAAGTGGAGCAGAAGAGCAGGACCCCGCCAGCCTCAGGTAAGGATTTTTTTCACTCTTATTGTCCCTCCCAAAACCACTATCCTACTTGGTATCTCCTCCAGCCCTCCACTTGTGCAAAACACCAGCCACTACTGTTGCTCTGGAGTGGTCCCAACCTGAATCACTACCAGTGTCTGTGGATTTTGACAATGCTGACATTTGTGCTGTTGAAGATATGCACTGGTATCCAGTATGATCACCGTAAGATCTTTCATGTGCATTGGTCTGAAGTGCAGACTGATGCATTGGAATAGAGCAAGAGCTGATGCCATTGTGAAGCATGTGTTGTTGCATCCAGTTCTACCATATGCTCATCCATTCACTGCGAGAGGAGTTGTTGGCACATACAATGCTTGTAGTTTAATGTTAACAGAAAAAACATACTTTTCTTGGGATAAGCCTGATCCTTGGATACTAATACGTGTCAGTTACATATCAAATTCAATTCAACAAGGACACCTCCGTAATATGAAGTTAATTCATGAATAAATCATACGCTAAAGTATAAACAATGATTCTCTGTACACACAGTTTTTTCATGAATCATTTATTTTGTTAAACTAAAGACAAGGTTCATGAAAATTCATTAGTGCATACAGGGAGTAAAAGCATAAAACCAAAAACTACTTGAGGCAATCTTTTGCCACCTTACTGCTCAGCGTTTGCGCTTATTTGTTGAAATGATGCCTACATTTTCCAAGGATAATACTGATCATGCAGTACCCTTAATGACACATAGTAAAAGTCTCCAATCATTTCCTTGTTTTCCCTGTAGAGAGTTGGCCTCTTACAGGTGTTGACCTGTTGAACACTTGGTATACCTCCTTGGGATTACCCCAAGGACCTTTTAATTAAAACCATATTCGTACACAAATTTGCCATCTACGTAGCATTCTGACCAATACAATGGCCACACAAATTAGGGGAATATCTTTATTGCCAGATCAATGAGTACCCAAAATATTATGTAAAAATATCAGGTCTGAAACTAAATATTAAAATGTTGCCCATATTACAACCAGATAGAACGGCCCTGTCTTTAAAATCACACCATGCTGTAGGTTGTATCTGTTCAAAAGACACAATTGACGGACAGAATGCTGGACAAGGCAAACATTCAACTCCAGTCACAAGGATCTGGTCTTAATCCATCTTTCTTTTGCTCACCACCCCAGTTGAGACTCAGCCATTTGCAAATCAGTCTTGACCCTGTTTCTTGTGGGAACAGTCCAGCCCGAACTGCCAAGCCAGGTCTTCCCTGGATCGTAAACAAGCATCCTGGGATCGGTTTCATGGCATCACACTTCATCAGCCAGGCTAGCTTGAATCCAGTGGTGTAGTCAGCATGGGGCCCACGTTTAGGCATACCCTTCCCATTTAGGGTGACATATTCAAAAGACACAGTTGATGGACGGAATGCTGGACAATGCAACCATTCACCCCCTAGCTATAAGGATCTTGGTTTAATCCATCATTCTTTTGCTCACCACACCACCCCAGTTTGGACCCAGTCATATGCAAATCAGTCTTGACCCTGTTCCTTGTGGGAACAGTTCAGCCCAAAAATCTACAAAACAGGTCTTCCCTGGATCGGAAACAAGCATCCTGGGACCAGTTTCAGGGCATCAACCTTCATCAGCCAGGCTAGCTTGAACCCAGTGTTGTTGTGATCACGGGACCCACGTCTGAGCATACCCTTCCCATTTAGGGTGACATATTCAAAAGACACAGTTGATGGACGGAATGCTGGACAATGCAACCATTCACCCCCTAGCTATAAGGATCTTGGTTTAATCCATCATTCTTTTGCTCACCACACCACCCGAGTTTGGACCCAGCCATATGCAAATCAGTCTTGACCCTGTTCCTTGTGGGAACAGTTCAGCCCGAAATTCCACAAAACAAGTCTTCCCTGGATCGGAAACAAGCATCCTGGGACCAGTTTCAGGGCATCACCCTTCATCAGCCAGGCTAGCTTGAACCCAGTGTTGTTGTGATCACGGGACCCACGTCTGAGCATACCCTTCCCATTTAGGGCAACATATTCAAAAACACAATTGATGGACAGAATGCTGGATAATGCAAACATTCACCCCCAGTCACAAGGATCTGGGTTTAACCCATCATTCTTTTGCTCACCACACCACCCCAGTTTGGACCTAGCAATATGCAAATCAGTCTTGATCCTGTTCCTTGTGGGAACAGCCTAGCCCAAACTACCAAGTCAGGTCTTTCCTGAATCGTAAACAAGCATCTTGGGACCGGTTTCAGGACATGACCCTTCATCAGCCAGGCTAGATTTGCATATGGCTGGGTCCAAACTGGAATGGCATGGTGATAAAAAAACGACGAATTTAAGCCCAGATCTCTGTACTGGGGTGAATGTATGACATTATTCTGCATTCTGTCCATCAATTGTTCTTTTTGCATTTGTCACCCCGAGTGGGACGGGTATGCCTAGACGTGGGTCCTGTGCTCTCCATGCCACTGGAGTCAAGCTTTCCTGGCTGATGAGGGCTGAAAGCCCGAAACCGGTCCTAGGATGCTTGTTTCCAGTTCAGGGAGGACCTGGCCTGGCAGTTTGGGCAGGACTGTGCCCATTGGGCATAGGGTCAGGACTGATTTGCATATGGCTGCGTCCATACTGGAATGGCATGGTGAGCAAAAAAAATGATGGATTTAGGCACAGATCTCTGTACTGGGGTGAATGTATGACATTGTTCAGCATTCTGTCCATCAATTTTTCTTTTTGTAGTAGGTTGTATCCGGCCGGGGCAGAACCGGGTTCAGGGTTTCAAATGACATATATGGACCTGCCATAGGTGCAATGATTAAGCCAACTCGCAAACAGTCCAATTCCCAGAAGTGATTTATTTTTTATGTACAGGCACCAAACTACGATTCTACAGAATCACAATTTGAATTTGGTGTTTACAAGGGGAATGTTTATGGCGTCCCTTCTAAATACCAAATAGCAGAGGTATGTATTACCAAAATTCTGGTCAGGAAAATATTAATATATTTTTTAAAAAGTGGTGGTAACCCAGTTGCAAATGGGAAGAGGTCTACATGGGGCCCCTTCCCCTTTGATAATATTTAGAAAATATTTTTAAGAGCAGGCAGTGGTCCCACTTACCACTGCCTACTCTTCAACCAATGAAACTTAAACATTGTGGGCCTTATTTATGGGCTTTAGCCATAGGGCAGCGCCGCAGTCCTCCCTGCTGTGCTGCCCTACGGAAAAAGGAAAGGGCCGGAATGTGCTGTAAGTAATATGATACAGCACATTCCTGTCCTTTTCCCCTGCACTGGTGCACAATGGGCTGGCATGTGCCAACGCAGGCACTTTTGGACCATGGTGCAAGGGTGCCTGTGTTGCGGAGTTGATTGATTTTGTGCAGGAAGAGGCCCTTCCTGCACAAAATCAATCCATTCAGGTGCTTTCCTTTGTCTGCAGCACACATAGAAAAATAAAAGCACAAGGGGAAATGTTTTCATTTCACTTTGTTGTGCCTCCCTAACGCCACCCCTGGGGTGGCGTTAGGTTCTGACGCATTCCCAGGTTTACGATGCCTCGTAAATCTGGGAATGTGTCCAGTTCCATGGGTGTTGCGTGGGAACACCCACAGCAGCACCCATAGAACGTCCCTTTTACACAGTTTTCTGTGTGATAGGGGCACACATGTATAAGGCCATGAATAGCCATGTAAAGTGGCTTTACGTGGCCTTATAAATATGAGGTGGCACATTGCTCCACCGGAACGTAAAAAAACTGATGTTCTGGGGATGCAAAAGTGCTGATAGTGCCTCATAAATGAGGCCCTTTAAATATTTTATTTAAGCGCATCCAGTTTTCCTTTAAGTAAAACAAGCTGTTTAAAAAAAAAAGAATTATTGATTGCTTTATTTAAAATCAAGGCCACCATTTCTGTGATGGCTATCATTCCTAATTGGTCCCAAACTGTGTCCTACCGCAATATTATTTATGAGGTAGCCCAAATTGCGAACCACTCGGAATCAATAATTAAAATACAAAAGTGTCATACATTAGGATTTGTGATTACCTATTTAAAAGAAAATCGCAATTTGGAAATCACTATTCCCAGTCTTAGTACATCTGGCCCTAAGTGGACAGACATTCCAGGGTAAAAAGCCATGAAGTGTGCTTTCCAGATATATGGGCTAAGTGTCTGAAAGCTAAAAACCGCCAATTCTATTTGCTGTCTCTTGGCAACACAAATAAGGTGGAGAGATGTCATTGGTGGCATGTCACCAAAAGCTTCCCATTTGATTCTGGTAAATGCAGTTCACAATATTTTCATTAAATATTAAGAAAGTTTTCACCCTTTGTTGGAGCAATCAGTGCTATTTTGCTGTGAGTTTCTAGACACATGTTTCTGAGTGATGTACCTTTTTCAGTAGGAAGTAGCAGGTCTCTAGGATTTTTGAAATGGTTTTATTTCATCAGGGCACAGTACTCATTCCAAAGTGCATGGTGCATCCCAATGTTGTCAATATTATCACTCTGCAGCAGCTGCTAATTGGCTATGGCGGTAGAGTGCCCCTTCCCCCTAAAAAACGTCAGGAAAGGAAAAATAAAACGTAATAAACACTTTTCATTGTTGTTTTATTTTTCCTTTCCTGCAGAGTCTTGAGGCGGGGCCAGCGGGATGAGAGGAGGAGTGGTAGTGCACTTCCTTCAGTGCCCATCAGGGTTAGCCGGCCATTTCAGGCCGGTAGCACCATCTGGCGCATTGAAGCTCTCCCCAACTCATCTTCATTGCTGGGTTGGGAAGATCAGGCACGGGCTCCCAGTCTGTCTGTGAGCACAAATTGAGGGTTTCGGGACTTGCCGCAGGGCAGTCTGGGAGACTGTGCCTGCGAGAAGTGGAGCAGAAGAGCAGGACGCCGCCAGCCTCAGGTAAGGTTTTTTTTCACTCTTATTGTCCCTCCCAAAACCACTATCCTACTTGGTATCTCCTCCAGCCCTCCACTTGTGCAAAACACCAGCCACTACTGTTGCTCTGGAGTGGCCCCAACCTGAATGACTACCAGTGTCTGTGGATTTTGACAATGCTGACATTTGTGCTGTTGAAGATATGCACTGGTATCCAGTATGATCACCTTAAGATCTTTCATGTGCATTGGTCTGAAGTGCAGACTGATGCATTGGAATAGAGCAAGAGCTGATGCCATTGTGAAGCATGTGTTGTTGCATCCGGTTCTACCATATGCTCATCCATTCACTGCGAGAGGAGTTGTTGGCACATACAATGCTTGTAGTTTAATGTTAAGAGAACAAACATACTTTTCTTGGGATAAGCCTGAGCCTTGGATACTAATACGTGTCAGTTACATATCAAATGCAATGCAACAAGGACACCTCCCTAATATGAAGTTAATTCATGAATAAATCATACGCTAAAGTATAAACAATGATTCTCTGTACACACAGTTTTTTCATGAATCATTTATTTTGTTAAATTAAAGACAAGGTTCATCAAAATTCATCAGTGCATACAGGGAGTGAAAGCATAAAACCAAAAACTACTTGAGGCAATCTTTTGCCACCTTACTGCTCAGCGTTTGTGCTTATTTGTTGAAATGATGCCTACATTTTCCAAGGATAATACTGATCATGCAGTACCCTTAATGACACATAGTAAAAGTCTCCAATATTTTCCTTGTTTTCCCTGTAGAGAGTTGGCCTCTTACAGGTGTTGACCTGTTGAACACTTGGTATACCTTACTTGGGATTATCCCAAGGACCTTTTAATTAAAACCATATTCGTACACAAATTTGCCATCTACGTAGCATCCTGACCAATACAATGGCCACACAAATTAGGGGAATATCTTTATTGCCAAATCCATGAGTACCCTAAATATTATGTAAAAATATCAGGTCTGAAACTAAATAATAACATCTTGCCCATATTACAACCAGACAGAACGGCCCTGTCTTTAAAATCACACCATGCTGTAGGTTGTATCTGTTCAAAAGACACAATTGATGGACAGAATGCTGGACAAGGCAAACATTCAACTCCAGTCACAAGGATCTGGTCTTAATCCATCTTTCTTTTGCTCACCACCCCAGTTGAGACTCAGCCATTTGCAAATCAGTCTTGACCCTGTTTCTTTTGGGAACAGTCCAGCCCGAACTGCCAAGCCAGGTCTTCCCTGGATCGTAAACAAGCATCCTGGGATCGGTTTCATGGCATCACACTTCATCAGCCAGTCTAGCTTGAATCCAGTGGTGTAGTCAGCACGGGGCCCACGTTTAGGCATACCCTTCCCATTTAGGGTGACATATTCAAAAGACACAGTTGATGGACGGAATGCTGGGCAATGCAACCATTCACCCCCTAGCTATAAGGATCTTGGTTTAATCCATCATTCTTTTGCTCACCACACCACCCCAGTTTAGACCCAGCCATATGCAAATCAGTCTTGACCCTGTTCCTTGTGGGAACAGTTCAGCCCAAAATTCCACAAAACAGGTCTTCCCTGGATCGGAAACAAGCATCCTGGGACCAGTTTCAGGGCATCACCCTTCATCAGCCAGGCTAGCTTGAATCCAGTGTTGTTGTGATCACGGGACCCACGTCTGAGCATACCCTTCCCAATTAGGGCAACATATTCAAAAACACAATTGATGGACAGAATGCTGGATAATGCAAACATTCACCCCCAGTCACAAGGATCTGGGTTTAACCCATCATTCTTTTGCTCACCACACCACCCCAGTTTGGACCTAGCCATATGCAAATCAGTCTTGATCCTGTTCCTTGTGGGAACAGCCTAGCCCAAACTACCAAGTCAGGTCTTCCCTGAATCGTAAACAAGCATCTTGGGACCGGTTTCAGGACATGACCCTTCATAAGCCAGGCTAGATTTGCATATGGCTGGGTCCAAACTGGAATGGCATGGTGATCAACAAAACGACGAATTTAAGCCCAGATCTCTGTACTGGGGTGAATGTATGACATTATTCTGCATTCTGTCCATCAATTGTTCTTTTTGCATTTGTCACCCCGAGTGGGACGGGTATGCCTAGACGTGGGTCCTGTGCTCTCCATGCCACTGGAGTCAAGCTTTCCTGGCTGATGAGGGCTGAAAGCCCAAAACCGGTCCTAGGATGCTTGTTTCCAGTCCAGGGAGGACCTGGCCTGGCAGTTTGGGCAGGACTGTTACCATTGGGTGTAGGGTCAAGACTGATTTGCATATGGCTGCGTCCATACTGGAATGGCATGGTGAGCAAATAAATGATGGATTTAGGCACAGATCTCTGTACTGGGGTGAATGTATGACATTGTTCAGCACTCTGTCCATCAATTGTTCTTTTTGTAGTAGGTTGTATCCGGCCGGGGCTGAACCGGGTTCAGGGTTTCAAATGAAATGAATGGACCTGCCATAGGTGCAATGATTAAGCCAACTCGCAAACAGTCCAATTCCCAGAAGTGATTTATTTTTATGTACAAGCACCAAACTACGATTCTACAGAATCACAATTTGAATTTGCAATTTGGTGTTTACAAGGGGAATGTTTATGGCGTCCCTTCTAAATACCAAATAGCAGAGGTATGTATTACCCAAATTCTGGTCAGGAAAATATTAATATTTTTTTTAAAAAGTGGTGGTAACCCAGTTGCAAATGGGAAGAGGTCTACATGGGGCCCCTTCCCCTTTGAAAATAATTAGAAAATATTTTTAAGAGCAGGCAGTGGTCCCACTTACCACTGCCTACTCTTCAACCAATGAAACTTAAACATTGTGGGCCTTATTTATGGGCTTTAGCCATAGGGCAGCGCCGCAGTCCTCCCTGCTGTGCTGCCCTACGGAAAAAGGAAAGGGGCGGAATGTGCTGTACCTATATGATACAGCACATTCCTGTCCTTTTCCCCTGCACGGGTGCACAATGGGCTGGCGTGTGCCAACGCAGGCACTTTTGGACAATCGTGCAAGGGTGCCTGTGTTGCGAAATTGATTGATTTTGTGCAGGAAGAGACCCTTCCTGCACAAAATCAATCCATTCTGGTGCTTTCCTTTGTCTGCAGCACACATAGAAAAATAAAAGCACAAGGGGAAATGTTTTCATTTCACTTTGTTGTGCCTCCCTAATGCCACCCCTGGGGTGTCGTTAGGTTCTGACGCATTCCCAGGTTTACGATGCGTCGTAAATCTGGGAATGTGTCCGGTTCCATGGGTGTTGCGTGGGAACACCCACAGCAGCACCCATAGAACGTCCCTTTTACACAGTTTTCTGTGTGATAGGGGCACACATGTATAAGGCCATGAATAGCCATGTAAAGTGGTTTTACGTGGCCTTATAAATATGAGGTGGCACATTGCTCCACTGGAACGTAAAAAAACTGATGTTCTGGGGATGCAAAAGTGCTGATAGTGCCTCATAAATGAGGCCCTTTATATATATTTATTTAAGCGCATCCAGTTTTCCTATAAGTAAAACAAGCTGTTTAAAAAAAATAATAATTACTGATTGCTTTATTTAAAATCAAGGCCACCATTTCTGTGATGGCTATCATTCCTAATTGGTCCCAAACTGTGTCCTACCGCAATATTATTTATGAGGTAGCCCAAATTGCGAACCACTCGGAATCAATAATTAAAATACAAAAGTGTCATACATTAGGATTTGTGATTACCTATTTAAAAGAAAATTGCAATTTGGAAATCACTATTCCCAATCTTAGTACATCTGGCCCTGTGTGGACAGACATTCCAGGGTAAAAAGCCATGAAGTGTGCTTTCCAGATATATGGGCTAAGTGTCTGAAAGCTAAAAACTATCATTTCTATTTACTGTATCTTGGCAACACAAATAAGGTGGAGAGATGTCACTGGTGGCATGTTACCAAAAGCTTCCCATTTGATTCTGGTAAATGCAGTTCACAATATTTTCAGTAACTAACTATTAAGAAAGTTTTCACCCTTTGTTGGAGCAATCAGTGCTATTTTGCTGTGAGTTTCTGGACAGATGTTTCTGAGTGATGTACCTTTTCAGTAGGAAGTAACAGGTCTCTCTAGGATTTTTGAAATGGTTTTATTTCATCAGGGCACAGTACTCATTCCAAAGTGCACGGTGCATCCCAATGTTGTCAATATTATCACTCTGCAGCAGCTGCTAATTGGCTATGGTGGTAGAGTGCCCCTTCCCCCTAAAAAACGTCAGTAAAGAAAAAATAAAACGTAATAAACACTTTTCATTGTTGTTTTATTTTTCCTTTCCTGCAGAGTCTTGAGGCGGGGCCAGCGGGATGAGAGGAAGAGTGGTAGTGCACTTCCTTCAGTGCCCATGAGGGTTAGCCGGCCATCTCAGGCCGGTAGCACCATCTGGCGCATTGAAACTCTCCCCAACTCATCTTCATTGCTGGGGTGGGAAGACCAGTCACGGGCTCCCAGTCTGTCTGTGAGCACAAATTGAGGGTTTCAGGACTTGCCGCAGGGCAGTCTGGGAGACTGTGCCTGCGAGAAGTGGAGCAGAAGAGCAGGACGCCGCCAGCCTCAGGAAAGGATTTTTTTCACTCTTATTTTCCCTCCCAAAACCACTATCCTACTTGGTATCTCCTCCAGCCCTCCACTTGTGCAAAACACCAGCCACTACTGCTGCTCTGGAGTGGTCCCAACCTGAATGACTACCAGTGTCTGCGGATTTTGACAATGCGGACATTTGTGCTGTTGAAGATATGCACTGGTATCCAGTATGATCACCTTAAGATCTTTCATGTGCATTGGTCTGAAGTGCAGACTGATGCATTGGAATAGAGCAAGAGCTGATGCCATTGTGAAGCATGTGTTGTTGCATCCGGTTCTACCATATGCTCCTCCATTCACTGCGAGAGGAGTTGTTGGCACATACAATGCTTGTAGTTTAATGTTAACAGAGCAAACATACTTTTCTTGGGATAAGCCTGACCCTTGGATACTAATACGTGTCAGTTACATATCAAATGCAATGCAACAAGGACACCTCTGTAATATGAAGTTAATTCATGAATGAATCATACCCTAAAGTATGAACAATGATTCTCTATACACACAGTTTTTTCATGAATCATTTAATTTGTTAAATCAAAGACAAGGTTCATGAAAATTCATTAGTGCATACATGGAGTGAAAGCATAAAACCAAAAACTACTTGAGGCACTCTTTTGCCACCTTACTGCTCAGCGTTTGTGCTTATTTGTTGAAATGATGCCCACATTTTCCAAGGATAATACTGATCATGCAGTACCCTTAATGACACATAGTAAAAGTCTCCATTCATTTCCTTGTTTTCCCTGTAGGGAGTTGGCCTCTTACAGGTGTTGACCTGTTGAACACTTGGTACCTTCTTGGGATGATCCCAAGGACCTTTTAATTAAAACCATATTCGTTCACAAATTTGCCATCTATGTAGCATTCTGACCAATACAATAGCCACACAAATTAGGGGAATATCTTTATAGCCAAATCCATGAGTACCCTAAATATTATGTAAAAATATCAGGTCCGAAAGTAAATAATAAAATGTTGCCCATATTACAACCAGATGGAACGGCTCTGTCTTTAAAATCACACCATGCTGTAGGTTGTATCCTTTCAAAAGACACAATTGATGGACAGAATGCTGGACAAGGCAAACATTCAACTCCAGTCACAAGGATCTGGTCTTAATCAATCTTTCTTTTGCTCACCACCCCAGTTGAGACTCAGCCATTTGCAAATCAGTCTTGACCCTGTTCTTTTGGGAACAGTCCAGCCCGAACTGCCAAGCCAGGTCTTCCCTGGATCGTAAGCAAGCCTCCTGGGATCGGTTTCATGGCATCACACTTCTTCAGCCAGGCTAGCTTGAATCCAGTGGTGTAGTCAGCATGGGACCCACGTTTCGGCATACCCTTCCCATTTAGGGTGACATATTCAAAAGACACAGTTGATGGACGGAATGCTGGACAATGCAACCAGTCACCCCCTAGGTATAAGGATCTTGGTTTAGTCCATCATTATTTTGCTCACTACACCACCCCAGTTTGGACCCAGCCATATGCAAATCAGTCTTGACCCTGTTCCTTGTGTGAACAGTTCAGCCCGAAATTCCACAAAACAGTTCTCTTCCCTGGATCGGAAACAAGCATCCTGGGACCAGTTTCAGGGCATCACCCTTCATCAGCCAGGCTAGCTTGAATCCAGTGTTGTTGTGATCACGGGACCCTTGTCTGAGCATACCCTTCCCATTTAGGGCAATATATTAAAAAACACAATTGATGGACAGAATGCTGGATAATGCAAACATTCACCCCCAGTCACAAGGATCTGGGTTTAATCCATCATTCTTTTGCTCACCACACCACCCCAGTTTGGACCTAGCCATATGCAAATCAGTCTTGACCCTGTTCCTTGTGGGAACAGCCCAGCCCAAACTACCAAGTCAGGTCTTCCCTGAATCGTAAACAAGCATCTTGGGACCGGTTTCAGGATATGATCCTTCATCAGCCAGGCTAGATTTGCATATGGCTGGGTCCACACTGGAATGGTATGGTGATCAAAAAAGCGACGAATGTAAGCCCAGATCTCTGTACTGGGGTGAATGTATGACATTATTCTGCATTCTGTCCATCAATTGTTCTTTTTGCATTTGTCACCCCGAGTGGGACGGGTATGCCTAGACGTGGGTCCTGTGCTCTCCATGCCACTGGAGTCAAGCTTTCCTGGCTGATGAGGTCTGAAAGCCCGAAACCGGTCCTAGGATGCTTGTTTCCAGTCCAGGGAGGACCTGGCCTGGCAGTTTGGGCAGGACTGTTCCTATAAGGCGTAGGGTCAAGACTGATTTGCATATGGCTGCGTCCAAAATGGAATGGCATGGTGAGCAAAAAAACGATGGGTTTAGGCAAAGATCTCTGTACTGGGGTGAATGTATGACATTGTTCAGCATTCTGTCCATCAATTGTTCTTTTTGTAGTAGGTTGTATCCGGCCGGGGCTGCACCGGGTACAGGGTTTCAAATGAAATGAATGGACCTGCCATAGGTGCAATGATTAAGCCAACTCGCAAACAGTCCAATTCCGGAAGAGATTTATTTTTATGTACAAGCACCAAACTACGATTCTACAGAATCACAATTTGAATTTGCTATTTGGTATTTACAAGGGGAATGTTTATGGCGTCCCTTCTAAATACCAAATAGCAGAGGTATGTATTACCCGAATTCTGGTCAGGAAAATATTAATATTTTAAAAAAAGTGGTAATAACCCAGTTGCAAATGGGAAGAGGTCTACATGGGGCCCCTTCCCCTTTGATAATATTTAGAAAATATTTTTAAGAGCAGGCAGTGGTCCCACTTACCACTGCCTACTCTTCAACCAATGAAACTTAAACATTGTGGGCCTTATTTAATGGCTTTAGCCATAGGGAAGCGCCGCAGTCCTCCCTGCTGTGCTGCCCTACGGAAAAAGGAAAGGGCTGGAATGTGCTGTACCTATATGATACAACACATTCCTGTCCTTTTCCCCTGCACTGGTGCACAATGGGCTGGCGCGTGCCAACGTAGGCACTTTTGGACAATGGTGCTAGGGTGCCTGTGTTGCGAAGTTGATTGATTTTGTGCAGGAAGAGACCCTTCCTGCACAAAATCAATCCATTCAGGCGATTTCCTTTGTCTGCAGCACACATAGAAAAATAAAAGCACAAGGAGAAATGTTTTCATTTCACTTTGTTGCGCCTCCCTAACGCCACCCCTGGGGTGGTGTTAGGTTCTGACGCATTCCCAGGTTTACGATGCCTCGTAAATCTGGGAATGTGTCCGGTTCCATGGGTGTTGCGTGGGAACACCCACAGCAGCACCCATAGAAGGTCCCTTTTACACAGTTTTCTGTGTGATAGGGGGACACATGTATAAGGCATGAATAGCCATGTAAAGTGGCTTTACGTGGCCTTATAAATATGAGGTGGCACATTGCTCAACCGGAACGTAAAAAAACTGATGTTCTGGGGATGCAAAAGTGCTGATAGTGCCTCATAAATGAGGCCCTTTATATATATTTATTTAAGCGCATCCAGTTTTCCTTTAAGTAAAACAAGCTGTTTTAAAAAAAAAAAAAGAATTATTGATTGCTTTATTTAAAATCAAGGCCACCATTTCTGTGATAGCTATCATTCCTAATTGGTCCCAAACTGTGTCCTACCGCAGTAATATATGTGAGGTAGCCCAAATTGCGAACCACTCGGAATCAATAATTAAAATACAAAAGTGTCATACATTAGGATTTGTGATTACCTATTTAAAAGAAAATCGCAATTTGGAAGTCACTATTCCCAATCTTAGTACATCTGGCCCTGTGTGGACAGACATTCCAGGGTAAAAAGCCATGAAGTGTGCTTTCCAGATATATGGGCTAAGTGTCTGAAAGCTAAAAACCATCAATTCTATTTGCTGTCTCTTGGCAACACAAATAAGGTGGAGAGATGTCACTGGTGGCATGTCATCAGAAGCTTCCCATTTGATTCTGGTAAATGCAGTTAACAATATTTTCAGTAAATATTAAGAAAGTTTTCACCCTTTGTTGGAGCGATCAGTGCTATTTTGCTGTGAGTTTCTAGACACATGTTTCTGAGTGATGTACCTTTTTCAGTAGGAAGTAGCAGGTCTCTCTAGGATTTTTGAAATGGTTTTATTTCATCAGGGCACAGTACTCATTCCAAAGTGCACGGTGCATCCCAATGTTGTCAATATTATCACTCTGCAGCAGCTGCTAATTGGCTATGGCGGTAGAGTGCCCCTTCCCCCTAAAAAACGTCAGGAAAGGAAAAATAAAACGTAATAAACACTTTTCATTGTTGTTTTATTTTTCCTTTCCTGCAGAGTCTTGAGGCGGGGCCAGCGGGATGAGAGGAGGAGTGGTAGTGCACTTCCTTCAATGCCCATGAGGGTTAGCCGGCCATCTCAGGCCGGTAGCACCATCTGGCGCTTTGAAGCTCTCCCCAACTCATCTTCATTGCTGGGTTGGGAAGATCAGGCACGGGCTCCCAGTCTGTCTGTGAGCACAAATTGAGAGTTTCAGGACTGGCCGCAGGGCAGTCTGGGAGACTGTGCCTGCGAGAAGTGGAGCAGAAGAGCAGGACACCGCCAGCCTCAGGTAAGGATTTTTTTCACTCTTATTTTCCCTCCCAAGACCACTATCCTACTTGGTATCTCCTCCAGCCCTCCACTTGTGCAAAACACCAGCCACTACTGTTGCTCTGGAGTGGTCCCCACCTGAATGACTACCAGTGTCTGTGGATTTTGACAATGCTGACATTTGTGCTGTTGAAGATATGCACTGGTATCCAGTATGATCACCTTAAGATCTTTCATGTGCATTGGTCTGAAGTGCAGACTGATGCATTGGAATAGAGCAAGAGCTGATGCCATTGTGAAGCATGTGTTGTTGCATCCGGTTCTACCATATGCTCATCCATTCACTGCGAGAGGAGTTGTTGGCACATACAATGCTTGTAGTTTAATGTTAACAGAACAAACATACTTTTCTTGGGATAAGCCTGACCCTTGGATACTAATACGTGTCAGTTACATATCAAATGCAATACAACAAGGACACCTCCGTAATATGAAGGTAATTCATGAATAAATCATACCCTAAAGTATAAACAATGATTCTCTGTTCACACAGTTTTTTCATGAATCATTTATTTTGTTAAATTAAAGACAAGGTTCATGAAAATTCATTAGTGCATACATGGAGTGAAAGCATAAAACCAAGAACTACTTGAGGCAATCTTTTGCCACCTTAATGCTCAGCGTTTGTGCTTATTTGTTGAACTGATGCCCACATTTTCCCAGGATAATAATGATCATGCAGTACCCTTAATGACACATAGTAAAAGTCTCCAATCATTTCCTTGTTTTCCCTGTAGAGAGTTGGCTTTTTTCAGGTGTTGACCTGTTGAACACTTGGTATACCTCCTTGGGATTATCCCAAGGACCTTTTAATTAAAACCATATTCGTACACAAATTTGCCATCTACGTAGCATTCTGACCAATACAATGGCCAGACAAATTAGGAGAATATCTTTATTGCCAAATCCATGAGTACCCTAGATATTCTGTAAAAATATCACATCTAAAACTAAATAATAAAATGTTGCCCATATTACAAGCAGATGGAATGGCTCTGTCTTTAAAATCACACCATGCTGTAGGTTGTATCTGTTCAAAAGACACAATTGATGGACAGAATGCTGGACAAGTCAAACATTCAACTCCAATCACAAAGATCTGGTCTTAATCCATCTTTCTTTTGCTCACCACCCCAGTTGAGACTCAGCCATTTGCAAATCAGTCGTGACCCTGCTTCTTGTGGGAATAGTCCAGCCCGAACTGCCAAGCCAGGTCTTCCCTGGATCGTAAACAAGCATCCTGGGATCGGTTTCATGGCATCACACTTCATCAGCTAGGCTAGCTTGAATCCAGTAGTGTAGTGAGCCTGGGACCCACGTCTAGGCATACCCTCCCCATTTAGGGTGACATATTCAAAAGACCCTGTTGATGGACGGAATGCTGGACAATGCAACCATTCACCCCCTAGCTATAAGGATCTTGGTTTAATCCATCATTCTTTTTTTCACCACACCACCCCAGTTTGGACCCAGCCATATGCAAATCAGTCTTGACCCTGTTCCTTGTGGGAACAGTTCAGCCCGAAATTCCACAAAACAGGTCTTCCCTGGATCGGAAAAAAGCATACTGGGACCAGTTTCAGGGCATCACCCTTCATCAGCCAGGCTAGCTTGAATCCAGTGTTGTTGTGATCACGGGACCCACGTCTGAGCATACCCTTCCCAATTAGGGCAACATATTCAAAAACACAATTGATGGACAGAATGCTGGATAATGCAAACATTCACCCCCAGTCACAAGGATCTGGGTTTAACCCATCATTCTTTTGCTCACCACACCACCCCAGTTTGGACCTAGCCATATGCAAATCAGTCTTGACCCTGTTCCTTGTGGGAACAGCCTAGCCCAAACTACCAAGTCAGGTCTTCCCTGAATCGTAAACAAGCATCTTGGGACCGGTTTCAGGACATGACCCTTCATCAGCCAGGCTAGATTTGAATATGGCTGGGTCCAAACTGGAATGGCATGGTGATCAACAAAACAACGAATGTAAGCCCAGATCTCTGTACTGGGGTGAATGTATGACATTATTCTGCATTCTGTCCATCAATTGTTCTTTTCGCATTTGTCACCCCGAGTGGGACGGGTATGCCTAGACGTGGGTCCTGTGCTCTCCATGCCACTGGAGTCAAGCTTTCCTGGCTGATGAGGGCTGAAAGCCCGAAACCGGTCCTTGGATGCTTGTTTCCAGTCAAGGGAGGACCTGGCCTGGCAGTTTGGGCAGGACTGTTCCCATTGGGTGTAGGGTCAAGACTGATTTGCATATGGCTGCGTCCATACTGGAATGGCATGGTGAGCAAATAAATGATGGATTTAGGCACAGATCTCTGTACTGGGGTGAATGTATGACATTGTTGAGCATTCTGTCCATCAATTGTTCTTTTTGTAGTAGGTTGTATCCGGCCGGGGCTGAACCGGGTTCAGGGTTTCAAATGAAATGAATGGACCTGCCATAGGTGCAATGATTAAGCCAACTCGCAAACAGTCCAATTCCCAGAAGTGATTTATTTTTATGTACAAGCACCAAACTACGATTCTACAGAATCACAATTTGAATTTGCAATTTGGTGTTTACAAGGGGAATGTTTATGGCGTCTCTTCTAAATACCAAATAGCAGAGGTATGTATTACCCAAATTCTGGTCAGGAAAATATTAATATTTTTTTTAAAAAGTGGTGGTAACCCAGTTGCAAATGGGAAGAGGTCTACATGGGGCCCCTTCCCCTTTGATAATAATTAGAAAATATTTTTAAGAGCAGGCAGAGGTCCCACTTACCACTGCCTACTCTTCAACCAATGAAACTTAAACATTGTGGGCCTTATTTATGGGCATTAGCCATAGGGCAGCGCCGCAGTCCTCCCTGCTGTGCTACCCTACGGAAAAAGGAAAGGGGCAGAATGTGCTGTACCTATATGATACAGCACATTCCTGTCCTTTTCCCCTGCACGGGTGCACAATGGGCTGGCGTGTGCCAACGCAGGCACTTTTGGACAATCGTGCAATGGTGCCTGTGTTGCGAAGTTGATTGATTTTGTGCAGGAAGAGACCCTTCCTGCACAAAATCAATCCATTCTGGTGCTTTCCTTTGTCTGCAGCACACATAGAAAAATAAAAGCACAAGGGGAAATGTTTTCATTTCACTTTGTTGTGCCTCCCTAACGCCACCCCTGGGGTGGCGTTAGGTTCTGACGCATTCCCAGGTTTACGATGCCTCGTAAATCTGGGAATGTGTCCGGTTCCATGGGTGTTGCGTGGGAAAACCCACAGCAGCACCCATAGAACGTCCCTTTTACACAGTTTTCTGTGTGATAGGGGCACACATGTATAAGGCCATGAATAGCCATGTAAAGTGGCTTTACGTGGCCTTATAAATATGAGGTGGCACATTGCTCCACCGGAACGTAAAATAACTGATGTTCTGGGGATGCAAAAGTGCTGATAGTGCCTCATAAATGAGGCCCTTTATATATATTTATTTAAGCGCATCCAGTTTTCCTTTAAGTAAAACAAGCTGTTTAAAAAAAAAAAATAATTATTGATTGCTTTATTTAAAATCAAGGCCACCATTTCTGTGATGGCTATCATTCCTAATTGGTCCCAAACTGTGTCCTACCGCAATATTATTTATGAGGTAGCCCAAATTGCGAACCACTCGGAATCAATAATTAAAATACAAAAGTGTCATACATTAGGATTTGTGATTACCTATTTAAAAGAAAATCGCAATTTGGAAATCACTATTCCCAGTCTTAGTACATCTGGCCCTGTGTGGACAGACATTCCAGGGTAAAAAGCCATGAAGTGTGCTTTCCAGATATATGGGCTAAGTGTCTGAAAGCTAAAAACTATCAATTCTATTTACTGTCTCTTGGCAACACAAATAAGGTGGAGAGATGTCACTGGTGGCATGTTACCAAAAGCTTCCCATTTGATTCTGGTAAATGCAGTTCACAATATTTTCAGTAACTAACTATTAAGAAAGTTTTCACCCTTTGTTGGAGCAATCAGTGCTATTTTGCTGTGAGTTTCTGGACACATGTTTCTGATTGATGTACCTTTTTCAGTAGGAAGTAGCGGGTCTCTCTAGGATTTTTGAAATGGTTTTATTTCATCAGGGCACAGTACTCATTCCAAAGTTCACGGTGCATCTCAATGTTATCAATATTATCACTCTGCAGCAGCTGCTAATTGGCTATGGCGGTAAAGTGCCCCTTCCCCCTAAAAAACGTCAGGAAAGGAAAAATAAAACGTAATAAACACTTTTCATTGTTGTTTTATTTTTCCTTTCCTGCAGAGTCTTGAGGCAGGGCCAGTGGGATGAGAGGAGGAGTGGTAGTGCACTGCCTTCAGTGCCCATGAGGGTTAGCCAGCCATCTCAGGCTGGTAACACCATCTGGCGCATTGAAGCTCACCCCCAATCACCTTCATTGCTGGGTTGGGAAAATCAGGCACGGGCTCCCAGTCTGTCTGTGAGCGCAAATTGAGGTTTTCAGGACTGGCCGCAGGGCAGTCTGGGAGCCTGTGCCTGCGAGAAGTGGAGCAGAAGAGCAGGACGCTGCCAGCCTCAGGTAAGGATTTTCTTCACTCTTATTTTCCCTCTCAAAACCACTATCCCACTTCGTACCTCCTCCCGCTCACCACTTGTGCAAAACACCAGCCACTACTGTTGCTCTGGAGTGGTCCCAACCTGAATGACTACCAGTGTCTACGGATTTTTGACAATGCGGACATTTGTGCTGTTGAAGATATACACTGGTATCCAGTATGATCACCTTAAGATGTTTAATATGCATTGGTCTGAAGTGCAGACTGATGCATTGGAATAGAGAAAGAGCTGATGCCAATGTGAAGCATGTGTTGTTGCATCGGGTTCTACCATATGCTCATCCTTTCACAGCGAGAGGAGTTGTTGACACATACAATGCTTGTAGTTTAATGTTAAGAGAACAAACATACTTTTCTTGGGATAAGCCTGACCCTTGGATACTAATACGTGTCAGTTACATATCAAATGCAATGGAACAAGGACACCTCCGTAATATGAAGTTAATTCATGAATAAATCATACCCTAAAGTATAAACAATGATTCTCTGTACACACAGTTTTTTCATGAATCATTGATTTTGCTAAATTAAAGACAAGGTTAATGAAAATTCATTAGTGCATACATGGAGTGAAAGCATAAAACCAAAAACTACTTGAGGCAATCTTTTGCCACCTTACTGCTCAGCGTATGTGCCTATTTGTTGAGCTGATGGTCACATTTTCCAAGGATAATACTGATCATGCAGTACCCTTATTGACACATAGTAAAAGTCTCCAATCATTTCCTTGTTTTCCCTGTAGAGAGTTGGCCTCTTACAGGTGTTGACCTGTTGAACACTTGGTATACCTCCTTGGGATTTTCCCAAGGACCTTTTAATTAAAACCATATTCGTACACAAATTTGCCATCTACGTAGCATTCTGACCAATACAATGGCCACACAAATTAGGGAAATATATTTATTGCCAAATCCATGAGTACCCTAGATAATATGTAAAAATATCAGTTCTAAAACTAAATATTAACATGTTGCCCGTATTACAACCAGATGGAATGGCTCTGTCTTTAAAATCACACCATACTGTAGGTTGTATCTGTTCAAAAGACACAATTGATGGACATGATGCTGGACAAGGAAAACATTCAACTCCAGTCCCAAGGATCTGGTCTTAATCCATCTTTCTATTGCTCGCCACCCCAGTTGAGACTCAGCCATTTGCAAATCAGTCTTGACCCTGTTTCTTGTGGGAACAGTCCAGCCCGAACAGCCAAGCCAGGTCTTCCCTGGATCGTAAACAAACATCCTGGAATCGGTTTCAAAGCATCACACTTCATCAGCCAGGCTTGCTTGAATCCAGTGGTGTAGTGAGCATGGAACCCATGTCTAGGCATATCCTTCCCATTTAGGGTAACGTATTCAAAAGACACAGTTGATGGACGGAATGCTGGACAATGCAACCATTCACCCCCTAGCTATAAGGATCTTGGTTTAATCCATCATTCTTTTGCTCACCACACCACCCCAGTATGGACCCAGCAATATGCAAATCAGTCTTGACCCTGTTCCTTGTGGGAACAATTCAGCCCAAAATTCCACAAAACAGGTCTTCCCTGGATCGGAAACAAGCATCCTGGGACCAGTTTCGATGCATCATCCTTCATCAGCCAGGCTATTTTGAATCCAGTGTTGTTGTGAGCACGGGACCCACGTCTGAGCAAACCCTTCCCATTTAGGGCAAGATATTCAAAAACACAATTGATGGACAGAATGCTGGATAATGCAAACATTCCCGCCCCAGTCACAAGGATCTGGGTTTAATCCTTCATTCTTTTGCTCACCACACCACCCCAGTTTGGACCTAGCCATTTGCAAATCAGTCTTGACCCTGTTACTTGTGGGAACAGCCGAGCCCAAACTACCAAGCCAGGTCTTCCCTGAATCGGAAACAAGCATCTTGGGACCGGTTTCAGGACATGACCCTTCATCAGCCAGGCTAGATTTGCATATGGCTGGGTCCAAACTGGAATGGCATGGTGATCAAAAAAACAACAAATTTAAGCTCAGATCTCTGTACTGGGGTGAATGTATTTTGGAAAAGGTGGGTGGTGATGGACAGAGTTTCTGAATGATGCAGAATACTCTTATCAAGTCAATAGATCATGGTTTTAATCCATCACCGTTTTTTAGCTCACTGCACCATCCCAGCTCAGAACCTGGCTATATGCAAATTAGTCTGTTCCTGTCCCAGTGCATGATGGGAACAGGGCAAACCAAACTACCAAGCCAATTCTTATACTGGGAAGGAAACAAGTTTCCGGGGACCGGTTTCTGGCATCACAGCCTTCTTCGGCCCGGCTTGCTTGAATCCTGATGGTGCAATGAGCAAGGGACTCACGTCTGAGTATACCCTCCCACACGTAGTGTGGATAAAACCGATTTTGGAAAAGGGGGGTGGTGATGGACAGAGTTTCTGAATGATGCAGAATACTCTTACCAAGTCAATAGATCATGGTTTTAATCCATCACCGTTTTTTAGCTCACTGCACCATCCCAGCTCAGAACCTGGCTATATGCAAATTAGTCTGTTCCTGTCCCAGTGCATGATAGGAACAGGGCAAACCAAACTACCAAGCCAATTCTTATACTGGGAAGGAAACAAGCTTCCGGGGACCGGTTTCTGGCATCACAGCCTTCTTCGGCCCGGCTTGCTTGAATCCTGATGGTGCAATGAGCAAGGGACTCACGTCTGAGTATACCCTCCCACACATAGTGTGGATAAAACCGATTTTGGAAAAGGGGGGTGGTGATGGACAGAGTTTCTGAATGATGCAGAATACTCTTACCAAGTCAATAGATCATGGTTTTAATCCATCACCGTTTTTTAGCTCACTGCACCATCCCAGCTCAGATCCTGGCTATATGCAAATTAATCTGTTCCTGTCCCAGTGCATGATGGGAACAGGGCAAACCAAACTACCATGCCAATTCTTATACTGGGAAGGAAACAAGCTTCCGGGGACCGGTTTCTGGCATCACAGACTTCTTCGGCCCGGCTTGCTTGAATCCTGATGGTGCAATGAGCAAGGTACTCACGTCTGAGTATACCCTCCTACACATAGTGTGGATAAAACCGATTTTGGAAAAGGGGGATGGTGATGGACAGAGTTTCTGAATGATGCAGAATACTCTTACCAAGTCAATAGATCATGGTTTTAATCCATCACCGTTTCTTAGCTCACTGCACCATCCCGGCTCAGAACCTGGCTATATGCAAATTAGTCTGTTCCTGTCCCTGTGCATGATGGGAACAGGGAAAACCAAACTACCAAGCCAATTGTTATACTGGGAAGGAAACAAGCTTCCGGGGACCGGTTTCTGGCATCACTATGTGTGGGAGGGTATACTCAGACGTGAGTCCCTTGCTCATTGCACCATCAGGATTCAAGCAAGCCGGGCCGAAGAAGGCTGTGATGCCAGAAACCGGTCCCCGGAAGCTTGTTTCCTTCCCAGTATAAGAATTGGCTTGGTAGTTTGGTTTGCCCTGTTGCCATCATGCACTGGGACAGGAACAGACTAATTTGCATATAGCCGGGTTCTGAGCTGGGATGGTGCAGTGAGCTAAAAAACGGTGATGGATTAAAACCATGATCTATTGACTTGGTAAGAGTATTCTGCATCATTCAGAAACTCTGCCCATCACCACCCCCCTTTTCCAAAATCGGTTTTATCCACACTACGTGTGGGAGGGTATACTCAGACGTAAGTCCCTTGCTCATTGCACCATCAGGATTCAAGCAAGCCGGGCCGAAGAAGGCTGTGATGCCTGAAACCGGTCCCCGGAAGCTTGTTTCCTTCCCAGTATAAGAATTGGCTTGGTAGTTTGGTTTGCCCTGTTCCCATCATGCACTGGGACAGGAACAGACTAATTTGCATATAGCCGGGTTCTGAGCTGGGATGGTGCAGTGAGCTAAAAAACGGTGATGGATTAAAACCATGATCTATTGACTTGGTAAGAGTATTCTGCATCATTCAGAAACTCTGTCCATCACCACCCCCCTTTTCTAAAATCGGTTTTATCCACACTATGTGTGGGAGGGTATACTCAGACGTGAGTCCCTTGCTCATTGCACCATCAGGATTCAAGCAAGCCGGGCCGAAGAAGGCTGTGATGCCAGAAACCGGTCCCCGGAAGCTTGTTTCCTTCCCAGTATAAGAATTGGCATGGTAGTTTGGTTTGCCCTGTTCCCATCATGCACTGGGACAGGAACAGACTAATTTGCATATAGCCGGGTTCTGAGCTGGGATGGTGCAGTGAGCTAAAAAACGGTGATGGATTAAAACCATGATCTATTGACTTGGTAAGAGTATTCTGCATCATTCAGAAACTCTGACCATCACCACCCCCCTTTTCCAAAATCGGTTTTATCCACACTATGTGTGGAAGGGTATACTCAGACATGAGTCCCTTGCTCATTGCACCATCAGGATTCAAGCAAGCCGGGCTGAAGAAGGCTGTGATGCCAGAAACCGTTCCCCGGAAGCTTGTTTCCTTCCCAGTATAAGAATTGGCTTGGTAGTTTGGTTTGCCTATTCCCATCATGCACTGGGACAGGAACAGACTAATTTGCATATAGCCGGGTTCTGAGCTGGGATGGTGCAGTGAGCTAAAAAACGGTGATGGATTAAAACCATGATCTATTGACTTGGTAAGAGTATTCTGCATCATTCAGAAATCCTGTCCATCACCACCCCCCTTTTCCAAAATCTGTTTTATCCACACTGTGTGTGGGAGGGTATACTCAGACGTGAGTCCCTTGCTCATTGCACCATCAGGATTCAAGCAAGCCGGGCCGAAGAAGGCTGTGATGCCAGAAACCGGTCCCCGGAAGTTTGTTTCCTTCCCAGTATAAGAAGTGGCTTGGTAGTTTGGTTTTCCCTGTTCCCATCATGCACTGGGACAGGAACAGACTAATTTGCATATAGCCGGGTTCTGAGGTGGGATGGTGCAGTGAGCTAAAAAACGGTGATGGATTAAAACCATGATCTATTGACTTGGTAAGAGTATTCTGCATCATTCAGAAACTCTGTCCATCACCACCCCCCTTTTCCAAAATCGGTTTTATCCACACTATGTGTGGGAGGGTATACTCAGACGTGAGTCCCTTGCTCATTGCACCATCAGGATTCAAGCAAGCCGGGCCGAAGAAGGCTGTGATGCCAGAAACCGGTCCCCGGAAGCTTGTTTCCTTCCCAGTATAAGAATTGGCTTGGTAGTTTGGTTTGCCCTGTTCCCATCATGCACTGGGACAGGAACAGACTAATTTGCATATAGCCGGGTTCTGAGCTGGCATGGTGCAGTGAGCTAAAAAACGGTGATGGATTAAAACCATGATCTATTGACTTGGTAAGAGTATTCTGCATCATTCAGAAACTCTGTCCATCACCACCCCCCTTTTCCAAAATCGGTTTTATCCACACTATGTGTGGGAGGGTATACTCAGAGGTGAGTCTCTTGCTCATTGCACCATCAGGATTCAAGCAAGCCGGGCTGAAGAAGGCTGTGATGCCAGAAACCGGTCCCCGGAAGCTTGTTTCCTTCCCAGTATAAGAATTGGCTTGGTAGTTTGGTTTGCCCTGTTCCCATCATGCACTGGGACTGGAACAGACTAATTTGCATATAGCCGGGTTCTGAGCTGGGATGGTGCAGTGAGCTAAAAAACGGTGATGGATTAAAACCATGATCTATTGAGTTGGTAAGAGTATTCTGCATCATTCAGAAACTCTGTCCATCACCACCCCCCTTTTCTAAAATCGGTTTTATCCACACTATGTGTGGGAGGGTATACTCAGACGTGAGTCCCTTGCTCATTGCACCATCAGGATTCAAGCAAGCCGGGCCGAAGAAGGCTGTGATGCCAGAAACCGGTCCCCGGAAGCTTGTTTCCTTCCCAGTATAAGAATTGGCATGGTAGTTTGGTTTGCCCTGTTCCCATCATGCACTGGGACAGGAACAGACTAATTTGCATATAGCCGGGTTCTGAGCTGGGATGGTGCAGTGAGCTAAAAAACGGTGATGGATTAAAACCATGATCTATTGACTTGGTAAGAGTATTCTGCATCATTCAGAAACTCTGACCATCACCACCCCCCTTTTCCAAAATCGGTTTTATCCACACTATGTGTGGGAGGGTATACTCAGACATGAGTCCCTTGCTCATTGCACCATCAGGATTCAAGCAAGCCGGGCCGAAGAAGGCTGTGATGCCAGAAACCGTTCCCCAGGAGTTTGTTTCCTTCCCAGTATAAGAATTGGCTTGGTAGTTTGGTTTGCCTATTCCCATCATGCACTGGGACAGGAACAGACTAATTTGCATATAGCCGGGTTCTGAGCTGGGATGGTGCAGTGAGCTAAAAAACGGTGATGGATTAAAACCATGATCTATTGACTTGGTAAGAGTATTCTGCATCATTCAGAAATCCTGTCCATCACCACCCCCCCTTTTCCAAAATCTGTTTTATCCACACTGTGTGTGGGAGGGTATACTCAGACGTGAGTCCCTTGCTCATTGCACCATCAGGATTCAAGCAAGCCGGGCCGAAGAAGGCTGTGATGCCAGAAACCGGTCCCCGGAAGTTTGTTTCCTTCCCAGTATAAGAAGTGGCTTGGTAGTTTGGTTTGCCCTGTTCCCATCATGCACTGGGACAGGAACAGACTAATTTGCATATAGCCGGGTTCTGAGGTGGGATGGTGCAGTGAGCTAAAAAACGGTGATGGATTAAAACCATGATCTATTGACTTGGTAAGAGTATTCTGCATCATTCAGAAACTCTGTCCATCACCACCCCCCTTTTCCAAAATCGGTTTTATCCACACTATGTGTGGGAGGGTATACTCAGACGTGAGTCCCTTGCTCATTGCACCATCAGGATTCAAGCAAGCCGGGCCGAAGAAGGCTGTGATGCCAGAAACCGGTCCCCGGAAGCTTGTTTCCTTCCCAGTATAAGAATTGGCTTGGTAGTTTGGTTTGCCCTGTTCCCATCATGCACTGGGACAGGAACAGACTAATTTGCATATAGCCGGGTTCTGAGCTGGGATGGTGCAGTGAGCTAAAAAACGGTGATGGATTAAAACCATGATCTATTGACTTGGTAAGAGTATTCTGCATCATTCAGAAACTCTGTCCATCACCACCCCCCTTTTCCAAAATCGGTTTTATCCACACTATGTGTGGGAGGGTATACTCAGAGGTGAGTCTCTTGCTCATTGCACCATCAGGATTCAAGCAAGCCGGGCTGAAGAAGGCTGTGATGCCAGAAACCGGTCCCCGGAAGCTTGTTTCCTTCCCAGTATAAGAATTGGCTTGGTAGTTTGGTTTGCCCTGTTCCCATCATGCACTGGGACAGGAACAGACTAATTTGCATATAGCCGGGTTCTGAGCTGGGATGCTGCAGTGAGCTAAAAAACGGGGATGGATTAAAACCATGATCTATTGACTTGGTAAGAATATTCTGCATCATTCAGAAACTCTGTCCATCACCACCCCCTTTTCCAAAATCGGTTTTATCCACACTGTGTGTGGGAGGGTATACTCAGACGTGAGTCCCTTGCTCATTGCACCATCAGAATTCAAGCAAGCCGGGCTGAATGAGGCTGTGATGCCAGAAACCGGTCCCCGGAAGCTTGTTACCTTCCCAGTATAAGAATTGGCTTGGTAGTTTGGTTTGCCCTGTTCCCATCATGCACTGGGACAGGAACAGACTAATTTGCATATAGCCGGGTTCTGAGCTGGGATGGTGCAGTGAGCTAAAAATAGGTGATGGATTAAAACCATGATCTATTGACTTGGTAAGAGTATTCTGCATCATTCAGAAACTCTGTCCATCACCACCCCCCTTTTCCAAAACTGGGGTGAATGTATGACCTTATTCTGCATTCTGTCCATCAATTGTTCTTTTTCCATTTGTCACCCCGAGTGGGACGGGTATGCCTAGACGTGGGTCCTGTGCTCTCCATGCCACTGGAGTCAAGCTTTCCTGGCTGATGAGGGCTGAAAGCCTGAAACCGGTCCTAGAATGCTTGTTTCCAGTCCAGGGAGGACCTGGCCTGGCAGTTTGGGCAGCACTGTTCCCATTGGGCGTATGGTCAAGACTGATTTGCATATGGCTGCGTCCAAACTGGAATGGTATGGTGAGCAAAAAAACGATGGATTTAGGCACAGATCTCTGTACTGGGGTGAATGTATGACATTGTTCAGCATTCTGTCCATCAATTGTTCCTTTTGTAGAAGGTTGTATCCGGCCGGGGCTCCACCGGGTACAGGGTTTCAAATGAAATGAATGGACCTGCCATAGGTGCAATGATTAAGCTAACTCGTAAACAGTCCAATTCCCAGAAGAGATTTATTTTTATGTACAAGCACCAAACTACGATTCTACAGAATCACAATTTGAATTTGCAATTTGGTGTTTACAAGGGGCATGTTTATGGCGTCCCTTCTAAATACCAAATAGCAGAGGTATGTATTACCCAAATTCTGGTCAGGAAAATATTAATATATTTTTTTTAAAAGTGGTGGTAACCCAGTTGCAAATGGGAAGAGGTCTACATGGGGCCCCTTCCCCTTTGATAATAATTAGAAAATATTTTTAAGAGCAGGCAGAGGTCCCACTTACCACTGCCTACTCTTCAACCAATGAAACTTAAACATTGTGGGCCTTATTTATGGGCTTTAGCCATAGGGCAGCGCCGCAGTCCTCCCCGCTGTGCTGCCCTACGGAAAAAGGAAAGGGGCGGAATGTGCTGTACCTATATGATACAGCACATTCCTGTCCTTTTCCCCTGCACGGGTGCACAATGGGCTGGCGTGTGCCAACGCAGGCACTTTTGGACAATCGTGCAAGGGTGCCTATGTTGCGAAGTTGATTGATTTTGTGCAGGAAGAGACCCTTCCTGCACAAAATCAATCCATTCTGGTGCTTTCCTTTGTCTGCAGCACACATAGAAAAATAAAAACACATGTGGAAATGTTTTCATTTCACTTTGTTTTGCCTCCCTAACGCCACCCCTGGGGTGGCGTTAGGTTCTGACGCATTCCCAGGTTTATGATGCCTCGTAAATCTGGGAATGTGTCCGGTTCCATGGGTGTTGCGTGGGAACACCCACAGCAGCACCCATAGAACGTCCCTTTTACACAGTTTTCTGTGTGATAGGGGCACACATGTATAAGGCCATGAATTGCCATGTAAAGTGGCTTTACGTGGCCTTATAAATATGAGGTGGCACATTGCTCCACCGGAACGTAAAAAAACTGATGTCCTGGGGATGCAAAAGTGCTGATAGTGCCTCATAAATGAGGCCCTTTATATATATTTATTTAAGCGCATCCAGTTTTCCTTTAAGTAAAACAAGCTGTTTAAAAAAAAAAGAATTATTGTTTGCTTTATTTAAAATCAGGGCAACCATTTCTGTGATGGCTATCATTCCTAATTGGTCCCAAACTGTGTCCTACCGCAATATTATTTATGAGGTAGCCCAAATTGCGAACCACTCGGAATCAATAATTAAAATACAAAAGTGTCATACATTAGGATTTGTGATTACCCATTTAAAAGAAAATCGCAATTTGGAAATCACTGTTCCCAATCTTAGTACATCTGGCCCTGTGTGGACAGACATTCCAGGGTAAAAAGCCATGAAGTGTGCTTTCCAGATATATGGGCTAAGTGTCTGAAAGCTAAAAACTATCAATTCTATTTATTGTCTCTTGGCAACACAAATAAGGTGGAGAGATGTCACTGGTGGCATGTTACCAAAAGCTTCCCATTTGATTCTGGTAAATGCAGTTCACAATATTTTCAGTAACTAACTATTAAGAAAGTTTTCACCCTTTGTTGGAGCAATCAGTGCTATTTTGCTGTGAGTTTCTGGACACATGTTTCTGAGTGATGTATCTTTTTCAGTAGGAAGTAGCAGGTCTCTCTAGGATTTTTGAAATGGTTTTATTTCATCAGGGCACAGTACTCATTCCAAAGTTCACGGTGCATATCAATGTTATCAATATTATCACTCTGCAGCAGCTGCTAATTGGCTATGGCGGTAGAGTGCCCCTTCCCCCTAAAAAACGTCAGGAAAGGAAAAATAAAACGTAATAAACACTTTTCATTGTTGTTTTATTTTTCCTTTCCTGCAGAGTCTTGAGGCAGGGCCAGTGGGATGAGAGGAGGAGTGGTAGTGCACTGCCTTCAGTGCCCATGAGGGTTAGCCAGCCATCTCAGGCTGGTAACACCATCTGGTGCATTGAAGCTCACCCCCACTCACCTTCATTGCTGGGTTGGGAAAATCAGGCACGGGCTCCCAGTCTGTCTGTGAGCGCAAATTGAGGTTTTCAGGACTGGCCGCAGGGCAGTCTGGGAGCCTGTGCCTGCGAGAAGTGGAGCAGAAGAGCAGGACGCTGCCAGCCTCAGGTAAGGATTTTCTTCACTCTTATTTTCCCTCTCAAAACCACTATCCCATTTCGTACCTCCTCCTGCTCACCACTTGTGCAAAACACCAGCCACTACTGTTGCTCTGGAGTGGTCCCAACCTGAATGACTACCAGTGTCTACGGATTTTTGACAATGCGGACATTTGTGCTGTTGAAGATATACACTGGTATCCAGTATGATCACCTTAAGATGTTTCATGTGCATTGGTCTGCAGTGCAGACTGATGCATTGGAATAGAGCAAGAGCTGAAGCCAATGTGAAGCATGTGTTGTTGCATCGGGTTCTACCATATGCTCATCCTTTCACAGCGAGAGGAGTTTTTGACACATACAATGCTTGTAGTTTAATGTTAAGAGAACAAACATACTTTTCTTGGGATAAGCCTGACCCTTGGATACTAATACGTGTCAGTTACATATCAAATGCAATGGAACAAGGACACCTCCGTAATATGAAGTTAATTCATGAATAAATCATACCCTAAAGTATAAACAATGATTCTCTGTACACACAGTTTTTTCATGAATCATTGATTTTGCTAAATTAAAGACAAGGTTAATGAAAATTCATTAGTGCATACATGGAGTGAAAGCATAAAACCAAAAACTACTTGAGGCAATCTTTTGCCACCTTACTGCTCAGTGTATGTGCCTATTTGTTGAGCTGATGGTCACATTTTCCAAGGATAATACTGATCATCCAGTACCCTTATTGACACATAGTAAAAGTCTCCAATCATTTCCTTGTTTTCCCTGTAGAGAGTTGGCCTCTTACAGGTGTTGACCTGTTGAACACTTGGTATACCTCCTTGGGATTTTCCCAAGGACCTTTTAATTAAAACCATATTCGTACACAAATTTGCCATCTACGTAGCATTCTGACCAATACAATGGCCACACAAATTAGGGAAATATATTTATAGCCAAATCCATGAGTACCCAAGATAATATGTAAAAATATCAGTTCTAAAACTAAATATTACCATGTTGCCCGTATTACAACCAGATGGAATGGCTCTGTCTTTAAAATCACACCATACTGTAGGTTGTATCTGTTCAAAAGACACAATTGATGGACATGATGCTGGACAAGGAAAACATTCAACTCCAGTCACAAGGATCTGGTCTTAATCCATCTTTCTATTGCTCGCCACCCCAGTTGAGACTCAGCCATTTGCAAATCAGTCTTGACCCTGTTTCTTGTGGGAACAGTCCAGCCCGAACAGCCAAGCCAGGTCTTCCCTGGATCGTAAACAAACATCCTGGAATCGGTTTCATGGCATCACACTTCATCAGCCAGGCTTGCTTGAATCCAGTGGTGTAGTGAGCATGGAACCCATGTCTAGGCATATCCTTCCCATTTAGGGTAACGTATTCAAAAGACACAGTTGATGGACGGAATGCTGGACAATGCAACCATTCACCCCCTAGCTATAAGGATCTTGGTTTAATCCATCATTCTTTTGCTCACCACACTACCCCAGTATGGACCCAGAAATATGCAAATCAGTCTTGACCCTGTTCCTTGTGGGAACAGTTCAGCCCAAAATTCCACAAAACAGGTCTTCCCTGGATCGGAAACAAGCATCCTGGGACCAGTTTCGGGGCATCATCCTTCATCAGCCAGGCTATCTTGAATCCAGTGTTGTTGTGAGCACGGGACCCACATCTGAGCAAACCCTTCCCATTTAGGGCAAGATATTCAAAAACACAATTGATGGACAGAATGCTGGATAATGCAAACATTCCCCCCCCAGTCACAAGGATCTGGGTTTAATCCTTCATTCTTTTGCTCACCACACCACCCCAGTTTGGACCTAGCCATTTGCAAATCAGTCTTGACCCTGTTCCTTGTGGGAACAGCCGAGCCCAAACTACCAAGCCAGGTCTTCCCTGAATCGGAAACAAGCATCTTGGGACCGGTTTCAAGACATGACCCTTCATCAGCCAGGCTAGATTTGCATATGGCTGGGTCCAAACTGGAATGGCATGGTGATCAAAAAAACGACAAATTTAAGCTCAGATCTCTGTACTGGGGTGAATGTATTTTGGAAAAGGTGGGTGGTGATGGACAGAGTTTCTGAATGATGCAGAATACTCTTATCAAGTCGATAGATCATGGTTTTAATCCATCACCGATTTTTAGCTCACTGCACCATCCCAGCTCAGAACCTGGCTATATGCAAATTAGTCTGTTCCTGTCCCAGTGCATGATGGGAACAGGGCAAACCAAACTACCAAGCCAATTCTTATACTGGGAAGGAAACAAGCTTCCGGGGACCGGTTTCTGGCATCACAGCCTTCTTCGGCCCGGCTTGCTTGAATCCTGATGATGCAATGAGCAAGGTACTCACGTCTGAGTATACCCTCCTACACATAGTGTGGATAAAACCGATTTTGGAAAAGGGGGGTGGTGATGGACAGAGTTTCTGAATGATGCAGAATACTCTTACCAAGTCAATAGATCATGGTTTTAATCCATCACCGTTTCTTAGCTCACTGCACCATCCCAGCTCAGAACCTGGCTATATGCAAATTAGTCTGTTCCTGTCCCAGTGCATGATGGGAACAGGGAAAACCAAACTACCAAGCCAATTCTTATACTGGGAAGGAAACAAGCTTCCGGGGACCGGTTTCTGGCATCACAGCCTTCTTCGGCCCGGCTTGCTTGAATTCTGATGGTGCAATGAGCAAAGGACTCACGTCTGAGTATACCCTCCCACACATAGTGTGGATAAAACCGATTTTGGAAAAGGGGGGTGGTGATGGACAGAGTTTCTGAATGATGCAGAATACTCTTACCAAGTCAATAGATAATAGTTTTAATCCATCACCGTTTTTTAGCTCACTGCACCATCCCAGCTCAGAACCTGGCTATATGCAAATTAGTCTGTTCCTGTCCCAGTGCATGATGGGAACAGGGCAAACCAAACTACCAAGCCAATTCTTATACTGGGAAGGAAACAAGTTTCCGGGGACCGGTTTCTGGCATCACAGCCTTCTTCGGCCCGGCTTGCTTGAATCCTGATGGTGCAATGAGCAAGGGACTCACGTCTGAGTATACCCTCCCACACATAGTGTGGATAAAACCGATTTTGGAAAAGGGGGGTGGTGATGGACAGAGTTTCTGAATGATGCAGGATACTCTTACCAAGTCAATAGATCATGGTTTTAATCCATCACCGTTTTTTAGCTCACTGCACCATCCCAGCTCAGAACATGGCTATATGCAAATTAGTCTGTTCCTATCCCAGTGCATGATGGGAACAGGGCAAACCAAACTACCAAGCCAATTCTTATACTGGGAAGGAAACAAGCTTCCGGGGACCGGTTTCTGGCATCACAGCCTTCTTCGGCCCGGCTTGCTTGAATCCTGATGGTGCAATGAGCAAGGGACTCACGTCTGAGTATACCCTCCCACACGTAGTGTGGATAAAACCGATTTTGGAAAAGGGGGGTGGTGATGGACAGAGTTTCTGAATGATGCAGAATACTCTTACCAAGTCAATAGATCATGGTTTTAATCCATCACCGTGTTTTAGCTCACTGCACCATCCCAGCTCAAAACCTGGCTATATGCAAATTAGTCTGTTCCTGTCCCAGTGCATGATGGGAACAGGGCAAACCAAACTACCAAGCCAATTCTTATACAGGGAAGGAAACAAGCTTCCGGGGACCGGTTTCTGGCATCACAGCCTTCTTCGGCCCGGATTGCTTGCATCCTGATGGTGCAATGTGCAAGGGACTCACGTCTGAGTATACCCTCCCACACATAGTGTGGATAAAACCGATTTTGGAAAAGGGGGGTGGTGATGGACAGAGTTTCTGAATGATGCAGAATACTCTTACCAAGTCAATAGATCATGGTTTTAATCCATCACCGTTTTTTAGCTCACTGCACCATCCCAGCTCAGATCCTAACTATATGCAAATTAATCTGTTCCTGTCCCAGTGCATGATGGGAACAGGGCAAACCAAACTACCAAGCCAATTCTTATACTGGGAAGGAAACAAGCTTCCGGGGACCAGTTTCTGGCATCACAGACTTCTTCGGCCCGGCTTGCTTGAATCCTGATGGTGCAATGAGCAAGGTACTCACGTCTGAGTATACCCTCCTACACATAGTGTGGATAAAACCGATTTTGGAAAAGGGGGATGGTGATGGACAGAGTTTCTGAATGATGCAGAATACTCTTACCAAGTCAATAGATCACGGTTTTAATCCATCACATTTTCTTAGCTCACTGCACCATCCCGGCTCAGAACCTGGCTATATGCAAATTAGTCTGTTCCTGTCCCAGTGCATGATGGGAACAGGGAAAACCAAACTGCCAAGCCAATTCTTATACTGGGAAGGAAACAAGCTTCCGGGGACCGGTTTCTGGCATCAAAGCCTTCTTCGGCCCGGCTTGCTTGAATCCTGATGGTGCAATGAGCAAGGGACTCACGTCTGAGTATACCCTCCCACACATAGTGTGGATAAAACCGATTTTGGAAAAGGGGGGTGGTGATGGACAGAGTTTCTGAATGATGCCGAATACTCTTACCAAGTCAATAGATCATGGTTTTAATCCATCACCGTTTTTTAGCTCACTGCACCATCCCAGCTCAGAACCTGGCTATATGCAAATTAGTTTGGTCCTGTCCCAGTGCATGATGGGAACAGGGCAAACCAAACTACCAAGCCAATTCTTATACTGGGAAGGAAACAAGTTTCCGGGGACCGGTTTCTGGCATCACAGCCTTCTTCGGCCCGGCTTGCTTGAATCCTGATGGTGCAATGAGCAAGGGACTCACGTCTGAGTATACCCTCCCACACATAGTGTGGATAAAACCGATTTTGGAAAAGGGGGGTGGTGATGGACAGAGTTTCTGAATGATGCAGAATACTTTTACCAAGTCAATAGATCATGGTTTTAATCCATCACCGTTTTTTAGCTCACTGCACCATCCCAGCTCAGAACCTGGCTATATGCAAATTAGTCTGTTCCCGTCCCAGTGCATGATGGGAACAGGGCAAAGCAAACTACCAAGCCAATTCTTATACTGGGAAGGAAACAAGCTTCCGGGGACCGGTTTCTGGCATCACAGCCTTCTTCGGCCCGGCTTGCTTGAATCCTGATGGTGCAATGAGCAAGGGACTCACGTCTGTGTATCAAATTTTACAGACTTTTACCAAGCCCACTGCCTGTGACACTGAGGGGATTGAATCCCAAGAACTCTGTGACAATATTTCACAGTTTTTTGTTAGGAAAATTGATGCTATCTATGCTAAGATACTAACGTCTAACTCCATCTCTAATAATTCAGTAACAACTGACTGTCGAGTTCAGCCATTTATTATGACTATAGGAAATAAGGCTAAGAAACTCGCCGTTTTCCCACCCATCTCTTTGGAAGAGTTGACTGTTCTTGTCACTCAAACAAAGAGTGGGTGCCCCACAGACACCATCCCGGCACGCATCATGCCACTTTTGTTGGATGATCTGGGGGTAGGAATGCGACATGTAGTCAATTTATCCTTGTGCACTGGGGAAGTCCCCTTAGACTGGAAGCAGGCCCTGGTGAGACCCCTGCGGAAAAACAATTCGATCCCCTGGTCTGATTTGACAAACCTGAGACCGATCTCTCTTCTCCCTTTTTTAGGGAAGCTTACTGAGAGATATGTGAATCAGCATCTGTCAAAATTCATTGAAAACGTGGGTGGACTCGATCCCTCTCAGTCGGGTTTTAGGCCTAGGCACAGTACTGAGACCGCCTTGCTGTCCGTCGCTGACAATCTTCAGATGCTACAGGACAAGGGCTACTCCGTTGTCCTGGTACTTTTAGATTTGTCAGCGGCGTTTGACACTGTGTCGCATGACATCATGACCTCCAGACTAGTTGACATCGGTCTGGAAGGCAAGGCCCTGGCCCGGCTAAGGAGTTTTTTCATCAAACGCACTCAAAGAGTCATCTTGGGACCATACCAGTCAGAGGAGGTGGCGATCTCGAAGGGGGTGCCACAGGGCTCTTGTTTGAGCCCCACGTTATTTAACATCTACGTGGCACCCCTAGCTAACATCATGAGATCCCACGGGTTCATTCCAGTATCATATGCGGATGATACCCAACTCCTCTTCCCTTTTAAAACCATGACTCCTGAAGTGCGTGATTCCTTTGCCCGGGGGATGAAGGATGTGGCACGTTGGATGGCAGCAAACTTCCTTCAGTGTAACGTCTCTAAGACTGAGGTTATGCTCTTTGGGGAAGCCAAACGCCTGTGGACTCCGGACTGGTGGCCCCAAGACCTTGGCCCCGTCCCTGAGCCCAAACTGGTGGTAAAAGATCTGGGAGTAAAACTGGACCAGGAGCTTGCCCTAAAACAACAAACTAATCAAGTGGTAAGCTCATGTTTCCATGTTATTGGGCTTCTCCGGAGAGTATTCCCTCTGTTACCTGATACCACCAGGAAAACATTGGTCCAGTCGCTAGTGTTGAGCAGGCTGGACTATTGCAACGGTTTGATGCTAGCTGCGAATGAGGGGATCTTTGCCAGACTGCAGGTTGTGCAAAACACTGCTGCACGATTAGTTCTAAATGTCCCGGCTCGTACTCCCTCAAAACCGTTGCTGACTAAACTTCATTGGCTTCCAGTGAAACAGAGGGTGATGTTCAAGATCTGTTGTGTCATCCACAAATGCCTCATTGGAAAAGGTCCTGGTTACCTTACTGAAAAATTCATTCCTTACGTTCCATCTAGATCCCTGAGATCGGGAGATCAGGAATTGTTATGTGTTCCCAGGGCCATGAAGGCAAGAAAGGGGGGGAGGGCCTTATCAGTAGCTGGCCCTAAGTTGTGGAACCAACTCCCGATGGAAATTAGAGTATGTAGGGAACATTTTTCCTTTAGGAAAAAGCTTAAAACATTTTTCTTTAATTACTAGATGTCCCTGTGGGTATTCAAGAAATCATGACTAGTTATTTCTGTCTCTCAGATGCTGCCAAAGGCGCGGAGATACTCCTTCGGGAGTCGATTCCCAGCACCATAAAACATGCAAATAAATAAATTAAATAAATAAATCACCACCCCCCTTTTCCAAAATCGGTTTTATCCACACTATGTGTGGGAGGGTATACTCAGACGTGAGTCCCTTGCTCATTGCACCATCAGGATTCAAGCAAGCCGGGCCGAAGAAGGCTGTGATGCCAGAAACCGGTCCCCTGAAGCTTGTTTCCTTCCCAATATAAGAATTGGCATGGTAGTTTGGTTTGCCCTGTACCCATCATGCACTGGGACAGGAACAGACTAATTTGCATATAGCCGGGTTCTGAGCTGGGATGGTGCAGTGAGCTAAAAAACGGTGATGGATTAAAACCATGATCTATTGACTTGGTAAGAGTATTCTGCATCATTCAGAAACTCTGTCCATCACCACCCCCCTTTTCCAAAATCGGTTTTATCCACACTATGTGTGGGAGGGTATACTCAGACGTGAGTCCCTTGCTCATTGCACCATCAGGATTCAAGCAAGCCGGGCCGAAGAAGGCTGTGATGCCAGAAACCGGTCCCCGGAAGCTTGTTTCCTTCCCAGTATAAGAATTGGCTTGGTAGTTTGGTTTGCCCTATTCCGATCATGCACTGGGACAGGAACAGACTAATTTGCATATAGCCGGGTTCTGAGCTGGGATGGTGCAGTGAGCTAAAAAACGGTGATGGATTAAAACCATGATCTATTGACTTGGTAAGAGTATTCTGCATCATTCAGAAACTCTGTCCATCACCACCCCCCTTTTCCAAAATCTGTTTTATCCACACTATGTGTGGGAGGGTATACTCAGACGTGAGTCCCTTGCTCATTGCACCATCAGGATTCAAGCAAGCCGGGCCGAAGAAGGCTGTGATGCCAGAAACCGGTCCCCGGAAATTTGTTTCCTTCCCAGTATAAGAATTGGCTTGGTAGTTTGGTTTGCCCTGTTCCAATCATGCACTGGGACAGGAACAGACTAATTTGCATATAGCCGGGTTCTGAGCTGGGATGGTGCAGTGAGCTAAAAAACGGTGATGGATTAAAACCATGATCTATTGACTTGGTAAGAGTATTCTGCATCATTCAGAAACTCTGTCTATCACCACCCCCCTTTTCCAAAATCGGTTTTATCTACACTATGTGTGGGAGGGTATACTCAGACGTGATTCCCTTGCTCATTGCACCATCAGGATTCAAGCAAGCCGGGCCGAAGAAGGCTGTGATGCCAGAAACCGGTCCCCGGAAGCTTGTTTCCTTCCCAGTATAAGAATTGGCTTGGTAGTTTGGTTTGCCCTGTTCCCATCATGCACTGGGACAGGAACAGACTAATTTGCATATAGCCGGGTTTTGAGCTGGGATGGTGCAGTGAGCTAAAAAACGGTGATGGATTAAAACCATGATCTATTGACTTGGTAAGAGTATTCTGCATCATTCAGAAACTCTGTCCATCACCACCCCCCTTTTCCAAAATCGGCTTTATCCACACTATGTGTGGGAGGGTATACTCAGAGGTGAGTCCCTTGCTCATTGCACCATCAGGATTCAAGCAAGCCGGGCCGAAGAAGGCTGTGATGCCAGAAACCGGTCCCCGGAAGCTTGTTTCCTTCCCAGTATAAGAATTGGCTTGGTAGTTTGGTTTGCCCTGTTCCCATCATGCACTGGGACAGGAACAGACTAATTTGCATATATCCGGGTTCTGAGCTGGGATGGTGCAGTGAGCTAAAAAACGGTAATGAATTAAAACCATGATCTATTGACTTGGTAAGAATATTCTGCATCATTCAGAAACTCTGTCCATCACCACCCCCCTTTTCCAAAATCGGTTTTATCCATACTGTGTGTGGGAGGGTATACTCAGACGTGAGTCCCTTGCTCATTGCACCATCAGAATTCAAGCAAGCCGAGCTGAAGAAGGCTGTGATGCCAGAAACCGGTCCCCGGAAGCTTGTTACCTTCCCAGTATAAGAATTGGCTTGGTAGTTTGGTTTGCCCTGTTCCCATCATGCACTGGGACAGGAACAGACTAATTTGCATATAGCCGGGTTCTGAGCTGGGATGGTGCAGTGAGCTGAAAAAAGGTGATGGATTACAACCATGATCTATAGACTTGGTAAGAGTATTCTGCATCATTCAGAAACTCTGTCCATCACCACCCCCCTTTTCCAAAACTGGGGTGAATGTATGACATTATTCTGCATTCTGTCCATCAATTGTTCCTTTTCCATTTGTCACCCCGAGTGGGATGGGTATGCCTAGACGTGGGTCCTGTGCTCTCCATGCCACTGGAGTCAAGCTTTCCTGGCTGATGAGGGCTGAAAGCCTGAAACCGGTCCTAGAATGCTTGTTTCCAGTCCAGGGAGGACCTGGCCTGGCAGTTTGGGCAGGACTGTTCCCATTGGGCGTAGGGTCAAGACTGATTTGCATATGGCTGCGTCCAAACTGGAATGGTACGGTGAGCAAAAAAACGATGGATTTTGGGCACAGATCTCTGTACTGGGGTGAATGTATGACATTGTTCAGCATTCTGTCCATCAATTGTTCTTTTTGTAAAGGTTGTATCCGGCCGGAGCTCCACCGGGTACAGGGTTTCAAATGAAATGAATGGACCTGCCATAGGTGCAATAATTAAGCTAACTCGTAAACAGTCCAATTCCCAGAAGAGATTTATTTTTATGTACAAGCACCAAACTACGATTCTACAGAATCACAATTTGAATTTGCAATTTGGTGTTTACAAGGGGCATGTTTATGGCGTCCCTTCTTAATACATAATAGCAGAGGTATGTATTACCCGAATTCTGGTCAGGAAAATATTAATATTTTTTTAAAAAGTGGTGGTAACACAGTTGCAAATGGGAAGAGGTCTACATGGGGCCCCTTCCCATTGAAAATATTTAGAAAATATTTTTAAGAGCAGGCAGTGGTCCCACTTACCACTGCCTACTATTCAACCAATGAAACTTAAACATAGTGGGCCTTATTTATGGGCTTTAGCCATAGGGCAGCACCGCAGTCCTACCTGCTGTGCTGCCCTATGGAAAAAGGAAAGGGCCGGAATGTGCTGTACCTATATGATACAGCACATTCCTGTCCTTTTCCCCTGCACGGGTGCACGGGCGAATAATCAGGGTGGTGGCAGCACCTTGAGAGTTTGTTTGGGAAAGGCGAGCAGACTGCGAGATGCTCTTCTGCTCACTCGCTCTGCGCTGCATTATTTCTTTGCTCATTTTTAAATTACATCATTTTATACCCAATTGATTTAAGAATTGTGATGTGTGCTGTATTTTAAACTGTATCGTTTTAAAAACTTTTTGTGCTGCTTACCTGTCCCCCTGTGCCCCGTTCCACCGCGGCTTGCCAGTGCCGATTGTTGTGGAGGGCCAGGTCAGGCACCATCTTAGGTGAGTCCCGGACCCCTGCTGGACTCGAGTTAGCGGTCCAGCTCGGGGAGGGGCTTGGGCCTCAAATAGATTCAGAATTTGCGGGCCTGCGCGAATAATCAGGGTGGTGGCAGCACCTTGAGAGTTTGTTTGGGAAAGGCGAGCAGACTGCGAGATTCTCTTCTGCTCACTCGCTCTGCGCTGCATTATTTCTTTGCTCATTTTTAAATTACATCATTTTACACCCAATTGATTTAAGAATTGTGATGTGTGTTGTATTTTAAACTGTATCGTTTTAAAAACTTTTTGTGCTGCTTACCGGTCCCCCTGTGCCCCGTTCCACCGCGGCTTGCCTTTGCCGATTGTTGTGGAGGGCCAGGTCGGGCGCCATCTTAGGTGAGTCCCGGACCCTTGCTGGACTCGAGTTAGCGGTCCAGCTCGGGGAGGGGCTTGGGCCTCAAATAGCAATGCCTCCTCGAATGCACAGCGGTCGCGCGCAGCGGGCGCGCCGTCTGCGTGCCGAAGGAGCGCCAAAGGAGGGTCTGTCTGTGCCCGTCCGAGCCTCGGATGGGCCCAGGGCCAGCCACCTTGCCCGACGCCCTCCTGGTCGGACCTGCCCTGACAGGATCAGGTATTCTCGCAATGACCTTTTGAGGTTGAACCTGCCCGCTGGTAGGGGGGTCTGCCTGCAAGTGGGGTGCGACAGCGCTGTTGGGAAGTGTTTGAGCTGTGGTTTGTTCCCCCAGCTCTCCTTACCACCACGCTTAGTAGCGGAGTCTAGCTCCCCGATAGTTAGAGCCGGGCTGATCAATGCCAGATCTGTTGTGAAACATGCTGCTGACATCTTTGAGTTGTTGGTGGATGGTCAGCTGGAGGTTCTTTTCATAACAGAGACGTGGTTGACCAGTTCATGCGCCCCGATTGTGGAGCTTGCTGTTCCTAGGGGTTTTAAGATTGCCAGGGCTGATAGGCCCTCGGGTAGAGGAGGCGGACTAGCTGTTATTTTCAAAGAGGGGTGGCACTTCGCCTCTGAGCAACCCACTGAAGGGGTTGATGGTGAAGTCCTCCACTTCTTCCTTACTATTACGCCTCACTTTACTTTGGGGGGCTCACTGATTTATAGGCCTCCTGGCCTTGCTAATCACTTTATTGACTCCCTTGAGGAATGTATAGTGCCACAATCCTTAAGCTTTCCAAAATTTCTCCTGCTTGGCGACCTAAACATCCATGTTGACGTCCCTGACTCTCGCGAAGCTCGCCGGCTGGGGGAAGTTTTGGACCTTGCTCAGCTTAAACAATGGGTGACCTTGCCGACCCATGCTGGAGGTCACCTGTTAGATGTAGTCTGCTCTAACGTTCCCCTCGAGACTCTAAGCTTAGAAAAGGTAACGTTGTCTGATCATGATCTTGTCAGGTTCTCGTGGATGGTGGAGGGCGCAAGTCGACTCGCATCCACATCTCCCTCGTGTCATACCCAGAAGATCAATCTGGTCGCGTTCGGCCATGCTCTTTGCAGAGCACGCCCTAAGCTTACTTCTGCGGTGGGTGAGGCGCTTAGTGCTTTCAATGGGTGGGTGTTGCAGGCGGCCAATGTTTCCACGAAACGTACCACGGTGTCCAGGCTCCGACACACCCCCTCTCAGCCCTGGTTTTGTCCTGAACTGAGGGAGCTGAAAATAAGGTGTAAAAAGCTGGAGCGTGCTTGGAGACGTGGGTATAGCTCGGAGTCAAAATCCGCCCTACGCACAGCCCAAAAAGACTACTATGCCACCATTAAGATAGCTAAGGGGAATTATTTTGCAGGGAGAATTGCCAAAGCTGAAAACAACAGTAGAGAGATCTTCTCTATTGTAAAAAGTTTTGTTTCCCCTGCTGCTGACACCGCCATTCTCCCCTCCACGGCACAATGGTGCGAGGACCTGTCTGATTTTTTCATTACCAAAATAACTAAGATCCAACAGGATTTATTCACAGCTTTACCAGAGGACTGTTCTGTGGCTGGCCTTTCCCTGACGCCATGCCCCTCTGACTTGCAGCAGCTCACTGACTTTTCGCTGGTCACGGACTGTGATGTACTGCCTCTTCTTCAATCTCTTAAGTCGGGCTCCCCCTCTGACCCTTGCCCTGCCCGGGTGCTTTCGGAGGTGGCAGACAGTGTCTGCAGTGAGGTTACCCAGATTGTGAATTGCTCTCTATCTTCGGCTGAGGTCCCTCTTGATTGGAAGCAGGCAAAGCTGGATGCTACTGTCCCTGTGAATTATCGTCCCATATCACTTCTGCCCGCTTTGGCAAAAATATGTGAGAAAGTGGCTTTCCATCAATTAGAGAGCTTTGTTGAGTCATCTAATGCTCTCCATCCAGCTCAATCGGGCTTTCGGGCGGCCTATAGCACGGAGACAGCTCTGGTGGAGATGGCGGAATCGATCCGGGAATGTCTGGACGGAGGCGGCAGAGCGGTCCTGATTTTATTGGACCTCTCTGCCGCGTTCGACACCGTTCCCCACAAGCACCTTCTCGCCAGGCTGTCTGCTATAGGCATGTTTGGCGATTTTAATTATTGGTTTAATCATGCCGATGCTGGCCCCCACGCCACTGAACTGTTTGAGGCACTCTTCAGCCTTAATTTGATCCAGCACGTCACCTCCCCTACCCATACCGGGGGTCACATCCTGGACCACATCTGGACGCAGGGGGTATCGCTATCTTGCCCGATTATCTCCCCTTGCGTCTGGTCCGACCATTCATTGATCGAGTCCTCCATCTCTGTAAAGGGTCTGGTTAGGCCCCCCCCTCTGGAGGGTGGGACCGCTCGGAAATGGAATGCTCTTGACTCCTCTGCCTTCCTTTCCTTTCTTGCGGAGACCCAACCCTCATCTAACAACACTCTAGACGTCAACACAGTGGACGCAAACATCTCTCATTGGCTCACGACGGCTAGCGACCAATTCGCCCCCCTGTCCGGCTTCCCTCGCTCACGCCACAGTAAATCCCATAAATGGTTCAACTCAGCCCTGAAACAACAACATCTTGAGCTGCGTCAACTGGAGCGTAGGTGGAGGCGTAACTATCTCAGCACTGATACGGAGGCGTATGTGTCCGCACGAAAAGATTATAAAAAAGCCATTACTACAACTAAGCCTGCTTTCGTCTCCGAGAGAATATTAACAGCCCCTAACAAATCTAAAGAGATTTTTAAGGTCCTCGGCGAATTAACATCGGACGCCAGGACACTCCCGAATTTGCCCCCTTCCGCAGAGTCATGCAACACCTTAAACTCCTTCTTCATCGATAAGATCTCGGCAATTAAAAACTCTATTCCCTATTCCCTTCCCTTAGCTGCAGCTGTAGTCCCCCCTGCTAACATCTCCACTCTGTCCTGTTTCCCCACACTCGATTCCGACTCCCTTGCTAAGTTGGCCACCCAAGTGAATCCGGTTCCCCCAAGGATTGTTGCCCTCCTTCAGTGCTTCGCGCCATTTGTCACACTCTTCCGCACTGTATCCTACCCTTACTCAACACCTCCCTTAACTCTGGCATAGTCCCCAGGTCGTTCAAGGAGGCCGTACTGGTGCCTCTGCTAAAAAAACCTGGCGCGGACCCAGCGGTCCTCACCAATTACCGACCCATCTCCCTCCTGCCTTTCCTGTCTAAAATCCTGGAGGCACATGTTACTACCTGCCTCTCGCAATTTATCGAGGAGTCCAACTTCCTGGAAATAAACCAGGCCGGCTTTAGACCAGCCCATTCCACTGAGGCTGTGATTCTCGCCGTGCTGGACAATCTCAGAAGCAATGCTGACAGAGGACTCCCCCAGGCATTAGTCCTACTAGACTTATCGGCGGCATTCGACACGGTGGATCATAACATCTTACTCCACCGTGTCGAGGCCGCCGGAGTCTGTGGGCCTGCCCTGTCCTGGGTCAAATCTTTTCTAGAGGGTAGATCTCAAGCAGTGAGCTTGGGTCCCTTCAGCGCCACCAGTGTTCCTTCATCCTGTGGGGTCCCCCAGGGTTCTTCTCTGTCCCCCCTCCTTTTTAATTTATACCTTCAACCTCTCCTTCACTCCCTAGGTAGGTGGGACGTCACAGTGTTTAATTACGCGGACGATTTACAAATTATTTTCCCCCTCACCTCCCCTGACGCTGTCACCAATTTCCAGGCGGTCATGACACACATCCAACACTGGATGAACCAAAATCAATTAAAGCTCAATCCCGGCAAAACTGAGCTTCTCCTTCCTGGGAGAAGTGCCCCCCATTGGGGCCCTCAGTACTGGCCAATTGAGCTTGGGTCACCTCCCTCTCCCGCTGGCTGTGTAAAGAGTCTCGGGGTCATTATTGACTCTGAGCTCACTCTCAAGGCCCAGGTGAGTGCTGTAACATCCTCCTGTATGTTCCAGCTATACAGGATACGGAAAGTTGCCCACCTTCTGACCTCCGAAGCCCTGCTACAAGTTTTAATAGCTTTGGTGATGTCCCGCTTGGACTTCTTTAACGCCCTATACAATAGCCTCCCCAAATCCCAGCTGGCTAGGTTACAGATCATCCAGAACCAGGCTGCCAGACTGGCATTTAAAATCCCTAGATGGCAGTCGGCCAAACCCCTATTACATCAACTACACTGGCTACCAGTCAGTGAAAGAATAGCCTTTAAGGTCTGTTGCCTGGTCTTCAAAGCCTTAACTGGTCCCTCCCCCGCATTCCTGAAGTCCCTGATCACCCCTTACTGTCCTTCCCGCACTTTGAGGTCCACTCACCTTCAGCTTCTAGTTACCCCCCGGTTTAAACTCACTAAATCTGGCAGCCGCAGCTTCTCTCACCTGGCCCCCAGGCTATGGAACTCTCTTCCACTCTCACTCAAGACCTCTTGCTCCCTCCTATCTTTTAGGAAATCTATAAAAACTCTGCTCTTTTCACATCCCCACTAAACTCCTCCCGCTAAACCTCAGTGTCCTATCAGCGCCAGGAAACTCATGGTGACAGTGCGCTCAATAAATTTCCCTTAACATTAACATTAACATTAACATTGGTGGTGGTGTCCTAGCATGGCTGTCCTCATTTCTATCTGACAGGTCGCAACAGGTCTGGATGCAGCCCCACGCCTCGGAACCTAAACCACTTCTCACTGGGGTCCCCCAAGGATCTACCCTTAGTCCCCTACTGTTCAACATTTACATCACCCCCCTGGTTTATCTAGCGGAACAGTATGGGGCTAAGGTAATTGGGTATGCCGACGACACACAGCTGCTGTTTACCTGGCCAGACGATCATCTAGATACCACAACAGTTCAGCTGTGTCTGTCCTCAGTCTTTCACTGGTTAACTTTGGCCCAGCTGAAATGCAATGAGGACAAACCCAAGGTGCTTTTTTATGGTTCTTTCCCCGCGAATTTTAGGAATCTGCTGTGGCCCCGAATATTCCTAGTCCCAAGGTGATAGGTGGTCCTGCGAAAAATCTGGGCATTTGGTTTGGCGAAGACCTACGATTTGAGGACCATATAAAGAAGCTATCTGGGACTTGCTTTGCTACGCTAAGAATGTTGCGCAGATTCTTCCCACTGCTTCCTAGAGAAGCTAAAGAGACGGTCGCTCGCGCACTTGTCCTAGCAAGGCTGGATTACGCGAACGCACTGTTTAGCGGTATCCCAGCCTACCTAGTGAAACGCCTGCAGGTCATTCAGAATGCTGCAGTTCGTCTCATATTCAATGTTCCGAGATGGAATAGTGTTCGCTCCCTTCTGTGTAATCTCCACTGGCTACCAGTGTCCCAACGCATCTTGTTTAAAGCTTTAGTGCTCTCGTTCAGAGCATCCCACGATCAGGGACCTGTTTACTTAAAAAAGAGATTCACTTTTTATGCCCCCTCACGAGCTCTCCGATCACCCACCCTGTTCAGAATGTCTCTTCCTCGCTTTAAGAGAACCAGACTTGGAGGCCAGTCTATAGCTATGGTGGCTGCTCGCGCCTGGAATGCTCTTCCTCTTTTCCTGCGATCCATGCAAAGTGTGGCACAGTTCAAGAAAAATCTGAAAACCCATCTGTTTAGGAGTGTGACATAAGCTGATTCCTTTCTGTCTTCCTCTGCCTCTTTCCTATCGCGCCAGGATACTCCCAAGTAACAGAGCGCGTTACAAAATGGTTTATACATACATACATACATACACAATGGGCTGGCGTGTGCCAACGCAGGCACTTTTGGACAATGGTGCAAGGGTGCCTGTGTTGCGAAGTTGATTGATTTTGTGCAGGAAGAGATCCTTCCTGAACAAAATCAATCCATTCAGGTGCTTTCTTTCGTCTGCAGCACACATAGAAAAATAAAAGCATAAGGAGAAATGTTTTCATTTCACTTTGTTGTGCCTCCCTAACGCCACCCCTGGGGTGGTGTTAGGTTCTGACGCATTCCCAGGTTTACGATGCCTCGTAAATCTGGGAATGTGTCAGGTTCCATGGGTGTTGTGTGGGAACACCCACAGCAGCGCCCATAGAACGTCCCTTTTACACAGTTTTCTGTGTGATAGGGGCACACATGTATAAGGCCATGAATAGCCATGTAAAGTGGCTTTACGTGGCCTTATAAATATGCGACGGCACATTGCGCCACGGGAACGTAAAAACACTGATGTTCTGGGGATGCACAAGTGCTGATAGTGCCTCATAAATGAGGCCCTTCATATATATATTTATTTAAGCGCATCCAGTTTTCCTTTAAGTAAAACAAGCTGTTTTAAAAAAAAAAAGAATTATTGATTGCTTTATTTAAAATCAAGGCCACCATTTTTGTGATGGCTATCATTCCTAATTTGTCCCAAACTGTGTCCTACCGCAGTAATATTTATGAGGTAGCCCAAATTGCGAACCACTCAGAATCATTAATTAAAAAACAAAAGTGTCATACATTAGGAATTGTGATTTCCTATTTAAAAGAAAATCCCAATTTGGAAATCACTATTCCCAATCTTAGTACATCTGGCCATGTGTGGACAGACATTCCAGGGTAAAAAGCCATGAAGTGTGCTTTCAAGATATATGGGCTAAGTATCTGAAAGCTAGAAACCATCAATTCTATTTGCTGTCTCTTGGCAACACAAATAAGGTGGAGAGATGTCACTGGTGGCATGTCACCCAAAGCTTCCCATTTGATTCTGGTAAATGCAGTTCACAATATTTTCAGTAACTAACTATTAAGAAAGTTTTCACCCTTTGTTGGAGCAATCAGTGCTATTTTGCTGTGAGTTTCTGGACACATGTTTCTGAGTGATGTACCTTTTTCAGTAGGAAGTAGCAGGTCTCTCTAGGATTTTTTAAATGGTTTTATTTCCTCATGGCACAGTACTCATTCCAAAGATCACGGTGCATCTCAATGTTATCAATATTATCACTCTGCAGCAGCTGCTAATTGGCTATGGCGGTAGAGTGCCCCTTCCCCCTAAAAAACGTCAGGAAAGGAAAAATAAAACGTAATAAACACGTTTCATTGTTGTTTTATTTTTCCTTTCCTGCAGAGTCTTGAGGCAGGGCCAGCGGGATGAGAGGAGGAGTGGTAGTGCACTGCCTTCAGTGCCCATGAGGGTTAGCCGGCCATCTCAGGCCGGTAACACCATCTGACGCATTGGAGCTCTCCCCAACTCATCTGCATTGCTGGGTTGGAGAGATCAGGCACAGGCTCCCAGTTTGTATGTGAGCTCCAATTGATGGCTTCAGGACTGTACGCAGGGAATTCTGGGAGCCTGTGCCTGCGAGAAGTGAAGCAGAAGAGCAGGACGCCGCCAGCCTTAGGTAAGGATTTTTTTCACTCTTATTTTCCCTCCCAAAACCACTATCTCACTTCGTACCTCCTCCCGCCCTCCACTTGTGCAAAACACCAGCCACTACTGTTGCTCTGGAGTGGTCCCAACCTGAATGACTACCAGTGTCTGTGGATTTTGACAATGCGGACATTTGTGCTGTTGAAAATATGCACTGGTATCCAGTATGATCACCTTAAGATCTTTCATGTGCATTTGTCTGAAGTGCTGTCTGATGCATTGGACGGGAGCGTGAGCTGATGCCTTTGTGAAGCATGTGTTGTTGTCTCTGGTTCTACCATTTGCACATCCTTTCAGTGCCAGAGAAGTGGTTGGCACATACAATGCTTGTATATTAATGTTAACAGAACAACATATTATTCTCTGGATAAATCAGACCCCTAAATGGTAATACGTGTCAGTTACATATCAAATGCAATGCAACAAGGACACCTCCGTGATAAGAAGTTAATTCATGAATAAATCATACCCTAAAGTATAAACAATGATTCTTTGTACACACTGTTTTTTTCATGAATCATCATTTATTTTTCAAAAATGAAGAAAAGTTTGATGAAAATTCATCAGTGCATACATGGAGTGAAAGAATAAAACCAGATACTACTTGAGGCAATCTTTTGACACTTTATTGCAGCATGTGAACTTATTTGTTGAAATGAGACCCTCATTTTCCACGGATAATACTGATCATCAGTAACTTAATGACACATTATAAAAGTCCCTAATAATGTAATTGTTTTCTTAGAGCGAGTTGGCTTCTTAAGGATGTTGACATGTTGTCACAGTGCGGTTATCACTAACCTGAAAAGCCGGATACAGCAGGAGCGATGAGGATGCTGTATTTCTCCTTCCCCTGTATGGTGCTACCTGAGAGTAATAGCAACACTCCCCAGATATCACCACATTCGGGGAAGGGGAAAAAAGGGAGAAAAGAAACAATAATGTAGCAGCAGTCAAAACAATGTAGATCAGTACTGAAGGTAGTAGGCTGAAGTACCTCCCTCTGGTTTGTCAAAGGTTCCTATAGTAGAGAGAACAAACACACTTAAAAGGCACACATCACCAGCAGTTACTATCAATATTCATATGTGTGGACTTTAACTTACAGTTATGAGCTGCTGCACATACTTCATAGAAAAAAGGCTCAATAGGTAAAAATAAAGTAAAGAGAAATCAAACAAATTTATATCACTTGAAATCTTCAGTGATAAAGCAGAGCTATCATTTGACGATAGTTAAAAGTTAACTCCATCTGCACACAGTACTTATCTGTCGCCAGGCCGACCTCTGGCACGTAGCGAATCGGTGAGGTATAATTCCAGCTCCTTATGAAAACTAATCCAAGCCCTCAAAAGCTCAATGGGGCTTACAGATCAAGGATAAGAAACGTAAAAAACCAATACTTAGAACAGTAAATAATAATGAAGCAGGCACTTGCGCTCAATTCTGACTTCAAAAGGCTGAATACAGGGTGATTAGAAGATCCCTGTATAGTCTGCAGCAAAGTTCAAAGAATCCATTAAAGACGCACTGCGTCTTAATGGACCACACGAGGCAGAAAACAAAAAGCGCTCCTCTCATAAATTTGGGGATTCAATAGCGCAACTGATAGGACCTGAGCCTCTGGAGGATGAGAGCTTGCCCTTAAAAATCTTGGAATCCTTTGGTCCAATCACGCAAGACAAATCCCTTAAAGTCCTCCTTTCTATTAAGAGTGGCTCACCTCGGGATGTCGTCCCCATGAGAATTCTTAAACTTATCGCCCCTTCCATTGTGGAGCCCTTCACCGAAGTTATCAACGCCTCACTAGGCACGGGTATTGTTCCTCCCAATTGGAAGAGTGCAATAGTAAAAGCTCTCTTAAAAAAACCTAGCCTAGACCCCTTAGATATGGCTAACTATAGACCCATCTCGCTTCTCCCTGGACTCAGCAAAATCACGGAAAAACTGGTTAACTCTCAACTGTCCAATTTCCTCGAGTCCAACGGAGTGCTGAGAAGTTCCCAAACAGGTTTCCGCCCGGGCCAAGGCACTGACACTGCCTTGCTTTCAGTCACGGAGGAGGCACGCTGCATTTTGGACTCAGGAGGATCAGTGGCAGTGATCCTCCTGGACCTTAGTGCAGCATTCGACACTGTTAACCATCGAGTGTTACTCCAGAGACTGTCAGGCGCCGGAGTGAGGGGGACCGCGCTGAACTGGCTCAGGTCATTCCTCAGCGAAAGATCCTTTCAGGTTTGGGAAGGGGGCGCACGATCGGCATCCACCCACCTCCATTGTGGTGTGCCTCAGGGTTCTTCCCTGAGTCCCACACTATTTAACGTGTACATGGCCCCTCTGGAGGATGTGGTGGCTCCTTTTAACATCAAGATCGTGAGCTACGCCGACGACACCCAACTGGTGTTCGCCCTCTCCCAATCCACGGATAACTCTCAGACACTTCATGCGTGCCTTTCAAAAGTCTATTCTTGGATGGGGGACTCAGCACTAAAATTGAATGGGTCTAAAACCGAGATAATGCTGATGGGACCTAAAACTCCCTCTCTTCCCGGCTCGGCCTGGCCTAGTTGCCTAGGATCCCCTCCCGAACCCAAGGCTGAGATCAAGAGTCTAGGCATCTGGATGGAACAAGACCTTTCTTTTAGGACCCAGGCCGCTAAACTAGCTGGTGTCTGTTTTGGCCTCCTCCGATCGGTACGCAAAATACTGCCCCTGATTCCTCTTCCATCTCGGAAACTCCTAATCCAGGGTCTGATCATGTCCAGGTTAGACTTTAGCAACGCGATCTACCTCGGTGCCCCTGAGATCACTCTGAACAAACTCCAACAAGTTCAGAACGCGGCCGCACGAATGCTATATAACATCCCCATGTCTCGCTCGGCCAAACCAGCTCTGAGGGCGCTACACTGGTTGCCCATACGGGAAAGGGTGAAATTTAAATCCCTCTGCCTTGCGCACAAAATCCTGCAAGGCAAAGGCCCCCCCTGTCCTTCAAAAGATGGTGGTCCCGTATAAAGCCGGCAGAACACCTACGCTCGGACCAGCAACACCTGATCGCTGTCCCCAGAGTAAAAAAGGCTCAATCAGGAGGTAGGAGATTCTCCGTTAATGTCGCGGCCCTCTGGAATGCTCTCCCCTTCGGTCTACGAGCGCAACCATGCCTTTTGCGTTTTCGAAAACAGTTGAAAACATTCCTTTTCTGCTAATATTTTATGCCCCTTTCTGCTTGTATTGTTATTCTGTTTGGCAAAGCGCTGGGATGCTCCAGGGTAACCGTGCGCAGTACAAAACCGATTTAATAACTCGCGCTATTATCTTCTGAGAAGTAATGAAAGTTGAACTACACGCACGCCTTCAATGCAGAAGTACCCAAGGCGCGTAGACTCCCCCTATGTTACCACAAGACATCGTGCTGAATGTAAGTAGGCTGCGGCGGCAAGGTTTTCCGACGGCGATCTCCACGAGGGCTCCCAGCTCGAAAGTTCTTTTATTCTTCAGCGCGTCTGATGCGCTGACAGGATCATGTGTCAATGGCGGTACGCGAATGCTGACTGCATTCACACGGATGCCCCATGCGCGAGGAACAGCAAGAACAACAGCTCAATCCTGCTTTGTGATGGAGGCAACAAATATCAAGAAACACAGAAAGCTAGTCCGGGAATACAGGTGACAAGCACCATCTCCTCGGCACACCGAGAGTAAAAAGGAGAAAAAGGGGCAAGAGAGAAAGGACTACCATCACCCTCAGAGACTTCTGGGAGATGTAGTCTTCACATTCACATTGCATTCACTCTCTTCTAGCCCTCAATCTGCCCTGAGTTGTGACAGAACCCCCTCTCCAGGACCGACGTCCCGGTGGTCCACCAGGTTTAGTAGGATAACGTGTGTGAAATCACCTTAAAATACCAGGGCAATGGAGAATTTATCTAGGTTCCCATGATCGGTCTTCTGGGCCGTACCCTTTCCAAGCAATCAAGTAGTACAGCCTCCCCCTAATATGTTTGGAATCCAAAACATCCTGCACCTCATATTCCTCCTCCCCCTCAACCTCCACCGGCAATGGTTTCTTGGGTACCCTAACACTGGGGAAACATGGTTTAAGCAGAGATACATGAAACACAGGGTGGATATGCCAAGAGGCAGCCAGAATAAGCTTCATGGCCACTGGGTTAATGACACTATGAATAGGATGGGGCCCCACATACTTGGGTTGGAGACGGGTGTTACCCTTGAATATCAAATGTTTTGTGTTCAACCACACCTTGTCCCCTACCTGATACGTAGGCTCAAGTGTTCTTTTCCTATCTGCATAAAGCTTTTCTCTAGTTCTAGATGTTTCTAGATGTGTTTTGGCGTCCAGGAGGACTGATTTGAGATGTGCATGGTGTTCTTGTATGGTGGGATGCGTGGATGTAACAGGTTGTTCAAATGGCATCATGTTAGGATGATAACCGTGGAGGCAGTAGAATGGAGAGCACCCCAGTGAGGAATGTTCAGTGTTATTGTATGCAAATTCTGCAGTCCATAAAAGCGTCCTCCATTCTGCTCCATATTGCAAGGTAAAACATAGCAAATATTGTTCCAGTGTCTGATTCAACCTTTCTGTCTTACCATCCGTTTGAGGATGGTAGCTCATGGATAATCGGGCATCAATTTTCATTACATCGCACAACGCCGTCCAGAATTTAGATGTGAATTGAGTGCCTCGGTCTGTGATGATGACTGAAGGGAGTCCATGCAGTCTGACGATGTGTTGCAGGAAGGTAATAGCCAATTCACTTGATGTAGCTAGTTTCATTAATGCAATAAAATGCCCCATCTTGGTTAAATGGTCTATGATTACAAGAACTGTGTTATGACCCAAGCTTGGAGGCATCTCCACAATTAAATCCATGGATATAGTGTGCCAGGGAGCAGGGGGGACAGGTATATATCTGAGCAATCCACTAGGTCGCTGGTGTGATACCTTAGCCTGAGCACAAATAGCACAATTTAGCACATATTCCTCGGTATCCGATGTTAAGGTTTCCCACCAGAAATAACTTCTCATGTTTTGTAGCGTCTTCTGCTTTCCCAAGTGTCCGTCCAGAGATGAATCATGAGTCCATTGTAGTGCTTGTATCTGAAGAGGACCCTTCGGAACATACAGTAGTTTATCGTAGAACAGTAGTTCTTTTGTTGTTGAACGATGTTGCTGATCTTTGTGGACTCACTCCTGTGCATCTAAGTCCTTGATTTGTTTCCGTATCTCATCTAAGAATGAAGCTGTGGTAGTCAGCGCCAATACGTCTGCTGGAAACGAAGCTTTCTGTAGGATACAGGGGGGATCTTCTTCTTTCTCCACTCCGTTGTCTTGCACCATCATAGGTCTGGATAGAGCATCCGCCTTTCCATTCTGTGGTCCAGGTCGGTGTTTGATAACAAAATCATAATACGCGAAAAACAAGGACCAACGGAGTTGACGAGGTGTTAAAGCTCTGGCACTTTTCAAGAAAAGCAAATTTCGGTGATCCGTGTAAATCTCCACCATGTGACGGGCTCCCAGGAGATGGTGCCTCCATTCTTCACATGCTCTTTTTGTGGCCAACAGCTCCTTGTCGGTGATGCTGTAATTGACTTCGCAAGAGGACAATTTCTTAGAAAAAAATGCAACAGGATGGAGTTGTCCTGTATCAGGATGTCTTTGAGAAAGGATTCCCCCTAAGGCGTAATAGGAAGCGTCTGTTTCCAACATGAAGGGTAACTGGGATCCGGATGTCTTAGGATAGGAGCACTGGTAAAACAAGTTTTCAATGCCTGAAATGTTTTTTCAGCCGCCTCATTCCAATGAACGACAGCTCCTTTTCTGAGAAGGTAGGTCATGGGTTGGATGATTTTAGAGAAGTCCCTGATGAATCTTCTGTAAAAGTTGGCAAAGCCAAGGAAACTTTGTAATTTCTTCACGCTTGAGGGTGGTTCCCACTGTGTAATGGCTTCAGTCTTCTTTTTATCCATACGAATCTCCCCCGGTCCAATGACAAATCCCCAAAATTCTACTTTTGTAGAGTGAAAAAGACATTTTTCCAACTTTGCATAAAGAGAATATCTTTGTAGACGTTCCAGCACCGCAGCAACATGAAGGACATGATCTTCCTTTGAAGCAGAGTGAATTAAAATGTCATCAATATAGACTATGCAAGACACATCCAACAGTCCCTGCAAGACTTCGTCCATGAAATATTGGAATGCGGCGGGGGCGTTACATAGTCCAAAGGGCATCACCTGGTATTCATAGAGCCCAAACTTGGTGCGAAAGGCAGTATTCCATTCATCCCCCCGCCGCATTCGCACCAGATGATAAGCTCCTCTGAGATCCAATTTGGTAAATATAGTGGATCCTTTCAGCTGGTCCAGAATAACGGGAATCAGGGGTAGTGGATATCCATTTTTCTTAGTTACCCTGTTGATCGCCCTATAATCGATGCACGCCCGCAGGCCACCTTCGCGTTTTGGATTGAAAAACAAAGGTGAAGATGCAGGGGAGGTGGAGGGACAAATGAAGCCGGAAGATAGTAGTTTCTCCAAGTATTGCTGCAAATAGAGGGTTTCTGCCTCTGTTAATGCGTAAACGCGGCTGCAGGGAATTCCGGCTCCCGGTTCCAGGTCTATTACGCAGTCATAGTCTCTATGAGGAGGTAATTTATTAGCTTCCTGTTCGTCAATCATGGATTTCAATGCAGAATAATCCTGTGGTAATATTGTCATACTGCATACGTTCTGTATGCTACAAGCACCTGCTAACACCTTGGCATTACTGTCAGAGTTAATAGGATTAGGCAGCCGTTCTCGAGTACAATGTTCAGCACAGAATGAAGAATTCATGGTTACAGTGCGAGCCGCCCATTTTACAAGTGGGTCATGTAAGGTTAGCCAAGGCATCCCTAGAATCAACTTAAAATTCGGAACGTCAATAAGGTCAAACCTTATTGTCTCAAAGTGATTCATGCCGAACTGCATGGGCAATGATTCTGTATGGAAACGCACTGGCCCTGATGTTAAGGCAGTTCCATCCACCGCTCGAACAGGCTCTGGCATCTCTTTCCTTATGCATGGGATACTCAGTTCTTGTGCGTATTGCTGGTCGATGAAGTTTCCTGTAGCCCCTGAATCCAGTAAGCCGTGTACTAAAATGGGTTTCCCATCGGGCAGTTCCAATGTAACGCACACATTCATGTGAGCCAGGGATGTCTGAACAGCGTTGGCTACTGCTGAAAGGACCTCTTCCATATCCCTCATCAAACAAGGGGTCTCCTTCTTTTGAGCATTCTAGTTTTCCGAGAGTCCCAATTCTTCTGTCTACCCGTCCACCACTGGTACACTTCTAGATCCTTTCAAATCTCTAGGGATAGTTCTCTGTTTTGATTTACATAACTTTATGAAATGGCTTGGCTTTCCGCAATACATACATAGCTTTTGATTGAGTCGTCTATTTCTTTCTTCTTGGCTTATAGGTCCTCTTATTCAGCTGATTTGCATGGGATCTGTTCCGTCTGAGACTGATGGAGTCGCCTCCGGTAGTGGTTTTGGCCGAGTGTAGAAATAACGAGAGTCTGAGCGCTGTTTATCGCCTTTCCTGTCCTGCAACCGATGATCCAGTTGTACCGCTAAGTCTATTAATTCTTCACAAGCAGTGGGCATATGAACTACCTGAGCCAATACATCTTTCAATTCAGATCGGAGCCCCTGAAAGAATAACGAGGTTCTCTTTTCGGCCGGCCACTCAGTTTCCACTACTAACCTATTGAATGTGGTTATGTATGACAGTAAGTTCTGGTAGCCCTGCTTCAAGGTAAGAAGTTCGCTATCAAGGGTGAGACGATGCGCCTTTCTATCGAACAACTTGCGCATTTCGTCACAGAAAAGAGGGAAGCTACATAACATAGGATCATCTCTTTCTATGAGAGGGAAGGGCCAACTAGCCGCATTTCCACCCAAATAAGAGAAAACAAAAGCAGTTTTAGCCTTGTCATCAGGAAACACCACAGGCTTGCACATTAAATGTAATTTACACTGACCTAAAAAAATTCCAAACTTTTTTGGATCCCCAAAAAACCTCTCAGGAGGAGCTAGAGGTAACTGCAAAGGTTGGATGACCTGTATTGTGGTAGGAGCTACTCCTCCTGTTTGCTCTTGAGAGGAATCTTGCGAGGTAGGGGTTTGGGAGAGACCAGTTCCTAATATAAGAAGGGGTGCCCCTAGCACCAGGTGAACTACCACGGGACAACCCGGCTACCTCTCTTCTTAGGGTGCCCATCTCGTTCCTCATTTCTAAATTTTCCCCTCGGAAGGCATCCACTTCCATGCGTAAGGCAGTTAGGGTTTCTAACACGGAGGTTAGCACGGTGTTAGTGTCCATCGCTCAGGCTGTAGATAACCGTGGGCTTGTCACTCTGTCACAGTGCGGTTATCACTAACCTGAAAAGCCGGATACACCAGGAGCGATGAGGATGCTGTATTTCTCCTTCCCCTGTATCGTACTCCCTGAGAGTAATAGCAACACTCCCCAGATATCACCACATTCGGGGAAGGGGAAAAAAGGGAGAAAAGAAACAATAACGAAGCAGCAGTCAAAACAATGTAGATCAGTACTGAAGATAGTAGGCTGAAGTACCTCCCTCTGGTTTGTCAAAGGTTCCTGTAGGAGAGAGAACCAAACACACTTAAAAGGCACACATCACCAGCAGTTACTATCAATATTCATATGTGTGGACCTTAACTTACAGTTATGAGCTGCTGCACATACTTCATAGAAAAATGGCTCAAAAGGTAAAAATAAAGTAAAGAGAAATAAAACAAGTTTATATCACTTGGAATCTTCAGTGATAAAGCAGAGCTATCATTCCACAATAGTTAAAAGTTTACCCCATCTGCACACAGTACTTATCTGTCGCCAGGCCGACCTCTGACACGTAGAGAATCAGTGAGGTATAATTCCAGCTACTTATGAAATCTAATCCGAGCCCTCAACAGCTCAATGGGGCTAACAGATCCAGGATAAGAAACGTAAAAAACCCATCCTTAGAACAGTAAATAATAATGAAGCAGGCACTTGCGCTCAATGCTGACTTCAAAAGGCGCGTCTTAATGGAACACACAGAGGCAGAAAAAAAAAAGCGCTCCTCTCATAAGTTTGGGGATTCAATAGCACAACTCATGCTATTATCTTCTGAGAAGTAATGAAAGTTGAACTACACGCACGCCTTCAATGCAGAAGTACCCAAGGCACGTAGACTCCCCCTACGTTACCACAAGGCATCGTGCTGAATGTAAGTAGGCTGCGGCGGCAAGGTTTTCCGACAGCGATCTCCACAAGGGCCCCCAGCTCGAAAGTTGTTTTATTCTTCAGCGCGTCTGCCACGCTGACAGGATCATGTGTCAATGGCGGTACGCGAATGCCGACTGCATTCACACGGACGCCCCATGCATGAGGAACAGCAAGAACAACAGTGTGATCCCGTGCTGTGATGAAGGCAACAAATATCAGGAAACACAGAAAGCTAGTCCAGGAATACAGGTGACAAGCACCATCTCCTCGGCTCACCGAGAGTAAAAAGGAGAAAAATGGGCAAGAGAGAAAGGACTACCATCACCCTCAGCGACTTCTGGGAGATGTAGTCTTCACATTCACATCGCATTCACTCTCTTGTAGCCCTCAATCTGCCCTGAGTTGTGACACCTGTTAAGGGTTTGGTAAACCTTGTTGGGATGATACTAAGGACCTATGAATTAAAACCATGTTTGTACACAAATTTGCCATCTTGGAAACATATTGACACAGAAAATGGACACATAAATGAAGGGGAATATATGTATAGCCAAATCCATGAGTACCCTAGATAATATGCAAACATATCAGGTTTTACGCTAAATTATTAAATATTGCGCATAGTACAGCCAGATGGAAGGGCTCTGTGTTTAAAATCCCATTCTTCTTCAGGACGTATCTGGCCAGGGCTACACCTGTGTCAGGGATTCAAATGAAATGACGTAACCATAGGTGCAATGATTCACCCGACTCCAAGTGGCCAGTCAAGAGGTTCATGAAAAGAATCAATGGTACATGTAGAACTTTGACTAAAACAGTGTAGGGTGCCTCTGGGGGGAGGTATGGATGTTTAAGGCTAAGAAACTAATCAACCAGGGGAAGATTGCATTAAATGGATCGGGCTGAACAGCCATTGGTTGGAGGGCAGGCTATGCAGTCATGCTAAAGTTACAAGTTCGTAGATGTCAGAATTAAATGAAATATAGTAAATTAAAAAGGTTTGCAAATGGACTAGGCCAGATGCAGGGTGTCTTTCTGGAGATATCAGAGCATCTCCGTAGGCATATAAGAAAAAAGGAATATTCATGGGGGCAGGAATGCTCAAGCAGAAGGCTAATCATGAGCTGGCTAATGGATAGATAGATGGGTGCCTACACAGAGTTTGCAAGAGGTTGGCCTTCGTGGAAGCCAGAATAAAAAAAGTGAAAGAAAGACCTGTATCTTAACTTTTACAGATACAAGCCTTTGTGTCGGTGTAAAGTCATCATGATCTAAATACATGTAAAATATAAAATTATTCAGCCAAATCTAGAGGGAAAAGTTTTGTCAGCCCATGGCTATGTAATTGGTTATGGGGTACTTGCAAAAATGATCCTTTATGTGGGGCCAAACTGGATTCCAAGCAGGATATTAGCAGACACACAAGGTTGAAGTAGGGGATGGATCTTGAGGGATCTCTTAAGGTAGTCCAGAAGACGGCTTCAGCTGGTTTCCCAAATATATGGTCAGTACAGTCCTTTCAGAATCTGTGACTGGTAAAGCACATTAATGGTCAGTGCAGTCCTTGCGGAACCTACGACTGGCAATAAAAATTTGCCATGGGTCAGGCTCTCCTCCGAGTATCCCTCTGGTGTGTGGAGATCCGGCCCTGACTGAGTATTCTAAGATCTAGGAAGACGCAGTTTAGTGGAATGGCTGAAAACTACCATACATATGTTGTGCATCAGTGTGGCGACATCAGTCAACGTGGCTCCAGGAAAGTGAGCAAGCATGTCCCAAAAAATTGGGGCATAACTGAGTTGCCCTGGCAGTGGTGAGCTATTAGGACACCATGTTCGCGTAACTGACTCAAGTGCCTAGGGTTTGAAAATAAATTGCATGAACATTTGGAACCCCTTGTATTTGGGATTCCACAATTACAAGTTGCTATGGTGGAAAATATACATGTATACATTTTACTCGCAGACGCGCGGACATCTTTCTCCCTCGATACTACGACCACAAGCTCTAAGGCTAGGGATAGCGGATTTGCTTCCCTGTGCCTCCCGATCGCTTATCCGGCGTCGGACTTTCCCAATTTCTTGACTACCGAGACGCTCGGAAAGCACCTCTTCCACGCGTCCTCCGTCGCTCACACCCGATCAGGACCGGGTTGGAACTATCACCGGTCCGACGACACAGCTTATATCATCATACCCTACAGCCCTGAAGAGTCACGGGTTCACCCCGGTGTTGACGAAACACGTGTCGGCTGGTTTTTCTTGTGAAACAATTACTGAAATTGATTGAATAAACACCTTACGAGTCAAAGACATTGGAGTTTGATCCTATCCTTTCCATCAAATGAATACCAAACTCAACTGTTGAATATATATGCAGGTTGTGTGCGCTTGACATTGTGTTCATACATGTATACAAAGTTAGATAGGAATTTACAGAAGATCAATAATTAACATAAGGGCAATTTTTAAGAAAAGGTCATATACACAGTTGTCCAAGCATAGAATAATAAATACGCCAAACTATTGTAGTGTTTGTGGAAGATGTACAATGCATTTGCGATAGCACAATGCAATCTCCATATATTACATAGATTATCGACCATGTTGAAATTAATGAAACAGGAATAACAGTCTGTAATCAAAGCCCAGTCAAATTAAATATTTAGTCCAAATTGTTCAAGCCACATATCACGTGTTGAAGGATTGTGTATGTTCGGATTCAAGAGATTGCAATTGCCTCTTTATGTTGCCACTTTGTTGATAGTGTTCAGTTTTAGTTAAGATGTTCAATCTGAGCAGGGGTGACTCCTCCGCTAAGGCAGAGGAGCATTGCCCCACGGGAAAATAAAATTATAGTAACAGCATGTTATTATCATTTTATTTTTCAGAACTCCTCTGTAGGGGCGGGCTGCACTGCCCACAGAGCAGGTGGGAGGAGTGGTGGCACTCGCTAAGTGCACATGACGGTATTGAACCTACCAAATTGTCATCCACACTTGGCATGTTTCCCACCAGCCTGTATTGCACAGACTGGGTAGAGCACATGTCCAGGCTCCAGTCCCCACCTGAGCGTCAATCCCCGGCTCTCAGACCAAACCCTACAGTGCTATAAGCAGCATTGTGATTGGCTAGAGAGTCTGGAACCCTGGATGCTTCCTGTTCCTGCTTCCTGCATCTGCTTCCAGCATCAACGAAGAAGAGGACAGAGGAGAAGCATCGGGCGGCAGTTACGTTGTTTTTTTTTCCTTTTATTTTTTAATGTCCCTCCTCCTCCACCCCACCACTACTGCCCCGTAGTAGCCACTGCTGAATCTGAGATCTGTGGCAGTGTGACACAAGTCTTTGAAGGGAATGACTTGGGAGGCAGCTATGACACCGCAGTTTATGCAGGACTTATGTAGTGCTATATATTTTCTAATTTGTTTGGTTGGTATGCCTATATAAGTCTTGGGCAGAAGATGGTATATATTACACTTTCACTGCATCAGCTGGCAAATAATATTTGGTGTTTACTTCCATTAATATTGACTTCTTTGCAATTAGAAGTGACTAATCACCATATATGCTGTGTCCTACTACCTCTGGAAATCCCCAAGTGCTGTTAAGGTTTGTTTTTTATTAACCATATCTGCTTTGAACCTTGATTCACTTTGTTTTCATCCTTCCTTAAAGGAAAACAAAGGTTCATTTATTCCCGAAGGTTCCTGTAATTTCCAATGCTTCTTTTTGGTGTTGCAAATTCAATTTGCAACTGGGATACACATAATGACACATGCCAAGGGTGACGTATGTGATTGTTCTGCAGTGTTTAAACTAGTTTCTCTGGGAGTATAAACAAGCCCAACTGAAGACCTTTCTAACTAGTTCTTTTGGGTATGTTCTTTGTGATTTCATAGCAACCATGATGTCCAGAAGAATTCCTCCTAGTGTGTAAAATGTTCTTGTATGTCAGGTTCTCCTTCAATGTACGTGGATGAAAAGTTTGAAAATGTAAATGGATACTGTGGTCTGTAGACATGAGTTCATATTTATCAAGGTTTTGTGTTGCCATTGCGCCTTGCACATGGATGCAAGGGTGATGCAAAACGTAATTGAGATTTTCCAAGCCATGAAAGGCCACCTTGAGTGCCCTGCATTTCTTTATAAATCTAGAGTAATGCAAGAAAGCGCAAGTTGCTGCCTAGTGTTCCTATGAGGTAGGGAGGCATGCCATGGTGTAGCATGGATATCCCCTCACATCCACCCATGCATGCTGACACATTCCCAGATTTAACAACACTGGTAGACCTAGGAATATGTCAAAATTGTATGCTTCCCCACCAGAGGCACAATGAGGGGAAATATCTTTATTTCTCTTTGTTACTTCCTCTTTCTAAGTGTGCTGCATTCAGCAGACCACGTAGAAAGAGGAAAATGCCTCTGAGGATTGTTTGTGTGCAGGAAGGTGCCCCTTTCTGCAGAGAAACAATTCTGCCTACAGCACAGGTACCCTTGCACCATGTTGCCATTGCGCCTTGCACATGGATGCAAGGGTGATGCAAAACGTAATTGAGATTTTCCAAGCCATGAAAGGCCACCTTGAGTGCCCTGCATTTCTTTATAAATCTAGAGTAATGCAAGAAAGCGCAAGTTGCTGCCTAGTGTTCCTATGAGGTAGGGAGGCATGCCATGGTGTAGCATGGATATCCCCTCACATCCACCCATGCATGCTGACACATTCCCAGATTTAACAACACTGGTAGACCTAGGAATATGTCAAAATTGTATGCTTCCCCACCAGAGGCACAATGAGGGGAAATATCTTTATTTCTCTTTGTTACTTCCTCTTTCTAAGTGTGCTGCATTCAGCAGACCACGTAGAAAGAGGAAAATGCCTCTGAGGATTGTTTGTGTGCAGGAAGGTGCCCCTTTCTGCAGAGAAACAATTCTGCCTACAGCACAGGTACCCTTGCACCATGGGCACGAGCACAGATAGAAACCAGAAATGCACCATATAATATTAAAAACGGCATGTACCTGCCCTTTCACGCAGTGCAGAAAGGTGGCCTGCTGCGTAGCATGAATACTTGAATATATAAGCTCATAATCCTTTTATCATCCTCAATGAGTACTTGTAAGTCCAGAAAATTGATTTTTTGCTCTTCTAGACACCGTGAAACTAAAGTCATATTATCCTTGGATGGATGGGTTTTTATATAGCGCAATATCACCGCCAGGTCTCAAAGCGCTTTGCATTGGGAACCCGTCCTGGTTTTTCCCTGTGAGATAGCCCCTACTGGGTACCCCAAGGTGAATGCCAGGCATCCCGCCGCGGGGGGCCGTAGTGGAGATTAAGCAAGCTATTACCCAGAGTTGCAGAGTGTGAACCTGTGATTCGAGTAGGCACCGAAGCGAGAATTACCGAGTCCGTGGACATTTTGGGCTCAAGACCCTGCCGCGTCGGGAATTGAACCCTGGTCCCGGTCTGATCTTAGCGTCCGGGTCTGCCTCCTCTAACCAGTGAGCCACACTTCTCCATATCCTTTGCTAAGCCAGTCTGAGAACTGCTGCTGGGCGTGGCTAGCAGCCAAGCATGGCGGCTGTCTAGAAGACTAGCTCCGAGTGAGAGGCGGCCTCTCCGATAATCCGTGCAGGAATCCGTGGCTATTCACGACCTCTGACGGGGGGACCTGAGACCCAGGACCGGGCAGTACTGGCGGCAGAAACTCCGGTACAAAACTGAGTCCGGACGGCGGAGCTACAGCCGAGTGCACCAGCGGCCCGGAGCCTGAATAATGACCGGGGACTCCGGCTGCGGAAGAAGCTGACCGGAAGTGCAGCCGGGCCGGGAGGAAGAAGCCGGAAGTGCCCGTTGACCGAAGTGTGGACATAGAGTCGGGCCGTTATGTATACACCGACACGCGAGCCGAGGTGAGGCGGATGGGTGGCTCGGCAGGCAGCGTGTCGCTACTGGTGAGACGGCTGGTGAATGAGTAGCGCTGCGGGATACACAGGCGCCGACGTGGGGGAACAGCTGTGCGGGATCCCTCCAGCCCTCTCCAGTGGACCTAATTGAGTGGCGGACAAAGTCCGGTGACACCCGCGGCTTGTGCGGCGGGCGCAAGCTTGAAGACGGGGAATCCAACAGGCGGTGCGGGGAGTCCTTCCGACCGACCTGATTGTTAAGGCCATAGACTATTAAGCTATCGGACCCGGCGGCACATCAGAGCGCGTAGCGCCAGAGAGTGGGGAAGACCCTAGCGCACCAGATTACACCATTTCCCTGGACAACAGCACTGTTCACCGCGAGTGCGGGATGCGGGTTTTGTCATTTGTGGTGCCGAGTGGGGCCATCATTTGGAGTGCCACTGCTGCCAATCAAGCCAGTCAGGACACAGATACCACTCTCTAAGCCTGCTCAAAACAGCGTTTACCCCCTGAGCTGGTTGGTTTGGTGATGAGTGCACAGCGTCAGGGGTTGGGAGGGGCACTAGCTCGCCGAAATACGCCACCACCACGGGACAACAGTTTACCACTGCTGCGAAGTGCGCTTTTGCCTGGAATCGCCGACAAGAACGTCTAAGCCCCCAATCCCGCCGAGCAGGGATAGAACATTACTGTGCAATCGTGGGTGCCGACTAATTGGGACTGACCATATGTATGCCCGTGTCCATCCAGCGGCACTGTGAGGAATCGAGTGTGCAACGGTTATCGCCAACGTTGGGCGAGGCACGGCCTACGCGACCGTAGAGGGGTGGCGTGAGAGTTTGAGTGACGGCTGGGCGAGAACACGCTGCTGCCCCCCCCCCTTCTCCCCGCACCGCTCTTCAGGACACTCAACCGGTTCGGGGAAAAAAAAAAAAAAAAAAAAGAGGCAGACACCATGGCGGGTAAAGGCTCCAAAAGTGGCACGGCGCAAACTCGTTTGGAACGCTACGCATACGACAAGAGTGCCTCTCCCCCGGCGGACGGCAGACTGCAGGCTGCGAAAACAGCAGACGGAGCAGGGGTGAAAAAAACAACTCTGGACGATGTGATGCGGGCATTGGCGCAGGTACAAACCACGGTGGGCTCCATATCTACCGAGATAACTCTCATCAGAGCGGATCTCCATAAAATGTCTGAAAAGGTGGGATCGCTGGAACTAGTCACGAAATCACTGGTGGAGGATGTGTCTGCATTGCAAACAGAGATGGAGAAAACAGCGGCGGAAAATAAGGCGCTAAAAGAGAAGCTGGATGACCAAGAAGGGCGCTCTAGGAGAAACAACATAAGAATCCTTGGGGTTCCAGAATCTGAAGGTGTCAGAGCGACTGATCTCTTTGTGGAAGACCTGATAAAGACGAAACTTCAGCCTAAAGGTCTGTCGACTTTCTTCTCGGTCGAGAGGGCGCATAGGGTGCCGGGAGGACGACCAAAGACAGGGGCAGCTCCAAGGCCCATCTTGGCGAGATTGTTCAACTTCCGAGATAGGGATGCCATTCTACAGGCAGCAAGAGTGTCCCCTCCAGTGAAGATCCAGAACTCCACCCTGGCCTTCTTCCCGGACTATACCGCGGAGGTGGCCCGTCGACGGAGGATGTTCTTGGACATCAAAAGAGATCTGAGGGCCAGAGAAATCCCATACTCTATGTTGTTCCCAGCTAAGCTGCGGGTGGTGGTGGAAAATAAGACATGGTTTTTCGACAATCCGGATGTAGCCCGGGACTGGCTTGACGGCTGGAGACCGGCTTCTCAGCCACGCCGCACAGGCAGGAACTCAAGAGATCGACGCACGGAAGAACGCACAGACACTCAGGAACCGGGACCAGAGGGTGAGGGACGCTCACCAGCGAGAAACAGTAGTCATGGAGACTCAGTGGCGGAAGAATAACGAGCCGAAGGGTATGGAACATTTATCCGCTACAGAACTGCCGAATAGGCTGCCATGGACGCTGGGATGAGGACCTCCAAGGAGGGTAAGGGGGGTCGCTGCCTCCGGAGTATTCTTCTCCCCCAACGAGCAAGTAACTTTGTGTTTCAATGTGGGATGGGTTAAGCACTCTGCTGAGTTGGGGTGGCGGATAGTTCAAAGTCCGTGTAGCAGGGGGGCAGGGAGGGGGGGAATTCGGGGAAGAGGGGAGTGGGGAGTGTTCTTTTTTCTCTGTTTAACTTGTTTGACTCATTGGGGTGGTGTGCGATGTATATGTATTGACGTATTGGTGGGTGTAGGCCAAGCGCAACGTAGCCAGTACACAGTGAAAGCGAACCTGTCTCTACAAGCACAGTCTGAGAACTGCTGTAGTCTTGATACAGGGCCCTTCCAGATCAAAAATATATATCTATCTGCCTTAGTCAAACTGGGATACAGTCTTTATATGGGTTAGAATCGCTTTGTTTACCATGCACGAGCAAGTTACCATCTTTACTTGCCTTTTGTTTTTTTATTTGCTATTTTAAAAGAAGAAGTAGGAGCTTTACAGTACATCAACATTAGCAGCACACAAAATGTACAATGCTAAATTCATATAAATAGCATGAAGTGCAAATAACCCGAAAACATTGTACCGCTAACCTCTCATAAATTATATGGCATACAGTACTCGAATGGTGCAAAAAGCAAGAAAAGTGCAAGTGCGTAACTATTGCAGAGCAGATCAAGACCACATGTAAAATGTAGTATCAGCTTAGACATTCCAAACCTAGAAATTCAAGCGACCTATAAATTGCACATACCAGAGAAAGAAATCAGTGAACATCATGTCCAACAATTATAATGTACAGATCCTACAAAAAGAAAAAAAGGAAGAAAGATATAAAGAAAAAACAGGACATAACGCATTCTACAACATGTACAATTATGTAGGGGCAGCCCAGTACGATCAATAATACCCATCATTCCATCAATGAGCAAGCAAAGTCAGGGTTAAAAACCCAAAGATAAAAACATATACAGTAAGAGGGGTCCAAACGACCCACAATTCAAAGTGGTCTGGGGTTTCTCAAATGAAGTAGAATCATATTCAGCCCGAGTGGTCCACAGCTTGCCATGCCTCCTGCCTCCCAGGGTCTAGATCACACTCTACATCCATTTTGTGATGGACAGCCAAATTCAGGTCCCTCATCTTTGCGCTTTATGCCCTTTGCACTCATACAAATTAATATCCATGTTTTATTTTGCCAAAAACGTGGGCCTCCATTCAGAAAATGTGGGGGCTCTGGGTTTAGCCATCCTGATGCAATACTCATCCGTGCAACTGCCATAGCAATAAATGCCATAAATATCATATACGGCTCCTAATAGCACCATCAGAGGAGTTATTTGAATCTTATCCTCAATAATCATCCCAATAGAAGTACCAATCTCCTGAAAAAGGGGGACTAGTACCAGACATGATAAGAACATATGCACAATTGTGGCCAGTCCTGCCCCACACAAATGGCAGCAGTCCTTGGATCTCCTACCACATCTGCATAATTTAGCTGGAGTGTAATAAAGTTCGAATATAGTCTTAAAATGCTAGCTCTTTAATCGCGCTGTCAACAATACTTTGCTAAAAAAATAGAGTGATTCCTGAAGTAGCAGACCCTCTAGCCCGAGTTTAGATCCCCACTTGGCATTTTGGGGTTCCAAATCCTCTGGCAGTTCTTGTAATAGTAAATTGTAGATAGGCCCAATCCTAGCTCCCATGTCAATGGCTTCTACAAAAGGAATACGGTTGACCGAGAAATGATTGTTAGGGAGCTCACTAACAAAGTCCCCTATCTGAAGATATTTAAAAAAGTGTACGCTGGTTAACCTATGGTTGCCTGGGGCTCGCCGAACGAGCCTAGCTGCTCTCCCTCATAAAAGTCACCCAACACAGTGATACCATTCCGAGTCCAGCTTCTACCAATTGTGTCATGGAATATAGAAGGTAATGCCTATAATACATATTTAAATTTCAAAATAAACCACATTCACTGGATGATGTTATCAGTGATGTAATTTGAGATGTCATCAGCGACGTCATCAGTGATGTCACTGACTATGTCATGAATGATGTAGTATGTGACATCATCAGCAGTGCATTGCGGGGGCGCGAATTATAGTTAGCAGAACTAACTATAACAGAGACATTTCTATGGTTTTTTCCAGCTAACTATAACGCCCCTGAAACCTATGTTTTTTTTCTGTGAATTTCTAAGGTTTTTAAAATGCTTATTTCTAACTATAACGTCTCTGAAACCTATGTTTTTTTCAGTGAATGTCAAAGGTTTTTTAAATGCTAATTTCTAACTATAATGTCTCTGAAACCTATGTTTTTTTCAGTGAATTTCAAAGGTTTTTTAAATGCTAATTTTTAAGTGTAATAGTAGTTATACCTATTTTTTTGTACTGATTTTCTACAGTTTTTTTACTGTTTATTTATAAATATTTTATTCATTAAACAACATTATCTATTCTGAAAATTGCAAAAAAAATTCAAACTGAAATATTGTTTAATGATATTGTTCTTTTTTATTTGAATATATTTAAATTATTTTCTTTAAAAAAAAAAAAAAAATCTTTTCTGAGTCGCGCACCCAAAGCGTGCCTATCACGGTGGGTGCGCGTATTCTAGCTGCCATTTTAGAAAAGTCGTGAAGGATCCGCGTAGGGTGTGTGACGGATGCGTGTTTTCCAGTTTCGTCATATACATTTAATATTACGTGGTGTGCGCGATTGTTATGCGACCGTGCACAATTCCTACTCCCGCACATTCGTGACAAATGCGCATTACGGTGCGCGACGATTAAACAAATGATATTATAAATGGTCGTATTTGAAATGACTCCCTTGTCGTTGGTAAAGTTTTTTCTTTTCCCCTGTTTTTTCTTTTGATTAATTTGGCTATGAAAGACCGATTACAAAAAATCCCCGTGTCTTTAGTAATTTGACTTTATCGAATTTATCAAATGAGTGGTTTAGTATCATACTGTACATATTTTGTATATGGGTCTCCAAATATGCTCTAATCTTCAAGCATATAACATCCTGTTTATTTAAATAAATATCAGTAGATAGGCTAATCTCCCAGTATGTTTTAAGCCACTAAAAATGCTTGAGTCAACATGTTATTGAAATGCTTTAAATTCACTTTATGTATTAACATTGTATAACATTAGTTTTATCATTGTATATCTTTATAGCCTTGAAGAAGTCTTGTGGAGATGAAACGCGCCGCATCGGCTATGCTATTGTATTAAGTTTTTAAATAACTGAATGAAATATCATCTATCAAAATAAAATAAAGGAAGAAGAAAGATTTTCATAACAGAAGTCTCCAGCAAATTGATTTTTCCTTTGGGAGTTTATTTGTCGTGACTATGAATGACATTGTTTTTGATTTGGAAATTACTGATTGTACTATATCACTTATGAAATTCTAAATATATGGGTGTGTGCTGAGCTTTCTTGAATCTTGTATCTATTTTGGTTGTCCAAAATATTAAGGGAGCTAGGAAGGTCAGGCTCCCAGCTCTTGCACTACCATTGTCTGCTCATATTACCTAGAACAATCATATATTCCAGTGCAGGTCTAGGGTGCCTTGACCTTTTATCTTGTGTGTTCATGACTAATAAGTAGAATGATTACAGTGCTACAAACAGGGTGTCTGGTGAATTTATAAGTGGATAGATATTTCAAAGTGATCATATAAGTACATAGTGCTGGATGGGTGATTAGAGAAGTACATGGGACTGACAAGAGAATTCCTAGGCAGCATGAGTAGTACCTTAGTATTTACTAGACTGTACCAATGGTATGTATGCGGTTAGTAGTCTGCATACATAGTGTGTAGAATGTTATATGTATACTTCTCTCAGTAGCTAGGTTATTTCATAAGTACATCTCTAGTAATTGGTAAGATTGCAGTGCTGCAAACAGACTGCAAGGTGATTTTATGAGTGTTTAGGTATTGGTGGAGTAATAGGATAAGTAGATAGTGCTGGATGGGTGATTGGAAGAGTAAATGGGACAGACAGGAGGATTACTAGGCTGCATGGGTAGTAACTTACTAAGAAGCTGGTTAGAGGTTTATATAGAGACTGCACAGCTGAATGTAGTAGTACATGGATAGTGTTTGGATTACTTAATCTTACCTTTACAGTAGTGGATATCAAAATATTCTAAACCTTTTTTGCAGTTATTTTTTATAATTGACATTTTTTACATTTTGGACTTTAGAGTTATGATCTGTAAAAGAGAAAACAAAATACAGTTATAATGTATAATATTATAATTTTATAAACACAAAATAATTTAAGCATAATATAAAATATTTAGTTTGCCTTTTTTGCTGTTCTCAGAATATATTGAAATTCACTATGAATAGTGATTTCAATGTTACTCATCACATAACTGGGCAAAAAAACCAATCAATAGGATTGTTTCAAAAACACAAATCTGTGTCAAAAATATCTTCAATATAGTCAACTATCTCTGCTCATTTCATAAAAACAACATCCTCAGTCACATACCATATAATACAAATCACACATATATGAAATGCTTCTTTCTAAGAGAATTTGTGACTATAATATGAAAGAACTGAAACAATAATTCAATCCACAATTCTTTATAATTTCCATATACTCTAAATGATGTTCTTTAAAAATATATGCTGTCAGAATGTCCAAGAAAAGGTGCTTAATTGATATTAATACCTTTCCTCTAGGCCAAATGATATTCCTGAAATCCTTTATAGTGAATTTGTCCAATAGTAATCATATGAATACATGTTAACATATTCCCAAATAGGCCGAATTATGTTCTTAGAACTTTGGCTTTAAAAATATTAGGTTGGAATTTGATAATTCGTTAGGCAAACGATGTCTTAAAACCAAATGAGCATCATTACAATATGTTCATCCTTTATTGCATTTTAAATAGACAGTGTAATGTCCAGATGTTGTAGAAGGACCATCATGGAAAATAATTGCTACTGCAACAAAAGTTCTTCCTGATATTGATAGTTGACTTGCTACAACATTTTTAATTAAAGTTTCCAATTTCCTTCCATCAGCTGTACAACGTTGTATCATTAAAATTATATATTGTCCTAATCTTTGTATAAATAATGTTGGTAACCTTTCTGATTTGCATTGGCTACACTCCATGTTTCGATTAGCTGATTTAACTAGTTTGTTGAAAGACACTGTTTTCCAGTTTGATATTGTCAAATATATGAATCTTTCATTGTCTACGTTAGTGGTAGAAGTAAATGTACAATTTTCACATTTATGTTTCCATTTATAATGAAGGCCAAAAAGATTTTCAATTTCTATTCCTTCATTTTCCAATACTGCAAGCATATACATTAGAAATTTCCCAGCATCTTGTTAAACATTCTTTGTAAATTGCGTAGAACCAGAACATATATCCAGAAGATTATGAATATCAGAAACACTTTGTATTTTATTTTGATCAGTTCTCAATTTTTCATAAATGCAATGCAACAAGGAACAACATTTATTTCACGATTCTCCATAATTTGCTGTTGCAAACTTTCTAGAGCAAAAACAACATTGACCACTACATTAGCATAGCAGTTGATACCTGAACTATTTTCTAAGTGATATCTGACAATCTCTTCAATAGTGTCCTTTTTCGTTTTGCTTGCAGTCTCAACATTATCTTGATTTTTTTGTTCTTATCTTTAACTTCACTACAGATATTCTCATATCTTCTTTTTTGACCTACTACATGCTTTTCATATACAGGATATTCACCTAAATTGGGAGCATTCAATCTTCCTAACCGATTATACTCTCTTACACAATTTGCATCTTCACTAATCTTTCTCTCATCAAAATCAATCAAATGCAATCCGGATAAAGTTCTAACACTGAACAAAGCAACATATGCCATATCCTTTTTAAATACTGTACTCCCAATGTTTACCAAAGCACTGTCTGCACTTAAACCTTGAAATTTATGAATAGTCACCGCATATGCTAGAGAAAGAGGAAACTTTTTTCTATGAACATACAAATCTTTTTTTTTGTTAATGTTTTTATTAAGCATTTGCAAATCATGAAAACTTACAATCACATCATGAAGTCTGGTGAGATTAAATATAAGCACAGAAAAATTCAACAATTCTTTCTGATGTGCAACAACAAAGGATGAGTCTTTTTTCCGTTTGTGGTATACATAACAATGCAAACAACAACCTAGGTGTACGTCAATATAGTCGATCATAAACAGTTCTTATAGTGGTCATATAAAGAATCTTAAATACATCAGTGCGCTAATGCGAGTCTGGAGTGGCAAGTAGACATCCCTGATGAAACGGTAATAGCAATCAGTAAGTGGACAGCCACTCAACATGCACATATACTGCTAGGGAATGGGCGCTAAACAGCAATGCAGCTAACAATCCCTGCCGTGGCACAGCTCATATACTGGACGGCCAGATCCACTCAACCCACAATGAAGGCCCGTTAACAGGCCTGGTCTAGCGCAGCCCGGCTCTCCGGAGACGCCTCCAAGGGAGATGATCTATTGCGGGACCATGGCAGGAAGGGCTCCCAAATGTCTCTTGGGCGCGCCGCAGTCGGCATCAGTTCCCAATAGGAACCAAGCTGCGCATGACCATACGCCACATCAGACAACCAATCATCTAATTTCGGCTTGGTCTTACGCCCCCAGGTGATAGCAACCCTCCTTCTGGCATATAGCAGCAACAATGCATGGAGCTTCCGGCTCGCAGGTGCAGTACCCGCAACCCAGCCAAGGATTCCCAGCAGTGGTGACGGGTCATCCTTTCTGCCTAGAATCTGGTTTGTGGCCTCAAATATCTCATCCCAATACTCAAAGAGCGCCGGACAGTGCCAGGCCACATGCAAAAAGGTAGCCCCCTCCTCCCCACATTTCCAGCATCTGTCGTCTTCTCTAAGTCCCATGCGATGGAGAGAGCTTGGGGTGCGGTAATACCTATGTATGAACTTGAAGTGAATAAGTCGGAGTTTATTGTTTGGTGACAATGCCATCAGCTGCCCACAACAGAAAGCCCATTGATCATCTGACAGCGGTGTCTCCAGTTCCGCATCCCACAGCTGTCGTGATTTCGGCACCACCAGGGGGGCTTGTTCTTGCATGGAATTGTATATCCTGGATACAAGTTTTTTGCGGGTCGCCCTGGCCAGTACCTCCTGCAATGCTAGCAGACATGGCGGCTCCTCAAAAAATTCGTCCCCCATTGCCCTACACGCAGCCCTGAGTTTGTGATATGCGAATTTATCAGAAAAGGACAACGAGCCCTCAGGTGTATCTGTGGGCAGGTCCAGAAACTTGCCCTCAGGGTAAATGTCTGCAAATGTGCGCAATGTAACACCAGCTATGGACACGTCGCTGCTATTGGACTCAAGGCATGGGAACATTGGATTCTGTGTGATGGGTATCGCGGGCGCATATAGCAAAGGGATTGGGGATCTCTTTAACAGTTCTCTCCAGGACCATCGGAGCATATCAGCTGTGTTCACATCTTGCGAGGGACGCGGCGCCCTGTGATACAAGGCTGCCTTAAGAGGCAGTGGCGATACCATGTCCGTCTCCAATGCCACATGCGGCTGATAGGGCGTGGGGTAGGCCCAGAAGTGCAGGTATTGTGCTTGTGCACTAAGTGCATATAAGTGCATGTCCGGTGCACCCATCCCCCCCTGTCTCAGTGGCAGCGTCAGTAGTGCCCAAGATATTCTGGCCTGACCACCTGCCCAGACCAGTGTCAGGAGGTTCGATCGCAGTCTCGTGAAGAAGGGTTGAGTCAGTGGGATCGGCACATTAGTGAATAAGTAAAGGAACTTAGGGAGCACAATCATTTTTGCCAAGGCAATCCTGCCCGCCAACGATAGAGGCAGTTTGGACCACAGCGCCACCTTCCCCTCCAGCCACGCAATTGCCCTGCCAAAATTCAGGTTCCAGAGTTCCTGTATGCTCCTGCTGATCCAGATTCCCAGATACTTTACTTCATCTGCTTCCCATCTGAGCGGGTAATCTGAGTGCACCTCTGTGGTCTTGTCTGTGAGAGGGAATATCACAGATTAGGATCAGTTTATGGATACCCCGGAGAGGCCACCAAATCTAACGAACTCGCGCAGCAGCGGGTTGAGGTTCTCGTTTGGATTATAAACATACAGTGTCACATCGTCTGCATACATTGATATAAGCAGACTTCGAGAACTGAACGTAATGCCCCTCGCCGTGTGGTGTTGTCTAATACGGGCAGCGAGTGGCTCCATAGCAATGGCAAATAGGAGTGGGGATAACGGGCAGCCTTGTCTTGTCCCCCTGGAGATGGAAAATGAGTCCGAGACCACCCCATTCAGTCTTATTCTGGCTTTCGGCGCTGTGTACAGCAAACGAATAAGGTTTATGAACACTGGACTAAACCCCATACGCTTTAGTATGGCGAAGAGAAACGGCCACTCCAGGGAGTCGAAGGCTTTTGTCGCATCTAGAAATACCACTGCCGCTTGTGAGTCTGGGTGTAGGTAGTGTAGTGCAGAGAAGACAGTTCTAAGATTGTGTGCAGTAGAGCGTCCGGGAATAAATCCTGATTGATCTGGAAGAGCTACATAGGGGAGCAGGGGCTGCATGCGGTCTGCAATAATTTTGGCGTGGATTTTAACATCCACATTAATGAGAGACAGGGGGCGGTAGGAGTCAATGCGTTTATCGTCTTTGTCGGGTTTTAGTAGTGTGACTATGAGCGCCTCTCTCATGGAGTCCGGTAATATTCCTAATTCTTGCGCTTCAACAAACACGGCGTGCAGTCGTGGGGCCAGCTCCTCTGCATATGTTTTGTAGAATGCTGCCGTCAGCCCATCCGGGCCGGGTGCCTTATTTAGGGGCAATGCCTTAAAAGTCTTTGCGATATCCTGTACCGTGATTGGCAGGTCCATGTATTGTCTGTGGGAGTTATTGAACCATACCAGCGCTATGGATTCTAAAAAGGCCTCCAGTGCCTCCTCAGACATGGAATGTTTGGACGTGTATAGAGTGTCATAGTAGGTGGTGAAGGCTTGCAGTATGGCTGCTTGGTCCGTCAATGTCTGCCCAGTATCGTCAATGATAGTGTTTACGTGTGTGGGTGTCGGTGTGGACTTGATCATACGTGCCAGCGTTCGGCTTGGTCTGTCTCCCTCGCCATATCTGCGCGCTTCAGCCTGTTTCGCTAGGAATTTCAGTTCTCTCTGCGCTTCATCTTCAAAGCTCAATAGTTTGTCTTTAATCTGACCTGCCAGTGTGGGTGATGGGGATTCACAAAAAGCGCGTTCTAGCAGTTTTAGGTCTCTCTCTATCTTAGCAATTGTATCTCTGATGGCACGTAATACCCCCGCTCTGCGTGCTATACACTTTCCCCGGATGACCACCTTGAACGCATCCCAGAGGACCGCCTCCGTTTTGACTGACCCCGCGTTCATAGCAAAGTACTCATCAATGTCCTGCCTGATTTCCTCCGTGAATGCAGCATCCCGGAACGCGTCCTGCGGAAGCCGCCAGGAGAAGGCACCACACCGGCCACTCGGGATGGTTAATTCTAAGAGACAGGGGGAGTGATCTGATAAAGACCTGGCTAATATATCCACCTGCGTGACCCAGGTCGCCACCCCCGCGGACACCAGCCAGAAGTCCAGCCGGGACCAGGCCGAATGGTGAGCGGAGATGCAAGTGCCCAAACGTGTGTCCGGGTTTCGAGCTCTCCACACATCAACCAGAGAGCCCTCATTCATTACATCCATGAGTGCTTGGTGCGCCTGTGGGTGCATTTGTCTGGCCACCCCCTTTCTATCTAGCACGTCATCTGGCACTACGTTAAAGTCTCCTCCCCAAACGACATTTGAGCAACCAGTGATATCTATTTTGGCCCATACTTCCCTAAAGAACTCCGGGTCATCAACATTTGGGCCATAAATGGCAGCCAGTACCACTTCAGAACCTTTCAAAACACCATGCAAGATAACATATCTTCCAGCCCCATCCAGCATTACAGTTTGTTCCCTCCAATCCACCCCGGGTCGCAGAAGTATGGACACTCCCCTGGCATAGTTAGAGTATATCGCTGAATGCATGTGACCCCACCTTGAGTGTTTTAGCTTGGTGGAATTGGTTGAGTTGAAGTGTGTCTCCTGCAGAAAGCATACGTCTATATTGTGCCGTAGCAGGTAGCTATGCATAAGTCTAGACTTTCTGTGGTCGCCCAACCCTCTAATGTTCCACGTCAAGAATCTCGTCCCCTCCATTCGGATTGCGCAACTAGTGCATGTTCCTCCGCCATCTGACCCGCCTTGCAATCGCGCAGTTGCTCACGTCGATCATCACATATTTGACCATACACTAACAAACTCCCGTCCCAACCCCCCCCACCACCCACACCAACCCCCCAATCAGGTTGTGTCGAACCCCCCCCCGCGGCGCCTGAGCTAACTAAATATATGGCGCCAAACCAAGAAAACATAAGATTTGCGGGAGCCACCCCTGGGAGGCGTGGCATCTCGAGCGTACACCCCTGCTCACACAGGGTGGCTACACCATTATAGCCATTTCTTACAGGTACATTCTAGAATAGTAGACATTGCGCAGCCGCACAGCGAGACGCAAAAGGCAGCCTGTAATTACCACTCCTCTAATCAGCGCATCATTAGGCAGCAAACCTTGAGGCTAGCAAAGACAGGGCGCATGTTGCGAAAGTGCGGTCACAGCGTAGGCCAGCCATTCAGTCATTGTCACTCATCATGCCCGCAGACTCAGCTCCGGCGTCTGTCCGTTTTCTAGTCGGCGATTTACTTATGTGCTTGGCAAATTTCAACGCAGATTTCGCATCAAGAAAGTGATGGGTCGTGCCCTCGTGCACAACTCGGAGTTTAGCTGGGTACATGAGAGAATAAGGGATCTGCGCCTGGAGTAGGACTTTTTTTGCAGGGCTGAACTCTTTGCGTGCGGCCTGCACCAGCGGTGTGAAGTCCGGGAAAAAGGAGATCGCATTTCCCTTGTGTACGATCTTCCCCTTCTCCCTAGCTAAGCGCAGGATCAGATCCCTATCCTGATAGTTCAACAACTTGGCCAGTATTGGTCTCGGCGGGGCCCCCAACGGTGGTTTTTTTCCCTAGAGTCCTGTGTGCCCTTTCCACGGTGAAGACTGATGATAGGTTAGGGTCGAACAGCTCGTGCAGTAGATCGGACACAAAAGCTTCCATCTTTCCCATTGCCGTTGTCTCCGGAATGCCTGTGATGCGGACATTACATCTCCTTGAGCGCGCTTCAAGATCATCCGCCTTGGCGCAGAGGCTTTCAATTTTCTTTTCTAGGTTGACAATATGTGTCTTCGTTTCCTGCTGAAACTCACAGCATTCTGTGTGTCTGTTCTCCAGGCCATCTATGCGCGTCTCGAGCGTGGCCACCTGTGCCCGCACAGTATCTAGTTGGGCCGCCATGCCATCCAGTTTCTCATCAATACTTTTCAAGCTGGTCCTCACCTCCATAAGTAGCGCCGCCACATCAATGTCTTGAGCTGTGTCCGCCATGGACCCTCCTGCGGCTCCCGCATCTTGTTCGGCCGGTTTCGCGTTCTTCTTTTGCTCAAACGTGAGCCTCGGTTGACGGGGGTCCCCCTTCCCCATGTCCGGCGTGCGGTCAGCCACCTGGTTAACGTGCGGCCCAGTGACGATTGCTCAGGCGCGCTGCGCAGTTCGGAGCACGGGGGCAGGCAGGCGAAGTGGTGCAGTTGTATATTGTCTTGTTCCGGTGTTCAGGCAGTGGGACTCTACCAGCCTCTCCCGTGACCCGCGCTCACCTCGTGGATAGCGGGACACGGCCCGCCAAAAGAAAGTGGCAGAGTGCGCTTTTAGGGTTCCAATCTGGGGCAGCGCTGTATCCTGACTAATGGGCCATGGTCGGTGGTAGTGCTCAGCAGCTCCTCTGTGAGTCCCTATAGACGATCAGTCCAGCAGCCTCTGGATCTCCGCAGCGGAGGCCCGTCTATGCCCCCGGCGCCGCACTGTTCGTGAAATGCGCAATTAGCGTGCCTGCTAATGTCACCTCAGCGCCGCCTGCGCGGCCTCAACTCAAGCGCCAACTGCGGCAATGTAGGTGCGGAGCGTCAGGCTCCCCGTCTTGTGTCCGCTTCGTTATTCTCGGCAGCCGCCGAAGCTCCGGGTGTTGCCACGCACTCGCAGTCTCAAAATGGCGGTCTCCTCCTTGCTTCCGATGTTCGGGGCCCCGGAGGCACCATCAGCGTTTGCTGTGTTCAGGCGGTGCCCCTCCCAGACCCCGCCGTCACCTCTCCTTACCCCGATCTGGTGGGTCACTCGGCCAGCCTCTTCAAACGGGAGGCTCGTAGCAGGGCAGGCCCACGGTGCCCCGCCCTCGAGTAGACCGCCGCCGCCGCACAGGTCCCCAGGACGGCGGGTCTCACAGCTTGTCCGCCTCGGCAGGACATGAAGGATCGCCTATCTAGCAAGGCAGGCACCGAAAATCTCTGAAATTCGGGTCGAGGCTGCTTCAGCTCCCGTCTCTCCTCCGCGCAATGTCCAGTATCATTTATATGCTCAAAATAGCAGGATTTTAAAGGATTTGTCGAGGCAGCCGGCGGAGAGCGCTGTTACGGCGGTCATCTCGCTGCTCGTCCGGCATGATCAAATTTGATTTTCAAAAATTCAATTCCATCTCTATTTTGATAATTAACAAAATCAACAACTTTACCCTTTGCTCCATTTACTAAACCTTTTTCCACATCCAAATTACGCCGTAAAATTACCCAACAGTTTATACATAAATATACATTATTTTCTAAACCAGCAGTTTTAGATATAGATTTATCTAAACAATCCAATTTTGTTTTTAATTTTTCCATCAAAATAATAGTGATTCCTTCATGCTCTGTTTTATCAATGGCTTCCATTTTTATTATTTGTTCAATTTCCAGCTTTAAAAGTTCTTCATTGAATATAGAGCACTCGCGCAGTGTGGGCATTAAGCAGATTATAGATTTATTTTCTGCAATTGTTTTGTATATTTTTTCAGGACCTATGGAGCATATTAGCTAGAACCTCGTTAAAATTATTGCCATTTTTGCGGCAGGAAACAGCAGCTAAAACGGCGATAATGGGCTTGCTAATATGTGTTACAGAATTTCAATAGAAGCCCAGGTTAGATGTGCAGGACATCAAGTTTGTAAGTAGTCAACTTTGCAGAGCTTGTTTGCCATGTTCTTTCAATACTCCAATTCTTATATCTTGAAGAATAGTTCCATACTCAACATCGTTTGCCTGTCGCATGTTTTTAATGAGTTATTTGTATTCAAAATATGACCGACCAAATGTTAACACTTCTAACACTTCCTAAAGACTTTTTGGTATCTTCATGCATAAGTGTTTTAAATACTGGTTGTCCTTTTATGGAAGTGAGTTGCAGTAGATCTCCAAAAACTATCACATGGTTTCCTCCAAATAAGACATCGTATTCTGTCTTTAGAATTTGCTGCATTCTTAAGTGCACGAAGGCAAGCATTAAATTTGAGACCATGCTCACCTCATCAATAATCAGAAGTTTAATTTTCTTTAGCACTCAGGAAACTTCATATCAAGCTTCTCCAGATAGCTTAGGATATTCCAATTTGTTTTCATGCTCTACTGGTGGCATTAGTAAACGATGTAATGTAATTCCTTTAATGTTATATGCTGCCAACTCAGTTGGAGCAGTTACAACACAAGACGAATGTGAGTCAGTTGTTTTCTGTAGGTAACTGGTCAATTTAATTAAGAAACTTTTTCCTGTACCAGCTTGACCACTGACATACATTCGGATAGGTTAAAATTATGTGCATGTGCATTCTTTCCTTTCATGAAGTAAACCATGGTCAATCTGTTCTCTTACTTGCTGATATATTTCTTTCTGTTCAACATTTAGTTGTTCTTCCAAGTTTCCTAAGTCCATAATATCTTCTTGAGCTTGATGCATTGGTGTTTCCACTTCATTCATGGTAATTGCCACTTTATTTTCAAGAACTGGTTGTCCTAGTGGATCTTCACTCACTACAGCAGAACTTTGACTATCTTGAGAACTGTCTCTAGCAATCTCAGCTGCAATAGTAGCTTCTTGATTAATTTAATCATTCAACATTTTGAGATCATTTGCAAAAACTGTACATTCTAAGCTATCTTTACAAGCATTAAAAGAATCTTCTATAGCACTGAAAATTTCCAAGTAATTCCAATTCTGTACGCCGAGGTTTGAAGAGTTGCAAAAGTGCTAAATAGTAAAATTCTCTTCTATCAGGAGTATCAACACTCAGTTTTCTGTGATTAATCAGATTTCCTTTCCTTTGTTTTACCAAACATCCTTCTGAACCAATCACTGCATATTTTCCTTAATTTATGTTTTCTGTAGTATTCCTCTTAAAATTATAATATTGCAGCACTTCATTCAGACATGTTTTTAAGATGATGACTTCTATCTGGATAATATGTGTTCAACATATTTGTTTTGACAATATCTGTGCTTTCCGGTTCATTTTCTGCTAAATATTAGATTTCTTGTATAGATTTAAGTACTCGATTTCGTGTTGCAGCCAGACCTAGACTCACCCAAATGAATCTTCTAGTATAAACTTGCAGATGACAACCGATCTGAGCATTTGTGTGCTCCAATTTCTTGATGAGATAACATCTTCAAACTGAAACTGTACAAATTCTTACTAAGACTCTTCTCGTGGGAAAACCCACCCTCACAGCCAATTCACATGTCACCACACCCCACCCCCCCTCTGCCACCCCTCTCACTCTTATCCCCATCCTCCACAGGCATTTGATCCTTACGCCCCTCCCACCCTCCTCCAACGCACCTTATTCCACCTCTCCTTACCTACTCACATATCTTCCACTTAACACTACCGAGACAACACACACACACTCTTCTTCTACCCAGCTTACCCCACCCACCAACACCCCCATCCCATGCTAATTAATCTTCAATGTTATCCTAAGTTAACACGACTGAGACTACACCCGCTCTTCGAACTGGAGTTGAACCCCCCCAAGAACGAGCATTGCTTTCCCCCCTGTCACCATCTCCTCCTCCTTACTCCTCCCTCCCACCATGCCACCTGTACCTCACATCACCACCCCTAACATAGAACCCACACGTCCCAGCCGACAAATTACACCTCAATTGCCAACATATGTGAAGACACCCCACCACCACCATACAGAAATCTGGCTGGCACATATGGCCCCACTCCCCCCCATCCCAATAACTCTCAGCCCCCAGCCCAAACTCGGATCCTACCTACACTCACCTCACCCACTTACCAGCAATCCACTCCAACACTTCAGTTACCCGCACTAACATATCCCCCATCCACATCCACATCACCATCTACAACTCTATGTCTGCCCATACCAGATCGTACACCAATCCAGGTTGCGGCACAACCACCAACACACATATTTCAGCCACCCTCCCCATTCACAACCGCTTCTGATTCCACGCTGCATGAGCTATCACATCCACCTACCCCTCTCATAACAGCACCAGATACCAGTCTGGATGGGATTATGTCCACAGTCCACCAAATCAAAGAGGAACTCCACACTGTTAAAGAGATGATATCTAGACAATCAATGTAAATTAGATCTACAAATACGTCTAGATCAAGTAAGCCCCCAACTCGCCTTCCACTCACCCCCAATCATACTCTTCCCATCTGCAATTCCATGCCAGCCCTCAATCTCCCGACCCGCCCAATCCGAAGCCTCAACCCATTTTCGGAGAGTGATATACGCTCCCTCCTGCATTCCTACATACCCCCTCTCATCACCCCCATCTCCCCCGCACACACGGTCATCCAGACTATTCCCCCAACCCACAAAGGTCCCCCACACACATCAATAGAGGAATTCACGATAATAATCTTAGAAGAATCACACTCACACTCAATCCCACCCCTTCCATCATCTCACCACATCTTAGATGCACTCTTCTGAACTGCAGATCAGCCTCTAGACACGCAGTAGACATTGCCGACCTCATCATCGCACAGGAGCTTGACCTGATTGTGTTAACAGAAACCTGGCTAACTAAATCCTCCTCGCCCCTCCTGGACATTCTTGTACCACCAAATTATGACATCATTAGACTGGATAGGAGTGGTAAGCTTGGGGGAGGAATCGCGTGCATACGTTGTAGCAGCATCTCAATAAACAGAGCCTTATCCCCCACACTTTCCACCTGCCAATACATGTGCATTGACATCAACAGCAATGGCATTCCAATTTGCTCATTACACATCATCTGTCACCCACCTGGCGACAATCTCACATTCACGGACCACTTCATGGACTTGGTCACAATGAACACCGGACGACAAAACACTGAAATATTCCTAGGCGTCTTCAATCTCCATTGGAATGTCCTCAACGACTCAATGGTCACCAGTCCCAAAAACTTCATTGGTGCGCTAGACCTCACCCAACTTTGCAACAGCCCCACACACAACAAAGACTTAATATTCTCCAAAAATGACTCCATTCAGCTTGTTTCAATCATACCCTGTGATTGGTCAGACCACCATATCATCACCATCTCTATCAGGGAAATTGTGAAACTCAACGCAGCCCAATCCACTAAGCCAAAGATTTAGAAAAGAGACTGGAAAAAACTCAACCCCAACACTTTACACACCTACAGCCATAAACTACTTAAGCCCCCGGCTGGCCTCTCCAATGTACACGACCTCACCAACCACTACCTCAACTCGATGACCTCGGTTATCAACAAGGTTGCTCCTCTTCAACTAAAGAGAGTGTCCTCGAAAGACTCTAAACCTTGGTACAATGACATGCTGAACGATGATAGACGCTCTCTTAGAATTTCCTAACGTAATTGGAGATCAGTGCCATCCACCAAGCACCTCAAAATTCTAAGGAAAAAGAGAAATGCGTATCATGGAAAGATCAAGCGCACTAAAGCAGACTTTTTCACCCACCAACTAGACCAAGCAAGAAACCGCCCCAAAAACCTTTTTGAATGAATCAAAACCCAATCTAAGGATGAACCTCAACGATTACAAGACACCGCTCGTACTCAACCCACGTGCGAAGAATTTGCTACCTTCTTTAATCTAAAGACTGAAAATATCAAGAAAAATATACTCACTGACCTTATCCTACAATCGAGCACACACACCAAAACACCCCTTTGCTCTTCCTTTTTTTTAAATTTTTTTTTTTAATTTTTAATTTTGGCAAGCAAGTCAATACAGAAAACATAATATCAAAAACAAATTCCAGAGTGATTTCAGGGGAAGATCAAATATACTAATCAACACAATATATTCTAACACATAATACCACGTCAGCCTGACAGAAAAACTAAATATAAGAAATCAAAATAGACGGAAAACATTCAATCTTCAAAGTTCAAAGCTCCATAACAGTATAACTTACTACAGGTAGCGCAAAACGCTGCGGTCAGACTCCTTTGCAATATTCCGAAGAACTCTGGAGTCTCGAACCATCGTCGGAATCTTCATTGGCTCAGGATAGAGAGCAGAATCCGCTTTAAGGCCCTGAACTACATGTTCAGAATAAAAGCAGGAATAGCACCAAAATATCTCCAATCTCTTGCCTGCCTCTATACGCCCAAGAGAAACCTCCGGTCACAGACAGCAGCCTGTTTCTGCATACCTAGGTTTAAACGTGCAAGAACAGGTGGCAGATCTTTTTCCTATCTGGGACCCTCCCTGTGGAACACGCTTCCCCCCGGTATCCGGAAGGAGGAAAACTACTGTAGGTTCAGAAAGCTTGTAAAGACCTGGCTGTATGAACAATAACCACTTAACAGTCACCTCCTTCTCTATCCTCAATCTAGCTATGTCTAGGCGCCGGGAAACCCTTTTTGGGTAGCTGTTGCGCCCTATAAATTGATAAAATAAATAAATAAATAAATAACATATAGGACTTATACAAAATTAACCCATATCCTTTCCATTTTTTCTACTGCCTTTCGGCTACTATTCTTAGCAAGAGCCTTTTCCATAGAGTATATTTCATGATTTAAGGTTAACCACTCTGCCCTACACGGTGGATTTGGTGAAATCCATGCTCTAGCTACCACCAGTCTAGCACAAGATAGTGCTATATTTAGCCAGCCGGTATTATTATTACTTCTTGTATTTAAGGCAAGTAAGACCATAGGTGCAGTAAGTGGAAAGCAACTCAGTTGTTTTTGGAATAGGGTATTTTCTATTTCTTGCCAGAACGTAGCCAAAATAGGGCACAAATAAATCATATGAATGAGATCTGCTGCCACCAGATCGCATTTAGGACATTTAGTACGATCGCTATTTTTTGACCATTTAGAAATTTTCAGCGGAGTATGATAGAGTTGGCTTACCGTCCTATATAGTTGAAGCTTTAAGCTCGAAGAGTGAACTATTTTGTTAATATTAACAAAAGCACTAGATATGTTCTGTGGTTTCACATTTATTCCCAATTCTATAGTCCATTTTTGTGACAATCTCAGGCAATCATCCACGTTATGTTGGCTTAAAAGTTTGTATCCGGAGCTAAGTAAAGATTTCTTTTTTGTACTATACAGGAAACCCCACATATCCGAACTTGTGATTTTGTTCAGCTTCATTTTTCGTATTAAGTAATCCCTAACTTGCATATATTTAAGTAGCATTTCCCCTGGTAACTTATAAAGCAATTGTAAAGACGAGAATTGAAGAAAACCATCAGAGCCATAAAGGTCTCCCAGTGTCTTAATCCCATAGATGGCCCAATCCCTCCCAGCTTTATCATTAAAGATACCTGGTAATCCTGGATTGTCCCATAATGGTAAGTCTGTATGAAAAAAGGTAATATCACAAAATTTCATGATCTGGTTAAAAATCGCTACAGAGTCCCTTGCTATCTTGAATTTTACTCGTTTGAAAAAATTAGGGTCTTGTACTCTTGCTAAAAATTGAGATGAATTAGTGCATAACATAAATTGATAAAAAAAGAAATGGGTTTCGTTTTTATTTAGTAAGCTCCTGAGCCGTCCTAGAAAGGATGCATAGAAGTAAGACTTAAAGTCCGGAAATTCCAATCCGCCTTTTTCTAGGGATAGTTTTAGGATCGTCATAGATCTCCTGGGGATTTTGTAACTCCAAACAAATCTGCTGCATATTCCCTCCAGTTTCCTAAAAAATATACTGTTAACTCGAAGGGGAATAGAACGAAAAAGATATAAAAATTTGGGCAAAATATTCATTTTAATCAAATTCATTCGGCCCAAGATATTCAATGGAATCTTCTGCCATTTTTTCAAAACCGTAGAAGTATGTTTAAGTAGAGGGTCAAAATGTAATTTATTGATTTCACTGGTTTTAGATGAAATTTTCACCCCTAAGTACACTGCTGAGTTACATAACCCAATCACTGGTTGGTTGATTTGATAGTTCATTAAAGTTTGAGTTTTGTCAAAATTTAATTTGTAGCCTGAGATTGCCCCAAATTTTTTCGCTTCTTCTGCAATTCCAGTTAATGCTTCTATTACATTTGTAGTGTATATGGCTAGGTCATCTGCATATGCAGTAATTTTGAGTATTTTATGTTCATGGTCTAGTGGTTTTATCTTTTCTTGATTCTGCAGGGCATTAATAAAAGGTTCCATGGAGAGAGCAAACAGCAGGGGTGAAAGTGGGCACCCCTGCCGAGTCCCCCTTGATATTGCTAAAAGTTGGTTATAATAGCCCTGCATAACTAATTTTAGCATTGGGTTCCCTATAAATAGCCTGTATGCCTCTAAGAAAGCGATCTTTAAAGCCAAATTGAGTTAGCACTTCCCATAAAAAATCCCACCCCACCCGGTCAAACGCTTTTTCTGCGTCCAGAAGTATCATACCGAGTGGGGTGCGATTAGTAGCAGCTATGTCAAATGCCGTAATTGCCATATTGACATGCGCTGTGGTGTCCCTACCAGCCACAAAGCCATGTTGTTGTTCGTTGACTAAGTGAGGCATAAGGGGTGCCAGTCGTAATGCTAGCAGCTTAGAGTAAGCCTTAGCATCAGTATTTATTAAGGAAATTGGCCTGTATGACCCGCATTGCATCGGAGGTTTCTTTTTTTTTTAAAAAACATAATTTTTGCGGTTCTCCAGGATTCCGGAGCCTTACCTGTTGTGCCTATTGTATTCACAACTGGGCACAAAAGGGGGAGTAATTCTTCAGCGCAGATTTTGTACAATTCAATAGGAAGCGTATCTTCCCCTGCCGCTTTATTAGGTGAGAGAGAAAATACTGCTGATCGTAGTTCTTCAATTGTGTATTCCTCTTCCAAGTTCTCTAGGGTAAGCTGATCCACATATTGTTTTACGGGGAGTTTATCATTTAAGTAGGCTTGAATCTGAGTTAAACTGATCTTGCTCTCTGGAGTGTATAATTCCTCATAATAAGAGGCAAATTGCTCCATAATATGTATGGGTTGTGTATGCAAAATATCGTTGGGGCCTTTTATGGATTTAATCAATGTTGATGCCCGATCTTCGGCCACTTTATACGCCAGGAGCTTTCCTACTCGATCCCCGCATTCATATTGCGAGATTTTATATTTGAGTATCTTGCAGCTGTGTTTTTCCCTAAGAGAACTTTTGATGTCTGAGCGTAGGCCCAGTAGTTTATTTTCCAGAAATAATATATCAGACCTATTCCTACCCCCTCTCTTAGACAGTCAGCTAGTTGTTTCTCTATATGTAAGATGTTATTAGATGTTAATTTTGCTTCTTTTTTCTTTATTGCATTTCGTTTGAGAACATATTGTTGTGCTATTCCTCTGATAGAGGACTTGCAGGCATCCCAGACTGTAAGAACGCTAGCCGTGTCCATATTATGTGCAATAAACTCCTTAATATGTTTTTTAAGAAGAGTCACAAAGGCCTCATCCGATAACAGGTATCTTGGAAAAGTAAAAGGGCGCCTCTCTTTTGCCCTTGAAGTTATACCAAATGTAAACATTATGGGATTGTGGTCAGAATACATTTTTGGCATGACCTGCAGAGATCCCTGATTTATTAACTCGTCTGAGGCCCAAGCCAAATCTATCCTAGAGCAGAGTTTGTGGGGAAATGAGTAATAGGTATAACCAGGTATACCTGGGTGGAGACTGCGCCATATATCTTTTATGTTGTGTATTTTTGCTAACTCCAATATAGCTGCTCTAGTTCTACGCATACGTATCCCTGTCCCTTTTTTTGTGGCATCTTGAGAATAGTTTAATACACAATTAAAATCCCCCATTAATATGAGCTCTCCTTCCCACGATAATAATTCCATATTCAACCAATCAAATAGCTGTGGTTCATCTTTGTTGGAGCCATATAAGGCACAAAAAACATACAAACTATTTTCTAGCCGAATTTGCATTATTGCCCATCGTCCAGCTTTATCTGCTGCACTTTTGATAACTTCCCCTTGCCAATGTCTTTTCTTTAAGATTGCAACCCCTCTTATAGGCGAATTTAAAGTAGTACAAACCACTAAATCATATCCCAGCTGTTTCAATTTTTTTTTATCTTAATAACACACATGCGTTTCTGTTAACATGACCAGCTGTGCATCATACATTTTCAGTTCTTGAAAAACTAGATTTCTCTTGAGTTTATTGTTCAGGCCCGATACGTTCCATGCTAGACAACTGCAGTATGTCATTTTATGTAAGACCAATCGAAAAACTCTCTCCATTTCTTATCACTCTTCAAGTTCCCTTCATTGCTAAAAAAAAAGTTTATCTTCATTTTGACTTGCCAAGCCATTTTTAATTTTCTCCCTCCCCTCCCTCCCACCCTCGCTCCCCCTTTCTGCACTCCCTCCCCCCGTACCATAGGAAAACACCCCCCTTAATACCTACTGTCACTGATAGGACAGCCTCTTGTTGTTTAGTGCTCAACAAAATTATACAAAATAAATCAAGTTGGTCATGTCCTTACAAATAGCAATCACATAGAATTGGCCATTCTAAAGCTATATACCTAGTAACTTATACATTGGTAAATTTTCCTAAGACCATTTCTGCCTCCTTGACCTGATTAAGGTAGTATGTGTGCCCAGCTTTAATAACTTTTAAACATGCAGGTTCTTGGAGGAAAACCTGGGCACCCACGGCTTTAAATGGGTCTATTAGTTGACGCAAGTTCCAGCGTCTCTCCATGGTGGTTTTGCATAAATCAGACCGAACAAAGAAGGTAACATCTTCTGTAGCTATAGGGGTATTAGGTTTGGCTTTTAAAGATACTGCTTGTCTGAGTAAAAAATTACCAAAATAAATCAAGAATGGGCGAGGGAACTTATTGTTTCTGTTTCTGTTAGCTAATGCTAGCCTGTGGACTATTTGAAGCTGAGAGTCCTAATCCCAGTCTGCGAGATCCGGAAATGCACGTTGAAATAATTTAACTATATTTGCTCTTGGATCTGCCCCTTCTGCCCCTTCAGGGACCCCAAAGAGCCTAAGATTTTGCCTTCTCTGTCTGTTCTCCATGTCCTCAATCTTGAGTTGTAGAGCCCGGATCTCCTCCTCATGACTGGAGCTTTTCTGCTCATGTTTAGCCGATGACTCTTCTATATTTATTTATTATTTATTTAAAACATTTATAAAGCGCGGCTGTCACCTGGCAGGTATCCTGGCGCTGGTAGCTACTCCTGAGTTTATAGACAGGGAGGTTGGACTATAACTAGCAGGCTAAAGAGAGTATATGTGCTACTCGATGCTGTAGCTCTTCCACATCTTGCGTTATCATACTCATATTGCTATTAACTTCATGTAAGTACGATTGGATTTTAGTATTGTCCTCCTTCAATTGCATAAAGTGTTGTTGAGCTTCTTGTCTCTGTTCAGTGAGCATATTCAAGATTAGTGCAAGAGAAGGGGTCCCCAGTGAAGCGTCCAAAGGTGGCGCCTCTCGATGTAAATCGTTAGTATCTAAAGTGTCATAGTCTATTTCTTTTTCTACCGGGCCCACAGGATAATTTAGACTGAAAGCCCCTTCATTAGTCTCTTCTATTGCCTTAGGCTGTTGTTGTTGAAGGCTCTGTGCTCCCAAATTCTGATTTGTAGGACTTGGGGGTATAGCTAGAGTTGCATTATTTTTGCTCTTCCAACATTGCCACAACATGCTACTTTAAAATTGGAACTAGAAAACGATGCAGCTTCGTCTTCCTTTCATACCTACACCGAAGAAGCAATAGGCAAGATTCTCAGCACCCTCAAACCTGCCAATCACACCTCCGATCCTCTCCCGGCTAACGCCGTTAAAGACTTAACCCCACTGATTCTGCCGCTCTGGACCAAAATCATCAACAGCTCACTCCTTGAAGGCTGCATCCCGGACATCCTCAAAGTAGGACAGGTTTCACCCATCCTCAAAAAACCCACAGCTGACCCCATGGACCTTAACAACTATCGCCCTATTTCCGATAGCCCTACCCTAGCCAAACTCCTTGAAAAATGCGTACTACATCATTTGACAAAACCTATTGACCACTTTGATCTTCTGGATAAACACCAATCTGGCTTCAGAGAAGGGCAAAGCACTGAATCAGCTATGACACACACAATTGATGATGCTTTACAAATACTTGATCAGAATGGTTCATGCCTACTCATCCTATTAGACCTCTCCTCAGATTTTGATACTGTCAAACACGAGAACCTGATAGATCTGCTGAATCACAGAATGGGCCTATCAGGGTCAGTGCTTAATTGGTTTACCTCCTTTCTTCAAAACCGGACTAAAAAATCCAAGGCCAACAATTCCCAGTCCAAATCCATGCCAGTAACTTTGGGAGTCCCACAAGGGTCCGCTCTATCCCCGACACTGTTTAATTTATATATGGAACCGCTCACTGTCCTGTTGCAAGCATCCAACGTACAATTTCACATGTACGCAGATGATACACAACTGTATCTTAAGATACACACACCTGATGACATCATATGGCTCAACAAAATGCTTTTGAACACCCAGTCATGGTTAGCTGAGAACCATCTCAAGCTAAACGTACTAAAAACTGAATTCCTCCTTATAGCTCCACCTGCCAAAATACCCCTCTTGCATGACTGGTTCAAACACCTTACGGCATTCAACGTTCAACCAATCGTCATTGACTCAGCAAAGTCATTGGGTATAACCCTTGATTGCAATCTCAACATGCATAAACATATTAGCAACGCTACAAAGGGGGCACATTTCCAGATAAATACACTGAGAAAGCTGAAACCCTTCTTACCATTCAATGATTTCAAGACGGCAGTTCAAGCTCTAGTCACTCGCTGAGTGGACTATGGAAGTGTATCTCTTTGTGGCCTCCCCAAAGCGACCACAGCTCCACTAAGAGCCTCCATCAATGCTGCAGCCAGACTCATCACAGGCTCGAAAAGAAGGTCCCACATCTCCCCTGACTTAAAAGCCACGAATTGGATACCATTGGAAGCCAGAATTCACCTGAAAATTGCCGGCATGACTCACAAAGCCATACACCATAATGCACCCAGCTATCTCACCCAGAAACTGACTATCTCTGGTGGTAATAAATCCACAAGAAGTGCCGAAAACCTATTATTGAAGCCACACTGATTCAACAAGACGAAAACTTATAATTGTTCATTCTCAGGGATGGCTCCTAGGATTTGGAACGCACTACCCCCAGAAACCAAACTTATCACATCCACGACATTTTTAAAAAAGGAAGTGAAAGCAATTCTCATGGAAAACATTTACATGAACATTATCTAAGGAAACTACGAGTTCACTAGTACCTATACCGATATTTCTATTATCACATTGGTACAAACAGAAAACTTATGCCCCATAGTTGCCTCCCTATTCTACACCTCTTTGTTTAGATTTACAATATGTTATTTATACTTGATTTACCTGTTATTGTTTTGATTTTCTTTCTACATTATGCTATGTATACTCAATTTACCTGTTGCTATTTTGTTGCATAACTATCCTTCACTGATTGTAAAGCATCTGATATCCGCAAGGGTCTTGTTCGTGCTCTATAAAACTTTCAAAATAAATAAATAAATAAATGTTCATAAATGTCTTCACATTTGGACATGTCCACTTTTTCAATTTGACCACTTGACATTTCACTATCATCTCCTAAAAGTATTTCTTCTTCTTCCACATACACATTTTTGTAGTAATCATTGTTTTTTAGAAGATATAATGTTGCCTTTTATACTTTCCTGACATCCACTAATTCATGCCAGATTTTCTTACTCTTAGTAGAAACACCATTAACTAGAATAACTAGTGGTTCACTTTCTACATTCTCTACACTAATAGTTTCAATATTTTTCTTTAAATCTAGAGGTAAATATACAACTCTTCCTTTTAATCCTCCTTTTACCATACAATGTGTCTCTTGAAAGTAATTTCCCATTTTTTACGTTTCTTTTCTTCTTATTCTTTTTTGTTGTTGAGGCCTTCTTTGTACTTTCCACAATCTGCACACTGGTTCTAGGCTTTGAAAGTTTTTAAATAAATGATTTTGTTCTCTTACCGCAAAACCTTTGCTTTTTCCCCACATATTGTTGTTTATCCAATACTTGCTGTTGACTTTTCTTCAAATAATAGTCCTTTTTCTGTTGTTTCCTCTTTCCTGTTTTTCTAACCATATTAAGTTTCTTTTTTTTCCAAATTTGTCTTTTTATTAAGCATCAAACAATTCCAAATACAGAAGATGGCAACCGTAAGGGTACAAGGGGGCATGCAGTTTCCGGGGTTGCAATACAGGTAGCTATGATGGGTTCAGCTTTGCCTAATCCCCATGTCTGCTACATCCCTGTAGAAAGTGTATGATGCCAGTTTCAAGACAATGTAACACCCCCTATATCAAACAGAATCCCCCCATCCGGTGGTGACTAAATGATAAAGAGAACAATATGAAAATAATCCAGCTGAGTCAGTATTGGACATTGGCACATTAACTAGTGGTGAGGTACAGGCCGATCCATAATACAGCCAAGGGACCCCCTGAGGCCAACAAATTCAACAGGTAGCATCTATAGATGGAATAGGTGCATGGCCCGCATCGTCGGCGGACAGATCGCCGAGGGCAGACCCCGAGACAAAAAGGACACCAGAGGCCCCCAGCAGAGCACAAATTCTTTATAGTCATTCTGGAAAATGTCCGCCAGGCGCTCCATGGATATGATCCTCCATAGTCGGCCATGCCACAACTAAATTGCCGGGGCCTCTGTCTTCTTCCATGCAGCTGCTAAAGTGAGTTTGGCTGCCCCCAGACATGTCCACATGATTGCTTTGTCAGCCTTAGTTTGCCTGATCAGGAGGGGGTCTCGAAGGCCAAGGAGAGCAAAGTCAATGGAAGTAGGGATCGGGTAGCCCAATATGTCTATGATATGAGATAGAATCTCGTCCCAAAAAGGGCGAATCTTAGGGCAGTTCCACCATATATGCCTAAAGTCCCCCTGGAGCCCACATCACGCCAACAAACATCTAAGGTGTCTGGAAAGATACGTTGAAGCTTAGTAGGGTATAGGTACCAATCATATAGGGGTTTATAGTGGGCTTCTCGAAGAGCCAGTGACCAATTATGCTTGGAGATATCCCTCCAAATATGAAACGATTCCCCATCTGTAATGTCCCTCCCCAACTTGCTCCCAAAAGGTCACATAACGTGCCCGTGGGGGGTATGCAGTGCAGAGCAACATATCGTAGATAGCCGAAATGGCTCCCTTCATAGAACCCGCACTAAGGGCCAAAAACTTCACCATTTCCATACGCTCCCTAGTGGCCGCCTCTCGAATGGGAGGTGTCAAGACCCAATGTTTAAGCTACAAATAGTGGTACTGTTCACTGAGTGGAAGCTCAAATTCCTTCCTACATTCGGCAAGCATCAAGACCTCCCCATAGCGAAACAGATCAGCTATTTTGAGGCAATCCCCCTCCTCCAGCAATCAAATGGCCCCTCACGTAATGCTGGAGGGAAATCTGGATTAAAATGAATGGGCGTGTACGGGGAAGGGAAAGAAGTCCACCCCGCCCTCTAGGTGACCTTATCCTAGGTGGTCAGAGTCGTACGAGTGGGAGTGCTGAGATATGCATTGGGAGGTCGATCCTTTCTGGCTTTCCACAACACATCCCATATATACCCCTCCACAACGGTGCGGTCCATGTGGAGCCAATGCTTATCGGATTACCTGGCTGACAACTCAGTTGCTATCCACAACTGAGCTGCCTGATAATATAAGGTTAAGTCAGGTAGGGCTAGACCACCTTTAACACGTGGACGTCGGAGTACATGATCGGGTAGGCGCGCCATCCCCCCTTGCCAAATGAATTTGGTGATCAACGTGCGGAGTGTCGGCAACATAGTACCCTCCAGTTCAATAGAGAGCGCCAGAAATAAGTATAAAAATGTAGGTAATACCGTCATTTTTATTGCATTAATTCACCCCAGCCAGGAAATGTAGAGAGGCGACAACCGTTTACAGTCCTGCTGGAGCTGGGCCAGTAGAGGTGGGTAATTCACTTTATATAGATCGACCAGTTTAGCCGTGAGGCGCACTCCCAGAGAGAGTAAGGAATGCTTAGCCCATTGGAAAGGCATCAGGAGTTTCCAGCGAAGCACCTCAGCAGGGGAGAGGGTAAGATTAAGTATAAAGGATTCCGTGTAATTTATCTTGAAGCCAGCTACTTGCTCAAAGCTTTGTAGTTGTCTTTGCACCGTCTGCAATGATTGCGCCGGATTTACAAGCGAAAGGAGGATGTCATCAGCGAACAAGGGGGCTTTATTTTCAACCCCGCCAAAAGAGATGATTGGCTCGAAACCTAAACGCCAGGGGCTCGATACTTAGGGCAAACAAAAGGGGTGAGAGGGGGCACCCCTGATGAGTGCCTCTGCTCAAAGCAAAGGGGGAGGCGAAACAACCGTTAACCATTACGTGAGAGGTAGGATGGTAATAGTTGACCTTCACCATGTTAATAAAAGTGTCCCCGAACCCGAATTTCCGCATGGTTAAAAAAAGGAAGGCACAGTCCACCCGATCGAAGGGCTTTTCCGCGTCAAGGCCCACTAACACTGCGGGGATCCGAAATCTCGTAGCCTTCTCTATCAGATGGACTGTGCCCTTAATGTTATCATATGTTTGCCTGCCTTTTATAAAACACGAGCCATAAGGCCATCAGGACCCGGGGCTTTATGCAATTTGAGTCTCGAGATAGACTCCCCAACCTCCTCCTGAGTGATGGCAGAATCCAACTCTGCAGCCGACGCCCTCGATAACCATGGGAGGGCAACATTGTCTAAAAATGGTTGTTGCTGCGCCGTATACGGAGTGCTGCCCTGATAAAGCTCACTGTACAACTCCCTGAATATGTTTGCTTTGGCGGTGTCGGAATGTGTGAGGTGTCCCTGACAATCTAAAATCCCCCCAATAAAGTTCCTTTCCCTTTGTACCCTAAGCTGGCATGCTAAATGTGAGCCCACCTTATTGCCATGTGTGAAAAAAGACTGACGAATCTTTAGCAGGGTGAACTCTGCCCGATTAGAATATATAGATCTTAATTTGCCCCTGAGAGTAGTAAGTTGTCTCTGAAGAACACGGGTTGGGTTGGCTTTGTGTGTTTGCTCTGTGACCTCCAATTCTTTCTCTAGAGCCTCCCTTTCCCTCGTCCTTTGTTTGTTTAGGTTCGAATTAAGTTGGATACACTTCCCCCGAATTACGGCTTTAAAGGCATCCCAGGTGTTCTGGGGGGTTGTGTCCTGTGGGTCATTATCTAGCAAAAAGTCAGCAATGACCACTCGTAGGTCCTCTTTGGCCACTGGATCTCGGGTCAGAGCTAGCGGGAAATACCACCGAGGAGTTCCTGGAGAGGTCCCAGTCCAGTGAAGGCCCAGAGTAATCAAGCTATGGTCTGACACTGATATCGGGAAAATCTGAGCAGCCTGGAGAGTCCCCAATAAGGATTGACTGACAAAGATATAATCAATTCTGGAGTACGTCTTATGGACATGGGAAAAATGTGTATAGTCTTTGGTAGTGGGATGAAGGGAACGCCAGGTATCAATTAAGCCCAGATCAGTGATTTTCTGTTGCACTCTACGTGGGAAAGTACTAGTGGCAGCCCTATTGGAGCTAGAACTATCCAGAGACCCCTGCCATGTGAGATTAAAATCCCCCAAAAGCACAATGGTACCTTCGGCAAAACCCCCTATTTGGTCAAGAGCCTGTGAAAGGAAGGCAGAGTGCCCTGAGTTTGGTGTGTATAATGAGACAAAGGTGCAGAGCTTGCCCCTCAAGCGGTCCTTGACTAACAGCAGCCTCCCCTCCCTATCAGCTTTGAGAGACTCGAGTTGGAAATTTGCTGAGACATGGAAAAGAAAGGCCACCCCATTGTGTTTCGTGGCGGCAGAGGAGGTGTAAATCATCGGGTATCTCCTGTGATGCAACCTAGAGACCTCTGCCCTCTTAAGATGAGTTTCTTGCAGTGCTACCACTTCAAATTTGTGATCATTCAAATACTTCCAAATTTTTGGGCATTTCTGTGGGGAGTTCAGTCCCTTAACATTCCAAGAAGCAATGTTAACCATCAGAAAAAGTTCTCCCTCCCCTCTCCCCAGACTGCCGTAGTGACCCTCACCCCCCCGGAGAAGCCCCTTTACCCTGAGGACCTGGCCCCTTCCACTACCCCGGCCCTCCGCCCACCCCTCCCACCACTAGTAGGTTGTAAACCTGTCTCACAAAAAAGATCAAACCAGATGCAAAAAACCACTCCCAATAGTCACCACCGGAATCCCTCCCCCCTAGACCTCCCCCCAACAGCCTCAAAACCCCACAACGGTAGGACCCGAAGGCCCCCGGCTCAGACCCCCCCAACTCAAAGGGAGGAATACTGGGTGCCACAGACAAGGCCTGCACCTGATCATAAAGCTAAGAAAACTAGGGAACTGTAAAATGGCAATTAGCCAAGAAAATAAAAACCTCAGTGTCCTCAGTATGTCAGTACAGGTTATCATCAGCTCTCCAGTGGTCATGCCCGCCGCCGGGCTCAGACCTGGCGCCACCCTCATCCATGGGGCCGTGAAAAACCTCAGAGCCACATGATGAGCAGACAGGAGAAAACATACCCCCAGTGAGGATGAGAGGATACCAGGCGGCTCCGCGGACGTGTGTCAGAAACCGTATATCTTCTTGAGTCTCAGTTGACAACGACTAAGCGGAAATCTCCAGTGACCAAGACAGTCCCAAATATAGAAAGAGGAACTCAAAGGCCATGATGATCAGCACCAGCAGCTCCAGACATTACCGGGCCCCTCCTGAGGACCCAACCAACTAAGAAGCAGTCAACATCAGAGTCTGATTGGAAGGCTCATTGAACACACAGCCGACATCCCCGAGGCCAGAAACAGACAAAGAAACTTCAACGATTTCTTGTGACAGTGTGCTAAGGGTTGGGGCCACTCCGCGGTGTTACCGCTGCCGCTGTAGACCCCGTGTTGGAGGACTCCTCTGGAAGTGGAAGTCCCAGAACCCGCAGCCCCTCCCCTAGGTCGGAGATGTGGTGAGTTTTGTTGCTGTGTTCAAAGAACAGCCCAAAGGGGTAAGACCACATGTAGCAAATCTTATCCTCCTGCAGTTTAGTGGTGATAGGACGCAATGCCTGTCGGTGGGCCAAGGTCGCAGATGCCAAGTCCTAATAAAGAGAACACCCATGGCCCTGAAAGGACACCTCGTTCAGTTTTCTCGAGGCCGAGAGGATGGCTTCTTTCACCCTGAAGGACTATAGCTTGACCAGGACATCCCGCGGGCGCTTACGACTCCCCTTCTGAAGTGCTCCCACTCGATGAACTCTATCTATCTTGATCTTGAGCTGCTGAAGCACGAGAATCTCAGCGAAGAGACCAGATACAAAAGCTTCCAGGTCCGGCCCCTCCGCCCCTTCCTCCAGATTCCGGATCCGAATATTTTCGCTCCGGGTCCTGTTCTCCAAGTCCTCTGCCTTGAGCAAAACTTGTTAGAGCTGGGCTTGAAGGGTCTGTTGTTTATCTTGCATCATGGCCTGAGTTGCCGTCAGACTCTGTGTTTGCACCTCCACCTCTAGAATTCGGGATCCCACTGCATCCACATCCTGCCGCAGAGTAGTAAGCTTTTCAGTGAGATCGGCCTTCAATTGGTCAACAGAGGTTCGCAAGTCCTGTTTGAATTCTCGACAGAGCTCCACTTTAAAGTCTCGGAGGGTAGCCACCAGGTCTTCACGCGTGAGCGCCATTTTGGGCGAGTGTGTGGTATCCCCCAGGGAAGTCGTCCTCTCAGAAGCCTTGAAGTATTGAGAAACTTTATTGGAGTGCTTCTTGGGAGGCATAGGGTCCCCTCCTCAGATCTGCGCGATGCCCGGTGAGTGCCCAAGCCTGACAAAGTACGAGATACTTCTAGGTCCGTCCCTCGAGGGGTGCTCTCAATGTCCAAGGTTCAGAACGCCTCCCCGGCAGCCCCCCAATTGAGTATCGTGCTGGGGACCCCCACGAAGAAGGCAAGCCCTGCTGGAACCTCCTCTAAAGCCTGAGACCCCCTTCAGGCCAAAGTGCGAACCCCCCGGCAATGCTCGTTATCTGGGCACCTCACCACACTACTGCAGGTGCTGCTTCATTTGTGCCGCACTCCTCACACTGCTGACGCCATCATCGGGACTTCAATTGCCGCCATCTTGAAGTCAGGCATGGGAGAGAAAGATCTCAAGCGCGCGGGGAAAAGGCACCACGTCGTGCCGCCTGAGAAATGGCAGGGGTGCGAAGGGTCACAACTGCACAGGCCCAGGGGCCCAAGTGACACCCCCCACTGTTGTCTCGCCCCGCCAGAGTCGCTGCAGCACGTCACGGCAGTTGCGGTGCCATTACCGGATCGATCCCCACCGTCGACGCCACTCTGTATTGGCGGCGCCAAACCATATAGCATCCGCTCTCCTCCTCAGCGCCTCTGCGAGGGGCCCTCCTCGATATTAGCCCGGGGCCTCTCGAGCAGGTCCGGCGCTTCAATTCCAGCGCGGGACTCCCAGCACAGGCAGCCACCAAATGGCACCCGTGGTCCGCGATCTCCTCCGGCTCACCATTCAGTCATCCGCTACACCTGTCTCTCGGCTCCACAAACATCACCCGCCGGCCAGACAGCACCCAGGAGGCATTGGACACCTAGGAGGTCAAGAGCATCATCCCTAGATACCAGGTAAGGCCATCCATCGATCGGTCGGGTGTGGAGCTGAGCGAGTTCACGACTGCTCTGCCATCCTACTTGACCACGGCCCCAATAAGTTTCTTTTAATGATGATGAACAATATCTGTAAAAAAATATAATATTTAAATACATCTATAAAATATACTATTCTATTACTAAACAAACACAATTTACATAAAAACATTTAAACACTTTCTTTTGAAATCACAATTAATTTACTAAAGTACACATGTACTAATTAAATAATTATTAGAATGAATAAGTGTTATACAAATGCATAGACAGTGAATTTGTAACTCGAGTGCTAGAAGTTTACAGCAACGTGACTTTATAAGTACTTATGTTTCAGCAGAGTGATTTCATAAGGACATTGTTCTGCTAAGATGATTGTAAGAGTGGACACAGACTCACAGTGTGATTGCAGACAACCATCACTATTACCTGTATTTTTGCACAACAGACTCAGTAGTCTGCAGAGGGTTAAGGGACGGCATACAATGTGCACATTTGAGTGTACCACTGCTTGTCTCAATGCCTGAGTCATTCTACAAGTGCATAGACAGAGACTAGGTTCCTAGAGTGCTAGTAGCTGATAGCAGGATACGTTTATAAGTGCTTAAGTTTCAGCAGAGTGATTAAATATGGACATGCTTTGGTCAGGATGATTGCAGGAGTGGACAGAGACTCACAATGTGATTCCAGGCAAGCATGACTATTACCTGGACTTTTGCAGGACTAAATCAGTAGTCTGCAAGGGGTTAGGGGACCAAATACATTGTGGACATTTGACTGTACCACTGCTTGTCTCAATGCCTGAGTCATTCTGCAACTGCATAGACAGTGACTAGGTTCCTAGAGTGCTAGTACTTGACAGCAGGATAAGGTTAAAAGTGCTTACGTTTCAGCAGAATGATTAAATAAGAACATGCTTCTGTCAGGATGATTCTAAGAGTGGACACAAACTCACAGCGTGATTCCAGACAAGCATGACTATTACCTGGACTTTTACAGCACTAACTCAGTAGTCTGCAAAGAGTTAGGGGATTGCATACATTGTGCACATTTAACTGTATCACTGCTTGTCTCAATGCCTGAATCATTCTGCAACTGCATAGACAGTGACTGGGTTCCTAGAGTGCTAGTAATTGACAGCGGGATAAGTTTATGAGCGCTAAGTTTCTGCAGAGTGATCAAATTAGGACATGCTTCTGTCAGGATGATTGTAGGAGTGGACACAGACTCACAATGTGATTCCAGACAAGCATGACTATTACCTGGACTTTTGCAGGACTGACTCAGTAGTCTGCAAGGGGTTAGGGGACCGCATACATTGTGCACATTTGACTGTACCACTGCTTGTCCGAATGCCTGAGTCAATCTCCAAGTGCATACACAGTGACTGGGTTCCTACAGTGCTAGTAGTTGACGGCAGGATACGTTTAGCCCCCCATGTTAGAGCTAAGGAGGACTTTTTTCTCCTTGGTGATTTTAATGTACATATGGACAACCCTGAAGACCCTGAATCAATAAAACTAACAGCAGATCTGGCCAATCTTGGACTAGAGATAAAAAACAGTAGGGCTACTCATACAGCGGGTCACACCCTTGACTCTATATTTTCCAACTGTACTAAAGTCAGGTGCCTCCCAGCCACAGAAATTCATTGGACAGACCACTTCTTGATTGAGTTCTATCTGGCTGGACCTGTCAAACGTCAACCCAGAACACCACTCCCTCCTATTTATCGTCGCCAATGGCATAAAATATCAGTGGAAAATCTGCGTGAACATTGGCAACAACCTCACTTTTCCGAAGTAGACTCAGCCGAAGCGGCACTGGAAAAATACAATAATTCTCTTAAATTAGCTATTGACATCCTCGCCCCGCTAAAACTTCATAAACAGTACCCCCCCACTAAAAAGGAAAAGTGGTATACCCCTGACCTTAGGAAAGAAAAACAAAAATGTAGAAGGCTAGAAAAAGCGTGGAGGAAATCTAAACTTGAGCAAGAAAGGAAAATGTTTTTAGAAGCTCAGTCAAGTTATTATAGACATATAAAACTTGCAAGGAAAAATAATTTATCGCTTCAGCTAGACGAGGCGGGAAATTGTTCGAGGGAATTATTCAAAATCCTACTAAGTTTTGTAAAACCGTCAGCTAGTGAGAGCCCTGACGATGCCTCACAGACACTGTGCGATGAGATCTCAATGTTCTTTGAGGACAAAATAAAATTGATTTACAACAAAATCATTGCTTCTCAAGGCACAGAAACCTGGTCTTCCCCCCCCCGGTGTATCTTCTGTACTCACTAAAAATACCTTTCTTACTATTCCACCAGTCAGTGATGCAGATCTTCCACTCCTCATTAACCACATGAAAACTGGCTCCCCAAATGATCACCTTCCTGCTAAAATGGTGGCCCCCTTGATTTCCATTCTGGGACCCGCCATTCAGTCAGTTATGAATATCTCACTGGCGAAAGGACAAGTCCCGAGAGAATGGAAGATAGTGATGGTAAACCCTATAAGGAAGAAAGCGGCTTCCCCCTGGACGGACCTTTCCAACCTCCGGCCCATCTCCCTTCTACCCTACATCGGTAAAATGACAGAGAAGCACGTGAACATCCACCTATCGAATCACCTGGAAGCAGCAGAAGGCCTGGACCCCTCTCAATCTGGGTTCAGGCCAAACCACAGCACCGAATCGGCCCTACTAGAAGTGACCAATAACATCAGGTTGACACTGGATAGTGGGGGGTCTATGATTCTGGTGCTGTTGGATTTGTCTGCTGCTTTCAATACGGTGTCGCATAAAGTGCTTCTCGATCGTCTGAGGGATGTAGGGTTGGGAGGTGCAGCCCTGTCTTGGGTGGAAAGCTTCCTCTCCTGTCGCTCTCAAGAAGTCAGGCTGGGCTCCCATAAATCCATCTCCAGGGAGCTCACCAGGGGTGTGCCACAGGGCTCATGCCTCAGCCCCACATTATTCAATGTGTATGTGGCCCCCCTGGCCGACTTAGTAAGGCCATATGGGTTTACCCCGATATCCTACGCTGATGACACCCAGCTGCTGTTCCCCTTTAAAACTTTTACCCCGGCCCTGCAAAAATCTTTTGCAGAAGGCATGAGGGCCGTGTCGAGATGGATGGCCAAGAATTGCCTACAGTGCAACGTGGGCAAAACGGAGGTTTTATTGTTTGGGGAGGCAGTAACATTGTGGTCTGGGGAGTGGTGGCCCACAGAACTAGGGCCAGTTCCTGTCCCTAAGCAGACTGTCAAAAACTTGGGGGTGTTATTCGATCAAGCCTTGACTTTTAAACATCATGTCAACCAAGTTGCTGGCACATGCTTTAGGGCCATTGGACTATTGAAAAGGGTTTTCCCCTATATACCTGATAGTCACAGGAAAACCCTAGTCCAGGCACTAGTGATCAGTAGATTGGACTACTGTAATGGCCTTCTATTGTCAGCTAATGAAGGCCAATTAAACAAATTACAAGTGGTCCAAAATACGGCGGCGAGGTTAGTCCTCAATGTTCCATCCAGAACTCCCTCCCGCCCTCTACTAGTCAAACTTCACTGGCTGCCAGTGCGGCAACGCACGAAGTTCAAAATTCTGTGTACCATTCATAGATGCCTGACAGGAAAGGGTCCCAAATATCTGACCAAAGCTTTTCAACCCTATTTTCCAGGCCGATCACTTCGATCGAGCAATCTCCAATTATTACAGGTCCCTAAAATAAAAAAATCTCGTCAGGGAGGCCGTGCTTTGGCACATACAGGACCTGCTCTCTGGAACTCCCTTCCCCTTAAACTCAAACTCATCACTAATAATTTATCCTTTCGCAAAACCCTTAAGACCCACCTTTTTACTATTAACTAATCAGCTATGACTTACTACCTCTGTAAATGACCAGGCATGGGACAAATCTCCATATTTAGAACAAGCGTGGAGATACCCCTTCGGGGATTTATTCTGGCGCTATAAAAGCACATAAATATAATATATAAATATAAGCGCTTATGTTTCAGCAGAGAGATTAGAAAAGTACATGCTTCTGTAGGAGTGGACACAGACTCATAGTGCGATTCCAGACAAGCATGACAAGCATGGCTATTCCCTGGACTTTTGCAGTGATGGACTGACTCAGTAGTCTGCAAGGGGCTAGGGAACCGCATACATTGTGCACAGTGCATAGAGAATTTATAAGTACTTTGTTATTACTACACTGAATGAATTAGTGTATGGTGCTCAATGGGTGATTGGGGAAGTGTCTCAGTACTAACAAGGCAAACCCTGCTCAGCAAGCAAAATCTTTATAGAATAAAACTACTGCATAAATCTCTACTGCTACATTACCTTCCTACAACTACTTTTAATATTACACGTAGCCAAATACAAAGCAGAAACCTTTCACATTTCTCTACTATAAGTCTCCCCATATCACTGAAAAACATAAATGAGTATCTCTCTACAGAACACTATCTACACCACATAAATTCACAATGCAAGCTTCAAATTGAAACCAAATTCCAAAAATGATGTCGCATATTTTAATTATACCTCTGTAGACACTTATTAAAACTACTCTCATCACTAATACCTTAACTCGACATATACATTTCCAATTTAATATCACCACCTAACATTATGCACTATACTACTAATGTACATATCCACACATTAAAACAATCAGTCATAATCAGTAATCCCTATTCCAAAACACAGATAATACTATGCAAAGTATATATTAAACAACATTTTAACACATTAGAAAAAAGAGCAATACATATTTCTTCAATACAAAATATATGACTAACTTCAAAGTGTATAAATTATATTTCATGTTTAAAAACAAAGGCACCACATAGTACACCTCACAAATCAAACACTCACCTTTCAAATTGATTTGTAGATTATGAAGTATCTGACTCACACACCAGATTCTCTTATGCACAATGAATATAGTGCAATGCTCTTAGCAAAATCAAAAAATGGCAATGTTTCCCTCTCATTCTGCACACATATACATGTAAATATCGAATCACATTGCTTCCCAAATTAATTCAAATTGTAAGACACATTTCTATTGGTTACACATATCAACCCTTGCCAACTGACCTCTAACTGAACTTAAATTGCTTCTGGAATTTTCTAGAGTCGCGTCTTGTCCGTGTACCGTAAGCAACGGAACCGCGGAACGAGATGAGACTTCAAAAGTATATTACAAATACTTTTACAGTATTTTTTTCATAACATACTACTTCTAACTATACCAGTTACTTGGGAACTCTCACTACAATTACATATTACTTTATTATTTATAAGAAATACACATTTTAATACCACACATAACTTCCAACCCTACCCCCATTCTGCTTAATGCCTGCTTCCATAGGAACAGTTCATGGAACACTCAAGTGAACACACAGGTCAAAAGTTCAGCACACAATGTTGCAAATTCAAACAGTAAGTGTGCTTGACTTGCCAAAATACCATATTATCCTATCTAATGTACCTTTTAAACAGTTTTTACTAACCAATAAGAAACATGCTTTTTAAACACAAAAACATGCACCCTATTTTTCAGTCTATAATGTTCTCAATCAGCCAATCATTTCTCTTCTTTTTTTAAACTGCATCTTGTCCACCATTTTAGAAACCTCTTTTTTACAAACTGCCTACTTCAGCTACAGACATCTTCTGAGTGCATCCAGACTTCCCTTCAAGATGCTTAGAGTGTGGATTGTGGGGCACTGCTATATTTTCTGGTGCAAACGGTATGCTGAAAGCAGAGGTATTGACAAAGACCTAGCTTTGCAAAATGTAGACAATAAATGGACTGGACAGAGAGGATTAAAGTGGCCCCAATTGATGCCATTGGTTAAATCCTTTTTGCATCTCCAATACCCTGACCTCATAATTGTGCACTGTGGTGGCAATGACCTAGGCACTTAGACTGGGGTACGTCGGGAAATGTTAATGAAGGACACCTTTGCAGAATTGATGTTACTTTTCCCCCAAACTGCCTTTCTCTACTCTAACATATGCCAAAGACAGAAATGGAATTGGTCCAATCAATTTTGTCCACAGATTGAAAAAGCTAGGAAACATGTCAATAAAGCTGTTTCTGCTTATCTCAGAGACTATAGTATTGGGTCCATATACAACAACAATCTGCGTTTTAATATGGATGGCATCTACAGGAGAGATGGTGTACATTTCACAGATGAGGGAAATAGAGTCTTTCTCAACAATTTTAGACTCTATATAGGCCCTTACATGTAGGTACCAAAATCTCCCAATAAACACAAGGGCTCTTTTTAGAGCCACCCAATTTCCAAATATATAACCTAAATTAATGATAAAAAAATCTTACATTTTTTTGCTTGGAGTTACGCATCAGCACGTTTTGGAGTCACGCACCCAGAGTGTTCACACAAGGGGGCCGCACTGGGAGTCGCGTACCCAGCGAGTTCACACCAGGGGGCCACGCTGAGCGTCGCGAATCCAAATTATTCGCTAAAGAAACCCAGCTCCTATCAGTAATTTCTATTTGCCCCTGGGACCCCATCCCCCGGGGCCTATACACTTCAATGGGGACCGCGAGGGAGCCCCAATGCCCCCACGGTTCCACCGGCTCCCCGCTCCTGCGAGAGCCAGCATTGCTTTTCCACATGGGGAGCTGCTAACATACAGCTCCCCTTGTGGAAAAGCAATTCTGCTTTGGATTTTGGAAGAGAGTGCAGGTTTCCTGCTCTCTCTTCCAAAATCCAAACCAAAGTTTGCTACGGTAGGGCGGGAGACGTGCTCCCGCCCTACTGTAGCAAACAGCAGTGCCCCGGGGTGGGCACCCTGGGACACTGCAGGAGCTGGCCCTGGGGGGTGGCGGTCCCCAGGGTCATCAAAGGCTCCAGGAGGGGGGCCCGCAGCTCCCCTCACAACATTGACAAAGCCCCGGGGGATTGAGGTGCCCGGGGCTGGGGGTCTGCTTCGGACCCCCTAATTTAAATTTTAGTGCCCCGGGGAGGTGGTGGTCCCCGGGGCGGGTGGGGGGGCTTAAGAAACCCCACACAGGTAAAAAAAAAAATACAAAGCCCCGTGGGTCGCGGTCCCTGGGGCTGCTGGGGGCAGTGAGGCCCACAAATAGTTATGCAAAGCCCTGGGGGGTGGCAGTCCACGGGTCTGCAGGGGGCCGTGAGCCCCCCACAAATATTTATAGAAAGCCATGTGGGCTATTACATTATAAAATATCCCCGGGACCTGACCCACCCGGGGGTTAAATTTAACGAAGCGAGGAAGACCTTGTTTCATTTTCTTTTGGATCCGCGCACCCAGTGCGCATTCCACAGTTTTTTTAATGCTTTTTTTTGCCTTGGGGGTTCTTGTAGGACCCCATGAGCAGGCCTAGGGGGTCAGGGGTTTCTACCCTGCCCCTTTTGCTATTTTCTGTTTTCTAGTGCCTCGGTTACCAACGCACAAGATGGCTGCCAACACTTCATGGTTTGGAGTGTTGACAGCCAATTAGAATACAGCTCGTGATCGGCAGGGTGCGCAGAGCCATCGTTTTAGGGTGCTCGGATCCACCGCGCCTCTATATATCAAACCTTCTATTTTTTTATTTTCTCAACAACTACTGAACGGATTTACACCATTTAAGAAAAAGAGTTATTTCTGTGACAAGGGCTACCTTCATGCCAAATTTAGTTCCGTTCAGCAGTTCAAGCTGTAGCCGTGTCTAAAGTTTCCTATGGGAATTAAGATGGAGAAAACACTTTTTGGGACCCCCTTTTTTTCTCAGCCCCCGCTTGAACAAACACCCGAAGAGATACGAGCTGAGCTGAGCGCCCCACAAGTTTTGAAAATTTTATGAAGATTCATCAACCGGCGCTAATGTTATTGGGAAAAGAATTTTACGCATTTCCTATGGATAATAGGTCCTAACCATAACTACCTACTGGAGACCGCCAGTAGGTAATATATCTATCTATCTATCTATCTATCTATCTATCTATCTATCTATCTATCTATCTATCTATCTATCTATCTATCTATCTATCTATCTATCTATCTATCTATCTATCTATCTATCTATCTATCTATCTATCTATCTATCTGTCTATCTATCTGTCTATCCATCTCTGCGATATCTACACTCCTGATAGGCCAGCAGGACAAACAGGTACGGACCACAGCGTGTTCTGGTTTCAAAAAGCAGTGCTTTATTGCATGGTGAAAATAAATTAAATCAGCATCACAGAAATGTGAAGACTAGTTTCCAGCCTGGCGCATTTCGACAATGGTTCCGCTCTCTTGATCACATCATATATATATATATATATATATATATATATATATATATATATATATATATATATATATATATGTATATATATATATATATTACCTACTGATGGTCGCCTGTAGGTAGTTATAGTTAGGACCTAGTTTCCATAGGAAATACGCAACATTCAATTGGGAATAACTTTGGCACCGGTTGATGAATCTTTGTGAATTTCTCAAAGAAGATGGCCCGCTCCACCCTGCTCCTTCCCTGAAAGTTTTGGGGGATTCCTGAAGTGGGGGCTGAGAAAAAAGGGGGGTCCCAAAATGTGTTTTCCCCATGTTATTTTCCATAGGACGATTAGACACAGCTACAGCCCGAACGGCTGAACGGAATTACAAGAAATTTGGCAAAATGGTAGAGTATGATTCGCAGATCGCCCTTTTGTTTAAATGGTGTAAATCCCTCCAGTAGTTGTTGAGAAAATCTAATTTGAAAAAATATATATATCTATAAGCGCGCACAGTGCGGGCATAGTGATAAGGAAGTGGGGGGGTCCCCAATCCCCCCCACACTGCACCGGGGACCGCCGCCCCCCATGGCAAAGCAACGCAGCCCCCTGGCGCATACTGGACGTTCCAGGTGGGCTAGTTGGCCTCCAGGGACTTCCAGTGTGCAAGGGGAATTAGTTCCCCCTCTGCAAACGCGAACGGGGGCTGCGTTGCAGAGAGGTGTAAAAAAGGGCGTGGCCTCATTACACCTCTCTGCAATGCAGCCCCCTGGCGCATACCGGAGGTTCCAGGTGGGCTAGTTGGCCCCTAGGAACCCCCAGTATGCATGGGGAATTAGTTCCCCCTCTGCAAACGTGCCAGGGGGCTGCGTTGCAGACAGGCGTGAAAACATTTTTTAAAAAATTTATATTAAAAATATGTCATGTAATTTAAAAAATAAAATATCTAAAAATAAATAATGTAAGATAATGTTTTAAATCAGTATAATAAATATAACAATTAATACATTTAAAAATGATCATTTACAAAACCATTGAAATTCACTGAAAAAAACAGGTTTCAGCCACGTTATAGTTAGGAATTACCATTTAAAAAACTTTTGAAATTCACTGAAAAAACCATAGGTTTCAGCCATGTTATAGTTAGGAATTAGCATTTAAAAAACCTTGCAAATTCACTGAAAAAAACATAGGTTTCACACACGTTATAGTTAGGAATTAGCATTTTAAAAACCTTTGCAATTCACTGAAAAAACCATAGGTTTCACACCAGTTATAGTTAGCTGGTCATTTTACTCATACAAAACCTTTGAAATTACCCCGTTATAGTTAGTTCAGCTAACTATAACTCGCACGCCCGCAATGCACTGCTGATGACATCACATATTACATCACTCATGACATGGTCAGTGACATCACTCATGACATCACTGATGACATCTCAAATGACATCACTGATGACATCATCCTTGTGAAAGAGTGGCAGACCTCATCTCACTCTAATATATCCTTTGATACACACATTTAATAATAGAAACACAATTTTTCAAGAAAATGGAGATACCAATACCAGTTACAACAACCTATTCCAACATCTACTTCCACATCCACTCATTCACCAACAGTTCTATATAGTCACTCATACATGTACTCAATCATCATATGTACTCATACACCCATACATCCCGTTCCACACAGATACTCATCCATAGAGTTACTTACACACATACTCACACATGCAAATAAACTATCAAACATCCATTTACTTGCATATACAGCTATACACACAAACATACATATACTGACTCTCTTAAACGATCACTTATAGAAACACATACTTAGTTATACAGGAACTCTTCAAATCTCTAACTCTCATATATACTCACTTATATACACCAATATTCATATATAGTAGTTTAACACATATGTACTTAGTCATAAAGATAGTATTGAGACAGTCATTCACTCACTAACACCTATACACACACTCATCTGACCATACAGTCCTGCGCACATGCTGTCTTCAAAACACATATAAACAGTGAGTCACTCATTAATGCATCTATGTGCTAAGTAATATCCCCCACCAAACCATATAAACACTCAGACACTCATACTGATACTCAAAAAACCAATTAATAACCTATAGAGACACTCATGTAGTTACTCACCAACCCATGCAGCCACTTATTCAAAAAATGTGTGAGACTGATACAGATATTTACATATTTAAACATTACTCACTAACCCATGTATTCACTAAGATACAATTAATCAGTCAGTTATACAATCAATTTTACAAAAAAGTCATCCATTTTGACACTTACTTACCCATTTATTCTTCCATCGACCTTTAGATATACATATATAAAAAATATTTATTTTTCAGAAAGACACACATCCACTGGATGATGTCATCAGTGATGTCATCAGTGATGTCATTTGAGATGTCATCAGTGATGTCATGAGTGATGTCACTGACCATGTCATGAGTGATGTAATATGTGACTTCCTCAGCAGTGCATTGCGGGCGCGCGAGTTATAGTTAGCTGAACTAACTATAACGGGGTATTTCAAAGGTTTTGTATGAGTAAAATGACCAGCTAACTCTAACTGGTGTGAAACCTATGGTTTTTTCAGTGAATTTCAAAGCTTTTTAAAATGCTAATTCCTAACTATAACGTGTGTGAAACCTATGGTTTTTTAGCGAATATATATATATATATATATATATATATATATATATATATATATATATATATATATATATATATATATATATATATATATATATATATATATATATATATATATATATATATATATATATATATATTCACTGAAAAAACCATAGGCTATAGACCATATATAGTTAGGAATTTGCATTTACAAAACCTTGAAAATTCACTGAAAAAACCATAGGTTAGAGACCATATATAGTTAGCTGGACATTTTATTGACATAAAACCAATGAAATTCCATATATAGTTAGTTGCACTAACTATATATCGCGCACCCGCAATCCACTGCTGATGATGTCACATATTACATCATTCATGACATGGTCAGTGACATCACTGATGACATCACTGATGACATCTCAAATGACATCACTGATGACATCACTGATGACATCTCAAATGACATCACTGATGACATCATCTAGTGTCTGTGTGTTTTTGTAAAGTTTAAATATGTTTTACATATTGAAGAATGAGTGAATGTATGGAAGACTGAGTGTGTGTGTGGCTGGCTGGGAGGTGTGTGACTCTGTGCATATCAATGTGTACTTGTATCAGTGATTGTATAAGAGAGTAAGTATGTGTTAGTATATGTGTGAAAAGTATGGTGTTCTGTGTTTAACTGTATAGATGAGGAAATCGAAGTGTGATTGATTCTTCACAGGACTGACTAGGTGTATGAGTGCATATGATAGTGTTGTAATAATGAGTGACTGTATGTATGAGTGATTGTATGGGTGAATGAGTGAATGTGTGTGTAGACGTAGGAATCAGTGAGTGCGTATGTAGTAACTGGTATTGGTGTGTCATGATGTCATCAGTGATGTCATTTGAGATGTCATCAGTGATGTCATTTGAGATGTCATCAGTGATGTCACTGAAGTATGGTGTTCTGTGGTTAACTGTATAGATGAGGAAATGGAAGTGTGATTGATTCTTTACAGGACTGACTAGGTGTGTGAGTAACTCCATGGATGAGTGGCAGTGTGTGAGTGTCTGCATAGGTGTATGAGTGCATATGATAGTGTTGTAATAATGAGTGACTGTATGTATGAGTGATTGTATGGGTGAATGAGTGAATGTGTGTGTAGATGTAGGAATCAGTGAGTGCGTATGTAGTAACTGGTATTGGTGTGTCATGATGTCATCAGTGATGTCATTTGAGATGTCATTTGAGATGTCATCAGTGATGTCATCAGTGATGTCATTTGAGATGTCATCAGTGATGTCATCAGTGATGTCACTGACCATGTCATGAATGATGTAATATGTGACATCATCAGCAGTGGATTGCGGGTGCGCGATATATAGTTAGTGTTACTAACTATATATGGAATTTCATTGGTTTTATGTCAATAAAATGTCCAGCTAACTATATATGGTCTCTAACCTATGGTTTTTTCAGTGAATTTTCAAGGTTTTGTAAATGCAAATTCCTAACTATATATGGTCTATAACCTATGGTTTTTTCAGTGAATTTCATTGGTTTTTTAAAAGCTAATATCTATAGCTGTAAAATATATTCTTTATTACGTGACGTATCACGTAGCCACGTGAGACGCCTCATGACGCGTCGCATAACCGTGACGTATCGGCTCTGCAGCGCAAACAAACCCGTAACGTAAGCGTGCCGGAGCACGCTTACAGATATATATATTTTTTTTAACCTTAATTAGACAAAATCCACACGTGCACATATCTTGAGGCCTTGCAAAGGCACATCAAACAAACAGTCCCTACAATTTTGCCAAGTTTGCTGGAAATCTATTCCCTTAATTTTTTTTTTTTACTGTTTCTCTTGGTTTTCCCCTTGTTACGCTTACCGGGACGCTACCCGGTACGCGAACCGGACGCTCCAAAAACACAAGATGGCGGAATCCCGTTACGCTGCCGGTTAGATGCCCGGTTCGCGTACCGGGAAGCGCCTCTACCGCGAAAAATCGCGGGGGACTTTAATATCCCCCTCATCAATCCTAGGGGGTCAGGAGGGGTTTACCTTGCCCCCTTTCCTTCATTTCCCCCTTCTTTTTTCACCACATCTTGTCTCTCAAACCTACCGAGAGACAAGATGGCGGCCGCTCCGGACTGTTTACAATGTTGACAGCTACGCTGCCGGTTAGCTGCCCGGTGAGCTGCCCGGTTCGCGTACCGGGACGCGCCTCTACGGCGTAAAATCGCAAAAAAAATTTTTTTTTATTTTTTGCCCCGCGGGGCACTTTAATATCCCCCTCATCAATCCTAGGGGGTCAGGAGTGGTCTACCTTGCCCCCTTTCCTTCATTTCCCCCTTCGTTTTTCACCACATCTTGTCTCTCGATCGTACCGAGAGACAAGATAGCGGCCGCTCCGGACTGTTTAGAATGTTGACAGACACCGGAGAGCCAATCAGCTTCGCTTCGCGAAGTTCCGTTACGCGTCAGGTACGCGAACCGGGGCGCTAACCGGAGCGCTGTCACAGATATATATATTTTTTTAAACGTTAATTTCTCAAAATCCACTGGAGCACATATATTGAGACATAGCAAAGGCACGTCGGGCAAACCATATCTACAATTTTGCCAAGTTTCATGTAAATCTATTCAGCCGTTCGAGCTAAAAGTGAGTCCAACCGCCCTATGGCAAAAAGAATGGGAAAAACGCGTTTTGGGACCCCCCTTTTTTCTCGGCCCCCCCCTGACAAAACCCCCCCAAATTTTCAGGGGCTGCTCAGAAACAAAATGTGCCATTTTCCTGAAAATTTCAGCCAATTCCGTCCACAAACGCCAAAGTTATTAGACATAGAATTTTCAGAAATCCCATAGAGAAAAAATCCTAACTATATATACCCACTGGCTATCTCCAGTAGGTAATATACATATATAAACATATATAATCTGCATATCTATATAAATATAAATGCATGCATACATATACATATATGCATACATATGCATGTTATTTACATGAAAGTTTTAAAAACACTAATAAAAGCTAAGCTAAAAAGCCACCTCATTACAAACAGAATGGCTTTAACTTAAACGAGGGCGAGATCTATTGCATTTTCAATGCTTGTTTACTTTGGTTCTATCAAGAAGGCATTCAGATGTGTCACACATTTGCCATAAATTCTGAATGTTAGCACTCTAGTGGCTCATTAGATCACTGTAGTAAAGCTAGTGCTCACCAGGGAAGTCTGCTGCTAATCATGGTTTGCAGCCATTTCCCCGCATTTTTTATCCCACAGACTTTCAGTCCGCATACCATTATCCCGCAAGGTCATTGACCTCGCATACCATTATCCCGCATTTTTTCAAAACGCATGTGCATTTATCGCACATGCCTTTACAAAGAATTACGTTTTAAAGGCATGTATGGTAAATGCATTTGCGTTGTGAAAACCACGATGACGAGAGAGAAAAGTGGATTTGTGTTAATTTTTTCGTGGGTTAGTGATTGTGTAGTGTAGTGTAGTGTTGTGTAGTGTAGTGTTGTGTTAGTGTAGAGTTGTGGTGGTTGTTTAGTGTAGGGTCATGCTGGGGGTAGTGTTTTAGGGTTTAGGGTTGTGTTGTAGTGTTTGCGTAGTGTATGGTCATGCTGGGGGTAGTGTTTTAGGGTTTAGGGTAGTGTTGTAGTGTTTGCGTAGTGTAGGGTCATTCTGGGGGTAGTGTTTTAGGGTTTAGGGTTGTGTTGTAGTGTTTGCCTAGTGTAGGGCCATGCTGGGGCTAGTGTTTTAGGGTTTAGGGTAGTGTTGTAGTGTTTGCGTAGTGTAGGGTCATGCTGGGGGTAGTGTTTTAGGGTTTTGGGTAGTGTTGTAGTGTTTGCGTAGTGTAGGGTCATGCTGGGGGTAGTGTTTTAGGGTTTTGGGTAGTGTTGTAGTGTTTGCGTAGTGTAGGGTCATGCTGGGGGTAGTGTTTTAGGGTTTTGGGTAGTGTTGTAGTGTTTGCGTAGTGTAGGGTCATGCTGGGGTGTAGTGTTTTAGGGTTTTGGGTAGTGTTGTAGTGTTTGCGTAGTGTAGGGTCATGCTGGGGTGTAGTGTTTTAGGGTTTTGGGTAGTGTTGTAGTGTTTGCGTAGTGTAGGGTCATGCTGGGGGTAGTGTTTTAGGGTTTTGGGTAGTGTTGTAGTGTTTGCGTAGTGTAGGGTCATGCTGGGGGTAGTGTTTTAGGGTTTTGGGTAGTGTTGTAGTGTTTGCGTAGTGTAGGGTCATGCTGGGGTGTAGTGTTTTAGGGTTTTGGGTAGTGTTGTAGTTTTTGCGTAGTGTAGGGTCATGCTGGGGTGTAGTGTTTTAGGGTTTTGGGTAGTGTTGTAGTATTTGCGTAGAGTAGGGTCATGCTGGGGGTAGTGTTTTAGGGTTTTGGGTAGTGTTGTAGTGTTTGCGTAGTGTAGGGTCATGCTGGGGGTATTGTTTTAGGGTTTTGGGTAGTGTTGTAGTGTTTGCGTAGTGTAGGGTCATGCTGGGGGGTAGTGTTTTAGGGTTTTGGGTAGTGTTGTAGTGTTTGCGTAGTGTAGGGTCATGCTGGGGGTAGTGTTTTAGGGTTTAGGGTAGTGTTGTAGTGTTTGCGTAGTGTAGGGTCATGCTGGGGGTAGTGTTTTAGGGTTTAGGGTAGTGTTGTAGTGTTTGCGTAGTGTAGGGTCATGCAGGGGGTAGTGTTTTAGGGTTTAGGGTAGTGCTGTAGTGTTTGCGTAGTGTAGGGTCATGCTGGGGGTAGTGTTTTAGGGTTTAGGGTAGTGTTGTAGTGTTTGCGTAGTGTAGGGTCATGCTGGGGTTAGTGTTTTAGGGTTTAGGGTAGTGTTGTAGTGTTTGCGTAGTGTAGGGTCATGCTGGGGTGTAGTGTTTTAGGGTTTTGGGTAGTGTTGTAGTGTTTGCGTAGTGTAGGGTCATGCTGGGGGTAGTGTTTTAGGGTTTAGGGTAGTGTTGTAGTGTTTGCGTAGTGTAGGGTCATGCTTGGGTGTAGTGTTTTAGGGTTTTGGGTAGTGTTGTAGTGTTTGCGTAGTGTAGGGTCATGCTGGGGGTAGTGTTTTAGGGTTTAGGGTAGTGTTGTAGTGTTTGCGTAGTGTAGGGTCATGCTGGGGGTAGTGTTTTAGGGTTTAGGGTTGTGTTGTAGTGTTTGCGTAGTGTAGGGTCATGCTGGGGGTAGTGTTTTAGGGTTTAGGGTTGTGTTGTAGTGTTTGTGTAGTGTAGGGTCATGCTGGGGGTAGTGTTTTAGGGTTTAGGGTAGTGTTGTAGTGTTTGCGTAGTGTAGGGTAATGCTGGGGTGTAGTGTTTTAGGGTTTTGGGTAGTGTTGTAGTGTTTGCGTAGTGTAGGGTCATGCTGGGGGTAGTGTTTTAGGGTTTAGGGTAGTGTTGTAGTGTTTGTGTAGTGTAGGGTCATGCTGGGGGTAGTGTTTTAGGGTTTAGGGTAGTGTTGTACTGTTTGTGTAGTGTAGGGTCATGCTGGGGGTAGTGTATTAGGGTTTAGGGTAGTTTAGTTGTTTAGTGTATGCTAAAGGCATATTCGTTCTAAAAGTTTTCATTAATTTAATTTGCGGCCAAATAGTACATGCGGGATTTTTTTTGCGGACTGATGGTATGCGGGATTTCATCATATATTCGCTAATCATACTTTCTATGGCAAAATGAACCCCCTCACTTTGTTCCTTTTTAAATTAAATGTTTTAAGAGTTACCACTTTATTCCAATCAAGATGGCTTCAGGTGTGCCATACCTTTGTAATAAGTAGGACTGTTAGCACTCTAGTTGTTCTTTAGAACACTCTGGGACATTCTGTCATTGGGCTATAGTTGGGCTACATCTGGCTGATATTTGGGCTACATTTGTTTTTTTTGTCTCTGGTGGCCATCTTTGGGCTACATTAGGCTACATTGGGCTACATTGGGCTACATTTGGGCTCCAACATATATATAGCCCAATGTAGCCCAATATATATTTTTCAAAGTTAATTTTCGTAAAAACCACTGGAGCCTATATCTTGAGACATAGCAAAGGCACATCGGGCTACCAGTCCCTACAATTTTTCCAAGTTTGGTGTAAATCCATTCAGCCGTTCAGGCTAAAAGTGAGGCCTACCGCCCTATGGAAAACTGCATGGGAAAAACACGTTTTGGGACCCCCCTTTTTTCTCGGCCCCCCCTCGACGAAACCCCCCCAAATTTTCAGGGGCTGCTCAGAAACAAAATGTTCCATTTTCCTGAAAATGTCAGCCAATTCTGTCCTCAAACGCCAAAGTTATTCGACATAGAATTTTCAAAAATCCCATAGGAAAAAAATCCTAACTATATTGGCTGTTGTTCAGGAAAATGGAACATTTTGTTTCTGAGCAGCCCCTGAAAATTTGGGGGGGTTTCGTCAAGGGGGGGCCGAGAAAAAAGGGGGGTCCCAAAACGTGTTTTTAACATTGAGTTTTCCATAGGGCGGTTGGCCTCACTTTTAGCCCGAACGGCTGAATGGATTTGCACGAAACTTGGCAAAATTGTAGGGACTGGTAGCCCGATGTGCCTTTGCTAGGTCTCAATATATGTGCTCCAGTGGATTTTGAGAAATTAACGTTAAAAAAAAGATATATATCTGTAACAGCGGACCGGGCAGCGCTCCGGTTCGCGTACTTTTCGCGTTACGGAGCTTTGTGAAGCGAAGCTGATTGGTTCTCCGGCGTCTGTAAACATTCCAAACAGTCCGTAGCGGCCGCCATCTTGTCTCTCGGTAGGATCGAGAGACAAGAGGAGGCCAAAGCGAAGGGGCAAATGACCATAAGGGGGCATAGTAAATCCTCCCTGACCCCCTAGGTTTGATGTGGAGGTTTTAAAAGGGCCCCGCGGGGCAAAAAAAAAAAAAATAATAATAATCGAACGGCTGAATGGATTTGCACGAAACTTGGCAAAATTGTAGGGACTGGTAGCCCGATGTGCCTTTGCTAGGTCTCAATATATGTGCTCCAGTGGATTTTGAGAAATTAACGTTCAAAAAAAGATATATATCTGTAACAGCGCTCCGGGCAGCGCTCCGCTTCGCGTACTTTTCGCGTTACGGAGCTTTGCGAAGCTGATTGGTTCTCCGGCGTCTGTAAACATTCCAAACAGTCCGTGGCGGCCGCCATCTTGTCTCTCGGTAGGATCGAGAGACAAGAGGAGGCCAAAGCGAAGGGGCAAATGACCATAAGGGGGCATAGTAGATCCTCCCTGACCCCCTAGGTTTGATGTGGAGGCTTTAAAAGGGCCCCGCAGGGCAAAAAAAATAAAAAAAAATTTAGTTTTTTTGCGTGGGGAGCGTCCGGTTCGCGAACCGGGAAGCGTTCTGGGGAGCGTACTTTGTTGAAAATTAGTGAAAAAAGTTAGAGTAAAATAATAATTGTGAGTGATCAGATGTAGGGTAGCTCTGAGAAGAGCTTTTGGGTTTATGGTACATTTAGGTACTTATAAGTAGGTACCAATGCACAGTCTTAAATTCAGAATGAAAATTCTGTTGCCCTCATCTGAGAAGTGAACTCCATCTCCTCTGTAGATATCTTGCATGTAGTAACGCAAGTTATTGTTGTACATGGAGCCCATTCCATGGTCTCTCATGTAAGCTGAAACAGATTTGTTTACATGCTTCCTCGACTTCTCAATTTGTGGACAAAATTGGTTTGACCACCTCCATTTCTGTCTTTGGCATATATTTGAATATACCAAGGCAGTTTGAGGAAAAAGTGCCATCAATTGCTCAAAGGTGTCCTTTAAAAGCATTTCCAGACCTACCCCAGTCAAAGTGCCCAAATCATTACCTCCACAGTGCACAATTAACAGGTCAGGTTTTGGCAAATGCATAAAGGTTTTCACCAATGGTATCAATTGGTGACATTTTAATCCTCTGTGGCCAAACCACTTAATTTCCACATCTTGTAAATTGAGGTTAGGTAAATTTCTGTTCTCAGCATACCTCTGAGCCCAATAGATGTAACTATGTCCAACAATCCAGACAGAAAACATGGTGAGAGAAGGTTCTCCTGCAGTCAGATGAAGTGTGGCAATGAAATGGCAGTTGAAAAAATAAGAGTGTAAAATGAAAAAAACTGTGGAGTTTCTGTGTTAATGAAGCAGTAAGAGTGATTGGTGGATTTTGATTGCTGAAAACAGAAAGTTAGGGTGCATGGATGAGTTCTTTGAAAGATGTATTTTGAGTGGTCAAGAAAAAATTATTAAATGAAAGAATGCACTGGATATGCAGGTGCACTGAGAGTTCAGAGTTCAATTGCAACATTGTTGTGTGAACTTGCAAACACCAGAGGTCTTCCAAGAGGTGGTTTGTGGTAAATAAATAATTAATTACCGGTACTATTTTTCTATATATTAACTAAAACAGACAGCTCAATAAATAAGAGGCAGGATCCGGGGTATCTGAGTTGAACAGGCTTTAATTTGACACAAGGGAAGGGACAGGATCGGAACAGCCTGTAACAGAATGGAATGGCATGAAATGGCAGCTGCAACGTCTCATTAACAGTACATAGTATATATAGTAAAACTTTACAATGGCATTGAATACAGTAGGCGTAACAAGTGACAAACGTAAGATAAGAACACATGGGCGTACAAAGAAGGCGTGCACAGGGCGTGCACGAAGACATGTGATGAGAACGTCACAGAAGTGTCATAAATGGGTGGAGACATGGAGGGGGCTACCTGGGCAGCTGGAACCTTTAACCTACTGGTGCGCGCAAACGGACCATGACGTGTAACCAAGGAGAGCTGGGGGCTCTGACTCTTGCACTAGAAGAGGAGACTAAAGTCTGGGATGTCAGGACGACATGTACCTATAGCATATCTGATATCTCGTGTTTGGAGAACATGTTGATTGAATCTAAAAGTCATCAGAGCAAAGGCTACTTGACACTAAGGCTGGTGCATGCATATATTCTTCATGTATTGCGTGTATTATGAATCTTCTATGGATATTAATACAGTAATGCACTTGCATGGAGACAGAAAGACTAGACTATAGCTGAAGATGTTTATGCGGTTCGTTAGCTTAGGAATGTGAAGACGGGGAGCTGAACTGATAACTAGAGGCATAACATATTCTTGGCAGACAGGCAGGCAGGCCGGGCCAGGCCGGGCACCGCGTTGCTTGGCAGAAAGTAAGCGAAGGGTCAGGGATGCGGGAGGGGCTGCATCGCTCCTCGGAGTGGTTTCAGGAGACTGGAGCTTGAATCTGGTGTTCAGGCCCTTTGAGGCCTAGAAACGGGGACAATTCGATGAATTAACGTGCATAATGAAAAACGTTGGCAACATAGGCCTAGAAGCCTAATTCACGTTGCTTTCACGGGGACTGGATAACTGACATACTAACGTTGGACACAACTATAATGGCGTCTTTATTCGGTCATAGGGGAATATATGCATATTAATCATGCACATATTACATAGGATGGGGAACACGTAGGGACACATGACAAGGCAAAATTCGATTTTCCTCATTCCCTCCTTGTGCCCTACGTTTCCTTCAGGAAACATCAATATTCATGATACCATCTATCATTTCATACAGCATCATTTGCTCGTCTCGAATCTTCTTGGAACGGGACTTTGGACTTGGAATACAACATGTAGCGCACAAGCCGCAAATCGCAGGGCCACATTGTAAACAGAGACAGCAACTGAATATGATCATTACTGCTATACCCAGGAATGACAATACTTTCCATCCCCAGGCAGATATTATACTCCAGAGTCAACCGGACCATGTCCAGGTGCCTGGATTCTGGTGTAACTGATGGGCTATTTTATGAAGTCTGGTTATAGCTGAATAAACAGACGGTGCGTTATTAGGAATAAAAATGCAACAACTAGATCCGATGACTCTACAAGCTCCGCCCCTATCGGCCAGTATGACGTCAAGAACAAGGCGGTTTTGAAGCACGACAAATCTCATAGCAGATTGTTCTTCAGTTAAGTTACCTAGAGCGGAAGTAGTCTCATTCACTACTGCTTCAAGGGTTCTAGTTAGTCTACGTATTAACTTACTATTCTGGACAGGAACTATGAAGAAAAAGAAACCTTTATTGAAGTCTGTATACTGTTCTAATGCAGTTTCAGTCTGATCGACAATTGGGGACTCGATCTCCCTTCTATGTCTGATGTGTACTAGATGTGTGTTTCTGTGATAATCGGATGGGGCTAAGAAAACTGGTGGCAGTAGGAAGGCAATGTAACATGTTCCATCCCAATCTTGGGGCAGACGTACATATGCGGTCTGACCACATACAAAATAAGAATGACGTGAGGCTTTGAAAGTAGATTTCCCACTGTCACTATACTCGACCACAGTAGTACAATCACTGTGTCCTAGATGTACTGAACCATTCTTTCGGACACATAATTCGCCTTTCACTGGTAGAACTGTAATAGCAGGCAAATCTGGAGTAGTCTCGGACTGAACATTCAAAACCATGAAATTCGAGGAATAATTACCTAGATCATATACTTCATTTTCTAGATCTAACCCTGTTCTATGGGAGAGACCTTCCTTGTCTGGGAAACATGTTCTATTCAGAAGGGACATATCGTTTGAGGATGACGTTAACGTGGACCATGCTCCACACGAACCATTGTGTGAAAACGGGTAGGGAAAGAGTGGCAGAACTCCCTTCGGTGTCTGGAAAGGGGGGAGTCGACCACACACCCAACAATTAGTGGCATTGCTGGTCTGGTGTGAATAGTGTAACATACGGATGAAAGTATTATTGCGCATGGCAAGACGATAGGATAACTCGTGAGGAGGCAGTTCACTAAATGTGTGCTCTACTGTAACATTAGAGGAAAAATGTACATGTGAAACGATAGGAGGAAAATATATATGTAAAACATAACTTATGCCTGTAATCGTAAGACTCAGAAATAACATAATTAATAGAGTAACAATGCATCGGCTTCGAAGATTTTTCCGATAACGTATTCTCTTAGAGTTTCGACTAACTCTCTCACTATGAGGGTCTATCTCATACATGTCAGGAACCTGTCTAACCGTTTCACCCGAGAGGGACTTAGACAATTAAACTGGCTGACTTACTAGACCTTAATTTTTCTTTATATTCCTGCTGTGGAGTTTTCTCTAACAGGGGAAGTTTAGAGTCAGTATCTGGGCAGTCCTTGAGAATGGGGCAGTCCTTAAAAAAAGTCTTTGGACGGAGTCCATGGAATCGTTTAACGTGGCTGGAGTGCAACCATCCCTTGCGGCCCTCCACTTTAATCGCAGTCCTTGTTGTCATCAGAACGAGCTTTGGTTCTTTCCAGCGGGGCTCCAGCGGACTTGAACGATCAAAATTCCTAATCAAAACGAGGTCGCCTGGTATGACCTCGTGCGGTTTCACTTGAGTGTTGTCTGGAAAGGCAGCCGCGACCTGTGAACGACAAGAGAGTAGTGCAGACATCAAGGAAGCCAGGTAATCTGTCAGCATATTACTGTCAACATCGGTAATTGTACGTGGCCTAGGTGTACCCCACATGTTTGGGGGACGACCGAAAACTACCTCGTAAGGGGACAGACCTGAACGGGAGTGAGCGACCATTCTCATGTAAAAAAGGGCGACTGGCAGTGCTACCATCCAATCTATGCCTTTCTCTGCGCATACCTTTGCAATGCGGATTTTCAGGGTCTGATTATGTCTCTCGACGAGACCAGCTGCTTCGGGATGTCGTACACAGTGGAACTTCCACTGGTACCCTAACAGAAGAGATACTTGTTTCATGAGTTCGGAGGAGAATGGCTGGCCGTTGTCTGAATACACGACCCTCGGTAATCCATAGCGGGGGAAATACTCACGAACCAACTGCCTGGCAGTGGTCGTGGCAGTGTAATCTGGGACTGGATATGCTTCTGTCCATCTGGACAAAGCGCATACAACTACGAGGACATACTTGAAACCTCGACATCGATCCATCTGAATATAATCCATCTGGAGGACTTCAAAAGGGTGGTCAGGAGGATGGAATCCACCTTGTTCCACCGGGACACCTTTACCTGGATTGAACTGACAACAGATCATGCAGCTACGCACTTTCTGCTTGGCTGCTGCTCGTAAATGTTTGTTAAACCAGAGGTTCTGAATACTGTCTAACATGGCTTTTTCTCCTAAGTGTGCTGGACTATGTGCGGTATTAATAATGACTTGAGCCATAGAGTCGGAGAGAAACCATGTGGCTTTTCCCTTCGTCAACCATCCTTGATCTGTCTGGACCCCTCCTTGTTCAGACCATTTCTTGATTTCATCGGGGGTAGCATGTGACTGTATATCTAGTACGTCTTGTGTAGGGTCCTTAACTGTCATACAAGTCATCTGAACTGGGACGTCTGTCTGTGTCGTGTTAACTGGAATGTCTGGAGTCTGAGCTGTAAGCTTGGCTGTTCGATCTGCTAGATCGTTACCTTGGGAAATGATGTCAGTGCCTCTCGTATGTGCTTTGCACTTCATGATAGCGATAGCTGTCGGTAAATGTATTGCATCTAACAGAGCTTGAATGAGGGGGCCATGCTGAATCTTGGTTCCATGAGAAGTCATGAAACCTCTCTCTTGCCAGAGCACTCCAAAGTCGAGTACGACTCCGAATGCATAACGTGAATCTGTGTATATGTTTACCTTCAGGTTCTTGGCTCGTATGCAGGCTTGGGTCAGAGCGACGAGCTCTGCTGCTTGAGCAGACAGGGTGTCAATACGATGTGTTTCTATAACTTCAGTTTCAGTAGTCACTGCATACGCGGCTACTAACTCTCCTGTACTTGTCCTCATACATGAACCATCCACATAAAGCGTCAGGTCGGGATCAGGCAATGCAATGTCTGTCAAGTCTTGTCTTGGCTTTGTCATGGTGTTAACAACTTCCACACAGTCATGTGTGGCAGGATTTGAAGTAACTGAGGGTAACAGTGTAACGGGATTTAAAATGTTGCAGCGTCTGATTTCTATGTGTGGCTGAAACAATGTCAGTTCATATCCTGTTAAACGTGCAATTGTCAAGTGCTGAGTCTGTGTTCGGTTTAAAAGAACTTCCACGGAGTGTGGAACTTGTACTGTCAGGGAGTGTCCTAACACTATGGAATCACTTTGTCTGATAGCTAGAGCTGTGGCTGCAACTGACTTGAGGCACGCAGGCAAAGCCTGGGCTACTGGATCTAATGTGCTAGAGAAATAAGCACAGGGCTTGTATTGTCCCGCTTGATCTTGTGTGAGAACAGATAATGCTGTACCATCACGTTCAGTGACAAAAAGTGTAAAAGGCTTACTGTAGTTTGGTGTTGCTAGAACAGGTGCTTTACATAAAGCTTTCTTTAACTCATTAAAAACAAGTGTATGTTCCTGGGTCCAAGGGAGGACAGTCAATGTGGCTGCCTCCTGTGTCGTTAACTGTATCAGTGGCTTGGCTAGATATGCGTACTGAGGGATCCATTGTCTGCAGTAAGAAGTGAGGCCGATAAAAGCTCGTACCTCCTTCTGAGTCTTGGGCTGTGGAAGATGTGCTATTAACTGGATACGGTCTGGTGTCAACTGCCTACTCCTCTTGGACAGTAAGTGTCCAAGGTACACCACTTGCTGGACACAAAATTGCAGTTTCGAAGGGGACACCTTGTGCCCCATCTCGGCCAGGAAATACAAGACTGTAAGTGACGCACGTTCGCAGTCACGTTCAGAACGGGCTGTGATCAATAGATCATCGACATACTGGAGCAGGGCAGTGTCAGTTGGCATATGAATATTGTCTAGTTGTCTTTTAAGTGCTTGACTGTATATGCTAGGACTTTCTGTGAAGCCTTGAGGAGCTCGTGTGAATTTATAGCTTCTTCCACATAAACAGAATCCGAAAAGAAACTGGCTGTCTGGATGAATGGGGACACTAAAGAATGCGTTCTTGAGATCAATAACAGTAAAGAACGTAGCTTCGGAATCAATGGCAGTCAATAGGGAAGAAATATCTGGAACCACTGGGTACTGGGGTATGATACATTTATTAAGTTCTCGAAGGTCAATCACTAATCGATAAACTGGAGGTACATTGGGATCAGTACGTTTAAGAATCGGAATGATAGGAGAATTTCATACATTGGAGTCAGTTTCTACAACTACTCCTTGAGCAATGAGCTCGTCAATGATTTTTGATACGGCTGCTACAGCCTCAGGTGGCAATTTGTACTGTCTGATTCGTGGTAAAACAACACCTTGCTTCAGAGTGACACGATATGGTGTAATGTGCATACAACCTACATCAGTTGGACCTTGCGCCCATAAATGCTGTGGTACATTCAATAATCTTGGATCAAAATCACGTAATACATAATGACCTTTAAAATCACGTAAAAACAATCTCACTCCTTCTGGGGAGCAACATATGACTGCTCCTAATTCTTTCAGTGTTTTGATACCTAGTAAGTTTTCTGGACATGATTTCGTAAGTAACAAGTCAGTAGTTCGGGACAATGGACCAACTTCTAGGGAAACTGGTTTCGATATTTCATTAACAATAGGCTTTCCTGAAAATCCAAGGGAAACATTTCTAGAGCCTGAGAGCGGAGCCCCTGGAACCTCGTCATGACTGATGGTAGTCCTACTTGCCCCTGTATCAATCAGAAACTTTCTGTCTTTCCCTAATACTTGACTGTGTACATAGGGACCCTCTTGATCTACAGGAATCTCGATGAGAGGCAAGCCAACCTCCCTCTCTAGGCTGTTTCATGAATACTGCTGATATTCTGGATAATCTGACTGTGCGTACTGGTACATCTGTTGTGTAACGTGTTGTGTGGCAGCTATAGGCTGCGGTACGGTAACTGTCTGTTGTGCGTTCTGCGGCGGTTGGGAATTTTGCGGAACATGTTCTTGTCTAGGAGGACGTGGTCTCTCTTTCGTTTTACCAGTAGCTATGTTATGTTTCAGAACTGCACATTCGTTTATATAATGACCTGGCTGTTTACAATAATTGCATGTCCCTTTAACGGGAGCTGTAGAATGACTAGTCTGATTCGGACCCCTCTTCTGACTATCTTGTGGAACAGACTGTGCAACCAGTACTTTCATTTTCGTGTCTTTCATACGTCTCCTTTCATGTTCCTGCTCCTCCCTGATTCTATTCTGGTGATACTGTAGCATCTGGAGCATTTGTGACGGAGTATTAGCTTGCCAGGTACTTTCGACTTTCAGTACTCGATTTTTAACTTGTGGTAAAGAATTCTCAACTAGTTTGGTAACAAAAAGATGTGGATACGATTCACTACTTGTTTTCAGGCCGCTATTAATAATGAAACATTTCTCAAATCTAGAATAAAAATCACTAGTGTCTTCGTCTTGTTTCTGTTTACAGGCTGAGATGGCATCCCAGTCTTCCTTTTTCGTGGCTAGTAATCTTGGCAAGACTTGTATTAACAACTCGGGCAATGCTTTAGCTTTTTCCCCAAGACCGGTACCTGGAACTCGTGTGTTATCTTCAGTCTCTAATGCGGTCCAATCAATCTTTTTCTCTCCCACCTCCCATTCTTTTTCTTTGAGTTTTTCATATATGCCAGCAGGCAACAGGACCTTTAACATTTTAATGATATCGGGATACGTGTATTCTCCCATACGGAGCATGTCCTTTAATTCACGGTGGAACCCTGCTGGATCTTTATCGTGACAGGGTATTAACTTTTTCATTTCTAGAAGTTCTATTTTCGTGATAGGGGTGTAAACAAATACTCGTTCGAGCTCACCCCCCTCTCCCTTAACTGGATGTACTTCTCGCAACGGATTCTGTCTGTCTATGTAGAATGATTTTCTTACTGGGGGTGGAACAGGAACAAAATGTGGATTCAGGAACGTTCTGTATTTGTGGCGCTGTTCTAAAATGACACAAATTAAATCGGTACCTAGACCTTTCCATCTGTTTAGGAGTAACTCGTTCAGTACATCATACAAAGGACCTGGATCAGACTGCTGATCCTCATACAGTGTAATGAGGTGCTGGATCATATACATACCCACCAGACGCTGCTCGGCTGGGGGCAGCTTCAGAAACGTTTGGGCCACTATTTCATCTGAAAACGTGGTAGAATCACTAGTCCATCGGACTGCTGATCGGGCTAGTTCTTGTTCATGCATGGTACTAAGCTCACTATAACCTATTCGTAGTTTCAGAATTTTATCAGTAGCCTGGAATACATGTTCAAGAGAACACTGTTCTGGTACGGGAGGAGGAAAAACTGTCTTGTAATCTAGGCGTGAATGTCGGTCGGAAAATCTAGTTCTACCTACATACGCTATTCTGGCGGGATTCTCGCTGTCTACCTCTTCACTTGAAGAGTCATTCTCTTTCTCGGTTGTTCTTATTGCTTTCTCCTTCTCGTGTATACTTAGAATTTCTTTACGAATTTTCCTGTACATACTTTCTATACTGTTTTGTGTCTTATGTTTTCCCTCAGCTATATTGTCACACCACCTTGTCAGGGCTTTCATCTCGTCTTTGTCTTTATCAGGATAATCCTGCTCTCTTATTAAACAGTTAATCAAGAACTGTAAAATCATACTTTGAATCTCGACCTTTCTGTGTGTCATAGCTTCGTGAATACTCTCTGGATTCTCCCCTGTTCGGATAAAATGATATATTCTGTCTAGATGTTCCTTCATCTCGGGCAGGGTGGCCAAAAAGTTGGCAACTCGTCTTAAACGTACGGAATATAATATCATGTGATCTTCGCCTGGCACTGAATCATATATGCAGTCTGTAAGGTATTGCTTGAGGGCTGCATGTGTAGACACCTTTGGCGTGCGCTGTAACGCTGCGTCTCTCAGCGTCAGTCGTTTTACTTGAGGCGGGGTGGTAGGAGCACCTCCCCCCGCTCCTCCTGAACTAGAATCGTCAGTTAATACTGAACGTGCTGGTAAAGTGACTGGCAAAACGGGCACACGTAATGTGGGCTGGCCTGGGGGTACTGGCACATTAACGGGGTTCCCGGGACCAGTGGCTGGAGGAACAGGAATTACATTATTAACAGGGTGCTGAGGTTGAGCAGGCGGAATAGGATTTGCATATTCTGGGACTGAATCGTCCAAATAGGACGAAAGGAAAATTTCAGCTGCAGTCGGTTTATGACGTAGCTTAGTCGGGACCAATGGTGGCGGTAAATTACAGGGTACTTCCGGGGTTGCCTTCGGCAAGCCCTCGGCAAGAATAGGATACATACCTCTAATAAGGGCATTTCTCTGTCTGTCTGACTGTTCTGCTCTAACTCGTTCACCTTCTTCTAGAAGTTCCCTTTCTTGGGCTTTTTCTGAGGATTCCCTACTTAATTCTGCTTTTCTGAAATCTTTTTCGGATCTTTTATGGGATTCTTTACGCCATAATTCTATGGCATCTTTCTGGGACTGTCTGGCTTTCTTTTTCCATAATGCTTCTTCTACTCGCATGATGCACTCGGCATCCCATGTACCTGATACAGGCCATCTATATTTCTCTTCAAGATTCTTTGTATAATCCACCCATAAGTCTAGATATAATATGGCATCTAGGCCATGCTTGTGATACATAAAGTGTCCAGGACTGTCCCTAGGAGGGACAGGAACTGCTTCTTCGAGTAACCCTTTTCTGGTTTTTATCTGACGTAACTTTGAAAACAGAGGCATATTTGAGTCGTACTTGAACTTAAACACAATACACAATAATCACAGTAATGAAATGGCAAACAAATCACTCATACCACGACATAGAAATACATTAATAACAGTTCGAACAGAATACTACCTGATACACTGAAAACATAACGCTTGAATTTCTCGAGAACGGACTTACTAGAATTACTGGATGCACTGCTAAGACAGTACAGAACATACCGGTCTCATAAAGAGACACGTCATACCGTATCCACCTAGATGGACACGTCGGACTGGATCTGCGTACCCAAACCCATCGGACCGGAGACAAACTAATGACCCCGTCTAGATACTCCCCCAGCAATGGTACTCACCGGGAAGCAGAACTGAAGGCCTCGGACTGGACTGGACTGCTACGACGTCTGGTTACTACGCATGCGCTTCGAACTTCGGGCTTCGGAAACAGGTGGGCCTCCGGATACCTCGGACCTTGCTCTCTCGGCTTGGGCTCTGGTCGGGACGAACCGCATTCCTCACCGCCTCGTCTGGATGCCGGACCGCAGTCTCCGTCTCCTCCGTGGGCCTGAGGGAGACTTGATGAAGCAGAAATATCTGCACGTGCACGGTAGAGTTCCGTCACGGCTGTAGAAGGGTCAGGGGGCCTGCGTTACATCTCCGACGCGTGGGGAAGGGGCTCGTCCCTATTCGGGCGCCATTATGTGGTAAATAAATAATTAATTACCGGTACTATTTTTCTATATATTAACTAAAACAGACAGCTCAATAAATAAGAGGCAGGATCCGGGGTATCTGAGTTGAACAGGCTTTAATTTGACACAAGGGAAGGGACAGGATCGGAACAGCCTGTAACAGAATGGAATGGCATGAAATGGCAGCTGCAACGTCTCATTAACAGTACATAGTATATATAGTAAAACGTTACAATGGCATTGAATACAGTAGGCGTAACAAGTGACAAACGTAAGATAAGAACACATGGGCGTACAAAGAAGGCGTGCACAGGGCGTGCACGAAGACATGTGATGAGAACGTCACAGAAGTGTCATAAATGGGTGGAGACATGGAGGGGGCTACCTGGGCAGCTGGAACCTTTAACCTACTGGTGCGCGCAAACGGACCATGACGTGTAACCAAGGAGAGCTGGGGGCTCTGACTCTTGCACTAGAAGAGGAGACTAAAGTCTGGGATGTCAGGACGACATGTACCTATAGCATATCTGATATCTCGTGTTTGGAGAACATGTTGATTGAATCTAAAAGTCATCAGAGCAAAGGCTACTTGACACTAAGGCTGGTGCATGCATATATTCTTCATGTATTGCGTGTATTATGAATCTTCTATGGATATTAATACAGTAATGCACTTGCATGGAGACAGAAAGACTAGACTATAGCTGAAGATGTTTATGCGGTTCGTTAGCTTAGGAATGTGAAGACGGGGAGCTGAACTGATAACTAGAGGCATAACATATTCTTGGCAGACAGGCAGGCAGGCCGGGCCAGGCCAGGCATCGCGTTGCTTGGCAGAAAGTAAGCGAAGGGTCAGGGATGCGGGAGGGGCTGCATCGCTCCTCGGAGTGGTTTCAGGAGACTGGAGCTTGAATCTGGTGTTCAGGCCCTTTGAGGCCTAGAAACGGGGACAATTCGATGAATTAACGTGCATAATGAAAAACGTTGGCAACATAGGCCTAGAAGCCTAATTCACGTTGCTTTCACGGGGACTGGATAACTGACATACTAACGTTGGACACAACTATAATGGCGTCTTTATTCGGTCATAGGGGGATACATGCATATTAATCATGCACATATTACATAGGATGGGGAACACGTAGGGACACATGACAAGGCAAAATTCGATTTTCCTCAGGTTGCTATGCAAAAAAAGCAGAGAGGGCAGAGGGGGGAAGGGTTTTGATTTGAAAAAAAGTGAGGGAAGAGTTTTGATTGGGTGACATGAGAGATATGTGTGAAGAATTACAGCATTTCTGTGCTTTTGATAGCTGCAGACTCTGGAGTGCATACCTTCTGCTCTGCTGAAGACAAATTGGTGTGTTTCTGAGACTGTTTTGAAACTCAAAGTATTTGCTAAGGTGAGAAAAGATTTCTTTAATTTAGATAGAGAATAGTGTGCTTTAAGGAGAAAATTATGAAGAAAGTTGTGTTTTTCAAATGTTGCTTTGTCTCAAGTGTTTTACAAATAGATTTTGTTTCTTTGAGAAATTGTAATTGGAGAAAATGTGAAGTATTAGTACTGACAGGGTTTTTATGTGCATAGGAGCTGTGGAGTGTTTTCAAATTATGACTTGTAAATCGTTTTTGAGGAAAAGGAATGGTTTTAATATTTATGACAAGGACATAATGGTGTATGCTTCTTTATAAGGCAATTGAGTGTCTCTGATGTTATTTTTCCCATTTTAATGTAAGACCTTTCCCTGTGGAGCAAATTGCTTGTAAATATGCTCCCACCTGTGCATGGCAAATTTAGATTTTGAATGTTTGCGTTACATAGCCATGTTAAAAGTGACCCAAACATGCTGCAAAGGCAATCAAAAAACGCTTTCATGTGTCTTAAGGACATTTTAAGTCATTTCCCCATGTGGAGTGTTTTTAAATTATGACTTGAAAATCGTTTTTGGGGAAAAGGAATGCTTTTAAAATTTATGACAAGGACATAATGGTGTATGCTTCTTTATAAGGCATTTCAGTGTCTCTGATGTTATTTTTCCAATATTAAATTAAAAGACATTTCCCCGTGGAGCAAATTCCTTGTAAATATGCTCCCACCTGTGCATGGTAAATTTAGATTTTGACTGTTTGAGTTACATAGCCATGTTAAAAGTGACCCAAAAAAGTTGCAAAGGCTTTAAAAAAGCACTTTCATGTGTCTTGAGGACATTTTAAGTCATTTCCCCGTGGGCAGTGTTTTCAAATTATGAGTTGAAAATCGTTTTTGAGGTAAAGGAATGTTTTTAAAATTTATGTGCGCCATATGCCCCCAAATTTCTTTTTCAGGGGTGCAGCAGGGTGTTCTTGAGACACCCCTGCACCCTCGGAAAAATTCCTAATTTGCGATGAGCTAATTGCTAATCGCAAATTGCACCTTCATTCCTATGGGCCTCCTGCTCCATGGAAATGAATGGGTAATTTGCAATTAGCAATTTGCTCATCGCAAATTAGGAATGGTAAAGAATCGCTATTTATTCCTTAAAGTTCGCTATTTAGGAAATGCAAAAAACTTTGATGATACATATGGCGGTTCATCTCTAACAAGATAAGAAGCTTAGGGATAGATTTATGATGACTGGCGCATCACCAGGGATGTGCCAGTCATCCTGCGCCGCTGTTCCGCCACCCATGGTGTGCTGCATTTACAATGCGGCGCACCATGGGGCAAAAACAGCACAGATGCGTGACGCATCTGTGCCGTAAAGGTGGCGCATTGCTGGAGTTGTATCGCAAGTGTGATGAAGCTCCAGCAAGGCTCAGGGGTGCCCCTGTCGCAGGGTTTCTGTTCTCACACAGAACTGTGCACAGAGGATTGGAACCTCGGCGAATTAGGGTGCCCCAAAACTCACCTTAGTACCCAAAAACCCCTTACCAAGCTAGCTACAGTGTCACATTGGATATAACAAACTCCCAATGTTTAGACAATCCAGAACATGAACTTACAGTACCTCAGGATACGTGGAACTCATGAACACTCGGTCGTTATATATTCATTACAAACCAGAACATGGAGTTAAGAAGAACACATGTGCATTTGAAATGTTTATTTACTAATGCCGTCTTCTCAGGCGTAGTATCTTAGATAATACAAGTACACATATTATCAGTAGCAAAATTACCAGCATAGTTACTAGTACATAAAAAGCGAATGGTGACAGCATGTTAACATGCTGTAAATGAATAAGAGTTAGCAACACTTATATCTCACCCTCCCTAATACACATATTATATTATTTGCTAAGAAGGTCTCTTTGGGTTGGTTTAGGGCGGGCCCATACCTTAGTGTCCTAGATTTGAAGGAATCACATCAGCATATACCAGCTCTCTCTTCATGTGAACCGCATCAAGTGTTGTGTATGTGTGTTCGGCAAAGCAATATAAAACCCGCCTCATGCCCAGAATTGGCAGAAGCTGCACTTATGTTATGACTATGAAGTCGTGGAGATCAGACCTCATAACAATTCTGTATCGTGTTGTTCTTGAAACTTCAGCACTCCCTGTATAGACATAGTTTAACAAGCAAAGCAGATAGTAGAGCAATAACATATTATTCTCATGTAAACCACAATGAACTACTAGGTTGAAAGCTAAAGCAACAACTAAGTGTCGTGTGCAGAAGTTGCAAAAAAGGAAAAATGGCGTTTAAACCGGTAATGAGCCCATGCTAACTTTACACGGTGTAAAGATATCCAGGATCTACATGACACCCCCCCATGATCCGGAAACGAACTGAATAAGATAATAGAAGTGCCATCTCATGAGAGCAGATTGCAACTTTATATGTGCACGGTCCGCAAGGTAAAACATTAAAAACTAGCAAAATTTAATGCTAAAAAAAAATAAAACAGCCAACTACTTTATCGAGGCTTAAGCCAATAGGCAAGCTAAATAATAAAAACTTGACAAATAAGTCAATGAATTGTCAATGAAATGCTAGTACTCAGCATGTCAAACATGAAAAAGGTCTATGACATAACTGTGTATGCAAAATAAGCTGCAACAGCCTCCAATAGGAAGTCACCGTCTTCATCCAAAAACAGTTCAGCCATCCAACTTAAAAGCGGAAAAGAACATACGTGCTCTCCCAGCACCGGATCCTCTATCACCATCAGAGGACAGCTCGGTGGGTTTTCAAGAAAGCTCTGTTCCAAGAAAGACTGTGCTGCCGCCAGTAAATTCCAGGGACCAATTAGTCCATACATCAATGCCACAGCCATAATCCTTTCGCCAGGACAAACCAACTCGTGAGTAATGATAGGACTCATCAGCTGATTAAAGTCGACGTCAGGAGAAACCGGTCCGCAGAGACACAAATCAATGGCCCAATCGAAATCACAGGTCAGGCAGTGAAATACAGGCTGGACACAGGTGAAGTAGGAGAATCGAAAAGATAAACCATATGCCGTGCTTAATATCGCCAACGGCATTGTGCCATAATATTCAAGCATGCGATTGCGGAACAGCGTCAGCAGCTGCAGGGCGGGACCTTGCACAGGAAGGACATCCATATTTAAAAATGTAAAAAACCACAAGAGCGCCCGCTGCTAATGTAAGTAAAACTGGGAATCCACCAAACAAAGTGGAAAAAATAGAATGAAAGAAAGCAGGGATGACTCCAAAGATTTTCTCAAATGAAGTCATGAGACCACTGCTAACAACTTTAAAAAAATGCGCCAGGCCCTTTGTGGAGGACGCGTTAAAGATAGTCCGAACCATCTCGCTGAAATGCAAAGGCGAATCAGTATTTAAAAGGGCCTGCACCTCTGTACGGGTGTTCGCTATGTGAAGCACGAAAGTTTCACGGGCCGAACTCAAGGCCACCTCTCTCTGAGACAAAAGAGCCCTTATTCTTGCCATGCCGTTGAAATCTGCTCCCAAGGTTGGTATTTGTGGCCAGATTGAAAACTCCCTATGTTCATGTGTGGGAGGAAATAGAACATTTCTGCAGCAAATAACCCGTTCACTTACTGTTACGATAAAAGGAATACTTCTAATAAACCCACAACAATATTCATTATTGAGCATCAAATAACTACCATTTTCCAACAACTTGAACGTGGGGATGATAGCAGGAACTGGCGTGCCTTGCAACACGCAAGCCATATTTGGTCGGTCTTTGTTGCATGAACCGTGTAACTGTATGTGCCTACACATTAGTGAATGATCTGGCGTCTCAGTGCATTCCTCTCCATTCAGATAAACTTCTTGATCATCTTTGAAACATCTGTATGTGTATGGAAGCGACCAGACCTCATGAAGAAAACCACTACCTAAAGGTTCATAACGACCTATTGGTACATATTTCATACAATTTGAAAACTTATATAAAGCAAAAGGCAGCGTTATTAAACCGTGGATAAGCCACGTTGCAGCATTGGCCTCTGCCACTGAAAAAGGCAAAGATTCTAACCTTTCAATATGTAACATAGAAAAGGAAGCATCACGCATTGACAGCAAGCGTTGTTTGTCAGTCAAATTGAATGGGGCAAATAAAGAAGAAACGTTCATGTATCCCCAGGGAACTTTACCATTTTTCAGAGTTTGAAGGGTCCAAGCAAATTGCATGATTGATCTTAATTGATTCTGACCATGGTATAACACTGACACTTCATCATGCACAATATCGACAACTGACGACACAATGTCATCTAGTGTGTAAATTCTAGATGAAAGAACGCTAATACTATTGTCAACAACTGCAAGCACTTTTTCAAGATTCGCTTGATCAATAGCCCTAAGGCGTGTAGCAGCCTCAATCTGAGTCAGTTTCCAAATTTCATTGTAAGCTGCATATATCCACCTTTTCGACCTGCCACTAGCCGGGCCTTTAACCACTTGGATGCTAAGCCATGCCCAACATTCCCATGTAATTTCCATTGAAATCAATGGAAACTCCATGACGAGTTACCCTTGTCATTAGCACTGAAGGGGTTAATGAAATCATTCAAATCCACGTCTGCATTCAGTTTAGAAAGGTGACTTTTAACTGCAAGTAAAGTTGAATGCTTCAGCCAATTCTGACACAATTTTCCTACAGAGTAAGTCGTGACAGTGTGGACCAAGTCAAACCGGGGATCAGATCTAACATTTTTAAAACCTTCTGTTAAACCCAAAAATCGATTCTGGCAAGAATCTGAACTACGTTGCCAAAGCAGCCAACCTTTTGGATTTATACTGGAAATGTTAAAGGAACAATTACGGAGTAGGGCCTGTAAATCACTAATGGACAACCGAGTAAAATTACTCCAACCATCATATTCCTCTAACTCCGGGATAGTAGGGGTGTTTAATTTTTTAGAAGTAGCCAATCCCAAGCATGTGGTCTGGGAAATTGTTTCATTCAGAAACAACATATGATTCGGGATGAGACATGCACGGTGCAAAGCCTCAGTGCCTTGTACCTGCCAGGTTCGTGAACCCCAAACTGATGTAGACTCTGGATATCTTTACACCGTGTTAAGTTAGCATGGGCTCATTACCGGTTTAAACGCCATTTTTCCTTTTTTGCAACTTCTGCACACGACACTTAGTTGTTGCTTTAGCTTTCAGCCTTCCTGCGTCAAGACCTATGCCTGCTTCAAGCAGGCGCAGGGTTTTGACGCAGCTTTGTCCTATCTGATTGTAAATGCGGCACACCATGGGTGGCAGAGCAGCGGTGCACGTTAACTGGTGCATCCCTGGGGATGTGCTAGTTAACATCAATCTGCCCCTTTACATTTAAGTATGTGCAGGGGACACAGAGTCGGTGAGGCTTATCCAAGGTTAAGAAGAGATGAGTCCTGTTCACTGAAAAATTGGACATAGGCTTCACCTCCTCAGCATCGCTGGACATGGCTAAATAATAACTGCAAAATGTTACTCTTGTTAAACAATTTTACTATTATAATCTCTGAGATTTGTCTCTTACTCTGGAACATCTCATTGTTGTTATCTTTCTTTAAAGATAAAGACAACATCAACATGAGCGACAATCAGCAATCAGTTGATTTTGACCTCATCATTGAACTCGTAATTGAAACATCAGTGGATGTTGATCCCTTGGATGATTTAAATCCTGAGGATGAAGAAGAACGTGATGAGGATGCAGATTTGTCAGAATTGTATGACATAGGATGGGAAGCTGACGTGCTTGAGCCTATGGAACTATAAACATTTATTTAAAAAATGTATAATAAATAAAAAGTAAAAATGTAAACCGTTTAATTTAAAAATAAAGACACCTTCAAAAACAGGTTATGTGTAGTGTCTTCAATAAAATATTAAAATATGCTCACAAAATTAGATCAGATTCACATATAAAACAGCACAGGTAAAATGAATATAAATTCCATTTCTTTTCTGCTATTTCTGTATTCTAAATTTGCCAAGCACTAAAAAATCTTCTATGTAAAAATGTTAAGTAGTGTGTTAAGTTTTTGATGACTGTTATTGATTTACTGTTGGGTAATAGTGGTTAATAAAATTTTTTATTATATTTTACCACAGATTCAACTGCAGATCATTTCAAGATTTCAGCATGCCAACCAAAGAAAGACTGAGAAAGGCTGCAAAACGTCAAAGACAGCAGGTCAATGAAAAAAAGCAGCAGTCCTCTAACAAAAATATTTGTCAAGTCACCAAGAAAGCACCGGGTAACAGTACAAAAACATTCATAAGAAATATCTGTAGTAAAAAAAATATTACTACAGAAAATGTTTCAGTCCAGAAAAGGAGAAGCAATTCAAATGGAAAGGAAAGGCCAATGAAAAATGTTACTGCTAGAGCAAGAGATAACTCTGTGCATGATAGTAGAAGGAAACAACAGTTTAGGGACATTCGTAAACGAATGTTCCGCAACAGGATAATTGGCAATTTGTTAAAAAATATTAAGAAAGGTCAACAGAAAGTGGTTTTTTATAAGAGAAAAAAAATAGTTGAGAAAGTTATTGATCAGGCATTTGAAATTATTTATTTTGATAATCAATAGAATTAGGAAGCTAAATAAGGCAATTTATGATTTCAAAAGAAATAGTAGATGGAAGAGAATAGTTAATCGTAGTAATTTTTGTGAAGTTTTTTCTGGAGAATGGATGCATAGTTCAAGCTCTGAGGCATTTTTTAATGAGGAGAGTTATTTCCAGGATAATGATTTGGTGCATGCAGTTGACACCAGTGGTCGAGCTTATGAAGTGAAAGATGGTTGTCTAGTTGAAAAGAAAAACTTGTGACAACAGAGATAGAAGAGGTGTTAGGTAATGAGGTTTTAGGAAGACGTCCTAAGGGTCCTGTGTACACCTGGAAGTGTAGTAGTATTTGCAGTGTACGACAGGATTCCATCAATTTGCTTTGTGATTTTATACGGTCATTTAATAAGAAAAGTTTGAAGCAGAAAATGAAGTTGTTGCAAGAATTAGATCCTTGCAGAGTGAGAGAAGTGACAGGTTTGCATGGTCATTCACTGGCTTGTCTTTCCAGGAGAGTATGCCAGAGTGTTTTTCATCATTTCAGGATGCTAGCAGTGCATCATAATAAAGTGAGGAAATTAGTTAGAATGTTGTATTATGCTAAGAGTCCAGCAATTATGCTTAAACAATTATGCGCTGCTCTTTTGCATGGTTCTGAAATAGATGTGAAGAATATATGTGAAGAAATTGAGTTTTGTTACTTTGGAAGTAAAGAGGAGAATGTTGAAATTGACCACCAAGAAGAAGAGAGTAATGTGGAAGATAGTGTACAGGTTTCCAGTACAGATAATTTCCAGAGGGAAATTGCGACGTTTGAGGTGAAATCAAGTGAGAGGCCAAATTTCACTTGTGTGTGTTGTCGACGCACTTATTATAAGAATCAGACTAAGTTAGTGGATTTATATGCAAAAAGTGAAAGGGAAAATAATAGTGAATGGAAGGATTTTACAACATACTTGATGGTAGAAAATTGTTTTGATTTGGGATTGGATCAACGTGTGTGTACTTATTGTTGTAACAAATTAAATCAAAACCAGATGCCTGCTAGAGCAGTTCATAATAATCTGGAATTGGTTGAGATTCCTTCTGAATTGAAGGATTTAAATACTTATGAATCTATTTTGATTCAAAGTATCCATCCCTTTCAGGCTATTGTAAGAATGGAGCCAAAGACAGGGAAATTGCCTCCATCAGATTTACAGAGAGGATTAAAGGGAAGAGTTGTTTATTTGCCTCTAGATTTGAAGAAAAACATTAACACCATTGGAGTAGAAAAAGTGGAAGAGGAACCTCTGGTTATCTTAGTTAATGGGGTTCCGACAAAGAATAAGAAAATATGGCAAGATTTAGTGGATGTTAGGAAAGTCAAAAAGGCAACATTGTATTTGAAAAAAAATAATAAATACTATAAAAATTTATATGTTGCAGAAGAGGAAGTAAGTGAGGAAGAGGATAGCGATTTGTGTGCTGGTCAAATTGAGAAAGTAGAACCCTGTACTAGGGAAGAAATATATGAACATTATAGTGTTCATCCTTTGCATTCCAAGGAAGTCATGGGGAATGCTATTGAGTTGTTTCAAATGAAACAAGCCAAAGGGAGTCCCATTAGTGTTTGGGAGGAAAGTTTGGAAGCTCGGTGTTTCCCACAGCTTTTTCCAACAGGTCAGGGAGGAAGATATGATGAGCGACCTCATCAAATTCCTGCTTCTGAATACCGGACTTTGCGATTGTATGCAGGAGATGCTAGGTTTCGACAATGCATTCCCTATTTGTTTCATCTCCTGTTTGAAAGCGATCTGTCTGGACTGTCATATGCAGTGAACCACATCTTGAAAAGTGGTATACACATGCAAAACATCTCGGTAAGTGACTTTATGGATAAAGTCAATGTCCAAGACAGAATTTTGGATTCTCACCTGATTAATCTCATGGCGTGTCAGCGTGGTACTAATGAGTACTGGTACCGTCGTCATGGTGATTTAAAATGTATGCTGAGGAACTTAGGAACTCCCACATGGTTCCTCACTCTGAGCTGTGCCGAGTATGGCTGGGAAGACTTACTTGAATTTCTACGAGAGGCAAATGCAAACATCGAAAACATCGAATTCAAGACACCCGGAGAACTGTGCTCTTTGGATCCAGTCAATGTATGCAGGTACTTCAATCATAGATTTGAAGCTATGAAGTCTTTCATTATGAATAAGAAGAATCCACCTCTTGGAGAGGTGTTGGATTTCTTCTGGAGAAAGGAGTACCAAGCAAGAGGTGCTCCTCATATACATATGCTGCTGTGGATCAAGGATGCACCTAAATTTGGAACGGATCCAGAAGACTCAGTGATGAGTTTCATACAACAGTATTCTACGTGTGCTGTTCCAAACGCAAAGGAGAAGAAAAGCCTAAGAGAAAAAGTTCTACGTTTCCAAAGCCATCGATGTGGAAAGTACTGTCGTCGTAAATTCCGAAACAAGGACAAGTTCTACACCAAATGTCGTTTCGGCTTTCCACGACCGGTGATTTCTAAAGGAAGAGTAAACAGTTTGATGTCTTCGCTGTGACATAATGTGATAAAGAAATCACCTAAAAACACATACAATTTGAAGAGGAACGAAGAGTCCAAGTACATCAACGACTACAACCCGGTGATTTTGTCCATGTGGAATGCTAACATGGATATACAGTTTGTGGCTGATAACTGTATGGCTGTGGCTCGGTATGTGACATCTTACATCACCAAAAAAGAGAAGACAGAATTGAAGGATATGTGGGAGGACATTTCCCATGAAAAGAGCCTCAGCAAGAAGTTGTACAGTTTCAGTCTGAAGATGTTGTCGCATCAAGAAATCGGAGCTTACGAATGCTCTGACCGGTTGTCTTCAGCAAGTCTCTATGCCAAGTCCAGGAGTATCGTTTGGGCGAGTCTTGGTCTTGGTGCAACGCGTAATCGAGTTCTGAAACCTGTGCGGGAAATTGAGTATTTGGCGGAAAAGGAGCCAAACAGTACCGACATTTTGAAGACCAACATGTTGGATACATATTATCCAAATCGAAGCAAACACCTCGACAATGTTTGTCTGTATGAGGTTCTTCAAAATTACATATTCAAGAGGAACATCAAAGAAGATACTGAGAAAGGAGTGTATGCTGTAATAGGAAGTGAGGGATGTCTGGTCAAGCAAAGAAAATGCCACTTGGTAAACCATCGAAAATTGAGTGGCGAATCTCCTGAAAAAAAGGAGTTTTTCTATTTAGCACTTTTGCAACTTTTCAAGCCTTGGCGTGCAGGAGAGGAACTTGTGGAAAATTGAATTTTGCCTTGTCATGTGTGCCTACGTGTTCCCCATCCTATATAATATGTGCATGATTAATATGCATGTATTCCTCTATGACCATATAAAGACGCAATTATAGTTGTGTCCAACGTTAGTATGCCAGTTTCCAGCCCCTGTGAAAGCAAAGTGAATTAGGCTTCCAGGCCTATGTTGACAACGTTTTCCATTGTGCACGTTAATTCAGCAAAATGTCCCCGTTTCTAGGCCTCATGAGGGCCCGGACACTAGATTCAAGCTCCTGTCTCCTGAACCCACTCCGAGGAGCGATACAGCCCCCACCTGCATCCCTGACCCTTCACTTACTTCCTGCCGCGCAGCGCGGTGCCCGGCCCGGCTCTGCCTGCCCGCCTGCCAAGAATATGTTATGCTTCCAGTTATCAGTTCAGCTCCTCGTCTTCACATTCCTAAGCTAACGAACCGTATAAACAGCTTCAGCTATAGTCTAGTCTTTCTGTCTCCATGCAAGTGAATTACTGTATTAATATCCATAGAAGATTCATAGCACACGCATTACATGAAGAATATATGCATGCACCAGCCTTAGTGTCAAGTAGCCTTTCCCCTGATGACTTTTAGATTCTATCAACATGTACTCCAAACACGAGATACCAGATATGCTATAGGTACATGTCGTCCTGACATCGCAGACTTTAGTCTCCTCTTCTAGTGCAGAAGTCAGAGCCCCCAGTTCTCCCCAGATACACGTCATAGTCCGTTTGCGCGCACCACTAGGTTAAAGGTCCCAGCTGCTCAGGTAGCCCCCTTCATGTATCCACCCATTTCATGACACTTCTGTGACGTTCTCATCACATGTCTTCGTGCACGCCCTATACACGCCTACTTTTCACGCCCATGTGTTCTTATCTTACGCTTGTCACTTGTTACGCCTACTGTATGTAATGTAATTGTGATATTTAGTATATATAGCTTGTACTGTTAATGAGACGTTGCAGCTGCCTTCTATGCCATTCTATTTCAGGCTGTCCCGATCCTGTCCCTTCCCTTATGCCTGATTAAAGCCTGTTAACCTCAGATTCCTCGGATCCTGCCTCTTATTTATTGAGCTATCTGTTATTATTCATGTATTAAAAAATAGTACCGGTAATTAATTATTTATTTACCACATAATGGCGCCCGAATAGGGACGAGCCCCTTCCCCACGCGCCGGCGATGTAACGCAGGCCCCCTGACCCTTCTACAGCCGTGACGGAACTTTACCGTGCACGTGCAGATATTTCTGCTTCAAGTCTCCCTCAGGCCCACGGAGGAGACGGAGACTGCGGTCCGGCATCCAGACGAGGCGGTGTGGAATGCGGTTCGTCCCGACCAGAGCCCAAGCCGAGAGAACAAGGTCCGAGGTATCCGGAGGCCCACCTGTAACCGAAGTTCGAAGCGCGTAGCAGTAACCAGACGTCGTAGCAGTCCAGTCCAGTCCGAGGCCTTCAGTTTCTGCTTCCCGGTGAGTACCGTTGCGGGGGAAGTATCTAGACAGGTTCATTAGTTTGTTCCTGGTCCGTTGGGTTTGGGTACACAGATCCAATCCGAAGTATTCACCTAGGTGGATACGGTATGACGTGTCTCTTTATGAGACCGGTATGTTCTGTACTGTTTTAGCAGTGCATCTAGTTTCTGTACTGTTTTAGCAGTGCATCCAGTATTCTTGTTAAGTCTGTTTTTGAGAAATTCAAGTATTATGTTTTCAATGTATCAGGTAATATTTCTGTTCGCTCTGTTATTCATGTATTTTTATGTCGTGGTATGAGTGATTTGTTTGCCATTTCATTACTGTGTTTATTGTATATTGTGTTAAAGTCGAAGTACAAGTTCAAGATGCCTCTATTCTCGAAATTACGTCAGATAAAGACTAGAAAAGGGTTACTCGAAGAAGCAGTTCCTGTCCCTCCTCGGGACAGTCCTGGTCATTTTATGTATCACAAGCATGGCTTAGATGCCATATTATATCTAGACTTGTGGTCGGATTACACGAAAGATCTTGAAGAGAAATATAGATGGCCTGTATCAGGTACATGGGATGCCGAGTGCATCATGCGAGTAGAAGAAGCATTATGGAAAAAGAAAGCCAGACAGTCCCAGAAAGACGCCATCGAGTTATGGCGCAAAGAATCTCACAGGAGATCCGAGAAAGAATTCAGAAAAGCAGAATTAAGTAGGGAATCCTCAGAAAAAGCCCAAGAAAGGGAACTTCTAGAAGAAGGTGAACGAGTTAGAGCAGAACAGTCAGACAGACAGAGAAATGCCCTTATTAAAGGTATGTATCCTCTTCTTGCCGAGGGCTTGCCGAAGGCAACCCCGGAAGCACCCTGTAACTTACCGCCACCCTTGGTCCCGATTAAGCTACGTCATAAACCGACTGCAGCTGAAATTTTTCTTTCGTCCTATTTGGACGATACTGTCCCAGAATATGCAAATCCTATTCCGCCTGCTCAACCTCAGCACCCTGTTAATAATGTAATTCCTGTTCCTCCAGTCACTGGTCCCGGGAACCCTGACCATGTGCCAGTACCCCCGGACCAGTCCACGTCACGAGTTTTGCCAGTTACCCTACCAGCACATTCAGTATTAATAGACGATTCTAGTTCAGGCGGAGCGGCAGGAGGTGCTCCTATCACCCCGCCTCAAGCAAAACGAATGACGCTGAGAGAAGCAGCGTTACAGCGTACGCCAAAAGTAACTACATACGCAGATCTCAAGCGACACCTTACTGATTGTAGATATGATTCAGTACCAGGTGAGGATCACATGATCCTGTATTCAGTACGTTTAAGACGAGTTGCCAACTTTTTGGCCACCCTGCCCGATATGAAAGATCATCTAGACAGAATATACCATTTTATCCGTACAGGGGAGCATCCAGAAAGTATTCATGAAGCTATGGCAAACAGAAAGGTCGAGATTCAAAGTATGATTCTGCAGTTTATAATTAACTGTTTGATAAGAGAACAGGATTATCCTGATAAAGATAAAGAAGAGATGAAAGTTCTGACGAGGTGGAGTGATAATATAGCCGAGGGAAAACACAAGACACAAGGTAGTATAGAAAGTATGTACAGGAAAATTCGTAAGGAAATTCTACGTATACACGAGAAAGAGAAAGCAAATAGAGCAACCGAGAAAGAGAATGACTCTTCCAGTGAAGAGGTAGACAGCGAGAATCCCGACAGAATAGCGTATGTAGGTAGAACTAGATTTTCCGACCGACATTCACGTCTAGATTACAAGAAAGTTTTTCCTTCTCCAGTACCAGAACAGTGTTCTCTGGAACAAGTATTCCAGGCTACAGATAAAATCCTGAAATTACGAATAGGTTATAGTGAGCCTAGTACCATGCATGAACAAGAACTAGCCCGATCAGCAGTCCGATGGACTAGTGACTCCGCCACGTTTCCAGACGAAATGGTGGCCCAAACGTTTCTGAAACTGCCCCCAGCCGAGCAGCGTCTGGTGGGTATGTATATGATCCAGCACCTCATCACACTGTATGAGGATCAGCATTCTGATCCAGGTCCTTTGCATGATATCCTGAACGAGTTACTCCTAAACAGATGGAAAGGTCTAGGTACCGATTTAATTAGTGTCATTCTAGAACAACGCCACAAATACAGAACGTTCCTGAATCCACATTTTGTTCTTGTTCCACCCCCAGCCAGGAAATCATTTTACATAGATAGACAGAATCCGTTACGAGAAGTGCATCCAGTTAAGGGAACGGGGGGTGAGCTAGAACGAGTATTTGTTTACACCCCTATCACGAAAATAGAACTCTTGGAAATGAAAAAGTTAATACCCTGTCACGATAAAGATCCAGCAGGATTCCACCGTGAATTAAAGGACATGCTCCGTATGGGAGAATACACGTACCCTGATATCATTAAAATGTTAAAGGTCCTGTTGCCTGCGGGCATATATGAAAAACTCAAAGAAAAAGAATGGGAGGTGGGAGAGAAAAAGATAGATTGGACCGCATTAGAGACTGAAGATAACACACGAATTCCAGGTACCGGTCTTGGGGAAAAAGCTAAAGCTTTGCCCGAATTGTTAATACAAGTTTTGCCAAGATTACTAGCCACGAAAAAGGAAGACTGGGATGCTATCTCAGCCTGTAAACAGAAACAAGATGAAGACACTAGTGATTTTTATTCTAGATTTGAAAAATGTTTCATTATAAACAGTGGTCTGAAAACAAGTAGTGAGTCATATCCACATCTTTTTGTTACCAAACTAGTCGAGAATTCAAGTCCACAAGTTAAAAATCGAGTATTGAAAGTCGAGAGTACTTGGCAAGCTAATACTCCGTCACAAATGCTTCAGATGCTCCAGTACCACCAGAACAGAATCAGGGAAGAGCAGGAACATGAAAGGAGACGTATGAAAGACACGAAAATGAAAGTACTAGTTGCACAGTCTGTTCCGCAAGACAGTCAGAAGAGGGGTACGAATCAAACTAGTCATCCTGCAGCTCCCGTTAAAGGGACCTGCAATTATTGTAAACAGCCAGGTCATTATATAAACGAATGTGCAGTTCTGAAACACAACATAGCTACAGGTAAGACGAAAGAGAGACCGCGTCCTCCTAGACAAGAACAAGTTCCGCAGAACACGCAAGCACCACAGAACGCACAACAGACAGTTACAGTACCGCAGCCTATAGCTGCCACACAACACGTTACACAACAGATGTACCAGTATGCACAGTCAGAGTATCCAGAATATCAGCAGTATTCATGAAACAGCCTAGAGAGGGAGGTTGGCTTGCCTCTCATCGAGATTCCTGTAGATCAAGAGGGTCCCTATGTACACAGTCAAGTATTAGGGAAAGACAGAAAGTTTCAGATTGATACAGGGGCAAGTAGGACTACCATCAGTCATGACGAGGTTCCAGGGGCTCCACTCTCAGGCTCTAGAAATGTTTCCCTTGGATTTTCAGGAAAGCCTATTTATTTATTTATTTATTTAGAGTTTTGTATAGCGCGAACAAGACCCGTGGGTATCAGAGCGCTTAACATCGAGGAAGGTTATACATTTCCAGTTCGGTATCGATATACAACAGATAAATAAGAGATAACAGAGACTATGGCTATAGAGAGTGTCTAACTATATATATTCCAAACACATGTGCAATTGGTAAAAAGAAGTGATAGAGACCATGATCAATCGATAAGTTGAGGTAGAGGTTATATAGATTATATAGTTTGGCGGATACAGCCGAGGCTTGTGTGTGGCGTCAGTCTCCTGTCAGAGATAGTGTTCATGTGGAGGCCACCCTTCCGTTAATGAAACAGTTCATACCAGCGATCTATCGGCTTCCCTATGCAAGGTATTTACTCATCATTAGGCTTTTCATTTCACGTTTAAATTGTACAATATTTTGAATCTTCCTAATGCTAGGGGGGAGTGAATTCCAGACTCTGGGGGCAGCTCCAGAGAATGCTCGGTCATAAGTCTTTTTCTTTCGGAAGAAGGCTGGTCTCAGCAGCAGCTCCTTGGCGCTTCTCCCTGGTCTGTTTCCTCCCGATAGCTTAATTTTCTTGGCTAGGTATCCTGGGGTGTTATGGTGCACCGCTTTGTGAGTAATACATGCTATCTTCATTTGAACTCTAGCCTCATAAGGTAGCCAGTTTAGTTCTTTCAGGTGAGGCGATATATGATCAAATTTCCTAGATCCAGTGATGAGTCTTGCCGCAGCGTTGAGACAGGCTTTTAGTGGTGCTGTGGAAGTTTTAGGTAGGCCAGTTAAGGTAGAGCATCCATATTCGATCCTGGATATTACTAGGGATTGTATAGCTAGTTTTAGATCTGCTTCTGAGATGAAAGGTTTTAGTTTTCTTAGGTAGTTCAGATGGAAGCGGGCACTTTTTGCCATTGAATTAATGTGGGCTTTCATGTCGAGTTTCTCATCTAATGTGATTCCTAGTGATTTGGCAGAGTTGACTAGGGTAGGTGTGCAGTTTAGCGCAGTCACCAATTTGGTCCATTCCTTTATTTCTGGGTGGCTCCTTGGAGGTGAGATTAGCAAGAATTCGGTTTTCTGGGCATTTAATTTCAGATGATTCGAAGTTAACCATTGTACAGTCATCCTTAGTGTTTCATTGATTAGATCTATGTCTTCAAGGGAGGCGATCTTTAGGTATATTTGCGTGTCATCTGCATACATGTGGTAGGATATCTTTGAATTCCGAAGAATGTCTGTGAGGGGTTCGACATACAGGTTGAATAGATCTGGGGATAGTGTTGAGCCTTGCGGGACCCCAATTGCGTTGGCACATGGGGCAGAGATTGCTTGGTTAACCATGAATCGTTGAGATCTGTTACTTAAGAAAGAGTTGAACCAGCTCAGGACGTTTCCGGATAATCCCATCCTGTCCTGTAGCCTGATCAGAAGTGCCTCATGATTTACCGTGTCGAACGCAGAAGACAGGTCAAGGAGAATCAATAGGCAAGCTTGATTTTGGTCTAGGGCTTGTAGTGCGTCATCAGCAATGTGCAGGATCGCTGTTTCTGTGCTGTGTCCTGTTCTGAATCCTGATTGGCATTCGTCTAGTAGGGAGAACTTGGTGATGTGTTGCTTCAATTGGTTCTGCACGCATTTCTCAATTAGTTTGGCCAGTAGAGGGATGTTAGTTACTGGTCTATAGTTATTGGGATCTGATGCATTCGCTGTCGGTTTTTTGATTATTGGAACTACTTGTCCTGTTTTTAGGCAATCAGGGAGGATCCCTTGTGTAAGTGAAGCGTTTATTATTTTGGTCCAGATTGGAACCACAATGTGGCTTATTTCTCTTACACATTTTGCAGGCAAAGGGTCATGATAGTGGTTATTCGGTCTGATTTCGGACAGCGTTTTGGCGAACTTGTCATGGTCATATAGTTCAAATGTGTCCCAGTTTGCTCTATTTTTTGACTCACTTTTTGCCTTACTCTCTGTTATCATGCCAGTCTCGCTCGTCGGTCGAGGTTGGGTCGGGAGGATACTTGCGGCCATTGCGAGCTCTACCTCTAGCGCTTTGGTCTTCTCTAAGAAAAATGTAGAGAATTCCTCGCAGCTTAATGGAGTTTTTGCGTTCTCTTGAGTCGATTTGGCTTGTTTATCGGATTGCTGCTTTAGGATCTCGAAAAGTTTTCTTGGTCTGTTTTTGGCATTGTCAAGTTCTGCTCTTATAAATTCTTTTTTGGAATTGATTACCTTTTTGTTATAATCCTTTCTGATTTTTCTGAGGGCTTTCAGCTCTGGTGATGAAGGGTGTTGTCTCCATTTTCTTTCGGCAGTTCTCAACTTGCGCCTGTCTTCATTCAGAGACCCACTGAACCACGGATTCTTTGGCTTATCTGTGGTCCTTTTCAATTTTAGTGGCATAGTTTCATTGACGATATTTCCAATTGAGGTTAAGTAGTGATCAGTCAGTTCGCTTACATTCTGCAAGTCACTGGGTGGCTTGAGGCCTCTCTCGCATCTTTCAGCCAATAGCTCAATGTTCGCTTCTCTTATATCTCGGATCAATTTTTTGGTCCTGTGGGGTTGCACAGTCCTACCCTTTTTCACTGAGGGAATCACGAAAGTTATGGCGTGATGGTCAGACCAATCACAAGGGTCTATAGCACGGATTGATGACTCTTTGTTTATGGAAATAATCCAATCTAAGGTCGCTCCTTGCACGTGGGTAGGTTGGGTGCATGCTTGTGTGAGGTTTAGTTCGGAGAGGAACTCTTTAACCAAATTAACCAGTTTGTCCTTGCCGTCGTCCCAGTGTAAATTAAAGTCTCCCAGGAATATGTTGTTGACTTCTGGATTGTAATTGGCCGTTATGATCTCTATTAGTTCCTCTGTGAACTTGGCGTTCTCTCCTGGTGGGTGGTAAAATGCATGCAAGTTGCATTTTTGATTGTTTGAAGATTTTATATTCAGACCCAGATATTCACATGATTCTAAGGGGTCGGCTTGTATCAAGTTGACGTCTATCTCTGATCGGTGAATGCAAGCTATACCTCCTCCTATTTTTCTTAGCCTATCTAATCTCACAATGTTATAGTGAGGTGGTACTAGGAGATCAATAGCAGGAGCGGATGATTCCTTTAGCCATGTTTCCGTAAGTATTGCCAGGTCGATTTCCTTACTGATGATGAGGGCTGCTATATCTGATGCATGTTTAGTTGCTGAACGACAGTTGAGTAGAAGGCATTTCAGTGGTTTATCCGAGTTAAGGAGGTTCCCAGTTTCGGATTCAGTTGCTGTTAACTGGATATGTTGTAGATTGAGGTGGATTGCTTTCCTGTCATTCTTTCTGGAAGTTCTATTAGAATCAATTGGTACAGTTTTAATTCTCTCCTCCCTCTCCCTGGCTGGTTGATCATAGGTTCGGAGTAAGGCCAAGGTTTCTTCATTTGATGAGGGGTTTATCCTGTCTGGTCTGTTGAGCCTATTTTTTTGCGACAAAGCCATCTCGTCATTCTTTTTTTGTGCGGAGAGTACTAGATCCTGGATATGCGAGACCTTAGAGTGCGTGCTTACCGTCAGCTCCCACATCTTTTCGATTGCATGTGAGATTTTCCTTGAGCCTTGTGCCAAGTTGCCTACTATTTTCTGAAGCTCCTTAATTTCTTTCTGATTTCGGGATGATTTCTTGGTGTGGATAGATCTGCCAGTTCGGGTAGTGCATTTTGTTCTTCTCCGTGACTGATCTGTTCTCATTCTCACAGTTCCATCATTTGTATCTTCGGTAGGGTTGTTGTTCTCGATTCTATTTGAGGTGTCTTGCGAGTTATCTATGTTGTGTGGTCTAAGTAATAACTTTGTGGGTGGGGATAAATTCGGCTCTGATATCAGATTTGAGCGGGGTAACGGTTCTAGTAGTGACTCGCTCGGAGCTGAGGTGTCTTCATCAGGGAGATTTACACCACCTGGTGGCGGCATCATCTCTTCTCTTTGGACCTGGCCCTGCTCTTCATTTGTCCGCTTGGAAGACCTCTGTGTTCTTTCTGTATTATTCTCATGGGTTGCATTTACACTTTCAGTTATATCTCTAAAGCTGGAAGTTTGAGTCTTGTGGTCCCCGGGTCGGTTGACGTCTCTAGTTGAATTATCACTGTTGTCACATGTGACTTCACGTGGGGTCAAGGGTAGTTGGTATCTTGGTTTCTCCAGCGTTTCTTTTATTGTTAGGAAAATCTTTTCGAATTCCTCAAGGTCCCTGTTGGCAGCTTGTATCAGCACTATTCCCGTTTTGTATAAAGTGATGCATAGTTCAGCATTGCAGCTTCTTGATTGAGTGGTCATTATTTTTGTGCCATGTGGGATGTTTTTCATACTTCTTATGATCAGCATTTCTGTGATGGCATTGCGCCATTTCGCTGTTTTATTTGTGTGGAAAATCAAGTCATTCGTTATGGTGCCTTTGACTATATCGAAGTATGGGTCGGCGAACAGTGTGTCCGGGTTTTTTCTCAATGTGTTGTGTTTAAACTTTTTGGCAGCATTTTTGGATAGGGTAGAAGGATATTTTATGCTCTGCGCTTTAGGGCCAGTCGTCCCTTGGTACCTTTCATCCATTTTCACTTCCTGTTGTCGGTCTTATGATGATTTGATCTGAGTTGGTCCCTTGTCGGTGTACAGTGGTGGTCACTGTCTTGGCCTCAGTATTGGAGAATATATCCGAGAATATATCAGGTACCAGTATTTCGTGGTAAGTGTTGTTTCCTCTGGTAAACTCCAATTATACCTTTATATATCAGTTACCGTGCCATAGGTATTAAGTTAACTCTCCATTAATGAGTTAGGAGAAGTCTGGGGTGGAGCTAGCCATTCCAAGATGTCCGCCGTTTCTGTTGATATTGCTATTCTGTGGGGGAGTGCACTTTCTAACTATCCAATTCTGTAGTTAGTTCCCTTTTGCTTTCTTATGTAAATGGTCCTCTTTCAGTGTCTATGCCCTGCGTTAATGCTATTGGTGGTTTTGAGTCCACAGTCCCCTTTCAGTGTCTATGGCCCAGTTCTTTGCTGGTGATGTGGTGATTAGATAATTTCCTTCGCCTTCACTTTCTCCGCTCTTGTACGAGGATTGCTCATCACATCCTCCGTATGCTCTCACCCCCTCCGCTGTTCTCTCTTGTTCGTTACAATTGTGGGCATTGCCGAGGAGATCGTGATGTTAGGGAGTGTCTTCAGCGGCCGCCATTTTAAAGTCAGGCGTGCCGCTTTCTCCGTTCGCCCTCAGCTCCCCCGAGTAGATACACTCAGAATGCATTCAGGGGGCGCTGCGCCGCGCGATGGGGCAGGGGCGCTCACACCTTGTCCGTCGTTCTCAGAGGTTGTTCCGCTCCTCCCAATTGTCGTGACCGGATCTTGTCCTACGTCGTCGGAGGCGCAGGCTCAGACCCCCTGCATATCCCAGCGCGGAAGCTTCCTATCTCGACCACCGAACAGCCCAGCAGATGTCGGGTGGCTCTCAATGCACTCGCCGCGGATCCGCCCTCCTTCCGAGTGTCCAGCCGCAGTGCTAGTCCTCCGATGTCCGCCGTCCTTGGAGTCCGGTAAGCAGGGTCTGCCTTGTTGTTTACTGACCCCGTTTGTTGTCTCACGTTGTCTATTGTTAATGAAATATCGAAACCAGTTTCCCTAGAAGTTGGTCCATTGTCCCGAACTACAGACTTGTTACTTACGAAATCTTGTCCAGAAAACTTATTGGGTATCAAGACATTGAAAGAATTAGGAGCACTACCAAAAGAAATTCCCTGTGTTTAGTAGCAGCCTTAGATTACTGAGGGAAATAGTTCCTGAGGGGTTTCTACGGAGAATGTTATTGAGGGGCAAAATCATCAATGAACCAATCAACCACTAAAACGATAACTGTAAGCAACAAAATTTCACTGTGTTTGGAATAATAAGCATGTACAAGTAAATAAAAAAATCAATTCGTGATTTATTTCAACCTCCCAAATGGGTTACAATCTAAAAAAATTTTTAAAATTATGTTAAAAAACCTTTTTGAAAAAAAGGTAACCATACAATATATATTACACTGTAAAATTATCACAACAAATCCATATGCAAAACAAGTCGACGCGGCGTTTCGGTGTCTACTCAATCCTTACACCATCATCAGGACAAACATATGAAATTCAGAGTATCTACAAATTAAATAATAGGAGTTTAGTAACATTTCTTGTTTAGTAATTTCATCATCACAGTTTGCTTACTCTCTAGGAATACGTTATACCCCCCTAACGGATTCTATTGCCATGGGTTAATTCTCAACACAAGCCTAAGCAATTTAGGTTACCCCACTGATCCACAGTTACTCGTTATGTTTATAGATAGTGATAGAAGTCTAATACCTGTAGTTTGATTACAGAATTGAGTTTAGTCACTCTCTTCAAGTTTTATTGGCTTGGCGTAGACTGGCTTATGACGATTTAGTCACGCTTGGGAGCTATAGAGAAGTATGAAATGATAGATTATAGCCCCAGACTTTTTTAAGTGACTCAGTTCTTATGACTTGGTCATACGTTGTGGGCGTTTTACCTTTTAAATATGACTCCACGTTTTCACCTTGCACGGAGGAACCACCGTGTATAAGTAGGATCTCCTAGGTCTGGTGATATGATAGATGTCCTGTGAGAATAAATGAATAAATAACCTTCCTCAGGTATTGTCGGAATGTTAAAGGCAGGAAGGGTATTTCGGTCAAATGGGTATTACGCTATTGAGAGAGCTTATAATCCCTTTACAATGTACTTACCAACTTAAGATGGTTGGATTTGCCGGTGTGCTTTTTTGATTTATTGCACCTCCGTTTGGTAATTTCAATTCAAGGATATCTACAAGAACAAAAATTATTTTGGCCTGATTAGTCTAACATTAATTCCCCTAAGCATTGCTTATCCTTGTTGTCTTTTCTGAACACTCTCTTTGTGTTGTTGCTTCTTGTTAGATAAATTGTGCTTAAGCATATTATTGCTTATTCTTAGAGAATTTGTACCTAAGTATCATGGACATTAGACTTATTTCATGGTTACATATGGGATATTTCTGGCAGTTCCCCCCATTGGAGGCGAAAAAGGACACAGTACTACCTCTCCCTTTTAATCTTTAGTTCCTGATTGGTATATCTATCTTTGCCTGACGCAGTTATTTTCCAAACATCCCACTGACATTAAGAATCAACTTCCTTGGGGTTTTCAAATGTCCATTGCGTTTAGGGTTAGGGGCTCTTATTCTCACTGGGGACATACTGCCACCCTTTCTAATTACTATTAAGACTACAGTCCTGTCTAGACACATACCTGTGGGTTACAGACCGGCCTCCCTGTTCCTCCGTGCCTTCGCCTTCGTGTCGATGCAAAGGGTAAACCCACACTCCCTGGCGCCGCATTTTATGCTGGCTCTAACCGTTTTGAACCGGAAGTCGAAAATGGCTTTTTTCTATTAAACTATTTCTAGCCACTACTACTAGCATTATTCCTTTCGGTCATTAATTGGGTAATATAACCATTAGTTCCCATCTCGTGTGTTTTTTAGCAAACATTGGGCTGCATTATTTTATCATATTTGCCCACCGTGACCCGGAAGTCTTTCTCGGGTGGCTTCGAGAGTGATATTGTTTGCCGGCTGTGTGGTACATGGTGCGTCCCACCCATTCATTCACACTATTTCCTAAGTGTCGCTATCAGGTTTCCAAAACTTATATGCTTTCATTTTGTCAAAGTTTCTATCGGCAAATGTCGCGGCCATTTTGGATTGGGAAGAAAAAGGGAGAGAGTGAGAAGGGACTAAACATCGTCACATGGATTATTTTCGGACTAAATGAATAGCGTTTCATTCATCTTTGAATAAACATCATATCCTAATATATTCATTCTCTAATATATTCATTCTCCCTAGTTCCATGTTAGAGTACAGATGCACTCCATACAGGGTTGTAATCAAACATAATTCAAAGCATATATACACAATATAAGAGGAATACAAAATATAGGATAGAAAAACGAGTGCAAACAGTTTTTGGTGATGAACAATTTTCACAGTGTCTATTCTAACACATGGACTATTACGTTTTTTTGCATGCCCCAAATATGTACATTAGAGAATCACCCCACTTGTGTATGTTAGTACCTGTATGCATTGCATCTCACTAAACATCAATCACAGTTTGTGGTGCAGTGACACAATCAAGCATTTGTTTGTCTATCAATAAAGCCATATCTCTATTTTGATATTAGGATTCTCTTATTCAGTAATACATTCCATATGCATATATATGGGGGCACTTTTATATATTACACTAGGTGGCTATTTGGTCCAGACAATATAAGGGACTTCTGGTAGTCAGTATATTGATGGTCGTTTGCCAGAGCCTATACTGGATCCAAATAAAATGTTAAAACGTTGTTTATCTTGTGATTTGTTTCGTTTGTGTATCAATCAATATCGGGATAGTCCCCAGTTATAATCCAACCATAATGGACTACCGTTTCAATGTTATGTTTAGCCAGTTACGTTAAATGCATGAGTCTCTGTTTATAAAATAAGCCTCTCCCACTCCTCTCTATTGTTCAAACCGGTTCTAAAGGAATTGAAGAGGGACATATAGAATTGTTCCCTTTTCTTTCTTTTGGTGGTGTTGTCACCGCCTCTTATATTGTGAGTAATGGCTTCCACTCCACACCACTTTAAGTCTTCGACACTGTGGTTCTGGGTAAGCCAGTGTTCCACCAAGGGGGCAGTTTTTTTCTTGGTCCGGATTGCGGATTTGTGTTCCGTTATTCGTGTCCTAATCTCCCTGGCTGTCTCTCCGATGTAGACTTTGTCACATGGACATCTGATCATATAGATCGCATTCTTGGTCCTACAATTTATAAAGCTTTTGATTTTATGTTTTATGTCATTATGGGAGATCGTGTTCCCTTTTATTTGGGACTCACAGTTGGAGCACATATTGCAGGCAAAATTGCCAGTTGGTAGCGGTGTTTTTGGGATAGTTGTGTGGGTTTCCACTTTATTTTCTGGGAAAGTGTGTACCAAGCAGTTCCTTATGGTTTTGTTTCTGCGGAAGCTAAACATTGGTTTTGGAATTTTTACTCCTTGTCTGTCATTAAGAAGGGACCAGTTGCGGTTGATAATGTTTTTTATTTTATTACTGGCCATACTGTAGTTAGTCACAAAGATTAGTTGGTCTTTCCCTTTGTCAGGCCTCTGCCTCTGTTGCATTCAGGGGGCGCTGCGCCGCGCGATGGGGCAGGGGCGCTCACACCTTGTCCGTCGTTCTCAGAGGTTGTTCCGCTCCTCCCAATTGTCGTGACCGGATCTTGTCCTCCGTCGTCGGAGGCGCAGGCTCAGACCCCCTGCATTTCCATGCGCGGAAGCCTCCTATCTCGACCACCGAACAGCCCAGCAGATGTCGGGTGGCTCTCAATGCACTCGCCGCGGATCCGCCCTTCTTCCGAGTGTCCAGCCGCAGTGCTAGTCCTCCGATGTCCGCCGTCCTTGGAGTCCGGTAAGCAGGGTCTGCCTTGTTGTTTACTGACCCCGTTTGTTGTCTCACGTTGTCTATTGTTAATGAAATATCGAAACCAGTTTCCCTAGAAGTTGGTCCATTGTCCCGAACTACAGACTTGTTACTTACGAAATCTTGTCCAGAAAACTTGTTGGGTATCAAGACATTGAAAGAATTAGGAGCAGTTATATGTTGCTCCCCAGAAGGAGTAAGACTGTTCCTACGAGATTTTAAAGGTCATTATGTATTACGTGATTTTGATCCAAGATTATTGAATGTACCACAGCATTTATGGGCGCAAGGTCCAACTGATGTAGGTTGTATGCATATTACACCCCATCGTGTCACTCTGAAACAAGGTGTAGTATTACCACGAATCCGACAGTACAAATTGCCACCTGAGGCTGTAGCAGCCTTATCCAAAATTATTGACGAGCTCATTGCTCAAGGAGTGGTTGTAGAAACTGACTCCAATGTATGTAATTCTCCTATCATTCCGATTCTGAAACGTACTGATCCACATGCACCTCCAGTTTATCGATTAGTGATTGACCTTCGAGAACTTAATAAATGTATCATACCCCAGTACCCGGTGGTCCCAGATATTTCTTCCCTATTGACAGCCATTGATTCCGAAGCTACGTTCTTTACTGTTATTGATCTCAAGAATGCATTCTTTAGTGTCCCCATTCATCCAGACAGCCAGTTCCTTTTCGGATTCTGTTTAAATGGAAGGAGCTATAAATTTACACGAGCTCCTCAAGGTTTCACAGAAAGTCCTAGTATTTACAGTCAAGCACTTAAGAGACAACTAGACAATATTCACATGCCAACTGACACTGCCCTGCTCCAGTATGTCGATGATCTACTGATCACAGCCCGTTCTGAACGTGACTACGAACGTGCGTCACTTACAGTCTTGTATTTCCTGGCCGAGATGGGGCACAAGGTGTCCCCTTCGAAACTGCAATTCTGTGTCCAGCAAGTGGTCTACCTTGGACACTTACTGTCCAAGAGGGGTAGGCAGTTGACACCAGACCGTATCCAGTTAATAGCACATCTTCCACAGCCCAAGACTCAGAAGGAGGTACGAGCTTTTATCGGCCTCACTTCTTACTGCAGACAATGGATTCCTCAGTACGCATATCTAGCCAAGCCACTGATACAGTTAACGACACAGGAGGCAGCCGCATCGACTGTCCTCCCTTGGACCCAAGAACATACACTTGTTTTTAATGAGTTAAAGAAAGCCTTATGCCAAGCACCTGTTCTAGCAACACCGAACTACAGTAAGCCTTTTACACTTTTTGTCACTGAACGCGAAGGTACTGCATTATCTGTTCTTACACAAGATCAAGCCGGACAGTACAAGCCATGTGCTTATTTTTCTAGCACATTAGATCCAGTGGCCCAGGCTTTGCCTGCGTGCCTCAAGTCAGTTGCAGCCACAGCACTAGCTATCAGACAGAGTGATTCCATAGTGTTAGGACACTCCCTGACAGTACAAGTTCCACACTCCGTGGAAGTTCTTTTAAACCGAACACAGACTCAGCACTTGACAATTGCACGTTTAACAGGTTATGAACTGACACTGTTCCAGCCACACATAGAAATCAGACGCTGCAACATTTTAAATCCTGCTACACTGTTACCCTCAGTTACATTAGATCCTGCCACACATGACTGTGTGGAAGTTGTTGACACCATGACAAAGCCAAGACAAGACCTGACAGACATTGCATTACCTGATCCCGACCTGACACTTTATGTGGATGGTTCATGTATGAGAACAAGTACAGGAGAGTTAGTAGCCGCGTATGCAGTGACTACTGACACTGAAGTTATAGAAACACATCATATTGACACCCTGTCTGCTCAAGCAGCAGAGCTCGTCGCTCTGACCCAAGCCTGCATACGAGCCAAGAACCTGAAAGTAAACATATACACAGATTCACGTTATGCATTCGGAGTCGTACACGACTTCGGAGTACTCTGGCAAGAGAGAGGTTTCATGACTTCTCATGGAACCAAGATTCAGCATGGCTCCCTCATTCAAGCTCTGTTAGATGCAATACATTTACCGACAGCTATCGCTATCATGAAGTGCAAGGCACATACGAAAGTCACTGACATCATTTCCCAGGGTAACGATCTAGCAGATCAAACAGCCAAGCTTACAGCTCAGACTCCAGACATTCCAGTTAACCCGACACAGACAGACATTCCAGCCCAGACTACTTGTATGACAGTTAAGGACCCTACACAAGACGTACTAGATATCCAGTCACATGCTACTCCCGATGAAATCAAGAAATGGTCTGAACAAGGAGGGGTCCAGACAGATCAAGGATGGTTGACGAAGGGAAAAGCCACATGGTTTCTCCCCGACTCTATGGTTCAAGTCATTATTAACACCGCACATAGTCCTGCACATTTAGGAGAAAAAGCCATGTTAGACAGTATTCAGAACCTTTGGTTTAACAAGCATTTACGAGCAGCAGCCAAGCAGAAAGTGCGTACCTGCATGATCTGTTGTCAGTTCAATCCAGGTAAAGGTGTCCCGGTGGAGCAAGGTGGATTCCATCCTCCTGACCACCCTTTTGAAGTCCTCCAGATGGATTATATTCAGATGGAGCGATGTCGAGGTTTCAAGTATGTCCTCGTAGTTGTATGTGCTTTGTCCAGATGGACAGAAGCATATCCAGTCCCAGATTACACTGCCGCGACCACTGCCAGGCAGTTGGTTCGTGAGTATTTTCCCCGCTATGGATTACCGAGGGTCGTGTATTCAGATAACGGCCAGCCATTCTCATCCGAACTCATGAAACAAGTATCCCTTCTGTTAGGGTACCAGTGGAAGTTCCATTGTGTACGACATCCCGAAGCAGCCGGTCTTGTAGAGAGACATAATCAGACTTTAAAGATCCGCATTGCCAAAGTATGCGCAGAGAAAGGCGTAGATTGGATAGTAGCACTGCCAGTCGCCCTTTTTTATATGAGAATGGTCGCACACTCCCGTTCAGGTCTGTCACCTTTTGAGGTAGTTTTCGGTCGTCCCCCAAACATGTGGGGTACTCCTAGACCCCGTAAGATAACTGATGTTGACAGTAATATGCTGACAGATTACCTGGCCTCCTTGATGTCTGCACTACACTCTTGTCGTTCACAGGTTGCCGCCGCTTTTCCAGACAACACTGACGTGAAACCGCACGAGGTCATACCAGGCGACCTAGTCCTTGTGAGGAATTTTGATCGTTCAAGTCCGCTGGAGCCCCGTTGGAAGGAACCAAGACTTGTCCTGCTCACCACGAGGACGGCTATCAAAGTTGAAGGCAGGAAGGGGTGGTTGCACTGCAGTCATGTAAAGCGATTCCATGGACTTCGGCCAAAAACATTTTTCAAAGACTGCCCCGTTCTCAAGGACTGCCCAGATACTGAATCTAAACTTCCCCTGTTAGAGAAAACTCCGCAGCAGGAGTATAAAGAAAAATTAAGGTCTAGTAAGTCAGCCAGTTTAATTGTCTAAGTCCCTCTCGGGTGAAACGGTTAGACAGGTTTCTGACATGTATGAGATAGACCTACACAGTGAGAGAGTTAGTCAAAACTCTAAGAGAATCCGTTATCAAAAGAATCTCCGAAGTAGATGTATTATTACTCTTGTATTTATGAAATTTTTGAGTCTTATGGTTACCTGTATAAGTTACGCCTTACATTTATGCTTTCCTCCTACTGTTTCACATGTACATATGTTTTCTAATGTTACAGCAGAGCACACTTTTAGTGACCTGCCTCCTCACGAGTTATCCTATCGTCTTGCAATGCGCAACAATTCTTTTATCAGTATGTTACACTATTCACACCAGACTAGCAATGCCACTAATTGTTGGGTGTGTGGTCGACTCCCCCCTTTCCAGACACCGAAGGGAGTTCTGCCACTCTTTCCTTATCCGTTTTCACACAATGGTTTGTGTGGAGCATGGTCCACGTTAACGTCATCCTCGAATGATATGTCCCTTCTGAATAGAACATGTTTCCCAGACAAGGAGGGTCTTTCCCATAGAACAGGGTTAGATCTAGAAAATGAAGTACATGATCTAGGTAATTATTCCTCGAATTTCATGGTTTTGAATGTTCAGTCCGAGACTACTCCAGATTTGCCTGCTATTACAGTTCTACCAGTGAAAGGCGAATTATGTGTCAGAAAGAATGGTTCTATACATCTAGGACATAGTGATTGTACTACTATGGTCGAGTATAGTGACAATGGGAAATCTATTTTTAAAGCATCACGTCATTCGTATTTTGTGTGTGGTCAGACCGCATATGTACGTCTGCCCCTTGATTGGGATGGAACATGTTATATTGCCTTCCTACTGCCACCAGTTTTTCTAGCCCCATCCGATTATCACAGAAACACACATCTAGTACACGTTAGACATAGAAGGGAGATCGAGTCCCCAATTGTCGATCAAACTGAAACTACTTTAGAACAATACCAAGACTTCAATAAAGGTTTCTTTTTCTTCATAGGTCCTGTCCAGAATAGTAAGTTAATACGTAGGCTAACTAGAACCCTTGAAGCAGTAGTGAATGAGACTACTTCCGCTCTAGGTAACTTAACCGAAGAGCAATCTGCTATGAGATTTGTCGTGCTCCAAAATCGTCTCGTCCTTGACGTCTTACTGGCCGATAGGGGAGGAGCTTGTAGAGTCATCGGATCTAGTTGCTGCATTTTCATTCCTAATAACGCACCGTCTGTGTATTCAGCTATAACCAGACTTCATAAAATTGCCCATCAGTTGCACCAGAATCCAGGCACCTGGACATGGTCCGGTTGGCTCTGGAGTATTAGATCCGCCTGGGGATGGAAAGTATTGTCGTTCCTAGGTATAGCAGTAATGATCATATTCAGTTGCTGTCTCTGTTTACAATGTGGCCCTGCGATTTGCGGCTTGTGTGCTACATCTTGTTATTCCTAGTCCAAAGTCCCGTTCCAAGAAAATTCGAGACGAGCAAATGATGCTATATGAAATGATAGATGGTATCATGAATATTGATGTTTCCTGATGGAAACGTAGGGCACAAGGAGGGAATGTGGAAAATTGAATTTTGCCTTGTCTTGTGTGCCTACGTGTTCCCCATCCTATATAATATGTGCATGATTAATATGCATGTATTCCTCTATGACCAGATAAAGACGCAATTATAGTTGTGTCCAAAGTTAGTATGCCAGTTTCCAGCCCCTGTGAAAGCAACGTGAATTAGGCTTCCAGGCCTATGTTGACAACGTTTTCCATTGTGCACGTTAATTCAGCAAAATGTCCCCGTTTCTAGGCCTCATGAGGGCCCGGACACTAGATTCAAGCTCCTGTCTCCTGAACCCACTCCGAGGAGCGATACAGCCCCCACCTGCATCCCTGACCCTTCACTTACTTCCTGCCGCGCAGCGCGGTGCCCGGCCCGGCTCTGCCTGCCCGCCTGCCAAGAATATGTTATGCTTCCAGTTATCAGTTCAGCTCCTCGTCTTCACATTCCTAAGCTAACGAACCGTATAAACAGCTTCAGCTATAGTCTAGTCTTTCTGTCTCCATGCAAGTGAATTACTGTATTAATATCCATTGAAGATTCATAGCACACGCATTACATGAAGAATATATGCATGCACCAGCCTTAGTGTCAAGTAGCCTTTCCCCTGATGACTTTTAGATTCTATCAACATGTACTTCAAACACGAGATACCAGATATGCTATAGGTACATGTCGTCCTGACATCGCAGACTTTAGTCTCCTCTTCTAGTGCAGAAGTCAGAGCCCCCAGTTCTCCCCAGATACACGTCATAGTCCGTTTGCGCGCACCACTAGGTTAAAGGTCCCAGCTGCTCAGGTAGCCCCCTTCATGTATCCACCCATTTCATGACACTTCTGTGACGTTCTCATCACATGTTTTCGTGCACGCCCTATACACGCCTACTTTTCACGCCCATGTGTTCTTATCTTACGCTTGTCACTTGTTATGCCTACTGTATGTAATGTAATTGTGATATTTAGTATATATAGCTTGTACTGTTAATGAGACGTTGCAGCTGCCTTCTATGCCATTCTATTTCAGGCTGTCCCGATCCTGTCCCTTCCCTTATGCCTGATTAAAGCCTGTTAACCTCAGATTCCTCGGATCCTGCCTCTTATTTATTGAGCTATCTGTTATTATTCATGTATTCAAAAATAGTACCGGTAATTAATTATTTATTTACCACAAACTGCTTGGAGATTTCCTCTGTTACGAAGACTCTTTCAATGCTGCCAAGGAGACCATAGAATGTCCTGCTTTTCCCAAATATGTAGAAATGTTGAATGCGGAAATTGAGCAGGAAGCAACGATTGCAGCCGAGATTGCCAGAGACAGTTCTCAGGACAGTCAGAGTTCTGCTTCATTGAGTCAGGATCCACTAGGAGGACCTGTTATCGAAAATGAAGCTGCCACTGCTATGAATGAAGTGGAAAGAGCCATGGCACATGCTCAGGAGGATGCGGTTAACTTAGAAGAGTTGGAAAGACAACTCAACGTTGAGCAGAGGAAAATATATGACGAAGTTACCATGCAAATTGATCATGGATTAAGTCATGACAAGAAAGAGTGTTCATGTACGTCGTTGAAGCCTGTCCGACTGTACGTGAGTGGAGAAGCGGGAACTGGAAAAAGTTTCCTTATTAAAGCAATTTCATGCTATTTGCAGGAAAGGACAGAGTCATCGCTGTCTTGTGTTGTCACCGCTCCAACTGGACTGGCAGCACATAACATTAAAGGGATTACTTTACATCGTTTACTGATGCTGCCAGTGGAGCATGACAACAAATTACAATATCACAAGCTATCTGGAGATGCTTGTTTTGAAGTTTCAAGAATCTTGAGGAAAATGAAACTTCTTATCATTGACGAAGTAAGCATGGTTTCCAATGTCATGCTTGCGTTTGTGCATTTGAGAATGCAAGAAGTTCTCAAAACAGAGTATGATGTGTTATTTGGTGGCAAACACATCATTGTTTTCGGAGATCTTCTGCAGCTGACACCAGTGAAAGGGCAACCTGTGTTCAAAATGCTCACGCATGAAGATACCAGGAAGTGCCTAGGGAGCATTGGCAACGTCAATATATGGTTAAACTTCAATTATGCTGAACTGCATGAAAATATGCGTCAGGCGAAGGATGAAGTTTACAAGAGTATTCTACAAGATGTTAGAATTGGAAAAGTGACCGAGCATGGGAAAGAAGCTTTACATGCACGATTACTGTCAAATTTATATCCAGAACAAGATGTTGTGCCTGAGAATATTTTTCAGAAAATTACTGAGAAGAAATCTGGAATATGTTTGATGCCAACTCTTGCAGAATGTGCCAAATTCAACAACAAAATGTTGCATTTGGAAAAGCAGGAGATTGTGAAACTAGAAGCTATTGACAGAGTAGAGCATATGGGATCAACAATTATTTTGTCTGAGAATTTGAAATCAAAATTGGATTCATTAGAGAAGACTATATCTAAAACTGCAGGTTTTGAAAAGACTCTGAATGTGTGCTTGAACTGCCGTATAATTTTAAGAAGGAATTTACATGTTGAAAGAGGTCTGGTAAATGGATCAATGGGTAATGTTGTTGATTTTGTGAAATACAGAAATAGAGATGGAATTGAATTTTTAAAAATTAAATTTGATGGCATTGAGGAAGTACAGGTAATTGGTCGTTGCTCTGCTAGATTTTTGCTTGTAAAAGACTTATATGTTCGCCGTAAGCAGTTTCCTGTTTGCTTGGCATATGCGGTGACAATCCATAAATCGCAAGGTTTAAGTGTAGACAGTGCATTGGTGAATATTGGCAGTTCTGTGTTCAAGGAGGGTATGGCATATGTGGCATTGTCACGAGTTAGAACTTTATCGGGATTGTACTTGATTGAGTGTGATGTCACAAACATTTGTGCGGATCTAGATTGTGTTAAGGAATACAATAGGTTGAGAAGAGAGTATGCGCCACATTTGCCTCAATATCCTTTGTTTGAGAAACGTGTGGTAGGCCGGAAATGAAGAAATGTGACAAATACTAGGGAGGTTGCAGCAAAAAGACGAAAAGTCGATGAACCTGAAATTATAAGCAGAAACAAAAAGGATTCTGTTGAAGATGTTGTTGGTTTTCAATTTGAAAACAGTTCTGGTGTCAACTGCTATGCTAATGTAGTGGTTAATGTTTTGTTTTCTCTAGAAAATGTAAAAGAAGAGATTGTGGTCAATTCTGATCAAAGATTTTGCAGTTTGTTAAATTCTGTGTTAGAGAAATGTAGCACTGATAGAACAAAAATAGAAAGTGTGTCTGAAATTCGAAATCTGTTAGACAGATGTTCAGGCCAAACACAATTCTCTCAAAATATTCAGCAAGATTGTCAGGAGTTTTTAATGTATATACTTGATGTATTGCATGCTGAAGGTGTAGATGTAGATCGCCTGTTTGGGGTTTCTTATCAATGGCAGCATGACTGCGAGAACTGTAGGGTATCAAGTAGTACTAGTGTAGACTCAGAAAGATTTATATATTTAACTTTGCCAGACAGTAAATCAGTCTCTTTTAATAAACTAGTAAAAGCAGCTGATCACAACATGGAGTGTAGCCAATGTAAATCTGAAATGATGTCCACATTATTTATACGAACATATGGCCAGTATGTTATTTTAATGTTCCAACGATGTAGGCCTGATGGAAGAAAATTGACAACTTTAATTAAAAATTTTGTGGCTTCACAGTTGTCAATATCAGGAAGGACTTTTGTAACTGCAGCAATTATATATCATGATGGTCCTTCAATAACATCAGGACATTACACAGCTTATTTAAAGTCTAGAAACGGCTGGTCATTCTGCAATGATTCTGTTTTAATTTTCAAAAAAAAATTGCCGTATGACCTTAAAAACTCTTACCTGGTGTTTTTAAAACCAACATTTTAGGGAAAGAATCTCGGGATGTGCTCTGAGGAATTTCAAGAAGTTCTAATGGCTCCTACACGATTTGGCCTTGAGGATAAGTGTAGTACAGAGACATAACTTCTTACCATAACACTGGACGTCATGTTGAAATAACTGCACTTTGAATGAATTCAGAAAAACTGTTTCTTTTTATAAGCAAATTCAAGCAGCCAATCAAAACATGGAGTAGAGGGAATGTAAGTCTGCAATGCTGTCTACTGTTTTATATTGCTTTGTGATTAAAAGTGATGTAGAGAATTTAATAATTGTAGTAGTCATAGAGATAGTGTAAGTCTGCTTCATAGTAAGCAGTATCAGTGTCATAGGAAATGTAGAACATGAGTGAGCAAGAAAGGTAAGATATTAGTAATCCAGGATTGTGAAAATGATCTTCAACATTTTAATTCTGAAAGTTGCGGAAATACAACATGACGGGATTGGCTTACAAGAATTCCAAGAGTTATAAATGGCTCTGACACGATTTGGCCTTGTGGAAACGTGTGGTAGAGAGCGAAAAGTCATTTATTGTATGTAACATGTTTTTGAAAACGATGGAGGTTTTCTTTCAGAAAGTGGCGGGTTGAAAGTAATAACAGCACAACAGAGTGTAAGCTGTTCATAGGACATCCTTCGCCGTCATGGAAAGTAAGTTAACTTTAAGGAGTTCTGAATTCTGATTTGTTATGTTGTATGGGTTTTTTAAACACAATCATTTTGATTGTGTTTTTCTTTCCCCGCTGTTATATGATGAATACCTTCAAGTCACTGTTTTTAGTGAAATTTGATACATTCTGAGAACAGCAAAAATAAACCATTTAATATGTATAATTAATTCTGTTCTGTTTGCATTTATGATGTACATGTAGAACTGTGTAGGAGGCATGGAGAAGGTGAGGCTTCTGTAAGTGTCAAAGTTGTTGCATACAGTGCTCATATTCTACGTAGTCTTTCATATGATAGACTACATTTCCACAATGAGATACCTAAGCAAAGGAAACACAGGTGATATGATTGTGGAATGAGCAAAAAAAATTGCACGTTTTTCAATTATATTACCTGTGTTTCCTAACATTACACATCACATTGTGTAGATGAGGTTTAGGCCTGTTCCTGGAGACAGAGGAGGTCTGACATTTGTTCAAGAGTGCAGTGGACATGACACACTTGGTTGGTAGGCCTGCACATGTATTTTATTCTCTGTATTCTTCAACAAACCTAAATTTCATCTGCAACTCTGAGTAGGACTTCCCTGAAACAAATCTGTGAATAGGTTACACCTTATCGGCATCTTGAAACAATGATTTAAAATGTTAGGGTCAGATTTATGATGACCGTGCGCCTCATTTGCTCCGCTGTGGGTCACTTTTGTGTAAAAGATGCACCATGTTGCAAGATAGGTTTCAGTTCATCTCCAGCAAGATACCATCACTTTGAAATGTATATAATTAGCACTGTGTAGGGGACATGCAGAAGCTGAAGCTTTTCTAAGTGTCAAAATTGTTGTATACACTGCTCAACTTCTGTGTACTGTTTGATATGCTAGACTCCATCTGCACTATGAGATACCTAAGCAAAGGCAATACAGGTGATGTGATTGTGAAATGAGGAAAATAAACTCCACATTTTTCAATTACATCACCTGTGTTTCCTAAGTTTACGAATGACATTGTGCAGATGAAGTTTAGGTCTGTCCACGGACACAGAAGAGGTCTGGCCTTTGTTCAAGAGTGAAGTGGACATGACTTACTTCATTAGTAGCCCTTCACATGTATTATCTCCTCTGTATTCTTCAACAAGCGTAAATTTGATCTGCAACCCTGAGTAGGCCTCACCTTAAACAAACCTCTGGATAGGCCACACCTTATTGTCATCCTGAATCAATCATTTAACATGTTAGGGACAGATTTATAATAGGTGTATGCCTCTTTTGCGCCACTGTGCGTCACTTTTGTGACGCAGTCGCGGTTGAAAAGATTTGCTATGAGGCGACAAAATTATAAAATGATGCATCTAGGCAGATGTGTCATGCTGTAAAAAAACAATGCCACATGAAACCGATGCAGCAGTCATGCAAAAGATGCACAATGTTGCAAGATAGGACTCACTTCATCTGCATCAAGATACTGTTAGTTTAAAATGTATATTTTTAGGACTGTGTAGGGGCATGGAGAAGCAGAGGCTTCTGTAAGTGTCAAAGTTCTTGAAAAACTATTTGTCCTTCATTCTTTTCCCTTGTCTTTTCTAATTTATTAAAAAACATGTTTTAATATTTTTCAAATGTTTGTTCTCTCTTTCACAGATTGAAAGTATAAAAAGAACAAATGACTAACTTTACGACAATTATAAGGTAAATGTTTTGTACTCTTTTCGTTATATTTCTATCACATTTAACTTCTATTAGTTCCACTGCTTCATTTCTTTAAGCATCACTTTCCTGCCTTTGCTACTTCCCTCATTCCTTTCTCTATTACTTAATTATTCTACTCCTTCACTATTTTTCTTAGTCCCTCTCTTCTCATACTTCTTCACTCTTGGTCACTCACTCTGTCTCTATTACTTTCACTGTTTCTGACTGATCTAAAAAATTTTTTTTTAAAAGAACAGTAAGTATAAGGGAAGGAAACAGACAGTTATGTTAAAAGAAAGACAGCTATAGGGGAGTAAACTAGAGATACTGTTACCCGTAATCCACTGCTGATGATGTCACATATTACATCATTCATGACATTGTCAGTGACATCATCAGCAGAGGATTGCGGGTAACAGTATCCCTAGTTTACTCCCTATAGCTGTCTTTCTTTTAACATAACTGTCTGTTTCCTTCCCTTATACTTACTGTTCTTTTTTTTAAAAAAAAATGTTTGGTTCGCTCCCGGTTCGCGTACCGGCGAGCGAACTGGGAAGCGAACCAAGAGAAATAGAGGTTGGCAGAGTTCCAAATATTCTACCAATTTTTTTATAACGGGGAGGTAGTTCTGAAAAGAACTTTGTTTTTTATTGTTTTTGTTGTTTTATATTTTTTTTATTATTTTTCTGAACATTTTTTTACTTTTTTTGAATTTTTCTCAACGGTTTTATATATTTTTTGGTTTTTTTTAGGGGGGGGAAACGAAAACGATTCATTGTAAAGGGCTCAACAGGAGCAACAAAAAAAAAAGAATTTATTGTTTGGGGCGTTTCGGACAAACTTGAGCATGATTGTCAATAGCTCTGTTGATCAGAGTGATGCTACTTTCTCTGTAGCAAATGAATCCATTGCAAAGTACGCAGACTTGTTTTACTTCCCCGAATCTCATTTGTATATTTGGCACCATCTCCCTGCCCTCTGGTCCCGTCACTTCCGGTACAACAGATCTTCTGGCCATAATAGGGGGATTATCTTGTTCGTTACGTAACTGTGCAGCACTGTAGTTGTTAGGATGCCACCTAGTCATATGGCGATGCATTGTGTAGTTTCCGTAACTGTATTTCTTCTCGGTCCCTCTGGACAGTCTATCTTGACATATAAGGCAAGTTACGTATCTTGCATTTACTTTTTTCTGGCCTTTGGGAAATTAAAAAAATTGCCAAATAAAATTTTCTTTCAGGTGAAACCTCCTGGGCTCCTCAGGCAAAAACTGCCTCTCTTCCTGCTCTTCCTCCTCTTCCTCTTCTTCCTCTTCTTGCTGAATTATAACTTCAGCAGGTGGTCCTCTCTTCCTTGGATGTGGTGGAGGTGGTGGGGAAGCACCACCTGAAGCTACTAAAGAAGCCATTGCTCACTGGTAACAAAGGGTCTTTCTCTCACAAAGATGAAAGTCAGAGTGAGGAAAGAAGGAGGGGTTTTCATCATTTGGGAAAAACAATAGTTCTCAACCAATGAAAAGTGTTAATTTTAGATTACATGACCTAGTCTTACATCATTAGGAAACCAAAAGTGAAATGAACCAATGAAAAGTGTTATTACCAAGTCACATGACCTGCTGTGTTTACGTTATGCGCTTTGCGCCACCTCCCGGTTTGCTTCCGGGAACCTGCGCTTCGCGCCTCGCTTCGCGTACCAGTTCGCTTCCGGGTACGCAAACGTAGCACGTCATATGACGTATCACGCGACAACGCGAAACGTCATGCGGACGCGAGGCGTCACGATGTTGTTTTCTAACGCGGCAGTTGCGCTAAAGGAACGTTTACCGGTTCGCGGACTATTTCGCGGCATCAAGGTGAGCTAACGGGAAGCTTCCCGATTCGCGAAGCGGGAGCGAAGAAAAAAAAAAATTTTAAAAAAAAATTATTAATAAACATATAAAATATATTTTTGGATTTAAAGAAGAATACATTTTACAGCTACAGATATTAGCTTTTAAAAAACCAATGAAATTCACTGAAAAAACCATAGGTTATAGACCATATATAGTTAGGAATTAGCATTTACAAAACCTTGAAAATTCACTGAAAAAACCATAGGTTATAGACCATATATAGTTAGGAATTAGCATTTACAAAACCTTATTTTACTCACACAAAACCATTGAAATTCCATATATAGTTAGTTGCACTAACTATATATCACGCACCCGCAATCCACTGCTGATGATGTCACATATTACATCATTCATGACATGGTCAGTGACAACACTGATGACATCACTGATGACATCTCAAATGACATCACTGATGACATCACTGATGACATCTCAAATGACATCACTGATGACATCACTGATGACATCTCAAATGACATCACTGATAACATCTCAAATGACATCACTGATGACATCACTGATGACATCTCAAATGACATCACTGATGACATCACTGATGACATCTCATTTGACATCAATGGTCACATCACTGATGATATCATTCATGTGACAATACAATGCATCTCCTCACACTTTAATATAACCTCTGTTACACCCAGTGTTAAATACAGAATATAATTTTTTAAACCATTGACACACCAATACTAGTTACTACATACGCCCTCACTGATTCCTATGTCTACACACACATTCACTCATTCACCCATACAATCATTCATACATACAATCACTCATCTTTACAACACTATCATATGCACTCATACACCTATACAGACACTCACACTCTGCCACTCATCCATGGAGTTACTCACACACCTAGTCAGTCCTGTAAAGAATCAATCACACTTCCATTTTCTAATCTATACAGTTAAACATAGAGTACCTTACATTTTCAAACATATACTAACACATACTTACTCTCTTATACAATCATTGATACAAGAACACATTGATCTGCACAGAGTCACACATCTCCCAGCCAGCCACACACACACTCAGTCTCCCATACAAATACTTGGACAATCAATCAATAACCCATATAGTTACTCATATAGCTACTGATCAACACATGCAGCACAGAACAACAGACATAATGATGCACAAATTAAGACAGTTTAGTCACTAACCCATGCACTCAGTGAGACACATTTAATCACTCACTCATACAGTCAGTCACGCACCTACTAAATCCTTCATCCAGACACTTCTACATCTACTCATTCTTCAATATGTAAAACATATTTAAACTTTACAGAAACACACAGTCACTGGATGATGTCATCAGTGATGTCATCAGTGATGTCATTTGAGATGTCATCAGTGATGTCATCAGTGATGTCACTGACCATGTCATGAATGATGTAATATGTGACATCATCAGCAGTGGATTGCGGGTGCGCGATACATAGTTAGTGCAACTAACTATATATGGAATTTCAATGGTTTTGTGTGAGTAAAATAAGGTTTTGTAAATGCTAATTCCTAACTATATATGGTCTATAACCTATGGTTTTTTCAGTGAATATATATATATATATATATTACCTACTGGCGGTCGCCAGTAGGTATATATAGTTAGGATTTTTTCTCTATGGGATTTTTGAAAATTCTATGTCTAATAACTTTGGCGTTTGTGGACGGAATTGGCTGAAATTTTCAGGAAAATGGAACATTTTGTTTCTGAGCAGCCCCTGAAAATTGGGGGGGGGTTCGTCCAGGGGGGGTCGAGAAAAAAGGGGGGTCCCAAAACGTGTTTTTAACATTGAGTTTTCCATAGGGCGGTTGGCCTCACTTTTAGCCCGAACGGCTGAATGGATTTGCACGAAACTTGGCAAAATTGTAGGGACTGTTAGCCCGATGTGCCTTTTGTAGGTCTCAATATATGTGCTCCAGTGGATTTTGAGTAATTTAGGTTCAAAAAAAGATATATATCTGGGCGGAGCCTAACCACACATCTGATCTGATTGGCTGTCAGCACTTCATCCAAGAAGTGTTGGCAGCCATCTTGGGACCAATATACATGATAGCACCTCATTAAAAAGCATTGTAGTTAATAGAGGGTTTTAGGACTTTAGTTACATTATAAATCATTTGTTGATGGTACCATACTCGTTTTAGGAATTGTGGTGGGTTCTAAGGTGATTTTACCATGTGAAAAAACCTTCTGCTGTGATATCATGAATATTGTTTGAAAGAAAACTAATATCTCATGATTTTCCCACAGTGGTTTGGAAGGGGATCTATAAGCTAAACTGAAAGCATATTTTCTGTAAATTCACATTATCTTTCTCAGTCATGTGAAAATGAAGTCTGACATTCTCAGTAAAACATGTACATCCAACAAGGACAGAGACTGTCAGTTGATTCCTTTGTGTTCTACTGCAGCCTCCTAGAGTGTTCTAAAGAACAACTAGAGCGCTAACAGTCCTACTTATTACAAAGGTATGGCACACCTGAAGCCATCTTGATTGGAATAAAGTGGTAACTCTTAAAACATTTAATTTAAAAAGAAACAACATGAGGGGGTATATTTTGCCATAGAAAGTATGATTAGTGCTGCAGAATGAAAAATTAGGGCACATTTTGAGTGACTTCTCAAATCCTTTTCTATTTCATTAAAACATTCTGACATGCAGTCTCCCAAAATGGCCACCAGAGACAAAAGAGCCCAAATGTAGCCCAAATATCACCCAGATGTAGCCCAAGTATAGCCCAATGACAGAATCTCACAGAGTGTTCTAAAGAACAACTAGAGCGCTAACAGTCCTACTTATTACAAAGGTATAGCACACCTGGAGCCATCGTGATGGGAATAAAGTGGTAACTCTTAAAACATTTAATTTAAAAAGGAACCAAATGAGGGGGTATATTATGCAATAGAAGGTATTATTAGTGCTGCAGAAAGAAAAATTAGGGCACATTTTGAGTGACTTTTCAAATCCTCTTCTATTTCATTAAAAAATTCTGACATGCAGTCCCCCAAAATGGCCACCAGAGACAAAAGAGCCCAAATGTAGCCCAAATATCACCCAGATGTAGCCCAAGTATAGCCCAATGACAGAATGTCCCAGAGAGTTCTAAAGAACAACTAGAGCGCTAACAGTCCTACTTATTACAAAGGTATGGCACACCTGAAGCCATCTTGATTGGAATAAAGTGGTAACTCTTAAAACATTTAATTTAAAAAGGAACAAAATGAGGGGGTATATTTTGCCATATGAATTATGATTAGTGCTGCAGAAAGAAAAATTAGGGCACATTTTGAGTGACTTCTCAAACCCTCTTCAATTTCATTAAAAAAATTCTGACATGCAGACTGAAACATGCACTTTGAATACCAGCAGCAGACGTCCCTGGTGAGCAGTAGCTTTACTACAGTGATCTAATGTGCAACTAGAGTGCTAACATTCAGAATTTATGGCAAATGTGTGACACATCTGAATGCCTTCTTGATGGAACCAAAGTAAACAAGCATTGAAAATGCAATAGATCTCGCCCTCGTTTAAGTTAAAGCCATTCTGTTTGTAATGAGGTGGCTTTTTAGCTTTGCTTTTATTAGTGTTTTTTCAACTTTCATGTAAATAACATGCATCTGTATGCATATAAGTATATGTATGCATGCATTTATGTTTGTATTTATATAGATATACAGATGATATATGTTTATATATGTATGTATATATATATATTCACTGAAAAAACCATAGGTTATAGACCATATATAGTTAGGAATTAGCATTTACAAAACCTTGAAAATTCACTGAAAAAACCATAGGTTATAGACCATATATAGTTAGGAATTAGCATTTACAAAACCTTGAAAATTCACTGAAAAAACCATAGGTTATAGACCATATATAGTTAGGAATTCGCATTTACAAAACCTTATTTTACTCACACAAAACCATTGAAATTCCATATATAGTTAGTTGCACTAACTATATATCGCGCACCCGCAATCCACTGCTGATGATGTCACATATTACATCATTCATGACATGGTCAGTGACATCACTGATGACATCACTGATGACATCTCAAATGACATCACTGATGACAACATCCAGTGACTGTATGTTTCTGTAAAGTTAAAATATGTCTTACATATTGAAGAATGAGTGGATGTATAAGTGTCTGGATGAAGGATTTAGTAGGTGCATGACTGACTGTATGAGTGAGTGATTAAATGTGTCTCACTGAGTGCATGAGTTAGTGACTAAACTGTCTTAATTTGTGCATCATTATGTCTGTTGTTCTGTAAACTGTTGCATGTGTTGATAAGTAGCTATATGAGTAACTATATGGGTTATTGATTGGTTGCCCAAGTATTTGTATGGGAGACTGAGTGTGTGTGTGGGTGGCTGGGAGGTGTATGACTCTGTGCATAGATGTGTGAGCAGTTGATTCACTAGATGTATGGTTTCAAAAGTGCATGTGGAAACAGCTGTATGGGCGGTTGACTGTGTGCATGAGTGTATTGGTGAGTGAATGGATATCTCAGTGCTACATGTCAAAGTAAGTACATATGTAAAACACAGTACATGTGAGAGTTGACATATATAAATAACTGTGCATAAGAGCCAGTGAATGTGTGAGTGGCGGTATGGATCATTGTGAACTTGTATCAGGGATTGTATAAGAGAGTAAATATGTGTTAGTATATGTTTGAATAAGTAAAGTTTGTATAACTGTATAGTTGAGGAAATGGAGGTGTGATTGATTCTTTGCATGACTGACTAGGTGTGTGAGTAACTCCATGGATGAGTGACAGTCTGTGAGTGTCTGTTTACACTGATTGTATCTAAGGTTATATTAGAGTCTGAAGAGGTGCATCGTATTATCACATGAATGATATCATCAGTGATGTGATCAGTAATGTCAAATGAGATGTCATCAGTGATGTCATTTGAGATGTCATCAGTGATGTCATTTGAGATGTCATCAGTGATGTCATCAGTGATGTCACGGACCATGTCATGAATGATGTAATATGTGACATCATCAGCAGTGGATTGCTGGTGCGCGATATATAGTTAGTGCAACTAACTATATATGGAATTTCAATGGTTTTGTGTGAGTAAAATAAGGTTTTGTAAATGCGAATTCCTAACTATATATGGTCTATAACCTATGGTTTTTTCAGTGAATATATATATATATATATATATATATGTGTGAGCACAGTCAGAACGCCTGTCTCACGACTCTGGTAGTGAAACGCACTCACTAGTGTTTTGAGAAGTTAAGGTGTCTTTATTTCAGATTCTTGCCGTACCCAAAGCGTTTCGCCTTTCCACAAGGCTTGATCATGGGATAATATATGTATATATGCATTTTAGCAGCTCCCCTTGCCCAAAAGCAATGCCGGCTCCTGTAGGAGAAGTGGAGCCGGCTGGGACCGTAAGGGCATTGGGGACCCTCCCACAGTCCCCAACTTGAGGGAAAAATAAGACTGGGCCCTGGGGGATGGAGTCCCCCGGGCCATAACTGGCCTCAGCAGGGGGGCCGCATGGCCACCCTCCCAAAAAAACTAACCAGGATGGCCCCCTCCCTGCACCACAAAGCAAGCATGCCTCCTGGTGTATTCGGAATTGGGAGTTAAGTCCCCTTCAATCCTATGGGTCCTTACGAGCCAAATAGGCCACCAGGAACCTCCATTAAGCCCGACACAGTGGAATTGCTGAGAGGTGGTCTGAATCCACAGCGCTCATTACACCACTCTGTAAACGCGCATCTTGCCGCTTTGGCGGTGGGGGGTGAGGTCCCCTTGTGTCCTGAGGATCTCAGGGATGAAGTGGACCTCATCCCCCGAGCAGCAATGTGCCATGCGGAGTATTTGCAGAGTGGTGCAAAAAGGGGGCGTGGTCTCGGACCACTCTCAGCAATAAAGTTGTGTGGGGCTTACTGAAGGTAACATGAGGGCTAGTTGGCCCTCAGGGACCCTCAGGATACAAAGGGACTTCACCCCCAACCAAGAGCGCATCAGGAGGTGCATTTGCAGAATGGTGGACAAAGGGGGTGTGGCCTGTGTCCACCTCTCAGGAATCCCACTGTGTGGGGCTTACTGGAGGTAACAGGTAGTCTAGTTAGCCTCTAAGTACCCCAAGCAGCGATGTGGACTTTAATCCCCATGCAAGAGCACGCCAGGGAGCACGTTTGCAGAGTGGTGGGGAAAGGGGGCATGGCCTGCTATGAGATCTTAGAAATGCTGCTGTGTGGGACTTACTGGAGGTAATAGGAGGGGTAGTTGGCCCCTAAGGTTGTCCTTGGGGGCCAACTGCCTCTCCTGTTATCTCCACTAAGTCCCACAACATGGGATTGCTAAGAGGTCTTCCGATGCCACAGCCCCCCTTTCTCCATCACTCTGCAAACATGCTTCCTGGCACAGCACTGTGTCAGGGTCTGACTAACGTGCCTACCTAGAATTGGACTACATCTCCCAGAATGCCTAGCATGAAGGGGGAGGGCCTCAGAAGGCATATATTCTCCTGGACGCCATCTACTGGTGCTTGTGATTTGTCTTCGTAGAGCCGATGTTGCGGACGCCCTGTCCCCGCGGAGTTCCAGGGAAGGTGTGGTTCGTTTTGTTCTGTGGCTGCGGAACAAGCTGTAGTGAACCACGTGACGACAGGTACCGGCTGGTACTGTCAAGAGGTTACAGCCGCAAGACGCGTGAGACGCCAGGATTGCCCCCTCCGCGTTCTTGCGATACTGTTTGTATTTGGTTATGTGAGTGAGCAGGAGACGCCTGGATTTCCCCCTCACTGTCACTCACGGGACGCGGATTCATCTGCGCAGCAGACACCGGCTGGTGTTGCATATCATAGGTGGCGAGGGAGACGCGGGATTTCACCCTCCGCGCTTACCTATTCTTACACGGTGTTTCTCGGCTGAGATCACCGAACGGGAGACGCAGGATTGCCCCCTCCTGTTGCAGGGACTTTGTTTTCGTTGTGTTTTTCATCCTTGAACTGAGAGCGGGAAAAGCCGGCTGGCTTTCTAAGGACGTTTACGTTTTGCTGTTCTTTTTTACATCAGCGGATGCTGGTGTGCCTTACAAGAAGCGGCTGGGAGAGACTGTTATCTATCCAGACGCCTCTTGAGAACCCCATTTCCAGTCATGATTTCCACAGGCAACTGGTGAGTGAATGAGGGTGATACAGGTGGGAGGTTGATGTATGTGTCTCTAGCAGAAAATAGACAGGCTATAACACACCGCTCTTTCCTTTAGCCTGAGGAAGATTCCATCAGAGGGAAGGGTCTAAATTCCTGAGAGTTATCAGGTGAGGATTCACAACAGCACTTGTGATATAGCTAAGGGGTTAGAGTGCAAGGAACTAACGTGACCTTCCTTGTCGTTACAGGTCCTTATCCCTGCTGTTCCCTTCCCCTTCCCTGTTTTCCCTCGCCTGACTGCTTTTATACTCTGGAAATACTCAGTCAGAGTGTGGAGACGTCAGGAGGTGGACCCCTATTGAGCATCTTTCCGATCCTGAGGAATAGCAGCCGTGACAGAATCACAAGCCCAAGTAATTACTCCTCCTGGTCGGAAAGTTGCTCAAACCATGGCAACAATGGACGACGTGCTCCAGGCCCTGGTATTGGTCCAACGGGAATTAGCGGCATCGAAGGTAGAGACTACTGCCTTAAAAGAAAGGCTAGATCGGCAACAGGCCAATCCTTTCGATGCTGCTACCGGTGGCCGCGCTATCCAAGTAACCGTTCCCCCCCCGATACCTTTAGCTAGCCCAGAAAGATATTCAGGTGACCCTCAAAAAATCCAAGCTTTCCTGACTCAAGTCACCTTGCATTTTTCGTGTCGACCGGCATCGTTCCCTAACAATATGTCCCGTGTGGCTTTCGCTATCTCTTATTTATCTGGAGATGCGGCGAACTGGGCGGTCCCTTTCGTTAGAAACGACGACCCTATCCTGAATGATTGGACGGCCTTTCGCCGTGAGTTCGAACGGGTGTTTGATCGCAGAGCGACAACCCTGAGTGCAGACAGAGAGCTGCTGGGTCTTAGACAGGGGAAGAAAGATCTGGTTACATACATGACTACTTTTAACCGTCTGGTGGCCGAAACAGCATGGCCCGAAGAAAAACGGATGGCTCTGTACTACCAAGGCCTGTCAGACGAGTTGAAGGATATAATAGCTCAGATCGATCCTCAACCAGCAACCTGTGTCGATTTAATCAACCTCACGCTCCGCCTGGACCATCGTCTAGGTGAGCGAGGAGGTGACCGTAGGAGACATGATGGCCCTTCAGGTTCTATGGGACAAGTTCCTCTATCCGGTCCTCGACCTAGCGATAGCACGTCTGAACCAATGGATGTTGGCGCCATCAGGTCCCCACTTACCAGAGCAGAAAGAGAGACCCGCCGCACACAGGGCCTGTGCATGTATTGCGGGAAGAAGGGGCACTACGTTAAGGAGTGTCCCTCTAAGCCCAAGAGATCCAAGACCTTTTTCTCGGGTAAGAAAGTGGCTCTCACCACAGCTGAGTCCGAGAGAAACGTTGAAGACACTCCTTCAGTTAAGGGCCGGGAAACTAAGGAATGGAGACTGACATCGTTAGCTTCGGTTGAGAGCGAAGCACCGATCACTCACGTAGCCTTGCCCACTTCCCTGCTATCACAGGGCAAGACACATGCTGTGTGGAGCATGGTGGACTCGGGGGCAACAGGGAATTTTGTGGACGATGGTTTGGTGCGTCGTCTAGGGTTGGGAAGAGTGTCCGTCGACAACCCGGAGACCGTGTTGGCGGTGGATGGCACCCCCCTCAAATCTGGCCCCATCATAGAGCGTACGGAGGAACTGGTGCTGATACTGGAGAACAGTGCTCTTTCCCATGTCGAGAGCATTGTGTTAAACATAATTGAAGCTCCACAGTACGAATTAATATTGGGTATCCCATGGTTGGAGAAGCACAATCCTTCTATTGACTGGAGAGAGAAAACGTTGGCTTTTCGGTCTGTTGAGTGCCAGGACTTGTGTTTACATACATCCACAGCACATACTGTAGCATTAACTCAGACAATGTACGTCGCTACCGCGGCGGAAAAGCTAACCGTCTTGCCCAAAGAGTATCACAAGTACAGTGAGGTGTTTAGTGAAAGTCAGGCCGAGGTACTACCACCACATCGGGAGTATGACTGCCGTATAGACCTGGTGGAAGGAGCTGTCATTCCTTCTTGTAGGGTATACGCGTTGTCAGAACCCGAATCCAAACACCTACAGGAATACCTGGCGCACTTCAGTGCTATCGGCTTTATCAGGCCCTCCCGGTCACCAGCAGCGTCCCCTCTGTTCTTTACATCGAAGGCCAATGGGGAGCTGCGCACCCTCATCGACTATCGCCAGTTGAACAAACAGACCATACGGAATCGGTATCCTCTTCCGCTCATCCCCGTGCTGTTGGATCAGGTGAGGGAGGCCGTGATCTACACACGGTTGGATCTTCGTGGGGCCTATCACCTGGTCAGAATACGCAGTGGTGATGAGTGGAAGACGGCCTTCAAAACCCGCTATGGCCTTTTTGAGTATCTGGTAATGCCGTTCAGGCTTTGTAATGCCCCGGCGGCATTCAAGTACTTTTTAAATGATGTGTTGAAGGAGTATCTGGACCAGTTTGTCATCGTGTATATCGATGACATTCTGGTCTACTCGGATACACGTCAACAACACGCCAGTCATGTCCTCCTGGTGTTACAAAAGTTGCTGGAGCACCGACTCTACTGTAAACTCAGTAAATGTGAGTTTGGTGTGGAGGAGGTGGAGTTCCTAGGGGTTATCTTGACACCAGGAGGGTTCCACATGGCAGAGAGAAAGGTTGATGCAGTGCGTGCCTGGCCAGTACCTACCTGTGTGAAAGAGGTGCAGTGTTTCCTTGGCTTCGCCAACTATTATAGACGTTTCATCTCCCAGTTCTCCTTGTTGGCCTCTCCCATTACCAAACTGCTAAGGAAAGGATGTTCGTTCCAGTGGAATGCTGAAGCCATGGAGGCTTTTGAGTCACTGAAGGAAGCGTTTGTCTCTGCCCCAATCCTGACGCACCCTCAACTGGATCTGCCCTTTATCGTCGAGGCGGATGCCTCCGATTCAGCAGTGGGGGCTGTGCTGTCACAAAGAGACAGGGAGACGGGTCAACTACATCCGGTGGCCTTCCTGTCAAAGAAACTGAACGCTGCTGAGGCCAACTACACTATATCAGAGAAGGAACTGCTGGCCATCAAGCGAGCGTTTCAAGAGTGGAGGCACTATTTATGGGGTTCACAGCACCCAGTAACTGTGTATTCTGACCATAAGAACTTGTTGTTCATGAAAACCGCTCGCCACTTGTCCCAACGTCAAATGCGGTGGATGCTGTTTTTTGCAGAATACAATTTCATTGTTACGTTCCGTCCCGGAACAGAAAACAGAAAAGCAGATTCGCTCTCTCGTCAAGGGGGGGATACGGTGCCGGCAAAGGAACAAACAAGAGCAATAATCGACCCAGAAAAAGTAGTGTGTCTGGTAACAGCTGACCGGTTCATTGAGCAAGTACAAAAGGACAGAGATCAAGGCCAATGGAGACATTGGGCAAGCCAGAACGACATCCGTACTATCCACCATGGAGTACCTTTGCACGGAGGGAAGTTGTTTTTGCCCTCGCACGGACTGCGTCTCCAGGCGTTCAACTGGTGTCATGGGAACGCTATAGCAGGCCATCCTGGGGTGAGAAAAACAGTCCACCTCGTGAAACGTCATTTCTGGTGGGACACTCTAGTGAAAGACGTAGAGAGATGGATAGGACAGTGTGACACATGTGCAAGAGCGAAGGGGGACCATGCCATGAGTCGTGGGAAACTCAGACCATTGCCCACTCCGTCACGTCCTTGGCACACCATCAGCCTGGATTTCATCGTGGGGTTGCCCATGGACCAAGGGTACAACGCGATTATGGTAGTAGTGGACAGTTTGACCAAAATGGGGCACTTCGTTCCATGCAAGAACTTACCTACTGCTAGCCAGACTATTCAAATGCTCTTGACTCAAGTGGTACGAATACACGGACTCCCACGGGTGATAATTTCAGATCGGGGGCCGCAGTTCGTGGCCAGGTTCTGGCACATGTGGTGTAAGGCTCTGAAAGTGGAAGATGCTCTGTCTACCAGTTTCCACCCTCAGACAGACGGTCAGACAGAGCGGCTGAACCAAACACTCAAACAATATCTGAGGTGCTATTCGGAAGAAGCCAGTCATTCTTGGGTTTCTCTTCTCTGGTTGGCGGAGCTTTCGTACAATAACGCATGGCACAGTGCCATAAAAGAATCTCCATTCAAGGCCAATACAGGGTTCCACGCTCATACCTTACCTTTGACAGTACCCGGTGAAGTCCAGAATCAACCCAATGTGGCGGCACATGTAAAGGCGTTGCTGGAGACTCATCGACAGATCCAAAAGACTCTGGGTCAAGCAAAAGGCTCATATAAGAAATGGGCAGACAAACATCGGCAGGAGAGTCCTGTGTACCAGATAGGAGACAAGGTCTGGTTGTCTACCAGAAACATTCGGTTCAGATATCGCAGCATTTTCCATCCACGCTTTATCGGTCCTTACGCTGTCATCAAGAGAATCAACCCAGTGGCGTACAAGCTGAAACTGCCCATGTCTATGCGAATACACCCGGTGTTTCACAGCAGTTTGCTGAAGCCAGCTGGTTCGTTGCGACAAAAGGCCGCGCCACCGGTGCTGAGGGATGGACAGATGGAGTTCGAGGTCCGGCGTATCATGGACTCAAAGATACGTCGGGGGAAGCTGTGGTTTCTTGTCTCTTGGAAGGGCTATGGTTCCGAAGACGACTCGTGGGAGCCCTGCTGTGATGTCCACGCTCCGCGCCTGATCCGTTCCTTCTTTGCTCGCAACCCGATGAAGCCGGGCGCTAGGAGGCACAGGGCAGGGGGGCATACTGTCAGGGTCTGACTAACGTGCCTACCTAGAATTGGACTACATCTCCCAGAATGCCTAGCATGAAGGGGGAGGGCCTCAGAAGGCATATATTCTCCTGGACGCCATCTACTGGTGCTTGTGATTTGTCTTCGTAGAGCCGATGTTGCGGACGCCCTGTCCCCGCGGAGTTCCAGGGAAGGTGTGGTTCGTTTTGTTCTGTGGCTGCGGAACAAGCTGTAGTGAACCACGTGACGACAGGTACCGGCTGGTACTGTCAAGAGGTTACAGCCGCAAGACGCGTGAGACGCCAGGATTGCCCCCTCCGCGTTCTTGCGATACTGTTTGTATTTGGTTATGTGAGTGAGCAGGAGACGCCTGGATTTCCCCCTCACTGTCACTCACGGGACGCGGATTCATCTGCGCAGCAGACACCGGCTGGTGTTGCATATCATAGGTGGCGAGGGAGACGCGGGATTTCACCCTCCGCGCTTACCTATTCTTACATGGTGTTTCTCGGCTGAGATCACCGAACGGGAGACGCAGGATTGCCCCCTCCTGTTGCAGGGACTTTGTTTTCGTTGTGTTTTTCATCCTTGAACTGAGAGCGGGAAAAGCCGGCTGGCTTTCTAAGGACGTTTACGTTTTGCTGTTCTTTTTTACATCAGCGGATGCTGGTGTGCCTTACAAGAAGCGGCTGGGAGAGACTGTTATCTATCCAGACGCCTCTTGAGAACCCCATTTCCAGTCATGATTTCCACAGGCAACTGGTGAGTGAATGAGGGTGATACAGGTGGGAGGTTGATGTATGTGTCTCTAGCAGAAAATAGACAGGCTATAACACACCGCTCTTTCCTTTAGCCTGAGGAAGATTCCATCAGAGGGAAGGGTCTAAATTCCTGAGAGTTATCAGGTGAGGATTCACAACAGCACTTGTGATATAGCTAAGGGGTTAGAGTGCAAGGAACTAACGTGACCTTCCTTGTCGTTACAGGTCCTTATCCCTGCTGTTCCCTTCCCCTTCCCTGTTTTCCCTCGCCTGACTGCTTTTATACTCTGGAAATACTCAGTCAGAGTGTGGAGACGTCAGGAGGTGGACCCCTATTGAGCATCTTTCCGATCCTGAGGAATAGCAGCCGTGACACACTGGTTGGGGGATGAAGTCCACTATACTCCTGAGGGACTGTGGGGACCAAGAATCCCTCCTGGTCCCTTCTGTAAGTCGTAAGCTGCGGAATTCCTGAGTGCTGCTTGGAGGCCCAGCCCCCTTTCTCCACCACTCTGCAAACGCGACTACCAGTTAAAGAAGCATTTTTAATGTAATAGGTCTTGCATTTGCAAGAGTTAGAGCTAGTGGCATTGTAAATCTAAACGTGTTTTACTAATGTTTTTGGGAGTGGATGTACTTTGTGTATAGTGGAATTATGTGGTATGTTGTGCAGTGAAATTATGTGGATAGAAAGTATGTGGTATTTAGTATATAGGAATTATGTAGAGTGGGTTCACGTGCTATGGAGAGTAATTATGTGGTATTGAAGTCTGTTTTGTGGAGTTGTAACCTCAGGTTTAGTCTTTCTCGTTTCCATACAAGCTAAATTATGAACTCTATGAGACAAAAAAATAAGGAATCACTGAGGAGCACTTCTGAACTTAGTCAGGGGTATGCACAGGGCCACTGGAATCATGCGACTGTTTGGTTGTTCCGGCTTTTGCACAATTACACATTTTCCGCATTAGCCACATAATCCATCATGTGCTGGCTAATCTGCAGATTTAGACAAAATAAGCCGTGTTGCTAGCTCAAATTGCTCAAACATTACCCAAAATGCAGAGACAAGTGTTACAGCGTGGTGGAAGGCCCTTTGCAAAACTAAAATGGTCATCTGTTACTTAATGCTAAATGTGGGTGTTAAATTGGTACTAATGATGTGCAAACCACTTTTGCTTCTTTCATTGCTTCTTTTGCCACTTTCTGCATTTCCATTGCTTCTTTCTGCAGCTTTCTTTTTTCTGTACTTCTTTTGCCTCTTTCTGCTCATCTCTTCCACTATCTGCACCTCTCTTGCCTCATTCTGAACCTCTCTTGCCTCTTTCTGCACCTCTCTTGCCTCTTTTTCTACCTCATTTGCATCTTGATGTACCCCTTTTGCCACTTTCTGCACCCCTGTTCCCTCTTTCAGAACCTCTCCTGTCTGTTTCTGCACATCTCTTGCCTCTTTCTACACTTTTCTTGCCTCTTTCTGCAGCGCTATTATTTCCTTCGGCACTTCTCTTGCTTTGTTCTACACCCCTCTTGCCTCTTTCTGCAACTCTGATGCTTCTTTCTGTACTTCTCTTGCTTCTTTCTGCACCTCTGTTTTCTCTTTGTGTACCCCTCTTGCATCTTTGTGTACCTCTCCTAACCCTTTCTGCACACCTCCTAAATCTCTTTGCATCTATGTTGGTTCTTTCTGCACCTTGTTTGCCTCGTTCTGCATTTCATTTGCCTCTTTCTGTACCCCTCTTGCCTCTTTCTGCACCTCTGTTGCTTCTTTCTGCACTGCTCTTGCATCTTTCTGCAACTCTGTTCCAAATTTCTGCATCCCTCTTGCCTTTTACTGCACTCTTTTTGCCTGTTTCTGCAACTCTCTTGCCTCTTTCTGCAGTTCTGTTGCCTCCTTCTGCACCATACTTGCCTCGTTTTGCACCTCGTTTGCTTCTTTGGCATTGCTCTTGCTTCTTTCTGCACCTCTCTTGCAAATTTTGGCATCCCTTTTACCTGTTTCTGAAACTCTCTTCCCTCTTTCTGCCATTCTCTTGCCTCCTTCTGCACCTCTGTTGCTTCTTTCTGCACTTCCCAAGCTTCTTTCTGCACCTGTCTTGCTTCTTCCTGCACCACTGTTGTCTCTTTCTGCACTCGACTTCCCTCTTTCTGCACCTCTCTTGCCTCTTTTTGTATCTCACCTGCCTCTTTCTACACTTCTCTTGCCTCCTGCAACTCAGTTGCTTCTATTTTGCACTTCTCTTCCTCTTTCTGCACCCCTTGTGCCTCTTTCTGCACCTCTGTTGCTTCTTTTGCTTTTTTCTGCACTTCTCTTGCTTCTTTCTGCACTTCTCTTGCCTCTTTCTGCAACTCTCTTGCCTCTTTCTACAGTTCTCTTGTCTATTTTGACACCTCTGCTGCTTCTTTTCGCACTTTTCTTGCAAATTTCTGCACCCCTCTTGCCTCTTTCTGCACCCCTCTTCCCCCTTTCTGCATCTCTCTTGCTTCTGTCTGCACCACTCTTGCGTCTTTCTACACCTCTGTTCCTTCTTTCTACTGTTTTCTTGCTTCTTTCTGCAACTCTCTTGCAGATTTCTGCACCCCTCATGCCTCTATGTGTACCTCTGTTGCCCCTGTCTGCTCGTCTTATGCTTTCTTCTGCGCCCCTCTTGCCTCTTTCTGCACCTCTATCAGTTCTTTATGTACCTCTATTCCCTCTTTGTGCACCTCTTTTGACTGTTTCTACAACTCTCTTGCCTCAGTGTACACCCCTCGTCTCTTTCTGCACCTCTTCTGCCTTTTTTGTCATCTCTCTTGCACATTTCTGCACCCCTCTTGCCTTTTTGCACCTCTTTTGCCTATTTCTCCAACTCTCTTGCCTCTTTCTGCACTTTCCTTGCCTCTTTCTGTACCTCTGTTGCTTCCTTCTGTACTTCTCTTGCTTCTCTCTACACCTCTCTTGCTTCTTTTGCACCCCTTGTTCCTCTTTCTGCATGCTTCTTCCCTTTTCCTGTTTTCCTGCATGTCTCTTGGTTCTTTCTGCACATCTCTTGCTTCTTTCTGCACTCCTCTTACCTCTATCTGCATCCCTTCTGCTCCTTTCTGTACTTGTTTGCCTCTTTCTGCACATCTGTTGGATTTTACTGTAATGTTCTTGCCTCTTTCCACATCTCTCTTGCTTCTTTCTGCACCCCTTGCATATTTCTGCACCCTTCTTCCTTCTTTATGCACTTCTCTTCCCTCTTTGTGTACCTCTCTTGCCTCTTTCAGGACCCCTCTCGCCTCTTTCTGCATCTCTTTTGCTTGTTTCTGCTCTTCTTTTGCCTCTTTCTGTACCCCTCTTGCCTCCTTCTGGACCTCTGTTGTTTCTTACTGCACTGCTCTTGTTTCTTTCTGCACCTCTCTTGCAAATTTTGCACCCCTTTTGTCTCTTTCTGCACCTCTTCTGCCTGTTTCTGTACCTCTGCTGCTTCCTTCTGCACTTCTCTTGCCTATTTCTGCACCACTCTTGCCTCTTTCTGCTCCTCTTTTGGTCTTTCTGTACTTTTCTTTCCTCTTTCTGCACCCCTCTTGATTCTTTCTACACCTCTCTTGCTTCTTTCTGCACCCCTCGTGCCTCTTTCTGCATGCTTCTTCCCTTTTCCTGCAAGTCTCTTGGTTATTTCTGCATGTCTCTTGCCTCTTTCTACACCTCTTTTGCTCCTTTCGCCACTTCTTTTGCCTCTTTCTGCATCACTCTTGCCTCTTTGTGCACATCTCTTGCCTCTTTCTGCACATACCTAGCCTCTTTCTGGACCCCTCTAGCCTCTTTCTGCATCTCTTTTGCTTGTTTCTGCTCTTCTTTTGCATCTTTCTGTACCCATCTTGCCTCCTTCTGCACCTCTGTTGTTTCTTACTGCACTGCTCTTGTTTCTCTCTGTACCTCTCTTGCAAATTTGTGCTCCCCTCTTGCCTCTTTCGGCACCCCTCTTCTGTCTTTCTGCATTTCTTCTGACTCTTTCTGCACCTCTTCTGCCTGTTTCTGTACCTCTGCTGCTTCCTTCTGCACTTCTCTTGCCTCTTTCTGCACCCCTCTTGCATCTTTCTGCACCTCTTTTGGTCTTTCTTCAATTTGTCTTGCCTCTTTCTGCATCTCTTTGGCTTACTTCTGCACTTCTATTGCCTCTTTCTGCACTTCTCTTTATTCTTTCTGCACTTCTTTTGCTTCTCTCTACACCTTTCTTGCTTCTTTCTGCACCGCTTGTGCCTCTTTCTGCATGCTACGTCCCTTTTCTTGCACGTCTCTGGGTACTTTCTGCACACCTCTTGCCTCATTCTGCACCCCTATTTCCTCTTTCTGCACCTCTTTTGCTTCTTTCCGGACTTCTTTAGCCTCTTTCTGCATCCCTCTTGCCTCTTTGTGCACCTCTCTTGCCTCTTTCTAGACCCCTCTTGTGTCTTTCTGCATCACTTTTGCTTGTTTCTGCTCTTCTTTTGCCTCTTTCTGTACCCCTCTTGCCTCCATCTGCACCTTTGCTCCTTCTGCACCTCTGCTGTCTCTTTCTGAACTTCTCTTGCCTCTTTCTGTACCTCTGTTGCTTCTTTAAGCACTTCTCTTGCTTCTTTCTGCATCTCTCTGCACCCCTTGTACTTCTGTGTGCAACTCTCTTGTCTCTTTCTGCTGCTCTCTTGCCACTTTCTGGACCCCTCTTTTTGTACCCTTTTTCCCTCTTTCTATACCTCTCTTCCCTCTTTCCGCAACTATCTTGCCTCTTTCTACAGTTCTCTTGTCTCTTTTGGCACCTCTGTTGCTTCTATCCGCACTTCTCTTGCCTCTTTCTTCACCCCTCTTGCCTCTTTCTGGTCGTTTCTTTACTGCTCTTGTTTCTTTCTGCACCTGTCTTTCAAATTTCTGCACCCCTCTTGCCTCTTTCTGCACCCCTCTTCCCCCTTTCTGCACCTCTCTTGCTTCTGTCCGCACCCCTCTTGCATCTTTCTGCACCTCTGTTCCTTTTTTATGCACTTCTCTTGCTTCTTTCTGCAACTCTCCTGCAAATTTCTGCATCCCTTGTGCCTCTATGTGTACCTCTGTTGCCTCTGTCTGCTCCTCTCTTGCTTTCTTGTGCGCCCCTCTTGGCTCTTTCTGCACCTCTGTTAGTTCTTTATGTACCTCTACTGCCTCTGTGTGCATGCCTGTTCCCTCTTTGTGTACCTTTTTTGACTGTTTCTGCAACTCGTTCGCCTCAGAGTGTACCCCGTTCCATCTTTGTGTGCCTCTTTTGCCTATTTCAACACCCCCCTATTGCCTCTTTCAGCACCCCTCGTCTCTCTCTCTGCACCTCTTCTGTCTCTTTCTGCATATCTGTTGGTTTTTTCTGCACTGTTCTTGCTTCTTTCCACACCTCTCTTGCTTCTTTCCGCACCCCTTGCCTATTTCTGCACCCTTCTTCCTTCTTTGTGCACTTCTCTTCCCTCTTTGTGTACCTCTCTTGCCTCTTTTTGGACCCCTGTAGCCTCTTTCTGCATCTGTTTTGCTTGTTTCTGCTCTTCCTTTGCCTCTTTATGTACCCCTCTTGCCTCCTTCTGCACCCCTGTTGTTTCTTACTGCACTGCTCTTGTTTCTCTCTGCACCTCTTTTTGCACCCCTTTTGCCTCTTTTGGCACACCTCTTCTCTCTTTCTACATCTCTTCTGCCTCTTTTTGCACCTCTTCTGCACCTCTTCTGCCTGTTTCTGTACCTCTGTTGCTTCCTTCTGCAGTTCTCTTGCCTCTTTCTGCACGCCTCTTGCCTCTTTCTGCACCTATTTTAATCTTTCTGCACTTCTCTTGCCTCTCGACGCAGTCTTCTCCTCCAGCACAGACATCGACTTCAGCCACGCCACAGAGCTGCAATGGACGGACCACAGCTGCGTCCACTTCACCTTCAAGAGAACGACGACCCACCACCACCAGCAACAGGCCGCCCGCAGAAGCTGGAACAAGATCACAGCAGACCAGCTCGCCGCCTCCCTGAGCCAGCACCCTCCTGCCAGCTCAGCAAACCCCAGCCAGGCCGCCGACAACCTCACGAAGTGGATCAGCACCTGCGCGGACGAGCTCGCCCCGATGAGGACCCCGCCCAGCAGACCCGGCAGCAAGAAAGCCCCGTGGTTCACCGACGAACTCAAGAGCTCCAAGAAGAACTGCAGAGCCCTCGAGAAAGTCTGGAAAAGGGATCCTACACCATACAACAGGACCACCTTCAAGCTTGCCACCCGGAAGCACCACCAGCTGATCCGCGCCGCCAAGAAAACTGCATTCAAGGACCGGCTGGACAACAACGCACACAACTGCAAGGAACTCTTCAACATCGTGAAAGAGCTATCCAACCCCAGCGCAGGAAACAACGACATCACCCCATCGCAAGACCTCTGCAACTCCCTCGCTTCATACTTCCACAACAAGATCAAGGACATACACAACAGCTTCAACACCCAAACAACGCACACCAAGACCGAACAACCACCCCCCACCACCACCCTGCACGCCTGGACCCCGATCAGCACCGAAGACACCATCCGCACGATGAACTCCATCCACTCCGGATCACCGACCGACCCCTGCCCCCACCACGTCTTCAACAAGGCCGACGCTGTCATCGCACCCCACCTGCGAGACATCATCAACACATCCTTCGACACCGCCACCTTCCCCGAGAGCTGGAAGCACGCCGAACTCACCGCTCTACTCAAGAAACCCACAGCGGACCCCACCGAACTCAAGAATTACCGCCCCATCTCGCTCCTCCCGTTTCCCGCCAAAGTCATCGAGAAGACCGTCAACAAGCAGATGACCGCCTTCCTCGAGACGAATGGATCCCTCGACCCCTCACAGTCCGGCTTCCGAGCCAATCACAGCACCGAGACCGCCCTCCTCGCCGCCACCGATGACATGCGAGCCCTGATGGACAACGGAGAAACAGCGGCCCTCATCCTCCTAGACCTCTCCGCAGCATTCGACACTGTCTGCCATCGCACCCTAGTGCAACGCCTCAGGAACGTCGGAATCCAGGAGAAGGCACTGGAATGGATCATCTCCTTCCTCGCTGGAAGAACACAGAGAGTCCGCCTACCACCGTACAAGTCAGAGGCCTCCGAAGTCATCTGCGGCGTCCCCCAAGGATCCTCGCTGAGCCCCACCCTCTTCAACGTCTACATGAGCCCCCTCGCGGCCATCGCACGCCAACACAACCTCAGCATAATCTCCTACGCCGACGACACCCAGCTGATCCTCTCCCTGACCAACGACCCCGCCGCCGCCAGAGCCAACCTGCACGAAGGGATGAAAGAAGTAGCCGAGTGGATGACGACCAGCCGCCTGAAACTGAACTCTGACAAGACGGAGGTCCTCATCCTGGGCTCTTCACCCTCCGCCTGGGACGACTCCTGGTGGCCTCCCGCCCTGGGCACCGCACCCAAACCGACAGACCATGCACGCAACCTGGGCTTCATCCTGGACTCCTCCCTCTCCATGACCAGACAAGTCAACGCCGTCTCCTCGTCATGCTTCAACATCCTGCGCATGCTACGGAAGATCTTCTGGTGGATCCCCACCGAGACCAGGAAGACCGTCACCCAGGCCCTCGTCACCAGCCGACTGGACTACGGCAACGCCCTCTACGCCGGTACCACCGCCAAGCTCCAGAAGAGACTCCAGCGGATCCAGAACGCCTCAGCCAGACTCATCCTCGACATCCCACGAACCAGCCACATCTCCGGACACCTGAGAGACCTCCACTGGCTCCCCGTCAACAAAAGAATCACCTTCCGCCTCCTCACCCACGCACACAAAGCCCTACACGACCAAGGCCCGAGCTACCTCAACAACCGGATCAACTTCTACGCTCCCAAACGCCACCTCCGATCAGCCAACCACGCCCTCGCCGCCGTCCCCCGCATCCGAAGAGCGACCACAGGAGGAAGGTCCTTCTCCTACCTGGCTGCCAAGACCTGGAACTCCCTCCCGACCGACCTGCGCCTGACCCGAGACCACCTCTCCTTCAGGAAGAAGCTGAAGACCTGGCTGTTCGAGCAGTAGCGGCACCCCCCCTCCCCCAGCGCCTTGAGACCCTACGGGTATGTAGCGCGCTATATAAATGCCATTGATTGATTGATTGATCTTTCTGCACCTCTGTTGTTTCTTACTGCACTGCTCTTGTTTCTCTCTGCACCTCTCTTGCAAATTTCTGCTCCCCTCTTGCCTCTTTTGGCACCCCTCTTCTGCCTCTTTCTGCATCTCTTCTGCCTCTTTCTGCACCTCTTCTGCCTGTTTCTGTACCTCTGCTGCTTCCTTCTGCACTTCTCTTGCCTCTTTCTGCACCCCTCTTGCCTCTTTCTGGACCTCTTTTTCTTCCTTCTGCACTTCTCTAGCCTATTTCTGCACCCCTCTTGCCTCTTTCTACGCCTCTTTTGGTCTTTCTGCACTTCTCTTGCCTCTTTCTGAACACCTCTTGATTCTATCTGGACCCCTCTAGGCTCTTTCTGCATCTCTTTTGCTTGTTTCTGCTCTTTTTTTGCCTCTTTCTGTACCCCTTTTGCCTCCTTCTGCACCTCTGTTGTTTCTTACTGCACTGCTCTTGTTTCATTCTGCACCTCTCTTGTAAATATTTGCATCCCTTTTGCCTCTTTTGGCACACCTCTTCTCTCTTTCTACATCTCTTCTGCCTCTTTCTGTACCTCTTCTGCACCTCTTCTGCCTATTTCTGTACCTCTGCTTCTTCCTTCTGCACTTCTCTTGTCTCTTTCTGCACCCCTCTTGCCTCTTTCTGCACTTCTATTGCCTCTTTCTGCACCTCTGTTGTTTCTTACTGCACTGCTCTTGTTTCTCTCCGCACCTCTCTTGCAAATTTCTGCTCCCCTCTTGTCTCTTTCGGTACTCTTCTTCTCTCTTTATGCATCTCTTTGGCCTCTTTCTGCACCTTTTCTGCCTGTTTCTGTACCTCTGCTGCTTCCTTCTGTACTTCTCCTGCCTCTTTCTGCACCCCTCTTGCCTCTTTCTGCACCTCTTTTGCTTCCTTCTACACTTCTCTTGCCTATTTCTGCACCCCTCTTGCCTCTTTCCGTACCTCTTTTGGTCTTTCTGCACTTCTCTTGCCTCTTTCTGCACCCCTCTTGATTCTTTCTACACCTCTCCTGCTTCTTTCTGCACCCCTCATGCCTCTTTCTGCATGCTTCTTCCCTTTTCATGCAAGTCTCTTGGTTATTTCTGCACGCCACTTGCCTCTTTCAGCACCCCTCTTGTCTCTTTCTGCACCTCTTTTGCTTCTTGAAGCACTTCTTTTGCCTCTTTCTGCATCCCTCTTGCCTCTTTGTGCACCTCTCTTGCCTCTTTCTGCACCTCCCTTGCCTCTTTCTGGACCCCTCTAGTCTCTTTCTGCATTTCTTTTGCTTGTTTCTGCTCTTCTTTTGCCTCTTTCTGTACCCCTCTTGCCTCCTTCTGCACCACTGCTGTTTCTTACTGCACCGCTCTTGCTTCTGTCTGTACCTCTCTTGCACATTCCTGGACCCCTCTTGCCCTTTCAGCAAACAGCACCCCTCTGCTCTCTTTCTACATCTCTTCTGCCTCTTTTTGCACCTCTTCTACACCTAGTCTGCCTGTTTCTGTACCTTTGCTTCTTCCTTCTGCACTTCTCTTGCCTCTTTCTTCACTTTTCTTGCCTCTTTCTGCATCTCTGTTTCTCACTTCTGCACCTCACTTGCCTCTTTCTGCACCCCTCTTGCCTCTTTCTGCACCTCTTTTGGTTCTTTCTGCACTGCTTGTGCCTGTTTCTGCATCTCTGTTGTTTTTTTCTGCACTGTTATTGCTTCTTTGCACACCTCTCTTGCGTCTTTCAGCACACCATTGCCTCTTTCTGTATCTCTTTTGCTTCTTTCTGCACGTGTTTAGCCTCTTTCTGCATCCTTTTGCCTCTTTGTGCACCTCTCTTGCCTCTTTCTGGACCCCTCTTGTCTCTTTCTGCATCTCCTTTGCTTGTTTCTGCCCTTCTTGTGCCTCTTTCTGTACCCCTCTTACCTCCTTCTGCACATCTGCTCCTCCTGCACCTCTGCTGCCTCTTTCTGAACTTCTCTTGCCTCTTTCTGTACCTCTGTTGCTTCTTTTCAAACTTCTCTTGCTTCTTTCTACATTTCTCTCACACATTTCTGGACCCCTTGTACCTCTGTGTGTAACTCTCTTGCCTCTTTCTGCTGCTCTCTTGCCACTTTCTGGACCCCTCTTTGTGTACCCTTCTTCCCTCGTTCTATACCTCTCATCCCTATTTCTGCAACTATCTTGCCTCTTTCTACAATTCTCTTGTCTCTTTTGACACCTCTGTTGCTTCTATCTGTACTTTTCATGTCTCCTTCTTCACCCCTCTTGCCTCTTTCTGGATGTTTCTTTACTGCTCTTGTTTCTTTCTGCACCTGTCTTCCAAATTTCTGCACCCCTCTTGCCTCTTTCTCCACCCATCTTCCCCCTTTCTGAACTTCTCTTGCTTCTTTCTGCAACTCTCCTGCAAATTTCTGCATCCCTCGTGCCTCTATGTGTACCTCTGTTGCCTCTGTCTGCTCCTCTCTTGCCTTCTTCTGCACCCCTCTTGCCTCTTTCTGCACCTCTGTTAGTTCTTTATGTACCTCTACTACCTCTGTATGCACTCCAGTTCCCTCTTTGTGTACCTTTTTTGACTGTTTCTGCAACTCTTTTGCCTCAGAGTGCACCCCTGTTCTATCTTTGTGCACCTCTTTTGCCTCTTTCAGCACCCCTCATCTCTCTTTCTGCACCTCTTCTGCCTCTTTCTGCATATTTGTTTTTTTTTCTGCACTGTTCTTGCTTCTTTCCACACCTCTCTTGCTTCTTTCTGCATACCTTGCCTATTTCTGCACCCTTCTTCCTTCTTTGTGTACTTCTCTTCCCTCTTTGTGCACCTCTCTTGCCTCTTTCAGGACCCCTCTAGCCTCTTTCTGCATCTCTTTTGCTTGTTTCTGCTCTTCTTTTGCCTCTTTCTGTACCCCTCCTGCCTCCTTCTGCACCTCTGTTGTTTCTTACTGCACTGCTCTTGTTTCTTTCTGTACCTCTCTTGCAAATTTGTGCACCCCTTTTGCCTCTTTCGGAACACCTCTTCTCTCTTTCTACATCTCTTCTGCCTCATTCTGCACCTCTTTTGCACCTCTTCTGCCTGTTTCTGTACTTCTCTTGCCTCTTTCTGCACCCCTCCTGTCTCTTTCTGCACCTCTTTTGGTCTTTCTGCACTTCTCTTGCCTCTTTCAGCACCCCTCTTGATTCTTTCTACACCTCTCTTGCTTCTTTCTGCACCCCTTGTGCCTCTTTCTGCATGCTTTTTCCCTTTTCCTGCAAGTCTCTTGGTTATTTCTGCATGTCTCTTGCCTCTTTCAGCACCCCTCTTGCCTCTTTCTACGTCTCTTTTGCTTCTTTTGCCACTTCTTTTGCCACTTTCGGCATCTCTCTTGCCTCTTTGTGCACCTCTCTTGCCTCTTTCTGCACATCTCTAGCCTCTTTCTGCATCTCTCTTGCTTGTTTCTGCTCTTCTTTTGCCTCTGTCTGTACCCCTCCTGCCTCCTTCTGCACCTCTGTTGTTTCTTACTGCACTGCTCTTGTTTCTTTCTGTACCTCTCTTGCAAATTTGTGCACCCCTTTTGCCTCTTTCGGAACACCTCTTCTCTCTTTCTACATCTCTTCTGCCTCATTCTGCACCTCTTCTGCACCTCTTCTGCCTGTTTCTGTACTTCTCTTGCCTCTTTCTGCACCCCTCCTGTCTCTTTCTGTACCTCTTTTGGTCTTTCTGCACTTCTCTTGCCTCTTTCAGCACCCCTCTTGATTCTTTCTACACCTCTCTTGCTTCTTTCTGCACCCCTTGTGCCTCTTTCTGCATGCTTTTTCCCTTTTCCTGCAAGTCTCTTGGTTATTTCTGCATGTCTCTTGCCTCTTTCAGCACCCCTCTTGCCTCTTTCTACGTCTTTTTTGCTTCTTTTGCCACTTCTTTTGCCACTTTTGGCATCTCTCTTGCCTCTTTGTGCACCTCTCTTGCCTCTTTCTACACATCTCTAGCCTCTTTCTGCATCTCTCTTGCTTGTTTCTGCTCTACTTTTGCCTCTTTCTGTACTCCTCTTGCCTCCTTCTGCACCTCTGTTGTTTCTTACTGCACTGCTTTTGTTTCTCTCTGCACCTCTCTTGCAAATTTCTGCTCCCCTCTTGCCTCTTTCAGGACCCCTCTTCTCTCTTTCTGCATCTCTTCTGCCTCTTTCTGCACCTCTTCTTCACCTCTTCTACCTGTCTCTGTACCTCTGCTGCTTCTTTCTGAACTTCTCTTGCCTCTTTCTGCAACTATGTTGCTTCTTTCTACACACCTCTTGCTTCTTTCTGCACCATTCTTCCCTCTTTATGCACCTCTCTTGCCTCATTCTGCACCTCTCTTACCTCTTTCTGTACACACTGTGCTACTTTTAAACTGACCTCGGACTCAGCAGTGCTGGTTTCTAAACTGCCATTCCCTACTATATGCTAGGGACTTAGAGGTAGTTGTAATCCCCCTGCCCTGTTAGGTAGTAGCGCCTTACAGGGGAGGTCATGTCAATTACAGGGTTACCCCAACCCATAGTGTACCCTAGTGTATGCAAGTGTTTTCACTGTATTCTAAGTGTCTTTCAGCAAAGCACTGGGTCTGGGCCTGGTTAGGCAGAGTCCAGGGTCAGTCAGAATCATTTACCACCAGTACCAGTCACAAAAAGTTGGCTGGTGCCCAGGGCACAGGATGACTATACAACAAGGACTCGTGCTGTACCTCTGTTGGTTGTTTCTGCATATCTCTAGTTTCTTTCTGTACCTTTCTTCCTCTTTCTGGACCAATGTTGCCTCTTTCAGCATTTCTCTTGCTTCTTACTGTGCCTTTCTTCCTCTTTCTGCACATGTCCTCCCTCTGTAGGTATAGTTAGAAATTATCATTTAAAAAACCTTCGAAATTCACGGAAAAAAACACAGGTTTCTGGGACATCATAGTTAGAAATTTTTGTTTAAAAAGCCTGAGCAATTCACTGAAAAAACCATAGGTTGCAGGGACATTATAGTTATAAATTAGCATTTAAAAAACCTTAGAAATTCACTGAAAAAAACACAGGTTTCAGGGACGTTATAGTTAGTTGGACATTTTCTCATACAAAACCAGAGAAATTCGGCCATTATAGTTAGTTGAGCTACCATTTTCATAACCATAGACACACCAATACCAGTTACTACATACCCACTATGCAAACACAAGGAGATCATGGATGGAGCGCTGAAACCTTTCAGACACTCACCCCCAGTCACAGATCTGGGTTGAATATATCATAGCTCTTTAGCACACTTTGCCACCTCAGTTCAGACCCACCTATATGCAAATCAGTCTTGACCCTGTGCCTCATGGGAACAGCTCAGCCCGAACTGCCAAGCCAGGTCTTCCCTGAACAAGAAACAAGCATCCTGGGATCGGTTTTGGGCTAGCAGCCCTCATCAACCAGGCTATCTCGAATCCAGTGGCAAAGTTAGTAAGGGACCCACGTCTGGGAATACCCTGCCAACTTATGGCGAACAAAGCAAACACAAGTCGATGATGGACGGAACACTGAAACTTTTCAGACACTCATCCCCAGTTACAGATCTGCGTTGAATCCACCATCATTCTTTACTTCACTTTGCCACCTCAGTTCAGACCCAGCTATATCCAAATCAGTCTTGACCCTGTGTCTCTTGGGAACAGTTCAGACCAAACTGCCAAGCCAGGTCTTCCCTGAACCAGAAACAAGCATCCTGGGACCGGTTTTGGGCTGGCAGCCCTCATCAGCCAGGCTAGCTCAAATCCAGTGCCAACTTAGGGCAAACAAAACAAACACAAACAATTCAACGCAGGTCTATGAGTGGGGGTGAGTGTCTGAAAAGTTTCAGCACGACGTTCATCATTTCCTTGTGATTGTTTTGTTCGCTCTAAGTTGGCAGAGTAGGCCCAGACTTGGGTCCCTTGGTCACTTTGCCACTGTATTCAAGCTAATCTGGCTGATGAGGTCTGTTAGGCCAACACTGGTCCCAGGGTGCTTGTTTCCGGTCCAGGGAAGGCAAGGCTTGGTAGTTTGGGCAGGACTGTTCCCCTGAGGCACAGGTTCAAGACTGATTTGCATATAGCTGTGTCTGAACTTGGTTGGCATAGTGAACTAAAGAACAATGATGGAGTCAACCCAGATCTGTGACGAAGGTGAGTGTCTGAAAAGTTTCAGCGCTCCGTCCATCATCTCCTTGTGATTGCTTTGTTCGCCCTAAGTTAGCAGGGTATGCCCAGACATGGGTCGTTTGCTCACTCTGCCACTGTATTAGCCTGGCTAATGAGGGCTGTTAGCCCAAAACTGGTCCCAGGGTGCTTGTTTCCAGTCCAGGGAAGACATGGCTTGGCAGTTTGGGCTGGACTGTTCCCATGAGGCACAGGGTCAAGACTGATTTGCATACACAGATCCGTTTCCCGAAGTGGTAAAGGGATGCGTTGTGTGAACGCGAGCCAACCTATCCGCTTCCAGGCTCTGTTGCCCACCAACAGTCTGAGACAGGCCGGCGGCGATCTGAGGCCTCCCCGCAAAGTAAGCAGCATGCTGCATTGGTTCCTGGTGCCGCTGCGCTCGCGCCCAAGGGCGGGAGCACGCTACTTGACGTTGCGGCTTGAGGCCTGGTCTGCGAGTCACGAGAGATGTCAAATTCCCGGGAGTGCCTATGGTGAAGACCTTACCGCGTTAATGGGAGCGAGGCTAATAATCAGAGGTGCAGCACACCCATTAACCCCTGATGAGGTTTAATCGTGACCCATATGCAGCAGCTGTGTCACTGAACACACACTTAATTCAGACGGTGAAGACAACAGTGAGGAGCGGCTCTAGGATATCCACCGCAAGTGGCAGCTTGTTGAGGAGTGTCTGGCGCCTGGTGGGACCCGCTGTTGACTTTTGGTGGCGGGGGACCCGTGTGCGGGAACTGAGTGCGACTGATGAGAGACTGGATGTTCGCCTAAACCTCCCCCAGAAAGCTCTCCAGAGAGAGACTTTGTGGGGGCCCTCATAGTTGAGCAACGGACTGTGCTGCTGAGACCCCCTGTAATAGTGGCAATGTTGAGTGGTAGGGGGCCAAAAGCGACGCAGCAAAGCAAGCTCGATAAGTATACCTGCCCCAAGGGCCCCGTACCGGAGCACACAGGCCGGACTGACCACTCTGGTGGATTGGAGAGCGCGACCCCTGAGCTGTCACTTAAACATGTAATTGAGGCAAATGCGGGGGTGCCCGCCTCCATGGAACAGCGCACTGATGCCATCACGGTGGAGGTGACTCTGATTAGGGCTGACCTTGCTAAAACCCATGAGAAGGTCAAACAACTGGAAATCACCACCAAGAGTCTAATAGAGGACGTCTCACAGCTGCAGACCGAAGTCCAAGCACTCCACACCTTTAAGAAGCTCGCTGAAGATAAACTGGATGACTATGAGGGGCGCTCCAGGAGAAATAACGTACGCATTATAGGCATTCCAGAAAAATCGGATGAAGTGGTGGACCTTTTTGTTGAAGACATAGCACTCAACCACCTCAAGTCGGAAGTTTCTCTCAAAGTTCTTCATAGTGGAAAGGGCGCACCGAGTCCTGGGGGACGCCCGTAGTCAGGAACCCCGCATCGACATATTTTGGAGAGAGTACTAAACTTTAGAGATCGAAACGTCATACTGCAAAATGCCAGGCACTCGCCACCTCTCAGGTACGAAAACTCAACCATGACCTTCTTACCGGATTTCACGCAGTCAGTGCAGAGGCAGTGGAGGTTGTTCATGACTGTTCTTCTCTGCTAAACTGAGAATTGAGGCAAACGGGAATACTTGGTTCTTTGACCGCCCAGAGGTGGTGACGGACTGGCTAGAGGGCTGGAGAGATGCCAGGGAGCACAACTCACATTAAACTTGGGCGAATGTTGCCACTTCTTTTTGTGTCGGATTGGAGGTTTGCTGATCCGACTCCGGGGCCCATGTGGATTTTTCCGTTCGTATATTGTATCCAGCGGGTGGTGCCGCAACATCGAACTTTACCTGCAGACGCTGACGACTCAATATCCTGGTTTGTTGGACTTTGGCGGCCTCCTACTTCGGGACTAGTAAAACATGTTATTTTTCCCTTCTTCTTGGGCGGGGGGTGTGGTTTGGTTGGGGAGGGAGGGCATTTCATCCCAACCTTTAATTTGTATTTGTAATTTTTTTGCGACATTTGGTTTAATGGGCTGGTTTTTGCCCAAGATGCAGGGAGGCAGGAAGGGGGGAGTTGGAAAGGGGGTTGGAGGGGTGGGATTGTTCTTTGTTGTGATGTCAGCTTCACTGATTTTCATTGATCTGGGTGTAGTATCACCTTTTAATATGGCACTGAGGTATGAACCCATTGTTATCATTCCACCATGGGGTCGCATTGGGACAAAAGCTTCTCTTTAATAAGTTGGAACGTTAATGGATTGGGGGACAGGGTAAAACGCACCATAGTTCTACAGTATATAAAAAGGCATTCCCCAGAGGTGGTCCTCTTGCAGGAATCCTACCTGGTCGGTAAAGCCCTAAATAGATGGGGATACAGGCTCCTGGTGCACTCTGGCTTCAATAGTGGGTCTAGGGGAGTTGGGATCATGGCCAAGAATTTCTTCCCCTTTTCGGTTCAGTCTTCACACACAGATAGCCATGGGAGGTATGTAGCACTCACTGGACAGTAGGAGGGTAGGACATTGACCCTGGTGTCGGTATATGTCCCACCGGTGCTGCAGGCCCAAATAGTTACAGATCTTGGTACTCTGCTCCTCTTCCTACCCGGAGGGCCTACTACTAGTGGGAGGAGACTTTAATGCTGTTTCATCAGGGATACTGGACCGCCTGCCCTCCACACCACAAGGCGCTCTGATAGTTGGCTCCCCAACTTCATCAAGGCTTTCGGCCTTTCGGACCCCTGGAGAGCAATCCACCCCGGGGACCGTCCATACACCTTTTTCTCTGGTGCTCACCATAGCTCCTCTAGCATTGACTATCTAATCCTGCCGGCCTCTCACTTATCCACCTTGCACGAGGTCTGCCACCTAGTACGTGGTATCTCTGTTCATTCTCTTCTGTGGACTAGGTTCATGCTGGGGGATCAATGGATTGACATGGTAGCGCCCAAATCTGTTGCTAGAGGGCCAGCTCTCTCTCTCAAAGTGGGAGTCAGGAAAGAGAACTCCAAGGAGCTTGAGGCAGTTAAGAGGGAGGTCCTGAGCCTAGAGGCAGATTTTGGGAGGGGAGGTACCCCGGAAACGGCACACCTTTTGCGACTGAAAACAGACGAGTACAAAGCCATTGTCATAGATCGTGCCAAAGCCTGGGGAAGTGAAAGAGATGGTAGAGTATATGAATGGGGGGACAAGACTGGGAAACTTATCGCCTGGCTTGCCAAGCAGGAAAAAGTGAATCGCCTAGTGCCGGAGCTCACATCTGACTCGGGTGCAAAGATTACAGATCCAGTCCACATTTCCAGAGAGTTTGCCACACACTATGCCATCTCTGTTGGAGGCGGATTCTGCAGACCTCCTCAGGGATATCAAACTCCTGGTCCTCTCTGAGGATGACCGGAGCTATTTGGAGAGTGCTATTACTAATGACGAGATCACACAAGCGATCAGGGCCCTTAAGCCGGGGAAGGCGATGGGTTCCGATGGACTGCCCATTCAGCTCTATAAGCTGCGTCCAGACAAACTGGCCCCGCACCTGAAGACCTTGTTCGAGGACAGTAGGAGGGCGGGAGAGCTGCCACCTGAACAGAGGTAGGCGTCCATAGTGAGCATCCCTAAGGAAGGTAAGCCAAAAGACAGGTGTGCCTCCTATAGGCCCATCTCCTTAATTAATGCAGTGTCAAAAATACTTGCTAAACTCCTAGCCACCCGCCTATTGTGAGTCATTAGTTACATGGTGCACCCAGACCAATCTGGTTTCATGCCCCACTGCAACACTGCTCTAAACCTGCGACAAGTTCACAGAGTGATGGAGCGGGCTGAAACGTCTTTAGATGCCTCCATGGTATTCGACACTCTCGAATGGCCCTACCTGTTTGCAGTACTTCACAGGTTAGGATTTGGTTAGGATTTGGTTAGGATTTGGCCCGCAATTTATATCTTATGTCCGGCTCCTCTATTCTGCTCCATTTGCACAGATCAACAACAAACGATCCGAGCCCTTTGCTCTTGGCCGGGGTACCAGATAGGGGTGTCTGCTGTCACCCCTCCTTTTCACCCTGTCTTTGCAGCCTCTGGCTGCCCTGATCCGGTGTGACCTGGCCATATGTGGGATGAGGTGGTTGGCAGAGTGGGAGGACCGTATCTCACTGTATGCAGACGACATCCTCCTCTATTTGACCTCCCCCGCAAAGTCCCTCATACGTGTCTTAGACATCTTCACGTCCTTCGGTAGATTCTCGGGCCACTCTATCAATTGGAATAAATCGCTCTTGTACACCCTGTCTGGTGTTATTTTGTCTCTCCCCAGGAGTGTCTGATACAGGTGGAGTCGGATGGATGCCGATATTTGGGGATTTTTGTCACCACAGACCCCGGGCTCCGCTATGAGAGAAACCTGCTCCCGCCCTTACAGCGCCTGCGACGTGATGTTGCACACTGGAGGGCGCTCCCTCTCTCATTGCTTGGGCGAGCTGTTCTTTTCAAGATGATGTCCCTGCCCTGCTTCCTTTATGCCCTGCAAAACTATCCTGTCCCGGTCCCAGCGCGATATTTTAAGCAGATCAAAGACGTACAGCGGCAACTGCTTTGGGACGGGAGACCGAGAATAGCACTTCCCAAACTAACCCTTAACTGGTATGATGGCGGCATCAGACTCATTGACATAAAGAAATACTATTGGGTGGCCCATCTCGTTGCCATCAACCAGGGTACATACCGAACCCCGGGTGTTCCAGGCTGTGCCATGGATAGATGGCTACTACCGGGCGGGGCGTACAACAGAGCCCTTTATGCTAATCCCAGGAAGTGCCTCCTGATGGGCCAACCCTACACTCGGTCCAGATGTGGCACTCAGTCAACAAGAGCTTAGGAAGGGATCGAAGACCCACCCTTGCAACACTTCTGTGGGACTCGGAGCTACTCGGTAGTCTACATGGCTACAAGGGGTTTGACAAATGGGACCTCAAAGGTGGTTTCTGGGTGGGCAACCTCGGGTGAAAGGTAGAATGCTCAGTTTTAGCCAGTTGAAACAACAATACAAACTTGCGGATTCCGAATTTTTTCGTTACTTACAAATTCGCCACGCACTAACCACCGCCATTAATGGGGACTCCCCCCTCCCTGACTCCTCCCTCTTAGAGGATAGACTATTGGATAGACTGCTTCCACAGAAAGCTATCTCATTAACCTACAGAAAACTTGATAATAACATGCCAGATCCGCTGGTCAAATTGCGGGAGTCGTGGCAGGTGGATGGTCTCCTGCTAGACGACGAGGAATGGAGAAGGGCAGTGGCCTCCCCCAGGGAGGTGGCGATCTCTGCACGTCTCTGTTTAGTACAACTGAAAATTCTTCACAGGATCTACATCACAGGACCACAGATGGTCTGTATGGGGCGGGGCAAAAACTCTAACTACAGGCGGTGGTATGGACAAGTCGCCACTTTTATGTACATTCTTTGGGAGTGTGAGCAAGTTCAAAGGTATTGGAGGGGGATACATGTGATCATGAGTGAGGTTCTGCACAAATTTGTCCGCAATGAGGCCAAAAGATGTCTCCTTAATGCTTAGGAACCCACTGATTTGGGAGGGGCAGAGAATTGTGGGTCGCACTGGGGGCTGCGGTTGCCAAAAGAGACATAGCCCAATTATGGGGAGGACTGGTACTTCCTACTGTCACAACTTGGAATGCCAAATGTTGACTGGTGCATGTTTCGTGAGAAAACGGTCTATGTTGCAAGAGGATGCCCCCAAAAATGGTCCAGAGTATGGGCTAAGTGGAAAACTTATAGGGGAGATATCTGTGTCGCACCAGCTACCCCCCTAGACAATGAAACCCTGTCCCCCTGAGTACTTTATCCTACAAAGGTTCTGTTTCCTGCATTTTCTTTGTGTCCCACATGAAATGTTGTACTCAATCATGCATATTTCAAATATATGTGATTTGCCGACTGTTTGTTTGTTTATCATAATCAATAAAAAGATAACTAAAAAAAAAAGACTGATTACATATAGCTGTTTCGGAACTGGGGTGGCGAAGTGAGCTAAAGAACGATGATGGATTCAACCCAGATGTGTGACTGGGGGTGAGTGTCTGAAAAGTTTCAGCGCTCCGCCCATCATCTCCTTGTGATTACTTTGTTCACCCAAAGTTGGCAGGGTATGCCCAGACATTGGTCCCTTGCTCACTTTGCCACTGTATTCAATCTAGCCTGGCTGATCAGGGGTGTGGCCCAAAACCGGTCCCAGGATGCTTGAATCCAGTGGCAAAGTGAGCAAGGTACCCATGTTTGGGCATACTCTGCCAACTTAGGGCGAATAAAACAAACACAAACAATTCAACGCATATCTATGAGTGGGGGTGAGTGTCTGAAAAGTTTCAGCGCTCCGTTCATCATCTCCTTGTGATCACTTTGTTCGGCATAAGCTGGCAGGGTATGCCCAGATGTGGGTCCGTTGCTTCCTTAGCTATTGTATTCAAGCTAGTTTGGCTGATTAGGGCTGTGAGCCCGACACTGGTCCCAGGGTGCTTGTTTCTGGTCCAGGGAAGACATGGCTTGGCAGTTCGGGCTGGACTGTTCCCATGAGGCAAAGGGTCAAGACTGATTTGCATGGAGTTATGTTTGAACTGGGGTGGTGAAGTGAGCTACAGAACGATGATGGATTCAACCCAGATCTGTGACTGGGGGTGAGTGTCTGAAAAGTTCCAGCGCTCCGTCCATCATCTCCTTGTGATTGCTTTGTTCGCCCTAAGTTGGCAGGGTATGCCCAGACGTGGGATCCTTGCTCAATTTACCACTGTAATCAAGCTAGCCTGGCTGATGAGGGCTGTTAGCCCGATACCCGACCCAGGGTGCGTGTTTCCAGTCAAGGGAAGACATGGCATGACAGTATGGGCTGGACTGTTCCAATGAGGCATAGGGTCAAGACCGATTTGCATAGAGCTATGTCTGAACTGGAGTGGCGAAGTGAGCTAAAGAACGATAATGGATTCAACCCAGATCTGTGAGTGGGGGATGAGTGTCTGAAACATTACATCTCTCCGTCCATCATCTCCTTGTGATTGCTTTGTTTGCCCTAAGTTGGCAGGGTATGCCCAGACGTGGGTCCCTTGCTCACTTTGCCACCGTATTCAAGCTGGCTTGGCTGATGAGGCTGTTAGCCCAAAACAGGTCCTAGGGTGCTTGTTTCTGGTACAGGGAAGTAATGGCTTGGCAGTTCGGGCTGGACTGTTCCCATTAGGCACATGGTCAAGACTCATTTGCATATAGCTGTGTCTGAACTGAGGTGGCGAAGTGTCTGAAAAGTTTCAGCGCTTCGTCCATCATCTCTTTGTGATTGCTTTGTTCGCCCTAAGTTTACAGGGTATGCCTAGGCGTGGGTCCCTTGCTAACTTTGCCACTGTATTCAAGCTAGCCTGGCTGATGAGAACTGTTAGCCCGAAACCGGTTCCAGGAAGCTTGTTTCCGTTCCAGGGAAGACAAGGCTTGGCAGTTTGGGCTGGACTGTTCCCATGAGGCACAGGGTCAAGACTGATTTGCATATAGCTGTGTCTAAACTGAGGTGGCGAAGTGAGCTAAAACAACTATGATGTATTCAACCCAGATCTGTGACTGGGGGTGAGTGTCTGAAAGTTTCAGCATTCCAACAATCATCTCCTTTTGATTGCTTTGTTTGCCCTAAGTTGGCAGGGTATACCAAGACGTAGGTGCCTTGCTCAACTTTCCACTATATTCAAGCTAGCCTGGCTGATTAGGTGTGTTAACTCGAAACCGGTCCCACGATGCTTGTTTCCGGTCCAGGGAAGACATGGCTTGGCAGTTCGAGCTGGACTGTTCCCATGATGCACATGGTGAAGACTGATTTGCCTATAGCTGTATCAGAACAGGGGTGGCGTAGTGAGCTAAAGAACAATGATGGAATTAAACCAGATCTGTGACTGGGGGTGAGTGTCTGAAAAGTTTCAGCGCTCCATCCATCATCTCCTTGTGATTGCTTTGTTCGCCCTAAGTTGGCAGGGTATGCCCAGACGTGGGTCCCTCGCTCACTTTGCCACTATATTCAAGCTAGCCTGGCTGATTAGGACTGTTAGCCCGAAACCAGTTCCAGGGTGCTTGTTTCCGGTCCAGGGAAGACATGGCTTGGCAGTTCGGGCTGGGCTGTTCCCATGAGGCACAGGGTCAAGACTGATTTGCATATAGCTGTGTCTGAACTGGGGTGGCGAAGTGAGCTAAACAACGATGATGGATTCAACCCAGATCTGTGACTGGGGGTGAGTGTCTGAAAAGTGTGCAACATTCCGTCCATCATCTTGTGTGTTTTGCTGTTTACCCTATCTGGGAAGGGTATGCCCAGACGTGGGTCCCTTGCTCACTTTGCCACTGGAGTCAAGCTATCCTGGCTGATGAAGACTGATAGCCCGAAACCGGTCCTAGGATGCTTGATTCCAGTCCAGGGAAGACATGGTTTGGCAGTTCGGTCTGGACTATTCCCATGAGGCACAGGGTCAAGAATGATTTGCATATGGCCATGTCTGAACTGGTGTGGCTTGGTGAGCAACATAACGTTGGATTAAACCCAGATCTGTGACTGGGGGTGAATGTTTTGCCATCGTGCAACATTCCGTCTATCATCTTGTGTGTTTTTCTGAAAAGTGAAACAACAAATAGAAATACGCTGTTCCCCAGGAGTGCAAAGGAAACGTAACCAAGCTGATGTAAAGAAAGGAAAGGAGAGGGGGGAATCGCCCTTTCGGAACTAAAACCCTCACACACCCAGCAAGCTAGGTGTCATGCTTCATCATATGGGTTCTGCTCCTCGTCAGACTGGCGCTGCAATGTCTGACGGGCTCCCAATGATGGGTCTCTTTACCGGAGATCTTCTGTTCCTGCCAGTTGGTGCACGTGGGTGTGAGGGCCTAGGGGAAAGTGTAGACAAAAGTGAGTGTGGGGGTATTAAAAAGGTTAGCAAGTCCACGGCGACATATTTAATGATGTAGTTGACTACCTTATTAAAAACAGTGAGTAGACAATAAACAGGCTGGTGTAAGGATCCAGCGGTGTTCAGTCTACCTAGCGGTCAACATGTTTAATGCAAAGGTGCAATTCGTCAGGACCTAGAGAGAACAAAGTGAGTGCTACACCAGGAGGAATGGGAATACTACCTTCCACTTGAAATGAAAAGCAGGCTGGACGGTCCTACTCAGTCTTAGTGGGACCTGTAAGAAAACAACAACAACAGCGATAGGAGGGGTTACCATCAGTGTAATCTAACATCAAAGGTCACCACTGCTTGGTTACTAACAAGCTGTCAACAGGGGAGGGAAAAACAGGGGGGTGACAGCCGCACAGTTAGTTAAAAGTTAAAAAACATGGAAAACTCATGTGGGAGGAATGCAAGGCAATCAACAACAGAAAAGGGGGTCTCATCCTACTAAGACCATGTTCAGGCTTCAGCGGTCTTCTCAGGTGTGCTGGCACCCAATTTTAGGTACCTAGGGGATTAGGTGGGTAAAAAGGAAAAAAACAATATAGAAAGTTATGGTCTAAGTATGATGTATTGCGACAAGACACATCGTGTCGCAAGCAGACCAAAGGTGGAGCTATTGTATGATCTCAAGTCACTTGCGCTAGAAACACCCGCTGCTCCTTAACACATCCACCCTCAACATATCAGGAGAATATTGTGTCCCGGGAGCGCACGCGCAGCCAAACGCCGTGCGCCCACTCAGACAAGCCCGGACATGCCGGGACTTATCGGAGGGCACACCGGCGGTCGAGCTCCCGCACTCAGACCAGAGCACAGAGGGGCCGGGAAGGGCCGTGAAAGTGATCAAGGACAAGCGTGCACACAGTCACACGCAAACCCAGTGTCAACAAAAAATACAGCTCCATCGTAAGTGAGCTGCGATCCAAAACAAGGAGTTAGTCATTAACCATGAGGGGCCCCGGAGGGGACAAGCTTACCTGTCCGCCAGACGGACATTAACACATCACCTACCCGCACGGTAAAGGGAGAAAACAGGAGCGGTAGTAGCGTGGAGGACTGCTGATTATAACCAAAAGTGTCAGCGCTCCTTCCATTAGCTCCTTGTGATTGCTTTGTTCGCCATAAGTTGGCAGGGTATGCCCAGACGTGGGTCCCTTGCTCACTTTGCAATTGTATTTAAGCTAGCCTTGCTGATGAGGGCTGTTAGCCCGAAATCAGTCCCTGGGTGCTTGTTCCTGGTCCAGGAAAGACATGGCTTGGGAGGGCGGGATGGACTGTTCCCCTGAGGCACATGGTCAAGACTGATTTGCATATAGCTGTGTCTGAACTGGGCTGGCGAAGTGAGCTAAAGAACGATGATGGATTCAACCCAGATCTGTGACTGGGGGTGAGTATCTGAAAAGTTTCAGCCCTCCGTCCATCATCTCCTTGTGATTGCTTTGTTCGCCCTAAGTTGGCAGGGTATGCCCAGACGTGGGTCCCTTGTTCACTTTGCCTCTGTATTCAAGCTTGCCTTGCTGAGGAGGGCTGTTTGCCCTGTAGTGAAGACAGGGCCCTGCCTGGACACATTGTTATGTTAGCATAGGCTTATTACAAGTTTAAACACGATTTTCCACTTTGCAGCTTTTTCACACAACACTTCATGTATCTGTTGTTTTAAGTTAGACTGCTTGGTTTCCTCACATGAGAACGGTCTGTTTTTCAAATCCCTAGACTTCCATTGTGACCTTAGTCTGTACACTGTGTGCAGAAGCCTTCGAGGTCACCATAACAATGTATGTTGTAATTCAGGTTGATCGGCCCCTGCTGTAGACACAACACGCACACAGCTGCAACCAACTGAAATTCTAGTGCCGTTAATATTGCACTGCATGCATGCTTTGGACACTTGGAGAGAAAACCTTTTCCAGACACAGAGAGGTTTGCTGATCCTGAAAGACCTTCTATTATTATAAAACCTAGTTCCTAGCAGCAAGGGTTGTTCCCAAGGCGCTATGAGACCTGTTTCCACTATCATTGTAACATGATTACTCCGTTTGTGTTTTATGGAATTGTAACAATGCTGATTGTTTTATTTCTAATCATTTGCCTGCTTATGTTAGCCAAAATACTGCATGTTAGAGCACGTTGTTAAAAATAAACATTTTAAACTTTTCCGTGTATCTCATTACTCACGTTGTGGACTGGTAAGAGAATAAAAATGAAGGAGTGTTCTTTATTCCCACCATTCCTGAGGGTACTCTAAGTCGCATGTCCTGGGTTGTCTAATCATCGGTAGCTTCGCTGAAGGACAGAGAGCTAATGAGACACTGATGCTAGTCGGATAGGGGTTCTGGGTACTGAGGTGAGTCTCAGCAACATGGTGCACCTAACGTTTGGTCTCATAATCGAGACACTCGAGTAGTGCTTGTAACAGTACAGACGGCCGCACTCCTGTTTCTGGTTGACAGCAGTGACGGATTAACCTACCTATATGGATAAATTATAGGTTCATTCAAGTTTGAGATTTTAAAAAAAGGTTTGTATGTTGAATTACTATCTGTTTGTGCTACAGTTCATTTAGATTGTTTCTTTCTCTGCTGTGTCCTTATGGGTGACGTTGACATGGACATGGCTCAACATTGTCGAGTACCACTCCGTCATCATTTGACCCAATACGTGGTACCCGCTGATGGTATGGCGGTGCGCTTTGTGATTAGTGCTGATGCAGCCTACCCAATTGAGCTTTTCTACTCTTGGGTTACGTTTCCTGCTGCTAAAGCAGATGATAGTACATTCAATAAGTAAGCTCCCACAGTGGTGCTTGCGGCCTATGTACCATATAGGACACAGGAGATTCCTATTTCGACTTGGCAGCATCATGTTTGGTTTGATGGTGCCCTTCTCCACACCGTATCTGTGGTTCGGTTAGGTCCCTTGACTAATCCAGTCTTGGCTGGGTTCACACCCCATCCGAGTTACGATTACTCTATGCCTCCATAGTCAGGGTACATAGGGCTTTAGTGCAATACGTTTCCTGTAACATCCAGGTTGGGGTACCAGGAGCTGCGGTGCAACCAGTTGGACCTGCCGGGATCAGGATTAGTCCCGTCATGGTTAATTCGGTAATGGGCAATCGCCCCCAGGATAAGGACGAAATGCCTTTTTCGTGAGCCGAGAAATTTGACCAACTGGAAGCAGTATTTCCTAAAACAACTCCTGTTGAGAAACACTGGATTTTGACAATTAGTTTGCAGAAAGGCTTAGTGCCTGAGGTAACAGATTGTGAGACCTGGGGTAAAGTATTTGCAGCGGTCTATTCAAAATGCTTTGGCACGCCATCTATTACTGTCCTACCCTCTGTGATCAGGCGTGTTCAAGATCAACACGGTCCAGAGGCGGCTGTTGAATTGGGAATGCGACTTGTCGGAGTGTTTGAGGTAGTTTCCGATCTCATCCTTGCTAACGTCAAGGGAGATGCAGTGAACTAATGCTTTGCGCAATCTCCCCGAAGCCGATAAACCCAGGCAGTTGCCGAAAATTATTGCGGAGGCTTATAAGACCATTGGCCGCAATAGTTTGGGTGTTAAGCCTTTTGCTAAATCAGCAGCTTAACCGCAAACTCAGACGGCAAAGTCTAATAAAGACTTCCGTCCCACTTTTCCAAAACAGAGTTGGAAAAATAAAAAACAGGGGAAACAGCAAAAGAAACAAGGGTCACGTCCTGCATCACCAATGTGTCTACTGAGCGCCCATATGATTTGCCCGATCGCGCAAGTATTAAGTCACCTGATAAATTTCAGGCTCCTGATCAACGTTCTTTTCGTTCTTTGCAGGAAACATCGGTCTCACAAACCGGTGGAGGAGACAAGTGCAGTTGGCCAGTCACGTTTTTCATTTGACACTAACTCTACAACATCGAGTACCCCATCGAAAATTTCTATTTTTGCTGTTTGGTTTAAAAGACATATTTTGATACCCCCTTGGACTTGTATTTGGCTGATACTTTTTTCTGATTTTTTATTCATGTCAATTGGATTTGTACTTGTATTTTTCCGTCTAGTGAATGGACATTATGTTAAAGAAAGATCTATAATTAGGTTAATTGATGGAACTTTGTCACCTCGCTCATCGTCCCACATCATGAAGAGGGATCAGACTTTTGTCAACATTACTGCATGGCCTGTGTTAGATGGCATTGTATGGGATGCTGTTAAATTTCGTATACATGGCCCTAAAGAGGTTATAAAAGTCCCTAATGTACTTCGTGTTTCAATTGGGGATGTTATTAAACAAAGCATATGCTCTGACGATTGGGATGTCCAAGCCGTAGAGGCTCTTTTTTCTGGTTTGAAATATTCTACTGCTTTTGATGCTGAAGATTTGTACATAGACTCAGCTAATTATGCAGACTTATTCTGCTACCGATACTATGAAAATAATTTTCTGCATAAACCAAACACATTTAGAAATATGGTTAATTATACACAATGGGAACATTGTCCAGCTCCCATTGAAGGCAGCTCGAAAACTCTTTTGAAGAAGTTTACATATTTTACTGATTTTAATCAATCCAATCCTAACACCTTTTATTTTAAGATGACTGCTAAGTCCTCTTTCAAAGTTAGACTCACCCACACTAAATTACTATATTTAAAGTCCTTTATCGATTAGTTAGCTATAGGGGGCTATGAGCTGTGGAAAGATACTATTGATCTTAAATCTGTTTGGGGTTCTAAAAGCTGGCAAGTGCAAGACACTGAAGCTTTCCATCGTGCATGTGTCATCCCGAACCACATTTTTTTAAAATTTGACTATTTCACAAACTACTTGCTTTGAATTGGCAACATCTTAAATATGTAATGCCCCTTCCTTTCCTGATTTGGGTGAATACACTACATGGTACAATCACACCGATAGGTCCCTTGAAGAATTGCGGTCCCTAATTACAAATTCCTCCTTTAATATTTCCAGCTTGGATCCAAAGGGGTGGGTATTATGGCAGAACATTTCAGATTCATGCCAACAACCTTTTCTGTGTCTGGCCCCTGGCTATACACAGGTTAGGGTGGATACCCGTTTTGAAAAAGCCCATTCTGTTACTACCTATTCAGTAGGCAAATTATGTCAGAACTGGCTTAAACATTCCACTTTAGCGTCAGTTAAACTACATTTGTCCAAATTGACTGACAATGTTGATTTGAATGACTTTAGTAAAGGCCCTGTGGGAGGCAGGTCAAAAAGATGGATATATGCTATTTACAACGAAGTATGGGAATTGTCTCAACTTGAAGCTGCATTTAGATTAAAAGCAATTGATCAAGCTAATTGTGCTTGCAGTCATTGATAATACCATTAATACTCTTTCTTCTAGGATTTACACTTTAGATATTATTGTTTCACCTGTTGTGGATATCGTACATGATGAAGTGTCTGTTTTGTACCATGGTCAGAAGAATCAATTGCGTTCTATAATGCAGTTGATTGAACTTTACAAACTTTAAAATCTGGGAAAGTGCATTGGGACTACATTAATACATCTTCTCTATTTTTAGTGTTTGATTTGACTGATAGGCAACAGTTCATGTCCATGAAGGATGCTGCATATTCACTTTTGCATATTGAAAAATTGGAACCTTTTGCCATTTTCTGTTGCCGAATCTAATTCCGCTGTATGGCTCATGCATGGGTTAATAACACTGCTGTTCCCCTTGTTTAAATTCAGTTAATGTTTGAAACACTATGCCATAGGCCAGTGCTTTCCAAACTCTGTGTCGGGACACAGTACTGTGTCGCCTGCCATGTGTGGGGGTGTCGCGTGATGATGCATAGCTGCCAAGGTTTCAGATTGCTATCATGGTTCCCTCTACAATCAGCACACACTACAAAGGATTCCACTGCATTCAGTAAATACTTCAGTGGAACCTCTGAAGTGCAGCTGATGATGATGCTGCTGCGCTTCCAAATGCATTTCTAAAGACATGTTTTTTGTCTTTAGAAATGTTAAGGGGGGACGTTTAAATACCTACAGACAATTCCCAGAGCTTTCTCTGCAGCCCGAGTCCTGTTTGCTAAGTCCACAGACCTCTGGCTCCTCCACATTTTGTTTTCTCCTCCTCTGTCTGGCATGTGCTTGTCTGAGGCCTTACCAGTCGGTATGCTGGTTGGTCTCATTTCAGCAGCCTCTGCTATTTTTGCTAGCCATTCACCTCTGCATTACTTGTTAAACTTTTCTGTACTAGACTTTTGGTTCTCATTTATAAAATGCAAATAAAATATTTGGAATCAAAAAAGAGTAGGAGGCACAGCTAGAAGTCTGTGCTGATCTTGGAGGCTCGTGCTTTTTACCTGAAATGTTAGCTTTAGAAAAAAGAAGACTAAAAGGGTAACCTGATTTAGTCCTTACTAGACTGTACCGCACCTGTCACATCTGTACTTTGAGAACCTCCCTCACCCGGAAAACCCTTAGGTGGTTCGGGCTCGCTCTCTACACTGCTTTACCGTGTTGCAAAATGATGCATGTCTAGAAAGTGTGTCACCAACATGAAAAGTTTGGAAATCTGTACCATAGGTTGACATGAACCATTAGGAAGGGCCTATCTCCATGAATTTGGTCTCTGCCATTCACATATAGGTGCCTGAGTGAGGATAAAGAAGTTTATTTAAAGGGCGAGGAGTGCACTTCCACACCTGATCACTCACTAGTTTGCAAGAACATACAATTGCACAGCTCATGTAACACGCAAACTCCAAATTTAGCGTGCATTTTAAAAGGAAATCTAGTGCCTGCAATAACACCAACTTTCACGCTGCTAGCTAACTGTAGCTATTTACTTTTAAATAATGAAGATTGCTGCGGTATGCTGGCAGAGATGCCGTACATTATGACCATTTCCTAACTAGTAGTTTGCTGTAAAAATGTGCTTTTCCCGCCTCTGCGTGGGAGACTCGATGAGTCCTTCTGGCCTTCCATTCCAACCTTGAAAGCAGAGGTCAACAAGATGAGTAGAATAAGGGCTCTATTGTCCCAGCCAGAAAGAAGTCACCCTTACTTCTTCCCGTGAAACATTTGTCCTTCACGTGGCTAACACCGGCACTGAGGTGAATGCGCTTTTGAATACTGATCTCCCACTTCATTTCGGCGCTTTTATTCGCACAATATGCAACGCCTCCTCAAAAAGTGGCTTGGCGCACTTTTTCAAAGTAGTAAGCACAGGCCTTGTGACTTCAAACTTAGGGGCTCATTAGGATGGCGGACGGACCTACGTCCGTCCGCCATCCTAGAGGAGGAGGGACCGTCCGCAGGTGCAGCGGCGGTCCCTCCAGTGTAATTAGGATGTGACCACCAGCCTGGCGGTCACATCCTCAATATTTAACATTGCGGCGGGTGCTGCTTGAAGCAGCACCCGCCGCAAGGTTAAATATGCATGCTTAGCATTTGCATGCACAAGGCGGCATGCATCGCGCGGTGCCTGCCGCTTCGTGCACGCAAATGCAGGGGGGTACCATAGGTACCCCCCATGTGCACCCCCCACCCCCCCACTCACCCTGGGGCCCCCAAAGAATTCACCGTATGCCTTTCCACGGCGAAGAATCCGCCGTGGAAAGGCATCTGTTTTCCGCCATCCTAATATGGCTGGCGGTGTCTGATAGACACAGCCAGCCATGTTAGAGCTCTTCTGCCGCGGTCGGAAGGCGACCGCGGCGGAAAAGCTGCGGACCGGTTTTGAGACCCACCACCATCCTAAATGGCGGTGGGTCTTTTGTGCCTCCCCAGCGGTTTTCCCGCATCCTCCGGGCCGGCGGTGGCTTCCGCCAGCCCGGAGGATGCGGGAAAACCGCGATCCTAATCGGCCCCTATATTTGGTGTGATACAGGCATTTTTTCATTTTATTTTTAACAGCATCTTCAGAGGGTTACCGTTGATTTGCTTGCTCAAAAATGGCTGCACAATTTGCGTCACAAGATGACCTTCCCTGGCTGCTCGAGCTTCACAATCGGATGCTTGAATACTATGGGACGCCACCCCTGGCCACCTTGAGTGTTGTATATCGATTAACCTTCCGGTTCTCCTACTTTACATGCGTGCAACCTGTTTTCCATTGCTTGGATTGCTGTTTAGAATGGGCTCTGGATTTGTATTCACCTGACCCGGATTATGATCGACTGATTAGTCCCTTAGTAACTCATGAGTTGGACTGTTCTGGTATCGGGACTATGGCCTGTGCGGAGGCGCATGGAGTCCTAGGGAATTGGGATATATGTGCAGCTGCACATGACTTCCTGGCACGCAGTTATCTTGAAGAACACGCAAGTTGTCCTCTGATGGTGCTAGAGGCGCCAACTGTCAAAGAACATGTAAGTTCCTTCGCCTTATTAAATTGGATGGCTGAACTATTTTCTGATGATAACAATGACTTCCTTTTGGAGGCTGTTGCAACATACTGTGCCTATACACTAATGGATTAAAATTGGCATTTGTCCATCTTCAACGCGTACTGTACTCGAAAAATGTTTTAACAATTTATTTCCATCTCCATAATGGACAGTAAACCGCCCCTTTTTGTTTTTTCCTTACTGCTTCAAACTTATCACTCCCAATTATCCAGTTTGACAAGTTTTAAACTTGGTTCTGCCTCACTCGAACTTGAACTCTGCGTTCAAAAATTGCTTCCCTTCTTGTACGTGGTCCGAACAGGGGAGGGTGCAGGGAAGACAGGGCCCTGCCTGCACATATTGTTACATATGTTAGCATAGGCTTATTAGAAGTTTAAACACCATTTTTCCACTTTGCAGCTTTTGCACACAACACTACAAGTAACTGTTGTTGTAAGTTAGACTGCTTGGTTTCCTCGCATGAGAACGGTCTGTTTTTCACATCCCTAGACTTGCATAGCGACCTTGGTTTGTACACTGCATGCAGAACCCTTCAAGGTCACCATAACAATGTATGCTGTTATTCAGGTTGATTGGCCCCTGCTGTAGACACAACACGGACACAGCTGCGACCAACTGAAATTCTAGTGCCTTTAATATTGCACTGCATGCATGATTTGGGCACTTGGAGATAAAACCTTTTCCAGGCACAGAGAGCTTTGATGATCTTGAGATGTGAATCACCTCTGCTGATCTCGGAGGTATGGGTTCCCCATTCAAGCCTAAGAGACCTTCTATTAGTATAAAACCTAGTTCCTAGCAGGGGAGGGTGGTTCACAAGGTGCTAGAAGACCTGTTTACACTATCATTGTAACATGATTTCTCCCTTTGTATTTATTTTATGGAATTGTAACAATGTTGATTGTTTTATTTCTAATCATATGCCAGCTTATGTTAGCCAAAATACTGCATCTTAGAGTACGTCATTAAAAATAAAAATTTTAAACTTTTCCATGTCTCTGATTACTCACGTTGTGGACTGGTATGAGAATAAAAACGAAAGAGTGTTCTTGATTCCCACCAATCCTGAGAGTAACCTAAGTCGCATGTTCTGGGTTGTCTAATCATCGGTAGCTTCGCTGTAGGACAGAGAGCTAATGAGACACTGATGCTAGTCGGATAGGGGTTCTGGGTACTGAGGTGAGTTTTTGGTACACCACAATTCACTGAGGTCCTGGTTTCCTGTGCATAGTTCTGTGCATGAGCAGATTCTTGTTTCTGGTCCAGGGAAGACATGACTTGGCAGTTCGAGCTAGAATGTTTTTATGAGGCAGAGGGTCTAGACTGATTCCCATATAGCTGTTTCTGAACTGGGGTGGTGAAGTGAGCTAAAGAACAATTATGGATTCAACCCAGATCTGTGACTGGAGAGATTGTCTGAAAAGTTTCAGGGCTCCATCCATCATCTCGTTGTGATTGCTTTCTTCGCCCTAAGTTGGCAGGGTATGTCCAGACGTGGGTCCCTTGCTCACTTTGCCACTTTATTCAAGCTAGCCTAGCTGATGAGGGCTGTTAGCCCGAAACCGGTCCCAGGATACTTGTTTCCGTTCCAGGGATGACATGGCTTGGCAGTTTGGGCTGGACTGTTCCCATGTGGCACAGGGTGAAGACTAATTTTCATATAGCTGTGTCTGAACTAGGGTGACGAAGTGAGCTAAAGAAAGAAGATGGATTCAACCCAGATCTGTGACTGGTGGTGAGTGTCTGAAAAGTTTCAATGCTCCGTCCATCATCTCCTTGTGATTTCTTTGTTCGTCCCAAGTTGGCAGGGTATGCCAAGACATGGGTTACTTGCTCACTTTGTCACTGTATTCAAGCTAGCCTGGCTGATGAGGGCTATTAGCCCGAAACCGGTCCCAGGATGCTTGTTTCCGGTCCAGGGAAGACATGGCTTGGCAGTTCGGGCTGGACTGTTCCCATGAGGCACATGGTCAAGACTGATTTGCATATAGCTGTGTCTGAATTGGGGTAGCGAAGCGAGCTAAAGAATGATGATGGATGCAACCTAGATCTGTGACTGGGGGTGAGTGTCTGAAAAATGTCAGCGCTCCATCCATCATTGATTTGATTTGATCAAATTTATAATGCGCAAGACAGTAACCCGCAGGTATCAAGGCGCCTAACAATCACATCAAAGTTGAAACATCCATCCTTACACATAGCCTTGAAGGAAGAGGAGAGTTTTTAAAGCCTTTCGAAATTTCTGAAGGGAAGGTAACGATCTAAGATCAAGCGGAAGATCGTTCCACCATTTGGGGGCCAGGGAGGAAAAGGCCCTGCCACCCCACTTGGCTCTTCGAATCCGGGGGACTGTCAGGAGCAGTTTCCCGGAGGAGCGCAAGTTCCTTCCAGGGATATAGTGGGAGATGATGGACCCAACTCCCGTGTCGCTTCCCTTTGCAATGGCTCTATAGGTCATACATAAGACCTTGAACCGAACACGGTATTCCACCGGTAGCCAATGCAACGCTTTCCTGGCCAATGTGGCCGAAGAGCGTCTAGGAGCATCCAGTGCAAATCTGGCTGAGGCATTCTGAACCACCTGTAAGCGCTGCAGGAGGCTCCTATTAAGCCCCGCATACAGCGCATTACAGTAGTCCAGGCGTGAGCCAATAAGTGCAACCGCTATTTGCTTTCTGGACTGCAAGGAGAGATATTTCCTAATCCTTCGTAGGGTGTGAATTAGGCCCCAACAGGTGGAGATGGTTCTACTCACCTGTTTGCCCATGTCCAGGGCCGGGTCAATAATCACCCCTAAGTTCTTAGCCGATGTAGTGGGGGAAGGGCAAGCTCCTAAAGAGTCAGGCCACCAGCTGGCAGATCAGATGTTCTCTTTCCCTCCAAACACCATCACCTCAGTCTTCTCCCCATTCAGCTTGAGTGAATTCATGATCATCCACTGACCGACCGCCTCCATACAAGATCTAAATTTGGAGGCGGAAAGTACATCTGAATGGGAGAGTGAGACGAGGATTTGGGTGTCATCCGCATAAGAGACTACCTCCATCCCGAAAGATCTTATTAGTCTGGCTAGTGGGGTCACATAAATGTTAAATAGGGTCGGACTAAGAGCCGACCCCTGTGGGACCCCGCATCGCACAGGTCGGGACGGAGATAGAAACTCCCCCAGCTTGACTCTTTGTGTCCTGCCCGTGAGGAAGGAGGTCAGAAGGTCCAGAGCTGCGTCCCTCACTCCCACTTCCCTCAGCCGAGATGTAAGTACTGAGGGAGAGAGGGTATCAAAGGCCGCAGTTAAGTCCAGCAGGACCAAGAGGGTGGTCTGGCCCCCATCCACTGTCGTGCGGATCTTATCAAGCACGATGGTGAGGGCCGACTCGGTACTGTGTTCCCTCCTGAATCCATGCTGGGAAAAGTCCAGACAGCCCGAACCTTCGACAAAGGCAGCAAGGTGCTTGTTAAGATGAATCTCAAGCATCTTCGCGGGAGCTGGAAGCAGCGAGATTGGACGGAAGTTTTTTAGGACCTCCGGATCGAGGGAAGCCTTCTTTAACAGAGGTTTAACAATTGCGCTCTTCCACTCCAGGGGGAAGATGCCCTCTCTCATAGCTAAGTTCATAATTTCTAGCAGAGGAGGTAGAAGGGTCACCCTGCACTGCTTGATAATTTTCAGAGGGCAGATGTCCAGGGGGGAGCCAGATTTGGTCTTGTTGAGCAAGATCTCAAGGTCTTGCAGAGCCAGTGGGGGAAAACAGTCCAAAGTGCTCGGTGGAGGGGTGCTAGGGGGGGTCGTAATCATCTCAACCCGAGCAGAAGGTGCACTGATACAGGCTCTTTGTTCCTCAAGAGCCGTGTGGATATCCTGAATTTTTGTGTGAAAAAAGGAAGCGATCCGATCACATAGATCTTGCGATGGAACAACAAAATCAGGGGTTTGTAGAGTGACTAATGAATCTACAATTTTAAAAAGCTCCTTTGGTGATGAAAGCGAAGATGTTAGGGCTACAAAATGATCTTGTTTGGCCTGAGTAATTTCAGCTTTATATCTCCTGACCAGAGCTTTATGGGCTTCCTTATTTTTGAAGTCCCAGCTAGAGTGCCAAAGCCTCTCCTTCCTCCTCACCTCTTGCCTGAGGAGTCTGAGGGAATCTGAGAACCATGGGGCAGATGGTCTCTTTCTTGCTCGACGGCGAGTCTGTACTGGGGCCAATTCGTTCAGGGCCTCCGTAGTGACCTGTTCGAAATTGCTAACCGCCGTCCGTACGGTATCCAGGTTAGTAATATACAGACTGGCAGCCCAGGGCGTGAAGGAATCGCTGCTAATGTTCCTAAAATTTCTGGCAGCTTCCATTATATGGTTGACCTTTACACTTCCCTCCACCCCATGGTATTCTAGGAGGAATGGAACTGCAAGATGATCAGACCATGACAGGTGCACTGGATCCAAGGTGGTTAGGCGATGGTCGTTGGAAAAAATTCCATCAAGAGTATGACCAGCACGATGTGTAACTCCGCTGACTCACTGCCTGAGTCCGCAGGACCCTAGTGCTTCAATAAGACTTGAGGTGTCGGATGAGTCATACCGATCTAAATGATAATTAAAATCACCCAGAATGGAAAAGTTTTCTCGACCAAAATATGGTTCCAGGGACTGTAAAAAGTTATGTATGAAGTCAGTCCTCGGACCAGGAGGACGATATATTAAGATCCCGTTGAAAAAGGGGCGTTGTGCTTCCTTTATTGTAAAATAAAAAGCTTGGACGCAGTACGGAAAGTCGGGTATGGGCACAGTGTGACATTGCAAATGGTCTCTATGAAGGATCGCTATCCCCCCTCCCATTCGTTCCTGTCTATCCAATCTGACCAAGCAGTACCCTTCAGGGACCACTTCAATTAAGTCGGTGCCAGATGAATCCTTCGCCCAAGTTTCCGTGATAAACACCAAAGCAGGCAGTCTATCTTGAACCATCTCCCTAAACATAATTTTATTTTTAACCAGGGAGCGGGCATTAATCAAAATGCCTTCTACTCCTACTGCCTTAGGGCTGATCTCATCAGGGCGGCCAGACATTAAATAGCTGGAGGCAGGGGTTGCAAACCTATCTGCCTGTTGACAACCGCATCGTAGAGGAGAGTGAAACGCATCAGGCTCACAGGAATGCGAGCACTCTGATCTTCGCGGTTTCAGACGTAGCATATCCTGATGAGAATAGGTATATGAAGAAGCAATGGGTGTGTGAGGTTCCAGAGTCCAGTCGTCCAGTGCGTCCTCAGCGTGGACGGGCGCAGACGGGCTGGACTCTGGCGTGACTCCGGCGTCTCTACGGCGTCCACGATGCGCGTACACGCTGCGCGTCATACCCAGATAGATATGAAGGGCTCTAGCGAGTCCACGTGGTTGGCTCCAGCGAATAGCTGAGGAGTGCTTCTTCGCCCCACCCAAGATGACGCCCCAGGTAACCAAAGCGCGGGGACCGAACCGCCCAAATGGCAGTGAAAGCGTCGGCGTTTTAGAGTGCAAGGATGCGGTCCGTGTCAAAGAACACAGGTAGGGGGCTCTGCCTAATATAAACAGTTCTAAACTACCGTTTTAAAATCAGGGGAAAAACGAAGAAATTAAATGAACGCAAGCGACAAAACAGGGCAATTTAAAATTACAGGTAGCAGCAAGCTTCCAGCGAAAAGCGCTATGTGCACGGCGAGATTCAAACAGGAGTGAGACTTTCTCCTACCCGCTTTAAGTATGCCTCAAGAGTGCAGCCTCTAGCCAGTCCACGTGGTTGGCTCCAGCGAATAGCTGAGGAGTGCTTCTTCGCCCCACCCAAGATGACGCCCCAGGTAACCAAAGCGCGGGGACCGAACCGCCCAAATGGCAGTGAATGCGTCGGCGTCTTAGAGTGCAAGGATGCGGTCCGTGTCAAAGAACACAGGTAGGGGGCTCTGCCTAATATAAACAGTTCTAAACTACCGTTTTAAAATCAGGGGAAAAACGAAGAAATTAAATGAACGCAAGCAACAAAACAGGGCAATTTAAAATTACAGGTAGCAGCAAGCTTCCAGCGAAAAGCGCTATGTGCACGGCGAGATTCAAACAGGAGTGAGACTTTCTACTACCCGCTTTAAGTATGCCTCCAGAGTGCAGCCTCTAGCCAGTCCACGTGGTTGGCTCCAGCGAATAGCTGAGGAGTGCTTCTTCGCCCCACCCAAGATGACGCCCCAGGTAACCAAAGCGCGGGTACCGAACCGCCCAAATGGCAGTGAATGCATCGGCGTTTTAGAGTGCAAGGATGCGGTCCGTGTCAAAGAACACAGGTAGGGGGCTCTGCCTAATATAAACAGTTCTAAACTACCATTTTAAAATCAGGGGAAAAACAAAGAAATTAAATGAACGAAAGCGACAAAACAGGGCAATTTAAAATTAGAGGTAGCAGCAAGCTTCCAGCGAAAAGCGCTATGTGCACGGCGAGATTCAAACATCTCCTTGTGATTGCTTTATTTGCTCTAAGTTGGCAGGGTATGCCCACATGTGGGTCCCTTGCTCACTTTGCCACTGTATTCAAGCTAGCCTGGCTGATGAGGGCTGTTAGCCTGAAACCAGTCCCATGATGCTTGTTTCTGGCCCAGGGAAGACATGGCTTGGCAGTTCGGGCTGGACTAATCCCATTATGCACAGGGTCAAGATTTATTTGCATATAGCTGTGCCTGAACTGGGGTGGCGAATTGAGCTAAAGAACGATGATGGATGCAACCCAGATCTGTGACTGGGGGTTAGTGTCTGAAAAGTTTCAGCGCTTCTTCCATCATCTCCTTGTGATTGCTCTGTTCGCACTAAGTTGGCAGGGTGTTCCCAGACGTGGGTCACTTGCTCACTTTGCCGCTGGATTCAAGCTAGTCTGGCTGATGATGGGTGTTACCCAGAAAACGGTACAAGGAGGCTTGTTTCCAGTTCAGGGAAGACCTGGCTTGGCAGTTCGTGCTGAACTGTTCCCATGAGGCACAGGGTCAAGACTGATTTGCATATAGCTGGTTCTGAACTGAGGTGGTGAAGTGCGCTAAAGAATGAAGATGGATCCAACCCAGATCTGTGACTGGGGGTGAGTGTCTGTAGGACTTTGCCCTTTTTGGCTAAAGTCCCTAAACCTTTTGCTTTTTCCCTAGACCTTCTTTCTGACAATTGTTGCCAACATAGATGCTTTGGACACTTTGCCACTGCTAAACAGTGTCAACATGCAAGTGTTCCCTGTATAAAGTGTAATGGTAATTGGTTGTCCATGATTGATATGTTTGCCTTACTAAGTAAAGTCCCTAGTAAAGTGCACTATGTGGGCCAGGGATGGTAATGCAACTGCTACTAGTGGGCCTACAGCACTATTTGTGCCACCCACACAAGTAGCATTAAAAATTGAACTCAGGCCTGCCATTGCAGGGCCTCTGCACAGTTTGCCATGTTGTTCTGTCAAGTGCACTCACTTTCCAGACCTTACACTTCCCTTTCTATGCACATCAGACACCCCGATCTAGGGCACACCCTGGACAGGGTGTAGTGCATGTGAAAGGTAGGACATGCACTAAGGTGTGTGTCATGTCCTGACAGTGAAAAAATCTCCAATTTCGTTTTTCACTGTTGAAAGGCCATCTTGCCCATAGGATACAATGGGAAGGCTGTGTACTATGTTTTCCAGCCTATCTTCTCAAAGGCTTAAGATGGAAAGGTGACGTTTAGTATGTCTGAACTCACAATGTAATAAGACATCTTTTTATGAAGGAGGTTTTTGCATTGTGTGTTCAGAAGCCACTCTTTTAGAAGTGGCTGAGCTTTTGTGCTCTAACATTTCTGTGTGTGGATTGACTGGATTTGAAAGCGATAGGATCTGTGGAATGTCTTAACCCAGGGGAGGAGGTGAGAAAGCAACAGACTAACCTGTATCTGGAGTGTAGGGGGAGAAGAAACCCCTAGAGGTGAAGAGGCCTGGGTTGCTGCTATAAAACAATTGTCTCATCTCCTGCTGAGTGATTGAGAAACCAGACCCACACTAATCAAAGGAAGAAAGATATCACTGGCAGGGAGGCACCCAGAACTGGTTTGGACAGAGGTCAGTGCCCCGTGAAACACAAAGACTTCAACGCCATTGAGGTGTATAACTATGAGAGCTGAAGCCCCTGAACTTAGGAGAATGGCTTGATCAAGTGTGAACAAAACTGGAGCTACTTCACAGTCAAGAGGACCTTTGCCAAGGAAGAAACAACTGAAGAGACTGAGCATAGGACTGACCCTTGCTTTGTGTTCTGGGGCTGGCCTGCACTTTGCAGCCAAGGAAAGGCTAAAGGGAGTTTGCTGTGTGCTGTGTCCCCCTGCTTGAAGGACTTTGCTGTGTGCTGTGTCCTGAAGTAACTTATCCCCAAGGTATCACATTCATGACCACATCGAACCAGCATAAACAAATGCAAACTGCAATAGAAACACACAGTGCATAAGCTTACACCACACACAATATGTTTGACAAACGTCACAAGACATGGCCTGCAGCCTCTGACTATGGCTTAGAGTGCATGCATGTGAATTGTAGACATAGTTAAACATAGTTAGTGCAGGTGTACACATTTAAGATAATTGCAGCCCTTGGCTATGCATCATGTGGAGACACAGTGCATGATTTTCAGATGCCAAGATAGATGAAAAATAATTAACAAACTTAATTTGTCAAACAATTTTTAATATCGATATATTTAATCAAAGCAGGGCATGACTCTTACTCTTCTATTTCTGATCCACCTAGATACACCAAACGAGGGCCTCAGCCTTGGAGTACAAACTATGTTCATGCCATGTGTCGCACAATGAATACTGCTCACTATGTATATTATTAAGGGCTATTAAAGATGGGCCTCTACTTTTGCCAGCAGAACTTGTTTATTGCTTGACCTGGTGCACACAATGCTTGTCGTACAGCATACACCTTTGGAATATGAGTAATGCACAAGAAGCTCCACAAAGTGAACAACCCCTGATCGTTCCCTCTTTACACTACTCTTATACACTTAACACATCTCACACCCAAAACCTGCGAGTCCTGTCTGTTACGTGTACTGAATACAAGCAGTGCACCTCTCAGATACTCTTAGCACACAGCCATCACTGAGGATGTGGGTATGACTTAAATACACCAAGTATGCTCAGCTGCTTTCTCCTGCAGTATTTAAAAAACATCTGTAGGCATATATGTTCCTGTCTTGCTTCCTCCATCCCTTCTTTCCTCCCTTTCTCTCTCGCTACACAGAGGCACACAATTTGTCTTTCAGTTAACAAGAGCCACATTGATAACATTGGAGATGAATGTTTTTCAGTAGTGTGAACGAGACAGTTGTTGTTAGGTGGCTAATTCGAAGATCGAAGATTCTAATATATTTTATTTGAGTTTTAGATTGACACAAGAGTGTCAGATAAACATGTATAACAGCAAAAAACTAAATTAATTCATTTACCCTTGTTCTGCATATTTCCAAGTCAATTGTCCAGTCTTGGACATGTAATTCTGCCCCATTTTCGTGCCATTTCTCGTTTAGTCAGCATGAACCCTAGGTTATAAGAGGTTGCCTCAGATCCCCTCCATATTCCCAGTGGCACCGGTGGAGCATGCGCTTCGATAATCACTCCTGTGGGATCCTCCAATTTGTGTATCACTCCTTCCCCGAAGGTTTGTAGTTTGGGCCAGCTCCATAGTGTATGTAGGAATGTTCCCTTTTGGTCAGTTTTTCAGACTTGTCCCCCCTACCGATTTTGGATAACAGTGATCTGGTGAAGTACATTCTATGTAGCATTTTAAACTGGATGAGAAGGAAAGGCGCCTTTGAAGCCACTTCACTAGAGAATTGTAACACGTCTCTCCTGTCATCATTATCTAGCTCCCTTACGTCTCTCTGTCAGCGTGCCCCTAGTTTCCCAAGCTCACCCTGTGTATTTCTCATCAGTGTGGCGTATGTGAGAGAAATTACCTTTTTGGCCATGTGTCTGTCTAATAAACTGCTTTCCAGGTGGAATCCTCTTCCGTTTCCTTCCCCTGAGGAATGATATGATATGAACAATTTAGGAGCATATTAACAAGGAACAGGGACAATTAACGCTAAGAGCGCTTAGCGCTAATTTTTTTAACGCCCGCTATCGCTGGATTATATCGCCTGGTTATCGCGTTATTAACAACGCTAACCGCCTAGGCGATAAAAAAGTCCAGCGGTAGTGGTATTTTGGGAGGTTATCGCTGGTAATGCAGCGATAAAACTACAAGGCTAGGGATATCCTTGTTGACAGCCCATGGTGGATTTAGCCATGTAATCCACCTCCCATTGGATTACATGGCTAAATCTGAAAATTAGCAGACGTAAAAAGCAGCATTAACCGTGGTTAGCGCTGCTTTTTTTGTCTCTAACAGGGTTAGCATGAAGCTTGATAATAGGAGAAATGTCGCTTAGAAAAGGGAAGCGTAGTGAAAAAGTGTGCTACTGCTAACATATGATTTTGCATGTTAGCACCCTGTTGTTGATAGAGCGATATTTTTATCTCCGCTTCTTTGGCTTTTAAAGCCAAAAAAACAGAGATAAAGCCCTTGTTAATATGCTCCCAAGAAAGCACAACAAACACCCCCAGGCGTCAAGAGGATGTAATCTCAGTAGATCGCTCGGCAAAGGAGTTGGTTTGACAGGATTGCAAAACAAACTAACTCTCCCTACAGAATAAAAAGTAAAAAGCCAGGTCTTTAAGACTTTCCTAAAGGGACAGTGCACAGTTACCAAGGAGTAATAAACTGAACTGAGATTTCTCCCTGGCGTATACCAATGAAACATACCCTTGATTCCCTCCGGACTAACATGATAGAGGGCCTTATGCACAATGCAGAGCAACTTGAACATTTTGCATTTTTTATTGGGAGCCAGTGCAGGTCATGTAGTCCCTTGGACACTGACTGCCATTTTGGAATATCCAGGTGAGCTTTGCCAGTGCATTCTGCACTAATTGCAGTTTGGCTTGATTGTTATTGTTGGTCTCCAGATAAAGTAAATTACAATAGTCAGTCCTTGAAGAGACCTGCACTGAGGCTACTTATTTCTGTGCCGGAAGGGGGATGAACGGATGGATTTTCTTCAACATTCTGATAATCCAGAAACTGGTTGTCGTAGTGTGGTTAACCTGCCCGTCCAGCGAGAGCTCATTATCCAGAATCTTCCCTAGCTTCTTGGCCATGTCTGTTTGAGCTGGCCACCAATTATTGTTCCACATAGTGGATTGTGTTCAAGAGAACAGCACCTTTGTCTTCTCACCATTAAGATTCAGATAGGGGAATCCTCACCTGTAATTCATGCCATTGTCGGAGACACTTAAATATTTGTGTCGCTGCCATCTCATATTTGGTTTAGAGATACTCAAAGGGTACTATAGCATTTGCATCCCACATGTCCTCTAGTACTAAGAGGCCAATGAAGTCCCATTTTTGGAAGCCTAGTAACTCAGTCACAGGGCCAAGTCTCGTTCTCAACCATAATGGGGTTTTTGTTGGCAGCCACTTTTTTCATCCCATTTCTATACTTAATTTATGGCAAACTTACATTAATGTTCGAGTTGCTGGTCGTGTGTCTGTCCCAAATCTCACTCCATACAATATGTGTGAGTATTATTTTTTTCCCCATTTTAGATGGTCCAGCCTGAATTCTGAGTCTTCTAATGGTGCATATTCCCATTTATTTACTATGCTGACCTGAGTGTCCTCGTAATATATACAAATGTTTGGTAGTGCTATGCCTCACTTATACACAGTTTTTTTTGCAAGGTTGATACCACGAGTTAGGACAGGTCATTCATCCATAACAAGGTTCGTATTTATCTATTTATTGTCCTGAAGAACATATCCAGAATTGTGTATGGGCTGCTTTGCAGTATGTCTGCGAATCGAAGCAGCGCTGTGTGCAGAGCATTGTGCCTCTCCGCCCTTTTCTTTTGTTTTAGTGTTTTAGGGTTAAGGGTAGTGTAGTGTTTTAGGTTTTAGTCTAGTATAGCAGTGTTTGTGTAGTGTAGTGTTTTAGTGTGTAGTGCAGTGTTGTAGTGTTTTAAGGTTTATGGTAGTGTGGGGGTGGGAGTAGTGTGGGTAGTGTGGTACTGTAGTAGTGTTTTAGGGTTTAGGGTAGTGTAGGGGTGGGAGTAGTGTGGGTAGTGATGTAATGTGATAGTGTTTTAGGGTTTAGGGTAGTGCAGTAGTGTTTTTGTAGTGTAGTGTTTTAGGGGTTAGTGTAGTGTTTTAGTGAAAAGGGTAGTGCAGTAGTGTTGTGTAGTGTAGTGTTTTAGGGTTTAGGGTAGTGTTGTAGTGTTAGTGTAGTGTTTTAGGGTTTAGGGTAGTGTAGTGTTTAGGGTAGTGAAGTAGTGTGTGTGTATTGTAGTGTTTTAGGGTAGTGTTTGTGTTGTGTAGTGTTTTAGGGTTTACGGTAGTGTAGTGGTTAAGGGTTTAGTGTATTATAGTAGTATTTGTGTAGTGTTTTAGTGTAGTAGTATTTGTGTAGTGTTATAGGGTTTAGGGCAGTGTTGTAGTGTTTGTGTAGTGTAGTGTTTTAGGTTAAGGGTAGTATAGTGTTTTAGGTTTTAGTGTAGTATAGGAGTGTTTGTGTAATATAGTGTTTTAGTGTTTAGTGTAGTGTTCTAGTGTTTTACGGTTTAGAGTAGTGTTGGGGTGGGAGTAGTGTGGGTAGTGTTGTAGTATAGTAGTGGTTTAGGGTTTAGGGTAGTATAGAGGTGGGAGTAGTGTTGGTATAGTAGTGTGGTAGTGTTTTCGGTTAGGGGTAGTGCAGGGGTGGGAGTAGTGTGTTGTGTAGGTGTAGGGATGTCACTTACCTTGCAAACTTTTACTATGAGTATTGCTTTACCACGCATGCCTTTGCGCGGTAATGGCATGCATGGTAAAGGCATACTCGTGGTAAAAGGATGCGATGTAATGGCATGCAATGTCATTGACATTGCGTAGTAATACCCGCGTTGTAATGGCACGCGTGGTATTACTATGCGATGTAATGACATACATCCCTTACCGGCATAAGGAAATTCATCCACATTTTCCACACCTGAAAGCTCTGAACTGGCTGCCTCTTAAGGCAAGAATACGGCTTAAACAAGCGTGCATTACACGCAAGGCTTTATACTCAAACTTCCCTGCATATCTTGCACAGAAACTTATGGTCTCCGGAGGAATCAGAAACTCTCGGCCCGCCAGAGACCTCTTGCTCCAACCTGCACATTTTCGGGAAGAAAAAAAAAACAATCGGGCTTTCTCCGGGGCCGCTACAAGAATTTGGAACGCTCTCCCACCCGCCATCAGAAAAATCCCTTCTCTGGCACGCTTCAAAAAGGATGCCAAAACCTTCCTTATGGGGAAATTCCTCATTTAAATTCCGCCTTCAAACATTACTGAGTCGCCGATCTATTTCGGATAATTGCCTCCCCTCTGATTACCCAGTCACCCCACCAAGAAACCTGTGATCTTATCTTGAGTAATTTTAATTGTAAACTGTACATATGTGTCCTTCTATCCACTATGTAACCAGCAATGGGGTCTTGTCTGGAGTAATTGTAAATGTATACTGTACATACATGTCTTTATATCCCTTATGTATCCATCACCCTCCCTCCTTATCGATTGTTTACTTTGTGATTCCAAGTCTTTTGTACAATTCTATGATTCCTGTAACGCCCTCTGATACCCTAACGGGTCAAGTTTGTGCTCTATAAAATACAACAACAAAAAATCATGCAGGGGCCGAGTCACAGAACTAATCTGAGATAAAATCCTACTCTTACTACTTTTGGTATTCACAGAAAGCATTTAGTAGTAGTAAAGTTTGGACTGCTAACTTTGCTACTACTAAACTGAGATAAAGTCCTAACTTTATGACTTTCGGTATTCACAAAAGGCATTTAGTAGTAGTAAAGTTAGGAGTCCTACCTTTACTACTACTAAATGCCTTCTGTGAATACGAAAAGTAGTAAGTTTCGAATTTTATCTCAGATTAGTTATGTGAATCTGCCCGCCGACTTTCAGACGCTGGCAAGCGCACCCACCCAGCCCCAATACACTAGATCCTTTCTGGGAGCAGGTCACTCCTCACTATGACAGGATGCCTATTGGTCCACCTTCCTCTGCTCGAGCTTGGCTCAGCAGCAGGAGAGCGGAAATGTGGCTCTGGTCAGCAGCTACCATTTTGTGCTGTTTGATTCAAGAAGGCTGGTACCAGGAACACTATGAGCCTAATGGAGGGCTCTTCCAGTGCTTGGAATCATACCTCCCACATCCAATATGGTGTGGGGGTATGATTCCAACATGTTTGATCACAAACATGGTAGGATTTGTTGTAGCCGTTTTCAAGATGTCATCACGTAATTACGCGGTGCCCCTCTATATAGTACATGGCTGCTTCACTGACAACCTGGGAGAATGGACTCCGTAGGCTGCAGGGGTGTCATGCTCATGCAGGGCACCCTCTCACTTAAAACCAGGCACCTTGTACTCAGTATTGAAATTCCTGCTAGAGGGGTGACTTATAGATTTTAAGTGCAGCGAACCTTAGATATAGTAAAGCTATATCTTTAGTAAGTGGTGAATGCACCAATGTACACAGGTGGCATTGGCAGGCCTGTAGTTCCATCTTGCATGGTCTCTCATGGGTGGCAAAATGTATGCTTCAGCCCATGGGAGACCTCTGGGGTACCTATGCCCTGGGTACATGGGTACCATACACCAGGGACTGATAAGGGTACCCCAGTATCCAATCTGGGATTGTACCTAGATAGTAACACGACAGTTCAGGGAGAAAGCAGATAGACTGGGGTTCTGATTAGCAGTATCCCAGTCAGACTAGTAAAAACAGTGTCACATCAAGCAAAAAGTGGGGGTAACCAAAAGAAGCAGATACTATTTTCCTACTCTTGGGTTTTTGCCTTTCCCCTCATAGCAAGTAAATCCTTGGCAGGAGTTCTAATTTACAGCTGTTCTGGCTATGCCGATATGTTTCAGTCCTTCTTGGATGAATGTCTTTACAAAATATCTCCTAAAATATTCACATTTTTCCAACTTGGGAGACTTGAACATTCATTCGGATAAGGTTGACAATCGTCTCCTTCCTGTCAACAACTCTACTTAGAACTTGAAGCAGTTTGTGGCCCAATCCACTCGATTAGCAGGTCACTTGCTTGACTCTATCTATTTGAACTGTTGCATTGACATTCCCAATGTTTGGAATAACACCTGGTTAGATAATAAAGCAGTATACTTTAGATGGAGATTACAGCGGGGTCCCAAGTGCTGAAGGCTTAATCCTTCTTTACCCCACCAAAGTTAGGCTAATTCCAACATGGAGAAGATTACTCCCATTCTCAACAAAACTGCTCCATCTTTGTCTCGAGCTCTTTTGTAATGAGCCCCAATGTCCCCCAATATAGGCCTAGGTAATTGCACAACCTTTAACCTACATTTGTCCTACCTTGCCCTACATAACTGTTCTGGCGTTGACCATTTACCTAGTTATATGCCGAAAAAATGTTGTGTGTTTTTTTTCGAAAATGAGCCTAATCTATTATGGATGATGATTCTTAGTATAATATCTTAATCTCCTGCCTAGAACTTGCATAGCAGGATTACCATCTTCTGTATAATATCTCTGTGCAAAAGTCACTGCTATCGTCATCCTTGAACAATAGATTCACAGTACCATTACACATCTAGATAGAACCCCTGAGGGTACTTTTCGGGTATAAAAGAACCACACCGTCACTGGGCAACCAGAGATGAAGTTTTCACGCTGACACAAGATGCTGATGTCCCTGCATGCAGAAACTCCAGCACGCACTAGTCTGATATCCCTTGCGGGGTGTCAAACTGGCGACAAGACGGGATCCAGAACTCATGGTGCCCCCTTACTAGCAGTCATAACAGAAGCATTGAAACAAATACAGAATGAGTACGAGGCAGAAGCTGCCCTGGTTTGGGGGTGAAATTGATAGGCACTTTTGCCCAGGTATCAACAATTCTGTTAGCTAACATAAAAGGGGAATTCAAAAACAACAGTTGATGGACAGAATGCAGAACAATGCCATACATTCACCCGAGTACAGAGATGGGAACAGTCCAGTCCGAACTGCCAAGCCAGGTCCTCCCTGGACTGGAAACAAGCATTCTAGGACAGGTTTCGGGCTTTCAGCCCTCATCAGCCAGGATAGCTTGAGTCCAGTGGTATGGAGAGCACAGGACTCACGTCTGAGCATACCTGTCCCACTCTGGGTAGCAAATGCAGAAACAACAGTTGATAGACAGAATGCAGAACAATGTCATACATTCACCCCAGTACAGAGATCTGGGCCTAAATCCATCGTTTTTTTGCTCACCATACAATTCCTGTTAGAACTAAGCCAACTGTCAAAGAACATGTAAGATCCTTTGCCTTATTACATTGGATGGCTGAACTATTTTCTGATGATAACAATGACTTACTTTTGGAGGCTGTTGCAACATACTGTGCCTATACACTAATGGATTAAAATTGGCATTTGTCCATCTTCAACGTGTACTGTACTCGAAAAATGTTTTAACAATTTATTTCTATCTCCATAATGGACAGTATACCGCCCCTTTTTGTATTTTCCTTACTGCTTCAAACTTATCACTCCCAATTATCCAGTTTGACAAGTTTTAAACTTGGTTCTGCCTCACTCGAACTTGAACTCTGCGTTCAAAAATTGCTTCCCTTCTTGTACGTGGTCCGAACAGGGGAGGGTGTAGGGAAGACAGGGTCCTGCCTGCACATATTGTTACATATGTTAGCATAGGCTTATTAGAAGTTTAAACACCACTTTTCCACTTTGCAGCTTTTGCACACAACACTACAAGTAACTGTTGTTGTAAGTTAGACTGCTTGGTTTCCTCGCATGAGAACGGTCTGTTTTTCACATCCCTAGACTTGCATAGCGACCTTGGTCTGTACACTGCATGCAGAACCCTTCAAGGTCACCATAACAATGTATGCTGTTACTCAGGTTGATTGGCCCCTGCTGTAGACACAACACGGACACAGCTGCGACCAACTGAAATTCTAGTGCCTTTAATATTGCACTGCATGCATGATTTGGGCACTTGGAGATAAAACCTTTTCCAGACAGAGAGAGCTTTGATGATCTTGAGATGTGATTCACCTCTGCTGATCTTGGAGGTATGGATTCCCCATTCAAGCCTAAGAGACCTTCTATTAGTATAAAACCTAGTTCCTAGCAGGGGAGGGTGGTTCACAAGGTGCTAGAAGACCTGTTTCCACTATCATTGTAACATGATTTCTCCCTTTGTATTTATTTTATGGAATTGTAACAATGTTGATTGTTTTATTTCTAATCATATGCCTGCTTATGTTTGCCAAAATACTGCATCGTAGAGTACGTCGTAAAAAATAAACATTTTAAACTTTTCACGTCTCTGATTACTCACGTTGTGGACTGGTATGAGAATAAAAACGAAAGAGTGTTCTTGATTCCCACCATTCCTGAGAGTAACCTAAGTCGCATGTTCTGGGTTGTCTAATCATCGGTAGCTTCGCTGTAGGACGGAGAGCTAATGAGACACTGATGCTAGTCGGATAGGGGTTCTGGGTACTGAGGTGAGTTTTTGGTACACCACAATTCACTGAGGTCCTGGTTTCCTGTGCATAGTTCTGTGCATGAGCAGATTCTTCTTTCTGGTCCAGGGAAGACATGACTTGGCAGTTCGAGCTAGACTGTTTTCATGAGGCAGAGGGTCTAGACTGATTCCCATATAGCTGTTTCTGAACTGGGGTGGTGAAGTGAGCTAAAGAACAATTATGGATTCAACCCAGATCTGTGACTGGAGAGATTGTCTCAAAAGTTTCAGGGCTCCATCCATCATCTTGTTGTGATTGCTTTCTTCGCCCTAAGTTGGCAGGGTATGTCCAGATGTGGGTCTCTTGCTCACTTTGCCACTTTATTCAAGCTAGCCTAGCTGATGAGGGCTGTTAGCCCGAAACCGGTCCCAGGATACTTGTTTCCGTTCCAGGGATGACATGGCTTGGCAGTTTGGGCTGGACTGTTCCCATGTGGCACAGGGTGAAGACTAATTTTCATATAGCTGTGTCTGAACTAGGGTGACGAAGTGAGCTAAAGAAAGAAGATGGATTCAACCTAGATCTGTGACTGGTGGTGAGTGTCTGAAAAGTTTCAATGCTCCGTCCATCATCTCCTTGTGATTTCTTTGTTCGCCCCAAGTTGGCAGGGTATGCCCAGACATGGGTTACTTGCTCACTTTGTCACTGTATTCAAGCTAGCCTGGCTGATGAGGGCTATTAGCCCGAAACCGGTCCCAGGATGCTTGTTTCCGGTCCAGGGAAGACATGGCTTGGCAGTTCGGGCTGGACTGTTCCCATGAGGCACATGGTCAAGACTGATTTGCATATAGCTGTGTCTGAATTGGGGTTGCGAAGCGAGCTAAAGAATGATGATGGATGCAACCTAGATCTGTGACTGGGGGTGAGTGTCTGAAAAGTGTCAGCGCTCCATCCATCATATCCTTGTGATTGCTTTATTTGCTCTAAGTTGGCAGGGTATGCCCAAATGTGGGTCCCTTGCTCACTTTGCGACTGTATTCAAGCTAGCCTGGCTGATGAGGGCTGTTAGCCTGAAACCAGTCCCATGATGCTTGTTTCTGGCCCAGGGAAGACATGGCTTGGCAGTTCGGGCTGGACCAATCCCATTATGCACAGGGTCAAGATTTATTTGCATATAGCTGTGCCTGAACTGGGGTGGCGAATTGAGCTAAAGAACGATGATGGATGCAACCCAGATCTGTGACTGGGGATTAGTGTCTGAAAAGTTTCAGCGCTTCTTCCATCATCTCCTTGTGATTGCTCTGTTCGCACTAAGTTGGCAGGGTGTTCCCAGACGTGGGTCACTTGCTCACTTTCCCGCTGGATTCAAGCTAGTCTGGCTGATGATGGGTGTTACCCAGAAAACGGTCCGAGGAGGCTTGTTTCCAGTTCAGGGAAGACCTGGCTTGGCAGTTCGTGCTGAACTGTTCCCATGAGGCACAGGGTCAAGACTGATTTGCATATAGCTGGTTCTGAACTGAGGTGGTGAAGTGCACTAAAGAATGAAGATGGATCCAACCCAGATCTGTGACTGGGGGTGAGTGTCTGTAGGACTTTGCCCTTTTTGGCTAAAGTCCCTAAACTTTTTGCTTTTTCCCTAGACCTTCTTTCTGACAATTGTTGCCAACATAGATGCTTTGGACACTTTGCCACTGCTAAACAGTGTCAACATGCAAGTGTTCCCTGTATAAAGTGTAATGGTAATTGGTTGTCCATGATTGATATGTTTGCCTTACTAAGTAAAGTCCCTAGTAAAGTGCACTATGTGGGCCAGGGATGGTAATGCAACTGCTACTAGTGGGCCTACAGCACTATTTGTGCCACCCACACAAGTAGCATTACAAATGGAACTCAGGCCTGCCATTGCAGGGCCTCTGCACAGTGTGCCATGTTGTTCTGTCAAGTGCACTCACTTTCCAGACCTTACACTTCCCTTTCTATGCACATCAGACACCCCGATCTAGGGTACACCCTGGACAGGGTGTAGTGCATGTGAAAGGTAGGACATGCACTAAGGTGTGTGTCATGTCCTGACAGTGAAAAAATCTCCATTTTCGTTTTTCACTGTTGAAAGGCCATCTTGCCCATAGGATACAATGGGAAGGCTGTGTACTATGTTTTCCAGCCTATCTTCTCAAAGGCTTAAGATGGAAAGGTGACGTTTAGTATGTCTGAACTCACAATGTAATAAGACATCTTTTTATGAAGGAGGTTTTTGCATTGTGTGTTCAGAAGCCACTCTTTTAGAAGTGGCTGAGGTTTTGTGCTCTAACATTTCTGTGTGTCGATTGACTGGATTTGAAAGCGATAGGATCTGTGGAATGTCTTAACCCAGGGGAGGAGGTGAGAAAGCAACAGACTAACCTGTATCTGGAGTGTAGGGGGAGAAGAAACCCCTAGAGGTGAAGAGGCCTGGGTTGCTGCTATAAAACAATTGTCTCATCTCCTGCTGAGTGATTGAGAAACCAGACCCACACTAATCAAAGGAAGAAAGGTATCACTGGCAGGGAGGCACCCAGAACTGGTTTGGACAGAGGTCAGTGCTCTGTGAAACACAAAGACTTCAACGCCATTGAGGTGTATAACTATGAGAGCTGAAGCCCCTGAACTTAGGAGAATGGCTTGATCAAGTGTGAACAAAACTGGAGCTACTTCACGGTCAAGAGGACCTTTGCCAAGGAAGAAACAACTGAAGAGACTGAGCATAGGACTGACCCTTGCTTTGTGTTCTGGGGCTGGCCTGCAGTTTGCAGCCAAGGAAAGGCTAAAGGGAGTTTGCTGTGTGCTGTGTCCCCCTGCTTGAAGGACTTTGCTGTGTGCTGTGTCCTGAAGTAACTTATCCCCAAGGTATCACATTCATGACCACATCGAACTAGCATAAACAAATGCAAACTGCACCACACACAATATGTTTGACAAACGTCACAAGACATGGCCTGCAGCCTCTGACTATGGCTTAGAGTGCATGCATGTGAATTGTAGACATAGTTAAACATAGTTAGTGCAGGTGTACACATTTAAGATAATTGCAGCCCTTGGCTGTAGATCATGTGGAGACACAGTGCATTATTTTCAGATGCCAAGATAGATGAAAAATAATTAACAAACTTAATTTGTCAAACAATTTTTAATATCGATATATTTAATCAAAGCAGGGCATGACTCTTACTCTTCTATTTCTGATCCACCTACATACACCAAACGAGGGCCTCAGCCTTGGAGTACATACTATGTTCATGCCATGTGTCGCACAATGAATACCTGCTCACTATGTATATTATTAAGGGCTATTAAAGATGGGCCTCTACTTTTGCCAGCAGAACTTGTTTATTGCTTGACCTGGTGCACACAATGCTTGTCGTACAGCATACACCTTTGGAATATGAGTAATGCACAAGAAGCTCCACAAAGTGAACAACCCCTGATCGTTCCCTCTTTACACTACTCTTATACACTTAACACATCTCACACCCAAAACCTGCGAGTCCTGTCTGTTACGTGAACTGAATACAAGCAGTGCACCTCTCAGATACTCTTAGCACACAGCCATCACTGAGGATGTGGGTATCACTTAAATACACCAAGTATGCTCAGCTGCTCTCTGCTGCAGTATTTAAAAAACATCTGTAGTCATATATGTTCCTGTCTCGCTTCCTCCATCCCTTCTTTCCTCCCTTTCTCTCTCGCTACACAGAGGCACACAATTTGTCTTTCAGTTAACAAGAGCCACATTGATAACATTGGAGATGAATGTTTTTCAGTAGTGTGAACGAGACAGTTGTTGTTAGGTGGCTAATTCGAAGATCGAAGATTCTAATATATTTTATTTGAGTTTTAGATTGACACAAGAGTGTCAGATAAACATGTATAACAGCAAAACACTACATTAATTCATTTTCCCTTGTTCTGCATATTTCCAAGCCAATTGTGCAGTCTTGGACATATAATTCTGCCCCATTTTCGTGCCATTTCTCGTTTAGTCAGCATGAACCCTAGGTTATAAGAGGTTGCCTCAGATCCCCTCCATATTCCCAGTGGCACCGGTGGAGCATGCGCTTCGATAATCAAATCAATCAAATCAAAAAGAACTTTATTCGGTTTTCGTTTTGAAAGCCATAAAAGTACACGTACAAGCATTATTTTTAAAACAAAAAAATAGTCAATCATACTATGTTAAAGTTGTACATCCATTTTAAAAATAGGACAAAACATTTGTTACAGTCCATTTCTGGGATCACTATGAGTTTCATAAATTCGTACGATGCCTCAGGCACACCTTTAAATATTGTGCCACAGATTTTGCTATTACACTGTTTTCCAAAAACTGCAGCGCCAAATATGCAGGACGACACCTTCGGATATTCATTATTTTTAAAATTGGTAAAATCCACCTTTTACGAAACAGGGTATAAAATTTACAGAAAAAAACTACGTGAATTGTGGACTGTGGGGAAGTAAGATCGCAGGGGCATGGTATCGTGGTACCTGACCAAACATTTTGGGAAGGAAATAAAACCATGATGTGAAAAAGGTTAAATCTGAAGCGAGTGAGAAGGAGTTTTTCATATTGCGTCAAGTCATACTGCAGATACAGTTGGATTGATGGAGTAAGTTGTATCATTAGGCAGTGTTGGACTGATGGCTTTCTTATTTCGGACATAATTCGTAGTTGGGTTAGATGAGACAGACATAGCTTTTTTAAGTCCTTTTTTGATATGTCTGTTACTGATTGTGGTTCATCAAAAAACCTCAACAAACCAACTTCTGTGAGAAAAGATTTTACATAAGATAGCCATTTTATCTTCTTCATACAGTCTAGTTTCAGACACTCCATAATAATTTCTCTAGTAAGCTGGCATTCGTCCGTGGCCCATATTCTGCGCCACAGCATTATAGGTTGGATCTTGATAATATCTGAGATATGGTCCACTCCTAATTCTGCATGACTGCCAAAGGTAGTTGCACTTTTTGGAAGAGCTAAGAGAAATTTTAAAAAGGTGTTTTCGACTTTCTGGATTTGTTCGACGTTTGTTGTTCCCCAAATTCCTGCACCGAAGATCGCTGTAGTAACGCATTTTGCGTTATAGATCTTTATCAATTCGGCCAAAGGTTTTTTTCCAAGACAAAGTGAGAAGGCTTTTATAGCACCAACTGTTTTTATTAATGATAATTTACGTGAGTTGATTGCTTCTTTCCATTTAAAGTCTTCGTCTATGGTTATGCCGAGGTATGAGTAGGTTTTAGTTCTTTCAAGGGGCAGTGTGTCTACAAAAATTGTCATCGTTTTTTTCCCCCTTCTACCGGCATGCATCACGTAGGTTTTTTTAATATTGACTTTTAGGTTAAGGCTGGACATAAAAGTACAATAGTTATTTAATGCTTGTTGTAGCTGGATAGGGGTGCGCGCAAGAATCACCGCATCGTCGGCGTATAGTAGTGCCGGTATTGGTCGCCGGTCGACTTCTGGGTAAACCGTTACGCCCTGCAGCATTGCAGCTTCCAGTCCATTAGTATAAAGCGTAAATAAGAAGGAGGCCAGCACACAGCCTTGCCTGACCCCCTTCTGTATTTGGAAGCTGTCTGTGAGTTGGCCTTCAGTCCCGTAACGTACTTTTCCCGTGGCGCCTGAGTATAACTCGCGTAGGAAATTCACTATAGCTGGCTCAATTCCCATATGCAGCATTATATACCAGAGTTTTGAATGTTCCACACAGTCAAACGCTGCCGTTAGGTCAACGTAGACCATATGTAGACTTGTTTTTTTGGCTGTGACGTATTTTCCAGCCAGCAGTGTTAAATTCAGCACTTGATCTACGGTGCTCAGGCCGGTCCGGAACCCGTATTGGAGATCTGAAAGAATCCCTTGTTCTTTTGACCATTCCTGGAGGCGATCGAGTAGTATTCTCCCTGCCATTTTACCAATAGTATCCAGGAGGGAAATAGGGCGATAACAGGATGGAGAGTCTCAGTTGCCTTTTTTTAAAATTGGAACCAATATGGATGTTGACCAGGAGTTGGGGAGATTTGTTTCTATCGCTGCATTCAGAACCTTGGTTAAAACCGGTGACCAGAGATCAGGAAGAAATTTGTATAGGTCGATAGGGACGGAGTCTGGTCCTGGCGCTTTACCATTTTTTGCTGTCTTTATTGCTTTCGTTACTTCTGTAATGGTAAACTCTAATTCTATCGGATATGTCACCGCCGGGAGAGGATGCGTAGAGACTAGGCCGGCAGGTTTGACCTCCTTAAAAACCCCCGAAAAGTGCTGCACCCAATCCTACGCAGTTATTGCGACATCTAAGGAAGGACCCTCATTGTTTCCAGTTAAAAAAGGGGATTTGACTACTTTCCAGAAGGCCGTGCTGTTTTTTTGGGAGCTACTGTTTATCAGTTGAGGCCAGAGATTGCGGTGTAGCTCTTTTTTCCTTAATTTTAGTGCTTGTGTGTAAACTTTCCTGAGTTGCGCTATCTCTTCTCTTTTCCGACCTTTTTTGGCTAGAGCTTTCTTTAAATCAGAGTAAGCTTTTGTACATTGCGTGTTAAACCACCCCTTTGTTTGTGTGTTATTTTTCTTTTTGGGTCTTGCTAGTTCATTACCTATGGTTTCCATTATTATGCTGTAATTAGTCAGAATTTCGGGTGCCGTAGTGCTGGGGTTTAGGCAACTGTCGATGTTAGTCTGACATTTTTTAATTATCCTTTCAGTGACTGATTCTTGATCTATGCTGCCCCATTTTAAAGTAAAACCATTAAGTCTGTCTAAGGTAAGTACATTTTGATGGAGTAAGCCTGGGTTATTCATGACTTGATTGTTATGCCGCACAGACTCAAGGTATGTTAAGCTGAGTGGATGATGGTCACTGAGTACGTTTTTATTTACTTCAAAGTACTTTATACAGGCGGCATTGTTTGTGGAAACTAGAATGTAATCGATTACTGTCTGGGCACCTCTTCCATGCAAGGTTGATGTGAACTCAGTTATCGGAGACATTATTTTGTTCGCGAACCCTAGATCCAAATCAAACATAATAGCTTGCAAGTAGTTTCCTTCCTCAGTGTGAGAGAAATGCTCCACTGGGTTTTCCTGATCGTCCGTAAACCCACATATGGGGGCATTGCTTTTGGTGCATATATGAAGATTGAAGTCTCCACCCCAGATTATTGAGTGTGATATTCTCGCATATTTAGTTTTTTGTTCGTTTATCAGATCTCTGATTTCAGTAAGAGCTTTGGTTGAGTCCATCGAGATCATATTATTGTAAAAATTGATTATGGTGTAAATAACCTGGTTGGTTAATTTAATATTGATGATCTGATAATTCTGGTGAAGTATGATTGGTGTGATTTCTTGAGTCGGCCAGAGGTTGGAAATATACGTGGTTAGGCCACCCTTGCTTCTCCCTGCATGAGACTTCGTGGCCTGGGAGAAATATGTTCTGTATCCCGCCAGGTGAATCGGTGCGTTTAACCATGTCTCCTGGAGGCAGATTAGATCGTGTGTTTGTACCAGGTCCAGGAAAGTTTTCTCCGTATGCTTTGTTGCTAGACCTGCCACGTTCCAAAATAACATTTTCCTCTCGACAACTATGGTGGTGTTGTCAGGGTGAGACTGCGGGACATTGATTTCAGCCTCTGTTGTCATATTTGAAGAATTAACATTCAAAGATGTCTCTCCATGATCTTTGTTTAAAGTGGGATGTGGGAAGATTTGCTGAGTGGTGTCAAGGTTGGGATAATTGAGAAGGACTTTGGACTGGCTGTCTTCCTTTTCGATTATATTTTTTATGGATTGATCTTGTGTTATTGCTTTATGGAGACATAGAGTCTTTACTGGCGTCTTTATCTTAGAGATGTTCAATTGTGAAGATGAGGATAATCTGGTAATAGGTAGAGTTCTAATTATTGAAAAGGATGATGACGGTCAATCGACCATATCTAGGCAGCTGTAGTAATTGAAAGTTGGAATTCCGGTCCAGGGTTCTCTGTTGGAGTGTTGGTATCCCCTCCTCCCATAGTTGTTGTAGTCTCCGCGATCTCGATCTCTATGCTCGTATCCCCAGTCCCTCTGAGAATAGTACCTTTGGTTATTTCCATAGGTTCTATCACCCTGATTCCAGTTTCTTGGTCCTTGGTCAAGTTGACCCCATGACCAGTTTGATGGCCAGTTAGGATCCTCGCGATGGTGATTTTGTCGAGGATAGAAAAAGGATAGACGTTTAATGTCTATTCCTTCTTTATTTTCTAAGGTGTCCCAAGAGCAGATATAGTCCACTACTTGTGGGCATTCAAAGTTGATTATTATGCAGTCGCCCTGGATTGTTTTAGGCTGATGGCCTATCCAGGAGGCTCTTCTCACCGTTGTAATTCTACTGTTATTATTTGGGTGACTGGGCCTATTGATGTTTAACCAGTGGCGTGCTTTATTTAATAGTGACCAACTAGGTTCATCTGTATCTTTATTAAGTTCTGGGACCCCTGTTAGTATTGCTACAAAGGGTGCAGCTTCTGGTGGAAGGTTTACTGTCCTTGGCCATCTCTTAGTTGGTCGTTCGGATTTGTTGGTTTGTCTCGAAGGTTGTTCCTGTCGGGTGCTGTTTGATGCTGATGGTAAAGAAGGGGTTATTACCTGCGGGACGTTCGCGTGGGTAAATTTTACAGATGGTTGACTTTGAGGAGCTGTGATAGTTTTAGCATTGTCAGAGTTATCAGAGTTGGACTGAGTATTCGAAGGGAGAATTTTATTCGGTTGTTTATTTGCTGATTCTGTAGTCTTTGTTTTTGAGGTATTTGTGGCAACCGTGTTGTTTATTGTTTGGTTCGGTGTATTAGTAGTGTTTGATTTACTGGTGGTAGTAGTTGAACATATCGAGGGCGGAAGATCATTTTTCCTTGAGTTGGTAATAGTTTTAACCGTTGTGATCAGTATAGCCATTTGTTTTTCAATTACCTCTAGGCTTTTTTGGACAGGTTGTAGCTGATGTTTTACTATATCCAGGATTTGTTTTAGCATGATTTGTTCTGAGTTGGGTTGTCTACTGTTTCGCGTCGTGTCTAGTCGTGTCTTTTTAGGGTTTGCCCTATTCACTTGATCGCCGACTCTGAGAACATCAGAACGATTGTTATTAGTAGGTTCTGTGTTGACAATTATCTTTTGACTTTGGTCGATGAACGATTGTTCAGAGTCAGAGTTTGTGTCGGTGATATATGTTGTACTCTTAGGAAGGGATTCTTTGCGAGTCTGTTGCTTAGGGATTGCTCCTTCCCTGACTCCTCTGAATTCCGGTGGCGTTGGAACACTATTTATTGGCTGTAAAGTAACAAAAATGTCGGGGGTCTTTTCAAGATCCTGAGAGGATTGTGAAATAGATAATTGTGATGCTACAGATAGGTCAACTGTGTTGGGCAATGTTTGTGTTTCGTCACTTATTTCCCCAAGTGGCTTATTTTGAGGAGCAGCATTGGGAGTCTGGGCTTGTGCTAACATGCCCATGGATGAGCGCCGTGCTTGGTCCAGCTCGTAAGAGACCCGGCGGTCGATCATCAGTACTGTTTGATCTATGGTTTCGTTAACTTTATGTAAAAATTGTTCAATGGGTCCGACTGTGGTCGTCATGTTTGCTTTTTTTGTTTTGCTTCTCGAGCCTCTTGGTGACATTATTAAATGGTTAAGCCTCAGATTGTGTGTGGGTCGTGAGAAGTAATGAAGACCCTTTAGCAATTTTGAAACAGATTTTAGTACGATGTTTTTACCTTACTTTGGATGTTAGGGGGGTGCGCCCAGCCCAGTCTCCTCCGGTCTGTGACGGGCTAGGACGGGCCCACCCTTGGCCCAGGCTTCGCCCCAGGCTCCGACCCGCGCGCGTCCCGCGATGCGCGTTTGTGTTCTTGCTTAAAAGACTATCGGGTGAGAGGGGGCGGGGCACTGGGAGGGGGCGCGGCTCACACGGGAAGAGGCAACAGCTGCTGTAGCTGAAGGCTGAGCCTCGCAGTCCCGGAGCCGCGCCTCGTGCCTCCTCTGCGGCCACGCAGATGGTGTTCCTCCTTTTCTCCAAGGGCTGGAGCAGTGGACAGAGAGCAAGCTACTCCTGTAGCGGCAGGGAAACAAATGTCAGGCAGAGAACCTCACAGCGAGCGGCACCCGCGTAGCGGGGGCCGCGAGAGGTTAAGAGCAGCTTGGTGGGGGCGGGCACTGGGAGGGGGCGCGGCTCACACGGGAAGAGGCAACAGCTGATGTAGCTGAAGGCTGAGCCTCGCAGTCCCGGAGCCGCGCCTCGCGCCTCCTCTGCGGCCACGCAGATGGTGTTCCTCCTTTTCTCCAAGGGCTGGAGCAGTGGACAGAGAGCAAGCTACTCCTGTAGCGGCAGGGAAACAAATGTCAGGCAGAGAACCTCACAGCGAGCGGCTCCCGCGTAGCGGGGGCCGCGAGAGGTTAAGAGCAGCTTGGTGGGGGCGGGCACTGGGAGGGGGCGCGGCTCACACGGGAAGAGGCAACAGCTGATGTAGCTGAAGGCTGAGCCTCGCAGTCCCGGAGCCGCGCCTCGCGCCTCCTCTGCGGCCACGCAGATGGTGTTCCTCCTTTTCTCCAAGGGCTGGAGCAGTGGACAGAGAGCAAGCTACTCCTGTAGCGGCAGGGAAACAAATGTCAGGCAGAGAACCTCACAGCGAGCGGCATTTTCGTGCCATTTCTCGTTTAGTCAGCATGAACCCTAGGTTATAAGAGGTTGCCTCAGATCCCCTCCATATTCCCAGTGGCACCGGTGGAGCATGCGCTTCGATAATCACTCCTGTGGGATCCTCCAAATTGTGTATCACTCCTTCCCAGAAGGTTTGTAGTTTGGGCCAGCTCCATAGTGTATGTAGGAATGTTCCCTTTTGGTCAGTTTTTCAGACTTGTCCCCCCTACCGATTTTGGATAACAGTGATCTGGTGAAGTACATTCTATGTAGCATTTTAAACTGGATGAGAAGGAAAGGCGCCTTTGAAGCCACTTCACTAGAGAATTGTAACACGTCTCTCCTGTCATCATTATCTAGCTCCCTTACATCTCTCTGCCAGCGTGCCCCTAGTTTCCCAAGCTCACTCTGTGTATTTCTCATCAGTGTGGCGTATGTGAGAGAAATTACCTTTTTGGCCATGTGTCTGTCTAATAAACTGCTTTCCAGGTGGAATCCTCTTCCGTTTCCTCCCCCTGAGGAATGATATGATATGAACAATTTAGGAGCAAATTAACAAGGAACAGGGACAATTAACGCAAAGAGCGCTTAGCGTTAATTTTTTTAACGTCCGCTATCGCTGGATTATATCGCCTGGTTATCGCGTTATTAACAACGCTAACCGCCTAGGCGATAAAAAAATCCAGCGATAGTGGTATTTTGGGAGGTTATCGCTGGTAATGCAGCGATAAAACTACAAGGCTAGGGATATCCTTGTTGACAGCCCATCGTGGATTTAGCCATGTAATCCACCTCCCATTGGATTACATGGCTAAATCTGAAAATTAGCAGACGTAAAAAGCAGCATTAACCGTGGTTAGCGCTGCTTTTGTTTGTCTCTAACAGGGTTAGCGTGAAGCTTGATAATAGGAGAAATGTCGCTTAGCAAAGGGATTTTTCTTTAATGAAAACAAGGGGGACCCAGAAAGTTGCAGAGGACCATGGGTATAGATTATTTGACGTGAACAACGGTCCTGAGCTTAATTAGAAATATGAGCACATTTTTAGATATAGAACACAAAAGGGACTATATATTTGACCTGTCCAGCCGGACCAGGATTTTCATTTTGTTACAATCAAAGACAATGAAAGAAATACAAAAAATGATTAATTGTGGTAGGGCACAATCCTGTACCCAAGCAGTAAGAGAGACAGAAAATAGAAACAAGAATTGGAACAGAAAAATTCGCAGGCAAGGAAAAGAGCAAACTGGACACTTTTAAATCAGTGTAAGCAGTGTTCTCCAGAGTGAAGCATGCAAATTGATACACAATGGTTACATGTATGCCCACTTAAAGAAGTCGACGTTTCGATCCTATTGCTCAATTAAATAAGGATCATCATCAGGACTGTAAGAACAATTGAGTTGCCTGAGGAAATATTACGCCTCGAGTGGGGCGGCTAACCGTAATGAGATTAGTGCCTGGACCTTGTGAGATCGCTGGGGCTGGAGTTTAGGGCTTACGCAGGGGGTTTGACCGGTAAGCCATGGGTTGGGGAACACCGATCGCTTGATAGCGAGCGCCTTCCGAGCAGTTGGCGGTCTTCGTAGGTTGGAAGATACGCGATGTGTTTGAACAATGTCAGTAATCACGGCAGTGAGGAGGCGGGGTGGCGACGATGCGGTCTTGCCAGCCGGTGAACCTCAACAAGCTTAGCAAAGGGAAGCGTAGTGAAAAAGTGTGCTACTGCTAACATGTGATTTTGCATGTTAGGACCCTGTTGTTGATAGAGCGATATTTTTATCTCCGCTTCTTTGGCTTTTAAAGCCAAAAAAACAGAGATAAAGCCCTTGTGAATATGCTCCCAAGAAAGCACAACAAACACCCCCAGGCGTCAAGAGGATGCAATCTCAGTAGACCACTCGGCAAAGGAGTTGCTTTGACAGGATTGCAAAACAAACTAACTCTCCCTACAGGATAAAAAGTAAAAAGCCAGGTCTTTAAGACTTTCCTAAAGGGACAGTGCACTTTAATACAAGTCAGATGATGAGGAAGAGAGTTCCAGAGCCTTGCAGGCGCGACCTATACAGCTCTGCCTCCCAATCTTTTCTTTCAAACTCTGGGCACAGTTACCAAGGAGTAATAAGCTGAACTGAGATTTCTCCCTGGCGTATACCAATGAAACATAGCCTTGATTCCCTCGGACTAACATGATAGAGGGTCTTATGCACAATGCAGAGCAACTTGAACATTATGCATTTTTTATTGGGAGCCAGTGCAGGTCATGTAGTCCCTTGGACACTGACTGCCATTTTGGAATATCCAGGTGAGCCTTGCCAGTGCATTCTGCACTAATTGCAGTTTGGCTTCATTGTTATTGTTGGTCTCTAGATAAAGTAAATTACAATAGTCAGTCCTTGAAGAGACCTGCACTGAGGCTACTTATTTCTGTGCCGGAAGGGGGATGAACGGATGGATTTTCTTCAACATTCTGATAATCCAGAAACTGGTTGTCGTAGTGTGGTTAACCTGCCCGTCCAACGAGAGCTCATTATCCAGAATCTTCCCTAGCTTCTTGGCCATGTCTGTTTGAGCTGACCACCAATTATTGTTCCACATAGTGGATTGTGTTCAAGAGAACAGCACCTTTGTCTTCTCACCATTAAGATTCAGATAGGGGAATCCTCACCTGTAATTCATGCCGTTGTCGGAGACACTTAAATATTTGTGTCGCTGCCATCTCATATTTGGTTTAGAGATACTCAAAGGGTACTATACCATTTGCATCCCACATGTCCTCTAGTACTAAGAGGCCAATGAAGTCCCATTTTTTGGAAGCCTAGCAACTCAGTCACAGGGCCAAGTCTCGTTCTCAACCATAATGGGGTTTTTGTTGGCAGCCACTTTTTTCATCCCACTTCTATACTTAATTTATGGCAAACTTACATTACTGTTCGAGTTGCTGGTCGTGTGTCTGTCCCAAATCTCACTCCATACAATATGTGTGAGTATTATTTTTGTCCCCATTTTAGATGGTCCAGCCTGAATTCTGAGTCTTCTAATGGTGCATATTCCCATTTATTTACTATGCTGACCTGAGTGGCCTCGTAATATATACAAATGTTTGGTAGTGCTATGCCTCACTTATACACAGTTTTTTTTGCAAGGTTGATACCACGAGTTAGGACAGGTGATTCATCCATAACAAGGTTCGTATTTATCTATTTATTGTCCTGAAGAACATATCCAGAATTGTGTATGGGCTGCTTTGCAGTATGTCTGCGAATCGAAGCAGCGCTGTGTGCAGAGCATTGTGCCTCTCCGCCCTTTTCTTTTGTTTTCTGGTAATGTGTAGATCATTTTGACATCTTTTACTACTATTCAATGGGGGTGTTTTATTTAACACACACACTTTGCACCTAGATAAAGGTGGGAGTCGGACTGTGAAATGTTCCCACTTTGGCTGCCATTTTGATTAGTTTGAAGTCTAGTCCCTGGAGGGGGAAGTCCTCAGCCTTTATCAGGGAAGCCAGTGTGCGGATGCACCTAAGGGTGGGGGTTACTTTTGTAGGGATTAGGGTAGTATAAACGTAGTGTTCTAACGTTTGTGTGTTTTTTTAACGTTTTAGTGTGTTTTTATAGTGTAGTGTAGTGTTTTAGTGTTTATTTAGTGTAGTGTATTAGGGTTTAGGGTTTTAGGGTAGTGTATTAGTGCTTGTGTAGTGATTCAGGTTTTAGGGTAGTGTGGTACTGTTTGTGTAGTGTAGTGTTTTATGGTTTAGCGTAGTGTAGTGTTTTAGGGTTTAGTGTAGTATAGTAGTATATCCGTAGTGTTTTAGGGTAGTTTAGTAGTGTTTGTGTAGTGTTTTAGGGTTTAGGGTAGTGTAGTAGTGTTTTTGTAGTGTAGTGTTTTAGGGTTAAGGGTAGTGTAGTGTTTTAGGTTTTAGTCTAGTATAGCAGTGTTTGTGTAGTGTAGTGTTTTAGTGTGTAGTGCAGTGTTGTAGTGTTTTAAGGTTTATGGTAGTGTAGGGGTGGGAGTAGTGTGGGTAGTGTCATACTGTAGTAGTGTTTTAGGGTTTAGGGTAGTGTAGGGGTGGGAGTAGTGTGGGTAGTGATGTAGTGTGATAGTGTTTTAGGGTTTAGGGTAGTGCAGTAGTGTTTGTGTAGTGTAGTGTTTTAGGGGTTAGTGTAGTGTTTTAGTGAAAAGGGTAGTGTAGTAAAATTCAAATTCAAAATTCCTTTATTCGACTGTATACAGTGCAGTCATAAAAGTACAATAGAAAACATATACATTCAAAACAATGTTAAAAAGACAATTTATCAAGAACGAGAAGTTACAAGAAGAGATACAGATTCTAAAAAAATATAAATATGCTGTTTATCTAAAAAAACATGTTGCTGGGGAGGCATAATTCGTTGAACAATTAACCTTCCATGCTTTTTCTGAATTTCAAGGCTGTTTTTAAAAAATTACATAAAAACATAGTATTTTCACAGTGTAACATTTGGAGATAAAATAATGCAGGCCTTATTTGTACAAAATTCAGTTGTTTAAAAAGGGGTTTTAAGAACAATTTTCGTGGTATCGTGTAATAGGAGCATATGAATAAAAAGTGAGCCAGGTCTTGCGGAGACTTACTGTCGCAGCCGCAAGCTGGCAACACTTGTCCTCTGTGGGCCCCACTAGGCACAGCTAGCAACAAATGATACAAATCAAAGCGAAATCTGGTCATCAGAAAACGTTCATATCTGGAAATGGGCCAGGATAGATAGGGTTCAATTTGCACGCAGGATTTTGTTAAGACATGGTTCCTCACACTACCGTTTTTAAGCTCGGACTCTTCCCTAGCTAGCTGCCGATTCAACATAAAGGTATCTTTCGCATGAGTTACATCTTGTTTGGATACTTGCTGTGGTGCTAGGAAAAGTTCCAGCCGACCCAATTCATGAAGACAGTTTCTGATGTATTTTAACCAAGGTATCTTGTATTTCCCTTCCCAAGTGAGTGCTTCAAGAAGGATGTTTTGGGTAAACGGTATATCATCATTCGTCCAGCAGGTTAACCAGCACAGCAAAGGGTTGACAGCTATTTTATCTCCTAGGTAGGACATACCAAGTTCTTCGTGGATGGAGAAGTTAGCTGTGCCTTTAGGTAGACTTAGCACTTGTTTTAGGAAATTGTTTTCAGTTGTTACGAGGTCACCCACAGGAACAAAGCCCCAAATTTCACTCCCGTAACAGGCCACAGCGGTGCTTTTGGCTTGATACAGTTTCATCAGAGCAACCACTGGCGTGTTTCCCATTTTACGTGCAAAGTCTGTTATTGCAGCATTTGTCCTTGCTGTTTCTCCCTTTTTTTTCCTTACCGCAGGACCCCAGGTAAGTTTATGATCAAACAATACATCAAGGTATGAAAAAGTCTTTGTTATCTGTATTTTTTCCCCATTAACAAAGAAGGGATAAGACTTTTTTGAGCCAGAGCCTATCTTCATGGCAAAAGATTTTGTGTTGTTTATGCTTAGGCCCCGTGATTTCATGAACGAAAAAAAAGAATCAAGTAGTATTTGAAGGCCCAGTGCAGTTCTGGAGATAAGGACGGCGTCGTCTGTATAAAGCAGAACAGGCACGCCCTTTCTCCCTATGTATGGGTAATCAGTTTTTGTATTTAAAAGATGCTCCTCAAGTCCATTAATATATAGATTAAAAAGAAACGGCGCTAAAATGTAGCCCTGCCTAACCCCCCGATTTATCTTAAAATCTCTGGTAACTTTCAAATCTTTTGTATAGCGGACATTTGCTCGAGTGTCGCTATGGAGGTCGGCTAAAAAATTAATCAAGTTCTTCTCAACCACCATTTTGAGTAGGACGTCCCAGAGCCTGCCTCTATCGACACAATCAAAGGCCGATGATAAGTCCATAAAGGCCATATACACAGTTCCTTTTCTGGCCATAGTATACTTACCACTGATTAAATATAGGTTCAGGCATTGAGTTATTGTTGAGTGCCCCGGTCTGAACCCATATTGAACGGGGGACATTAAATTATTGATTTTAGCCCACATGGTCAGCCTATTTAAAATTATTCCTCCCACTACCTTGGCAACTGAGTTTATCAGGGAGATAGGCCTGTAAAATGCTGCATTGTTTCTGTCACCCTTCTTGTAAACGGGTACTATGGTTGAGGCCCCCCAGGACTTTGGGCTCCCGGTTGCAACTCCTGCATTGACAACCGCAGTAAGGATTGGGGCCCATAGTGAGATATTTGATTTGTATAGATCTGGAGGAAGGCCGTCTGGGCCCGGGGCCTTATTACTGGTTAAGCCACGAATCTCCTTCTCTACTTCTTCAACTGTGAAGTGCAAAGGAGCTTCTTCTGTAATTTTAATTTCATGTATCACCTGTGGTTCATCGCTCTTGAAAATTAAACTGAAATGGGAGACCCACTCATCCTCGGGTATGTTGGTTCCAAGACTGGAGGCATTAGGGTCATCAAACATTGGTTATGTTATGTTATGTTATGTTACAATCCCCCCTCGGCCACCTCCTCATCTCTCAATGCCTTGATGCACTCAATCGCGGACTTTTCACTCAAACACTCCCACTTTACAGTGCTGGGAGACTTCAATCTTCATATCGATAATCCTTCCTGTGCACAAGCATCCTCTTTCCTGGAAACCCTACAAGGACTCACTTTGTCCCAATTAGTTAAAGGCCCTACTCACAAAGCAGGCCACACACTTGATCTTATTTTCACAAATCATCCTGGTATCTCTTCCCTCCCTCCTCTCCCCCTCACCTGGTCAGACCATTTCCTTCTCCCCATTGGTATTACTATTCCTTCCTCTCCCCCTCCTTCTTCTCTCAACAGAGTTAGTGGTCGCAAATGGACCAAAGTCACCTGTGAGTCCATTGATTCCTGTTTTCAGTATCAATTTAAGCAGTCGGAAGATCTTGATAAGGAAACAGTAAGATATACCTCTGCCCTTATTTCTGCTCTGGATAACATAGCCCCTCTAGCTCCTCTGGCCTCCTCCAGATCTCGTCCCTCCGCCCCCTGGTTCTCCCCCATACTACATGAGGAAAAGAGTAGGTGCAAACAGCTGGAACTCAAATGGCTCCAGGCCTATGACCCCATTGCCAAACTGGCCTACAAAAATACCCTAAACAAGTTCCAAAAACTTAAACGTTCCTCGATGAGAGCTTATTTCTCAAATCTCATCCAACAGGCGCAGAACTCCTCTAAAACCCTCTTCACCATTGTGAAGGATTTTGTGAATCCCCCTGCTTTGAAAACCCAATGCGTGCCCACGCAAGCTCTATGTAACGGTCTCTCTGATTCTTTTCAGGAAAAAATCATCAAACTTTCTTCCTCCTTTGACTCCATCTCACTTAGCCCCCAGCCAGTTGTTTCACATCCCTTACATTGCTCTTTTAATTCTTTCAGTGAATTAACCCCTGACTCAGCGTTGTTTCTTTTACATAAAGTCAAGTCTGGCTCGCCATTAGACCCAGTCCCTGCCAAAGTAATGGGCAATCTTGCCCCTGTTTTAATCAACCCTCTCCTTTCCATTTGGAATTCCTCTTTGACCCGTGGCCAATTTCCTTCAGTCTGGAAACATGCTAGGCTGCTTCCCATCCTGAAGAAACCTGATGCTGACCCTTCACAATTCAGCAACTATCGACCGATCTCGCTTTTGCCCAAACCTGCCAAAGTGTTGGAGAAAGTAGTTCAGAAACAATTGGCTCAGTATTTAGAAACAAATCAGTTGCTGCACGATTCTCAGTCCGGTTTTAGAACCGGCTACAGCACCGAGACTGCGCTGCTGGAAGTATCCGAGACTATTAGGGAATCAGTGGACAGGGGCGAGGAGGCCATGCTGGTCCTCCTCGACCTGTCCGCTGCATTCGACACTGTATCACACAACATACTTACAGCCCGTTTACAACAGTTGGGGGTTGGTGGTACAGTCCTGGCATGGATCAAATCCTTTTTGTCCAGACGGTCCCAAAGGGTACTGCTGCACCCATTTGAATCAGAGGACAAACCCCTCATGTGCGGTGTGCCTCAGGGTTCCGCCTTAAGCCCTCTATTATTTAACGCATACTTGGCCCCGCTTGCCAGGGTAGTTGAGTCTTGGGGGGTCAGGGTGGTCTCATATGCTGATGATACTCAGCTTGTTTTTTCATTCAAAGACCATTCTGACTCCCTCTTCTCCAACTTCAGAAACTGCCTTGGCAATATCTGCGCATGGATGGCTGCTAATCATCTGGCGCTAAATACGGACAAGACTGAGGTTCTCTTTTTTAGCCAGAAATCGACTCCCCCTGCAACCTTATGGTGGCCTACTGTCCTGAACCCCCCGCCCATACCAGTGCAGTCTGCCCGCAACCTTGGCTTTCTATTTGACAACACCTTGTCCTGTAAAGCCCAGGTCAATAAAGTTTCTGCGGCCTGCTTCAATAAGCTGCGCATGATCAGGAAGATTTTTCCTTGTCTCCCCCAGACCTCCCGCAAAACGGTTGTCCAGGCACTTATTACGGCACATCTAGATTACGCCAATAGCTTATATGCCGGCGCCCCCCTTTATCTTATAGACCGACTACAAATCGTTCAGAATGCGGCAGCAAGGCTTATTGGTAACATCCCCGCCCGCAACTCGGTCAGAGGATATCGGGATGAGCTACATTGGCTTCCTATAGCCCGACGTATTGATTTCAAAATCTTGATCCTTGCCTTCCGGGCAATTCATGGAACTGGCCCGGCCTATTTGAGCAAAAGACTCAAGATATCTTCTTCTGTAAGACATCTGAGATCAAACAGCCTTCGCTTACTGAATGTCCCCAGATTTAGACTTACCCGTACTGGTGGCAGAACATTCACCGTTACAGTAGCCAAGCTCTGGAACAGCCTTCCTCTGGACCTTAGGTTCATTGAGTCTGAGCCAGTCTTCCGACGCAAACTAAAAACCTGGCTGTTTACCAAACTTTGATTAAGAGCTTCTCTGCAACCCTCTCTTGTGTTAAACCTGTAATCTTAGCGCCGGGACACCCCCGCTGGAGGTAGCCGCGCGCTTTATAAGCTTCTTAAATAAATAAATATGTTATGTTAAAGGTATTTGGTACCGCGCACATACACCAATTGGTTTCTTGGCGCTCAAGACCAGTGGGCAGAGGAACAAGTGGGTGGAAACAGCTAATCGAATGCAAGACAGAACAGATAAGTTTTCAGAGATTTGCGGAAAGGAAAATAATCAGGAGTGAGCCGAATAGAAAGAGGGAAGGAGTTCCAGGTGGACGGAGCAAGAAAGGAAAAACAGGCACCACCATGTTTCTTGCGTTTGAACCTGGGAATGATCAAGAGATTGTGGGCAGAAGATCTAAGGTGTCGAGGAGGGACGTGAGGGCGCAAACAGAGAGAGATGAAGACAGGAGCAGAAGCAGAGAGAGATTTAAAGATAGTGCAACCCATTTTAAAGATGCAGCGTTGTGCAACCGGAAGCCAGTGTAGAGGCTTCAACATTAGCGTAACATGATGATGTTTGGGCTGCTGAAAAATTTATCTGGCTGCCTGGTTTTGCACCAGTTGGAGACGGTGGAGATAGTAAGCAGGGACCCCCACGTATAGACAGTTGGCATAGTCTAAACGTGAGGTAACCAGGGCCATAATGACCAAAGTAAGAGCTTCTGAAGAGAGAAACCTTCGGATCTTCCCGACTCTTCGAAGGTGGAAAAAGCAGGCCGAAGTGACAGCATTAATATGCGGCCGCATAGAAAGATCACTGGAGAAAGTGACTCCAATGCTCTTTACGGAGTTGACTGGACAGGGGGGAAGACCCAGGGCAGGGGGCCAGAAATTGGAAGTCCAAGGATGCGGAGAGCCACCAATCAGCACAAGCTCAGTCTTGCTAGGATTGAGCCTCAGCTGACTGAAGTTCATCCATTCATAGATGGTAAGCATTATGGTCCGGAAATTAGAACAAGAAAGAGGGGAGGGGTCGATGGGGAAGATCAGTTGCAGATCATCTGCATAATTAAAAATGGTAACCGAAGAAGGCCGGAGAGAAGCTAATAGGGGCTGCATATAAAGATTAAACAAAAGAGGGGACAGCGCAGAACCCTGGGGGACACCACAGGAAAGAAAGATATGGGGAGCAGAGAAAGTGGACAATTGTACCGATTGGGAACGGTGATGGAGAAAGGACACAATCCAAGACAGGGCCGGGCCCGAAATGCCAGCATTTCTGACACGGTCGACCAAAATAACATGGTCGACCGTGTCAAAAGCGGCCGAGAGATCTAAAAGCACTAGGGCCTGGGCCAAGTTCTTATCAGCCCCCCGCCTCAGGGTGTCCATCACCGCCACCACCACTGCCTCCGTGGAATGGGCCGGTCTAAAACCTGCCTGTTGATCATCGAGGAAACGAGTTTCCTCGATAAAAGTACTTAGGCAACGGGTGACATAGGTCTCTAAGACCTTCCCCAGATAAGGAAGGAGGGAGATAGGTCGGTAATTGCCCAAGACCGCAGGGTCAAATCCAGGTTTTTTTAAGATGGGTACCACTACAGCACTTTTGAAAGCATTAGGGACAGAGCCTGTAGAGAGTGAACGGTTTAGAAGGTCAAGAGGGGGGCCGGGACAGGCCATAAATGCATCTCTTAGAATTTGCGGAGGGCAACAATCATTGGGAGAGCCCGAGCGAATGGTCTGAAGGAGTGAAGAGAAGTTATCCAGGGAAATAGGGGGGAATTGATACAGAGAGTGAGGATTAGAAGGGGGGAGAACACTGACCTGCGATGGAGTGGTAGGGGGATGTTGTTTTTTATCGTGGAGATTTTATCGATAAAAAAGGAATTAAGAGAATCGCACAAAGCTTGCGAAGGTTGAGGCTGAGGGGTAACACGGTCAGGTAAGGAAAGTTCAGCCACGATGGAAAAGATTTCTTTTGTTTTAGATGTGGAATTGATAACTTTCTGGGAATAATGGGAAGATTTAGCCAAAATAATAGATTTTTTATAGGATTTGAGTAGATCAGTATACGTGGACTTTAACGAAGGGTCGTAGTTACGCCTCCATCGGCGCTCAGCCTGTCTAAGTGAGAGTTTATCAGCCTTCAGTTGGTCAGTGAACCAGCGCTGAGCGTCGTGTGGGCGTTTAGCTTTAATGGTTTTAACAGGAGCAACCACGTCGCTGGCAAAAGCCAGCCACTGGTCCAGAGCGACTGCTTGAGAGTTCAAGTCAGAATGAACAGGAGGAAGAGTGGAAGCGAGAGTCGAGTGAAAAAGGGAAATGTCGGCATGCTTCCAATTGCGTGCCGAGAAATTAGAGACTAAAGGAGGGCGGACAGGTACTAAAAGTTTTAAAGAGAAGGAAATAAAGGATTGATCGGCCCAGGTGCAAGGATAAACCAAAGGAGGGGAGATGTCCAGGTTGGTGGTCCAAACCTGGTCCAAAGTGTGGCCCTTGTTGTGAGTAGCAACAGAGATATGTTGTGAAAAATTGAGGCCAAGTAAAAAACCAGAAAATTCAAGTGAAGAGGAGGATTCAGATGGATCTAGTGGCCAATAATTGAAGTCACCAATGATCAGAACCCTGGCGGAATTAATGGCTATTTGCGAAATAAATTCGCCAAACAAAGATGGAAAGGAAGGCGAAGGAGCAGGAGGACGGTAAACTGAAACACAAATAAGAGAGTGAATGGGTGATGAGAGTTTCAATGTAAGAATGTCAGAGTTCAGTATGGGGGTAGTAGCCAGAGAAGTAAGTAGTAGATTGGAGCGGATGATGGCAGCAACTCCACCGCCCGGTCTGTCAGAGATCCTATCCGAATGCAGAATATAGTAGCAAGAGGGTATAGCAGCCAGGATATCGGGGTAGGAATCCGCATGGAGCCAGGTTTCTACAAGGAGCAAGATGTCAATATTGCCACACTTTAGAAGTTGGAATACATCAAGTTGATGTTTTGGGAGAGAACGAGTATTAAGATAGACTACTGAGATAGAGCGGGTACCGGAGGAACAGACCTTAGTAGGTGTGGGAACAACAGAATTGAGAGCGAAGATGGCAGGGGGGAGGGCCCTGGGGATATCAGAGGGGAGGGAGGACAGAATGCCGTATTTCTGAGCAATAGCAGCTATATGAGGAGCAAGGGGGGTGCAGGAGTGTAGGGAGCGAAGTTCATGAGAGGAATAAGTAGTACGACCGGCAGCATGCGTGGCCCCGGGCCTCGATCGGCCGCGGACGGGCGCAGACGGGCTTGACTTGTGCGCGACTTCGGCGCGAAGTCGGCGCTCCCGCTGCGTTCGTCCGCTGCACTTCCGCCAAGCCACCATTTATACAGGGTGGCGTGAACCACTAGACCGCTAACCTGCAGATGAAGACTCAGGGCGGAAGTGGTGTAAATCAAAAGGTGGCGCTCATGAGAATGACCCTCCGCACAAACGGCACAATGCCGGGGCGGAACGGGGTCTGGAGCGGAACAGTCAGGTAAGCAGGTTGCTGTGCACCAAACAATACACAAACACTTAGCACAGATTATAAAATGAAATTTTTTAAAATACAGCTATTAATCAGCTGGCACAATAGTTACAAAGCGTAATTCAAGCGATAGCGCTATCACACCCACGCAGCCTAGCTCGCCGTGTTAGTCTGACCAGGGCAGCCGTTTTCGCGCTAGAAGTAGGAGGGGAGACAGCAGCCACTAGACCGCTAACCTGCAGATGAAGACTCAGGGCGGAAGTGGTGTAAATCAAAAGGTGGCGCTCATGAGAACGACCCTCCGCACAAACGGCACAATGCCGGGGCGGAACGGGGTCTGGAGCGGAACAGTCATGTAAGCAGGTTGCTGTGCACCAAACAATACACAAACACTTAGCACAGATTATAAAATGAAAATTTTTAAAATACAGCTATTAATCAGCTGGCACAATAGTTAAAAAGCATAATTCAAGCGATAGCGCTATCACACCCACGCAGCCTAGCTCGCCGCGTTAGGGTCATCAAACATTGGCTTATTAATTATGCTCCAGAACTTGGAGCTGTGACCCAGGGTTGATGGGTCAAGCAAAGACTCCCAGACATGTGCTTTTATGTCCTTTTTCCGGGATGCCATAGTTGATTTGTATTCAGATCGCAAGATTTTGATATGTGCGGAATCCCTTGTTTTTTTCTTGAGGGCCATTTTCAGGTTCCGGCTAGCTGCCGAACAAGCGTGGTCAAACCATCTTGGCTGGTAAGCAGTTGGGCCCTTTACTGGTACAGATAGTAGTTGGCCGATTCTTTGCACCACGACGGCAAAAGCAGATAAGATGGTTTCAGGTGGTGTGGACTCAGAGACACAAAGATTGAGTTCCTGGTTGCAACTCATTTTAACAGACTTATACAAAGTGTCACTATTTATCATGGACCATTTCAAGCGGCGATTTCCATTGATCAACTTTAAAGCACCCATGTCTTTATGATTTTTCCGTAAATCAAAAAGTCCCACTCCTAGTTCTATTGAGATTGGATTGTGGTCACTAAAGATGCTTTCATGTATTTTGAAGTTTAAGGCTAAATTTGTCAGATCAACAGAGAGAAGAATGTGGTCTATGAAGGAGCCATGCTCAGAACCTTTATAAGTTGGTACTTCAAAGATAAAGGAATCATCTTTCAGGGACATAGCGACACTCAAGTTCAGATCATCAATTAGATTTTTGACATGAGTACCTCGCAGACAGTGAGCAAAATGAAGGCCTGACCTGTTTTCGCACCCCAAGGAGCCCATAGTTGTCACGGCAGGATTTCCACAGATGTGCGCGTTGAAATCACCAGTGATTATTATATTCCGTGGCAGTTTTGCTATTTCACCTTGCAGATAGTTGTGGAGCTTGACGATGTTACACTCTCCTAGTGGTGTTACTGAATTATAAAAATTGACCAAGGTTAGTGCCTTTCTGCCCTTCCTAAGCTCCATAACCTGAATGTTCCTGTTTTCCAGTTGTTTATTTTTAGCCTGACAGATGAGGGAGAGGCTGATGAATGTTGCCAAGCCCCCCTTTGATCTGCCGCTGGGCGATGGGATTGCTGGCACGAAGAAACTCTGGTACCCCTCAATGAAAACATTATTATCTACGAGCCATGTTTCCTGAAAACACAGTATAGCAAAGTTCCTTATGAATTTCACCCACGTGTGGTCCTTTACTTTCGCAACCAGTCCTGCTATGTTCCACGACAAGATTTTTGTAGTATTAAGTACGTCATGGTCAGACAGTGACTCTTGGGTCGTACTAGTGAGCAGATGCAAGTCTTGATTAGGTCAGCTTATTACAACTGCTAATTGATTTCCAGTGCTAGGTAGCAAGATAGGAGCTATAGTGGGAGGAGCGCTGCATAATTCATGAGTAGAGAGAATAGGTGTCGCTTGTAGGGAGAGATTCTCAGGGGGAGTTATTAAAGGCTCTATTGTACTAATGTAGTGTAGTAGTGTTGTGTAGTGTAGTGTTTTAGGGTTTAGGGTAGTGTTGTAGTGTTAGTGTAGTGTTTTAGGGTTTAGGGTAGTGTAGTGTTTAGGGAAGTGAAGTAGTGTGTGTGTAGTGTAGTGTTTTAGGGTAGTGTTTGTGTTGTGTAGTGTTTTAGGGTTTACGGTAGTGTAGTGGTTAAGGGTTTAGTGTATTATAGTAGTATTTGTGTAGTGTTTTAGTGTAGTAGTATTTGTGTAGTGTTTTAGGGTTTAGGGTAGTGTTGTAGTGTTTGTGTAGTGTAGTGTTTTAGTTTAAGGGTAGTATAGTGTTTTAGGTTTTAGTGTAGTTTAGTAGTGTTTGTGTAATATAGTGTTTTAGTGTTTAGTGTAGTGTTCTAGTGTTTTACGGTTTAGAGTAGTGTAGGGGTGGGAGTAGTGTGGGTAGTGTTGTAGTGTAGTAGTGTTTTAGGGTTTAGGGTAGTATAGAGGTGGGAGTACTGTTGGTATAGTAGTGTGGTAGTGTTTTCGGTTAGGGGTAGTGCAGGGGTGGGAGTAGTGTGTTGTGTAGGTGTAGGGATGTCACTTACCTTGCAAACTTTTACTATGAGTATTGCTTTACCACGCATGCCTTTGCTTTGTAATGGCATGCATGGTAATGGCATACTCGTGGTAAAAGGATGCGATGTAATGGCATGCAATGTCATTGACATTGCGTAGTAATACCCGCGTTGTAATGGCAAGCGTGGTATTACTATGCGATGTAATGACATACATCCCTTACCGTCATAAGGAAATTCATCCACATTTTCCACACCTGAAAGCTCTGAACTGGCTGCCTCTTGAGGCAAGAATACGGCTTAAACAAGCGTGCATTACACGCAAGGCTTTATACTCAAACTTCCCTGCATATCTTGCACAGAAACTTGTGGTCTCCGGAGGAATCAGAAACTCTTCAAAAAGGATGCCAAAACCTTCCTTATGGGGAAATTCCTCATTTAAATTCCGCCTTCAAACATTACTGAGTCGCCGATCTATTTCGGATTATTGCCTCCCCTCTGATTACCCAGTCACCCCACCAAGAAACCTGTGATCTTATCTTGAGTAATTTTAATTGTAAACTGTACATATGTGTCCTTCTATCCACTATGTAACCAGCAATGGGGTCTTGTCTGGAGTAATTGTAAATGTATACTGTACATACATGTCTTTATATCCCTTATGTATCCATCACCCTCCCTCCTTATCGATTGTTTACTTTGTGATTCCAAGACTTTTGTACAATTCTATGATTCCTGTAACGCCCTCTGATACCCTAACGGGTCAAGTTTGTGCTCTATAAAATACAACAACAAAAAATCATGCAGGGGCCGAGTCACAGAACTAATCTGAGATAAAATCCTACTCTTACTACTTTTGGTATTCACAGAAAGCATTTAGAAGTAGTAAAGTTTGGACTGCTAACTTTGCTACTACTAAACTGAGATAAAGTCCTAACTTTATGACTTTCGGTATTCACAAAAGGCATTTAGTAGTAGTAAAGTTAGGAGTCCTACCTTTACTACTACTAAATGCCTTCTGTGAATACCAAAAGTAGTAAGTTTAGGATTTTATCTCAGATTAGTTATGTGAATCTGCCCGCCGACTTTCAGACGCTGGCAAGCGCACCCACCCAGCCCCAATACACTAGATCCTTTCTGGGAGCAGGTCACTCCTCACTATGACAGGATGCCTATTGGTCCACCTTCCTCTGCTCGAGCTTGGCTCAGCAGCAGGAGAGCGGAAATGTGGCTCTGGTCAGCAGCTACCATTTTGTGCTGTTTGATTCAAGAAGGCTGGTACCAGGAATACTATGAGCCTAATGGAGGGCTCTTCCAGTGCTTGGAATCATACCTCCCACATCCTTTATGGTGTGGGGGTATGATTCCAACATGTTTGATTACAAACATGGTAGGATTTGTTGTAGCCGTTTTCAAGATGTCATCACGTAATTACGCGGTGCCCCTCTATATAGTACATGGCTGCTTCACTGACAACCCGGGAGAATGGACTCCGTAGGCTGCAGGGGTGTCATGCTCATGCAGGGGCACCCTCTCACTTAAAACCAGGCACCTTGAACTCAGTATTGAAATGCCTGCTAGAGGGGTGACTTATAGATTTTAAGTGCAGCGACCCTTAGATATAGTAAAGCTATATCTTTAGTAAGTAGTGCATGCACCAACGTACACAGGTGGCATTGGCAGGCCTGTAGTTCCATCTTGCATGGTCTCTCATGGGTGGCAAAATGGATGCTTCAGCCCATGGGAGACCTCTGGGGTACCTATGCCCTGGGTACATGGGTACCATACACCAGGGACTGATAAGGGTACCCCAGTATCCAATCTGGGATTGTACCTAGATAGTAACACACCAGTTCAGGGAGAAAGCAGTTAGACTGGGGTCCTGATTAGCAGTATCCCAGTCAGACTAGTAAAAACAGTGTCACATCAAGCAAAAAGTGGGGGTAACCATAAGAAGCAGATACTATTTTCCTACACTTGGGTTTTTGCCTTTCCCCTCATAGCAAGTCAATCCTTGGCAGGAGTTCTAATTTACAGCTGTTCTGGCTATGCCGATATGTTTCAGTCCTTCTTGGATGAATGTCTTTACAAAATATCTCCTAAAATATTCACATTTTTCCAACTTGGGAGACTTGAACATTCATTCGGATAAGGTTGACAATCGTCTCCTTCCTGTCAACAAGTCTACTTAGAACTTGAAGCAGTTTGTGGCCCAATCCACTCGATTAGCAGGTCACTTGCTTGACTCTATCTATTTGAACTGTTGCATTGACATTCCCAATGTTTGGAATAACACCTGGTTAGATAATACAGCAGTATACTTTAGATGGAGATTACAGCGGGGTCCCAAGTGCTGAAGGCTTAATCCTTCTTTACCCCACCGAAGTTGGGCTAATTCCAACATGGAGAAGATTACTCCCATTCTCAACAAAACTGCTCCATCTTTGTCTGGAGCTCTTTTGTAATGAGCCCCAATGTCCCCCAATATAGGCCTAGGTAATTGCACAACCTTTAACCTACATTTGTCCTACCTTGCCCTACATAACTGTTCTGGCGTTGACCATTTACCTAGTTATATGCCGAAAAAATGTTGTGTGTTTTTTTTCGAAAACGAGCCTAATCTATTATGGATGAGGATTCTTAGTATAATATCTTAATCCCCTGCCTAGAACTTGCACAGCAGGATTACCATCTTCTGTATAATAACTCTGTGCAAAAGTCACTGCTATCGTCATCCTTGAACAATAGATTCACAGTACCATTACACATCTAGGTAGAACCCCTGAGGGTACTTTTCGGGTATAAAAGAAACACACCTTCACTGGGCAACCAGAGATGAAGTTTCCACGCTGACACAAGATGCTGATGTCCCTGAATGCAGAAACTCCAGCACGCAGTAGTCTGATATCCCTTGCGGGGAGTCAAACTGGAGACAAGACGGGGTCCAGAACTCATGGTGCCCCCTTACTAGCAGTCATAACAGAAGCATTGAAACAAATACAGAATGAGTACGAGGCAGAAGCTGCCCTGGTTATGGGGTGAAATTGATAGGCACTTTTGCCCAGGTATCAACAATTCTGTTAGCTAACATAAAAGGGGAATTAAAAAAAAAAACAGTTGATGGACAGAATGCAGAACAATGCCATACATTCACCCGAGTACAGAGATGGGAACAGTCCAGCCCGAACTGCCAAGCCAGGTCCTCCCTGGACTGGAAACAAGCACTCTAGGACAGGTTTCGGGCTTTCAGCCCTCATCAGCCAGGATAGCTTGAGTCCAGTGGTATGGAGAGCACAGGACTCACGTCTGAGCATACCTGTCCCACTCTGGGTAGCAAATGCAGAAACAACAGTTGATAGACAGAATGCAGAACAATGTCATACATTCACCCCAGTACAGAGATCTGGGCCTAAATCCATAAATTTTTTGATCACCATGCAATTCCCGTTAGAACTAAGCCATAAGCAAATCAGTTTTGACCCTGTGCCCCATGGGAACAGTCCAGCCCGAACTTCTATGCCAGGTCCTCCCTGGTCTGGAAACAAGTATCCTAGGACCAGTTTTGAGCTTTCAGCCCTCATCACCCAGGATAGCTTGATTCCAGTGGCATGGAGAGCACGGGACTCACGTCTGAGCATACCCATCCCACTCGGGGTAACAAATGCAAAAACAACAGTTGATGGACAGAATGCAGGACAATGTCATACATTCACCCCAGTACAGAGATCTGGGCCTAAATCCATCGTGTTTTTGCTCACCATGCCATTCCAGTTTGAACTCAGCCATATGCAAATCAGACTTTCACCCTGGGCCCCATGCAAACAGTCCAGCCAGAACTACCAAGCCTGGTCGTCCCTGGACTGGAAACAAGCATCCTAGGACCGGTTTCGGGCTTTCAGCCCTCATCAGCCAGGATAGCTTGATTCCAGTCGCATGGAGAGCACGGGACTCACGTCTGAGCATACCCGTCCCACTAGGGATGACATATGCAAAAACAACAGTTGATGGACAGAATGCAGAACAATGTCATACATTCAGCCCAGTACAGAGATCTGGGCCTAAATCCATCGTTCTTTTGCTAACAATGCCATTCCAGTTTGAACTCAGCCACATGCAAATCAGTCTTGACCCTGTGCCCCGTGGGAAAAATCCAGCCCGAACTGCCAAGCCAGGTCCTCCCTGGACTGGAAACAAGCATCCTAGGACCTGTTTCGGGCTTTCAGCCCTCATCAGCCAGGATAGCTTGATTCCAGTGGCATGGAGAGCGCGGGATTTATGTCTAAGCATACCCGTCCCACTCGGGGTGACAAATGCAAAAACAACAGTTGATGGACATTATGCAGAAAAATGTCATACATTTACCCCAGTACAGAGATCTGGGCCTAAATCCATCTTTTTGTTGCTCACCATGCCATTCCAGTTTGAACTCAGCCACATGCAAATCAGTCTTGACCCTGTGCCCCATGGGAACAGTCCAGCCCGAACCTCCAGGCCAGGTCCTCCCTGGACTGGAAACAAGCATCCTAGGGCCGGTTTCGGTCTTACAGCCCTCATTAGCCAGGATAGCTTGATTCCAGTGGCATGGAGAGCACGGGACTCACGTCTAAGCATACCCGTCCCACTTGGGGTGACAAATGCAAAAACAACAGTTGATGTACAGAGTGCAGTACAATGTCATACATTCACCCCAGTAAAGAGATCTGGGCATAAATCCATAGTTTTTTTGCTCACCATGCCATTCCAGTTTGAACTCAACCAAATGCAATTCAGTCTTGACCCTGTGCCCCATGGGAAAAGTCCAGCCCGAACTGCCAAGCCAGGTCCTCCCTGGACTGGAAACAAGCATCCTAGGACCTGTTTCGGGCTTTCAGCCCTCATCAGCCAGGATAGCTTGATTCCAGTGGCATGGAGAACGCGGGATTTATGTCTAAGCATACCCGTCCCACTCGGGGTGACAAATGCAAAAACAACAGTTGATGGACAGAATGCAGAAAAATGTCATACATTTACCCCAGAACAGAGATCTGAGCCTAAGTCCATCGATTCTTTGCTCACCATGCCATTCCAGTTTGAACTCAGTCATATGCAAACTGTCAGGATACGCTCCAGAGGATCCAGTTGTAGTAAAAAAAGAAGGTCCACCTCCTGATATAACCAACACTCCTTTCAAATATGGGGTGTTCGAGAGATCAAGCGAGGGAAAGGATGGGGAAGGGACAGCAGGGAAAAAAGGACCTGAAACAACAAAGGACACAGATATAATTAGAGTTATTAAAATGTCTACTCTAATATATTCTCGCTAATATCCTGTGTATACCTGAAAAGGGCATGAGCGCTGTCAACCTTAATCCTAGGGAGTCTTTCCCAATGTCATTGGATAACCAGTAGACCTGAAACAGAAAACTGATAGCTATAACTACATGTCATTCCATCTGCCATACAATACATAAGCGAAGTCTCACTTCTCATACATACCCCAGGTTCTAACACAACAGCAGTGAATGAAACCAGTGTGCTCAAAAGAAAGATATGTGATGAAAGAATATCCTTGGTATTCTTTATGTTCAACTTCCAGTATGTACACGGTAGTATGTGGTTGACTCACCACTATATTCCGCTACATGAATCCAAGTAGAAATGTTCATATATGCATCAAGGTTCCCAGAACAAGGTTAATACGCTGGAGCACACAGCAAAAAAGTAATTAGGAAAACCTAAGGCAATGTCAGCGTTCGAATATGCACACACGGAAGTATGCGGTTGCCTCACCGCTGTACTCCGCTGTGCGGTCTTGAAATCACAACTCCACTCCAAAGCGCTCCCAACTATCAACCACGGTAATACGTGGCATCGCTCGCAGTATTCCGCAAGGAAGATAAGCGCCGAAATAAGCAACACCCTCAAACAGACTCCCGAGTTGTCCGAGTAACAAAGAAACCTCAGGCTACTCAAGGGCAGTAATTCAGAAGAAAAGCGAGTAGCAGGAACCCAGCCAAATACCATCCAGGAGACCGATGGCCACAGCAGCATCACCAGCCGTCTCTCCCTCAGCCGAGAGAGAACTGGAGCCAAAACAGAATTACGCGTGCTTGCCCAGCACGCATACGGCGTCTATATCTCCTCCCTTCAGGGCATCATGGGAGATGTAGTTTAAAAGGGCACTCGAATGTAGGCGCCGTTACACCCGAACCCTGACACAAACAGTCTTGAACCCGAGCCCCATGGGAACAGTCCAGCCTGAACTGCCAAGCCAGGATCTCCCCGGACTGGAAACAAGCATCCTAGGACCGGATTCAGGCTTTCAGCCCTCATCAGCCAGGATAGCTTGATTCTAGTGGCATGGAGAACACGGGACTCACGTCTGACCAATACCCGTCCCACTTGGGGTGACAAATGCAAAAACAACAGTTGATGGACAGAATGCAGAACAATGCCATACATTCACCCCAGTACAGAGATCTGGGCCTAAATCCATCCTTTTGTTGCTCACCATGCCATTCCAGTTTGAACTCAGCCACATGCAAATCAGTCTTGACCCTGTGCCCCATGGGAACAGTCCAGCCCAAACTGCCAAGCCAGGTCCTCCCTGGACTGGAAACAAGCATCCTAGGACTGGTTTCAGGCTTTCAGCCCTCATCAGCCTGGATAGCTTGATTCCAGTGACATGGAGAGCATGGGACTCACGTCTGAGCATACCCACCCCACTCGGGGTGACAAATTCAAAAACAACAGTTGATAGACAGAATGCAGAACAATATCACCTCTCATTGGGGAATAGTGGAACAGTTCAGCCTGGGGGAGGCCCATACTCCTCCACGGTCTGATAGCCCCCTGACCTGGGTGGAGAAGGTGTCCCTGCCTGCTGGATGGAGCCTTGACCTGGAGGGACCGGCCTTCCCAGGCAAAGGTTATGGATGGACTCACCTCTAACTGGGGGCTACTAGAACTGTTTGCCTTGGTTGGCTTTGGCCAATTCCTGGTGCCCTGACATGTGGGACCAGGCAAAAGTCATAGCTTCACCCACATCGGTTTAATTCTTGGTGCTTGGTATAATGCCTTCCTGGCCTTGGAAGAAAACTCTGCTCCTACCAATGCCTTAGTGACTGTATACCTTCATACATGAGCGCTGACCTCACTCCATCTCTCGCTGGCAATACTTGGAGTTGGTCAGTCCACATGCCTCCTGGTCCAAAGTCAGCCTGCCCTGGCTAGGGAAGATCTTGTGCTCTCCCAGGCTTGCTGCTGCCAACACGGTCATTTGGCTGTGGACTCCAAAGAGAAATATCCATGTTCTTGGATATCAGCCTTGGTTAGACAAGGTGGATTAAGCACCCATGCATTACACCCTCTCAGCCTATCAAAGAAGCTATTTTCATTGACTGTTAAGTCCTCACAAAGTTTGGGCTTCTGGAACCCAGGAGGAGGAAAATGTTGCAAGTAGCTGTGCAGCTGACCCTCCATGCATCTCGTCTCCCAGCTAATGACCTGGTGGCCTGGGCATGCTGCTGACCAGACGGTCTAGGTCAATCAAGGCCACCAGCCAGATAGCCTGTTCAACCTCCAACCAGACTGCCTAGTATAACCACTGACCAGATGGCCCATGTCATCCACTGACCAGAATATTCAGGCACATGGGTGCCACAGACCAAAGTGGACAAGCACATTGAAGACAGCTATCAGGACCCTCTGCCCTATGAGGCCCTGCTTCATGCCAACAACTTGCTTCCTGGCACTCCTACTGGCACCCGCTAGTTGTCTTGCTGACTTGAAAGGAAGGGTGTCCCCAACCGTGCAGTCCGTGGTGCAGGGCCAAGAGGCCATGTATCCCACAGCTTGAGGAGGCAGCTCTACCTCTGGCCCCAGTACACCAACAGGCAGGCAGGTAGAACAGATAATAGCAATAGTAGGCAGTTCAACTAGTGGTCCACAAGGTCTGTTTTAGTCTTTAGCCCCAGCCCATCAACACAGGGCTGGGCAACCACGTACCTGGCAATGATGGATGGTGGCACCATCTGCACTTAAGTTGCCAGATACCCTCTCATGCTTTCAGGAGCCTGGCCCCAGCCTCTGAGTGTTGAGAGTCCCTTGCCTAAAAGGTGGCCATAAGCCATGCTGCCAGGTTGGGCCCCACAGGCCTGGTGGGGAAGCACTGATGGAGAAAAAGCAGGTTATGCCCTGCCATTGGAACAACTTACACAAACACCACTGAGGTGGGTGCATCAAAGCCTAAATAGCCAGGGCTAGCTCCCTTCCACTGAGAGGAGCCAGGGTTTCACTCATAGACCCTGCACCTTCCCATTCCAGGTTGATCTGCCATCCAGGGTGGGCCACTCCTCTGAACCGAAGAGCCTGAAAGGGCCAGAATCATGCGTGGGAAGGCTGAGGCATCAGGGTTCTCTCTCAGGCCCAGCCCAGAGAGGCACTGCAATTGATCACCAGGATCATGCTAAGTTATCTTAGGTTCCATATCAGAGGGCTTTCTGCCACATCAGGCCCCACCTAGACCCACTGGCCAGAGACCGCGTGTCACCAGCCCTCACATTTATCAGTTGTGTCATCATTGGTGGGCAGAAAGCCCACGCATAACCTGCTCTCACCTCAAGTGGCCTGCACATTAGAGGAGGTACCAGGCCCCAAGCCTGGGATTCCATCTGCAAGGCAGGAGAGATTCTAGCTAGCACCCTTGACACTTAGGCTGCTTTGCATTACTGATGCTTCCCCAGGTTTTCTTACGAAAACTTAGACACAGCTTTTACTTCTATTGGTAATTAAATTTGATAATCTTCTCTGTACTCCAACAGGACTGTGCTTGATCCTGATGAGGCAAATTTGAGGATCTCATTAAACAATTCCATCATTAGTAGTGATGGGTGGTGTGTACAAAGGTGAGGGGCTTCATTAAAGCAAGCCTATGTACCACACTAGCTGGCAATTCCTCATTCAAGGGAAACATTACAATCCCCAATTACTATCACCAACGGGATTCAGAGGGATACCAACATCTGTTGGTGAAGGGTAGACACACACTGAGCCATTCAGTGTTTCGCAACAATCAACCCCGGACATTTATGGGCCTCACAGACCTGATTTGCTCAGTCTTGTGTGGATGAACACGGTTTGTCACTCTAAGAAGTTGAGCGGCAACCACTAGCAGTCATGTAAATAGTTTGCATAGAGAAGTCTTGCTCATTATTGGAATTGACTAGATAAAACACTCCACCAACTAAGAAGAGTATGCACCACTGTAAGAAAGTAGGATTTGCTTTTATGGCTACCCCTACTTTTTGCCCGGTGCTATTCTTTTTCTGACTAGTCTGACAGGGATCCTACTAATCAGGACCTCAGTCTCTCTGCTTTCTCCCTTAAATTGTTTTGGTCAGTACTTAGGTACATCCCAGATTGGATACTGAGGTACCCTTATCAGACCATAGTATTTGGTACTAAGGTACCCAGGACATAGGTACCCCAGAGGTCCCCTTGGACTGAAGCATGCATTATGTCACTCATGGGAGACCAATCAAAATGCAACTACAGGCCTGCCATTGCAGCCTGTGTGAACTGGCGCTAGCACCACTTATGAAAAATATAGGTTTCCTGTATCTAGGGGCACTGAACTTAAAACCTACAAGTCACCCCTCTAGCAGGCTTTTTCAATCCTGTAGGCAGGGTGCTTGGTTCTAAGTGTGAGGGTGCCCCTGCATGAGCAGGACACACCTACAGCCTATGGAGTCCTTCGTCATGGATTGGCAGTAAGACAGCCATATACCATATGGAGGGGCACCCTGTAATTATGCGATGACCATCTCAAAACTGGCTCTAATGAATCCTATCATGTTTGGCATCAGTGTGAGAGGTATAATTCCAAGCACTGGAACGGGCCTCTGTTAGGCTCTCAGTGCTCCTGCTGCACAAAATTGCTGCTGCCGACCAGAGACACGATTCTGCCCTCCTGCTGCTGAGCCAAGCTCGAGCAGGGGAAGGCAGAACAATAGGTATACTGTCAATGGGAGGTGTGACCATCTCCCTGACAGTATTTAGTGTATTGGGGCCAGGAGGGTGCACTTGCCAGCACCAGTCAGTCTGCATGAGGGGCCCATGTGGTGCCCTCCTTGCATAGTCCGGTTCAAACCAGCTCTGGAAGCCGTTGGCTCCCGCTCTGGTGTGAAACTATACAAAGGACATGGGAGTATCCTCCCCTTGTCCAAACCCTTCCCTGGGAGGGTCCTCTGAATCGTCCCAACCCTTTCCTTAGGGTACTTAAGGGCTTACCTGGCTGTAGGTCCTTAGATTCATTGTGGGGCAAGATTCAATTCAGACACCATTCCAACTTCTACCATCTGGAGACTCTGGACTTCGCTGGACTTTGTTTGGGCTTGACTTAATCTCCCTTCCAGTCTGTTGCATTGTCTGTGTACCATACAGGAACCTTCCAAGGCCTGTTGGCATCCAAAACACCTAAAGGAATCTACCTTGGAGTGAAGGAGTTACTTCCCTGCATCTGCAGGCACCACAACCAAGCTGACTGATCAGTCGATCCTGAGCTCCCATGGACTACGAAAATGCTCAACAACACAGGTGATGGTTCTTCTCAGCTCTTGAGGCCTTCCCTGCCTTCTCACCAAGTTTGAGGCCATCATCCCTCTTAGGAGCCGCATGAACCCAACCCCTGTGCACCACATTGACTTGCTGTTGCAAAGGCTTGTTTGCTTCCTTCCATCAAGATCTTCGGGCTCCAAGTAGCCCCAACCTCAAGCATCTCCAGTGACCTAAATCTTTGTCCACATCACATCATTTGCACCGTGTCCTGCATCCTTTGGTGAGCTGCTTGAGGTTCTTTTGCGACTCTAGTGCCTCCGGCTTGTGGGTCCTGTTGAGGGTCATCTTTGTTTCTTTTGGGCACCCTTGATTGCTGGGGGCCTGCCCTGACTCCCTTGCTTGTGGTAAGACCCCTGGATCTTGCTGGTCCTGACACTGCACCTTCTTCGACTTCCACGTTGTTTGTAGTTGTCAAGGCTTGCTAGCGCGCCCGACAGACACCGGCCCAATAACTCTCGACATCCGACGTGGGACAGCTCGTGCACTGCTCCTGGTTTTTCTCAGCATTGCCTGGTCCTCACAGCTGCAGAGTCAAGGTCACCGTCAACTCTCCTGCAACTCCTGACATTGGTGGGAAATTGTCATTCAGGTCTGCAAGTCACTCCTAAGTGACATGGACTCTGTCCCCTGTGCTTACAGGTACTCCTCAACTTCAACCCACCTTCCAATTCAACTGGATACTTTCTCCATCTCCAGCCGCAGCATTTTCCTGAATTCCTCCATTGGGTTCGACGGCGGTTTCAGACACCACTTCACACCTATGCACCTGGCTCCCCTGATGTAGGTAACGTGGGCACTAGGGTATCCAAGGGTGGGGTGGCTCTCCAACCTTCTGTCTTCCACAGGATTTCTTCAGGGTCCAGTGGAAAGGGTCCTTAAACTTTAAAATTGCAACCGCGACTTACGCGTTGATTTGTATGGAGAGCTTAATTGTGTTCCCACACTGCATACGATCTCCTTGTGGTTGCTAGTCACTCACCTTGAGTGGTTCCTTGGGTCCCCGGCACTTCTAGGCCCTCTGGACATTGTCTTTAACATGAGTCATGGTTTTTATACCACTTTCTTAGTATGTGGCTTGGTCCCTCCCTGGGGTCCACCTTGTACTTTGAGCTATTTGTGTGATTTCTATCCAAAGTATTGTGTGCATTGTGCATATATCTGGGTAGGAGATATCTGTTTATTTCAGCGAGTGTTATATAATAAATACATTTTTCATAAATACATTGTGTGGTTCTTTTTCACTTAGTCTATACCTATAAAATTGCATTCTGGTAAAACAAGCTGCTTTACACTCCATCTAGACTAAGCCTAAAGGCTGCTCCCCACAGCTACCACTTAGAGAGCTTCGTAAGGTTGCCTAAGACATCCTAAATCACCATAAGGGTTATCTAGACTGGTACAGGGTGTCAACTTACATAAGTGTACATCATATACCAGACCAGCCTCTGACAACCACTGCCAACAGATTTAAGAAAGAGCTATCACTCTGTCAGTCCTTTCCCTTTCCTGGTCTGGTGAGATTTCCTGTGCTGAGTCAAATTAATCTGAAAGCTTCATGAGTGGTAGTGCTGAGGCCCGGCCAGGCCAGGCACAATCACCTCCCACAGAGTGCCTATCTGTCCCTCACTCAAAGCTTTTCACCACAGTGAAAGGGGAGTCCCCCCAGGTGTGTAAAATCCTATCCTGGTCTCTCTGACCCATCGTAGTCTGGGGCCTGCACTCCAGTTCCTTGGGCCCTCTCATCTTACCCTTCGGAGCGCTGACCCTGGACCCAACCAGGGCTTTTCACCCGGCCTTTGGGACTCTGCCCTGGGCTCTTTGTGGCACAGCGGGTTTGAGATTGGAAGCCTGTGCCAGGGTCTTGCAGATTTGATGTGTTTTGTTTATTTCTTTTAAATACAAAACTTAAGCAGTTACATCGGTGGTGGCAATAACTTCAAACACCCCTAATTATACTCTTGCATACCCCTAGGTTCCAGGCTGGATTGTTTACCATGCTTCTCATTAGGCAGATCCATACATTTGTTAGTTGTTTCAAGGCTGGCGGGTTGGGAGTGGAATGTTAATTAGCTGTTGCTTGCCTTCCTGGACAAACAGTCAGCTACATGAGGCGTATATATTATAAATGTACTGAGGCACAAGTCTCAGAGCTCAGCGCACAACGAAAACTAGAAGAATGGAGTCTACGGACAGAAGCACGAAAAACCTTCACGATGAGTTTGACCCCGAAGACTATTTGAAAGCCTTCTATCCTTTTGATCCTAAGGCGCCTTTGAAAGACGACTATTTAAAAATGCTGTTATTAAAGCTGCACGGTATATTCTCTTCAGGTAAGATGCTTTTACCAACTTTGAAATGTAAACCCATGTTCAAAACTGATACATTTTCGCTGTCATTTCTTGCCTGCATTAAGGGAAATAACAATGCAGTGGCCGAGTCATGGAGAGCTGCTCTCCAAATATTACAGACTGCACAATTCAAAAATAGTGAGCAGAGTTTGCCTGTCTCTGTCGCCGACTTGTGCTGTCTAAAGATCTAAATTATATGTATGAACTTCAGACACCTTAAATGCAATAAAATATGCATGCAACTCTGTTCTGATACAGCGCAGGACTTTATGATATGGCCCCATGATGGGTTTTGTGTGAAATATTTCCAAATCGTCAGTCAAAGAAATACTTTAGCCCCCTTCCAAAGGTTATATCTTTTATTATGTATGATCCTCCATACCATTGTCTCCAATGGAGGTCCAAAATTTCCAATACCCTAGCATCAGTTTAAGATAATGTAGAAGTTGGACAGATTTATCAACACTTTACATCGCTGGTATATCTCTAAAAGTTGCAGAAAGTGGTGCAAAGTCTTGATAAAGCATATACTTAATTTTGCTATTTATTTTCTTTAAGGACAACTTTCCAGCACCAAAAACTTTTGCACTAGTAAGTTGTCCTTTAGGTAAGACGAATATAAATGTGTGCTCCTTTGCGCTATTATGGACCGAGGTTTTTTTTCAATGGGTTTTACTAGCGTATTCCAAAGCTAACATCTATATTGCTTCCTTGAAACGAGCTAAAAAGGAGACATTTTTAATTTCTCTAAATATTCACATTCAGTACGTGAAGTGTGAAAAAATAGTCTAAGCGTAGTATTTTATGGGGAAGGGTATCCATCCAGTACAAAACCTATGCTAGACATCACACACACTGTCAGGCTAAATAATTCACAGATGTGTGTGTGGGGCCTGGCAGCCTCTAAGAGCATTAGCCCAGGGGAAGACAGCTACAGTAGGCCATATTTAGAAAGATGACTCTGCGATGCTTTCTCCCTTTCTCTTAAGCAATTCAGCACAGTACTATGGTGTCACAAGTAAAATATACTAGTATGGTACCTGTAACTGTTATATTAGAGCGATACAAGGTAGAAAGGTCAGGAGGCAGCTCTTTGATGAAAAAGCTTTCCCTAAAGGGACACATCTGATCAATGTTTTCACCGTGCCGTATGCAATAATAGTTGTTCGCTAGACTTTGAACATCAAGTTTTGGGCTTTGTGAATATGGGCCATATGTATCAAGGCCAAATGGGTTTGCAAACGCCGAAATTAGCAGAATTTCGGCGTTTGCGAACTCATTTCGCAAAATGGTATGTATGAAAGAATTTGGGTGCAAAATAAGGAATCGCAAAATTTGCCATTCCTTATTTTGCGATTGCATGTAAGAAATCGCAAATTTTGGATACCTTAAATGCAATGTATTAAGCAAAAAAAAATTTCAAAATGCCCTTAAGGAATCGCAAATTACCACCAACTTCTAGTTGGTGGTAAGTTGCGATTTCCTTGAAAAATGCACATTTCCGCATTTTTCAAAGTTCTATGTGACGCACATACATGCCCTTAGAGTATGTATGTGCACCCCATGTGCACCCATGCTTATTTCAGGGGTACAACAGGGTGTCCATTGGACACCCCTGAACCCTTGAAATTATTCTCAATTTGGGATTAGAAAATTGCGAATCGCAAATTGAGAAAAAATTCCCATTCCTTCCTATGGGCCTCCTGGCCCATACTAATGAATGGGAAAGTATTCCTTAATTGTGAATTCGTAATTTGCGAATTCGCAATTAAGGAATATCAAGAAATCGATAAAAAATCGCGTTTTTCTTGATACATACCATTTTGCGATTCTGAAATAGAGATTTCTTAAAAAATGCTCTTACAGAATCGCAAATTGGTTCCTTCATACATATGGCCCTATGAAACTGACCTAAAAGACACAAACTCTAAGGAACAAGCTACGAGCTGGGGTAAAATAAGAGGGTGATGGTTTTAATTACGGCTGTGCAAACATGAGGGTAAAAATACCCGAAACAGCTCACCCACATAGATACCCCTTGATCATCATGACAAATGAATGGAATGGTATGGACTTATAAAAGTCTCATAGCAAGAGCACTTCACGTACTTCTAGAACTACGAAAGGAAAGCTAATCAAAGGTGCGAATATTAAGACAACTATTATAAGCAATAACAGAACATTTAGTTAGCTAGACCAAGGACTGAATAGTACATAGTATTTGACTCCTGTGGTCAGTGCTTAATTTGAGCCAGTGGTTGCTGGTATGTGCTCTAAAACAGCCTTTTCACTTGTGGGACCAATTCAAAGAGGGGTAATTTCACAATAAATAGTTTGACAATTTGGAGCCAATTCACAACTGCATTTTGTGTACTTGAAGAACTACTATGGTACTAAATCACATGCTTACAAATGTCTATGAATTAATCTTTATAGGCAGAATTCTCAAACACAAGTGTGAAGGTCTCTGCACATATAGGTATATATTCTTAATGTAAATGTGGGAGGAGCATAGGAGAGTAGTAGAAAATGGTCAATATCTACTATGAAATGGGAGAAGTAAAGGAGAAATAAGGAGGAGCTCTGGAAAGCACATGTAAATACAAACGTAACCTACAAAAGAATAAGACAATTGCTATTCACCAAAGTTGCACTTACCTCTACCCCAATAGTACTACTGGCAAAACAGGCTCAACTCTACTCCTACCAAGTCTTGGAGTAAAATCACTCACCCTACAGTGGCAATCACTAGTACCATAAGGCTCCCTCACAGAGATCAGAGGAGGGAGGGAATCAACCTCTCAACATGTTAACCCCTTCGCTGCGGGGGGTTTTCCCCCGCAGCGCTGAGGGGGAGGGGGGCGCGCACAGCGCCCGCACGCTCATGACGATCTGAGCTCGTCATGAGGAACTGCGCTCCTGTGCTCATGACGAGCTCAGCTCGTCACAGGTGCATTACCTGCTTTGGAACGCTCGCACAGCAGGGGAATTATCCCCGCATGCGAGCGTTCCACGGCTCATGACGAGCTGAGCTCGTCATGAGCACCGGAGCGCCGCGGCTCATGACGAGCTCAGCTCTTCATGAGCATGGGAGGGGTTAAAGTCACTTGCAAACAGACAACAGGTGGCAAGTGAATTATATTCCATTGCCCCCTTCACTTGGGTATTAGGGGCCTCAATTGAACCCATCTGGCACTTCAGCCATTCTAAACTGTGAAACTGAAGTGAGCCACTTGTACTCACAAGATGCGCGCACAATATTACATGGAACGTTGGGTTCCTACACTGTTTTATCAAATTCGAATCAAAACATGTTTATCCAATTCCAAAGTTGTGTTTATTATCTTTTTAAGTTCATAGTTTAACTGATGTCATCTCAGGAAAACATTCAATTTTCGATCTTCACAAAAAACCCAATGCATTTCGGGCCATGAAAACAAAGGACCCTTCCTCAGGGGTCTGCAAGGAAACATACGGGACCAAATTAGTTACCAGTGCAATGCAGCGAGATATGCATTATCCCTTAACAAGTTCTAACATGCAAAACAACGATGACAAAGTGCAAATGAAAAGAGTAAATTCATCAAAAAATGACTTTCCTCCTGATAGTCTCACTCAAGAAAAACGATAACTAAAATAAACACAAAAGCAAAAACCTAATACGAGCAATTTGAAGCAAAATGATAACCACCATATGTAGCGGTTCATACAAACATAGCGGGTGATGGTAGAAACATTTAAAAAGAACGAGGCATTACACTTACTGGGAGATCGAAAAACCACGCGTCTCTCACGACGCTTCAGCAAACGGGCACTGACCCTTCAGGTGAAGTATTAACCAAACGCCAGTGGAGACCTGTGCACATGACACCCGGTGGTTATCATTTGACCCCTGAGGAAGGGTCCTTTGTTTTCATGACCCGAAATGCATTGGGTTTTTTGTGAAGATCGAAAATTGAATGTTTTCCTGAGATGACATCAGTTAAACTATGAACTTAAAAAGATAATAAACACAACTTTGGAATTGGATAAACATGTTTTGATTCGAATTTGATAAAACAGTGTAGGAACCCAACGTTCCATGTAATATTGTGCGCGCATCTTGTGAGTACAAGTGGCTCACTTCAGTTTCACAGTTTAAAAGGCACGGATTGACGACGTGTGACAGATGCCTGCGCAACCCTGAATGTTTTCTAAAAAAAACGTTTGGTTACAATAGGAAAGATTTGAGTGCACAGGGGTAATACAGATTGGATTCACTTAACTACAGTCAACCCCATACCTGGTTGCACCGCTTTAATCATGCAATTAGACGACATCGCTCAGTTAACCAGCAACAAAGCTGAGACAGTGGCATTCACATCGGTAGCTGCAAAAGACATTTATGGGCTCATTCAGGAGACCAGGTTATTCACCAGCCAAAAAACGACTACTGCACAATTGTTAAAACAACTGGAATATATCAGTAAGAAGGAAATTAATCAAAGGTTGCACGCAACCACTTTAATCCACTACCACAAAAATCAGCGGATCCCGAGAGGGTTAAGAATAGCCCTGAAACCAATGTTATGCAGAAATAGCAAGAAATTTGTGGAGAAATGGTTTGGGTTTTTTGTGAAGATCGAAAATTGAATGTTTTCCTGAGATGACATCAGTTAAACTATGAACTTAAAAAGATAATAAACACAACCTTGGAATTGGATAAACATGTTTTGATTCGAATTTGATAAAACAGTGTAGGAACCCAACGTTCCATGTAATATTGTGCGCGCATCTTGTGAGTACAAGTGGCTCACTTCAGTTTCACAGTTTAAAAGGCACGGATTGACGACGTGTGACAGATGCCTGCGCAACCCTGAATGTTTTCTAAAAAACCGTTTGGTTACAATAGGAAAGATTTGAGTGCACAGGGGTAATACAGATTGACTTCAGCCATTCTGCCAGAGGAGACACCATTTCCATGAAAGACACTACAGGCACTTCATCAATGTGCAATCTGTCTGCTTTTCCATGGCAATTTGTGACTGGGGACTTCAGTGGAGAACGGCTAATTGATTATGTTTAAGTAGCTCACTCTGGGACAGCATGTATCCCAGGGATATGGATTGACGAATTTATTCACTCAAAACGTCACCCCATCATGCAAGGCTATATCAATTGTTTGCAACAATGTGAGATTTAAACAAATATCACATGTTTTTCTTGCAGGTAATGCCGGGTATGCCCTTACCCCCTAAGGCCTGACCCCCTTCTGACGTTCAACCACACAAACTTAGTACGGCATACACATGTATGCAAGCCATCAAGGGACACACTTTTCTCATCCCTAAGTTCTGCTTCCGATACTTTGAGGATAAAAAGAGTGCTCCATTATTCCCAGAAGAAGCACGCAAGATCATTCTACCCGTTGCGGGTTACACAACATTATCATTCAGTAGGCTTAAATGTAAACCTTACCGTTGAACTGCGGCTCCATCTAGGATCCACAGGTAAGCCACAGAACAGAGGTCAGGGTCTGCAGGTGCCTTCTAGTGGCCTCACATTTCACTTGAGCAGCTGGTTTTGTTGCTGCATCACAGTGATTCACCAGTGTTAAATCAGTGGCTAAAGGTGGACTATGCCACCATCCACATATGTCATCCTGAGACCTTTGCTGGTAGTTCAGGCTCCACTGCTTCAATAGCACCATGGCAAATGCTGATTTGCACATGGCTGGCTCCTGATTGACTTGGCACAGTGGGAAAAATGTATGGACTGGATTCCTGGCCAGAGTAATTACCAGTGACTAAAATTAATTCAAGCATTCCAAAATCATGTTTTTGTTTTGCTTCATGCTATGCCCTAAGTGTGATGGGTAGGCCCAGACATGGGTCCAATGGTCAATGTACATAAGACTCAAGCTGCACCCTACTGATGTATCGTCCCAAGTAGGCTGAGAACAATCTGGGATTGCTTATGTTCTAGTTCTGAGTGGACCCACTCTGGCAGAGTTGTTCAGGCTGAGCTGTTCCTACTCCGGATCCTAGACTGAGACAGGATCATGGCTGACTTGCATTTGTTTGGTTCCTGTCTGAGTTGGGTCGGTTGGGATAAAAACAATGATTCAGATTATGGCTCATGGTAATTGCCAGTGTTTGTGATAATTTAAACAAGCATTTGCAATGCATCGGTCTAGCGTTTGGAACCCTATATGTATTTAGCTATGCAGCACATTAGCCTGAGTGCTGAAACTTCTACTGTTCTTTAATATGGAGGGAAAGTAAGCACCAACCTGCATGACACGCTAGGCATGTGAACACATGGAGAGAAATATTGCTTTTTAGCCGGGAAATGGTATAGTCCAAAGCTCTATTTTTAAAATAAAATCAGGGCCTTCGATTGTCATATCACTGAAAATACAAGATTTGAAAAAAAACATTATTATTTACGGGTGCTCATGGAAGACAATTGCTATGGACCAATCTTTGTGTGGGCAGATGGACATGGAGGAGGTAGGTAGTATGGGTAGCAGGCAGTGTGTTCAAAGCTGGACACAGGAGACCATCAGCAAGAGAATGACAGGGCAGGGCCTGCTACTTGAAGAAATTGTGGAAACGGTGCATTGGTGCACTCTTATAGGAGGCACAGTGTGCCCCACTGCAGCAGGTATAGAGGGGCATGGGCTCTGCTGCTGGAAGCAGATACGGTCCTAGTGATTTGGCGGCGCTTAGGGGCAGTGTTGTACAGAGGGATAGTGTGCCCTGCTGAAGTGGGCATATCCTGGCAGTGTTCCCCGCTGCAGAGGAATGCAGGGTACCTTACAGCAGGAGGCACAGATGGGCCGTGTGTCTTTCTGCAGAAGGCACAGATGGACAGTATTCTCTGCTGCAGGAGGCCCAGGTGCACAGCATGCTCTGCTGCCTGTGGCACAGATGGACAGTGTGTCCTGCTGCAGGAGTTACAGATGGACAGTGTGTCCTGCTTTAAGAGGCACAGATAGGCAGTGTGGCATGATGCAAGAGGCACAGATGGGTGGTGTGTCCTACAACAGAAGGCACAGATGGGCAGTGTGGCGTGATGCAGGAGGTATAGATGGGTGGTGTGTCCTACAACAGAAGGCACAGATGGGCAGTGCGGCGTGATGCAGGAGGTATAGATGGGTGGTGTGTCCTACAACAGAAGGCACAGATGGGCAGTGTTACCTGCAACAGAAGGCACAGATGGAGAGTGTGTCCTACAACAGAAGGCACAGATGGGCAGTGTGGCGTGATGCAGGAGGTATAGATGGGTGGCGTGTCCTACAACAGAAGGCACAGATGGGCAGTGTGGCGTGATGCAGGAGGCACAGATGGGTGGTGTGTCCTACAACAGAAGGCGCAGATGGACAGTGTGGCGTGATGCAGGAGGTATAGATGTCTGGTGTGTCCTACAACAGAAGGCACAGATGGGCAGTGTGGCGTGATGCAGGATGTATAGATGGGTGGTGTGTCCTACAACAGAAGGCACAGATGGGCAGTGTGGCGTGATGCAGGAGGTATAGATGGGTGGTGTGTCCTACAACAGAAGGCACAGATGGGCAGTGTTACCTGCAACAGAAGGCACAGATGGAGAGTGTGTCCTACAACAGAAGGCACAGATGGGCAGTGTGGCGTGATGCAGGAGGTATAGATGGGTGGTGTATCCTACAACAGAAGGCACAGATGGGCAGTGTGGCGTGATGCAGGAGGCACAGATGGGTGGTGTGTCCTACAACAGAAGGCGCAGATGGGCAGTGTGGCGTGATGCAGGAGGTATAGATGGGTGGTGTGTCCTACAACAGAAGGCGCAGATGGGCAGTGTGGCGTGATGCAGGAGGTATAGATGGGTGGTGTGTCCTACAACAGAAGGCACAGATGGGCAGTGTGGCGTGATGCAGGAGGCATAGATGGATGGTGTGTCCTACAACAGAAGGCACAGATGGGCAGTTTGGCGTGATGCAGGAGGCACAGATGGGTGGTGTGTCCTACAACAGAAGGGGCCAGATGGGCAGTGTGGCGTGATGCAGGAGGCACAGATGGGTGGTGTGTCCTACAACATAAGGCACAGATGGGCAGTGTTACCTGCAACAGAAGGCACAGATGGAGAGTGTTGCCTTCTGCAGGAGACACATATGGACAGCATGTTTGCTGCAGGAGTCACATATGGGCAATGTGCCCTGCAACAGAAGGCACGGATGAACAGTGTGCCCAGCTGCCTGAGGCACTGATGGGGAGCGTGTCCTGCTGCAGGAGGAACACAGAGTCAGTGCGCTGCACAGGATACAGTGTCTCCTGCTGCTTGGAGGTGTTGGTGGCACTAAGGTGAGCTGCCAGTAGTGTTATAGTGCGTGGAAGGTTCTGGCCGTGGGCTCTGCTTTAGGGATATTGCACTACAGTGTTTGAAGGATTTTAGCTGCTCCCCCTCGCGCTGTGGAAGTAACCCCGTGGCAGCCCTTCCACAACAAAATTACCTTCCGAAGCACCAAAAAAACAAGAGCAAAGCTCAATGGGTTCAGAAGCTGTTGCTGTAGCAAGATCATGACAGGTCCAGGAGGCAAGACAAGAGAAATGGATGAAGTGCTTCTGGGAAAGCGACCCTTTCCAGCTTTATGCCACAGCATGGCGCACACTTTCATATGGCACCACGTGGCTGAAGCACTGAAACGCAAGGAGTTTGAAGCACTTATATTCAGATAGCTGTGCACATATGATCAGTTAAAATTCCATCACTAAAAAAAGCCAGTCAGCCAATGGTTGAAGAGAGATGCCCCACTACCCCATGCTGTTTCCTGTGGTAGGAGGACGCAAAATGTGAATGAAACTTGAGCAAACCAATGGATGGAAAGCACTGACCAAAAACCCATGCATGTATGGATGGATGGAATATGTGCATTGTTTATTAAACAAACATGAGGCTCGCAAGACAACTAAAACTGTGTTTAAGACACAAACATGAAATATGCACGTAAAGATTATCTGTCCTCGTACTTGTTGGACCCGGCCTCATGGCGTGGTCCTACCGCTCCCGCATGGCGGGCCCAGGACAACATCAGCCCTCCACCGGATCTCGGACGGCCCCTTCGGCCCGATCCTGCACGCCCCAACACCACCGGTCTGGCTACCATCCCGGTCCCCCATCACCGGCCTGACCCCAGCGTAGGCCCATCCCGACCTAAGCACGAGGCCGTGCAGGACTCCATCTTGGGCCCACCACGTCACGACCACGTGGCCTCGGTCCCAGCCCGACCCCAGCGAAGCCCCGACATCGAGGCACCAAGATCCACCAAGGTGGTCGAGTGGCCACTCGACAGATCCCGGAGGAAGGGGAGTTTCAATGGCCCTCCAGCCGTCCCCGGACGCCTGGTATCGATCGCCCTCCGGCCTCCCTGGGCGCTGGCTCCACCCCCCTGCTGGGTGTCTGGATACCATCAACCCGGCCCCTCTGGCCCCCAGGCCGCCGCGGCCTACCTTGCTGAACCATCTGAGAGCCTGCTGGCGCTGCCGCGGCCTACCTTGCTGAACCATCTGAAAGCCTGCTGGCGCTGCCGCGGCTCGAACCCCTCGGAACCCCCCAGCTCGAGGATTGAGAGCTGTGCGTAGGGTATCCCTTCCTCTGCCCAGAGCTAGACTGTCCCGCTACCTACCCCCCTTTTCCGAGACTTTACGGATCCTTCGATCCATCTGTATATACTGCCAAGAACCAGCAACCTTTACTACCTATAAAAGCTTAAGAACTTGATCTCTTGCGTGGTGTCCGTTTGTAGTGTTGTGATTACTCGGCTGATCCTCGGAGAGGGCCCTCATTCAGGAGGCCCCTCAGTAATGCTCGGCTACTTCTCGAAGGAGAGGTGGACCTAGGGGCGGTCAGTCAGACCTCTTCTGCCCCCCCCCGGGTCGCCTTTCTAACATTGGTGGCAGCGGTGGGATCCGAGCCCACGCAGATCGTACAGCGAGTGATTCACTCGCTAACAAGAGAAACCCACTGCGACCATGAGCACAGAATTCCAGAAAGAAAAAAATGGAAGACTACAGTCACAAGGAGCTAAAGCAATTCTGCAAGGAGCTAGGCATCGCTACCACTGGCTTAAGCACCAAAGAAGACTTTAAATCGGCCCTGCAGGCCTGGGTGGATGCCGGCGAGGCGCCACCCCTGAGTGAAGATAACCCGGGCCCGAACGGAGGCCCGGAGGCCGAGACGAACCCAGCGGGAGGGAGACCCGCAAACCCAGACACGGGCCTCTCCCACGAAGACGCCCGAGAACGAGAGAGGAACCGGCTCCACGAGTTGGATCTTGCTCGACTCAGACAAGAAGGAGAAATCCAACTGGCAGAAAGGAAGTTAGCCCTCGAGGAGAAAAAACTCATGCTCGAGCACGAGCGCGTCCTCAAAGAAATGGAACTTAAAGCCAAGGCAAACGAGTCTGCCATCGCCGGGGGTAAGACCTCACCCCCGCCGGTGGACACGAAGGTGCACATACCCAAGGATGTTGTCAAAGAGTACTATAAGAACGACGACATCCAACAGTGGTTCAAAGCCTACGAGGTCGCCATGACCGCCCATCGAGTACCCCTCAAGGACTGGGGCGCCGGCCTGTGGGGGAAGTTTATCAACGAAGGGAGGGACGCCCTGCTGGAGCTCCCTGATACCGAGATGACCTCGTACGAGCACATGAAGACCGCCCTCCTCACTCGCTACGGACTCACCCCCGAGATGTACCGGCAGCGATTCAGAGACTGCAAGAAAATCCCCGGAACCACATGGGTGGAGTACGTGAACTATTACAGTAGAGCCTTCGAGGGGTGGATTTGGGGCTGCCAGGTCACCACCTTCCAGCAGTTGATCGACCTCATTCTATGGGAACATCTGTCCAATAACTGCTTCATCGAACTCCGGCAACACCTCCTCGACAGCAAATTTACTGAGCCACGAAAACTCGCTGTCGAGGCGGATAGATGGGTAAGCACCCGAGTTCCCCGGAGTCCACTGGGAGACTATGGCCGGGGATCCCCGGGGAACCACCGACCACGAGGCGGCGGAGTAGGCCAGAGCCGGGGTCGAGACGTCCCCCAGGGGTCCTTCCCCACCTCCACGTCACCATCCCTGGGCCAGAGAGGGGGCCCCCCAGCCAGACCGGGGCCCCGCCCGAACGTTACGTGCCACAGATGCCAGCGACTGGGTCATTATGCGAATGACCCCCTCTGCCCAATGAATCAGCGACCCGGCACCACCGGTCCCCCAACCCGCCAGATCGCAGCCGCTGCCCTGGGTGAAGAAAGGAGTGAGGAGGAGGACGACAACTCCGAGCAAGCCGAGTGGGAGCCCGCCGCCATGACCTTAGCATGCCTGGGTACTCACGACCTGATCCCCCGAGGCCCGATCCCCGGCAACACCCAGAAATACCGCCAGTGGGTCACCATCAATGGACGCCGGACCGAAGTCCTCCGTGACACTGGGGCCAGCGTGACAGCGGTCCGCTGCCATCTGGTGACCCCGGAACAGATCCTTCCTAACGTCCTGTGTCCAGTCCGGTCCGCAGATAACTCAGAGACTTTGTGCCAGATGGCCCGCATCCCCTTCGAGTGGGGGGGAGTGTCGGGCGTGCTGAAAGTGACTGTCCGCGACGATGCCCCCGTGGACTGCCTCCTTGGGAACGACCTAGAAAGTTCCCCCTGGGCCAACGTCGAACGGAGAGAGCACCTGGGGATGCTAGGCCTTCCCGAGTGGGTCTGTGCGACCACCCGCTCCATGACCGCCCGAGCCTCCACCCCAGCGGGGGAAGTTCCCACCGAGGAGCCGGAGTGGCCCGCCCCTCCGCCGCCCGTCGTCCCCGAGGACGCCGACCCCGAACACGGCCCCCAAGGGCCCGACCAAGAAGATCTCACCGAGCTCGACCACCTCCCAGAACTCGCTCAATGGCGCCAAGAATGTGGCCCCACCCGCGAACAGTTCCGGCAGGAACAGAAAACCTGCCCCTCCCTCGAAGGGATTCGACAGCAAGCCGCTACCCAAGCAGCTGGAGACCCCGCGGGGTCCCACTGGATCTATTGGGACAACAACCTTCTCTACAGTGAGCAAAAGATTGCTGAACTAGGGGCCGGCCGGGTACTGGTCGTACCCCTCCGATTCAGAGACTTCCTCCTGAACTTAGCACATGATGTGCCCCTCGCCGGGCACCTGGGGCAGGACAAAACTTACAGCCGCCTGGTGACCCATTTCTTCTGGCCAAAAATGCGCACCGATGTGCTTAACCACTGCAGGACCTGCCCGACCTGTCAAGCCAGCGGGAAGAGCGGGGGGAAAGTCAAAGCCCCGCTCCAGCCATTCCCCGTGGTGACTACCCCCTTTGAGCGAGTGGGGATAGACATCGTAGGGCCCCTGGACCCTCGAACCTCGCAGGGGCACCGCTTCATCCTCGTCCTGGTTGACCATGCTACCCGCTATCCCGAAGCCATTCCCCTCCGAACCATCACAGCCCCCGTGGTGGGCCGAGCCCTCATGAGCATCTTCTCCCGAGTCGGCTTCCCCCGAGAAGTCGTGAGTGATCGAGGCTCCAACTTTATCTCGAAGCATATGCGGTCCCTATGGCAACAGTGCGGGGTCGCCTATAAATTCACCACCCCGTACCATCCCCAAGGAAATGGACTAGTAGAACGATTTAACAGAACATTGAAGGGGATGATCAAGGGCTTAGAAGAACCACTCCGGCGCAAATGGGATGTCCTGCTACCTTGCCTCCTGTTCCCCTACCGAGAGGTACCCCAGAAGTCCCTGGGGATCAGCCCCTTTGAACTCTTGTACGGACACCCGGTCCGAGGCCCCCTCAGCCTGGTCAAGGAAGGCTGGGAGACAGCAGTTCGAGGGGCCCCACCCGATGTCTACCGGTACCTCCGGACCCTCCGCAATCAGACTCGGAAGTTCCGGGAACTTGCCGAGGCCAACCTGGAGGCTAGTCAGGAGGAGATGAAACGCTGGTATGACCAGAACGCCTCGTCCATCGAATTCGAGCCGGGCCAGCAGGTCTGGGTCATGTCCCCGGTCGAACCTTGTGCCCTCCAGGACAAATGGACGGGGCCCTTCATAGTGGTGGAGCGCAAGAGCCCAGTCACCTATCTGGTGGACATGGAGTCCCCCCGGAACCCCCTCCGGGTTCTGCACGCTAACCGGCTCAAGCCACACTTTGCACGCACTGAACTGAGCCTGCTGCTAGCGACCGATGACGGAGCTGAGGACGACTCCGAACCCCTACCAGATCTCCTCAGCACCACCGAGAAAGACGGCTCCATCGAAGGGGTCACGCTCTCCTCTTCCCTGACCCCAGAGCAGCAACAGGACTGCCGGAAGCTGCTGGGGAAGTTTGCGGATCTGTTTTCCCTCACTCCGGGGGTCACCCGGTGGTGTGTCCACGATGTAGACACAGGAGACAGCCCGCCTGTAAAACACCGAGCTTTTCGAGTGCTCGACCGGGTTTGGGCCTGCATCCAATCCGAAGTGGCCAAGATGTTAGCTCTGGGGGTAGTCGAACCCTCCAACAGTCCCTGGGCCAGTCCCGTTGTCCTGGTCCCTAAAGCCGCCCCCCCCGGAGCAGCTCCGGAGCTCCGGTTCTGTGTTGACTACAGGGGACTGAATGCCGTCACCAGGACCGACGCCCATCCCATCCCCAGGGCGGATGAATTGATCGATCGCCATGGGGCCGCCAAATATCTCAGCACCTTCGATCTCACGGCGGGGTATTGGGAGATTGGCCTTACCCCTGGTGCACAGGAGCGATCGGCCTTCTCGACACCAGATGGCCACTATCACTTCAAAGTGATGCCCTTCGGCATGAAGAACGCACCAGCAACCTTCCAGAGACTAGTGAACCAAGTGCTGGCCGGTCTAGAGGAGTACAGCGCCGCCTATCTCGATGACATTGCAGTGTACAGCCTCCACTGGGATGAGCACCTGACCCACCTCTGGACAGTCCTGACGGCCCTTCGGCGGGCCGGACTCACCATCAAAGCCAGTAAGTGCCAGATAGGCCAAGGGTCCGTGACCTATCTGGGACACCAAGTGGGGAGCGGCCAAGTGGCTCCCCTCCAACCAAAGATAGACACCATCCGGGCCTGGGAGCCCCCGGTCACCCAAACCGCCGTCCGCGCCTTCCTGGGGCTCACCGGATATTATCGGCGATTCATAAAGAACTACGGGAGCATTGTGGGGCCCCTCACAGAACTGACCTCAAAGAAACTACCACAGAAGGTGCACTGGACCCCCGAGTGCCAGGCAGCCTTTGAAACTCTGAAGACTGCCATGTGCACCGCCCCTGTGCTCCAGGCCCCCGACTACAGCAGAGAGTTTGTGGTCCAAACCGACACCTCAGAGCACGGCATCGGGGCGGTCCTGTCCCAAGTTAACTCCGAAGGAATCGACCAGCCTGTGGCCTTCATCAGCCGACGCCTACTGGCAAGAGAGCAGCGATGGAGCACCATCGAGAGAGAGGCCTTCGCCGTGGTGTGGGCCCTCAAGAAGCTCCGGCCCTACCTCTTCGGCACCCACTTCCGAGTACAGACCGACCACCAGCCCCTGCGGTGGTTGATGCAGATGCGGGGAGAAAACCCGAAACTGCTGCGCTGGTCCATTTCGCTGCAGGGGATGGACTTCACTGTGGAGCATCGCCCCGGCAACGACCACGCCAATGCTGACGGCCTGTCCCGATTCTTCCGCCTCGGCGAGGAGAATCCCCAAGAAGATGGGTGACTCTCCCCTGCCTTCAGCTGGGGGGGACGCGTGTTGGACCCGGCCTCATGGCGTGGTCCTACCGCTCCCGCATGGCGGGCCCAGGACAACATCAGCCCTCCACCGGATCTCGGACGGCCCCTTCGGCCCGATCCTGCACGCCCCAACACCACCAGTCCCGCTACCATCCCGGTCCCCCATCACCGGCCTGACCCCAGCGTAGGCCCATCCCGACCTAAGCACGAGGCCGTGCCCGACTCCATCTTGGGCCCACCACGTCACGACCACGTGGCCTCGGTCCCAGCCCGACCCCAGCGAAGCCCCGACATCGAGGCACCAAGATCCACCCAGGTGGTCGAGTGGCCACTCGACAGATCCCGGAGGAAGGGGAGTTTCAATGGCCCTGCAGCCGTCCCCGGACGCCTGGTATCGATCGCCCTCCGGCCTCCCTGGGCGCTGGCTCCACCCCCCTGCTGGGTGTCTGGATACCATCAACCCGGCCCCTCTGGCCCCCAGGCGCGAGGGTCCGGACATCAAAGGACCTCCCTCCTATATCTGGGCCAGCCCCGGAGTAGGACGCCAGTTGTATCCTGGACTAGAAGCCCTGCTGACGCTGTCACGGCCGACACCAGACGAACTCATCTCCGGTAACCTGAACCATCTGAGAGCCTGCTGGCGCTGCCGCGGCCTACCTTGCTGAACCGTCTGAGAGCCTGCTGGCGCTGCCGCAGCCTACATTGCTGAACCATCTGAGAGCCTGCTGGCGCTGCCGCGGCCTACCTTGCTGAACCATCTGAGAGCCTGCTGGCGCTGCCGCGGCCTACCTTGCTGAACCATCTGAGATCCTGATGGCGCTGCCGCGGCCTACCTTGCTGAACCATCTGAGAGCCTGCTGGCGCTGCCGCGGCCTACCTTGCTGAACCATCTGAAAGCCTGCTGGCGCTGCCGCGGCTCGAACCCCTCGGAACCCGCCAGCTCGAGGATTGAGAGCTGTGCGTAGGGTATCCCTTCCTCCGCCCAGAGCTAGACTGTCCCGCTACCTACCCCCCTTTTCCGAGACTTTACGGATCCTTCGATCCATCTGTATATACTGCCAAGAACCAGCAACCTTTACTACTTATAAAAGCTTAAGAACTTGATCTCTTGCGTGGTGTCCGTTTGTAGTGTTGTGATTACTCGGCTGTACGATCCTCGGTGAGGGCCCTCATTCAGGAGGCCCCTCAGTAACGCTCGGCTACTTCTCGAAGGAGAGGTGGACCTAGGGGCGGTCAGTCAGACCTCTTCTGCCCCCCCCCGGGGTCGCCTTTCTAACAGTACTGTATGGGGATGATTAAGAAATCTGAAATGATAGCACCAAACACCTCCTACTTCAAAGCAGTTTTCGGGAAATGCAGATGATTCAAACATTCAAGGCTAATCTTCCCTAACTTATTAGTCAGTGTACTGAGGTATATAATTATTGTGGGGAAGGCACAAGAAACTTCGTAGAAACCAGTTCTGAAAGCAAAGGCCGATATGCCACTTTCTCATAATCTGTTGGAAAACTGAACAGCGTCTCTTTATTTGTCCTTCTTGTTATTAACAGACACCTAAAGAATAGCCTGGAAAAACAAGTCATTCAACCCAGCGATGTTGGTGAACCAATTCACAATTTTTTTCTGTCCAGGAGTACTAGCACAGAGACAGAAGAGTGACGACAATGTAACATGGGCCAAATATGAAGATGGTCGCTCACCAGAATCCAGCTCTTTATTGGTGATCTCTGGTACTTAAGAACGTTGTGTACACAAACTCAAGGAACTTGGGGCCTCATTTGTGAGAAATGACGCATCGCTGCGTGAAAGCAGCAATGCGTCACTTCTCAGTGCGCACTCCTTGCGACATTCCTGATGCGTCATATTTAATGTATGACGCATCATGTCGCAAGGAGTTAAAAGTGACGCATTGCTGGAGTGTGTCACAAAAGTGACGCAACTCCAGCAATACGCCCGTTCACATGGGGCAAGACCCATGTGAAAGGGCCTGCGTCAGTCTAACGCCAGCAGATTTTTACGCAACGGTGTCCTAAAAGTGACACAGTGAAATCTCATAGATTTCACGGCGTCACTTCTACGACACTTCCTTGTGTCAATACGCCCCCTTGCATACATTATACCTGGCGCAGGTATAATGTGGCGCAGGGGTTTACAAAGTGACGCTTCTGCCTAGATGCGTAACTTTGTAAATATGGCGCAACAAGGCGCATTTTTTACACCACTGGTGCATCACAAAAAGTGACGCACCGGCGGCGTAAAAGTGACGCACAGCCTCATAAATTAGGCCCCTGGCCTTTAAATCACTATTGCCCCCTAGTGTCTATAAACGTAAAACAAAGCAGTAGCTACAAAGGACAGGCAGCGAGAAAAAGCACACTAAACAGACACAACTTGGTTTAGGGTGACAGACTAGATATCACTGATGTACATTATGAGCATCTTCTGCAGAACCATGAATACCCAAAAGGAGAAATTATTTATGCCACGGAACAAGCCGATCATCAAATCTCCTCAGAAGCCAATATGATCCCGCACTCAAGCAGGCCTTTCTTGGAGGGGGAGCCATGAGCAATTAAAGGGCAGGTGTTTAGGCACGAGGGCGTTAGTCTTGAAGGGCATATGTCTGCCTACTAGGTCAACTAAGTGTTAAAATGTAAGCCTGTTTATAATCTCTGAGGATCGAAAGGAAACCCAGAGTCTGAAACGTGAATGCGACAGACGCGAAAGAAATACATTTATAGGTACAAAACTTGAGGATACAGACGGTCAGAATAAGACATTTTCCAAATTAGATTGTAGTATTCTGCCCCTGCCAGTTGAACATATTGGCAAAGGCAGGCACAGTATCTTTACAAATATATTAACAAAACATTTACAATGTTTTATAACGTATTGCATATTATATCCCTACTCGCAAACAAATAATTTAGACATATGGTTCAATTGATTGGATAGTTACTCGCCCCGGAAGCTATATCTTGTTATTGTATGAGAATTTGAAATAAACGATTTCATGCATTTCAACCATATTTTTTATCCGGAGGTAGATTATCAAGAAATAATCACGTAAAAGGGACTGCAGCATATATGGAGTGAGATTTATATCCGTGCTTACGTCAGTCTCGCGTAGCAAACATTACAGTGTAATTATGGTTACATTTCAACCAGTATGAGCAGTGCTTAATTTGTAAAAACAGAAGTGCTGGTGCTGAAAATTTTGCAAAGGAGGCCACAGTTCATTTCTTCCTCAGGCGAGCCCCACTTTCAACCCTTTCACTGCCTCAGTCTCTATCTTCTAACCTTGATCTGTTGTCTGTACCCTACGTCTTTGCTCTAAGAGTCTATATTCTCACCTCTCTAATTGTTTTCTATCATCTTTGTCACACCTGGTGTGTTACCTTATTCCCTGCATTTTTTCTTCTGTCCTGTCTTCTACATGCTTTAATTCTATCTTCTCTCCTCTTAATGCTCTCTTCTTCACATCATGGCTGCTTTCTCTTTGTATCTGATTTGCTCTCCTTTTCTTCTACTTAGCTCCGTCTTATCTCTCCTGTTGTTTCTTTCTCCTCTTTACTGCTCTCTCTCTCATCTATAACACTGCTGCTGCCTGTGACCCCTGTCATCAGCCTGTACATGTCCCTGCTATTTTGAACTCTGCGTTTTCCTGTTGTCTTTCCTAAAGAAGAGGAAGAGGACATGTGTTTTACTTTCTTACCTACACCGATTGCAAAATCAAAATGTACACCAAATAAAAATTGCATATATCAATCAGTGCAGTATAACTGGGTTATTGGCAGAACAGGTAGATGCTCGAGCACAGCAGGTGATGTCACTACTAGTGCTGCCTGTAATTAGTAGGTCCAGGGATGGCGACGGTATTGGCATCCACTGCTCAGCTTGCTGTGACCCTGCCTGCTAGAGCACAGGCATTGTTCCAAGTCGCAATACTGCCAATGCCGGTAAGTATGGCTGTGGTGCCTACCGGTCTCACGCACGCTCAGCAATTACCATGCTGGGGTGCGTGCACAGATTCTAGGGGTGACGCCATGGCGCACAAAAGTTGTGTCGGGCCACAGCCGCATCGAGCACGTTGAGGATAACAGCAATGCAGGGCTGCAGGATGCGCTACTCTGGCTACACAGCAAGTGGAAAGTCCACACTTACTTTCGTTTATTCTTCCTCAGAGCCCTCACTCCCAAGTTCCAAATGTGCTCTCGCAGCTTCCTTGCCTCAACTCAGTCTTGAACTAGCCCCCAGCTACAATTATCCAATGGGAGGCTTAGGCTCAGGCAGTGGCATGGTGCAGCAGACTCTGGGAATAAAATGCAAGACATAGTTTGTCGATGACTTCTTAGATTTGTGATCGGGGAGATGACATCATCACTAACTTGATGATACACAATCATGCCCGCCTGGACAGGCGTATGCTAGCCTGTCTGTGAACATTTACCAGCCAGAAACCATGCAATGTATGTTATTCTTTTTATTTTGAATTTGAACAATTAATATTGAGACCACCACCTGCAGGGTCAGAAATTGTAGCCCCGGCCCTGTGAAAGAAGTGCAGGTGCTGAGCACCTGAAAGCTCCTGCTCAAATTAAGCACTGAGTATGAGTGATACTTTCTCTAGAGCAAAATCAAGCAATGAAGACGAGGAAAGTCAAAACAAAAGCCACTGCAGCAGAGGGCACCAGGCATTCATAGGGAGGAGGGGGTGAGAGGATTCTGAGAGGCAGACACACATAGCGCTGCAGCTTAGTGAGCCAGGGCGCTATATTATTTCAAGTACTTTGCAGCAAGCTATATAATGTAAAGCACATTTTAGTCACATTAACATGCTCTAGAGGCGCACTGGGACGGAAACTGTTGTCGAAACATTAAACTTAAATTGCGAGCCGAGGTGAGCAATTTGGTTTAAGGCAGGGCCACCAGGCTCCTCACAGGGAGTCCTCCAGGTAGCAACGAATGTCCTTCTTCTGCATTCAAGGCTCAGCTGCACTGTTGTGTGTGCCTGGGCTCACGCGACGGTCCCGGGAATTAAATTACCATGCGGCAGTGAGAGCAGTGCCACTCCCCACAAGTAATTCACGCCCGACCAATGCTGAGCCGAGTCCACCGACAAAGGTGCCTGCTCTGTTCCTGCGGTTGGTGACTGAGGCCCTGCCAGCATCTGTTTTCATAACGGGTCTCTCAGTCGGAAACTCCAGAGCAGGGCTGCACCACACCAGTCAAGGCAAGGTATGCCGCCAAAGGACCGATCTCTTCACTCGTTGATCTTTCCTGGCCCCCTGCTGGTATATCGGCGCCTCTGGGTCACAGCTCCCGGTTTCCACCTTACTATTTTCGGCAGTCCTTTAGCAGTATTAACAGTTAACGGTCCAGCCTCCCATTGCGGAACGAGAACACATCGGTCTTCCGGTGAATTTAGCCCCCCCCATCACGACTTCTTATTTTGTTCATCTATATTCTTTGCTTTTGGGCTTCCATATTGTCCTTTGGGCAAAGAAACTGAAGAGGGATGCCTCCTCCTCCCTGGTCTCTGTGCTCGGCTGTGCATAGAGAGTGAATTGGGGTGGATCCTCTCTCTGCATTTGGGGGCCATCTTGGAATGGACAAACTGACAGTATCCCACATATCTGGTTCAAGAATTCTCCTCTTAACATCATCCATGTGCCACTGATAAAACTTTACCATCGGACAATAGTTCTAGTGCAGCAACAGCGTGGGCAGCTGCAACGTTTCTTCCTATCTATTTAAAGGGCACATTGAGTGCCCTGGCGGACTTTGCCTCATCTACAGCTGCGCAGCAAGTAGTGCCATCTGCACCGTTTAGGCCTTCTTCCGCTGCGCAGCAAGTAGTGCCAGCTGCACCGTTTAGGCCTTTAACAGCTGAGCAGCAAGTAGTGCCAGCTGCACCCTTTAGGCAACATTATCCGTGGGGACAGTTCTGATTGAATTAGGACTCCCGCTGCATTGGCAGCACCATTGACACTATGGTTTCAGGGCATTTGAGTCCCCCTCTGAGATGGCCAGCTGGCCAGGGAGACTGCGAGGTTTGTAGGGCGCCAAGCCCTTGTACGTATATGTGGTGCTAGGAAATGTTTTTTCATGTAGTATGACTCTTGCACCCTGTTCTGAGTACCTCTAAAGGTGGTCTTATGATGACAAGGTTGTTGGGCATATTTAGATTTTGCTCCACCCTATGCTCTTTGCCCCTAAGGTTAGTGATTCTCAGGAGTTTAGGATCCAATAGTAGTCTGTTGAGATCATGGGCGTACAATGCGGTTGGTGCCGAATGTGGTTCTGTTAACAGGCTGGTGTTATGTACAGTATTCACCAGTGGTCACTGGGTGTTCATTTATAATCTGTTCTACTTTGACTAAATTTGCTTTGTGATTGCTCTGAAAGTGGTCAAGTTGGTCCTATCATATGTAAACAATTCCCTTGTAAATATTATCAAGTGCCAGGTGTCATCATGTTTTCCTAGATGAAGGGCCCAACAAATACCCACCTCACTTCCCGGACGGCACATTAGTTCTGATATCTTTACCCAACATCTGGAATATGTGCCCCCTTTATGCCCTTTTACCTCTCATTTACCACCGCTTTCCTAGTAACACCCTTCTCATATCCCCCGACCCTCCTCCGCCTCAGTTGCCCAACATAGCCACCACTCGAGTTAAGGCTGGAATGATTTTTTTTTTATATTGTTTTTATTGCGGTGTCAACATTACATACAAACACAGTACCACATGTAGTACGTAACCATGATATCAGTCCCTTTCCCCCATGAGTCTCATACGGCCGTTGAGCCCACATCCCGGAGGCGTTAATCGATGGGACTACATGGAACATTGCTACTGTGTAAAACTGTGTTATCTGCTGTTGTTAACATATACACCACCGTTATGTAAAACCAACTACAAACAAGAGGCATCTGCCCTTCATAGCTTCACCAGTAACCTACGTTCCCCTACCAGTTGACACACCCTGTAATTACTCGTTAACGTAATAGTGATTTAAGTGGGCCCAGACTCCAAGCGTATGTGACCTTTGCTTGCACCCAGTGCTCTCCCCTCCAATATGACCATTGTGTCGCTCTTCAGTCACCGGCGAGGGTGAAGGGGAGACCAGCCCGCCCGCGTCCTCGTTATCAGTAGCTGTTGCGCCCTGCCTCCTTCTGTATTCCAAGAACAGACCCCAGTAATTTTTGGGCCTGCTATTGGGCGGCAATAGCTCGCTATATTTCTCCGATTGCGTACAGCAGTAAGTCAAGTCTCTCGTCCACTGCTCTATCTTAGGGTAGGGCCCTCTCATCCAGCATATGGCTAGTCTTCTTTTTGCTATCAGCATACCCATGTCCACTATCCTACATTGCTCGCTCTGAAAAACCCAGTAGCGCCAGCGCAGGGGATAGTGTGATGTCTGTCTCTAGTGCGCTGCTCAGTTCCTGAAATACCTTACTCCAGAAGAGTTGTACCTCGGGGCACTCCCACGCCAAGTATAGAAACCCTGCGCTCTGTGTTTTGCATCTCTCACATGTCGCGCAGTCGCGTAGCCCAAAGCTGTGTAACCGCTCCGGTGTGTGGTATACTCTATTTAAGAACTTAAAATGTGCCAGTCTATGCCTACCATTCAGGGAGATGGATCTCGTGCTGCTGCAGCAGTAGCGCCACATGTCATCATCTATAATCATGTCTAAGTCGCGTTGCCAGTCAAGTCGCGCTTTATTGTGCCTGGACTCTCTTTCACCTATGGCTATCTTGTACATAATAGAGACCAGTTTACTCGGGGTATCCGCCTTAATAATGTAAGTGAATTCTAAGAGTTCAGGGTGTTCCTGCAAGTCGTCGCCAACTGTTCCCGCCACGCGTCTCTGACCCTGTGATACTGAAAGCTCTGCAGAATTGTAGGTTGCGACTTCTGAGCCGTCACCTACGGCAATGTCTTAAGAGTGCCGTTAAGAAACCATCATCATCAAAAAATCTTTATTTCGGCTAGATTGCCATAAAAGATAATGCACAGCGGTGATACAAATAAAACAAACAGTTGTATCCCGGACAATTAATCAAATAGACAATTGTTATATAAACCATAGCTTAAATCCTTAATACATATCACCATGCAAGAAGCTATAATAAGTCCATTGAAGCATTAAAAGGGATAAGAAATAATTACATGTTGATGATGTTTAAAATTGTACAGTTAGTCTACAGCCCTGGGGGCACAAAGCTGTATTAAATCCATTGAAACATTAAAATAGTTAAGAGATAATTACATATTGATGATATTAAAATTATACAGTTAATGTACAACCCTGGGTAGCAAGCGTCTTCTCTTCTGCCAGAAGATTTCCAGGTATTTGGCTACCGCAAACTCTATCATGCTTGAAAGGTCCGATTTGAGAACCCTATATGCCTGCAGGCAATGAGTAAAGCCTAAATTTATGCAGGCTGGGACTATCCACTTCCTTCTCGCCTGCCCATAGGTTCGACAGAAAAACAGTATATGCAACTCGGTTTCCTGATCATGGTTGCACCCAGGGCAGTGACTCAGAGGGGGGTCAGTCCACTTGCTAGTGAAGGCTTGGATTGGTAGACTTCCGTACCTCCACTGTAGGTACAGTTTCCTAGTATTAGATGGAAATATAACATCTAGGATTCCCTCCAACTTATAAATATCCTTGATCTTTAGGAAGGAGTCGGTCAGGGTACCTGACTGTGTGCCCTTTCTCTGTGCCACAATTTTGCTTTCTCGGTAAAGTGAGAGTAGCTGTTTCCTTGAACCGTTGAGCAGGCGGTCGCAGGGTCAAACCACAAATCGAGTAGTCACAAACGCATGAACTCGTTTTTATGTGCTGGAACCAGGGGATATTCCCTGCGATCGGATAGTTCACGATTTCCTGGAGCTTAGACCTATACCTTGCCAACTCTGGAGTGGTCCAAACTCTACGCCAGAAGATTAGGGGCCTAACTCCCAGATCTTCATCAAGTGGCCTTAAACCCAAATATAGCCTCATTGGCAAAAGGGGGGTACTAGGGGGGAGAGATAAAAGCTGCCTGATAAATTTGTTCTCCGTTACCACTAGCTCGCGATTACACGTATGGCCCCAGAGTTCACTGCCATACATGACCGCTCCCCTAGCCTGCACTCTGTATATTTCTAGCGGGGGACCAATTGCCTTGATGGTAGATTTGTTTTTATTTATGAGGGTAATAACTCCTCCCACCATTTGGGCCAGTTTGAGTTGTGTTTTTGTTTGGTAATGACGCCAAGACATGTGCTCATTTAGAGTCACCCCTAGATATTCAAAGGTTAAGGACCCTCTCCAACCTATTTCGGCCAATACAAGGGTTAGGGCGAGTTTTTGGGGGAGGATTAAAAATCATATATTTGGTCTTGAGGGCATTAATCTCAAGGCCATGGGTACCACAAAATTCCTCAAAACCCTTAAGGATTTGTTGGATCCCCATAGGTGTCTTTGACAGAAGCAGGGTGTCGTCAGCGAACATGATCGCCGGCACCCTGCCTCCGGCAAGTCTGGGGACATCGCCGTCCTCTACCCCATTTAGGTGAGAGATTACCCCGTTGACGTAGAGGCAGAACAGGGTCGGTGCTAACACACAACCCTGTCTTACTCCCCTGTCAACGGGGAATCTGTGAGATAGAGAACCATGCCGGCCACATCTAACCTGTGCATAGTTGTTTCTGTGCAGGCGGATGATCATATTTAGGAGGTATTGTGGTACCCCCATATTGGACAGAACAGACCAAAGTTTTCTATGGGGAACGAGGTCAAATGCCGCCCGTAGATCTACGAAAACGGTATAGAGGCTGCCACCCTCCATTTTTACCGTTTTCCAGTATAGAAGAGTCAAGCGGACAATTTGATATATAGTGGAGACTTTCTTTCTGAAAGTTAAGAAACATGTCTCCCAGCGTGTGGATACCTAAGGCCTCCAAGGTCATGAGTACCCCTTTATCCCTGCAAGGGGCCAACCAAATGGCCCACGCTGTGGGCATCCGCGGTGAATATAGTAGCGCCCCAGCGTGGTACTGTAATAGGGCTTGCCAGGTGTGTCTAGGTGTATTTAAGGAGTCGAGTAGTCCGGTACGTTGGTCAGTCTCTTCAAAAACAATCGCCGGTAATGGCAGCGGTGCAGCGAAAAGACTTTCCATCCGTATAAATGGCGCCGTCCCATCGTCATGTATCCAGGTATATAAATGTGAATAATACTTTTTGGAGCTATATATTTGATTTTGTGTCTCCACTTTAATCTATGCGCATTAAATTCATTGTTTGCAAAAGCTATAAGATGGCGATGTGATGAATTTTTGCTTTTTTCATTAATTATTTGATCTATTTTGGGAATCATTCCGTACTTGAACGATCAAACACTGACCCTTTCTCTTATGTACCTAACTAATGACCCAGGTCAGGCAGTTTGAGGGTAGACCACGTTGAAACTTTACACAACAGGGACAGAGGCAGTCCCATCCATACGTCCACATTATCTTTGAGCCGGGAAATGGCTTTGCCATAGTTTTCGCGAAAAACCGTCTCTGCGTCTCTGCGTCAGTGTGTATTTGTATCCCCAGATAACAGATAGGGTCAGTGGCCCAATTTAGAGGATGTTCCATCTCAAACCTGTCAGTGGCAGGGGTAATGGGGAAAGCTATGGACTTACTCCATTTCACAGTGAGTCCTGACAGCACGCCGAATCTCACCACTTCCCGCAGGAGTGGCGCCAGGTTCGTCTCCGGTTCTCTAACATAGAGCAGGGTGTCATCTGCATAAGTTGTCATAACCAGTTGGTACGTAGGAAATTGCAGCCCCCTATGCGAGTGGTATTCTCGCATTGCGCATGCTAGTGGTTCGGCAACCAGCGCGTAAAGCGTGGGCGACAGTGGGCAACCCTACCGGGTGCCTCTCCGAATCTGAATGGGTTCAGTGACATGATTCCCTATCTCAATGCGCGCCGCAGGGCCATTGTAGAGTACTGCTATCCCCTTCAAGAACACCGGGCCAAGCCCAAGTCTAGATAGGACTGCTCTCAGAAAAGGCCACTCCACAGAATCGAAGGCCTTCTCCATGTCCAAAAATACTGCTATCGCCTTCGCCTCTGGGCGTGTGTTGGATGGCTCCGAAGACCGTGCGCAAGTTGTAGGTAATGTTCCTTCCCAGCATAAACCCCGCCTGTTCAGGCGCCACCAGCTCCGGGGCCAGCAGAGCAAGTCGTGTCGCTAGCACTTTAGTGTATATTTTGGTGTCGACATTTAGTAGCGACAGCGGCCTGTATGAGCTGCAGTCCTCAGGGGGTTTGTCCGGTTTAGGCACTGCAACAATTAGCGCCTCCCGCATTGTCTCCGGCATACTCCCGGCCTCACACATATCTGCAAACAAGGCTGAAAGGTGTGGGAGCAATACGTCCAAGTATGTCTTATAAAAGCTAACCGTCAACCCGTCCGCCCCGGGTGCGCTACCCGCCGCCATCCCGCCCAGAGCCTCCCTTATCTCATCATCCTCAATGGGGTGCATCAAAAACTCCCTATGTGCATCAGATAAAAACAGGAGTTCTATGTGTTCCAGGTAGTCTAAGATGTCCTCCTCCCTCACCGTCGCCCTGGAACTATATAAATCAGTGTAGTATTCCCTAAATCTATGCGCAATATCAACTTCTCCTGTAAGCACTACTACCTCTTTAGATTTGATTTCAGCTACTGTGATTTTCCGCCGTTGCTGTTTCACCATGTTGGCCAGGATCACTCCCGGTCTGTCCCTTTCTCCATATATTCTAGCTATAGCGTATTTGGCCAGGTCTTTGACTTCCGCATCCGCCTCGGCTTGGTAGTCCTCCAGCAGACGCTTCCCCTCCTCACTGTCAGTATCAGGGTCTCCGTTTAAGTGACGAGCTTCCCACTCCGCCAATTGACGTTCCAGACTGGTCAGCCTCTGTCGGATCGAGCGGAGGATCCCGAAGGGCTTATTCATGGCGACTCCCCTAATGTAAACCATTTGAAAACTATCCACAGATCCAATGTTTGTTTCGAAGAATGTTTCTATCGCTACTTGGAGCTCCTCTTTGAAGACAGGGTCTAATAGGGAATATGGTGGGAATCACCATAAGAAGGGGGGGACAACTTTCCTCGGCGTTATTAGCTCTAGCAATATGGGTGAATGGTAAGAAAGCGTTCGGGGCAGCACCTGACACTTACGTATTTGTGGAAGGAGACCCGTCGCAGCTAGCCAGTAATCAATGTGTGTAGATATGTTGTGGAAGGCTGAGTAGTGTGTGTATCCCCCTTGTGTCGGATATAAACTACGCCACACATCAGCTAGGTCCTCGCTAATCAGTATCTTGTCCAGTTCCCTGGCTGCTTTTGCCTTTTTTGTCTGGGTGGGCCACTCGAGCGATCCGCAGCGGGGCATCTAGTCACATTAAAGTCCCCTCCCCACAGAGTGGTAGTACTTGGTAGACCCCGCGTAACTTCGGCTAGCCTGGAATAAAACTCGGGGCAATCATAGTTTGGACCATATAGATTAAAAACTGTCGCATCCAACCCCCTACCTGACAACTTCGAAATTACGTATCTGCCTTCCGGGTCAGCCTTAAGCATTGTCAGTGTGAAGTCAGATTTCGGGTTCACCCATGTTAAATCCCCTCGCGCATGTGTGGTAAAACCAGCAGCATTAACCTGTCCCCTCAGTCCCCTAGCCAGTAGCTTAGTGTTGCTCACAGGTAAGTGTGTTTCCTGAATCAGGGCTAGATCAATGTGGTGTCTAGACAAGTAATTCAGCACCCTGCGCAACTTGCAATGGTCATTCAGACCCTGTACATTCCACTTTAGTGCTCCTAGTCCACACGTGGCCGCACTCATTCCCATGTCATCAGCTATATCTTGCATAGTTAACGGAAGTCAACCCCTTCTTGTGCATAGTGTTTGGTGTGGAAATAACTGGTAGCGATTCCAGACTGGTTGGCCCCTCTAAACCTGAACAAAACCTCTGACTTACCCATCCCCAACCGCCCACGCATCCCATCCAATTTGAACTCCTCTCGTCAAAGTCACAAATAAAAACACTGTGTACTTCTCCCCCCCGCAGCCCACCCATCCCACCCACAGCGGACCACCCCAAACTAGCCTATAACTTGCCCTGGACCCTGCCACCCCCCAACCAAAGTCCCAAACAAGGTGTTACCACATGTGGGCGAAGGTTGATTCGGACCATTGATACAAGTCCAATTCGCTCTCAGTTTAGTAGCTGCGCTCCGGCCTCGCCAGCTGACAGCTAGCATCTCTGCGTAGCCGGAGTGTCTGTTAAATTCCCGACATCCAGTTGAGTCAATCCTGGTCGTCTAGACCGCCACCTGCTGCTTCATCCCCCAACTCACACTCCGGAGTCCTCCTCCGATCCTTGGCCCAGTCTTTTAGTGCCTTCTGCAGAGCTTTCGGCTCCGTGAAGATGTGTTAAGGCCCATTCTTGTTCACCTTTAGCTTTGCCGGGTAGAGCATTGCATATTCAATCCCCAGATCGCGTAGCTGTCTTTTCATTGGGACAAAGTGTTTCCTCGCCTCCAGGACTTTAGCTGTGAAATCGGGGTACAGTGAAGTAGTGGAGCCCTCGTACGTCAGTGTTTGTTTTTCTCTAGCGACACACAGAGCAGCGTCCCTGTCTCTATAATTCAACAGTTTAGCTATTATTGGAAGTGGAAGAGCTCCCGCTTTCCATACACCTCTACTCCATTCGAAAACCCTCAACTTCCCACGAGATGCACCTCGTCCCCTACCCCAATACAGCCAAGCTCAACCTGTCGTCTGCACACCTCGTTAACTCACACAAACCTTTGAACGCCACCCTTCTTCAACCTGCATCCCCTAGTAACCCTACTATCTACACTATTCTGACCATCTCCTCTCTCAGAAGCAAGCATCCACCTAAACCCTCCCGAGCACCCCCGCATAAATACAATATCCTGATCACTCTTCAGAGCCCAAGTGCCCCGTCACCAAAACAGTCTTGAGAGAGCTGCACTGTCTGCTCCACAATTGCAGATCTGCAGTAAAACACAAACTTCAAATCTCCGATACCATCACCTCTCACAATATTGACATGCTCTTCTTCACAGAGACCTGGTTCAACGATACCTCTCACTCTATGTTTGATCTCCTATTACCCACAGGCTATTCTATATTTAGGAATTACAGAATTGACAACATTGTTATGTTATGTTATGTTATAACAGATTTCTAGAGCGCACTGTCACCAAAGGTTTCCTGGCGCTGATTGGACTGGAGAAGAGGGGAAGATCAGGGAGGGAGGGAAATTTAGTGGGGAAAAAGTAAAGTTTTTAGGGATTTCCTGAAAGAAAGAAGGGAACAAGATGACTTAAGTGCGAGAGGGAGAGAGTTCCATAGCTTGGGGGCTAGACAGGAAAAACTGCGGCCGCCCGATCTCGAGAGTTTAAAGCGAGGAATGACAAGGAGCGAGAGATGAGTGGATCTCAAGGTGCGAGGGGGACAGTAAGGAGTGATGAGAGACTTGAGGAACGCGGGGGCAGGACCAGTGAGAGCCTTAAACACCAGACAGTGAACCTTGAAGGTGATTTTTTCGCTCACTGGAAGCCAGTGAAGGTGACGTAGGAGAGGTTGAGCAGACTGCCATTTAGGGGTTTTAAAGATCAGCCGAGCTGCTTGATTTTGGACGATCTGCAACCTTGACAATAAAGTTTTAGGGAGACCGTAGTAGATGGAATTTGAGAAGTCCAGCCTGGACAGCACCAGGGCTATCAGTACTTGCAGCAAGGCTTCAGGTGAAAGGAGGTGAGCGACTTTCCGAATCCTGTAGAGTTGGAACATACAGGAGGATGTTACTGCGCTCACCTGTGCCTTGAGAGTGAGCCCGGAGTCAATCAAGACTCCGAGACTCTTCACACATCCAGCAGGGGAAGGTGGTGTTCCCAGCTCAATCGGCCAGTACTGAGGGCCCCAGAGCAGGGCACTTCTCCCCGGGAGGAGGAGCTCAGTCTTGCTCGGATTGAGCTTAAGTTGGTTTTGATTCATCCAGAGCTGGATATGTGTCATGACAGCCTGGAAATTAATGGCAGCATCAGGGGAAGAGAGGGGAAAAATAATCTGCAAATCGTCCGCATAATTGAATACGGTGATGTCCCATTTACCCAGGGAGTGAAGGAGGGGTTGGAGATACAAATTAAAAAGGAGAGGGGACAAAGAGGATCCTTGGGGGACTCCGCAAGAAGAAGGAACGCTGGTGGCGCAGAAAGGGCCCAAGCTGACTGCCTGGGACCTTTCCTCGAGGAAGGATTTGACCCAGGATAGGGCGGGCCCACAGATTCCGGCGGATTCGACACGGTGGATTAAGATGTTATGGTCCACCGTGTCGAAAGCCGCCGAAAGATCGAGTAGCACCAATGCCTGGGGTTGTCCTCTGTCCTCGCTGCGTCTGAGATTATCCAATACAGCGAGAATCACGGCCTCGGTCGAGTGAGCTGGTCTAAACCCGGCCTGATTGGATGCCAGGTACCCGGACTCCTCAATGAAGTTTGAGAGGCAAGTCGTGACATGAGCCTCAAGGATTTTGGATAGGAAGGGTAAGAGGGAAATGGGACGGTAATTAGCTAGGACTGCTGGATCGGCGCCAGGCTTTTTTAGAAGAGGCACCAGTGTGGCCTCTTTGAATGACCTGGGGACGGTGCCCGAGTTGAGAGAGGAGTTGAGTAAAGGAAGGATGCAGTGGGGAAGGGTATGGCAGATATCACGAAGCACGGAGGGAGGGCAGCAGTCCCTGGGAGATCCGGATTTCACACGGACAGCCAGTCTGGCGAGAGATTCTGGATTGAGCGCCGGAAGATGAGAGAAAGTGAGTGTGTTGACACGGGGGGGATCGGATGTGACGAGAAGGGGCGAGTGAGGGATAGAGTTCTTGATGGAGGTAATTTTATCGATAAAGAAAAGATTAAGGGCAGTGCAGGATTCCAAGGAAGGGGGTGGAGTCGGGAGTGTCCTGGCGTCTGATGTCAATTCGCCGAGGACTTTAAAGATCTCCTTGGATCTGTTAGGAGCTGTTAGGATCCTGTTGGAAATAAAAGTAGTTTTGGTGGTAATGATAGCGGTTTTGTAGGCTTTGCGTGCGGACACGTAAGCTTCCCTGTCGGGGGCATGGTAGTGGCGCCGCCATCTGTGCTCCAATCGGCGCAGTTCCAGATGCTGTTGCTTTAGAATGGAGTTATACCATTTGTGGGATTTATTGAGATGGGTGCGAGAATAGCAAATGGTGGGTGCACAAATGTCGCTGGCCATCGTTAACCAGTGAGAGATATTGGCGTCCAAGATGTTGATGTCGATGTCTGAGGACTCGGGGGGTAGGGGCTGGGATTTAGCGAGTAGGGAGAGGAAGGCAGGCGAGTCAAGAGACTTCCAATTCCGTGCAGACCCTCCAGGCCGGGAGGGAGGCCTGACCAGGCCCGTTATAAGGATGGAGGACTCAATCAGTAGGTGGTCAGACCAGACACAGGGGGAAATAGTCAGGTCAAGGAGTGATATGCCCTGAGTCCAGATGTGGTCTAGGATGTTGCCCCCGATGTGAGTGGGAGAGGCGACATGCTGCGTCAGGTTGAGGCTGGAAAGTGCCTCAAACAGTTCGGTGGCATGAGAGCCGGCGTCAGCATGGTTGAACCAATAATTGAAGTCGCCGAATATGGCCACACGGGCTGAAGAGGTCATGAGGGCAGTGAGCTGCTCACAAAAGGTGACAGGAAACAGAGGCATCGGGGTAGGGGGGCGATATAAGACAATAAGGGTCAGGGCCCCAGCTACGGTTGGCAGGCTGATTACCAAGTTTTCAGCATCAGGAAGACAAAAGGATGAAGACTTGATGAAAGGGAGGTCTTTCCGAATGACTGCTGCAACCCCACCGCCACGGCGGCCATGCGGTCGGTTGGCATTCAACAGGTAATAATTGGGGGTAAGGCAGCCAAGATATCGGGAAGGGAAAGGTCGGACAGCCAGGTTTCGGTGAGCAACAGGATGTCTGGGTTTTCCGCGGTCAGTAGGAGAAAGATATCGGTGTGATGACATTGGGGGAGGTGTTGCAGTCATCTTTAGAAACTCCCTTCAATTTAAGGCTTCTATCAGCTCCTTCCACACCTTTGAATGCCTTTCTCTTGAGCTTCAATTGCACCACCTCTCACCCCTCAGATTCCATGTCATTTACCGCCCGCCTTGCGGTGGCCCTTCGTTTATGGAGAAACTCACTGACTTCATCAGCGACCAATACTCGCAAAGTGACAATCAGACCTTCGTGGGTGACTTCAATCTCCAATGGGGCTTACCGCATGTCTCTTCTGCGAACTCGCTGGCGACTTTCCTCTGTGCAAACGATCTTCTCCAACACTGCATAGAATCAACACACTCGAAGGGCTCGATCCTGGACCTTGTTATTTCTCAAGCAGGCATGCTTTCTAGCACTACCCCTATTCATGTAGACTGGTCTGACCACCTCCTCATCCCATTCTCTCTTCACCTATCACACACTATAACTCTTGGCCAATTGAAGAGGGATACCTCCTGGTTCCGTGATGCTAAAAATATTGATGTCGGTTCCCTCCGTAAATCAGCTTTGTTATCACTTCCAAGGCTAGACCCGGACCTCGATCCGCGCTATATAAAAATGCATAAATAAATAAATAAATAAACAGCGGAACCAAGCACATTCTGTCTTGAAAGCAGGGAGCCCACCCACATTGTGACTGTCACAGAGCCTCAAAGAGGAAGGGGACGGAGGCATTTGAAGTTCCGTCTAGCTGCTGCTCTCTCCTCAGAACAGGCCAGTGCCGCCTGCGTCACTGCCATTAATGCTTCCCAAAGACCTAAAGGAAGCCGAGCAGCACCGCCACTTTTCTCGTGGGCGGAGGGCATAGAAGCAAGCATACGCAAGTCTCATTTTCATGGCGAGTGAGGGCTTAATGTTACACCTGGCACAAACGGGTGAATAAACAAGCATTTACATGACACGAATAGGGGAGAAGGGGGCAGGGGTCATTGGGAGAGAAAGTAGTCCCTGCTTGTGCCCCAGGGGCACTGTAAAGTACACGCAATGGAAACAAAGATAAGCCCCTTTAAGGGGCTGGTTTTGAAGCGAGGAGAGGTGGTGTAACATTTAAAGCTGCCGGCGTCAGAGCTGGAGAGCAGAGTTCGATCCTCAGCTTGGGCTGTATAAATATTTATTAAAAGAAGGTCGCAGTGAGGCTTAGGTTGTATAAATTAATCATAAATAAACCGAGATTGCAGAAGAGAGTGGGGAAAGACAAATAAAACAAGCATTGTGGAGAGACAAATAAAACAAGCATTGTGGGAAGAGACAAATAAAACAAGCATTGGATATACAATAGTATGGGGCCGTGAGCAGGCATTGGAAGAAATTAGTCTGTGTAGTAAAGGGCCAATAGCCGTGGAAGGACACAAATGATGATATGTCCATCATAAGGAGGGACTAACAAGCCTACAACCAATTGGAAGGCACCATTTAAGGCACCAGCCAATGAAAATGATGGGTGGAGAGTGGGCGGGGCTTATACACACTATCGTGTATACAGCATGTCTCAACGAGATAGCGCAACCACTGCCTAGGCGAGACCTAAAAACCCAGCCATCACAATATTGTTATCCTCAGTGCTATCCCCTTAGTAGAAGGGGTTTGCCCAGAGATGATCTGGTGCTCACTGTGCCATGGGAGTCAAGTTGCACCCTAAATGAGTGTTTTAATTAAATAATATATTAGCGTTGGTCTGTTTCAATTATGAATGTTTTTTCAACATCCATGCATTCGTTTGTATGTCAATCCGGAACCTCATTCAAAATAGGAACTCTATTGTTTGCAATGTTTGTTTATGGTGTTCTACTCTTTATCCTGATAAATGAGGCCCAACTTGATGTTGATCCCCTGAAACATGAGTTGACATATTTTAAATTGGTCATCTGAAATGGAAAGACAGGCAAGGCTGTCAGCTGTCCCTTGCAGGTCACCAACCCTGTCTTTGCAGCTGATCGCAGGGAGTTGCAATTTTGTGACCTGCTGAGTGAATATTAAGGCGGGTCATTGTCCAATTCTATATGATTCCTTATTTTGCAAACTGACCTTTAAGTACATAGATTGGTTGGCAGGATAAAATGCTTGTCAGAAAACAAACGCTGAACAATTTATGACTGATTTTTTAACCAGCATATTAGTTACATTTAGCCCTGTGTTCAACAAAAGCTGCGATTGTTAAAATGTTAAAGGTGTGAGCAACTGTTGTTTTCCAAAAAAGTTTACACCTACCTTGCCGCATTTAAAACAGTAAATGTAAATTGACCGACTTTCTTTGAGGATGGGCCAATGAAAACTGATTTAATCTTCTTCACAAGGACACACAGTGAATGTCCAGTTATCATGCCTTGGCCCAGCAATGTATTCTCTCATGCTACTGAACACACTACAATATCCACATTTGCCCTATCATTGCATGAAAGAGCTCCCTTGAAAAACTTGTTTTTTAGAGTATTTGTTTTTTCTGTTGCCTTTTGCTCTTGTGGTATATTAACTTTAAGTTAGTCAGCAGGTCCATGTTATTGGCTGGAGTTGTTTGAGTGCTATCAATTCTCTTTTCACGCTGCCAGTCTTTAGAGCACAATGTTGATCCATCACTGAATCACCTATTTTAGTTTTCTCTTGCAAATTGTACAAACCGGCATATTTGTAAAATAAAAATCTAAAAGGGTGCAGATGGTATATTCTAATGTCCCACATAAGTAACTTGATTCAAGTTATGCTGATCTATTATATTACCCTTTCTCCAAGGACGTGTGAAAGGAAATCTTATGCTAGATATAGGCTGTGGACCAACCATCTATCAGCATTTATCTTCTTGCGAGGCCTTCACAGAGATCATCGTATCCGACTACTGTACATCTAATCTCCGATACTTTGAGAGAACCCTGAACAATGAACCAGGAACTAAAGACTGGACTCCATTCTTCAAGTTTGTCTGTGAGCTAGAAGGCAACAGGTACAAGCTAAATAATACTGATTTATGTTTTCATTTCAATATTTGTTTATTTATTCATTCAGTACTTGTATCTGTCACTCAAGCGCCTGAATGTTCTCACTTTAAAGTACAATCATGACAAGTGCCTTTCAAACCGTAGAACAGAGTTTGAAGGCATTGTTAAGACTGCTGAACAAGTATATTTCAATGAATAGAATATGAAATGAGCAGAAGTGAATGTAAGAGAAGGAAATAAGTTGGAATGGATAATTCAGTAGGTTCAAGGAAAGAGCAGGGATTGGTAATTCAATAGGCAAATAGAAGGGGTAGCTCCCTCCCGCAGACTAAAAAATATTGGAAATGTGGATCAGAGGTTCAGTGTTACATGGACAAACAGGGATCAGCAACTATAGGTTAGAGTGGGCTTGATTACGGTTGAAGATAGAAAAGGAGCAGAGAGGAAAGAAAAGAAAGAGTTTTTGAAACTACATTTTCAAAGCTTTCATCCACAGACAGTGAATCAGGACCATGTATATGGGGGAATGTGCTGGACACCCAGATTATTTTGACAATACATACAGTTTACCCTAAAACACTAGTTAGAAAGGCCTTCAAAAGTGCATTGTTCTGCTCCCAGAGAAACTCTTTGAACTGCTAAAGAACGGTTACGTATGTTACCATTGGCATGTGTCATTATGTATAGTTCAGTTGGAAACTGGATTCGCAGCACCAAATAGCAGCATTGGAACTTACTGGATCCATTAGTAATAGATGAATCCTTATTCTCCTTTATGGAAACCAAAGAAAATCACAGTTCAGAGTAGATGTAGAGCCTAAAAACCAACCCAAAGAGCACTTAAGAATCTTGCAGAGGTAGTATGACACTACATGTATGGTGATTGCTCTGTTTGTTTGCTTACTTCTAATACAACTAAATCACTATTAATGGGAGTAAACACTAAAGCTATTTTACAGCTGCAGCAGTGAAAGCATAATATATGCCAGCTTCTGACCAACACTTATATAGATTGACAACCAGACAAATTAGAAAATGTATAGGACAAAAGAAGTCCCACATAAACTGCAGTATGATGACTGCCTCCCTGGTCAGTCACTTCAAAGACATGGGTCACATTGCAACTGATCTCAAATAGACCATCTTTGCTAAAATTGAAAACGATCAATGAGGTGCCAACATGAAATGACAGCTCCAGTCCTTTAAGCCCAGGCTTACACAACAGTTTGACACTGTGAACCGCAACTTGAACACCTTAGACAAAAAATGTAATTTGATTGGGTTTCAATTATATGTACATGTCTGTGTCAGTAATTATCCCGACATGGTCAATATAGTATATGGAGACTGCACTGTCCTATTGCAAATATGTTTTACATTTTGCACAAACACTAGTTTGGCACATTTCATTTAATTATTGATCCGATGTAGATTGAACCTTTGTGTGGGTGTACGGTCATCATGGTACTCGAACCATGATGACCTTACACTCACACAAAGTCTTACATTTGTTTTAGTTAAGGTACAGGCCTCCTTTCTTATATATTTTATTACCACTTCCCTGAAGGCCAAACCTTTGCAAAGTCCATATAGGCAGTTTTCTATCCAGCAGCCAGTTTATGAATAGCCTTCAGCTTGAGCATTCCTGCCCCATGACAATTTTTTTTTTTATTGCAACTTTGATGCTCTGATACTCCCTAGATCCACTGTGCATCTGCTTAAGTCAATTTACAAGTCTTTATATTTTATTTAATTTTATTGGGACATATAGGAGTTCATGCCCTTAGAAAGTCCATATAGCCTGACCAATGGCAGATATGGCAGTTCCATTTAGTATGATCTGCTCCTGGTTGATTATTTGCACTCCCTTACGTGCCCCCAGAGGCACCCTACATCAGTTAAGTCAAGGTTACGGCTTCTACCATTGATTCTTTTCATGCACCTCTTGACTGGTTCCTTAGAGTTGGCTGAATCCTTCAACCTACGGCATGTCCATTCATTTGAACCCCTGACCTAGGTGTATCCATGGTCTTCTATATCCTACTGCATGGTGTGAATTTAAACAGATATATATTCCTTCTAACTGGCTGTTTGTGTCAAACCTGATATTTTTGCGTAATGAGAGGGGTACTGTTGGATTTTACTATATGGATATATCCCACACATTCGTGTGCCCATTTTCTATGTCAATATGTTCAGTTTGTGGCAAATGTTTGTATGAATATGGTTTTAATTGATAGGTCATTAGGATCTTCCCAATGAGGTATACTGAGCACTCAACTGTTCAACAACACCTGTAAGGCCAACTCGCTCTAAGAAATCAAGGACATTATTAAGGACTTTTAGTATGTATTGTTAAGTTGCTGGACAAACAATATTATCCGTGAAAAATGTGGACCTCATTTCAACAAATAAGCTTGGATGCTGAGCAGTAACTTGTCAAAAGATTGCCTCAAGTAGTATTTGGTTTTAAACGTTATTTCCATGCATTTTCACATGAATTTTCATGCAACTCTTCTTCATTTTTGCAAAGTAAGCTATGACTAATGGAAGAACAGTTTTCACAAAGACTCATTGTTTATAATTTAGAATATGATTAATTCACAAATTAACTTCATACTCCGGAGTGTTGTAGTTAGATTGCAACTGACGTGTATTACTATTCAGTGATTTGGATTTGTATGTTTGTTCTGTTATCATTGAACTACAAGCATTGCATGTGCCAACAACTCCTCTCACACTGAAAGGATGTGCACATGGTAGAACAGGATGCAACAACAAATGCTTCACAAAGGCATCAGCTCCCACTCCATTCCAGTGCATCAGACTGCAGTTCAGATCAATGCACATGAAAGATCGTAAGGTGATCATACCAGATATCAGTGCAAATCTTAACAGCACACGTCCGCATTGTCAACATCTGCTAACACTGGCAGAAATTCAGGTCAGGAACACTTCAGAATGATAAGAGTGGCAAAACAAGGATGCATTTGTGCGCTTTCGAATGAGTACTGACCCATTTCCAGCAATCCCTATTGCGACCTGCTTCTTCTTCCTGAAAAAGGTCAATCACTCAGAAACATGTGTCCAGGAATTCACAGCAATATAGCACTGATTGCTCCAACAGAGGGTGAAAACTTTCTTAATTGATGGTTATAGAAAATATTGCGAACTGTATTTACCAGAATGCAATGGGGCGCTTTTGCTGAGATGCCACCAGAGTCCTCTCTCCTTCACTACACAGTGCATGAATTCCGGATGCCATATTTTGTATTGCCAGGATACACCAAAAATACTTGGCATTCTTTAGCTGTCAAACAAGTGTTAGTCCATGTTTCTGAAAAACACAGTTCTTGGCCTTTTACCCTACACTGTCTGCCCACATAGTTACACCAAACATGGGCTAAAGCTTTTGAGTACAGGCCATGTTTTGTTTCCCAAACCACTACTGAAAACACTTTTCGGTCAGTAAAAAAGCTTTCTGGATCAGAAACTATAGGAAACCCTCCGCCATTAAACAAAAATCAATGTGAAGATCTTGCCCAATTCTTTACACATAAAATTGAGAAAATCTACCTTGAAATTGCCAACTCTCCTTTGAACAGGCCCTTGCAACCACATTCTACAACCACTAACCCTATACTACCTTCTCCTAGTTTGACTGCTGTCACATCACATTTAGAACTCGTCACGGAGCTCTACACTACCCTCCCCCTTCTAGAATCCTGGCCCCTTCTTAATTTAGACTCCATTATACAAAGTAAAGTCCGGCTCTCCTAATGACCCATTACCAAAGTCAATTCTTAAGCAACTTGATCCTTCCCATATGCAGGTCATCTTGAATGTTTTAAACTCTTCTTTACTTGAGTCCAAAGTTCCCTCACATTGGAAACACGCTATGGTGACTCCTCTTTTAAGGAAACCCACTTCTGACCCTACTATCCCTGCAAATTTCCGACCGATTTCCCTTTTGCCTGTTTTTTCCAAAATCCTTGAAAGGTACATCCATCTTCATCCTTCCCAGTTGATTGAGACTAACAAAATCCTCCACCCTTCTCAATCTGGGTTTATAACCGGGTTCTCCACAGAAACCACTTTGCTGGGGGTTACAGAGAGGCTCTGCCATTATCTGGATGTTGGAGACACCGTCGCGCTCATATTGTTAGACCTCAGCACGGCGTTCAACACCATCTCCCACCCCATACTAGTCAACACGCTGAGATCCTTCGGCATTTGTAGCTCTGCCTTGGACTGGATTGTCTCTTTTCTAGATGACCGTACATTTCAGATTTTTTCTGCTAAGGATAGTTCTAATATCCGTCCATCACCCTATGGGGTACCTCAGGGCTCCATACTGAGCCCCACGCTCTTTAACGTGTATGTCAGGTCTCTAGCTGACATTGCCGAACAGGCCGGTCTGACCCTTTTTACCTATGCTGATGACTCTCAGATCATCTTTTCACTCTCATGGTCTGACCCCTGCGCCACATCCTGCCTTCAGTTGGGTCGCAAGCGAATTGCAACATGGATGAACCAGAACTATCTGAAACTAACCGGTGATAAAACCGAGGTCTTAATACTTGGTAAAGAGAAAGATCTTTGGGTCCCGTTTCACTGGCCTGCCAAGATGGGTGCTCTTCCGCAGCCTTCCAGCCATGTCCGTAACCTGGGCGTTCGCATTTATGACTCTTTGACCATGCATCATCAAGCAGTCAAGGTCACAGCCATTTGTTTTACCATCTTAAAATGGCTTAGGAAGATCCTTTGGATGCTACCTAATCCCACGCAGAAAACAGTGGTCCATGCCCTTAACACCTCACGGCTGGATTACGGGAATGTCCTTTTTCTGGGTGCGAACAAGGCTGTGACCCACAGATTGCAGCTGGTACAGAACTCTGCAGCAAGACTTCTTTGCAGAGTTCCCAGAATTACTCCCATCTCTGGCTATCCCCGTGACCTACATTGGCTCAGGGTTGAAAATCGTATAAAATTCAAAGCCCTGAGCTACATGTTTATGACTACACAGGGTTCAGCACCACAATACCTGCATTCTCTTGTTTGCCCTTATGTCCTTACCCGCCATCTTCATTCCGCTACTCTTGAAAAACTCACGGTGCCCAGGTTCAAACTTGCTAGGTTGGGTGGTTGGTCTTTTTCATATTGTGGCCCGATCCTTTGGAATACTCTCCCTCTCGCTATCCCTAAAAAACCCAATTATACCTGTTTCCGCAGATCTTTGAAGACCTGGGTATTTAATCAGTAACTTCTTTCACCTCCCCTCTTCTGCTTCCAGTTTATTCCAGGCGCCGGGAAACCCTTTTTGAGTAGCTGTTGTGCCATATAAATGCAACAAATAAATAAATAAAAATGCGTGTGTACAATACACACAGGAATGGACTTATAACACCTTGTGCCGGCTCAAGTGACTGAAAGGGGCAAAGATTTTTGAAAGGGAGTTCACTTTCCAGCATGACAAATATTTGCACTGGAAAAATACTAGTTTGAGTTGCTTTGCTCCAATTTGCGTTACAGGGCTATTACATGGTTGGAACTTGGGTGAATTCGCTGATGCACCCGTAGAGTGTGACACAAAGCACAATCTACAGATAGGCAGCCCCGCTTTGCGTGATAAACGAATTTCTCCTTGAACAAGGAGAAATACTTTATTTTTTCCAAACATTCCACACACTGCATATGTGTTGCGCTATATAGCATAATGCAATGTATGGAATGTTTTAGAATTTATATAGGCATAGGAGTTTGTCCTAGAAGCCTAAGCTTCCAGTATAAATACTAATCTAGACAGGTTGCACACGACTCTGAACCTTGGTGCAAGTGTGGTGCATTGCGCCAACGCAGCCTAAAAGAGTGACAGTGCAGAGGATGACAGAAGCAGCAGCCTTTTTTAATACATTTGTCTCTGGGCTGATTTCTTCCCCTTGTGTATTGCAGCAAAACAACTTTGTTGGCTGCTCTGCATTATGTGAAATTTTAAGAAATGTGTCTAGAGTGCCTAATCTATAACTAAGCAATGTGTATATTAACCTATCAAACACGTCCCTCTGCTTTGACAGTAGAACATGTTGTTTGCATGGGCCTGGTGCACTCAATACCTGTCCTACAGCATACCCTTGTGATTACTCATGACAATGCACAATTTACACATCTCTGACACACTTAACACATCTCACAGTCACACCCAAAACTAGTGAACTGTGTTTTTGTACATGTACTTAATTGAGTGCACCTCTATGACTTTTCAAATACGACCCTCAGAAACCAGTGTCAGGATGTGTGTATGACTGAAATACACCAGGCATGCTTGATTAGAGCACATCCATAGTCAATAGTGTTTGTGCATTTCGAATTTTCAATATCCTCCAAATATCTCTTTCTTTCTTTCTTTCTTTCTTTCTTTCTTTCTTTCTTTCTTTCTTTCTTTCTTTCTTTCTTTCTTTCTTTCTTTCTTACTTTCTTACTTTCTTTCATTCTTTCTTTCTTTCTTTCTTTCTTTCTTTCTTTCTTTCTTTCTTTCTTTCTTTCTTTCTCTTATAATATTCATGCCACATAGACACACACTGTCTCTTTTGGTCTATGAGAGCTACATTAATGACACTGGGCAGGGCAGACGAATGGCTATTAGTCCTGGAAACTGGACAGGTCATTTTGTGAGGTGCCAGGTTTGCAGGCCAGTGAAGCAATTCTTTTCACATATGTGATACTATCAGAGATTTTACCAAAGATGTCATTTGTGATTTCAACTGAATGTCATTTTTAAGACATGAGCAATGCTTTCACTTCACAGTAACATAGTTACTTTTCCTGCTAAACGGCATTCTTAGCTAATCCTCAATTCAAGTTGTGTTTTTCAATGAAAATGAATATGAACAAAATCATGGGAAAGAACTAAACATGTTTTTTTCTTCTTATGTTTTTTGACAAGTCCATTTTCATTTCCTTTGCAGTGGCAAGCTTGATGAGAAACGAAAGAAACTAAGAAGTGTAGTCAAACAACTATTGGAATGCGACATCACTAAAAGCAACCCATTCGAGCCAGTTGTGGTGCCTCAGGCTGACTGTGTGGTCAGTTTTGAGAGTCTGGCATGTGCAAGCAAAGATGTGGAGAGCTACCGGCAGATTGTAAAAAATGTCAACTCACTTTTGAAAATAGGCGGGTATCTAATATTAACAGATAGTTTAGGATTAACAAAATACTTGTGCGGCGGCACATGGATTCCAGTACTGAATTTGAATGCTCAATTGATTAGAGAAATTGTAACCGATTCCGGCTTTTTAATCGAGGAACATGAGTTTTTTTCGTTAGATAATTATGTATTTGAACCTGAACGCTGCAACTATAATGCAGTTCTATTTCTACTAGCCCGAAAAGACAGAAATATCTAATTCAAGGGGACGACAGAGCAGGACAGAGGACTAGGATCCCTGTTACATAAACAGCAGACACATTTGCAACAATACGAGTCTTGTTTTTTCTTTTATCCATTGTCTTGTTGGTGTTAAATTGTTAGTAGAGTGGGTAGTTTTGTTCCATCCTTTTATATTTACAATGCCACATATATATGTGTGTACTTTTGACTTTGTGTATTCATAAAATGTAATCAGACTCAAAAGTACGTTGTGCACTATTAAAGAAAGTGCGATACTGAAGTGTTCTAATGAGTGTGTGCGTATTAACTGTTTTCTTTAAGGAACAGCTGTACCGTCAACATCAATTCTTCTACATGCTAAGATTGTACTGGAGTAATCTCAAATGTATTAATGTATTTACTGGATTATTTGTGTTTTTTTCAATTATATGCTCTTGCAAGTAACACGCTAAGTTAGCTTGTCTATGGGATTTAAGCTCACAATTAGAGCATTTTATATTGCTCGTGAAAGTTGTTTTCGATATATTTTTCTTTTGTAGGTGCAGACCAAAGCATTCTTAGCTGGTGAAAGAACAGTGGGGCATATTACCAAGCAATAGCGATAATTATCGCTATTGCTTGGTTAGAGACAAACTTTTACCGCTGAGCTGCGGCGATTTTTATCGCAGATAAACCTTGGTATTACCAAGGTTTATCGCAAATGCGATAAAAAACTGCCGCAATGCATGAATATCGCTGAAAAGTCAGCGATATTCATGCATTATCGAGCTAATGCTCTTAGCCATGTTATCCACCTCCCATTGGATAACATGGCTAAGAACTGCTCAGGGCAGGTGTTAGCTTTTGGAGATATTCGCGCTTAGCGCGAATATCTCCAAAAGTTGGTAATAGGAGATAGCGATGTTAGCGACTGTTTCCAGTCGCTAACATCTTGGCACGCCCACGTTGCATGTCATTAGTGATAAATATCACTGACATGCAAAGTGGGGCCCAAGATGGTCGCTATCTCCTACTAGCTGTCGCTAACTGGTGTTAGCGACAGCTAGGTAATAGGGAGATAATTTTATCTCCGCTTTCTTGGCTTTTAAAGCCAAAAAAGCAGAGATAAACCCCCTTGATAATATGCCCCAGTGTGTTTAGACATAGTGAGGCAAGGATGAACTGCCAAGGTCAATTACATTTAATGAGAAGAACAAGGGAGTGCTACCAGTGGGCGATATCTGTCAAAGGGGGGATTTCAAGGATACTTCAGAAGTGAAGATTGGAAGACGGGAGTGTTGCACCAGGCGCTGGATCTCTTCATGAAAATGGAAATAATGAGGTTGATTAATGTGAGGTCATGTGTTTTTCAACCCTTCTGTGTGTTTCTTATTTTTTTTAAGGTTTCTTCATGTACAGAAAGGGACACCTTCCTGTCCATAAAAAAACCATGGCATTTTGCTTTTTCCATGGCTGCTCCACAAGGCAGCACACATGGAAAAAGCAGAAACGAGGAGAAATAATGCATTTCTCCTTGTTTTGCCAACTTAAGACCAGGATTTTCCTTTTCTTAATTTTGGCACTGCCACCTATGTAAGCCACCCTTGTACATATGGGGCAGCATCAAATACAATGGGTGTTGCAGTGGAACACCAACCTCAACACCCACTGCATGCCCCTTTCACGCTAACCATAGCAGGAACGGGTGCCTTATGTACAAGGCAGTGTTAAGCCCTGTTAAGTGGCTTAACGCCACCTTGTACATAAGGCACAGCCTTTATTGCCACCACAACGTTAGTAAAAGGGATATTGTGGTGGCGATAGGGGCTTGTACATATGTCCCGAAATGTTTTAAAGTTGTACGAGATTTGTTTAGAGGAGATGTACAAATATCTCTCTGGGGCGGCCCCACAGGAAGATACCATAGATCATTATATGGCAATACATGTAGCGTTACATACTTGTGTTTGGCTTGAACAATGGCACAAGATCACAGAGAAAGAAGATGCATTAGCATTTCCACGTTATGGTACATTTAAATTGAGTATGATTGAAAATTTGAGGGTAATATTATATGAAATGAGACCACAACCAAGACCCACACAATTTAAAGTGATTAACACTTGGGAACTGAGAGAGAGGGAAAAATATCAAGGTTGAGTGAAAAAGGCAGTTTGCACTTAGGCGGAAGCATGGTGAGATGCAGAACAGAAGTGTTTGAGGATGGACATGATAGAAGGATTTCAATTATATTCACTATTAGAAGGTGGAGAAGGGACTGGAAAGAAGGACAATAATACTAAGGAAACGGGGGAGAAGGATGAAGATAGTGAAAGTGACACTGGTGATAGTTTTTTAGAGATATTGATGACTGAACAACCACCTCCGTCTATGAAACTCAAACTGGAGAAGGTGAGAAGGAGGTTGTTAGAGGGAATACGGAAATGTCCACTTCACCCGTGAATATGATTTCTAATGTCATAGGCGTTTCTCCTAAGCCGAAAGAACTGAGTGTGTGGGGAACCGTTACAGTAAATCAAAGAAGGATGGGAGGAAACTCAGGGACATGCGTTTTTGAGGCCTCCATGGATTGTGCTATACCTGATGCACTTAGGGTTTCTGTTACGATTGGACCCGTGGTTTCTATATACGAGTCTGCTTCAGTAGGAGACGAGACTCAGAATTCAGGTACCTTTATTCAACCACAAACTCCAAAAAGTTACACCTGAGATACAGAGAGTTGAAGAATTTGCCCAGTTAGTGGTATCTAAATCCCCAGATGAATGCTATGATTTAGAGGTCCGGGAATTGGAAGATTTTCTGAAAGCTCTTAATGCCACATTGAATATGAGTACCGAAATGAGTCAGGGAAACCTACAGTCTACTTTGAAGGAGAATCTAGACGAGACGATTAGTGGGTGTTTTACATTGGATCGAATAGAAACATACCAACAGGATGAACTTTTCCTCATGAGTAAGTATGTGATTAGAAGAGCAAGACAAGCACAAGATAAATTATTTGATTTGGACTAAAAATATGAACTTTATTTGGAACAAACGAAGGCTTTGCAGAAGAGCCATCAACTTGCCTTCAGTGATCAGGACATGGAGCATATGAGAATACCAGGAATGATAATGCATATTAAAGAGTTGATTCACAATATTTGAGTTTGGAGTGCAGTAGAAAAAAGGGAGAGTAAATGGCCTAGAAGGGTGACTCCTGAGAGAGAAGTTGTTGAGACGCCTCCTCCAGGAGGAGGGGAGAAAAGGGAGCTGCAAGCTTTCCTTTATGAGAGGTACCTGGTAGAGTATATGTCTATGTATCTTGGAGTAGGAGTGATCTAGTGGCATTTACAAATTAATTTCCAAAATTAGGAAAGCAGCCTGCGGAGTGGCATAAACAGGTTGAGCGATTTGTGAAAATATCAAAGGTTTTATGGATGGATTTGAACACTATGTTTGATATTGTGGTCAAGAGCGATTTGTGGACAGCATGTAAGATAGCTGTGGAGTGTTCAGAATAAAGAGCCATCAAGGGATGCTGCAACTCATGGTCCTTTGGTTGTGGTGATGAGAAAGTATGAACAGGTATTTACATGGTTGAAGTCTAAGTGCCATCTTAAGATATTGACTGAGTTAAGATTGACTTTCCAACCAAGGAACCGAAAGACACAAAGCATGCTTAATATGAGAGATTGTTGCAGGCTATAACACAGTATAGTGGGATAGATACATTGTAGCAAAAAGATATGGAAAATTTTGTGTCCAGGTTTGAGACCTGAGACTAGTATGATGATACAGCAGCATTTGATATTCTGGAAAATAAGTCTGTTGATGAAATTATGTGGTATGCTAAATACTGTTATGATTAAATTGAAATGAGGTAGAAAAAGTTGAAGGAGAAACTGTGGTGAATACCAAAACTACTATTTAATGGAAATACCCCTCTGATGCAAGTATACCCACAGTTAAATCCTGCAATGCAGGGTGGAGGTGGATTTCAGGCACAAGGTAGAGGAGGAGGTGTTCCTATAGATTTGAGCACTAGGATTGATGTGGCTACATTGAAGAAGTCAAACCTGCTTGATGAGAAACGGAAGAAACTAAGTAGTGTAGTCAAACAAGAATCGAAGAGCGACATCACTAAAAGCAACCCATTCGATCCAGTTGTGGTGCCTCAGGCTGACTGTGTGGTCAGTTTTGAGAGTCTGGCATGTGCAAGCAAAGATGTGGAGAGCTACCGGCAGATTGTACCTATTGTAACAGGTTAATGTTGTTTTAATCAGGTTACAGGGACTGGTACACTTCAGAATAATTCTATGCAAAAGCAGAATGTACCCAGACCGAGATCACATCATTTTACTGGATCACAAGCTCCAGTGAAGCAGATTCCCCAACCTCCAATGCCACAGCAGGCTACAGGTGGTCCTAGATCTTCTACATATAAGGTTCCAAATATGACTCAGAATATAGGACAGAATGTAAATTCATATCAGCAATTTCCCTTGTTTGAAATTAACGGAATCAGAGGAATCGATCAATTCGAGTGATGGTGCATGAAGGTGAAGGAGGATTGCGTACTTCGTGCAGTCTTGGAAGTAGACCAGAGTGGCCCATATGCAGATGGTGAGGTAAATGGGGATGATGTCATGTTTTTGGTCGATACTGGTGCTACTTTTTCTCCTGTAAGAACAGAAGATGTTCCAAACCTACCCTTCTCAGGTAAGACTATCCAAGTTGTAGACGTTGCAAATCTACACATGAGAAATCCAATTTCTGAAGAAGTACCTGTAAGGATAGGGATTTTTGAGGATAATCTCCAATTTGTACTTTGTGATTCCAGTGTTGTGAACTTGTTAGGACGTGCTTTGATGTGCAAATTGCATTGCACTATTTATTGCACCCTGAAAGGAATAGAATTACAGATGCAAGGTAAAAACATTGCCTTTAATTTGACAGCTTTAAATTTGACTGTTGGAATGTATCCAATGATAACCATAGAAAATCTACCTTTGGACCTCAGAGACTTAGTTAGACCCGTGGTTTGGGATTTCACTGGAAAAGACATGTGGCTTATTAGAACATTGGAATCTTAGGAGCTCCATTGTAGACAATGGGGTGCTCTATGCCTCTACAGGCTGGTAAAGGCCCGCAGAGCAACATTCCAATGTTTTACAAAGGCCTCTCGGAGCTTGAGGGGATTTAAATCCCCTTGAGCTTCGAGAGGCCTTTGTTTTATTTGTTAGAACATTCTGCCCTCTAGTGGCAGAATGTTCTAATAGCCTTATAGTCCTTCATAGCAGGGCTATACCGGCGAATAAAGTCCCGGTCCCTTGTTAAAGTCCCTCGCCTTCTGTTCGGGCCTTTAATGCAGGAGCGGGCCTTTAATAGCCGGTACAGCCCACTACAGCGAGCTATAAAGCTATATTAAAGGAGTTGAACCTGTTCAAATTCAGATTAAAACAAATGCAGACTACCCGAGACCTCCACAATACAATGTGATTCCTGAAACAATTGCTTGAATCACTCTGGTAATTGAGACAATGATCCAGCGAGGTATATTGAAAGAAATAATGGACAGTCAATGTAACTCATCCATTAAAGCCTGCAGAAGCCTAGCTGTATGTACTGCATAGTGCTGGACTTTTGAAAAATAAATAATATTATGATTCCTTGTTGTCCTGTGGTACCAAATCCTGCTGTAATTTTTCAAATTTCATACGAGGCTGAGTGGTTTGCTATCACTGATATGTGTCAGGCATTCTTCTCTATACCATTGCATGAAGAAAGCCAGTTTCTTTTTTGCATTTTGTTTTGGCAGTCATGTTTTGGCATGGAGCCAAGTTCAACAAGGGTATACGGAGACTACGTTTATTTTTAATCAGATTCTTTAAAAGAATCTGGAAACTTTGGTTACGCCTCAAAATTCAGTGCTGGGGCATTGCATTGATGATTTGCTGAATGTGTCAAATACAATAGAGACTTTCAAAGTTCACACTATTACTATGTTAAATGACTTGGCTAAGAATGGACATGAGGTGTCCCCAAACAAGTTGCAGTAATGTTTGAAAGGGGTTGTGTATCTTTGTCATCACATTGAGAAAGGTGCAAGAAAGGTATTGCAAGAGAGAATTTTGTCAATCATGCAAATGAATCTACCAACGACTCAAAGGGAAGTAAGAATGTTCTTGGGAATGGTGGGCTACTATCACCAGTGGATGCTTAACTTTTTGCTAGTGGGCTACCCCCTTCTGAGGCTTAAACACAAAGATGTGTCCGATCTGGTTCCTTGGGACACAAATTGTTTGGTGCATTTCTGGAATTAAGAGAAAGCCCCTTTCGCGCTCCGGCGTTAGGAATGCCTGATTACAACAAACTGTTTCGCTCTTTTGCAGTGAACGGAAAGGTTGTGCTCTTTCAGTGTTGATACAGAAACATAGGGTAACTCAAAGGCCAGTGGGCTATTTTTCAGCCACATTAGATCCAGTGGTAACAGCACTGCCTGGTTGTCTTAAAGCAGTGGCGGCGACAGGTGTCCACATCGAAAGGTGCGAGAGTATAGTTGTGGGTCATCCCATAACTGTGTATGTTCCACACTCTGTTTAGATTTTGTTAACCAGGATGAGAACACAGCCATCTCAGGTGGTATGACCAGATATATGGCTGCGTCCAAACTAGGGTGGTGTGGTGAACAAAAGAATGATGGATTTAACCCAGATCCTTATGACTTCGGGTGAATGTTTGCATTGTCCAGCATTCCGTCCATCAATTGTTTCTTTTGCGTATGTCGCCCTAAGTAGGAAGGGTATGCCCAGGCGTGGGTCCCGTGCTCACCACACCACTGGATTCAAGCTAGCCTGGCTGATGAAGGGTGATGCCCTGTAACTGGTCCAAGGATGCTTGTTACCGGTCCAGGGAGGACCTGGCTTGGCAGTTCGGGCTGGACTGTTCCCACAAGGAACAGGGTCAAGACTGATTTGCATAAGGCTGGGTCCAAACTGGGGTGGTGTGGTGAGCAAAGGAATGATGGATTTAACCCAGATCCTTGTGACTGGGGGTGAATGTTTGCAATGTCCGGCATTCGGTCCATCAATTGTTTCTTTTGTGTATGTCGCCCTAAGTGAGAAGGGTATGCCCAGATGTGGGTCCCGTGCTCACCACAGGATTCAAGCTAGCCTGGCTGATGAAGGGTGATGTCCTGAAACTGGTCCCAGGATGCTTGTTTCCAGTCCAGGGAGGGCCTGGCTTGGCAGTTCGGGCAGGACTGTTCCCACAAGGAACAGGGTCAAGACTGATTTACATACGGCTGGGTCCAAAATGGGATGGTGTGGTGAGCAAAAGAATGATGGATTTAAGTCATATCCTTGTGACTGGGGGTGAATGGTTGCATTGTCCAGCATTCCGTCCATCAATTGTTTCTTTTGTGTATGTCGCCCAAAGTGGGAAAGGTATGCCCAGACGTGTGTCCATGCTCATCACACCACTGGATTCAAGCTAGCCTGGCTGATGAAGGGTGATGCCCTGAAACCGGTCCCAGGATGCTTGTTTCCGGTCCAGGGAGGACCTGGCTGGGCAGTTCGGGCTGGACTGTTCCCACAAGTAACAGGGTCAAGACTGATTTGCATATGGCTGGGTCCTAACTGGGCTGGTGTGGTGAGCAAAAGAATGATGGATTTAACCCAGATCCTTGTGACTGGGGGTGAATGGTTGCATTGTCCAGCATTCCATCCATCAATTGTTTCTTTTGCACAGATCATACCGGCGGCAGATAATGTTACGTTGAAAAGATGCTCCCTCTTAACCCTGATACTCTATTGCCTCTCCCAGACATTGAAAATCAAGAAGATAAAGTGGAGCATGACTGTCTTGGTGTCACTGAGCCATGCATCAAGCCTAGTCCTGAGATTCAGAATTAGCCACTGCCCAAATCTGATTACATAATGTTTGTGGATGGCTTGGGCTTACGAGGCTATGAAGGAATTTTGAGAGCTGTTTATGCAGTCTATACTCTTTCAGAAGTGGTGGAAAGCACTTGGTTACAAGGAGTAGTCTTTGCACAAGTGGCCAAACTGATTGCTCTTACAAGAGCATGTTGCATCTCAGATCAGTTGAGAGTGGCTATATTTATATATAGCCAATATGGCTTTGGTGTCGTTCATGATTTCAAACAATTATGGTCCCAGAAGTGATTTATGACCTCCTCAAGATCATTTTTATGAAATGGTGAACAAGTGAGGAAATTATTGGAAGCCTTGGAGTTACCTCCGCAAGTTGTGGTCAAGAAATGTTCTGCACATTGCCAGGGAGAAGATTATATGACTTTTGGCAACAGGTATGGCGATGAATTTGCTAGATATTGTGCCTACACTGCTTGTACATTCAATGGAGAGTATGTCAATGAGGGAGCAGATGAGACCAATTACAACCTTTTGCTTACAGATGCTGACACTTGCGAAGTAGTTAAACTTCTGCAATAGGAAGTGACAGAGTCAGAGCAACAGAGTTGGGTTAATTCAGGTTGTTTTAAGAGGGATGAGGATGACATTTGGGTTTCAATGGATGGCAGACCTGAGTTGCTAAACAGTTTGTTGCATACAATGGCAAGACATTACCACTGCCCAAACATGTGGGGAGAGTTTCTCTGGTGATATTGTTTCGGCAGATATTGGTTTAGCCCAAAGTTCAGGCTGAGGTGGTTTAGCCTAAAGTTCTGGCTGGTGGCAGATGTGTGGTGCCACATATGTGTTGTGTGTGAAAAGAACAATGTAGGGGAAAAGTCCTGCAGTGACTTTGAGTCATATAGGGCAGTCTTATGGTTCTTTTAATATGATGCTGTTGGATTTCGTAAAAATGCCTGTGTGCAATAGGTTGAAATATGTGTTGGTTGTTGTGTATATCTTTTTCACGATGGGTGGGGGCATGTCCTACACACAGTTGTGATTCTCTCACAGTAGCTAAGCAGTTGTTGAGGTAGCTTATTCCGAGGTTTTGATTTCAGACTTCTTTGGAATCTGACCGGGGCCACACTTCAATAGCGAAGTGTAGAAGATGTTATGTGCTGCTAAGGCTTCAGGCTTGGTGGAACATGTCAATGCCAATGGAACATTGAAATTGAGATTTGCCAAAGTGTGTGCTTCCACAACATTTAAATGGCCAGATGCTTTGGCGCTTATGTTGATGAGTTTCTGCAGCACTCCTGATCATAGGACATGATTTTCTCCCCATGAGAATATCATGGAAAGGGCAATGGGATTGCTAGCTGTACCTGCCAATCCATTGGTTAATATCACAAATTACATGATACTGGACTACTTTAAGGGACTCGCTGACTTGATGCATTCTGTGGCTCACCAGGTTGAAGCTGCTACAGCCCTGCCAGATCAAGAGCAGTACCATGACCATGGCCCTGAGTACTGGGTCTTGGAGAAGAAGCACGTATGTAAGTTATGCTTGGAGCCTCGGTGGCATGGACTCTATCAAGTCATTCTAGTGACTGCAACTGCTGTGAAATGTGGAGGTCTCCCTGATTGGATTTTTTCTGCCCATACTTGGAGGGTTCTGTGTCCCCTTGAAGAAATAACAGAGCCTCTCTCAGAAGAGCCGGAGGTGGTCGCAGGACAACATTGAGCAGGTTACTCAAGCTGTAAGGGATCAATCAGCAACTGAAATTGCACTTGATTAGCTGGAGGGGGATCTCAGAGTACTGGATGATGAAACTGGAGGAGTAGAAATAAGTCCAGCCATTGTTGCAGAACCTGATTCAGACCCTGGTGAAGGGCCAAGTGTTAGGGAACCCCGAGGGGCAGTTGAAGAACGTTGGCTAATGTGGCAAGTGAGGGGAGAATAATTCTGCCAATAGAGAGTGGTCTTCTAAGTATCCAAGAAGAAAGAAGATTAATATCTGAGGGAAGGAGATGAAGAGTCTTTACTAAGAAGATCGAAGACGGCAAAGGTACCGAAACACAAATACGCATTTCATGAATGGACATACTTCCTCGCAAATAGCAGGGAGAACGAATTCTGTGAATTCTGGTATTACTGTGAAAATTCAATTGATACTACTGGAACTTAATCTCCATAGTGACCTCATCTTTGAACTTTCATTACATTGACAAAACTGAGTGCATTGAGACATCTTATTTTGGGTGTCATTGAAATTCCCTTTTTGGATACAAGTGAGTTTCCTGGGTTAGTTGAGGACCTGAAAATGTTAATTCTGGGACTGATAGTGAATTAAATTATACTGTATATTATCAAAGACTTTGTATAATTTGTAGGGAACAAAGAAGAGTACATAGGTCAGAGACATAGCTGAAGGAGCGTAAGGTTGTCCCTTAGAAGAACATGGAGTAGGGCTAAGGAAGTCTCAAGAAGACCTTGTATATATCTGGATATTGTTTGGACTTTGGCTTTCCTGTTTGTAAAGGTAGACTCTGCAGCTGCTATATTCCATCCTAGAGTTAGATTCCAATGTAGAAATGGAAGCCAGTACCAATATTAATAATAATACTACTAGGTGTAGACATATCATAACAGGCATATTATTAGCTGTAGTTGTAGTGCTAATAATTGTACTTTCTGGGTTATATTCAGTCACACATAAGACATTAAAAGATAGATCTACTATGGCCCCTACTGCATCATATCCTAGAGATAGAGCTCAGCGATTGAGGTGAGTTGAGGAGTTACACCCGAATGCGTCTAGACGGGATTATACTTCAAATGTTTATTTTTGGTTGCTTTATATATACATACACATAATAAGTGATAGAGATTGCTATGCTTGTACCCAATTACCTGCTTTGGCTTCAGATGGTATAACCTATCACCATATTCCCTTGACATGTGGTATTTCCTATGGTCTTTTGTTCAGTTTATTCTGTGCACAGGTTAGTTTGGACTATTATTTTTCAAACTATGATGTTGTTCTTTCACAAGGTCCATGTTGTTGGAAAATATTATATATCACCAACAACATTAGATACTGCATATGGTTATATATATAATTTGACTTGTATGTCAGAAGTGGGTGAGACATGTTTTAATTTAATTGAGGATAGATGAAGGAAATTGAAGTCACAAACTAAAGAAGATACAAGTTTGAAGGATCATAAGTGGAGTGATGAAGAAAAATAACACCAAGAGAAAGGACATTTGCCAGCTTTGGTGTTAGATTGGCAGCGTATGGGAAAATTGTGTATGCATGTTGATCACAGTTATATTGATCACTTGTTCCTAAATGAGAGTGATTGTGAGCATGTGTTTGAAGCTAAAACTAGGCATTCTCAGTATTTGGAGTTTATTTCATTTGTGGACAGAATGCATATTTTAAACTGCTACAAGAATGGCATTGCACTTGTTATCTAGGCATAGTGTTCTGACGATTAATCATGTCGAACATTTCGAAGAACCTATTTGGGATAAGAAATCAAGGTCTAAAAGAAGTACTAATGCAGCAGAGTGGGAGATGTTTTTGGTGCCATGATTCTGTCTGGAGGGGTAGTTTTGAATGATATAAATTGTCTAGTATTATGGATAAGTTAGCCACCAGTACTTAAAATTCCTTATTGCTTGTAAATAGAGAGATGGAAGCCATAAGGCCTATGGTTTGCAGAATCGACTTGCGTTAGATCTTTTGCTCGCAAAAGAAGACAGACTCTGTCAGTTGCTCAAAGTTCAGCAATGCTCCACTTACATTCCAGATGAAAGTAAAGATTTAGAGAGATATATAAAGAATATATCTGGATTGACAAAGGATTTAAAAGAATTGGAAGCAGTGCACTGATCTTGTTCATAATCTTCAAGGGATTTCAGTATGTGTTGGGTTAAACAAGGGAGACGAGAACAATTACAACCTTTTGCTTACAGATGCTGACACTTGGGAAGAAGCTAAACTTCTGCAATAGGAAGTGACAGAGTCAGAGCAACAGAGTTGGGTTAATTCAGGTTGTTTTAAGAGGGATGAGGATGAAATTTGGGTTTCAATGGATGGCAGACCTGTGTTGCTAAACAGTTTGTTGCATACAATGGCAAGACATTACCACTGCCCAAACATGTAGGGAGAGTTTCTCTGGTGATATTGTTTCGGCAGACATGGTTTAGCCCAAAGTTCAGGCTGAGGTGGTTTAGCCTAAAGTTCCGGCTGATGGCAGATGTGTGGTGCCACAGATGTGTTGTGTGTGAAAAGAACAATGTAGGGGAAAAGAACTGCAGTGACTTTGAGTCATATAGGGCAGTCTTATGGTTCTTTTAATAGGATGCTGTTGGATTTCGTAAAAATGCCTGTGTGCAATAGGTTGAAATATGTGTTGGTTGTTGTGTATATGTTTTTCACGATGGGTGGAGGCATGTCCTACACACAGTTGTGATTCTCTCACAGTAGCTAAGCAGTTGTTGAGGTAGCTTATTCCGAGGTTTTGATTTCAGACTTCTTTGTAATCTGACCGGGGCCCTACTTCAATAGCGAAGTGTAGAAGATGTTATGTGCTGCTGAGGCTTCAGGCTTGGTGGAACATGTCAATGCCAATGGAACATTGAAATTGTGATTTGCCAAAGTGTGTGCTTCCACAATATTTAAATGGCCAGATGCTTTGGCGCTTCTGTTGATGAGTTTCTGCAGCACTCCTGATCATAGAACATGATTTTCTCCCTATGAGAATCTCATGGGAAGGGCAATGAGATTGCTAGCTGTACCTGCCAATCCATTGGTTAATATCACAAATGACATGATACTGGACTACTGTAAGGGACTCGCTGACTTGATGCATTCTGTGGCTCACCAGGTTGAAGCTGCTACAGCCCTGCCAGATCAAGAGCAGTACCATGACCATAGCCCTGAGTACTGAGTCTTGGAGAAGAAGCACGTATGGAAGTTATGCTTGGAGCCTCGGTGGCATGGACTCTATCAAGTCATTCTAGTGACTGCAACTGCTGTGAAATGTGGAGGTCTCCCTGAATGGATTTTTGCTGTCCATACTTAGAGGGTTCTGTGTCCCCTTGAAGAAATAACAGAGCCTCTCTCAGAAGAGCCAGAGGTGGTCGCAGGACAACATTGAGCAGGTTACTCAAGCTGTAGGGGATCAATCAGCAACTGAAATTGCACTTGATCAGCTGGAGGAGGATCTCAGAGTACTGGTTGATGAAACTGGAGGAGAAGAAATAAGTCCAGCCATTGTTGCAGAACGTTATTCAGACCCTGGTGAAGGGCCAAGTGTTAGGAAACCCCGAGGGGCAGTTGAAGAACGTTGGCTAATGTGGCACGTGAGGGGAGAATAATTCTGCCAATAGAAAGTGGTCTTCTAAGTATCCAAGAAGAAAGAAGATTCATATCTGAGCGAAGGAGATGAAGAGTCTTTACTAAGAAGATCGAAGACGGCAAAGGTACCGAAACACAAATACGCATTTCATGAATGGACATACTTCCTCGCAAATAGCAGGGAGAACGAATTCTGTGAATTCTGGTATTACTGTGAAAATTCAATTGATACTACTGGAACTTAATCTCCATAGTGACCTCGTCTTTGAACTTTCATTACATTGACAAAACTGAGTGCATTGAGACATCTTATTTTGGGTGTCATTGAAATTCCCTTTTTGGATACAAGTGAGTTTCCTGGGTTAGTTGAGGACCTGAAAATGTTAATTCTGGGACTGATAGTGAATTAAATTGTACTGTATATTATCAAAGACTTTGTATAATTTGTAGGGAACAAAGAAGAGTACATAGGTCAGAGACATAGCTGAAGGAGCGTAAGGTTGTCCCTTAGAAGAACATGGAGTAGGGCTAAGGAAGCCTCAAGAAGACCTTGTATATATCTGGATATTGTTTGGACTTTGGCTTTCCTGTTTATAAAGGTAGACTCTGCAGCTGCTATATTCCATCCTAGAGTTAGATTCCAATGTAGAAATGGAAGCCAGTACCAATATTAATAATAATACTACTAGGTGTAGACATATCATAACAGGCATATTATTAGCTGTAGTTGTAGTGCTAATAATTGTACTTTCTGGGTTATATTCAGTCACACATAAGACATTAAAAGATAGATCTACTATGGCCCCTACTGCATCATATCCTAGAGATAGAGCTCAGCGATTGAGGGGAGTTGAGGAGTTACACCCGAATGCGTCTAGACGGGATTATACTTCAAATGTTTATTTTTGGTTGCTTTATATATACATACACATAATAAGTGATAGAGATTGCTATGCTTGTACCCAATTACCTGCTTTGGCTTCAGATGGTATAACCTATCACGATATTCCCTTGACATGTGGTATTTCCTATGGTCTTTTGTTCAGTTTATTCTGTGCACAGGTTAGTTTGGACTATTATTTTTCAAATATGATGTTGTTCTTTCTCAAGGTCCATGTTGTTGGGAAATATTATATATCACCAAAAACATTAGATACTGCATATGGTTATATATATAATTTGACTTGTATGTCAGAAGTGGGTGAGACATGTTTTAATTTAATTGAGGATAGATGAAGGAAATTGAAGTCACAAACTGAAGAAGATACAAGTTTGAAGGATCATAAGTGGAGTGATGAAGAAAAAAACACCAAGAGAAAGGACATTTGCCAGCTTTGGTGTTAGATTGGCAGCGTATGGGAAAATTGTGTATGCATGTTGATCACAGTTCTATTGATCACTTGTTCCTAAATGAGAGTGATTGTGAGCATGTGTTTGAAGCTAAAACTAGGCATTCTCAGTATTTGGAGTTTATTTCATTTGTGGACAGAATGCATATTTTAAACTGCTACAAGAATGGCATGGCACTTGTTATCTAGGCATAGTGTTCTGACGATTAATCATGTCGAACATTTCGAAGAACCTATTTGGGATAAGAAATCAAGGTCTAAAAGAAGTACTAATGCAGCAGAGTGGGAGATGTTTTTGGTGCCATGATTCTGTCTGTAGGGGTAGTTTTGAATGATATAAATTGTCTTGTATTATGGATAAGTTAGCCACCAGTACTTCAAATTCTTTATTGCTTGTAAATAGAGAGATGGAAGCCATAAGGCCTATGGTTTGCAGAATCGACTTGCGTTAGATCTTTTGCTCGCAAAAGAAGACAGACTCTGTCAGTTGCTCAAAGTTCAGCAATGCTCCACTTACATTCCAGATGAAAGTAAAGATTTAGAGAGATATATAAAGAATATATCTGGATTGACAAAGGATTTAAAAGAATTGGAAGCAGTGCCCGGATCTTGTTCATAATCTTCAAGGGATTTCAGCATGTGTTGGGTTAAACAAGGGAGACGAGAACAATTACAACCTTTTGCTTACAGATGCTGACACTTGGGAAGAAGCTAAACTTCTGCAATAGGAAGTGACAGAGTCAGAGCAACAGAGTTGGGTTAATTCAGGTTGTTTTAAGAGGGATGAGGATGAAATTTGGGTTTCAATGGATGGCAGACCTGTGTTGCTAAACAGTTTGTTGCATACAATGGCAAGACATTACAACTGCCCAAACATGTAGGGAGAGTTTCTCTGGTGATATTGTTTCGGCAGACATGGTTTAGCCCAAAGTTCAGGCTGAGGTGGTTTAGCCTAAAGTTCCGGCTGATGGCAGATGTGTGGTGCCACAGATGTGTTGTGTGTGAAAAGAACAATGTAGGGGAAAAGAACTGCAGTGACTTTGAGTCATATAGGGCAGTCTTATGGTGTTTTTGTAATAGGATGCTGTTGGATTTCGTAAAAATGCCTGTGTGCAATAGGTTGAAATATGTGTTGGTTGTTGTGTATATCTTTTTCACGATGGGTGGAGGCATGTCCTACACACAGTTGTGATTCTCTCACAGTACCTAAGCAGTTGTTGCGGTAGCTTATTCCGAGGTTTTGATTTCAGACTTCTTTGGAATCTGACCGGGGCCACACTTCAATAGCGAAGTGAAGAAGATGTTATGTGCTGCTGAGGCTTCAGGCTTGGTGGAACATGTCAATGCCAATGGAACATTGAAATTAAGATTTGCCAAAGTGTGTGCTTCCACAACATTTAAATTACCAGATGCTTTGGCGCTTCTGTTGATGAGTTTCTGCAGCACTCCTGATCGTAGAACATGATTTTCTCCCCATGAGAATCTCATGGGAAGGGCAATGAGATTGCTAGCTGTACTTGCCAATCCATTGGTTAATATCACAAATGACATGATACTGGACTTCTGTAAGGGACTCGCTGACTTGATGCATTCTGTGGCTCACCAGGTTGAAGCTGCTACAGCCCTGCCAGATCAAGAGCAGTACCATGACCATGGCCCTGAGTACTGAGTCTTGGAGAAGAAGCACGTATGGAAGTTATGCTTGGAGCCTCGGTGGCATGGACTCTAGCAAGTCATTATAGTGACTGCAACTGCTGTGAAATGTGGAGGTCTCCATGATTGGATTTTTGCTGTCCATACTTGGAGGGTTCCGTTTCCCCTTGAAGAAATAACAGAGCCTCTCTCAGAAGAGCTAGAGGTGGTTGCAAGACAACATTGAGCAGGTTACTCAAGCTGTAGGGGATCAATCAGCAACCTAAATTGCACTTGATCAGCTGGAGGAGGATCTCAGAGTACTGGATGATGAAACTGGAGGAGAAGAAATAAGTCCAGCCATTGTTGCAGAACCTGATTCAGACCCTGGTGAAGGGCCAAGTGTTAGGAAACCCCGAGGGGCAGTTGAAGAACGTTGGCTAATGTGGCAAGTGAGGGGAGAATAATTCTGCCAATAGAAAGTGGTCTTCTAAGTATCCAAGAAGAAAGAAGATTCATATCTGAGCGAAGGAGATGAAGAGTCTTTACTAAGAAGATCGAAGACGGCAAAGGTACCGAAACACAAATACGCATTTCCTGAATGGACATACTTCCTCGCAAATAACAGGGAGAACGAATTCTGTGAATTCTGGTATTACTGTGAAAATTTAATTGATACTACTGGAACTTAATCTCCATAGTGACCTCATCTTTGAACTTTCATTACATTGACAAAACTGAGTCCATTGAGACATCTTATTTTGGGTGTCATTAAAATTCCCTTTTTGGATACAAGTGAGTTTCCTGGGTTAGTTGAGGACCTGAAAATTTTAATTCTGGGACTGATAGTGAATTAAATTGTACTGTATCTTATCAAAGACTTTGTATAATTTGTAGGGAAGAAAGAAGAGTACATAGGTCAGAGACATAGCTGAAGGAGCGTAAGGTTGTCCCTTAGAAGAACATGGAGTAGGGCTAAGGAAGTCTCAAGTAGACCTTGTATATATCTGGATATTGTTTGGACCTTGGCTTTCCTGTTTGTAAAGGTAGACTCTGCAGCTGCTATATTCCATCCTAGAGTTAGATTCCAGTGTGGAAATGGAAGCCAGTACCAATATTAATAATAATACTACTAGGTGTAGACATATCATAACAGGCATATTATTAGCTGTAGTTGTAGTGCTAATAATTGTACTTACTGGGTTATATTCAGTCACACATAAGACATTAAAAGTTAGATCTACTATGGCCCCTACTGCATCATATCCTAGAGATAGAGCTCAGCGATTGAGGGGAGTTGAGGAGTTACGCCCGGATGCGTCTAGACGTGATTATACTTCAAATGTTTATTTTAGGTTGCTTTATATATACGTACAGATAATAAGTGCTAGAGATTGCTATGCTTGTACCCAATTACCTGCTTTGGCTTCAGATGGTGTGACCTATCACCATATTCCCTTGACATGTGGTATTTCCTATGGTCTTTTGTTCAGTTTATTCTGTGCACAGGTTAGTTTGGACTATTATTTTTCAAACTATGATGTTGTTCTTTCACAAGGTCCATGTTGATGGAAAATATTATATATCACCAAAAACATTAGATACTGCATATGGTTATATATATAATTTGACTTGTATGTCAGAAGTGGGTGAGACATTTTTTAATTTAATTGAGGATAGATGTAGGAAATTGAAGTCACAAACTGAAGAAGATACAAGTTTGAAGTATCATAAGTGGAGTGATGAAGAAAAAAAACACCAAGAGAAAGGACATTTGCCAGCTTTGGTGTTAGATTGGCAGCGTTTGGGAAAGTTGTGTATACATGTTGACCACAGTTCTATTGATCCCTTGTTCCTAAAAGAGAATGATTGTGAGCATGTGTTTGAAGCTCGAACTAGGCGTTCTCAGTATTTGGAGTTTATTTCATTTGTGGACAGAATGCATATTTTAAACTGCTACAAGAATGGCATGGCACTTGTTATCTAGGCATAGTGTTCTGACGATTAATCATGTCGAACATTTTGAAGAACCTATTTGGGAAAAGAAATCAAGGTCTAAAAGAAGTACTAATGCAGCGGAGTGGGAGATGTTTTTGGTGCCATGATTCTGTCTCTATGGGTAGTTTTGAATTATATAAATTGTCTAGTATTATGGATAAGTTAGCCACCAGTACTTCAAATTCTTTATTGCTTTTAAATACAGAGATGGAAGCCATAAGGCCTATGGTTTGCAGAATCGACTTGCTTTAGATCTTCTGCTCGCCAAAGAAGGCAGACTCTGTCAGTTGCTCAAAGTTCAGCAATGCTCCACTTACATTCCAGATGAAAGTAAAGATTTAGAGAGATATATAAAGAATATATCTGGATTGACAAAGGATGTAAAAGAATTGGAAGCAGTGCACTGACCTTGTTCATAATCTTCAAGGGATTTCAGTATGTGTTGGGTTAAACAAGGGAGACGAGGAACAAAGAGAAAGAGGACAGAGGTGGAGTTGGAGGAAGACCCGAGTAGGTATTACTATGATATAAAGGGTTTAGAAGAATTCAGATGGAAATTTGATCCATACCACAAGGTTTTGATTGGTCGAATCTGATAGTCTGACAACTGATAAGGATCTAATCGTTATCTGTGATTGCTTGATCACCATCAGAAGGGGGGTAGGAGTAGCGTCATTTTGCTCCATCCTTTCATATGGATAAGGCCACCTATAAGTGTGTAGTTTTGGCCTCATATATTCGTAAAATGTAATCCGACTAAAAAATACATGGTGCACTAGTTTAGAAAGTGCAGTAACAAAGTGTTCTAATGAGTGTGTGTGCATTAACCCTTTTTCTTTTAAGAATAGCTAGACAGTCGACAACAATTAATCTATAGGCTAAGATCATACTGGAGTTGCGCTAAAATGCATTTAATGTAGTGCATTCTCCAAAGATTAGAATAGAATGAATCATGAGAGAGTCGGTATTGTACTTTTATCCTGGTCAGTTCTTGTTCTAATTATTAAAAGTATATTCATGTGAGAAGATACATATGTATGAGTTCTACGATTATATGCTTTTACAAGTAACATACTAAGTTAGCCTGACTGTGGGCCTTAATCTTACAGTTAGAGCATGTAACATTGAACATGAAAGATGTTTTTGATATATGTTTCTTTTGCAGGTGCAGACCAAAGCATTCTTAGATAGTGAAAGAACAGGGTGTTTTGATATAGTGAGGCGAGGAAGAACTGCCAAGGTCAATCAGATATAATGAGAAGAACAAGGGAGTGCTACCAGTTGGCAATATCTGTCCAAGGGAGGAAATCAAGGACGCTTCAGAAGCGAAGGCTGGAAGATGGGAGTGTTGCACCAGGCACTGGAACTCTTCGTGAGAATGGAAATAATGAGGTGGAATAATGTGAGGTCATGTTTTTTCGATCTTTCTATGTATTTCTTAAAAGTTCTTATTTTGTAGTCAGATCACATGCCTTTAAACTTCAAGAGATACAAATCTCTCCTGTCTTCTGATTGTTTGGCTTTAGGCTATTCATGATACTTTGTTTTCAGAACTTCTACAGAAGTTCTGATGCTGATGCCTTTTTTTGTTTTTGGATTAATAGAGCTTCCTTTATTCTCAGATTAATGTTGGGATAGCCAAATTCTGAACTCATTCCTTTGTTTGGGGAGAAGGATCAAAACCATTCGTTTGCTCATCTTATTATATTCTTAATTTCTGTATTGAAATTATGGAAATCCTGATTTGTTCTTTGTTGCTAAGGACAAAATTGTATGTCCATTTGGTCTTCCTTTAATAATTCTGTATATCTACAGTATGTTTTCGTATTTGATCCATATTACTTTGGCCTTGAGCGTATAATAAATCCTTTTTTAACTTCACAACATGCACTCACAATGTGTGGTCACATTGGTCACACTGTCTATGGAATTTAAATTCGTTGATAACTCCTTTCATTCTCAGGCTACAACAAAAATCTGTTGACATAAAGAATTGTAAAGGTTGGCCCGGAGCTTCATCATAAGTGTACGGTGATTGTTGGCAAAGTTGCTCGATTCACGGCTCAACACTGTCACACATTATTGTCTTCCTATAGAAACTTCCACAATCAAGCCAGAAAAAAATACACACACAAAATCATTCAGTACCAACAAAAATTAATATAAAGAGCAGCACATGAATAAAAGGAGAGCTTAAAAAAAAGTTGAAATAGGCAACTGATCACTTCATATGCACCATTCAATGAAGGTTATTGTTATATTCTTCCATGTTATTCTCCTTGAGCCTGTTTCTCCACTTGTGCTCCTCGCTCAATATGACCTAATTTCTCGTCCCGCAGAGTTCCATTGTATCGTTCAATCTACCCTGGGGTTTTGAAATGTTGGATGAGATGAAACAAAAGAGAGGACTGTTGAAAAAAACTGCTGCTGTGCCATATATTATTAGTGCTGCTAGTGGTGAAAATAAAGCTAATGTTGACACTTTCACTTCCAGAATAATATTTACATGAGTTATGTTTCTAAAAGGCCTTTTGAGAAGATAATTAACAGAAGCAAATTATTCCTTGTCATTTCTTTTGCATAGTGTGACAAATTTGCATTGACATTATGTGTGCACTCAAGTCTGTAGTTACTGTTAAGTGTTAACTGCACATCGTACTGTGTTATGTAAGAAAAACTATTTCATCAGTGTGTAGTAGAAACCATTTGTGCATTTTCATCAAGCATTGTGATTGTTTTAAATGTTCTTGTTATGTATCTATATATTACTTTGGAACTGACATCAGTAAATCCAATATTTGGCAAAGACCTGAAAGGAGAACGTTGAAGGTCATTCCATATGCATACAACTGCCGGGGGATGAGTGTGGTTAAAGCCCTACACCAGATAAACCCTCTTCAATTAAAAATAATTTTCAAAACTATACACATTCCATGAATATGTGCATCTACAGCCAAATTTGTTCAAAATAACATTTTAATCGGCATAATTACCATTAACTTTCTTCCGATTGGAGTGTTGAAAACTACACAAAGCTACTGTTCTCCAGCAGTATGATAGGTTTTCAAGCAAATGCATATATCCATTGACTCATTGAATATCACCCCCATGAATATCTAAATAAAGTAAGCTGCACATTAGATATTATAACAGAAGTATTATTCATGAGTTCCTCTTCTTTGCTGCTCCTTCGTTCTTCAACACAAAAGTCTGCAACCCTAAATGAAGAGCTATCTCTTAACACTGCCCAAGGCTAACACTATAGGTGCATCTTCTAAACTACCACCCATAGTGAACCTAAGTTAAGAAAACTCCAGGGGGCCTTTTTCAACAATAACAGAAAGTCTATGATTCAAAATGTGATTCCATCATAATGAGTCAAATACACAACTGTTTGTTCTCCTATGCCGACGACACCCAGCTCATCCTCTCCCTTACCAAGGACCTGCACACCGGCAAAACCAACCTCCACAAGGGAATAAAGGCCATCGCCGATTGGATGAGCAACAGCCATCTGAAGCTAAACTCGGACAAGACGGAGGTACTCATCCTCGGACCCACCCCCTCAGCCTGAGAGACGACTCCTGGTGGCCGACCACACTGGGAACAGCACCAACACACACCGACCATGCACGAAACCTAGGATTCATCCTCGACTCTTCCCTCTCCATGTCTAAACAGGTCAATGCCATCTCCTCCTCCTGCTACAACAGCCTCCGCATGCTTTGCAGGATCTACAAGTGGATCCCGACTGAAACAAAAAGAACAGTGACACAGGCCCTCGTCAGCAGCAGACTGGACTACGGCAACGCACTCTGCGCAGGAATCCCAGCCAAACACCTACGACGACTACAACGCATCCAAAACGCCTCCGCCCGACTGATCGTCAATGTCCCCCACCGCAGCCACATCCCCCTCCACCTGAGAGTCCTACACTGGCTCCTCATCGACAAGAGGATCACCTTCAAGCTCCTCACCCACGCACACAAAGCACTCCACAACGCCGGACCAGCCTACCTGAACAGCAAACTCAGCTTCTACACCCCCACCCACCAGCTTCGCTCCGCCAGCCTCACCCTCGCCGCTGTCCCCCGCATCCAACAAACAACTTCCGGTGGCAGATCCTTCTCCTACCTCGCCGCCAAGACCTGGAACACCCTCCCTACCCATCTGCAGCAGACCCAATATCTACTCGACTTCAGAAGACTTCTCAAGACCTGGCTCTTCAAGCAGTAGCGGCACCCCCTCCATTCAGCGCCTTAAAACCCTCACAGGTAAGTAGCTCGCTTTACAAGTACTCTGATTGATTGATTGATATACTAAGTCGAATTTAGGTTTAGAAATAGCTGTATTAACAACAGAAAGGTTATTTGTGGTATTCAGCATATTTCTATTTGCACAGTAAGGTTTTGCCTGTGTGTACATGCCAGTAATTCTACTCGAAGGAGGAGGTTGTGGGTGCTTCTTGGTGGGAGCACCTTAAAATGAAGGGGAATACTCAAAATATTTATATAATTATTCACAAACAGTTTCAGACAGACTCCAACTTAGAATTAATTTCTAAATGTATTCATGTCAGAGGTAGACATAGATATATATTCATGGTAGAAGAGTGGAGGGAACCCCCAAAATGTTGGTGCTTTTGGGGAACTGGTTTCAAAATGGGGAAGAATTTTTAACCTGGGGAAGAATGTTAAACCTATGGAGAACTCAAAATAAAATCGAAAATTGAAATGCACAGTTGTCTACATTTACTTTCGCACAAATGTGCTACTTGTTTATTTACATATGGATAAATTATAAGCCAAATGAGTGCCATGAATTCACAAACACTTCCAAACCGCTTCCAGGCATTTGTAACTGTCACAGATACTTACGTGAAATTTAAGAATGATATGTTTGTTTAATAGTAATTGAAAATGTACTCCAAATAAAGGTGCCATTTCTGTTTTGTTTTGTGATTCGGGCCTAATATACCTTAATCTCCAATTCTAAAGTAACCTCAGTATGCCTCAACGCTCATCAAATATTTCACCAGTTTGTATTTGCCTCTCAGGGGGACTGTTCTCATTTTGTTATGTAAAATTGTAGGAAAAGGCAGCACCTCGTATTGCAGTTTTATTTTTTGGGCAGTGCAGCACAGTACCAAACTCGCTACCACACTCTCAATAGTACACGTCCAAACTCAAGCCCTACAGTCAACTCACTAGCATACACAGGCATAACGTTGAGCAAGGACATCTGAACCACGTATTCAATTTTAAGTTTAGAGGTTAAACGTTCTAAATTGTTCCCCATCGCCCATTTAGTGTTATGCTAATTCCATTTATACATCGACGGGGTCCGGTTGAAAGAAGGTGCTCTCAGGTTCCTAGCGGGTGCCTGGCGTCGTGGGCGGTGTATCATATCACCACCGGCCCCCTCCCGTGACCCATGGTCAATGAACAATTGTACTGTTTAATAAACTCAGGGGCATATTATCAAGCATGGGAGATAAAATTATCGCCGCTTTATCGTCCGAAAACGGCCGATAAAGCGGCGATAATGGGCTTGATAATATGCTCTATTGAATTCCAATCGAAGCCCATGTTAGATGTGAAGACATCTAACATGGGCTTCGATTGGAATTCCATAGAGCATATTATCAAGCACATTATCGCCGCTTTATCGGCCGTTTTCGGCCGATAAAGCGGCGATAATTTTATCTCCCAGGCTTGATAATATGCCCCTCAGTTCCTCTCCATTCTCGAGGGAATCTGAACTCTAAGTGTTTTTTAATATTTTTGACACTAGCAGGGTGGGCCTTAGCGAGCCCATACCGCCGGGGTTCACCACTACACCTTGGTCCTGATGAAAGCCTGATTAACAATCACACATAGGCAGAAACATGTTGACGACACCTCCAGGGATAAAACTGAACTTTTATTTTGGTTCTTTATCCCACACGATATATATTTTATCCATGTCTGATTGGCAGAACTAATAAATTAATTTTTTTGACACAGTCTAGACATTCTTAAATTCACTATTCACTCTTCACCGAACACCTATTACCAGCACCGCAGTAAACTACCGTCGCAGCACACTAGGGTGGCATTCAGCCACTCCTGGTGGGGCCCAATGATGAAGCATGTCACCAACTAGGTTGGTGAGTGAGGGCTTTTCTAGAAACCTAATGGGTCTTTCTCCACAGTAGATCCTCACTGTGGCTTCCAACAAGTTGCTCTTCTCTTACTTTGATTGTACAATCCTTTGTTAATTTTATGATATGATTTGAGGGGAGTAGGAGTGCTTCTGAGTTGTTTTTCCCTTCCTCTCTCATTGATTCCTAAAATCCATTTATAGAATGCATGTCTAGCCAATGGGTTTCGCGGTGTTAGACATAGGCAGAAATGCTGCTGGAGTCAAGCAGAAAATAGAATAACCAGGTTTTTTAGATGCTAGCATAATAGCAGCAGGGTGGTGCAGTGTCTTAAGATTGCAGTAAGGCATTCCAAAGCTTAGGTCCAAAGATTGCAAATGAGCATCCCCTGGTAGGAGCACAGCAGATTCTAGGCACGCAGCAGAGTTCCTGATTCACTATTCTCAGTTTCCGGTAAGGTTGGTAGGGGGAGACCAAGTACATATCTAGGACCGCGTCCAGTCTTAGCTTTAAGCATAAAGCAAACAGCTTTGAATTAGACTCTCTTTCCAGTTGGAAGCAAATGCAGCTCACGGAGAATAGTAGAGGCCGGGGCATGTCTCGGAAGCCGGGCAAGAAGTCTTACAGCTGAATTCTGCATGACCTGTAGGTGGCAAATGCAGGCCTTGTCAGCTCCCAAATAGAGAACGTTGAGGTAGTCCATTCTTGAGAGCATCAGGGCCTGAATCAATGTTCTCTGTGCAGAGTGAGGAATAATCCAAGTAATTGTTATCACCCACTTCATTACGGCAAGACAGGTGGATGCAACTTTAGCAACTTATACATGCTTGGACATAGTTGCATCTAGCCAAAATACCAAAGTTTTAACTTTGGGGATAAAGTTGAAAGTATCGCCAAAGACTCAGGCCAGTGATCAGGGCTCCGAAGCTTTGGGTTCCTGCCTAAAACAAATCCTCAGTTTTATCGCCATTAAGGTTGAGTGAGTTGTCTTCCGCCCTGGAGGCACTTCGTCTGAGACCAAGGTAGAGAGATTCAGGGTTATGCCCCTTGTGGGGACAACAAAGAGAAAATGATTTGAGTGTTGTCAGAATAGGAAAACAGTGTCAGACCACAACTCTCCACCACATCGCAAGGGGGCACACGTAAAAACCTAAATAGCATAGGGCTCAGCACAGAGCCTTGGGGTACACCTGAGGGCAGGTCATATACCTAATGTCAGAAGAAAAGACTTGGAATTATATATCTTTCAAGAAAGTGGTCAGCCAAGCTAGGGCTGTTTCCTCAAGGCCCGCTGTCCTCGGTCTGTACACAAGGATGGAATGGGACACATCCCAATAAAGGGGATAGGGGATGCGTTGCCTCTCCTCAAGCCTTATTATGCCCTGGGGACATTTTCTATAGGGTAGTTTTTTCAATTAACGGGTAGGGGGCCATGTGGCCCTCTCCCTGAGACGTGTTAGGACCTGGAACTCTATTCTTCAGGGCCACTCCTTAAAATAAAGTGGAGGAAACCATGTGGTCCCTTCTCCGAGCCTTGGTAAGCCCTGGGGACACCATCCCCCAGGGCTGTTTTTCTTCGATTAAAGTGGAGTGGTGGCCACATGACACACCAAGCCTTGATCGGCCCTGGTACACCATCTCCCAAGGCCATTACTTAAGATAAAATGGATGGGGGCCATGTGGCCCTGCCCTTAACCTTATTAGGCCCCAGGAACCCCATCCCCCAGGGCTTTTTTTCTATTAAAGGTTAGGGGGCTACACAGTTCCCCTCCCTGAGGTTTGTTAGGCTCTGGGGATCCTGTCCCACAGGGCTACTCTTTAACATAAAGAGGAGGGGGCTGCTTAGCCCACATCCATGAGCCGTTTTCGGCCCCAGGGACCCTTCCACTGGGGCCTGCATCAATAACATTTGTTGTGGGCTGTGAGGGTAGACCCAGGGCACCCATGACCCCAGCCAGCTCCCAGCATGAATTGGGAGGTGACATTGCTCCTGCCAGCATGGAGCAACTACTAATGCTTCAACTTCTGGGCGGTAGCAATATTTTTATCTGTTTCCCTGCTCGCTTCACTATGGTGCAAGGGCACCTGCACTGACAGCTAATTTTAGTGCTAGGAAAAACACAGGCAAAGACCGTATTGTTGTAAATATTGCGCATCTTTGTGGTTTGGAATTGTCAGAGCGCTGCGCTGTTAAATTTGGAGCAGAGCCACGCTTCAACACTTCCTTGTGAATATGCCCCTATGTGCTTGCTCCCGTGTGGCAGGAGCTTTGAAAATGCTCCTGCCATTCGGGAGCAAACACAGTTTTGGGCATGTGTCCTGGGGTGCACCATGGGTTGGGGTTCCGTGGGCCGTGTTAGATCTGGCATGCTTGACGTGGTTTACCCCTGACTTTTTGCCTCTACCTACTGTATTTTTGATGCTATGCTTGATTTCATTTTTGCTGGATTAGCTGCTTTGGGCACTTTGCCACTGCTGATCAGTGTCAAAGTGCAAGTGCTCCCTGTGTAAATTGTTATTGTGAATGGTTCTCCCTGATTGGCATATTTGATTTACTTGTAGGTCCCTAGTAAAGTGCACTAAGTGTGCCAGGGCTGGTTACTCAAATGCTACCAGTGGGCCTGCAGCACTGATTGTGCCCCCACATGAGTAGCCTGAAAAGATGTCTTAGCCTGACACTGCAGTGCCTGTGCACAGTTTGTTAACTGCCATGTCGACTTGGCAAGTGCCCCAATTTGCCAGGCCCTAACCTTCTCTTTTCGTACACATAGGACACCCCAATGGTAGGCCTCAGGTACCCCCCTTGGCAGGGTGCAATGTCTGTGAACGGTAGGACATGTGCTGATGTGTGCAACATGTCCTGATAGCGAAATGCTGCCAATTTAGTTTGTCACTATTGAAAGCCTATCTTGCCCCACAGGACAGACTGTGGAATACTTTGTAACATTTTACAAGCATATCTTCCCATAGGTGTGAGGTAGAAAAATTGAGTTTGGTATCTCTGAACTCAGGATTTAATAACACATCTTTTAGTAAAGGTGGTTTTTAAATTGTGTGTTTGAAAATACCACTTTTAGAAAGTGGCTATTTTCTTGTTCAACTATCCAGTGTGCCTCTGCCTGAATGTGGATTTAATATCTGGTTTCAGTGTGACTGGGACAGAGGATGTGCATTCCCTGTAGACAGCTTCTGGGGGGGTTGAGGTGTGCCTGGACCTTCCAGGATGGTTCAGCCCTGAGCCGAATAGACCCTGGCTGCTTACAGAGTGGTGGGAGGAGATTTACCTTGCACCTGAAAGGTGAGCTGAGGTTATCTAAACTGTGTATCCCCCTTACCCTGACTAGAAGTAAGGGTCACTATTTGGACAAAGGTACCTACCTCTGTCAACTAGAGACCCCCATTTCTAACATTGGTGGTCAGCGGTGAGGGTTTGTACCTATATTTGTATTTGACCCACAGTGATTGGTGTACATCACTAGTTTAGTGCAGACCACTATGCAACCACATACTGTGTTTTATGTTTGGCTTTATTTTTGATTGATCCTTAACCCCTTCAATGCTCATGACAGAATGGTTCCTTCATGAGCGCCTAGTGTGCTCATGGCTGAACCATTCTGTCACAAGCATATGCTCAGGAAATCCTTCTGCTGCAGACAGCAGAGGGATTCCCCAGGTCAATTTTTGTATTTCATTGAAATGACTATTGCGCGCATGGCGCGCTATCGTCATTTCAATGAAATCGAAACTGAAACTTATTTCACTTTCTCAGTTTCAGTGCCTGTGTGGTTATCTCAGCCCCCTGAGCACCGAAAAAGATGGGAGAGTTATCGTTGGAAAGGGGAGAATACCCTTCCCAAGTGGATCCCTGCTTGAGGATCACCCCAGGAGGGTGATCCCCAAGCGGGGATCCACCCATTAGCAACAGAGAGGGGGAGCAGCCCCTTGGGCAAGGGCCTTTGCTCCCCCATTTTCTTTTGGGCACAACAGTCTTTCTGCCAGATGGAAACCAGTGATTATTTTTTTATTGACGTTGGGGCGAGGGCTGGCCAAAAAAGGGCATGGCAATGCCCCCACCCCCCCACAGAAATGTCAGCCTTTCTGCCCCCTTCCGGCTGGCAGATGGGGTAGTACCCCCAATCTGCCCTCCGGGGGGGGGGGGGCAGAAAGCCCACTAGAAACTAGCGACTTATTTTTTATTGATGTTGGGGTAAGGGCTGCCCAAAAAGGGCATGACAATCCTCCCCCTCCAGGGAAATGTCAGTCTTTCTGCCCCCCAGGAGGCAGGTGGGAGCAATAGCTCCCAATCTGCCCCCCTGGGGGCTGAAAGCCCACTAGAAACCAGTGATTTTTTAAAAAATAATGTAGGGGTGGGGCTGCCCAGAATGGGCATGATAATGCCCCCACCCCAAAAACAACGACCACAGTCTTTCTGCCCCTGCCTGGAGGCATATTGGGGCAATAGTCCCTAATGTGCCCTCCAGGGGGGCAGAACACCCACTAGACCTCAATTTTAATTCAGGGGTGAGGTCAGCCCAGAATGGCCATGCCAATACCCACATCTCCCCAAAAAATGCCACCGTCTTTGTGCCCCCCTGGGGGTGAATGGGGCAGTGGCCCCTGAACTGCCCCCGGGGGGGCAGAAAGCCCAATAAGCGCTAGTGATTACGCTGGCTTTTTTTTATGCGTTGGGCTATGGCTACCCAGAATGGACATACCAATGCCCCCACCACCATAAAAATAGACACAGTCATTCTGCCCCCCTTGGGGCATATCATGGCAACCCTCCCCACCCAATATCTCCCCAGGGTGGCAGAAAGCCCACTAGGCCTGTGGATTTTGGGCCCTACCACAGCCGGAACATAGGGAAACCTAGCAAACCTGTACATTTTTGAAAACTAGACACCAAGGGGAATCCAGGATGATGTGACTTGTGTGCCTCCCACCAAGTTCTGTTACCCAGAATCCCTTGCAAGCCTCACGCTTTGTTAAAAAAACACGTTTTCCTCACAATTCTGTGACAGAAAGTTCTGGGATATGTGTGGATCCACAAAATTCCACTCACCCCACATTACCCAAAGTCTTCCAATAAAAATGGTGCCTCACTTGCGCGGACACACCACATTTTCATAGTGAAAACGGACCCTTTTTTTGCAAAGTGCCTAGCTGTTGATTTTGAAACCTAGCTCTGCCGACATCTAGGGAAACCTAGCAGACCTATACATTTTTGAAAACTAGACACACAGGGGAATCCAGGATGGGGTGACTTGTCTGGCTTGCACCAGGTTCTTTTACCCAGAATCCCTTCCAAACCTCAAAATGTGACAAAAAAACACATTTTCCTTAAATTTCTCCGGTGGAAAGTACTGGAATCTGCGTGGATCCACACAATTCCAACCAACCCGCATTCCCCAAAGTCTTCCAAGAAAAATGGCGCCTCACTTGTGTCGGTAGGCCTAGTGCCCACGACAGGAAATGGCCCAAAACGCAACGTGGACACAACATATTTTCATAGTGAAAACGGACACTATTTTGCAAAGTGCCTAGCTGTAGATTTTGAACCCTAGATCTGCCGGTACTTAGGAAAACCTAGAAAACCTATACATTTTTGAAAACTAGACACCCAGGGAAATCCAGGATGGGGTGACTTGTCTGGCTCTCACCAGGTTATGTTACCCAGAATCCCTTGCAAATCTCAACATTTAAAAAAATAATAATAATATTTTCCTCACATTTCTGTGGTGGGTAGTTGTGGAATCTGTATGGATCCACAAAATTCCACCAAGCCCGCATTCCCCAAAGTCTTCTGAGAAAAATGGTACCTCACTTGTGTGGGTGGGTCAAGTACCCGCGATAGGCAAGGGTCCAAAACCTATTGAGGTAACATCAAAATTACCTATAACAAAACAACCTGGTTTTGCAAGGGGGATCCCATGAGTTTTTAGCCCCAGGCTCGGCGGCCACCTATGGAATCCTACCAAACCCATACATTTCTGAAAACGACACACCCAGAGGAGTCTAGCAAGGTATGGCTTGCGTGGGTCCCCCAACATTTCCCTACCCACAATCCGCTGTAAACCTCACATTTTATAGAAAAAATCAATTCTTTCTCACATTTGTGTATGGGAAAGTTGTAGGTTCACCGGGCTGACACAAATGTCCTACCACCCAGCGTTCCTCCAGGTCTCCCGATAAAAATTGTACCTCCCTTGTGTGGGTAGGCATAGTGGCTGCAACAAGAAATGGCCCAATCATACTGTGGTGACTTCAAAATTACCAATAACGAAACTGCCTAGTTTGGGGGAGAGGCACCTGGGGTTTTGGCCCCGGACTCACCACCATCTAGGGAAACCTACCAAACCCACACATTTCTGAAAACTAGATACCCTGGGGAGTCCAATGAGGTATGGTTTGCGTGGATTCCTCAATGATTCCCTACCCAGAATCTCATGCAAACCTCAAATTTAGCTGTAAAAAACACATTTTCTTAAGAAGCTTATCTACAAAAGCTTAAAATTGTAAGTACATTGTGGTGTTTAGTCTTAATAAACTGTAAACTATGGCCTCCACAACTGGGATTAGGTTGTTTGGCAAATTATGTGCTAACTTGTGGTTTAGAAACAACATCGAATAGAAAAAATGTTGTCTAAATGGTAATATAAGATATGATTAGAACACCATTCTATGCCCATCACACATACGCCTATGATATTGATCAACAAACAAGGAATTTTAACATGACAATCTCTGAATATCTATAACATTTCTTCCTTGGGTATAGCCTCGTAAACGTTCAGTACAGATGTTGATGTTTTGTGCCGTGAGGTATTCCTATATCCAAACTTTGTATAAATAAGACATGTAGTATTAGGAATTACTCAAATATGGTCATATAACAAATTGTTGAAGAAACATATGGAGGTACTTATATCCATTAGGATTTTAGTATATATAATAATGGGGATTGTTGCTCCTACAGATTGAATAACAGTTTTTCGACATGGAAGGAATCACTACCATGACGGTTATGAAACTTAATCAGGTATAAATAAAAAATATATATTTTCAATAAACTAAAAGTTTGAGTATAACATGTGATTATGCATGAATCTCATTGTATTTTACAAGCTAACTTTCTTTTGAATTAATGTCTGTCTGAGGTACACATTGTTAAGATTGTGTTATGAAAATGTTTTCCCAAGTAATGAATAGAAGTAAAACTGTTATAAACTATGTAAAAATAGACATGTGAATACAGTATTTGCTAAATCTGGTTTTTCCCCTGCATATTTATAAAATGTAACTTGTGTGTGCACATATTTGTAAATAGTGTTTTATGCATGTTTTTTTTTTTATTCTTTATAGCCCTGAAGAAGTCCGGTAACGGACAAAACGCGTCGGCTATCTGCATTTTAACAAAGAAAATTGAATAAAGAATGAATGGAATTGAGGAAGCCTCTGATTACTGTTTCTTGGGAAAACTAGCAATACTGAAATTATGTATATTTAATAAGATCTTTACTTGTAAGATGCAATATATGTACTAGATTATTGAAGGGTGCAGACCATCTCCTGTGAATTTTGTTAAGGGAACTAGGGTCTCCCTGTTCCCCCTCAGGACCGTATAGGGATTGCGTGCCTGGGTACTAGCACCTTCTGTATGAATTTACATTTGTGACGTTTAATGGTGGTGCAGGCGCTTTTCTTGCCTTAATCCCTAAATCTTGTTGCTGTATTGTGTGGGCAGCCTGCACACTTTGGAAATCACTTTACTTTCTAAATTACTGAGGGTATTTAAAGTGTGAGACCAATAATGAATTTTGAGGACAATAGAGAGGAACTCCTTGGAGATCTCTTTAATACGGAGAAAGGTACTACCCATTCACCAGTTCCACCGATAAAAACGGATGGACTTAAAGGGAAATTTGTGCGCCTTGAAAAATTACGTAAACAAGAACTCGCCAAATGGTGGGATGGGGCAACATTGAAAAAGTACTTAGAAAATAAACAAATCCCCAGAGGATTACGTATCCACATTTTCCCTAACTTTGAGGATCTGGAACCTGATCTTCTGGGAGAATGGGAGGAAGGCCTTCATATGGCCTCTTACAAAATGATGGACATGTTAATACGCAATGCAGAGAGAAGGGGTAAGAAGATTAGAGAAGAAATCCTAGCCCTAGAAAAGGAAATTGATGAGATAAATTTACCTGACATAACATTGAAGAATTATGAAATCTTAAAAAAGGAGCTAGCCTCTTACCAGTTGTATTTGAAAGGGAAAAAGCAATAAAAATCGAGAGATCAGAATGATTATGAAAGAAGGCGCATATTTACGTTTGCGCATAAATACGATGATATCGTAGCAAAAAATACCACAGTCTCTGCATTTGAGACTAGAGCGCCCAGTACATTATCAAGTAGTACCTCTGTTTCATCTGTATCATCCATAGACAGTGACCCTGGTGAGGGTATGAGTTCAACTACCCCTGTTCTTAATAAAGCTTCTGATTTTTAACGGGAGGTTCAACGTTACCGTCTAGGAGACAAGAAAATGACAATAGGCGAAGAACCAGGCGGGGTGGCAAAAAATACAAGGTCAGTCACAAAGGCAAAGCTCGTAAACAACAAGTGATGCCTTCCTATCTCAAAGATAGCAGGGAGCTCCTGTGCAAACTAGAGGATGTTGTATGGGATGTAGGGACTTTCACGTTTGTCACGATGGACGTGGAAAGTCTCTATACGTGTATTGAGCTTGAGAATGGGCTCAAATCTCTAAAACATTTTCTGTACAAGAGCAATGCGTGTCATTTGGAACACAGCAACATGCTTCTATCTATTTCAGAATTAATCCTGACCCAGAATGTCTTTTTACATCAGGGCAAATGGTTCGTACAAAAACGAGGTACTGCAATGGGCTCCAGGTTTGCTCTATCTTATGCAAACCTATTTATGGGTTTGTATGAGATGGAGAATGCCTGGTGCTGTGGTGCCCAAACCTGGATTGACCGTATTCTCTTTTACGTTCGTTATATTGACGATGTTTTTTTTAATCTGGAAAGGTAGTACAGATGCCCTTAATGAGTACTTTGACTATCTGAACACAAATGATCGCAATATTAAAATGACGTTTAATAGCTCTACAAAGGAAATTGTCTTTTTGGAGCTTAGACTGTATGCTAGGGACGGTGTAATCCATAGTGACATGTATAAAAAGCCTACATCGTGCAACAGTGTTTTGCACACAGGTAGCTGTCATCCAAGGAACACTATTGCAGCCATGCGCTTTAGGGAGATGAGGCGTGTTCGTTGCAACTGCAGTGAGGAATGCAACTTTGAGGAATGCATAGAAAAGGTCAAAAGTGATTTTGAAATAAGAGGTTATGATCCCATGGATATCCAAAAAGGAGAGTGCAAAATCAGGAAAAAGAAAAGGAGTGATACCTTGATAAAACAGGCGAATAAAAAGGATACTACTTATCAAAAACAGTGCATTTTTGTAACTGAGTACGGCATATATAGCAGTCATGTTTATAACATAAGAAGAAAAAATTGGCATCTACTAAGGTCTGATACAGTTCCCCAGGACATTGTGCCTAAGCACCCTAGGGTTGTATATAAAAAGGGTACAACGATAAAAAATCTCCTCTGCCCAAGCTATATAAAACCGGAAGCAATATCTAGAAGTACCTGGTTACCAGAAAAGCCTTTGGGTTTTTATATATGCGGCAATTTCTCAATCTGCAGGTATGGAGTCAATAAAACCATGATCTTCAAGTATAATAGACCCAAAAACTATTCAATCACAGGCTTCATTTATTGCAATACTACTTATGTAGTTTATGTGATTATTTGTCACTGTCAAATGATCTATGTAGGCAGCAGTATTAGGACCTTGAAATCAAGGATACAAGAAAATGTCAGAAGCATTAAGAATTGTGATATACACAGCCCTGTGGCACAACATATTTCTGAATGTCACCCTGAACACAGTGATATCAGGTTTCATGCCATAGATCATGTTGAACTGAATCCCAGGGGCGGTGATAGGACAGTGCATCTAAGACAAAGAGAATCACACTGGATATGCAGACTTAGATCTGTAAATCAGGGAATCAATGTCAACAATGAGTTTCATCACTATCTTTATTTTCATTCATTCAGATCTTATTTCTAACTGATAGGAGAGTGCATGCAATGTGAACTGTTTTGGCGTAGTCATTGTATTAAGAAAAAACTAAATGCATGTGGGAAGAGGTCAGTTTGATATTGTTATGTACATACATTGAGCCTTCATCACTGAGAAACCTATATGGGCACTAGCACATTGGTAATTAACTGATAATCTTTTTTCAGTCCAGTAGTGTGTAGGTATGACAGACTTGATTAACTGTCATAATAGCAAGTCTCAAGTTCTGTGATGCCTTATATATAAACTAGAGGATTTTTTGGGGAATAGTCTTAAAATTACTGTTTGAGGCTTTAATATTAAAATAGTTGTTCAAAGATGTAGATCATTGGTAGCTCGTTCAAAGAGAGATTCACTCCAAGCTGTCAAATAGTGGGATAGATATGTCTGTTTAAATATTTTTTTGCTGCTGTTTACAGCACTATTTGTTATGTATTACCTATTTCAAGATGGCGTCGAAGTTAGAAACTAGAGAGGATGTCAGTCGTTTGGGTCTTGTAGGAGGTTGGATTATTTGTTTTTAACTATTTGCGCTATCAGACTATACTTGGTTACTTAACAATAATTATAGTATATTGATCAGAAATATTTGACATTTGTATACCACTTTCTGGTGTGTGACGTAAAATGTATTAAATGTTATGCCTTGATGATAGAATGGATTGTGTCATCATCGGATCAACTTCATGCGATATTTTGGCTCTAAACCATTGTTTGATATCTTTAATCTGCAACAAACAGTTAGGTATTGCCCATTTCAAAATGGCGCCGTTATTAGAAATGCAAAAAGATGTCATTTTATTACGACCCGCGGTGTTTCGATCGGCGGGAAGTTTGACTAATTATCCTCTAATTGTTGCACTAATTGATCATGCCTAACATTTAAAAACACGGACTCTGATGAGTCCGGGAAACCAGATGACCACACACGGTTAATGCCCGAGTCACACGGTGACTCAGGCATTAAAATACTGCGGTAAGTAGGGAGTATGTATGGAGCCAGATTAGTGCTGTGAGGGCTCCTCTGCCAGTGTAACTTATGATCGAATTAAACTATATGTCTTTGTTTGTTAATTTATTAGTTAGATATCAAAGGTATTAGTGATATTACATCTGCGGGGCGCAATGGGACGTTATTGACTTCTTTTTAAGATGGCCGCCAGCAATGCTCTCAATCCACTGCGAGCCTAATACTGACTTGCGCTTACGGTATTTTTACAGACTTTGGCTAACCATGCTTATATGACTTATGGTACTGGCAAAACAGTAAATGCTCATAGACGAAAAATCATTTTTTGTGTTATTTTTAAATTACGCATTACCATGCAGGATCCCACCGATATGACAAATTTGTCGTCTTAGTTAAAATAGAAAGTCATGTGCTCTACTGCTTACAAGTACTATTTTGCAGTTTAAAAAGGTTATCTCCTTCAAATGACAAATTTTGACGTCTTGGTTAAAGTAGAAAGTCATGTGCTTTACTGTTTACAAGTCTTGCCTTACAATTTATAAAAAGTCAGTTTCGTGTTTGGGCACATCTTAAATTGATAAACTTTTCTGTAAAATTGATTTGGTCTTTAAATTATTGAATTAGGTTCCTAAACTTATTTGATGGTTTTTACTTTTGTTCAGGCTTTACATTTTGCCGGAGAATACTAAAGGTGAATCAATCGTTTTTTCTTAAGAAGCTCATCTACAAAAGCTTAAAATTGTAAGTACATTGTTGTGTTTAGTCTTAATATACTGTGACCTATGGCCTCCACAACTGGGATTAGGTTGTTTGTGAAATTATGTGCTAACTTGTGGTTTATAAACAACATTGAATAGAAAAAATGTTGCCTAAATGGTAAGATAAAATATGATTAGAACACCATTCTATGCCCATCACACATCTGCGTATGATATCGATCAACAAATAAGGAATATTGGCGTGACAATCTCTGAATATCTATAAAATGTCTTTCTTGGGTATAGCCTTGTAAACGTTCAGTACAGATGTTGATGTTTTGTGTTGTGAGGTATTCCTATATCCAAACTTTGTATAAATAAGACATGTAATATTAGGAATTACTCAAATATGGTCATATAACAAATTGTTGGAGACACATAAAATTGTTCTTTAATTGTGACTGTAAAGGTTGATATGGAGGTACTTACATCCATTAGGATTTTAGTATATATAATAATGGGGATTGTGGCTCCTGCAGATTGAATAACAGTTGGAATGGAAGGAATCACTACCATGACGTTTATGAAACTTAATCAGGTAAATAATTTTTAATTTTATTTTGATTAAACTAAACGTTTCAGTATAACGTGATTATGCATGAATCTCATTGTATTTTACAAGCTAACTGTCTTTTGAATTAATGTCTGTCTGAGGTACACATTGTTACTATTGTGTTATGAAAATGTTTTCCCAAGTATTGAATAGAAGTAAAACTGTTATAAACTATGTAAAAATAGACATGTGAATACAGTATTTGCTTAACCCGGCTTTTCCCCTGTATATTGATAAAATGTAACTTGTGTGTGCACATATTTGTGAATAGTGTTTTATGTATGTTTGTTTTTTATATTCTTTATAGCCCTGACTAAGTCCGGTAACGGACGAAACGCATTGGCTATCTACATTTTGACAAAGAAAATTGAATAAAGAATTGAATGGAATTGAAGAAGCCTCTGTTTACTGTTTCTTGGGAAAAACCGAGAATACTGAAATTATGTATATTTAATAAGACTAGCAATATATGTACTAGATTATTGAAGGGTGCAGACGATCTCCTGTGAATTTTTTTAAGGAACTAGGGTCTCCCTGTTCCCCTTCAGGATCGTATAGGGATTGCGTTCCTGGGTACTAGCTCCTTCTGTATAATTTGTGACGTTTAATGGTGGTGCAGGCGTTTTTCTTGCCAAAGACCGCCCGCCATCGTAATCGGCCCCTATGTTTTGTATTGATTATATTTTAATATCTAGATCATTACTTCCTTGCCTCCAATCCTCTGACATTGTATCAATTTTTGTTTCCGATCATGCTCCTGTTTTAGCCTCTATTGATGTGTCGCACACCAATTGCAAACAAGGTCGCTGGCGCTTTAACAATCACCTTTTATCAGATCGAACCTTTATATCAGAAGCGACCTCTTTTATTAATGAATTTTTTCTGCTTAACAATTCTTTTGACACTTCAGTCCACAACAATTGGGAAGCCTTTAAAGCATTATTTAGAGCCTTCACTATTGCCTACTCTTCCAAGAAAAAAAAAGTTATTGAATGCAAGATATAAAGAAACCCTGCAACAAATTAAAATTCTGGAACATAATTATTTTTCTGCTAAATCCCCCTCCTCGCTGCAAGAGTTGATTAAAGCTAAATCGACCTTGAATAAAATTGCCACTGTGGATGCCTGTAACATTCTTCTTAAGATTAAGTCAAAATTTCACGGGGCCAAAACAAAGCAGGGAAAATGTTAGCTAATTATTTAAAAAGTAACTCAGAACGTAAGAACATTGGACCTATTCATTTTGAAACAACCAATAAACTCCGTTCATCTGACTCTGACATTATAGAGACATTGCAATCTTATTATAATCTATTATATACTGAGGATACCAAACCTTCTGAAGGAGATTTTGAATCTTTTTCCCAAGATATTCCCAAACCTAAATCTCTCCTTAAGACCTTCTTACAACAGGAAAAAGATATTTCTCTTCAAGAAATAACTGATGGTTTTAAATCTCTGAAAAAATCACAAGCTCCAGGTCCTGATGGTTTTTCAGTTGAACTATTCTTCGCTTTTTCTTTTTTTTTTGCCCCTAAATTATCAGAACTTTTCAATTCATTCCTCTCTAATTCTAAAGCCTGTGGTTCATTTTTAGAAGCTCTTATTATTGTTATTCCCAAACCTGACATAGACTCCTCCTTATGCAAAAATGTCTGCCCCATATCCCTAATCAACTATGATTGTAAAATGTTTGCAAAGATTTTGGCTTCTCGATTGGAGAAAGTTATTCCTCTTCTCATTAAACCAGACCAATCTGGTTTTGTCAAAGGCCGGCTGGCTTCTGACAATGCCAGAATGTTCTTCAATATTCTGACCCTTTGGAGGGAAGTACTCCTCTCCTTTAGATGCCCTATCACTTGATGCTGAAAAAGCTTTTGACCGAATAAATTGGGCATTCATGATCCATACTCTACAATGTTTTGGATTTGGACAAAGGTTTATTTCATATGTCAAACTATTGTATACTGCTCCAAAAGTGTGTGTTTTTGTTAATGGTCTCTTCTCCTCGTATTTTCATCTTCAAAGAGGAACACGTCAGGGTTGTCCCCTTTCCCCATTACTTTTTCCCCTATGTTTAGAACCGTTCCTTAAACGTTTTATAAATAACCCCCATATAACTGGTTTTCCAATGAAATCCCACCAAAATAAACTTTCTGCATACGCAGACAATATCCTTATCTAAATGTCCAATCCTGTCACCTCACTCCCTCCCTTTTTACAAGAGATTATGCTATTCTCTAAGGTTTCAGGTTACAAACTACATTTGTCCAAGACTAAGATTTTACCTTTAAATTCATTATGAAATAGCTGCATGTTTGATTCAACCAACTTTATATTGTGCCCCCAAGAAATGTAATATTTAGGAACATTGTTTTCCTCCAACATTCCTGATACTTTATCTCACAATAGTACTACTTTAAAACTTAAAATTAGTAATTTGTTAGCCTTTTGGTCTCCTTTATTTTTATCTTGGTGGGGCAGACTGGATACGATTAAAATGATGATTGTTCCCCAGGTATTATTTACACTTTCAATGTTACCCTTCAAAATCCCTAATTATTATTTTACACAAATTAACTCTATATGTACTAATTTTTTATGGAACAATAAGCATGCTCGGATTGCCTTATCTAAATGTATTCACCCTAAAACTGAAGGTGGTATTCGATTTCCTGATTTTAGAATCTACCACAATGCTTTTTTGATTCGTGAATTCTATGCTATGTCTAAAGATTATCAAGATTTACCTATGCCATCTTGGGTTAATGTTGAACATTCATTGTTAAATGATTTTTCTATACAGGATGTTATGTTTATGACTAATTGAACTTTTATCTCTAAATACCCTATTTTGAAATACTCTCATTATCTTATACATACACTCTTTTTCACCATTTTTGACATATTTTCTATCCTCTACAGTATGGTTTAATAAATATATCAAATTCCGTTATAAATCATTTTACTACAAACATTGGAGAGAAAAGGGCATCTTTTATGTTAATCAATTGATAGTTAACAATCAGATTTTGCCCTTCCATCAATTGCAAGAGAAATTTAATCTCCCTGATTCATATATTCAACATTATAACGTTTTAGTACCTGCTCTCCAAAATAGTTTACAAAAATTCATGTCTAATCCAATTCCAGCATCATTTACACCCGATAGACCCCTGTAACGAATTTCATCTGACATACTTCCAAATGTTTCCTTTATATACAAAACATTATCCTGGATCTACTAGTTTACAGAATAAATCTATTATCGAATTAGCCTGGGAACAGGATTTATCCCAAACACTGTCTATTTCTCAATGGGACCGATTATGGCAAAAACTTTTCAAGACTTCCAAAGCCGCCAATATCACACAATCCCTATATTTTATTTATAATAGAGTTGTTATTACCCCCCTCTTTCTTCATAAAATTAACCAATCTGTATCACACTTTGTTGGTCATGTCACTCTGCTGAGGGATCATTGATACACTTACTTTATTATTGTACCAAGGTTTATGATTTTTGGAAATCTATTTGGTCAAAATGTCTTTTGATTTTTTCTTATGGGGCTCAATTTAACATTTATAATGTATTTTTAGGCACTCTATCTCCTGATTTTGACCAACTTATCTCTAAATCTATTTTACTTGATTTATTTATTGCTGTGGCTTTTAAAATTATATACTCATGTTGGAAAGACAACTTTAAATTATCCTTTGTACTCTGGTGGAATTTAATTTGTGATGAACATAGAATTGCTTCTGTATGCCGTTCATCAATCCATCTAAAGATTAAGTCTGATTCATTATGGTTACCTTTCACTACTTTTTTATCATCACATTCATCTTTTCCATAATTCCTTTGTATTCATCGTTCTCTCTTTCTTTTTCATCTTCCTTTCTTTTGCCCTTTCTCTTCTATCCTTTCTCTTTCTTATTTCTACCCTTATGTCTTATAAAAATGTACTAATATATTATATGTTCTCCTAGTTTCTACCAGAAAACATTTTTTATTATAATGTTCAGTCTTCTAATTGTTATGACTTCTCTACTGAATAGTTTAGCAGTGTTATTACAATATTTGAAATGTCTTGTATTCTTATATATCTCTTATTTTTAATAGACTTTATTATCGTATAGTATTGTTTGTGTTTCTATTTTAAGATTGATATTATATTTTGTATCTCTGTGTTCTTTTTCTTCAAATTAAAACCATTTAACAAAACCCCCCAAAAAATATGTTTTGGGCCCTTGCCTGTCGCAGGTACTTGACCCACCCACGCGATTGAGGTATCATTTTTATCGGGAGACCTAAGGGAACACTGGGTGATAGGAAATTTGTGGATCCACGTTTATTCCAGACCTTTCCAACACAGAAATGTGAGAAAAAAGTAATTTTATCAGCTAAATTTGAGGTTTGCCGGGCATTCTGGGTAGGAAAACGTTGGGGGATCCACGCAAGCCATACCTCACTAGACTCCCCCAGGTGTCTAAGTTTCAGAAATGTATAGGCATGGTAGTTTTACAAGATGACCGCTGAGCCCGAGGCCAAAAATCCAGGTGACCCCCCCTTGCAAAACCAGCTTGTTTTGTGATAGGTCATTTTGATGTCTCCTCAATGCAATTTGGGCCCTTGCCTGCCGCAGGTCCTTGACCCACCCACGCGAGTGAGGTACCATTTGTATCTGGAGACCTGAGGGAAAACTGGGTGGGATTAAATTTGTGGATCCACGCAGATTACTGAACTTTCCCACACAGATATTTGAGAAAAAAGTGATTTTTTTCAGCGAAATTTGAGGTTTGCAGGGGACTCTGGGTAGGAGAATGTTGGGGAACCCACGCAAGCCATACCTCACTGGACTCCCCCGGGTGTCTAGTTTCCAGAAATGGGTGAGTTTGGTAGGCTTCCCTTGATGGCCGCCCAGTACCAGGCCAAAAACTCATGGGACCTGCCTTGCAAAACCATGTTGGTTTGCGATAGGTATTTTTGAAGACGCCTCAATAGGTTTTCGGCCCTTGCCTGTCGTGGGTACTTGACCCACCCACGCAAGTAAGATACCATTTCTCTCGGAAGACTTTGGGAAATGAGGGGTGGGTGGAATTGTGTGGATCCACGCAGATTCCAGAACTTTACACCACAGAAATGTGAGGGCAATGTGGGATTTTTGGACAATATTTTAGGTTTGCAAGGAATTCTGTGTAACAGAACCTGGTGAAAGCCAGTCAAGTCACCCCATCCTGGATTCCCCTGGGTTGCTAGTTTTCAAAAATGTATAGGTTTGCTAGGTTTCCCTAGGTGCCGGAAGAGCTAGGGTTCAAAACTACAGCTAGGCACTTTGCAAAAAAAGGGTCAATTTTCACTGTGAAAATGTGGTGTGCCCATGTTGCGTTTTCCGCGGTTTCCTGTCACAGGCACTGGGCCTACCCACACAAGTGAGGTACCATTTTTCTCAGAAAACTTTGGGCAACGTGGGGTGGGTGGAGTTTTGTGGATCCACGTAGATTCCAAAACTTTCCACCTAAGAAATGTGAGGAAAATGTGTTTTATGGACAGTTGTTTAGGTTTGCAAGGGATTCTGGGTAACAGAACCTGGTGAGAGCCTGTCAAGTCACCCCATCCTAGATTCCCCACGGTGTCTCGTTTAAAAAAATGTATAGGTTTGCTAGGTCTCCCTAGGTTCCGGCAGAGCTACGGGTCAAAAACTACAGCTAGGCACTGTGCGAAAAAAGGGTCATTTTTCACTGTGAAAATGTGGTGTGTCCACGTTGCTTTTTGGGCCGGTTCCTGCCACGGGCACTAGGCCTACCCACACAAGTGAGGTACCATTTTTCTCAGAAGACTTTGGAAAATGTGGGGTGAATGGGATTTTGTGGATTCACGCAGATTCCAGCATTTTTCACCACAGAAATGTGAGGAAAATGTGTTTTATTTTTACAATGTTTTAGGTTTGCAAGAGATTCTGGGTAACAGAATCTGGTGATTGCCAGTCCAATCACCCCATCCGGAATTCCACTGGGTGTCTAGTTTTCACAAATGTATAGGTTTTCTAGGTTTCCCTATATGCCGGCAGAGCTAGTGTTCAAAAACTACAGCTAGGCACTGTGCAAAAAAAGGGTAATTTTTCATTGTGAAAATGTGGTGTATCCACGTTTAGTTTTGATCCGTTTCCTGTCGTGGGCACTAGGCCTACCCACACAAGTGAGGGTATTGACACGAGCCAAGGGTTACACTTCCCTGCAACTCTTGAAATTGCATAGTCCTGACACACAGCAGTGTCTTTCCCTTGCCATCCTAATTTTACATGGAATGGATGCGAACCATAGGAACCAGTTGTACTACACTTGATTAAATCTTCGACTACAAGATAAACGCCTGTGTCCCCATCCATGGCTTTCATTGATCTTAATATATAATACAAGTACCCCGGTGCACTATCTGTTTTTACTATGTATCCAACCTTTAAAAGCAAAAATAATTTCATTATCTCAATATATCACTGATGACAAGCAAGGATGAGTTCATAAAAAAGATGTATTTTTTTATTTAAGCAAAGCAATAAAGTAGAACATCACAATTTTCAAACAAGACCCATAGAGACTTCCTATACTTTCAATAAGACATTACAATTAGAAGACTAATCATGAAAGATGCTTGACGCTCTGTAGTCTTGATCCAACAGCGCAACAGCGACATGTGTTTTGTCACATCCCGTGACTTCTGATGGAGCAAGGATTCGCACGTAAAGTGACTTGCTTGTATTCAAGAACCTCGAATAACTTTAATAAACTAAACCAAATCTGTTTGTCTCACTAATTTCCCACTTATTCTGACTTTTGGGGTGTCCCAGAGAAGCTTGCATATGTGTTTATTAACCGTAATACGCATGCCACTAAAATGGCCGCTGCTTAGCGGGAATTTCGTCTGCGCATGCGCCGGTCACACTCACGTGACGTGACGTACTCGCAGATCTGGTGGGAATCTTTGCGCTTGCGCACTAGCTACAAAAATGGCCGCTTTGTGTTCTCACATGCCGACGCTTGCCCTGTCGCTTTTTGCATTGCTGTTCGTTTTGCACTAATCTTAATGCTATAGTTAGTATAAAGTAAGGGGAGTCACATAGGGATTCCTGGTATACAGTGTATTCATTTATTTTTATGTTCTAAATTGTTTTTCTTTGCTTTCCATGTATCGAGTCTTGTTGGGCCTGGGAAGGTGCTTACGCTCCATCTCAGAAGTCCCTACTGCGCATGTCACTCTGGCAGAGGGAAGAAAACCTTGTACCAGTGGAACTCAGCCAGTTGACAGCCACAGTCAAGATGCTCATGAGAACCGACCTGTGACCCAGCAGGACGAAGATGAACTGTACTGCATTTGTAACAATTGTATATTAAATTGTATTAGCCATTGTTAGGAGAAGAGCACATATCATGGGAACCCCAAATTCAATAGGCGGTCCCAAAAGATGCAAATTGGGGCATGTAGAAGTTTAATCCTGGTTGGTGTGTTGACCTGTCCTACTTAAGGACCAATCGAAATTGGGGATTCTTACACTTGCAACATTTGGGGGGTGGTACACTGACCCAAAAACAGTATAACTAGCCTAGGTTTAGCTAGAGAAGTTGTCTGACTTGTCCGAATAGCTGACCTGTCACTGACCCAACGCACTCAATAGCTGATCCTGAAACAGAGGTGCTGCGGAGCACTCTGTCCGTAATTTCCATAGACCTAAGCGGGGTTTTAAGAACCTTAAGTGCTGGCGGAGCACTTTGCTGGGGAATTCGATAACCCAATCGGGGTTCTGACTGATAGCTGCAGAGAGGGTGTAGCGCAGGCGTTGCTACCGAACTGCGGGTGCTGGTCTTTCCTTGATGGTCCAGTCCTGATCCTATTCTGGTTTTCCTGTCTTGGGTGTTCATTCTGCACCTGCTGGCTTACTGGCGACTGTCTTTCCTTGGGGTTTTCTCCTGTCCTTAACTGACCCGTGGCCAGGGTTGGTCTTCACACCGTACTAGGTAAATATAGTGCTGGGAAACTTATTCTGCATCCTTCATTCTTTTTCCTTGCTTTAATAAAGACGTACTCTTGCATATTGATTTTCCATGCTTTCTTTCTGCACTGATAAATGAAAAGGTGATACATTATCGTTGTTATACTAGCATGTTCCAATTTCTCCCCATTCTTTAAGCACGTTCCTGCATACAGTTCATGACATATAGATGTTCCTTTTTCTTTACCTTGCTTTAGCTAAATGAAATGATTGCTCTGGAATATTAGTGTGTTCCACTTTTACCTTCCCCATATTTACATGTTACCTTTGAGTTTCCATAGACTGACCAAATTCTCGTGCTTTGCCCGCTTTAGAGGGGCATACAAACTGTGACATTCTAGCATGTTCCTTATTTTTCCCCGTCCTTTAGTCACTCCACGTCTAGTCTAAATTCCTGAAAATTCGTACTAGCATGTTCCCTGTTCTTACTTTCCTTTAGAGTCCTAAATGGTTGGTCTGATTTACTTCCTATATGGATATGTGCTCTTTATAATCTCAGTTATTGACAGTTTACTTGCTGTGAACCTTATGCTTTCTGAATTTGACAATATCTAGATAAAGGTTTTAAAACTTCCTGAGTCTGTGGTTATTATATGAGTGCAAATAGAGAAAATAGTGTCTGTATTTTTGGTGTCTGCCTTTCTTTTACACCTAGCTCCCTGATCCATTGTGGTCATTAGGTACCCGTAACAGTGGAGTGATAAGTCGGGTACATTGGAAATAAAATAGGAAGGAACAGGGTTACTGGTAGTAGAGTGTAAGGTTACCCAATTAATGAATATGGTGAATTGAAATTTATGTGCCCAATGTGCATATGGTAAAATTATAGTCGGGTGACCTGCGCACTCTATCAGTAATTTTCTGGTAGCAGAGGATGGTTAAGGACTAGTTAAAGGTAGGTAGGACTAGTTAGGATAGGTAGGGAGGTTATTTGCCGCTAAACTGTGAAAATGTTGCTGCTAAATCGATCGAATGTACAATTGTTGTTTTATTGCTTTGAGAAATTATGAGATGTTTTAAATTGTTTTTCTTACTGATATATTGATATATGTTTTAACAAAACTCGTTAGTGATTGTTATATGTTTGTCTGGAATCCCCGAGGGCAGAATAGCGGGTGGCGAGTAGAATCCACGTCGCAAGTGAGGTCACTTACTAGAGGAAAATTGGTGCAGGTTAGGCAGAACTGGAAGCACTAATTAGGGTTTTCTGTATAAATGTATGAATGAATGGTAGCAAAGAGTTCGCTGGCAAAACTTCTATTGTGATATAACCTAGTAAGGGTCACACAGAAGGAGTAGCAAGTTCATCTAAGCTTGATTGGTAGCAAAGGAGTTCACTAGTGAAACTTTTGGCTTAGTATATATCCCAAAGTGGATGAGTCGAAGGAGTAGCGGGTTCACTAATGCTTGTGTGAAGAGTAGGCAGAAGGGATCTACTCGCAGTATTTGAAAGGTAAATAGAAGCAGTTTACTTGCAGTGCAACAAATCTTTCTTTCTAGACACTCGAGTACAGTGGCAAATGTGTTTCCGTTGTAAATTAAATAAAGCACTTGCACTTTAAGGGGTAGAAATCGAAGCGTTTCTTACCTTGTGAAGGAGGGAGTCAGTTGCGGAGCTGCGCTGACGTCACTCAGTGCCGCGCTGGTATTGGTCGAGACAGCGGGCGTGTAGCTGAGACGAAATTGTAAAGGAGGGGTGAGCACAGGAGCGTGAGAACTCGTTTACGAGAAACGCCGTGCACCCATTGGTCGATTTTCTTTTTTAATTTACGCATTTGATTGGTTGCAGAAAAATAAGAGACACATTTGGATTGGGAGTGATTTTGTAAACAAAGTCGCTTGTGGAAAATTATATGTGGCGACTAGACTTGATCCAAAATATATAGGTTTCGAAAACATAAGTGGAAAGGTCGTAAAAGCGTTATGTACGGAGAAAAGAGGAAAATGACCTTAGTAAGCAAAGTGAAGAATTATTTCAAAAGAGACAAGCCTATCAAAACTAGAGAAGGAGTTGTCATTCCACCACCTAATACTCCCGCATCATTCATGATGTTCGACAGGGGCTACCATTCTTGTGTATGGTTGGAAAATTGGGTGGAATATACAAAGAATGACGGAATTTTGGCATTTCCGTTAGACGGTACATTTAATAGTAGGATTCTGTTCAATTTGAGGACCCGAATGAATGATTTACATCCCAGACCCAGATTAACACAATATGAGGCCTTAGAAGAATGGGAGATAGAGGCCTTTGAACGAGACAGGCCCAGAATGGACAAGGGGTTGACAAAATGAAACCAGAGAAAGCAAAATGAAAAAATTGAGACAGAATATGATAGTAGAAGGACTGTGGGAGGGAAGAGGACAGAAAAGACCAAGCATTTGATGACCCGTGGGGATTCAGATGATGATTATTTGGAGGAATTGTTAATGAAGAATCCACCTCCTTATAATGAAGGATCGAGACCAGTAAGTGCAAGAGACGCCTGTCTAATACCACCTTATCAGGAGGAGCCGAGACCTTTAAGCACAGGGAATCCATTCCTGAAACCTAACTATGGTGAGAGACCAAGTATGACACATCCGACTGCCACGAATTATATTCCTACCCTAACTCCGCAAATTGTGCATGAAACAACCCTGGAAAAAGTACTGCAAGAGAGAGAGCGGGAGGCCATAGCTAAACAGAGAACAGAACAGAATTAATTCAGAAAATCTTCCAACTAAATACAAGTCCTGAAGCCTTGACAATCCCAGTAACTATTGGACCAGTTGTTCCTTTGTACGGGGATAAGCAGAATAACCCGAAGACTCCTATGATTACCCCATCTGTAGTACAGCCGAGAAAAGAGCCCTTAAATATATATGATCAGGCAAGTGAATGTGAATCTGAGATTTCATTGATGGATTTACCGATAAGGGAACCAGAAAGGGGTTCACAGAGGAAGAACACTCCTTTCAATTCAGGAGAAGTGCAGATTGAATCAGCCTCTGGTACTAGAAGTGCCGCAGTAGTGACTCCTGAAGAAATTGAAAGATGGAGTCGAGAATTAGAGAAACAAAATCCTCAGTCGAAACCATTAGATATATACAAATTAAGAATAGAATTGGAAGAACTAATGGCTGGAAATGTGGGGTTAGACAGATTGAATACCTTTACTGAGGAAGAATTGCTGTTTATTTGCAAAAGTAACACCCGTAATACCAGAGTGTTCCATGAGAAATTAATGGACACCGCGGCTAGTATGGGAATAGATATTGGTAAATCTAAAGTGTTGCAAAAACCCTACAGAACAGAGTTCTCAGACAAAGACTTAGAAAACATGAATGTGTCAGGGAAAAAGGTGCAGATCAGAGAATTATTAAACCTGTTGCAAAAATGGGGAGAATTAGAAAAATAGAAAGCCTGGTGGGCAAAGAAAAAGGAGGAGATTAGATCAAAATAGATGGCTTCCGAGTATGTCTTAAAAGAAGCAGACAAGGCAGAAAAATGATATCCTATGCGAGAAGTGCCAGGTGGAAAATATGTACATGTTCCATGGTCCCGACAGGATATTGTGTCCTTTACCAATGACTTCCCAAAATTACTAGAAAAATCTGTAGATTGGTACAGACAGGTAGAAAGGTTTGTGAAGGTGCAGAAATGCCTCAGGAAAGATTTGGATGGTTTCTTTGACATTGTAGCTCCCGTAGATTTGTGGACAGAATGTAAAATTGCTATTGATTGGCCTAGTGAGGAATTCCCGAGGGACCCTAACACAGGGGCTCCTTCAGCCGAGGTAATGAAAAAGTACAACCAGGTAATGTTGCATCTTAAGGGAAAAGTGCCTGCAAAGGAAACTGATTGGACCCGAATAGATAGAACTACCCAGAATAGAGATGAAACTGTGCATTCCTATTATGAACGACTGTTACAGGTGTTCAAAACGTACAGTGGTCTGGATAACATAGAAATGAAGGACATGACCCATTTCATTTATAGATTTGTGCTAGGGTTAAGGCCTGAGATTTCACAATGGATCAAACACAATAAAATCTGTTGGCAGTCTAAACCAATTGATGAGGTCCTGAAGTACACCAAATATTGTGAGGATGAGATGGCAGACAAACGAAAAGCATTAAAGGAAAAGGTCATGTGGGCACAGGTAAAGTTGGCAGAACAACAGGAACAACAGCTAAATAAATTAACCAGTAATCAGAATCAAGGCCCCGGGTGTGGGGGAAAGCCCAGAGTAAAAATGATCAGAGAGGAGGCCAAAAAGAAGTTCCCCTGTCACAGATGCAGACAGATAGGTCACTGGAGAGACGAGTGTCCACATGTACAGAATGGTGATGTTCAAATAACTGATTTAAATCCACAGACGCAGAATGAGAAACCGCGAAAGACCCAGCAACAGGTAAAGCAGAATCAGTTGCCTCGTGCACCTAGACAAAATTATAGGAGCAAAGCACAACAGGGTGAAGACACCGAAGTGTGGGAAGTAAGGGAGAATAAGAATGCAGCAACCTCACAGTTTCTGTTGAATGACACGTTTCTCTGTGATGACACCTACTGACGGTGCCTGAGAGGGGAGGACGAGGAGTGCGTACTTGGCACCTCCTTGCTGGTGGACCAGACAGGGCCATACATTGAAGGAAAGGTTGAAGGAAATTATGTCACCTTTCTGTTGGACACTGGTGCTACCCGTTCTACTGTGAGAACAGCAGACGTTCCAAACCTACCCCTCTCGGGAGAAGCGATCCAAGTAGTGGGCGTTTCTAATCAGCTAATTAGTACCCCAGTTACAAAACCTATGGAAATTACAATTGGGAATTTTAAAGAGATGCATAGGTTTGATGTTTGCGACTCCAGTGCTTTATACCTGTTAGGACGAGATTTGCTGTGTAAAATGAATTGCACTATCTTTTGCACACCAAATGGCGTTGAAATTCAAACCCCAGACGAAGACGGAATTTACAAATTAATGTTAGCAAGACCCGACTCAGAAAAGTAAAGACTGACAATACAAGACTTACCTGAAGAGCTCCAAGAGACAGTGAAACCAGAGGTATGGGATTTTACTGGAAAAGATGTAGGATTAATTGAAAATGTTGACCCAATTAAAATAGCCATAAAGGAAAATGCAGTATACCCAAATATTAAACAGTACAAAATGAGTGCAGAGGTGAAAGCAGGGGTTGCCACTGAAATAAAAAGATTGTTAGAAGCCAAAATCATACAAGAAGTGATGAGCAGTCCATGCAATTCACCCATAATTGGAATCAAGAAACCTAGTGGTAAGTACAGGGTAGTACAGGACCTGTGCAAGGTTAACAAAATTGTGGTTCCTTGTTGTCCTGTCGTGCCAAACGCTGCAGTGATTCTATTCCAAATTCCATGGAATGCTGGATGGTTTACCGTCATTGACTTATGTCATGCATTCTTTTCAATCCCATTGCATCCAGACAGCAAATTTCTTTTCTCATTTGAGTTCGACAGTCACGTGTCCATCTGGAATCGCGTCCATCAGGGGTATACAGAAAGCCCCTCAATATTTAATCAGATTCTGAAAAAGTGCCTTGAGACCCGGAAAGTCAGTTTTGGTACAATACATAGACGACCTTCTGGTGGCGTCTAAAAGTCGAAGAGACTGTGTAACTGACACAATTGCCTTGCTGAACCATTTAGGGGAAGGGGGGCATAAAGTATCATCCGAAAAACTGCAATTCTTTACCCCATCAGTAAAATATCTGGGGCACCAGATAGAGAGAGGTATCAGGAAAGTAACCTCAGAAAGAATCAGGATAATTCGAAACATGGAGTTACCAAATACCAAGAAGGAAATCAGAATGTTCCTTGGAGTTGTAGGGTACTGTAGACAGTGGATTGTGGGATTTGCAGTCTTAGCAAAACCATTAATAAAAATGACAAAGAAAGGAGCAAGTGACCCAGTAGAGTGGGATGATGAAAGCATGACAGCGTTTATAAAATTACGAGACTGTCTCTCTACTGCTCCTGCCTTAGGAATGCCCGATTACTCAAAAGATTTTGCACTATTCTGTGACACACGAGATAATTGTGCACTTTCAGTCCTGACCCAAATTCATGGTTTGACTCGACGTCCAGTGGCATACTTTTCTTCCACATTGGACCCAGTAGCAGCTGGATTACCTGGATGTCTGAAAGCTGTAGCTGCAACTTGCATGAGTCTTGAACAAAGTGAGTGCATTGTTATGGGACGTCCAGTAACTGTGTATGTTCCACATTCTGTTGTAATTTTACTGACAAGAACAAAAACTCAGTATCTCACACCTAGTCGGCTGACTGAGTACGAGAGGATCCTTGTAGGTGCAGGAAATGTAACCATCGAACGATGTAACATTTTGAATCCAGCTACCTTACTACCCAGCTCATTTGCAGAGGAGGTGAGGGAGGAATTTGCACATGATTGCATTGACTTGACTGAGTTCAGCACCAAGCCACGCCCAGATATCAAAGAGAACCCTCTGTACAGTGAAGATTATGAGCTGTTTGTAGACGGCTCATGCATGAGACATGAGGACGGTGGCCTGAGCGCTGCCTACTCAGTGTGCACTCTAGAGCGTCCAGTGGAAGCATCCTATTTGTATGGAGTCAAGTCTGCACAAATAGCCAAATTAATTGCATTGACAAAAGCTTGTAAATTTGGGAGAGATTTGAGAATAACCATATATACTGATAGCCAGTATGGTTATGGGGTTGTGCATGACTTTGGCCAATTTTGGCTACAGAGGGAGTTCCTGACTTCTTCAGGCACCCCTATCCGAAATGAAAAATATGTGCAGGATTTACTGGAATCAATCCAGTTACCAAAAGAATTGGCTGTGGTCAAGTGTGCTGCTCACAAATCTGGCAATGACAATGTGACAGCAGGTAATCGATATGCTGACCAGTTAGCTCAACATTGTGCAAAGTATAACATTTCAATCAATATAAAGGTTGGGGCAAATGGAAGCAGCTGCCAACTTTTGATGCTAGAGGGAGTGAATACATGGGAGGAAGTGAGAGACTTACAGGAAGCAGCAGAACCACAGGAGAAACAAAGATGGAGAAACTTTGGTTGTCGTAGGAGAAATGCAGATGGTGTCATTGTTTACCTTGATGATATGCCTGTGTTGCCAGACTGTATGCTTGCTCCTATGGCTAGGCTGATACATAGAAATACACATGTAGGCAGAGATGCGTTGATTCGCATGTTCCGCCAGACATGGTTCAATTCGAAGTTCAGAAGTGTAGCAGAGGCACTCTGCCAGAGGTGTTTGACCTGTCAACAATTTAACCCTGGAAAGAAAACTATAGTGCTACCAGGGAAAATTAGAAAGGCAGAAGGCCCTTTTATTAGATTACAACTTGACTTCATTCAATTGCCCCCTTGTCAAGAAATGAAATACCTACTTGTCATTGTCTGCCTGTTTTCAAAATGGGTGGAAGCTTTCCCTGCATGAAGAAATGACAGCATCACAGTAGCAATATTGTTAGTTAGGGAACTCATACCTCGTTACGGTTTCCCAGTCTTAATTGAATCTGACAGAGGAAGTCATTTCCAGAATGAAATAATAAGTCAAATCTGTGAAGCATTCAAAATCACACAAAAGCTGCACTGTGCATATCGTCCAGAGGCTTCTGGAGTGGTAGAACAGATAAATGGCACAATCAAGTCAAGATTGGGAAAGATGTGTGAATACACTCAACTGGAATGGCCAGATGCTCTGCCTCTTGTGTTGATGGGACTCAGAGGTATTCCAGATCGGAACACGGGCTTGAGTCCCCATGAAATCCTGATGGGAAGAGCAATGTGGCAAGCATGGGTGCCAGGATACAAAATAATAAGCATATCTGATGATTTGGTACTGGAATACTGTAAAGAGCTGGCTGACCAAGTACGTTCTATCTCTCGCCAGGTTGGGGAGAAGACGTCGCCAGGCCAACGACTCCAGCACATGCCCTGAATCCAGGTGACTGGGTCGTAATAAAGAAGCACACTCGGAAAAGTTGCCTTGAACCCAGGTGGGGAAAGCCACGACAGGTGATCCTGGTAACCACCACAGCTGTAAAGTGTGCAGGAGTACTTCGCTGGATCCATGCTAGCCATACGAAGAAAGTAACTGAACCTACCGAAACTGAGGCTGAAGGTTGCGCAGCTGAAGGATCCCAAGACATCGGTCCTGAAGTAGCTGAAGAACAACCGAGCTCCAGTCAAGAAGATTGGGTCCCATTTATCGATCTGACATTCGACCCTATATGAACAAGAAGTCAAGCACAGTTAGAAAGACAGTGGGATAGTGAGGACGAGACAGGTGAAGAAGAAGCTACTCAGATCATTGAAATCGATGTAAAATCTGATTCTGAGGAGGACCAGATAGGGGAAGAGCAGGTAATTGACACTCCACCTAGAACACCTGCACCAGAGAAGGGGCAAATAGAGTCTAGGGCGGAAGTTCAAGCAGAAGAAAATCAAGAGCTCGAAGAGCTTGAACAGGAACAGACAGGGTTAGACAATTGTGTTCAGGAAGAAGAGATCGAAACAGATCAAAGTCAAAATCAGCATATACCTGAACAAGGCCAGTTTAGGGACCAGGCAGAAGAAACAGATGAAAGACCTGGACCTAGTCAGTTAGGGAACAATACTGAAGATGAACTTGATCCAAATGTGCCACAACTGAACGAAAACAAAAGGGTGTTTGAAGAAGGCCAAGACACAGTGCCAGTTAAAAGACTGAAGAAAGGTGACTCAGTACCTAGATTTGTGAAAAGGCTGAGATTGCGTCTGAAAATGATAGTCGAGGAGCCTGAACAAATAAATGAGTTCTTGAGTCAAACTGACCCAGTGGTGACAAAGCAAAAGAGAAGAAGTGCTCGCATCAAAAAGCTGAATAACAAGTATTCAAGCCCTGAATGGACTTACTTTGTCTTGGAAGAGTTCGAGAATCTTGAAATAAGTGACGAAAGTGATGAAAGTGATGAAGAATTGATTGCTGAACAGACCAGTGAAGAAGCAAACCCAACCTGAAAGGTTACTCGAGTAAGCAAGCTGTGCAGAGTTACTAAGAGGGGTTTAAGCTTCTTTTTAAGCTAAAATGTCTGATTCTTCTGAGAATGGGAGACCGAGACGAAGTTGTTGTAAAACATGCTGCCAAGTATGTTTATGTAGTGTAGCAATAGTACTGATCCTTAGGATAGGACTAACAATAACTATTCCTTCTATGATGAGTAAAAACCCAAGTCTATACCCGAATAATAATCTACCTGATGACACTGTAGAATCACACACTAGAATTACACCACGAAGAGTAGACGTACTAGACAAACCACTTAGCCTGAAATGGAGACAAGTAGATTTAGAAGCACCAGATGAGGAAGGATTACACTTTAACAAAATAAAGAACAAGACTCACTTAAATGTTTTCGCAAACCTGTTATTGCATTATGTAGAAACTATGGAAATAGACGACTGTTATGTCTGCATGAAGCTACCTACTTCTGTGGCTGAAGGCGTGACTTATCATCACCTGCCCTTAACCTATGGAATCACCTGTAGTATACTAACTAGTTTATTTTACAAAAGAGGACCTTTGCAGTATTACTATTCAAACTCTGATGTGACATTTTCCGAACTTCCTGTTCGAAGAAACCTGAACCCTGTACATACGACCAGAGATGTAGCTAAGTACATGAGTGATTATTTTCTGACTGTAGGAAAGATTAATATAGATGATGCACACAAAAATAACCTGACCTGTTCTTTACATGAAAAGGAAAAAGAATTTCTGGACATGGTAGAAAAGAGAAGAGAGAGTTTCCAAAAGAAAGCCAAAGACAAGAACCAGAGAGTTCCTAAATGGGCAGAGAGTATAGGGAGCACCTCAAATGGTGGAGCTAATGCTGCAATGCTTCTGGATTACGAAAAGAAGGGGAAACTGTCTTAAAAGAGAAATGACTAGTTATTATAACAATATTTTCATTGGTTCCAGTGAATGCGAACATAATTACAAGGTAATTGGAGGTTGGGGTTTCAAAGATGGGACAGAACCTGTGTTTCCTGGAATTTATTTTATTTGTGGGAACAAGGCTTACTTAAAATTGCCCAACCATTGGTACGGGAGTTGTTATTTTGGTATTGTCTTCCCGAAGATATACCATGTGGGGAAAATCACTGGAAGCATTGAAGAAACAAATCAATTAGTACGTAGTTTAAGAGAAAGTGCTGCTGAAATTGTAGGAGATATTTTTAGTGCCCTGATACCTACAGTGGGAGTGGTTCTGAATACACACAGAATTTGCAAATTGTCAACAGTAGTAGATCGGTTATCTACCGACACAGCTGGGGGTTTCTTGATGGTCAATACCGAAATGGTTGCGGTCAGATCAATGGTTTTACAGAACAGGCTTGCTCTTGACACTCTATTAGCAAAAGAGGGCGGAGTCTGCAGAATGTTGAAAGCGCAACATTGTTGCACTTACATACCTGACAAAAGTGTGGAAATCAAGAAGTATGTAAGGAACATTACACATTTGGAAAAGGAACTCAAACCACTGGAGGTTGACAGTGCCTGGAAGAGACTTACTGATGGTCTCTCTGCCGTAGGCCATTGGTTTGCTAATTTAGGTGGAAGTCTTTTTATTAAAGTATTGATGCCAATTGCGGGAATAGGTTTAGTAGTATTCATCATATTCATCTGTTGTAAATGTCGAAAGCACCAAAAGAAGTACACTGTGAACCAAAGAGGAGTGAAGAGAAATGTGGATGAACTTGAATTAGAAGAAATGAATAATCAGATTTATTAAAGGGTGAAAAATTCTCACCCTAATAAAGAGACAAAAGAGAAACTGAATCGAATGTTTGAAGAAATTGAATTGGGCAAATTGTGAAAAGTTGGCATCTGGTTCTATTTTGATTTGTGATGATATAAAATATCATCAAAGAGGGGATTGATGGAGCAAGGATTCGCATGTAAAGCGACTTGCTTGTATTCAAGAACCTCGAATAACTTTAATAAACTAAATCAAATCTGTTTGTCTCACTAATTTCCCACTTATTCTGACTTTTGGGGTGTCCCAGAGAAGCTTGCATATGTGTTTTTTTAACCGTAATACGCTTGCCACTAAAATGGCCGCTGCTTAGCGGGAATTTCGTCTGCACATGCGTCGGTCACACTCACGTGACGTGACGTACTCGCAGTTCTGGTGGGAATCCTTGCGCTTGCGCACTAGCTACAAAAATGGCCGCTTTGTGTTCTCAAATGCCGATACTTGCCCTTCCGCTTTTTGCATTGCTGTTTGTTTTGCACTAATCTTAATGCTATAGTTAGTATAAAGTAAGGGGAGTCATATAGGGATTCCTGGTATACAGTGTATTCATTTATTTTTATGTTCTAAATTGTTTTTCTTTGCTTTCCATGTATCGAGTCTTGTTGGGCCTGGGAAGGTGCTTACGCTCCATCTCCGAAGTCCCTACTGTGCATGCCACCCTGGCAGAGGGAAGAAAACCTTGTACCAGTGGAACTCAGCCAGCTGGCAGTCACAGTCAAGATGCTCATGAGAACTGACCTGTGACCCAGCAGGACGAAGCTGAACTGTACTGCATTTGTAACAATTGTATATTAAATTGTATTAGCCATTGTTAGGAGAAGAGCACATATCATGGGAACCCCAAATTCAATAGGCGGTCCCAAAAGATGCAAATTGGGGCTTGTAGTAGTTTAATCCTGGTTGGTGTGTTGACCTGTCCTACTTGAGGACCAATCGAAATTGGGGATTCTTGCACTTGCAACATTTGGGGGGTGGTACACTGACCCAAAAACAGTATAACTAGCCTAGGTTTAGTTAGAGAAATTGTCTGACTTGTCCGAATAGCTGACCTGTCACTGACCCAAAGCACTCAATAGCTGATCCTGAAACAGAGGTGGTGCGGAGCACTCTGTCCGTAATTTCCATAGACCCAAGCGGGGTTTTAAGAACCTTAAGTGCTGGCGGAGCCCTTTGCTGGGGAATTCGATAACCCAATCGGGGTTCTGACTGATAGCTGCAGAGAGGGTGTAGCGCAGGCGTTGCTACCGAACTGCGGGTGCTGGTCTTTCCTTGATGGTCCTGTCCTGATCCTAATCTGGTTTTCCTATCCTGGGTGTTCATTCTGCACCTGCTGGCCTACTGGCGACTGTCTTTCCTTGGGGTTTTCTCCTGTCCTTAACTGACCCGTGGCCAGGGCTAGTCTTCACACCGTACTAGGTAAATATAGTGCTGGGAAACTTATTCTGCATTCTTCATTCTTTTTCCTTGCTTTAATAAAGACGTACTCTTGCATATTGATTTTCCATGCTTTCTTTCTGCACTGATAAATGAAAAGGTCATACATTATCGTTGTTATACTAGCATGTTCCAATTTCTCCCTATCCTTTAAGCACGTTCCTGCATACCGTTCATGACATATAGATGTTCCTTCTTCTTTACCTTCCTTTAGCTAAATGAAATGATTGCTCTGGAATATTAGTGTGTTCCACTTTTACCTTCCCCATAGTTACATGTTACCTTTGAGTTTCCATAGACTGACCAAATTCTCGTGCTTTGCCCGCTTTAGAGGGGTATACAAACTGTGACATTCTAGCATGTTCCTTATTTTTCCCCGTCCTTTAGTCACTCCACGTCTAGTCTAAATTCCTGAAAATTCTTACTAGCATGTTCCCTGTTCTTACTTCCCTTTAGAGTCCTAAATGGTTGGTCTGATTTACTTCCTATATGGATATGTGCTCTTTAAAATATTAGTTATGACAGTTTACTTGCTGTGAACCTTATGCTTTCTGAATTTGACGATATCTAGATAAAGGTTTTAAAACTTCCTGAGTCTGTGGTTATTATATGAATGCAAATAGAGAAAATAGTGTCTGTATTTTTGGTGTCTGCCTTTCTTTTACAGCTAGCTCCCTGATCCATTGTGGTCATTAGGAACCCGTAACAGTGGAGTGGTAAGTCGGGTACATTGGAAATAAAATAGGAAGGAACAGGGTTACTGGTAGTAGAGTGTAAGGTTACCCGATTAATGAATATGGTGTATTGAAATTTATGGGCCCAATGTGCATATGGTAAAATTATAGTCGGGTGACCTGCGCGCTCTATCACTTCCTCAAGGCTTTCAAAGAAGAGTGTTGTCCAAAATTGGTAGATACTATTTGTTAAGATTAGATACCGAGCGCGTCCACAATGCAACTGATATTTTCTCAATTTGAAAGAAAGGGCAAGGTCACCCTATCCCACAACGTAAATATCCGGAAATCCACCTAATAAGTGATTCCGAAAAAGTTTATCTTAAAAACTATGTGTTATCAATGTCTGTAGTATTGTTGCAGTCTTTCGTTATTCCAAAGCCCAATAATCAGTTTCAGAAAGAGGTAATCACCCCTATTATTGTTTCGTCATATTCATAGAAGCAGTGTATCTGAAGATGTTGAACTTTAATTTCTTCTTGTTGAGAGTAATTATTATTCACTCCCCATGTGGGCTAGGATAAATCCTGTCTGGAGCTGCCAGAATCCTTCGGTGTGGGCTTTGGAGTTCCCATTCAGCACTGGCGTCGATTTCAAAGTCTCTCAGAACACTGTGTGCCAAATCAAAAGTCAGTGTTAGTGTTTTGATAAAACATCAAATATTCTAAGTCTGTAAAAAAGTCGTCTACCATTGTAGGTGAAAGTTGGATTACCTCGTTTAGAAGATTAACCGCACATAGATGTGAAGCATCGCCATCAGCATTGGTCACATTAGCAATGTTCGTAATGGATGGTACCTGCACGCCTGTTTCCTCCCGTACCTCACCATCAGCATTTTGCGTTTGTGAGATCTCAATGAATGCGGTCATTAGACTTTTTTGCCGCTGGGGTCAACACAGTGCATGTGCTGTTACGGGTTCAAGCAATGTATCAACATCCATTGGCATGACTGATGGGAGTGTGATACATTAGTCTAACACGCATTCTTCTCCGCATAGCAGCGTAGAACAGGTAAGATGCAATCTTGCCAGATTGGTCAGAATGACAGAAACCATGTGGTATTTAATGCTTTTAATGCTCATAGATGAGGTAGTCCCAAAATTTGGACAATGCGCTCACAACACTTCAACGCTAGTAGAGTTGTCTCCATGGAGAACTGGGTGTCGCTGGTGAATTGGCTTGCCATATCGCTACAGTAGGAGCAAAAATAGTATCCCTGCAGCGAGTCCCAAAATGAGAGGCAGTGCGCCAAACACAGAGTGCATGAAGTTTGGAAATATTCCCAGGACTGCTTCTAAAGGTGCTAACAGTCCAGAAAGTAAGGTCTTAAATACATGTACAATATCGCTAGTATCAGAAATGTTTAAGATGTGACTTAACATTTCTGAGAAATGTATAGGGCAGTTTGTAGTTAAGAGGGCATGTATCTCAGCAGAAGTCCTTGCGACTTGCAGATCATAGGTCTCTTTGGCCGAGGTCAGTGGCACTGTTTTTTGCAAAAGAATGGCTTTCATTCTGCTTAAAGTATCAATTCGTATAGAAGAGATGTTCAGTGAAGGCCATAAAGGTGACTCCTTGTCTGTCTTGGTTTTTGGAAACAATACTTGCATACAGCAAGTGACCCTGGCTGACACAGTTACTAGATATGGTACGCCTAGCAACATACCACAGCAGCTGTGATCGTTCAACATGAGGTAACTCCCATTTGAAAGTTGTTCAAATATTGGATCAATCACTGCAGCCAGTGAACCTTGCAGGTGGCAGGATAAATTGTTAGAGGAACCATCACAGGCCCCGTATAAGTTTATACCCTGACAAAGGAGAGAACCGCTTAGTGCGTTTTCACAGTTTTTCCTGCTAAGAAACACTTCACGTCCCCCATTCCAACATCTATGTGTGTACGGTTATTCCCAGGATGTCTTGATGTATTCTTTACCCAACCTTTCATATGTGCCTGCTGGTATGTGTTTTAGGCAATATTAAAAATGGAAAATTGTAACAGGCAGAGTGATTGTTCCATGTATTACCCATTCAGTAGCTGGTTTTTCTGCCACCGTAAATTGCAATCTTTCCAGTTTTTCAATGCTCAGCACATATAGTCTGCTCCCCTTTGTGCCAATCTGATCTGTTTATCAGTGTTAAATGGCAATACACATAGCCTGAACAAAGGTTTTACAACGTCCAGCCTAGTAGCATGATAGAACGTAAATGCGACTGATCATGTTACAACATGACCAAGTCCTGTTCCATGATGTCTATGGCAGAAGACACGATGCTGTCCAATGAATATATTTTGGAGGACAGAGTCATTTACCCATTGTCAACCACAGAGAGAGTTTTCTCCAAATTAATAAGAACAATTTCGCGTATTCTTTCTGCAGTCTCTGCTTGCGTAATCTTCCATGCTTCATTATAAGCAGCATAGATACCGGCATATATAAAACGTTTATGACGCAGTGTTCTTGTTCCTAGCAAGAGTTCCCTGAGCGCACCACCATCTTTAAGTAAAGATAAGTGTTGCTTTACATCCTTAAGTGTAGATCTTTGTAGCCAATCAAGGAAGTGCTTCCCTACACTGTATGTTGTTAATATTCCTGGATGCTGTCTTTGAACATGCCTTGGGTTTGGCCTAGTGAATGTGAAACCCTGTGTTTTGTTTAGGAACCTATCTTGACAGTTGTTTGTGTCTGTGGGCCAGATTAACCATTTTTTCCAATATGGACCTGTTCTGTTGTGATGCAAAATAGTATGTACGTCGACCTCCCCCTCTGAAGTGTTACTGCTATCAAGTGTAGGTGTAGGTATGGACGGATTGTTCAGGTCTTTTATCTTGGCAAACCCAAGACAAGACGTCTCTTGGACAGTGTCATTCAAAAACATAATTTGCTGAGGGATGATACAGGCTCTAAGCATAGCTTCTATACCCTGGATCTGCCAATCTTTTGTGCCCCAGACAGTTTTCGTCTCAATGTTATCTTTCCAAAAGTCGAAACCTAGTTTAGACATTTGAGCATAAAAAGTTGCAGAATAAATCTGTTTGGTATTCGTCAACATACTTTTCATGCCTGTTTTGTTTACATTTTTAAAGTAAAATGATTCAGCATTTAGTGTCCCACTTTTTAAGCCTTCGCTTAGAATTTTCTCTTTCAATGTGTACGTCTTGAAGTTGATTAGAATTTTCCTTGGGGCTTTTCTTTCTTTGGTTTTCCTAAACGGATCTCTATGGACCCTTTGGATGTCCTACTTCAGATCCCAGTCTTTAATCCAGGGAAAGAATTCCTCAAACAGGTTGACGATAAACGCCTTGATGTCTGACCCTTCCATTTTCTCAGGTATATTCAGGACTCTTAAGTTATTTTTTCTTCCCTGGTTCTCCAGTGATTCCAGCTTCTCTTTGATAGCATGATCACTCTTTTTTAGTGAGCTTATGCTTTTTTGGTTCGTGGCTACCTTTTTGCTGAGAGTCTCAATTGTTGACTCTACTGCCGCGACCCTCTCACCTAAATCATTTAATTTTTGATTTAAGTTCTCACACACTTCGTGTATTTTGTTCTGATTTGCTTCTGATACTGCACATTTTTCCCTCATCTCTCCCATAATTTTGTCCATAAATATTTCCATTAGTTTCCCCGTTTGGTTGTCTATCAAAGGTTCATTACCAGCTTGGTCTGCATGCTGTGCTGAGAGTACAGGAAGTTCTGCTACGGGTTGTGTTGATAAATCTTTGTTTGGGTCTGTGTGGGATACTGTGCCAGATGGTATATCTGACATTTCTCCTTCACTTATTATCTGCACTCTTACCCCAGAGTCTTAGTGCTAGCTCCTTGCCTGTCGAGAAGGGTATGTTTGCTTTTCCGCCAGTGGATGAGAGTGAGGAGGCGTTCTTGCTCTGAGGTGAAAGATTTCCCCCTCTCACTTGTACCGTCTGTTGGACTTTGAAGAACGATCTTAAGGAGGGAGTCACTTTGAACTTTTGTTTTGCTAATAGCGTCCCTTGTTCTTTTGGCTTCGTGGCTCTGCTTTTTATATTTTCCGATAGTTCCACGAGGTTAGGGGGTGCTCTCTGTTTCCTTCTTGTACTCCGGGGGTCACAGTCTTTTTTTGGGGGGGCAGAGGGTTTTGTTTGGTAAGCTGACGATTTCTAAGGCAGTAAGCGGATCTCCCTTTACCCCCACTCTCCGATATCGTATCTGGTTCGTTTTGGGTCTGAGTTTCTTCACCCCGCCTGCCTTCACTCCCATGTTCTATTGTTCCTGAAGGGTGACGGTTGCACCCCACAATTAAATCCGGGGCTGCTGCTCCCTGTTCTCCCCCCACCCCTTGATCCTGAATCTGTAGTGAGTGGCCGATGGGTGATTGCAGTGAATTAACGTCTGTTTTTTCTGTCCTTTTGTTCACTAGTTGCCGGTTATTGTAAACACTATGTGCACTGTGTGTACTGTGTTCCTCTACATCTGCCTCTGGAGCCCGGTGAGGTCTTGTTTCTTTTTGCATCCGTTTAGATTCTCCAAAACAGTTACTATGCAAAATGTAGTGTTTTTTGTTTTCACGAGTTTTAAACAATTCGATTTTGCTTTCAGATTTATTTTCGTTAGTTTTCTCAATTTCGTGCTTCTCCCCCGTCAGTGCCTGGCCATAGAGTGGCTTTTCCGATACTGACAATGATTCACTTTCGATTTCCTGGCCGCCGGCAGGAACGCTATCTCTGCCCCCAGTGCCCCGGAACAGGAAGGGAATCCTGCCGAATGCCTTGCGGCAGCTTCGCTTCACGTCAAGGGCCGCGACCCAGATCCCGGTGTACGTCGGAACGCCTGGCTCCGAGTGTCTTCCACGGAGCCCGTCGATAATGCCGCAGTCCCTAGCCAGCCCTATTTTTTGCTCAAGGTAGGAGTTTCGGGAGGGCTTATTCTTATTCTGCTAATTATGTAGAGGCTTGCAAAGCATGTTTGTGCGGGAAAGTGCTTTACTGGTGTGATGATCGGAGCTCCCGACCGAGCGTTTTCAGCCGGCCGCCATCTTCCTCCTCCATCCCCTTCCTTCAAGATTCGCTCTGACATATGCAAAGCCACACAAGACAGGCAGTGGGAATTGGGGCAACATATGCAAGAACTAAAATCCCTCGGGGCAAATGTTCAAATGAAGTTCCCTGCGGCACTCAGAATAATGTGGCGTAATAAAATGCACAATATAAGGGAGCCCCAAGAGGTAGAAAATTGTATTCAACAAATAAAGGATCAAGTTCAAATGGAAAAAACTAACTAAAGAAAGGAAAGTGATTTTCTTAGTCAATGCAAAATAATCTGGTGAGATTGGAGCTCAAATCGGGTGGAAAATTCCCCCCAAAAGAAGAAGGGAGGCTTCCTCAGGGAGGGGAACTCGAACCTCACAAATTTTTAGTAATGTAAACTTTGTAAAAACATGGGTGGGGATCAAATTAGGGAAAAAAAATAAAATCCTCATTAAACAGAAATCAGGAGCCAAAAGGGAGTCTTATAAAACATTTGTTAGCCTAGATCAGGTCACTACAACTTTAAATGAAAGATGACAGAGGAAAGAATAGTCAAAGTCCTCTGGTGGAATGTTAATGGCCTCAGAACCCACAGCAGACGAAGAAGAATCCTGGAATATTTAAAGGAAGCAGAACATGAAATCATTATCCTCCAAGAAACTCATCTTGCTAGTCCTGAGTGGTATCAAATAGTAAAAAAACTAAACTGGGATGATGCCTGTATATACACGACACAAGACTGCAATATGAAAGGGATTGTAATTATTCTAAAAAAATCTCTTAAAGCTAAAGTTGAAAGTAAAGAGGTAGACAAGAAGGGGAGATGGGTAGTGATCAAACTCAGAATAGATGACAACACCTTCACCATTGCTGGCTACTATGGCCCAAACTCAGACGATCCATCACCTCTCCAAGAACTCTATACAGAACTCCTGTCCACCCCTGCCCCCATAATCATAGGAGGCGACTACAACATTATAATCGATCCCAAACTGGATAGAATACCACCAAGTAAACAGATGAATCTACCAAAAATGAGGGAATGGCTAGGGAACTATAAGCAAGACCTGGACTTGGAAGATATGTGGAAACAAAAAGGAGAAAAAACCCACCCTTTTACATTCCATAATAAAAATTGGACCACAGGTCAAGGATTGACTTTTTTCTTTTAAGTAGAAATCTCCTAGGCAGCGTTAAAGGCATTGAACACCTCCCAGCACACCTGTCTGACCATTCTGCAGTACAACTAGCTCTTTTAATACCAAAAATCATAACTCCTCCCAGATGGACAGTTGAGCGCACCATTTTCAATGACCCACAGATGGTGAATCAACTAGAGACTGTGTCCACACATTACTTTGAAGATAATTCAGTTGGCACGCCGAAACGAGTCACTTGGGACGCTTACAAAGCAGTGGCCAGAGGGAAACTATTGAACTTAGGGGCCCATAAAACTATGACCAGGTAAATGTAGATCAGAAAAATGGAAATGGATATTAAACAAGTGGAGATACAACTAGATAGGGGATCCCATATAGAACCTAAGGAAGCCCTAGAAGAAAAGAGCCGAAACCTTAAAGAAGTCCTTGCCGACTATCTGGAGGAAATAGTGAGAGAAAAATGGGAAAATAGTAAACTGTCAAACCACGAGTACGGGGAACGATGTGGGAAAATGTTAGCATGGAGAATCAAAACTGACCAATCTAGGAATAATATATCATGCATTCAGATTCAAGATCAAACGTTACAAAGCTCTGATGATGCTGTAATCAGACAGAAGTTCTCAAAGTTCTTCCCAAATTTATACAGAGAAGATGTACATCCAACTGAAGAACAGTTTAAGAATTACCTGGATTCTGAACAACTTCCAACATTAACAGATGAGGAAATAATAGAACTAAACAGTGAAATCAAACCTGAGGAAGTTAGATCAGTCATAAATGGCCTGAAAAGAGGAAAAGCTGCCGGACCTGACGCGCTTCCAAATTAATTTTACATGGCCCTAAAAGAAACCTTAGTTGACCGACTTACAGAGCTAATGAACACTATATACTTAGATCACGAGAAAATTCCGGACTCTTGGAACGATGCAACGATTAGCATTCTGTTGAAACCTGGAAAAAACCCCAAGCTATATGAGTCATATAGACCTATATTGCTACTCAATTCCGACTACAAAATATTCATGCAAGTTATATCAAAAAGATTAGCGAAGGTTATGCCAAGTCTGATTAACCTAGACCAGAAGGGCTTTATAAAAGGACGGCAAATTCATGAGATCACCCATGAATTAATCACAGCAATAGATGTAGCTGCTTGTGAAACCTGACTAGTAACATCAAAATACATAGGGGCACAAGGCAAGGCTGTCCGCTATTGCCACTACTTTTTAATCTCTATATAGAACCACTGGCCTGCTCCATCAGAAAACATCCCTCAATAACGCCTTTCAAATACCAAAACTGGTCAAAAAAAGTTGCATTATATGCGGACGATCTCATGATATTTATAGACAACTTCGAGGACGTCAATCAAGCAATAGAAGAAACAATAAAGAACTTTGGCAGGGTTTCAGGCTACCTAATAAACCAGGAGAAAACAGAGGCGATGAGTTGGAACACGAGTCCAAATATTACATATAACAAAGACAAAATAAAATATTTAGGAATCATGCTGGATAAAGAAATTGAAAAAATCCCACAAATAAACCTGAGCAGGGTTGCCAAAGACATGAGAAGACTACTCAGAGTCTGGACGGGACTACCACTTAGTTTTTTGGGAAGATCCAATGCAATAAAAATGACTTTTGTTCCGAAATGTACATACTTTTTTAACACAATCCCATTGGAATTTAAAAAAGATGCTCTGAAGAAGATCCAGGGGGAAATAGCCAGCTTTATCTGGGCATCTAAAAGCACGAGAATAGCTTGGAACAAATTAAGGAGGAGGAAAGAGAAAGGTGGAATAGCAAGCCCTGACTTGTTTGAATACTACAGATCATTTCAATTCAAGAACTTTAGACCCTTACTAAAGAAACATCAATCCTACCCAGACTGTCTACAGAATATGACGGACAGATCAGACCACTTCCTATTTAAGTTTGGTCACCCAAAATTTTTCCAAAAAATTAAATTAAAGATCTTATATAATACGGTAAGGCTTTGGAACCAGATCAGAAACAATGTAAATATACTGTATTACAGTACCATGGCCCCGATATGGGATTCTCCAGGGACTCCAGAATGCCTGAAAGACTCCCTGGCAACACCACTAAAAAGAGCAGGTATTGAAAGATGGGGACAATTGATGGTAGAAAACGCTGTAATTTCGTGGGACCAACTATATGTAATCACTGAAGCCAAGTTATCAAAATTCAAATATTATCAACTAATCAGCTGAACTAATACTTTAATAGAAGGAAAAAAGGGTCACGAGTAGCTTGAATACGAGATGATAAAAAGTTCAACAGTAACGAAAGAAATATCAAAATGGCATTGGGCTTTTATTGGGGCTGGAGAAAAAGATTCTTTAGTCCCGGAAGCAACATGGAGGAAAGACATACCTGACCAAGACTTAGACTTACAGACTATCTGGCAAAGATCGCTAGAAAAATGTTGGTCCTGTATAAAACCAGCTGCACTAAAAAGGAATCATATGTTCACCATACAAAGGGCATACTAGACCCCAAACAAACTATCGAAATTTAAAGGATCAAACACAAAGTCTTGCCCCAAATGTGGTGAGGAGAAGGCGGATGATACCCACATGTTCCAGAGCTGTCCCTCACTTTGCTCCTACTGGCATGAGATTGGGAAGATGTTGACTATGGTATTGGGAACCCAGATAACTGTAAGTACCCCTCTTATTATCTTTGGGATATACAACACCAATGAGGTGGGCACGGGTAAGCTAACTAAAAATCAGGAGAATCTCCTGTTCGTACTGATATTGCTAGCGAGGAGGGAGATCTGTATAAATTGGGTTAAACCAACACCACCCTCACACGCACACTGGTTAAATTCTGTAGTAAAACATAATAAACTTGACAGGAAAGGAAAAGGCTCCAGGAGAGTAAACTTTTGGGAAATATGGGAACAACACTTCCAAATGGGCCGTTAAAACCACCTGGTTCACCAGAAAACAAATTCCAATGATTAAAGCGATGACAATAATTCCAGGCAGATATCATCTCTGTCGAGTAGCCAGGAAGGCTAGCTCCCCCACCAACCATCAGAATTATTGATTAAGATAAAGAGCATTGGAGAAAACTGCATGGTCACAACTCCCAAAGGGATACTCCCCAAACTCAGTCGATAACACTGGGGCAGTGAATGCATAGAACAAAAGACCACCAGACTCCCGAAGCCTCCTTACTTACACAATCGCATAATGAGGGGAAAAAAAATGATTCAGCATTGGATACAATGAACCCTGAAAAGTACGGAAATTTCCGTGCAAATGTTTTTGAGCTACCCTTTGGTGGTCCCATTGATTATACATTAACACATTTCTAGGATTTGCAGATTTGTGCAAGAAATGATGACCATAGTGATTATAACAAAACATTTGTTCATAGTCTGATGAACCTTCTAAATATTCATGATTTGTGAATACTACAGACTTTTCTAGGCCTGACATCATATTATTAACAGTCTCGAAGTCCCAATCATCAGAAAAGGTAAAAAACAAGCTGAAACAAAGCTGAAACAAAGCTGAAACAAAGTCACTTAATGAAATCTTGAATAAGTGTGGAATCTTCAACAGCTCCAACGGGCCAAAAATGTCATAATCAGTTCTGTCCCAAGGTATACCCCCAGGTATAGGAACGGCTGTGATGTTCACTGATGACAAGTCTCTTTGTTCATGATGGGATGATTTGTGTGGCTTGAGGAGTAAGTTGATGTTATTACCTGTGGTGTCCATTTTTACATATCTTCCATTTATCAGCATTCCCAAAGTTATTACCAGAGTCAATCAAAGTAGAAAAAAAAGTACACCCAACACAATCCAAAGTTCAATCCATGGTGAAACCAGATAAGTCTTTTCCAGGTGATGAAAAAGGTTTGTTGCTTGTTCTTTCTTTTTATTTTTTTATTTTTATTTCAATACCTGGTACAATCAATAATCCATACATTTGTTATTCATTCACTTAATAGGTAAATTATACACATATTTAAGCAGTATAAAATTGTCCGAAATACATGCTAAAATCTGGATTTCTGTACTAAAATCAAGGGGAAATTCATATATGTATACAACAGAGCAGTCTAAAGGCGAGACTCCTCCAACCCTTAAGGGGGCCCAAATATTCAGTCCTAGCTACCTCATCCTCCTGCCTCTCCGGCTATACAAAGAGGATTCGATGTTATGGATGCCCAGGAGTCTGGCTAGCCACTTCTGGAAGGAGGGTGCTAAGCTATCCTTCCAACCTGCCGCCAGAAAAGTCCGTAGAACTGCCACACATATAAACACAAAGGATTCCTCCTCCTTATTAAGACTCAAGTTACAATCAGTTCCTGTCCCTCCCAGAACTTCTCAATCTCAGCACAAATTGCATTTAATTTTTCTAGGTGATAATACATAGGCAACAAGTTAGCCGGCCCTTCCCGACACCTTGGGCATTTGTCATCATCCCTTTTACCCCAATAAAATAGTTTGGCAGGTATATAATACAAATTAAAAAGGGTTTTGTAATGTTGTGCTCTTAAGTTCATGGAACGGAACAATTTGCCCGCTAACTGCAGCGCTTTGTCTAAATCAACATCCGGACACCCTAGTTTCGTCATCCAGGAGGCCTCTCATTTATCCATGTCATCTTGTATCGATAACATTAATGACCTATATATCATTTTAATTCTAGTTCCCCCTCCTAATAAATACTCAATCATATTAATTCTGCCCCCTGGGGGAATATGTGGTCTGATACCCATCAAAGTTTGACAGATTTGTAGTTTTTTAAAACCTTGATTAGCTGGGATTTCAAATTTCCATTGAAAATCACCAAAGCTCATCAGGTTATCCACTTCAAATATATCCCTTATTCTTCTGACTCCTTTCTGCTCCCACAGTCTCCCCATCCTATCATTGCTAAATTGCAGAAAGATGCTGGAGTTAGAGAGAGATGTGTAATAATTAATTTTTGGGATTGCCATTGTTTTCTGTACAACTTTTCAGACTCTCCAGATACCATCCAGCACCTTAAATCACATTTTATTATAGTAGTGTCTATCCATCCTGCACAGCAGGAGCCCGTAGGCTTCTCTGCCCAGGAGCAATTCAAAGATGGATGAGGGATTAACATTCCTAAAGGGGGAGTCAGACGAAATTATGGCAAGGTCAAATAGTATCGCCATCTGACTTAATAAACAGGCCCATTGATAAAATCTAATGCTGGGGACTGCCAACCCTCCTCTTTCTTGTGGAAAAGATAATAAATATCTCATAGATCTTCAGATTTTACCCTATTGCCAGATAAAGTTCATAAATACTGACTCTATGGATTTTATCAAACCCTCCCCCAACATAAACGGGATAGAGCGAAAGAGATACAATATTTTAGAGAGCATAGTCATCTTGAGCACAGTGGCTCTCCCTATTATAGACAGATGGATGGCGTCTATTCTTTTTAACTCTGCCGCAAATGATGCAACCAGCGGAGTGTAGTTCTCTTTAATAATTGTATCCATTTCAAGACTTATCCTAACCCCTAAATAAGCTGCTGAATCCGAATATCTTCCATCCTGCCTTGCTATGTTGTTGGTGCATATTATCTGGGTCTTACTTTCGTTCAGGAGGTACCCTGAGCAGCACCCAAATTCCGTAGCTATCCCTGTGAAAGCTATCAAAGCCACAGCTGGATCTGTAGTAGTTATAGCCAGATCATCAGCATAAGCCAGCAGTTTTGTTTCAAACCCTTTACAGACTACTGGCTTAATATCCTCGCAGCTTAATATCCTGCGTATCAACGGATCGATATAGAGGGCAAAGAGGATTGGTGAGCAGGGGCAACCCTGTCGTGTCCCACGAGAAATGAAAACTTCGTCTGAGCTGGCCTTAGGATCAACATACATAACCTTAACCGCTCTCCTTATCTTAGGGCCGAAGCCCCTTCATTCCAATATCCCCCACAAATACTTCCATGTGACGCGATAAAAGGCCTTTTCTGCGTCCAGAAGGATCATGGCCATCTGTCCCCCCCAGCAGCCTGCACATCGAATAACGTGATGGCTCGCCTGATGTGGTCTGTTGTCCCTCGACCTCGAATATACCCATGCTGCCACGGGGAGACCAGACCGCCAATTACCCCCCCCCCCAACCTTTTGGCCAAGACCTTGGCATAGATCTTAGTATCCGTATTTATGAGGGATATTGGACAATACGCACCAGGATTTTCTTTGGGTTTGCCTTTTTTATGAAATACAATAATATTTGTTTCTTTCCAGGAAGCTTGGCTGATTCTACAGAGAACACACCATGAGGGAGAGAATGGGAGACAAGATGGCAGTCGCTTAGGAGGCCGACACGGTGCTAGCTGGCTGTGGTGGGGTACTGACATGATCTGAGATCCATGCAGAGCTGGTAGACCACTCAACTTTGCTTCTCCTTTGGATCCCCTCTCTTCCCCCCACTTGATGCAGTACCCCCGTAATAAAAGATGGACAAGGTACTCCGGGGCTGAGCTGCAATTAATTAGGCGATTCATCGAAGAATACCTGATACGGCTGCTCCAACGGTTTTTGAAAGGCGGTTCAGTGATGGCACTGAAAGTAGCGGCAAATTCTGCCATCGCTAAGGTGGCAGCGGTGGCGGCGGCTGCCCAAAAAGCTTGTGGTGACACCCCGGTGGATTTGGTGGTGCAGGAGAATTCCCCTGGCTGCCCACAACAGATTCTTTCTCCGGACCTGCCGATGCCTAGGAGAGGAAGAGGCGGAGTAACCGACAAGAACCACCCGCAGGTCCCTCAGTAGCGGAGCTGCTCCTACGGATGAAGGACTCACATGCTGGGATAGAGGCTGCAGCTGCGGTTTCAAGCCTCGGGTGTAACACTGGGAGAAACGAGAAGAATGGACCCCGGTGCCACGATAAAAGAGGTGAGTCTGGTGGATACCCGGGAGGAGATCCAGGGTGGCCCAGACGCTGGTGGCATAAAGGGCATTAACAAACCTGATACAGGGAAGCGTGATTGAAGCTCCGCCGCACTGGTCGGATGATGCGGATGAAAAGGATGATGAAATTGATGTAGTCGTGCTTTCGAAGGAAACCAACTCCGTCGAAGCAGGCAAAACCCCCTTGGAGCTCTCGTCTACTGCTGAGGTATCTGAAAGCAGTAAAACTGGCAGGAAGGATAATAATGGTAGCAGTAAGACTGTGAATTATAAGAACAAAACGGGCAGACCAGAAGTGGTTCATGATGAAGTGAATCTATATAGTAGACAGCCCATGAGCTCTGCTCCTAAAGTGAATAATGGGACTATATCAACTGTTCTTTTAATGGACAAAAACAGGGGTGAATTAGATAAAGACCGCAGTGATTGTTTCTTCTCGGTCTCAGGGGGAGCGGAGTGGTCAGATGATGTTCTTAGTACATCACCGGGGGCAGCAGTCTAGAATCTGATCCTGAGGATAGCGATGAAAATCATCCTTTGACAGCCCAAAAAAAATCTGCTATGCAGAGTGGTATGCAGAACAGGGGGAGGAAGGATTTAAAATGGGATTATTCATTGACTACACCAATACGAGGCCCGCCTTCAGGTAAATCATCGGTGGTAACAGATGGAACCCCTGCTACATTGGATATAATACATCAAGCTATACTTGCGCATAGAGAGGAAACACAACAAGATAGCAGGGAAACCCCCAAAAAAGCCCAGGTGGGGATGAGGAAAATGCAGGGGGTTATTAGAAAACTGTCTAAAGTTTGGTCAAGTATTGGAGAGAGAGTGACGAATCTCAAAGAAAGAATTGTGGTGACTGAATCAGATGCTACAAACGCTATAGTCCAGGTTGAAGCACAAGGGTCACAAATTAAAGACATCCAATGGAAACTTAAAGAGTTTGAAAATAGAAAGAGAAGGAATACCCTCAGGGTGTTGGGGTTCCAGGAGGGTTTGGAGGGGTCCGACACCAGGTCATATATAATCGATCTCTTTAAGGAAGCTTTTCTTGAACTGTTGGGATGGAACTGGGCAGCAGAAATACAGAGGGAGCATCGTATCCTGTTTAAACTATGAACACCAGCAAAAGAGGGTGATAGGCCACGGGCTATATTAGTAGTCTTCGGTGACTTCCTCCTTCGGCAAACAATTTCAGAAAAAGCAAGGCCGGATGCCAAAAGATCAAGCAGAGGGGTTTCATTTTTTGTACCGCCCTATTTCTGCCATTCCATGGTAGAAAGGCGCTGGAGGCTGAGGCAACTTATAAAGCTTTTTCAAGATAAAAGTGTCCAGGCTTACCTTATTAATCCAGCTCAGCTCAAGATCATTAATCAGGGGAATATCACTTGGAAGGGAGGAAAAAGGAAAAAGGAAAATACCTGGTACTATATAGTTTTCATATGGATCAAAGCGTTTTGGCTGAGGTATTTGAATTGGAAGAGTCAAAGGATAGGGGATAATTCAGCAGATAATAATGGGGAAGCTTAAGATCTGCTCAATCAATATTGGGGGCCTGAATGAATGGGGTAAGAGACAGAGGCAGGGGCAATTTGTTAGATCGAATCAGATAGATATACTCTGCTAACAGGAGACACATCTATCCTGGGCTAAAAACCATTTGTTAAGTATTAGAGGCTTTGATAAGCTGGCCTGCTCCTCCCAGACATCTAATATCAGAGGGTGGCTATACTGGCTAAGTCAAGCTTGATGGGGGCTAGACATCATCTGGCAGACACCTTAGGTAGGTGGGCACTTGTGGAACTTGAGTTGGGATTTACACTCTGTACAATATATGGTTCCAACCAGGATGAACCCGAAGTTTTTGACCAATTGGAGGTAGAACTGTCGAACTGGCCAAACCCCCTCGTAGTGTGTGGGGACTTCAAAATCGCTGAAGATCTCACAGATGTCAGTATGAACGCCACCTATATAGGTCGTAAGCCTAAGGTATTTCAAGCTCTGAGCTCATTGATTAAATCCCACGGGATGATGGATGTTTGGGGGGATAAAGAGCCTAATAATCCAGGGTTCACGTATTTTTTATGTCCTTTTAAAAAGTACACTAAATTGGATTACTTTCTTATCTCCTCTACGGAGGCGAATAGAGTAGGAATTAAAATATTACCAAAAGTAATCTCTGACCATAGACCATAGTCCACTAATTTTACAATATGATATAGATACTTTAAATAGGCCCTATTTAAGGTGGACCTTCGAGAGAAGATTGCTAGTGGATACTAAATTCATAGAACATCTAAGGATTTGGGCCCAAAATTATTTTGACATATAGTGCATCCCGAAATATGGTGTGGGACTCATTTAAAGCAGCTCTGAGAGGGGAGACGATCAGCTACTCCGCCAGACTGAAGAAAGAGGCTCGGGTTCAGAATGAGAACCTTATGGGCCAGTTGGCAGATGCAGAGGAACGGCATGTGAAGGATATTGTTTGTGGGCGAGAGGCTCTTGGAAGTCAGCAGAAGATCCTTGTTATTAAAGCTGCGGGGCCAGATGGTATCCCAGCTGGAACTATATAAATGCTTACAGGATTGTTCTTTCAAAGTTCTTTTTTTACTGGTGTCGTTTCAGGCTCGCTGGGATCCTCGGAAAATGTATCAAAGTTAATGAAATAGCCAGAGGCAGTTCTGTCAATTGTTGGGATTGCATCAGGAGTTGTTGAAATAGCTAGAACCTCAGAATCACTTGTTACATTTGTGTAGTCAGATGCACTTCATTGTAGACAGGCGTTTCTTGACGAAATGTTATTTGGGTCTCAAGAGGTAAAAGTTCCATAGCTTTGTTGCTTAGTCCTTCATTTCGCACTGCAGATTCTTCAAAGGTGACGAATCTCTCAGTTTGAACCTCTTGGATTGTAGCCAGATTAGTGGGTCTGCTACATTGGCGGAGTCCACTTGGCCTACTGCTTATTATTGGCCACATGATGTGGTTTGACCAGGTTGATGGACACAAACCTGTTCTCCTTTTTACCAGCAAGGGGCGGCAGTAATACTGTTTTTGATCCGTGGATTAGACAGGTAGTAGTTGTCTGTAGGAAGGCCCAAATTCCTTCTTGTCCGCGATCTTTTCTCTGACTAGAGGCCAAATGTAGGTAGCCTAAAAGCGGTCGGTAACGGCCAAAAATCCAGAATTTGGGCCGTTACCGACCGATATTAGGCTTTTGAGATGTAGGTGGCCAATTTACAGATTCGGTAATTTACTGAATCGGTATTTTAAGGAATCGGTAAAATACTGATTCCTTAAATTACCGAATCTGCAATGTAGGGAGCACTCAAATGAGTGAATTGCATAGTTAAGGATTCGGTATTACCACCAACTAAAAGTTGGTGGTAAATATCAAAAACCATTGGAAAAGCATTTTTGTGCATTTCCAAAAGTGCCATGTGGCAGACAAACATGCCCCTAGGGCATGTATGTGTGCCACATGTGCACACATGCACGATTCAGGGGTACAACAGGGTGTCAATGTGACACCCTGCCGCCCTTGAATGTGTTCCCCCATTACCGACTTGGTATTTACCAATTCGGTAAATCCCAATCATTCCTATGGGCCTCCAGGCCCATAGGAATGAATGGGAATTACCGATTCGGTAATACTTACCAATTTTTTTCCTACATAGCATTTACCGATTCTAAAATACCGAATCAATAAAATTCGGTATTTAAGAACCGGTAAATTAGGATTACCTACATCTGGCCCTTGATTCCCAAGTTTAGGAATCCAGACAGGCTTTGCTGGGACGGTCTGTTTTTCCTCAGTGGTGTTGGTCTTCAGGATCACGTTACTTTGTTTCGTTCTTATTTCTTTCAAGTCCTGTAAAGCAGCCAAACAATCTTTGATATCAAAATCTTTCTGGTCAACCACTGATGTCTGACAATCAAGGTCCGCAATCAGCATCCTAGTCCCAAAAAGGACCTCGTATGGACTGATACCCCCTAGAGAACTTCTTGGCAAGTTATTAAGACTACGTTGGACACTTATTAGATGTTTGACCCATCTGTCACCGAACCTAATACCCTAGCTGTTATAGATTGCTTTATGTCCCCGTTTTTTCTCTCCACTCCTGAATTTCCCTCAGGATGGAATGGACTAGAGTACTGCAATGCAACGCCCAATTTGGCCATGGCATCTTTGTAAGCTTGAGAGGTAAACGCAGGACCCTGGTCAGAATGTAGCGCGCCGACTGCGTATGTGCCGATAAAGACTCGCAAATCTTTTACAACAGTTCGAGCGTCAGCTGAGCACTGAGGCCACATGCAAATGAACCGTGCGCACGAATCCACTACGACCATGATATATTAATAGTTACCATCCCTCTGTAAGGGATGCAGTGGTCCAGGTAAACGCAAGCTAATGGTTTGTCTGAAATTAACAGGGGTGTCTGTGCAGGACGTTTCACAGTAGAGACTTTCAACTTTCGGCATGTTTCACATTCCAAAACATAGTTTCTGGTTTGTTTCCTCATGCGCAGCCACCAGTATCTCTGTTTTAATAATGACACTGTGGCGGAAACACCTACATATGCAGAGGCGAGCCCTTCATGTGCTGCTAAGATTAGTCCTAATCTATGTTCCATGTTTGGAATTACTCTATCCCCCACTCCAGAGATTTGAGCAAACGGAACATTGTTCGCATCAGTTATGTACGAGTATTTAAGTGGAAAACCTTTCAGTAATGTTTTACCACTGTCTTTGTTTGAAGCATTGACAGCTAGCATTATATTGCTGTCTATTTTTGTTTTTGAACGAGGGATTGCAGCTACGGAAGCCGTTTGCACAGCTGCCTTCACGGCTTCATCAGCCAATTAATTCCCTGCAAAGTGAACGCCATCACATTGATGACTCAGCAAATGTATCACATAAGTGTTTTGTAGTCCTTGTCGTAACTGAACCACTTGTTCCCAAAGCAGTTAATGCTTGATTGTGCCACCTTTAGCATCTTTGTAACTGTTTTTAATCCAGTTTTGCAAGTATTGATTGAACGACTGAACACAATAATACGAATCGCACGCTATGAGTGTGGGAAATTTGCGGTCCGTATTCTCTAGTGCCATCTTGAATGCTTGTATTTTGGCTCGCTGAGCAGTACAATCTCCTAGAGATTGCGTTTTAGTGACCATTGTTCAGAATTTGCCATCGCACCAGCGACCTTTAACGATTGTGCACGCCGCACTATAGGCTTGTTTACCCGCCATAGTGGGTTGAGCTGATCCGTCAGTATAAATTATACACTCATACTGTTCTAGAGGCAGAATTTCAGTAGGCAGAGGACATTCTTGTTCGTTTTTGTAAAAAAAGCTTGTGTTTTCAAACAAGGATCAAAAACGTATTTAACGTCTGTTGCAGTAAGATAAATAACCCGTTGTATCCAACTCGGATGTAAAGCGTTAGCATTTGGAATGCTCGCTTTTGTCACTGCCTCTAAGGCAGGTACAGGTGTAACGACCATAATGCGCTTACCCTGTGCGAAGGCTGTCTCTTTTGCTACAGCAGTCTGAACAGCTGTCAGAATTTTTTCTGTTGAAGTGAATTTCATTTCTGCTTGTGTGTACAAGTATGATTTGTAAGCTATTGGTACTTTTTCAACTTCATTAAAAGTTAAGTTGTGTATGTTTTGCGCATGTTTAAAAATGTTTTGTTGCTAACATGTCTGTTTGCAATGAACGCAATATTTCTGTGTGTTTTTGTGTTAAATAAACTGATTTAAAATCAGGTTTGATTAATTCATAGAGAGGTTTAACCCTTTCTTCATAATTTAGAATGTAAGTTCTTCAGAAATTTAGGAAACCTAGAATTGACTGTAAGTTTTTCTGCGTTTTTGGAGGTTGGAGCAACGCACATTTCTCTAGAAAGTTTGCTGCCAGGTTTTTGCCTTCACTTGATATTTCATATCCTAGAAATTGGACGTTGAGATGGGCAATTCTAGATTTTTTTTAAATTGAATGCATAACCCTCTGAGGCGAATCCAAGTATAATGGTGTTCACCCTGTTCAAGTGCCTATCCAAGTCATCATCTGCCAGATAGATGTCATCGACATATGACAATGCCTCATCATCATAAGTTTGTAGTAACTCTGTTACCCTTGCTGAGAAGAACGCAGGACTATTCTTGAATCCCTGAGGGAGACGACAGGAGTGACGCTGTGTCCCCATAATTGAGAAAGCAGTCTGATGCCTACTTTCTTGTGCAATGTTTTGACAGAAGAAACCGTTAGAAATATCTATCGTTTTTTTATTTTTTACGCACAATGGTATTCATTAATGCTGTACTGTGTGCATTTTGCACCGCAAATATTTTGCAACAAGAGTTTACATTTCTGTAATCCAATACCAGACTATATCTATTGTCTTTTTTGGAGATATGAAACAAAGGATTGTTCATTGACCAGGTGCATATTTCAATCACCCCCTGGTATTCAAGTTGATTTAAGATCTCCCTGACTTGTTTTTTAGCTTCTTGCTTAACTGGATACTGCCTTTGTGTAGTGGGCTGACTTTTTAACTGAATTTTATGGTGAGGAGAATCCTCATCCCATCCTACATGATTTTTGTATAATGCAGGAGCCTGGGCAACTGCCCATTTCCTGGCGTAAGTATATTTTAAATGAATTGGAATGTGGTTGGAGAAGGCTGGCATAATGATGTCTTCACCATGTGGGCACTCCCTGACATATTCTGGTGCCAGTCTTGTTCAGCTAGAAGAATGTCATAATCCTTAGAAAGTCGCTCCCAAAAAAGTGCTCTTATCTTTCTTGATATGTCTCCCTCCATCCGGAGTGTTATTTCATATAACGTATGTGGAGAACAAACCCTGGTATCTGCAGTTTCAACGTGAATGAATTCATTCAAGTCCACTGTCTGCAGATGATCCTTCAAGTTCTTGTGAGCTATGGGGACTTCTGCTGCGCTGCCCAACATTGTCTGAGCCCATTCTCCGTTCTTGAGTTGTGTCCTCAAGATCCTCTGCATGTCTGATTTGTAGACCTGCTACCTTCTTTTTGGTGAATTGAGGTTTCTTGTTTTTCTGAATGTGTTGATAATCTTTGGACTTCACGCGTTCTTCCTTGTGTTCTGACCGTCCTCTTCTTTTGGATTTCTGTGATGAAGTCTGAAAGGTACGAGAGTAACGTGTTTCAGTCTCTTGATATCTATCAGATTTTTTCAAATTATCCCTATTCCTGAGGTTGTACCTCCTTTCAGAGGGCTCCTTTTGAGGAGACCTACCACTGGAATGAGAACGCTTCTCTTTAGAAGTTTGTTTGCTATTTTCCCACTTCTTTCTAGAAAGAGTAGGAGTATTTTTAGTAAAGACCTTTTCAGGACTTTCAGACAGTTGGGATTTAACTGGTTTCCCACCCAAACTGTCTCTGTCAATTATTCTGGCTAGTTCTTGTGGTTGCTCAGTTACATCAAATTCCCTTAATGTTTGGCATATCACCACTGATGCTGCTTCACCTTTAATATTAGCTAATATTATTGCTGACAACTGTTTGAAATCTTTCAGTAGTTTCACACCCAAATTTAAAGCAGGCTCTGCCACGTATTCATTTTGAATCTGTTTCAGTACATCAGGTATTACCGCCGTGGACGGAACACCGTGCCTTTTTAATTTAGATTGCAGCAAATACTCTACCCCAAGTGGTGCAGTCCGCCAGATGTGGTGTGATCCCCATTGGTAAACAGATTGTTAAAATTCTGTGTTTCTCATGAGGGTTAGTATTGGGAAATACTGCTTTGATTTGAGTAATTTTTTTAGCTATCCGGAATGGAAATTGTTCCCGTTTTGCAGGTAATTTACCAATGACTGAGTGTAAAATCTGTGGTGTTATTTTTAGTGTGTTCCCCTGGTGAGGGGTATTCTGTGGAATCATTACTGTAAGTTGGACTGTGAGAGTCCGCATGACATATTGAACCAATTGTCTATAGATTTTGATTAATTCTTTAAGTTGAGTTTGTAAATCCGCATCTGACATTTCTTCAATGCCAGGATGTGGTGTATAGCTGGCCAAGACCGGCCATGTTGCTCCTGGTCTACCTAGTGGACCGAGCCTGGTAATGTGATTTAAATGTTTTAGGGCGCCTTTAAACCAGAGCTCATGTTCCTAGTAAGTTAGTGGAATTTCAATATCCTCTAAAGGAATGTATTCCACTGCTGGTTCATCTTCTTTATAGAAGTGAAACACATGTGTTACTGGATTTGCTTCGGGGAAGACTATCCATGAATAGAATACCTCTGTCTGGTGATATTCATGTGCCTCTATCACAAAAACGATCTTACCACCTCTCGATGTTAGGCCATTTTTTATAAGTTTTATAGTGATGGCTTTCCTTAAATTTATAGGAATGCATATAGCATCCCCGTTGGTTTCTTGGAAACCTGTATAGTTTAAAACTGCTGGATTATCCGTAGCTCCTTCGTTCTCTGTGTTGTCGTCGCTATCCAGCATTTTATTGACTGAAAGTTTGCAGAGCCAGTTTCAAGGGAACAAAGATAAGGTGCACAATATTTTGGAACACTGTATCCTTCAATGTTGAACAAACCAAAAAGCTAATACATAGGATTTTCGTCCTACTCAGCTATAGCAGATATTATCCCTTTACCCACTCCAGATGTCAATTGGAGTATTACGGAAAAAGGGGTCTCTGAGAAAAGCACAACTGAGTTACTTTAGTATCTAGCATTCAATTAGAGCCTCACCAAACATTGGGCGCCATGTAGTGTAGTTCCTATATTCCCAATAGGCTCTGCGCATTGGAATAATATACACTATAGATTTGACATAGGACTGAGGTCAGTATGTCTCTATCGAGTATACTAAACTTAATTGTGAGTGCCAGCTAGCTCAGAGGTCACTAGAAACTTTATCGAATACACAAGAAGGGATTCGTTTCTGACAACCGCATAAACATGACAACTTTGTTTCCCAAGAATAAAAACTTATCTTCAGAGTCATGGAAACAATAGATAACTATTTTACTCAGTCAATCGTGCATGCTTCGTATCAACAGAGTTGCAAAGAAAAATAGAGAGATGGGTGTTTCAATGAAGGGGGTTTATTGAACAGTCTTCTTTCTCATGCAAGAGAGGTGAACTGCTACAATCGTTAGACAGAATGCAAAGTATAATGCGTACAATGTAAATAGTAGTATAAAATAATACTGTAAAAGCTATGACATACAGAAATACATACATAAATAACACAGGCTAAAATACTAATCTGGTGCTTCTAAAATATGCCTACCCCAATATACCTAACCTAGGTCTAGTACGAGGGAAGAAGTAAGAGTGGTCTTTAGCATAGGCTTACTTTTTTGCCAAGAATTGCCAAAGGTTTCTCTAGATTCTAATCAGCTCCATACCTTAGAATGAGAGAGGTTGGTATCTCTTTCACAGACTCAATTTCCCAACAACCCGCAAGGGGAGTCAGAAACACTGGAGCTAGATTTCTCGGCAGAGGAGGACAGCTTCTGATAAGTGCGTGAGCTGGAGAGTTGGCTTCCTTCGGCACTTGCTGTAGCGAGCTGCGTCGTGCAAGTAGGTAGTCGAAATGCACCGAACCACACCGTGCTTTGCTATAGCAAGTGAAGGTATATTTATACATTGAAGGTGTTTAGGAATGCCAGCTTTCACGTAAAGTCGGGCATATGAACGTCATGGATGAACCCCTAAGGAATAGTTGTTCATGCATAATAATGAGTTTCTTGGAGAAATCAATATCCAGGCTAGGGGAAGTCCCTTCAGCTTAGATGTCTGGTTTTCCAAGAAATCGTTGTGACGTAAATGAACGGATGGAAGTAGCCATGCCTGTATTTGGGTAGCATGGGCTATGCCTAAATAAGGGCTTGATTTCTATGCCTATATAAGGGAAATGTGTATTGTACCTATATAAGGGCATGAATCGGGAAAATGCATACGGAATTTAAATCGCCACACAACACTATATTCAACGGTTAGTTTCTAAAAAGAAACCTTGAAGGATCTACACAAATGAGCCCTTGCTGAATTCAAAATGTTGTCTACTTTTCTAAAATGTATAGCTTTCCAGGATCCATTATCCCTTTTATACCCATTTCTACCATTAACTGATAAGAGGTTGGAAGCACAAAAAAATAGCAAAAATAGGCTATGTCCCAGAAAAATGCCAAAACTGTGTAAAATATTGTACCTATATAAGGGCATGAATCGGGAAAATGCATACGGAATTTAAATCGCCACACAACACTATATTCAACGGTTAGTTTCTAAAAAGAAACCTTGAAGGATCTACACAAATGAGCCCTTGCTGAATTCAAAATGTTGTCTACTTTTCTAAAATGTATAGCTTTCCAGGATCCATTATCCCTTTTATACCCATTTCTACCATTAACTGATAAGAGGTTGGAAGCACAAAAAAATAGCAAAAATAGGCTATGTCCCAGAAAAATGCCAAAACTGTGTAAAATATTTTGATTTTCTTTCAAAAGTCTGCTTGTACTTGAAAGCTGGGAAGATGGTGATTTCAGCACCACAACCCGTTTTTTTATACCATTTGCAGGGAAAAAAACAGATGCGTTCATCTGTAGCCCTTTTTTCCCATCCCCCCCCAAAAAAAAGAGGTAAGCTGTATTTTGGCTAATTTCTGGGTCCCCTCCAGGGAAATCCACAAACCCTGGGTACCTTTAGAATCCTCGTGATGTTTTAAAAAAATGACATAAATTTGGTGTGTATACCTTATATGGTCAAAAAGTTACAGGGGCCTAAGCGCGAACTACCCCAAATAACCAAAAAAAGGCTTAGCACGGGGGGGGGGGAGGCCAAGCAGCGAAGGGGTTAAGGTATCAGCGCACCATGTCTCAGAAGGGTAAACCAGCATGTGAGGCTGCAGGATTGGAGTTTGATGTTGAAATATTGCATACATACAGAGTAGATCAGCTCAAACAATTTTGCAAAGACTTTCAATGTCCCATGAAGAGCAGCACCAGCAAGGAGGAGCTGCAGAAGGCCTAATGGGCCTAGTGAGAGGCCAGAGAGGCTGTGGAGACATGTAATGGAGGGGGGGATGAGGATGCACCAGGGGATGGCTTCAGATCACAGGATCTGCCTGTTAACAGAGCAGCCTCTAAGGCTGGCAGCAATCATTCCTCTAGAAAGTGTTCTCCAGAGGAGCAGGAGGAGAACCAAAGGGTTAGAGATCATGAGTTAGAAGTCATGAAGCTCAAGATGAAGCAATTTGAAATGGAGAAAGAGAAGATGGCAGAGGAGAGCAAGAACGCTCATTCTCTTGAGGAATGGAAATTGCTTTTGGCTCACGAGTTGAGCATGAGGGAACTGGACATTACAGCTAAGCAAGTGGAGTCCAGTTCAAATGGTGGCAGAATACAGCCAGTGCCAGGGGTTAAGGTTTACATTCCCAAGGAACTAGTGTGAAATCACTAGAAGGTTGAAGATATGTATGCATGGTTTGCATTTTATGATGCAGGACTGCGAATGAATAAGCTCCCTAAAGAGCGTTGGGGACAGGGCCTGTGGAAGCACTTTAAGGCCACTGGGAGAGACACTCCGACACCTTTGGAGGAGGCAGGTAATCTGACCCATCCCAATATGAAGGAGGCTTTATGCCTCAGGTATGGGCTTACACCTGAACAGTACAGAGAGAAGCTCAGGAACTTCAAGAAGTTTGAGTCCAATACATGGGCAGAGTATATGAACCTTTATTGCAGAGCACTAGATGGTTGGATCAAGGGCAGCAAGGTAACTGACTACAAGGGGCTGTATGACTTAATTGCAAGGGAGCACTTGAATAGTCTTTGTGTTCCAGAGGTGCACCAGCATCTAAAGCTGACTGACCCCAAGAAGCTTACTCAGGAGGCGGACTACTGGACTAGTAACAGGGTTCACAAGGGGTATGTGGGTAAACCAGCAATGGGTGGGCAGGGTCCCGAGCAGAAGAGTGGGGGGACAAGGGTAATCAAAAGGAGTTCTCTCAAGGGACCCAAAACAGTTCCCAGGGTAAGGATTTCCAGCCCCCTAGTTCTAAGAAGCCATGGCCCCCTAGGCAGGATAATAGGGGTCACCGTAGGTGTTATAGATATCACCAGGAGGGCCACCTGGCGAATTATCCTAAGTGCCCAGAGGCACCACCAGCACCCACTGGTGCACCATTCCCAGGGTTAGTGAGTGTGGCACTAAGGGAGGGATTTGTTCCTAGTGAAGGTGGGGAGCCAGCAGTTATGACCCTTGTCTCATTAGGAGACAGAAAGATGATCCAGGGATCTATCTGCATGAGAACACTAAGAAATACAGGCAGTGGGTGACCATCTATAGGAGGAAGGTGAAGCTCTGAGAGACACAGGAGCCAGTGTGACATCTGTCATGTGTCAATGGGTGTCTGAAGAGCAGGTAATTCCCTATGTGCTTCACCCTGTAGTTGCTGCAGACAACTCTGAGTGCCTGTGTATGGTGGTGCATGTTCCCTTTGAGTGGGGGGGGGGTCTCAGGTTCCTTGAAGGTCATTGTTAGTCTGTCCATGCCTGTTGACTGTCTGCTTGGCAATTACCTGGAGATTTTCCCATGGAAGGAGTTGGAACGCCAGGCTCATTTGGAGATGTTGGGTCTGCCTGAGTGGGCGTGTGTGACCATTCGGTCAATGGCAGACAGGATGGGTACTCATGAGGATCTGGAGCCTGAAACAGTGGCCTAGGTGCCTGTCAGGAAGAGGGGCAGGGGGCATGGGAAACCAGCCACAGAAGATCCCACGGCCCAGGAGGAGGACAATTGGGGTACAACAAGACCTATCAGAGGCTTGTCACCCAATTTTACTGTCACCAAATGAGAAGGCACGTTGGCACACACTGTAGGTCTTTTCAGACTTGCCAGGCAAGTGGCAAGAGTGGAAAGGCTTCCCTCTAACCCTTTCCTGTGGTGAGCACCCCTTTTGAGTGGGTGGGCATTGATATTATGGGACCACTGGAACCCAATACAGACTTAGGCAACAAGTTTATCTTGGTGGACCATGCCACCCAGTATCCGGAAGCTGTCCCTCTCTGGACAATCAATAGTCGGGATGGGATGCACACCCTTTTCTTTACTTAATTTCAAATGTTATCCTTCGTTCTCCTGATATTGCGTGCTGACTGGTAAGTTGCCAGCCCATATGACACCGGTCAAGAACAACTACATAGGGAGAGACGTGACTCTCGCCCCAAACCAATCGCACAGCTGCATTGCGCCACTTTGGCAATCATTACTCATTTGTTTTCACCAATGTATTCCTTGTATTCCATTTTCTTCTAACGTTTTTGCTGCATTTATGTTTTCCTCCACACTTGGAATTTTTGCAGTTTCCCAAGTTTCTAATGTCCAAAATGTGTCCATCCGGACCTCTTTTTATGAACATGACTGAAGCAATAGTTCGTAAAAGGCAGTGTTTATTCAGAAAATACCCAATGTATTTCGGGCTTCAAGTGCCCTTTGTCAGGGGTCACTATAAATAACAATAAAACAATAAGACAATAATCAGTTTTTGTTTCTTAATTAAACATATTGCGCTGAATTGGTGCATGATTTATCACAATTACACTATACATTACATGTAGCTCATATATCCCCTCAATAAAACACAGCATGAATAATAATGTAAATAATCACCCTCCTTCTACTGAACAGACCAATATTTCCCTTTAACGTTCCCTGTTATCCCCTCACCCAATCACCATTCCCTACTAGTTCTCAACATGTTCACAACCATATGAGCCATACTACCTATCCTCACCCCTTATGGCCATCATTATCCCTCTTTTCCAACAACGTCCTACCCACCAATAATTACACAACACAGTTATCACCTTTACTCTCTCTCGCAGCAATGAGCTTTCCTTGCCTATTTCAACATCCCTTGCACCTGTTGCGCCTTCCAAGCTCTATCCCTGCTTCCTCCTCCCTCTTTTCTACCATGTTCCAAACTGCCCCATTCTATACCAAACCAGGTCTCAACCACCGTTTGAACCACAAAGTAGCTGCTGATGTGTATAGATAACTTCCCATAACTACATTCACACGATTTCATTTTAAACACCCACTAAACTTCTAACTGACAACTACTGTCACCCTCACATATGTTTCCATACCTGCCGTGAGCATTTAAAATAAACCATCCGCATCGTTGTTGCAGCAAGAAATCATTTGCTTCATTCCCCATTCCCTATTAACCAAATTGTCCTGCCCTCTTTCCTCCTAATTGTCCCATTTCTGCATTACTTTCCAGCTGATAGTACTATTCGTATGTAAAACACTCCATGTTCCATCATGCAGTTTAATGTACTGAGAAGAGCTCGAGTCCTTCATCCATAATCTGATTGCGTAGCTGCGTTCCAACATACTGGTAATTGTCGAAATCAAAACACCATTGTCATTGTTTAAGTCGTAAATGTTTTAAAGTTCATTACCAACAGAAGTTCAACACCGGCTTTATAAATTAACCCAGATCTTTCGCCGACCGTGTGGATTGCATTGCACATTCAACTATTTTTCTATTTATCGAGCGGGTGCTATCCTCAACGGACAATATATGAAAAATCAATAGTGGGGATGGGATGGTCACCTTTTCTTTACTTAATTTCAAATGTTATCCTTTGTTCTCCTGATATTGCTTTCTGACTAGTAAGGTGCCAGCCCATATGACACCGGTCAAGAACAACTACATAGGGAGAGGCGTGCCTTGCGCCCCAAACCAATCGCACAGCTAAACTGCGCCACTTTGACAATCATTACTCATTTGATTTCACCAATGTATTCCTTGTATTCCATTTTCTTATAATGTTTTTGCTGCATTTATGTTTTCCTCCACACATGGAATTTTTGCCGTTTCCCAAGTTTCTAATGTCCAAAATGTGTCCATTCGGACCTCTTTTTATGAACACAACTGAAGCAATAGTTCGTAAAAGGCAGTGTTTATTCAGAAAATACCCAATGCAACACCGCACTCGTACAGAACACGCCAATGCTGATGGTCTGTCCAGGTTCTTCTGCCTTAGTGATGAGAACTATCAAGAAGGTGGGTAGTTCTCCCCACTTTTCAGCTGGAGGGTACACGTGTTGGACCTGGCAACCTTGATGTGTTTTCCCCTGACTTTCTGCCTCCACCTCCTGTATGTGTGATGCTGTGCTGGATTTTGGTTTTGCTGGCTTAGATGCTTTGGACACTTTGCCACTGATCAGTGTCAAAGTGCAAGTGCTCCCTGTGTAAATTGTTATTGTGATTGGTTCTCCTTGATTGGCATATTTGATTTATAGTAGATCCCTAGTAAAGTGCACTACGTGTGCCAGGGCTGGTAAATCAAATGCTACTAGTGGGCCTGCAGCACTGACTTTGCCACCCACACGACTAGCCCTGAAAAAATGTCCTAGGCCTGGCACTGCAGTGCCTGTGTGCAGTTTGTTAACTGCCATGTCGACTTGGCAAGTGCCCCCACTTGCTAGGCCCTAACCTTCCCTTTTCATCCCTATAGTAGGCCCCAGGTACCCCCCCCCCTGGGCAGGGTGCAGTATATGTAAGAGGTAGGACATGTGCTGAAGTGTGTAACTTGTCCTGATAGTGAAATACTGCCAATTTCGTTTTTCACTATTGAAAGGCTACCTTGCCCCATAGGACAGATGAGGAATGCTTTGCAACATTTCACAAGCATATCTTCCCATAGGGATAAGATTTAAAAATGGAGTTTGGTATCTCTGAACTCAGGATGTAATAGCATATCTTTTAGTAAAGATGTTTTTTAAATTGTGTGTTTGAAAAGACCACTTTTAGAAAGTGGCTATTTTCTTGTTCAACCATCCTGTGTGCCTTTGCCTGTTTGTGGATTGACTTTTGGGTTCAGTGTGACAGAGACAGAGGATGTGCATTCCCTGTAGACAGCCTCTGGGGGTTTGGCGTGTGCCTGGACCTTTCTGGATGACTCAGCCCTGAGCTGAATAGACCCTGGCTGCATATAGAGTGGTGGGAGGAGATTTGCCTTACATCTGAAAGGAGCCTGTCTCCCTTGCACAATGCTATCTCCACCTCCTGTGGTCATGCTGCCCCAGTAAAAGCAGAACTGGTTTGAACTGGGTTCAGAGCCCCTTGCACAAAGAGAACACAGACATTTTGTGGTATAAGTATCAGACCTAAAACCCCAGACTTTTAGATCATTCCTGTAATTCAAGAGGACCCTTTGCCAAGGAGAAGAGCTGGAGACACTGAAGAGAAGTATTTCCCCTTTGCTGTGTGCTGTGTGGGGTTGGCCTGCAGCTGCAGTTTCTGCCTAGGAAAGGAGAAGGACTTTGCTGTGTGCTGAGTCCCTTGCTTGAAGGAGATCTCGAAGGGCCTGTGTGTGCTGGCTTCCTGTTCTGAAGTCTCAGGGACACAAAGGCTTCACCCCCATCTCCCCTGAACTCTGCTGCTGTGAGTTCTGACCTGCCAAGAGGTGACTGTGCTAGTTTTAGCCCTCTGGAGGTTGTTGCTGCTATTTAGGAGCTGGAAGAAAGAAGAAACGTGAAGAACTGTACAAATTGAAGCATCACTCTTCTTGCAGGTGTTTTTCCGACGTATCTCCACGGTGCAAGAATAATTTCCACGTATCGCTGTGCCGCTGCGAAAACCGAAGCAGCACCTGTAGCCGCTGCAAGAATTGACACATCAAGGGATCACGGCTGAAGAAAACGGATGCAGCGCTGCTCGCTGTCGCCGCATCGATTTCAAACGCATCCCTGATTTCCACGCATCGCACCGGTGCAAGGAGATTTCCCGACACATCACCCGCGGACCGGAACCACCACGAACAATCGACGCATCACTTCTCCCTACAGCCCGGATTCAATGCATCACTTCTCCTGCGTGCAGCAGAACTGTCATATCACCTCCCCAAGGTCTCAGAAAATGACGCAATTTTGTTTTTGAAGCTTCTTCACTTTGCAGCTGTTTGGGCTTTGGGAATTTTGACACATCTACAGGTACTTTGTGTAGAAGTCAAGCATCCATAGATTTCTATGGTACAAGTTCTTGAAACCTTTTGAAAGTCATATTTTTAACTATATATGTTGGTATTTTGTTATTTTGGTCTTGTTAGGTGTAGATAAAGATATTTTATTTTTCTAAACTGGTGTGGTGTCCATTTGTGGTGTTTTTACTATGTTACTGTGAGGGTTGGTACAAATACTTTACACATTGCCTTTGGGATAAGCCTAACTGCTAGTGCCAAACTACCAAGGGGCGGGTCGATTCGCAGAACTAACTTAAGAAAAAATCCTAAACTTACTACCATTTTGGTATTCACAGAAGGCCCTTACTCATTTTGGTATTCACAGAAGGCACTTACTCATTGATGAGTAAGTGCCTTCTGTGAATACCAAAAAGAGCAACTTACTCGTTTTGAGAAACTTATTCAATTTGAGTACCTTACTCTTTTTGGTATTCACAGAAGGCACTTACTCATCAATGAGTAAGTGCCTTCTGTGAATACAAAATGAGTAAGTGCCTTCTATGAATACCAAAATGGTAGTAAGTTTAGGATGTTGTTTTAGGTTACTTCTGTGAATCGGGCCCGGGGTGAGCAGGTGTCATCTAAAGTGTGTAGCCCCCTTCCCCTGACTAGAAGCAAGGGTCACTATTTGGACAAAGGTATCTACCTCTATAAACTGGAGACCCCCAATTCTAACAGACCACAGGCAGCAGGGCCATGCCCCTCTCCCCCTAAAAAACACTTTGAGCCCTGGGGTGAAAGCGGCCAGGGGAGGGGGCTGCATGCCCCCTCCTCCTTACACATATATAACGGGCCCTGGGAGATAGGGTCCCCAGGGCTGAAATGGGCCAGGGGAGTAGGGACGTATATTCCCTCCCTCCAACAAATAAATTAGGCCCCAAGAGATGGGGTCCATTGGGGCTGAAAACATCCTGGGATGGGGGGCTGCGTGCCCCCTTTCCCTAACTAAAACATTGGACCCTAGGTATGGGGCACCTGGTGTGAAAATTGGCCTGAGGAGAGGTGCTATGCATGTCCCCCTCCTCCCTAAAAATAAGAACCATTTTCTGCCCTGTCCCCCCCAGGTTTTTTTTATTTTACCCAGATTTATGGATACCCCATGAATTTGCAGAGTGTTTTTGCCCCAGGGTCGGGTCCCCCGGGCACTCCACCATCAGTCCTAAGGGATAAGGGTATCCCTGCCCTGAACCTTTATGTTTTAAAAAAAAAGTTTTTTAGGGCTCGCTGGCCATCTTGGGAAACCTACAAAAACCACATATTTTTAAAAACTAGACACCCATGGGGGGTCCAGGGATGTTTGGCCTGCATGGATCCCCAGCGTTTTCCTACCCAGAATCCCCTACAAACCACAAATGTAGCAAAATAAATCACATTTTCCTTACATTTCTGTGTGAGATCACTCTGCCGGCACAAATATTCCACCACACAGTGATCCCCTTGGTCTACCAATAAAAATGATACCTCACTTGTGTCGGTGTCCATTGCAGAATCACCTAAAAATGTATATTTTTTTTAAAGATAGCACATAGAGTTTGCTGTGCTATTCCCTCAATCCCTATGTTTTTGGCTCTTCTCAGTTGCAGGCCATTGGCACACCCACAAAAGTAGGATATCATTTCACTCAGGAGACCGAGGGAAACACTTGGTGGTAGATAATTTGTGCTGGTGTGGTGATCGCAGACAGAAATGTGAGGAAAATATGATTTGTTTAGCTAAATTTGTGGTTTGCAGGGCATTCTGGATAACAAAACGATGGGTGATCCACACAAGCCACACCTCCCTGAACTCCCCCGGTTGTATAGTTTTCAGAAATGTCTGGGTTTGGTAGGTTTCCCTAGATAGTTGCCTAGCCAGGGACTAAAAACACAGGTGCCCCCATTCCAAAACTAGTTTTTTTTAATTAAAGATAATTTTGAGGTCTCCTCAATATGTTTTGGGCCCTTGCCTGTTGTAGGTACTAGACCCACCCAAGCAACTGAGGTACCATTTTTATCAGGAGACCTGGGGGAATGGTGGGTGGTAGGAAGTTTGTGTCAGCCTGGTTCTCCCACAACTTTCCCACAAAGAAATGTAGAAAAATGTGATTTGTTTTTGCTAATTTTGAGGTTTGCATGTGATTCTGGGTAGGAAAACGTTGGGGGATCCATGCAATTCTCATCTCCCTTGACTCCCCCAGGTGTCTAGTTTTCAGAAATGTGTTGGTATGGTAGGTTTCCCTACATGGTCACTTAGCCTTGTAAAACCAGGTTGATTTGTAATAGATCATTTTGATGCCTCCACAATACGTTTTCGGCCCTTCCCTGCCACCTGTACTTGGCCCACCCACACAAATGAGGTACCATTTTTATCAGGAGACCTGGGGGAATGCTGTGTGGTAAGAAAGTTTGTCAGCCCAGTGATCCCACAACAATCCTACAAAGAAATGTGAGAAAAATGTGTTTTTTGTCAGCTAAATGTGAGGTTTACAGGGGATTCTAGGTAAGAAAACATTGGGGGATCTGCTCAAGCCACACCTCCCTGGACTCCCCCGGATGTCTAGGTCTGGTAGGTTTCCCTAGATGGCCGCATAGCCCAAAATCCACAGCTAGGCCTATTAAAAAAAAGGTCAGTGCATAATGGGCTTTCTGCCGCCCTGTTGGGGGGAGGCAGTTTGGGGGCTATTGTCCTGATATGTCCCCAAGGGGGACAGAAAGACTGGCCACTTTTGGGGGGGTGGGGCATTGGCATGCCAATTCTAGGCAGACCCCACCCCTATGTATAAAAAAAACCAGCATAATCCCTGGCAACTAGTGCACTTTATGCCTCACCGGGGCTATTGCCCCATCTGCCTCCCAGGGGAGGCAGAGACACTGTGGCTAATTTGTTTGGGGGTTGGGGGCATTGGCAGACCCATTCTGGGCAGCCGACACCGCTACGCATAATAAACAAATCCTTGGTGCCTAGTGAGCTTTGTGCCTCCATGGGGGAGCAGATAAGGGGCTATTGCCCCCATCTGCCTCCTGTGTGAGGGCAGAAAGACTGTGGCAAATTGTTTTTGGGGTAGGGGCATTGGCATACCTATTCTGGGCAGTCACCACCCCTATGTATAAAATGATTTTTAAAAAACCCTGGTGGCTAGTGGGTTCTACCCCCTCCGGGGGCAGATCATGGGCTATTTCCCCCATTTGCCTCCTGGTGGAGGGCTGAAAGACTGTGGCAATTTTTTTGGGGTGGGGGCATTTGCATGCCCATTTTGGGAAACACCCACCCCTGAACTTTGAAAAAAATGTAATCCCTGGTGCCAAGTGGTCTTTCTGCCCCCCCAGAAGGGGGGCAGATAAGGAGCTATTGCCCCTATCTGCCTCACAGGGGGGCAGAAAGACTGGCACATTTTTGGGAGTGGGCGCATTGGCATGTCCATTCTGGGCAGCCCCTACCCTACTTATAAGAAAAACCCTGACCTCTTGTGCCTAGTGGGCTTTCTAAACCCCCCCCCTAAGGGGAGGGAGATCAGGGGCTATTACCCCCATCTTCCACCTGGGGTATACAGAAAGACTTTGGTACTTTTGGGGGGGATTGTGTGGGGATTGGCATGCCCATTCTGGGCAGCACCCTCCCCTGATCTACAAAAACAAGAATCCCTGGTGTCTAGGGTGCTATCTGCCCCCCGGGGCATGTTGGGGGTACTGCCCCATCTTCCCCCATCGGGGCAGAAAGACTGAATATGCGTATTAGTGGCTAGTTAGTGGATCTCTGCTTGGGGATCGCCCTCCCAGGGTAATCGCCAAGCAGGGATCCACTAGGTAGGGCTACCACTGGAAAAGGGAGATTCTCCCCTTTCCAATGATACTGTTAAAGGTTCATATGCAGCTGTCTGTTAAATTCGACACAATTGTCACAACCTACATAACTGAGATCATGTTTACTTTTAACAGAGAGCATATGTATAGTAATTCTTCCTAATAAGTGGTCATAGGCACCATGTGCACATGAAGGGTCGAATACAGCAATGTTTGTAATGATAAACTATGTTTGCGGCAGTTGCATGTAGCGATGCTTGTTTATTTAAGCATGTGGATTCAGGAGTCCCACGTGAAATCCCCACATGGAATACCTGCTCAACGCCTCGTTGGTTCCACGTGAGGCGCATGTAAATCAGGAGCGCTCCGCCGCCGCACAGGGCCACACAGAAACTATAAAAAGGAGCGCTCAAAAACGTGACGTTGCTTCGCTTCTTTGCACAGCGTCACTGCGAGCGCTACGGACTCCCGCAATGCCCGGATTGGAAGCCGCCTTCGTTCTGTTCCAGCTCAACCTCCTTCTCTTCCCGTATCCTCCAAACCCTCCGCCAAGTTATCTACCACCTTACCTGATCCTTCAAGACTCCCGGACGCCTTCCAGATGATCGGCTGACTCTGGACTCCATTCAGGTCTCGTCTCCACCGGAAATCCGGTCGGCTGCTGACGACGATCTACAAAAGGAAAGTAAGCTTTCTTAGGTTGCTAGGCAATCTATCACAACTCGTTTGGAAACATTTAAAGGATAATAAAAGACTATTTAGTCATTTTGGAACTTTAATGCCCTTATGGAAACTAGTTATTGTGGACCTTGAAAAGGAAATTGTTTTAGCAATATTTTGCAAACAGGCACTGAAAATAGAATTTTACTAATTGTCAACAAGCACAGGAAAGGCAATTAGAAATACTGAGCTTGAAAGACAAACCATGTACGCGTCAGAATTCTAAACTATGCATATTGTACATTAATGTTCATTTTGAATAAGCAAGAGACATTTATGAAAGATTATCCAAATCTTGTGCAAGTTTCTTTTTTATTGTTTGGAATTGTTTTCTTCATTTATTATCGTTGCAGAACAGAACCCCAAGCGAAGAGTTCTACTTAAGGTTTACAGGTATGCCTCTCGAGTGGGTGTTTGTTAACTGACCTTTGACTAACCCTATTAATCAGTTGTTCACATGTGAGAACATAAGAATTTACAAGTTTAATGATAATGTGTTGTGTTGTTTAAGATGTAAAGGTCTAAATCAAGTATCAGATTTAACCTGAGAACAATTGAAGTGATTGCATTGGCCTACAGATAAGTGGTATGTCAAAATATAATTATGTGATTATATGTACATTGTTGTTATCTAAAGAAAGAGCGATATTCATTTCTTTCTGGTATTACTGTTGATAGAAGAAGAAAACGCCGGCTGGCAGGAAATTCACAACAAAGGCCCAGAGCACTTCAGTAAGAGAAACTAACATCTGGATCCCTCAAGACGAAGGCCCAGTGTTTTGTCTTGTTTCTCTCTCCACTTCCCCTTTCCCTTGGTGACAAGTTAGCTCATCAAGTGTTCCCTTCCTTTCTGAGTTGGCTGGTTCACGGAGGAATTGGGACCTTACAACATCAAGAAGGAAACAACCGGGACGCCGTGTGTGATTGCGCAACAGAAAGCGAAGCCACACTCCCTTGTTTCCTCTTGATTTTGTATCCACCTCGCTGAGTGAAGATGGATATCACTCAATTAACCCAACTTGTGCAAAAACTAAATGAGGAAATGCAAGACTTGCATTTAGAAAATCAGTCTCTTAGACAGGAATTAGACAAAACCAGACTAGGGTATACTTCCTGGAGGGAATCATCAGAGGAAGGAAAACCCATCCTAACACCTCCCAAGTTTGGCACCAATGCTTTTCAATCTCGAACTACGTTAGGTCAATCCACAGAACAGCCAGTACAAGTCACAGTTGTTACCCCCAGTCCTATTCCTTTAGCTAAACCTGAGAGGTTTACAGGGGACAGTAATCGAAACACAACTTTCATGAGTCAGTGCCAATTACACTTTATGTGTTAACCACAGATCTTTAATTCCGATACCTCTAAGGTGGTTTTTATTATTTCTTATCTAGGAGGAGTGGCAGCTAACTGGGCCATGCCCTTAGTAGACAGTAACAATCCTATTCTTCACAATCTGCACAATTTCAAAGTAGCTATGTTCAACTTCTTTGCCAAACATGTGTTTATACAAGTATCTGATAATGAACTCTTAGGTCTACGCCAGGGATCAAAAGACCTGATAACATACATCAATACCTCTAACAGGTTATTGGCTGAGACTCATTGGCCCGAAGAAAAAAGGGTATCCTTGCTTTACCGGGGTCTTAGGGACCACCTGAAGGATTTCTTAGCTCATATTGTCAATTTGCCCGAAGATTTTGCAGAATTCCAAGATTTAGTGGTTAATCTAGATCATAGACTGGGGGAACGAAAGAGCGAAAGACCCAGAGGAGACATAAGAAACTTACATTTCAAATCAGACAGAAAGGAGACTGAGTATAAGCGCTCAGCCGCAGAACCAATGCAAATTGGTGGCATAAAGGGACCTTTGTCACTCGAAGAAAAAGAATGCAGACGTAAAGGGAATTGATGTCTTTATTGCGGAAAGCCTGGCCACTTTGCTAGAGACTGCCTTACAAAACCTGCTAAAAAGAAGGCTTTAGTAATTGAGAGAAGTTTACCTCAGGTGTCTGAAAACTAACTTCCTCTGGGAAAGAAGAGATCGTTTCTCCGAGAAGTAATGTAATAAAGATCTCTCAGTATGCAACCAATGTAATCAATCGTATCCCCAAACACTTTACAGTAAGAGTGATTCTTATTTCATCTACACAACAAAGACATAGTATACCAGTACTTATTGATTCAGGAGCTACTGGCAACTTTCTCGACTTAGAATTGGCTAAAAAACTGCAACTAACCCAAGTACCCAAAAAGGAACTAGAGCCAATGGGAGCGGTGGATGGATCTGCCTTATCTTCCAGTTTAATAAGATTTCATACTGAACCTTTGACTCTAGTAGCTGGCAATGGCCATACCGAGAACACTGCATTTGATCTCATTGATACTCCAACTTTTGGGGTAATTCTAGGAATCCCTTGGCTCTAAATCCATAACCCTAAAATCGATTGGGTCAAACGTACAGTCACCCTGGATTCACCCATTGTAAACTCCATTGCTATCAAGACACTAAAGACCCAGTAATGCCTCTCTTCTGTGCAGCCTTGTGGCAAGAGACTTTTCATATTCCTAAAGAATACCAAGACTTCTATGATGTTTTTGACCCTGTTAAGGGAACAACACTACCACCTCACAGAGTCTACTATTGTAGAATAGATTTCATTCCCGGGGCAGTGTTGCCTTGTAGTAGGATATATGTGTTACTCGAACCAGAAAAACAATATTTAAGATCATACCTGGATGAACTGTTAGAAATTGGATTTATCCGTCACTCAACATCGCCAGTCTCGTCGCCACTCTTCTTCGTGGCTAATAAGTCTGGTGATTTGAGAGTGTGCATCAATTATCGCGCTGTACACAAGGCAACAATCAAAAATAGCTATCCTCTACCATTGTTTCCTGTATTGCTCAATCAAGTAAAAGGCTACAGTATTTATACCAAGCTGCATTTAAGAGGCGCTTATCACCTAATTCGCATTAAGGAAGGTGATGAGTGGAAAACTGCTTTCCGAACCAAATTCGGCTTATTTGAATATACGGTTATGCCGTTTGGCCTCTGCAACGCCCCGGCCGCGTTTCAATACTTCATAAATGAAGTGTTGCACAATCTATTGGATGTCTGCGTCATAGTATGCATAGATGACATTCTAATCTATTCAAAGAATACTGAAGATCATGTGCAGCACGTCCGTTCAGTCCTGCTGAGATTAAGGGACAATTCTTTGTATGTGAAATTAGAAAAATGTGTTTTCAATACTTCCAAAGTAGAGTTTTTGGGGTACTGGTTGTCTCCTGAGGGGATCATGATGGATCCAAAAAAGGTGGAAGCAATCCTACAGTGGCCAGCACCAATCTCAATAAAAGACACACAAAGTATCCTAGGATTTGCTAATTTCTACAGACGGTTTATCTCCAAATTTTCTGAAAGAGTAACACCAATCACACAGTTACTCAAGAAAGGGAAAACGTTCCAATGGACTGCAGCTGCAGAGCAAGCCTTCGAGAGTCTGAAAAAGGCTTTTACCTCAGCACCCATCTTAATTCACCCTGACCCAGATAGACCATTCTTTGTTGAGGCGGACGCCTCACAAACAGCTCTGGGAGGTATATTAATGCAAAAAGACTCTGAAACTGGACATTTACATCCAATAGCCTTTGATTCTTGTAAACGTTTGCCTGCGGAACAAAACTACACCATTGCAGAACACGAACTCTTGGCTATAAAAGCAGTTTTTCAACAATGGAGACACCATCTCCTAGGAGCTAAACATACCATTACCATTTATTCTGACCATAAAAACTTACAATTCTATTCTACTGTAAAGGCCTTTACCCCCAGACAAATGCTTTGGCTACAGTTTTTTGGTGAGTTTGATTTTTTGATCACTTATCGCCCAGGAGCTAAACAGCTTTTGTCAGACACTTTATAACGTCTGGTTTGTGAAAAACATCAGAATCAGAGTAATGAATCACAAAGCATCATCCCTGAAGAGAGAATTGTAGCTGAAATCCATTCGGAGGATTTTCTAGATCAAATTAAAAGAAAAGTAAAAACCCTAGATCAACAACAATGGCTATCTCAAAAACACAATTCTGTATATGAGGGTTTTTTCTTTCTTAAAGATAACATTTTCAACCCATGAGAAGGAAATGTGTCTACAAGTGCTTAATTGGAATCACGACCTGGCTACAGCAACTCACCCAGGGGTTAACAAAACTCTTGAACTTTGTCAAAGACATTTTTGGTGGGATAATATAACTACTGATGTATGAAAATACATCAAGGCTTGTCCAGTATGTACACAACAAAAAGCCCTACACACCGCGCCAATGGGACTACTACAACCAATGGCAATCCCTCCTTATCCTTGGCACATGATTAGTTTAGATTGTATTACTGATTTGCCCAAGTCAAATGGTTTGACCACAATTTTAGTTGTGGTGGATCTACAATCAAAGATGGGGCGTTTTGTTCCACTACCAGAAATTACCATCAGCGGCCGAGTTTAGTGATATATTTTTAGCTAACATTGTTAAATTGCATGGCCTCCCAAGCAAGATCATTTCGAACAGAGGCCCCCAATTCATTTAGAAAATTTTGGACTCAACTTAGTAAACAACTATGAATAGAATTGGCTTTGTCATCCTCTTTCTATCCTCAGACGGATGGTCAAACAGAAAAGGTGAATCAGTATTTAGAGTAGGGTTTGCGTTGTCTAATCTCTACCATGTCCGCTAATTGGGACGAGGTATTGCCTTGGGCAGAATTCTCATACAACAACACCTTACATGCTGCTTTGGGCTGCTCACCCTTTTATTTTTTAACTGGTCAACATCCACGATCCATTCCAGTAGTATTTCCTTAAAACCAACAAACTATGCCGGTTGTTACAGAAAGACTGACATAATTACTAATGTTCCAGAAACATGTAAAGAAAGTTTGACCAACAATAAATTAGGAATGAAAGACTCAGCTGATAAGCATAGGTTACCTGCCCCGCCATATAAAAAGGGAGATTTGGTTTAGTTATCAACCAGAAATATTCAAATTGAAGGTCCCAAAAAACTAAAACCAAGATATATTGGTCCATTCCCTATTGAAAAGATCCTAAACCCAGTCTCAGTTAAATTGTTCTTCCTGATGATTATGCAATCCCTCCAGTTTTCCAAGTCTCCCTCCTTAAACTCCATGATCCAGCCACACGACCTGATAATCCCCCTCCACCAATTGTGGTAGGAGATCATCTTGAATACGAGGTCAAAAGGATTTTAGATGCAAAACACATTCAAGGGCATCTTTATTATTTGATAGACTGGAAAGGGTATGATCCATCTGAAAGATCTTGGGAACCAGAAAGTAACATGCATGCCCCAAGATTAATTACATCATTTCATGCCCTTAATCCAGGAAAACCTCGCCCTGTGAGACGGCCTTTGGGGGGAGGAACTGTTAAAGGTTCATATGCAGCTGTCTGTTAAATTCCACACAATTGTCACAACCTACATAACTGAGATCATGTTTACTTTTAACAGAGAGCATGTGTATTGTAATTCTTCCTAATAAGTGGTTATAGGCACCATGTGTACATGAAGGGTCCAATACAGCAATGTTTGTAATAATGAACTATGTTTTCGGCGGTTGCATGTAGCAATGCTTGTTTATTTCAGCAGGTGTATTTAGGAGTCATCTTTGCCCCACGTGAAATTCCCACATGGAATAACCACTCAACGGCGTTGTTGGTTCCACGTGAGGCACTTGTAAATCAGGAGGGCTCCGCGGCCGCACAGGGTCACACATAAACTATAAAAAGGAGCGCGCGAAAATGTGACGGTGCTTCGCTTCTTTGCACAGCGTCACTGCGAGCGCTCCCGACTCCCGCTCTGCCCGGATTAGAAGCCGCCTTGTTCCCTGCCTTCGTTCTGTTCCAGCTCAACCTCCTTCTCTTCCTGCATCCTCCAAACCCTCCGCCCAGTTATCTCCCGCCTTACCTGATCCTTCAAGACTCCCGGACGCCTTCCAGATGATCGGCTGACTCTGGACTCCATTCCGGTCTCGTCTCCAACGGAAATCCGGTCGGCTGCTGACGACGATCTACAAAAGGAAAGTAAGCTTTCTTAGGTTGCTAGGCAATCTATCACAACTCGTTTGGAAACATTTAAAGGATATTAAAAGACTATTTATTTCTTTTGGAACTTTAAAGCGCCTATGGAAACTAGTTATTAAGGAACTTGAAAAGGAAATTGTTTTAGCAATATTTTGCCAACAGGCACTGAAAATACAATTTTACTAATTGTCAACAAGCACAGGAAAAACTATTAGAAATACTGAGCTTGAAAGACAAACCATGTAGGCGTCAGAATTCTAAACTATGCATACTGTACATTAATGTTCATTTTGAATAAGCAAGAGGCATTTATGAAAGATTATCCAAATCTTGTGCAAGTTTTTTTTTTTTTTTTTTGGAATTGTTTTCTTCATTTATTATCGTTGCAGAACAGAACCCCAAGCGAAGAGTTCTACTTAAGGTTTACAGGTGTGCCTCTCGAGTGGGTGTTTGTTAACTGACCCTTGACTAGCCCTATTAATCAGTTGTTCACATGTGAGAACATAAGAATTTACAAGTTTAATGATAATGTGTTGTGTTATTTAAGATGTAAAGGGCTAAATCAAGAATCAGACTTAACCTGAGAACAATTGAAGTGATTGCATGGGCCTACAGATAAGTGTTATGTCAAAATATAATTATGTGATTATATGTACATTGTTGTTATCTAAAGAAAGAGCGATATTAATTTCTTTCTGGTATTACTGTTGATAGAAGAAGAAAACGCCAGCTGGCAGGAAGTTCACAACAAAGCCCAGAGCACTTCAGTAAGAGAAACTAACATCTGGATCCCTCAAGACGAAGGCCCAGTGTTTTGTCTTATTTCTCTCTCCAATTCCCCTTTCCCTTGGGGACAAGTTAGCTCATCAAGTGTTCCCTTCCTTTCTGAGTTGGCTGGTTCACGGGGGAATTGGGACCTTACAACATCAAGAAGGAAACAACCGGGACGCCGTGTGTGATGGCGCAAAAGAAAGCGAAGCCACACTCCCCTGTTTCCTCTTGATTTTGTATCCACCTCGCTGAGTAAAGATGGATGTCACTCAATTAACCCAACTTGTACAAAAACTAAATGAGGAAATGCAAGACTTGCATTTAGAAAATCAGTCTCTTAGACAGGAATTAGATAAAACCAGACTAGGGTTAACTTCCTGGAGGGAATCATCAGAGGAAGGAAAACCCATCCTAACCCCTCCCAAGTTTGGCACCAATGCTTTTCAATCTCGAACTACGTTAGGTCAATCCACAGAACAGCCAGTACAAGTCACAGTTGTTACCCCTAGTTCTATTCCTTTAGCTAATCCTGAGAGGTTTACAGGGGACAGTAATCGATACACAACTTTCTTGAGTCAGTGCCAATTACAATTTATGTGTAAACCACAGATCTTTAATTCCGATACCTGTAAGGTGGCTTTTTTTATTTATTATCTAGGAGGAGTGGCAGCTAACTGGGCCATGCCCTTAGTAGACAGTAACAATGCTATTCTTCACAATCAGCACAATTTCAAAGTAGCTATGTCCAACCTCTTTGCCAAACATGTGTTTATACAAGCATCTGATCATGAACTCTTAGGTCTATGCCAGGGATCTAAAGGCCTGATAACATACATCACTACCTTTAACAGGTTATTGGCTGAGACTCACTGGCCCGAAGAAAAAAGGGTATCCTTGCTTTACCGGGGTCTTAGGGACTACCTGTAGGATTTCTTAGCTCATATTGTCAATTTGCCCGAAGATTTTGCAGAATTACCAGATTTAGTGGTTAAGCTAGATCATAGACTGGGGGAACGAAAGAGCGAAAGACCCAGAGGAGACATAAGAAACTTACATTTCAAATCAGACAGAAAGGAGACTGAGGATAAGAGCTCAGCCGCAGAACCAATGCAAATTGGTGGCATAAGAACGCAGATGTAAAGGGAATTTATGTCTTTATCATTTCTCTCTCCACTTCCCCTTTCCCTAGGGGACAAGTTAGCTCATCAAGTGTTCCCTTCCTTGCTGAGTTGGAACCTTACAACATCAAGAAGGAAACAACCAGAACGCGTGTGATTACGCAACAGATACCTCTTCCGTGTGTTTCAGTGCTCGAGGGGGGCTGAGATAGCACCACGAGCACCAAAACAGTGAAACTGAACTAAATCTCAATTTCAATTTCAATGTAATGACGTCAGCGCACCAAGGAAAAAAATGCCTCAAGAGGTTGGGGAAGCTCTTCCACACCTCTGTGCTCATGACAGAATCATTCCTTCATGAGCACAGAAAGGGCTAATGGCAACTTTTGTTTGCAGACCCAAGGCACGGCCATAGGTACATTATTCACTCCAACATATGTTATTTTAATGATGGGTTGTTGGGAGGCTGAAACAGTATGGACAGAACGGATCCTGGAGCTTTTAGAATGGGTCCATTATGTCAAGACCTCATTATAATTTGGGAAGAAAGTGGAAAGGCATTGGAGAATTTTTTCAAATCGCTGAATGACGATGCCCTCAATTTAAATTTAAATTTTTAATTAATCACGCAATAAAGATCTTATTATTATTAAAAAAAATGACATCTGAAATCAGTCTGTATAATGTCAACTTCCTAGATATTGAGGGCGTGGCCACACCAGTGACCAAGATAACTGCCTAGTGCTGAAGCTCTGATGGATCTGGCTCTTATCCTGGATTGGATGGGTCCATGGGATGGGGTGCTGCAGGACACAGCATAGGGGACCCCCCTTGCCATCTGACAGCTGCAGGGGCGGAGTTAGTCTGCTCCCAGTGGCTGCAGCACTTCAGAGGGTAGGATTGCACTTGGCAACCGCCTCACAACTCGGAGACCCAGCAATGACAGGGGCTGCGGATGAGCCTGAGATGCAGGGTGGGTGGGCCGCGCAGGGGCCATAGCCACTGCAGAGATCCTGGACATCATGCTTGTGGAGCACTTGAGGGCTGAACGTGGGGACCGATGTGGAGGCCTGTGATGTGCTGGGGTCAGAGACACTCCTGTTTTCACAGAGCCTTCACTTTCATGCTTCTGCAGTCAGCTAGCTTGCTGACTGGTATGCCCTTCGGACATTTGTTTTTAATATCCAGAGGTGGCTACCCTGTGAAACTGCTCACACCTGCAGAGGCCACAACAGATGGCATTGTGATGACTCAGCATCCCCAGCCAGAAATATTGTTCCTACATATGATAGAATGCTTGGCTGTGGGGCTTGCGCTTGGGCCCTGATATTGGGAGTTTTTCCTCGATAGTGGCTGCATGTGTGGGCCTGCGGACTTGAGTATGCACTGATGTAGGAGGGGTGAGGCATTTCTGTAGTAGGGGATCTCTGTGTATAGTCATAATCTAGTGAATAGTCCCGCCCATGTGCGTGGACCCCGGAGCAATCAAAAATAATCTCTTACAGTGTCAAAAAATGCAGAAATGCATAGACACTTAAGAGAGAATTTAAAGACAGATAATGCAGCCAAAAAGGCTACACTGTCCAGTACTTCAACTAGAAATTCCACCATAAAATCCACAAAACAGCAAAGCCTGTACAGCTTTCCCTTGCTTAACAGCAAAATCCCTCAGGAATGATAGAGAGAAGAACCTGGACAGACAAGCCCCATAGGCTGTCATTATGTGGCTTAAATAGGATACTGTGCCTTTAAGGAACCTTCCAGAACCTTCTCCCAGTATCCCAGAATGCATAGCAGGTCCAACTTAGTTTCAGTTCTTTTTTCCGGCTCCTGCAAGCAGGACCCTGGAGCATTGAGCTCTCCCTTTTCAAGGGTTTTTGTTGGTGTTTTACACTAAATTCGATTTTTGGTGCTTTTAAAGTACTTTGGTGACTTTCTTCTTGAGTTTCTGCACTCTTTTATTGTCCATAATGCCAGCATTCTTTGACAAATGCCCGGAGTGCTCCAGGAAGAAGGCCAAGTCAGACCCCCATGAGGTCTGTATTCTCTGCCTTCCCTCTTCCCACATCCCTGAGGACTGTGTGATCTGTAGAGGCTTCTCTGGAAGGACCCTGAAGGAAAGAGGAAAAATCAGACTTCAGGGACTTGAAGAAAGAAGATTGAAGGCGCGAGGTGGGTCAGGAGGGGCTCCTTCTGCCCATGCTGAGGCCTCTGGGGGGCTCCCCAGGGGCAGGAAGTCCAGCCCGCGACCAAAATCTCCGTCTGGGTCAGTTGCGATGACCACGACGTCGAGAGGAAGGTCCACGGCCAGTTCCCGGTCTCCCCAGGGCTCTGGGTTGAGAAAACGTCGCCCGTCGATGTCGAGGGACGTGTTCCGACCGCCGTCGAAGCCGGTGTCGATCTCCTCGTCGTCGCTGTCGGCGTCGAGTGGTCGACATCGGAGGGCCCGGCGTCGGAGCTCGCCGTCGAGGCGACACCGCCGTTCGCCGTCGAGGACATCGTCGTCGAGGGGATCCTCGTCGTCGAGGCCGCCGTCGAGACGGGAGAAGTCTCCGGCGCCTAAGACGTCGACGTCAAAGCATTCAAAGGGATCGACGTCGAGACGTTCGAAGAGATCGACGTCGAGACGATCCAAGAGGTCGACGTCGAGACGAGCGAAGAGGTCGAGGTCGCCGTCGAGGCACCATCGCCCGTCGTCGAGGTTTCGTGGTTCGTCCATCTGGTCGGGGTCGACGTCGAGACGTAGACACCGTTCGACGTCGAAGGGTGAGAAACGGTCGACGCCGAAGGGCCGCTCGACGTCGAAGGATCCACGGTCGTCGTCTGGGCACCGATCTTCGGCGTCTGGAGGTCGTAAGGACAGGCCCAGGACTGTGGGGGGCTCCCCACAGTCCGGACAGGATGATGGCTCGCCGGGAACGGCGTATTCCGAGGTATATACCCCGAAGAAGCCCTCTGCGCCTCCTTCGCGGCCCCCTTTACCGAAGGGTCCGCCTCCGAAGGCTCCGACCCCTCCTCCGTTGCGGCTCCGCAGGCCCCGCGTTCGGTTACTCCTCCACCCCCGGTTCCGCCGAGGGCGGTGTCGATGCCCAAGTATCCGACGCCACAGAAGAAGACTCCTAGGAAGCCTGGGGCTCCTGAACCGGGGAGGCCAACGGAACGTACGAGACCCAAGAGATCGAGGTCTCGCTCGGGGAGAAGGGACAGATCTAGGAGTGGACGTGGATCTTCATCGAGATCCAGGCATCACCATAGGAGGCGTCGGTCCAGGTCACGTTCTGCTTCTGGGACCCGTTCTTACTCGCCCACGCTGTCTGATTCGCCGGAGACTAGGGTGTCTCCTATAGACGATATTGGCACATTCCAGGAGGTTCTCTTGCGTGGAGCAGCGAAGTTGGGGATCAAGGTTGAAGCGCCTACGCCTTCGACTTCTGTGATTTTTGAGACATTACACAAAAAACACATGTCTCGCCCCCTGTTACCTCTGGTGCCGGGGCTCCTTGAGCCGGCTGAACAGCTTTTCCTGATGCCGGCAGTGGTGAAGTCTGCGCCTTCCAGGATCCTCAAAAAGTACAGGGCTCCGGACTCGGACCCAGCCTTCTTGAGGAAGGACCCGGTACCGGATTCAATGATCGTGACGGCGGCCCGGAAGCTTCATGCCACCTCCCCTGCGTCCACGGTGCCTCCGGACAAAGAGAGCCACTGGATCGACTCTGCTGGTCGTAAAGCGTGTGGTACGTCCTCCTCTTCAATGGAGGCCGCCAGTGACTCGGCGTTGCTGGGGCGTTACGACCGGGCACTGTGGGACTCGATGGAGCAGTTTGCGGACCTTGTTCCTCGAGACCGCAGAGAGGACTTCATGGAGATCGTCCAGGAGGGGATGCTGGTCTCTAACCAGGCCATCAGCGCCACGGCGGATATCTCTTTGCTGTCAGCGCACGGATACTGCCACGGGATTAACCAAAGACGCCATGCTTGGCTCAGGTTGACGTCGCTGAAACCGGAAGCGCAACAACGTGTGGAGAATCTCCCGTTTTCCGGAGATACCCTCTTCGGAAAACACGCTGATGACGAGATGGCCAGGATGAAGGCCGTGGCGGAGACCCTGACGGCGGTGGGCTTGGAGAAGCCCAAGGAGAAGAAACCCTACCGACAGTTCCAACGGCGGTTTGGGTCGCAGGGTCGTGGAAGGGGACAGTCTGCTGGACAACATCAACAGCAGCAACAGCAGCAGCAGTACAGAAGGCCCTTCCAGAAACGCCAGGGGGGTAGAGGTAGACAACAGTCCTCTACCGCGACCAAGGGCCCGGCCGGGTCTCGACCCTGAGCGGTTACTTCCCCCTCGTCCGTTACCCGCTCCGGTGGGGGGAAGCGTTCAATTTTTTCTGGCAGAGTGGAGAAAAATTACTCAGGACAAGTGGGTGCTGAATATTGTTTGCAATGGATACAGTCTTCGGTTCATCAGCCCTCCTCCATCGATCCCTCCGGTCGGCTCGCAGTATCAGCTACGCGAGCTCCAGGCGGAGGCCGATATCCTGTTAAGGAAAAGGGCGATAGAAGATGTACCTCTGTCTCAAAGAGGAAGAGGTCTTTACTCTCGGTTCTTTCTCGTCCGCAAGAAGGACAAGAACGAGTTCAGGCCCATTCTGGACTTGCAACAGGCAAACAAGTGGATTCGCAGAGAAAAGTTTCGCATGCTGTCGTTGCATCAGATCTATCCTCAGCTGCAACGAGGAGACTGGATGTGTGCCATAGATCTACAGGACGCATACTTCCATGTGCCAATTGCGTGCAAACACAGGAAGTTTCTGCGCTTTCAAGTCGGCACCATCCACTATCAGTACACGGTGCTTCCCTTCGGGCTGAAGTCTGCACCCAGGACATTCTCGAAATGCATGGCAGTGGTAGCGGCACACCTACGGAAGAACAAGGTGTTTGTCTACCCGTACCTGGACGATTGGTTGATCAAGGCCTCCTCCTTCTCGGAAGCTCAAGCACACTTCCAGAAGACGTGCGTTCTATTGAAAAAGCTGGGGTTGCACATCAACATGTCCAAGTCTGTCCCGACTCCGGTCCAGTGCATCCAGTACTTGGGAGCCTCCATCAATACGCTGTCAGCAAGCGTGTCTCCTTCGGAAGAGCGACGTTTATCACTCCTTCGGAAGGCTCAGGCTCTCATGACCACTCCATCTACGACAGTAAGGACGGTGTCTTCTCTACTGGGATCGATGGCCTCTTGCATCTTCCTGACGCCACATGCGCGGCTGCACATGAGACCTTTGCAGGAGTGCTTGGAGGATCAGTGGGACCAGAGGAGAGGATCTTGGGACGACAAGATACGACTGTCTCTACATGCTCTTCAGTCTCTGAAGTGGTGGTGCTCGAAGGAGAATCTCCTCAGAGGGGTTCCCTTCCACAAGGACATTCCCACTCAGACCATCGTGACGGATGCGTCTCTCCAAGGCTGGGGAGCGCACTCCGGAGACCTACAAATTCAAGGGACGTGGTCCCCGACGGAGTCCACGTACCACATCAATTTCCTGGAACTCAGAGCTGTTCACTTGGCACTGAAGGCCTTTCATCCGTCCTTTCAGACCAACTCTCTGCTTGTTCAGATGGACAACACGACAACGATGTATTACCTCAACAAGCAGGGGGGCTCGAGATCGTGCACTCTGTCGCAGGAGGCGCAGGTGATCTGGCACTGGCTTCTGGCTCGAGGACTGTCGATAACGGCCACCCATCTGCCAGGTGTGCAGAATGTTCAGGCAGACGAACTGAGCAGACTCATTCAGGAAAACCACGAATGGGTCATAAACGACGAAGTACTAGGAGAAGTCTTCGCAAGGTGGGGAACTCCAGACGTAGATCTGTTCGCCACCGCCGAAAACAGCAAATGCCGAGGCTTCGCCTCCAGGTACTACCAGCCGGGGACGCTGGGGAACGCGTTATGGATCAACTGGTCGAACAGCTTTCTGTATGCTTTTCCACCAATTCCCCTGATTCCGGCGGTTCTCATCAAGCTGTCCCAATCCAGGGCGAGAATGATTCTGATTGCCCCGGAATGGCCCAGACAGTGGTGGTTCACGGACCTGCTTCACCGGTCTCTCCTTCCTCACATGAAGCTGCCGTGCAGGCCGGACCTTCTCACGAAGTTCGGGGGGCGGATGGTGCACCCCAACCTCTCGTCTTTGAGTTTGGCGGCATGGCTCCTGAAATAGTGCAATATGGCCATCTGAATCTCCCAGAGGATTGTATGGACATACTGAAGGAGGCTAAGCGACCTTCCACTAGGACTTCTTATGCTTACAAGTGGAAGAGGTTTTGCATCTGGTGCAAGTCTAAGAACTATGACCCTACGACATGCAAGGAAGATGTCATCCTTCCATATCTGCTACATCTGGCGCAGTCGGGCCTTAATGTCCATTCCATTAAGGTTCATCTGGCTGCTTTGACTGCCTACAGGAAAGGCCCTTCACAGACTTCCTTTTTCCAGATCCCTGTGATCAAAGATTTTTTGGAAGGCTTGAAGAAAGTATTCCCTCCTGTCAGGCTTCCTTAGCCTTCATGGGACCTGAATGTGGTGCTGTCCAGATTGATGAAGGAGCCTTTTGAACCCATTCATAAGGCTTCGTTGCAGCACCTGTCCTGGAAGGCGGCGTTCCTCGTGGCCATTACATCGGCCCGCAGGGTGAGTGAGATTCAGGCATTGTGTTGCCAAGAACCTTATACTGTATTTCATAATGCTAAGGTTGTTATGCGTACTCACCCTAAGTTTCTTCCCAAGGTTGTTTCTGATTTTCATATCAACCAGACTATCACTTTGCCTACGTTCTTTCAGAATCCTTCATCTCCAGCGGAAAGGTCTTTACATTCCCTGGATGTGCGGAGGGTGCTGAAGTTTTATCTTGATAAGACTAAGGATATTCGTAGGTCAGACCAATTGTTCATCAATTATGGCTCAGTCAGGACTGGTCATGCTACCTCTAAACAGTCCATCTCGAGGTGGATTGTGTCCTGCATACAGTTGTGTTACTGCAAAGCTAATAAGACCTTAGGGGGCAAACCTAAGGCTCATTCCACCAGGGGCAAAGCTGCTACGACAGCTATGCTCCGTAATGTTCCCATTGCAGAGATCTGCAAGGCGGCCACTTGGAAGTCGGTCCATACCTTTGCTAAGCATTACTGCCTGGACACTGATGCCAGGGCAGACGCTCAGGTTGGGCAGGCTTCGCTGCGGAATCTGTTCGCACAATAGTGGCGTAATTTTTTATTCTCCACCGCCGCTTGGTGTGGGGATGGGCTTGCCATTCTATTCACTAGATTATGACTATACACAGAGATCCCCTACTACAGAAGGAGTAGTTTCTGTCCTGTAACTCCAGTTCTGTAGTAGGGGTATCTCTGTTATAGTCATGAGCGCCCTCCCGCCTCCCCGGTGGAGAGTTATTCATGTTCATAATGCTACAGGTCTGGCGTTTTTTACGCCTTCAAAAAGAACTGAAACTAAGTTGGACCTGCTATGCATTCTGGGATACTGGGAGAAGGTTCTGGAAGGTTCCTTAAAGGCACAGTATCCTATTTAAGCCACATAATGGCAGCCTATGGGGCTTGTCTGTCCAGGTTCTTCTCTCTATCATTCCTGAGGGATTTTGCTGTTAAGCAAGGGAAATCTGTACAGGCTTTGCTGTTTTGTGGATTTTATGGTGGAATTTCTAGTTGAAGTACTGGACAGTGTAGCCTTTTTGGCTGCATTATCTGTCTTTAAATTCTCTCTTAAGTGTCTATGCATTTCTGCATTTTTTGACACTGTAAGAGATTATTTTTGATTGCTCCGGGGTCCACGCACATGGGCGGGACTATTCACTAGATTATGACTATAACAGAGATACCCCTACTACAGAACTGGAGTTACAGGACAGAAACTACTCCGTACATGGTCACAATGTTCCCCCATTGGTCCTGAGAACTTGGCTCTTTGTGACGCCGGGGGAGCCCCTTCTGCACGTTCTCACCCCCATAGCTACTAGTACTGGCCCTCACTCTCATTCATTGTTGTCACGGAGTAGGCTAGGATTGTACCCATGATTATCATGGTACAAGGCAACCCTAAACAGAGAAAACTGTCCTTTGAGTGTGCGAAAGCTCCTGAGGGTACGGAGCATGTGGCCAACATGGAGGGTGGTGCAGCGGGAGGCCCTGAGTCTGAGCCACAGACCAGCATACTAGCAATTATGGCTGAACTCTAAACGGGAATCCCGGTAATAGACGCTCCTATTGACACCATTATCAATCGAATGGACCACATGGGTGAGTGCTTAGATAGAGAGGAGACACAGATAGCCCTGGAGAGCACAAGAACTGGGCCCGATCCAGTCTCAGGGGTCTAGTGTTTGTCTCTTCCCGATCTTTATGATTGTAGTTCAAGACGCAACACGCAAGTTCAGCGAGCTAAGTTTGCACTGCGCAAACTGGTACTTAGATATGGTATGTTATATATTGCCCGCCTCCTTGTGGATGTTGATCGAAAGGCCTGGTTTTTGGATACCCTAGAGGACACAATGATATTTTGCAAGCAACTAGCTGGGAATGCGCGTTTCCCCGGAGCGCAAGACTACTGAACGAAACCTGCCGGTTCTCAGGTCACAGCCAGCCTTTAAATTTTCCCAGCGTAATAATCCCTATGGTTGCATTGCCCACTAACTGAGCAGTGAGATGACTTTCATAACCTCCCTTTGTCCCCTTTGACCCACTGCTGATTTTGACCTACCAGAGGTTGTTCGATATGGCTGCCCCCATAGGCCCATCCCTGTTCCTAATGATATCTCACACATATCCGACATCAGAGCCACCCGCTGTGACGTCGCTACTTTCCTGAGGTTTATACCACAGCTAATTTGGGGAAATGTTTTGTTTTGGGTTGCTAATTTGGGGATCCACTTGGCAATTGGGACCCTAATGTGGGGGGAGAAAAACTACTGTTGTCGGTTTGTTTCTGTAACTCTGTTTTTAATGATGTACGATTATGTTCATATATGATGCCCAATCCTCCAAGACCACAGGTCACACATGGCAAATGACTACCCATACTAACACACACCCATTTTCATGTCTTAGAATATCCGAGACCTCAACAGCCCGTGTAGAGGCAAACAAGTATTGCAGTATTTATAATGCCACAGTGTTGACACAGCCTTCCTTCAGGAGACTCATTTACCACCCAGTCCTTCACACACATTCGCTGACACACGGGGTGCACATCGTTCCTTCTCCAGTTATAGGACATACTCATTTGGTGTGGCTACGTTGATAAATAACCTATTACCTTTCCAGCCCTATGTCACCCATTCTGATGAGGAGGGCAGGTATCTCCTAATGACAGGCCACTTAGCTGGACACCGAAATTTGTTTGCCAATGTTTATGCCATGAACGTTAACAATCCAGTCTTCTTTCAGACGCTCTGAGCCCAGACTGGTCACACTGTCGCCGACCACATTGTAATTGAGTGGCATTAACATGCTCCTTGGCTCAGCGCTCGACACATGGTGCAGAACCCGGCAGGTAAGCCCAGCTCACTACATATCCTCCATGATATATTTGGCACCAACATGCTCAGTAATTCGTGGCACCTACTGCTTTCTACTTCCCCTGCATACATATTCTATTCTGTGCCTCATGACACCTGTATGCATGTAGAATATTGGTTTAAATTGGCCATGGTTTCACCTCATCTCAGCTTGGTTAGGAATGCTTTCTGATCACTCTCCTGTTGCAAAGATACTGTACGTTCCTATTGCAGGCGGCCTCGAACATCATTGGCAGTTACCCAATATGGCACTTTACGATTGTGCTGCTAGGCATACAGCCAAGGTCCAATTGCCCTGGTGTGCTATACTAATGGCACAGTTTAGAGATACTGCTGAGCATGACACCAACTACTTAGGGATATATGCCAAGACCCATAGCAATGTAGAGTAAGGGTGGATGGTCACCTCTGTTCCGCCCATGGAATTCACAGAGTTTTCGCTATGGGCCACGCTTTGAGCCTAGAGTTTGTCAAAATCACTCCGCATTCTGCCCCATAGAGGAGTTTACTGTCCAACCCTATTAGGGGTTAAATTACTCAGATTGGACTGATGGAAAAGTGGCCCCCTCAGCTCCTTGCCATCTGATCTCTGTCCTGTGACTCCTGTCTTTGTTTCAGCCCCCCTTCCCGTCTTCCCCTCCCACCTCCTCTTCTTAGCGTGGGTACTTTGGTTGGTGTCAGCCTCAAAGAACTAAGAAGATGGCGACCGCCTACAGTAGCATGATCCTCAATAAATCCCCATACTAGCACAAAATTCCAGCCGCCCTTCCCTGGGGCAGAGGAAAGGCCCAGCAGAGCCAGGGACAGCCAGCAACATGAAGGTGAGGAGTCAAGACTCAGAGGACATTTTGACGGCATAATGAGAGGGAGCACGCTAAGGTGAGTAGGCTTACATTTAATCTCTACTTTGACTAGCAATACAGGTATTCCTTGATGTTGAGGGCCACGGTGGGACTCAGAGACACACCAGGATTAAATAGCCTGCCCTTCTGAAAAAAGAGCACATCTCCTTCCTCCAGCCGGGGACAGCTGTTGCTCTGACTCTAAGTACGGTCTCACCTGTTGCCTTTCTATAGCCTGCAATCACCCTTACTCACCTCAGAGTAATCCGGTCCCCTCTTGGTCCCACTGCTAGGCAGGGCTCCCTTACCAGCCCGTGAGATAAAAGGGCTGTTGAAAAGCCCACCTTAAATTACTTTATTTTTGTGTCTGGGCACCTCTAAATAGAACTGTCATGGAAAAAAGAACCCAGAAAGATCGTTTTGAATTTTTTCTGTGGAATTCCGCAGAGTGAAACTCCGCCCACCCCTAAAATGAGAAGGGGAAAGGTCGAAACATACACTTGCTAGGCTCCTACGCCCCCCCCCAGGGGCACGTCTTATATCCCGGAGCTACACCGAGCAGGTGGCACTCGCTTCACAGGCACAGTGGCTATGCAGACTGAACTCCTTACCTATTACACTGATCATTAAACCACATGCCTGGGTAATGACAACACCGAAAGGATGGTCTACCTCAGGGAAATGTTCCGGCGATTGACTCCTGGACAACTCTAAAACACCTGGCTTTGATGGCTTTTCTGGTACTTTCTATAATAAAAACAAATATCTCTTCACCCTATATCTCCTTGTTAAGTACTCGGAAGCTCTGTAGAGGGGTGTCCTACCTCCTACGTTGCGTGAGGCAATGATCACACTACTTCTGAAACTGGGTAAAGACCCACATCATTCCAGCTGCTATCGGCCACTTTCCTTGATTTTACATTTAAAGATAATCTGAACTATAGTAAATTATCTTAATTCATTGATGGGTTAGAGGCTTATGTTCGTGGGTGGGTAATGATATTAACATGCTGATAGTGGGTGGTTTAAACTTAAGTTTAAAGGACACTGCTGAATTAGAATCATGTAATCCTTTTCTTGTTTACAACAGATGAGACAGAGGTGAGCAGCAGGACTCTAACGTTCTTCGTACCATGGTAGAGCCTAGTGGGAGGCCTATCCTTGACATGGCTACTTATACAGCACGGTTATAGATTATACTAACATATCAAAAATCTAGTCAATAGTATTTTGCGGTGTCCAAGCAAGTGTCTACAGTAACCATAACCCACTATCAGTCCGGCCAGTCCTACATCGAGGGGCCACATAACACTGGAGTGCCTGATCAATTTTTCTATTAAGGATAATGGAAGACTTATTCGGGAAAAAAATACATATGTGTATGCTCTTTCGTCAGTTAATTACTGATGATCAGGAGAAGGTGAATGGAAGCTTGTCTATGTATCTGTGTTCCCCCTTTTGTTGAATGCTATCAAATCATGAGCGCAAATATAAGGTCTTTTTTTTTAAAGTAACCATAAAAGTGCATCACATGAATACAATCCTCATGAAATCTGTAAAAATCAATGTTACCGTAAAACATAAAGGGGCTCATTACACCGTCTCGGATTCTGGGCCAACCGACTTGCGGTCGGAGGTTACGAATGCCGGATTATGACGCGACTGAACACTTTTCGGTCGGAATCCATTATTTCCTATGGGAGATTGTGTTACACCTGAGAACCGGCTCCGATGTGGAAATAGGGGGGGTGTGTAATTGGGACCCTAATGTGGGGGGAGAAAAACTACTGTTGTCGGTTTGTTTCTGTAACTCTGTTTTTAATGATGTACGATTATGTTCATATATGATGCCCAATCCTCCAAGACCACAGGTCACACATGGCAAATGCCTACCCATACTAACACACACCCATTTTCATGTCTTAGAATATCCGAGCCCTCAACAGCCCGTGTAGAGGCAAACAAGTATTGCAGTATTTATAATGCCACAGTGTTGACACAGCCTTCCTTCAGGAGACTCATTTACCACCCAGTCCTTCACACACATTCGCTGACACACGGGGTGCACATCGTTCCTTCTCCAGTTATAAGACATACTCATTTGGTGTGGCTACGTTGATAAATAACCTATTACCTTTCCAGCCCTATGTCACCCATTCTGATGAGGAGGGCAGGTATCTCCTAATGACAGGCCACTTAGCTGGACACCGAAATTTGTTTGCCAATGTTTATGCCATGAACGTTAACAATCCAGTCTTCTTTCAGACGCTCTGAGCCCAGACTGGTCACACTGTCACCGACCACATTGTAATTGGGTGGCATTAACATGCTCCTTGGCTCAGCGCTCGACACATGGTGCAGAACCCGGCAGGTAAGCCCATCTCACTACATATCCTCCATGATATATTTGGCACCAACATGCTCAGTAATTCGTGGCACCTACTGCTTTCTACTTCCCCTGCATACATATTCTATTCTGTGCCTCATGACACCTGTATGCATGTAGAATATTGGTTTAAATTGGCCATGGTTTCACCTCATCTCAGCTTGGTTAGGAATGCTTTCTGATCACTCTCCTGTTGCAAAGATACTGTACGTTCCTATTGCAGGCGGCCTCGAACATCATTGGCAGTTACCCAATATGGCACTTTACGATTGTGCTGCTAGGCATACAGCCAAGGTCCAATTGCCCTGGTGTGCTATACTAATGGCACAGTTTAGAGATACTGCTGAGCATGACACCAACTACTTAGGGATATATGCCAAGACCCATAGCAATGTAGAGTAAGGGTGGATGGTCACCTCTGTTCCGCCCATGGAATTCACAGAGTTTTCGCTATGGGCCACGCTTTGAGCCTAGAGTTTTTCAAAATCACTCCGCATTCTGCCCCATAGAGGAGTTTACTGTCCAACCCTATTAGGGGTTAAATTACTCAGATTGGACTGATGGAAAAGTGGCCCCCTCAGCTCCTTGCCATCTGATCTCTGTCCTGTGACTCCTGTCTTTGTTTCAGCCCCCCTTCCCGTCTTCCCCTCCCACCTCCTCTTCTTAGCGTGGGTACTTTGGTTGGTGTCAGCCTCAAAGAACTAAGAAGATGGCGACCGCCTACAGTAGCATGATCCTCAATAAATCCCCATACTAGCACAAAATTCCAGCCGCCCTTCCCTGGGGCAGAGGAAAGGCCCAGCAGAGCCAGAGACAGCCAGCAACATGAAGGTGAGGAGTCAAGACTCAGAGGACATTTTGACGGCATAATGAGAGGGAGCACGCTAAGGTGAGTAGGCTTACATTTAATCTCTACTTTGACTAGCAATACAGGTATTCCTTGATGTTGAGGGCCACGGTGGGACTCAGAGACACACCAGGATTAAATAGCCTGCCCTTCTGAAAAAAGAGCACATCTCCTTCCTCCAGCCGGGGACAGCTGTTGCTCTGACTCTAAGTACGGTCTCACCTGTTGCCTTTCTATAGCCTGCAATCACCCTTACTCACCTCAGAGTAATCCGGTCCCCTCTTGGTCCCACTGCTAGGCAGGGCTCCCTTACCAGCCCGTGAGATAAAAGGGCTGTTGAAAAGCCCACCTTAAATTACTTTATTTTTGTGTCTGGGCACCTCTAAATAGAACTGTCATGGAAAAAAGAACCCAGAAAGATCGTTTTTAATTTTTTCTGTGGAATTCCGCAGAGTGAAACTCCGCCCACCCCTAAAATGAGAAGGGGAAAGGTCGAAACATACACTTGCTAGGCTCCTACGCCCCCCCCAGGGGCACGTCTTATATCCCGGAGCTACACCGAGCAGGTGGCACTCACTTCACAGGCACAGTGGCTATGCAGACTGAACTCCTTACCTATTACACTGATCATTAAACCACATGCCTGGGTAATGACAACACCGAAAGGATGGTCTACCTCAGGGAAATGTTCCGGCGATTGACTCCTGGACAACTCTAAAACACCTGGCTTTGATGGCTTTTCTGGTACTTTCTATAATAAAAACAAATATCTCTTCACCCTATATCTCCTTGTTAAGTACTCGGAAGCTCTGTAGAGGGGTGTCCTACCTCCTACGTTGCGTGAGGCAATGATCACACTACTTCTGAAACTGGGTAAAGACCCACATCATTCCAGCTGCTATCGGCCACTTTCCTTGATTTTACATTTAAAGATAATCTGAACTATAGTAAATTATCTTAATTCATTGATGGGTTAGAGGCTTATGTTCGTGGGTGGGTAATGATATTAACATGCTGATAGTAGGTGGTTTAAACTTAAGTTTAAAGGACACTGCTGAATTAGAATCATGTAATCCTTTTCTTGTTTACAACAGATGAGACAGAGGTGAGCAGCAGGACTCTAACGTTCTTCGTACCATGGTAGAGCCTAGTGGGAGGCCTATCCTTGACATGGCTACTTATACAGGACGGTTATAGATTATACTAACATATCAAAAATCTAGTCAATAGTATTTTGCGGTGGTCCAAGCAAGTGTCTACAGTAACCATAACCCACTATCAGTCCGGCCAGTCCTACATCGAGGGCCACATAACACTGGAGTGCCTGATCAATTTTTCTATTAAGGATAATGGAAGACTTATTCGGGAAAAAAATACATATGTGTATGCTCTTTCGTCAGTTAATTACTGATGATCAGGAGAAGGTGAATGGAAGCTTGTCTATGTATCTGTGTTCCCCCTTTTGTTGAATGCTATCAAATCATGAGCGCAAATATAAGGTCTTTTTTTTTAAAGTCACCATAAAAGTGCATCACATGAATACAATCCTCATGAAATCTGTAAAAATCAATGTTACCGTAAAACATAAAGGGGCTCATTACACCGTCTCGGATTCTGGGCCAACCGACTTGCGGTCGGAGGTTACGAATGCCGGATTATGACGCGACTGAACACTTTTCGGTCGGAATCCATTATTTCCTATGGGAGATTGTGTTACACCTGAGAACCGGCTCCGATGTGGAAATAGGGGGGGTGTGTAAAACCCTGCAGCCTGTCGCAGGCACCCCATGGTGCCTGCCACACTGTGCATGATTTTATAGGGTGGTATCTTAGGTACCGCCTCAGCCACCAACTGTAGGCCGTGGGGACCAGGGGGCCCAGCTAGGGCCCTCCATAGTCACTTTCCAACAGCCTTTCCATGTCAGAAAGGCCAGAAGGGAAAGACTGTTAGAAACCAATGTTGTATTCCCAACGGCAGAAACGGTGCCCATACGGGGGTTACGGTGCGGTTCCAACCAACAGGAATTCCAAGCGAGCCTGTCGGAACCGAGTCGGAATGATCGGCCGGTTCACGTTCCTACTGCGAACATAGTAATCGGGCGATCGGACTGTAAACTGGCTGAGTCCATTGGAAGGGCTCCGACGCAGTCTGGAAGATTCCGACTGTCGGGTGGAGGCTTTCCGCCCGACATCGTAATCGGCCCCATAATGTTCCATTCAATAGCAATCCTCACCAGCATATTGGCCCTAAAGTGCATATAATACAGCCGTCAAAAGGTTGTGAGGGATCCCGTTGAGGGGGAGAGGCCTATACTTGTCACCTAATAAAGTAGTCCAGATCATGTCCTAGAAACTTGTCTACCAAATTTGCCTCTCAGCCTCCAGTAATACAACAAATACCAATGACAAGGCAATCACTATCCCTTCCTGTTAAAGATTGCAGGAATCGCTGTTAGCATGAGCTTAGAGCCATTTTATTCTTGGCAGCCATTTTAGTTAGCCATGTGCTCGCCATGTGCTTTCTCCCTCTTCCATAGCCTTGCACATGCTCAGAAAGGCCTAGCTCGAAGAATGCACCTGCTCCTAGTATAGAACTGTCAGGCTATTCTTACTGATGTGTTCAGTTTGGTCTCCCCTCCCACTTTGTTGAGCAAGCAAATTTTGTATACCCATATTAGTAAAATAAAACATGCTTCTATGTGCCCAGACCTCCCCTTGGATTTATGTTGACTATGTTTCCTATTCATATATAAGGCTCCTGTTCTCTGTACTCCTTAGAATGCCTCCTACAGTGGCCTGAGGGTACTGTGTGACGCAATCTCCCTCATGTGAGGTTAATAAATGCATTGTTTTTATATTACAGCTTCTGTGCCAAGTTCTTCTTTGTTTAAAGGACCAGGTGTATCAGTGAACCCCTTAGAAGGTTTCTATTTCTTCAACTGGTGCCTGAAACGTGGACCTCACCGGAGAAGCGGCTATCCAAGGGAGTGGTCTTGACGGGAGACAGGAATCTACTGAGGAGGACAGGACAGGACTCTATTGAGGAGGTACCCTGCACACAGAGATTCTCTGTCTCTGCAGCCCAGTATATTTCTGGTCTCCCTCATTTGATCCTCCAAGTGTTTGCCGCTCCCGACTGAGAACCTTTTTGGCGTGAGTATTCTAAAACGACCATTAGGTCACTAAGAATTTGGCAGTGAGCGGCTGGAGATTTGTGCTTGGTAAGGTTGTTGACATTTTCTTGCTTGTTTTGGCCAAAACTCATTGAACTTGCTTGGTTATAAATGAATTGCGATTAATATAGACAGGTAATGAGGAGATTTTTCTCTAACTTTTTTAAAACTTGAACGGCACACATTAAGTTAGGTGTCACTTGGCGAATAATATTGTATATGCTGCAATATTCTTGGCATGCCTGTTCTTAGCACACTTCGTAGAATGTGTTGCTTTCTTGGAGGTACCAATATGGAACTAGAACGAAATCAGCCGGCTCCCCTAGAGGGGATACCTGAATAGGTTTAGGTATATTAAAAATCGTATTTCTTCCTTGGTGACTAAGTACCCCATGGAATTAAATATGTACATAAAAAAGGATCCTGATCTGTGCACTTTAACTTTCATGAGTGGTGATATGCAGAGTGTTTTTTTTTTAATATTCTGCCTGCCAATACTGGAGAATTTGGTGTATTTTGGCTTTTTGAACATGGAACAGTCTTTAGGTTGTTTTTTGGTGCAGTCTTTTGGGCTAGTATTGAGAGATTTTCTTGTAACTATGACTTACAATTAGTATTTACCGACAGTTTGGCTTAAGTACAGTCTGTGGTCTGTCTCTTGGTTCTGTTCTAACTGTTGATTTGTGGGTTAATTATGTGTTTAAATGTCTATGTGGTTTGTCGGTTGACACCGGTTGTACTTGTGTGAGTGAGTAGCGATTGCGCTCTTTGTGTAAGAATGACTAGCCTTAGCACGCTGTATTGTGTGTTCTGAATGTATGACCTCCTTCTGTAAATGTCTGGAATGAGGTCAATGCGTTTTTTGTCATCATTCTGTTATGCAAAATGTCATTTAATTAATTACATATTAAATAAAAAATCCAGAAATGAATTATATAACATATGCTAAATAGCTGCACACTACCATTAAATTGACAACGTAGGAAACTATACATGTTAGCAAAATGCCACACTGGTAAAGATAAAATTAGAATTTACATTCAGTAGGAATAAAATAGGCCTCATAGAAAGGAAGGGAAAAAACGAAATTTTGTGCTTTGCAATACCTAGGACTAAGATGCAAAATGCTACAGCATTTTCCTTAGATACATTGATATTAAAAGGCATTCACATCATCTGAGTGAATTGGCTGTTGCTGAAATAAACACGACATTATCAAAAGGATAGATTTTGACTGGCTTGAAATGCCTGACTTTTAAATAGACTGTTACTGTGCTTACATTTGAACACTGGAAACATGCTTTCAAACAGCTGCTCTTAAGCTGTCTCGCTGAGAAGAAGCTGTCTGACACAACCAACAGAGATTAAACTCTTTTAGGACATTACAAATACAGAAAAAGGTTTTTTTCTCCTGAGAAAGGTGCAGAATCCGATGCCTACTGATCAGAGCAACAGCTGCACCAATAATACATGGTTATTCTTGGTCCCAAGCCACAAGGAAACTGCTGAGTCAACTAGATTTTAAGTTAGTCTAAACATAGTATAAAGGCCTGCATTACAGACTGTTGATTTTAAAAGTTACAAAAGACAGTTTCATTATTTTGGATAACAGAGAAAAGATTAGAAGGGATTTCCTTTCTTAATGCCTTTTTACATAAGCACATCTGTGGTTCTGATATTAAATATTAACTGTCCTTTAAAAGTGGCACAGACTTTTCACATTTCAGTAAGGCTTTTGTTTACCCAGGCGTACAAAATTCATTTATATAAGGGTGTGCCTTATACATTTCTGATCCCCCATTCCTGGGATATCTAGGGGACACTCTGGGGATGACTGATATGCCAAAGCATTGTAGGTTATTCGTTATTTTGTGCCCCTAGCACCAAAGTCAAATTTGGGCAAAATGTACTGTTTAAAAGTAGTTCTGCCACTCAGAGAAGTTTTCAAACTGATCTTAGGCTTCAGTAAATGCACACATGTAAGTATAGAATGAGAAGCTGACCTCTATACTGCTAGAAAAGCCCACCGCACACTGCCCACAAATGAAACTGAGTAAAAAAAAAAAAAAGAAATTATTATCCTACCTCTAAATTACTGACAAACAGGAACGGAACGGAATAGGACTGCTTTTCAGCTGTGAGTCTCCATAAGTTGCTTTGAATTGGAAAAGCCTCATGGAAAGCCTTGCACAAAATAGGACAGCTTGTAAGGGTTAAAGGCCGAGTTCTGCATTTAGCAGCCTAGCAGGGCTAAAGGCAAGGTTTGCTTCAACACTTCGACCTCTGAAACTTTTAGAAAGACGAAATGACAGCGCAGGGAGAGAAAAATAAGTTTTGCTTACTATTTTTGGAAAAAGCAAGTTTTTATGTACTCATATGAACAGAAGGAAATATAGTGGTATATGTGGGCTCTGTGTATAGCATAGCTCTGCCATGTATATAAAAATAATAGTTTTAGCTTAAACATTACTGTGCAAGGGCGGAGATAGGGAGGCAATGGGATTTAGTTTGTATTCATTCGCCCTCATGTTACAACTAGTACAATTGCTAAAGGAATTGGTGGTTAGTTATTAATGTTATCTAGCTAGCTAAATGTGCTATTTACCTCCTACAAGTTTATTTGTGCCCAGTTGCCACAAATAGAGGTTAATAATGTCGACAGAAGTGAAACCTGTTTCAGGTTTCTTACTGTCGAAATGGGGGAAGGAGGTTAGCTCCTCTGCAAATTAAGGGTAGGTAAAAGTATGTTTCTCTCTCTTTTGAGCATGTCTAATCTGTCTGGGAACTGGCCATGAGACATTTAATTGGCTTTTCAGTAATGCTATTTTAAAAATTGTTAGCATTAATAAAATGAATAAGAAATATGCTATGTTACTGCCCATCCTGTCTGATGAAATTATGAAAGGATGAGTAGTCTAGATTGCTGTTCCCTAATTTGACCTTTAAGGGGAACTAGATGTAGGTTGTTTTGGTTCTAAAATTCTCTTGTTATAACACCATTATTGTTTATGTTATTCTCATGTTATATACAGTTTTGCAAGGGTATTGCTAGTCTTGTATTAGCTAGTCTGTGTAAATAAACTGACAGTCCTTATTAGAGCTGATGTTGCATAGTTTGAATCGTGAAAACTAGATTGTAGGAAAGACGCCCATGTGATCCTCAGCAAACATTTTTGAAGAAAAGATTGTTTTATAGGAGTTTGTTTGTCACAACAAGTTCTGCTGGAGAAATTTTTATACCCACTATGTTGAAGTTTTTTGTAGTTCTTTATGTATTAGGAATCCCTGTTAAATTAGCAGTTTTAGTTTTTCCTGCTGCGCCTATAACAGGAGAGCATGGTCCTAAGCGTACAATGTAGGTGCTTTTATTAAGAGAAATCATTTTAGAAGTGCCTGCAGTCCTGTACAAGTAATGTAAAGTCTATGAGTGAAAGTGTAGAAAATGTCCTTTTTTCTTGAGGTTTCTTCAGATGAATAATATATGAATACACAAATGTAAGGATTTAGAGTATGTCCGTATTGTTTTTCTCTTTTCCTCAGAATTTAGTAAATGAACACAGACTTCCTTAACTGCTTCAAATGGTGTAATAGATTCAGGGTTCTTTACTCTCTGATAGATGAAGTGGTTCTTTTGTGACTTGCTAATTTATGGGGCGCCCCAAGACTAGGAAGTATTCTGAGACTATCCTCTTTGTTGATAGATTATTTCTGTGCCTTGTCTAAAGACCTTTTGTTCTTTCCACCAATAGATGTTTGCTGCCTTACAACCATTGCCAGAGGGGCCCGGACATCAGATCCAGCCTGGGGAGTCAGCACCAGTCCAGCTTGAAGCCAAGGTGAAGGTAACCAGCACAGGCGTTGCTGGCAACTAGGACCTCAGGCAAGGCGCAAGCACTGGGATGTGAAGTGTGTACCCCTGCCACTGTCTTGGGCAAAAGACGGGGTCACAAATCAGAAAGGAGAAGGCATGGATCAAGTTTTTGATGCCCAGCTGAGAGAGTCACAGACCGACCAGAACGGCAAGGAGGCTTTTGCTTGAGGTGACCCCTTTTGAAACTAGGGTTGCTTCAGAGGTCCCAGCATCAAGCCCCTGAATCCTGGTCCCAAAGTGAATGAAAAGTTTGCACCTCTGTTTGTTGATCAAGAGATACCTGGGCACACTGGATACGATTTGTCGCCCCAACAAAAGAGCAGTGTGCCAGCAGAGCAATACAGGAGTTAGGGAAGGGCTTGAGTTCAGGGTACAGGTGCTGTTCCCTTGGTGCCTTGGTTAGATCAAAGTGAAGAAAGCTAGTGCACTGCCTGAGATACTGGACAGGATAGTTGAGGGCATTTGCCCTGGGGGGGGGGGGGCTGATTGCCCTATCCTGAAAGAAAGACTTCAATTTCTTCTCAAACTGGGCCGTTATTCCTGAGTTGCAAGCTGTGCAGCTGTACCGGGGAACAACAAGAGCCTGCCTGTGAGGCTCAAACGGACACAGGGGGAAGAAGCCTCTCTGGCTGGTTGTACAGGGGCTTCAATTTTCAAAGGACTTCTTTTTGTTAGCAATGTTACTTTGCCCTCCTCCTAAAAGTACATTAATTGATACTCTAACCCTTTTAAAAGCAACACTTGAAAAGTCTATATAAAATGTTTTTTTTTTTACATAGAATTAGACTAGATGGTTCTAGGATTTGCGTTTTGCTTAGGGTTGGGAAAATATTGAAAATTCTGTTTGTGATAATAGTCAGTACTCTCTCCTTCTATCTGTATGACCCAATGCTCTGTTCCCTTTGTACTCCTGCTTATACCTTATATATGCCTGCTTAATGAAATGTTTCCAATGAAAAATGCCCATCAAGCAATGGATTAGGATATTGACGAATTTATGTGAATAAATGTGCAAAATATTTTCTATGTTCCTTCTAGATCATAGGGATGTCTTTAGCTCATGCTAAAAGGACTATCTGTTAAAGATTGCAGGAATCGCTGTTAGCATAAGCTGAAGGCCATTTTATTCTTGGCAGCCATTTTAGTTAGCCATGTGCTCACCACGTGCTTTCTCCCTCTTCCTGAGCCTTGCACATGCTCAGAAAGGCCTAGCTGGAAGAATGCACCTGCTCCTAGTATAGAACTGTCAGGCTATTCTTAGTGATGTGTTCACTTTGGTCTCCCCTCCCACTTTGTTGAGCAAGCAAATTTTGTATACTCACATTAGTAAAAAAAACATGCTTGTATGTGCCAGGACCTCCCCTTGGTTTTATGCTGACTATGTAACCTATGCATATATAAGGGTCCTGTTCTCTGTACTCCTTAGAATGCCTCCTACAGTAACCTGAGGGTACTGTGTGAAACAATCTCCTTCATGTGAGGTTAATAACTGCATTGTTTTTATGTTACAGCTTCCGTGCCAATTTCGTCTTTGTTGGTCAAATAGGACCAGGTGTATCAGTGAACCCCTTTGAAGGTTTCTATTTCTTCATTCTGAGCTGTGACTCTTAAAGATTCTGATTGTATCTCTTACTTGTATTGTAGCTAAGATGTGGCAGACTAGGGTTAACCAAGTTTTTCTCATCACAGAGTATTTGGGGCAAGAAAATAAGAAATGCACTAGCGTTTCAGGATTATTCATACATACAGGACCGAATAGCCAAATAGATGAATTCATCTATCTGCTAGGGAACTCATTTAGTGGTAGGATGCCATATATAATTTCCAAAAACAAGGATTTGGCCTGGGGAGGTTGAATTATAGTTAAAAAACCTCACAATTCATTTTATCTTTAAAATCCAGAAATCTACCAGTTAGCGCCCTGACAGATGTACCACAATCATTTTTCATTTATATGGTCCTAGTCACTCTTTTTAACGCATTTTAGAGACTTTTTCCCAATACCCCAGGAATTTTAACACAATTAAGAAAATCAAAGGCTCATTAGCCATTTCTTTACATATTTTAGCCATGGTATAGTTCCTTTAGTGTCAAGCGGTGTAATCTTTCAGGAAGATTGTCACAACAAGAGTGGAGAGTCATTAGTCCATATTCTAATCCACAGGGTCAGGGGTCGAAATGCTGCCACATGTGCAATATTTTGTAGGGCAAGATCCAATCATAGTGGAATTAAGGACGTATTTCGGGGTAGTGCAATGACGAATATATTTTCTATTTTTTCAATGCCCTCTAGATTGATTGCGCCCCACATATCAGCCAAATACTTTTTGCCGGAAAGATTCCACTTGCTGCTAGAACTGGCCTAAATTTGATGCTTTCAACTTCTTAGCCTCAACAGAGCTTACATGTTGCAGTACCTAATGACTCTTGGCTATTTGCAGGGACCGTGATAGAGTGTTTGAGAACCTGACACCCAGCTAGTCAAATTGCTTCTCTTGGTCTAGCTAAGTGTTGCCCATTTTGACCTAAGGTCTGAAAGATCTGTGAGGATCAAAACTCTTCAATTTCATTTTTGCTATGTTGACTTCTCACCCAAATTTCTCATACAAGAGCAGAAATTGGTCAAGGAATTTTGCAGGCTTGTAGGGGATTTAGAGACTAGTAGTGTGCCATCCACAAATAACAGTAAAACAACCTTCTGACCTGCAATCACGGAGGAGTCACCATTGCTGTCACTCAGAGTTTCTAAGGTGAACTGGGTAGGTGCTAATACACAACCTTGTAGCACTCTCCTCTCCTCCATAATACGCTCAGTCAGCGCACCTTTCTGGTACCATCTCACCTGAGTGTAGTTGTTTGTATGGAGCCTTAGTATGATATGTATTAAATTCTGGGGAACCCATATCTGTTCCAGGGCAGACCATAATTTCCCTCTAGGGATGAGGTCGAAGGCTGCTTGCAGATCTACGAATACTACGTAAATACATTCTTTCTCAATGGTCACATACTTCCATAAAAGTAATAAGAACCTTTTTGATCAATAGTTCTCGTGTTCTCCCTGAATCTAGTATGGACTAACCCGCCACAAGAATAAAGAACCCACAAGGTTTTCTTATATAATCCTCACCCACCAGGGTTACCCCTTAGTGGCAAGCTTCCTCATTGTGTCCATACCATTTTGCTGCAGACGGGGCATGCTGTGACCTATGTGTTACTTGGGAACACTTATTGGTATATATTAAATTATGTAAAAATTAGAGGGGGGAGGGACTTATGTGGAAAGTGAGATAACATTTTTTGAAAGTATAGGTAATGATGTGCAAAAATCTTGCATCATGGGTCCTCCAGTTGAGAGGGAAGTCTGTTGTCACACTTATTCCAAGGCTGCTCTTCTGCACAATGACTTAGTATTTCCGCCCAGGGCCTGCATCTAAGATTTCTGCATTGTTTATATTTACAAGCAGTATCACAATGTAGGTACTATCTGTATGTATATTTTTATATCCTTAGCGGAATGTGTACAGCTAAAATAGTAAAACTGGAATGGATTGAAGGAATTAAATCTTTGGTCCTAAAGAAAAGCCTGAATTATGGCGTGAAACATGTTGACATTCTAGAAAGGTAGGCACATCATTCCTGTACTTTCTACCTTCCCCCTTTTTATCCATACCGACTAGAGGCCTGAATAAATAGCATGTTACCTAATAGACAGTTATTTTTAGTCTCACTTTCCATACAAGACCACCCCCACTCCTATTTTTTTCATCATTTAATATACACCAATAAGTGCTCCTATGTAACACGTAGGTCACAGCACGCCCTGTTCTGCAGCAGAATGGGATGGACCCAATGATGAACTGTGCCACCAAGGGCTAACCCTGGAGGGTGACGGTTATATAAGAAAAGCTACTGTTTTCTTTATTCTTGTGAAGGCTAGTCCATAATAACATTTGGACTCTTTTTGGGTTCAATACATTTGGTAGGAGGACACGCCTCTCTGATTCGGTCTCCTCTTTCTCCCCGTTAAAGGTATTTTAGTCATGGGGGGCATGGCCACGGAGGCGACCAAGATGGCCGCCGCCAAGGCCTACCGCTCCACCAATCCGCTCCACCTGAGCAGTCTTGGCACTTGGTCATTGCCCTTGGCTACTGCGCTGCGCTGGGGGTGCCTGTCTCTGGATTAAACTGGGGTGTGTGAGTGACTCCTCCCCCCCACCGCTACGCCATGTTCTGAGACACGTGCTGCTTTGCCACTTATACTGTCACGTCCATGGTCTGCTGCCCCCATCCGCCTGCTCTTGGGGCCTACGCCGTGGTGCTCTCTACCATTCCTTGAGGTTGGCTTGCGGTTTTTGGCGTGTCTCTGGTGCGCTGTAGCCATTTGCTAACTAACTGCTGGCATATTACCCAGTTTGTGCCCCTGCTAGCCTGAGCGCAGGAGTGGCTACTTCCTAGACCTTCCTTCTGGAGTACTATATTGGTGATCATCACTTCGCTACGGTCACGCTGATACTCCCTGTTTTTCCAACCACTACCATGGGGAAAAGTGACCCAAATCAACGCAAGCTCAGCTTCGATAAGACCTCCTTGCTGGCTACTGACGCCCCTCCCGGTTCCTCATCGGGCAAGATGGACCCCTCCCTTCGTGAAGATACTACCTTCCTGGTCACCGCCATGATGGGTGAGATGAGGGACGGCTTCAAGGTGCTGGACAACAGATTTGACAGCCTGGAGCAAAAGCTAGTTGACATGGGGTCTAAGGTGTAGGCCCATGACCGGCGATTGGACGTTGTAGAATCCCAAGTCTCTGACATAGAGGATGCGGCTACCAAGTTGTTGAAGCGTCTAGAGCGTGCAGAAAAAATTCTGAAGGAAGTGGCCATCAAAAACGAAGACTTAGAGGCGCGTGGCCTACGCAACAACATCCGCATTCTTGGCGTGGTGGAGACGACACAAACCGGACGAATGGATGTATTCGTCGAAAACCTCCTCATCGAACTGTTCGGCAGGGAACTGTTCACACAGGGTTTTGTGGTGGAGCGGGCCCATAGATCCCTAGGTCCCCGTCCTCGGCCGGGCCTGCCTCCACGTCCCATAATTGCTAGGATTATGAATTTCCGCGACCGAGACTCTGCCCCTCATGCTGCCCGTGAAAAAGGAGAGGTCCAGTGGCAGGGTAGCTCACTGTCCTTCTAACCAGACTTTACCCTCATTGTCTAGGAGGCGCAACGGAAATTTACTGGAGTTAAAGCCACCTTGAGGAACCTTGGCCTTAAATACGGTATGCTCTACCCAGCACGTCTCAAAGTTGAAGTAGCCGCCACATTTCGCATTTTTGACACCCCTACGGAGGCGCAGGAGGTTTGCCAGAACCAAAAGAAGCAGGGTTCTCACTCAAGAAGCGATTCCAGAATGCCGTCCCCGGAGCAGAGTGAGTCCCAGCGCAGAATTGATCTATTCATGGACCCGGGTCCTGGCTGACACTCCAACATGTTCTCTGTATTATCATCTTTGTTGTTGCTGGCCTGAATTCAGGACTGGTTCATTCATGTTTAGTCATATTGGTTTGCCCGATTGTCGTGGCGTTGCTGCCCTCCATGGCGGATGCCTCTGTTCTCTTCGTTTTTGCAGGAATTTTTGATATACTGGGATATGTCTGCAATGTTTCAATGCCATGTATATTGTTTCGTTCCACTACCAAATTGCGTTGGGTTTGCCTCTTAGGGGTTTATAAGAGGTTGGGAGGTGGGTGGTGGGGGGTATTGCTTGGTACTGTTTCATTCTTGCTTGTTGCATCATTTGTCGAATCATGGAGCGTGAAGAGAGCTGCTCATTGTACAGGTCACTTTTGTCATTGACGTCTATATGGCCAAGTTAGGTCTACAGCTCGGGCCTTCCGAGCTTTCGTTGATGTCCTGGAATGTTCGGGGACTGGACAACTCTAAAAAATGTAAACAGGTCCTTAACTACATTGCCAGGCACAGGGTTGACATAGTCGTTCTGCAGGAGACTCATTTGTCCTCCACTGACACTCGACATGTAGCCAGGAGCTGGGGTGTTCACCGCTTCTTCTCCCAATACAGCAGATATTCCAGAGGGGTTGCCATACTTATTCACAAGCAGGTACCATTTGCCCTGTCCCACAGCATCATTGACAAAGAGGGCAGAAATGTTATAGTCGCAGGGACCCTTATGGGACACAAGATCACACTGGTTGGGATTTATGGCCAAAATGCAGACACCCCTTCTTTCTTCGATGAATTGCAGGTACATCTTCTCAATCTTGTGCCAGGTTTGCTAATTGTTGGAGGAGACTTTAATTTGCTATTGAATCCAACCAGGGACAGCACATCTTCTTCCCCAGAAACTAAAACCCGTTTACGCCCGGTGCTCCTTGACATATGCTCACATTTCTCTCTCATTGACGTTGAGGCAACCATGCACTTGTTGTCACCTGCCTACACCCACTATTCCGGGTACCACAACACCTGGACCAGGATCGATTATTGGATCCTCTCTCCAGGGGTGGTTGGCTGGGTGGATGACCTTCTCACACTACCACAGACACTGTCCGATCACTCTCCCATAGTCCTTAGATTAAAGATCCCTAGGGCGGGTGGTTACGAAAGGCAATGGCGCTTCCCTGGGAGAGCTCTGATGGACCCCGTTTTCACAGAAGAGGTTAGACTGGCCATTGAGGAATATTTGATTTTAATACGGGTACGGTGGATACCTGGGCAATGCTTTGGGAGGGTTTCAAGACCACCATTCGTGATGTTTGCATAGCTAAGCATGCTGGCGTGTTGAGAGACGTCCGTTCTGCGCTGTCCCATATTGAAAATGACATTGCTGCCCTTGACGTGGAGCAGTTACATTCTCACTCTGCGGAGAGAGAGGCCAAGCATCTGCAGTTAATGGTGGAATTCCGGGATGAGGCCGAAAGAGAACTAAGATTTTTGACTAAGCAGTGCACGGCAAGGCAGTATGGGGAATGTGACAGACCGGGCAAGCTTTTGGCACAATTACTTCCACCCCCTAACACTTCATCTTATATTACGGAAATTGTAGGCCCTACGGGTGACACACTCCGTACTACACCTAAGGTTTGTGACGCCTTTTTATCGTACTATAAAACCTTTTATACCTCCACATTATCTGATGACTGCGAGAGTCGGGGTAACTACCTCAACGAGATTGCGATGGTATACTAAGAGAAATACATGCAGGACTTCTTAGCTACCCCCATCACGCAAGACAGTATAGTTGAGGCTATTGACTCCTTGAGAGGTTCCTCAGCGCCGGGCCTTGATGGCTTCTCCGTGGACTTCTACAAGACCTATAAGGAGGTACTGGTCCCCCGCTTGGTGGAGGTATATGCTGAGGCTCTCGGGACGGGCTGTTTGCCCCCCACTTTCAGGAAGGCGGTCATCGTACTGCTCCCAAAACAGGGTAAAGACGCCACCTTGTGTACTTCATATAGATCTCTATCTCTATTAAACCTTGATTACAAGATCCTAGCAAAGGTCATTGCCATCCGACTATCGTTGTTGATGGAGTCTATTATCTCCCCGGCCCAGTCAGGCTTTGTTCCACATCGATCGACTTCACTTTATCTTAGGACCCTCGTCTCTGTATTACACCGCATTGATCCTGCCACTCCGGCCGCTGCGGTCCTTCTTGATGCTGAGAAGGCATTTGATTCTTTGGAATGGCCCTTTTTCCTGTCCATCATGAGACGCATGGGCATGCCTGAATGCTTCGTCACCGCAGTGGCATTATTATACACTTTACCCACGGCCAGGTTGCGGCTGAACGGCACCATCACGGAGCAATTCCCCTTATCACGGGGCACGCGACAGGGGTGCCCCTTATCCCCGTTGCTGTACATCCTAGCAATGGACCCTCTGGTCCGGCAATTTCAAGAGAACCACTTACACCGCGGTCTCCAGTTTCGTACGGGCCGACATTTAATATCACTATACGCGGACGATACCATCTTATACGTCAGGCAGCCTCACGTCAACCTCGAACCTTAGATTTTAGAGATAATTCGTTTTGGCAAGTTCTCAGGACTACGCATTAATTGGCATAAGTCTGTCGTCTTTCTGCTCACCCCGTGCACTGTGGAATGGACTTGCTCCTTTCCCCTTACATGGAGTCGGGACTTGGTAAAATACTTAGGTATTCATATTCACTTAGACACCGCTTCCATCATTAGATTAAATTACGGCAGTGCGGTTGCTGTCCTGGAGGGCCAGATTGAGAGGTGGATTAGCCTTCCCTTATCTTTTTCCTGGGCGTATTGCCATAATCAAGATGATAGTGCAACCGTGGTTTTTGTATCTTTTTAACAACATTCCCATCCCCCTTACTAAAGTATTATTTGCCCAATTGCGATCCTTACTCCTGCGTTTGGTGTGGGGCGATAAGAATCCGCCCGTGTCTTGGAGGGTTTTGACGCTTCCATACGAGCGTGATGGCTTTGGTGTCCCGGATTTTTATCTTTATTTTTTAATTGCTCAATGCTCATATGCATATTCTTGGTTCCACCTAGATGCCCGCATTCTATATCTGAAACCGGAGGCCGACCTGGTCATTCCTGGACTGCTATCCACTGTTCTCCCGGGGGGTTTCCCTCGAGACCCGCTAGACATTCAAACGGTTTCTTCAACCTGCTGGGCGTGGGATAGATTGCGCAGACTCATTGGTCTTGATCAATTATATTCTCCGGCCCTTCCTTTGCCCAATTCCTCCTGGCTCCCGATCACGGGGGAATCTGTAGTGAAACATACCTTGACCAAATTCCACATCTACACTATTGGCAATCTTTTTCCAGATGGCCACGCCTTCTCAATCTCTGAAGATCAACGTTTTACAGATCGCTCGTTTATGGAATCCTTTGTATTTACCAGATTGCGATCCCTGTTGCGGGCCTCATTCCCTATGTTCCCCCTTGCTCCTGAGGAGGCGTCTCCCCTCACCTTTCTCATCCAGCACCCCTCGGGTGCTCATTTAGTTTCCAAGTTATATGAAATGTGTAGCGCTTTCCTCCCCTCCCTTGACGCCAAGGTGCGTGCTGCATGGGAGACTGACCTGGGCTATCCTATCTCTGACGAACAATGGAAGTGGTGTTGCAGGGCTACTAAAGAGGTCTCCCTAAATAGCAGGCATAAGCTTCTACACTTTAAATTTTTACGTAGGCTGTACCACACCCCAGCGCGCTCACACAGAATTGATCCTGATCGTCCCCATAACTGCCCTAAGTGTAAAGCCCCGCTTGCAGATTCCGCCCACCTCTCCTGGTCTTGCCCACTGATACGGAATTATTGGTACCATATACACCGCACACTTGGTGATATGCTGCATTTAGACCTTGTCCTCACCCCTGAAATTGCCCTACTGGGCTATGTTGCCAACTTTCCACGTAATGTGGGTAGACTCGCAGCACTGGGATTCTTGTTGGCTAAACGTGAGGTGGCACTAATATGGTTCGACAGACGTCCTCCGAAACATAGATCTTGGCTCAGGAGTTTGGCCTTTTGCAATACTAATAGCGAGGAATTTTCGACCATGGGTCCCCCTACATCTCGACCCATTGACATCTGGGGCCCATATCGTACATACATCGCCAAAACTATGGCTGATCACCAAACTCGACTAGAACATCACATAGTGCCCGAGGGGGTAGGTTGAAGAGATGTGCATCGTTTCATCTTGTAATTTGTATTTGTACGTACAAAAGAGCACTGTTCATCCCCTGATATGTATGTGTGGTACATTGTGGAATCATCATTTATTCGGCTTAATGTTAATGATCACCATAGCGCATTTGATGTCCCCCCCTCTCTATGTGTTCCCATAACATTTTTCCCCCTTTTTTTAATTTACTTTTTGATAATTGGGGAATTATGTTTCCTATCGACTCCTCACTGGCGATCAATGCAATGTTTCAGTCATCTGTACAACCTACGTCTTTGTCAATTTTATTATATGAGTACGCTCCTTCTCTCGTTACTCTACTCATGTGACAATGTGTGACGCAATGATGCACAACTATTTGATTCCTTTTTGTTCTTTTTGAAAATGATAAATAAAGATTTAATAAAGGTATTTTAGTCATACATGCATCCTGACACTGATGGCTGAGAATCGTCTTTCAAGTGTCAGAGTGGTGCACTATTAAGTACATGTTCAAAACAAAGCTCACAGGTTTTGGCTGTGAGATGTGTTAAGTGTACCAGAGTGTACCAGAGAAGTGTAAATAGTGCATTATCAAGAGCAATCATGAGCATATGCTGTAGGACACGCATTGTGCACACCAGGACCATGCAATAAGCATGGCCTACTGGCAAAGCAAAGGGGCTTTTTTAATAGGTTTGATTAAAATACACATTGCTAAATTATAAGTTAGGCACGGATGGACGAATTTCAGAAATTTTAGCACAATGCAGTGAAGCTAGCAAAGTTGCTTTTCTACATTGCACAAGGGGAATAAAACTGCCCACAGACACATTTAATAACAAATGATTCTGCTTCTGTCATCCCCTGTGCTGTCACTCTTTTGGGCTGCCTTGGCACAAAACACAACTTTTGCACCATGTGTGTGTGTCCTGTATAGCACAAGACTTGCATTGGAAGCTTAGAAATCCAGGACAAACTCCCATGCCAATATAAATTCTGATATAGGCAAACAACAATATCTCAACCGGTATTATTGAGGAGGTTAGTAATCAAGCATGAACAAAGCATTACAAGAAAGGAAGGTAGGGAGACTCATAGTTTGTTTTAAATGTGCCCAAGGCATCATATATTTAAAATAGTACACGAAATTGAAACAAGGGTTTAAGAAGAAATTGGGAACAGTTGTATCAGCACTGTAAGCAATTATTGCGTAAGTAACCCGAAAACCTTGTGCACGAATGTGCTCGTGACAGTCAAAGTGGACGGCAGAGGTAAGAAGTGAGAAAAACAGCGGTGATGCAGAGTGGAGAAGTGACAATTATATACAAAGGGACTTGTGGTTCACAGTTAGTTGTTTACATAAATGTAACACATTTTTAAGCATTTTAGTGAACCGTAGCAAAAAGGCGCTGGGAGTTGCGCTGGTATGTCGACGGCATTTCGATCCTAGTGATTAAGGATAATCATCAGGATCAGGTTACTGAATGAAGGTGCTGAAGGGCATGTAGGTGGGGGTAAGAAAAGGATGCAGGTCACCAGCGGGTCGTTCAAGTTAGAGCAGCTGGAAGGCATACCAATCACGAGGAAGGGAGCAGGAGTGGAGGGCAGAGGGGGTGAGAAGTGAAGGCGGAAATAGGATCAGGTTCTGCTGGAATCTGGGGGGCGCAGAACCAATAGGTGAAAGGTGGAGCCCGGGGCCTGAAAGTAGGCCAGTAGCCCGGGTCGGGCCCCAATCCACAGGTGGCTGTCAGAAGGAACAGCTAGCGGTGGGTATCCATGAGTGGGAACGAAGCAGTCGGGGTCTCGAGGGGGGGGAGGGGGGGGCAGTCCAGATATACTAATCCTGAGTCAGAGTCCCCGATCCTCAGGCGGCCATCACAAAGTGATCCGCTGTGTATCGACACGATATAAAATCTGAAACATTCCATACATTGTATTATGCTATAAAGTCCAGAACACACGTAATGAGTGGAATGTTTGGAAAAATTAAAGTAAGAAATTCATTTTTCACCCAAAGTGGGGTCAGGCTTGGACTTTGCATCACAAACTATGGGTACTTGAGCTAATTGCCCCAGTTACTACCATGTAGCACCTCTTTGACACAAACGGGTGCAAAGCAATTCAAAGCACTGTTTGCACAATGAAACAAGGGCCCTTTCCAGCACAAAATCTTTTGTGATGAACAGTGAATTCTGTTTCAAACTGTTGTTCTCCTTCGAATCATTTTGCATCACTTTGAGCCGGCACAGCATCTTTATAAATCTACTTCTGTGTGTATTCTAACCATGCACTTTACATGGCATGGCCTGTAGTAGAAGGCTTTAGCCCATGTTTGGTGGACCGGATGTATGAAGCATTTTTGCGGTTACAAACACCAAACTAACAGCCTGATTCATGTAGCCAAAAGCGCTCGCAAAAGGGCCAGATTCTGAGAATCTGGCCCTTTGCGAGTGCGATTTTTGCATTTGGTATTCACAATCCCAAATGCAAAAATCGCTATGTAAGAATTCGCATATTTGCGAGGAATGCCATTTAAGGAATCTCTAATAGAGATTCCTCAAATGCTATTCATGACACAAAAAAAAATTGCGATTTTGCACTTTTGGGCCGCTATTTACCGAGAGGTCAGACCTCTCGGTAAATAGCAAAAACTCAGAAAAATGCTTTTAAAAGCATTTTTCTAAGTTGCATGTTGCACACACACATGTCCTTTGGACATGTGTGTGCGCAACACCTGTTCAAATGTGCATTTTAGGGGTGCTACAGGGTGTCCTTTGGACACCCCTGGCACCCTTAAAATCGCTATCTGATTTGCGAGTAGCAAATTGCTACTCGCAAATGAGGGATACTCCCCATTCATTCCTATGGGCCTTTTAGGAATGAATGGGGAGTTATTCCTTTTTTTGCGAGTAGCAATTTTCTACTCGCAAATAGAGATCATGTAGGAATCGCTATTTATTTAGCAATTCCTACATGAATGCCGTTTTGCGTGTCCTCAATAGAGAGTCGCTATGATTCGCTATTAGGGCCACGCAAAACGGCCCGTACATGAATCAGGCTGTAAGATTCCACAAAATTTAAATATGGGTTTGCGATTTGCTATTAGCAAGGGATGTGTTTATGTTGTCTCCTCTAAATACTGAATCGAAGTGGTATGTATTAACTGCATTCTGGTTTCAAAACATTAATATTTTACAACCAATTCAAAATGAGTGCTTCAAAATTGGTGGTAATCCATGGGATCCCTTTCCTTTTGAGAACATTAAAAAATGTTTTATAAAGAAGGCAGGGGTCCCACATACTACTGCCTACTCTTAAAAAAATTAACTTGAAGATGTCAGATTTATTTAAATGCATCCAGTCTGCATTTAAAAAAAAAAGATTTATGTATTTCAAACAAGGCCGCCATCACAGTGATGGCTATCATTCCTAAGTGGAGAGGTGTGGCTCACTGGTTAGAGGCGGCAGACCTGTAAGCAGAGAACGGCCCGGGACCAGGGTTCAATTCCCGACGCGGCAGGGTCTTGGACCAGGGTCAACGGACTCGATAATTCTCGCCTCAGTGCCTACTCTAACCAGGGAGCACACTCGGTAACTCTGGGCATTAAGCTTGCCTCATCTCTACAACGGCCCCCCACAGACGCCGGGGATGCCTGGTTTCACCCTGGAGATACCCAGAAAGGGACCATCTCACAGGGAAAGCCAGGACGGGTTCTACAGCGCCAGGACACTCGGGTAGAGTAACAGTGCGCTTTACAAGTATCCCACATTTACATTTACATTTACTAATGGGTCACAAACTGCGACCTACCTCAAAAACATTCATGATGTAGGCTGATTTGTGACCCGCTGGAAATCAGTAATTAAAAAAAGAAATTCACACATTAGAAATGGGATTTCTTAATTGCAATTCAGAGAAAATCACATTTTGGAAATTGCTATTCCGAATCTTAGTACTTCAGGCGCTGTGTGAACTGACACTCCAAGGTAAAAGGCCATGAACTCTGCTTTTCTGATATATGGACTACTTATCTGACAGATAAAGGCCGTCAATTATTTTTGCTGTATCTTGGCAACACAAAACATGGTATATGGAATTCTTGCACTCTGTAGTGAGGGAGATAAATCACTGGTGCCATCTCAGCAAAAGCTTCCCATTTGATTTTGGCAAATAAAGCTTGCCATATTTTCAGTAACCAATAAGTAAAAAAGGTTTTTACCCTCTGTTGGAGCTGTCAGTGCTATATTGCTGTGAAATCCTGGACACATGTTTCTTTTTAAACATCCAAGCACTGTGAGTCAGGCACCATGCAGTGCCTACCACACGATGCATGAATGTTTGTGGGAACACCACAGGTGCCCCCCAGGCCTCATAGCGGAGGCCACGGGGTACAGGGGCCCTGCTAGGTGCCGCCAAAGTCACTTTCCGACAGCCTTTCCATATCGGGGAGGCAGACATGGAAAGGCTTTCGGAAATGGACTTCACAATCTCGACATTAGAAATGCCATCCTTAAAGGATTATGGTGCATTCCCAACGGACTGATGGGCCCCTTGAGCCAGTCAGAACCGGACCACATACCCCCGCCGCTTGAAACTCTGACCTCCTATTGCGGCTATCAGACCTTAAACCTACCATGTCGGGCGGAAAGCCTCCGACTACCGGTTGGAGGCTTTCTGCACAAAATTGTAATGAGGGCCTTAATCTTTATAAATGAATACTCAGGTATTAACATGAATACCTTAGTATTAATACTAGTTTAGTGCTTGTACATAAAAATAAATCATTTCTGAAAATTAGACTATTTGCAAGTCGGCTGAATTGTTGCACCTATGGCAGGTCCATTCTTTTCATTTGAACCACTGACCCAGGCATAGCCCTGGTCAGATATATCCTACAACATGGTGTGGTTTAAACACAGAGTGCTTCCATCTGCCTATCATATGTGCAATATTTAATAATTTGGGGGCATATTACCAACATATAGCGATATTTATCGGTAAGTAGGGTTAGCGGCAATATTTTTATCGCCGCGCATCGCCGGTTTTTATCGCTGAGATAACTTGCTATTATCAAGGTTTATCTCAAAAGCGATAAAAATCAGGCGAAATGCGTGAATATCGCTGAGAATACAGCGATATTCACGCCTTAGCGAGAAAATGCTCTTAGCCATGGTATCCACCTCCCATTGGATAACACGGCTAAGAACTGGTCTGAGCAGGCGTTAGTTTTTGGCGATAGCGGGAATATTTCCATCGCTACGCCTGCCTTGCTAATAGGCGATAACGACGTTAGCGACTGTTTGCAGTCGCTAACAGGTTGGGTACGCCCACTTTGCATGTCTTTAGCGATAAATATCGCTGACATGCAAAGCGGGCCCCATACCGCTCGCTATCGCCTAAAAGCTGACGCTAACATCAGTTAGCGACAGCTTGCTAATAGAGCAATAGAATTATCGCCGCTTAGCTAAACCAGCGATAATTGCCTATCGCCACCCTTGGTAATATGCCCCTTAGTGTTAAATCTGATATGTTTGCATAATATCTAGGGTACTCATGTATTTGGCTATAAAGATATTCCCACTAATTTGTGTGCCCATACTCTTTGTCATTATGTTCTGTAGATGGCAAATTTGTGTACACATGTGGTTTTAATTCTTAGGTCCATAGGATCATCCCAACGAGTTATACCACTCGCTCAGCCGATCAACACCCGTAAGGCCAAATCTCTCTAAGAAACCAAGAAAATTATTAGGGGCTTTTAGTATGTCATTAAGTTACTGGATGAATGAAAAATGTGGGCCTCATTTCAACATATCAGATTAAATACTTAGCAGTAATGAGTCAAAAGATTGCCTCAAGTAGTATTTGGTGTTATGCTTTCACTCCATGTATGCACTGATTACTTTTCATGAACCCTTTCTTCATTTGTGCAAAACGAATTGTGACTAATGCAAAAACAACCTATGGTTCGGCAGTTCCTTCCCTGAAACGGCGTCGGTCGAATGCAAGTCTGACGGCAGAGGTAAGAAGTGAGAAAAACAGCGGGTGATGCAGAGTGGTGAAGTGACAAATATATACAAAGGGACTTGCGGTTCACAGTTAGTTGTTTACAGAAATGTAACACATTTTTCAGCATTTTAGTGAACCGTAGCAAAAAGGCGCTGGGAGTTGCGCTGGTATGTCGACGGCATTTCGATCCTAGTGATTAAGGATAATCATCAGGATCAGGTTACTGAATGAAGGTGCTGAAGGGCATGTAGGTGGGGGTAAGAAAAGGATGCAGGTCACCAGCGGGTCGTTCAAGTTAGAGCAGCTGGAAGGCATACCAATCACGAGGAAGCAAGCAGGAGTGGAGGGCAGAGGGGGTGAGAAGTGAAGGCGGAAATAGGATCAGGTTCTGCTGGAATCTGGGGGGCGCAGAACCAATAGGTGAAAGGTGGAGCCCGGGGCCTGAAAGTAGGCCAGTAGCCCGGGTCGGGCCCCAATCCACAGGTGGCTGTCAGAAGGAACAGCTAGCGGTGGGTATCCATGAGTGGGAACGAAGCAGTCGGGGTCTCGAGGGGGGGGAGGGGGGGGCAGTCCAGATATACTAATCCTGAGTCAGAGTCCCCGATCCTCAGGCGGCCATCACAAAGTGATCCGCTGTGTATCGACACGATATAAAATCTGAAACATTCCATACATTGTATTATGCTATAAAGTCCAGAACACACGTAATGAGTGGAATGTTTGGAAAAATTAAAGTAAGAAATTCATTTTTCACCCAAAGTGGGGTCAGGCTTGGACTTTGCATCACAAACTATGGGTACTTGAGCTAATTGCCCCAGTTACTACCATGTAGCACCTCTTTGACACAAACGGGTGCAAAGCAATTCAAAGCACTGTTTGCACAATGAAACAAGGGCCCTTTCCAGCACAAAATCTTTTGTGATGAACAGTGAATTCTGTTTCAAACTGTTGTTCTCCTTCGAATCATTTTGCATCACTTTGAGCCGGCACAGCATCTTTATAAATCTACTTCTGTGTGTATTCTAACCATGCACTTTACATGGCATGGCCTGTAGTAGAAGGCTTTAGCCCATGTTTGGTGGACCGGATGTATGAAGCATTTTTGCGGTTACAAACACCAAACTAACAGCCTGATTCATGTAGCCAAAAGCGCTCGCAAAAGGGCCAGATTCTGAGAATCTGGCCCTTTGCGAGTGCGATTTTTGCATTTGGTATTCACAATCCCAAATGCAAAAATCGCTATGTAAGAATTCGCATATTTGCGAGGAATGCCATTTAAGGAATCTCTAATAGAGATTCCTCAAATGCTATTCATGACACACAAAAAAATTGCGATTTTGCACTTTTGGGCCGCTATTTACCGAGAGGTCAGACCTCTCGGTAAATAGCAAAAACTCAGAAAAATGCTTTTAAAAGCATTTTTCTAAGTTGCATGTTGCACACACACATGTCCTTTGGACATGTGTGTGCGCAACACCTGTTCAAATGTGCATTTTAGGGGTGCAACAGGGTGTCCTTTGGACACCCCTGGCACCCTTAAAATCGCTATCTGATTTGCGAGTAGCAAATTGCTACTCGCAAATGAGGGATACTCCCCATTCATTCCTATGGGCCTTTTGGCCCATAGGAATGAATGGGGAGTTATTCCTTTTTTTGCGAGTAGCAATTTTCTACTCGCAAATAGAGATCATGTAGGAATCGCTATTTATTTAGCAATTCCTACATGAATGCCGTTTTGCGTGTCCTCAATAGAGAGTCGCTATGATTCGCTATTAGGGCCACGCAAAATGGCCCGTACATGAATCAGGCTGTAAGATTCCACAAAATTTAAATATGGGTTTGCGATTTGCTATTAGCAAGGGATGTGTTTATGTTGTCTCCTCTAAATACCGAACCGAAGTGGTATGTATTAACTGCATTCTGGTTTCAAAACATTAATATTTTACAACCAATTCAAAATGAGTGCTTCAAAATTGGTGGTAATCCATGGGATCCCTTTCCTTTTGAGAACATTAAAAAATGTTTTATAAAGAAGGCAGGGGTCCCACATACTACTGCCTACTCTTAAAAAAATTAACTTGAAGATGTCAGATTTATTTAAATGCATCCAGTCTGCATTTAAAAAAAAAAGATTTATGTATTTCAAACAAGGCCGCCATCACAGTGATGGCTATCATTCCTAAGTGGAGAGGTGTGGCTCACTGGTTAGAGGCGGCAGACCTGTAAGCAGAGAACGGCCCGGGACCAGGGTTCAATTCCCGACGCGGCAGGGTCTTGGACCAGGGTCAACGGACTCGATAATTCTCGCCTCAGTGCCTACTCTAACCAGGGAGCACACTCGGTAACTCTGGGCATTAAGCTTGCCTCATCTCTACAACGGCCCCCCACAGACGCCGGGGATGCCTGGTTTCACCCTGGAGATACCCAGAAAGGGACCATCTCACAGGGAAAGCCAGGACGGGTTCTACAGCGCCAGGACACTCGGGTAGAGTAACAGTGCGCTTTACAAGTATCCCACATTTACATTTACATTTACATTTACTAATGGGTCACAAACTGCGACCTACCTCAAAAACATTCATGATGTAGGCTGATTTGTGACCCGCTGGAAATCAGTAATTAAAAAAAGAAATTCACACATTAGAAATGGGATTTCTTAATTGCAATTCAGAGAAAATCACATTTTGGAAATTGCTATTCCGAATCTTAGTACTTCAGGCGCTGTGTGAACTGACACTCCAAGGTAAAAGGCCATGAACTCTGCTTTTCTGATATATGGACTACTTATCTGACAGATAAAGGCCGTCAATTATTTTTGCTGTATCTTGGCAACACAAAACATGGTATATGGAATTCTTGCACTCTGTAGTGAGGGAGATAAATCACTGGTGCCATCTCAGCAAAAGCTTCCCATTTGATTTTGGCAAATAAAGCTTGCCATATTTTCAGTAACCAATAAGTAAAAAAGGTTTTTACCCTCTGTTGGAGCTGTCAGTGCTATATTGCTGTGAAATCCTGGACACATGTTTCTTTTTAAACATCCAAGCACTGTGAGTCAGGCACCATGCAGTGCCTACCACACGATGCATGAATGTTTGTGGGAACACCACAGGTGCCCCCCAGGCCTCATAGCGGAGGCCACGGGGTACAGGGGCCCTGCTAGGTGCCGCCAAAGTCACTTTCCGACAGCCTTTCCATATCGGGGAGGCAGACATGGAAAGGCTTTCGGAAATGGACTTCACAATCTCGACATTAGAAATGCCATCCTTAAAGGATTATGGTGCATTCCCAACGGACTGATGGGCCCCTTGAGCCAGTCAGAACCGGACCACATACCCCCGCCGCTTGAAACTCTGACCTCCTATTGCTGCTATCAGACCTTAAACCTACCATGTCGGGCGGAAAGCCTCCGACTACCGGTTGGAGGCTTTCTGCACAAAATTGTAATGAGGGCCTTAATCTTTATAAATGAATACTCAGGTATTAACATGAATACCTTAGTATTAATACTAGTTTAGTGCTTGTACATAAAAATAAATCATTTCTGAAAATTAGACTATTTGCAAGTCGGCTGAATTGTTGCACCTATGGCAGGTCCATTCTTTTCATTTGAACCACTGACCCAGGCATAGCCCTGGTCAGATATATCCTACAACATGGTGTGGTTTAAACACAGAGTGCTTCCATCTGCCTATCATATGTGCAATATTTAATAATTTGGGGGCATATTACCAACATATAGCGATATTTATCGGTAAGTAGGGTTAGCGGCAATATTTTTATCGCCGCGCATCGCCGGTTTTTATCGCTGAGATAACTTGCTATTATCAAGGTTTATCTCAAAAGCGATAAAAATCAGGCGAAATGCGTGAATATCGCTGAGAATACAGCGATATTCACGCCTTAGCGAGAAAATGCTCTTAGCCATGTTATCCACCTCCCATTGGATAACACGGCTAAGAACTGGTCTGAGCAGGCGTTAGTTTTTGGCGATAGCGGGAATATTTCCATCGCTACGCCTGCCTTGCTAATAGGCGATAACGACGTTAGCGACTGTTTGTAGTCGCTAACAGGTTGGGTACGCCCACTTTGCATGTCTTTAGCGATAAATATCGCTGACATGCAAAGCGGGCCCCATACCGCTCGCTATCGCCTAAAAGCTGACGCTAACATCAATTAGCGACAGCTTGCTAATAGAGCAATAGAATTATCGCCGCTTAGCTAAACCGGCGATAATTGCCTATCGCCACCCTTGGTAATATGCCCCTTAGTGTTAAATCTGATATGTTTGCATAATATCTAGGGTACTCATGTATTTGGCTATAAAGATATTCCCACTAATTTGTGTGCCCATACTCTTTGTCATTATGTTCTGTAGATGGCAAATTTGTTTCCACTTTGGTTTTAATTCTTAGGTCCATAGGATCATCCCAACGAGTTATACCACTCGCTCAGCCGATCAACACCCGTAAGGCCAAATCTCTCTAAGAAACCAAGAAAATTATTAGGGGCTTTTAGTATGTCATTAAGTTACTGGATGAATGAAAAATGTGGGCCTCATTTCAACATATCAGATTAAATACTTAGCAGTAATGAGTCAAAAGATTGCCTCAAGTAGTATTTGGTGTTATGCTTTCACTCCATGTATGCACTGATTACTTTTCATGAACCCTTTCTTCATTTGTGCAAAACGAATTGTGACTAATGCAAAAACAACCTATGGTTCGGCAGTTCCTTCCCTGAAACGGCGTCGGTCGAATGCAAGTCTGATCGACATCGTAATAAGGCCCTAATTGTTTCATTTGAAATATTTAACACATTTGAAACTATTTAAAACATAGCTATATTTTAGAATAAATTGCAGAAAATGATAAATTAATAAATGAGCATAACACAACACCTAACAGTTTTTTAAAAGTAATAAATATATTTTATTAATAATTTAAAAACAAACAAGAAATGTATTAAATAGTAGTAAATATGAAACACACTTTAAAAAAATCAATAATCATTATTAACAATAAAGATATATATGTAAAATTCTTTACAAATGTTTGTGTAATTTTATACTGTGTAAATAGTTTTTATTACATGAAAAAAATATTTCTCCCACACTTTTCCATTGTATTTGATGGTAATAATTGTCCTCTTTCCTTTTTACTTTGAGCATTGACGTACATGGTTGAGCGTCTGTTTCTACAGTCGGTGGAGGGTCATGGTCAAGATCCGATACAAGGGACAGCTGCGGTCAGGTAAGAACTTTCAATTTTACAAATTTAGAGTTGTAGGTGGCCAAAATTGAAATGTTTGTAAGGATAGAGGAAGGAGGTAGTTGTAATTTAGTCTCTTCTTTTTAAGCAACTAATGCATTTTTGATACTGGTGTTAATGCCACTCTGTGCTTCTATTTTTTGAACAGGAAATTTGGAGATTCTTGGACTAATAGTTAAACCCTGTGGATTATTGGACTACAGAAGACTTCTCGTGACAGGATGATTTGAAACATCACCAAAGGTTGAAGAAAGAAGACATCTGCAGGTAGGATTTTTGGCATTCCTATTCATTTTACATATTAATTTAAAAAAATGCCAATTCAATTGTAAAAACAATCAGGTTATTTCCAATCAACCCACTTGTTTACTCCCATCCCAAACATCAACAGGGCAACCAGTAATACATTCTAGGCAGGTTGGGGGTTGTGTTCCTAAAACTAAAGAAGATACCAACCATTTCTACTCCCCACCAGTCATTAATCTGCCCCCGCATCAACACCATATGTCCTCATTTTTGAAGGTAATCCTGAACTTAGGAGGGACCAATCTGAATCCCAACAAGAACTAAAGATTAAATGTATCCACTGGCTAGTAAATCATAGACATTTTAGATATGAGAACGTGGAAGAAATTGTAACTACACGCAGGGTGGGATGGTTAGGCAGACGTCACAAGGACATACATGGGGATTGCACAGCAATTAATTAAAACAAGCATTGGAAATGCAATAGGTCTCGCATTAGAAAAGTTGGAGCTATTGGTCTTGTAAATGACAAATATTTTATTTGTTGGTTTTTAAAACAGCTAAATTGATAGCTTTGTCACTTACAATGCCAATAGTTATAACTTTCGCAAATGTGACACCTATAGCATTTGGAATGCAACACTGAAGAGAGGGTGCTGCAACAGCACTTAGTCATTCAAACTAAAACCTCCCTCCTCTAGATTTGCTTGGTGTGTTAGGACCATGGAGGCTGCGAGCATTGGAGGTCCGGGCACTGTGGCGGTGGTGTGCGTGTGTGTGTGGGAGGGTCTCTGTTTACATTTAGAGAGGAATGGAGTGGGAAAGTAGAGACTGACAGCGAGGTATGAGAGTGAGAGAAGAGAGTGATTGGGAGAAATGGGCGAAGCTAGGAGAGAGAAATGAAAAAGGGGAGGCTGAAAAAATAACACGGCCTGGCGTCCGTGAGAGAGAGGGGAGGTGCTGGCTCATTATTGGCTCAGTATACATGACATCTCTCCTTGTTCAAACTGTTTATTAGTTATTGCATGTGCCTATTTGACTCTGTAATGCAATGTCTACATTGGTATCACTCTGTCTACATGACATACATGTGTATTGCCCGCATGTGTGGTGGTGCCGGCCTGTACGCGTCTGTAGTATAATGCTATATGATGACAGTTTCATTTCAAAATGTACATGTCTAACGCGTATTTGGACCGTCATTTACAAGCTGTGTGGATATCTAGGTGTGTACATACATGGGCGTGTCTATATACAAACACCAGACTACTTCACGTCTCTATGTGTGCTAGTACCATGTGCAATGTTTATGCATGGTGTCTGCATATACATACAGACATGTCTGTACACTGCGGTGCAGTTTGTACCCGTGTGCATACATTCGCATTGTTCTGTACAAAGCGCTTCGGCACCTAAACAGAAGTAGAAAGCGCTATCAAATGTGACAGCTCTAAACATGCGGGCACACTGTGAACGGATAGGTCTGTCTGACAATCAGTGCTTCAGTATGTGCCTTCACAGAAGAGTGCTGCGCTGCTGTGAGTCCCTGCAAAAGGTGCCTGCGGTTCATTCAGAGTTTTTTAAGAGCGGCGACTATTTCAGCGCGAGGAAGGCTGAAAAGCTGCCAAGTGTCGCTAACCCCGAGCAAACAAATTCTCAAAGTGTCTGCCTTCTCTGACGTGCACTCTACCTCACCCGGGCGCCCAAACATTAGAGGCCGAGCAGGCACTGAGCAGGCAGAGCCCAGGCGGATAAGCAGGGTGGCTGAAGCAGGCAGCAGAGAGGAGCAGGCAGAGGGCTGAACAGGCAGATAGCATATGCGGAATAGTAGGGTGGATGAAGCATGCAGCAGATAGGACAGAAGACTGAGCAGGCAGGATGAGCAGGGAGGGAGCCCACGCGGAGATTAGGGTGGATGAAGCAGGCAGCGAAGAGGACAAAAGACGAGACAGGCAGAGAGGCAAGAGGGATGAGCAGGCAGAGAGTACTTGTAACAATGGTTGAAACAGGTAGCGGAGAATACAGAAGCCTGAGCAGGCCGAGTACATGTAATGATGGGTGAAGCAGGCAGCGGAGTGGACAGAAGCTTGAGCAGGCAGAGAGTCAATGCGGAAGAGTAGGTATGAAGCAGGCAGTGGAGAGGACAGAAAACTAAGTAGGCAGTTAGAAAGGCCAGAGGACTGAGCAGGCAGAGAGCCCAGACGGACTCTGCACACAAGACGAAAAGAAATAGACTGCTCGCAAACTCTTAAAAACAAGCAAAAGGCTGTGGGAGTGACCATTTGGTAAACAAGACGGAGGGCATTGCTGTGGGGAGGGGGGAGGAGAAATGCGACAACGCCGCAGCAGGGGGCGGAACGGGGAGAGCGGCGATGGGGGAGAGACACGGCCGTAGTGTGAAGCAGCAGGGGCCTTCTAAGAATTATGTTAATTAGAATTTGAGGAAACCGAGATGAGAAGATTTTTTCGGATATGTAATACTTGTGGAAACGATTTTCTACCAACTGCCATTCATGATAAAAGTTCTGAGGTACCAAGGCTGTTTTGCTAGTCGGGCTTGAAGATTTCTGATCTCATTTTTCCAAGAGACTACACGTGGGGGACGAGAGGGAAGTGAAGAGATCCAGAGAGCTGCTAACAAACAAATCTATGGCTTTCTGGAAAGTGGAGGGTGGTGGGAGACCAGGAGCAGCATGCTGGGATTTCGCCTCTCCCTTTTCTATCTCAACCGTTCTTGCTCTCAGAGGGAGAGAATGTTGTGCTGCGTCAGAGTTTCGTACTTGGGAGCTGGGAAATCTGTGTTCGAGTCTTGGCGCGGCTCGGCATCCTGTAACTCTGGGCAAAGCACTTAATTTCCTCTGTTCCCAAGGAGAGCACTATATAAATCTTCAAATGTAATTCACTAATTTAAATTAAAGAAAAAAAATGAAAACAGTAGCGATCTTGGAGGGGTGGTGGGGGCGGGCAAGCAGTGTTGTGAGTGGGTGGAGATGGCACAGGGAGATTAAGTGACGGCACTGCAAATGAAGCTGCAAATTAAAATTAAATTACAGAAAAAATTAGCAGTGGCCGTGGAGTGGTGGTGGGCACAGACAAGCAATGTTGTGGAAGGGGCGAGGGGGTGGTGGGATAGCCGAGTGAGGTTGTGACAGCAAGGTGATCGAAGTTTCATGCACGAAATAAACATAGCAGAGGCAGGCCAACAAAAAGAAGACTTCTCTCCAAGTATCCTAAAATAACAAGAAGATTAAGAGCGCATTTTAGAGGGCAGTTTTCATGGGAGGTAACACAAGTAGAAAAGGTGGGACTACTAAGAATAATAACCAAAGAAAAGCAGACATTTAAGAGAGGGGCCAATAAAAACAAGTCAAATAAGGAGACACGGCCTGCTGAGCGGCCGTGAAACTGAAAGCACGGCCGGCCAGCCGTGAAAGCCTTTGATCCGGCAGGGGGTGGAGCGGCACCAAGCTGGGCAACAGATGGCTGGCGATTTGATGCTGTGCACGCGCATTTTAGGTCTATGCGCTTGCGCATTGACCTAAAAGCGCACCGGCACAGCACCAAATCGCCACAGTTAGTTAAACTTTGTTTAAAGCCCTATAGTCTCGCTTCTCTCAATGCGCATGCGCATTGATAGGTCACGAGACCTAAAAAACCATGGATGACTCAAAACATTTTATCTAGAGAAGATGGGAGAATAACTAGTGGTACACAAGTTCTTCCATTATGTTACTTCTACCCCCTAGCATGCCCCATCGTGAAACCTGGCACGTGGAGAAGGGATGGAGAAATGACCCCAAGTACTGTGAGCTGCCACACTCAGACCAGTATTGGCAAAGGCAATTCATTTTTAATATTCCTACTGCAAATAAATATAGCTGCTTAGATAGAGTAGATTGACTGGAGGAAAACTCATCTAATATTAAAGCACAAATATGTCCATCACAATTTGTAACCCAGATCAAGGCTGGTATAGTGGGCCCTTGTATCAGTCCCGGGGAGGGTCTATGCCGTGGGAGCATGTGCGGCTCCCCAGCTTACATTCACGACGGTGGTGACTCGGTTCTGAATGATAACACTAAAATTCAATTGTCCATAGAGTCAAATCTTGAGGATGACAGCGGGAAGATAGAGGCCTTACTGCAACCCCCCCCCTAGAGCCCCAAAAATTGAAGCCCCCTAATTGCTCAAAAACAAGGGTTCTATCGTGGAACATTGTGGGTCTGAGTAACAAGATAGAGGACCCCACTTCGGGGCTCTTTCATCAACCAATTTGAGATCTGCATGTTCCAGGAAACATGGGTTAGAGGGGAAGTTTTCAAGCTGAGCTTTGCCAGCTTTAGCACTCCTGCAACATTTGGGGGGTAAAGGGAGACCATCTGGAGGCCTTAGCACATGGGTGGGTGTCCACTTAGGATGCACGGCCGAGCAGATAGACACAGAATCTAAAGATATATTATGCGTCTTACTGCGATTCCCACTAAAGATTTCTGTAGTCCTTATAAATGTATATTCAAGACCCACAGTTTTGGGCAAAGAGTCACATACGTTGGAAGAATTAACTACTTTTTTGGGTACCATTGCTGATAAACATATGGTGATTTTGGGAGGGGATTACAATTGTCAGTTCGAGCCACTGGAAGGATTGCTCAAGGATAGCTTACATGAGAAGGATAATTTCTGGGCAATGCTGGAGACCAGATGTCCACCTGTTTCGTTTTGTTTCATAAGCTTTATTCGATTATTCAAAAAAACAATCATAAAAGCACACAGAATCAAAAAGACATATTAAAATTGTGACAGGTTAAAAGAATTACAATATTTTACAGACAATAAGGGCAACTCGAGTAAATACAGTTTTATAGGGCTAGCAGCAACGAATAATACAAAGACAATGTTAAAATTCCAGGCTTTTTCTAATGGACACTGATTTTAAAATAAAAGTTGCGGTAAAAAAACAGATATCCGGGGTAGCAAGTGTGAAAAGTAAACTCTTGGCAGTAGCAATAGTGGACACACAATATTTCTTAAAAAGAGGTTTGAGATAACAGATACGACAGTGCATGTACAGTGGACAAATTAGCATAAAGTGCAACGTTCTTTGTTTAGTGATAACATCACAGGGGCAAGGTGTTGAGGTATAGATTTTCATCTTTGGGAATGCCACCAGGTTATGGACAATGCCTAATCTTAACCTAGTAAGAACAAACTGGTGAGATTGTTTGGAAATTACTTTTAGATACTCAGGCATGCCATAACCTTCCTCATGATTGGAGAAATAAAAGACATGGGTAGTAAAAAGGCTACATTGTTCTTTACGCCTGTTGGATTTCTTCTCCAAAAAAACACCTTTAACCACCTGTTTAGGTATATTGATGGCACATAAGGGGTCACTAAGAATGTCCAGGTCAAAAATTTCTTTGAAGGAAGTTAAAACATAATTTAACCATGGGATCTTGTGGGCTTTGTCCAGGCGCAGACAATCTCGGATTATGCGCCTGGTAAACCCTGTTTCGTCCTTAGCCCAAATGGACCTCCATGTCATAAGGGGTCTTAAACCTGTTAGGTCCGTCAAGTATTCCAACCCCACCTCTTTATGGATCAGTTCAGTGGATGCCGAGGGGGGGAGACAGAGGAGTCTCTTTAGGAATAGGTTTTCGGCTATTTGCAGATCACCTTGGTTCCAATGACCCCACACTCCTGATCCATAAAGGGCAATCGAAGCGCATCTGTGCCGGTAGACGTTCAACATGTCAGGGATGCGACGACTGCCTAGTTTAGAAGCGAAGCGGAAAACTCCTGAGGATCCCTTACCCATCTTGGCCTTGACATTGAGTAACTCCGGTGCCCATGACCCACTATTACTAAACGTTATGCCTAGGTAACAAAATTTGTCCACTACCTCGATTCGATGTTCCTTGAACTGAAATGATTTAAGGTGGTTCACCTTTTTCCCACATGCCATAATAAAAGTCTTGGAGTTATTAATTTTTAGTTTCCTCCCTTGGATAAAATCATAAAAGTGGTTCATAAGTTTTTGTAGACCTATTGGAGTTCTCGAGAGTAGGACAGTATCGTCTGCATAAAGCAGTACCGGTATAGATTGACCCTTGACTTGGGGAGCGTCGGCTTGGACCATCTTCAAGTCGGACTCCATTGAATTTATAAAAAAGGGAGAAAAGTAACGGGGCCAAGACACAGCCTTGCCTGATGCCAGATTTAACATTAATCTTCTTCGTGCATTCCCCCGCATGCCCAAAGAGGATCTGGGCTGACAGCTTATTGTAAAGTCTAGCTAAAAAATGGATTATTGCTGCCGGGGCTCCCATTCCAAGTAGGGTGGACCACAAGAGATTATGATCCACCAGATCAAAAGCACTGGAAAGTTCTGCAAAGCAAAGAAATAAAGAGCCCTGTTTAGCTTTAGTGTATTTCCCTATAATGAGGTCTAAATTAATACACTGCTCAATTGTGCCAAGACCCTTCCGGAAATCATATTGGAAGGCCGCAAGGATATTATTTGCTTCTGCCCAATCCTCCAATCGTAACAATAAGACCCTGCTCATAATTCTTAGCGAGGAATCCAGAAGGGAGATAGGGCGGTAGTTCTTAGCCTCTCCTCTATCTCCCTTCTTATAAATCGGCAACATTATTGATTCGCTCCAGGTAGAGGGGGTACTATCCATAACACAGGCATTAAACACCTGGGTCAGGAGGGGGCTCCATAGTGCCAGATCTGTTTTATACATATCAACCGGAACTCCGTCCGGTCCCGGGGCCTTCCCTCCCTTGCTGTTGCGGATGGCATTATTAATGTTATCCCCAGGGGTTGTTTAGGTCCGGAAATATTGGCACTAATACCAGCCTGATCCTCTCCAGCAGGATCAAAAATTCCTGTAAAGTATTGAACCCAGCTATCCTCACTAACCTGGGCTGTCAGAACAGGAAATTCCTCCTTTTGGAGGAATGGGCAGTTGACAGTACTCCAAAATAACTTACTGTCACGCAGCTCCGCCGCTTTGGTCAAGTTGTCCCAGGCTTGATCCCTAAGTTCCTGTTTTCTACGGATCAACTGGTTTTTATAGGACGCCCTAAGGAGTGTAACGGCATCCCTGTCTCTAGGGTGACTCGACAAAGCACTCTTTAGTTCTTGTAACAAATTCGTGCAGGTTCTGTCGAACCATCCTACAGCAGCCCTCTTAGATATACCCTTAGCAATAGAAAGGGACCATTTGATTATATCGCCAAGTCTCTCAAAATTAGTAATAATGCACCCGGGGATTGCATCAACATCAAGGCAACGCAATAGCTCTTCTGAACCTGCTCCCACTATTTTCTGGAGCAGTTTATCTGAGTTGTCCCCACACCATTTTATCCTAATACCATTTTGCCTGCAAGGGGTAATATCATCAACAATCCTGCGCTTAGAGCAAGACATAGTCCCCCAGATGGAAATCGACATGGTAATGGCATTGTGATCACTAATGCCAAAATCAACTATGATGGGGACCGTACATAGTGGGGCAATATGCACCGATAACAACAAGTGGTCAATAACGGAGGTTGAATTCCTCCCAACAAAAGTCGGTGCAATATTACCGTCTTTGTCCGCAGCAGGTTGGTGGATTAACAGATCAAAATTTAACAAAAGGGTATTAAGGGAGTCGCCATAACGAGAGTGAGTAAAATGAGCCCGATTCTCCCCATTATCGCCATCAAACCCACATACATTTTTAAAAGAATTGGGGCAGGTCCGGATATTAAAGTCCCCTCCCCAAATAATATCATAAGGCTTGTGAATATCTCTCTTGATTTTTATTACAGCTGTCTCAAGTTCATCTACAAAATGGGTACTAGTGGGATCAAACAAATTGTTGTAGTGGTTGATTAACAGAGCGTCACGGCCCCCTCTTTGTTCTAACCTTAGAATTTGCGAGTGAGATCCCACAATAGTGTGGGATCTTACACTTACTGGAAAGTTCACAGACAATAAAATTACAAGGCCACTCTTTGCCCTACCCATGTTGGACTCTTGTGCTAAACAATTGTATGCCACAAAGCCATCAAAGTGGATGTCTGTCGTAGACCAGGTCTCCTGAAAACAGAGGATGTCAAACCTGGAGATGGATTCCCTCCAGCCCAAGGATGACATCCTCTGTCGCCAACCGGTGATATTCCAGCTTACCACTTTGAAGCCAGGGGGACAAAAAGTAGACTCATCAAACCCAAGGACACTTGGGGGCACTAGAGTAGTTAGCGGCTCCTCAGATAAATCCAAAGGGATTAATGGGCGAGAGTCATCAGATGGATCTGTTCCAGGGGAAGCTCTAGGGGATCAATAGTGATGAGGGGGGGTGACTTTGAGTGGACTACAGCCATCGGCCGGTGCTCTGCAGGGGGTGATTTGAATAACTTAGCCACTCCAGCCATTAAGCCATTACCAGTATAAGGGGGGGGAAATCTTGGGTCGTGGGCAGGGGAAAGTAGTCAGTCCACTCCGTCTAGACCATCTAGACAGATGAACCGATTGAAGTCACAAAAGGGAGAAAACTGGGGCAGCATGGCCGTGCTTACATCATGACGTCTATATCTACCCCTCCGCTCGACTCTGGTCCAATCATCTCTACCTCTACCAAAGTTCATATGATTGGGTGGAAAGAAGAAGGACACTGGGAGGGTCTGGATAGTAGAGTCAAAAGACCTATTAAAACCTCTACAGATAGGCAAAACGGTTCTAGGGTCTCTAAAACTAACCGTTATGCAGTCGCCGTTTATGGTTTTGGCGGTTTTACCCAGCCAGGGCACCCTCCTGACCATAATGATTTCATTGTGGAGGTGAGCCGGAAGCGGTCTATTCCAATTGAGCCACCTAACAACTTTGCTTTTTAGGGAGTTGAAGGTTTCTGCTTCTCCAGCTTCCAACACAGGGGCTCCTGCTAGGACTACCATAAGGCGATTTGCTTCAGGTGGACGATCTGGCAAGCGGGGTCTAGGAGCTCTATGTTCATTTGCCGGTGGATCGATTTGACCTTTACCAATTAATCCAGTTGCATTAGCATTAATTGGTTGTAGTCCAGAGATTTGTTGCGTGGGGATAATAAAGTTAACCTGGGTAGAGTCCTGAGGGCCTACTAAGGGGCAGGTTAGAGTTGAAGCCTCTTTAGCTGGTAGGGGACCAGGGATTGTATGGGCAGTTGGGGGGGTGCTCAGGTTACTGGGATTGATGGAGTTAGCCAATATAGCGGTTGTGACTTTCTCAATATTTGTCAGTCTGAGTTCTATCTGCTCCATTTTAGCCCCTAAGGGGAATAGAGTCGATTTAAATAAGGCACCCAATCTTTCGTATAATGTGTCATTGCTAATCAAAGGTTGGGTTGGACTAATTGGAGGGAGGGGGGTATCATGTTTTAGCTTAGCTGATTTAGACTTTCTACCAGATTTCCTGTTATAAGTCCGCTTGCGTTTAGCAGTAGCCCCTTCGTTGACCCCCAATGACAGAGTATTATGAGTAGTCACTTCAAGTTCAGGAGAGGAGGGAACAATATCATTGGGGACTAAGGTAGGTTCGGGGGATATTACATTAACCAACAAGTCCATGTCCAATGAAGTCTGAATGTCGACTTCCGAAATAGTAGCATGATCGGCCACATCGCTGATAACAGAATCGACGGGCCTTTCAGGGCTTTTAGCATTGGCTAGTGTTCCCAAGGAAGATCTCCTGAAAGCCGACAGTTCTTTGGACAGGCGTTTTTCAATGTCTAGGACTGTATTGGCTCTAATAAGGAATTTTTCCATGCCCCCAACTGTTGACCCTCCGGCTAGCGGGGTCTTATTCCTCATTTCGCGTCCAGCCATGATGGGCTGGAGCAACTTGCAAAGGTGGGGGATAACAATTACAAGAGGGGGGGCCCGGTCCGGTCAAGACCGGTCACGAACGGGCACAAACGGGCCCGCCCTTGGCCCGGGCTTCGCCCGGCGCCAACCCGCGCGCGTCCCGCGTGCGCGGTATGTGGAGGAACTATAAAGAAGTAGGCGGGGCGGGAAGAGTATCCAGGTGCGGCCGGTTGTACGCCGCACTGTCCTCTGGGACTCGCAGTCCCGCTTTCAGCGCTGTCCAAGATGAATTTCCCTCAAAGCGCCGGTCAGGTCACACGGAAAAGCCAGGGAAACAGTCTCTCGCCTCTGCCCTCACGCCTCGACTGCGAGGGGCACCCGCGGAGCGGGGGCCACGAGTCGTGAAGAGGGCTCAGGAGGCGGGGCGGGAAGAGTCTCCAGGTGCCGCCGGTTGTGCGCCGCACTGTCCTCTGGGACTCGCAGTCCCGCTTTCAGCGCTGTCCAAGATGAATTTCCCCCAAAGCGCCGGTCAGGTCACACGGAAAAGCCAGGGAAACAGTCTCTCGCCTCTGCCCTCACGCCTCGACTGCGAGCGGCCCCCGCGGAGCGGGGGCCACGAGTCGTGAAAAGGGCTCAGGAGGCGGGGCAGGAAGAGTCTCCAGGTGCGGCCGGTTGTGCGCCGACTGTCCTCTGGGACTCGCAGTCCCGCTTTCAGCGCTGCCCAAGATGAATTTCCCCCAAAGCGCCGGTCAGGTCACACGGAAAAGCCAGGGAAACAGTCTCTCGCCTCTGCCCTCACGCCTCGACTGCGAGCGGCTCCCGCGGAGCGGGGGCCATGAGTCGTGAAGAGGGCTCAGGAGGCGGGGCGGGAAGAGTCTCAAGGTGCGGCCGGTTGTGCGCCGCACTGTCCTCTGGGACTCGCAGTCCCACTTTCAGCGCTGTCCAAGATGAATTTCCCCCAAAGCGCCGGTAAGGTCACACGGAAAAGCCAGGGAAACAGTCTCTCGCCTCTGCCCTCACGCCTCGACTGCGAGCGGCACCCGCGGAGCGGGGGCCACAAGTCGTGAAGAGGGCTCAGGAGGCGGGGCGGGAAGAGTCTCCAGGTGCGGCCGGTTGTGCGCCGCACTGTCCTCTGGGACTCGCAGTCCCGCTTTCAGCGCTGTCCAAGATGAATTTCCCCCAAAGCGTCGGTCAGGTCACACGGAAAAGCCAGAGAAACAGTCTCTCGCCTCTGCCCTCACGCCTCGACTGCGAGCGGCACCAGTTAAAAAATGGTCCCCTCTGGTGATTCCAGTGAATGCCTCATATTAAAACACTCCCTTAGAGCCTGCAATGGTAGAACCTGTCCTGAAACTTCTATCAGTTACACCTTCCACCGAAATGAACGAGGCTCTTTACTAGACTACATTTTAATCGACTCTAAATCGTGGGAAAGGCTGATCGATTTCAGGGTTGTCCTACGGCTAGACAGTGATCACCATGCACTAGCACTGGAATTAAAAGCATTCCATATAGGGAGTGCTTTCTATTTGGAAAACCCTATTGATCCTAGGTTGACACTCTCCAATTGTAGGTGAAGAGCGCGATGTTCTGACCTTAGTCAATCTCAAGCCAAAATGAGCTCTCTATATGAAGCCCTGATCCCGGTGCTTAGATAGCTTCCCACTCAATAATTCAAAATGGGGACGGTATAGACCTTGAGTAGGTGAAGAAGAACCATGCTAGATTAGAAGAAGCCACATTGGATTTTTTCTATCCAAAAAAAACTAGCAGGCCAAATAGGAAGCCCCCCACCCATGGTATAACGACCACTGCCGTAAGTCTAAAAGATCGCTGGTATTGTCTATCAAGGCTAATGATCGTCCGTCAATCAAGTCTGCCAGGATGACAGATAAAACGGTGATTTTAGAAGCCAAGAAAGGGTGGGAAATGGACAAATGGGATGCCTTAAGAAGCGCTTTGGGGGCTAGGGACATGAGCTCATTCTGGAAAGTCGTCAACTTGGACAGCTCTGGCCCTAGATCACCAGTAGAAACGAATTTGGGAGAAGAGGTTTGGCAAGAACACTTTGAATCCCTTTATTCTACGGAAGAAATATCTATCGTTGAGACAGCCGAAGGCGATCCCATGGGGATCAATTACTGTCTCAGCCCTGGTGAATGCAAAGAAGTCCCTGACGTTAAATACAACATAAGTATAAGCTTAAATGAAATCAAGAGAGCGTTAGCGAAAATAGCCCCCGGCAAAGCACCCGGTTCAGATAAAATCCCGGGGGATCTATTTCGCAATGGACCATCTGTTTAGGCTTCATATTTTTGGGTCCTATTCAATGCATTACTGCAGGGTATGAAGATCCCCCTAGCTTGGCTGGAGTGGAAATAATTCTGATCTATAAAAAAGGCCCTCCACTCCTACCAAACAATTATAGGCCAATCAGCCTGATAGACATCTCACAAAAGGGTTTTGCACGTGTAGTGCTGCTTAGGCTTCAATCTTGGATGGAAGAACAGAAGATATTAACTCTCCTACAGGCAGGGTTTAGGGAAAAACTGTTCACTGTGGACCAAATACTTCGGCTCCAAATGTTACATTGGAAGACCGTGTGCTTGGAGGGTTGCAGCCTCTATTTAATATTCGTTGACCTCCGGTCAGCCTTTGATTTGGTTCCAAGGGTAAAATTGTGGACAGTCCTCCATGAGATGGGCTGTCCCGTATACTTAATCTATCCCATCAAGCTGCTGCATGAGGATAACTTTGCGCAAATCAGGTTTGGAAAGAATGGAAAGCTTACTGCACCGATCCCGATTAAGCGTGTTGTTTGCCAGGGTTGTGTGCTTGCCCCCACCCTTTTCAGCCTTTATATCAATGGCTTAATAGAATATTTACTAGCAGAAGAAGACCTCGATGCGCCTAAATTAGCCTCCCGACTCATCCTGGCAATAATGTTTGCCGATGATACTTTATTGATATCGAAATCACCCATTGGTGTTCCAGTGGGTACTCAATACATTTGAAGTATTCTATAGTCAAAGAGGTCTTGAAATTAATCTACAGAAAACCAAATGTATGGCGTTTAACAGCCCTGAAAGTACAAGAGCTAACCCTTCATTAAATGGTAAACCCCTCGAAAGAGTTACCTCTTTCGATTATCTCGGGATAACAATCGCAGAAACTATGGATTGGGGGGCCCAGATTAAAAAATCATCATTAAAACTAGCGCAATCATCAGGTGGTATCTGGAAGTCTAGCCAGAAACCATTGAGTCTGGCTATCGAAATCTACAAAGTTCAAGCCCGAGGAGGGGCGTTATATGGTGCTGAACTTTGGGGGCATGTAAGCCAAGAGAACCTTACTCAGGTAGAGAATAATTTCCTTAGACCGTTGTTAAAACTCCCACGGAGCACTCTGCTAATTCAGTTCCGATTAGATTTGGGCCTTATGGCAATTGCGGATGTATCAAATCTGAAACCTTTATTGTACTGGCGTCGCCTGTGGGTTACCCCTGAACTTTTAATATACAGGGAGGAACTGTTAGAAATAATGAATCTGCCAGGGGCTGTCAAACTGCTGTGGATTGCTTACATCAAACATTGGCTAGTTAGTATGGGGCTGGGTGAGCTTTGGGATCATCCAGAGACCGCCTGTTCCTCTCTACCTAGGAAATCATTGAAGGCACACTATGAGGAGTATAACTTGGCACAGCTTCATAGTTGCTCTGGAACTGGTAGACTAACCACTGCCTTTTTAGAAATTAAAGACATGTTTAGCTTCGAGCCGGTCCTTGACAAAATTAAACCGGCAGCTGATAAAAAGCTTTACCATCAGTTCAGGCATGGGGCCCTTCCTCTACGCTGTTTTACACACAATTGGGGGGATGTGCAAGTTTTAAATTGCCCGGCATGTGATTGCCCTGAAGAGTCAGTACTTCACCTGTTGTTTAGCTGCCCTGGCTATCATAAGGCAAGAAAACGATGGCAGGTGCAGATTTGTAGGAACCTTGGAACTAGATGTTGCTCTGAAGCCTTCAGGATATTGAAGTATGATACTGGTATCCCGATAGTCTACTCAGTTGCAGGTTTCCTATTTTCCATGTGGTCTACCCGCAGGACATACATAAAAGCATCATGAAAGGAACTATAGGGTCTTCTTGGTGGATATGTAATAACTTCACTCATTAATTAATACTCGGGAAAATATCTACTGCGGCTATCCCTGCCAGTTTTAAAATCAGGCCGTACAAATTAAGCTTGCTTGTTGGCCCCCCAGTTATACTATAGAGAATTGGTAATCTACTAGTTTACCACTCTAACCAATTCAAATATTCTCTGTAGAAGCAGCCTGTAGCATAGGGAGGCTGCAGTCCTAGGCCCTATTGATGCAGAATGGTAGAATATAGGTCATCCTTGTTAGAAATTTTGTTAGGTAAATGTGTTTAGGTAAATTATTTATTTATTTGCACTTTGCACTTTCCGAGTATGGAGCATTATAGCCTGCCATGAACTACCCCTTTGAGTTTTGCTCCTTATATTCTTCCACTGTAAAATTAGTCTGATTTGTAGGCTTTTTAAAATGTTGCATAGAGCTCATTCACTATTATATATGTGTCAATTGCGTTTATTATTGTCCTTTCTATTTTTTTTTATTTAAATATAATTGACTTATGCTGCAATTTTAATGTATCTGTTTGCACTGTGAATGTACTTTTGTGGTCATGTTGACCGAAATAAAGTTTTTTGAAATTAATGAAAAAAAATCAGGCAAGCAATTTAGAAGAAGGGGTTAGTTTGTATTAGAGATGTAGTATGCTTGCAATATTTTCCAGGTAGTCTGAAGCCACTGACAATGTAAACTGCTGCATTTGTGCCAATAGTCTTTCTGATATTTCTAAACTTTTTGGAATATACGTGGATTCGGACTACCTGTTAAAGATTGTGCTATCCTCATTTCTTGGTGACTTTGTTCCCTATTCAGGTTTCCAAAAAATGATAAAAGCTTGGGTGAATTTTTCCAGTGGATTTGTTGGAGAAGTTGTGCCATCCCTTAATGTCATAATTAAACTTTGTGCCACCCTCTAAGGAGGCTGAGTAACAGTTCAACCATTACAGATGGCCTGAGAGCCATTGTCGGGACAGCATATGTCTACTTTGGCAGTAAGGATTTTAATTACAAATGTATCAGCAACCATTTGTGAACATGAAGACAGCTTGATTGCTCTGGATTTCCCATTACCCTCCGCTTTAAATTAAAACCTGTAAGGAGAGGTCCTGAAGAAGGTTGATGCAAATAGTCTTTATCCACCGAAACGTTTGTCGACCTAATGGATCCCCAGCTGGCAACATAATCATGGACACTAAATGAAGAGTTCTCCCCATGATTTGAGTCTTTTATGCTAATTGAAGCTGGGTTTGTTATGCATGTGAGGTGTGAATGCGTGTGTATGGTGTAGTGTAGTTCCTATATTCCCAAAAGGCTCTGCGCATTGGAATAATATACCCTGCCGCTTAGACGTAGGACTGAAGTCGACTAGGTCTCTGCCGAATATATTAGACTTAATTGTGAGTGCCAGCTAGCTCAGAGGTCACTAGAAACTTTCTCGAATAAACAAGAAGGGATTAGTCTCTGACAACCATATAACATGACAACTTTGTTTCCCCAGAATGAAACGTATCTCTAGAGTCGCGGAAACAATAGACAGCTATTTATCTCAGTCAGATGTGCATGCTTCGTTCACTAGAGTTGCTTAGAAATAGAGAGACAGGCATTTTCAATAAAAGTATTTATTGAACAGTCTTATTTCTTAAGCATAAGAAATGCACTGCTACAATTGAAATGCTAGTTAAGAAGTACACTGCATATAATACGAATAGTATTATAAAATAGTACTGTAAAAGCATTATATGGCTTCTGATCCATATACAAAAAAGACATAGAATGCATAAAATACATACAGTGATAAAATAGTGGCTAAAAGTACTCAACTGGTGCTTCTAACATACGCCTACCCCGGTGTACCTAACCTAAGCCTAGTACGAGGGAGGAGTAAGTGAGGAGTAGTTTTAAGTTTTAGTATTTCTCTGCCAAAAATCTGTTCAAGAATTCTCTAGGGATCTAATCAGCTCTGTACCTTGGTTTTAGGATGATAGAGGGCTGCTATCTCTCTCTCGGGATTCGATCTCCCAGCAACCCGCAAGGGTAGCCTGGAAACACTGGAGCTGGATATCTCGGCAAGAGAAAAGACAGCGTCTTCTCAGTGCGTCAGTTGGAGGGTCGGCTTCCTTCAGCACTTGCAGCAGCAGGGCATTGGGCAAGTAGTTAGTCGATCTGCTCCTGAACCACCGTGTATTTGACTGGGAAATGTAGGCATTTTTATACCCCTGAAGGTGCTGAGTCTGACGTAAGATTAGACATAATATCGTCACTAGTGCCTCAGTTCCTTGAAAACTCCCGGATTTCTTGGATAAATCAGTATTCAAGCAGGGGGAGGTTCCTGACTGCTGAAGGCTGGTTTTACCACGAAATCAATGTGGATTCTCGGAGTTTAGTGGAAGTAGCCATGCCGTATTAGGGCTGCATAGGCTATTACTAAATAAGGCAATGATTCTTTATGCCTGTATAAGGACTGGGTGATTTATACCTATATATATTGGCAAGAATCGGAAAAAATTACACTAGGGTCCTAGATTCCCACATAACACCCACTCCACGAATATTAAGTTCAATAATACATAAGCACTGAACATATTCCAAAGCAAAGTGTTTACAATCCCACCCCAAAACACAAAAATGCATTTTTCGAATAGGGTAGTTTGCATGAAATGAGCACACATCATGTAGAAAATCATAGGCATCATATGAAATCAAATATAAACTATGAGCATATGTCTTTACATTATACTAGCAGCCCGTCCCGACCTTGTCAGGGTATGAAATTGAATGTGTGTAATGTGTGAATTCAGATACGGTCATTCGCGTGTTCCCCTGCTTGAGGCCCAGCTGCAGCCCTGGTTGATGTTAGCAGGCGCGTGTAGTCAGTGTAGTGATCCACCGCCTGAGCCCGGCTACAGCCCTGGCTGATGTTAGCAGGCGCGTGTAATTTGGTTTTGTTTGTTTGTGATAGTTCAGTAACAGCACGCATGAGAGGCTGCAGTAATTCTCCCCGCAGACACGCTCAGTCGCATGTGCCCCCGCTTGAGGGCCAGCGGCGACTGTCTAACAATTAGAATTGTGTGAGCCTTGAATGATTGTTTCCCGCTTTTCTTATTTTTTTATGACCCACACAGACGCTCTTCGGCCCGAGTGCTTTTTAGACGCACCCAGGCCAAGCCATACACTGCGTGCGACCCTTTCAGGCGCACCCAGGCCAAGGCACACACTGCATTTGGCACCCCCAGTATGCGTGAGACAACGGGCAGTCCCCCAAGGGAGTCTTGCGAATGGTTACTTACCACGCTTTGAGGTGAATGCCTTTGTGACGCCCCCAGAACACGGCCACAGCAGACGATCTGATTAATGTACGACCCAGATGGCATGAAGTGCGGAACATAGCACACGCCCCCAGCATTTGTCACGCCCCCAGTGTGCCTCTGACGCGGCGAAATTGCGTAGTTGGCGCTTCACATGGAATGAAGGGTGGACACACGCCCACAGCGCGGACACACGCCCACAGCGTTTGGCGTGCCCCCAGCGTGCCCCTTGATGCGGCGCAATTACGACTCACATGGCATGAAGGGCAGAACGTACCACACACCCCCAGCATTTGTCACGCCCCCAGCACACGCCCACAGCAGAACGCAGACACGCCCACATTGGACTACTTTTCTGGCACGGTTCTTTTACCTTTTAAATGTATATGGTGGCCGTCTGCATAGCCTATGTCCTTCTGCTGCAACTGCCCTTTCCAATGCTGTATTGGGTGTTGTGATTGGTGCTGTGGTTACTGAGATTACCCGCCTCAAAGGTTTGGGCTCTCTCTTTATAATATTAGTATGGATATATATTGATACCCCTCGGTTCCTTTTCACCAGAATTTGCAGCACTCTCTCGCCGGTTCGTGAATCCCCGCGACAGAACACGCCGCATTTAAATCCACAATCAATTCCCCCAGCTGGGAGAAAAATGGGACGAACTCGCGTTTGTCTTCACTTATGTGCTTTTTTATTTAATCCTCACAGCATGGAGTTTCTCAAGGAGGCAGGCACAAATCTACGCGTTTCAGGATAGCATATCCCTTGTTCACGATCAATTTGGCTCCAGGCTCTCAGTCTCAATATAGTGAGTCACATTATTACATCATTTCCTGTTTGATGTTATTTTGGCCCTCGGCCTTCTGGATGATGTAGTTTTTTTCAATTTTTTTAATACATTTTTTAATCCGTCTGCATAGCCTATGTCCTCCTGCTACAACTGCCCTTTCCAACGCTATATTGGTTGTTGTGATTGGTGCTGTGGTTACTGAGATTACCCGCCTCAAAGGTTTGGGCTCTCTCTTTATAATATTAGTATGTATAAAACGAAAGTAAAGTCATTAATCGATAACTGAGATCAGTCCCATAGCATAATTTCTGAACTATCTTTGTAATCGAGGTTGAAGCCAAATATTGTTATTTAGGAAGTTCAAACACGAAATCTTGTTCTCTAAGAATAGTTCTACTTCAAGGAGATTACTCTGTGCCAAAGTTCTATTTTGGAAAAAAGTTCAAATTAGTGGAATGTTTTGAAAAATGAAGGCCGAATTTTGCAGAGTTCAGGGAACGCTGTGTGAAATAATTAAAAGTTATTCTCAGGAGTGTCAGCAGAGTCGGGAGAAAACATCAGATTGTCTAGGCTCGCAAAGAAACCGTCTACCGTGGTAGGTGAAAGTGGAACCACTTCAGTTAGCAGATCAAAGGTGCAGAAGTGTGGATCATTGCCATCAGCATTTGATGAGGTAGCAATGTCCGTAGTAGATGGTACCTGTATGCCTGTAGTTTCTCGTATCTCACTCTCAGTTAGACTTGCCGGTGAGACCTCAATGAATGCCGTCATCAGAATTGGCAGCCGTTGGGGGCAACATGATGCATGAGCCGTTACAGGACCCAGCAAATCGTCGACAGCCGATGGCAGTACTGATGGAAGTGTAAGACAAATGTCCAACACGCATTCCTGTCCGCAAAGTAGGCATCGAAGAACAGGTAAGATGCAATCTTGCCAGAATGGTCTGAACGAAAGTGGTGTTCAGATCTCTTAAACGAGCCAAGCCAAGAATCTGTGAAATCCTTTCACGATATCTCATTGCAAGGAGGCATTGTTCCATGGTAGTTTCGGTGTTGCTGGTGACCGGACTTGCCATATCGGAGCAGAAGGAATAAAAATAGAATTCCTGCCACTAGTCCCAAGATGAGAGGCAGGCCGTCGAACACAGAGTGCACGATATTTGGAAAAATGCAGAGGACTGCTTCAAATGGTGCTAACGGTCCCGAAAAAATCGTCTTAAATACATGTGTGACGCCACTGGTATCAGACATGTTTAATATTTGGCTTAACATTTCTGCGAAATGCACTGGGCAGTTTGTTGATAATAATGCATGTATCTCTGCTGAAGACCTTGCTACTTGCAGATCATACATTTCTCTATACGAGGTCAGTGGCACATTTTTTTGTAAAAGAATGGCTTTCATTCTGCTTAAAGTATCAATTCATATAGAAGAGATATTCAGTGAAGGCCATATAGCCGTCTTCCTTTCTGTCTCTGTTTTTGGATACAATACTTGCATACAACAAGTGACAGTGGACGACACAGTTACGAGATAACTTTTTTCTGGCAACATGCCACAACAGCTGTGATCATTCAACATAACGTAACTGCCATTGGATAGCTGCCTGAAAACCGGTATTATCGTAGGAGAGGGTGAAGCGTGCAGGTGGCATGAAAGGTTATTTGCAGAACCATCACAGGCCCCATGTAAATTAACTTCATTGCACAGAAGTGTACTACTTAGTGATTTTTTGCAATTATTACCACTAAGGAAAACTTCATGTCCCCCATTCCAACACCTATGTGTATATGGTAAAACCCAGGTCGACTTAATGTATTCTTTACCCAACCTTTCAGACAGGCCTGCTGATATATGCTCCAGACAATACTGAAACTGGAATGTCGTGACTGAAATTGAAATGGAGCCATGAATTATCCACTCAATCACAGGTTTCTCGGAAACTGTCAATTGTAATCTATCTAGTTTTTCAATGCTCAGCACCGTATAGTCTGCCCCTCTTTGTGCCTAAGAGATTTGTTTATCTGTAAGGTTAAATACAGCAAACAATGACGTTGTATTGATTAGATGCCATGGCACAGAGCCAGAACACAGATTTTGCAGCATCCAGCCTAATAGCATGATAGAACGCAATGGAGACTGACCATGTTGTAACTTTAGTAAGTCTTGTTCTATAATGTCTATAGCAGATGACACAATGCTGTCCATAGAATATATTCTGGAGGACAGAGTCGTTAACCCATTGTCCACTACAGAGAGTGCTTTCTCCAAATTAATACAATCAATTTCTCGTATTTTTTCTGCAGTTTCTATTTGCATCACTTTCCAAGCTTCGTTGTATGCGGCATATATACCGGCGTTTATGAAATGTTTTTGCCTTGGCTTGCAAGGTCCCATTAAGAAATCTCGCAAATCATTGCTTTCCTTAAGTAAAGATAAGTGTTGTTTTATGTCTGGAAGTGTAGATTTCTGAAGCCATTCAAGGCAAAGCTTCCCTACACAGCAAGTAATTACCATCCCTGGATGATGTCTCTGGGAATATCTTGGATCTGGCTTATTCCATCTTAATCCTTGGCATTTGTTAAGGAATCTTTCATGACAGTTATTAGTGTCTGTTTGCCAGATTAACCATTTTTTCCAGTTAGGATCAGTTTTGTTCTGTTTTAATATATATGTTACGTCTACCTCCTCATCCGAAGCGTTATTACTGTCCGGTGCACGTTTTGGTAAAGACGGTTTGTTTAAATCTGTTATCTTAGCTAAGCCAAGACAAGAAGTCTGTTGAACAGTGTCATTTAAAAACAAAATTTGTTCTGGTATTATGCAGGCTCTGAATAGTGCTTCCAAACCTTGTACCTGCCAATCTTTCGTGCCCCAGACAGTTTTTGTCTCTATGTTGTCTTTCCAGTAGTCAAATTCTAAAGTAGACAGTTGAGCATAAGTTTGCAGAATAAATTTGTTTAGTATTGGTCGACATTGTTTTCATTCCTGTGTTATTCATATTTTTAAAATAAAACATTTCTGGATTTGTAACAATAAACCCTGTGAAGTATGGACATTTTTCAAAGAATTTTCTCGAACTGCCTTTTGGCAGTGTTGGACAATGTTCCCATTGATTTTAATGAAACACATTTCTAGGGCTTGCAGATTTATGCAAGTAATGATGACCATAATGATTAAAACAATACATTTGTTCATAATCTGATGACCCTTCTAAGTAGTCATGTTCTGTAAATTTAGCTGACATTTCTACATTTTTCATCATGTTGTTAGCCCCTTCGACGCTCATGACGAGCTCAGCTCGTCATGGAGTTTCCATTGATTTCAATGGAAATTCAATGGTCCTCCTAGCACACCCCTTAGCATCCAAGTGGTTAATAGTCTCAAAGTCACAATCATCAGAAAATGTACTGGGTGCGACAAAGTCACTCAATGAAATCTTAAATTGATGTGGAAGCTTCAGAAGCTCAACCAGACCATATATGTCATAATCAGTTCTGTCCCATGCTATACCACCAGGTATAGGAATGGCTGTGATGTTTACTGCTGACAGTCCTCTTTTTTCACGATGAGATGACTTGTAAGGTTTCAGAACCAAGTGGATTTTCTTACTTGCTGTGTCCATAGTACTGTATTTTCCATCAATCATCCTTCCCAAGCTCAATACTACCACGAGCCAGAGCAGGGGAAAAATACACCCAATCCAATCCAAAATTCCACCCATGGTGAAACCAGATATGTTTTTTCCAGTAGATGAAGGAGTTCTGTTACTTTTTTCTTGAGAGTTTTGTTTGCTGGCTCCTCCTCAGGTTCACTGGGATCCTCAGAAAAGTTATCAAAGTTGATAAAGTAGCCAGAAGCAGTTCCGTCAATTGTTGGGATTGCATCAGGATTACTTGAAATCACTGGAGCTGTCTCTTTTCTTGTCATATTTGTATACTCAGAAGGTACATCATTGTAGACAGGTGTTTCTTGACGAACTGTTATTTGGGTTTCCGAAGTTACAAGTTCCATGGCTTTGTTGCATAGTCCTTCTTTTTTTACTGTTGGTTTATCAAAAGTGATAAGACTTTCAGTTTGAACCTCTTGGATTGTAGCAAGATTTGGTCGTCTGCTACTTCTCGGGAGTCCACTGGGCCTACTACTTATTATTGGCCACATGATTGTGGTTTGACCAGGTCGATAATTACAACTCTGTTCTCCCTTTTACCAGCAAGGGGCGGTAGTACTACTGATCTTGTTCCTTGGACGGCCAAGACAGGTACTGCTTTTCTGTAAGAAGGCCCAAATTCCTTCTTCGCCGCAATTTTCTCCCTGACCAGATCTCCAATCTTTGGAATCCAGACAGGCCTTGCTGGGACAGGGGTTTTTTCTTCAGTGGGCGTTTGCTTCTGTATAGTATTACACAGACTTCTTCTTGTTTCATTTAAGTCCTGTAAAACAGCCAAACGATCTTTGACATCAAAGGGTTTTTGTTCCACCACTGAAGTCTGACTATCGAGGTCTTCTATTGTCATTCTAGTACCAAACATTAACTCATACAGAGTGACTCCATCCAGAGAATTTCTTGGCAGATTGTTAAGACTACGTTGGACACTATTTAGATGTTTGACCCACCCATCACCCGAACCTAATACCTTAGCTGTTATGGATTGCTTTAGGTCACGGTTTTTTCTTTCCACTACCGCATTACCCTCAGGATGAAAGGGACTAGAATACCGCAATGCAATGCCCAAGCTAGCCATGGCCTCTTTGTAAGCTCGAGAGCTAAACGCAGCACCCTGGTCAGAATGTAGAGTGCCAATTGTGTATGTGCCGATAAAGACTCGCAAATCCTTTATAACAGTTTTGGAGTCAGCTGAGCGCTGGGGCCACATCCAAATTAATTTTGTCCTAGTAGATGTGGGGCTTCATTCGTCCATTCTGACGTTTGCAGGTAGATAGCCTAATGCTGTCTAGTAATGCTATCTGAACTGGGCTGGCTACTCTGAAGTCAGGTATCTGGTGGCTTTCGCTGCTGCGATCTCTGTTGCAGTTAGGACAATACATTGCGAAGTTATACACATCAACTCCTAGTCCTGGCCACCAGTACATCTTTTCTAACTCTATTAGAGATGTCAAGATCCCTTGATGTCTCAGACCCTCTCCCATATGTGCTTCTTGAACCAAGTAAGCCCTCCGCTTCCTGTTTGGAAGTACTCTGTCCCCCACTCCAAGGATTCGAGCAAAAGGAACGGAGTTTGCATCAATGATGTATGTACTACTGAGTGGATAGTTTAGAGGTAACGCTGCATTGCTGCCTGTCAGTGAGGCTTTTACTGCTAGCAGCGTTTCACAGTCTATTACTCTTTTCGAGCAAGCGATTGTAGCTTCGGAAGCCGTTTGCACAGCTGCCTTTGTGGCTTCATCAGCCAATGAATTCCCTGCAACGTGAACGCCATCACGCTGATGACTCATATATGAATCACGTGAGTCTTTGGTAGTTCTTTCTGTTATAGAACTACTTGTTCCCAAAGCGTTTTATGCTTGATTGTACCACCTTTTGAATTTTTGCAAACAGTTTTGAACCCAGTTCTGCAAGTTTTTGTTGTAAGATTCAATGCAGAAATATGAATCGCACACTATTAGTGTGGGGAATTCGCAATCGGTATTTTCAAGCGCCATCTTGAAAGCCTGTAGTTCAGCTCGCTGAGCTGTACAGTCTCCGAGTGATTGAGTTTTTGTGACCATAGGTCTAAATTTACCTTCGCGCCAACGACCTTGAACGATCGCGCAGGCAGCACTATAGGCTTGTTTACCCCCAACTGCGGGCTGTGCTGATCCGTCTGTATATATTATACATCCGTAATGTTCTAGAGGCAGAATGTCGGTCGGCATTGGACATTCGTATTCGAATTGTAGGAATTCTTGTGTCTTCAAATTAGGGTCAAAGACGTATTCAACGTCTGTGGCAGCAAGAGAATTAACCCATTGTATCCATCTTGGATGTAAAGCTTTAGCATTAGGAATGCTTGCCTTTGTTACTGCCTCTAAGGCAGGTACAGGTGTAACGATCAATATGCGTTTACCCAGCGCCAGAGTTCTTTCTTTTGCTACTGCAGTTTGAACCGCTGTCAGAATTTTTCCTGTTGAAGTAAATTTCATTTCTGCTTGTGTGTACAAGTGTGATTTGAATGCAATTGGTACCTTTTCTCCTTCATTAAAGGTCAGGTATGTGAATCCGCATTTCCCTGGAATAACACAGATCCCGAGATTGCGCACATTATTGCCTGTATCTAATTTTGTTTTAGTCAATATGTCTGTTTGAACCTAACGTAAAATTTCTGTATGTGTTTGAGTCCAATTAGTTGGTTTGAAATCAGGTTTGATTAATTCGTAGAGAGGTTTAACCCTTTCTGCGTAGTTTAGAACATATGTTCTTCCAAAATTCAGGAAACCTAGAATTGACTGTAGGTTTTTCAGTGTTCTTGGAGGTTGGAGCTGCGCACATTTCTCTAGGAAATTTGCTGCCAGGCTCTTGCCTTCACTTGACAACTCGTATCCTTAGAATAAGATGTTGAGGTTGGCAATTCTTGATTTCTTAAAATTGAATTTGTACCCTTCAGAAGCAAACCCAAGTATTATGGGGTTTACTCTTTTCCAGTGCCTGTCCGAATCATCATCTGTAAGAGAGATGTCATCGACATAAGATAATGCCTCATCATCGTACATTTGTAGTATTTCTGCTACTCTGGCTGAAAATAACCCCGGACTATTCTTAAATCCCTGGGGGAGATGGCAAAATTGCCGCTGTGACCCCAAGATTGAGAAAGCGGTCAAATGCCTGGTTTCTGGTGCAATGTTTTGTCAGAAAAACCCATTTCAAATGTCTAATGTGGTTTTATATTTTTTGCGCACAATGTTATTCATTAGTGCTGCACTATGTGAATTTTGAACTACAAAAGTTTTGCAACAAGAGTTTAGGTGTCTGTAATCCAAAACTAGACAATATGTATTGTCTGGTTTGGAGACAGGAAACAAAGGATTGTTCATAGATGAGGTGCATGTTTCAATCACCCCTTGATATTCAAGTTGATCTAGGATCTCCCTGACTTGTTTTTTAGCTTCTTGCTTTACTGGATACTGCCTCTGAGCAGTAGGTTGATTTTTTAACTGGATTTTGTGATGAGGAGAGTCCTCATCCCATCCTACATGATTTTTATATAATGCTGGGGCTTGGGCCACTGCCCATTTCCTGGCATATGAATATTTTTTATGAATTGGAATGTGATTTGAGAAGGCTGGCATAATTATCTCTTCGCCGTGTGGGCACTACCTAAAAACTGCAGGTGACCAGTCTTTTTCAGCTAGAAGTATGTCATAACCCTTGGAAAGCTTGTCCCAGAAGAGAGCTTTTATTTATCTAGTTATGTCCCCCTCCATTCGGAGTGTTACTTCATATAACTTGTGGGGTAAACTAACCCTGGTGTCAGCAGTTTCAACCTGAATGTTTTCATTAAAGTCCACTGTCTCCAGATGATCCTTCAGGATCTTGCGAACTATGGTTACTTCTGCTGCGCTGTCTAGCATTGTCTGAGCCCATTACCCATTCTTGAGTTGTGTCCTCAGAATTCTCGGCGTGTCTGACTTTTATGCTTGCTACCTTCTTTTTCGAAAATTGAGTTTTTTACTTTGGTGAACGGTTTCTTTGTCTTTGGACTTTGTCTTTGGTCTTTGTGTTCTGACCTTCCTCTTCTTTCCGATTTCTGCGAGGAAGTCTGAAAAGATCGAGAGGGACGTGTGTCATTATCTTGATATCTATCAGGTTTTCTTAAAGTATCCCTATTTCTGAGGTTATACCTTTTTTCAGAGGGCTCCCGTTGGGGAGACCTACCTCCTCGTTGAGGAGATCTTCCTCTGGACCGAGAGTGTTTCTCTTTAGGAGGTGTCTGTTTAGTGTTCTCCCACTTCTTTTTAGGAATTGTGAGAATATTTGTAATAAACGTTTTTTCAGGATTCTCTGTTGTGGTGTTAGTGGTTTCCCAGCCAAACTATCTCTACCTAGCTCTTCATAGGATTTTTCAATAATTCTGGCAAGCTCATAAGGTTGCTCAGTAATGTCTGTTTCTTTTCATTTCTGGCTGATCACTACTGATGCCGCTTCACCTCTAATGTTGGATAATATTATAGCCGAGACCTGTTTAAAATCTTTCAGTAATTTCATACCTATATTTAAAGCCAGTTCTGGGCCGTATTCATTTTGAATCTGTCTTAGAACGTCTGGTATCACCGCCATGGACGGAACACCATGTGTTTTAGTGCAGATTGAAGCAAAGACTGTGCCCCAAGTGTCACAATCCTCTATGTGTGGTGCAATTCCCATAGGTAAACAGATTGTCAGAATCCTGTGTTTGTCATGAGGCGTACTATCAGGAAATACTGCCTCTATTTGAGTAATTTTTTGTGCTAACCAGAACGGAATCTGTTCTCGTTTTGCTGGTAGTTTAGCAATGACTGACTGTATAGTCTGTGGTGTGATTTTATTTGTGTTCCCCTGGTGAGGGGTGTGCTGTGGAATTCTTACAGCTGGTTGGACTGTTAATGTCCGCATGACATATTGAACCAATTGTCTATGTATTTTAATGAACTGTTTTAGCTGAGCTTACAATTCTGCATCTGACATCCTTTCAATGTCTGGATGTGGTGTATAGCTGGCTAGTACCGGCCATGTAGCTCCTGGTCTACCTAGTGGACCGAGCCTGGTAATGTGATTTTGATGTTGTAGGGCGCCTTTAAACCAGAGCTGATGCTCCTGGTAAGTTAATGGAATTTCAATGTCCTTGAAAGGAACGTATTCCGCTGGAGGTTCCTCTGCTTTGTAGTAGTGGAACTCTCGTGTTCCCGCATTTGCTGCTGGAAACTGAATCCATGAACCGAATACCTCTGTTTGCCGATATTCATGTGCCTCTATGACAAAAATTACTCTGCCACCTCTTGCTGATACTCCATTATTTATCAGTTTTTAAGTTATACTTTTTCTTACATTTACCGGGAGCAGTATAGCATCCATGTCATTTTCTAGGATTTCAGCATCATGTAAGATCGCTTGAGCTGCTGCTACAGCTAATTCTTCGTCAGTAACAATTATTTTTACTTATTGAAGAGTTTGCAGAACAAGTTTCAAGGAAACAAAGATTAGGTGTACAATATTTTGGAACACTGTATCCTTCAACGTAGTATAAACCAAAAACTAATTCATAGGATTTTTCGTCCTACTCAGTTTTGGCGGATATTATCCTTTCACCCACTCCAGACGTCTATTGGAGTTTTTACGGGAAAAGGGCTCTGTGTGAAAAGCACGACTGAGTTACTCTAGTATCTAGCGGTAAATTATCGCCTTACCAATCGTAGGGCACCATGTAGTGTAGTTCCTATATTGCCAATAGGCTCTGCACATTGGAATAATATACCCTGCTGCTTAGACGTAGGACTGAAGTCGACTAGGTCTCTGCCGAATATATGAGACTTAATTGTGAGTGCCAGGTAGCTCAGAGGTCACTAGACACTTTCTCGAATAAACAAAAAGGGATTAGTCTCTGACAACCATATAACATGACAACTTTATTTCCCCAGAATGAAACGTATCTCTAGAGTCGCGGAAACAATAGACGGCTATTTCTCTCAGTCAGATGTGCATGCTTTGTTTCACCAAAGTTGCTTAGAAATAGAGAGACGGGCGTTTTCAATAAAAGTATTTATTGAACAGTCTTATTTCTTAAGCATAAGAAATGCACTGCTACAATTGAAAGGCTAGTTAAGAAGTACACTGTATATAATACGAATAGTATTATAAAATAGTACTGTAAAAGCATTATATGGTTTCTGAGCCATATAGATAAAATACATAGAATGCATAAAAAACATACAGTGATAATATAGTTGCGTCTTCTCAGTACGTCAGTTGGAGGGTCGGCTTCCTTCAGCACTGGCAGCAGCAGGGCGTCGGGCAAGTAGTTAGTCGATCTGCTCCTGATCCACCGTGTATTTGACTGGGCAAATGTAGGCATATTTATACCCCTGAAGGTGCCGAGTCTGACGTAAGATTGGACATAATATCGTCACTAGTGCCTCAGTTCCTTGAAAACTCCCGGATTTCTTGGATAAATCAGTATTCAAGCAGGGGGAGGTTCCTGACTGCTGAAGGCTGGTGTTACCAAGAAATCAATGTGGATTCTCGGAGTTTAGTGGAAGTAGCCATGCCGTATTAGAGCTGCGTAGGCTATTACTAAATAGGACAATGATTCTTTATGCCTATATAAGGACTGGGTGATTTATACCTATATATGGGCAAGAATCTGGAAAAATTACACTAGGGTCCTAGATTCCCACCTAACAATGGCATGCGATGGGATTTGAGGTTGTTGTGATCACAGTATGGGGAGGTGTATAAATCATGTTTATGATGTATATTAATATAAAATGTTGAATCACATATATAATGTATTGTACATACAGCACAAAAGAAATGCGTTTTACATCCAGCAAAAATCTTTTTACCTTCAGAAAAAATGAATTTAATAAACAAGAATGTAACACTGTTGCATCTATTTTATTCATACAGCAAAGGGTAGCCCTGTGAGCTTTAGTAGCCATTGTTAAATAGACATAGGTCAAGTGGGAGTGCTTTCGCCTGTTTATATTGTTACACTTTGAGGGTTACTGTCCTGTTTTTGTCTCTGTATAATACGACATAGATTAGGAAGTACAGGCATGCAACTAGCTACATATATCAGTATATTTTGAGAAACCTCCCTCAAAAAAGCCACAGGGTTAATTGGTGGTGCATGCAACACTTTAAATTTGTTTCATATTCTGTCGAACTTCAATCTTCTTTGCAGAGGCAGAGTGGTTATGCTTGGTTGCTTTTACAACAGTGTCACCAAGAGAAACCACTCTGCCTGTGCAATGGGATGCATAATACTGCACACACCTCCAATGACTCCTGGGCTCAGCCAATCTCGCCTTACAATAAAGGTAGCCACCATAACTCAGTAGTCTGTTTCCCCTGCTTGATTTGATATAGCGTGCCTATTTCCTTGATGCCATTCTTTATCTGCAGGTAGAAAGAAAAAACAACATACAAAAATGTATTAATGATTTGGTATAGGAATGCGTTTTAAATTTTATCCTGAAAGGGACAAATATTTTTAGACTACTTATTTCACAGTGTACACTTTTTTTATAACAAAGGTTATATTTCTTAGGCAGTGCCATGTTTGCTTTGAAATGTATTTTTTAAGTTGATACCTTTGAAAAGAAAGGGCTTCATTAGGATGGCGCACGGGCGGAAGTCCATCTGTCTTCCATTCGGAATGGGGACCGCCCACCTACAAAGCGGTGGCCCCACACACCGAATTATGATGCGACTCCCACCATTGCTGTTGTAATGTCTATTCATTGTATTGCGCTGGGTGCTGTGGTCTGCAGCACCTGCCGCAGTACAAAAAAATTACATGTTACATATCTCTGCACTATTTGGCCATGGTGATGGGATATGTAGGGCACACCATAGGTGCCCCCAGGGCCCATTTCTGAGTCCCAGTTGGGAAGGGGGGCCCGCTAGGGCCCCCAAGTCTGTTTCAGCTTCCATGGTCAAGACAGGTTAACCGCCATGGAAAGACAGGTGGAAAGAGATATCATTATCCCTAAGGTTGTGCCAGGCAGTAGTGGATTTTCTTTTTTTTTTGAGAATGTATTCCATCAGATAGGTGGTGTACTATTGCATTATCTGTACAGAAAGGAAAGGATAAAAAAGATGTGTTTATGATTTGGTTAATAAATGTGTTTTTGATATTATCCTGCATGGTGCATGGGAAAATGTTTAGAAATGATTTATTTGACAATCTAGATTTTTTATTGATAACGTTTATATTTGTTGAGCAATGCTATGTTTGCATTCAAATGTATTTGTTCTTGAAACCTGTGAAAAGAAAGTTATTATTGGTGATAACTGTGTTTGTGTTCAATTCTACCTTCAATGGGATTGCCTGCTGTGTGAACAGCAACTTCTGATGGTGATGATTTAGTTTTTTTGAGGATGTGTTTTCCCAGGCAGGTGGTGTGATATGGGTTTATCTGTGGAGAAATGTAAAGAAGATATGGCTGTATAATATTTTTGTCATACTTTATTTCAACTGGTGGTATGGCTTGCATTACACCTGTAGAAGAGACAATGTATTTTTCTGTAGTTTGTTTTTACATACAAGTGAAACAAGAGGTATGCAGTTCTTAAGGAGGGGTTCCGAAAGGTCAATGGGTGCGGAGATTCCAGGTAAGAGAAGGAAGGTGGGAAGGGGATAGCTCCAATAAGGAGCAAGTACCCTCACACACCCCAAGAGGTGTCATGCTTCATCATAGGGCAGCTCCTAATTGGGTCGGCACTGCAATGCCCAATGGGCCCCGCAGGGGAGCTCTTTGCCCGAAGTCTTCTATGTAGTTTGGAGACAGGCCCTAGAATATAGGGTGTTGGAGTGGATATGTAATGAGTAGAATGGGAGTGAAAGTGAGTTTAAAAATAGCTATGAGTGTCCAAAGATACTTTATTTGCTGGATACTGATGCTATGATTAAAACTGACTAGGAGAGTCGTGGGTGGAGAGGAGAATTAAACCTGTGAAAAGTGCAAGTGGTCACTAGGTCTACATGTTTCATGCCTTGATTCTCCAAAAGGATAAGCAGCATTTCATCAGGACCGGGGGGGGAGACGTCATCTACTCTAAAGTAGGGGTAATCTATCTTTCTTTTCCTCCGTGCTCTGATGCAGGTGTACAGGGAAGTCAGTGTTCCACTGAGCACAAAATAGTGGATGTCCCATTTTATATGTTTTTGTGTGTTGAATGGTAATTTAAAACAAAATATGATTTTGATTGTATTTCTAACTGTTGTTTTAATTCTGACAGAAACTATATTTAATACAGAATGTTTGGAAACACAATTATTTTCATTCATTTTAGTACGGCAGCCATTTTGGTAGGAATGCAGGGATTTAGGGCCTAATTACAATAGCAGTTGAACCGCAACAGACGGCTCATCAGTTGCGGCAGGACCGCCATCTGCTGCTGTGGTACGACCGACACATTACAATGCGTGTGGTCAGGGGCAGCAGTTTTACAATGGGAGATTGTGCTGCAGGAGTTTGCTGCACAAGCTCCCATCAGAAAATGAATGTTTCCAACCGCACTATGTGCAGTCGCATCCAAATTGGGATGTTGAAACCGCCAACCTATGTTCAGGCAGTTCCTTCCCTGCAGCATCCGACAGACATCATAATCAGGCCCTTTGTAAAAATGGAGAAGAGACTCCTGAAATATCGTTCCTTGTAATGAACCAGCTTCTTTTACTATCAGGATTACATTGATTGATTACGTAGAAATTGTGTCTTTTTATGTAGAAAAACCAATCTGCGATTCTACAGAATTACTATTTGGATTTGTGATTTGGTATTGCAAGGGGCATGCTTATGGCGTCCATTTTAAATACCAAATTGCTGAGGTATGTATTAACCGAATGCTGGCCAGAAAACATTAATATTTTACCACCAGTTCAAAATTGGTGGTAACCCATTTGCAAATGGGACCCCTTCCCCATTGAGAATATTAAAACATGTTTTTAAGAGCAGGCAGTGGTTCCACATACCACTGCCTACTCTTAAAAAATATGAGCTTGAACAATTCATATATATTGAAACGCACCCAGTTTTACTTTAAGGAAAGCGGTCTGCATTAAGAAAAAGATTTATTTATTTAAAAGCAAGGCCACCATTTCTGTCATGGCTATCATTCCCCATGGGTCACAAACTGTGACCTACCTCATTAATATTCATGAGGTAGGCCGATTTGACACCCACTAGGAATCAATAATTAAAAAACAAAAATGTCATACATTAGGAATGGCTATTTCTTAGTTGCGTTCAGAGAAATTCGCAATTTGAAAAGCACTATATGTCCCTGTGTGAACAGACACTCCAAGGTAAAAAGCCATGAACTGTGCTTTCCAGAAATATGGACTACTCATGTGACAGTGTCGTATGGCTTGTGGGCCTCTTTTACGTGTATGCTAGCATGGCTTATTCGAGTTTAAACTCAATTTTTCCCCTTTGCTGCTTTTGCACACTACACTGCTTAGCTGTTTTTGCGGACTTAACTTGGATGAAGGTCTATACATGGGAAACTGGTTGTTTTTCGACATCTATAGACATACATCGTATCCCCAGTCTGTACAGTGAGTGCTAAGCCGCCATGGTTATCATAATGCGAGCCTGTTTATTGGCTTGTCCGTGTAACACATTCTAGACACAACAATTTGGCAGCTGCAAGCCGAGTAGGATTCTGGCGCCTTCATCATAGCACACTTGACAGAATTGCACACACTTGGAAGATTCCAGGCATGCAGAGAGACTAACTGATCCTGATGTAATTTACACTTACTGAGGGGACAGGTAAATGGGGTCCCCCTAAGATTACTCCAGAGACCTTCTATAGTTTTATAATACACAGTTCCTAGATAGGGAGGGTGTTTTAAATAGGCGCTTTTATCACCTGTTTGCACTATCATTATAACATGATTCCTCCTTTTGTATTTTATGAATTGTAACCATGCTGTCCGTATTATTATTATCCATATATATGCTGATGTTGATTAAAATACTGCGCTTGAGAACACGTCGTTAAAATAAACATTTTAACCTTACCGTGTCTCTATTTTACTCCTGATGTGGACTGGTATGAGCATATGACAAAAGAGTGTTCTCACTTCCAACTATTCCTGAGATGATTCTAGGTCGCATGTTCTAAGTTGTCTAATCATTGGTTTCTTTGTTATAAGAGCTAATGTGACACTGATTGCCAGTCTGGTAGGGGATGTTGGGTACTAAGGTGAGTTTTGGCACACCATAATTCACTGACGTCCTAAGTCTCTGTGTACAGTTCTGTGTTTGCTCAGAATCCCTGTAACACGGCGCCGCCAACAAGTGTGGTCTTATTGTGAGACACTTGAGTAGTGCTTAGATCAGTCTACAACCCCCTCACTATCGTTTCCGGTTGACGGTAGTGACGGATAAAAAAACCTGCCTATACTTACATAGGTTGTTACAAGCTTGTTCATTTTTAAATGCTACTTTTTGAATTACAACCCAGTTGTGCGTTATAGTAGTGTCTAGTGCTTCTTTATTGCTGTTTCGATATGGCTGTGGTTGATATCCGAGCTCACAGTCGTGTGGCTGTGCGTGATCATTTGCAGGAATACCTTGTTTCTCTTGAGGGACAGGCAGTGATTTTTGTAGTCTCTGCTGATGCGGCGTACCCGTTTGAGTTGTATTACTCTTGGGTCACATTTCCCGCAGTGGATCCTGTTTCTGGTGTTTATCACTCTTATACACCCACTGATGCTCCTGCAGTATACGCTGCATATCGGACAGTAGAAATTCCAATTTCTGTTTGGCAGCATGCCGTTTGGTTTAATGGCGCCCTCCCTTATGTTTCTACAGCGGTCAGACAAGGACCATTGTCCATTCCAGGCGCTACTTGGCCTATGTTGGCTGCTTACACTCTGCTTACACTCCTCTTATGCTCCTCTTATGCCTCTTCGGTAGCAGTTATTAGGGGTCTGGTTCTCTACATTTCACGCAAGCTCCCGGGTTGGGCCCGGCTGGTGCAGCGCATCCAGTTGGCGGTGGCGGACTCAAACTTAGTCCCGTCATGGTTAATGTGGTCATGGGGTAGCGTCCCCAAGATAAGGAAGAAATGCCTTTTTGGCTTGCCGAGAAATTTGACCAACTGGAAGCAGTGTTCCCAAATACGAGTCCTGTTGAAAAGCACAGGATTCTTACCGTGAGTTTGCAGAAAGACTTAGTGCCTGACATAACTGAGTGTACAACTTGGGGGGTGATTTTTGCGGCAGTCTACACTCGGTGCTTTGGCACCCTATCAATGACGGTTTTGCCTACTGTGATCAAACTTGTTCAGGATGAGCACGGTCCAGAGGCAGCAGTGGAGTTGGGAATGAGCCTCGTGGGTGCATTTGATATGGTACGTGATCTCGTCCTTGCTAATGTCAAGGGGAATGCTGTAAGTTTCCAAGTCTCTAATGCTTTGCGCGAGGTACTTGACGCTGACAAACCCGTCAGTTACCGAAAATTATTATGGAGGCTTAGAAGACCGTGAGCCATAATAGTTTAGGTGTTAAGCCTTTCGCAAAGAAAGCTCAGCAATGGTCGTCTGATAAGGATGACCGCACAAAAGTTCAGAAACTAAATTGGAGTAAGAACAAAAAACAGAGGAAGCAGCAGCAGCAGAAACAGAGTTCCCGTCCTGCTTCACCTACTCCTGCCCCTGTTGAGCGTAAATATGATTTGTGCGACCGCAGTACTATTAAGTCACCTGATAGGTTTCAGGTTCCTAAACAACGTTCTCCTCGCTCTTTGCAGGAAACATCAATAACAGCCACCGGTGGAGGAGGCGGCGGCAGAGGTCAAGGTGCCCAGCAAAGCCGTGAGCAGCCTCGTAAGGCTGACGGGAAAGGCAAGCAGGACGAAACACCGCACCAAAGACCCCAGTTTCAGAAAAAGAAAGTTGCTGCTGTAACAGCGAGATATGACATAGATAGTGAGAATGCAGCTTTGGAATCTGACATAGGGTCTGACCCTGCTGGACAGCGTGGCGTAGATTACCATCATTCAAGAAGCACTGCGTCCACTACTGAAGGTGACAGCGACTGACACCTTCGATGTTGTTGAGAAAGCAGACACCAGAGTGACTCCCCCTGACAGGCTTTATAAAATAGTCCTAGTGATTGAAGGTGACATAGAACGTACCATAAAAGCGGTCTTTTGAGAAAATCTGACGACTACTTATGACATTTTATTGGCGGAGGTAGACTGGCCCCCACCGTTTGTTTTGGCCTCCCCGCAAGGGGAGGAGGTGATCCTCCCCGCTTTTGCGCACACTGTGCCGAAAGAGCAGGCACTGCAGTTTGCAGAAGATTAGGCTAAGGCGCTTGCGCCGGCGTTGTACCGTACTCAATGTGGATGGGACAAATTATCCCCTCGACATGAGATCCCTTTACGGTCCATGCCACAGCCGCAACCCCAATCCCCCATACGACGCGAGGCAAAAGCCTCCGTGGCCGAAATCCTTGAACAATTGGAATATCAAGGTGTAATTGAAACGTCTGTGTCTCCGATGAATAACCCACTTTTTACTGTGACCAAGCCAGATGGCTTGTACCGTTTGGTATTGGATTACCGCCACTTAAACTCACATTGTTGTACGTGTGCGGTGGAGAATACTCACAGTTCTGCTCTAGTGGATAGTCTTGTGCGTAAAAGGTTCAAAACCACACTTGACATTTCAAATGGTTTCTTTGCCCATAAATTGTACCCTTTTAGAAGTGAGTGGATGAGTTTTACTTGTGGCGGCAAACAACGCCAAATCTCTTCGTTTGCCCATGGGCTACAAGAACAGTCCAGGCTTTTTTGCTGCCCGTGTAGTCTCTCTGCCTAAGAGGCTTGACGCAGATGCATGTTAGTATGTGGGTGACATTTATCTCACAGCGACGAATTATGGCCGCATCAGTGCCGTGTTGACCGCATAATTTGCCGTTTTTCAGACTTTGGCTATAAATTCAATTTTGCAAAATCGCACATTGCAGAATACACAGTGTTGTTCCTGGGCTACGAGCTCAACAACGAAGGTAGAGGCTTGGCTCCTCACTTCTTGGAGAAATGAGCCTTTTGTGCGCCCCGACAACACTGAAAAAAAAGCAAGCCTTACTGGGCTTTTTGAATTTCGGTCGTACATACATTCTGGAATATGCCCAGCTTATCAAGCTGCTCTATGCATTGATACAACCTACTTTCTCCAAATTGTGCTGGCTGCCAGAACATTCAGCCGTCTTGCCCTCTTTGAGGCTGACTTACTTGAATCTAAATTCTTGTCGACTCGTGATAACCACACGAACCTGGTGATAAGAATCGTGCCAGGGGCGGTGGGCTTCACGTACCTCACTTTTAATGAGGGAGACACAGTTCCTATTGCTTACAAGTCACACCTGTACACTTCGGGCGAGTTGCGGTTTTCCACTGTGGAAAAAGTTTTGACAGCAGTGCAGATGGCGATTGTTAAGGAACGTGCACTGTCGCAGGGAAAGCGCATTATGGTTGTTACTCTGTATCCTGCCTTGGAGGCAGTGACGAAGTTCAGGGTTCCAAATTCCAAGGCTTTGCACCCTTGGTGGATACAATGGGCTACATCCTTGACATCCCCGGATGTAACATTCGTGTTTGATTCCTCTTTGCAGACTCAGGAGTTTTTGCAGTATGAGTTTGTTCATCCTGCTCCTCTGACTATGCACCCACTGGAGGATTTTCGTTGTATCATTTACACTGAAGGAAGCACTCAAGCGGCTACGGGTTCTAGACACGCGTCTTCCACGGCCTGTGCAATTGTGGTTGGTACAATGGTGGATGGCAAATTCAAGTCCGATGTTGTGCATACACAGACATTAGGGGGCTGTACCGCCCAATCAGCAGAACTACGTGCTCTGATGCTTGCATTGGAGTACTCGGACCCTAGTGTGACTATTCTTATTGTAAGTGATTCCTACTACTGTGTACAGTCTTTCAATGACAATCTACCCTTTTGGACTCAAAATGACTATCGTGACTCCAAAGGTCGCACAATAAAACATAAAATGAACTAGGTTTGGTGGCGGAACTTAAAGAATGTCTCACGCTCGTTTTTGTAATTCATACTCTGGGTCATCAGCACGTGGGAGTTCACGCTGTTGGCAACTGTCTCGCAGACAAAGCTGCAAAGACAGCAGTAGCAACATTTGCAGTGGCAGCGGTTACATGTTCCAAAAGTAAGATTGATGATGACATCTTGGCAGCTATTGCCGCGACTGAGAAGGGAGGTAATTATCATAAGGGGTTCCCTTCAAAGTACTCTTATAACTTAAGTCCTGATAAAGTCTCCTATGTGAAAATTAACGATGTTGGTGACAGACTGAATCCCAACACGGACCGCAGAGAGGCTTTGATTACAGCAGCACATCCGGGGTGGCTTCGGCGCATGCCGGCCTGTCACCTACTGTATCTCTCCATCAACAACTATATTGGTGGCAGGGTTTGTATAAGCAGACACGTGATTTTGTCCTTCAATGTGGCATTTGTCAGCAAATTAAACCTTCTTCTGCTGCACGATCGCTCCAAACTCAGTTGTGCATATCTAATAAGCCACTTGCGTGTGTTTATTTAGATCACTGCGGTCGTTTTTCCTCTGATACTGCATACAAGTACATCTTAGTAGCAGTTGACTCTTGCACGCACTTTGTGTGGCTGTGGCCTCAGAGGAGCACTGATGCCAGAACTGTCATAAGAGATTTGCGTGTCTTTGTGGGAATTTTTGCATGTGGTACCTTCCATTCGGACCAGGGTCCAGCGTTCGCCTCTAAGGTGTACAAGGATGCCATGGGTTCATTGGGGGTCCAAGTCAAATTTTCGTCTCCATACAGGCCTGAGGGCAATAGTGTTGTGGAGCGGATGAACCTTGACTTAAAGCAATCATTGACAGCGAAGGTGTTGGGTGCTGGCAGAGAATGGCTTACCCACTTGCATTGCATACAACGTGCACTTAATAATCTCCCTAGAAGGTCTCTGGGTGCGCGGACCCCATACAAAATGCTCTTTGGCATCAAGATGTTTGTTCCTGACCTTGACGGTCTAGACATGGCGGCGGGAAGCCGTATCCTTTGACGTGGATGAACATTCTAATGTTTTGCAGAATCTACAAAAGACCAGAGACAGTCTTGCAAAGGAACACTTGCCCTCCACGTCTGAAGCTGCGTTGCAGGTTCTGGTAGTCGGCTGGCTACCCCAGGTTGGAGAACTAGTCTAAGAGAAGATCGACAACAAAAAAAGAATTTGGTCCTTCCTATCGAGCTCCAGTTGCCGTACTTGGTGTGCAGGGTACAAGAACAGTCATTTTACCTCCTCTTCCTGGGCGAAAGGGGAACAGGTACATTTCAATTGACCATGTCAAACCACACAGGGTGGCCGATACTGTATAGAATGATGCCTGCGGTTTCATGCCCAGTTATGGTGCGACACTCTGTTTTGGCCCCGGATCCTACCATCGGGCTTGATGTTGCCATGGAATTGAGTCCACTTAAGAATCCTATTGTGAATCTACCTGCTGGTGATCCTCTTGATGACACTGAATATCCTTATCCAACTGGCTTGTCTATGCCTGATTTGGAAACCTGTGTGGCTAATCAATCCCGTTTTTCATTTGACACTGGCTCATCCACATCGCAGATCCCTTCAAAAGTTTCACTTTTTGTTACCTGGTTTAAAAACATTTTTTGATCCCACTTTGGATTTACATTTGGCTGGTGCTGATTGCAATTTTTTTGTTCATGTCCATAGGATTTGTGGTATATTTTTTTCGTTTTATCAATGAACACTATGGTGAAGAAAGAACGTCAATTCGAGTGATTGATGGAACTTTGGCACCCCACTCCTCTTCGCACATCATGAAGGGGGACCAGACTTATGTTAATATAACTCGTTGGCCCGTTTTAGATGGGATTATATGGGATGCTGTACAGTTCCACATTCATGGTCCCACAGAGGTTATTAATGTTCCCAATGTACTCCGTGTTTCTATGGGGGATGTGGTTAAACAGAATATTCGCTCTGATGATTGGGATGTTAAAGCGGTTGAAGCTTTATTTACTGATTTGAAATATTATGCTGCCTTCGATGCTGAGGATTTATATTTATATCTGCGAATTATGGTGATTTGTACTGTTACCAACATTTTGGCAATCAACTTCTGCATAGGAATGGCTCCTTCAGAAGCATGGTTAATTTCACACAGTGGGAACATTGTCCCGCACCAGTGGAAGGCAGCTCCAAAAAGTTTTTGAAAAAGTTTTCCTATTTTACTGATTTTGATCAATCCAACCCTAATGCATTTTATTTTAAATTGACTGGAGAGTCATTTTCCAAGGTTAGACTTACTCACACTATATTACTTTATTCGAAGTCCTTTATAGACCAGTTGACTGTTGGGGGCTATGAAATGTGGAGAGATACTATTGATCTAAAATCTGTTTGGGGTTCTAAAAGTTAGCAAGTGTAAGGCACTGAGGCTTAGCATCGTGCTTGTCTCATCCCGAGCCATATGTTGCTTCTGAATGACACTATTTTACAAACGACATGCTTTGGATTGGCTACTTCTAAAAAATTAAATACTCCTTCCTTTCCTGATTTGGGGGTATACCCCAATTGGAATATTTTACCAGTACACCCCTAAGTGAAATACAGGCACTGCTCAGTAATTCCTCTTTTAATGTTTCGAGCATTAATCCTGAAGGCTGGTTACTATGGCAAAAAACTGCGGATTCCTGCCAGCACCGCTTTCTGGGTCTGACCCCTGGCTATATGCCAGTTAGAGTTGATCTCCGTTTCCAAACTCACCATTCAGTCACCACCTATTCTGTTGGCAAGTTGTGCCAGAGTTGGCTCCGACATTCATCCTTAGCGTCTGTCACGTCGCATTTGTCCGAACTCACTGAATCTGTTGATTTAAATGATTTTGTTAAGGGCCCTGCGGGTGGCAGATCGAAGAGATGGATATATGCTGCTTACAATGAAGTTCGGAAACTGTCTCAGATTGAAGCTGCTTCTAGGCTTAGAGCTATAGATCAAGCTAATTTAGAAAAAGTGCTAGCTGTGGTAGACAATAGCATTAACACCCTTTCCTCCCGAATTTACACTTTAGATCATATTGTGTCATCTGTGGTCGATATTGTACAAGAAGATTTTGCAGTGTTGTATCATGGGCAAAATCAATTGCGTTCTGTCATGCAGTTTGCCTGGACTTTGCAAACACTTAAGAATGGTCGCATACCATGGGATTACATGAATACGAGCTTGTTATTTCTGCCTTTTAATTTGATTTTGAAACAGCAATTTATGTCAATAAAAGATGCCACGTTTTCCCTGTTGCATATTGAAAAATTAGAACCATTGCCTTTTTCGGTAGCAGAAGCAAATTCGGCTGTTTGGTTTATTCACAGGTTAATAACCTTACCGCTCTGTCTTTTTAAATTCGAGAATTGCATGAAACACTACGCTATAGGCAGATTTAAACCCCTGGGTGGAGCTTTCCTTCATGAAGTTTGGAACCTCCCGTTCACTTACAGATGTTTGAGGGATGGTAAGGAAGTGTTTTTAAATGGTGAAGATTGTGTCTCTACACCCGATCATTCATTGACATGCAGAAATCTTCAATTACACGGCTCTTGTAATGTACTTGCACCGAATTTGGCGTGTGTTTTAAAAGGCACCCCAGTCCCGGCAATCACACCAACATTCACACTGCTTGCTGAAGGTAGTTATTTGTTACTGAGTAATGAGGAGTGTTGTGGGTTAGTCGCCGGTATTGCTTACATTGTTACCGTTTCCCAGCGTGTTACTTGTTGCAAGAATGTGCTGTACCCTCCTCTGCATTGGCAGGCTTGATGCTTCCATCTGGCCCTCGATTCCGACCTTGAAAGCAGAGTTCAACAAGATGACCAGAATAAGAGCTCTATTGTCCCAAAAGGAATTTCCCCTTACATCTGCGCGTGAGACATTCGTCCGTCACATTGCAAATACTCGTAACAACAGATAAAGGCCATCAAATATTTTTGCTGTATCTTGCCAAACACAAAACATGGCATATGGAATGTGTGCACTCTGGGTTGGGGAGGGATGTCCCTGGAGGAATATCAGCAAAAGCTTCCCATTGCATTCTGGTAGTGCAGGGCATCATATTTTCAGTAACCAACTATTAAGAAAGTGTTGACCCTTTGTTGGAACAATCAGTGCTATATTGCTATGAATTCCTGGACACATGTTTCTGAGTGACTGACAGTTTTCAGTCGGAAAAGCAGGTCTCTCTAGGATTGAAATGGTTTTATTTCTTCAGGCCACAGTACTCACTCCAAGATACGTCAATCTTATGACTCTGGAGTGGTCCTGACCTGAATCTCTACCAGGGTCTGCCGATTTCGACAATGCAGACATTTGTGCTGTTGAAGATATGCACTGGGATGAAGTGCAGTCTGATGCACTGGAATGTAGCGGGAGCTGATGCCTTTATGAAGCATGTGTTGTTGCATCCTGTTCTACCATAAGCAACTACTTTCAGTACAAAGGGAGTGGCTGGCACATCCAATGCTTGTAGTTCAATGATAACAGAACAAACATATGTTTCTGGGGATAAATCCAAATCCCTGAATAGTAATACGTGTCAGTTGCATACTAACTACAATGCATCTGGGGATAAATCCAAGTCCTTGAATAGTAATACGTGCCGGTTTTCACACTAACTTCCCCACACAGGTACACCTCTGGAGTATGAAGTTAATTCATGAATTCATAATAACCTAAAGTATAAACAATGATTCTCCGTCAACGCTGTTTTGGCATTAGTCACAATTTATTGATGTTGAATTAATTGGGGAACATGGCGGCCGCTAGTTAGTGCGGACACGGACTCTCTCCTGACTCTCGCAGGTGAGTGAAACTTACCGGTGATTTGGATGTGAGATTTCTCAGATTTCTTGGAGGTAGTGTCAGGCAGATATCTTTTCTCCCCTGTTTTCTGCTCAGGAGTTGTTGGGGGCGACGGTGGTGGTGGTAGCGGTTGTACCACCGTGGAGCAGTTTGTGGGCGGAGGCTGTAGAGCGGATCGCTAGAGGCCGGCACGACGTGGCGAGAGTCCGCTTCTGGGGCAGCGGGAGCCGGGTGGTAGCCCTGCGAGTTGTGTGGGACGGCTTGGTGAGTGAAGCGCAGTTCCGCAGCAGCATCAGAGCAGCGTTTGGGGGGAAATCAAGCGATGCTGTTCAGCACACCCAAATGACCCAGATGATAAGGAGAAAGAAGGGGACTGGGGTTTTTCGGCTAACGAGACAAGGGAACCAGTGTCGAAATTCAGCAGACTATAAATGAGCCAAATAGGAGTGGGGTTAGAAAGTTAAATAGGTATACACTTAGAAGTAGGGATAATTGGGGCCAAGGTCAGCGCCCATCTGAGGCTCTGACTAGGGAGATTTGGGAGACTACCCCTTCAGTCGTACAAATAAACCCCCAGAAAAATTCTGAATCTGTTGATCACTCTCTTTCCTCCCGGAACAAAAAAGCAGTAGCAGGAAAACCCCCTCTGAGTGTAGGCAAAAAAACATCTAAAAGCAAATTAACTAGTATTAGAATTACACCCTCACTCTGCTCATACTTTAGGGTTCAACCACAGTCCTCTCAGCCTACTCTACCCTTTCAGCCTTTCCAGGGGATTCAATCCACCTTTACGTCTATAGTAATGGCGGCCACGGGCTGGTCTTACTCCCACAAACATTAGTAAGTAGCCCAGCATAGTAAACGCAGGGGGGTGGAGGCGGAAAACAATAACTTGCCACTTGAAAAAAAGTTCATCCCTCTGGCAGAAGTAGAAGAGGATAGCACTTATGGTCAGTCTACCCCTATACTCGAGACTCTCTCAGGTCAGTCATCTGGCCAGGGAGATGGGCTGAGAGAGCCAGGTATAGGGCTCAGTTCGGGGGAGAAATCACCAACAGAGGGTCTGCTAGCTACCTTGTTAATGGAAATCATAGAAAAATGTGCTGTCTCTGAATGCAACCAGCAAACAATACAAACGATGTATGGGACATTGAAAGGAGAAAATAATGATAACATGGAAAGACTCGGAGCAATGGAGACTACTTTCAAAGACCTCTCAAACCAAGTGAACAAAAATACAGTGGAGATCACTCGATTAAAAGATAATGATAGAGAATTGAGGCACAAGTTAGAAAGCTTCGAAAACAGTACTAGAAGAAACAATATTAGGATTTTGAACATCCCAGTGGATCTTGAGGGAGGAGATATAAGGTCCTTTGTTATTAGTCTTCTTGGGGAGCTGCACCCAGATATTGAGAAACATATTTTGGAAGAAGACATACAAAGAATCCACTGAGACCCTTTTTCTAAGAGACCAGGGAGGAAGACCCAGAGAAAGATCTTACTTAACTTTAAGCGGTGCCTGGTTAAAGAAATTATCCTTGCTGGGGGCCTTAAAGCAGGTACAAATAACAAGGGGGATTACTCGTTTCACATCAGGTCGGACATTTCACGCACCACACAAGACAGGTAGTTGGAATTAGGGAAATATTTAAAAAAGTTGAGAAGCCTGGGTGCCTCTGCAAACCTACGATTCCCTGGTTCTCTAAAGGTGATGCGGAATAATAAAATGCACAACTTCAGGGATCCTTCTGAACTTAGTTCTCTGTTTGATCAGATAAGAAGTACATCCAAATGATAAGATGTAATTCTGCTCAGGTAGGGAAAGAGTCCAAAGTGGAGGTACATCGGTATACCTCTAGTATTGTGGGACGGTTTCCCGGGGTGGGGGTTGGAAGGGAAGGGAAGGAGGGGGTCACAAGTAAGAATAACATACAAAAAAGGTATTATTTCTGTGCACTGGGTGGGGGAGCATGTGGGAAAAAATAAATTAATAAATTGTCCTCATTTATGAATGAAATCCAAATGTACTTTACTGGTTCATATCAACCAGTCTCTTCACAAGGTTTTCCCAGACCACTACGCATGTATTTCTTTTCGTTTTATGGCAGACCCAGGTAGACTTCAAAAACCAAAAATCTTGAAAATTCTATCAAGGAACTGCGTTAGGGTCCCCTCTAGAAGAAGGAAAGTTTAGAATATTTGAGGTTGTTTTGTGTATACAAGAATCACATCTATGTAAAGAGGAGTGGGCAGAGACACTTAAAAATCAGAAATGGGTAGAACACTATATCTGTACCATGCAGTCATGCTCAATAAAAGGGGTTGCACTTATATTTAAGAATACCACTCAAGCAATACATAGAGATTGTGTGGTGGATCCACTCGGAAGGAGGGCAATTGCTAGGGCCAAAATTAATGGAGTTTGGTTGACTTTTGTGGGTTATTATGGCCCTAACTTAGACGATCCGGCTCCACTACATACTTTACAACTCAAATTAACAGATGTTAATGACCCTATTATTATGGGTGGTGATTTTAATGTAGTTTTAGATCCCGGGCAGGACTCAACATCTAAGAGAGCAGCGGCGGCAACTCAAAATATGAGAACTGCCCTAAAACAGTTGATGACAGACATAGGACTGTGGAAAGTGATGAAGCATAAGGCTGGGACAACAGGGGGAAACTTCCCGTTTTATAACAAAAAGTGTGGTCACCGTTCCAGGATTGACTTCTTCCTGGTAGATCTCTCCACTAGTAAGAACACAGTGAGGGTTAGTCATGTGCCAGAGCATTTATCCTATCATTCTGCTGTAGCTCTGGAAAGCAGCCTTATGAAAAGACCCCCCTCTCATAGATGGACTCTAAATCATTTGCTACGTTTAGAACCATCAGTAATTGAAAAGCTGAAAGCAGCAACAAATGAGTTTTTCCTGTTCAATTTAAATTCAACATGTCTTCACATTGTATTGGACTCATACAAGGCTTTTTTGAGAGGTACTTTAACCTTTTTGTCTATTGCTCAAAATAAGAAAGTGAGAAAAGAGATTACAACTCTAGAAGCTGCAATTCATAGAAATCAGATAATGTTAGAACAAACACCAGATAACCTAAATATCACACAAAAATGAACTGCGGCAAAATTTGATCTCACTGACTATCTTGAAGCTATAATTAAGAAGTGCGAAGTCAGTAGGTTGTCCCATCATAAATAGGGAAAGGGGTGTGGCAAACTCCTTGCAAGGATAGCTATGACAGATCAGTCTAGGAACATGATTAAAGATCTTAGATGCTCGATCTCCAATAATATCATCAGGGAGGATATAGAGATTGAGGAGGCCTTTGTCCAGTTCTTCCAAGGTCTGCACTAAGAAGATTTAACACTGAGTGAAGAGTATATGGAAGAGTTCTTTTCAGATCTAGAACACCGCATGTTGCCGAATTCAGAAAAAGATAATCTGAGTATCTCTATTGTCTTGGAGGAAATTCTCCAAGTCATTAGTACCCTAAAAAACAATGGAAGGCCACTGGTCCTGACTCTGTTCCAAATGAAACATACACCATCTTAAAGGAAGAGCTTGCTCCAATTTCACTCCAATTGTTTAATTTGATGTTCATATCTGCCCAATACCGCATCCTAGGATGAAGCCACCATAACTATTCATTTAAAACCTTATAAGAATCCGAGGTCTTGCAAATCTTACAGGACTATTTACTTTCTTAATAGTGACCATAAAATATATACTCTGGGGTGTATTTACAAGTCCCTTGAGTCATTTTTGCGCTGCTATTGCTTCTCTTTTTGTGACACAGCATCAGCGTCAAAAAGGCGGCCCATTTCAACGTGACGCATCTATGGAGATGCGTCACATTAGAACTGCGTCAGTTATAATGTATGCAGGGTGGGCGTTCCAACGCCTAAAAGCCTCGTAGAAATGACGCAATGAAATCTGCTTGAAACAGGCATAAGGAGTGATGCAGCACAATGAGGATAGGCCTCCCCCTGCATTGCTGGAGTTGTGTCGTGCTTGCGACACAACTCCAGCAATGCGTGACTTTTGCGTCTACAGATGCGTCAGAATTTCTGACGCATCTGTCAATCCTTGCGCAACGGTGCACCGTATTGTAAATACGGTGCAACCATAGTGGCGCAAGGGTTTCTAATGGTGGTGCAGGGAAAGTGACGCATCTATGGGGGGCGTGGCTTGGCGCGCGGCAATATAGCTGCATAGTAGAGCTGCTCTGCCGGCCACCACCATCAAATCCTTCAATATCCTGCCCTAATCGTGTCGGCGGCTAGATTTTCCGGTGGGTCCGTGTCTTGGGTGACCCCCGCCTCTACCCACAGGCATGTGGTGATTGATGCAGAATCGCTGCCCGGAATAAAGTCTGCTGCTGATTCCAGTAACGCGGCCAGCTGCGCACCGCAGCGCTACACAACGCGTCTGGGAGACCTACGCTGGACCCTGGGGTTCGGCAGTGGCAGGCATCGGCGGCACTACAGCCGTATGCGGGTGAGCGAGATCGCATTGCAGGCTCCGGTCGGGGCCTGGGACTGAGCGGCCCACGAGTTTGGCGATGCGGAGGGAGGTGCTGACGACCTGGCTGCCCTGACACGCGAGCGGCTGGCTTCAGTACCCTCGGGGGGCCGTGAGTAGGCTGCAGGGGCCGATATCGGGAGATCTGTCCCATGAAGAAGACTGCTTCAGAGGTATTTGACATCGTCTTTGGGACACTTCTTCAGGTGTGTAGGCTGACTGTAGGTGTGCATCGCGTGGGGGGGCTGAATACAATTTGGCTTTTTGCGGGACACACTGAGTACCCTACTGGGGCTGCGCTTCCTCCCACCTCTCATACTGAAAATACTGCAGTGTCTGCATTACGGGCTTTTGAGAGAGTTCTGGGCTAAAACTGTGCGCTGCGGGCTCCGACAACGCCAGGTGAATTGCTGGCGACACCTCCCTCCATTATCTATGCACTGTGAGCTGGTCTGGTGCTGCGCTCTCCTCTCCTAAGTACCGAGGGCCTCCGGTGAGCTTTGAAGACGTGGGCTGTAGCGACCAAGGGTCTGGTGGACTTACGGACTAGGACTCCCGAACGTCAAGCCGGGACCCTGCTGGACAGAGCATATACAGTGCAGCGAGAGTGCGAGGGGACAGGGAGCTGCGAAGACATACAGTCAGGGATTGGTCTAAGTGGTCTGTCGAATTCTGCCACGTGGCTGGGGAATAGTCTTGCGATTTACAATGCCAGTGGGGGACACGTGCTCCTCGGACACTAACTGTGCTGTTGTCCTGTGAGGTTAGAATGGGTAAACCAGACAAATCCCAGCCCAAACTGACATTTGAGCTCCGCAGGAGCGGCAAACCGGCCCACTCTGGAACCTCCGACGTTGAACAAGATGCTGCCTCACAGGGCCCTTCCATCTTGGAAACAACTCTGGTCGCGATACAGGCTAGTCTCCAGGCGATAGACCAATTTTCCGCCAAGCTGGACAAGCAAGCAACGCGGATAGGGGAGGCGGAACAGAGGATTTCTGACATGGAAAATGGTCCACAGCAGGTCTCTGAAAAGACATCGAATATCACCAAGCTGTTGGCAGTAATTCAGGCTAAGAATGAGGACATTGAAGCGAGATCGAGATGCAATAACATCCGCGTACTGGGACTACCCGAGACGACCAACGTGGGGCGATTGGAAGACTATGTTGAAACCATGGTGCGTGAGATCTGTGGCACAGATGAATTGTCCCCCATGTTCGCGGTTGAGCGGGCTCATCGCTCGTTGGCGACTCGCCCACCTCCTGGTACGCCGACTGTTGAACTACAGGGACCGGGACACGGTACTGCGTATCACCAGACAAAAGGGCAAGATTATATACCACAACAACCAGCTATCGATCTATCCTGAATTCACCGCGCAAGTGCAGGCGGCACGAAAGGAATTTCAAAATGTGAAGAAACTGCTTCAGCGGGAGGAGATCCCCTACGCCATGTTATTCCCCACGAGACTGCGGATGGGCGAATTCGACGGAGGGAAGATCTTTTCAACACCGAAGCAGGCGATGGCGTATGCTAAGACTTTGCAACAACGACTCAGATCTCCTGGTGACACCTCTGACGTCGAAGACTGAATAGTACTGTGATACTGCTGCATGTCTGTAAGATGTGATAGGTGCCTTGAAAACAGTGTTACATTAGATTGTTGTGTTGGAGGGCGAGTTAGTCGCTGACAGACTCGTTGGTTTGTTAATATTGCAAGATGTTTGAGATGTTTACCTCTGTATTGCCAGTTACCCGTGTGTGTAGGAGGGAGGATTGCCTAGTAAATACTTGTCACAGTCTGGGATAGCTGAACGTTGACCGGACTTCCCGGATACATATGCTTGCCTAGTTCAGGCTAACACGGCTAGCGAGCCCTGATTCCTAGCTGCGGTGGCCCACTTCCGCCTCGTGTCGGGATTGTAAGTTGCCGCCATAGCCCTCAATGGGTATGACCCGAAAACCACAACGGTTGCTGTTAAAGTTGCTTGGGTTGGGGGGGGGAATGCTATGTGTCTTTGGCGGGTTGGGGTTGCCAAAGTGGGAGGGGGGTAGGGATCCTGGTCTTTCTTTCTGCCCGAGGGACTGCAATGCAAAAACTGCTTATTGGGATACATTTAGCATGCGATTGATGATGCGTAGATTGTTGTGCAGCGACGCTGGTTCGACACTATATTTGAGCTACCTGGATGGATGGTGAACGTTATACATGGAACATACGCGGCCTGAATACGCCTCAGAAAACCAGGCAGGTCCTTGCACAGTTAGATAGACAAGGAGTGCAAATTGCACTACTGCAAGAGACCCACTTAACAAAGCCCACTGAGGGCTCCATAGCACGGAGATGGGCTGCTTATAGACTGTCCTCCTCTTATTCCAACTATGCCCCAGGGGTTCTGACCCTCATTAAAAAAGGGACGCCATTTCAACCAATAGACTCCGGTGTAAATGGGGCTGGTCGCTGGGCAGTGGTACATGGCAAATTGGGAAAGGTGGTGGTGACTATCGCTAATATTTATGGCCCAGTAGTGGACAAACCAGCATCGTTATCCTCTTTGTTTCGGGTGCTGCACAGGTGGCCGGAGTCGGCCCTTTTGATTGCGAGAGATTTGAACACACACTTAGACCCACATCTAGAGAAATCTGCCTTGGCTGGTAGCCGTATGTTACGAACTGCCCAATATGTCGGACAGTTTATGGAGGAGAGGGGGTTGATTGATGCCTGGCGACTGAGGCATGCTGGGGTCATGGAAGGCACACATATCACACCGTCGCACAACACATGGTCCCATCTGGACTATTGACTGCTAGATGGGCTGGCTAACAGATGGGTGACTGAGGTCCGTACTATACCGAGGACCTTATCGGACCACAATCCAGTCATGCTAAAGATTAAAGTCCCGCATACTGTGCACCCTCCCTTCACCTGGCGATTCCGGGCAGATGCCCTATTAGATCCCATTTACGAGGACACTATCCATAAGGCTATAGTTCAGTACTTTGACATTAATGTGGGAGCGGTCGACAGTGCAGCTACATTATGGGAAGATTTTAAAGTCACCATAAGGGGGGTGTGTATAGGCACATCGGCGGGTATCCTTCGAGACCTGAGGGAGAAGCTGCACCGCACAGAGACTAAACTATGTGATTTGGAAGCCTTGTATGATACACTCCCCACACCTGAAACGCTGGCGCACATTAGAGAACACGTAGAGGAATACAATTCCCTAGCGGCTTCAGAGATGAAGTACATATCAAAGAAGTTTGAGGCGAGGGCCTACGGGGAAGGTAGCAGACCGGGTAGAGTGCTAGCCAACCGCCTACGGGAACGCGCGACCGCCCCTCCAATAGAGCATATAGTGGATGACACGGGCAAGGACCACTTCACCCCTGATGATATCTTGGGCCAATTTCACAAGTTCTATGAGCAACTCTACACCTCTCGCGGAGAGGTGTCTGAATCCGAGCTCCATTTGTACTTGAAAGATACGGCGTGCGTCTGGTTGTCAGAGGTACACAGAAAATTTCTCAGCCTCCCTATTGATGAGGCAGATATAAAGGCGGCTATCCTTTCTTTGCCCAACAAGAAAGCTCCGTGGCCAGATGGGTTGACGGCAGAATTTTACAAGAGGTATGTTGATCTTCTGGTGCCTCATATCCTAGCAATGTACGTGGAGGTGCACGAGGTGGGTCATCTCCCTCCATCTCTAAGACAAGCGCTCATTATCACTCTGTTGAAAAAGGACAAACCCCCCTCCAGGTGTGAATCCAATCGGCCCTTGTCTCTGATTAACATCGACGCCAAAATTCTAGCTAAAATCCTTGCTACTAAACTGCATCCTCTGATGCCTATGTTGGTCTTGCCAGACCAATCTGGCTTCATCCCAGATCGATCCACGTCCTGGAACCTCCGGACGATCTTTGCCATGTTCCATGTCCTGAATCCGGACTTACCAGCCGTGGCTGTGTTACTGGACGCAGCCAAGGCATTTGACTTGATTGAATGGAAGTACATGTTCTCCATTCTGCATAGGATGGGATTTCCCTCTGTCTCTATCCGCTGGATCCAGATTATTTATGCTGATGTTTCGGCGAGGGTGAGGGTGGGGGGTTTTACCTCGGAACCATTGACCATTCAGCGTGGTACTAGACAGGGATGCCCCCTTTCCCCATTCCTTTTTGCTATCGTCTTGGAGCCACTTGCGTGCAGGTTCCGGCAGGCTCATAGAGCGGCTGCTCTAAACTTCCATATTAGACCGGTGGGCATATCTGCATACGCACACGACATGGTTGTATATATTCGGGAGCCACAAATATACTTTTCGAGAGTCATGCGGGAATATGTCTGCTTCGGACTTTTTTCAGGACTGTGCATTCATTGGGAGAAATCTGTTATCGTTATCCTCACGCCAGCCACTACAGCACCCATGATGGAATAATCCATGGTGTGGACGGCAGACCCAGTGAAGTATCTAGGCGTCTGGATCCATCGTGATTCCGCGCTCGTCATACGTGTGAATTATGGGCGGGCCTACACTGCACTAGTACATTGGTGGGTGGGGCTGCCTCTGTCGTTGGCGGACCGCATAGCAGTGATCAAAATGGTGGTGCTTCCCAAATTCCTGTATCTATTCTGCAATATCCCTATTCGCTTGAAAAAACATTTATTTGCGACGGTGCGGACACAGCTGCTCCGCTTGGTGTGGGGTGCAGGACCTCCCCGAATTAGCTGGGCCACTCTCACGTTACCATTTGATAAAGAGGGCTTTTGCGCTCCAGATTTCCATGTATACTATTTATGTGGGCTGGCCCAGTTTGCTTTTTTCTGGTTCCGGACGCATGGCTTTATCCCGCATGTGGCTGTTGAGGAGGGGGATGCGGGTGATACTCCCTTACATGGCATTATATCGCATAATCGCAGACTCACACCTAGGTCTGAGATAAACACAATCGATGCCACGATCTCGGCATGGCAAGAGATTGGTAGGCAGACAGATAGGCTCCCACTGTATGCACCGAATATGTCTATAGAAGGACACAGCGCTCTTTCGGTTGCACATGAACGTGGTCCGATGTGGACACTTAAAGAAGCGGGCATTTCAGTTCTGGATGACCTATATAGAGATGGGACTTATGTGTCCGGAGACGATCTGAGCTATATCTCCAACTCCTCTCCACTGTTTACATACACATGTTATCAGTTACGCAGAGCTATACGGGCTCACTATCCCAGTTTCCCACAGGAACCAGCCATATCTAATTCACTGCAACTGGTGATCACAGCGGGGACCAGGAAACATCTACTCACCAGACTGTACAGGATGGTATTGGCAGAATCGGTACTCCCGGAAGATCGAAGCATAGGGCGTTGGAGCAGCGCCTTGGGTATACAGATCACGGAGGCTATGTGGGAGCAGATATGCTCGGTCACAGGGAGCTTATCATCTAATAGTAACCTGCGCATTATACACCTGAAGTTCATACATCAGACATACCACACTCCCACCAAACTTCACAGGATAGGCTTCAGATACACGTATTGCTGTAGACGATGTGGGCAGGAAGATGCTGACTTTGTGCATCTTGCATGGCACTGCCAAGCTGTATACTCATATTGGGTAGATGTTCTACAAAATGCTCGACGCAATGACTGGCCACACTCTGGACTGCACACCATTAGTATGTCTACTAGGGCACGTACCGGGGGTTAAAGGGGTGCTGGGCCGTTTTGTCAGAGTGTCGCTGTTGCTGGCTAAAAGGAGGGTACTGTTCACATGGGATGGGATACGCTGTCCTAAGGCTCACAAATGGCTCTCCGACATGGTATACTGCCAAGAGCAGTTGACTCTGTACTCTCTGAGCTCTAGGCCTAATGATATATGGGCCCTGCTGCGAGAATATTTGCTAGCATGCAGTGAAGAAGATGGTGGAGTTGTGAACACTTTGAATGACTAACTGAGACTTTCTTTTTGATGTAATAGTCCCTCCACCACCGGATACTTGACCACTGCGTAAAGCTGCCTCTATGTAAATGCACAGGAGCTGGCACAGCTGACAGCAATGTTGATGATATTGTATGCGTCTGACTGCAGATAGTAGGGACAAGGGAGGGGGGATGACGGTTTTGTTTGATGTTCGTTCATTTACAAAATGTCACTGTATCATGTACTGATCTTGCATATTTGCTTCCAATAAAACAAACAAAAAAAAAAGTGATGCATCTATACAGATGCATCACTTTTTTGTAAATCTGCCCTACGGATCCTTACTAAACGTTTGGCTAAGGTAGCAGGATCACTTATACATGTGCATCGAAAAGGTTTCATGAAAGGGAGGCAACTTCATGAATTACATTATTTAATCTGGGCGATTGATATGGCATGAGTATATAAAATTCAGTTAGCAGTAATGACCTTCGACGCTGCAAAAACATTTGATAGGGTCAGGTGGTGTTTACTATATAAGACAATTCAGCGCTTTAACTTAGGAGACATTTTTTAGCAGCGGTCAGGGCTCTCTATAAAAACACATGTGCAAAGGTCCTTGTCAAAGGAAATCTCACAAGGTCAATAAAATAAGTAGGGGGACCAGACAGGGATGTCCTCTTTCCTTATATGATACTGATGGAAATATGTTTGTCTACAGGATTTGATCAAATTGGTAACCAACCAGTACCTTTTACTAAGAGAGACCCATCAAACAGTCTTCAGAAAAATGGCACATTACTGTTAAAAGCCATCGAAACGCGTCGACGCCCACATCTGCACAATCACGGGACTAAGCTTATCCTGCAGACAAGATTAATCAAATAGGTCCAGGATATAGCTCCAAATTGGTCTGGTTAGATGTGCAACTTTATGACAAAAAGTACTGTCTGTGTTTGTCTCTCCCTTTTTCTCTTTTCCAATTTACTTATTTGTTGTACATGACGATCATCTTTTATGTTCATATTATTGTGTATCAATTGTATACTTACGAATTTTAGTAGAATATGGTGGTGAGAGCACTCTATATGTTTTTAATGAAATTATAATTTGTTGATTTATAAAAATTGTATGTTTTTTTAAATAAAAAGTGAGAAATCCCCCTTGTTTTTAACAAAAAAATGTTTGTCCGTATACTATTTGTTAGAGACCTGTGCTAATACATGGGCTAATGGTTTAGTTCTGTCCGCCAAGGGATTTCCCTGTTTTCTCTCTGTTTACGAGTATCCTATTCCCCTGGTGTATTAAGGGGTCTCTCTCAATTACCTAACATGCCCTCTTTCCCCCCTTCTTTTTAACTTTATATTGAACCGCTGACATGTAAACTAAGAGCTTGTCAGAATATTCATCCCTTTAGCTGCAATGGCTGGCAAAAGAAAATCGGGTTATATGCTGACGACCTTATGATTCTGACAGGGGACCTAGAGCAGTCACTTCCTGTGATATGGGAGCAATTAGAAAGTTTTGGGAGGGTATCTGGATATTCGATCAACCAGCAAAAAACTGAGTTAATGAAATAGAATACCCCCTACAGGATTGACCTTACAAAGCAGAAAATATGATATCTAGGTGTCTAAATAGTCCACAACATAGAGAAGATAGCACAGGTGAATTTTGACAAAGTAGCCACCAGTGTCAAATCACAGCTACAGGCATGGGGGGCTCTCCCACTTTCTTTTTTGGGAAAATATAATCTTTTAAAAATGTCAATTCTTCAGAAATTATCTTTTTTGTTTAACACTATCCTGTTAGAATTTGCAAAGATTTGGTTTAAGAGAGTTCGGGGGGTTTTCTCTAGCTTCATTTGAGGGAATCAAAAGACCAAGAATATCATAAAGAAGTTCAGAAGAAAGAAAGCTTATGGTGGGATTTCTACCCCAGATCTCTATTTATACTACTGTGCATTTCATTTAAGGCATTTCCGTCAACTACTTAGGGGAAATTTGTTTCTGTCTCCACTTTTCAGGGCCCTCACCGTGAGTACTTTAAGCTAAGCAGATTTTTTCTTCTAAGATTTGGCCATCTGAAATTTTTTAAGATGGTGAGACAAAATCCTTCTAGCGGCTATTAAGGTCTAGTCTCAGGTGAGATCATTGTTACAAATACCGTACTACAGTGATGCAGCTCCTATTTGGGATTCTCCTGGTACTCTGGACTGCTTAACGGATGCACTTGCTGTTCCACTTCGAACCTATGATATAGTTAGATGGGGGCAGCTCATCGTGTACACCAAGTTAATTTCATGGCAACATCTCTCAGTGATCTCTGAAAACTCAATATCCAAATTCAAATACTATCAACTTTCTAGTTGGATGAAATCAACGAGGAAGGAGATTGAGGGAAATCGGGACTTGGTGTCTAAGTTCTGCCCACACTCTACCACACGGAAAGAAGTTGCAGAGTGGTATTGGATGTTAATCCAAACAGAGGAAGACATGCAAAATCCATTTACAGAGATTTGGAGGAGGGACATGCCAGCGGAAGACCTCGAAAATTTAGGGCAAGTATCTACGTCTCTTTTATGGTTATATGTGAAAGCTGCCCCATTAAAGAGGAACCATCTTTTCACTGTCCATAAGGCATACTGGACACCACAGAAACTAGCAAAGCTGGGGAGTTGTATAATCAAGAAATGCCCTAAATGTGGAGAAAACAACGCAAACGAGGTCTATAGGTTCAGGCAGTGTCCTTCAACTGATCTTTCTGGCAGAACGTTGGTAAGATCCTTTCAGATATTTTGGGTCAAGAGATTAAACTGACTGTACCCTCAGTGATTTTTGGAGTGATCCCAGGAGGGTTGGTAAATTCAAGCCTTCTTAAAACCCAGAAAGCTCTTTTCTTTGTTTTCATTCTCTTGGCATGGAGGGAATTACGTGTTAAGTCGATCTTTCCTTGTCCCCCCACTGAAGGTGAATGGATTCACTCCACACAGAGGGTCGCGCACCTTGATTGCGCTACTAAGCTTGCTAAGAAAACAAGATTCCCGGAACTTTGGGACGTTAGGTTCAAGACATATGCACCCAATATATCGCACTGATCAGAAACTCTATTATGCTTTTCCATTACTCACTGGTTAGGGCCTCTTTATTCCTTTTTTTTTTCCTCTCTATGTGTCTATTTTATTTCCCCTTTCTCCTTTCCTTCACACCTTATGCTAATGTACAATGTATGGTTTCTTTTTTTTCTTTGAGTTCCATGGTCCAATGATTAACAATAAGCTATGCAGGGTGCTTTAGTGGCAGGGCCACTCTTGTGTTAGTACTCGCTTATAGAAGAGATGGCGCCACTGTACAGCCAGGAGGTATAACTGTCTGGGTGGCCCGGGGATAACAAATTCCCCTCCTCCCTTGTGGAGTGACCGGGCATCCAAATGACTTTTATCTCTGGCCTGTGCTGGGCCCTACTTCTTTGAACCTAGAGCATAATTTGATAAATGATGACTATAAAAATAAATTTGTCCTAATTTATTTTGCAGAAATAAAAAAAATGTTGTTGAAAATTCATCAGTGCATAAATCAATTGAGAGCACAAAACCCAATACTACTTGAGGCAATCTTCAGACACCTTACTGAGTGAGCTAAAGAACGGTGATGGATTAAACCCAGATTTGTTGACTGGGTGTGAGTGTTTGATTGGTTCAGATGCTCCGTCCATCACCACCCCCTTTTGTACGGCTTTGTACGCCGTAAGTTGGCAGGGTATGCTCAGACGTGAGTCCCTTGCTCACTTTGCCACTGGATTTAAGCAAGCCTGGCTGAAGACGGCTGTAATGCCAGAAACCGGTCTAGGAAGCTTGTTTCCGGTCCAGGGAAGGCATGGCTTGGCATTTCGGGCTGGACTGTTCCCATGAGGCACAGGGTCAGACTGATTTGCATATGGCCATGTCTGAACTGGGGTGGCAGAGTGGGCTAAAGAACAGTGATGGAGTAAACCCAGATTTGTTGACTGGGTGTGAGTGTTTGATTAGTTCAGATGCTCCATCCATCATCACCCCCTTTTGTACCGCTTTGTTCGCCATAAGTTGGCAGGGTATGCTCAGACGTGAGTCCCTTGCTCACTTTGCCACTGGATTCAAGCAAGCCTGGCTGAAGATGACTGTAATGCCAGAAACCGGTCTAGGAAGCTTGTTTCCGGTCCAGGGAAGGTATGGCTTGGCATTTCGGGCTGGACTGTTCCCATGAGGCACAGGGTCAGACTGATTTGCATATGGCCATGTCTGAATTGGGTTGGCAGAGTGGGCTAAAGAACAGTGATGGAGTAAACCCAGATTTGTTGACTGGGTGTGAGTGTTTGATTAGTTCAGATGTTCCGTCCATCATCACCCCCTTTTGTACCGCTCTGTTCACCATAAGTTGGCAGGGTATGCTCAGACGTGAGTCCCTTGCTCACTTTGCCACTGGATTCAAGCAAGCATGGCTGAAGACGGCTGTAATGCCAGAAACCGGTCTAGGAAGCTTGTTTCCGGTCCAGGGAAGGCATGGCTTGGCAGTTCAGGCTGGACTGTTCCCATGAGGCACAGGTCAGACTGATTTGCATATGGGCATTGTCTGAACTGGGGTGGCAGAGTGGGCTAAAGAATGGTGATGGATTAAACCCAGATTTGTTGACTGGGTGTGAGTGTTTGATTGGTTCAGATGCTCCGTCCATCACCACCCCCTTTTGTACGGCTTTGTACACCGTAAGTTGGCAGGGTATGCTCAGACGTGAGTCCCTTGCTCACTTTGCCACTGGATTCAAGCAAGCCTGGATGAAGACGGCTGTAATGCCAGAAACCGGTCTAGGAAGCTTGTTTCCGGTCCAGAGAAGGCATGGCTTGGCATTTCGAGCTGGACTGTTCCCATGAGGCACAGGGTCAGACTGATTTGCATATGGACATGTCTGAACTGGGGTGGCAGAGTGGGCTAAAGAACAGTGATGGAGTAAACCCAGATTTGTTGACTGGGTGTGAGTGTTTGATTAGTTCAGATGCTCCGTCCATCATCACCCCCTTTTGTACTGCTTTGTTCGCCATAAGTTGGCAGGGTATGCTCAGACGTGAGTCCCTTGCTCACTTTGCCACTGGATTCAAGCAAGCCTGGCTGAAGATGGCTGTTATGCCAGAAACCGGTCTAAGAAGCTTGTTTCCGGTCCAGGAAAGGCATGGCTTGTCAGTTCGGGCTCGACTATTCCCATGAGGCAAAAGGTCTGACTGATTTGCATATGGCCATGTCTGAACTGGGGTGGCAGAGTGGGCTAAAGAACGGTGATGGATTAAACCCAGATTTGTTGACTAGGTGTGAGTATTTGATTGGTTCAGATGCTCCGTCCATCACCACCCCCTTTTGTACCGCTTTGTTCGCCATAAGTTGGCAGGGTATGCTCAGACGTGAGTCCCTTGTTCACTTTGCCACTGGATTCAAGCAAGCATGGCTGAAGACGGCTGTAATGCCAGAAACCGGTCTAGGAAGCTTGTTTCCGGTCCAGGGAAGGCATGGCTTGGCAGTTCAGGCAGGACTGTTCCCATGAGGCACAGGTCAGACTGATTTGCATATGGACATTGTCTGAACTGGGGTGGCAGAGTGGGCTAAAGAACGGTGATGGATTAAACCCAGATTTGTTGACTAGGTGTGAGTGTTTGATTGGTTCAGATGCTCCGTCCATCACCACCCCCTTTTGTACCGCTTTGTTGGCCATAAGTTGGCAGGGTATGCTCAGACGTGAGTCCCTTGCTCACTTTGCCACTGGATTCAAGCAAGCAAGGCTGAAGACGGCTGTAATGCCAGAAACCGGTCTAGGAAGCTTGTTTCTGGTCCAGGGAAGGCATGGCTTGGCAGTTCAGGCTGGACTGTTCCCATGAGGCACAGGTCAGACTGATTTGCATATGGACATTGTCTGAACTGGGGTGGCAGAGTGGGCTAAAGAACGGTGATGGATTAAACCCAGATTTGTTGACTGGGTGTGAGTGTTTGATTGGTTCAGATGCTCCATCCATCACCACCCCCTTTTGTACGGCTTTGTACGCCGTAAGTTGGCAGGGTATGCTCAGACATGAGTCCCTTGCTCACTTTGCCACTGGATTCAAGCAAGCCTGGCTGAAGACGGCTGTAATGCCAGAAACCGGTCTAGGAAGCTTGTTTCCGGTCCAGGGAAGGCATGGCTTGGCATTTCGGGCTGGACTGTTCCCATGAGGCACAGGGTCAGACTGATTTGCATATGGCCATGTTTGAACTGGGGTGGCAGAGTGGGCTAAAGAACAGTGATGGAGTAAACCCAGATTTGTTGACTGGGTGTGAGTGTTTGATTAGTTCAGATGCTCCGTCCATCATCACCCCCTTTTGTACCGCTTTGTTCGCCATAAGTTGGCAGGGTATGCTCAGACGTGAGTCCCTTGCTCACTTTGCCACTGGATTCAAGCAAGCCTGGCTGAAGACGGCTGTAATGCCAGAAACCGGTCTAGGAAGCTTGTTTCCGGTCCAGGAAAGGCATGGCTTGTCAGTTCGGGCTGGACTGTTCCAATGAGGCACAAGCTCAGACTGATTTGCATATGGGCATGTCTGAACTGGGGTGGCAGAGTGGGCTAAAGAACTGTGATGGATTAAACCCAGATTTGTTGATTGGGTGTGAGTGTTTGATTGGTTTGGATGCTCCGTCCATAACCACCCCCCTTTGTACCGCTTTGTTCACCATAAGTTGGCAGGGTATGCTCAGATGTGAGTCCCTTGCTCACTTTGCCACTGGATTCAAGCAAGCCTGGCTGAAGATGACTGTAATGCCAGAAACCGGTCTAGGAAGCTTGTTTCCGGTCCAGGAAAGGCATGGCTTGTCAGTTCGGGCTGGACTGTTCCCATGAGGCAAAAGGTCAGACTGATTTGCATATGGCCATGTCTGAACTGGGGTGGCAGAGTGGGCTAAAGAACGGTGATGGATTAAACCCAGATTTGTTGACTAGGTGTGAGTGTTTGATTGGTTCAGATGCTCTGTCCATCACCACCCCCTTTTGTACCGCTTTGTTCGCCATAAGTTGGCAGGGTATGCTCAGACGTGAGTCCCTTGCTCACTTTGCCACTGGATTCAAGCAAGCATGGCTGAAGACGGCTGTAATGCCAGAAACCGGTCTAGGAAGCTTGTTTCCGGTCCAGGGAAGGCATGGCTTGGCAGTTCAGGCTGGACTGTTCCCATGAGGCACAGGTCAGACTGATTTGCATATGGACATTGTCTGAACTGGGGTGGCAGAGTGGGCTAAAGAACGGTGATGGATTAAACCCAGATTTGTTGACTGGGTGTGAGTGTTTGATTGGTTCAGATGCTCCGTCCATCACCACCCCCTTTTGTACGGCTTTGTACGCCGTAAGTTGGCAGGGTTTGCTCAGACGTGAGTCCCTTGCTTACTTTGCCACTGGATTCAAGCAAGCCTGGCTGAAGACGGCTGTAATGCCAGAAACTGGTCTAGGAAGCTTGTTTCCGGTCTACGGAAGGCATGGCTTGGCATTTCGGGCTGGACTGTTCCCATGAGGCACAGGGTCAGACTGATTTGCATATGGCCATGTCTGAACTGGGGTGGCAGAGTGGGCTAAAGAACAGTGATGGAGTAAACCCAGATTTGTTGACTGGGTGTGAGTGTTTGATTAGTTCAGATGCTCCGTCCATCATCACCCCCTTTTGTACCGCTTTGTTCGCCATAAGTTGGCAGGGTATGCTCAGACGTGAGTCCCTTGCTCACTTTGCCACTGGATTCAAGCAATCCTGGCTGAAGACGGCTGTAATGCCAGAAACCAGTCTAGGAAGCTTGTTTCCGGTCCAGGGAAGGCATGGCTTGGCAGTTCGGCTGTACTGTTCCCATGAGGCACAGGGTCAGACTGATTTGCATATAGCCATGTCTGAACTGGGGTGGCAGAGTGTGCTAAAGAAAGGTGATGGATTAAACCCAGATTTGTTGACTGGGTGTGAGTGTTTGATTGGTTCAGATGCTCCGTCCATCACCACCCCCTTTTGTACCGCTTCGTTCGCCATAAGTTGGCAGGGTATGCTCAGACGTTACTCCTTGCTCACTTTGCCACTGGATTCAAGCAAGCCTGGCTGAAGATGGCTGTAATGCCAGAAACCCGTCTAGGAAGCTTGTTTTCGGTCTGGGAAGGCATGGCTTGGCAGTTCAGGCTAGACTGTTCCCATGAGGCACAGGGTCAGACTGATTTGCATATGGCCATGTCTGAACTGGGGTGGCAGAGTGGGCTAAAGAACGGTGATGGATTAAACCCAGATTTGTTGACTGGGTGTGAGTGTTTGATTGGTTGAGATGCTCTGTCCATCACCACCCCCTTTTGTACCGCTTTGTTCGCCATAAATTGGCAGGGTATGCTCAGGCGTGAGTCCCTTGCTCACTTTGCCACTGGATTCAAGCAAGCCGGGCTGAAGACGGCTGTAATGCCAGAAACCGGTCTAGGAAGCTTGTTTCCGGTCCAGGGAAGGCATGGCTTGGCAGTTCGGGCCGGACTGTTCCCATGAGGCACAGGGTCAGACTGATTTGCATATGGCCATGTCTGAACTGGGGTGGCAGAGTGGGCCAAAGAACGGTGATGGATTAAACCCAGATTTGTTGACTGGGTGTGAGTGTTTGATTGGTTCAGATGCTCCGTCCATCACCACCCCCTTTTGTACCGCTTTGTTCGCCATAAGTTGGCAGGGTGTGCTGAGACGTGAGTCCCTTGCTCACTTTGCCACTGGATTCAAGCAAGCCTGGCTGAAGATGGCTGTAATGCCAGAAACCGGTCTAGGAAGCTTGTTTCCGGTCCAGGGAAGGCATGGCTTGGCATTTCGGGCTGGACTGTTCCCATGAGGCACAGGGTCAGACTGATTTGCATATGGCCATATCTGAACTGGGGTGGCAGAGTGGGCTAAAGAATGGTGATGGATTAAACCCAGATTTGTTGACTGGGTGTGAGTGTTTGATTGGTTCAGATGCTCCATCCATCACCACCCCCTTTTGTACCACCTTACTGTTCAGCATTTGATCTTATTTGATGAAATGAGTCCACATTTTCCAAGGATAATACTGATCATCCAGTAACTTTATGACACATACTAAAAGTCTCTAATAATTTCCTTGTTTCCTTATAGAGAATTTTCATTTTATGTGTGTTGCCCTGTTGCGCACTCAATATACCTCGGTGACATGATCTCAAGGACCTCAGAATTAAAACCATATTCATACACAAATTTGTGATGTACGGAACATAATGACACAGAAAATGGACACCTACATTAGGGGAAACATCTTTATAGCCAAATCCATGACTACCCTAGATATTATGAAGACATATCAGGTTTAACACTAAATGATTAAATATTGCACATATTACAGCCAGATGGAAGGGCTCTGTATTTGAAAACATACCATGCTGTAGGATGTACCTGGCCAGGGCTACGTCTGGGTCAGGGGTTCAAATGAAATGATTAAACCAGCAATAATTGCAGTGATTCAGCCGATTCTCAAATAGTCCAATTTGCAGAAATGATTTCTTTTTATGTACAAACACAAAACTGAGATTCTACAGAATCACAATTTTGATTTGCAATTTGGTATTTGAAAAGGGACATGTTTATGCTGTGCCTTCCAAATACCAAATTGCAAATGTATGTATTCACTGAATTCTGGTCAGAAAATATGAATATGTTATCACCAATGCAAAATTGGTTGTAATCCATTTGCAAATGGGAAGAAGTCTACATAGGACCCCTTCAAAAATATTTTAAAATATTTTTAAGAGCAGGCAGTGGTCGCACTTACCACTGCCAACTCTTAAAAAAAAACTTAAATGTTTTATATTTCTTTAAGCTAAGGAAAAAGGGCTGCATTTAAAAAAGAAAATATTGCTTCATTTAAAACCAAGGCCTCCATTCCTGTGATGGCTATCATTCCTAATGGGTCACAAACTGCGACCTAACTCAATAATATTCATGGGGTAGCCCGTTTTGGACTCACTCATTAAAAAATAAAAGTGTCATACATTACAAACTGTGATATCCCACTTGCAATTCAAAGAAAATCGTAATTTGGAAATCACTATTCCCAATCTTAGTACATCTGGCCCTGTGTGGACAGACACTCCAGGGTAAAAGGCAATGATTTTTCAGACAAATGGGCTACATATCTGACAAATAAAAGCCATACAATATTTTTGCTGTATCTTGGCAACACAAACATGGCATATCGAATTCATGCACTCTGTAGTCGGGGAGAGATGTCACTGGTGGCATGTCAGCAAAAGCTCCCTATTTGATTCTGGAAAATGCATTTCACATTATTTTCAGTAACCAACTATTAGGAAAGTTTTCGAGGGGCGTGGCTAGCGCCTGAGGCAGATGCCGGTTCTCTCGTGACTCGCCTGAGAGAGCGGGGCATCCCAAGGGATTTTCCTGCGCAGCCTGAGTCCTGTATTGCGGCGGAATGAGGAAATGAAGGTCGGAACACAGGCGCTGCACGGTGAAAGGAATTTCGAGTCCTTTGCGGCCTGTATTGCCCCTCTGCTGCTCATTGTGCTTGGAGCTGCTGTATCAGCAATCGTCACCTCAGTGCTTCCCGCACGCTGAATGAATCTGCTTTTACCACACGGTGTGCTTTTCAATGCCTGCACTGCTTCACTGCTGACAAGGAAAGTTTTCACCCTTTGTTGGAGCAGTCAGTGCTATAATGCTATGAATTCCTGGACACATGTATCTGGAGTTTGACCTTTTTCAGTTGGAAGAAGCATGTCCCTCTAGGATTGCTTGAAATGGTTTTATTTCATCAGACAACAGTACTCACTCTAAACTGCACCCCAGGGTTCGTCAATCTTATCACTCTGCTGAGGCGGCTCCTCTGCTATGGCGGAAGAGGGTGCCCCTCCCCCCCAAAATGGCTGGAAGTAAAAAATAAAACAATAATAAACATGTTTTATTATATTTTTATTTTTCCTTTCCTGCTCAGTTATGGGGGCTAGTCCAGAGCGATGGCAGGAGGAGTGGTAGTGCACTGCCTTCAGTGATCATGACAGTTTGGCCGCCCATCTCAGGCCAACCAAACCATCATGTGCATTGAAGCTCTCTCTAATCCAGCTGCGATGCTGGGTTGGAGAGATCAGGCACATACTCCCAGTCTGTCTGTGAGAGGAAATCGAGGACACTCAGGTCAATCCTGAAGCTGCTTTCGTGAATAAGAGCAGCTTCAGGATTTGCTGCAAGGCAGTCTGGAAGACTTTCCCTGCGAGAAGAGGAGCAGAAGAGCACAACGCAGCCAGCTGAAGGTAAGTTTTTTTTATTATAATTTGTATTTTATTTTGCCCACCCATGGCCCCTATGCCCCCATAGTACCTCCCTCCTGCCCCGCCATTCGTCCACAACATTGGCTCTGTTACTCTGGAGTGGTCCTGACCTGAATCTCTTCCATTGTCTGCACATTTTTACAATGTGGACATATGTGCTGTTGAAGATATGCACTGGCATCCGGTATGATTGTCATAAGACCTTTCAGTACATTGGTCTGAAGTGCAGTCTGATGCACTGGAATGGAGCGTGAGCTGATGCCTTTGTGAAGCATGTGTTGTTGCATCCTGTTCTACCATGTGCACTTCCTTTCAGTGTGAGAGGAGTGGTTGGCACATACAATGCTTGTAGTTTAATGTTAACAGAGCAAACATACTTTTCTGGGGCTAAATCCGACCCTTGAATAGTATACATGCCAGTTGCATATTAACTGCAATGCCTCAAGGAAACCGTTGGAATATTAAGTTCGTTTGTGAATCAATCATAACCTAAAGTATAAACAATGATTCTCTGTCAACACTGTTCTTGCATCACTCACAATTTATTTTGCATGAAGAAAAGGTTCATGCAAATTCATCAGTATATACACGGACTGAAAGCATAAAACCAGATACTACTTTAGGCAATCTTTTGACACATTACTGCTCAGCATTTGAGCTTATTTGTTGAAAGGAGGGCCACATTTTACAAGGATAATACTGATCCTCCAGTAACTTAATGACACATAGAAAAAGTACCCAATAATTTACTTGTTTTCTCATTGCGAGTTGGCCTTACAGGTGTTGACCTTTTGAGAGCTCGGTATACCTCGTTGAGATGATCCTAAGGACCTAAGAATTAAAATCATATGCGTACACAAATTTACTGTCTATGGAATATAATTACAAAGACAATGGGAACACAAATGAGTGGGAATATCTCTATAGCCAAACCAATGGGTACACTAGATATTATGCAAACATATCAGGTTTAACACTATGGTGTCCATTACAATGTGGGTCGGACCAGCGTCCAATGGACATGCTAGTGGAAATGGGATCGTCCCGCAAGGATTCAGCAGCCCTGCTTCCAATATTACAATGCAATCGCCTTCACAAAGATCGAAAGCATATTTTTTCTATTGTGGCTTGTACTGCAGCACAAGCTGCAATAGAAATAATAATACACTTTTTAGACATCCAAGCCCTGTGTGCCAGGTAACATGCAGTGCCTGCCACACGATGCATGTTTGGGGTGCCCCCAAGGCCTTTTAACAAAGTTTACAGGGTGACGCGGGCTCAACTAGGGGCCCCCCAAGTCACTTACCGGCAGCCATTCAATTTTGGAATGGTACTGTTGCCATTTGGTCCGAAGCTTCAACGAGATCTCTGATCCTGTTGGAGGTGATGGCGTTTCCCCAGGCCTTAATGGTCTGACTGACCGCTGAGTAATGCGGAGGTCGGACTGCTGAGTCCGATTGTCAAATGGACCGCCGCCAACAGCCTGTTGTTGGCATCTGCCTAACATCGTAATAAGCCCCTAAATTATTACGCCCCTGAACTATTAAATATTGCACATATTACAGCAACATGGAACAGTTCTTTGTTTATAAGCACACCACACTGTACAGCCCCGGCCCGTGGAGGGAGTTTCGGTGGGGCGAAGAGGCGGGGCGGGGGAGGGGCAGGGTGTGGGGTGCTAAAAACCGGAGTATGGATAATTGAAGGTAAGTAAACAATTTAATTAATAAAACGAATTTGGTAGCACGCCTTGCATCGCAAAATGTGATGCAGGCCTCCCCTATTGTAAATCCTTACAATAGGGGCGGTGCCTTCTCAGGCACTGCCGTAGGGATTACAATGTCCAGTTCCACCTGCGCTTTCATGGCAGGTCGCCCGCTGTGAAAAGGCAGGCAGAAAGTGACATTGGGGTCCCTAGTGGACTCCCCTTCCACCCTGGGCCTCTCTATGGTGCCCCCTAAATATCACTGCACTTTGTGTCAGGCACAGGGATGTTTTCAAAGTGTATATTTTCTATTGCGGCTTGTGCTGTAACCCGCAGCCCAAGCTACAATAATAAATCTGCACTTTGGAACCATTGTGAAGGCAGACACATTGTAATTAGGGCAGGGGGACCACCGACTCAGGAAGCCCTTCTTCCATTACGATGCCGCTGGGACAAGAGTTTGATCGGCATTGTAAATTATTAAGTATTGCACATATTACAGCCAATTGGAAGGGCTCTGTGTTTAAAACCATACTATGCTGTAGAGTGTATCTGGCCAGGGCGGGAAACCACCATTTCAACGCAGTCATTACAATGAAATACCATAACAAAGACACTATTACAATGCAGGTACCTTCACAATAGATGCCATTACGACGCCTGCTATTGCAATGCAGGTACCATCACAACACATGCCTTTACAACACATCTATGGTTAAGGTAAGTGTTCACGTGAGTTTTATTGTATTACTAAAACACAACCCAGACATTATCTTTCTTCAAGAAACCCATCTATAAATAGACATTCCTCGCATGGCACATCCTAAATATCCCCTTCAGTTCTGGTCCACAGCAACCATCCAAACGTCTGGAGTTGCTATTTTCTGCAGAACTGGCATCAGGTAGGGGGATCCTAAAGTCTTTTGCAGCCCAGATGGACATTTTGTCACAGCAGGGATAGGAATTGGGAAACGCCTATTACGCTGTGTAATGTCTATGCACCTAACCAGATGCAGGACTCCTACCTCCGGACGCTGGTTCCTGGGCTGCACGCCCGCCTCTCGACCACCACGCGGCAGGGGAACTACAGCCCCCAGCATCCTCGGCGGTGACACGCCCAACACAGCGCACGGAGGCACATAAAGACCGGAAGTCCCTCCCGCCTCGCGGGACGCGCGCGGGCGACGCCGGGCGGAGCCCGGGCAGAGGGCGGGCTGTCTGTGGCCGTCTAGGGACGAAGAGGGACGGGTCGGGCACCCCCCTAAAGCCTCCAACTTCAACATGGGTAAGCGCAAACTCCAAACATCACTCACTGGTGGGGCTGGCAAATCGAAGGTTCCCCGCAAAGCGCTGGGCTCATCTAGCATTATGTCCTATCTCACGTCTGCTGTGGGGAAATTGAACCAGGAGATTGCAGCAACAGAACGTGAACTGGGGTTAGACACACCTTTATTGGATAACCCGGTGCCCCCACTGTCTGGGAGACAAGCTATACCTTTAGAGCCCACTGTCCAGATCATCACCACCAAGGATCTGACTTTACTACCCCAATGTACTGCAATGGCTCCTGATGAACTCAACTCGGTGGGCACTGTTGATATTCCAAGTTGTGCACAAGGCGCTGCAACCACAGTTACTAAGCGTACCAAAAAGCGCGTAAAGAGATCAAAAAGGTTTTTTACGCAGTCGGCTCCCACATTGCGCTATGCGCCTAGGAGACTTGAAAAAGGTATTAGAGACTTGATTGAAAAAGTGTTTACAGATAAAATCGAAAGTACCCTTGTACAGATTGCTAATGACATTGTAGAGACTTTGAAAGATTGTGTCTTGAAAATAGTGGGGAAATGTGATAGGTTAAGCACGTTGATATGTCATAAAGTACCTGATTGTGCAACATTGCCTCCTCCGGCCACGCTTGCCCCTATTGTCCAATATGACCCATCTATGGAAGGGATTGAGTCAGTCACCCTGCCTGTCCCAATCTCCACCCCATTTCCCCCTGAGCCAATAAATCTAAAAACTACCATCAATTCGGCCGGGCACACTAACCCTTCGCCGTTGACCGTTGTGGGGGATAAGGTCAACACTGTAGTCGGGCAAATCAACGTACATTCAAGTGAACAATTGCAGGGAGCAAGGAGATTGCGGGGGAAGCCCCGTACCAATCTACCACCCGAGGCAACCCCCTTTGTTGCTGTCCTTGTAAATATTCCACACTTGAACCCAGGGGAGGTGGAGTCTCAGTATACCCTATTAGCAAATATTAAAGCATGGTGTGACGAAAACTGTTCAGGGCCAAGGGATATATCCACCCACATCACTATGGGGAGACGAGTTGACTGGTTGGGGTACACGTCAACAAATCTTCCTGGTGATTGCATTATTGTTAATTTTAACAGACCCCATGAGGCTGCCCGTTTATTCTGGGATGCAACGGATATAAAGGTTGGAAGGATACGAGCTGTTCCACTTGGTTACTTTTATCCACGGCCAATCATCCCCATTTTACCATCAGGCAATGAAAAGCAGCAAGGGACCATCAGAGGGGTACTGGGCTGTCAGCTTGGGCATTGCAAACACCAAATTTTACCGCTAGTCATATTGTACCCACCAGACCCACATATAGGGCTACTCTGGAATTAACAAATAGATTCACTGCTCTGTCTCACTTAGAGGCAAATGATTGACTCCCTGGTGATGTTGTTGATTTAGAACAGACTCATTGTATTACCACCATTGCTAGGGAAAATAGGGAGACTGTTAAAATGGCAAGCTGGAATATTGCAGGTCTCCGCTCTAAAAGAGACGATGCAATATGGTTGGAACAACTAAAGGGTTATGAGGTAGTAGCGCTTCAAGAAACCTGGGATAGGGAATGTAATTTCTGGCTGGACGGGTATTCTTCTTATTTTAAAGCTGCCCAGGGTTCCAGTTCAGGGAGAGATCGAGGCGGGCTCATGTTTCTGATCTCTGTTAAACACAGGGGAGTCGCGCAAATTGTAAGCACAACATCCCATAACATTTTGGCCTGCGAAATAACCTTACCTAATAAAGTCAAATTCCTTTACGTTAACTTCTATAATGCCCCTCATGGTACGCACTGTAATGTAAATATTTGCGATTTAGCAAATTTTTTAACCACTTATAAGGAGAGTCAAACTACTTTCGTCCATTTGATTTTGTTTGGAGATTTTAACATACATTTGTGTCAGCTAAACTGTCAATATAGGGTGTATGCAGATATGGATTGTCTCCCTCACTCTCACTTTGAACACTCTATAAAGGGGGCTGCACTAGAAGAATTGTTGGCAGATGTCGGTTTATCTGAACCAGAGTTCATTGAAATCAATGACCGGGTAGCCACATTTAGTGCAAGGGATGCAAATACTATCATAGACTTTATATTTATATCAACAGGTTTGCTACAGAATGTAATTTTTTATAATGCTGTGCAAACAACTTTTAGTGACCATAACCTAGTGGTTATGGAATTATGTAATAAAAACCTAGCAATACTATCTGCAAATACAAGGACTGTTCCACGCATGGAGTTAGTTGCCAAAGATCAGGGGAGACGGGTCAAGTGGAGTAAAATTATCCCAGAAGAATTTTTCTCTAAACTCACCGAGGAGGTGGGAGATGAAATTAACATCTGTATGGACCCGCTCAGGTGCGGGGGTGATATCATTACTTCCTTCGAAACTATCTGCCAGCAAGTAGCGTCGAATTTAACGTCCAAGACGAAACCCAAGGAGCAAAAGCTGTATGGGTGGTTCGATAAAAAATGCTCTAAGGCTCATAAAGATTTACTGGCAGAATTAAAAAGGTCTCCCCGGGATAAACAAGCAGTGGCCAGACTACAGAAAAACTATAAACTCACAGTAGAATCCCGTAAGAAGGAGATCAAGGAAAATGCTTGGGTCTCGCTCTATGATAGGGCCACATTAAGGGACAGCACCAAATTCTGGGAAATTGTAAATACACCATTGTTTAGTGACAAGGATAACTCCCCGTTGGAATTGAACATATCTGAAAAGGAATGGCTGAACCATTTTGAAAAGATATATGGTAGCAACCTCCAGATAGAACCATTTGTACCAGTAGTAAGTGAACAATTAGTGTTACCTTTGAGATTCACCATTAAAGAAGTCCAAAAGGCTATAGAGGACACAACTGCTCATAAGGCCCCGGGCCCTGACGGGGTACCAGCAGACATGTACAAATCCAACTCCACTACATGGTCAATTGTCCTCGCAAATATCTTTAATATAGCAAGTATTGACAAAAGTAGATTGCCTAAAACCTGGTCACGGTCTATAATAGTCCCAATTTTTAAGAAGGGCCAGAGAGGGGACGCAAGATGTTATAGGCCGATATCATTGTTGGACTCGTCCTTTAAAATACTAGGGAAGGTGATCCTAGCCAAGATCTCTACATGGGCAACCAACAATGACATCTTGTGCGATGCACAGTATGGTTTTAGACCTGGTAGAGGCACTGAAGATCAGTGCCTCAATTTACATCTAATAGTCAGTAAGTACACTGTGGCCCAAAAGGGATCAATCTATTTGGCATTTATGGACTTGTCCACAGCTTTTGACCTAGTCAATAGGTCAAAGCTGTGGACCATGCTGCTGGATATGGGGTTAGATCAGGCATTGGTGTACTTCCTGGCTGATTTGCATAGAGATCTGACAGCGGCCATACGCATGTCGCAGGACGGGAAGTGTACGGCTGATTTTAAGTCCGGGAGGGGAGTACGCCAGGGCTGTATTTTGGCCCCAATGTTATTTTCATTATATATTAATTCTTTGAGTGCAAATCTGACTGCAACGTCTGTAGATGTCCCGTGCATGGGGGGTACCCCATTGCCAGTCTTACTGTATGCTGACGATACAGTACTACTGGCGAGGACACCCATAGGCTTACAACGTCTTTTAAATTCCTTTGGGAACTTTATGCGAAATCTAGACCTTGTGATTAATGTAGAAAAATCGCATGTGATGTTCGTTGGGAAAGGTAGAAATAAGATCAAGACCCTCTCTTGCAATGACTCAGTAATATCAAAAGTAAAAATCTTTACATACCTTGGGGTAGTGTTTGATGATCTGGGTAGCTGGGTTCCCCAAGTTACCAATAAAAGAGTGGCAGTAAAAAGATCATCGGCCGCTATCCTAGGCTTTGCGAAAAGATTGGGTGGGAGACCCCCAGAGGCAATTTTGGCGATATACAAAGCCAAAACAATAGCCATAGCCAGGTATGGGGCAGCAATCTGGGGCTACAAAGATTTAACTGTGTTACAGAGAGAGGAAAACACATTTTTACGATCCCTTCTGGGCCTTCCCCAATCCACATCATCCTTTGCGGTTCACTCTGAGCTGGGAATGGGATATATCGCGGACATCCTAAACATGGCACCGCTTTTATTATGGATTAGAACCTGGCTTAACGCCAAACTTACACTGAATCATAAGATTCTTACTGATTGTCTGGGGCGGGACAAAGTGGCTGATATTAAATGGCTGGCCTATATCAAAAAAACTTCAGCAATTTTAGGTCGACCGGAACTATACCTAGACCCGAAAAACCTGAATAAAGAAGACATCAACTGGGTAAAACTGAACTTTATTAAGATCCGAGAAATGGAAAGAGAGTCGACTGAAATCTCTAAACCCACAGTAAGGTCACATTTTATGCTGATTACTTCAATATCAGTGCAACCATATCTGACCATTGTCACACGCCCATATCATCGCTGGTTGCTGACCAAATTTAGATTTAACCAGGCACATTTTTTGCTGGGTATTTACGAGAAATGGTGTGCCCCAATGGATAATGTGCCATGTGAATGTGACAATTTCTCTGATCAGGATTTGATACATTTCATATTCTTTTGCCCCTTCTTTTCGGAAGGTAGGGCAAAATATATTAAGCCCCTCCTAAGAGAAATGGGTTTTTTACAGTTAAAACCTGCATTGTTGTTTCTTCAATTAATGGAAAATCATCGGGTCATGTTCTGTGTAGCGAATTTTTTGATTGCATCAATTCGCGCTAGACGGAAGAGACTCCAGACGAGTATAGCTGAATGTTTGCCTTATGCCTGATAGTATTATTAAATTTCCAGGTTCTGCTTCATTTTATATATGCTCTATAATGAATTGTGAAACATTGTTGATATTTGGTGTAAATCCTGTGTGTCACACAACTCCTATGTATTGCTAATGAATTTTAAATGTACAGTTATTAACAGCTCTGTATGATGTTCTTATGTATTTGCATAGTATACTTTTATGATTTTTATTTAATCGAATAAAGTATGTTTTGACTTGACTTGACTAGTGTAGGATCCTAAAATGGACCGAAGCGAAGCCTCGAATGGGTCGTGGGCCATGTCCTCCACTCTCCGAAGACAGAGAGCGGATCTTGGCTTGATGGATTCATGGCGATATTCTCCTGAGGTGCGGGATTACTTGTACTACTCACACGTTCACCGCTCGTACTCGCATATTGACTATCTTTTTATCTCTCACGCTCTGATAAGGGACACGCTAGCAGCGTCTATGTTTTCATATCGCTATCCGACCATGCCTATGTTCAACTTCTCCTGCATGACCCGGACGCTTGCCCCACCCGTCCCACGTGGTTGCGCCTGCTGCCGCATGTCCTGCGGGATCCAGCCAACGTGAAAAGCACACGGACTGCCATTGACTCTTACTTTGCGAGTAATGATCTACCCGAAACACCTTTCCCTGTGGTGTGGGATGCCTTCAAGGCTACAATCCGCGGCCACATCATGTCCTTGTCGATTGCACGGGCGCCTGAAGTCCGATGCCTGGAAGATAGCCTCTCCAAGGACATTGAGAAATTGGAGAGACAAGACCATGAACATCCCTCGTTTGCATGTCGGCGGCGACTCGCAAACCTTCGGGGTCAACTCCATTCCCTGCGCACCAATAAAGCTGAGAGGTCCCTGCTAGCCTTAAAACAACAATACTTTGAAGAGGGAGACAAAGTGGGAAGAATGCTGGCAAAACACCTGTGAGCATGTGTAGCGAAGGCCCACATAGTTAAAATTCAACTGTCGGATGGAGAAAGGGTCATCACGGAACGGTCTAAATGCAAGGTCTTTAGGGCCTATTCGCTGCCCTTTACACGGCAGAAGATCCCTCCCAAGTTCACTTGGATGACATTTTGAACCAGGGTTCCCGAACCCCAATCCACACACATCATGCCAAACAACTGGACGGTCCTCTCACTGCGGAGGAACTGATGGCAGCGTTAAAAGACCTCCCTCTCGGGAAGACGCCGGGCCGGGACGGCCTACCACTGGCCTTTTACTGCATGTTTATAGCGCAACTCCAGCCCCACCTCTTGCAACTATATAATCCCTTTTCGGACACGGAAGGGCCAACGTCCTCCATGGGTATGGAAGAAATAGCTCTTATCCCCAAACCGGGAAAAGATCCCATGTTATGTGCATCCTATCGCCCCATAGCTTTGTTGAAAACAGACCTCAAAGTCTACACTAAAATACTTGCTAGACGCCTATATCCCCACATGCCTAGCCTTGTGGGGCCGGACCAAGTTGGCTTCATCTGGAATAGGCAAGGGGCGGACAATGTGCGTAGAATCACGCCCCTGGTGGGGAAAGCGCACCACTGGAACATACCAGCCTGCCTTCTGTCACTTGACGCGGAGAAAGTGTTTGACCGGGTGGACTGGGGTTTCCTTTGAGCGGTGTTGCAGAAAATCAGACTGGGCCGGAACATGATTTCTATGATCATGGCCCCCTACCTCTCCCCGCAAGCTAGGGTTCGGGTCAATGGGCAGCTTTCAGAACCCTTTTCCATTCATAGGGGTACACGGCAGGGTTGCCCCCTGTCCCCTCTGCTGTTTGCCCTTGTGATAGAACCTCTAGCAGAGATAATCAGGCAGACTGCGAACATACATGGAATCTCCCTTGGAGGTCGCCAGAACAAGGTAGCACTCTTCGCAGATGACCTCATCCTCACACTATCGCGCCCACATATATCCCTTCCAGAGTTGCACTCTCTGCTACAGTCCTTCAATCGGTCCTCAGGCCTTAAAATCAATCATGGCAAATCTTGGGCTTTGAACCTTGCAATTCCGGAAGAGGAGATACCAGTCTTAAAGACGCTCGCTCCTTATCAATGGGCCACTGATCATATCCGATATTTAGGGCTCCAACTGACTCCCTCTCTGGACACTTGAACCCAGGTAAATTGGCGGGAATGCAGAAGAACTGTCTTGGAAGACTTGAGAGGGTGGAAATCCCTGACTCTCTCCTGGTTGGTTAGGCTTAACGCCATCAAAATGTCGATCCTCCCTAAAATGTTGTATTTATTTCAATGTCTTCCCAACCCTATCCTGCAACACCAAATACAGGGCCTCCAACGAGATCTTACTGGGGCGTGCATAGACCACGAATTTCCCACAAGATCCTCATGCTCCCACAAGACAGAGGAGGGTTAGCATGCTCCAACCTTCTGGAATACTATTGAGCCTCTCATCTCCGCTTTGTTTCGGAGTGGACAACTTCTGAAATTGAAAAGTTTTGGTTCCATATGGACTGGCTAGTGACTGGGCGTACCATCTGGGATCTTACGTGGCTCCATCGTACTGCACACTGCCGTAGCACCTATATTGCTGTGCCCACAAAAACGGTCCTAGATATATGGGACAAAGTGGCCGTACGTAAGGGACTAACGACCTTTCCCTCCCCCCATACTCCATTGCAGGTAATCCACTATTCCTCCAGCCCTTCACCCACAAACGTTCGCCAAATAGTTACAGGGGGGATGCAGAGTGATCGGATACCTGTATGAAGGGGGAATGCTTAAGACGTTTTCCCAGTGCAGGGAGGAATTTCATCTTCCACTTGGAGCGGGACTACAATATGCACAGCTGTGGCATTGGGTGTCCTCACCAGAGATGCAGCAGGCAGCTGTCCGGCCATTCACCCCCTTTGAAAGACTGGTCCGTTCTTTCGACGAATCAAAGGGCCTTATCTCGGACATACCAGAACCTTCAGCATCCTCCGGTACTAACTGCACATCCATATCAACGTCAATGGCAGCTGACGTCATCCACAGAAATCACACCCGCACAGTGGAATCGCTTATAGCGGGACATTCCTAAGGTCTATCGTAGCATATCACAGAGGGAAAATGCATTCAAAATGATGACACAATGGTATTACATGCCCATTCGACTGCACAAAATGTTCCCTGCCACAGCCCCTTTGTGCTGGAGGTGTTCAAATGCATCTGGAGACCTCATTCACATTTGGTGGGACTGCCCGCTCTTGACCCTGCTCTGCAAGGAAGTCCTTAGTCATATTAAGGAGGTATTGGGCTTCCCCCTGCCTGAGTCCACAAACATGATCCTCTTGGGCCTTACACCTGTGAGCCTAAAGGCACTTTTACCTGCAGCGATTGGATTATAGCACTTCACATGCTTGGGGCGGCTAAACAAATCATAGCATTATATTGGAAAAAAAGCGGAGGCTCCCCCAATTGCCACCTGGTTCATGCGCTTATGGCACGTAATAATAATGGAACTTTTTGCAGAGCGACTGCAAGCATGCGACACCCGCTTCACCGCTGTCTGGCGACCCCTAGTGAAATATCTCTGTAAAATAGAACATGCGCGCCATCTACCCTCCAAACTTAGAGCTCTACGACTCTTTGAAGATGCTATACTCCCATCAGATCCCAATAGGCTACTCATATAATAAGGTCAACTTTGCAGGTAGCCTCTCCAACAATTCTTAGGGCCTCCAATCTCAATAACATGCGCCGCTGCACCCCTCCCTAGTCCACCCGCACGGCCTCTTTAGCTGGTGTCTACCTTTCTTTCCTACTGCCTCTTCTCTTCTCAACACTTTCCTGTCAACTCACCACTGTTCATTTTATGTGGGCCTCTTGCCTGTGTTCCCAATGTTGTTGTTTTTAAAAGTTCCTGAGATTTCCCACAATGGACTGATATTGCTCTGTACAATATGTCACATGGCCGACCCATCAAGGGTTGTAGGTGAAATTCTGTGTTCAAGCTACACAACTAATGCCTCTTCATACGCTTGGAGACCTTATAATACGCGGCCGGCCTTAAATGGGTTGTGGGCCTGACACTGTGTAAGTCTGGACCTATGTGCTATTCTTTATCTAGAAAATAAAAACAGATTTCACATTTTGTTTTTTTAAATAAATGTACATTTAATTAAAAAAGGATTTTAACATAACCTCCTAGGTATGGGGTGTGAGGGTTTTAAGTGTTATGGTTGGGGAAGTATATTAATATTCAGGTATTGATTTTATTGCCTGACTATTTATTTATGCAGAGAAACAGTTCAGTTTAATTTAGCATTAACAAAAATGTATTTATAATAAGAAAGGGTTTGTAGCATAATCCTTTAGCCATGTGATGTGAGTGTTGGAGGCGTTATGGGTGGGAAAGTGTATTAATACTCAAATATTAATTTTAATACCTGAGTATTTTAAATAACAATTACAACAGGAAAGGGTTTGTAACATAACCCTTTTGAAACAGGATGTGAGGGATTTAGGGTTTATGGATGGGGAAGTGTATTAATACTCATGTATTACTGTTAGTACCTGAGTATTAATTTATGAAGATTTAGAGCCTCATTACGTTGTCGGGCGTAAAGCCTCCGACCGCTGCTCACAGGCTTTCCGCCCTGCATGGTAGGTTCAAAGTCCGTCCGCCACATTAGAATGACGGCAGTCAGAGTTTAAACTAGCAGGGGAGTCTGATGCGGTTCAAGGGGCTCAAGAAGCTCGTTAGTCAGTTTGAAATGCATCATGATCCCTAAGGATGATGTTTTCACTATCGGGATTATGATGTCAGTTCCTGACAGCCAATCCATGTCAGAAACTGACTTGGGGGGCCTGGCAGGGCCCCTTTTTCCCCTGGCCCTCCGCATTTGGAGTTGTCCCACTAAACATCCCTGCATCGTGTGGCCTGCCACACAGTGCAGGGATGTTTTCAAACTTCAGCTTGTGCTGCGGACATTATTAGCCCTATGCTGAAGCTCCCATTGAAAAATTGAAGTTTCCGGCCACACTTAGGGCAGTCACATCCTAATTGAATGGTCAGAACCACCAACCTATGGTCGGGCGGTTCCCTTCCTGAAACGGTGTTGGTCGGACACAAGTCTGACCGCCATCATAGTAAGGCCCTAATTATTTCATTTGAAATATTTAAAAAATTGAAAAACATTTTTAAAATATAGTTATAATTTAGGATGAATTCCAGAAAACTATACATTAATAAATGAATCATAACACAACACTTAATAGTTTTTTAGTAGTAAATATATATTTTTTTTAAATAAAAAAAAAACAAGAAATTTAATGAATATTAATAAATATAAAAAACAAATGCAAAAATGAGCTGGGAGTGCTTGTTTTATCTCAGACTCAATCAGAAATTTTAATCTTCAAAAGAAACATACATCAATTTACAATTCAAAAAATATAGTATTCTTCTTGATGTTCAGTTCAAAAATACAGTTTTATTCTTGATGTTCAACAGCCGACGCGTTTCGTCCTAGAGGCAGGACGTCATCAGGGCTGCAAATGCAAAACACATAATACAGATGCATCAGTACATATGTACAATCTCAATCCTATGCGTACAATCTCAATCAGTAATGACCTGAAAACATAACTCAAATCTCTTAAAAACCAATCATTGTGATACAGCTCAGGGTGCCGTGTGGTACTTTACAAAGAATTAAATAACTTCACACTATTAGAAAAAACAATAATAACAGATAAATAAGCGGGCACTTCTAGCCTATGATTCTCACTCTAGATACAATCTGAATATAAAAAACACTTTAAAAAATCACTAATAATTGTTTTCAAATATTGATATATATGACTTTTCTTTTTTTATAAATGATTGTGTCATTTTGTACTGTGTAAATGTTTTTATTACATTAAAAACATATTTTTCCACTGCACTTTTCAATTGTATTGAATGGTAATAATTGTCCTTTTTTCCTTTTTAATTTCAGCATTGATGTACGTGGTTGAGCGCCTGTTTCTACAGACAATGGAGCATTGTGGTTAAGATTGGATGCAAGCGAGAGCTGCCGTTTTTAATTTAGATTTCTAGGAGGCCAACTTTTTTGTAAGGAGAGAGGAGGCAGGTAGTTGTAAGGTAGTTAGTGTAAAACTCGACATTATTCATGTTTTAACCCATTTTTTATCCTAAAAAAGTAGCTGTTGTAGGCCTACGTCAGAACGATTGCGATTATTGCACGATAAATTTTAAAAAGTATTATTATGGAACAGTAGAATACTTTTGTAACTTATTTGCAATAGTAGCAATATATATATTTTTTATGATTTTGAGCGACATGTTATTTTGATACTGTTCAGAGTTTTTTTGCCATACACATCACATGCTTAAATGAAAGAAAATGATTACTGAGATCGGATTCAGGCCTTTCAAAAGGGCGAAGAAGGTTTTTTTAAGTAACAGATTTTTTATGGATTACTGTGTTTTGGATCTGGGAGAACAAGGAGGATTCGTATAATTGAATTTCAATTTGGAACGAAGACCAGAAGTATGGATTAGTTTTGCTGAATTTTGGGGGAAAACTTAAGCTTTTCACACTTCTTTTTATATTGTTTTTGAATCATGTTTTTACTTAGAACACAGATTTTTTCAGCAACTAATATATTGCTGGTACTGGTGTTTACACCACTCTGTGTTTCTATTTTTTTAATGGGAAATTTGGAAATTCTTGGATTAATGGTTAAACCCTATGGACTATTAGAGTACAGAAGACTTTTGGTTACAGGATGATTTGAAACATCACCAAATATTGAAGAAAGAAGACATTTGCAGGCAGGATTTCTGACATCCCTATTCATTTTTACATTTTAATTAGAAAATGCCAATTCAATTGAAATTAAAACAGGCAAGTAAGTTAGATGAAGGGGGTTGTTTGTAATAGAAATTTAGTATGCTTGCAATATTTTACAGTTAGTCTGAAGCCACTGACAATCTAAACTGTTGCATTGGTGCCAATATTCGCTCTGACATTTCTTTACTATTTTAGGATATTTAGATTACATGTTACAAATTGCACTATTCTCGTTTCTTGGTAACTCTGCTCCTTCTTCAAGGTTTCCAAAAATGATAAAAGCCTGCGTACATTTTTCCAATGGATTTGCTGAAGGAGTTGTGCCATCCCTCAATGGCATTATTAGTCTTCGTGCCACCCTCTAAGCAGGTTGAGTAACAGTTCCACCATACAGTTGGGAACCTTGACTTTCTCATTCGACCCAACCTGATTAGATGGCCAATCCATTTGCTTTCAAAATAATTTAGTAAGGGCCCCAATTTCTCATCATTTCATGTAAAGTAGTTAGATTCAGTAATTGATATGTAGTATTCATCTACACTGTTAGGTGGCACGAAGCATAAGGCTGTTAGTTTCTTCAATTGATATTGTAGTTCACTGTCTGATATGTAATCTTCAACCAAGGATGTTTTTTGTTTCTATTTTTCGCCAATATGCATGTTAAACTTGGAAAAAACATCCTTGAATTGGGGTTTCAGGGTATAATTCAGTAATGGTATTATTCATAGACAATTCAAAATCAATAAATACTTTTTGGGGACTTTTATTTAGAGTTTTAGTTTTTATTACTGACAAAAATTCAGTGTAAGTTGAAGCTCGCTTATCAGGCAGTAAACTGAACACTAAAAGAACAATGGTGCTATTGTTAGCGTGAATAGTTTATATTTGGTTGAACTGATGGGGGTGTACTTAAAAGTACCATCCATTATCCAAATATCACTATTCTCCAGTTTAACAAGGGCATAGAGGGTGCTAAAAATTAGTAATCCTTTTAGAGGGCTTTTGTTGTCATGGAAATGGAAAGATTTGTTAGTAAAGGTTACTGTCAATTCATCAGGGATGTTGTATCTGAGTAGGTTTGTGGTGTTACACGTTGAGGGGTACATGCCTGTTTTTGTCTCTGTATATTTCGATGTAGATTAGTAATTGTAGGCATACAACTAGCTACATGCAAAGGTATATTTTGGTAAACCTTCTTCAAAACGGATTCACAAGGTCCATTGGCGGTGGATGCTGGGGTTTTCAATTGTTTAATATTCTGTAGAACTTCAATCTCCATTGCAGAAGCAAAGTGGTTTTGCTTGGTTGTTTTTTCAACAGTGTCACCAAGAGTAACCTATCTACCTGTGCAATGAGATGCATAATACTGCACACACCTCCAATGACTCCTGGGCTCAGTTAATCTTGCCCTACAATAAAGGTAGCCACCGTAACTCAGTAGTCTATTTTCCCTGCTTGATTTGATATAGATTGCCTGATTTCTTGATGTCATTCTTTATCTGCAGGTAGAAAAAAAAAGATACAAAAATGTAGTAGTAATTTTGTATATGAATGTGTTTTACATTTTATCCTGCAAGGGAATTTTTTTTTTAGATTACTTAAGACCGGATTACGATGGCGTTGCCATCTCCATTGCAAGCAAGTTTTCCGCCCGCAACATTTGGGTGGCGGACGACTGTGTGGCGGTTCGAAAGAGCATCCGCTACTGATCTGATGTGTTCAAGAAGCCTGTCGGTCCATCAGAGGTGGAGTAATTCTTACAAGGGTGGCAGTCCCAACCAGGCACCGCCATATTCCTTACGAAGTTCCTTTCTGCTGGCCCTTTCAAGGAGTTGAACCCGCCATCAAAAGGCTGGTGGAAAGGGACATTGGAGGCCCCTAGCAGGCACCACCTACCCCGTTGCCCCCAGACACTGGACCCGAGGAGCACCTATGGAGCCCCCTACATATCCCTGCACCATGGCCTGCCACGTAATGCACGGATATGTGCAGTGTCCCTTTTTTGCATGGCGGCTGGTGCTGCAGCCTGCAGCACCCACCGCAATGCAAAATATAGGCATTGCAACCACCGTGGTGGTGGTTGCATCAAAATGCATATTGCGGGATGGCCGACAGCCTGTCGGGCGGTCCAAATCCCAGATAGGGCGGCAGGCGGACTTAAGTCGGCCCGCCATCGTAATCAGCCCCTCTTTTTCAGTCTACATTTCTTTTTATGATAACAAATGGTATATTTCGTAGGCATTGCTATGCTTGCTTTGAAATGTGTTTCAAGATGATACCTGTGAAAAGAAAGTAATTTTTTTCTGATAATTGAGTTTTTATCATATGATACCTTGAATGAGTTTCTCTGTTGTGTGAATAGTAAGTGATGGTGTGGACTTTCTGATTTTTTGAGAATGTGTTCTTCCAGATAGGTGGTGTTCTATGGCTTGATCTGTACGGAAAAAAAAAGACAAAAAATGTGTTCATGATTTGGTTTATAAATGTGCTTTTGATATTATCCTGCAAGGGAAAATGTCTAAAAATTATTTATTTGACATTCTAGATTTTTGATTGATAACAAAGTTTAAATGCGTTAGGTAGTGCTATGTTTGCACTCAAATGTATTTTTTCATGAAACCTATGAAAAGAAAGTTATTATTGGCGATAACTGTGTTTTTGTTCAATTTTACCTTCAATGGGTTTTCCTGTTGTGAGAACAGCAACTTTTGATGGTGATGATTTAGTTATTTTGAGGATGTGTTCCGCCAGACAGGTGATGTGATGTAGGTCAATCTGTACAGAAATGTAAAGAAGACATGGTTGTATATTATTTTTTTCATTTTTTTTCGATGGGTGAGTGGTTTGGATTACACCTTGTAAAAGAGACAATGTCTTTATCTGTGGTTTGTTTTTACATACTCCGTTTACTAAGATATTATTTTTATTTTGTTTATTGAGGTTTGGTTAGGAGTGATTTTACATTTCCCTTTTATTTTTCTGCAGATTTTGATCATTTATGGAATCAAACAGTTTCTAGAATAACATTTTTACCTGTTGAGTACTTTTAATATTCGTAAACTCTTTGGATCGTTTGTGTTTCGTTGTGCTGTAGTTATTGAAACCTTTAATTTCAAAGATAAAATTTTGCATTTCTAGTAAAGAAAGGATCTTGCGACTATTATTTACTGTTCATGCTTTCTTTTTTTATATTTAAGTACAGTTGTACACATTCTTTCAGGACAGCTCCCATAGGACTACTTGTAATTTACTTTGTTAATAAACACTTTTCAGAGTAGGGGTACTAATTTTGCCCACAACTACTATCCAGCACCTTCCCTAAGGCAGACACCTGTCAGAATTGAATTTGTAATTTTGCCTCCAACACCATCCAGCACCTTCGCTGAGGCAAACACCTGTCGGAGTTGTAATAGTAATTTTGCCCCCCACCACCATCCAGTACCGTCCCAGAGGCAAACATCTGTCGGAGTAGGAATAGTAATTTTGCCCCCACCACCATCCAGCACCTTCCCTGATGCAAAAACCTGTCGGAGTGGTAATAGTAATTTTGCCCCCCACCACCATCCAGTACCTTCCCTGAAGAAAACATCTGTCGTAGACGGAATAGTAATTTTGCCCCCGCCCCCATCCAGCACCTTCCCTGAGGCAAACGCCTCTCAGAGTAGGAATAGTCATTTTGCCCCACCCCCATCCAGCACCTTCCCTTAAGCAAACAACTGTCAGAGTAGGAATTGTAATTTTAACCTCACCACCATCCAACATCTTCCCTCAGGCAAACACCTGTCGGAATTGGAATAGTCATTTTTCCCCCCAACACCATCAGCACCTTCCCTGAGGCAAAAACCTGTCGGAGTAGGAATAGTCATTTTACCCCCACCACCATTCAGCACCTTTCCTGAGGCAAACACCTGTCGGAGTAAGAATAGCAATTTTACTCCCACCACCATCCAGCACTTTCCATGAGGAAAACACCTATCGAAGTAAGAATAGTTACATTGACCCCATCACCATTCAACACCTTCCCTGAGCCAAACACTTTTCGGAATAGGAATAGTGATTTCAGCCCTCACCATTATCAGCACCTTCACTGTGGCAACCACGTGTCAGAGTTTTATTAGTAACTTTACCCCGAGCCCACTATCCAGATTTTTTTCTGAGGCAGACACTTGTTGGATTAGGAATTGTACTTTTGCCCCCTTCCACTTTCATGCACCATCCTACTGCAATCACCTTTTGGGGTTAGGAATAGTATTTTTGCCCACCACTACCATTCTGCTATTGGTAAAATTTAGTACCTCCTCAGTAATTTAGCTTATGAATATTTTTCCTAATATTTGAAAAAACATTTAAAATACCAGTTGATTTTTATACCATTGACTTGCTTTTCTAAGTATTCTGTGAATGCTTCTATTTTCTAGACTGTAGATACTCTGGTGAAAATCTCTGGATATAAAAACATATATATTATTATCAAATGTTTTGGAGTTTTACTACATCCTCTGTAAGTGTGTTTATTGTAACTGTTTTACTTACTTGATTTGTAGGAGACAGTGTTCAAAAGCAATCAGTCTTTCTTTCCCTCCTTGCTCTGATGTGTGTGACACAAGGGAAGTTAGTGTTCCACTGAGCACAAAATGGTGGATGGCTCAATTCATAAGTTTTGTTTAGTGAATTGTAATATAAAACAAAATATAATTTCAATTGTATTTTTAAATATGATTTTAAGTCTGACAGAAACTATATTTAATACAAAATGTTTGGATTTTTTTTCTTTATGTTTAGAACAGCAGCCCCTTTGGTAGGTCACTGAATACAGAGATTTAGGGCCTAATTACGATGGTGGTTGGACCGCAAATGAAGCCACATCAGTTGCGTTCTGACCGCCATCTACTGCTGTGGTCCGACCAATGCATTGCAATGCATGTAGTCGGAGGCAGCAGTCGGAGGTACCGACCACCGCTTTCTGACGGCTCAAGGAGCCCACCGGTTGGTCCGAAACTCCTCATAATCCCTTAAGGATGACGTTTCCGCCGTCAAGATTATGATGTCGGTTTCCGACAGCCATTACATGTCGGCCTTTCTGACATGGAAAGTGACAATGGGGGCCCTAAGCAGGGGCCCCTTCCCCCCCTGGCCCTCCACATCCTGACGTGGGAAGCACAACATCCCTGACCCTGTGGCAAGAACCATGAGGTGCCTTGCCACACAGTGCAAAGAGTTTGCAAACATCCATTTTTCAATGGGAGCTTGTGCTGCAGGCGTTTTCCGCCCACCGTCCACGCACCTTCCAAATTTGGATGTCGGAAATGCCTATTTATGGTCGGGTGGTTCCTTTCCCTCAACGATGTCAGTCTGACGCAAGTCTGACCAACATCGTAATCAGGCCCTCTGTGAAAATAGATAAAGGACACCCTTAATATTGTTTTTTATGAAATGCATCTGCTTCTTTTTCTATCAGCGTTACATTGATTTTGTTTTTTAACATCGATAAGAGCAGATAATGTTCATATTCTAATCTGATTTCTTACTGCTATCTCAAAAAGTAAGGTTACAGTTTCTTTGGAATATTTAGCAGGCTGAAAAAACACTATTTTCTATATGTACTAAGATTGTGTTGTAATGGTATGCGTTGTAATGTTATGTGTTGAAATGGTATGCGTTGTAATGGTAGTTATAATGTTGCGCTATGGGAATGCTGTGTAATGGTATGCGTTGTAAAATCATGCATTGTAGGGGTTTTTGCATTGCAATGTCCACATTATAAAAGCATGTGGTGTGATGGTGTGCGTTGTAACATAATACAACCGGCAAGGGCTAAGCATGGGTCAGAGGTTCAAATGAAATGAATGGACCGGCCACAGGTGCAATAATTCAGCCAACTTGCAAACAGACCAATTCGCTAAAAAAAATATTTTTATGTACAAACACCAATGTACGATTCTACAGAATCGCAATTTGAATTTGCAATTTGGTTTTGGAAGGGGCATGTTTATGGTGTCCCTTCCAAATACCAAATTGAAGAGGTATATATTAACTGAATTCTGCTAAAAAACATTCATATTTTACCACCAGTTCAAAATTGGTGTTAACACGTTCGTAACTGGGAAGAGGTCTCCATGAGACCCCTTCCCCTTTCAGAATATTAAAAAGTGTTTTTAAGAGCAGACAATTGTCCCACATACCACTGCCTGCTCTTACAAAACATGAACTTGAACAGTTCCTATATATTTAAACAAATCCAGTTTTTATTTGGATATGGTCTGCATTAAGAAAAAAGATGTATTTATGTAAAAGCAAGGCCACTATTTCTGTGGTGGCTATTATTCCTAATGGGTCACAAACTGTGACCTGCCTCATTAATATTCATGAGGTAGGTCGATTTGAGACCCACTAGAAATCAGTAATTAAAAAATAAAATTTCATACATAAGAAATGGCCCTATCTTAATTACATTCGGAGAAAATTGCAATTTGGAAAGCACTATTCCTAATCATAATACATCTGGCTCTGTGTGAACAGACACTCCAAGGTAAAACGCCATGAACTGAGCTTTCCAGATATATGGACTACTTATGTGACAGATAAAATACGTCAATTGTTTTTGCTATATATTGGCAACACAAAACATGGCATATGGAATTCGTGCAGTCTGTAGTGGGGAGAGATGTTCTTGGTGGAATCTCAGCAAAAGCTTCCCATTGCATTCTGGTAGTGCAGTTCACCATATTTTCAGTAACCAACTATTAAGGAAGGTTTCACCCTTTGTTGGAGCAATCACTACTGTATTGCTAGGTCCTGGACACAAGTATCCGAGTGATTGACATTTTTCAGTAGGAAAAAGCAGGTCTCTCTAGGATTGCTTCAGGCCACAGTACTTACTCCATGTGCACTGGTGCGTCCCAAGATACATCAATCTTATCACTCTGGAAGGGGTCCTGACGTGTATCTCTACCAGCGTCTTCCAATTTTGACAATGCAGAAATATGTGTTGAAGATCTGTACTGGTATCCGGTATGATCGCCTTAAGATCTTTCTCGTGCATTGGTCTGAAGAGCAGTCTGATGCACTGGACTGGAGCGGGAGCTGATGCCTTTGTGAAGCATGTGTAGTTGCATCCAGTTCTACCATGGGATTTAAAGTCCATTGTAAAAAAAAAGAAAAACTTGCACATCCTTTCAGTGCCAGAGGAGTGTTTGGAACATACAATGCTTGTAGCTCAATGATAAGAGAACAAACATACATTTCTGGGGATAAATCCAATTAATTGAATAGTAATACGTGTCAGTTACATGCCAACTGCAAGGCACCAAGGAAACCGCCTGAACATGAAGTTAATTTGAGAATTAATCATACCCCAAAGTATAAACAATGATTCTCTGTAAACACTGTTTCCACATTAGTCACAATTTGTTTGCAAAATGTAGAAAATGTTCATGAAAAGTCATCAGTACATACATGGAGTGAAAGCATAAAACCAAATTCTACTTGAGGCAATCTTTTGACACGTTATTGCTCAGCATTTGAACTTATTTGTTGAAATGAGGCCCACATTTTCCACGGATAATACCGATCATCCAGTAACTTAATCACACATTGTAAAAGTCTCTCATCATTTCCTTGATTTCGAATAGAGATTTGGCCTCTAATGGGTTGAACTGTTGAGTGCTCAGTATACCTCGTTGGGATGATTCCAAACACCTATGAATTAAAACCATTTTCGTACACAAATTTTCCATCTACGGAACATATTGACAAAGAAAATGGGCACACAAATTAGGGGGAATATCTTTGGAGCCAAATCCATGAGTACCCGAGATATTATATAAAAGTATCAGGTTTAACACTAAATTAATAAATATTGCACATATTACAGCCAGATGGAACGGCTCTGTCTTTAAAACCACAACATGCTGTAGGATTTATATGGCACGGGCTACACCTGGGTCAGGAGTTCAAAGGAAATTAATGGACCTGCCAAAGATGCAATGATAAAGCTGACTCGCAAACAGCCCAATTTTCAGAAATTATTTCCTTTTTATGTACAAGGACCAAACTGCGATTCTACAGAATCACAATTTGGTATTTGCAAGGGGCATGTTTACGGTGTCCATTCCAAATACCAAATTGCAGAGGTATGTATTAACCGAATTCTGGTCAGAAAAAATTAATATTTTAACAAAAAATAAAAATTGGTGTTAACTCATTCGCAAATGGGAAAAGGTCTACATGTGAGCCCTTTCATTTGGAAATATAAAAAAAATATAAGAGCAGGCAGTAACCCCACTCACCACTGCCTCGTCTTAAAACATGAAACTTATTCATTTCATATTTATTAAAGTGGACCCAGTTTTCCTTTAAGGAAAAAGATCAGCATTTTAAAAATAATTTATGGATTGCTTTATTTAAAAACAAGGCCACCATTGCTGTGATGGCTATCATTCCTAATGGGTCGCAAACTGTAGCCAAACTTTTTTTGGGATATTTCTTTACATTACGACATTGTTTACATACAGTCAATACCAGGCATACAGTGGAGTACCAGTTACAATAATTACATATGTGAGTGCTGTTCCTTTTGACATTAACCTCTAATTTAATCTTTTCTCTGAATCCAGCATCTGGGTGTATCATACTACAGTGGTCTTAAAACATTTTCAATGATACATTCCTGGTCTCGCTCAGCATCATATTTACTCTAGGGAGATTGCAGGCACCCATATTATTGTAACTATATCTTATTCTATATTAAAAAACAAAAATCTAACGTATCGGAGAAAAAAAACCAAGTAATTTAACCAATCCAGTGGTATCCCCCTGCGGCTGCATGTGGTCTGGCCTCCTCCCGCTGTATTGCGCCTTCCTCAATCTTAGCCCAATTACTTACTTCCTTCTCCCACATCGCTATTGGGGGGCTTTTCCATGCTTTCCAATTCACGGCTACGTGCCTGCAAGCTGATATCAAGGCTAGGTTAGCAAATTTAGAACCGACTTTCTAGGCTTTTGGTCTGGGGAACAGTCCAAGGAGGCACACATCTACTGAACTTGGCGGTGTTCAGGCCAGCGTTAGGTTGATCTGTGCAATGACTGAGCCCCAATATTCCTGCAATACCCCGCATCCCCATGTCATATGTATAAATTCCATGTCTTGCTACCCCCATTTATTACACTTAGTCTGTGGGGCGTAAGATAGACCATGTGTACATAATTGAATTGAATTGAAGGCAGCACTTCTGGATATTCATTGTGGGCATTTTAGCACCTGAGACCATTCCTTGTTTTGGCCATATTGATCAATGCTCAGTAATGCCATTTTACTAAGTGTCTGGCTGACCCCAACATGACCAGCACTTGTAGCACCTCATGTGTTTGCAGTTCCAGTTGGAAGCATCCCCAGAGATCCTTGAATCTCCTGGCCACTGCATGGTAAGTGAGGAACTGGCAGGTCAAACTAGGCCTGGAAGTCCTCTAGCAGAATCAGCACCCTGTTCCGGTAAGAGTCCCCACCTCTATTACCCCAGTCTCTGTCCAACTACCCACCTGTGCGCTCAGGAGCAGTGTAGGTGGCATCCCACCTGGGAGATCCACAATAGGTAAGCTTTGTGCATCTGCAGCATTTCCGTCACCATCCCATGGCCACCTGTAACAATACCCCTGGGTTTCGGACAGTCATTGCAGGGTGTAGCATTCCCACCAGTAAGTACTTCTGTTTGGTGTCTAAACTTGAAGTGCTCAAAAAGTCCAGGTTCTGGCCCTCCAGCCACTGGGCCAGCCATTGTAACTGGGACACCAGATTATAGAGCTCAAAGTCCGGAGCCCCCAACCCTCCTTCCTCTGGAATCCTCTGCAAGTCTACCAGCAAGACTCTGTTTCTTCCCCCATCCCAGATCAATTCCCGTAGTAGTGTATTAAGTCCCACGAACCACCACCATGGGATCACCATCGGTAGATCCACAAAGTAGTATAGCAACCTAGGCAGTACGACCATTTTTGCCATCGCAATTTGTGCCATCATGGGGAGTCATAACGAATGCTAAAATGTGATACACGCCTTGAGGGATCATGTAATAGGGTTCATATTCCCCTCTTGCAGATCCTCCAGCTCATGAAATACCTGTATTCCAACATAGGTAATTGAGCGGGCCCAAGTTAAGTCTGTAGGCAAGCCTATAGGACACTGCATCCCCTCTACTAGTGGGAATATATACAGGTTTTTGTTTTGTTCAGTCTCAGTCCAGCCAAGGCAGAGTATGCCTCCAAAAGGGTCAGGACCTGCCCCACCCCACAATTTCCTCCTTCAAATATTGTAGTAGATCATCTGCATAAAGGGATATAATATGATCTCTAGCACCTAATCGCATCCCATATCGCCGCCCTTCTAGTCTAAACAACTTCGCCAATGGCTTGCCGGCCAGGGCAAACATGATTGGGGACAGTGGGCATTCCTGTAGAGTGATATATTGTATGAGTGAGATATCACCCCTCCTGCCTTCACCCTGGCCACAGGGTGCAAGTATAGCACCCTGATCCATCAAATCCACCCAGCTCCCAACCCTATTCTCGACATCGTAGCACACAAAATGTCCCATCATGGCAAATCAAACGCTTTCTCCAAATCCACTGACATTATAAGTTCGTCTGGGTATTTACTCTTTTCCGGGTGGCGCATAATGTAGAAAAGTCTACAGCTATTGGCTGATGTGGACCTGTTTGGTATGAACCCATTTTGGTGACTGTGGACCAGGTGTGCTGTGTGTGGTAGTAGACGTAAAGCCAAGACCTTACTCACAATGTTAAAGTCGATTTCAGCATAGAGAGTATGAAACCCTGATACCTGCTCCCCCATTTGCTCTGACTTTGGCAGGGGTATCACTAAGGCATCCCTAGTTGATGCCGGTAGAATGTCCGTCTCTAGTGCTTCCGCATATACTGCCTCCAATTTAGGGGCCAGAGTTTGTGTCAGTGTCACATATAGCTCGACCGGTAATGCATCATGTCCCGGGGTTTTCCCCATAGCCATTTCCCAGACGGCCACTTGTATTTCAGGGACTGTGACCGGGACCTCCCAGTACTGTCTATTCCTGAGGTCTAGCATCCTCAGCAGAAATGGCATCAGAAACTCTTGTATAGTCGCTTCAACCTGGGCTACTGGGTTTTCATATAGCTTCTCATTATATATGCTAAATGCTTCATTGATCACTGCTGGGGAATATAAGTTCACCCCTTCTGTCATTTTGATATGTGTAATGGGTGCCCCACCGAAATGAGGCTGCACCAGCCATGCTAATAATCTGCCCAATTTCCCTCCCTCTTCGTGTACCCTAGTGCGGCATTCTCATAAGTCCAGGGTCCTCAGTCTCTTTAATGCTCTATTGTATTCCTTTCTCGTGATGTCCATCCGCTTACGCGTCTGCTCATCCCTAGTCAATTGTAAGCCATGATCATGGTGTGTGGGCTCCAACTTAGTGATATCAGCCATCAATTATTTTCTCAGACCCACCGTTTGAACTAGAGAATATCCCCATACCACCACTTTAAATGTCTCCCACTCTGTAGCCCTGGAGGCTGCCTACCCATTATTGTGTTGGAAATATTCAGCGGACATCTCATCTAGTGATCTTCTGAATCAATCGTCTGTCAGAAAGGCAGAATTTAGACACCAGTTAGGGGTGGCAGTTGGTTCCACGATAGGGCGGTAGCCAAGCAAAAGTGGGTTATGATCCAAGAAGGTATGCCCCAGGTATTCAGTGTGTGCTACAGCCATAGTTAAGTGTCTGGAGCAGACAAACAGGCCAAGTCTAGTGTGTAAGTCATACAAGTAGGAGTAATAGGAGTAATCCCTGTGCTGTCCGTGGTGCACCCTCCAAATATCAATGAATTCCCACTGCTTCTACCATTCACTAAAACCTCGGGCCGGCTTAGTAGCTGGTGTGCCTCGAAGCAGGGGGGTCAATCTACCTAGTGCAATATTTGCCACACAGTTGAAGTCTCCCCCGAGCAGCACATCTGTGGGATTCAGGGAGCACAAAGGTGCCGACAACCTCCTCAGGAAAATGAGTTTGTCATGGTTTGGGGCATATATGCTTCCCAGAGTGACCTCTCTGCCCAGCTGCCTACCCTGTACTAGTACATACCTGCCCTCCTTGTCTATGTATGTGCGTATCATTTCAAATGAGACACCAGCTCTGACCCATATCAGTGCACCTCTAGAAAAGGCAGCGTATTGTGTGGCATATAATTGACCCCGCCATTTGCGTTGCAATCTCACAGCTTCGTCTGCCGTTAGATGGGTCTCTTGCAACATAACTATCTGCACCCCCTCCTTCTAAGGTAGATATTTATCTCATGGCTTTTGACAGAGGATCCCATCTTGCTCACATTCCAAGATACAAGGTTAATTTCCTGATGGGAGCATTTTATGTTCAACTCCGGCATAAGGAAGGTTTCCCCCTCCTCTTTAGACCCATTTCCCCTCCCCACTCCTCCAGGCACCCGATGTATGAGAACCACTGGACATCGAACAAACCGTTGAAACCAACAATTCCCCATCCCTAGGGCAGCTTCGCAACGACAGGCCGCAAAAACCTGTGACATAAAGGAAAAACAGGAAAAATAGAAGACTTTCCACATCAGTGGAGCGTCTATCTAGATATGGGTGTGACTCAAGCTAGGTTTAACCTAATCACGTATCTGGCCAGGATTCAGGTAAGGTCTGCTGCAATCATGTGTCCTTCGGGGGACCCGTCCACCACCCCATGCCGCACTGCTCCTACCTCCTTTGTATTATATGTGCATTGTTTATCGTATCATCGTATCTTTGCGACTCTTACTCCTCTTTCAAATCCCCATCTCTCATCCCACCACCTGTTACCATATTTCCCACTTATCTAGGTCATATCAGTTCATTCACTGAGCCAGGGGTTCCCACCGAAAGCAGTGTTTCACTCCGTTCCGACCTCCCCGAGTTTCATTGACTGGATCTGTGTTCTGAGGATTCTGCAGTGTTTCCATCTTCTGGTGGCATCGAAAGAACTTCCATCACTGCTTTCAGAGCTGCTTTTCATTGTCTCGCCATTTGGGATGAGGATGGTCTTAGCAAAGTAGCCTCCTCCGTTGTAGTTTAGGTATCTCTTTTGTGCCACTTGTCGAGCCCAGTAGTTATGCGCCCGTCTTGTGGGTTTCCAACCAGAAGCATACTTCACCAGGAGAGTCATAAAAGCAGGCCTTCCCATCCAATTGTAGTCAGAGCCGAGCTAGGAACTGCTGTGAATACTGTATCCCTTCTGCTCTCAGTGCTTTTTTCACCTCAAGGAATGATGCCCATTGTGTTTGTACTTTGGCCGTGAAGTCCGGAAACACTGACACTTTGCTATTGTCCATCACAATTGGGCCTTGTGTACATGAATGGTGGATTATTGATTCTAGGTCTTTATAGTGTAGCAGTCTTGCCACTATGGGTAAATGGGGTCACCCTGGTGCCAGAGGTTGTGCTGGGACCGTATGTGCTTTTCCAATACAAAAAAGTTAGTGAGCTATTCTGGCATCACTGTTCAAAAAAGGACACCATGTCTGTCCCTTCTTTGCCCTCTGGGACCCACACAACTCGAATGTTGTTACGCCAATTGCGCCCCTCAGCATCTTCAACCCTTCTTTCCAATGTGGCCACTCTAACAGACAAGTCCTCCAATTTGTGGGAGGCCAATTTCTGTTCTGGCTGCATCTCCTCAAGGGTCAGTCCCACTTCCTTCATTCTATCTCAGAGCTTGTGGTGTTTAGTTTGTAGCAACCCCAGTCCTACTGAGACAGTACCTATGCCTTGCTGGAGGGTGGCTTTTATGTCTGCAGTAGCAGCCAATATTTTGTCCAGATGAATATGGATGGCCTGCCCCATGCCATCTGCCTCTTTTTCCTCTGTGATTACCTTATTCTGGGTGGTTTCCTCTATGTCCGGTGGTCTCTTTGCTGTTTGATCTTTGGCTTGCCCATTTTGATACCCTCTTTGTCTGGCTCTATCACCTCAGCGATCTCCAGTAGGGAACTTATTATTGTTACTTGTTATGGTTATACTCTTTGCGCTCTGCTCACTACTTTTTCCATGCCTCTGCTTGTGTTAGGGTTACTGGACTGTGTCTCGTAAGGCTCTTCTTGTAGTTATTGTCTTAGGGCTTTTGTTATCTCAGACTATGCAAATAGTATTTTCGCCATCCATTTACAGTGTCCTGTGTCGTGAGTTTTCTTAAGCAGTCCAAGGCCTCTCAGATATTCCTTCCCGGTAGGTCTCACAATCCCTCTTTAGTGTTTGTTTATGCTCTGGGCCCATCAATTGATCTTCCCTGTTATTTCCCTCCACAGGCTCTTGCTCATTCTGGGTCCGTGTATCCCAGAAACTATCTTCAGGCGGTCCCCACCTCTTGGGATACTCCTTATGTCGTCCTACTTTACCCCCTTCGGAGCAATGCTAATCATGGGACTCACATCTCTTAGGGACTCTCTCTCACTGTCTATTCGTGCTGGTGCCTCTCATCTAGGTTTTTAATGGTTCTCATGTTTCACCAGGGTCCAGGTGTGCATTATCTCGCTCAGCTTTGCACTCCAAGATGCCTTGTGGGCCGTTTATTTCCCACTTTGCGGCTCCACTATGCACACTGCTGTGGTCTGGCTGCTAGTCCCAGCTGTACCCGGGCTCACCAGCACAATTGATTAAGGCTTTTAGGGCTTTTCCTATCTGCTCCTTTGTCTCACATTTGCTCCCAATAGGGTGAAACATCATTTTCAGTTCCCCCCGACCTCTCTGTCTTATTCACTGATCGGGAGCCCTCTTCGGCAGCATCCAAATCAATCGTCTATTGTGGCATGCCCTTTCTGCATACGCCGCAGTAGACGTCCCCTTTTTCCAGCCGCACAGCCTGAAACACGGTCAGGCTCACTTGTTCAAACATAGGTGAGATCCGGGGCCCTGCCAGTCAGTGGGGGGCCACTTTCTGTCTCCTGTGCGCAGCGTTCGGGGTAGTACCCCTCTCCGGCACTCTCAGGTCTTCGATCCATCCCCGAAGTCCAGGTACCCGCGATCGCAGTTTTCACGCCATTTCCTCTGCGTTCAGGGCTCTGCCAAGACGCCAGCCCACCACCACAGCTAAAGGGAGTCGAGCAGCCCTGTTGTCACAGTTGCCCATCCAGGAGTAGCCACAGCAATGTTTAATAAGGATAATTCTTCCAGGATGCAGCTTTTCACTAAGCGTCTGTCGCGGTCGCCATCTTGGCGCCCCCCCACCTGTGACCTACTTCAATAATATTCATGAGGTAGCCCGAATTGCGAGCTACTAGAGTCAGTATTTAAAAAACGAAAGTGTCATACATTAGGAATTATGATTTCCTAATTACAATTTAAAGCAAATCAAAATTTGGAAATCACTATTCCCAATCTCATACATCTGGCCCTGTGTAGACAAACACTTCACGATAAAAGGCCATGAACTGTGCTTTTCAGATATATGGGCTACGTATCTGACAGATAAAAGCTATCAATTATTTTTGCTGTAGCTTGGCAACATAAAGATTCCTGTTTGATTCTGTTAAATGCAGTTAACAATATTTTCAGTAACTAACTATTAAGAACGTTTTTATGCTTTGTTGGAGCAATCAGTGCTATTGTGCTGCGAATTCCTGGGCACGTGTTTCTGGGTGATTGACCTTTTTAGTAGGAAGAAGTAGATCTCTCTAGAATTGCTTCAAATGGTTTTATTTCATCAGGCACATTACTCATTCCAAAGTGTGTGGGTGCATCCCAAGGTTCATCAATCTTATCACTCTGCAGCAGCGGCTCATCCGCTATGGAGGAGGAAGGTCGCCCGATGCCATAAAAAAACACCAGGAAAGGAAAGGAAAATTAAAGCAATAATAAACACTTTTTATTATTGTTTCATTTTTCCTTTCCTGCTGAGTCTTGGGGCTGAACCGGGGGCGGCAGGAGGAGTGGTAGTGCACTGCCTTCAGTGCGCATGATGGTTTAGCTGGCTGGATCAGGCCGGCTAAACCATCATGCGCATTGAAGTTCTCTTCGACTCACCTCTGTTGCTGGGTTGGGGATATCAGGCACAGGCTCCTAGTCTGTCTGTGAGCCCAAATTGAGGGCGCTCAGGTCCATACTGAAGCTGCTCTTATGCTTGAGAGCACCTTCAGTACTGGCCGCAGTTCAGTCTCGGAACCTGTGCCTGCGAGAAGAGGAGCAGAAGAGTGGGACATGGCCGGCCTCAGGTAATGTTTTTTTTTTTTTTTTTACAAACCGTGACCAATATCCACCCATACCCCTCTTTGGCCTACCACTCATCCACAACACTGGCCGATACTGTTACTCTGGCTTGGTCCTAACCTGAATGTTTACCAGTGTCTGCGGATTTTGGCAATGCGGACATTTGTGCTGTTGAAGATATGCACTGGCATCCGGTATGATCACCTTAAGATCTTTCATGTGCATTGGTCTGAAGTGCAGACTGATGCATTGGACTGGAGCATGAGCTGATGCCTTTGTGAAGCATGTGTTGTTGTATCCGGTTCTACCATATGCTCATCCTTTCAGTGCGAGAGGATTTGTTGGCACATACAATGCTTGTAGTTTAATGTTAACAGAATAAACATACTTTTCTTGGGATAAATCCGACCCTTGAATAGTAATACGTGTCAGTTACATATCAACTGCAATGCAACAAGGATACCACTGTAATATGAAGTTAATGCATGAATTAATCATACCCTAAAGTATAAACAATGATTCTCTGTACACACAGTTTTTTTATTAATTATAATTAATTTTGCAAAAATGAGGACACGGTTCATGAAAATTCATCAGTGCATACATGGAGTGAAAGCATAAAACCAAACACTACTTGAGGCAATCTTTTGACACCTTACTGCTCAGCATTTGTGCTTATTTGTTGAACTGAGGCCCACATTTTCCAAGATTAATAATGATCATGCAGTACCTTAATGACACATAGTAAAAGTCTCCAATCATTTCCTTGTTTTCTTATAGAGAGGTTGCCTCTTACAGGTGTTGGCCTGTTGAACACTCCGTATACCTCCTTGGAATTATCTCAAGGACATGTTAATTAAAACCATATTCATACACAAAATTGCCATCTATGTAACATGCTGACAAATACAATGGCCACACACATTAGGGGGAATATCTTTATAGCCAAATCCATGAGTAACCGAAATATTATATAAAAATATCAGGTTTAACACTAAATTATAAAATGTTGCACGAATTACAGCCAGCTGGAACGGCTCTGTCTTTGAAATCACACATGCTGTAGGTTGTATCTGGCCAGGGCTACAACTGGGTCAGGGTTTCAAATGAAATGAATGGACCTGCCATAGGTGCAATGATGAAGCCAACTCGCAAACAGTCCAATTCGCAGAAATTATTAATTTTTTGTACAAGCACCAAACTGCGATTCTAAAGGATTGCAAATTTGAATTAGCAATTTGGTGTTTACAAGGGGCATGTTTACGGCATCCCTTCCAAATACCAAATTGCAGAGTTATGTATTAACTGAATTCTGGTCAGGAAAATATTTATATTTTAACAGAAATGAGTGGTAACCCAGTTGCAAATGGGAAGAGGTCTACATGGGGCCCCTTCCCCTTTCAAAATATTACAAGATATTTTTAAGAGAAGGCAGTGGTCCCTCAACCACTGCCTACTCTTACAAAAATGAAACTAAAACATTTTGGGCCTTATTTATGGGTTTTTACCATAGGGCAGCACCGCATGGCTCCCTGCTGTGCTGCCCTACGTCAAAAGAAAGAGCAGGAATGCGCTGTATCTATATGATACAGCACATTCCTGTCCTTTTCCTCTACGTCGGTGCACAATGGGCTGGTGTGTGCCAACGCAGGCACTTTTGTGCCAAGGTGCAAGGGTGCCTGTGTTGCTGGGATGAATGATTTTGTGCAGGAAGGGGCCCTTCTTGCACAAAATCAATCCATTCAGGCGCTTTACTTTGTCAGCATCACACATAGAAAAATGAAAGCACAAGGAGAAATGTTTTCATTTCACTTTGTTGCGCCTCCCTAACGCCACCGCTGGGGATGTGTTAGGTTCTGACGCATTTCCAGGTTTACGATGCCTCATAAATCTGGGAATGTGTCAGGTTCCATGGGTGTTGCGCACCCATGGAATGCCCCTTTTACACAGTTTTCTGTGTGATAGGGGCACATATGTATAAGGCAATGAAAAGCCATGTAAAGTGGCTTTATGTGGCCTGAAAAATATGCGGTGGCACATTGAGCCACTGGAACGTCAAAAAAGTGATGTTCTGGGGATGCAAAAGTGCTGATAGTGCCTCATAAATGAGGGCCCTTTAGATTTATTTAAGTGCATCCAGTTTTACTAAGTAAAACAAGCTGTATTTTTAAAAATAATTATTGATTGCTTTATTTAACAGCAAGGCTACCATTTCTGTGATGGCTATCATTCCTAATCGGTCCCAAACTGTGTCCTATCACAATAATATTTATGAGGTAGCCCGAATTGCGAACCACTCGGAATCAGTAATTAAGTAACAAAGGTGTCAAAATAGGAATTGTGATCGCAATTTGGAAATCACTATTCCCAATCTTAGTACATCTGGCCCTGTGTGGACAGACATTCCAGGGTAAAAAGCCATGAACTGTGCTTTCCAGATATATGGTCTAGGTATCTGAAAGCTAAAAGCCATCAATTATGTTTGGTGTTCCTTTCAACACAAATAAGGTGGCGAGATGTCACTGGTGGCATGTCACCAAAAGCTTCCCATTTGATTCTGGTAAATGCAGTTCACAATATTTTCAGTAACTAACTATTAAGACAGTTTTCAACCCTTTGTTGCAGTAATCAGTGCTATTTTGCTGTGAGTTCCTGGACAGATGTTTCTGAGTGGTTTACCCTTTTCAGTAGGAAGAAGCAGGTCTCTCTAGGGTTTTATAAATGGTTTTATTTCATCAGGCCGCAGTACTCATTCCAAAGTGCGCAGGTGCATCCCAATATTGTCAGTCTTAACACTCTGCAGCTGATACTAATTGGCTATGGCGGTAGAGTGCCCCTATCACAAAAAAAGTGAGGAAAGGAAAAATAAAATGATAATAAACACTTTTTATTATTGTTTTATTTTTCCTTTCCTGCCGAGTCTTGGAGCGGGGCAGTGGGATGAGAGGAGGAGTGGTAGTGCACTGCCTTCAGTGTGCATGAGGGTTAGTCGGCCATCTCAAGCCGGAAATACCATCTGGAGCATTGAAGCTCTCCCCAACTCATCTGCATTGCTGGCTTGGAGAGATCAGGCAGGCTCCCAGTCTGTCTGTGAGCGCAAATGGAGGGCTTCAGGACTGGCCGCAAGGCAGTCTGGGAGCCTGTGCCTCCGAGAAGTGGAGCAGAACAGCAGGTCGCCCCGGCCTCAGGTAAGAATTTTTCCTTATATTTTTTTCACACCCATAATCACTATCCAACTTCGTACCTCCTCCCGCCCTTCACTCGTCCAAAACACCAGCCCCTACTGTTACTCTGAGTGGTCCCAACCTGAATGACTACCAGTGTCTGCAGATTTTGACAATGCGGACATTTTTTGCTGTTGAAGATACGCACTGGTATCCAGTATGATTGCCATAAGACCTTTCATGTGCATTGGTTTGAAGAGCAGTCTGATGCATTGGACTGGAGCGGGAGGTGATGCCTTTGTGAAGCATGTGTTGTTGCCTCTGGTTCTACCATTTACACTTCCTTTCAGTGCCAGAGAAATGGTTGGCACATGCAATACTTGTAGATTAATGTTAACAGAACAACATACTTTCTGGGGATAAATCCGATCCTTGAATAGTAATACGTGTCAGTTACATACCAACTGCAACGCAGAAATATGAAGTTAATTCATGAATTATTACACCCTAACGTATAAACAATGATTCTCTGTCAACACTGCTTTTCACTAGTCACAATTTATTTTCCAAAAATGAAGAAAAGGTTGATGAAAATTCATCAGTGAATACATGGAGTGAAAGCATAAAACCAAATATTACTTGAGGCAATCTATTGACGCTTTACTGCTCAGTATTTGAGCGTATTTGTTGAAATGAGGCCCACATTTTCCACGGATAATACTGACCATCCACTAACTTGATGACACTTTATAAAAGTCCCTAATAATGTAATTGTTCTCTTAGAGCGAGTTGGCTTCTTAAAGATGTTGACCTGTTAAGGGTTTGGTATACCTCGTTGGAATGATACTAAGGACCTATGAAATAAAACCATGTTCATACACAAATCTGCCATCTACGAAACATATTGACATAGAAAATGGACACATAAATGAAGGGGGATATCTGTATAGCCAAATCCATGAGTACCCTAGATAATATGCAAACTTATCAGGTTTTACACTGAATTATTAAATATTGCTTAATAACAGCCACATGGAAGGGCTCTGGGTTTAAAACCACATCCTGCTGTAGGATGGATCTGGCCAGGGCTACGCCTGGGTCAGGGATTCAAATGTAATGACCTACTGTAGGTGCAATGATTTACCAGACTCCAAGGGGCCAGTCAAGAAGTTCATGAAAAGAATCATTGGCACATGTAGAATCTTGATTAAAATGGCGTAGGGTACCTCTGGGGACAGTTATGGATGTTTAAGGCTGAGAAACAAATCAACCAGGGGAAGATCGCACTAAATGGATCGGCTATTGGTTGGAGGGCAAAGTATGCAGTCCTGCTAAAGGTACAAGTTTGTAGATGTCAGCATTTTAATAAAATGTAATAAATTAAAAAGGTTTGCAAATGGACTAGGCCAGATGCAGGGTGTCTTTCTGGATATATCAGAGCATCTCCGTAGGAATATCAGACAAAAGGAATATTCATGGGGGCAGGAATACTCCAGCAGAAGGCTAATCATGAGCTGGCTGATGGATAGATAGATGGCTGCCTACACAGACTTTGAAAGAGGTGAGCCTTCATGGAAGCCAGAAAAAAAAAGTGAAAGAAAGACCTGTATTTTAACTTTTACAGATGCAAGCCTTTGTGTCATTATGATCTAAATATGAGTAAAATAGAGAATTATTCAGCCAAATCCAGAGGGAAAAGTTTTGTCGGCCCTTGGCTCTGTAATTGGTTATGGGGTACTTGCAAATACGGTCCTTTATGCGGCCCAAACTGGATTCCAAGCAGGATATTAGCAGACACACCAGCTTGAAGTAGGGGATGGATCTCGAGGGACCGGTTAGTGGTCTCTTAAGGCAGCCCAGAAGATGGCTTCAGCTGGTTTGCCAAATATATGGTCAGTATAGTCCCTTCGGAATCTGTGACTGGTAACGCACATTAATGTTTGGTACAGTCCTTGCGGGATCTACGACTGGCAATAAAAAAGTTGCCATGGGTCAGGCTCTCCTTCAAGTATCCCTGCTTGGAGCTGTTGCTCCCTCTGGTGTGTGGAGTTCCGGCCCTGACTGAGTATTCGAAGATCTAGGAAGACGGCGTTTAGTGGAATGGCTGCAAGCTACCATACATATGTTGTGTATCAGTGTGGCAACATCAGTCAATGTGGCTCTAGGAAAGTGAGAAAGCCTTTCCCAAAAAATTGGGGCAGAACTGAGTTGCCCTGGCAGTGGTGAGCTATTAGAACACCATGTTCGGGTAACTGACTCAATTGCCTAGGGTTTGAAAATAAACTGCATGAACATGTGGAACCTCTTGTATTTGGTATTCCACAATTACAAGTGGCTATGGTGGAAAATATATATGTATACAAAGTTAGATAGGAATTTACAGAAGATCAATAATTAACATAAGGGCATTTTTTAAGAAAAGGACATATATACATCTGTCCAATCATTGAATAAGAAATACGCCAAGCTATTGCAGTGTTTGTGGAAGATGTACAATGCATTTGCTATAGCACAATGCAATCTCCATATATTACATAGATTATCGACCATGTTGGTGTAATTAATGAAACAGGAATAAAAGTCTGTAATCAAAGCCCTGTCAAATTAAATATTTAGTCCAAAGTGTTCAAGACACAGATCACTGAGTTGAACGGTTGTGTATTTTCAGATTCAAGGGACTGCAATTGTCTCTTCATGATGCCACTTTGCTGATAGTGTTTAGTTTTAGCTAAGAGGTTCAATCTGAGCAGGGGTTGAGGAGCAGCTCCCCACAGGAAAAATAAAATTATAGTAACAGCATGTTATTATCAATTTATTTGTCAGAACTCCTCTGTAGGGGCGGGCGGGCTGGACTGCCCACAGGGCAGTTTTTAGGAGTGGTGGCACTCGCTAACTGCACATGACGGTATTGAACTGGCCAAATAGTTATCACACTTGGCAGATTCTCCACCAGGCAGTATTGCACAGACTGGGTAGAGCCCATGCCCAGGCTCCAGTCCCCAACTGAGCGCTGATCCCCGGCTCTCAGGCCAAACACTACAATGCTGTAAGCAGCATTGTGATTGGCTAGGGGAGTCTGAAAACCTGGCTGCTTCCTGTTCCTGCTTTCTGCATCTGCTTCCTGCGTCAACGAAGAAGACAGAGGAGAAGCATCGTGCAGCAGGTACGTTGATTTTTTTTTCCTTTTATTTTTTAATGTCCCTCCTCCCCCACCCCACCACTACTGCCTGTAGCAGCCACTACTGAATCTGAGATCTGTGGCAGTGTGACCAAAGTATTTGAAGGGAATGACTTGGGGGGCAGCTATGACACCGCAGTTTATGCAGGACTTATGTAGTGCTATATATTTCCTAATTTGTTTGGTTGTCATGCCTATATAAGTCTTGGGCAGAAGATGGCAAATATTACACTTTCACTGCATCAGCTGGAAAATAGTTTTTTGTGTTTACTTCCATTAATAATGACTTCTTTGCTATTAGAAGTGAGCAGACAATCACCATATATGCTGTATCCTACTACCTCTGGAAATCCCCGAGTGCTGTTAAGGTTTGTTTTTTCTGTACCATATCTGCTCTGAACCGTGATTCACTTTGGTGTCTTCCTTCCTTAAAGGAAAACAAAGGTTCATCTATTCCCGAAGGTTCCTTTAATTTCCCATGCTTCTTTTTGGTGCTGCAAATTCAATGTGCACTGGGATACACCTGACAAGGGTGCGTATGTGACTGTTCTGTAGTGTTTAATCTACTTTCTCTGGGAGTATAAACATGCCCAACTGAAGACCTTTCTAACTCGTTTTTTAGGGTACGTTCTATGTGTTTTCATAGCGACCATGATGTTCAGAAGAATTCCTCCTAGTGTGTAAAATGTGCGTATGTCAGGTTCTCCTTCAATGTACGTGGATGAAAAGTTTGAAAATGTAAATGGATACTGTGGTCTGTAGACTTGGGTTCATATTTATAAATGTTTTGTGTTGCCATTGTGCCTTGCACGTGGGTGCAAGGGTGACGCAAAACGTAATTGAGATTTTCCAATTAATAGAGGGCCACTTTGCGTCGCCTGCATTTCTTTACAAATCTAGAGTTGCTTCCTCGTGTTCCTATGAGGTAGGGAGGCATGCCATGGTGTAGCATGGATATCCCCTCACATCCATCCATGCATGCTGAACCATTCCCGATTTATCAACACTGGTAGACCTAGTAATAATGTAGAATTGTATGCGTCCCCACCAGAGCCAAAATGAGGGGAAATATCTTTATGTCTCCTCGTTACTTTCTCTTCCTACGTGTTCTGCATTGAGCAGCACACGTAGAAACAGGAAAATGCCTCTTAGGGTTGTTTTTGTGCAGGACGTTGCCCCTCTCTGCAGAAAAACAATTCTGCCTACAGCACAGGCACCCTTGCACCGTGGTGCAAGGTTTCCAGTGTTGATGCTAGTCAGCAGTTTGTGCAGGAGTACAGGCAGAAAGGAGGAATGTGCCATATAATATTAAATATGGCGTGTTCCTGCCCTCTCACGCAGTGCAGCAAGATGGCCTGCTGTGTAGCATGAATACTTGATTATATATGCTCATAATCATTTTATCATCCTCAATGAGTACTTGTAAATCCAGAAAATTGATGTTTTGCTCTTCTAGACACCGTGAAATGTAAGTCATAGAATCTATTGCTAAGCCAGTCTGAGAACTGCTGTAGTCTTGTTACAGGGCCCTTCCGGATCAAACATATATAATCTATCTGTCTTAGCCAAACTGGGATACAGTCTTTATATGGGTTAGAATCACTATAAATGAATCTTTGTCAAAGTAAACTACTTAGAATTAACTCTGATCCCCTTTTCCAATATTTTTTTACCCTGCACGAGCAAGTTACCACATTTACTTGCCTTTTGATTTTTCATTTTGTATTTTAAAAGAAGTAGCAGTTTTACAGTGCATCAACATTAGCAGCAGACAAAAGGTACAATGCTAAATTCATATAAATAGCATGAAGTGCAAACAACCCGAAAACATTGTACCGCTGATCTCTCATAAAATATATGGCATAGAGTACTCAAATGGTGTAAAAAGCAAGAAAAGTGCAAGTGCATAATCAGTGCATAGCAGATCAAGACCACATGTAAAATGCCGTATGAGCCTAGTCATTTCAAACCTAGAAATTCAAGTGACCTTTAAATTGCACATACCAGAGAGAGACATCAGTGAACATCATGGCCAACAAGTATAATGTACAGATTCTACAAAAAGAAAAAAAGAGATGAAGGAAAAAAATGACATAATGCATTCTACAACATGTACAATTATGTAGGGGCAGCCCAGTACGATCAATAATACCCATCATTTGGGAAACCTGGGCCTCCATTCAGAAAATGTGGGGGGCTCTGGGTTTAGCCAACCTGATGCAATACACAGCCGTGCAACTGCCATAGCAATAAATGCCATAAATATCATATACAGTTCCTAATAGCACCATCAGAGGAGTTATTTGAATCTTATCCCCAATAAGCATCCAAATAGAAGTACCAATCTCCTGAAAAGGGGGAACTAGTACCGGGCATGATAAGAACATATGCACAATATGTGGCAAGTCCTGCCCACACCAATGGAAGCAGTCCTTGGATCTCCTACCACATCTACATAATTTAGCTGGAGTGTAATAAAGTTCGAATATAGGGGGCATATGTATGAACATTTCATTTTGCGAATACCAAATTGCGATATTTTGCAATTTGCAGTATGAGATTCGCAATCGCTAATGATTAGCGATTACCTAAAAATCGCAATAAATTCTCAGAACCATTATTTGCGAATCCTTAATTGCGAAAATCGCAACTTAAGAAATCGCAAAAGCGGGAATCTGCAATACAGGTGCAGCCTGATGACATCACAACCAAGAAGTGGGAGTGATTTGCTGCACCTGATTGCCTAAGCTACAGTCAGAGGCTGTTTGGAGAGTGTGACGAGGCAGCACAGCAGAGAAACAACCCCAATGTTGTCTCTGAAGCAACATGAGTCAAAGGAGGGTGAAAAAAGGAAGAGAAAACACAAATTCTCTGACAAGGAGCAGGAGGTGATCAGAGAGAAGATGGTGTGCAGCCATGAGCTCCTCTTTGGGAAAAAGGCATTGCGAGTCCCTGAATCAAGAAAAAGAAGGTTTGGCTGGACATTCAAGAAAAGTTAATGCTGTGGGTGTGACTCATCGCACTGTGGAAGAACTGCGCAAGAGGTCGTATGACATGCGGCAAAGGTCGAAGGAGAGGGTGGCAGCTAGACTGAAGGAGTCGAACAAGACCGGGGGAGGATCATCCACACAGCAGAGCCAACACCCCATGAGGAGCTGGTGGAATCAACCCTCCTGCCTGAGAGCGTCAGTGGTGTGGCTGACATTGACAGCTCTGACCCTGCATCCAGCAAGTCAAGGTATGATGCATGCCAAATATATCTGCACAGATCCCCATCCCATGCACACTTCCAGGAATGCGCAAAATAGAAACAACACATGTTACTCCGGTCCACTTCTTACAGCACACCCAGCAATGCATCATGGGAGTTGTAGTAAGATGTATGATAGTATGTCCATGACACATAGGAAATCAAATGCAACATGTGGTTCAGTGATAAGGGAATAAGACAGTGTCAAAAGGTAGCCAAGACAAATTGTAGAAACTTTATTGAGTGCAAAATGCAGACAATGACAGAAACTCATGTATTCCCCTTTACATCCACAGCACAATCCAAGGCACTTGATGACAGTGCAGAGGGAGATGACTTTGCAAATCCTGAGGACCAGGCTGATGATGGGGACTCAAGTGAAGAGACAGAGCACACAACAATCATTCGCAGGAAACGCACACGTGTGCCCCCACTGCCTCCATTGGAGGATGACTTAGAGGCCACAGGGAAGAGAGTGAGCAAAGAGATGCAAGGCAGGGTGTGTCACACATGCGTAGGCAGGAAACCCCATGAACGAGTGTGCCAGCAATGGAAACACGCCGGTCCAGGCCCAGGAGCAGCACTGCCACCAATCAGGAGCACACAGTCTTTGCAGGTCTTGAAAATAGCATGCTGCAGGTACCGCGCCTGCAACAGAAATCATTGCGCTCCATTAATAAGCAGCTCAGCACACATAACAGGAATCAGCTCTACATGGGGGAGGGCATAATGGCCATCGCAGGTGCCATACGTGACCTCTGTGACACTCTGAAGAAAAACCAAGATGCCAGGGAAAGGGCCAATGCACGGCTGCATAATTACACAAAGGCGGTGAACCGCATGTGCACCACCACCAGAAACTTGACCCGTCTCAGCATTACCATGCAGGTGGAAATGTCACACTGCTGCCAGGACATTGCAAGAGACCTGGAACAGGTCACCAGTGCAGTTGAGCAAATGCAGAAGGCTAATTAAGGTGGCACTGCGCTCATGGTCTCTGGGGAGAGTGAGGAGGCTTCAAGCAGGAGTAGCAACTCACCAACATTGCCGGAAGCAAGAAGGTGCAGTGGCAGACAGGGTGCAGTACCTAGGTACCCAACGGAGGGCACTCAAGCTGGAAAACGACCAGCACCAATCCGTCACTGGAGGAGGTGAACTGTACAGTGAAACATTTGCGTCAATGGGTGATGTAACCCAGCAATACACGTGGATCACTTTCTTGGGAACTACCCGCACTGTGTGCATAACATGTGCTGGGTACAGCAACAGTGAATGTGTCTGAAGTGTGAATAAACACAGCACAGATTTCAATCATTATTTTGGCTCATGTCATCTTTACTCACCTAGAATTAGTTTTGTGTGATTTCAATCCGTCTCTGATGTCTGGCAGCTGCCCCAACTCCTGATGCTGCTCTGCCAGGGTGTGCAGGGCAATCGTCAGCCAATGTGTCTGCATCGGTCACATCAATTGTGGTGCCTTTCCTCATAGCCATGTTATGGAGCATTGCACAGCTTGCCACGATTTTACAGCAGTTCTCAGGGCTGTATTGCAGTGCTCCTCCGCTTTTATGCAGGCACTGGAACCGGCTCTTTAGGATTTCGAACGTACGCTCTATGACGCAGCGCGTAGATCTGTGTGCCCTGTTGTATCTCCTCTCACTTGCATTGGCTGGATCCAGGTACGGGGTCAGGATGAAGTCCCGCACTGCATAGGCACTGTCAACTGCAGGGATAGACACAATAGGTAAGTCCATGTCCCCCCCCTCCTCAGGAGATGTAGTGGATGGATGGATGTGTGCCAAGAATTTACCTAGAAGGTATCCCTCTCCAAACTATCCAGCACTCAGACGTCTGAGTATCCCACTATGTCTAAAGATGAAAGAGTTGTGTGTACTGCCAGGGTATTTCAGTACAATGTCATTGATGATATACTTAGCATTGCACACAATCTGTACATTCAGGGAATGGTAGCATTTACGGTTTCTGTAGGCATATTCAGTTGCTGCTGGGGGTGTGATGGCCACAAGGGTCCCATCAATGCAGCCAATGACGTGGGGGAAATGTACAATCTGGTAAAAGTCAAGTTTTGTTTGCTATAATGCCAGTTGGGTGCTGGGGAAGTATATGTGATGTGACAGCCTCTGTAGCATTGCATCTAAAACGGAATGGAAAAAGCGCGACAGGGCACTCTGTGACACCCCACCCACCTCTGCTATGACCCCTTGAAAACTCCCTGAGGCCAGAAGGTGCAGGGAGCACAGGACCTGCACATGGGTGGGAATTGTTTGGGTCCTGTGTGTTGTGTTTTCCAAATGGGGTTTCAGCTCCTCAATGAGGTCCAAGATGGTCTGTGGTTGCAGGCTGTACTTGTCATGGATCTCCTCTTCAGTCTGCTGGAACAGAGTGATGCGCAGCCTGAAGATACGTTCCTGTCTCATTCTCCTCTGTGCAAGAGCCCGAATACGCAGCCTCCTGGCTATCACGAAAAGTGGTGCCATTGTGGAAGAATCTGCCATTGTAGGCTGGTTTAAGTACCTTGCACCTGGTTACCACCTGCATGCACTTGGTGTTAATTGTGATTTCTTAATTAGCAAAATTGACAATTTTGCATATTGCGAATTTTTCATACATGTCCTTGCGAATTCTTAGATTGCGATTTCCTTTTTGCTATTTTCTCAAATTGAAAAAATCGCTATTTAGGAATTCACAAGGATATTTGCAGAGTTTTGGTTTCACAGTATAAGAAATTGCTATTTTTGCGCTTTCTAAGTTTGCACTGCGATGTTGTCTCATACATCCCAAATAGCAAATTTTTTGTCGCAAATGCTGTTTGTTGCAATTCGCAGCATTTACGACTGAAACTTAGTTTGATACATATGCCCCATAGTCTTGAAATGCTGGCTCTTTAACCCCCTGTCAACAATACTTTGCTACAAAAATCGAGTGATTCCTGAAGTAGCAGACCCTCTACCCCGAGTATAGATTCCCACTTAGCATTTTGGGGTTCCAAATCCTCTGGCAGTTCTTGTAATAGTAAATTGTAGATAGTCCCAATCCTAGCTCCCATGTCAATGGCTTCTACAAAAATAATATGGTTGACTGAGAACTGATTGTTAGGCAGCTTACTAACAAAGTCCCCTATCTGAAGATATTTTAAAAAGTGTACCTTGGTTAACCTATAAGTTTCCTGGAGCTCGCCGAACGAGCCTAGCTGCTCTCCCTCATAAAAGTCACCCAACACAGTGATACCATTCAGAGCCCAGCTTCTACCAATTTTGTCATGGAATATAGAAGGTAATGCCAATGAGCGCCATATGGGTGTATAATAGTTAAATCTAGTGATGCCAGTTCTCTTCTTGATTTGTCGCCATAGCCTATATGAGCTGTGTAGAATCTTAAACCTATTTTTTTTATCATTGCAGGGTTCAATTTTTTTCAACAGGTAACCTTTGGCCTCAGTCCCCTATATTAGCTTATAGATCGATGGGGCTTCGGCTAAGCCTAAGCCATTTGTGCGACCCGAAATCAAGATTAAGAGTGGGCGAATTTTGCGGATCTGTAGTCCGCAAATTCACGCGAAATCGCAAAAAAGTCCGTTAATTCGCGGATTTTCCAGCAAAATCACAGATTTTTTTGCAATTTCCATCTACTCAACCGGAGTACTTTCTACTGGCTAATCAGTAAGTGCTACCTCGTTGGGTAAATGTATTGTGCTTTTCCTACACTGCAGCTGAGTAAAGGGCTAGAAGATTTGTCTCCACTGACCATGTGTGCCTGTAACTTTGCCACCCTGCCAAAAGGCGCCGAGGTCCCTTGAGTGAGCTGTCCATCATAGTTGGGAAAGGGCGGGAAGACGTTTGATACCACTAGTGTGTGGTGCCGGGCTTCTATGCGTGTCAACATGCCTCTTGTGTATATAGGGTCAGAGAGCGAGCAGGGCAGCAGGTGAGGACACAGCAGCCTCCTGGTCACAGGAACGGGGATTGCGCTCGAGAAACTCAGGGATGCAAAGTCCTCCCTCGGGTATTACAGCTAATTTTCGATGGCAGATATGGGGTTAAACAAAATGGAATCCACAAGGTGGAAGGTGGTTGTTACCACAATGGTGGGGAGCAACCAATGTTGTTAAAATACCCCTCACACACCAACAGGCCCCTTGGTGTCATGCTTCATCATCGGGGTCTTCGCAAACCTCTACGGGAGGCGGCGTGCTACGACTTCACGACTACGCAGGAGCACTTTAAAGGTGAACTATGTGTTTGGTGTGTGTGGGTAAACAATGTGAGTGGTGAGGTGAAGATGAAAATTAAAAAATACCTGGCACGTGAGTACTGAAATTTTTTTTATTAAGTCTCCGGCTGGTATTGTTAAAAGAGTGCTGGGATGGTTGTGGTCTACTAATTAGGGTAACCCAACCATGTCAGTGCGTCGACATGTTTCGGAGTTTGAAGAACTCCTTCTTCAGGACGAGGATGTGCACTACTTATCCCCACCTTACTCACATGTGTGTAGATTTAAAAGTGTGCTCTACAAAAAATTAGAAAAGGTGAAAATGTACCTATCTATGTTTAAAGTAAGGTCCGTTGCGCCCAATTGGCGATTAAAGACACCTGTAAACAGAAAAATCAAGTAAAAAACAGGATAATACATGTTTTCAATCTCATGCTGTGTAAATGCACAGGAGGGTAACAAGGAACAAAAGTGAAGGTCCAGGAACCCTGAAAAAAGAAAAAGAAACCAAAAACGAACAACACATGAACTCAGACACACATTCAAGCATAGTATCTGATAAGCCCTCTAAGGGTATAGTTCCTGACACAGATGTATAGCTTACTTATGAAAAGAGGTTACATGGCCTCATGAGCCACAGCGTGTTGGGGGGTCCGTTCTACCCGATATGGCAACCTGTGAGGTATTCAAGGAAAAGGATCAGAAAGATGTAATTCCTCGCTTTTGATGAAAATTTCACACATCTCATCCACACAGTCGGACACACTCACGGTTACTCTCAGGGCTGTCTGGCTTCCTCCCCCTTCACGCGGCTCCGACGAGTGAATTGTGAGGTTAAAGGCGGGCTTTTTATAGTCTAGATGAAATCAATTAGCCGCTGATTGAAAGCGGAATAAGCCCATAAAAGTACATAGCCTTTAGTCTCATTGCCGCTTCTGCGCGCGTCGGGGAAAATATTTCCGTGTAACCGCGCATGCGCGGTAGAGCAGTGAGGGCCGGCCGCGCATGCGCGGCCTCCTGGTATGTGGATGACAGCATTTGGGCAGTGTAATTCGCTTCGCGCATGCGCGAAGGAAATACCGTGTCTGTCTTCACTCTAAGAGGAAAACGGAGGGATAGCTTTGGACTTAATAAGGGATAGTAACACCCTGTAAAAGCGCCTGATAATTCAAGGGTACGGGCAAAACTTGATATACTGAAAAAAGCTCTTAGAACTACTGCCAAAAAAGGGGCAATCACAGTGTCAGCCAAATCAAGTGGAACTGCAAATTCCATATTACATAATTACAAGACTTATGATTTTAAAAGCCCTATGAGGAATAGGTGCAGTTAATGCTTTGAAGATATGGTTAATACAATAAAAAACAATGTGTTGGTCAGAATATTCACCTAAGTGATGAATTAAGGGAAAAACAGGCTCATGCATAATACATAATTACATGGGTTATGATCTCAGAAGCCCATTGAGGTGTAGGTGCAGTTATTGCTAGCAGATAAGGTTTATACAGCACGATCACCTAAGTAATGAGTTCTGGGAAAAATAGGCTCATACAGTTGGATACAGTTGTTAATAGGTTACTGAAGTGGGTGGCTGTTAGTTCCTAGGCGTACCTGGCATGTCTCGTGGGTTTCTTAGCGTAATTGGCTCCATGGAATGGAGTCGTTCAACCCCGTTACGTCTGAGCCCAGACGAAACACCCATCTTTGTTCTTTCTCAAATAAGCCTCTTTCTGATGGTAACTGCTCAATAACAGTCCAATGTATGTCATTCACACAGTGCTGTGCTTCTAGAAAATGAGATGCCATTTTCGTTGTCTGTTTCTTGCACCTCACATTGCTCTTATGTTCGTTAATTCTTGTTTTCACTGCACGTGTGGTCATTCCCACATACTCTTTACCACAAGGGCACGTAATGAGATACACCACATTACGGCTGTTGCAATTCGTGACAGCACGTTGTTCCCACTTCTCGCCATTGCTGAATTCTAAAGTCAGGCTTTTCGCGGTCAAGTGGCAGTTGTTACAATTCCCACATGGGTAGTGCCCATGTAGTCCTTTCAGCCTTGTTTGCTGTACTACATTGGTTTGCGGTCTTGTGTGGACCAGAATGTCCTTCAGGTTTCTTCCCCTCCTATGGGCAAAGATGGGTTTTTCCAGATCTAGACTCACACTGGTCAGGATTCGCCAATGTTTATTTATCAGTTTGGATACCTGATTCGACACAGGACTGTAGGTCGTGACACAGACTGGTCTGCCTGATTCCTCTTTTGGTGGGTTGTCATCCAGGAGAGCTTCACGGTTGTTGTTCCTGGCTCTTTTCATTGCCTGGGTAATGATCTTATCTGGGTATTTCCTTTGCTGTAGTTTTTTACTCAGATCCCGAGCCTGGATTTTGTACTTCCCCACATCGCTGCAGTTTCGCCGTAGGCGAAGGAACTGCCCATATGGTAGGTTCTCTCTTAGGTGACGTGGATGAAAACTGTCGAACCTAAGGAGGCAGTTCCTTGCTGTTGGTTTGAAGTGCGTCTCCGTCTTCAAAAGGCCAGCTTCATGATAAATTTTAAGGTCTAGGAAGACCATAGACTCATTGGACATTTGATGAGTGAACTTCAAAAATTCATTTTGGTTGTTAATCCATTGCATGAAATCCACGACCGATTGGTTATTACCTTCCCATACAACCAAGACGTCATCAATATAACGTTTCCAGGATAGGATTTTACTCCTGAACGGGTTGTCTTGGTGAAGGATTTTGGTGGTCTCTAGATGGTGTACGTAGAGACCTGCCAAACTAGGAGCAAATGTGCTCCCCATGCTGGTCCCATGGCGCTGCAAGTAGAGGGTGCCTTCATACTCAAAAAAGTTTTTGGTGAGGGCCATCGAGATGCACTCCATCACCACGCCTCGTGGGGTATGGTAAAGCCATGGTTTGCTGTATAGAACTTCCTCAATGATGTTGAGGGTTTCATCGTGTGGGAGACTGGTGTACAAGCTCTCCACATCGAGGCTCAGTAAGACTTGAGAGGAAGGATTGAAAGGATGGTCTTTCAGTAATTGGAGTATGGCTTTTGTATCCTTGAGATACGTATCAGTGGTGTAGTGTAGTTCCTATTTTCCCAATAGGCTCTGCGCATTGGAATAGTACCTACAGCAGTAGAGGCCTAGGCCAGACGTTAACTAGGTCTACTACTGTCGATACTAGACTTAATTTTTGGGTTTGCCAGCTAAGCTCAGAGTTCGCTAGAAACTTTCTCGAATGTTCAAGGAAGGATTAACTTCCCTGATTAGACAAGAAGGGATTTAGTTTCTGACAACCATAGAACATGACAACTTTGCTCTCCCCTAATCAAGAGTCAATCTCCAGAGTCGTGTGAGCACAAGGCAATTATTTTACTCAGTCAGTACGTGCATTCTTAGTCTCATCAGAATGTAGAGAAAAGGAAGAGACGGGCGTGTTCAATAAAAGGTGTTATTTATTGATCAGTCTCTTTTCTCGTACAAGAGAAATGGATCGATATTATTGCGATACTTATAGTTAAGTAAAGTGCATACATTAGGAGCAATAGTATAAAATAATACTGTAAAAACATTGATATGGTTTCTGAGCCATATGATGTTTAAAATGATTAAAATATATTTACATACACATATACATTTGACTAAACGTACTCAACTGGTGTTTCTAAATACGCCTACCCCGTGTACCTGACCTAAGTCTAATGCGTGGGCGGGAATAGAAAGTTACAGTTTAAGTTAAGTTTGTTTTTGCCAAGTGAATAACTAAAGAATTCTCTAGGAGGGGTTATTCAGTTCTGTACCTGGAATTTAGGATGAATGAGGAATGGTATCTCTTTCTCTGCTCTCGATATTCCAGGCTGCCTGCGAGGGCTACCCGGAAGCGCCGGTGCTGGGTCTCTCGGCTTGAGATAGCAGCGCGTCTCTCAGCGCGTCAGGAAGGCGGGGCTGCTGCCTGCGGGGTCTGCTTCTGCTCTCGGCTTCGGCAAGTGTGGCTGCTCCGTCTTGTCACCACGCGTGTGTTTTGCATAGGGCAAGATCGGCAATATTTATACCTTAAAGGTGCCGGGATTGACGTAAGGATGGACATAGGTACGTCAATAAAGATGTCATACGACTTGCTCGTTAGCACATTCTTTACTAAAGTTCTCTGTGAAATCAAAACAATGGCCGCACGGATTATCCAGGTTGTCATAGGTTTGATTTGTTATGAGAACGTCGTATGCCTTATCAGGGGCTGGAGGAATATCGCTTGTCTAATTAGATCTCAAGCGTTATGACCTAATCAGATAACACGTTCCTGTGCCGTAGTGTGACTGCGTCAGATAACGGTATCTGCATCATGGGGAATTTCTTGCCTCATGGGCTGACTGTTAGTTAACTAGCTAGGTAGTTTAACCAGAATAGGGTCAGGAATAGGGGGATCGATTCAGAACCTATAGAAATACACGACACCCACTCCACGCTAACTATGGTCATATCTACTAATCTATGCATAGTATAACATAGTACAACATACTATAGAGTATAGTGTATACCTTACCACCCCAAAATACATAAATGCATTTTGAAATTTTCAAATATACTGAAAAATTGCAGTCATATATATCGTATGCACTTAAGCTATGAATCAAATGCAAAAGTAAACACGCATTGTTATGCATTATTGTTTGTTGGTATATGATAAATACACATGAAATGGCTCTTAATATGGCTATACAGAAAAAAAGTCGAAACCATTTCATCACATAAAATATATTGTGAACATACCAGTGGGCAGCTAAAGTCTATATAAAGTCTATAAAGAATCTAAAAAAATAGAAATCTTAGTTCTCTAGGAATAGTTTCTTACTTTAAGCAGAAGATCAGTGTCCCGGGAAAAAATATATAGAAAAATATTTTAGGGGCTTGCTGAAAAAAGTTGCTGTCCGTGAACTGGATTGTAATTGTTCATGTGACTTTATTTTTAAAGTTGAAGGCCGAATTCAGGGAACGCCGTGTGCGAGTTTACTCAAAAATTCTCTATTTCTGTTCCGGAGAGAACATCATATCATTCAGGCTTTCGAAAAAACTGTCAACAGCTTCATGGGAAAGTTCCACTAAGTCGGAAATAGGGGTAACCATGCATTCATGCGCATGATTGTCTCCATTGACATTCTGATTTGCATTGCTGACAGAAGGTCGTACCTGTTCGATGCTGCTTTCATCTTGAACTTCACTACTCTTCAATCGCAGTGGTGAAGATTCCAGGAATGCCGTCATCAGAATTGGCAGCCTTTGAGGGCAGCACAGTGCGTGAACCTTGGTAGGAACCAACAGTGTATCTGCATCCACTGGCGCATCCGATTGTAGCGTCAGACAGGTGTCTAACACGCATTCTTCTCCGCATAGCAGACACCTTAGTACAGGTAAAACACACCTTTGCCACATTGGTCGAAATGATAGAAACCAAGTCATGTTTAGGTCTCTAAGCCGGGAGAGTCCCAGGATTTTTGATATCCGGTCCCGGTATCCAATGGCTAGGATCGTATCTTCCATTGTCGTGAGATTTTGTTCTGTGACATGGGTTGCCATAACGAAAAATAAGGACTAGGAATAGGATTCCTGCAATTAGTCCTAGGATCAGGGGAAGTCCGCCAAAAATCGAATGGACGAAGTCTGGAAAAATACCCAGTATGGCTTTGAATGGTGTTAATGCCATCGAAAATACTGTCTTAAATACCTTTGAGACCCCTGTGGTATCAGAAATATTTAAGATTTCGCTCAGGATTTCCGCGAAATGTACGGGGGAATTGGTTGATAATAATGTATGTATCTCTGCAGTCGTCCTTGCGACTTGTAGATCATACGTTTCTTTAGATGACGTGAGCCTTGTAGGCGTCTGAAGAAGCACTGTTTTCATTCTGCTTAAAGTGTCTATTCGAATAGAAGTAATTTTCAGACCGGGCCATGCCCTTGCCTCCCTGTCTGGAAAGGAGCTGGGGAACAAAGAACGTCCACAGCACTTGACCTTCGCCGTCGTAGTGACGAGATAAGGAGTCCCGGGCATAAGACTACAGCATCTGCGGTCTACAATAAGAATGTAACTCCCATTATAGAGTCTTTGAAAGAATGGTTCTATTTCAGTTGCAGGTGCGCCTTGCTGGTGACATGAAAGGTTGTATGAATTCCCTTCACAGGCTCCGTGCAAACTAATACCGTTACACAGAAGCGTGCCGCTCAGTGACATAGCACAATTGTTGCCACTAAGAAACACTTTCTGTCCTTTGTTACTGATACATGCATGTGAATAGGGCAGGTTCCAAGTTGTTTTAAGGTACCCTTTTCCCAATTTCTCGTACATGCCAGCCTGTATATATTTTTGGCAGTATTGAAACCTGAAGGTTGAGATTGGAATATTTATGATTCCGTGTATTATCCATTCACTGACAGGTCGTTCTGACATTGTCATTGGTAATCTTTCTAGTTTTTCAATGCTCAAGATTGTATAATCAGCACCCTTCTGCGCCATACCGATTTGTCTATCAGTAAGGTTAAAGATTTGGAATAGTGACGTTGTGTTGATTAAACGCCAAGGCACATAGCCTGAACGCAGATTTTGTAACGTCCAACCAAGCTGTACAATAGAACGCAATTGTGACTGACCATGTTGTAATAATAGTAAGTCTTGCGATAATATATCGATTGCTGAAGACACAATGCTGTCCAATGAAAAAATTCTGGAGGACAGAGTCATTAACCCATTGTCCACTACAGAAAGTGATTTTTCCAAATTAATACGGTCAATTTCCCGTATTCTTTCTGCTGTCTCAATTTGAGTAACCTTCCAGGCCTCATTGTATGCTGCATATACAGAGGCTGCTATGAAACGCTTATGACGCTGTTTGCGTGGTCCCAGTATGAAATCACGCAAGTCAGCACCATCAGTAAGTAAAGTTAGGTGTTGCTTAATTTCAGGCAGTGTGGAAGTTTGTAGCCATTGAAGGCATAATTTGCCCACACTGTAGGTTGTTATTATCCCTGGGTGATGTCTTTGGGGATATCTAGGGTCTGGCCTGGTCATTTTGAAACCCTGTTTTTTATTCAGGAATCTATCTTGACAGTTATTTGTATCTGTGGGCCAGATCAACCATTGTTTCCAATCAGGATGTGTTCTGTTTTGGTTAAGTATATGGTTTATGTCTATTCCTTCATCTGTATCAGAGTTATTGCTAAACATTGTTGGCTTTGGAATAGATAGGTTATTTAAATCTTTGATTTTTGCTAGGCCAAGACAGGTGGTTTGTTGGACGGTGTCATTTAAAAATATCATTTGTTCTGGGATCATGCAGGCTCTAAACAAAGCTTCTAAACCCTGTACTTGCCATTCTTTTGTACCCCAAACACTTTTCAAATCAACATGTTTGTCCCAATAATCAAATCCAAAAGTATTCATTTTTTCAAAGAAAGAATCCGAATATATCAATTTTGTGTTGGTTATCATGGTTTTCATCCCTGTCTTGTTTGACAATTTGTAATAAAATGTTTCAGCATTAGTTATGTTAAAACCTGAAAAATATGAATATTTGTCATATACGGTTCTAGAGCTCCCTTTTGGAGGTGTAGCACAATGTTCCCATTGATTATAACTTAAAACATTTCTAGGTTGTGCAGATTTATGCAAGAAATGGTTACCATAGTGGTTATAGCAATACATACTATCATAATTTGTAGAACCCTGCAAATAATCATGTTTTGTAAATTTAGCAGACATTACTAAGTCAGACATCATATTGTTAATACTTTCAAAGTCCCAATCATCAGCAAATGAGTTTGGTTTTGCAAAGTCACTCAAAGAGATCTTGATTTGGTGTGGATATTTCAGGATCTCGACCGGACCATTAATTTCATAGTCAGTGTTGTCCCAGGCTACCCCACCAGGTATTGGAATTGCTGTGAAGTTGGCTGAAGAAAGTTCTGAAGAAAGTTCTCGTTTCTCGACGTGTGAAGATGTGTGTGGTTTGAGGACCAAGTTGATGTTCTGACTTGCTGTGTCCATTTTAGCATATTTTCCCTCAATGAAGCGTCCCAAAGTAAATACCATGATGAGCCAAAGTATGAGGATAAATGCACCAAAACCCACCCAAAATTCAATCCATGGAGAAATCAGATATGTTTCTTTTAGTTGTTTCAAAAGTTCCTTCGCTTTGTCTTTAAAGGATTTTGATGATGGCTGTGTCTTTTGTTCGCTGAAACCGTCAGAGGAATCATCGAAGTTGATGAAGTAACCGGATGCAGTTCTGTCAATTGTTCCAATTGGTTCAGGATTTTTGTTTCTTGCATTTTCACTTGGTACTTCTGTATAGATTGGTGTGTCTCTACTAAATGTCTTTATTTGGGTTTTCAGAGGTCTAAGTTCTATTGCATTGTTGCATAGTCCTTGTTGTTCTTCTGTAGGCGTTTCGAATGTGATGAGCCTCTTTGATAGGACCTCTGTACTGGTAGCAAACCTTGGTGTTCTGCTACTTATTGGGAGTCCACTTGGCCTACTGTTTGTTATCGGCCACATGTTGTGGTTTTACCAGGTCGATGGATACAACTCGGTTCTCCTTTTTTCCAGCAAGTGGCGGTAGTACAACTGATCTTGTCCCGTTGACAGACAAGACAGGAACTGCTTTTCTGTAAGAAGGCCCAAATTCCTTCTTTACCGCGATCTTTTCCCTGACTAGATCCCCGACTTTTGGAATCCAGACAGGTCTTGCTGGGACAGGTGGTGATTCTTCAGTGGTTGTTGGCTGTTGTTTCAACTGTATGTTGCTCAGGTCTTTTCTTGTTTTGTTTAAGTCCTGCAAAATAGCCAAACGGTCTTTGACATCAAAGGTTTTTTCTATTACCACTGAAGTCTGACTATCAAGGTCAGAGATCAACATCCTAGTTCCGAATAATAATTCGTACGGACTGAATCCCTTCAGAGAATTTCTTGGCAAGTTATTTAGACTACGTTGGACACTTATTAGATGTTTGACCCACCAAGCTCCCGAACCTAGTATCCTTTCTATTATAGATTGCTTTCTGTCTTGGTTTTTTCTTTACACCATCCCATACCCTCAGGAAGGAAGTGAGAAGATTCCCGCTGGGCTGTGCTCATTTGGCCATTCTTTCCCCCCCCAGGCTGGATTGCCTGAGAAAAAGAAAAAAATGGTCGAACGTAGCATGCTCTTAGCGTATATGCCATTTAGACTCGCAAATCTTGTATAACAGTCCGGACGTCAGCCGAGTGCTGTGGATCTACATTATAAGTGGGAACTAGCCTGTATATGTTAATCGCAAGCCATTCTTTTTAGTGGTGATGTTATCTACCTTGATACGACGAGGTATTAAACTGCTTCTCTCCCCACTGTTTGGGCAGTTTTTTACAAACATGGTGTAGTGCAGGCTCATGCCTGGCCACCAGTACCGTGATTGTAATTCTTCCAGAGAATCTTTTAATTTAAGGTGTCTGTGACCCTCGCCCATGTGTGCGTCTGCGATTAACAAGTTTCTCCTGTCCATGTTTGGAATCACTCTATCCCCCACTCCAGGGATTCGAGCAAAAGGGACGGAGTTTGCATCGATTATGTATGTATAATTGAGTGGATAGTTGATCGGTAACGCTGAGCAGTCGCCTTTTGATGACGTTTTCACCGCCAGCAATGTTTCGCCGTCAATGTATTTTAATGTACGCTTTTTTCGATCTACGGGAGCCGATTTAGTGGCTGCCGCTGCGGCTGTCTCAGCCAATGAATTCCCCACAACGTGAACGCCATCACGTTGATGACTCAGTGAGTGAGTCACGTGAGTCTTTGGTAGTTCTTTCTTCAAAAGAGCTATTTGTTCCCAGAGAAGTCTCTGCTTTATTGGTGCATCTGTGTCATCTTTGTAACCGTTCTGAATCCATGTCTGCAAATCCTTGTTATATGCTTTGACGCAGAAATATGAATCTGACACTATAAGCGTCGGGAATTCGCGATCCGCATTATCTAGCGCCATTTTCAAAGCTAATATTTCAGTTTGCAGTTCTGAATTAGTTTCTACTGAGTGTGATTTTGTTAATAGAGGTCTTAGTTTACCTCCGTGCCACACTTCTTTTGTAATCTCACATGTGGGATTGTATGCATGTTCTCCCCAAACGGAGGGTTGAGCATGTCCGTCTGTATAGATTACACAGGCGTAATGTCTTAGAGGCAGAATGTCGATTGGCAGAGGATACGTTTTTTCATATTTTAGATTTTTCAATTCTTCTAGTTCTTAAAAGACTGTCAACCAGGCAATACTTGATAATTCATATCCTCCGTACTGGATTTTCAGATGGGCAATTCTGGATTTTTTGAAGTTGAATTTGTAACCCTCTGCAGCGAAACCAAGTATTATGGTGTTCACTCTTTTCAAGTGAGTCTCCAAGTCATCATCTGTTAAGTAAATGTCATCGACATAAGATAATGCTTCATCATCATATTGTTGTAGTAATTCTGTTACTCTCGCTGAGAATACCCCCGGGCTATTCTTGTACCCCTGGGCTAACCGACAGAATTGTTTTTGAGTGCCATTTACTGAGAATGCAGTTAAATATCTGCTCTCTGGTGCTATGTTTTGACAAAAGAATCCGTTGGAGATGTCCAAGGTTGTTTTGTATTTTTTGCGCACTATGTTATTCATTAGTGCAGCACTGTGTGAGTTTTGCACTGCAAAAGTTTTGCAACATGTGTTAAGGTGTCGGTAATCCAAAACTAGACGGTACGAATTGTCTGGTTTGGAGACCGGAAACAAAGGATTGTTCATTTGTGAGGTGCAAGTTTCAATCACCCCTTGGTATTCTAGCTGATCTAGTATTTCATTTACTTGTTTTTTAGCTTCTTGCTTAATTGGGTACTGCCTTTGTGCAGTTGGTTGTGATTTTAACTGGACTTTGTGAGGAGGAGAATCCTCATCCCATCCTACGTGATTTTTATATAAAGCAGGTGCTAAGGCCACTGCCCACTTTCTAGCAAGTGTGTATTTTTTATGAATCGGTATTTGATTCGAGAAGGCAGGCATAATTACTTCTTCGCCATGAGGGCACTCCCTGACAAACTCCGGTGGCCAGTCTTTTTCAGCTAGAAGGATGTCGTAGCCCTTGGATAGGTTATCCCAAAATAGTCCCCTTATTTTCCTAGTCTTATCTCCCTCTATGCGTAATGTTATCTCGTATATTTTGTGGGGCTTGCTAACTCTGGTATCTGCAGTTTCCACTTGAAGGTATTCATTCGTGTCCACTGTCTCCAGATGATTCATAAGGACTTTGCGAGCTATGCTCACCTCTGCTGCGCTGTCTAGCATTGTCTGAGCCCACTCTCCGTTTTTCAATTGTGTCCTCAGTATTCTCGGCATTGTTAACTACCTTGATACTGGCTACCTTCTTTTTTGGAAATTGTGATTTCTTTTTCAGTTGAGCAGGTTCCTTGTCTTTGGACTTGGCGTGCTCTTCTGATCGTCCTCTTCTTTCCGATTTCTGCGAGGAATTCTGAAAAGATTGAGAGGGACGTGTATCAATGTCTTGATATCTATCAGGTTTTTTAATATTATCCCTATTTCTAAGGTTATATCTATTCCCAGAGGGTTCACTCTGAGGTGACCTTTGTCTCGGGTTTGGAGATTTCTCTCTTCGCCTAGGAGACCTTCCTCTGGACTGGAATTTCTTTTCTTTAGGATTGGATTGTTTGTTCCCATCCCAGTTCTTTTTTGGTGAATTATTATTATTATTAAAAAACATTTTTTCTGGACTTGTAGTCAGTTGCGGTTTTACTGGTATTCCACCTAGACTATCTCTGCCTAGTTCTTCATAGGATTTTTCTATAATTCTGGCAATTTCAGCTGGTTGGTCTGCTATATCTGTCTCTTTTAACCTCTGGCGGATCGCCACGTTTGCTGCTTCACCCTTTATGTTGGCTAGTAATATAGCCGAGACCTGCTTGAAGTCTTTCAGTAATTTCATACCAAGAGTTAAAGCAGGTTCTGGACCATATTCATCTTGAATTTGTTTTAGCACATCTGGTATTACCGAAATGGATGGAACACCGTGCGTTTTTGTGTAGATGGAAGCAAAGACTGTACCCCAAGTGTCACAGTCCTCAATGTGTGGTGCGATTCCCATTGGGAGACATATAGTCAGAATCCTGTGTTTTTCTAGCGGGGTGGTGTCAGGAAACACCGCCTCTATTTGGGTGATTTTCTGTGCCAACCAGAATGGTATCTGTTCCCTTTTAGCTGGAACCTTACCTAGGCAGGATTGGATGTTCTGTGGTGTAATTTTATTTGTGTTCCCCTGGTGAGAGGTCAGCTGTGGTAGTTTAATTGCTGGCTGAATTGTAGAAGTCCGCATTACATACTGAACTAATTGTCTGTGAATTTTTAGTAGTTGTTTTAGCTGTATTAATAGCTCTGGTGCAGTCATCTCGTCGATGTCTGGATGTGGTGTGTATCCGGCTAAGACCGGCCACGTTGCTCCTGGTCTTCCTAAAGGACCGAGCCTTGTAATGTGATTATTATGTTTTAGGGCGCCATCAAATAAGAGCAAATGCTCTTGGAATTTGAGTGGTACTTCCACCTCCTCGAAAGGAGTGTACGTTTCAGGAGGTTCCTCTACTTTGTAATAGTGGAAGTACTTTGTTACAGCATTTGCTGCTGGAAAATGTATCCATGTATAGTATACCTCTGTCTGCCGATATTCGTGTGCCTCAATTACGAATATGACTGTGCCACCTCTAGGTGTCAGTCCATTTTCTATAAGTTTTAAGGTTATAGATCTCCTTTTGGCGACCTGGATGAGTATTATATCCGGGTCTGCTGTTTGCATGGTAGCATCAGCATCTGCTATTTCAGTAGCTAATCTAATTGCCTCTCTTTCTCCATCACTGTCTCCCATTTTGCTGACAGGATGGTATTATGTTTATTTGCAGATCAGGTTTCTTTATGGAAACAGAGATTAGATGCACAATATTCTGGAACTGTTTTATCCTTCAACGTTGACTAGACCAAGAACCATACATAGGAGTTCCCTCCTGCGAGGTTTTGGAGGATATAATAACCTTTCACCCACTCCAGACGTCTTTGGAGTATTTTGGAAAAGGGGGTCTGAGTGAGAAAGCACGACTGAGTTACTCTAAATGTCTTACGTTAGTTTTATCGCCCTTTCCAAACGCGTTGGGCGCCATGTAGTGTAGTTCCTATTTTCCCAATAGGCTCTGCGCATTGGAATAGTACCTACAGCAGTAGAGGCCTAGGCCAGACGTTAACTAGGTCTACTACTGTCGATACTAGACTTAATTTTTGGGTTTGCCAGCTAAGCTCAGAGTTCGCTAGAAACTTTTTCGAATGTTCAAGGAAGGATTAACTTCCCTGATTAGACAAGAAGGGATTTAGTTTCTGACAACCATAGAACATGACAACTTTGCTCTCCCCTAATCAAGAGTCAATCTCCAGAGTCGTGTAAGCACAAGGCAATTATTTTACTCAGTCAGTACGTGCATTCTTAGTCTCATCAGAATGTAGAGAAAAGGAAGAGACGGGCGTGTTCAATAAAAGGTGTTATTTATTGATCAGTCTCTTTTCTCGTACAAGAGAAATGGATCGATATTATTGCGATACTTATAGTTAAGTAAAGTGCATACATTAGGAGCAATAGTATAAAATAATACTGTAAAAACATTGATATGGTTTCTGAGCCATATGATGTTTAAAATGATTAAAATATATTTACATACACATATACATTTGACTAAACGTACTCAACTGGTGTTTCTAAATACGCCTACCCCGTGTACCTGACCTAAGTCTAATGCGTGGGCGGGAATAGAAAGTTACAGTTTAAGTTAAGTTTGTTTTTGCCAAGTGAATAACTAAAGAATTCTCTAGGAGGGGTTATTCAGTTCTGTACCTGGAATTTAGGATGAATGAGGAATGGTATCTCTTTCTCTGCTCTCGATATTCCAGGCTGCCTGCGAGGGCTACCCGGAAGCGCCGGTGCTGGGTCTCTCGGCTTGAGATAGCAGCGCGTCTCTCAGCGCGTCAGGAAGGCGGGGCTGCTGCCTGCGGGGTCTGCTTCTGCTCTCGGCTTCGGCAAGTGTGGCTGCTCCGTCTTGTCACCACGCGTGTGTTTTGCATAGGGCAAGATCGGCAATATTTATACCTTAAAGGTGCCGGGATTGACGTAAGGATGGACATAGGTACGTCAATAAAGATGTCATACGACTTGCTCGTTAGCACATTCTTTACTAAAGTTCTCTGTGAAATCAAAACAATGGCCGCACGGATTATCCAGGTTGTCATAGGTTTGATTTGTTATGAGAACGTCGTATGCCTTATCAGGGGCTGGAGGAATATCGCTTGTCTAATTAGATCTCAAGCGTTATGACCTAATCAGATAACACGTTCCTGTGCCGTAGTGTGACTGCGTCAGATAACGGTATCTGCATCATGGGGAATTTCTTGCCTCATGGGCTGACTGTTAGTTAACTAGCTAGGTAGTTTAACCAGAATAGGGTCAGGAATAGGGGGATCGATTCAGAACCTATAGAAATACACGACAGTGGCCTGTACCAATGGTCTCAGGAAAGCATCTGCGAACTTGGAGAGGGGTTCTAATATTGATGCAATGCCAGACACGATCGGGCGACCAGGGGGGTTCTCAAGATTTTTATGAACCTTGGGTATCGTATAAAAATACGGTATTCGTGGGTTCTTTTGTGTTAAGAAAAGGGCCTCTTTTTTCGTAAGCCAATCATGGCTTAGAGCTTCTTCAGTCATTGATCCTACTCTGATTCGTATGGACTCTGTGGGGTCCTCTTCCAGAACCTGATAGTTCCTTCTGTCTGCGAGGAGCCTCCTACATTCTTGATCGTACGCCGTTGTTGTCTGGATCACAATGGCCCCGCCCTTGTCCGCGGGTTTTATGATTATTAATTTGTTTTGTGATAATTCCCTCACAGCTTCGTTCTCTACTCTGCTCATGTTCTGAAAGACCCTAGAGTCTGTATCCACTTTGCCTAACTCTGACATCACGGCTTTTTCAAAAGCTATAACTTCCACTGGAAGCTGGTTATCCTGTGGTGTAAAGGAAGATTTTGGTTTCAAACCCGTGTCGGATGTCTCGACTCTGGGTGCTTGATTGTGGAAGAAGGCCTTGAGCTTGATGGTCCTAATGAAGTCCTGGACCTCTTTGTGTAAAAGAAAAATGTCCGGCTTATTCGTGGGTACATACCCTAAGCCTTTGTTCAATACCTTTTCCTGTATTTCAGTTAGAGGCCACGGGGATATGTTTATGACTAAGTTCCTCTCTTGCTGGTTGAGGCTTGACCCGCTGTCATACTCCTGGTGTGCATTCTGGGGTCTGATTCTGTCACCGGTTGCCAGGTGACATTGTTCCCTCTCTTGTTCCTGCCTCTGTTGGATCCTGGGCCCCACGATAAAAAAGGTTGTGGATTTTGTTGTTGTACGGTTGATTGGTCTTCCCCCCATTGTGGGTACATTGGGCCCATTGGTGGTGGACCATACTGATATTGTGGAAACTGGAAAGGGCCCTGAAAAGGGTTGAACAAAGGTGGTCCTTGGAAACCTCGCCATCCTCTTTGGCGTGGATACTGGTTTCTCTGTTGCCGATAACCGCCCCTTTGTTGTCTTTTGTTCCTAAAGCCCCCAGAGTTGTTACTGGAAGAACTTCCATCTGAATTGACGCTATCAGCATCACTGGTGTTGCCACTAGCCACATAATCCGCTTTGGTGTAGGGGTAAGCCCATTCCGCTGTGAAGCGGTCCTTGTCCTTTTTAAATTTGTTAAATTTACTCTGTTTTAAAGTGGCTTCGAAATCAGACATTTGTTTGTTAAGTTCTTCCAAACCTTTCTTTAAATCAGCCGGTTGGATATAACCTTTTAGTTGGACTTTCAATCTCTGTATCTCAATCTTTAATTTTTGGGATTTTTTACTCGCCGTCTGAACTATCAGTACCAGCCAGTCCCTGGTGCAATGCCAGGAGATTAAGGACCATGCTTTTTTGAAGGCCAAATCGTCTTGGAAGATAAAAGGTTCATTTTTTACTAGTAGGCCCTGAGGGGCTAGTTTGTTCCTTAAGTACTCCCTCATGAGTAGACCATGTAGGGCAGCTCTGATCTGTACCTTCCGCACATTGGTTAGTTCATCCCAATCTCCTACTGTAGGGGCAGGGTTGTCGGTGCTTAGACCCTCGAAAGGATTGTCCTGCGCCAAAAGTCTATCAATCTCATCCTCAGTGAAAGTTAGCCCGTGTTCATCCTCCATGATGGTTTTGGTGGATGGTCAAAATAATGTTGAATGTAAAGTGTGTCGTCAAAATATTGTGTTGTTTGTTAAGGGAGGGGCTCCCACAACTGCACGCTGTCTACAAATAATCCTTAACATAAGAGGGAGGGAGAGGGAGTAGTGGATTCTGTCTCCCCTAGCGAGTATCATAAACAAAATGGAATCCACAAGGTGGAAGGTGGTTGTTACCACAATGGTGGGGAGCAACCAATGTTGTTAAAATACCCCTCACACACCAACAGGCCCCTTGGTGTCATGCTTCATCATCGGGGTCTTCGCAAACCTCTACGGGAGGCGGCGTGCTACGACTTCACGACTACGCAGTTACACAGCATGAGATTGAAAACATGTATTATCCTGTTTTTTACTTGATTTTTCTGTTTACAGGTGTCTTTAATCGCCAATTGGGCGCAACTGACCTTACTTTAAACATAGATAGGTACATTTTCACCTTTTCTAATTTTTTGTAGAGCACACTTTTAAATCTACACACATGTGAGTAAGGTGGGGATAAGTAGTGCACATCCTCGTCCTGAAGAAGGAGTTCTTCAAACTCCGAAACATGTCGACGCACTGACATGGTTGGGTTACCCTAATTAGTAGACCACAACCATCCCAGCACTCTTTTAACAATACCAGCCGGAGACTTAATAAAATTTTTTTCAGTACTCACGTGCCAGGTATTTTTTAATTTTCATCTTCACCTCACCACTCACATTGTTTACCCACACACACCAAACACATAGTTCACCTTTAAAGTGCTCCTGCGTAGTCGTGAAGTCGTAGCACGCCGCCTCCCGTAGAGGTTTGCGAAGACCCCGATGATGAAGCATGACACCAAGGGGCCTGTTGGTGTGTGAGGGGTATTTTAATAACATTGGTTGCTCCCCACCATTGTGGTAACAACCACCTTCCACCTTGTGGATTCCATTTTGTTTATGATACTCGCTAGGGGAGACAGAATCCACTACTCCCTCTCCCTCCCTCTTATGTTAAGGATTATTAGATATGGGGTTAAAGCACACTTGCCCAGCCTCGACCGTGCTCACTAATGCTTTTGGGCTAATTAAAAGGTTACTGAATTTGAGCTTCAACTCGGGCACCTGCTTTATTTATATCTGTAAGTGCTTCTTGTTGAGGTTTAATTTTTGTGACAGGAGCCTCGTGCCAGAATGAATCCTGCCCTGCATAGTTATCCACGAAGATGCCACAGTTTTGTGCAATACCTCTACTCAACTGGAGTACTTCCTGGCTAATCCAGTAAGTGCTACCTCGTTGGGTAAATGAAAGTGCTTTTCCTACACTGCAGCTGCGTAGGGCCAGAAGATTTGTCTCCACTGACCATGTGTGCCTGTAACTTTGCCACAGCGCCAAAAGGCGTCGAGGTCCCTTGAGTGAGCTGTCCATCATAGTTGGGAAAGGGCGGGAAGATGTTTGATATCGCTAGTGTGTGGTGCGGGGCTTCAATGCTGTTCACATGCCTCTTGTGTATAAAAGGTCAGAGAGCGAGCAGGAAAGCAGGTGAGGAGAAAGCAGCCTCCTGGTCACAGGAACGGGAATTGCGCTCGAGATACTCAGGGATGCAAAGACCTCCCTTGGGTATTACAGATCATTTTCGACAGCAGATATGGGGTTAAAGCACACTCACCCAGCCTCGACCGTGTTCACTAATGTTTTGGGCTGATTAAAACGTTACTGAATTTGAGCTTCACCTCGGGCAGCTGCTTTATTTATATCTGTAAGTGCTTCCTGATGAGGTTTAATTTTTGGCCCACATGAAGCACTTGCAGAGTTAAGGCAGGTGCCCGAGTTGAAGCTAACATTTTAGAATGGCGCCAGCAAGGACTCTGACAGCTTGCCGGCACCATTCTAAAATGGTTACAAAGTTAGCTTCAACTCGAGCACCTGCCTTAACTGTGCTTCCTGGGGCCAAAAAAGATAATCCGTCCTCTCGCGAATTCGTGAATTTTTCGGCAATTTCGCGAGATTCACGGATCACGAAATTGCCGAAAATTCTCAAATTTCGCGAGCGGAGCAGATTTTGCGCTCCTACTTAATCACGATACCCCTGTGTTGTAGAATGCAGGACCAATAATAAAGTGTGAGATTAGGAACGGCCTGTCCTCCAGAACTTTTAAGGAGTATTATATATTTTGAGGCTCGTCTCGACTTCTAGAACTCCCAGAGAAAGCTAAAGTACAGACTTTCAAATGCAGTCAACCAAAATCTGCTGATTTTCAGGCTAGTGGTCCTGAATAAACATAACAATTTGGCAAAATTGTCATTTTTAATACATTGCACTTCTCCACAAGTAAGACGTACAAATGGTTGATTCTCCTATGGTCATGTCCTATATTGTATAGCAGAGGTTTAAATTCAATTCAACTAGGCGGCCTAAGTCTGCTGAAATTCGGACCCCTAAGTATGTTGCCTCCTCCACCACTCGAGGAATAGGATCCCTGAGTCCAGTATCCTTAGTGCACACCACCTGTGTCTTCCCCTCATTACGTTTATAGCCAGAGAATGTCTACAATTGTTTTGCTTCTTTTCCTATGTCAATTAGAGGCTTTCAGGGGTCTAAGGTAACCACCGCCACATCATGTGTGTAAACCAGCAATGTATATTCCACCTGACCCACCATCACCGGGCAGTTCTGCGGGTTCGTATCTAAAAGTGTAATATAGGGGTCAAAATATAAGGCACATTTTATTTTTGAGCACGTGCACCCTTGTCCTGTACTGGGGGTGAAAGACATTGTGCTGCATTCCTTCCATCAATTGTTCTTTTTGCATTTATTGCCTCAAGGGGGAAGGGTATGCCCTGACGTGAGTCCTGTGCTCACCATGCCACTGGAGTCAGGCTAGCCTGGCTGATGATAGGTGAACCCCAAAACCCATCCCAGGATGCTTGTTTACAGTCGAGGGAGGACCTGGCCTGGCAGTTCAGGCTGGACTGTTCCCATGCAGAGCAGGACAAAGAATGATTTGCATATGCCTGGGTCTAAACTGGAATGGCATGGTGAGCAAAAAACAATGGATCTAGGCCCAAATCTCTGTACTGGGGTGGAAGTTTTACATTGTTCACCATTCGGTGCATCATTTGTTCTTTTCACCCTTGTCTTGCCCCCTGGAAATCTATTTTTTTTCAGATTCAATTCTCATAATTTGTAACTTACGTTGGGGGATCAATAAAGTGCTTTAACCACTTGGATGCTAAGGTGTTTTATGGCTTCGCATGTAATTTCCATTGAAGTCAATGGAAACTCCATGACGAGTTACCCTTGTCATTAGCAGTGAAGGGGTTAATAGCCTTAATAAAACCATGGCCAAACGCATACCATTCAAGAAAAGCCCATAAGAAGCCCCAGGAAACCTGATCAATTGCTTTCTCGGCATCTAATAACACAAGTCCTATTTTTGTCTTAGTTACTTTCGCAATATCAAACAGAATGATTTCCCTTCTTACTCGATCCACTGTTCCGCGGCCTGGTATAAAGCCATGTTGTAGGGGAGATACAAAGGTAAATAAAACTATAAAGTTCAGATATAACAACTCAAAATAATTTAAAATTAAGTCATTCATCAATTGCAACACTAGACACACTGTGTATCTGATCAAGTCCTCTTGTAAGAAAGGGTATGTGGGCAGTAGTGTGCGTAGTTTAAAAACACGCATACAAGAGCGTGTTCGTGCAATTAGGAATAAGGATGATAAATATCCAGTCTCTGCACACATACATTCAGAACATCCAGAAAATACCAAAATCACCTTTCATGCAATTGATTATATATCAATTAATGAAAGGGGGATAGGACCACTCATCTAAGACAGGTTGAGGCGCGATGGATATGTCGTCTGCGAACTGTCTTGTTTGGCCTCAACACCAATAATGAGTTACATCACTTTCTTTAAAAACATATCGGAAATGTGCAATAAATGGTTTTCTCTTTCTCATCTGGTCTTGGTCACTAGTCCTTCCAAATATGATTATTGAATGTTCAGTAGGAAGTAAATCTATCATGCTATCAATATTTCCTTTGCATAGGTTATGGGGTGATCTTGATCTCGCGTTGATCCATGGTATTGCTTCTTTTCTGCAGATAAAATTGTAGTGAACCATGATGTCCGTACTGTATAAATATAGGTTGCACATGTTTTGTATTACTAGAACAAGTTTGATTATGCTTTCCGGGTATTGACCACTTTTTGTGATATACCAACATATATTGGGTACAAACGGGTTAAGATTATTTGAGTGGAAAGACATTAACATGATCAAAGCATTTTCGGTAATTGATATTCTCTGATATTATTTCATGTCACTGTTCGTATGTGGGATAAGTGTTGTCCGAATTTTGATGGGATATTGAATGGTACAACATGCAAAAAAACAAAAGAAATGACAATTTGGTATTTGAAGAGACACATTACAAGATGGCCGACACTTCCTTGTAGCTTTCTTTTCGAAAGTGATGTCATCTTCACGACTGAGAGTACAATTGGTATATGTACTATGTCCATTGGGTTGTAGATAGATACAGAATATTATCGTGCCTCGTTTCTGCTGTTTCATGCACACTCTCGTATTTTGAGTAACTATAACGAATTTTGATATTCGTGTACAATAATATTATGCAATATAGGTTTTAGTCTCTCTACTCCATAAGAATGTAGGGGGACTTTATCCTCATTATTTGTATCTAACATCCTGCCATATTATCTCAAATACCTTAGTTTTAAGATCAATATAGGAATTTAGACGGGAATTTGACATATAAACAAACCCTTTACAAAATGCCCGACATGTTATTGCGATAGATTGTTAAGACTATTCTGTCCTTAGTTTCTGTAGCCTGTTTTCACGTAGTCAGGTGTTCCTAATTAATATCTCATACACGTATAAAATGGGCTTGGGTTTTTGTTCTAGTTCGTGCCTGCACCCTAACAAATTCGGACATTGGACCAAACCTTTGACTTCATATATACCAAGTGAGTAAATATTGGCGTTTTTTAGACCGAGTGGCTACAGTCTGTGCTATTATATGTAAATTTCTGTTTTTGGCCTAAATAATATACATGCAGTGATTTTATTGGTATACGTTGTATGGGGCTTTAAGAGAGAAATATATCTCGCCCTTTTAATAAACAACATAATTCGGCTGCATACAGACTTTCCAATATGGCGGATGCGTTTTTGTCCAAACCGTAATATCGTCCCATAGTAACACCATATGGAATTTATACGTTTTAATCTAATGAATGATGATTTCTATTAGTCATTTTCAGATATGTGTGCTTTTACTGACCAATTTAAAAAGTCGCATATTGAGCAATCTAAAAAGTCGATTCTAATCAAAACATAGAAGTGAAGTGATAGTGTTAGCACGTTTGTTGCTCAATATGGCGGCAGTGTATTTTGCTGATAAAACAAAGACATTGTACAACATTACTATGTGAGACAAATAAAGCTAAAATCCAAAATGCGCATATTGAGCAATCGAAAAAGTCGATTACAATATTACATAGAACTATAGTGGTAGTGCTAGAGCGTCTGTTGCGCTATTTTGAAAACCTTCAAAATAAATGGCTGACATGTTGTTCGCCGCAGTTTACAAAATATGAACGTATTTATAGGTGAGCAGCAAAAGTCTATGCACATAAATTTTGTGTTTAAACACTATACATGTTTTGACGTTTTTCTAAACTGAAATGGGGCCTTGAAATACTAATCAAATGCCTCATAGCGCAATACAGGTGGGCTAAATTTGGTCGCTTCAATATGGCTGCCTAAATTCTTCTGGACATTTTGGGAATAAGCTGACCCAAAAACATTTTTTGAGATAAATAGTTAGAATATAATCTGTTTGTATCGAATAATCCAAACAGTTGGCCTATAACATTTTTGTTCATTATATTTTGTCTTGTAATAGATTGACAAAGAAAGACACGAGGTGACATAATCTGATGCAGAACAACACTACTTTAGAATAATACTTCTTTAAGAATAACGGTACGTAGTCCACACATAGGATATGTGTAGTTATCATGGGTATGCTTTTAATATTGTAGATAGGCACACATGCAACAATGGACAGGAATTATAATATGGGCATCGATTTGTGTTACAGGTTTTACCAGTGGTACAAATTTACACTCAAACTATTTGGAGCTTTTGGAAGCAGGACTTAACTGAAATTGTGAGCAGAGGGGTACATACAAAGGTATCTAATGCTGGGTCACAAATTGTTTATGCTTTACATGTGCAAATCTTGTCATTTTGTTTCCCTTAGCATATAATATCCTTCGAGGGTTGCATTAGAGGTGATTCTTTGGTCATTGGACTTTTTCCTTGTCCCCCTATATACCTGATTAATTATATTCTTTTGTGTGATAAATTATTGACATCTAAATCCCCGTGTGTTTACAAATCCTGTGTATATTCATTTAGGTTGTTTTCAAATAGATGAATGTTCGAATAGATAAATATGTTTATTTCATATACAGGTCTTCCTACTATGTGACTAATATCTTATAGCCCATAATGTCGAGCAGACATAAGACTTTTTTGTATGGAGGATATTGTCCTTGTATATTTTAGACAGTAATATTATTTGAGGTAATATGCCATCTTAATGTTGTACAAATCAATTCCTGTACAAACACCATTTAATATGAATTTTATTATTGCATATCTTTATAGCCTTGAAGAAGTCTCGTGGAGACAAAACACGTCGCGTTGGCTATGATTATGTATCATGTTTTTTAATTGAATGAAAAAAATCATCTTTCAAAATAAAGAAAGAAGAAATGTTTTTTGACAAATACAAGTCTCCAGCATATTAATTGGGCTTTGAGAGTTTATTTACAAGGATTGGGATTGAAACTGTTTTTCTAAAAAGCTTTGGATTGTATTACATTATCATTGATCTTTATAAATATTTGTGTATGTGCTGAGCATTTGTGTTTTTAGACTCAAAGGGGGAGATACAAAAAATATACAAGCTCCTGCGCACTCCAAGTCAATTCTAACAACCATGTGAAAATTATTTAAATTAGCACAAAAAAGAAAAGCAATTCTTGTCCAACGACGTGTTCTTTGGAGGTTCGTGTGTCTCTCCTTTTATTTGGTCCCCACAATTAGACAATTTTATAAACAGCCAGGCTGTAAAATTATATTTTACATTATAACATTCTAAGTATGCATATATCTATATATATATATATATATATTACCTACTGGCGGTCGCCAGTAGGTAGTTATAGTTAGGACCTAGTTTCCAAAGGAAATCTGCAACATTCTATTTGGAATAACTTTGGCGCCGGTCGACGAATACACGCGAAATTCTCTGTTTTCCCCATGCAATTTTCCATAGGACGTTTAGCCAGAGCTACAGCACGAACGGTTGAACGGAAGAACGGAATTACACCAAATTTGGCAAAAAGGTAGAGTTTGGTTCGCAGATTACGCTTTTTGATAAATGGTGTAAATCTGTCCAGTAGTTTCTTAGAAAATCAAAAGTAATATCATAGAAAGATCTATAGACGAAGTACCGTACACGTACGGTAAGCGTACCGTAAAAGTACAATTACGAGCACGAGCTGCATGCTGATTGGCTGTCAACTGTCTGTCAACACTCAAAACCAGGAAGTGTTGGCAGCCATCTTGTGCCTCGGTAGAACCGAGGCACAAGAAAACAGAAAAAGAAACGTGAAAAATGAGAAAAGGTGGCAGGGTAGAAACACCCTGACCCCTTAGGCCTGCTTAGGGGGTCCCAGAAGGACCCCCAAGGACCCCACCAATTTTATTTCTTTTTAAATGCCGGGATACGCGTAGGATACTGGGGGTCCCTGGGGGCCAAGTAGCCCACCAGGAACCTTCAGTATGTAATGTAATGTAATGTAATGCGGAGTGGTGTGGCTCACTGGTTAGAGGCGGCAGACCCGGAAGCAGAGGACGGCCCGGGACCAGGGTTCAATTCCCGACGCGGCAGAGTCGTGGACCAGGGTCAGCGGACTCGATAATTCTCGCCTCGGTGCCTACTCTAACCAGGGATCACACTCGGCAACTCTGGGCATTAGCTTGCCTCATCTCCACCACGGCCCCCCACATACGCCGGGGATGCCTGGTTTCACCTTGGAGATACCCAGTAGAGACCAACTCACAGGGAAAGCCAGGACGGGTTCCCCAGCGGTCTACAGCGCGGAGATACCCCATGTGGGGTGATTCATGCGCTTTACAAGACATCATTACATTACATCATTACATTACATTACATTACATTACATGAGTGACTGTATGTATGAGTGATTGTATGGATGATTGAGTGATGTGTGTGTAGACTTAGGAATCAGTGAGTGTGTATGTAGTAACTGGTATTGGTGTGTCAATGGTTTCAAAAAAGGTAGTCTTTATTCAACACTGGATGTATCAAAGGTTAGATTAGAGTGTGAGGAGGTGCAATACATTATCACAAGGATGATGCCATCAGTGATGTCATCAGTGATGTCATTTGAGATGTCATCAGTGATGTCATCAGTGATGTCACTGACCATGTCATGAATGATGTAATATGTGACATCATCAGCAGTGGATTGCGGGTGCGCGAGTTATAGTGAGTCCAACTAACTGTAACGTGGGAATTTCAATGGCTTTGTATGAGTAAATTGTCCAGCTAATTATAACTGATATAAAACCTATGGTTTTTTCAATGAATTTGCTACGTTTTTTAAATGCTAATTCCTAACTATAACGTGTGTAAAACCTATGTTTTTTTTAGTGAATTTGCAAGGTTTTTTAAATGCTAATTCCTAACTATAACGTGTGTAAAACCTATGGTTTGTTTAGTGAATTTGCAAGGTTTTTTAAATGCTAAACCCTAAATAAAATATGTGTAAAATTCTTTGTTTTTTATTATGAATTTAAATACAACATCAAAACACTGAAAGTTAACAGCTCAAAGGCCTTTCAGCAAAGGCTGTATGAAGATAGTCTTCTATCATTTTGAAATTTCAAGACCCTCTAGGTGGAATAAATACCCAGAGCGAGGGGATTGCGAAAATATTCCTTGATCATTATGAGAGAATCTACTCTACAGATATTCAAGTAGAGGGAATGATGATCAGGGAATATTTTGATAATTTGGATATTCCCAAAATCTCCGATTTCAGGCGTAACCAAATAGGCTCTGAAATAAATTCACTGGAAATTCAAAATAGTATGAAAGAAACAGCAGGAACAAAGGCTTCAGGTATGGATGGATTCCCGATCGAATTTTATAAGGTCTTCGTGAAGGAATTGGAGGATCCATTAAAAAATGTATTTAATTTTATTAGAATTGGTGGAAAGGTTTCATCCGAGTTTAAAGAATCCACAATTATTAGCTTTGTGAAGAAAGATAAAAATCCGGAGGATGTGAATTCCTATAGACCAATTAGTCTTTTAAACTCTGACTATAAGATTCTTATGAAGATCTGGGCTCAAAGATTTGTGTTGGCAGCCCAGGAGGTAATACACAAAGATCAGACGGGATTTATAGCTGGGCGATATATGGCAGCCAACACAGAATACTTGATACAGGCGTTAGACTATTTAAATGTTAATTTGATCGCTGCATGCATCTTAATGATTGATGCTGAAAAAGCATTTGATTTAGTTAATTGGTCAGCGTTATTTTCTTCCTTAGGTTATTTTGGTTTCCCTGCCCCAATTATTATTATGATACAGAATATTTATGAAGTAGCGTCAGCCCAGGTGATAATTAATACTAGGCAAGCAGGGAAGATAAAAATAAACCGCGGCACCAGGCAAGGTTGCCCCTTATCGCCCTTGCTTTTTACTTTTTTTATCGAACCTTTGGTAATAAAAATAAGGAATAATGACGTAATATACCCTCCAATTGCCGGAATGTCAAAGTTAAAACTGTTTGCGGATGATATTATTTTGTATCTGGCTCCCGATAAAGAAAATATTTTATATCTCCTGAAAGATCTTAAGGAATATGAGAAGATCGGGGGTTATAAGATCAACGAGAAAAAAACGGAAGTTCTTATTTTAAATTCAAGTATAGATTTTCTTCCGTTAGATCTTCAGTTCCAAGCACAAAAACGGGATCCAATAAGATATCTAGGGTGTTTTGTGACCAGTGAGTATCAAGAACTTTTTCGATTGAACTATATAAAAATGAAGAACAAAATTAAGAGCCTACTCGAACAATGGGACCTATTGCCCTTGTCTTTGATTGGCAGAGTAGCTCTGATAAAGATGAATGTATTGCCTTTGCTTTTATTCCTGTTTAGCAATATTCCAATTAAAGTCAATACGGCCTTTTTTAATGAACTCAAATCTATGTTGAGGAAGTTTATTTGGAATAAAAAGGCCTCAAGAGTCAAGCTTTCGGTAGTACAACTATCTGTAAATCAAGGTGGGCTCGCTCTCCCCCATTTTAAGACATATTATGAAGCAGCTTTTTTCGATATAGTGGCAGGATTATTAAGGATCAGACAGACAAGAGACACATTTTTTTTTGGATAGAATGCTGAAGGAATCAGGTTCTCAAATTTTTTTCTTTTTAAAAACTGCAAAACTTCCTAAGAAAACAAGATCTAAGACATTGATGGGGTATTCATCAAGATTACTGTTTTTATTTAAAAAATACGGTTCAGATGGTTCCATTTATTTGAAATTGTCGGAATGCGCTAAAATGGGTCTCAAGATATCTCTGAATCACCTGTTAGAATGGGAATCTGCCGGATTTTGTGAAATAAGGCACCTACTCATTCAAAATACGGTAATCAGCTGGCAGTCGGTTATAGATAGAACACATCCCAGAAGGCTCATGTTTTATGAATACTTACAACTGATTTATTTTATAAGAAAAGAAATAGGAGGCTTAACTACAACACCCAATGTCTTGTTAACAGCTTTATATGGGGAGAAACACAAGGGTATTGGATTCTGGTATAAAAAATTAATGCCTTCTGGATTATCTCCTATAATTGCTGATCATTTAGAAAAGATAAGCCTCTCGCTACAGTGCGTTTTTTCAGATAAAGATTGGGAGGTAATATGCGAATTAGGAAACAAAGCCCTCCGAGCAGCTAATTATAAGCGAATGTCCTTTCTCTCTCGCTGGCTGGCGTATTAGACTCCTGAAACCTTACAGAGAATATTCCCTGAATGTAAAAATAAATGTTTTAGGTGCAAAACTAGGGACCAGGGGGGTTGGTATCATATCTTCTTCTCTTGTCCAAAGTTAGAATCCTTCTGGAAGGGGATTTTTGCAGACTTGGAGATAGCAACTGGGAAAATTCTATTACCAGAAGCGGAGGTGGCCCTTTTCGGTATCTGCAAAGAAAGGAATAGGTTCAATAAATCAGAAGAAGTGTTTATTTTTATTTCTACTGCAGTAGCTCGGTCTCTGATTTTACAAATTTGGAAATCTATGGTGATCCCATGTCAGTTAAAATGGGTTAATAAAATGAGAAGAACATGCAATTTTGAGAGAGCTTATGCAGGTAGAGTGGGCGCGATAGCCAGATTTGAAAGGAATTGGAAATATTTTGAGAATCTTGAATTGATAAAAGGAAGTTGATTATTTTATTTGAATCGATTTTTAGTGGTTATTGCATCAGCACTTTAAAAACTGCAAATACATATTTATGTTGTTATGCTAGCTGTTTATGCACTTTATCGTATATACTAGTTAATTTTGCACGATATTGCATTTGCACTTTAAGAAATGTAATAATATTTCTGCTGCTATATATCGATGAAATGTAATATTATTTTTGCTGCTATACATCGGCTGTTTCTGCACTTTATTGTACTAGTCACTTTATATAAGCTAATTTTGCACATTACTTCACTAGCACTTTAAGAATTACAATGATATTTTTGCTACTTTAAATCGCTGGTTCTCGCACCTTATTGCACTAGCACTTTATAAACCGCATAGTAATCTCAATGCTTTTTATTAGTTGTTTATATATTAGTCAATTTAGCACGTCTTTGTACTAATATTTTAAGAATGGCAATAACATCTTTGTATATCCTCATTGCATTATAGCGGTAGGTTTATATGAATTATAGTAGAAAGTTTGATGTATAATATCAGTTGTTTTTCATGTACTAGCACTTTAATATCGGTATGTTATTGCAGTTGTTGTATTTTCGGTGTGGTATTCTATTGTCTAGGGTTGTCTCTTGTATATTGTTTGTAAATTTTTGTCTAACTATGAAGAATTTAATGTACCAATGTTTTCCTACGGCTTGTTCAATAAAAAAATTTAAAAAAAACACTGAAAGTCGTTTTTTTCTCCTTTCTTCATTGCCCTTCTCTTAGTTTTTCAGTCCCCTTAACTCACTCCCCTACCCTTAGTCTCCTTCTTTCAGTTACTCTTCAACTCCTCTTTTGTCACTCACCATACTCCCCTTTTCTCACTCTTTCCTTCAGTCCCCTCCTTCCCTCTGTCATTTCAATCACTCATTTATGCACTACGCTTTCATTCAAAAAAAATGAACGACACAGTGTATTAAGAATATAACTCTTTTTAGAGAATTGAATGAGTTCTGAAAAGAACAGTTTTTTTTCTTTTGTTGTTTTATATTTTTTTTCCTTTTTTTAAAGTTTGAGATTTTGTTTTTGTTTTTTTGAAGAAAATTCAGGAACTGCAACATGGAAACTGTTCAACCGGGACAAAATAAATGAAAAATAGAAAAAAATGTATCTCCTGTCAGACCATTTATGATTCTGAATCCTGCGTTCAATGAGATTCAGGCTCTGTTCTCCAAAAACAATAATATCAAAACATTTGTTGCACCGCATATGCACATGTGCCAAATATGGCCTAAGGTCCATTTCTGCTGTTGCTGGTGATGGAGGTGGAGCTGTAGATGTGCTGGCCACAGCTGGTGGAATCTGCTGGGCCAGAGCTCTTGTGGCTGCTTGGGCATATTGCACAGGGTGCACATTTTTTACATGTCTCATCATAGTATGGATTGAAAAAGAGTATTTTTTAAGAGGGTTTCCCCTTGAAAGAACAGTACCACACAGGGTACACGTTACTTTAGGGGCATTTACCTTTTTTTGTTCCTCAGGAAAAGTAAAAAACTTCCAAATAAAAGAAGATTTCCCCTTCTTGGCTTGCTGGCGATATTCCATGTGGGAGTCAGAAGAAGAAGATGTTGTTTCTTGTCTTTCTGCCATCCTGTTGTTTTTTCTGCTTCCAGCTCCAAAAAGGGTCCTTCTTCTAGGAGAAAAAAGCAAATAGTGAGGGAAATGGGTGGGGTTTTGAAGATTCTAGATCTGAAACTACTATGAACCAATGAAAAATGTTGTTTTCGAGTCACATGACTTGACCTTTTATTTTATTTTAATTGATTTGTGAGGTGCAGGAGCTGTTTTTAAGAAAAAAAAAGTTTTCTTTGCCCGTCGGAGTTGTTTAGGAACCCCCTGAGAAGCTCTAGGGGGTCAGGGACTGTCTATAGTTCCTCCTTTTCACGTTTTGAAACTTTTATGTAAATCGGGTAAAACGCCATTTTAACCCGACGTGCGCGACCGGGTGCGCACACCCTGCTATTATTCAACCCAAAAAAATTTTTGGGGCCCGTCGATATTCTTCTGGGACCCCTTGAGAAGATCTAGGAGGTCAGTGTGTCTCTACCTTGCCTCCTTTTCACGTTTTGAAACTTTTATGAAAATCGGGCAAAACGCCATTTTGAAGCGACGTGCGCGACCGGGTGCGCGCACCCAGGCGCGCACGTCAAGTCATGTGACTCGAAAACAACACCTTTGATTGGTTTATAGTAGCTCCTGTTCTAGAATGTTCAAAAACCCCACCCACTTCCCTCACTATCTGTTTTACTCTCATGGGAGAAGGAACCTTTTTGAAGTTTCCTGAGAATTTTCTGAAATGGCTGCAAGACAGGATTCTTCTTCTGATTCTGGGGAAGATTATCAGCTTCCTCAAAGAAAAGGGAAGGAATCTTTTATATGGACATTTTTTACGTTTCCTGAAGGACTAAGAAAAGTGAATGCTCCGAAAGTCACTTGTACTATATGTGGCACTGTTTTATCAAGAGGAAATCCATCAAAAAAGTACTCATTTTCAATTCATACTATGATAAGGCATGTCAGACAAGTGCACCCTGTGCAATTTGCACAGGCATCAACAAGAGCTCTGGCCACCCAAATACCACCAGCTGTGGCCAGCACATCATCTGGAGGACGACCTGCATCTCCATCAACTGCACAGATGGACTTAAGACCATTCTTGTCCAAAGTCCACATGAGATGCAACAAATGTTTTGAAATTGTTGTGTACGGGGAACAGAGCCTCACTCTGATCGAGCGCAGAATTAATGAACATCAATGCTCCCAGAGAAGATACATTTTTTCAAAGTTTGGATTTATTTTGTTCCTGTTGAACAGTGTTTCAGTTGATGATTTTTGTTCCTGTTAGAAAAATAAAAAAAAATATAAAACTTTCAAAAAAGAAAACAAAAATATAAAACAACAAAATAAAAATAAAAGTTCTTTTCAGAACTAACTTATTTTTCCAAAAAGAGCTCTATTTGTTACGCACTGTGTCATCTTTCTTTTGTATGAATGTGTAGTGTATACATGACTAAATGAAATGAATGACAAAAATGGAGTAAGGGACTGAGCAAATGAGTGAGGTAAAGGAAGTATAGTGACTGAAGATAGTGAAGTAAAAGAGTGACTTAAACTAGAGGACAGATGTACGTTACATGGTACATCTCTGCAAATTAGCAGGGATGCGCCAAGTAACCTACGACAAGCAAAACCACCTGTGTGCCACCACTGATGTGCCACATTTACAATGTGGCGCACCATGGGGCAAAAACAGCACAAATGCGTGACGCATCTCTGTCGTAAAGGTGTCACATTGCTGGAGTTGCGTCGCATGCGCGATGCAGCTCCAGCAATGCTCCTGGTGGGCAATTCAACTAATGCTGCTTCAAGCCTTACGCCTGCTTCAAGCAGGCGTAAGGTTTTGACATAGCGTGGCCTAAAAGTGATTGAGTGAAATCTTGTAGATTTCACTTAGACACTTTTAGCAGGCGTTCCTGCGCAGAAACGCCCCCCCCCTGCACCAGAACGCCTCCTTAAGGCGCAGGGCTTTACAACGTGACACATCTCCCAGATGCATCACGTTGTAAATAGCCTGCAACATAGCGCATCTTTTCCACCGCCGATGTGTCACAAAAGTGATGCAACGGCGGGGCAAAAGAGGTGTAAAGGGCTGCTAAATCTGCCCCAAGATGTCTAAAGGTAGGGTAGTGAGTTAAAGGAAATTAAAAATTATGGGAAGAGCAGTATGGAAAAGAAAGTAAAGGTGTAGGAGTCACAGAAGGGAAGTGAGGATGGATATATGGATGGAGAGTAAGGGACAAAGAGAGATACATAGAGTAGGGTTAGGAGAGTGAAGGTAAAAGAAATGGAAAGATGATGAAGGAAGGGGATTTGAGGATGATAAAAGGGAGGTAAGTGAAAGTGAGAATTGGGAAATAAGTGATAAGAAAATTGTGTAAGAGAATGAAGGGACTTAGGAAAGCATAGAAAGAGAATGGAACAGAGGGACACATTTATGTTACCCAACACATCTCTGCAAAATAGCAGAGATGCGCTAGGAAAAATGCGATACACAAATTAATCCTTGCACCACTCATGATGCACCGCATTTACAATGCGGTGTACCATGGCACAGGAATAAACAGATGCATGTCACATCTAGGGCTGAAAGTTTGCACAGTATTAAAATTCTGTTCCATGCAGGACGCAACTTCAGCACTTTTCCAACTTGCTCTATCTGTAATGTGCTACGTCAACCTTTACACCTGCTTCAACAGATGCAATGTTTTGACACATCAGTGTTGATGAAGTGACTCAGTGAAATCTTGTCGATTTCACTGAATCACTTTTCAAAGGGGTTCTTGTGACGGAACGCCTACCCCTGCGTGGAAATGCCCACATGAAACCTGAGAGTGGTTTCATGTGGTGCAGGGTTTTACAACGTGATGCATCTCCTTGCACTATGGCGCTTCTTTTGCACTGCCACTGCGTAAGAAAAGTGACGCACAGGCGGTATAAAAGAGGCGCAATGGGCTTCTAAATTTGCCCCTGAGGAATTAAATGAGTTAAAGTGTGAGGGAGAGTAATGGAAAGAGAGAGAAAAAGAGAAAAGAGGTGAGATACAGACAGGAAGAGAAGTTAGACTGAGTTACACACAATAAAAGAAGGATACAAAAATATTCAAAATATGAGTGAGAGAGTAAATGAAAAGGAGGTAGCACAAGGGAATGAGAAAAAGAAATTAGGGAGCAAGATTGACAGATGAAGTGAGGAAAAGAAAATTAGGGGTACTGAAGAAATTGGAGAAGAAGAAAAGGAATGGGAGTGATGCACAGAGAAGAGAACATGAAGTGGGAGAAGAGGAGTGAGATTCAGTAAAGGGCACTGATAGTGAGGGAAGGGATTTAACAGTGAGGTTGAAAAGAGTAATGGAAAAAAAGCAAGATAAACGAAGTGATAGTAGAAGATAGGAAAGACATGTAAAGGACAGAGAGAGAAAACGGTAGTTAGACAAGGTGAGTGAGGCTGAAAAAACAGTATTAATAATGACAGAAACACTGTAAAGAAGAAAGAAGGGAAATAATGAGAATAAGTAAAGGAAACTAAAGGAAAGTATAAAGAGTTAAGGAAGGGGAATAAGAGATAGATTTAACAATGACCAAGACACAAAGAGAAGTAAGAGAGTGATTAAAAAGTATTTCTGTTTCTCATACTTACCTTAGAAATAGTAACAAACTAATAGTAAATTTCTTTTAAAAATATACTATCTGTGGAAGAAAAGAAAAAATAGAGTTATAATATACATTTCATAAAACAAAAAAAGCAGGAGTGCAGGAAACAGAAAGCGAAACAAAGGAAGAGAAAGGGAGAGAGAGAGAGGGACAGAATGTGTAGTGTATAAATCAATGACTAAGATGACTGAGTGAAAGAGAGGAAGGGACAGGGGAATGACTGTGGAAAGAAAAGTATGGTGAGGGAGGAAAGGAGAGTGTGATGAGTAATGGAAGATGAGAGAAACAATGTGTAAAACAAAAGGACTAAGGGTAGAGGAGTGAGTTAAGAAGAGTGTTAAGGCACTAAGAGAAATAGAGTTAAGAAGAGTGAGTGAGAGAAGATGAATGGGGTAGAGACAGGGAAGGAGTGTAAGGGATGGACAAACGGAAATAGAGTAGGCTAAGGGGAATGAGGTATGGATTGAAGTATGGTGAATGAGGAGGAGTGAAGGAAGCAGAGTAAGGGAACAGGGGTGAGGTTGGGTAAGAGAAGGGCATTGAGATTGAGGAAACAGGGGTGATAGAGGGTGGATAAAGGCGAGTGAGCATGAGACTAGGGGAGTGAGAAAGGAAAGAGACAGAGGGAGTGAATGAAACAGTGACAGAAGGGGACTCAGGGAAGGAGCAAAGAAAGGTAAATGACGACATGTAGATGAGTTAAAGGGAGTGACCGTGAGAGAAGGGGACTGACAAAGTGAGGAGATGAAGGGAGTTAGGGTAAGAGAGAAGGAGTGAGGGAAGTATAGGGAGAAACAGAAATAAAAAACTAATAAAAAAGTATTTTTTATTATTTGTACTTACCTTATAAATGTAATATCTGTGGAAGAGAATAAACAAATCAGTTATAATAAATATTTGTGAATACAAAATACAAATATGTTATGTGGTTTATTTTTGCTGTTCTCAGAATATATTGATTTTCACTATAAACAGTGAGCTCAATACTACTCATTATATAACAGCGGGGGGAAAAAAACACAATCAAAATGATTGTGTTTTAAAAACCCAGACAACATTTGATTACATAATATAAATATGAGAAAAAAACATGTCTTAAATGTTTTTGTCTAAATCGCAATTTCTTGTGTAAGTTTGCTACATCTTCAACAATGACAAAGTAATAAAATAATATGACTTATTTTTAAATACCTCTCAATAAACTTCCGTACAAGCATGTTTTACCAACATTTATCTGAAGTAGTCATTTTGTTCTCAGATACTATTCCTCACGGCCAAATAGTATGAGTAAAGTCCTTATTTTGCAAATTACTTAATTGTACTCTTAACCATTCTTTTCCCGACCTTTAGAATAAAACGTTCTAACGTGTTCTGTACCATGAAACATTTCTTAAACCTATACCTGATACTCTCACTATGCCAAATACAAGTTTCAGTTTTTAAATTTCATCACCCTCACTCTCACGATACTTCTGAACAACAGAGTATCTTTTCTTAACAGTAGTAATCTTCCTACGCCAAGTAATTTTACTGAAATTTGGGTTGCAAAAATACCAGATAAGAATTTGGTAAGTCAAAAGGCAAACGTTTTTTAAAAGTCAATTGACTATTATTACAGTGAGTCCAGCCTGTTGGAGATTTCAAATAAGCTGTGTAATGTCCTGATGTTGTTGAAGGACCATCATGGAAGATAATTGCTACAGTTACAAAAGTTCTTCCAGAAATTGATAGTTGAGAAGTCACAAAAATTTTAATTGAAGTTGTCAATTTTGTTCCATCAGGTCTGCACCGTTGGAACATTAAAATTACATACTGTCCATATCTTCGGATAAATAATGTTGATAACATTTCTGAGTTACATTGAGAACAGACCATGTTTTGATGCGCATCTCTAACTAGATTATTGAAAGACACTGCTTTACAGTCTGGTAATGTTAAATATATAAATCTTTCAGTGTGTATGTCAGTAAAACTTGAAAATGAACAATTGTCGCAGTTATGTTGCCATTTATAAGAAAGGCCAAAAAGACTATCAATATCTACACCTTCATCTTGTAAAACTGTAAGCATATACATAATAAATTCTTGACAATCTTGCTGAATATTCTGAGAAAATTGATTTAGTCCAGCACATATGTCTAAAACATTTCGAAGTTGAGAAACATTTGCTATTTGGCTATTATCACTGTTACATTTCTGAAACACAGAATTTAATTAACAACAAAATGTTTGGTCCCGATTTTCAACAATCTGTTGCTGTAAATTTTTAAGAAAAAAAAACAACATTAACCACTACATTTGCATAGCAGTTGACACCAGAACTGTTTTCAAATTTAAATCCAACAATCTCTTCGGTAGTAACTTTTTGCTTTTTGCTACCAATCACAGGTTCATCTATTTTTTTTCGTTTCTCTACTACTTCAGTACATTTTTCCTCATATCTCCTTTTTTGACCTACCACACAATTTTCAATTAAAGGATATTGAGGTAATCTTGGAGCATATTCTCTTCTTAACCTGTTATACTCCTTCACACAATTTAGATCTGCACTAATCTTTGTCTCATCAAAATCAATCAGATACAATCCAGATAAAGTTCTAACACGAGATAAAGCAACATAGGCCATGCCCTCTTTGAACACAGTACTTCCAATATTTATCAAAGCACTATCTACACTTAAACCTTGAGATTTATGAATAGTCACCGCATATGCCAAACAAACAGGAAACTGTTTTCGGCGGACATATAAATCTTTTACAATCAAAAATCGATTTGAACAACGACTGACTTGTTGTACCTCTACAATTCCATCAAATTTTATTTTTAAAAATTCAATCTCATCTCTATTTGGATAATTCACAAAACCAACAACATTACCCATTGCTCCATTCACCAAACCTCTTTCCACATGTAAATTTCTTCGTAAAATAATCCGACATTTTAAACATATATATAGATTCTTTTCTAATCCAGCAGTTTTAGATATTGATTTCTCTAAAGAATCCACTTTTAACTTTAACTTTTCTGACAAAATAATAGTACTTCCTTCATGCTCTATTCTATCTTTAGCATCCAGTTTCTTAATTTCTTCATTTTCTAACTTCAAAATTTTTTCATTGACCATTGAACATTCTGGTAGAGTTGGCATCAAGCATATAACTGACTTACCTTCTGCCTCTTTACTATATATTTTCTCTGCCACATTATTTTCATTTGGAAACAAATTGGAAAGTAATCGTGTTTGTAAAGTTTCTTTGGCATGTTCACTTAGTTTTCCAATTCTTATATCTTGAAGAATATTTCCATATTTAGTATCCTTTGCCTGTCGCATATTTTGAATGAGTTCAGTATATTTGAAATGTGACCATATATTAACATTTCCAATACTTCCCAGGCACTTTCTGGTGTCTTCATGTGTAACAGTTTTAAATACAGGTTGTCCTTTTACAGGAGTTAGCTGCAGTAGATCTCCAAAAACTATGACGTGTTTGCCTCCAAATAGCACATCATACTCTGTTTTAAGAATCTGTTGCATTCTTAAATGCACAAAGGCAAATATTACATTTGATACCATGCTTACCTCATCAATAATGAGAAGTTTAATTTTTTTAAGAACTCTAGAAACTTCAGAACAAGTTTCTCCAGATAGCTTGTGGTATTGTAATTTATTTTCATGTTCAACTGGCAGCATCAATAAACGATGTAAAGTAATCCCTTTAATGTTGTGTGCTGCCAAACCAGTTGGAGCAGTAACAACACAAGAGAGTGATGACTCAGTTCTTTGCTGTAGATATGTGGCAATTCATTTAATTAGAAACATTTTTCCAGTTCCAGCTTCTCCACTCACATATAGTCGGACAGGTTGAAATGACATACATGAGCATTCTTTTTTCTCATGACAAAAACCATGCTCAATCTGCTCTGTCAGTTCATCATATATTTGTTTTTACTCAAGATTAAGTTGCTTTTCCAATTCTTCTAAGTTTATTACATCCTCTTGAACTTGTTCCATTGCTCTTTCCACCTCATCCATGGCAGTGGCTGCTTCATTTTGGATAATTGGTTGTCCTAGTGGATCTTGACTCAACGAAGCAGAACTTTGACTATCTTGAGAACTGTCTCTAGCAATCTCCGCTGCTATTGTTGCTTCTTGCTCTATTTCGTCCTTCAACATTTGCAGATAATTACTAAAAACAGGACATTCTATACTATTTTTAGATGCGTTGAATGAATCTTCATAACTGTCAAAGTCACCAAGTAGTTCCTCTTCTTTACGCCATGGTTTAAAGAGTTGCAAAAGAGCTAAATAGTAAAATTCTCTTTTGTCAGGAGTTTTACCACTCAGTTTTCGGTGATTAATCAAATATCCTTATCTTTGTTTCACCAGACATCCTTCTCATCCAATCACAGCATATACACCTTTATCATTATCCTCTGTAATATTCCTTTTAAAAGTGTAGTTTTGTAGTATTTCATACAGACAAATGTTTTCAAGCAGATTACTTCTATTTGGATAGTATGTATCCAGCATGTTTGTCTTCAGAATGTCTGTACTGTTTGGTTCTTTCTCTGCTAAATATTCAATTTCTTGAACAGGTTTCAAAACTCGGTTTCGTGTTCTTGCAAGACCTAAACTCACCCAAATGATTGTTCGAGATTTTGCATAAAGACTTGCTGATGATAATCGATCACAACATTCATATGCTCCAATTTCTCGATGAGATAACATCTTCAAACTGTAGGTATACAATTTCTTACTTAGCCTCTTTTCATGAGAAATGACTTCCCACATATCCTTTAGTTCTGTCTTTTCAGATTTGGTGATGTAAGATGTTACATATCGAGCCACAGCAATAGAGTTGTCTGAAACATATTGAATATCCATGTTAGCATTCCACATGCTTAAACCAAAATTAGAGGGATAAATAAATAATCCCTGTGCGGATTCAATCTTTCTATAAATACTACAATTCACATAACATTAAACAAATCAAGACTACATCAAAGCACAAAGACTGACAAGGTGTATAGACAAAAGGTTTTTATCAAAAAATAATTGAATCAATATATACAGTAAAACAAAGGTCTGATGGTCTATAAATGATAAAGATATATAACACAACAGAACCTAAGAACACCTATCCAATACAGTACAATAAATGATCCAAAAGGAAGAGGTGAAGGTCGACGTTTCGGTCTCTTTAAAAAATACTTTCTGAGACCATCTTCAGGACTGGAGTCAATAAAAACTGTATAATGACCAACCGTAACCTTAATTTAGGTCAGGGACAGTGAAGTTAATTCAAGAAGACGAGCATCAAAGCGATTATGGATCTCAAAGTCTTAAGTAGACTGACGGGGCTGAGCAGACTAGGATGTCCTGCATTTATATGTTTCTTTATCCAAAACAAAATTAGGATCAATTATGCACGTACTACGATGAATAAATCTTCCTGTAGCACGTGTCAGATCTAGCACAGTGTGATTTTGGGCTAGAGAAACACCCGTCTCGAAGTGAGCGCAGGTCTCCGTTTTAATGCGTGCCTTAACGTTTCTCAGTTCCAGAGTCAGATTCACTTCAAACTTGATAGTGATCGGGACACGTTTTTTGATTAACGCGGATCCAAACCAAACGTCTTCTATGGGTCAGCGAAGATGGTCTCAGAAAGTATTTTTTAAAGAGACCGAAACGTCGACCTTCACCTCTTCCTTTTGGATCATTTGTTTTACTGTATATATTGATTCAATTATTTTTTGATAAAAACCTTTTGTCTATACACCTTGTCAGTCTTTGTGCTTTGATGTAGTCTTGATTTGTTTAATGTTATGTGAATTGTAGTATTTATAGAAAGATTGAATCCGCACAGGGATTATTTATTTATCCCTCTAATTTTGGTTTAAATAACTTAAGTTGATGTAAACAAATTCCCTTGAAGGCACTCTTACCCTTCTATCATTATCTCCCAAGCCCTCAAGGGTATTCTGGGTCGCTCACTGTGTGTATTCCAGCATTCCACATGGACAAAATGACTGGGTTATAGTCATTTATGTATTTTGACTCTTCATTTCTTCTTAAATTGTACGTATTTTTTGGTGATCTTCTTGTGACAGTATGTCGCAAAGGCGACATCAAATTGTTCACTCTTCCTTTTGAAATTACTGGTCGTGGAAATCCAAAACGACATTTGGTAGAGAATTTATCCTTTGATTTGAATTTTCGTCGACAATATTTGCCACAATGATGGCTTTGAAATCGTAACACTTTCCCTCTTAAGTCCTTGTCAATTGTACTTTTGGGTATATCACATGTTGCATATTATTCAATGAAAGACAGTACAGTGTCATCTGAGTCTTTTCCAAATTTGGGAGCATCTTTGATCCATAATAGCATATGAATATGAGGAGCACCTCTCGCTTGATACTCTTTTCTCCAAAAGAAATCCAGAACTTCGCCAAGAGGAGGTTTTTTTTGTTTGGATTAAAATATCTGCAAACATTAACTGGATCCAAAGAGCACAGTTCTCCAGGTGTCTTGTACTCTATATTTTTGATGTTTCCATTTGCCTCTCGAAGAAATTCAAGTAAATCTTCCCAAGCATACTCAGCAAAGCTTAGAGTTAGAAACCATGTAGGTGCTCCTAAGTTTCTTAGCATACATTTCAAATACCCATGACGATGGTACCAATACTCATTAGTACCACGCTGACATGCCATTAGATTAATTAGGGGAGAATCCAAAACAGTGTCTTTCTGTTTGACTTTATTCATAAACTCCCTTGCTGAAACATTTTGCAGATGTACTCCACTTTTTAGTATATGGTTTACTGCATAAGAAAGTCCAGATAAGTCACTCTCAAACAGAAGATGAAACAAATATGGAATACATTGACGAAATCTCGGATCTTCTGCATATAATCTTGTTGTCAGGTATTCAGAAGCAGGAATCTGCATATGTCGGTCATCATATCATGCACCTTGACCTGTTGGAAATAACTGAGGAAAACTACGAGCTTCCAAGCTTTCTTCCCATACACTAATGAGAGTTCCTTCAGCTTTTTTCATCTGAAATAATTCAATAGCATTCCCAATTGCTTCTTTGGAATGCAGTGGATGAACACTGTAATGTTCATACATTTCTTCACTTCTGGACACATCCACTTTTTCAATTTGTCCAGCAGACAAATCATTATCCTCTTCTTCATTTATTTCTTCATCTCCTACGTATACATTTTTATAGTATTTATTGTTTTTGACCAAATACAACGTTGCCTTTTTGACTTTTCTAACATCCACTAAATCTTGCCAGATTTTCTTACTCTTTGTAGGCACACCATTAACTAGAAACACTAAAGGTTCCTCTTCTACATTTTCAACACCAATTGTCTCAATGTTTTTCTTTAAATCAAGAGGCAAATATACAACTCTTCCCTTTAATCCTCTTTGTAAATCTGAAAGATTTAATTTCCCTGTCTTAGGCTCCATACGAACAATAGCCTGAAATGGATGCACACGTTGAATCAGAATAGTCTCATAGGTATTTAAATCCTTCAGTTCAGATGGAATACTCACCAACTCAAGATTATTATGTACAGCTCTAGCAGGCATTCTATAATCACTTAATTTATTAATAACAATATTTACAAATACGTTGATCAGAACCCAAATCAAAACAATTTTTTACCAACAAATAAGTTGCAAAATGTTTCCACTCACTATTATTTTCCTATTCACTTTTTAAATATAAATCAACTAACCTGGTTTGATTTTTGTAATGAGTGCGTCGACAACACACACAAGGAAAATTTGGTTTTTCACCTGCAATAACCTTAAACTTTGTTATTTCCTGTTCAAAATTTTCAGTATTAACATTCTGAACATTTTCTACCACATTTCCTTCTATTACTGTATCAGTTTCTGGACTGTCTTCTTCTGGACCAAAGTAACTAACCTCATTTCTTCACATATCTTCTTAACATCTAATTCAGATCCATGCAAAAGAGCACTATTTAACTGTTTGAGCTTAAGTGCAGCACTTTTTGCATAATACAACCTTCTCACTAATTTCCTTACTTCGGTATGATGCACTGCTAACATCCTGAAATGGTGAAAAACACTCTGGCATACTTTTTTAGAAAGACAAGCCAGAGAATGCCCTTGCAGACCTGTTTTTTCTCTCACTCTGCAAGGGTCTAATTCTTGCAACATTTTAACTTTTTGTTTAAGACTTTTCTTAGCACACTTACATAAGAAATTGCAAAAGAAATCAATTGAATCCTGTCGTACACTGCAAATACTACTACAATTCCAAGTGTACACAGGACCCTTAGGACGTCTCCCTAAAACTTCATCAGCTATCACCTCTTCTGTATGTCTAGGCACAATTTTCTCTTTTTCAAAAGGACAGCCGTCCTTCACCTCATATGCTCAACCACTGGTGTCAACTGCATGCAACAAATCATTAGTTTGAAAGTAACTCTCTTCATTAAAAAATGGCTCATAGCTTGAACTATGCATCCATTTTCCAGAAAAAATTCACAAAAATTAGTCTGATTAATTACTCTTTTCCATTTACTCTTAGCTTTTAAAACTTTGATTCCCTTATTCAGTGTATTTATTCTATTAATTGCTAAGACAAATAACTTTTTTTGTCTCAAATGCGCGTTCAACAATATTCTCAATATACTTTTTTTCTTATAAAAAGCGGAATTCCTTTTAGAAATTTTTACATTTTTTAATAAATTCGAAACTACTCTATTATAAAACATACGCTTCCTGATTTCCGCAAACTGATTAGTACGTCTATTAATTTGTTCACCGCAGAGTTGGGAAACATTTTTCTTTTTTCTCTGATTTCTCCTTGTAGATACTACCAAATGTTTTTCCTTTCCCTCTTTATCCAAAATTTTCCTTTGACATAATTTGTTTATAAAATCCTTGGTTGTCTTACCAGGAGCACTCTTTTTTTTGTCCGTCCTCTGTTGATTACGTAATTCTTCTAATTGTTTTCTCTTCGAATAGTATGTCTGTTTTTGTTTTTTTCTTTTTTCATTTTTGTTCGGCATGTTGATTTTTCTTTCTCTTCAAAATTATAATCTGTTATGAATAAAGAAACAAAATAATATAGACCTCTACTAACATATAACATAGAAATTATAACCACTAAATAATGTAAACACTGGTTCAGTTTATAAGTAAAATTAAGGCATAGCAACAGTCTCTGAACAGAGTAGGAAATCATGTAGTGTGTGCTGTTTGTGACTTGATGGCAGTGCATTGGTGTGTCAACATTTTAGACGTATTTGCTGAGAATAATATTTCAGGGTTAAGAATAGTACAGTAGTTTTCAGGCGGTGTAGGGGGTCATAGTGGAATTAATGTTTTTGACCCTAATCTCTAACACACTTCATTACAAACATTAATTCTCATATTAATTAAAAACATGAATGATCAACACTACAAGAAGACTGACTCGAAAAATGTTTTATGATAAATAAAAATGTATTCGTCAAACGTTTCATAGTCCAATAAAACTAGCAACATGACTTCATCCGGTATTTCATTATCATCATAAACAACATTTTCATTTTCCAATTAAAAATTTTCTACCACTTCAACAAAAGCACTGTCCAAACTCTCATCCAAAAAATCTTCATTTCCAGTATCATTTTCCTCTGGAAAAAGTCCATCTTTCACTTCCTCTAATAAATCACTTGAGATGTTAAAATTCAAAGCAATGTTTTCTTGATTCTTTTCCAATGTATCAATAATATTATGTTGCTGGTCCTTCCAAAAAAATATGAAGACTTAATTATATCTTTTTCACAAATAGATAAAAAAAAACTACCTTTACCAATTTTATAAGTACATACATTACCATACTTTTAAACACATTAACTATACAAGTTAATCTGCTACCTTCCTCTTTTTTGAAAACAGACTCACACTGTGATCCTACACACACAACACTATCCCTTGCAATTTATTTAAATAATTACTGCAGTCAAAGAGGGTCTTACTTTGAATTTTGTTTAAGGGTTTTCTGGACTGTAGAACTGTTGAAAGACTTTATCATTTATTTCTAGGGATAGATTTTCTGAGTTTAGCACAATAAACTGGTGTTTAAACTGTGTACAGACTGAAGGAGGAACTCACAGTGCAGAAATGTAAATTCAATAAAAAGATTACTACTTGACAGTTGCTTTTCCCTCCAAACAGCACACTCAGCATCTAAATTGCACAGCATGTACAAAATTTCATGCTAAGCAAGAGCAATCATATCATAATAGACCTCTGCAAATGCATATAAAAGGGTGTAGAGAGATGGTAGAGGCACAGATATAGAGAGATGGTGCTGACGAAAAATGAAATAACGCAGGCAGACAGTAAACTGTTACAGTCAGAGAATAGATGGTGCACTGCTGCAAGTAAAATAACAGATGCAGCAGTTACAAAAAAAGAAGGTGTAGAGACACAGTGAGATGGTAGGAGCAGAAAGACACAAAGTGCAGGCAGAGACAGACATAGTAGATTGTATGTAACATGCTGGTCATGTGTCTAAGATAATACTGTGAGTCAAATTTGATTTTAAATTAATCTGGGTGAGTAATTTGCTTAGTTGATGTGTTTCAAAATCATGTTTGGAAGAGAATTAGGCTTCAGGATATGTACTGTTAGAGAATCTTAAGCAGCATATCTGTTAGGCCTCTTATTTGCTAAAAAAAGGCTCTATGTTGTGCATTAAAGATCCATGGTGTGCTGTTGAAATGAAAAATGAAATGAAAAAGGAATGTTATTTCTAGCTTACATGTATATGGTCTGTTTTTTGCCAGTAGAGACGGTGAAATGGTATGAAAACAGACACAGATAGTGCAAGCAGACTCAGACATGGTAGACACAGATGATAAAATAGTATAATAGAGAATAAATACTAGAAACAGACACTGAAATGTTACATTCAGAGGCTACAAGAAGCACACAGAGGAGCAGATAGAGAAGACAGAGAGAAAACAGTACAACCAGAGAGTGCGAAACTACAGACAGAGAGGGGAAATATTTATCTTGGTAGGACTGCATAACACACACCAATAGCCATATCATAATAGGCCTCTGCAAATACACAAGAACCAGTGCAGACAGATGGTACAGCCAGAGATAATGCAAATTTAGTAAGAAATAATGCACGCATACGGTAAACTGTTACAAGCAGAGGATAGATAAAGCAGGACTGCAAATAATACAACACATGCATTAGTTCCATAAAAACATGGTGCCGAGAGACAGTAAAATAGTATGAAAACATACATAAATAGTGCAAGCAGATACAGACAAGGTACACATAAAAGATAAAATGGTACAACACAGAACAAATGATGGAAACATTGAGAGAATTGTTCATATTATTTTAAACTACACAAAAATAGATCCCCTTTACAAATTAGCAACTCACCTTTAAAAATGGTTTTGGAGGTTCGGAACACTCTCAATTACACTCTAGATTCTTGGATTTGAGCAGCAAACACTAAAAAAACAAACAAAAAAACACTAATTTTATTACCAGGTTACACGCATCTTTATTACACAGCATAGAGCCTTTTTGGCAAGTAATAGGCCTAACAGACATACTACCTAAGAATCTCTAGCAGTACATATCATAAAGCCTAACTGACTTCAAGAAACACATCAAGTAAGCAAATTATTCAATCAGATTCATTTAAAATCAAGCTTGACTCACAGTGTGATCTTAGACACATGACCAGGATGTTACATACAATCTTTATGATATATACTGCTACAGAATCTTAGGCAGCATGTCAAAACAGGCCACCTATATATAAGCAACACATAACATTAATTTCTCATTACATGTAACATGCTGGTCATGTGCCTAAGATCTCACTGTGACTGAAGCTTGATTCACCCATCAGTGTGATCTTAGGCATATGACCAGGATGTTACATATAATCTACCATGTCATTTAAAAATATGTACTTCCATATTTTTAATGACATCAACTAAGCATGTTATTCACCCACATCCATTTAAATTACATGTAACATGCTGGTCATGTGTTTAAGATGACACTGTGACTCAAGCTTGATTTTAAATGTATCTGGGTGAATAATATGCTTACTTGATGTCTTTAAAAATATGGAAGGCCACCTATATATAAGCAACACATAACATTAATTTCTCATTACATGTAACATCCTGCTCATGTGCCTAAGATCACACTGTGACTGAAGCTTGATTCACCCATCAGTGTGATCTTAGGCAGATGACCAGGATGTCACATGTAATCTACCATGTCTTTAAAAAACATGTACTTCCATATTTTTAAAGACATCAAATGAGCATATTATTCACCCAGATTCATTTGAAATGAAGCTTGACTCACAGTGTCATCTTAAACACATGAGCAGCATGTTACATGTAATTTACCGTCTCTATCTCTGCAAGCAGTATGTGTGTCTCTGCTCATAATTTTTCACTGTCTCCACTGGCCAAAAACAGCCCACCTATATATAAGCAACACATAACATTAATTTCTCGTTATATGTAACATCATGCTCATGTGCCTAAGATCACACTAAGACTGAAGCTTGATTCACCCATCAGTGTGATGTTAGGCAGATGACCAGGATGTCACATGTAATCTACCATGTCTTTAAAAAACATGTGCTTTCATATTTTTAAAGACATCAAGTAAGCATATTATTCACCCAGATTCATTTAAAATGAAGCATGACTCACAGTGTCATCCTAAACACATGAGCAGCATGTTACATGTAATTTACCATCTCGGTCTCTGCAAGCAGTATGTGTGTCTCTGTTCATATCATTTCACTGTCTCTACAGACCAAAAACAGGCCACCTATATATAAGCAACACATAACATTAATTTCTCATTACATGTAACATCCTGCTCATGTGCCTAAGATCACACTAAGACGGAAGCTTCATTCACCCATCAGTGTGATTTTAGGCAGATGACCAGGATGTCACATGTAATCTACCATGTCTTTAAAAAACATGTACTTCCATATTTTTAAAGACATCAAGTAAGCATATTATTCACCCAGATTCATTTAAAATGAAGCTTGACTCACAGTGTCATCTTAAACACATGAGCAGCATGTTACATGTAATTTACCATCTCTGTCTCTGCAAGCAGTATGTGTGTCTCTGCTCCTAATATTTCACTGTCTCTACTGGCCATAAACAGCCCACCTATAAATAAGCAACACATAACATTAATTTCTCATTACATGTAACATCCTGCTCATGTGCCTAAACTCACACTGTGACTGAAGCTTGATTCACCCATCAGTGTGATGTTAGGCAGATGACGAGGATGTCACATGTAATCTACCATGTCTTTAAAAAACATGTACTTCCATATTTTTAAAGACATCAAGTAAGCATATTATTCACCCAGATTCATTTGAAATTAAGCTTGACTCACAGTGTCATCTTAAACACATGAGCAGCATGTTACCTGTAATTTACCATATCTGTCTCTGCAAGCAGTATGTGTGTCTCTGTTCAGATTATTTCACTGTCTCTACAGACCAAAAACAGCCCACCTATATATAAGCAAAACATAACATTAATTTCTCATTACATGTAACATCCTGCTCATGTGTCTAAGATCACACTAAGACTGAAGCTTTATTCGCCCATCAGTGTGATGTTAGGCAGATGACCAGGATGTCACATGTAATCTACCATGTCTTTAAAAAACATGTACTTCCATATTTTTAAAGACATGAAGTAAGCATATTATTCACCCAGATTCATTTGAAATGAAGCTTGACTCACAGTGTCATCTTAAACACATGAGCAGCATGTTACATGTAATTTACCATCTCTGTCTCTGCAAGCAGTATGTGTGTCTCTGCTCATAATTTTTCACTGTCTCCACTGGCCAAAAACAGCCCACCTATATATAAGCAACACATAACATTAATTTCTCATTATATGTAACATCATGCTCATGTGCCTAACATCACACTTAGACTGAAGCTTGATTCACCCATCAGTGTGATGTTAGGCAGATGACCAGGATGTCACATGTAATCTACCATGTCTTTAAAAAACATGTCCTTTCATATTTTTAAAGACATCAAGTAAGCATATTATTCACCCAGATTCATTTAAAATGAAGCTTGACTCACAGTGTCATCCTAAACACATGAGCAGTATGTTACATGTAATTTACCATCTCTGTCTCTGCAAGCAGTATGTGTGTCTCTGCTCATAATTTTTCACTGTCTCCACTGGCCAAAAACAGCCCACCTATATATAAGCAACACATAACATTAATTTCTCATTACATGTAACATCCTGCTCATGTGCCTAAGATCACACTGTGACTGAAGCTTGATTCACCCATCAGTGTGATCTTAGGCAGATGACCAGAATGTTACATGTAATCTATCATGTCTTTAAAAAACATGTACTTCCATATTTTTAAATACATCAAGTAAGCATATTATTCACCCAGATTCATTTAAAATCAATTTTGACTCACAGTGTCATCTTAAACACCTGAGCAGCATGTTACATGTAATTTACCATCTCTGTCTCTGCAAGCAGTATGTGTGTCTCTGCTCATAATATTTCACTGTCTCTACTGGCCAAAAACAGCCCACCTATATACAAGCATATATATATATATATATATATATATATATATATATATATATATATATATATATATATATATATATATATATATATATATAGATATATATATATATATATATATATATATACCAGACTTTTTAACAGAAAACATTTTCCATAGTAAATCGTTTTTAACACTGAGGACAGCCCATTTAAATGACCACTACAAAGCAAAGCAGAAACCTAATTCATTTCCAATATACACCATACAATTTTTAAACAGCATTACAAAACACCATGACACACAATGCTAAAATTAAAAAACACAATATGCTTCTTAATCTTCCCCATACTGCATACAGCAGTGTATCTTCATTAAATGAATCATATTTCAGATACCACACAGGCACAGAGTAAGATGAGACACAGGCACAGAATACCCTTTAAGCTAAAAGAGGCAAACTGTTACAAGACACATGTGACATTATTGAAAATTATAAAAATATAATTTCTGACTTTAAACAGACACTCAGAGTAATCCTTGACCAAAATTTAAACACCAGCATTTTTACCAGCAAACATTTTCCATAGTAAATCGTTTTTCACACAAAGCACAGCTCATTTAAATGACCACTACAGAAACAAAGCAGAAACCTAACTCATTTTCAAAATACATTTCCAATATGCACCATTCTATTTTTAAACAGCATTACAAAAAAACATGACACAAAATACAAGAACAAAGAAGCACAATAAGCTTCTTAATCTTCCCCATAGTGCATACAGCAGTATATCTTTATTAAAATAATAATTACTCACCTTTAAAAATGCTTTGGAAGATGTAGAACAGTGTCAACCACAGTCAACAGATTTTCTTAAGCAGAATCTCTGAATTATGCTTCTGACACTGGAGCCTGACAATAATGGCACAGATTCTTTTTCATTTCAGACCCATATTCTTGTACATAGCCAATACAAATTCTTCCCACACAAATTCAAAACCAAACTGCACATTTTAATTGGTTGTACATTTGAACACTTTGAAAGTCACATAACATTCACCCATCCCCCCAGTGCTCATTCCCCTGTAACAATGGTAACTCCCTCCTAACCCAGCACACAGTGCAGAAGATCACCATACAATGTTGCAAAAGAATCCATCAAGGGTGTTTGACCTCTCAATGTACTAGCTAATCATGTGCAATGTTTGTTTAAATGACTTTTTCTCAACCATTGAAATGACTTCTTTAAAAAAAAAAGCATGCACCCTAATTTTCAGTGCTGAATTTTAAGAAAGCACCAATCATTTCTTGTTTTTCAAGTACACTGAATCTCAACCAGTTTTTTTCAAAGTCCTACTTTCAAACTGCCATTTCATTTCCACAACTCATCTGAATACAAGCACATTTACCTTGCAGATGCCAAAAGTCTGGTTTGTGGGTCATATCTTTGTCCACTGGAGTCAAAAATATGCAGCTAACAGAGGTAATTACAACCTTGATTTACCAAATGTGGACATTGTATGGATTGGACAGAGAGGATTGAGATGTCACCAATTGATACCATTGGTAAAATCATTTATGCATCTTCCACACCCTGACCTTATAATTGTGCACTGTGGTGGAAATGATTTAGGCACATTGACTGGGGTAGGTCTGGAAATGCTTTTAAAGGACATCTTTGGGCAATTGATGTCATTTTTTCCAAAAACTGCCTTGGTATATTCTAATATATGCCAAAAGCAAAAATGGAACTGGTCCAACCAATATTGTCCACATATTGAGAAAGCAAGGAAACATGTAAATAAATCTGTTTCTGCTTACATGAGAGACTATGGAATGGGTAGTATATACCACAACAACTTGCGTTACAACATGTAAGGCATCTATAGGAGAGATGGTGTACATTTCACCGATGAGGGGAATAGAGTCTTCCTCTGTAACATAAGACTCTGCATCGGTACTTACTTGTAAGTACCAAAAACACCCAATTAACACAACAGCACTTTTTAGAGCCATCTAACAGCTAAACACTCAAACTTGTAATTTAACTCCATTTTTTAATCTTTTTTTGTCGCAGTGTGCGCACCGTGCATGCACCTCGCAACTTTTTTGCGAGGAGAAAACAAAAAAAAATATTTTTGGCTTTGGGGGTCCTTAATGGACCCCCTGAGAAAACATAGGGGGTCAGGGAGTCTCCACCCTGCCCCCTTTCCACGATTTCCGCTATAGTTTTTAACAGTCTTGTAAATCGAGGTGCGCGATCGGGTGGGGGCGCCTCGCAACTTTTTAGAAAAAAAAATTAAAAATGTTTGGGCCTTGGGGGTCCTTAATGGACCCCCTGAGAATACCTAGGGGGTCAGGGACTGTCTACCAAGCCTCCTTTTCATGTTTTGAAACTTTTATTCAAATCGAGTAAAACGCCATTTTGAGACGGGGTGCGCGATCGGGTGCGGGCACCTAGCAACTTTTTAGAAAAAAAATAAAGATTTTTTTGGGCCTTGGGGGTCCTTAATGGACCCCCTGAGAATACTTAGGGTGTCAGGGACTGTCTACCAAGCCTCCTTCTCACGATTTGAAACTTTTATTTAAATTGAGTAAAACGCCATTTTGAGACGGGGTGCGCGATCGAGTGCGCGCACCCCGCAACTTTTGAGAAAAAAAATAATGTTTTTTTTCAGCCTTGGGGGTCATTAATGGACCCCCTGAGAATACCTAGTGGGTCAGGGACTGTCTACCAAGCCTCCTTCTCACATTTTCAAACTTTTATTTAAATCGAGTAAAACGCCATTTTGAGACGAGATGTGCGATCGGGTGCACGCACCCCGCAACTTTTTAGAAAAAAATTAAGTTTTTTTTTGGCCTTGGGGGTCCTTAATGGACCCACTGAGAATACCTAGGGGGTCAGGGAGTCTCGACCATGCCCCCTTTCCATGTTCTGCCCCTTTGTTCTCTACAATATGTGGACTCGCACTGACAAAATGGCAGTCAACACTTCCTTATTTCCTCCGAATCGAATGTTGACAGACGTCAAACAGCAAATCAGAATTCCGCTCGCGCACGGGAAGGTGCGTGCACGGGTGCACGCACCCATGCACGCTTATAGATATATAATTGATTTTAACTTTAATTTTCTCAGCAACTACTGGGGGGATTTACACTATTTAAACAAAAGCGTAATCTGCGAGCCAGACTCTACCTTTTTGCCAAATTTCTTATAATTTCATTCAGCCGTTCGGGCTGTAGCCGTGTCTAAAGGTCCTATGGAAAATAACATGGGGAAAACACGTTTTGGGACCCCCTTTTATCTCAGCCCCCACTTGACAAATCCCCCCCAAACTTTAAAGGAAGGAGCGGAGCGGGTCATCTTCTTTGAGAAATTTGCGAAGATTCGTCCACCGGCGGCAAAGTTATTCCCAATAGAATGTTGTAGATTTCCTATGGAAACTAGGTCCTAACTATAACTACCTACTGGTGGTCGTATATATATCTGCCTCCCACCCTCCCTCCACCCCTCTATCTCCCTCTCTCTCCCTGTCTCCCTCTGACGCACTCACTCTGACTGTCTCACTCCCTCTCCCTCTCTCCTTCCCTCTCCCTCCCTCTCCTTCCCTCTCCTTCGCTCTCCCTCCCTCTCCTTCCTTCTCCCTCTTTCACCTTCCCTCTCCTTCCGTCCCTCAACCTCACTCCCCTTGCCTCACCTTCACTCCCCTTCCCCCTCTTCCCCCTCTCCCTCCCTCACTCCCCTTCCCTCTCTCCCTCCCTCCCTCACTCCCCTTCCCTCACTCCATTTGCCTCACTACCCTTCCCTCACTCCCTCCCTCACCACCCTACCCTCAGTACCCTTCCCTCACTCCCCTTCCCTCTCTCCCTCACTCCCCTTCCCACACTCCCCTTCCGTCCTTCCCTCACTCCCATTCCCTCACTTAGGGCCGGACTGGAAACCACAACCTGCCCTGGCAAAGTGCTCGGCAGCGCCCCCTCCCCACTCGGGGGGGGGGTTTGGGGGGGCGGGTTGGAGGTGCCCCAGAGCTCTTTGCCAGGGCCTATTTTCAGCCAATTTTGGTACAGGGCCTATTTTGCCGCTATGCTGCAAAAATGGCCATGTAACATAATCGTCCCCCAGGTGCCCAAAACTGCCCTACCCGTGCGGCACACCAGGGGATTGCCTGCTGCCCACTATGGCCAGTCCGGCCCTGCCCTCACTCCCCTCACTCCCCTTCCCTGACTCCCCTTCCCTCACTCCCTCCCTCCCTCTCTCACCCCCTCACTCACTCTCCTTCCCTCACTCCCTTCCCTCCCTCACTCCCTTCCCTCACTCCCTTCCCTCACTCTGTCGCCCTCACTCCGTCACCCTCACTCCGTCACCCTCCCTCTGTCGCCCTCCTCCCTCTGTCGCCATCCTCCCTCTGTCGCCCTCCTCCCTCTGTCGCCCTCCTCCCTCTGTCTGTCTCCCTTTCTCTGTCTCCATGTCTTGGTCTCCCTTCCCCCTCCCTCCCTCTGTCTCCCTCAGTCGCCCTCCTCCCTCTGTCGCCCTCCTCCCTCTGTCTGTCTCCCTTTCTCTGTCTCCATGTCTCGGTCTCCCTTGCCCTCCCTCCCTTTGTCTCCCTCTGTCGCCCTCCTCCCTCTGTCACCCTCCTCCCTCTGTCTGTCTCCCTTTCTCTGTCTCCATGTCTCGGTCTCCCTTTCCCTCCCTCCCTCTGTCGCCCTCCTCCCTCTGTTGCCCTCCTCCCTCTGTCTGTCTCCCTTTCTCTGTCTCCATGTCTCGGTCTCCCTTTCCCTCCCTCCCTCTGTCTCTGTCCCTCTAACTCCTTCTGTCACCCTCTGTCATCTCACCCTGCCTGTGTGTGCCGGGCTGAGACAGCTTCCCCAGCTGGCACAGACACACAGCCCCACCCGAGCACTTCACAGGTCTTTAAAAAGACCATTTGCATGTGAATGGGGCTTTGCTGTATTTTACCTCCTCTTAGGCCCCTGCAGCTCCACTCTGGCCTCGCTGGAATTAATCGCCCGCCCCCCACAGAGCAGCAGTCTCTCCGAGTGTCTCTGCAACCGGCAGTGTTTGCAGACACTCTTTGAAAAAGTGTTTTTAAAACACGAATACGATGTCTCATGGTCCGCGGGCCACCACGGAAGGCTTGCCGGGCCGCTGCCAGCCCGCGGGCCGTACTATGAGTACCCCTGGATTAAGGCTTCCAGAAAGGTACCAGAGGAATTACCAGAAGAAAGAAAAGAGGAAATTAAAGTATGTAACTTAGGAATGATTATTTGGGCAAAGTGCAAAAAGAATTCGACAGTAAAACAGTCAGGACCAGGGGCCTTTTCTCTCTTAAGGGATTTAAGAGCATTAAGTAGATCAGTCGGAGCCAAATCCGTTTTAAGGGGGTCTAGATGTAAAGATGGGTTCGAGCACTTATGAATTGAGGAGAGATAGAGGGAAATATCCTCTTCAGTGGGATAAAGTTCAGGAGTATAAAGTTGTTTGCAAAATTGAAGAAATTCTTGTAGTATATCAGCGTCTTTGCATTTAGAAGTGTTTGTGCTCGATAATATTGATTCGATATGGAGCTTATTTTGTTTGGTCTTTAGATAATTAGCTAATAATTTGCAAGATTTATTTTGTCCACCATAGAATTTAGCACTAGTTTTTCAAAGAAACAAAGAGGCAGCATCAGTTATGTCTTTATTATATTGAATCTTGGCATTGATGAGATCTGTTAAGAAATTTTTCGATTTGGAAGTGTAGTAAGTATGTTCTAATTTCTTTATCTTTGAGAGGAGTTCCTTATTTAAAGCCAGAGCAGTTTTCCGTTTATTAAAAGTATATCCAATAATAAAGTCGCGAGCAGAAGCCTTAAAAGCGTCCCAGATTATGTGAAAGGGCATAGTGTCATTATTATTAAAAAGGAAGTATTCATTGAAAAAAGAGATAAAGGAAGTGTTGAAATGAGCGTCCTGAAGCAAGGTATTGTTAAATAGCCATCTCCTGGGGTGAGCTGAATGAGGAAACAAATCTAAAAGAATGGAGACAGGAGCATGGTCGGAGATGAGTATGGGGCCTATATCTGCAGAAATGAGAGATTGAGAGACATTGTGTGACGTAAAAAAATAATCAATTCTTGATTGAGTCTGATGGGGGTGGAATAAAAAGTAAATTCTTGCAAAGACGGATTACATAATCTCCAAGCGTCAGTTAAATGTAAATGTTTAATAGTTTGTGTGAAAGTTTTATGTGCCTTTGAAGGAATGAAGGCTACTGTGGATTTTTGATCTAAAAAAGGATCAACAACTTGGTTGCAATCCCCAGCTAGTATAACATTACTAGAAAAATGATGGGAAATCAGTTGATGTGAATGGGACCAAAAGGGGGCGTCACCAGAAATAGGGGCATAAATATTAAAAAGCGAAAGTAAGACACCATCAATTTCCAACTCAGTAAACAGCCATCTACCTTCCTCATCTATCTGTTGTGAAATAAGGGAGGTCTGCAATGATTTGTGGACTAAAGTAATAACACCATTTCTTTTGCCATCACCAGGGGAAAAAAGAGTTCACCAACCCAATTTTTCTTGAGCTTTAAAGATTCAGACTCAGTAAGATGGGTGTCTTGCAACAAAACGATGTTAGCATCCAGTTTGGATAAATACGATAGTACCTGTTGTCTCTTAATATAGGAATTTAAACCTTTAACATTCCAAGTAATTGTTTTTAAAGCCATAAATCAGGTGAAAAAAGTATTTAGTTAAATGAACCAATCATAATGCATATACTAATCAAATACAGATAAGATGCAATTATAGGTGTATAAAACTTGAAACTTAAGAAAATGAAGCTGGAGAAGAGAGAGACAGAAGGGGTGAATAAAAAGGAGAAGTCAATCGAAGAGAAGATGAAAGAATATCTAAACAGCTAAGGAAATAACAAGTGTGATAGAGAGAAAGAAAAAAAGAAGCAAGAGAATTAGTGTAAGAAACAAAGAAGCGAATACAAATGACATACTTACAAGTAATCCAGGACACATGTAAGGTGGGGGAGATGAGGCCACATGGAACAATGACGTATCCATATGGGGAACGGAAAGGAGTAAGAACCGACGAGTAACACACATGTGGTAAGTACAATAGGGAACAAATCCTGAATAAAAAGAAAAAGAGATGAATGAGCATGCAGAGCATACAGGCAAGGAGGAGCATTATCTTCAACCAATTTACCATGAAGGAAATTGTGAACAATATATGACAACAATTAAGAACTTAGGCAAGAGAAAAACAGAGACAGCTATTTGTTATGCGCTGAGGATGATGAAGATATATCCATGGATTCTGCGAGGTAGATGTTGAGAAAGCTTTTCAACCTTATAGGGTCCTCATAAGTGGTAGACTTATTGTTAATGGTCACCTTAAAGAGGCATGAGTGAAAGAGGCCGTAACGTGCACCAAGCGCACAAAGTTGTGGTCTCAATGCCAAAAAATCTCTGCGTCTATCCGCAGTGGATTTTGAATAGTCTTGAAAAAAAACAGAGGATTGCCTGCCCACGTAATATGATCAATTGCTTTGGCGGCTGAGAGAGTCTTGAGTAAATCAGTATATTCTAAAAAATATGAGATGATCCCTCTCGGGTTCTTCGCTGTGAGTGAAGTCGCGGCAGATGTAGAACCCAATCGATGAGCCCGTTGGATGTAGAGCTGAGTATCCTGTGGCAAATTGAGAACCTTAGGAAGAAAGGTTTTGAAGAAGTTGACGGGGTCTGAGCCTTCTGCTAGTCCGTAAATGCGAAGGTTATTACGTCTGTTCCTGTTTTCCAAAGTTTCAACTTACATTTGAAGCCCTGACACTTGAGAATGAAGGATTGCTACTGGTTGAAGTTAAAGATTCAATGTTATGTTCAACTGTAGTAACTCTATTCTCCAGACTCGACCATCTGTCAGTTAGGGTTTGTATTATAGAGTTAGTCTCTTCAACAAAAGGACGAAGAGCTCTAATTTCCTCTAGAAGTAAATCTAAAGAAACTGTGGATGGTTGCTTGGGGGGCATAGGAGGGTCTTTCTTCAGACGTTTGCTGGACATTTTATTCAGGGGGATTACAGTAAGAGGGTCAACTCGGTAGTCATAGGGACCTGGGTAATTATATGATATAGAGAGAGTGGTCCCTGACCAGTTACGAGTAATTCAAAATGATAAGGTAAATATTCATTGACAATTATATTCGTAGATCACTATTGTTTATTCAAATAGTGTCAATACGTTAACCACTGTATTTTTTCATTTTTAGTTATAAATACATACAAATAATTCACATCTTAACAGTGCCCACTGTACAGGGAAAAGGGAAAGGTAGTGCAGTGATCAGGAATAGTGTGGGTAAGTGAAGTGACAATTCAATCGTAAATTGCTTTAAACAATTGATGATGGCTTCACAAAGGAGCCTTGCCAGAATTAATCCACAGTTAAGTATAACATTTAGTATAACATTTAGTATAACATCATAAATAACAGGTGTACATATATTATTTACACAGGGGTACATTAATTGGCGTTAGTGAAGTACCTTTTATGAAGAACTATTGTCGAGATCAACATATATGACCCCTCTAACGTCTTTTATCATCTGAAAAGCTTTGGAGATACATGGTGCAACCCTCAGTACACTACTTAATTTCTGCTCCAGGAGCACTTATAGACAGAAACTAGCCTGGTACCCAGACCTATGGTCCCTTTGGATCTAGTATAGGTTCTATCAAGGTATAACGCCAATTAATGTACCCCTGTGTAAATAATATATGTTTTCATTAAGTGATAATTCAGTAACCTATTTTAATGTCCCTTTCCCCCATAGGAACTGCCCACACCCCCCCCTTTCACTGTCCTGAGGAAGACCCGCCTTGTAAGGGATACCATCCCTACTACGAGGGTTGAAACGTCGACTATCAACTATTACACATATTCAGAGTGTGACCCTGTACACCTGTTATTTATGATTTTATACTAAATGTTATACTTAACTGTGGATTAATTCTGGCAAGGCTCCTCTTTAAAGCCATCTTCAATTGTTTAAAGCAATGTACGATTGAATTGTCACTTCACTTACCCACACTATTCCTGATCACTGCACTACCTTTCCCTTTTCCCTGTACAGTGGGCACTGTTAAGATGTGAATTATTTGTATGTAATAATATACCGCTCCCATTGGTGACAGACGTTTTAACTCATTTACATAACAATTTATTGTACCTACATGGAAAAAATTATAGAGATATGATGATGATTTTGGTAGGGGATTTTAACTGTGTATTGTGTGTAAGTGAAGGAGGCAAAACATGTGGTGTTGCGCAAGAGGATGGTATGTGCAATACGCATTTTTGTCATTCTCCTTTGGGTGATCTGTATAATAACTTGATCTTTAGTATGAATCTGGGTTTTGCAAATGACCTAATTCCCAAACCCATAGACTATATCTTAATATCAAACAGCCACACACGTAGATTGAACCAGTTCTACGTGGATGATATCTCTGTGAGTGATCATTTTCGGTTGTGCCTCTCAGTTCTATCACCAAGTAATAAGCCTAATAGGCACGACCACCAAGCCCTTTCTGACATCTCGCTTAATAAAACTAATGGTTATAGTTTGCGATGGTCAAACGTGGACCCTGTAGCCATGACTAGTAATATTATAGCTAAGTGTAGACCAGCCATCAATACTTGTCTGGATGATACTGCTTCCCTAGTGGGTATTCTTTCTTCATTTAACTTAATTTCTGAGGCAGTTAGAGACTTACTATCTGTCACGCAGAAGAAGAATAAAAACCGGCGGGGTTGGTTTGATAAAAAGTGCTCCCAGGCCAATTCTAAGTTAAAAGGGGAACTACATAAGTCTCTTAAAAACATAGATACCATTAGGATGTCAAGAAGGGAATATAGAACTGCCCTGAGTGAACGTAAAGCTATAGTTAGAAAGGAAACTTGAGAATTACTTCATGAAGCGTCCCTGAGGAATGATAGCGCGGCCTTCTGGTTGGAGGTAAAAGCACCCTCCCTGAATGCGGAGTAGGGCCCCTCAGTAGAGATTGCCATTGCTGAAAACTAATGGATTGATTACTTTTCGAAGGTGTATAGTTTAGATGACATCTTTGTCAGTAACTCAATTAATAGTACAAGGAGACAAAACTTCTTGTAAATAGGTGCGCTCTTTGTCAGTAATCCAGAGGGTGCCAATGGGGAAACTATTGGTAATCCTGAATCCATGTATGCTGACCTTGGGTTTAAACTGGAGAAGGTGAACAGAGCACTTTGTGCAAGCGCTGGGGGGAAGGCGCCGGGCCCGGATGGTGTCCCAATAGATCTATTCAAATTCAATGTTGATCTATGGGGGCCAATTATTACTCAGGTGTTAACAGCTAGTTGCCATGCCCCCCTCCAGGAAACATGGGTGGAATCAACCATTATCCCAATCTTTAAAAAGGGGAATCGCCAGGACCCAAAGTGTTATAGGCCCATCTCTTTATTAGATGCCTTGACAAAAGTGGCTGGGCGCATATTGTTAGAACCGGTGAAAGACTGGGCTGAGGAAAATAATATTCTCTCTGACATACTATATGGTTTCCGGGCTGGATTAAGTGCAGTGGAGCAGAGTCTAAACCTAACTATCCTGCTTGGGAAATACACGCAAGTCAAAAAAGGCGGACTTTTCTTGCCTTTGTTGACCTAACCGCTGCTTTTGATTCTGTTAGGCATGAGGATCTGTAGGCGATACTTGAGCAACTGGGGGTAGACCCACAAATTGTTCCCTTCCTTAGGCGCCTATACAGTGCTAAGGCGAGAGTATGTTTTGGGATAGGAGGGGAACGAACTGATTCATTTCCCATTAGAAAGGGGGTCAGGCAAGGGTGTGTCCTGGCCCCTTTTCTTTTTAATCTCTATACAAATGGACTCTGTGATGCCCTAATTAAGAACAACCGTGACTTTCCACAAATAGCAGAGCGTCCCCTACCTGCACTTCTCTATGCAGATGATGCAGTGTTAATGTCACGTACTCCAATAGGCCTACAACGGTTCTTAAATAGTTTTACTAAGTTTATGGGCAAATTGAATCTCAAGGTTATTATTGCTAAGACTTATATTATGAAATGTGGGACTGGGAGCCACAAATGTAGGGATATGTTCCTGGAGGGTCCGAAAATAGAGCACACCATGAGGTTTGCCTATCTGGGCATATTGTTTGATCATTATGATCGTTGGTCTGGTGCAATTATGGCAAAAAACTCATATTGGCAAGATCAAAAATGGCCCTTGCAAACTTTGCAAAAAAACTGGGGAGGAGACCACCACGGGAGTTGTTGCAGATTTACAAAGTGAAGTGTGTTTCTGCTGCCATGTAAGGAGCGGTGGTTTGTGGCTTTGTGGACACGCAGTCACTCCAGACAGTGGAAAATATTTTCCTGAGATACATTTTAGCTTTCCTGAAGAGGACTTCGGCATATGTTTGCCATGCGGAGTTGGGTCTCCCATTTATTTCCGATCTGATAAAAAAGGGAGCCAATCCTTTTATGGCACAGAATCTGGTCAAAACCAGAGACTAAGCTTAATCGGGATGTTTTAACTGACAGTATGAAACTTGAAGGTGCACAGCTGATCCCGTGGCAGACGTACATCAAAAATGTATGTCTGACCTTGGTCATCCAGAGTACTATAAGTCTCCGTGTACAATGCAGTCAATTTCAAGAAAGGATTTAAAAAAACATGGTCTGATTCTTTTGGATAGTGTAAGACTGGTTATTGAGAGCACAAAATCTTCAGTTCAGCACAATCAATTGATTTTATCCTCTTTTAATCTTGAGCCGTATTTATTGTTTGTACCTGGTGTCTATGACAGATTAGTACTAACTCGTTTTAGATGCAACATTTATCACAGGCTTGTGAGTTTTCCATGTATAAATGATTGGGCCCGAACTTTAGGCCCATGTCCGTTTGACAATTGTTCAGAGCAATCGACTATGCATGTATTCGTATTCTGCAGATTTTATAGCAATTTGAGGAAAGTTTGGCTTGTCCCGATAATGAGAGAGTTGAGTTTGAGATAATGTCGCCCTGCTTTTCTCGCACTGCATATCTTGGATAACATTCACAGGACCTGGACGATGTGTATGATTTTAAAGAGAGTACTTAGCCACAGAAAAACAATTGTATTGTAATTACGGACTACAATTCTTTTAAATGATGACTTTTAAGTGTGTATATACTTCTCTAATTTTTATAATATTCAAAATGTTTTTATTGTGAATATGTACTTTTATGATTGTATTATACAGCAATCGAAGAAAGTCAGATTTGATTTGATTTGATTTGAGTCAGTTGTTTTCTGTAGATAGCTGGTTAATACTTTAACTAAGAAACTTTTTCCTGTTCCAGCTTGAACATTCACATACATTCGGATAGGTTGAAATGATGTGCATTCTTTCCTTTCATGAAGAAATCCATGGTCAAACCGTTGTCTTACTTGCTGATATATTTCTTTCGGTTTAACATTTAGTTGTTCTTCCAAGTTTCCTAAGTCCATTGATGCATTGCTGTTTCCACCTCATTCATGGCGATTGCTGCTTAATTTTGAAGAATTGATTGTCCTAGTGGATCTTGACTCAGAGGAGCAGAACTTTGACTGTCTTGAGAACTGTCTCTAGCAATCTCAGCTGCAATAGTAGCTTCTTGTTCAATTTCATTGTACAACATTTTCACATAATTTGCAAGAATAGTACATTCTATGGTATCTTTACAAGCATTGAAGGAATCTTCATAGCTTTGAAAATCTCCAAATAATTCCAATTCTAAACACCACGGTTTCAACAGTTGTAAAAGTGCTAAATAGTAAAATTCCCTTTTATCAGGAGTGTCGCAAGTCATTTTTCTGTGATTAATCAAATTTCCTTTCCTTTGTTCCACACAACATCCTTCAGAACCAATCACTCCATATTTTCCATCATTGATGTTTTCTGTAGTATTCTGTTTAAAAGTGTAGTTTTTCAGCAATTCATAGAGACATATGTTCTCAAGATTATGATTTCTATTTGGATAATATGTGTCCTACATGTTTGTTTTCACAATGTCTGTACTTTTCGGATCTTTTTCTGCTAAATATTCGATTTCTTGACAGATTTAAGTACTTGATTTCTCGTTGCAGCAAGACCTAGACTCACCCAAATGATTCTTCTAGATTTGGAGTATAAACTTGCAGATGATAACCGATCTGAGCATTCATACACTCCAACTTCTCGATGGGATAACATCTTCAAACAGAAACTGTATAATTTCTTACTTAGACTCTTCCTGTGAGAAATCTCTTCCCACATTTCTTTCAATTCCATCTTTTCTGGTTTTGTAATGTAGGATGTTACTGCTACGTACTGAATATCCCTGTTAGCATTCCACGTAGAGAGAATAACGGGATTGTAATCATTTATGTATTTTGATTCTTCACTTCTTCTCAAATTGTAGGTGATTTTGGGAGACTTTCTAGTGATGGTATGTCTCATAGCTGACATAAAACTCTTTACTCTTCCTTTGGTTATTACAGGATGTGGAAATGCAAAACGACATTTGGCATACAACTTTTCTTTGGACTTGTACTTTCGTCAACAGTATTTTCCACATTGATGGCCTTGGAATCATAAGACTTGTTGTCTTAAGTTGTTTTCTTCTGTTGTTTTGGGTATAGCACATGTGGCATATTCTTCAATAAAAGACACATCAGTATCAGCGGAATCAGTTCTGAATTTGGGGGCATCCTTGTTCCATATCAGCATATGTATATGCGGAGCACCTCTAGCTTGATACTCCTTTCCCCAAAAGATATCCACAACTTCTCCAAGAGGATGATTCTTTTTATTGCAGATAAAATACATCATAGATTCAAATCTATGAATGAAATACCTGCATACAGTAACAGGATCCAAGAGCACAATTATCCAAGTGTCTTATATTCAATATTTTGTTATATTCGAATTTGCCTCTTGAAGAAATTCAAGTAAATCATCCCAAGCGTATTCAGTTCAGCTTAGGGTAAGGAACCACGTAGGAGTTCCTGAGTTCCTTAGCATACATTTAAGTTCTCCATGATGACGGTACTAATACTCGTTAGTACCACGCTGACATGCCATCAGATGAATCTGCTGGGATTCTAAATGATCATCTCTCTGGTGTACTTTATCCATACATTCCTTTGCAGAAACATTTTGAAGATGTACTCCTGTTTTCAATATCTGATTGACTGCATATGAAAGTCCAGACAAGTCACTCTCAAACAAAAGATGAAATATATATGGGATATATTGTCGAAATCTTGGATCTTTTGCATAAATCTTGTTGTCCGATATTCAGATGCAGGAATCTGCACAGGTCGTTCATCATATCGTCCACCTTTTCCTGATGGGAACAACTGCGGAAAACAACGAGCTTCCAAGCTTTTTTCCCATACACTCATGGGACTTCCCTTTGCTTTTTTCATTTGGAATACCTCAATAGTATTCCCCATCACTTCTTTTGAATGAAGTGGATGTACACTATAATGATACATTCATCATGTGGGGGAGGAAGAAAATCTGATCCATTCAGCTTCCTGTGCTTAATGTATCTATTAATCAGATGGGGAAGGGTCACTGGTCCTGCATAAACAGGGTATGCAGGTCGATTGATTGGTGTGTCCCAAATAAAAAACCCTCATGCACATGTTTTGTACACTATAATGTTCATAGATTTCTTCACTTTTAGACATGTCTACTTTTTCAATTTGTCCACTTGACGTTTCTCCCACAAACACATTTTTATAGTACTCATTGTTTTTATCAGATACAATGTTGCCTTTCGCACTTTCCTAACATCCACTAATTCTTGCCAGATTTTCTTACTCTTAGTAGGAACGCCATTAACTAGAATAACTAGTGGTTCATTTTCTACATTCTCTACACCAATAGTTTCAATATTTTTCTTTAAATAGAGAGGTAAATATACAACTCTTCCTTTTAATCCTCTCTGTAAATCTGAAGGAAGCAATTAACCTGTTTTAGGCTGCACACGAACAATAGCTTGAAATGGGTGCACATGTTGAATGAGAATAGACTCATAGGTATTTAAATCTATCAGTTCTGGAGGAATAGTTACCAACTCTAGATTTTTATGGACAGCTCTAGCAGGCATTTTATTCTCATCTAATTTATTATAACAATATTTACAAATACGCTGATCAGAACCCAAATCAAAACAATTCTCTACCAACAAATACGTTGCAAATTCCTTCCACTTATCATTATTTTCTCTTTCACTTTTTAAATACAGATCACCAGTCCAGCCTGATTTTTGTAGTGAGTTTGCCAACAACAAATGCAAGAATAATTTGGCCTTTCACCTGAAATCACCTTCAACTTTGTAATTTGTTCTTCTAAACATTTTTTAGAACTATGTTGCACATTCTCTTCAACATTTTCCTCTGTTAATGTGTCAGTTTCTGCACTTTCTTGTTCAGGACGAAAGTAACAAAACTCAATTTCATCACAAACCTTCTTCACATCTGATACTGATCCATGCAAAAGAGTACTCATTTAACTCATTTAACATTAGTGCTGGACTTTTTGCATAATACAATCTTCTGACTAACTTCCGCATTTGAGAATGATGTACCGCTAACATCCTGAAATGGTGAAAAACCCTTTGACATACCTTTCTAGAAAGACAAGCCAGAGAATGACCTTGCAAACCAGTATTTTTTCTCACTCTGCAAGGGTCTAGTCCTTGCAATATCTTAATCTTTAGTTTAACACTTTTTTTTTACTATATTCTCGTAAGAAATTGTGTAAAATATCAATAGATTTTGGACGTACGCTACAAATACTACTGCAATCCCAAGTGTACACTGGGGCTTTAGGACGTCTCCCTAGAAATTCATCAGCTAACACTTCTTCTGCATTTATGGGAACCATCTTCTCTTTCTCAATTAGACAACCATTTCTAACCTCATAAGCTCGACCACTGGTATCAACTGCATGCAATAAATTATTGGTCTGAAAATAACTCTCTTCATTAAAGAAAGACTCTGAACTTGAACTGTGTTTCCATTCACCCAAAAAAACCACAAAAATGAGTTCTGTTAATTACTATTTTCCTCTTACTTTTGGCCTTCATTAAATGGATTGGTTTATCTAGTGATCGAATTCTGTTTAAAACTAAAATGAATAGTTTCCTTTTTACTTCAAAAGCCTTTTGACCAATGGATTCAATATGCTTCTTCCTTTTATAAAATAGTGCTCTTTTTCTATATTTTTTCACATCTTTGAGTAAGTTAAAAACCACTATATTATAAAAAATCTTTTTACGGATTTTTTTATACTGATTTTGCCTTCTTTTACCATACATTGATTCATTTGAAAATTCTTTTTTTCCTTTCCTTTTATTCATATTCTTTTTTCTGGTCGAACCATTCTCAATAGTTTGCACATTCTGCACACTGTTTCTAGGCTTTGAATGTTTTTTAATGAATTCCTTTGTTACTGTTGTTGTGGAATTTTCTTCAAATAATTGTCCTTTTTCTGTCCTTTTCTCTTTCTTGTTTTTTCAGGCAAGATAACTTTATTTTAATGATGATAAACAATATCTGTAAAAAAACTTAAACATAAATAACTATATTTTAATAAATGTATAAATTATACTTTTTTATTACTATACAAACACATTCTATATCAAAACCATTTAAGCACTTTCTTTTGTAATCACTAATTGAAATTGTAATTCAAGGTGTATGCATAACTGTGTAGGTGATTACAGGTCTGCATGTGTAATGGACAAGGTTTTGTACCAATGTTTGTGTTAAGCCCTGGGACATGAAATGAGTACTTAGGCACTAACTGAATGATTACAGCCCTGCAAGGAGAATGCCTGGATGAATGTATACCTGTTTGGGTTTTGGTGCAGTTTTGGATTACTAATGATGCTGGGTCGCTGACTGGAGCAGTGCATAGGGAGTGACAGGGTGTTTGCTGGAGTGTACAGGTACTGCCTGAGTAATTAAAGATGTGAAAAACAAGTGTGTAGGTGGTTAGACGACTACATGCATAGTGGCCAGGAGTTTTTACAAGTATATGTGTTAAGGTCTAGCTAACTGTATGAGTACTTGGGCACCAAAACAATAATTAGAGTACTACCAGGAGAGTGCCTGGGTGAATGTATCAGTGGTTTAGTTTTGGCACAGTGAATGGATTAGTAGATGGTACTGAATAGGTCACTATAGGATTGCAAGAGCAGTGACAGGGTGTTTGCTGGAGTGTATGGATACTGACTGGGGCATTGCAGGCCTGAAACACAAGTGCGTAGGTGGTTAGAGGACTACATGCATAGTGCATAGGAGTTTGAAGCACTCCATTTCCTAAGTCCTGGCTCGCTGCATGACTACTTGGATACTGACTGAATGACTACAGTACTACAAAGAGAGACACTGGGAGCATGCATAATTGGTTGTGTTTTACTGCAGTGAATGGATTCGTACATGATGCTGAAAGGGTCACTAGAGGAGCGCAAGGGGAGTAACAGGGTGTTTGCGGCAGTGTATGGATACTGACTAGGGAACTGAAACCCTGAAACACAAGTGTGTAGGTGGTTAGAAGACTACATGCATATGGCATAGGAGTGTGTAGCAGTCCATGTGCTAAGGCCCTGGATCACTACATGAATACTTAGGTACTGATTGAATGATTACAGTACTACAAGGAGAGACACTGGGTGAATTTATAATTGGTTGCATATTACTGCAGTGGATGGATTAGTACATGGTGTTGGGTGACTAAATGAGTGTAAGAGGAGAACCAGGGTGTTTGCAGGAGTTTATGGATACTGACTGTGGAATTGTATGCCTGAAACACAAGTGTGTAGGTGGTTAGAAGACTACATGCATAGTGCATTGACGTACCCAGCGATAAAAAATAAAAATACAAAATTGGCCTTGGGGTCCTTGTGGGACCCCCTGAGCAGGCCTAGGGGATCAGGGTGTTTCTAACCTGCTCCCTTTGCGTATTTTGCACGTTTGTTTCACTGCTTTCTTGTGCCTCGGTTCTACCGAGGCACAAGATGGCTACCAACACTTCCTGGTTTGGAGTGTTGACAGTTGACAGCCAATGTCCATGCAGCTCATGCTCGGGAAGGTACAGAGTACAGTACCGAGTACAGTAGAGAGTACGGTACTTCGTACCCCGCGATTTAAAAAAATAATAATTATTTTATTTTTGCTCGGGAAGGTACAGAGTACAGTACAGAGTACAGTACAGAGTACGGTACTTCATTCCACACGATTTAAAAAAAATATTATAATAATTTTATTTGGCCCCCTTTGCGTGTTTTGCACATTTGTTTAACTGCATTCTTGTGCCTCGGTTCTACCGAGGCACAAGATGGCTGCCAACACTTCCCGGCTTGGAGTGTTGACAGACAGTTGACAGCCAATGACCATGCAGCTCGTGCTCGGGAAGGTACAGACTACAGTACAGAGTACAGTACAGAGTACGGTACTTCGTCTCTAGATATCACTATAATTTTCTCAGGAACTACTGAACAGATTTACACCATTTAACAAAAAGAACAATCTGCAAACCAAACTCTACTTTTTTGCCAAATTTGGTGTTATTCGGTTCAGCCATTCAGGCTGTAGCCCTGGCTAAAGGTCCTATGGAAAATTGCATGGGGAAAACATGTTTTGGGACCCCCCTTTTTTCTCGGCCCCCACTAGACAAATCACCCCCAAACTTTCAGGGAAGGAGCAGAGCGGAGCAGGCCATTTTCTTGGATAATTTCGTGAAGATTTGTCCACCAGCGCCAAAGTTATTCCAAATAGAATGTTGTGGATTTCCTATGGAAACTAGGTCCTAAATATAACTACCTACTGGCGACCCATTGACAAGAGGATCACCTTCAAGCTCCTCACCCACGCACACAAAGCACTCCACAACGCCGGACCAGCCTACCTGAACAGCAGACTCAGCTTCTACACCCCCAGCCACCATCTCTGCCCCGCCAGCCTCGCCCTCGCAAATGTCCCCCGCATCCAACGTATGACTGCTGGCGGCAGATCCTTCTCTTACCTTGTCGCCAAAACCTGGAACACCCTCCCAACCCACCTACGTCACATCCAAGACCTACTCACCTTCAGAAGACTCCTCAAGACCTGGCTCTTCGAGCAGTAGCGGCAAACCCCCGACCCCCTCAGCGCCTTGAGACCGCATTACAAGTACCCTGATTGATTGATTGATTGAAGGATCCAAAACAAAAAAGGTCAGAAGGGCATATCAAGCCCATAACTTCACCAGTCTCTCTATCAATCAACAGGAAATACTCGAGTGACAAGCAACGTGTAAAAAGATATGAGGTGCTTATGTAGACAGTTCAAGTGACCTGTCTCCTCACTCGAGCATTTTGGGAAATGTAGTCTTTCAACATACGTACATTCATACCATGCAATGTTTTGCTACTGTGCACTATCTATCTGTGCCGAGTCAAGACACTGGCGGTCGCCAGTAGGTAGTTATAGTTAGGACCTAGTTTCCATAGGAAATCCGCAAAATTCTATTTGGAATAACTTGGCGCTGGTTGACAAACAACTCTTTCAAAGGGTGATCCATACAAAAAATACTTCTTTAGCACAGCAAATATAGTGCGGCACATAAAGAACTTGCACCCCAACAACTTTGCTTGATTGAAGGGCAACCCACCTACTGCACCAAGCACATCAACTGCTGCAACAGCATCTTCGGCAACCACCATACTCACATAATAATCTTGATTGTGGTAAACTTACATTTCTATGTATTATTGCGATTAACTTTTGTGTTACGTGAAATAGTCTATCAGCCTCATCAAAAATAAGAAACAGGAGCATCGCTGTCCTCAACATCAGTCACTACACATTTATCAAGCTTTTTTGTTGTAAGAACTACCCCGTCCGAAGGCAGTGGGAAATGTCCACACTTGCTGCCTTTCTTGGCTGAAGTTATCAATTATTGTTCAATTTGATATTCTGATTCAAAGTCAAGGTCCTTTATCAAGCCTTTTTCATGTACATACTACCCCAGCAGAAGGCAGTGCGAAATTTGCGCATTTGCTGCCTTTCTTTGCAGAGGTTATGAACTATTGTTCAATTTGATATTCTGATTCAAAGTCAAGGCCCTTAGTCTAGCCTTTTTGTTGTAACTACTTCCCCAGCTAAAGGTAGTGATTAATTTGCACACTTGCAGCCGTTCTTATTTTTGACATAATTTATCTTCCATTCAATCAACACATCATCTATAAGTACACACACACCTACTTGCTACCTTTCTTGGCTATGGTTATCAACTATTCTTTTATTTCATATCCATATTCAAAGTACAGGCCCTTTATCAAGCCTTTTTTATTGTAACAACTACCCCGGCCGAAGGCAGTAAGACATTTGTACACTTGCCGCCTCTCTTGGCTAGGGTTATCAATTATTTTTGAATTTTATAATACAGTTGTGATGAATTTAATTAAGAAAGTGAAGAATTTCTTTTTTAAAAACACATTTTATAAGAAAAAGAAAACTATAGAAAATCTACTTGAGAAGGCTCTCAAATTGAATTTTTTTAAATTTGTTTTAGTAATCAATACATTTCAATCACTAGATAAACCAATCCCTTTAATGAAGGCCAAAAGTAAGTGGAGAAGAGTAACTAACAGAAGTAATTGTTCAGAGGTTTTTTGGGTGAATGGAACCATAGTTCAAGTTCTGAGCCTTTTTTTAATGATAAGACTTATCTTCAGAGTAATGATTTGTTGCATGCAGATGACACTGTGGTCGTGCTTATGATGTACGAAATGGTTGTGCTATTGAGGAAGAGAAAATTGTTCCTAGAAATGCAGAAGAGGTGTTAGCTGAGGAAGTTATAATGAGACGTCCTAAAGCTTCAGTGAACACTTGCAATTTTAGTAGTATTTATACTGTAATCAAGAATCTATTGATTTTTTATGCAATTTCTTACATAACTATATTAAGAAAAGTGTTCAACAAAAGATTAAGATGTTGCAAGAATAAGACCCTTGCAGAGTGACAGAAAATACTGGTATGCAAGGTCATTCTCTGGCTTGTCTTTCTAAAAAAGTTTGGTGAAGTGTTTTTCACCAATTCCGAATGTTACCAGTTCATCATACTCAAATGAGGAAATGAGTCAGAACATTATATTATGCAAAAAGTCCAGCACTAATGCAAAAAAAAGTTAAACAGTACTCTTTTCCGTGCATCTGTATCAGATGTAACAAATGTTTCTGATGAAATTCAGCTTAGTTACTTTGGTCCTCAGGAAGATAGAGTAGAAACTGAGATATTAATAGAAGAAAATGTGGAAGAGAATGTACAATGTGATGTGGTACTGTACAAAATATTGAGCAAGATATTACAAAGTGTAAGGTGATTTCACGTGAAACGCCAAATTATTCTTTTATTTGTTTTCAACGTACTCATTATAAAAAACAAACCAGGACTGTTCATCTGTATTTAAAAAGTAAAAAGGAAAATAATAATGAGTGGAAGCATTTTGCAACTTATTTGTTGGTAGAGAATTGTTTTGATTTGGGTTCTGATAAGCGTATTTGTAAATATTGTTATAACAAATTAGATGAGAACAAAATGCCTGCTAGAGCTGTGCATAATAATCTTGAGTTGGTAATTATTCCTTCTGAACTGATGGATTTAAATACCTATGAGTCTATTCTTATTCAATGTGTGCATCCATTTCAGGCTATTGTTCGTATGGAGCCTAATGCAGGAAAATTGCCTCCTTCAGATTTACAAACAGGATTAAAGGGAAGAGTTGTGTATTTGCCTGTAGATTTTTTATAAAAAATTGAAACAATTGGTGTAGAAAATGTAGAAGATGAACCTTTAGTTATTCTTGTTAATGGCGTTCCTACTGGGAGTAAGAAAATCTTGCAAGAATTAGTGAATGTTAGGAAAGTGAAAAAGGCAACGTATCCGGTAAAAAAACTAATAAATATTATAAAAATGTGTATGTGAGCTGTGCTGAGTACTCTTGGGATGATTTACTTCATTTTCTTCGAGACACAAATCCAAAGATACTAAAGATTGAATACAAGACACTTGGAGAATTGTGCTCTTTGGATCCAGTTAATGGATGCAGCTATTTCAATCATAGATTCGAAGCTATAATATCTTTTATCACCAATAAAAAAATTCTCCTCTTGGAAAGGTTTTGGATTTCTTTTGGAGAAAAGAGTATCAACCGAAAGATGCTCCTCACATACATATGCTAATATGGATCAAAGATGCTACCAAATTTCCAACTGAGTCTTTGTACAATCTTTGTAATACTTTATTTGATAAAGATTTATCATAAAATTAGATACAATTTAATCATAAAAAGAATAAAATTCATATATCCAAAATACAGCCAATAAATACAATAAAAAGCCGATATATACAATAGTCAAGGGTGATAAAGTGCTGTGGCATTAAAAACTGATACAACCAGTCTCCTTAATCTACGATTTTCTACCTCGTTTTGCTCTGTAACAGCTTTGAGCGAATCTGCCAGGCCTTCCCCAGGTACTTTGCAACCCCACAAACGCTCATCAAAGATGTTGTGTCTGTTGTCAGGATGCGTAAGGCTATCCAATACAGACTAACTCCCAGTTCTCTACATACTGGTTTTAACCATCTTTTCCTGACCCCCTTGTAAGCACTACAGGCAAACAAGAAGGGCGCTAAGGACTCATTAGGGCTTGCACATCCTGGACAGGTCGCTTGATAGGACAAAGAATTTTTTCAGCTCTTAGTAAATTCATTCAATGGAAGTGTCCCATACCTCAGCTTTAAAAAAAGGGTTCTATCGCTGGGTACCTTGATAAAATCTAGGAAAGGTTCAAGCTTCCTGACAGGTTTGTGCTCTAAAAATTGGGCAGTTAAAGACCCCCACTTGGTGTCTTTTAGTTCCTCAGCCTGCACCCACTCCCAGTAAATTTTCTTAACCATATGTTTGGGTGGGGGGGACTGGGATAACCATGATTCACTCAACCCCAGGGTTATGACCAACTGTCTCAACTTGTTCAGCCATACAATCTTTTTTGAGCTGTTCAAATTGATACGTTCGTCAAACACTGCTGCATAGTTTGCCAATTCTGGTGTCCTTCTCAAACGTACCCAGTATAATAGTGGGCGAAGGCGAACTATGTCTTTTATTGAGCGTTTACCCATATCGTGGTAAAGAGGCTTTAGGGGGTTGAAAGTGGAAGTCCAACTAGGTCTCTCAGGAACTTGTTCTCGGCTTTAACTAGCTCCGCCGTATTGTCGAAACCCCACAATTCCGACCCATAAACTGCTGAGGCCAGTGCCTTCCCTTCATAGACCGCTATAGCCGGGGCTATTGGTCTACTAATAGAGGCCCGAGGATCTCTTAAAATGGCTCCTGACACTCTTTTGTGGTTAAGAAGCATTTTAACCACGTGGAAGTCCCATTTCATTCTACTGTTGACTCTAACTCCCAAGTAGTCAAATGCATCCACCACCTCTAACAAAGACCCATTGAGGGTGACATTAATCCTCCTAGATTTTTTGCTAGTGACAGTACCATCAATTTTGTTTTGGTAGTATTGATGATTAGACCTCGTTCTTCACAGAACAGGCTGAACCTAACTAGCAATTTCTGTAGACCAGAGGGGGTTTTGGACATCAGGAGGGTATCATCTGCGAAAAGGAGGGTCGGTGTTTTCTCACCCGCCAGGGCAGGGGGCATCGGCTGGGTCCTCTCTCAAATGTTCTGCCACCCCATTTACAAAGAGAGAGAACAAGGTCGGAGCCATCACACAACCCTGGCGGACCCCCCTATTCACTGGAACCCTCCTTGTCAGTTGACCCTGGTTCCCCCATCTGATTCTACCATAGTTACCGTCATGTATTCTTTTTATAAGCTCAAGGAGATATCGTGGGATGCCCATGTCCTGCAGCACCTGCCAAAGCTTAGCACGGGGCACAAGATCAAAGGCGGTTTTCAAGTCTATAAAGGCTAGATACAAGTTACCTTTCGCGATGGACACAGATTTCCAGTATACTGCAAAGAATCTGAAAACCTGGTCCATCGTACCCACCTTCTGCCTGAATCGCGCCTGTAAATGTGTCAGGATATTTCCCTCCTCCAACCAAGACCCTATGCTAGAGATGATGACCCTGTCAACTACCTTCTGTGCCACGTTGATTAAACTAATCGGCCTGTAGTTGGCAGGGTCCTCTCTGGCACCTTTCTCATATATTGTCACTACTTCTGCTCCCTTCCACCATTCAGGGACTGAGTGGCCCTGAACCAGCAAATTCATCAGGAGAGCAATGAAGTTATCCCACCGCGTGGGGTCATGTAGGAGTAAATCACCCGGCAGGCCGTCCGGACCTGCGTCCTTTCCAGGGGCTATGTTCTTAATAGCCAATTGAACCTCTTGGGAAGTGAAGGGCTCTACTGGTTCAAGGTTCTCGCGGTCTAATTCTGTTTCTAAATAGGGACCTTCTGTTTGTTCAGAATCAACCTCACCGCAGTATAGACTTGAAAAATGGAAGTGCCATTGCTGCTCAGTTATATAATTTGGGACAGGGTCTGCTCCCCTTTTATTAAGTTTATTTATCAGTTCCCAAAATAAGGTTGAATCTTTTGAATAGGCCGCCATTTTGAGCTCCTGTCACTGTTCTTCTTCCCAATCCCGCTTAGCTGTTTCTAAGGTTTTATTATACTCCTTTCTGGCCGCCCTTACGGCTACCGGGTCTTTTTTACGAAGGGCTACGGAGATGGCCTCTCACTTTTTTCTACATGCAGCCGTGTACCATAAATTGCCACTTTTAACTACTTTACTTTTGTGCGCTCTACAATCCTTAATCATAAAATAAGAACCCAAATTTGCTATAAGATTCCCATTAAATTCACTCAATTGGAATCCCTGTACACTATCCTGGGAAATGTTGAGCAATGAGAGTTCCATACACTTTAATTCTACTAAATCTCCAATGCTAGTTAGGACATTATCCTGGCATGCCACCTTATGCCATTTTAATCTGCGATTGGAGTTAGATGGAACGACTTCTTTTGTAATCAATAGTGGTACATTAGATGTCCTCCTATTGCATTCCCATCTAATTTCCATGCAGAGGGGATTATGATCACTGTCCTGCATTTGTTTAACCTCCATGTCAACTACATTCCCCCATAATCGTGTATCAAGCAGAATGTAGGCAATACGCGAGGGACCACTAAGTCTATTAAAAGTCATGGCCCCATTTGGGTCAGAAATCGTCCTACCATTCAATGCTCGTAGGTTATATTCCAATGTTAAGGCATTGATCTGTATCGCCCTAGCTGACCATTTCCTGATTGGCCTCAGACTCAATGCTGGAATAGACTGTCTTATATCTTCTTCATTACTTCCCAAGAGGTCTTCCTCACTTAAGGGTTCGTACGTACAGTTCAAGTCTCCTCCCACAATGATATTAGACCGGGGGGAATACCTGCTAGGGCTGTTTCTAATAGTGTTATTGTAGATGAGATTTGAGACCCTGGGGCTCCTCTAGCATATACATTAAACAGCTCCACTCTAATGCTATTCAAAGGACCTTTAAAGGATAAGTGTAAAATATCCTCTGAAGCTGAATTGTGAACAGTAATGTCCCAGTTCAAGGCCATCTTAACCTATATTTGGAGTCCCCCGATGGATGACCCTTTCCTGGGTTTGTCGCGGGGATAAAATAGGTGGAATACCCCACCTTATACAGGAGGGTCATGCGCCAGGTCTCCTGGAACATGCAAACCTCGTAGTTGTTAATGAAGTCATTCCATTCTGGAATTGCCAGTTTCTTTTGGAGGCCTGCTATGTTCCAGGAGGGAAATCCAATCACCCCTGTATTTCCTTCCCCCACCTTATGTAAATCCCGAGTCTCCAGACTCGACATTTCCCTACCACAGGGACTGGAAGTTGTACTGACGACGCAAAGTGAATTCTCAGTGTCGCCCGTGTTAGATGTTACTACCGGGTGGGTCCTGCAATTATCCTTAGATAGTCAATCTATTCTATTTAAATCGGAATCATCCTTATCCCCAGCTATGGACCAAAGGGGAAAGAGTCTAATCTGAATATTGGAGTGCTTAGGGGGGCACGTCCGATACTCTAAGGCCACTAAGTTCTCCGCCAATGTTCCATTACATAGTTGGACTTCTATGCAATCTGTGTGGGAGCTAAACAGGGACATTCTCCTGACGTTAACCATGTCCTCCCTGATGATGGATCTGCACCCCCTCACATGGCGGAGCCAGTGGATTGTGAATAGATTCACTAGTTTCATGGCCGGAGTTCCTATTGGGTTTTGGAACCCCTGTCATGTAAACTATTGCAGTGGGGTTTCTGGGGGCAAAGCCTTTTGGTAAGTTACTCAGGGGGTCAGCCCCAAGCTTTTCATTTTTACCCACCAGAATGCCATTGGCAGCTAATTTACTCGTGTAGTGAACCTTGTTTCCGGATGCTATTCCCCGTGATTTCATAATTTCAGCATAAGAACTAGGGGTATGCTGGCCAGTGGAAAAATCCCTGCCCAATCTTTGATCCGGGAGTACTTTCTTTACAAACCCCTTTCTGTCACTGAATTAGGTAGTAGGGGTTCCCTTCGATTTGGTGGAGTTACTACTATGGCAAGTGTTAGAATTTGGGGAGCTTTAGCCCTATGGGCATCTCCTGTTTGAGCTTGCTCTTTCAGCATTTATTTTATGTAAATCAGTTCCCTCTCCACATTTTCCAATTTCTTGAGGAGTGCCCTGTTGGAATGTGGACAGCTCGAACACCCCCCAAGATTTTCACCCCATGGCTCTGGAACCCTTGTAGCCCTAGCAGTAACTTGTGCTATACCATCAGTTGGGTCCCCTGATTCTCCTTCTAAAACAGCAAATCTATTGGAACAGTTAATACCTATCTCGCTTGCATTCTCCTGCGACACCCCCTGGTTTATAGATTCAGGGATCTTGCTAGATGAGTTGGACCCATTTGGAGCCTCTGCGGAGTCTGCCATAGAGGGACCCTCTAGGGGATTATGGCCTTCACAAATTGGAGCAATATAAGTTTTTTTGGGACAAAAATAGAAGGAATTACTTTCCCTCGGTGTTGTTTTAAGACCTCAGAAAGTGGATCAGGGTTTTCCACCCACGAGTTACTAGAATTCCCTGCTAAAACCTCCTCACATTCACCAACAATGGTTTAAATTCATGTCGAAGTACAGTTAGTGGCTGCATGTGAAGCCTTTTTTGCCTTTTCCCCTTGTTTGGCTGTGACAATTGTGCTCCCCCCTCCATAGACTTTCTTTTGCCCATTATCAATCAGCCAAATTGGAGCAAACACTCCTGGTCAATTTTAAACGCAGGGGAAAACTCTTTACACTCAGATCAGCATGGAAAGACAGTTAAACACGCCTTTAGGTATTAGAAGTACCCCCTCCTAACCCCACAGTACCGTTAGTCCCTATTGTCCTTGTAATAGGGTCCTTAAAGTCCAAATGTTAGGGGGGTAGCCCTGCCCTGCCTCGTCCGGTCGCTGGGCGCTGCGGGAGGGCTGGGCCGGATTTCAATGCCTCCGGTGCCCTCCTGATGACGTTCAGCAGCGCACCTCACACAGCCCCCTGGGGGATGTAGTCATGGGGGCTGCGGGCACGGAAATGCAGGGTCCGGGGTAATGAGCCGGGCAGGCAGGCAGCTAGGTGCGTTCCCCTCACGGTGGAGCAAGGAGGCCACAGGTAGGCGGCAACACTGGTGGCAAGCGCGTCCCGCGCTGCGGGAGGGCCGGGCTGGATTTCAATGCCTCCGGCGCCCTCCTGATGACGTTCAGCAGCGCGCCTCATGCAGCCCCCTGGGGGATGTAGTCGCGGGGGCTGCAGGCGTGGAAATGAAGGGTCCGGGGTAATGAGCCGGGCAGGCAGGCAGCTAGACGCATTCCCAAAAGCCGTTCCCCTCACGGCGGTGCAAGGAGGCCACAGGTAGGCGGCAACACTGGTGGCAAGCGCGTCCCAGTGTCAGATGATATTGTGCTGTCTTTTATTGGAAAATATGCTACATGTGATATACCTAAAAGTACACAAGATAAGAAATTAAGACAACAAGTCTTACGATTACAAAGCCATCATTGTGGGAAATACTGTTGTCGAAACTACAAATTTAAGGACAAGTTCTACACCAAATGACATTTTGGATTTCCACGTCCTGTAATATTGAAAGGAAGAGTGAACAGTTTTATGTCATCTTTGCTACATACTATCACAAGAAAGTCTCCAAAAAATACATACAACTTAAAAAGAAATGAAGAGTCAAAATACATAAATGACTACAACCCAGTCATTTTGTCCATGTGGAATGCTAACATAGACATTCAATATATTGCAGACAATTCTGTTGCTGTTGCTCGATATCTAACACCCTACATAGCAAAATCAGAAAAGACAGAACTGACTGAGATGTGAGAAGAGATTTCCTACAAGAAAAGTCTAACTAAAAAATTATATAGTTACAGTTTAAAGATATTATCTCATCGAGAAATTGGAGCTTATGAATGTTCAGATCGCTTATCATCTGCAAGTCTTTACTCAAGTTTATTTATTTAGTTCAAGTTGCATGAAGTCCTTACTCCAAATCTAGAAGAATCATTTAGCTGAGTCTAAATCTTCATGCAACACGAAATCGAGTACTTAAATCTGTACAAGAAATTGAATATTTAACTGAAAAAAAGCCAGAAAGTATACGTATTATAGTGTATTGGTTCATAGCACTTCCTATTCCAACTGTTCAAAGATCCTTCCCTTTTTATTCATTCTACTTTGACTTCCTAAGAAGGAGCATCTCTTCTGATAATCCTGTCAAATAGAAGGAAGATCACCATAATAACAGCAATGGACTCATCTTCCAGCTTTTCTTCCGAAAGAGATTTCATTCCTGAAGAGCCTTCAAAGAAGAAGAAAAAAGCTCTAATTTGGAAATGATTTACTATCCCTGAAGGGCAAAAAAAGGTTAATGCTCCCTTAGTAACCTGTAAAATTTGCCAAACAACTCTTTAATGGAGAGATCCATCTAAAAAATACTCCTTTGGCACACCAAGTATATCAAGAACTTGCGCCCCAATAACTTTGCTCGAGCTCCAACACGGAGGTTACAGGAAAACCCACCTGCTGCTGCACCAAGCACATCGATTGCAGCAGCAGCATATTTAGCAAGCAATCAACACCCACAAATTGACCCTGATTTCGGTGAAATTAACATTCTATGCATTTATTGTGATCAACTTTTGTCTTACGGGGAACAGTCTATCGACCTAATAAAATGCAGAAAGCAGGAGCATCACTATGCTCAACATTACTTTTTTTGACATTATCTTGTAATTGGTACCAACTACCCCAGCCGAAAGCAGTGCTAAATTAGCACACTTGCTGCCTTTCTTGGCTGGGATTATCAATTATTCATCAATTTCATGAATTAAGGCACTTTATTAAGCCTTTTTGTCGTAGCTACTTCTCCAGACGAATGTTAATGCTCCAAAAGTAATCTGTAAAATTTAGCAAACAACTCTTTCAAAGGGTAATCCATCCAAAAAATACTTCTTTGACACAGCAAATATAGTGTGACACGTGAAGAACTTGCACCCCAACAACTGTGCTTGAGCTGCAACACAAAAATTGCAGGGCAACCCACCTGCTGCAGCACCAAGCACATAAACTACTGCAACAGCATCTTCGCAAAGCAGTCCATACTCGCATAGTAATCTTGCTTTTGGTAAACTTAAATTTCTATATATTTATTGCGATTACCTTTTCTGTTACGTGAAACAGTCTATAAACTTCATAAAAACAGGAAACAGGAACATATCTGTCCTCAACATTACTCATTAGACATTTATCAAGCTTTTTTGTAGTAACTACTCCGACCGAAGGCAGTTGGAAATTTGCACACTTGCTGCCTTTCTTGACTTTGGTTCTCAATTATTCTTCTTGTAATACAAATTCAAAGTGCACACCCTTTATTCAGCCTTCTTGTTTACTACTTCCCGTAAATTGCAGTGCGTAATTTCCACACTTGCATCCTTTCTTCCGACGCACAGTGTGTGTAATGAGCTGGGTATTCAAATATCTACTTCCGTGATAAGGCAATGGTTACTTTGCGTATCTTCAACATTTCTAACTTTTTACCGTACTCATCTTCCATTCAATGAACACCTCATCCACATGTACACACTCTTACGTGCTGCCTTTCTTGGCTGTGGTCATCAATTACTCTTCAATTTCAGATTCTGATTCAAACTCAAAGCCCTTTATCGAGCATTTTAAATGGAGATACTACCCCGGCAGAAGGCAGTGGCTAATTTGCACAGTAGTAGCTTTTCCTATTTTTTACATTATTCATCTTCCACTCAATCAACACGTCATCTACACATACAAACACCTACTTGCTGCCTTTCTTGGCTATGGTTATCAACTATTCTTCTATTTCATATTTGTGTTCAAAGTGCAGGTCCTTTATCGAGCCTTTTTGTTGTAACAACTACCCCGGCCAAAGGAAGTAAAGAAATTGCACACTCCCTGCCTTTCTTGGCTGGGGTTATCAATTATTCGTCAATTACATATTCTGATTCAAAGTTAAGGCCCTTTATCGAGCCTTTTTGTTGTAGCTACTACCCCGGCCGAAGGCAGTGGGAAATTTGCACACTTGCTGCCTTTCTTGGCTGGGGTTATCAATTATTCTTCAAGTAATAAATCAAGTAATAAATCAATTCTTCTTGTAATACAAATTCAAAGTGCACGCCCTTTATTCAGCCTTCTTGGTAACTACTACCCGTGAATGGCAGTAGGTAATTTCCACACTTGCATCCTTTCTTGCGACGCACAGTCTGTGTAATGAGCTGGGTATACAAAGATCTACTTCCCTGATAACGCAGTGGTTACTTTGCGCGTCTGCAGCCTTTCTTTTTTTTATTTTTTTATTTTTTTTACATCCTCATATTGCGATTTTTATGTTTTGTTTGGGAATCCCAGGATTCAGCCTCTCAATGTGTGTACCAGCACTGCCCCAAAACACGAATGTGCTAGGGGAGTTTCCCTACCGATTGATATTGCAGAGGACTCCCCCTTGGAACCAAAACATACATAACTTGTCTGTTTTTTCGTTAGTCGGGGAGAGCTAGCCACCATTGACTACTCGATGAGTATTATACCCATCAACAGATGTTACCATCGCTTAATCATAGGATCATCATTCCATCTCGCCCACTATTTAGGGTTAATATGATTTTCCCATATTCCCCAAATGTTATTTCTTTTAGTATGCTTTTCCCTTCTATCTAGTTTGTTTATTTTTAAGACCGAATTCATCCATTCTCCGATCGTTGGAGATACTGAACCAACCCACTTAATACAAATCTCCCTTCTTGCGAGGAGGATCAGAACAAAAACCAAGTTTTCTTGCTCTTTTGTTAGCTTACCCGCTCCCATCTTACTGTCAATCCCAAAAAGTACAAGAGTGGTACTTACAGTTATTTGCTGTTGGAGGATTGAAGTTAAATTCTTACCCACTTCATACCAGAACTCTTCAAGGGATGGGCACTCTTTAAAGATGTGAATGTCATCTGCCTTCTCCTCGCCACATTTCGGGCATTTCCTGATTTGGGCACCCTTAAATTTGGACAGTTTTTTAGGAGTCCAATAGGCTCTATGAATCGTGAAGATGTGATTCCTTTTTAAAGCAGCTGATTTTAGTGTAGCCCACCATTTCTCAATTGATTTAAGCCACACCTCTTTAAGATCTGGAATATGTAGGTTCTTCCCCCAAATTAGTTCTGCGATCTGGGCATCTTCCTCTTCTGATGTTATTAGTGCCCAATACCATCTGGCTATCTCTTTTTTTATGGGAAGAATTTTCTGCATTTCTTTCTCCAGCTCTTCGGTATCATTTTCCTGATGTATAAGGGTATTTGCCCAACTGGAAAGCTGGTAGTATTTAAATTTGGAGATAGTAAAGTTAGTATTGGTTTGAAGATCCTCCCACGAGATCAATGATGATCCAGTTAGTAACTGGCCCCAGTGCTCGATGTTGGATATTTTTAGCGGGTTTGCCAAGCCACCTTTCAAACAGTCTGGGGTACCTGGGGAGTCCCATATAGGAGCCAGGGGACTATAGTATGAGATGTTTAGGGTCCCTCTGACCTGGGCCCATATTCTGGCCGCTTCCTTCAGAACCTTCAATTTAACTTTTTTGAAGAATTTTGGGTGGCCAAATTTATACAGGAAGGGGTCGGTTTTCATGGTCATTGCTTGGAGATATTCAGGGTAATATTGATGAGCTCTCAACAGTGGTCTCATGTTTTTAAACGAGAAGGCTCTATAGTATTCCCACAGATCAGGGCTGGCTATACCTCCTTGTTCTTTTCTTCTTCTGATTTTTTTCCAAGATATTCTGGTTCCCTTAGATGCCCAAATAAAGCTTGCAATTTCTCCTTGTAGTTTTTTCAATGTATTCTTTTTAAATTCTAAGGGAATTGTGTTGAACAGGTAGGTATATTTGGGTAAAATAGACATTTTTACAATGTTTGATCTCCCTATAAAGCTTAACGGGAGGCTGGTCCAGGTCTTTAAAAGTTTTCTTGTTTCCTCTGCCACTCTTTTTAGATTTATTTGCGGTATTTTTTCCAGATCGTGAACTATTGTGATTCCTAAGTATTTCATTTCCTTCTTAATACCTGGACTGACGAGGTTTGAGTTCCATGTCATGATTTTGGTTTTGGAGTGGTTAACCAGGTAACCTGAGACTTTCCCAAAATTCTCCAAAGTGATTTTAATTTCGGGTATGGAGGACTGATAGTCATTGGTAAAAATCATTAAATCGTCGGCATATAGTGCCACTTTTTTAGACCATTCCTGATGTTTAAATGGGAGTATTTTTTCATTTCCCCTTAACAAATTTGCCAGAGGCTCAATGTATAGATTAAAAAGTAGGGGCGAGAGTGGGCAACCTTGCCTAGTGCCTCTTTCAATTTGTATGTTATTGGTTAAGCACCCATTCACCAGAATTCTCGATCTCGGGGATCTATAGATCTCTTTTACTATATGCAAAAAGGAGTCTCCCAAATTATTTCCTCTCATTACCCCAGTCAAAAAAGCCCAGTTCACCCGATCAAATGCCTTTGCGGCATCAAAAGTGAGTATTGTAAGAGGATTTTTTTCAGAGGTAGCGATGTCTATTGCCCCAAATAACTCATGAGTCAGGTCTTGCAGTTGTCTTCCTCTGACAAAGCCTTTCTGGTCAATATGGATCAGCTTGGTCATCATTTTCCCTAGCCTTTTTGCTATAATTTTTGTGCAGATCTTGTAGTCACAATTAAGCAATGATATTGGCCGGTATGATTCACATAGTGTTGGCTTTTTCCCAGGTTTTAGGATTATAGTTATGATGGCATCATTCCAAGAATCTTGGAATTTTTCTTGATGTTTATACACCTGATTAAGTAGGTCTGTGATTTGAGGCGACAGCGTTTCTCTAAGCGCCATATATAGTTCGTTTGGGAGAGCATCTGGTCCCGCAGCCTTTCCTTTTTTCAAATCCTTTATTGTTTCTTCTACTTCCTCCTTAGAGAATTCTTCGTTTAGGGTATTTTTCTCCTCACTTGTTAGTGGAAGGATGGGTAGAGTATTTAAGTAGCCTTCTATTTGTTCTTCCGATGGGTTTACATCTTCCGAGTATAACTTGGCAAAAAAGTTTGTGAATTCCTGTCTGATTACAGTGTCTTCGAGTGAAGGGGATAACTGGCTGTCTTGTAGTATACTTACTACCTTGTTCCTGGCTAGATCTGACTTTAGTTTCCATGCCAGAAGTTTACCGCAACCTTCCCCGTATTCGTGATTTGCTAGTTTGCTCACTTCCCACTTTGTTCTAATTCTATTTTCTAAAATGTCAACGAGGCATTCTTTTTGTCTTTGTCTTTCCTTCTCCAGCTCCTCTTTTATGTCTGCCCTATGTTCGACCAGAATTTGTGCATCCTGCAGCTTTATGGAGTTTTCTAAGCCCCTTATCTTTTGATTTGTTGTCTTTAATCTGTATGCGCCTTGGCTTAATAATTTCCCTCTTATAACTGCCTTGTAAGTGTCCCATGTAGTTTGTTTTGATGTGCCTACCTTATTATTTTCAAAAAAGAGTTCTGTTTCTGTCCTAAGCTCTTCTATACATTGTTCGTCGAGTAGTATAGCTCGTTCAATTGTCATTCTGTTTTGTGTTTTAACCTTCGTCCTTTGAACCACAAGCTGGACTGCAGAGTGATCTGATAGGTGAGCAGGAAGGTGTTCTAGTTTTATTACATCTTCTGTTAAGCTTCTATCTGTTAAGAAGTAATCGATTCTCGATCTATGTCCAAGTTTCTTATTATGTAGGGTAAAAGGTTGTCTTTTATCCCCTTTTATTTTCCATATATCCAGTAAGTTTAAATCTCTCTTGTAAATCCCAAGCCACTCTCTCATATTAGGAAGGTTTTTTTGTCTTCCCGGGGGTGATCTATCTACTTTAGGGTCTATAATTATATTGAAGTCACCTCCCAAAATTATCGGTGAAGTCACTGACAATAAGTGGGTATATAGCTTTTGTAATGGTCCTGAATCATCTGTGTTTGGACCATAGTACCCTGCTATTGTATAAAAATAATTTCCAATTCTTATATTGGCTATAGCCCATCTACCTTTACTGTCCACTTCAGACGATACTAGCTTAATTTTGAGAGTTTTCTTGAAGATAATTACTATCCCTTTTACATTGCATTCCTGGTTCGTGCATACATACATTTCCACCCACCCTTTCATACTTTTTACCTTATTCATCTTCCACTCAATCAACACATCATCTACACGTACACACACCTACTTTCTGATTTTTTTAACTGGGGTTATCAATTATTCTCGAATTTCACATTCTGATTCAAAGTCAAGGCCCTTTATCAAGCCTTTTTGTTAAAGCTACTACCTCGGCCAAACACAACACAACTTGGCAGGACTATGAAAAGCATCTAAATCTACAGCACTACGTGGCAAAAAGAAATGCTTACTGTGTAAGTGACATTTTCCATTTTTAAGATATAAAATCTGTCAATAGAAAAGAAACATGTTCTCAGTGAAGTGAAATGACTTTGTGATATATTGAAACTATTTTCACAACTTCTTTACTGTTGTATGTCGTTACAGTGTTTTTTTCCTCTTCACGTTCAATATCTTAAGCTACACTGCAACTATTTTCACAACTTCATTACTGTAATATCGATGTTTGTAGTACTCACATAAAACATTTTATGACACCTTGAAACTATTTTTAAAACGTATTTACTATAATATCAGTGTTTCAACTGCTTTCATAAAACTTTTTTGGAATTTATTGCAACTATTCTAAAAAAATATTTACTGTAATATCAGTGTTTGAGTTGGTAACAGAAAATAAATGTGATACATTGTACTGTGCGGCTCACTACAATAGTAAAACAGAAATGGGATAGTGTTTGCTGGAACTGTAAGGATACAGCCCGGGATATTCAAGGTTTAAAACACAAGTTTGATGGTGCATGGAAGAGTGCATACCTAGTCTATAGGAGTTTGAAGCAGTCCATGCCTTAAGGCCCACTTTGCATCATGAGTACTTAAGTACTACCTGAATGATTTCAATTCTGCAAGAAGTGTGTCTCAAACCATTATTTTCTAATAATAAATGTATTCTTGTAACATCTCATAATTTATTAGAACTTTTAACATATTTCATCATGTATTTCATTTTCCTGCTCATCAATATCAAAAGTCATATAATCATACTCGATGTCATCTAATGCTTCCACAAAATCAGCATCCAAGATTTCGTCTACAAAATTACAAATGATATCTGCAGCATTCATTTCTTCCTCTTCATTGTAGCTACTTACAAAAAGTATGTTCAGCTCTTCTATGACACTGTTATTAATTTCGAAACCGTCTTCCAACTTGTTTTGCTGATTTTCCACACTATTTTTTTTATTTTGTAGGTCCTTCTACAAAAACATAAACACTTCATTCTATCCTGACTGTAATATCAGCATATTTTGTACTTGAGTGTATATTATTTTGAAAACATTTGAAAAATAAATACAATAAATACAGTGTCACTATGCATTGTGTCAAGTGCTTTACTTAGCATATACAAGAATATGTTACCTTTTATTGTATTTACTGGAGCCTGTGCACTTCGTTGTTTGGCCAGCAGGGGGAGTAAAGCTTTTCAAACAGTATTGTTAGATTTCGAGTTAGTGAAGCCTTTACCTGCAGAAGTCCAAATGTGCAGATTGAGTATGTCTTTCTGAACAAGAGAAGCAGCTGCCCAGACCCCACCCCCAGGCCAGCAGACCATTGTGTTTTAAATTTGTGGTTTTCCCTGCCCATGATTGCCTCCATTTAGTGTGTTGAATTGTGGGATTTGTAGTCCAACCTCTGTAGTTTGTCCCTCTCATTCCTTGGTGACAAATCTGTTTTCCCTCCAAATTTCTCTTTTGCTCTGTGCTTAGACCTGTGTGCTAAAACAGTGCACCCCCAGCCACCATTGTGTGTTCATAAGCCAGTGAGACCGCCCCCCTGCCCCCCCCCCCAGCAACAGCAATTTTCTACATTCGAGGGCGCTTCTGTGAGCTGTTTAAACTGTATTTACAGGGGCCTGTGCACTTTGTTTTTTAGCCAGCAGGGGGAGTAAAGCTTTATTCAAACAGTATTGTTTGAATTCGAGTTAGTGAAGCCTTTGCCTGCAGAAGTCCAAAGTTGTGGATTGAGCCTGTCTGTCTCCTAGGAGATTCTGAACAGGAGAAGCAGCTGCCCAGACCCCACCCCCAGGCCAGCAGACCATTTGCTATTCAGCTACCAGGCAAGTCTGAGCCCTCCTCTCACACCTGCCCTGGCCCCTTAAGGCCTTGCTGGGTGCACCCCAAATCATTCTCCTCCATCTTGTGAGTTGCAGCCTATATGCGCCCCAGATTGCAGTGAGCAGAGTCCAGGAAGTGGTAAGGAGACAGACTAGTGCTGTCTCTTGCCAAGACAAAAAGTTGTTTAAAAAACGATTTTCACTTTCTGTGTTTACTGTCTATGCCTGTGGTTGTTACAGTTAGAAATTGCAGTTTTAGCCTGCTTGTAATTGCATATTTTATCACCTGTGTTGTGTTTTAAATATGTGTGTTTTCCCTGCCCATGATTGCCTCCATTTAGTGTGTTGAATTGTGGGATTTGCAGTCCAACCTCTGTAGTTTGTCCCTCTCATTCCTTGGTGACAAATCTGTTTTCCCTCCAAATTTCTCCTTTGCTCTGTGCTTAGACCTGTGTGCTAAAACAGTGCACCGCCAGCCACCATTTTGTGTTCACAAGCCAGTGAGGTCAGCCCCCCTGCCTCCCCCGCCCAGCAACAGGGATTTTCTACATCAGAGGGTGCTTCTGTGAGCTGTTTAAACTGTATTTACTGGGGCCTGTGCACTTCGTTTCTTGGCCAGAAGGGGGAGTAAAGCTTTGTTCAAACAGTATTGTTAGATTTCGAGTTAGTGAAGCCTTTACCTGCGGAAGTCCAAAGTTGTGGATTGAGCCTGTCTGTCTCCTAGGAGATTCTGAACAGGAGAAGCAGCTTCCAACTCCCTGGCCAGCAAACCTTGTCTGAGGTCGCTGGGACCTTATATGTTCTGCTAGTGGTTGGCTCATTTGTACACTGATTGGTGGTTGTATCTGGTGTTTCTATTGGGTTAGGGTTAATGTCCTCATTGGTTGGGTATTTGAGGGTTCTAATTTGTTTCTCGGTCTGTGATTCAATCAGTGTAGGGTTGGAACTAGGGCTAGGGTTAGACCTTTAATTGGAAGTAGCTATTTAGGGCTTCTGGTGTGATTGGTTGTTGGACCAGTTGTGGAACTAAGAGTAGGGTTAGGCTTTCTATTGGAAGTAGGGACTAGGGCTTCCTATGTTATTGGTTGTTGGGAGTTAGGTGGGACTAGGGCTAGGGTTAGATCTTTAATTGGAAGTAGCTATTTAGAGCTTCTGGTGTGATTGGTTGTTGGACCAGTTGTGGGACTAAGAGTAGGGTTATGCTTTCTATTGGAAGTAGGGACTGGGGCTACCTGTACCATTGGCTGCTTGGACTTGGGTTGGGACTAGTGGTAGGGCTAAGGCCTTTATTGGACGTAGCGATCAGGGTTTTTGAACTGATTGGGTGCTTGGACTAGGGCTAAGATAGGCTGCAAGGTCCTGGTCTCCTATTGGTTCTAGATGTTAGGGCTAGTGCTGTGATTGGATAGTGTTAGGGCTAGGGTTCCCATTGGCTGAAGGGGTCACCTGATTACTAGGGCTAAAAAAAGGTCAGGCTTAGGGCGTCTCAGCCCGGGCATCGAGGCTAAGGGCGGAGAGGACATGGGTAGTTGCCTGTTTGAGCCTGTTAAGGGTGGAGAGGACAAGATAGTTGCCGTACTAAGCCTGTTAAGGGTGGAGAGGAGAAGGGTAGTTGCCTGTTTGAGCCTGTTTGAGACTGGTCGGGAATAGGGCCAGAAATGCTGCCCTTTTCTCATTTAACAATACCCAGCCCACACCATCCACATCTATGTACCTTCCATGTACTTGGATCTGTGTGTCTGTTACTTTTTTCCTGAAAAAGCATATCCAATGCACTACTCTATTTCTCATCCGGTGCCTCTATCAATATATTTCATCTAAATATACTTACTTCCTTTATGTATCTATATACTTTCAATGTACTTATGGATCTATATATTTATCTCTTTCTTCTAATTTAGCCTTTCCAATGCATTACCCTATTTCTCAGCATATACTTCGCTCAGTATATCTTCTAGCCTAACCTTCTGACTCATCTCAAACTTCTTTCTACTACTCCTTCTAATGCACTACCCTATCTCTAATCCTATACATCTATCAATATATCCTCTACATCCACTCTCTCATTTATCCCAAACCCCATACCACTACTATGATCGCCAAAATAACCCTTTCTAGACTCTCTCCTGCTCTACCTCTCCTTGCATCATCTGACACCTCTTTTTACTACACCGATCCCCTAAAACAAACCTTTCTAAACTCTCCCCTCTGACTCCTTCCCTCCAAAACTCCTTTTTACTCATCCAAAAGCCTCTTCCTACCGCTAAGACCGTAAAAAAAAATCCTTCACTCTTTTATCCCTCCACTATCCTTTTCAATCAAAATTAACAGACTAACATGTTCACTTCTAAAATTCCATATTCCATATTCAACTATACTAATATACTGCCCAAATAACTGAATAACGTATCTACTACTCAAATTACTTCATATTTATACTATACTAATTTTCAACACTAATCCTTTATGGGTTCTGGAGTGGCGTGCTACTTGTCAGAAAAGCGCTTCAACACCCATCAGGGGTAACAAGTGCTATATGAATGCAAATCTTTCTTCCCCTTTTATCCATCCGCTATCCTTCTCACTCCAAGTAACAGACTAATATCCACCACTGACATTACCTCATATTTCACTATATTAATTCACCACTAATCCTTTATAGGCTTCCAGAATAGCATGTGTCAACAAGCGAGCATAAATAAATACAAACCTTTGTCCTCCACAATCCTTCTGCTATCATTCCAAATCCAAATAACTGACTAACCTATCCACCACTTAAAATGTACTTGCATGTTTCACTATACTAATTCAACACTAATCCTCAAGGGGTGCCGGAGTAGCGTGCTACCCGCCGAAAAAGCGCTTTGACGCCTCGTCAGGGGTACTAAACGCTATATACATGCAATTACAATACAATTAAAATACAATACATATAAAATGATTTTAGAAACGTGTTACTTTTTTGATGATAAGGATTAGTAATATCTTTCCGAGAACATTTGAATATTTAAAAGGGTAAAGTAAGAGGTGAAGAACACAGGTAAGAAGTTACATCTCAAGATGCAAGAATGGATGAAAAGGGTGGTCCAAAATCTCCTTGTACAATACCCAGTGGAGACGTTTTAAAAGCGGGAACACTTAAGGAATTCTATAATATGCAATAATTGTTGACGATAACACCACACACAATGGGCAAGAACAGATAAAATAATGGATTGTATGTGCTTGGACTATGATGAGAAAACACTGTAGAAGGACCACGGTCAAGTGCAAATATTAAATACTTAGCAAACGCAAACGAAGTGACAACAAGAACCAGGAGGGTCCAAGAGTGGTGGAGGATGGGTTTCTTAACCCACGTCCTACTTACTGTGTTGTAAACTTAAAACAGTGACGACAGCAGTGCCTTACTTTCACTCCCCCCATTATGTTGTCAATTAGGGTGGAGGGAGAGAAAGGAAAGGAGTAAACTACATGTCTACAGATGTACTGCTATGTTCAGAACACTGGATCAAGCACTGAATAAACAAACTCAGATACAAAAGAAAATACACAAAACATACACAAAGGAAAGCTACACAAATAAGACGGTGAATCTTGAACACAAACTGGTAAGTCAACAAAACAACAAAAAGGCTTAAGGACACTGAAACAGACGCTACGCTGTAGAACTCATTGTCAGGTCCATTAAACTGTGAGGGCAGCTGGTAGGAGCCTACACAGGATGATGGCAGTACGAGGCCCCTGGAGAAGCTTGGGGGAGTGATGGTCCAAGGGGCTACAAGGTGGGGCCGTGAGCCCCCCCCCGCATACTTCAAACTAAAACCCAGGATGGTGGCATTCCCAGGGCTCCAAGGGTCTTACAAGCCCCCCATCATGAAAAAAAATTAGCCCCCCGGACTTGGGCCCCCCCGGGGGCTAATTAAGAAGGAAACAGACTTCTAGTTTTTTTTCCTTTTCTGCCGCGTACCCGTACGATACACGTACCCCGCGATTTCTTATTTTTAAAAAAAATACAAATTAATTTGCGACCTGAAGATCCATGTAGGACCCCCTTACCAGGCCTAGAGGGTCAGGATGTTTCTACCCTGCCCCATTTCCTTACTTTTCAACTTTCTTTTACTGTTTTCTTGTCACTCGGTTCTACCGAGACACAAGATAGCTGCCAACACTTCCTGGTTTGCATTGTTGACACACAGTAAACATCCAATCAGCATGCAGTTCGTACTCGTAATTGTACGGTTTTCGGTACACTTACTGTACGCATAGGGGGAGGGGGAGAGGGTGGGGCAGCTGAAAACATACTTTAAAAAAGAAAAAAACTTCAAAATGAAAACCCGGGAAGTGCTGTTCCCGGCGACTCCAGAGACCTTACAAGCCCTCCGTTATGGTAAAAAAATGCCCCCAGGATTTGGGCCACCTAAAATGAACATCTACTTTTGTTTTTTCCTTTCCCACCGCGTACGCGTACGATACACGTACCCCACAACTTCTTATTTAAAAAATAAATAAAATTTGGACCTAAAGATCCATATGGGACCCCCTGAACAGGACTACAGAGTCAGGATGTTTCTACCCTGCCCCCTTTCCTTATTTTTCAACTTTGTTTTACTGTTTTCTTCTGACTCGGTTCTACCGAGACACACAATGGCCACCAACACTTCTTGGTTTCGAGTGTTGACAGACAGTTGACATCCAATCAGCATGCAGCTCGTGCTCGTTATTGAACGGATCTCCGTACGCGTTCAGTACTTCGTCTCTAGATATCGCTGTCAGTCAGTCAGTCAAATTAACTTTATTCGATTTGATAAAATCATACAAAGTACATATAAATAGAATTATTTACAATTAAAAATAGATTAAACAGTTACTTTGTAAACAAGTTAATTTGGCATAATTTTCCATTAAAATATTTAAAAGCGAGTTATATACACTGGTTTGGTAAATTCATAAGTCTTCTAGATCTGGATGCCGCCACTAGGAAATTGGCCATGGCAAAAGTAATACATATATTTCCTAGGGATTTTAAATATAGCATGGCTGGTCTCACCTGTGAGAAGCCAGCTTCTCTTAAGACTGGTAGCAGATGTTTTTTCCTTTGTGCAGAGAAGAAATCACAAAACATAACAAAATGCATGGTGTCCTGAACTGAAAAATTGTCACAAGTGCAAGGGGAAGCTAACTCAGGTTTCATCCACATATTAAAATTACCCAAATAAAAATGAATAAGATTAAATCTAAATTTAGTTAACAAAAATCTATGAAAGGGGTTTGTGACAAAACATAAATAAGGTTCAATTGCTAATGACTGAATTAACAAATAATGCATTCTAACAACCGGCTTTGATAATTCTAATTCTTCTCGCAACAGGCGTACCCTAGACATAAACTGTTTTTTTGTGGAAATCACATCCTGCTTTGTGATGCCAGGAGGGAAGGTGAATAGGTCTGGGCGTCCCAGGTCAGTAAAAGATTTTTTCAAATACGCCAACCAAGGAATCGTATGACTATTCTCCTGACTCATCACGTCCCTCATGATCATGTGATTTAACATTAATTCGGGGTTTAGCCAAGTCTTAAGCCAATATATTAGTGGTGCCAATCTTAGTTTATCCTGAACATAATCCAAACCGAGTTCTGTATGAATAGAAAAAAACGGAGAGGATTGGGGGAGGGACAAAACGGATCGTAAGAATCTATTCTCTGCTACCTGGATGTTATCCAGGCGCACATAGCCCCATAGAGATGCACCATATAAGGCCACAGGGAGGGATTTGCTATTATATACATTGATGATGGCCTTCATAGGTCTATGACCCAATCTTTTTGCAAAACCTAAGATGGCCATAGATGTCCTTGTGACCGCTAGGCTTTTGGCACGTATCTGGGGCCCCCAGGTGCCCCTACTATCGAAAAGAACTCCCAGGTAGGAGAACACAGGGACTCCCGAGACTACCTCTCCTTTACAAAAGAAGGTTTTCGTCTTAGCCTTTTTCCCCTGTGGGCCTACGACCATGGTGTGGGATTTAGAGGCATTAACCCTCAGGTCAAGCCGGTCCATAAAGATCCCAAATGCATCTAGCAGTTTTTGGAGGCATACCCCTGTGCGTGCAATGAGTACAGCATCGTCCGCGTATAGGAGAGCAGGGATCTTAACTTCTCCTACACGCGGTACGTCACTTGCTGCCCCAAGTAAATGCTTGCCTAGGTCATTTATATATATGGTGAATAACAGGGGGGCTAGTATGCAGCCTTGCCTTACTCCCCGCAGCGAGCTGAAGCGTGAAGTGCATCTGCCCTCTTTGGTAACCCCTTACAGCGGCAAATAGGTCCCGGTGCAGGGATGCTATGAACGCCACCAAATCTGGATCAATCCCCATCTTCAATAAGATTTCCCATAACTTGGATCTATTGACCAAGTCGAAGGCCGAGGAGAGGTCCATAAATGCTAAATACAAGGACCCCTCCCTGGCTACCGTATACTTGGCAATCAAAAGATGCAAGTTCGAGCACTGTTCTATCGTGCCTGATTTTACTTGTGATTTTCTCAGGAACTACTAAACGGATTTACACCATTTAACAAAAAGCACAATCTGCCAACTGAACTCTACCTCTCTGCCAAATTTGGTGTAATTCCGTTCAGCCGTTCGGGCTGCAGCCCTGGCTAAAGGTCCCTATGGAAAATTGCATGGGGAAAACACTTTTTGGAACCCCCCTTATTTCTCAGCCCCCACTTGACGAATCACCCCCAAACTTTCAGGGAAAGAGCGGAGCTGAGCAGGCCATTTTCTTGGAGAGATTTGCACAGATTAGTCCACCAGCGCCAAAGTTATTCCAAATAGAATGTTGTGGATTTCCTATGGAAACTAGGTCCTAACTACCTACTGGCGACCGCCAGTAGGTAATATATATATATATATATATATATATATATATATATATATATATATATATATATATACGAGCAAATGTCCCAAGCGGGGGGAGGGGCTGATTAGCTGGTGCCGGCGGTGAGGTTTGGGACAGCCTCACATTTAATGTTTACGCAAAAAGGCTTCAGTAAAGAAGACGCCCCACACCACTTGAAGATGATTACTGTAGGTTACCAGGTGGGGAACCTACAGGAAAATAAATAACTGAAGTAATCATCTTCAAGTGGTGTGCGGCGTCTTCTTTACTGAAGCCTTTTTGCGTAAACATATATATCTTTGGGGAAAGAGGCTGCAGCGTGTCTGCAGGGGCCCTACCAGATACTGCGAAGATTATCCCTGAGGACGAGAGCGGGGGTCTGCGAAACACCGAGTCAAGCCACTAGGCGTTTGCCAGCCATCACTGCATGGGCTGACACCATGGACTCGAAGTACCAGCATGCCTCTGGTCTCGACATTGTCACAGGAGGCACTTCAGCTGCAAGCAGAGGCGGGGAGTATCCATCTACAAAAGGAGTGGCCAGAGATTTGCTCAGGACACTGATCATCCCCAGATGTGAGACTCTGTGAGGAAACGAGAAACCGGCACTGATGAAAGCACGACATTCGCTTGAAACGCGTCTGCCTGGCGTTTCCTGGACTGTGCTGTAATTTTTATGCAGAATAAATCCTGGTGGGAGCCAGCATATGTCGGGCTCATTCTTTCGAGGGTGAGCGTGTGGTGTATATTTATGTAGCCAGTATGCTGTTCACTGGTTAACCGGCATGCCCTCTTGATCTGGTGTGACATGCAAGATCAGCAATTTTGGTATTTTGTATTGAACTACATCGTGTCACCCCCCCAAGTGGTCTGGCAAGTATTTGGCTGGGACATACTGCGTTGGAGAAAGAGGCTAGAGCGTGTCTGCAGGAGCCCTACCAGGTAGTGTGAAGATTATCCCTGAGGTCAAGAGCGGGGATCTGCGAAACACCATGTCAAGCCACTAGGCGTTTGCCAGTCATCACTGTATGGGCTGGCAATATTTCTGTGGGGGAACACGTACACAAGTTTATGAGGATTGCTCTAAACCCGGGGCTGCGTGGGGCTGTGTTCTCGCCATCACACTGCAGGGGTAAGAGGCAAGTATATCATAAGTCCTCAAAGTATTGAATTACACCATGTTGTACCTTTAGTAATCGCGCACACCTATACTAATGCCCCCAGCCTCCCAGAACTAGGAGGAGACCCTCGGGGTGACTAATGGTTAAAGGCGTGTACTAAAAAGCCCTACATAGATTAACCATACCACCCGCTCGCTGTTTTACCAATCTTAGTACATGTCCAGTATTTTGTATGCGATAGGTATGTTATTCTCATCTTGCAACCCAAATCATTCCCAGTCGCTTACTAGTCACAAGAAGCACTCGGTCTCTGGCTCCCACCTTACAGCCCTCTGCCTATGGTATGCGTTCTATCGAGCCACCATTATGTCTGGGATAGCTTGGGTCATGTGACCGTTACTGCCGGCTGCCTGTGTGTTTTCATAAGCAGCGAGAGAGGACTCGGCAGTCAGCCCTAGGCAGTTCTAACAACCGGGCGCCATATTAATAGTGTTTAAAACAAAGAGAGTCCAAAGGAACACATCTCTGTTCTATCATGTACTAAATATTGTACCACAGTTAATGAACAGAAACAGCCCGTTTTTTGTGGTTGATCTTCAAAGGGGGGGAGATACATAAAAATCATAAAAATCATAAGAATCAACCCTTTAGACAATGCCGCATTGAGCATCACGCTCTAGCTACGTATGCTCCACAAATAGTGCACACTGGTGTTGTTGCTCTGCACCGTGTATTCATGGAATCCTACTGGATTCTCTGCTCTTAGTGGCATTATTCACAGAGAAATGATTCTATATATCCATAGAGGCTCACCTACGGGGCACATAGTATCCTTCCTAAGCCACTCCTGTGTTCTACATTACAAAACAAATGTCTCATACTTATTTGCTCATAATGCCATTTAGTTGGAACCAGGGGATGCAATCATTAAGACCGCAGGAACTACTTTTCAGTCGTTCCACCCATCGTTGCTCTCTGATCATCAGAAAATTCGCCACATTACTTGTACCCATTGGAATAAACGGTCTGTCCAGTACCGTCCATCTCAGGTTTGTTTCACTATGTTTATGGTCTTGGTAGTGGGCTGTCATTTTAGTATTGGTCTTCCCACATCGTATAGTGCTCATATGTTCGATGATGCGGGTCTTCACTCTGCGAGTGGTCATGCCCACGTACTGCATGTAACAAGGGCATTTTAAAAGATAGATAACGTTCTCTGTATTACATGTGGTGTGCCTGCGTAGTTCCCACGGGTATTTCAGACCGATATCTATTCTCTTCCCATTGATGGATAGGGGACACGCCTTGCAGTATCCACAGGAATAGTGTCCCGTAATGGATGGTAGAATTAGGTTCCTTTCCTGGGGTTAGGTGCCGCAATTCTTGGTCCTCTGACGCGTTTTCACAATCATGTCCTTGATGCTGGCACTCTTTGAAGGAGAATAGTGGCATAGGTTGATTTAATCCATGGTATTGAGGATACCCCAGTTCTTTTGAATAATCTTTTTGACTTGATTTGAGGCTGTATTGAATTTTGTAACACAGATGCTGGTCTCAGTCTTCTCTCTTATGTTGGTTTCCAAAAAGGCCTCTCTATTGCAATTCCTTGCTCTTTTGTATGCTTTTTTGATCACTTTTTTCGGGTAATCTTCTGGTGTTTTTATCTAGGAACCTGAATCGATATTTCTATTTTATGCCCTTGTTCGGTTATAATCAATAATATCCCTATAATGGCATAATAATCAAATTCATATTCAGTCGTAGCACATGCTGTCACATCAAGCAAGGCTACTTCCCCGGACTCCTAGAAAGCACAACGAGTTCTCTAAACAAAACAAAACCTCCAGCAACCTGGGAAATCCCCCTTGCTTTTGTTTTGATTTCGTCCTAGAACTCCTGTAAAGCACTGTAAGAACGGCCAGTTTTTAGTGACATCTTTATTGACGTCTTATGTCCAACCTTACGTCAAACCCGGCACCTTTCAGGTATAAATATACCAACGTTGCCTTAAGCAAACACACGGTGGTGGTTTTGGAGCAGAGCAGCTATCTACTTGCCCGAGAGCCCAGCTGATGCGAGAGCCCACGGACGCTGCCCCTCCCCTTTGATGCACTGAGAGAGACGCTGTCTTTTCTCCTGCCGAGAAATCCAGCTCCGGTGTTTCCAGATACCTTCGCGGGTTACTGGGATATCGAGTCCTGAGAGAGAGATACAAGACCTCCTGCTTTCTATTACCCAGGTACGTAGCTGACTAAACCCTGAAAGAGAATTCTTGAGTCAGATTCTTGGCAAAACAAACTTAACTTAAACTGCTACTTACTTACTCCTTCCCACGTATTAGGCTTAGGTCAGGTACACCGGGGTAGGCGTATTCAGAAGCACCAGTTGAGTACGATTAGTCAATGTATATGTGTATGTATATATTTTATCTATTTTAAAGTATCATATGGCTAAGAAACCATATCAATGCTTTTACAGTATTATTTTATAATCCTCCTTTTACTGTACGCACTTTACTTTACTATGAGTATTGCAATTGTGGCAATTCATTTCTCTTGTATGAGGAATAAGACTGCTCAATAAATTACACCTTTTATTAAAAACGCCCGTCTCTCCTTTCTCTGCAATCTGGTGAAACTAAGTATGCACACTTGACTGAGTGAAATAGCTGTCTTTTGTTTTCACACGACTCTAGAGATACACTCTTATTCTGGGGGAGCAAAGTTGTCATGTTTTATGGTTGTCAGAAGCTAATCCCTTCTTGTCTATCCAGGGAGGTTAAACTCCTCCTCGTTTATTCGAGAAAGTTTCTAGTGACCTCTGAGCAAGCTGGCAAACCTTAAGTCTAATATAGTCAGTAAAGACCTAGTCGACCTCAGTCCTACGTCTAAACTGCTGTTTATATTATTCCAATGCGCAGAGCCTATTGGGAACATAGGAACTACACTACAATCTCTCTCACTAAGTTTCATACTGAGATTGTCTGCTTCTTTTTTGTAGTCCAAAGTTTGGGAACAATTCCTACGTAATCTCAGGAATTGCCCGTAGGGCAGGTTCTCCCTTAGAGAACGTGGATGAAAACTCTTAAAGGATAGCAGATTATTTCTATCTGTAGGTTTGTGAAAGACATTACAGATCAATTTGCCACCTTCGGCTATGATATTCAGATCCAGAAATGGGAGAGAGTCTTTGATAATTGTTCCTGTAAAAAACAGGAACGGGTTCCTGTCGTTCAGCCAAGTTAAGAAGGTTTGGACCGGGTCTCTGTCTCCGCTCCAGATGATAAACACATCATCTATGTATCGATGCCAGACCGTAATCTGACTACAGAAGGGGTTGACAGGTGAGAAGATAGTGTCCTCTTCAAATTGTGAGACGTACAAACATGCCAGGCTAGGCACACAGGAACTCCCCATGGAGGTACCATGGATTTGTAAATAAAACTTATCATTAAACTTGAAGAAGTTTCTCGTGAGGGCCAGTTCTAACAGGCAAAGTATGAAAGACCGAGGAGTCTGGTACTGCCAATCTTCCACAAATAAGATTTTCTCAATTACCCTCAAGGTCTCTCTTTGAGGTATATTGGTATAAAGCGACCCTATGTCGAGCCCGATCATAAAGTCTTTATCTACATCAAATTCAAGTTCCTTAAGTAGGTTGAGCACTTCTCGTGTGTCTTTCAGATATGCTGGCCTTTTTTGGACTAATGGACGTAAAAAAAGTCACAAAATTTGGAGAGGGGTTCAAGAATGGAGTTGGTCCCTGACACAATCGGCCTGCCTGGAGGAGGACGGGCGGCTTTATGTACTTTTGGTAGTATATAAAAGTACGGGACTGTCGGATTTTGGTTGCACAGAAAAGAAGCCTCTTTTTGGCTAATCCAGTCATTATTGACTGCCTCCTCAACTAGTGATGCGATCTGTTTTCTAAGTTCCTCTGTAGGGTTCACACCAAGTACCTCATAATTCCCTCTTTCACTGAGTAGGCGTAAGCACTCTGCATTGTACGTAGTCTGAGCTAGGATCATAATTGCTCCCCCCTTATTGGCGGGTTTAATCACCACCGTCGCATCTTCCTTCAAGTCATCAGGCGCCTTCTTCTCTTTATTTGATAGATTAAAAAAAGGTTTTCCTGTTTTCCAGGACGCCAGAGAGTCTACCTCCCTCAGAACTGCTTGTTCGAAAACATGAACTTCTGGAGGTAATTGTCCCAACATGGGGACAAAAGTGGACTTATTTCTTAGTCCTGTGTCATCTTCCTTCTCTATTCTCTCGTTCCCATCAAAAAAGACCCTGAGACGTACATTCCGGAAAAAACCCGCAAGCTCACATTTTAATTTAAATGGATCTAGTTGGTTGGTGGGGACGAATCCTAGGCCTTTGAATAGTACTTGTTCCTGTATGGGTGTCAGTACCTTCTCACTCAAGTTCATCATTAAGTGTGTTCCCTGCTGCTGTTCGCTTCCCCTCGTCCAGTCATGCTCCAAGTTATTCTCTGGTTCATGTCCTCCCACTGCACCCTCTGGGTTCTCCGAGATCTCTGTCTCCCTCTCCCACTCCCTTGTTCTCTCCCTAAAAAAGGCGGATATTCGTTGTTGAAAAATTGGGTGGGGGGACCCATCGGAGTGTACATTGGAGGCCACCCATACCCAGTTGGGGGGCCCTGTTGGTATGGGCGCATATAGCCCCTAGACCATCCTCTACTCCGGTGTCTAGGTAGGTAGTCCTCATCACTACTCTGGCTCCCTGAGCTCGAGGTGTCTGTGTACTGCCGAGTCTGTTTTTTCAGGTTATTTTGTTGTTGGTTCTCTTTAGCTTTTGCATAGTCGTCATTGATGTATGGGTAAACCTTTTCTCTTGAAAACTTCTTAAGGTCTTTCTGAAGTTTTTGTATCTTAGAGTTTACCAAGTAGTCCTTATATTCATTAACTACCTTATTTCTTTCTTCTAGTCTTTTTTTGAATAATGAGATCTGTACTTGTGTTTTTAGATGGTCCTCACTCATTTGGATCTTAATCAGTAGATAGTCGGAGATTTTCTTGGCCGTATCTCTAATCAAGATAAGCCAATCTCTTGAACATCTCCAAGCGATTAGCGACCAATTCTTCCTAAAGGTAGTATCCTCTAGAAATATCAATGGTTCATTGACCACTAACAGACCTCCTGGTGCACTGTTAGTTCTTAAATACTCTGTCAGAATTGTACTATGTAGAATGGTCTTCACTTGCGTCCTTTTGAGTTCAGGGAGAGCATCCCAACCCTCTACCTGAGTGAGAGCTTGGGTGAGTGTGGTGTCGCCGAGAACAGACGGACCCGCTAAGATCCTGGCTGCTGCCTCATCCCCATAGGAGAGGTCTTGCTCTTCCATTTTTAGTCCAAGTCTGGACCCCTCTAATCTTGGTACTATGGAAGTAATTAAGGATATTCCTAATTGACGTCTCTGCGGCCCAACAACTGTACTAATAATGGGAAAAACACAAAAGAGACAAGGGATTGCTGTTTCTCTGACTCCATTTTAACCATCTATACTCACACAACAGAGAAACTCTACATATAACAGTATAGCCTCATCCATACAGTATCTTATTCGTAGATTAAGGCTATTAGTCCTAACATAAACATGTACAGGAAAACGGACAAAAAGGTTTATACTGTTCCTTGCAACAACACTTAGTGTCATGCCCCGAAGTCCCACTCGCAAAGAAGTTCTAATTGCCTTGGGCACTATATAAGATGAACCACATCAACAGAACGCCGCTTTGTGTTCTAGCGTCTAGCTCACACTTCCTGGTGTTCTGTCCCCGTAAGATTTGCCTGACTTCCGGTTTTTGGTCGGTTGTGTTTCCTGTCTTGATTCTCAGTCCTCCGTGAGGGAGTTCTGTTCCGTTGTAACCTGTGACCCTCCTTGGCGGTCCCACTATCGCGCTGACACTCTTTACTCTTGTGTCAGCATTCCTGTTACCTTCTTGGGAGTCCTCACAATCACGTTGGGTGCAATTCGTGTTTGCCTTATTTATTTTTTCCCCCGTTCATGCTCCACCTTTCCTTGTTCTCCGCCCGGCGGCTGGGTCTTTCCCCGCCATCCGGCCGGGTACGGCCATTCCAGGTTTCCCTTTTCCTTGTGCTCCGCCCGGCGGCCGGGTCTTTCCCCGCCATCCGGCCGGGTACTGCCATTCCAGGTTTCCCTTTTCCTTGTGCTCCGCCCGGCGGCCGGGTCTTTCCCCGCTGTCCGCCCGGGTACTGCCTGCTGCATCTTCATCTTGGTTCACTGGCCAGAGCTGCCTCCCATTGGTTGAACCACCTAACCAGTCTTCCCTTTGGCATTTTGGAATACATTTGTTTGGGGTACTTGCGTGGAGCAGTGTGTGGTGTGTTTCGAGGCTCAGCTACTAGAATCACGGTAACAGTGCGTTGCGCTGCCTTTCTTATAATATGGTATGTGGTTACTGTTGTAGATGACTAAGTTGTGATATTGTCTGGCAGATTATACCTTGTACATACTTCAGAAGAAAGGCTCGCACACGCGCATCTCACCTTGGAATAGAGTTGGGTGCTCTTCAAGTATTCTCCATAAGAATAGCGGGGTGAGATTCACACATCACTTACTTCATATGCTAGTACAGAGTGGGGTAGAGTGCTTACGATCTTTTGCCCTTTTGTGTACAGAGAGCGGACACCAAATCTACCCACCAGTAGTATTTCAAGGTCCAGACGATTAGCTGTGGTAGGTGCTGTTTATGTATATATGTAGGCGTTGTGCATATACACTGTTTTGTAACAAGGTATAGGTAGTAACATCTTCCTTCCCTTACAGCCTGCCTTCTCATCAAGTGTTCACACTAAAGTTCCACAGTCAAGACCTGTTATTTCCCCCGCCTATCCTTGTTTTGCTTTCCTGTTTTCCCCTGGCGTGCCATTCAATACTCTAGAGTCTGATAGAGTCGGAAGGCGGTAGGGGAAGGCTGAGGACTATTCTCCGGATTCCTGACGCTCCTGCGGAACAAGCCTGGAAATCATTACACTTAGAGGAAGATCATAGATATCTTAATACTGCCCTCACACACCTCGCGGTGTCATGCTTCATTACTGGGCCGCATCAGACTCCTAGGTACAGACCAACACTCTAGATGGAGCGCAATCTTTTTTTGACGATGACAAGTGCTGAGGGTAAGGGTAAAAGGAACACAGATGTGATAATACACAAATGACACTAAGGCATAACATAGAAAAGAAAACAGAGAAAAACAGGAAGGCCTCTTTCCTGTTTTCACAGGACCAAACAATGCAGTATGAAAGTGTTTAAACAACCTAAGGATCAACCTTCTCGTATTTATTCTGTTGGTGATCCCTGGCTGGGTTAAAAAATAAGATCAGGGGTATGCAGGGAAAGTAACGGTCCCTATATCCCCACTGCTACTACCAACATGTTTCTGCCTCTATGTCGCCTCCATCCGGATGGCATAGGCTTTCATCAGGGTATTCGTCCCTGTTTTCCAATCCTTACCCAGCTAGGGTATTTATTACCTTAATTCTTGCGTAGTGGTTGAAAACTGTTCCTCTTATTATCCCTCGCCAATATTTCGGTGGGGGAACACGTACACAAGTTTATGAGGATTGCTCTGAACCCGGGGCTGCGCGGGGCTGTGTTCTCGTCGTCACACTGCAGGGGTAAGAGGCAAGTATATCATAAGTCCTCATAGTATTGAATTACACCATGTTGTACCTCTTAGTAATCGCGCACACCTATACTAATGCCCCCAGCCTCCCAGAACTAGGAGGAGACCCTCGGGGTGACTAATGGTTAAAGGCGTGTACTAAAAAGTCCGTCATAGACAACCATACAAGCCCCTCGCTGTTTTACCGATCTCATGTTCGGTATTTTGTATGCAATAGGTATGTTATTCTCATCTTGCAACCCAAATCATTCCCAGTCGCTTACTATTCACAAGAAGCACTCGGTCTCTGGCTCCCACCTCACAGCCCTCCGCCAATGGTCTGCGTTCTATCGAGCCGCCATTATGTCCGGGATAGCTTGGGTCATGTGACCGTTACTGCCGGCTGCCTGTGTGTTTTCATAAGCAGCGAGAGAGGACTCGGCAGTCAGCCCTAGGCAGTTCTAACAACCGGGCGCCATATTAATAGTGTTTAAAACAAAGAGAGTCCAAAGGAACTCATCTCTGTTCTATCATGTACTAAATATTGTACCACAGTTAATGAACAGAAACAGCCCGTTTTTTGTGGTTGATCTTCAAAGTGGGGGAAGATACATAAAAATAATAAAAATCATAAGAATCAACCCTTTAGACAATGCTGCATTGAGCATCACGCTCTAGCTACGTATGCTCCACAAATAGTGCACACTGGTGTTGTTGCTCTACACCGTGTGTTCTTGGAATCCTGCTGGATTCTCTGCTCTTAGTGGCATTATTCACAGAGAATTGATTCTATATATCAATAGAGGCTCACCTACGGGGAACATAGTATCCTTCCTAAGCCACTCCTGTGTTCTACATTACAAAACAACTGTCTCATCCTTATATGCTCATAATGCCATTTAGTTGGAACCAGGGGATGCAATAATTAAGACCGCAGGAACTACTTTTCAGTCGTTCCACCCATCGTTGCTCTCTGATCAGCAGAACATTCGCCACATTACTTGTACCCATTGGAATAAACGGTCTGTCCAGTACCGTCCATCTCAGGTCTGTTTCACTGTGTTTATGGTCTTGGTAGTGGGCTGTCATTTTAGTATTGGTCTTCCCACATCGTATAGTGCTCATATGTTCGATGATGCGGGTCTTCACTCTGGGAGTGGTCATGCCCACGTACTGCATGTCACAAGGGCATTTTAAAAGATAGATAACGTTCTCTGTATTACATGTGATGTGCTTGCGCAGTTCCCACGGGTATTTCAGACCGATATCTATTCTCTTCCCATTGATGGATAGGGGACACGCCTTGCAGTATCCACAGGAATAGTGTCCCATAATGGATGGTAGAATTAGGTTCCTTTCCTGGGGTTGGGTGCCGCAATTCTTGGTCCTCGGACGCGTGTTCACAATCATGTCCTTGATGCTGTGTATTTCTGTGTTGTCATGGTATAATTCAATGTCAAGAAACACGATTGATTCAACACTGGTGGTACAGGTGAATTTAAGGTTTAACGCGTTATCATTAAGTTTGTTGGTAAAATCCAGGGCACTCTGTTCAGAGCCCAGCCACAGTTTTTGGTTTTTCTACAGTATAAAGATGTCATCTATGTAGCGCTGGTAAAAGACCAAGTTGCTGGTCATTTCATTCTGGTATGTCGTCATGAGTACTTGCTCCTTCCACCAGCCCATATGCAAATTAGCACAGCTGTGGGCGAGGCAAGTACCTATGGCTGTGACCTGTGTTTGTCTGTACAGCAGTTTTTCAAATATGAATGTGTTGTTCTCCAAACACCATTCATCCATTTGGAGAAGCATAAGTGTGTGTTGGTAACACTTAATGTCCCTTGTGCCCAAGAAGTGTTTGAGAGCATGCAGCCCATCCCTGTGTCTTATACTGGTATATAAGCGTTGTACATCAAGAGTTACAAAAACATAATTAGCATTCCAGTTACAATCAAAACTTTGTGACAGAAAATCCCCAGTGTCTTTGATATATGCGGGCAATGTCTGTACAAGTGGCTGGAGAAAATAATCAATGTATTTACTCATGTTCCCAAACAGGCTGCCAATGGCTGATACAATCGGTCTGCCTGGGGGACATTCCACATTCTTGTGGGCCTTGGGGATTAAGTAAAGTTGCGGTGTCATAGGATAGTCGTTTTTTAAGAAGTCTAGTTCCTGTTTTGTAATCATGCCTTTCCCCCTCGATACGTATAAACAAGTGTGGTAACTTTCTTTTATGTTAATGATGTTAGTTGTGCTGACACATATGTAGCAATCCTTGTCTTGGAGTTGTGACTTAGCCTCTTTAGTATACATTTCCAGTGGCCAGAGTACCAGGTTACCCCCTTTGTCCGAGGCACGCACCACAATGTCTGGGCATTGTTTGATTTTCCCTATGACCTCCATGTACTTGGTGAGACTCTACAAATTAGTCAAGGAAGCAATCAATGACACTGTTACTAAATCCACCATTCACACATTTATATTTATATATTTATATATCCACTCATACTTCAATGCAATGTACTGTATTTAAAATACATATTTAAATATCAAAGCAAACCACATTCACTGGATGACGTCATCAGTGATGTCATTTGAGATGTCATCAGTGATGTCACGGACCATGTCATGAATGATGTAATATGTGACATCATCAGCAGTGGATTGCGGGCGCGCGAGTTATAGTGAGTACAACTAACTATAACAGGGGAATTTCAATGGTTTTGTATGAGTAAAATGTCCCGCTAACTATAACTGCTGTGAAACCTATGGTTTTTTCAGTGAATTTCAAAGGTTTTTTAAATGCTAATTCCTAACTATAACGTGTGTGAAACCTATGGTTTTTTCAGTAAATTTGCAAGGTTTTTTAAATGCTAATTCCTAACTATAATGTGTGTTAAACAATTGGTATTTTAAGTGAATTTCAAAGGTTTTGTAAATGATAATTATTAAATGTATTAATTTTTATATTTTTTATACCGATTTACTACATTATTTTAAACTATTTATTTTTAGATATTTTATTTTTTAAATTACATTACATATTTTTAATATAAATTGAAAAACATTTTTTAAAACATTTAATTTGTAATATATATTTTTTTATTTAATATTTTTTTAATTTATATATATTTTATATAGCAGGCAATGATATTCTATGGAAGAAAATTCAAGTTACTGGTAAGTACAGTTACATTTACTTTTCAGGAATAGTAGTGAGCTAGATTGGAGAATTAATTCCTCTTCAATCCTGAGTTCCCCTCTGAGCCAACTAGCCCACCAGGTACCTCCAGTATGCGCCAGGCAGCTGTGTTGTAGAGAGGTGTTCAAAGGGCACGCCCCCTTTTTACAACACTCTGCAACACAGCTCCGCGGCGCTTACTGGAGATACCTGTTGGACTAGTTGCCCCCTAGGGGACCTCTGCATTGAACAGGAATTAATTCCCCAACTTAAAATGCGCCTCAGGGCATGCTTGCACTCACATCACCTCAAGCCCCTCCCCCTACCTTCCCCACTGTGCTAACGCGCCCTGTAGAGTGTTCTAAGTTGGGGGATTAAGTCCGCTTGCATACTGGGGGTCCTTGGGGGCCAAATAGCCCACCAGGAATCTCCAGTATGCGCCAGGGGACTGCTTTGCAGAGAGGTGTAATGAGGCTACGCCCCTTTTATACCTCTCTGCCACGCAGCCCCCGGGCACGTTTGCAGAGGAGGAACTAATTCCCCTTGCATACTGGGGGTCCATGGGGGCCAACTGGCCCACCAGGAACCTCCAGTATGCGCCAGGGGACTGCATTGCAGAGAGGTGTAATGAGCCACGCCCCTTTTTACACCTCTCTGCAACGCAGCCCCCTGGCGCATTTGCAGAGGGGGTACCAATTCCCCTTGGAACTTCCAGTATGCACCAGGGGGCTGCTTTGCTTTGCCCTGGGGGGTGGCGGTCCCCGGTTCACTATGCCCCCGGGATTTGGTCCCCCGGGGGGTAATTTGAAAAAAGCAGACCGGGTTTTTAAAAAAAGTTTTTGGGGGCCTTGGCGGTCCTTGTGGGACCCCCTGAGCAGGCCTAGAGTGTCAGGGTGCTTCTACCCTGCCCCCTTTTTGAGTTCTAAACATTTGTTTTTCTGCTTTCTTGTGCCGCAGTCTACCGAGGCACAAGATGACTGCCAACAATTTCTGATTAGGAGTGTTGACAGACAGTTGACAGCCAATCAGCATGCAGCGCGTGCTCGGGAAGATAGGCGTACCATACGCGTACCGTACGCGTACGGTACGCGCGCCTAGATATATATATTTTGATCGATATGTCTCGTTCAAGGTTACTGAAACCTTTCAGAAAATGATTTCTGCTTTGGGAGATCTTTTTCTCATCCAGAACTCAGTAGCACAAGTAAGGAAGCCCGTGTTCGCCACTGCCAAAAAAGGTTGGTACAATAATGAGTGCCGTAAAAAGAAACAGTTAAGTCCAGGCAGCTAGACCAAATAAGACTGGCTAGGAGCGAGTGCAAACAGGTTATAGCAATAGCAAAAAAGGAATGGGAAGACCAATACTGGGAAGCACTGAAAGAGGCAAGTTTAGGGAGGGACGTGGGACGCTTTTGGAGCATCATTAGAGAAAAGAACAGACCAGATGGAGCTCTAATAACTTGCAATATATCAGGCCAAAGGTGGTTTGACCACTTTTTGAAGCTGTATTCATGTCCCCAAAGTGCTTCACTGCAGTACAATTTGCTAATCCCCTCAGGAATTATGGAGGATCCCAATATTGACCCCTCTACACAAAGGGAGGTGGAAAAGGCAATTGACTATATTGTTCCCCGCAAAGCTGCAGGGCCTGATGGCATCCCGGGAGATCTTATCCGTTTACACAGGCCGAAATGGGCGAAGATTATCACTAGACTAATTAACGCTATTGAAAATGTTGCGCAGGTCCCCGAGTCGTGGAAGGGGGCAGAGATCATCCCTATTTTTAAAAAGGGGGATAGGGACGACCCTGCCAACTACCGACCAATACATTTGATGGATTCCTCACAGAAGTTAGTAAGAAAGGGGATTCTCCAGAGAATCCAAGAATGGATAGATGAGAACAGAGTCCTTTCGGACTACCAGGCATGTTTCCGGTCAGGAACAGGGACCAGAGAGCAGGCATTTCGCCTGTTACTTATCTCTTGGAAAGTGGTCATCCTGGGCGGGGGCAGTCTTTATTTCGCGTTTATAGACCTGAAGACTGCCTTCGACCTGGTGCCTAGGGAGCGCCTGTGGGGAGTCCTTTCGGACATGGAGATCCCCTGGTATATTTTATCACTACTAGTGAGGATGCATGAAGGCAACTTCGCGCAGGTAAGGTGGGGCCAGCAGGGGCAAAAGACTGGCAGAATTCCAGTGAACAGGGGTGTCCGCCAGGGATGTGTTCTGGCTCCCACCCTGTTCTCCTTATGTGTGAACGGGGTGGAGTAGCACCTTTTGCAAATTCGATCTGATGCACCATCTCTGGCGGGCGAAAAAATTCCAACTCTCCTGTTCGCTGACGACACTCTGCTTATCTCTAAGTCCCCTGTGGGCCTGCAGACCCTCCTAGATAGCTTTCAGGCATTCTGCAATACGCGAGGCCTGGTGATAAATACCGACAAAACTAAATACTTGATAATAAACCGGCCAAAAAACATATTAGGGCCCCTGTTTTCAACCATGTCCCATTGGAGAGGGTTAGGGTATTTGACTATCTTGGCATCCGTATCTCTGACAACATGCAGTGGACATCCCACCTGCAGAAAATGTTACTATGCCACAAAAGAGTAGGGGGGTTATCCTTCGAGAACAGCGCTGCTCAACATCTACGCCTATTGCCCCGGTGGTAGCTATATGCAAGGCTAAGGGAGTTACCTCTGCTTTGTACGGCACAGAGCTGTGGGGATTGGGTAACATGGACTTGTTGACAAGATCGGAAAACAAGTTCTTTAAGGACTTAATGGCGCTCCCCCAGAGCACGCCCATGATCCCTCTGCTCATGGATTTGGGATGCCATTCGATATCCGATCTCGCCAAACTTCGACCATTATTACTATGGGCTCGGTTGTGGTGCGTTCCTGAGTTAGCTAAGTATGCAGAGGGCTTGTCAGAAGTCATGTCTATGGTTGGTTGGCACAAAATTAGGTGGCTCAAGGAAGTTAAAACACTCTTATGTGACTTGGGCCTTAAAGACGCTTGGGCAACCAAATCTGCCCCTCCAAAATTAGTATTAAAGAGAATTTACTGGAATTGGGTAGCCTCCAAATAATGTTCTGACCCAAACCTAGGCAGACTTACTGAAAGCTTTATGGGGATTAAGGATGTCGCATTTTGTGAACCCTATTTGGACACCATCCAGAAACCATTCGATTGGGCACTGTATTTTAAATTTAGGATTGGTACTCTACCAATCTGTGAATTTACTGCTTGATGGAAACCCCCCTGCCAGACTTCACCTAACTGCCCATTCTGTATTAAGAAGGTAGAGTCAATGGCCCATGTTTTGTTTGCATGCCCACTGTACCGACTGTTTTTTTTCCAAAATAGACCCCGGGGGCACCAAATCCCGGGGGCAAAATGATTAACAAATCCCCCCCACACTGCCCCAGGGACCGCCACCCTCGGGGCAAAGTAATTGTGATTGTGGGGGGCATAGAGCCCCCCTCGCAGCCCTGGGGACCGCTACCCCTGGGGCTTTTTTTCTAAGTATGTGGGGGGATCACGGCCCCCCCGCAGCCACGGAAACCGCCACCTCCCCGGGGCTTTAATATTGAACATTGGGGGGTCCGTTACGGATACCCCAGCCCCGGGGACCACCACCCCCCAGGGCTTTTCTTGTTGGGAGGGGGGCCATATGGCCTCCCTCCTGGAGCCTTGTGTGGCCCTGGGGACCACCATCTCCCCAGGACCGGCTCCTGCAGTGTCCCGGGGTGCCTACCCCTGGACACTGCTGTTTGTTATGGTAGGGCGGGAGTCTCGCGGCTCCCACCCTACCATAACAAACTGCTTTTCGTCAGGGAGAGCAGCATGTTAGCTGCTCCCTCTGATGAAAAGCAATGCCTGCTCCCGAAGGACGCGGGGAGTCGGCTGGAACCGTGGGGGCTTTGGGGCTCCCCCCACGGACCCCAACATTATATTTTAGCCCCGGGGGATGGGGTCCCCGGGGATTATAAAAAATTAGTAATAGACGCTATTTTCTTTTCACAATAGATTCACCATACGCGTACCATGCTTGCACGTACGACGTACAGTACAAAGTCTGTAAAACGTCCCATAAGCGTACCTAAGGTAGAAAAAAAAAATATTTTTAGATATTTATGAAGTGTATGTGTTTATATGTTGGGTGGCTCTAAAAAGAGCCCTTGTGTTTATTGAGATATTTTAGTACCTACAGGTAAGTACCGATGCAGAGTCTAAAGTTCAAGAGGAAGACTCTGTTCCCCTCATCTGTAAAATGTACACCATCTCTCCTATAGTTGTCATGCATATTGAAGCGCAGATTTGTTATGGTAAATGGATCCCATTCTTTAGTCTCGGAGAAACGCAGAAACAGATTTATTCACATGTTTCCTAGCTTTCTCAATTTGTGGACAAAATTGATTGGACCAGTTTCATTTTTGCCTTTGACATATATTAGAATACACAAAGGTAGTTTTGGGGAAAAGTGACATTAGTTCTGTAAAGGTGTCCTTCATAAACGTTTCCAGACCTACCCTAGTCAAAGTGCCTAGTTCAATGCCACCACAGTGCACAATTATGAGGTGAGGGTGTTGTAGATGCATAAAGGATTTCACCAATGGTGTCAGTTGATGCCACTTTAACCTTCTCTGTCCAATCCATTTAATGACCACATTTGGTAAACCTAGGTCTTTGTGAATTTTTTTCTGTTGTGCGTATCTTTCACTCCAGAAAATATAGCTGTGTCCCACAATCCACACTGTAAGCATCTTGAAGAGAGGTCTGGATGCACTCAGATGGTCTCTGTAAATGAAAGGGCAGTTTGAAGATTTTTTTTTTCTAAAATGGTGGATAAGTGGAGTTTAAAAAAAAAAACAAAGAAGTGATTGGTTGTTTGAAATGTTATTAGGTAGAAAAGTAGGGCGCAATTTTCTGTTTTTTAAAAGCCTGTCATTCGTTGCTTAAGAGAAAGTGGTAGAAAAGGAACATTACTTAAGATAAGCTGGTATATTGAGAAGTCAAGCACACTTGCTGTTTTGATTTGCAACAATATATGATGAACTTTTCACCTGTGTTGTCAGTAAGGTGTTCCCTGAAGTGTTTCTATGGTAACTGGCAGAATGTTGTTGGGGGAAGGGTAGAAAGTTTTGTCAGTTGGAAAAGGTTCAAAAGTTCAAGCAATAGAAAAGTGTGTTTCATTTTGATTTAATGTGGGAATAAATGTGATTTATTATTTATTTGCATATGTGTGTGGATTGAATGTGTAGATTGACAGGAAATGCTTGCTGGTTGCTATAGGGCTTCCTGACTCTCTTGGGTTAGTTAAGGGTTTTTACAATGATTCCCAATGTCCTTTTTTTGTCTTTTCTTGGTTTTGTGCGCCTATGGGATGACTTACAGACTTTTTACCGTACGACGTATGGTGCGTGCTTGGTACGCACACTGTAAATCTATCGTAAAAACAATATAGCCTCTATTACTATTTTTTTTATAATCCCCGGGGAGCCCATACCCCGGGGCTTAAGGAATATGTTTGCGGGGGTCTCTTTGCCCCCCCGCAGCCCCGGGGACCGCCACCTCCCGGGGCTTTGATATTAATTATGGGGGGCCTCTAAGGCCCCCCGAACCCTGGGAACCACCAACCCTCGGGCTTTTTTTCTAGTATCCGGGGGGCTCTCGGCCCCCCCGCAGCCCCGGGGACCTGGCACCCCCGGGGCTTCATTTAAAAAAAAAACTGTGTGGGGGTCTTAACCCTCCCACACGCCCCGGTAGCCGCCACCTCCCCGGGACACTACTATGTAAAATAGGGGGGTCCGTGACAAACACCCCAGCCCCAGGGACCACCACCCCGGGGCTTTTTAATGTTGGGAGAGGGGCCGCGCGGCCTACCTCCTGGAGCCTTGTGTGGCACTGGGGATCAGCACCTCCCCTGGACCGGCTCCTACAGGGTCCCGGGGTGCCTACGCCCGGGACACTGCTGAGAGACCAGTATGTTGGCTGCTCTCTCTGCCGAAAAGCAATGCCGGCTCCCGAAGGATGCGGGGAGCCGGCTGGGACCATGGGTGCTTTGGGGCTCCCCCCACGGTCCCCAACGTTATATTTTAGCCCCGGGGGATGGGGTCCCCGGGGATAATAAAAAATTTGTAATAGATGCTATTTTTTTTTTGCAAAAGATTTACAGTGCGCGTACCATGAACGCACCGTACACTGTACGGTAAAAAGTCTGTAAGACGTCCCATAAGCATACCTCAGCATGAAAAACTGAATTAAAAAAATTATTTTCTATTTATTGGTACTTATATGTAAGTACGTATGCATAGTCTAAACTTGTTGAGTAGCAGTGTTTTATAGAGTGCTGAACTTTTGACCTCTGTTGACAGTTAACTTTTGCATGATCTGCTGGGGGGAGGGTGGAAAGTTATGTCAGTTGAACAGGTTTGAAATGTTGAACCAATGGAAATGTGTCTTTGGTTTTGAAATATTGTGTGTAGGTATTTGATTTGTTATTAATGTGTATATATGTTTAAATTGAGAGGGAAAATGTGCCATTTTGTTTGGTTCTGCTGCACTCACTGAAGCAGAGAGATTCTGTGTGAGGCTATCTGCTGTGTGAGTGGCATTCTTCCTATTCCTCCAATCAGTTTGAAAGGTGAGTTTATTACTTGTAAGGGACTGTATGTGTTGCATTTTATTTTTAGTAATAGTAATGTGTTTATTCCTGTAAAGATTGTAGAACCATATTCTGAGTTTCTCTCCATTTGGAATACTATTGTGATAAAATCATTTGGTAAGTTAATGTGTTTAGTTAGTCACCTGTGTGTAATAAAGTGCAGTACTAAAAAATGTAGAATGTGAGTAGTCACTTTTTTAGTTGTAGAATATTTAATAGTGTTGCTTTTGTAGAATTAGGCTTGTGTTTCAAATCTACAATTTTGTAGTCAATATACATACACTGCTGCATATATTCTTGCGCTGATGATTTACAAGCCGCTTGGGCCTCTTTTTTATTCTATTGTTTTTCATATTAGGATTCAATGTTGGCATTGTATGTAATGTTGGCAAAACAAATAATGGTGCAAATTGGAAATGTATTTGCAAAATGAGTCAGGATTGTGCACTGCAATGTAGTGGTCACATACATGGATTATCTTTAGTCAGTAAAATGTTTTGTGTGGTCAATGTGTTTTGGTGAAATGTATGGCTTGAAATTATTTGTCTAGAATCACACTGAGCGTCTGTGAAAATTAAAGATTTATACTTGCATCTTTTTCCATAATCTGTGCTGTCTCTCTCACAGTCTACCTCTCTCTGCTTATAGTGTCCCCTCTCTTCTGATATTTCCCTTCTTTCCTTATTTTCATTTGTCTTTCTTTACAGTGCCACTTTGTGTCATACTTTCTCCTGTCCTTTTAATCCCTCTCTGTCTTTATTGTCTCCTTCTGTCTCTTAAAAGTGCCCCTTCTTTTTATAGTTTCTCCTCTGACCTCTTATTCTTCTCTCTTTCATCATATCTGTCTCTTAATAATTCTGCAGTCAGTATACATAGACTGCTGCACATATTCTTGCGCTTATTTATAAGCCCCTTGGGCCTCTTTCTTGTTTTATTGTGTTTCATATTTGGATGCAATGTTGGAAAAAAAAATTGGTGCAAATTGGAAATGTATTTGCAAAATGAGTCAGGATTGTCCACTTATATGTAGTGGTCACATACATGGATTGTCTTTAGTCAGTAAAATGTTTTAGTGTGGTCAATGTGTTTTGGTGAAATGTATGGTTTGAAATTATTTGTCTAGAATCACACTGAGTGTCTGTGAAAATTTAAGATTTATACTTGCACCTTTTTCAAAAATCTGCGCTGTCTCTCTCACAGTCTACCTCTCTCTGCTTATAGTGTCTCCTTTCTTCTGATATTTCCCTTTTTTCCTTATTCTAATTTGTCTTTCCTTACAGTGCCACTTTTTGTCATTCTTTCTCCTGTCCTTTTAATCCCTCTCTGTCTTTATTGTCTCCTTCTGTCTTTTAATAGTGCCCCTTCTTTTTATAGTTTCTCCTCTGACCTCTTATTCTTCTCTCTCTCATCATATCTGTCTCTTAATAATTCTGCAGTCAGAATACATAGACTGCTGCATATATTCTTGCGCTTATTTATAAGCCCCTTGGGCCTCTTTCTTGTTTTATTGTGTTTTATATTTGGATGTAATGTTGGAAAAAAATAATGGTGCAAATTGGAAATGTATTTGCAAGGGCAAGATGGCGGCCGCTCGTTTGGCTGTGTGAGCTGGCGTTCTTCCACACGGAAACTTCACCCGTGAATGCAGGCACCCTAGCCTGCTCCTCGCTGGATATTTCCGGTGGATAGTTTAGTTTATCTACGCGCATTTGAGAGAGATGGAAAGGCTGTTTACCTGTACTTCAGCTCTCGGTGTTGGCAGTGTATATCGGCTGTAACACTTTTCAGTTTGGTGTGCGGTGCCGTCTTCCCAGCATTTCTGTACTGGCGGTCCCAGTATGGCCTCAAAAGTTATTTCCAAGGCGGCTTTGGCGGCGAGAGCTAGTTCCGCGGCAGCGGCTGCTGCTGCCTCCCTGAACGGACGAGAGGGCGGGAGTGATTATGATACCCTCCTGAAAGGAACCAGTAGCAGCGAGAAGAAAGCGGCTTCAGCTCGGAGTGATACTAATCAAAGAGGTAGCATGAAGACAGTACCTGCGTTGTTTAACCAGGGAAATGCCAAATCTAAAAACTATGCTGCAACAGCCAATGAAGCAGACCAAGTCTCTGAAGATATGTTGAAAAGTACAGCGGTAGAGACTGGGGTCATGCTTCCTGCACCGGGGTGTTCTGGCAATGTAGTTAGTCCACTCATGGCTCAGGACCAAGCTGAGAAGGCGTCAGGTGTGCTTGGACAGGCGGTACTGGCAGATAATTCTGTGCAAAATCCTTCAAGAATTGAATACAGCACTGCGTTGTTCACTGAGGGACGTTCTTTCTGCTTGCAGGTCAAGTGTTCTCTTTCCAGCCCACGAACCCACTCCTCGCGGCCCCCGCTTCGCGGGCGCCGCTCGAGGCTTCAACCCCCAAGGAACTTCTGATTAAGAGAGGAGCCAACCACTGACGCCGTTTGCCCTCCGGGACTGCGAGGACCAGCGGGCGCTGCGCTGAAGACTCGCCGCAGCTGGTCCTCTTCCCGCCCCCACCTCACCTGGATTAAAGAGCAGAGCGCTGTGAGCTCTGTGCACTGCGTTGTTCACTGAGGGACGTTCTTTCTGCTTGCAGGTCAAGTGTTCTCTTTCCAGCCCACGAACCCACTCCTCGCGGCCCCCGCTTCGCGGGCGCCGCTCGAGGCTTCAACCCCCAAGGAACTTCTGATTAAGAGAGGAGCCAACCACTGACGCCGTTTGCCCTGCGGGACTGCGAGGACCAGCGGGCACTGCGCTGAAGACTCGCCGCAGCTGGTCCTCTTCCCGCCCCCACCTCATCTGGATTAAAGAGCAGAGCGCTGTGAGCTCTGTGCACTGCGTTGTTCACTGAGGGACGTTCTTTCTGCTTGCAGGTCAAGTGTTCTCTTTCCAGCCCACGAACCCACTCCTCGCGGCCCCCGCTTCGCGGGCGCCGCTCGAGGCTTCAACCCCCAAGGAACTTCTGATTAAGAGAGGAGCCAACCACTGACGCCGTTTGCCCTGCGGGACTGCGAGGACCAGCGGGCGCTGCACTTAAGACTCGCCGCAGCTGGTCCTCTTCCCGCCCCCGCCTCACCTGGATTAAAGAGCAGAGCGCTGTGAGCTCTGTGCACTGCGTTGTTCACTGAGGGACGTTCTTTCTGCTTGCAGGTCAAGTGTTCTCTTTCCAGCCCACGAACCCACTCCTCGCGGCCCCCGCTTCGCGGGCGCCGCTCGGGGCTTCAACCCCCAAGGAACTTCTGATTAAGAGAGGAGCCAACCACTGACGCCGTTTGTCCTGCGGGACTGCGAGGACCAGCGGACACTGCGCTGAAGACTCGCGGCAGCTGGTCCTCTTCCCGCCCCCACCTCACCTGGATTAAAGAGCAGAGCGCTGTGAGCTCTGTGCACTGCGTTGTTCACTGAGGGACATTCTTCCTGCTTGCAGGTCAAGTGTTCTCTTTCCAGCCCACGAACCCACTCCTCGCGGCCCCCGCTTCGCGGGCGCCGCTCGAGGATTCAACCCCCAAGGAACTTCTGATTAAGAGAGGAGCCAACCACTGATGCCGTTTGCCCTGCGGGACTGCGAGGACCAGCGGGCGCTGCGCTAAAGACTCGCTGCAGCTGGTCCTCTTCCCGCCCCCACCTCACCTGGATTAAAGAGCAGAGCACTGTGAGCTCTGTGCACTGCGTTGTTCACTGAGGGACGTTCTTTCTGCTTGCAGGTCAAGTGTTCTCTTTCCAGCCCACGAACCCACTCCTCGCGGCCCCCGCTTCGCGGGCGCCGCTCGAGGCTTCAACCCCCAAGGAACTTCTGATTAAGAGAGGAGCCAACCACTGATGCCGTTTGCCCTGCGGGACTGCGAGGACCAGCGGGCGCTGCGCTGAAGACTCGCCGCAGCTGGTCCTCTTCCCGCCCCCATCTCGTCATATACAGATCACGCTTGACGCGCACGCGGGACGCGCGCGGGGCCAAGCGCGGAGCTAAGCCTGGGCCAAGGGCAGGCCCGTTTAAGCCCGTTCAAGACCGGGTAAGACTGGACTGGGCTACCCCATTGACATTTGTGTACTTGTATCTATTATATTACCACCTATTCATTGTTCTAGCTCTTATTATTGTATAATTCCCTTTTCTTGGGTCCCACCACCACGAACTATGTCTCCCAGAGGGACCAGGAGTAATAAGGCGCTCCGTACTGCTCAAACTACTGGCCCAATTGACCAGTTTATTGCCAGAGCTAATGACGCCATTAATCAAGGCGTACTTCTTCTGGAACGGAGGGTCTCACAGGACCTGACCGCCGTAAAGCGCTCCTCGTTGGGCTTATTGGCGGCGGCTAAGACCCCCCTGCGCCCCTTAGAACCGGTTACTCCGCTTGATGACCCTCATTCTGTCCCAGGGACTGTGGACCTGTCAGTCTCACTTGAGCTATCAGCTCTTCAAACTTCTCAGTTATCTACGTCCTTGGAACAGACACCAGCTCTTTTTACTAGCCCTAGTAGGGACGACCCTACCTTAACTACAATTCGGGGTATTAGAGAGGGAGCGATACCCAAGAACAAAAAGAATAAAAAGAACTCACAGTATAATAGGAGTCATCATCAAAACAAAAACTTCCCATAAACAACCGCTAAAAACGACGCACCTTAATTCCCAATCCCTTCCTACCAATCAAACCTCTAAACAAGTTGTCCCTTCACTGGATGAAGGGAATCTTATTCCCTCAGATACAATAAATCTTTCCACTACATCAGTTAATCTTACTGCCACCAGTAACATGGGTAGCAATAGCGATCCCCACGGTCTAAATAACCAACTATTTGATAGGTTGGAGGCTTGTCCCGGGGGTGACTGGATAATAGGGGGATTGACCGCCACAGGGGGGGCTGGTGGTTCAAACAGAAACACAGGTGCCTTTAGTAGGGGTTTCAAGGAGGGCTTTATTGGGATATACGTTTTTTTCATGAACTTAAATGGTAGTCTATAGTCTCTGTACACGGAGAACGATCGCGGTGCCTTCTGGTCTTGGTAGTACTCTTCCTGGAGACGTCTCAGCCCACAGCTCTCACGTTGTACCCAAAAGAAACGAAGAGAAAGCCGAGTTACGTCCTGTACTCAAGGGGGGGGCCATAAGGACCGGGGGTGAGGATAAAGAACCAGGGTGTAGTGCAGGTATTTAGGCAAACGGACGTGTCTAGGAATGCTCGTGCTCAAGGGGGGGGTTCTTGCGGGTTATTTACAAGGGTGGCTGCTTCCACCTCCCGACCCACCCCGTGACCCGGCCCCGTACCTCTCGCAGCCACGCTCCTCCCGTGGGCGCGTGGCAGGGCGAAGCGTCCAACCGTTGGCCTCCTGGCTTGTCGGTCCTGGTCTCCTCACGTCCTCTTCCTCGTTCTGCTTCCACCTCCGCCGGGGAATCGCCGTCCGTCGTCCTGTTTGCGCTTCCTGCTTTTGTCATCAGTATGGGTGGAGCCTCGTACTCACAATCCTCGGCCTTAAAGGAGCCGCACATGTTTATTCCGGCCGTCCATTCCTTCTCGCTGTCTTCAGGTACTTCAAGCCATGTACCGGTTTGTGGCTGTGGGGAAAAGGCGCAGGGTGAAAGGGGGGTGGCGGACCACCAGTCTTCGTGAGTAACAGACTCATGCATGTCGTCCCCGTGTCACACCTCCCCCCCTGGCTTCTCCCGTTCGGGGAGAGGGAACACTCGGGACAGGAAGTCCGCATTAGCATTGTCCTTCCCTTTTCTATGTCGGACCGTAAAGGAATAGGGCTGCAAGGACAAGAACCACCTTAAAACCTGGGGGTTGAGACTGCTGTTTTGATGTATCCATTTCAGGGGGGCATGATCCGTATGTAGGATGAATGGTTTGCCCTCCAAGTAGTACCTCAACTTATCCACAGCCCACTTGATAGCTAATGCCTCCCTCTCAATGGTGGAGTATCTGCTCTCCCTGGGAAACAACTTCCGACTGACATATAGTATGGGATGTTCAACCCCCTCTGTAATCTGTGACAAGACAGCCCCTATACCCTGATTGGAAGCGTCAGTGGCTAGCAGAAAGGGTTTGCTGTGATCTGGTAACACAAGAACTGGAGCTGTAGTCATGGTGGTCTTCAGGAGTTGGAAAACCTGCAAGATGTCTGCCGATGGTTGACGGAAAGCCTGATTTCCGGTTTCTTTTCGGAGCATATTGGTTAAGGGGGCTGCCAGCTCCGCAAATCCTGGGATGAATCGTCGATAGTATCCTACCAACCCAAGAAAAGCTTGTAGGTCTCTTTTCGTACTAGGGAATGGTACTGCAGGTATCGCTCTCACTTTTTCACTCTGTGGGGCAATGGTTCCTTCGCCAAGGACGTATCCCAGGTAGTTCACACTCCGAAATGCCGCTCGCGATTTCTTTGCGTTAATATGGAGTCCTGCTTTTCGTAAAGCTGTAAGAATGATTTGCAAATGCTGGAGGTGTTCTTTCCAATCCTGACTATAGATGACAATAACATCTAAGTAAGCGGAGCTAAACCAGGTGAAGGGTTGTAGGACTTTGTTCATCAGTCGTTGAAACGTCGCCGGAGCTCCGTGCAGTCCAAACGGGAGAACGGTGAATTCGAAGGCTCCTTCGTCTGTCACGAAGGCCGTTTTTTTTTCTATCTTCCTCACGAAGGGGGACCTGCCAATACTCCTTCGTGAGGTCGATGGTCGTGATGTATTTAGCATCTCCGATTTTCTCAATCAAATCGTCGACCCTAGGGATAGGGTACGTATCAAAATGTGACACTGCATTCAGGGCGCGAAAGTCCATACAGAACCTTTTGGTGCCATCCGGCTTGGGGATCAGGACAATCGGTGACGACCAGTGGCTCTGGGAGGGTCGGATGACGCCTAAGCCGAGCATATCCTGGACTTCCTGCCGTACCGCTTCTTTCCGGGCCGCCGGAATCCGATAGGGTCTCTGCTTTACGACTTTTCCTGGGAGGGTTTCTATGTGGTGTTCGGCTAGTTCAGTTCTTCCAGGCAAGTCCGAAAACACGTCTTCATGGGGTTTCAATGTCTCTGTTAACTCCTTCTGTTCTTGGGTACTCAAGTCCGGGTTCACAACCAGCTGTTCCAGCATGGAGGAGATCTGTTGGCCTCTCTCAATCTGTCTGATGAAATGGCCTGCTCGGGGAACCGGTCCCAACCATTCCTTCAAGAGGTTGATATGATACGTTTGCGATTTGGTGGGGGATAGACAGAGTCGATAGGTGGTGTTTCCAATAGTCTCCACCACCTGATAGGGACCTTGCCACTCATTTTTAGACTTGTTACTGATAGACGGTAACAACACGAGAGCCCACTTTCCCACATCTAAGGATCTCAGCCTCTTTACCTTGTCGTACGTTTTTTTGTACCGCTCCTGTTGGTGCTCCATAGAGATATAGGCTAGTTCTCTTAGTTTGCCCAACCTGGTTCGTAACTGAGTGGTGTATTCCAGCATGCTCTTCTGCTCCTGGGACGTTTCGGTCTCCCACATTTCTCTGGTGATGTCCAGGAGACTCCGGGGCAGTCTACCGTACAGAAGTTCGAAGGACGAACATCCTAAGCTACTTTGCTTCTGGGCACGTATGACGTAGAGGGCAATGGGTAGGAGACGATCCCATGTGGGTCCTTCTGCAGTCAGCATTTTCTTTAGGGTTTGTTTTAGCATCTGATTGTACCTCTCTACTAGGCCGTCGGTTTGGGGATGATATACCGAGGTTTTCAGGTGTTTGATGTCTAGAGAGGCACACACTTCTCTCATCAGCTTTGATGTAAACGGGGTCCCCTGATCCGTCAGTACTTCTTTGGGGAAGCCAACGCGTGAAAACAATTCCATGAACTTTTCGGCAATGGCTGCGGTGGTGGTGTTTTTCAAGGGGAAGGCTTCCACGAATCGGGTAGCGTAATCTACAATCACCAAAGCGTACAAATACCCCTTTCCGGTTTTGGGCAGGGGTCCGATCAGGTCCATGCCTACTCTCTCGAATGGCACTCCCACGATGGGCATCCGTTGCAAGGGTGCGGCCGGTGGTCGTTGAGTGTTTCGTCTTTGGCAAACTTCGCACTGGGCACAGAATTCTTGTACGTCTTTGTAGATTCCTGGCCAATAAAAGTTTCTCAGGATACTGTCTGTGGTTTTCTCTTTGCCCGCATGTCCAGCGGTTAAGTGGGCATGCGCAAAAAAGAGTACCTGTTCCCTAAAAGCCTGGGGAACTAACAGTTGCGGATCTCCCTCTGCCCTTGCTTGACTGTATAACAACTCGTTTCTAATCAGGAACCGGGGGTATACTAGTGGGTCCTGACCTGCAGATTGATGGGCGGACTCCCAAGCATGAAACAGGGTTCTATCCTCCCCCTGAGCAAAACGAAAGCTCCTGTCTATAACCCACGGTTCTGGCGACAAATACGATGGAATGTTCTCCCTCTTCTCGGGGCTAGACAAGTGCTCCCTAAAAAGGGACAGGAACTCCGGGTTGTCTGTGCCTAGGATCATATCTTCAGGCAGGGAATCCACCACCCCTACTCGAACCGTGCAGGGATCTCTGTCCGGTAGAGAGATGGTGATTGACGCAACGGGGTATGGTTTTACGTCCCCGTGAACACATCTAATGTATACGGGGTTCTGAGGGTTCATCTGCTCTGAGGCGACGAACCGGGTCTGCACCACGGATTGCCTACAACCTGAGTCTAATAGGGCTTTTAGATTGTAACCATTCATCCACATACTCACGTAGAACGTGCTGCCCATTTCCGCTGAATACATCACGGTCCGGGGAAGATAGCCTACTTCCATTGGTTCCTCTTGGCTCTTTCTTTTGGGACACATTCTGGCTATATGGCCCCATTCGCCACATTCGAAGCATTGGGGACCTTTCGCCATGGGAGCCATTATTCCCGTAGGCTTGAAGGTTCGGGGCACCTCAGGTGCTAGCTTCGGTCTCTTCTCCATTTTTGCGGTGGGGATTGTCTTAGACGATCGGTCCGGCTCCCATGAGGGGGTTTTAGGCTGGGCCCGTGCGTATTGCAAAGCCATTTCTATCGCTTGTTCTACGGTCAGTCCCACATGTTGTCTAAGCCACCGTTGGGTGGCGTAGGGCAGCGCCTCCATGAATTGCTCAAGGTAGATTTTGTTCAAAATGTCCTCTTTCGTGCAAACGTCAGGGCGCAGCCATTTGTCCGCCGCCATTTTCAACCTAAAGAACAAGGTTTTGGGGTTTTCCCCTTGAACCCCTTTTTCTTTTCTGAAGCGAACTCTGTAGGCCTCCTGATCCAGGCCTAGGTGATCCAGGATAACCATTTTAATGGTTACATAGGGGGTGGTCCCCAGAGGATTAGCCGCTTGATACGCTGATTGAGCGTCAGCTGTCAGGAGGGGAGCCAGAAAGAACGGCCATTTGTCTTCGGGCCAGCTCATGGCCCGGGCCGCCCTCTCAAAATTCAAAAGAAAGGCGTCAGGGTCCTCTCCTGGTACATACTTCTGTAGTGCCATCCCTGGGGGGTGGGGGGTATGTCCACGCCCCTCGCCGGTAGGAGCCAGTGTAACTGTTGGTAATGCCTTGTAGCCTTCGACGTGTGCGGAGATTGTTTTCGTGAACATTTCTCTGTCCGCCTGGGCTATTGTAAGCTGGTTCTCTACAGCCCATTCGAGTTTTTCCTTCCCCTTGATGAGTCGGTCAATAAGGGTCTCCATCTTCTCAGTACAGATGGATGGTGGAGGGGATCCCACTTCTGACACCAGTTGTCCCGGGGGTGACTGGATAATAGGGGGATTGACCGCCACAGGGGGGACTGGTGGTTCAAACAGAAACACAGGTGCCTTTAGTAGGGGTTTCAAGGAGGGCTTTATTGGGATATACGTTTTTTTCATGAACTTAAATGGTAGTCTATAGTCTCTGTACACGGAGAACGATCGCGGTGCCTTCTGGTCTTGGTAGTACTCTTCCTGGAGACGTCTCAGCCCACAGCTCTCACGTTGTACCCAAAAGAAACGAAGAGAAAGCCGAGTTACGTCCTGTACTCAAGGGGGGGCGATAAGGACCGGGGGTGAGGATAAAGAACCAGGGTGTAGTGCAGGTATTTAGGAAAACGGACGTGTCTAGGAGTGCTCGTGCTCAAGGGGGGGGTTCTTGCAGGTTATTTACAAGGGTGGCTGCTTCCACCTCCCGACCCACCCCGTGACCCGGCCCCGTACCTCTCGCAGCCACGCTCCTCCCGTGGGCGCGTGGCAGGGCGAAGCGTCCAACCGTTGGCCTCCTGGCTTGTCGGTCCTGGTCTCCTCACGTCCTCTTCCTCGTTCTGCTTCCACCTCCGCCGGGGAATCGCCGTCCGTCGTCCTGTTTGCGCTTCCTGCTTTTGTCATCAGTATGGGTGGAGCCTCGTACTCACAATCCTCGGCCTTAAAGGAGCCGCACATGTTTATTCCGGCCGTCCATTCCTTCTCGCTGTCTTCAGGTACTTCAAGCCATGTACCGGTTTGTGGCTGTGGGGAAAAGGCGCAGGGTGAAAGGGGGGTGGCGGACCACCAGTCTTCGTGAGTAACAGACTCATGCATGTCGTCCCCGTGACAAGGCTTTAATTAAATCTTACCTCCAACCGCTTGAACTTACTCTTTTAAAAATAGAAAAACAGCTAGAAGAGTTATCGTTAACGACAAAAAACAATATAGGGTCTGCCTCTAGCCATACACTGGGACAACGTACGGTTCAAAAACCACAATCCAAAAAACCCAACGATGTGGCAACAGTAACAAAACCAACAAAGTTAAATACTATAGTAGGGGCTTCCCATTCCAACCCTTCTCTTCCAAAGGCGACTAACATCCCTACCCTAATTACTACCCCTGCCCCTCCACCTGTTCAGCCCATTATTCCTCCATCTAACCAAATTAACAATCCAGGGCTACAAAATACCACCTATAAGAACAGGAGGAAGGGTGGTCATTTCATTCATCTCCCCACAGAAGCTGCTAAATACGTTGTCATCATGACTGGGGTTCCCGAGTTGAACTCTAACTCGGAGGAACCAGGTTGGTCCCTTAGAAATAAGGTACTTCATTGGCTTTCTGTCAATAGGCCTCTTCCCCCTTATTCTGACAACAGAGTTGTTACAGTTCGTAGAGTCCCCTGGATAGGAAAAGAGCTAAAATCTCTCCCGGGTGACTGTGTCATCGTTAACTTTGAGGATCCCCACACTGTAGAGCATATTTGTTCCAGGGGTACACAATATACATCGGATGGAACTGGTACTAAAAGACTCTCTTTCTTCTATCCTCCAGTCCAGCACTATAACACCGGTCCAGAATGGAACTGGACTCAAGTTGGTAACTGGAATAGAAGACGTGATTGGGTAGATTGGTCAAACACTGGGGGTAGAGACGCAGTCCCAACCATCGGATGGAGAGGTATGCCATTGACTAACCGATATGACTGCCTGGAGATGGTGGATTGACCACCACCCGACAGCCACCTGGATGGCATTGCTCCACCCTCCCCAGCGTCTTATTCATCAGACCATCTTGATCACTCTATGCCTCCCCCTCTCCCAACCAGTACTCTACCCATCCCACAAGCACTAACCTCAGAAGTACAAATTATTCGACATACACCCTATCAATATCCTGTTTCTAATAAAGAAGTCCAACTGGAAACACTTTCAGTTGTTCCACTAGTACATACTTCTCTCAGTCCATGTATTTTAACTTCAGATCTTAAGTTGAACACTAGAAACCCCACTCCCTCTATCCATCAGCTCTCTGTTCTATTTTGGAATGTTGCGGGTCTTCGTTCAAAGCTAAAACTTAAATCATGGTTGGACACAGTAACCCCCCACCAAATAGTTTGTCTACAGGAAACATGGGCTATAGACCCTATTCACATTCAGGGCTACAAAACGTTCCACTCCCCAGCCAGTATCACCACACATGGCAGATCCAAGGGAGGTTTAGCGGTGTATATCTCAAACAATTTATTCTCAATGAACTCTTCTGTTTTATATACCACAGCGAACTTTCAAATTATTAAGGTTGTATTTAGTAACTGTACCTTACATCTTTTTATTAATTTTTATAACAACCTGTGCCCAATTGAATGTATTAAGTCTATAAAAGAAATTTCGTCTGTTGTTAATGAACAATGTAATAAGCACCCAACACTCGTTTGCTATGTGATATGGGGGGGAGATTTTAATGTTTCACTGTGTGCTAATTATATGAAGGGTATCTGTGGTCTGTTAGACGAACACGACTGTCCACTAACCCACTTTACGCATTCATCTTTAGGCAATGCTTTGAACGATTGTCTTTTCACAATGGAATTAGACTATGCTAACAACTTAGCGGATCCTCTAGCTGAATTTAGACCCACTTTCCATTGTAGGGGAATGTTCAGCACCATTGATTTTATCTTATGCTCTTCAGCGCTAAAAGGAAAACTCCAACGGTTTAGCACTGGTACAGATATCTCTAGTGACCATTTTCCCAATAATATTACTTTATCCATAGAAACTGACTCTCGTCATCCTAATAAGATCAGCCAATTAACCCAGCAATCATTGGCCATGGATAAACTAAATGGATTTTCTGTGAAATGGTCTAAAATAGACCCGGTAGTTATCAGTGGCAATGTTATATCAAAAACTCTTCCTTGGATAACCAACTGCCTGGCAGAGGATTCCCCACCTCAGTTGATTTTAACTCGTTTTTCAGAGATTCTATCAGTCATACGGTCTGAGCTACTCCGTAATCATAAACCTGGTACTCAAGGATCCTTAAGATGGTTCGATACAGCTTGTTGCAAAGCCCTATCCGCACTAAAAAAGGCACTACATAACACAAATAGAAATCCAATGGAGATAGCTAAACTAAGAAAGATTTACAAATTGGCTCAACAAAATTGTAAAAAGGAGCTAAAGAAAAACCTATGGGCCCAACTTCATGAAAGCTGCCTAAATAAAGACAGCTCTCAGTTTTGGCGTGTCGTCAAGTCACCCTTTCTAACTAATGCTAACGCGACACAGCACCTTGATGTGGCTGTGCCTGCTGACGTGTGGGTGACCACCTTCTCAAAAATATTCGGGGGGTCCCCAGTTGACACTATAAAAACGGCCAACCCTCCAGATGACCCCGCTAAGACACAGGTTTACCCTATTGATTTATCCTTTAGCCTTAGTGAGGTCATTCAAGCATTAACATCTTCTAAATCCGGCAAGGTGCCTGGCCCTGATGGGGTCCCTGTAGATATCTTTGTAAATAACATAGAATTGTGGTCTCCTGTCGTCACCCAGGTGATGGCGGCAGTCTCGAAAATCGGCCTCATAGATTCCTGGTCCTCCTCCATTCTACTACCCATCTTCAAAAAGGGGGATCGCAATAACCCTGCCTGTTACAGACCCATTTCTCTCCTGGACTCCCTGGGGAAAGTTGCCGGGCGCCTAATCCTGGAGCATCTCCTGGATTGGGCGTCTGAGAATAACATCATGACCGACTTACAGTACGGGTTCCAGGAGGGACTTGGCACAGTCGCACAGGCATTACATTTAACCCTCTTAATAGGTAAATATGCCGGAGCTAAATGCGGCAACCTGTATATAGTGTATGTCGACCTCAGCTCTGCTTTCGACTGTGTGATCCATTCCAAGCTGTGGTCCATTCTTAGCGAACTTGGGGTGGACCCTCCTCTTATTAAATTCCTCCGGGAGCTCTATTCTGACACTACAGCGTGCGTAAGATACGGGTTATGCGGTGAATTAACATCCCTATTTACAATAAACAGAGGAGTAAGGCAAGGGTGTGTCCTGGCCCCCTTCTTGTTCAACCTCTATACCAACGGGGTTGAGACGGCCATGGTGGAGGGAAGTCAGGATCTACCATCTATTAAACATCGTCCAATCCCCGCCCTATTATATGCGGATGATTCTGTCATCTTAGCTAGGACATTAACGCAGTTGCAAAAGCAACTAGACAAATACTGCCAGTTTATGCTCTCTTTAGGGCTAAAAGTTAACAAGAGTAAGACCTATGTTATGCACTTTGGTCCCAAGGCGAAGAAACCCAAATCCATCTTTATTGAACAGGTTAGATTGGAGCGCGCTAGACAATACCCATACTTAGGCATTTTTATGGATAACCAGTTAGATTGGAAAGCAGGAGTTGCAAGTAAAAAAATGCTCTTTCAAAGAGCAACTTCAGCTCTTGTTTCCTTCTCAAGAAAACTAGGTAAACCGGCCCCAAAAGAGCTGCATAAAATTTACCATGCAAAATGCCATAGTGTAGCAACCTACGGTGCTGGCGTTTGGGGCTACGCTTCCGTAGACGGATTACAACTTGTCCAAAATGGGTTTTTAAAATACATTCTGGCACTTCCCCATAGTGCTCCAATATACGGCTCCCATATCGAGCTGGGTATTGACTACATTATTGATAATAATAGAAGCCAGCTGATTCTTTTATGGCACCGTATTTGGACCAAACCCCAATGCCACTTAACCCGCTCCCTATAACAAGACTGTCTATCCTTGGTGAAATGGAAAAAAATCCCATGGCTTCTTTATGTTTCTAACTTCCTAACAGATATGAATTGCGCTTTTTACTTCACTGAACCATCGACTCTGTTAGATACCAGTAGAAAGGCGTTAAAAGCTCTCTGTTTAAATCATCTGAGACCTCCACCTTTTAAATGAAGTTTCCAAGCCAACAAACTTGCAAATTTTGATGGTTCAACCTCCCCAGGTATTCAGCCTTATTTAACATTCTTTCTGACTAATTATGAAAAATTTGTTTTAACGAGGTTTCGTTTCAACTCTTTTTTTCGGCTTGTTACCTTCCCTAAGGTGCTAAACTGGTCACATGATCTGACTAAGTGTCTGTGTGATGGTGTATCACCACAATCGACCATCCACCTTACTTTGTTCTGTCGCTACTACGAACAAACTCGCAAACGCTGGATCTTTCCACTCCTTCGAATAATGGGGCTGAGAACATGTCGGCCAGCTTATCTGGCACTCCAGATGTTAGACACACCACATGTAGCCAAATGTGTAGCTCTTTTTTTAAAATCATGTTTGAGAATGCGTAGCAACATACGGCTTTCTACATCTTGATGTGCTGTTAATCACCATCTTTTGATCATTTTGAAATTGTTGTTTTTTTAGTTATGTTCTAACCACTAGTTGGTTTATTTTTTAATCGTGTTATAAATCTCTGTTTTCATATTACTTATTCGATTTTGTAAATGTACTTTTTATGATTCAACTGAACGTTAATCGAATAAAAGTTTTTGAAATGAATGAATCCAGTACAGATTCCAGCAATCTGGTGAACTACATTGTGGGAAATGTAGTCCAAACAGGAAATTAATTTTTAGGCCAGACAAGTGTGCCTGTACCTAGTATAATTTTGGATAAAACGCCCGTAGGCACTAATCAAGGTACGGATATCACTAACCAGCTCGCCAAGGAACTAGAAGGCACATTTTTTTTTCCTTATCTGAGCATACCGGGTAATCTCTGGATGGGGATGATTTTGATCCCGACTGGACTGATGATGGCAGCGACATGGGGGATTGGAGGCAGAACGAGATTCTGAATAGTGGTTTGGGTCCTCGGCATCCCCGCACAGTTCGCAAAGGGGTTGGGCAGAGAGTAAGGGGTCCTGAGATTGGGGATTCAGAGATACAAAGTCCTTCTGGTATGGTCAATTTGTTTAATGATGGCGGGGCATTAGCTTCAAAGCAAGATCAAGAATCCGGTGTACCGCCCTCTGAGATTACACTCTCACTTATTTATCAAACGATCATCGCTCATCGAGATGAATCGCGCCAAGAGAATGCCCGTACTCAGGGGGTTTGCCGCAGAGTTCGGAACTCTGTTCAGAGAGTTGCAAAAACTTGTACTGAGATAGCTGCTAGAATTGGGGAAGCTGAGGAATGAATTTCCAATCTGGAGGACTTATTTCTGGCACAGAAGAGCGCTGTTGAGCTGATTGGGGTACAGAAGCCGGACATATTATGGAAATTGACTGATTTGGAAAATAGGGCGAGAAGAAATAATCTTAGGATTTTAGGTGTTCCAGAAGGTTTTGAAGGGGAAGATGTCAGACAATTTGTGGTAGAGCTGTTTCAGGGGGCATTCCCGGAAATTTTACAGTGGGACTGGCAGCTGGAAGTCCTTTGGGCTCATCGATTCCCCTTCAAACAACGGCAAAAGACCAGGGATAAGCCTCGTGCAATCTTAATTTGTCTCAACAACTTTCTAGCAAGGGAAATGTTGTATGATCTTGCAAGGCTGGACAGGAAAAGGCGCGGCAAAGGCTGCGATTTTTTTGTCCGTCCTGATTTGTGTCCTGCGACAGAGGAACGGAGGTGTCAGCTCCGTCAGCTGATCGCTCCCTTTCAGGCAAAAGGGGCGCAGGTCTTTTTACTGTTCCCGTCTAAGTTAAAAATCATTCACCAAGGTCAGACCAATTCTTTCTATGCTATAATATTGGGGGGCTACGCGAGTAGCTATCATGGGGTTGCTTCAGCATCTTAGTTCTTCTTAGGTAGAGGGAAAGGGAGATGAGGCTAAGCACTGTAGCTGGTTTGGATAATAATTTTTTGGGTGGTGTGTTCTTTGAGGGTAGTTTTTTTCAGGTATCCAAGTTAGATTCCTTTTTTCTGATGAATGTATAGTGTTTGAGGTCCTTAGTCCTTCTCTTTTTTCTTTTTATATCTTTTTGAATGGGTGAAAGAACCCGCGTGGGAGGGAGTCTCCAGCTCTTTCCATCACAAGGACATCTGTCCTGTTGCAACTTAAGGGGGTTGTAAGGGATGGGGGGGTGATGGTGGGGTGGGTTTGGTGGGGAGGGAGATCAAGGGTTTGGGGGGGTTGGTGTAGGGGGTGTATGGCAGAGACAAGATTAAGTAGGGTTTTGAAAGTGGTTGCAGAAATGGCATTAAAAATTGTTCAAATGTTTGTATGGTCATTTTGTGGTATAGGCACAAAGCAGGCTGACTATGGATTGTTTTGATGGGGCTGGATAAGCTTATCATAGCTACATGGAATGTTTGTGGCCTCAATGATGCTAGGAAGCGGGCCTTGTTTTCTAGAATAGTACAAGCTATGCACCTTGACATATTATGTATACAGGAGACGCATATACCATGGGGGAGGTGGGGATGCTTGAAGCTGCCAGGGTTCGATTTGATAGTATGTTCTAAACAGTCGTCAATGATAAGAGGGGTAGCTATTTTGATGTGGCGGGTAGTTAAGGCCTGTAAAAGGGTTAGGGAAGACCGGATGGGCAGATGGGCCATTGCTGAACTGTTATTTATTGGTAGGGCCATAAAGATTTGTACACTGTATGGCCCCATTCTAGATGATCCTGAGGCGGTGAAGTATTTGATGGTTGAACTGGCCACTTGGCCGAGCCCGCTTTTTTTCTGTGGCGATATGAACATTAATTTAACAAGTGATTTTATTATTGCTAAGGATTGTAACTATGTTGACAGGAAACCAAAGGTCTTTAAAGCACTTCAGACTTTACTCCAAGAGCATGGAGCCATAGATTTATAGTTTCTTCATAACAAATTGGATGATGGGTATACTTATTATTCAGCCCCCCACAATAAATATGTTAGATTAGATTATGTTTTTCTTTCTGAGCAGGTGGCAGCTGTCTCTTCTATAATTTTTACCCCCCCGGATCATCTCAGATCATAACCCATTGGTAGCTGAATGGCCGTGGCCTCGAACTAGAAAATCTCCTTGGGAATGAACATTTGAAAGAAAGCTATTATTTTATGAGTGTTATTGCGCCCATATTCGGAAATGGTTGGACGAATTTTTTTAAATTAACAGGGGCACTGCAACAGATCAGATAGTGTGGGATACATTGAAAGCCGGTTTGTGGGGGGAGACGAAAAGTTTCTCTTCTTACAGGTGGAAGTCTGATAAAGAACTGCTCCAGAGACGGATACAAGATTTAAGGGAGGCAGAAGTTGTACTCGCTAGTAAAATCAAGCAGGGATTTGACATAGAATCCAGTCAACAAGAGGTAGCGATAATAAAGGCTGGATTGTTGGAGTCTTTTGGACAAGACCTCGCTTCAAAATATTTGCAATATCGTACTGAGATGTTTGAGTTTGGGGAGAATTCTGGCAGGTTTCTTGCTAAGAGACTCCACCAGAGAAGCGTACAGAGTCGTGTAACAAAAATCCAAGATCTAACGGGTGTAGTTCACGATACTCCGGAGGGTATTAATGAAGTGTTTCTGAAATAATATTCTAATCTGTATAAGGAGGATATCTCTAGCTCCCAGCTCGGGGCTGCAAGGGAGGACTTTTTTTCTGGGTTGGACACTTTAAAGGTGTCCCTGGAGCAGTGTGCAGTCTTGTCCGCCCCAATTCAATGGGAGGAGGTGGAGACCGCCGTAAAGTCTTTCACAAATGGCAAGGCCTGCGGTCCAAATGCTGTGCCACTCGAGTTTTATAAGATATTTTTGGGAGAGATCCGACAGGATCTCCTTAAAGTACTTAGAGCGGTGCAGAACGGTATAGTGCCGGAATCGTGGCAAGACACGACTATAGTTTTGTTTAAAAAAAAAGGGTAAACCAGAACTGCTATCATCATCTTTCCGACCGATTTCACTAATCAACAGTGATTCCAAAATATATTAAAAAATGTTTGCAGTCCGGCTATCGCAGGTAATTACGCCTTTGGTCTCCTTGCGACAGCATGGATTCATTCCGGGGCGGGACAGGGCAGACCATGTTAGACGTGTCATAGCATTACTAGATTGGGCACAGGTCACGGCCTCTCCCCTCGGGGTGATCCTGTTGGACGCCGAGAAGGCGTTCGACAGGGTCTCCTGGGGGATCTTGTGGGCCGTGCTTCAGTGGAAGGGACTTACTACTGAATTGATACAGGCGATTCAGGCATTGTATTCCTCCCCAAAAGCCACACTCCGTATCTCTGGCCAACAAACTAGTTTTTTTTCTATTAGTAGGGGCACGCGGCAGGGGTGTCCGTATTCACCCCTGCTGTTCGCCCTATATATTGATCCATTTCTGACTAGAATAGAGGGTGATCAGAGTATAGTACCGATAAGGGCTGGGAATGCTATTTATCGTACATTAGCATACGCAGATGATATCGTCGTCTTAACATCCGATGTTTCATCTGCTTTTAGTACACTTAAGGATCTGGCTGAGCAATTCAGGGCTGTTTCTTGGTACAAGTTAAACGTATCTAAAACTCAGGTGGTGCAGACACATGATATGCCAGTATTGGACGCCCCGGTGGTTACCGAAGCTACGTATCCAGGAGTTTCTATAACTGCTGCGGTTGAAACTATTCCGGATTTAAACATTCTACCGGTGGTCGAGGTTGCGAATACTAAATTAGAGAGTTTAGATCATCTTCATCTTTCTCTTTATGGGCGGTGCAGCGTTCTTAAAATGTTAATACTTCCTAAGTTTTTATATTTATTTAGGAGTATTCCCTTAGAATTTTCTCAAAGCAGTTTGAGTAAGGCCGATAGGGTCTGTTGTAGGTTCTTGTGGGGGTATAGACGGTCTCGTAGAGCAGCCAAGTTTATGTGTCTTCCACGGGATCGTGGGGCTGGTTGGTGCCTAATTTGGCTTTGTACTACTGGGCAGTGATGGCACAGTCGCTGGGAGTATTACTATTTGGAGATAAAGCTGCGGTTCCATTATGTAATCGTCCGACTATTTTTGAGATAGGTCTGGGAGAAGGGGCTAAGGGCATTCTGTTGCAGGTGCTGGAGCCAAGCTACTATAAAAGAACAAGATTTAAGGTTATTATAGCTGCATTTGCCATCTGGCAGAAAATCAGGCGGAAACTATGTATGCCAAGTATTAATATTTATACCCCTATACCCCTTTTAAAGCCGCTCGACTTCTGCCTGGTATATTTCAGGATCCTACTATCTTCAGATGGCAAGCACAGGGAGTGCGAGTAATAGGGGATTTTGTAGGTGAAGGGCTGGTGTTACCTTATGGTCTTATAAAGGATACATTTCAATTGTTACCACGTGATTTTTTAAATATTTACAGATTCAAAGTTTTCTTTATAAGCAATTGAAGGTCGTACCCGCCATACTAGACAAAATTCCTATTATTGAATTGATCCATAAAAGAGTTAGAATTGGTATAATATATCAATATTTACTGTCTGTTCTTCCTGATGATATGCTTGCCCAGAGCATTAAATGGGAAGGTAAGCTTGGAAAGACCTGCATAGATATAATGCCGGTGCTTGAGCTCGCCAGTGAGGTTCTGGTTTCCGGATCCCTCAGAACCCAAAGCTATATGGCAATGTTGGACCTATACTATACAACGGCAAAAATCTAAAAATGGGGCAGTAGGGGAGATTCATGTGCAAGGTGTGGGTTATATGCGGCGGATATTATCTATATGTTCTTTTCTTGTCCCTCCCTCTCCAGTTTTTTGTCAGATATTGAGGGTTTTATTAACACTAGGCTTAAGATCAGGTGTAATCTAACCTCAGAACTGGTGATATTTGGCTGGGATCCTGGGAGTGGGGAGGCTGTTAGCAATACGCGTCATGTATCAGCTTTGCTATTTATTGCCATGTCTCAGCTTCGGCTGTGTATAACCTCTCAATGGTTATCCCCTGAAGCTCCCACCTTTTTGAATTGGTGAGCTAGAATGTTGGCCATCTATAGGCTTGAATTCTCAGTTTTTTCTCTTACGGGTAGGAGGAGGCGACAGATGGCTTCAAAGATTTGGTCACCGGTCGAAGATTGGATCAAAGGAAATGATTAAGATTTGTTATTAACGGTGGGGTATTATCGCTTCTGTGTCCCTTAAAAAAAAATATATATATTTTTTGCTATTGTGTGTATTCTCAATAATGAATTCAATATGATGTCTTTCGTTCCAATTTACTTTCTGATGTATTAATGCCATGACTGCATTTTTTAATGTAAATCTCTGTCAATAAAAACTTTTAAAAAAATGAAATGTATTTGCAAAATGAGTCAGGATTGTCCACTTATATGTAGTGGTTGCATACATGGATTGTCTTTAGTCAGTAAAATGTTTTAGTGTGGTCAATGTGTTTTGGTGAAATGTATGGTTTAAAATTATTTGTCTAGAATCACACTGAGTGTCTGTGAAAATGTAAGATTTATACTTGCACCTTTTTAAAAAAACTGCGCTGTGTCTCTCACAGTCTACCTCTCTCTGCTTATAGTGTCTCCTCTCTTCTGATAGTTCCCTTTTTTCCTTATTTTAATGTGTCTTTCCTTACAGTGCCACATTTTGTCATTCTTTCTCCTGTCCTTTTATATCCTCTCTGTCTTTATGTTCTCCTTTTGTCTCTTAATAGTGCCCCTTCTTTTTATAGTTTCTCCTCTGACCTTTTATTCTTCTCTCTCTCATCATATCTGTCTTTTCATAATTCTGCAGTCAGTATACATAGACTGCTGCATATATTCTTGCACTTATTTATAAGCCCCTTGGGCCTCTTTCTTGTTTTATTGTGTTTCATATTTGGATGTAATGTTGGAATAAAATAATGGTGCAAATTGGAAATGTATTTGCAAAATGAGTCAGGATTGTCCACTGATATGTAGTCGTCACATATATGGATTGTCTTTAGTCAGTAACATTTTTTAGTGTGGTCATGTGTTTTGGTGAAATGTATGGTTTAAAATTATTTGTCTGGAATCACAGTGAGCGTCTGTGAAAATTAAAGATTTATACTTCCACCTTTTTCAATAATCTGCGCTGTCTCTCTCACAGTCTTCCTCTCTCTGCTTATAGTGTCCCTTCTCTTCTGATATTTTCCTTCTTTCCTTATTTTAATTTGTCTTTCCTTACAGTGCCACTTTTTGTCATTATTTTGCCTGTCCATTTAATCCCTCTCTGTCCTCTTTGTTTCCTTCTGTTTCCTAATAGTGAATGAATGAATGAATGAGAGGGGTTTTGTATAGCGTAAGGTTCACCCCAGTGAGCATCTTGGCGTGTTTAAGGACATCAGGAAAAGGTTTGACAGAGGAAAAAGGAGAGAAAGGGGGGAATCAAGAAACTATTGGTGAGGATCATATTAGTGACAGTACTAGGTGGTCTGGAGTACCAAAGATCCATGTTTTGAGGAGCTTCCTAAAGGTGAGTTCGTTGTGGGTGTGCCTTAATTGAGTAGGCAGGGTGTTCCAGGCTTTAGTACCAAGGGCTGCCAAGGTTTAACCTCCCCAGATTTTCATTTTGCAGTTGGGGATGGTGAGTAGATTTTCTGATGTGGACCGCAGAGTTCGTTTAGTGTGGTAGGGCCTGATTTTGTCTCTCAGATATTCTGGGCCTGTTTCATTTATGATTTTATAGGTGATAGCCAGGATTTTGAACAAGATCCTTTTATGGGCTGGCCGCCAGTGAAGATTTTTTAGGGCTTCAGCCGAGGGAGAGCGCTTGGGGAGCCCAAGTGCCAGCCCAGTGCCCCTTCTTTTTATAGTCTCTCCTCTGACCTCTTATTCCTCTCTCTCTCATCATATCTGTCTCTTAATAATTCTCTAGTCAGTATACATAGACTGCTGCATATATTCTTGTGCAGATTTACAAGCCCCTTGGGCCTCTTTCTTGTTCTGCTGTGTTTCATAATTGGATATAATGTTGGAAAAAATAATGGTGCAAATTGGAAATGTATTTGCAAAATGAGTCAGGATTGTCCACTGAAATGTAGTGGTCACATACATGGATTATCTTTAGTTAGTAAAATGTTTAGTGTGGTCAATATGTTTTGGTGAAATGTATGGTTTAAAATTTTTTGCATAGAATAACACTGAGCTTCTGTGAAAATTAAAGATGTATACTTGCGCCTTTTTCCATAATCTCTGCTGTCTCTTTCCAGTCTAACTCTCTCTGCTTATAGTGTCCCCTCTCTTCTGATATGTCCCTTCTTTCCTTATTTTCATTTGTCTTTCTTTACAGTGCCACATTTTGTCATACTTCTCCTGTCCTTTTAATCCCTCTCTGTCTTTATTGTCTCCTTCTGTCTCCTTATAGTGGCCCTTCTTTTTATAGTCTCTCATCTGACCTCTTAGTCCTCTCTCTCTCATTATATCTCTCTCTTAATAATTCTTCAGTCAGTATACATAGACTGCTGCATACATTCTATTGTGTTTCATATTTGGATGTAATGTTGGCAAAAAAATAATGGTGCAAATTGGAAATGTATTTGCAAAATGAGTTAGGATTGTCTACTGAAATGTAGTGGTTATATACATGGAATATGTTTAGTCACTAAAATGTTTAAGTGTGGTCATTTTGTTTGGGTGAAATGTATGGTTTAAACTTTGTTGTCTAGAATTCAAGATTTACTCTTTCACCTTTTTCCATAATGTCCGCTGTCATTCTCACAGTCTACCTCTCTCTGCTTATAGTGTCTCCTCTCTTGTGATATTTTCCCTCTTTCTTTATTTTCATTTGTATTTTCTTATAGTGCTGTTTGTTGTCATAGTGTCTTCTGTACTGTTAGGGGGTCATTAGGATGGTGGGTGGACTTAGTTCCCCTGCCATCCTGATGGTAGTTGGGACTGCCTGCCAAAAGGGTGGGAGTCCTGTGGGATGCGTCCACCACAGTGGCGGATGTATTCTGCATTTTTAACATTGTGGTGGGTGGTGCTCTCAGGTTCGCCTGCCACAATGCTAAAAATACATATATTCATTTGCATACACAATGCGGGTGGCTGGCATCTCAATCACTCCTTCACTCCAAGGGCCCGCAGGGGGGTCTCACAGTAAAAACTGCTTGCTTTTCCATGGTGGCATCGCTACTACGAAAAGGCATCTGTAGAGGCCCATTATAATATGTCTGGCGGTGTGTATTAGACACCACCACCATGTTAAATCCTTTCCGCCTTGGTTGAAAGGTGATTGGGGTGGAAAAGCAGTGGAAGGTCTTTTCACCTGCTGTGGACCCCCCAGCCATGCTAATATGTTGGGGGGACATTCTAGTTTTGTTGGTGGGTGGATTGTCCCTGCCAGGCTGGTGGTGGGTACCGCCAGTCTGGTGGGGGCTATTTGTCCGCCATCTTAATGGACCCCTTAGAGTCTCTCTGTACTCATTTTCTCATCTGTCTTCTATTAGTCCTACTTCTTTTTATACTCCCTTGTCTAACCTCTTGTTATACTGCCCCCCTGTCTCCTTATTTTCTATGTTTTTCTTCTTATAGTTTCCCTTCTATACTGACATCTTTGTACTCATACTGCTCATTATCTCTTCATATGTTTCAGTGTTTTCATACTGTATTTATCCTCTTATAATGTAGTGTATGCTTATATCCTCTTTTTTATTTATATTTCCTATTGTGTCACAGTCCTCTTTCTCTTCTTGTAAGCCCTTCTATTGTCATACTCTTATGTTGTTGTCATAATATCTCCTCTCTTCTTATAACTATTTTAATAATCTGTTTGATATATTTAATATTCTAAAGTGATATATATTTTTTTATAATAGATTCTTTTGTTCATCACTGAAACAAAATCATCATGCCTTCAAAAATTGCAAATAAGAAAGGACAAAAGAAAACAGTTTACTTTAAGAGATCTCATGTACAAGATTTACCTGAAGAACTATTTGTTAACAGAAAGAAAAAAAGTTCTGCGAAGATTGTCAACCAGTAACAGTAGTGTGCGTAAAGTTAAAAATACGGTGATTGTTTCTGCATTTAAGAGAAAAGACAAGAACCATGGAAAACTTGTAAAAAAAAAATGGATATAACAAAAGGAGACAAAACCAATTTTAGGAAATAAGGAAAAAGATGTTTTATAATAGAATTTTGTTTAATTTGACTAAGTTAATGAAGAATTGTAAGAAGAAAATCGCATTTTATAAGAAGAGAAAATGTATTGAAAATGTCGTTGAGAAAGCTTTTGAATAAAAAAGAAAACTTTTTGTTTTAGTAATCAATAGAATTAGATTACTAGATAAGTCTATCCATTTAATGAAGAGCAAAAGTAAGTGGAGAAGAGTAATTAATAGAAGTAATTTTTCTGAAGTTTTTTTGGGTGAATGGAAACATAGTTCAAGTTCGGAGCCTTTTTTTAATGAGGAGAGTTATTTTCAGAGTAATGAGTTGTTGCATGCAGTTGACACTACAGGTGCTTATGAGGTTAACAATGGTTGTCCTATTGAGAAAGAGAAAATTGTTCCTAGAAATGTAGAAGAGGTGTTAGCTGATGAAGTATTAGGGAGAAGGCCTAAAGCTCCTGTGTACACTTGGAATTACAGTAGTATTTGTAGTGTACGGCAGGAATCTATTGATTTTTTACGCAATTTCTTATGTAACTATACTAAGAAAAGTGTTAAACAAAAGATTAACATGTTGCAAGGATTAGACCCTTGCAGAGTGAGAGAAAATACTGGTTTGCAAGGACATTCTTTGGCTTGTCTTTCTAAAAAAGTATGTAGAAGTGTTTTTCACCATTTCAGGATGTTGGCAGTACATCATACTGAAATGAGGAAATTAGTCAGAATGTTGTATTATGCAGAAAGTCCAGCTCAGAGGTTAAAGAAGTTGAACAGTGCTCTTTTGCATGGATCTGTGTCAGATGTAAAGAATGTTTGTGATGGAATTCAGGTTAGTTTCTTTGGTACAGAAGAAAATAGTGCAGAAATTGATACGTTAGTAGAAGGAAATGTAGAAGAGAATGTACAACATTGCAGTACAGAAAAATTTGAGCAAGAAATTACAAAGTTCAAGGTGATTTCAGGTGAAACACCAAATTATTCTTGTATTTGTTGTCGACGTACTCCTTATAAAAATCAGGCTAGGATTGTTGATTTGTATTTAAAATGTGAAAAGGAAAATAATAAGGAGAGGATGGAATTTGTAACTTATTTGTTGGTAGAAAATACTTTTGATTTGGGTTGTGATCAGTGTATTTGTAAATATTGTTATAATAAATTAGATGAAAATAAAATGCCTGCTAGAGCTGTGCATAATAATTTTGAATTGATAAAAATTCCTTTTGAACTGGTAGATTTAAATACTTATGAGTCTATTTTTATTCAATGTGTGCATCCTTTTCAGGCTATTGTTCGTATGGAGCCTAAGACAGGGAAATTGCCTCCTTCAGATTTACAGAGAGGATTAAAGGGAAGAGTTGTGTATTTGCCATTAGATTTAAAGAAAAATATTGAAACAGTTGGTGTAGAAAATGTAGAAGATGATCCTTAAGTTATTCTTGTTAATGGCGTACCTACAAAGAGTAAGAAAATCTGGCAGGAATTAGTGGATGTTAGGAAAGTAAAAAAGACAACGCTGTATCTGAGGAAAAATAATCAATATTATAAAGACGTGTTTATGAGTGAAGAAAAAATAACTGTAGAAGAAGATAGTGACTTGCCATCTGGACAAATCGAAAAAGTGGATGTGTCCAGAACTGAAGAAATATATTAACACTACACTGTTCATCCTCTGCATTGGAAGCTCGATGACCAACCTGTGCAGATTCCTGCATCTGAATACCGGACATTAAGATTGTATGCAGAAGATCCACGATTTAGACAATGTATTCCGTATTTGTTTAATCTTTTGTTTGAGAGTGATTTGACTGGACTTTCTTATGCAGTAAACCATATATTGAAAACAGGTGTACATCTGCAAAATGTTTCGGCAAAGCAATTTATGGATAAAGTACACCAAAAAGATAATGTTTTTGAATCTCAGCTAATTAATCTCATGGCATGTCAGCGTGGTACTAATGAGTACTGGTACCGTCGTCATGGAGAACTTAAATGTATGTTAAGGAACTTAGGAACTCCTACATGGTTCCTTACTCTAAGCTGTGCTGAATATGCTTGGGATGATTTACTTTAATTTCTTAGAGAGGCAAATCCAAATATAACAAATATTGAATACAAGACACCTGGAGAATTGTGTTCTTTGGATCCAGTAAATGTATGTGGGTATTTCAATCATAGATTTGAAGCTATGATGTCTTTTATCACCAATAAAAAAATCCTCCTCTTGGAGAGGTTATGGACTACTTTTGGAGAAAGGAGTATCAAGCAAGAGGTGCTCCTCACATACACATGCTACTATGGATCAAAGATGCTGCCAAATTTGGAACAGAGTCAGATGATACTGTGATGTCTTTTATTGAATAATACGCTACATGTGATATACCCAAAAGCAAACAGGATAAGACTTAAAACAACAGGTCTTATGATTCCAAAGCCATCATTGTGGGAAATACTGTTGTCGAAAGTACAAATCTAAGGACAAATTCTACACCAAATGCCGTTTTGGATTTCCACGACCAGTTATATCGAAAGGAAGAGTGAACAGTTTTATGTCATCTTTGCGACATACAATCACAAGAAAGTCTCCAAAAAATACCTACAACTTAAGAAGAAATGAAGAGTCAAAAAACATAAATGACTACAACCCAGTCATTTTGTCAATGTGGAATGCTAACATGGATATTCAGTATGTTGTGGACAATTCCATTGCTGTTGCTCGATATGTAACATCATACATAACTGTAGGAAGGTGGATATCTGACTATGGTTACCCCCAAACATTTTGCCTGGTGTTTAGCTGTTTTTTTACTTTAGTTGGTCTGGGATCCTGCTATTCAGGGCCCCAGGCTAATTGCTCTCTCCTTAAAATGGACTCCATGTACCTTAGGTACATACACAATTGGAATTGGTTCACCTTATTGGCCCCTGTAACAGTGTACCCCAGGTACCCAGGGCATAGGTGCTTCCAAGGCCTACCAGGGGCTGCAGCATGTATTATGCCACCCCTGGCCTGGCCTCCATATTTGACACAACTGGCTGATCACTCAGCTGGGGTAAGTTGGTGTAATCACCCCTTACTTAGGTATAGTATGTCTATATCTAACCTAAAATGGACACATATGTTCCTATCAGCCACTCCTATGGAAAGCCTCATCAATCCTGGAGGCAGAGTGCTTGGAAATATGTGAGATGGTGCTCTAGCATGAGCTGAGCTTGTCTGCAGCTTTCGGAACCACGTCCTTTTGCTGTTCCATGATACTGCCATACCATATACTCTTAAGTGCATTATGAACCTCGCGGTTAAATGCTATCTTTGGTTTGGCTTTATCAAAACATGTCGAGTAAGGTGTCATACGAATTGGAATACTACCCCCTTGCCAATTCTGGCGACGGGGGTAGCATTACACCCTTTTAGAGGGACACGACATGTACATAACCTGAACCCCGGTTAAAGTTAAACATGAGCCTCAGCATCACAAAATGGATGCTGCCACCACAGACACAAGTCTGACCTCCTGCTGCTGGGAGTCCTTCCAGCGAGGGAGGCTTGGACAAAGGGTTTCCTGCCTTGGGAGGTGCTAGCACCACCCCAGACAGGATTTTGTGTATTGGGTAGGACAGGGCTGAATAGAATGAGACATGCCTGGGGCACACAAGGTGTCCCTGTGCATATGCCAGTTCAAACCGGTGCTGGGGCTCTCCAGCCCCAGTCTTGGCGCGAAGCTGGACAAAGGAAAGGGGGTGTAACCACCCCCCTTCCTGGTCCCACCCAGAGGAGGGACCTAGCAGGTAATCCGGACCCTAGATTTGGAATAAGAGTAGGAGTTGTGTCCCAAGACTTCAGATCATCCTGAACTCGATTTGAAACTAAGAAGAAAACTGGACTTTGACATTCTGCTGCACATAAGACTGAAGAGAATCTCCCTTGTGGCCAAGGAGTGACCACCCTGTGAATACAGGCACCAACCAGCAACTCAACATCTTCTTTGCCGCCGCCTCCCACCGGAGCCCGAGCCCAGAGCCCAACAAGACCTGGATTCCCATACATCTCACAGCCCGATCCACAGTTCCTGAAAAGAAGAGACCCATGGAGGCACCGAGAGATGTGGGACCAGCCATCTTGAAAGACCCCCGAGAAGCTGACTGCGCAGCACCCAAGGCACCCTCGATGCTGTGCTTTGGGGTTTGGAAAGCCCTATCACCGAGCAGCATCTGCACCAAAGATCAGCTCCCCAGCATCTCCACGATCTGCGTGGGGCCCTTTTGCACTTTGCCACTCGACACATCATCCCCGTTGCTAGCCCGGTGGCTGGTGGCCATCTTGGCGACCAAATCTACAAACAACACTGCTGGTCTGGTTGCTCCAGACTGGCCCTCTCTCCCCTGAAAAGGAGCACCCGCTCTGACCTTGCTGGTCCGAGTAACAAACTTACTTGACTTCCTGCGTGGCTTGCGTTAGCCAAGGCCTGTTTGCTCCAATCAAGTTGCCGACATAGCCATCAGCTAGAGCCTTTGTGGGACAGCTTGTGATCAATCCCTGGACGTCCTTGACCTCTTCGTGTCCACGTGGCTGCGGAGACAAGCTACACCTCTTCACCTGTTGGCACCCGACATCGCCTGGTTCCATCCTGGTTCCACGGTAGTCACTGGCTAGTGACTTTGAACATTGTCCCCTCTGCTTTCGGGTCTTCACCTCTTCAGATCCACCCTTGGATCCACCTGAACTCTCCTCGACGACCCGCCTGCAGCATCTTCATCTCCAGGCACCATCGACCTGCGTGACGAAACCCGACACTACTTCGCACCTGTGTACCCGCTTCCTGTGGGTGAGGTAACTCAGCAACGCCGGTGTTCCTACACTGGTACACACCTCTAGTGCCTAGATCTAAAGTTGTGTCCTTCTAGGTCAGTCGGAAGGTTCCTAAAACAGTAACTCTATAACTTTTACGCACCATTGACATTGCATTGGTGCCTGCGTGTGCTTTAAGCGCTGCACCCGAGTCCCGCGGGCCTTTCCCGACTTCTTCACTGTTAGTCCTGAACAGCTCCAGCGATTCCCCAGGCCCTAGGCCTATTTCCTTTCAGATTAATGGTTCTTATACCACTATTTTAGTAAATGGTTTAGGTGGCCCCTAGGGCTCATCCATATTGTGCAACTTTTGTATATTCAAACTGTGTTTTGTTTTAACGCATTTGCTTCTGTGCTCATAAAGAGTATAGGGGATATTTTGTAGTAAATAAATATATATATTTTCAATATATATCTGTGTGGTGTCCTTTCATTTTGTTTTCAAGGGGATTGTGTATGGTAAAACAGCTTGCTTCACATGCCTTTACAGAGTTTAGCCTAAGACTGCTTTGTCCATGCTACCACTAGGATAGCTGGTCTATAAGGTTGACTTACAACCAATCATCATAAGGGTTGCTTGGCATGGTACAAGGTGATCACTAGAACTAGTGAGCATCATATACCAGGCCAACTTCTCACAATAACTAAATCAGAAAAGACAGAATTGAAGGAAATGTGGGAAGAGATTTCCCACGAGAAGAGTCTAAGTAAGAAATTATATACTTACAGTTTGAAGATGTTATCTCATCGAGAAATTGGAGCATATCAATGCTCGGATCGCTTATCATCTGCAAGTCTATACTCCGATTCTAGAACAATCATTTGGGTGAGTCTAGGTCTTGCTGCAACACGAAACCGAGTACTTAAATCTGTACAAGAAATTGAATATTTAGCTGAAAAGGAGCCAGAAAGTACAGATATTGTGAAAACAAATATGTTGGATACATATTATCCAAACAGAAGTCACGATTTGGAGAACATTTGTCTTTATGAAGTGATGCAAAATTATATTTTTAAATTGAATATTACAGAAAACATCAATAATGGTATATATGCCGTGACTGGTTCTGAAGGATGTTTGGTAAAACAAAGAAAAGGACATTTGATTAATCACCGTAAACTTAGTTGCAAAACTCCTGACAAAAGGGAATTTTATTACTTAGCTCTTTTGCAACTTTTCAAGCCATGGTGTTCAGAATTGGAATTACTTGGAGATTTTGACAGCTATGAAGATTCGTTCAATGCAACTAAAGATAGTATAGAATGTCCTGTTTTTGCTAATTATGTGAAAATGTTGAATGATGAAATTGAACAAGAAGCTACAATTGCAGCTGAGATTGCTGGAGACAGTTCTCAAGACAGTCAAACTTCTGCTCCGTTAAGTCAGGATCCATTAGGAGAACCAATTATTCAAAATGCTGCTATGGATGAGGTGGAAACAGCAATGTATCAAGCTCAAGAAGATGTAAGATATTTAGGAAATTTGGAAGAACAACTTAATGTTGAGCAGAAACAAATATATGAGCAAGTGAGAGAACAGATTAACCATGGATTACTTCATGAAAAGAAAGAGTGCTCTTGCTCATTATTTCAACCTATCCGATTGTATGTGAGTGGACAAGCTGGAAAACGAAAACGTTTTATAATTAAAGTAATTTCAACTTATTTACACAAAACAACTGACTCGTATTTGTCTTGTATTGTCACTGCTCCAACTGGGTTGGCGGGACACAATATTAAGGGAGTTACTTTACATCGTTTATTAATGTTACCAGTAGAGCATGAAAACAAATTTGAATACTACACGCTATCCGGAGAAGCTTTTTTGAAGTTGCAAGAGTGCTGAAGAAAATGAAAGTTCTCATTATTGATGAGGTAAGCATGGTATCAAATTTAATGCTTGCCTTTGTACATCTAAGAATGCAGCAAATTCTTAAAACAGACTATGATGTATTATTTGGAGGAAAACAATTCATTGTTTTTGGAGATCTACTAGAACTTACTCCCGTAAAAGGACAACCAGTTTTTAAAACACTGACACATTAAGATACCAGAAAATCTTTGGGGAGCATTGGAAATGTTAATATTTGGTCATATTTTGAGTATAAGGAACTTAATACAAATATGCGTCAGGCAAATGATGCAGATTATGGAAAAATTCTTCAAGATGTAAGAATTGGAAAAGTGACAGAACATGGCAAACAAGCTTTACTGAGATGATTACTTCCCAATGAAGATATTGTTCCGGAAAAAATATATATGAAAATTGCAAAAAACAAGTCTGTAATCTGCTTAATGCCAACACTGCGTGAATGTTCTGTATTCAATGAAGAAATGTTAAAGTTGGAAAATGAAGAAATTATAAAATTGGAAGCTATTGATAAAATAGAGCATGAAGGAATCACTATTATTTTGACTGAAAAGTTCAAGAGGCAATTGGAATCTTTGGAGAAGTCGATAAGTAAAAACTGCTGGTTTAGAAAAGAATTTATATGCATGTGTAAACTGTAGGGTAATTTTACGACGTAATTTGAATGTTGAAAAAGATTTAGTAAATGGAGTAATGGGTAAAATTGTTGATTTTGTTAATTATATAAATAGAGATGGAATTGAATTTTTAAAGATCAAATTTGATGAAATTGCTGAAATACAACAATTTAGTCTTTGTTCATCTCGGTTCTTGCTTGTAAAAGATTTGTATGTACGCATAAAACAGTTTCCTATTTGTTTGGCATATGCGGTGACCATTCATAAATCTCAAGGTTTAAGTGTAGATAGTGCTTTAGTGAATATTGGAACTACCGTGTTTAAAGAGGGAATGGCATATGTTGCTCTGTCCCGAGTCAGAACTTTAACTGGTTTGTACTTGATTGATTTTGATGAGACAAAGTTTAGTGCAGATGCAAATTGTGTGAAAGAATACAATAGGTTAAGAAGAGAATATGCTCCCAATTTAGATCAATATCCAGTATTTGAAAAGCGTGTGGTTGGTAGAAAAAGAAGATTTGAGAATATCTGTAGTGAAACTGTAGAGAAAGAAAAAAACCAAGATGAAGTTGCGAGTGCAAGCAAAAAGAAAAAGGACAGTGTTGAAGAGAATGTTGGTTATTGGTTTGAAAATAGTTGTGGTGTCAACTGCTATGCTAATGTAGTAGTTAATGTTGTTTTATTTCTTGAAAGTTTACAACAGCAATTTTTAAAAAATTTGGGACGAAAGATTCTGTTCATTGTTGTATTCTGTTTATAAGAATTGTTGTAGTGATAAAAGCATCATACAAAGTGTTGCTGATATTCGAAATGTTTTGGAAATGTGTTCTGGTTCTACCCAATTTATGCAGAATATTCAACAAGATTGTCAGGAATTTTTAATGTTTATGCTTGGTGTACTGGAAGATGAAGGTATAGATATTGAAAATCTATTTGGCCTTTCGTATATATGCCAACATGAGTGTAAAATTGTTTGTTTACATGTAGACAGTGAAAGATTCATATATTTGACTTTACCAGACTGTGAATCAGTGCCCTTTAACAATCTAGTTAGAGGAGCAAGTCAAAACATGGAGTGCAGCCAATGTAAATCAGAAATGTCATCAACATTATTTATACAAAGATATGGACAATATGTTACTTTAATGCTGCAACGTTGTAGAGCTGATGGAAGAAAATTGGAAACTTTAATTAAAAATGTTGTAGCTGGTCAAGTTTCAATATCAGGAAGAACTTTTGTAGCTCTTTCAATTATTTTTCATGATGGACCTTCTACAACATCTGGAAATTACACTGTTTATTTAAAATGTCTGAAAGGTTGGATACATTGTAATGATACTCAATTAGCTTTTAAGCATTGTTTGCCTAAGGAGTTACCAAATTCTCTTTTTTTTTGGTCCTCATTTTCTACCCTGGTCACGTCGTTAGAGTCAAAAGAGAGCGACACACTGCCTCAGAGAACTGGTTTGGAAGGCATATAATATAACTGGCCCACCAATCAGTGAAGTCACACTCTTTGAGACCCACACACAGAGACCTTAGGGGCAATGCTTTGCTGCACAGGAGTACCCACAACCTGGCCAAAGTCTGAGAGGTCTGGGTATTCCAGCAGAGGTAAAAGAAAAACCATAGGCAGCGTAATCATCGGGCCAAAAGAGGAAAAAAAAAAGAACAATGTAGTTCAAAAGTTAAATCCACTTTAGAAGATGCCAAAAAGCTCTTTTATTTGAATTGCCTGATCTCAATAAATCCAGTTTTGAAACCTGCAATATTGATGCCTGCCAATCAAAAAGAGAAGGTGGTATTGGATCCATTCTGCACTGATTCTCAAGCACTTTTTTTCATAATCAAACTGCCATTTCATTTCCACAACTCATCTGACTAGAAGCACATCTACCTTCAAAATGATAAAAGTCAGGTTTGTGGGTCATAGCTATGTCCACTGGAGTCAAAAATACGCAGCTAACAGAGGAATTTACAATCTTGATTTACCAAATGTGGACATTGTATGGATTGGACAGAGAGGATTGAGGAGTCACCAATTGATACCATTGGTAAAATCCTTTATGCATTTACCACACCCTGACCTTATAATTGTGCACTGTGTGGAAATGACTTAGGCACTTTGACTGGGGTAGGTCTGGAAATGCTTTTAAAGGACATCTTTGGGCAATTGATGTCACTTTTTCCAAAAACTGCCTTGGTATTTTCTAATATATGCCAAAGGCAAAAATGGAACTGGTCCAACCAATTTTGTCCACAGATTGAGAAAGCAAGGAAACATGTAAATAAATCTGTTTCTGCTTACCTCAGAGACTATGCTATAGGTTCCATTTACCACAACAACTTGCGTTACAGCATGCAAGACATCTATAGGAGAGATGGTGTGCATTTTACAGATGAGGGGAATAGAGTTTTCCTCTTGAATATAAGACTCTGCATTGGTACCTACTTGTCGGTACAAAAAACACCTACTTAACACAACAGCTCTTTTCAGGGCCAACTTACCTCTAAACACTCTACATTATTTTTTTACTCTATTTTTTTACACTGTTTATCCCCAAGGTGTGCTCAGGGTGCGCGTACCGGAGAGCGCACCTGGAAGAGCACCCAGCGCTTACTCCGCGAAAATTTAAAAAAAAAAAAAAAAGTTTTTTTGCCCTTCAAGGTCCTTCCTTCTAGGCCCCCCTCAGAAAACCTAGGAGGTCAGGGGGTTTCTACTCTGCCCCCTTTTAATTATTTCCCCCTTTCTTTTTCACCTCTTTTCTACCGAGACGCAAGATGGCGGACTCTCCGGACTGTTTAGAATGTTGACAGAAACCCGACAGCCAATCAGATTTCCGCTCGCGCACTCCCGTAGCGCGCCGGGTGCGCTCCCCGGTACGCGTACCGGAGAGCGCTCGGAGCGCGCCTATAGATATATATGTGTTTTTGAAGTTAATTTTCAAAAAAACACTGGAGCAATTTTCAGCAGATATAGCAAAGGCACATCTGCGTACCAGTCCCTACAATTTTGCCAAGTTTGGCGTAATTCCGTTCAGCGGTTCGTGCTGTAGACTTGTCAGACCGTCCTATGGAAATTAACATGGGGAAAACACGTTATGGGACCCCCCTTTTTTCTCAGCCCCCACTTCACGAATCCCCCCGAAACTTTCAGAGATGGAGCGCAGCGGAGCTGGCCAAAATTTTCGAAAATTGCACAAAAATTCCTCAACCGGCGCCAGAGTTATTCCCAATAGAATGTTGCGGATTTCCTACGGTAGCCAATCCTAACTATAACTACCTACTGGCGACCGTCAGTAGGTAATATATATATATATATATATATATAAACCATAGGTTTCAGCCACGTTATAGTTAGGAATTAGCAGTTATAAAACCTTAGAAATTCACTGAAAAAACTATAGGTTCCACACATGTTATAGTTAGGTGGATGCGTGAGTTATAGTTAGCTGAACTAACTATAACGGGGGAATTTCAATGGTTTTGTATGAGTGAAATGACCAGCTAACTATAACATGTGTCAAACCTATGGTTTTTTTCAGTAAATTTCTAAGCATGGGCGCAAAATCCGTTCCGCTCGCGGATTTTTCGGATTTTCGGTACATCCGCAATCCGCGAAGTCTCGCGGATGTGGCGAACATACGCAAATCGCATTGATTACTCCATTTCCTGGCCACTTTGAAATCGATCTTGACTGGGAAGGATTACTTTTTGTGGATGCTGCTGGAGATTTGGCTTTGAGGCCTTTTGGATTACTTTTGGATTCGAAATTTGATTTCACAAGTAAGATGATAAGTTGATGTTGTTTGTTTGAGGTGATTTTTGTGTGTGTTTTATGTTTTTCGACTTTTTGGGGTGGGTTTGGGGGCTAGCTGTGTTGGTGGGAGGCCATTTTGAGGCATTGTCCTGCAGGTCCTGGCCATGTGGATGGGGTCAATCGGGCCACCCAGTCTGCTCTGATTGCTTTCATATGCCCAGGGGGCCTAGAACTCCCGCGGATTACCCGAAAATCGGATTTAAAAAAAAAAATGTTTGCCTGTGTTCGCACTGCTCGCGTCCTGCGCAGCAACAATCTCGCACTCGCTAAATAGTAAAAATTAAAATTCTGCACATGAATTGAAAACTACCAGGCTTAGTTATGGGTGCATGTATGATACAACTGTTTTCTTTCATTTTAACATTATTCTGGCCAGGGCATGGATGGCATTGGATTGTTGTGATTTTTGTGTGTTTTACAACTTTCTGGGGTGGTGTTGGGGGCTTGCTATGTGAGTGGGGGCCATTTTATTGCCTGGTCCCGTGTGGGTGGGGGTCTAGGGGCCATTTTTAAACCAGTTTGTGTGCTTTGTGCCATAGGCCTGCACCCAGTGTGCTGTGATTTTATCATGCCCAGGGGGCCCAGAATCGGTCTGTTCGCGGATTTTGCTGATTTTTCGCCACGTTCGTGTCGAGCAGCAACAATCTCGCACTCGCGAAATTGCAAAACATTGCAATTCTGCACCAAAAAAACACCAGCAGGCAGCCTAAACCTTTTGAAAATTGATGGATGGCATTGGATTGTGGTGATTAGATTGGTGTTGTGTTTTTTGACTTTTGGAGTAGGGGTTGGGGGCTGGCTATGTTCGTGGGGGCCATTTTGGGGCATGGTCCTGGCCATGTGGATGGGGGTCAAGCGGCCATTTTGAAGGCAGGCAGTGAGCTTTGTGCCATAGGCCTGCACCCATTTTGCCTTGCTTTCACCCATTGTGCCCAGGGGGAGTCAGTGGTACATGAAACTATAACCCTCTGTGTGTGTGCTCTCTTGGATCAATGTTAAATTCCTGTTTCCCAGAAATTTAGCAATTCTTAATTTTGAAATTTCCATATTGTGTGGTGTGCACGTGTGTATTCATAAATGCCTACTTGCAAACTATTTATTGAAGTGCTACATATGCAACATATATTTACTGATGTTCCTCTGTCTTCGTTTGCTTGTAGGTGCATAAAGTCAATAAATCCGCATCATCGTTGAGCATCAGTGCCAGGAAGAAGTCCTGCTGCGGCCTGTTGTTCCGACATCTGAAGAAGATGGCTCCAAAAAGAGATGCCCGTAGGTCCTCTAGCAAGAAAGATGTCTCTACTAAGGAGAAGAAGAAGCAAGTGGCACCACTTACCAAGGAGACTGGTGGCACCACCACTAAATTTTTGTGGGGAAAACAAAGGCCCACCATGAGTGCTGCACAGGTAGCCTGTTTAGTGGTTCAATCACCAACGACCAGTGATGTTGGCTCATCGCAAGAAAGTAGCAGCACACCATCAACACAGGTTGTAACTCATCTCACAAGTACTATTCAACAACCAAAGCCGCAACAACAACTGTATGGGCTACTAGTACAAGCACAAGTACATGCGCAAGGAGCTGTCCGAGAAGGAGCTGTCCGAGAAGGAGCTGTCCGAGAAGCAGCTGTCCGAGAAGGAGCTGTCCGAGAAGGAGCTGGCCGAGAAGGCCGAGAAGGAGAAGGCCGAGAAAGAGAAGGCCGAGAAGGAGAGGTCCATGGAGAGTTGCAAGTAGCGATCAGTGAAGAGGCCCATGTAGCGGCGCATGGAGCGGTGCAAGTGCCCACAATGGTTGTTCTTCCAGAAGTAGGGGCACAGGAGGAAATTGACTTTGGAGCCGGGGTATCATGTCAGGAAGACGAAGGCACTCCTCCTGATGATTCATTTTCTCCCAGCTCCCCACCAAAGAAAAGATCAAGGAGTGTGTGTAGAAGTTCCTCTTCAAGCCCCGCTCCATCAGATGATGATCTGGATCTAGATTGGCACCCATCTCCGACGTCTGAGAGGGAGGCACACCATGAGCTGCGAAAGGTATCAAATGTTAAAAGGAAGGGCCCCGGAAAGCTCATACTTATGGATCCGAACGTCGGACTTGATGAAGTGGTTCATTCTGATGTTGATGAACAGGATGACAGCAATGACCTAGTCATCACACACGTCATTCCAGCCACACCGGCCATGCAGCAGACAGACATTTATACCCTATCCCGACGTCATGCTGAGCGTGACCCTGGCGACGTGGCACTGGTAGCACCACCAAAGCAGTCAAGTAGTACAACAAGTTCAACAAAACCTACAGCTCCCATATTTTCTCCCCAGAGGGGGACTCCATCCAGCTCGACTCCCTCAAGTAGGGTTGCTGCAATAATTGCACAACCCAGTAGATGTCTGCAAGGCTCATCCACCACTGCTTCATCTGGCATTGGCAGTTTCATCTCGTGCGGCAAAACCAGAAGTTTCCAGTCCCCAGTTTGGAACTTTTTTAGTGTCCATGCAAAGTATGATAACCTAGCCGTCTGTTGCATTTGTAAGACTAGAGTTAGCCGTGGTAAGACTGGTACCAACTATGGAACCGGAGGCCAGATAGGTCATCTTCAAAGAAGGCACGCTGTCGTATGGTTTGCGCACCTAGCAAACATCAAGGGAAAGCAATCCTAAAGGGCAAGTGGCCAAAATATACCCATACTAGGTGTTTCATCTGAAGATGACTGGGAGGTAGAAGAAGCGTCAGACATTTGTCCGGTTGCACCCAGTACCCCTGGCAGCACCACACCCTCTGGAACACATAGGAGGCACACTGAGAGTCTGGGAGACACACCAATGCGGAAAATGTCAACACTGAGCAGAAGTGGGTCGAAGAAGGCATCAGCATCAGCCAGTAAATTTGTCCAGCGCACCATTTCAGCCATGTTCTCCTCAGATGCGCAATTTCAACGCAACCACCCAACTGTACGCCTGTATAACACTAAGCTGGCAAAAATGCTAGCGGTGGACCTTCTCCCTTTTTCGTTTGTCGAAGGTGTGGGTTTTCTTGAACTCGTGGCAACACTGGCCCCTAAATGGAAGGTTCCTAGCCGGTTCTATTTTGCCAGGGTTGCTGTTCCAGCACTACATAAAGAGGTGCTTGAGTTGGTTGGGGCAGCTTTGCAGAAGAGTGCTGTTCACACTATACACCTGACAACAGACATGTGGACCAGTTGCCAAGCCCTTGATTACATGTACATCACTGCACACTGGGTCTCTTTTTCAGGGGTTGCAAAACAGATAAATGCAGGTGGTGACTTGGTCGAGATTTTTAAGGGTGCTCGTAAACATGCAACATTAGCCATGTTTGGCATGGAGAAAAGTCATACTGCAGCCAACATTTTGGATGACTTTAACAAAAAGGTCTCGCAATGGCTGCCCCCAAGAAATTGCAAGGTTGGTTATGTTTCTACTGATAATGGCAGCAATGTAGTTAGGGCCATGGAGAACGGTGACTATTTCAGAGTGCCGTGTTTGGCGCACTGTATGAACCTTGTCGTGCAAAAGTTCTTGAAAAAAGAACTTGCAGTCGACAAAATACTGACCATCTGCAGAAGAATATGCACACATTTCAACCATTCTTTTAAGGCCCGGAAGGAGCTGAGGCGCCAGCAAAATGAACGTAGAATGCCAGTGAAAGCACTTATCCAGGAGGTGGCAACACGTTGGAACTCAACCTTCTACATGCTTGAGCGTCTGCATGAGCTGTTTCCAGTAGTCAATGAGTATTTCTACAACCTGGGTGGTGATACGACAGAAATGATGCTAGCGGTGGAGCAATGGCAGCTAGTTAAAAGCCTGACAGACATGCTTCGTTCTTTTGAGGTCTTCACGCGTGACTTCAGCAGGGAGGACTGTTCTTTGAGCAAAGCTATCCCATTGTTGCTGAAGCTCGAGCACCAAGTCAAGGTGGTGTCTTCAGAATTAAAAGATGCTGGAAAGAATGAAGCATATGAGTTGGCGCAGAGATTATTACAACGCCTAGTTAGCAATAAACGGCTTGTAAATATCAAGAAACAACAGCACTACATTTGTGCTACTATTCTGGATCCACGTTACAAAAAGCCATTGTTTGGCAAAGTAATAATTCCTTTTGAAACATCAGATGTTACAGAGTACAAAGGTTGGCTAGCTCAGTCAGCCATTCGTTTTGAAAGAGAGCGGAAGGAAACTGTAGGAGAAGACAGTACTACTAGTGAATCAGCAGGCCATCAGGCGTCCCAAAAAAACACTTCTGCATCTGTGCCTGTGGCAGAAGTGAGTGACTTTTCCTCTGAGCCGTTAACCACACCAGCAACCGTATCATCTGCACCAGGCCCAGGCGATATGTCTGAAGCTTATTGGCTAAGTGAGCTAGGGTTTCCTTGTCCCAGAAAGGACACAGAAGTGCAAAGTACAGGAATCCGGGAGGACATTCTTTCAATGGTGCAGGCCTATCTGGATGACTCAACAGCGGTCAATATTACTGAGGACCCATTGGCGTATTGGCATGGGAAAAGAAAAATATGTCGAGAGCTCACCAACCTGGCTATCAATTACTTGTCTTGCCCACTCGCAAGCGTGTCCTCAGAACGTGTTTTTAGTTCTGCTGGTGGCATTGTGACTTGCAAAAGGTCCCGCCTCTTGCCCGCAAATGTGGAGCGGCTCACCATGATAAAGATGAACCAGCACTTCATATCACCAGATTACAAAGTACGAGAATGCACGCAGGAAGAAGACGAGGACACCGACCTACCTGAGGAAAGTTCTCCTCAGTTACCAGAAGTACTACCGACTGAATTTGCAGAGTATGAGGACGAGCTCTGCTTCCCTGACAGCGAGTTCTGAAAATGAGTCAATGATTCATTAACTGTAACATTAGTCCTTATTCACTTTTATTCCTGTGTGTCTGTCTTTCTTTTTTTAGCAAGTGCTTAATCACATTCATAACAAAACTGTAATCACCCCATCACAAGCAACAACAAGCCCATCAGCAGAACTGTCTTGATTTTGATGCCGCAGCATTCCTCAGGTTCACAACAGTTAGTTGACAAGAACTCAGTCCTGGTCGTCTATCCTCCTCCTCCAGACTCACCCTATCCATTTCCCGTAATGCTGATGCCTGGAATCTGCACAATGAAGAAACTTACGTTGACGAGTCCCCTAAAGAGGGACTGTCTGGAAGTAGTGAGTCCTCATTTAAATACATTTTGCTAAGTGTGACTTTTTTGCATTTGGGTTTACGGGTCTTGGCTGGGCCATTGCTGGCAAGGTCTATTAAGGGATGAAATTGGTTAGGCATTTACTTTGGAAAACATTTGGCCTATTACACGTGAACGTTTAGGTGTTATTATTGCTCGCTTGCCTGTTTTAGGGGTGCTGTCTGTGGGGCTTCTAGGATTTTGTCTGTGAGCACCGCTGCCACATTTCTAATGTTGATTGCTTTTGTTTTGCAGAAATTCCACGCCGGGAAACTCCAGTTGGGGCCCTGCTGCAGAACGCCTTAGGACACTGTGAATTCCAGGTGGAGCCAGCCCTCAAACACAATATTACAGGTAAGATAAGCGTTTGGATGGGAGGTAGTATAATGGAGTATTCGGAGAGGCGAGAGAGTGACAGTGGTACTAGTAGTAAAGTCCTAGGGCTCTTGAATTAACAAACTCTGCGACAGGCATTTACTTTGGAAAACATTTGGCCTATTACACGTGAACGTTTAGGCGTTATTATTGCTCGCTTGCCTGTCTTAGGGGTGCTGTCTGTGGGGCTTCTAGGTTTTTGTGGTGTGTGAGCACCGCTGCCACATTTCTAATGTTGATTGCTTTTGTTTTGCAGAAAATCCACGCCGGGAAACTCCAGTTGTGGCCCTGCTGCAGAACGCTTTAGGACTCTGTGAATTCCAGGTGGAGCCAGCCCTCAAACACAAATTACAGGTAAGATAAGCGTTTGGATGGGAGGTAGTAAATTGGAGTATTCGGAGAGGCGAGAGGGTGACAGTGGTACTAGTAGTAAAGTCCTAGGGCTCTTGAATTAACAAACTCTGTGACAGGCATTTACTTTGGAAAACATTTGGCCTATTGCACGTGAACCAACACGATGACAGTGTTCAGTTAAATGAACTTACTGCAAAACTACCACCCACCAAGCTCAAAAGTAGTAAAAAAACAGGTATGCTCAGATAAAGTTTGAAAAAGTATATTTATATCCCTAACAAAATAATCTCCCGCAAGACCCTCCCTAACCCCAACAAATAAATAGTCCTTCAAAAGTCCCCAAAAAACCCAACTCCCAATTCCCACCCCCCAAAAGTCTCTAAAAAAGGGGCAAGGAACACTCTAGGGATGCAAGGTGTTGAGTTTGGCCTCCAGGGCATCATGCCTTAGGGCCAGGGCATCGTACTTCTCCTGGAGGGTGGCGTGATCTAAGCGGAGGCCCTCCACCACATTCTGATACTCGTTCCATTTCTGGACCTCCGCCTCTAGGTCGGACACTCTGCGGAGTGCACGGCGCAAGCGAGCCTTAACAGTACTGTGAGGTGCAGCCTTTGCTGCTCGGCGGTGGCGTCTTCCAGCACGGCTCCGGTTCGCTGGAGCACTGCGCTTACCGGCAGAACGTGGGGTCACGGAGGAGGATGCAGATGTTACATTTGATGCACTGGAGTGCGTGTCGTCCCCCTCCAGATCCACCAGCCGCCGATATTGGGCAACAGTGGCATCCAGCCTCCGTTGCCGGGCCAGTACAGCCTTCATACTCCTGCTCGGTGTTGAGGTTTTAGTATGACCAACTATATGAAGAAAGAAAGACATAATCTGTAACCAATGTTCTTTAAGTATATGATTAACACAAAAAGATTCAGCAGGAAGTTGTGTCACAGTACAACTAGCAACTAGCCAGCGCAGTACAAAACTATTCAGGCCAGTATCATGGGCGTCCGCAGGGAGGGGCAAGGGGGGGCGCTTGAATCACCATTTCCTTTCCCACAACTCACTTGTATCCTTGGTTTGGTGCTCTTTCATACGAAAGAGATCTGGCAGAAGTGAGTGACTTTTCCTCTGAACCGTTAACCACACCAGCAACCGTATCATCTGCACCAGGCCCAGGCGATATGTCTGTTTCCCTCTCTCTCTCTCTCTCTGTCTCCCTCCCTCACCCTCCCTCTGGCTCCCTCCCTCTCTCTCTCTCTCCTTCTGTCTTCCTCTCTCTCTGTCTCTGCCTCTATCTGTCTGTCGGTCCCAGCCTGCTGTAATTACCATATTGTAATTTGTCACTGGGCCACCACTGGATACACATCATATCCTTTCTAAGAGTCAGATAGTACCATGATCCAGCTTACCTGTACTCGCCACCGCCACTGTCTCCTTCCTCACAGTCTGTACTTCTTGGTCCGACTCCTCTTGCGCCGCATTCTCCCCATAGCTGTCCTCGGACTCAGAGTCAATGATCACCACCACATCCGAGCTGGCCCCGCCACCAGATGTTCCACCTACGAAGTAGATTTAAGAATGTTAGATTACACCACTCACTAGTATTTGGTCTAGGAATGAAGAAATGTGAAAACAACAGAAAAATTAATTGACTTTCTACTCTAGTCTAAAGTAAAAATGTCCATCCTTCCGGGGAAGGTTGTTGTCTTGCTGCATTTTTTTGTCATAATTGATGAATGCTTGATTAATTTTAACACACATCATTTTTCTCTGAACAGACAGAAACTGGACTTCTAAGGACAAGAGCAACATCAACTTCAAACCAGGTGAAAGCTCGGCTCAACCACAAGAAATGTGTTCCATTACTCATCAACTCAGCACCAAGCACTTTTCCATTTCCAACTAACTTTATTTTAATATATGTGTTTACTTAAACTTTTAATAAAGCTTTTAAACTTGAATAGACTCTGTGGTTTTTGGTCCTCCAGACTAGAGTGACTGAGCGAAAGGTTTTGCAATTTTTGCAAGGAGGATTCCGTGCCGCTGACACTACCAGGTTTATACAGTGTGCCAAACACGCCACTCTGAAATATTATTACTCTGGTCTTTGGTGTCCATAGTTCGGTTTGTGGAGAATTGTCCCTGCAACAGTAGTATTATTGATTTTGCTCCTATCTAAATACTATTTCGAAAAAATTAAATTAGGAACGCTTGGACAACAATAGGTCCTCTATATTTAAATGAAAACTTACTGGGGCCAGCAAAGGAGCACTCGCCGCCCTGGCCTGCATCCTCCTCCTTTGGAGCCACTGCATCCGCTTTTTCTGTCCGCTTGCCCGTGGGCGGACCTGACGTACAACATGAAAGAAAGAACAAAAAACATTGATGATTGCTGCTTGTCGATGTCCTTGTCAACCAAATCAAACATTTAGAAAGAACAAGAACCAACTATTTCATCCAAAATGAGGGCTACAAAGGAAGGACTGCACCTGAGCCTCTACTCTAGGGGCAGATTTACAAGCCCCTTGCAGCTCTTTTGCTCCGTTCTTGCGTCACTTTTGTGACGCAGCGCCACAACAAGAGAGGCGCCATGGTGTGGCGTATATTAACAACGTGACGCATATGGGAGATGCATCCCATTCTAAAGCTCTGCGCCATTAGGGAGCGTTCCAGCGCAAGGGAGGGCGTTCCTGCGCAGGAACGCATGCTAAAAGTGGCTATGGGGAATATATAAAATTTTAATCAGTCATTTAGGACAATGATGCGTCACTGAAACCCTGCGCCTGCATGAAGCAGACTTACGGCTTGACGCAGCATTGCTGGAGCTGCGCCATCGTTGCAATGCATCTCCATCAATGAGCCGCCTTTACGGCACCGATGCGTAACGCTTCGGTGACGTTTTGGGACCATGGTGTGCCGCATTGTAAATACGGCGCACCATGGTTGGTGCTGGCGTGCCGCACACTTTGCAGGGATGCGCAGGTAATTGCTAATCTGACACTTAGGGGCATACTTACGAGTTCTGAGCTGGACACCTCCAGATGTGCACCAGAACAAATGCGTAACGCAAAACTAACCTTGCGTCACGGCAGATGCGCCGCAATTACAATGCGGCAAACCCTGGCGCAAGGGTAGGCAGATGCGTGACGCATCTCGTGACGAAAGAGAGGCGCATCTCTAGAGTCGCGTCGCAGGCGCAATGCAACTATAGCAATGCTCAGGGCTGCCCAATACTCAACATACCGCATCAGTCCTTACGCCTGCTTCAAGCAAGCAGGCATAAAGAATTGACGTAGCAGCGTCGCGGAAGTGCCTGCGTTAAATCTTGTAGATTTCACGCAGGCACTTTTGCGAGGCGCACAGCTGCCTGACCGCCACCCCCCACCCCCCCCCTGCGTGGGAACACACCCATTGTGACGCAGGCCCAGGCCTTAACGTGGCGCATCTCCTTAGATGCATCACGTTGTACATGACTCGCAGGGATGCGCCACGTTTACGTCGCTGTGCGTCAGGTAAGGCAGCGTAAACGTGGCACAAGGGGCTTGTAAATCTGCCCCTTTGTGTCTAGCATTACGCAGTTCTGTAAAATACACTCATACATTACTCAGCCCAATTAAATGAACACAAAATAGAAAACAAATAAGCAGTGGCACCGCCACAGAGAAGGAGAACAGTGCACCTGAAATGCACAGAAGATTTTTAAATATTAATTTACCTCTGTTATCAATGTAATCAGCAGCATTATTGCTCTTTGTAAAAAAGTTAAAGCAAACATTTGCAATATAACACAGTCACACAGAGCAGGAGAAAAAACAGAGTAGTGAGTGATGAAAAAATTGCTACTACTACTCACCAAGCCCGGGGACCTCCACTCCCAGCACGTCTAGCAGGTTGCGCTCTCGGTCCAGGATATCGGTCCAGCGGTGGGTCACTTGATTGTAGGTGCGCTGGACCCCCGTGATGTTAAAAAGGGCCCGGCACACCTGCCCCCACCGCTTCCGTCGCTCCTGGCTGTTGGTATAACCAGCAGCGATCCTGCCGCCTGCCGCGATGGTCCTGGGGAGACGGCGCTGCACATAAAAAACGAGTGAGCCCACCTCCTCAGGTCTGAAGATCTCCCGGGGCACCACAATTTCCGCCCTCAAGCGGCCACACGGGAGCCGGGCACGGGCTGCGGTGCCCGTCTTGGGCAGCTTGACAGCTGTCTTCACCATGTTCTGGGCAGGTGTTAGCAGTAAGGAGACAAAATGAAAAAGAATAAGAGTAGGGAAGAAGGAAATAAAAGTTTAAAAAGTAGTTGAAAAGTAAACAAAAGTAGCCTAAAACACAAAAATATAGACCTAGAAAAATAGAGGGATAGAAAAAAAGTTAAATAAATCAAAAAAATATCAAAACAAGCAAAGGATGGCAGATATATACAGAGGATAGAAACACCATACCCAGACACATAGGAATGAATGAAAAACAAGATGGCGGCCTGAACACGTGCGTGTAAGTAAGTTCGCACGTGATTTCTCTCGCGAACTCGTGCGAACTTGCATTCGCAAGGCGCTCATTGCGCGAGATTACACATAGCGGCGGGAACGGAAATACGTCACGCAAACAAAATGGCGGCGCCCATACTCAACCTTGGGGTAACTCGCACGAGTTTGCGGCTTCCACGGTCGATTTCGCACGTCGCCGCGCCTCGCGAATAGGGCGAAATTACCGAAAAACGAGTTTTGCAAAAGCAAAACCAACGAGCAGGTGCAAAAGTTCGAGCTCATCATTTGTAACCATTTACCTGTAGTGCTTCCTGAAGGGGCCCTCCAGAATCCGGTTGCCTACTTGCAACTATTGTGTGACCCTGCTCTGACAGTCACAGAATAGTTACAAGTATGCCATTGCATCCTGTTATTGCAACAAAAAGGAAAGGGAGCAGACAAGCAGGTGCCAGCCTTCATTAATGTCAGTTGGGGCAGGGCAGGTGTTGTTGTTTGCAAAACTTAAAGCACTTAGCAGGTGTGCTTGGCTTTGCCACAATAATGTACACTCACTGGTCAATCAGAGGGTGCTGTGATGACACCGAGGGTGGCATGGGTGTGCCAGCCAGAGGGTGGCATGGGTGAACCAGAGTGCCAGTGTTGACAGAGGATGGCAGTGCTTTGCTTTGCCCCAATAATGTACACTGGTGAACCAGAGGGTGCTGTGATGACACAGAGGGTGACATGGGTGAGCCAGAGGATGGCATGGGTGACCAAAGAGAGTGCCAGTGGTGACAGAGGGTGGCAGTGATGAAGAAAGCCTTGCAAACAGGCTGGGCACGTAGAAACGTTCGCAAAACTGGCGACCCGACAAGTAAGTTCGCAATTTGCGAAATTGTACAAAACCCTCGCGAACTAGCAGAAACCCGTGCGAACACACACCCCAAAAAAAAATACGCAAATCCGCGAGAATTCGCGGATTTTGCGGATTTTCGCAATCCGCAAATACGCAAATCCGCAAATTCGCGGATTGCGAATCCGCAAAATCCGCCCATGCTTATAAATTTCTAAGGTTTTTTAAATGCTAATTCCTAACTATAACGTGGCTGAAACCTATGGTTTTTTCAGTGAATTTCAAAGGTTTTGTAAATGATAATTTTTAAATGGAATAATTGTTATATTTTTTTATACTGATCTACTACATTGTTTTAAAGTATTTCTTTTTAGATATTCTATTTTTTAAATTACATTACATATTTTTATTATGAATTGAAAAAAAATGCTTTAAAAAATAATGATATTGTAATATAATTTATTTTTATTTTATATTTTTTTAATTTATATATATTTTATATAGCAGGCAATGTTAGCCTATAGAAGGAAATTCAAGTTACTGTAAGTATGGTTAGAATTACTTTTCAGGGAGATGCAGCACTGAGGTCTCTCCTGATAACAGGTGAGTACATCAGAATTTGTAGTTCGACTGATTTTAAAGGAATTTTTTAAAGTTCCAAAACTCCACACTTAAAAGTATTTCCAAGTGAAACCAGCCAATGTTAGCCTGTGGAAGGAAATTCAATTTACTATAAGTATGGTTAGAATTACTTTTCAGGATCAGTAGTGGGCTGAAAGATGTAGCACTGACGTCTCTGATGATAATAGGTGAGTAAATCGGAATTCTTAGTTCGGCTGATTTTACAGGAATTGTTGTACGTTTCAAAAATAGACACTTTGAAACTTTTCTGGAGAAAACCACACACTAGATTCCTATGGAAGGAAATACAAGTTACTGGTAAGTACGCTTAGATTTACTTTTCAAGGTCCGTCCTGGGCTCAAAGATGCAGCACTGACGTCTCTCACGACAACAGGTGAGTAAATCGGAATTCGTAGTTCCGCTGACTTTAGAGGAATATTGCGCTCAATAGTGAAGGAAGAGGGCGGGGCCTGAGGTGACATGTGTGCAAACACGCCCTGTGGAGCATTTTAGGTTGGGGAATGAATTCCTCTTCAATCCTGAGGTCCCCTGTGAGCCAACAAGCCCCCCAGGTACCTCCAGTATGCGCCAGGGAGCTGTGTTGCAGAGAGGTGTTCAGAGGGCACGCCCCCTTTTTACAACACTCTGCAACGCAGCTCCGTGGCACTTACTGGAGGTACCTGTTGGACTAGTTGGCCCCTATGGGACCTCTGGATTGAAGAGGAATTAATTCCCCAATATAAATGCGCCAGAGGGCATATTTGCACACATATCAGCTCAAGCCCTGCCCCCTACCTTCATCACTGTGCAAACGCAACGCGCGCCATAGCACGTTCTAAGTTGGGGGATTAAGTCTCCTTGCATACAGGGGGTCCCTGGGGCCAACTAGCCCACCAGGAACCTCCAGTATGCGCCAAGGGGCTGCATTGCAGAGAGGTGTAAAAAGGGGCGTGGCCTCATTACACCTCTCTGCAACGCAGCCCCCTGGCGCGTTTGCAGAGGGGGAACTAATTCCCCTTGCATACTGGGGGTCCCTGGGGGCCAACTAGTCCACCAGGAACCTCCAATAGGCACCAGGGGGCTGCATGGCAGAGAGGTGTAATGAGGCCACGCCCCTTTTTACACCTCTCTGCAATGCAGCCCCCTGGCGCGTTTGCAGAGGGGGAACTAATTCTTGCATACTGGGGGTCCCTGGGGATCAACTAACCCACCAGGAACCTCCAGTATGCACCAGGGGGCTGCGTTGCAGAGAGGTGTAAAAGGGGGCATGGCCTTTTTACACGTCTCTGCAAGTCAGCCCCCTGGCGCATACTGGAGGTTCCTGGTGGGCTATTTGATGCTGACTACAAGGACCACAACGCATCGGGGCTACACGCTGGTAGGATAAGTAGTGAGCGACCCACTGGACTTACTTGTACATTCAGGCTCCCTTGAGCCGGTGGGGCTGACGAGCCCGGGTTGCGCTCCTACGTGCCACGAGCGGTACCAAACCTGAAAATATTTTTGGCAGCCTACGCAGCACCCCTTCACACTTTCCTACTCCCTGCTGACGAGAGGCAACAACCTCGAAACACCGGTGTCCAGGGATGGCCAACGCGACTGATTTTTCCTCAAGACCCAGGCAGAGGCGCACCCGCTGATGCTGACTACAAGGACCACAACGCATCGGGGCTACACGCTGGTAGGATAAGTAGTGAGCGACCCACTGGACTTACTTGTACATTCAGGCTCCCTTGAGCCGGTGGGGCTGACGAGCCCGGGTTGCGCTCCTACGTGCCACGAGCGGTACCAAACCTGAAAATATTTTTGGCAGCCTACGCAGCACCCCTTCACACTTTCCTACTCCCTGCTGACGAGAGGCAACAACCTCGAAACACCGGTGTCCAGGGATGGCCAACGCGACTGATTTTTCCTCAAGACCCAGGCAGAGGCGCACCCGCTGATGCTGACTACAAGGACCACAACGCATCGGGGCTACACGCTGGTAGGATAAGTAGTGAGCGACCCACTGGACTTAGTTCCTGGTGGGCTACTTGGCCCCCAGGGACCCCCAGTATTCAAGGGGAATTAGTTCTCCCTCAGCAAATGCGCCAGGGAGCACATTGGCAGAGTGGTGCCTTAATATTTTTTGGGGGCATTGGCAGGTTACGCGTACCCTACGTGTATCCTGGGATAAAAAAAAAGAATTGGGGGTCCTTGGGGTCCTTGTGGGACCCCATGAGCAGGCCTAAGGGGTCAGGAACCTCCAGGTATGCGCCAAGGGGCTGCCTTGCAGAGAGGTGTAAAAAGGGGCGTTGCCTCTTTACTCTTCTCTGCAAGGCAGCCCCCTGGCGCGTTTGCAGATGGGGAACTAATTCCCCTTGAATACTGGGTCCCTGGGGGCCAACTAGCTCACCAGGAACCTCCAGTAGGCACCAGGGGGCTGCGTTTCAGAGAGGTGTAAAAAGGGGCGTGGCCTCTTTACACGTCTCTGCAAGGCAGCCCCCTGGCACATACTAGAGGTTCCTGGTGGGCTACTTGGCCCCCAGGGAACCCCAGTATTCAAGGGGAATTATTTCCCCGTCTGCAAACGCGCCAGGGGGCGCGTTTGCAGAGTGGTGCCTTCATTTTTTGGGGGGGATCGGCATACGTGTGTCCGCGACTTTTTTGAAAAAAATAAAAAATGTTTTGGCCTTGGGGGTCCTTGTGGGACCCCCTAAGCAGGCCTAGGGGGTCGGGTGTTTCTACCCTGCCCCTTGTCACGTTTTTCGCGTTTCTTTTTTTGTTTTCTTGTGGTGCCAACACTTCCTGGTTTCGAGTGTTGACAAACAATTGACAGCCAATCAGCATGCAGCTCATGCTCGTAATTGTACTTTTACTGAACGCTTACCGTACGTGTACGGTACTTCATCAATAGATATATCTTTGATTTTACTTTTGATTTTCTCAGGAACTACTGAACGGATTTACACCATTTAACAAAAAGCGTGATCTGCAAATCGAACTCTACCTTTTTGCCAAATTTGGTATAATTCCATTCAGCCGTTCGGGCAGTAGCCGTGGCTAAAGGTCCTATGGAAAATTGCATGGGAAAAACTCGTTTTGGGACCCCCCTTTTTTCTCAGTCCCCGCTTCACGAATCACCCCCAAACTTTCAGGGAAGGAGCGGAGTAGAGCAGGCCATTTTCTTTGAGAACTTTGCGTGTATTCGTCGACTGGCGCCAAAGTTATTCCAAATAGAATGTTGCGGATTTCCTAAGGAAACTAGGTCCTAACTATAACTACCTACTGGCGACTGCCAGTAGGTAATATATACATATATATATATATATATATATATATATATATATATATATATATATATATATATATATATATATATATATATATATATATATATATATATATTACCTACTGGCGGTCGCCAGTAGGTATATATAGTTAGGATTTTTTCTCTATGGGATTTTTGAAAATTCTATGTCTAATAACGTTGGCGTTTGTGGACGGAATTGGCTGAAATTTTCAGGAAAATGGAACATTTTGTTTCTGAGCAGCCCCTGAAAATTTGGGGGGGGGGTTCGTCAAGGGGGGGCCGAGAAAAAAGGGGGGTCCCAAAACGTGTTTTTAACATTGAGTTTTCCATAGGGCGGTTGGCCTCACTTTTAGCCCGAACGGCTGAATGGATTTGCACGAAACTTGGCAAAATTGTAGGGACTGGTAGCCCGATGTGCCTTTGCTAGGTCTCAATATATGTGCTCCAGTGGATTTTGAGAAATTAACGTTCAAAAAAAGATATATATCTGTAACAGCGGACCGGGCAGCGCTCCAGTTCGCGTACTTTTCGCGTTACGGAGCTTTGTGAAGCGAAGCTGATTGGTTCTCCGGCGTCTGTAAACATTCCAAACAGTCCGTAGCGGCCGCCATCTTGTCTCTCGGTAGGATCGAGAGACAAGAGGAGGCCAAAGCGAAGGGGCAAATGACCATAAGGGGGCATAGTAGATCCTCCCTGACCCCCTAGGTTTGATGTGGAGGTTTTAAAAGGGCCCCGCAGGGCAAAAAAAAATAAAAATAATAATAATCGAACGGCTGAATGGATTTGCACGAAACTTGGCAAAATATTAGGGACTGGTAGCCCGATGTGCCTTTGCTAGGTCTCAATATATGTGCTCCAGTGGATTTTGAGAAATTAACGTTCAAAAAAAGATGTATATCTGTAACAGCGCTCCGCTTCGCGTACTTTTCGCGTTACGGAGCTTTGCGAAGCTGATTGGTTCTCCGGCGTCTGTAAACATTCCAAACAGTCCGTAGCGGCCGCCATCCTGTCTCTCGGTAGGATCGAGAGACAAGAGGAGGCTAAAGCGAAGGGGCAAATGACCATAAGGGGGCATAGTAGATCCTCCTTGACCTCTTAGGTTTGATGTGGAGGTTTTAAAAGGGCCCCACGGGGCAAAAAAAAATAAAATAATAATAATCGAACGGCTGAATGGATTTGCACGAAACTTGGCAAAATTGTAGGGACTGGTAGCCCGATGTGCCTTTGCTAGGTCTCAATATATGTGCTTCAGTGGATTTTGAGAAATTAACGTTCAAAAAAAGATATATATCTGTAACAGCGCTCCGCTTCGCGGAGATAAAATTATCTCTGTATTACCTAGCTGTTGCTAACACCAGTTAGCGACCGCTAGTAGGAGATAGCGACCATCTTGGGCTCCACTTTGTATGTCAGTGATATTTATCACTAATGACATGCAAAGTGGGCATGCCAAGATGTTAGCAACTGGAAACAGTCGCTAACATCGCTATCTCCTATTACCAACTTTTGGAGATATTCGCGCTAAGCGCGAATATCTCCAAAAAGTAACACCTGCCCTGAGCAGTTCTTAGCCATGTTATCCAATGGGAGGTGGATAACATGGCTAAGAGCATTAGCTCGGTAATGCATGAATATCGCTGACTTTTCAGCGATATTAATGCATTGCGGTCGTTTTTTATCGGATTTGCGATAAACCTTGATAATAGCAAGGTTTATCTGCGATAATTTCTGACGATGCTTAGCGGTAAAAAATTCGTTGCTAAGCATCGTTAGCGATAAATATCGCTTAACTTTGGTAATATGCCCCAACGTCTGTTAACGTTCGATTCGAAGGAAATCAGGAAGTGTTGAAAAACATTGTCTGCGCCATCTTGCCTTTTTTCAAATGCCACACTTTTGTCGTGCACGGCAGTCATTTTAGATGCCTTGACCAGACCCACTCTCTGCACGCTGTCGATCCTTAGCATGGCTCCCCACCCTCGCAAGCATCTCCCCCAGGCACTGGTCACCCCCGCTCTCTGTCTTATGCGTGGGTAATAAACCTCCCCCCATCTGCGCTGCTCTTCCCTGAGAATCACACCCTGTGCCCGCCTGACACCTCCCTTTCGCCCTATTCACTACCGCACCCTCTGACACTCCTTTTCCTCTGTGTCCGATTGTCCAGGCCGGACCTAGGCTATCAGCTAGCCCTGCAGATGTAGTTTATGGCCCCAGCTGTAAAGAATCACCCCTCTTCAAAGGAGTTATAGTAGATCAAGGCCCACACTCGATGAGATCCGTCACAGCACACGCGTTCCTACTATCTGAAAACCATCCTGTATTGTGATTGGGGAGGGGACCGAGCCTGAAGCGGAAGATTCCAGGGATGACTCTTTGTACATCAAAGTTTTTACAATTATGTGTCACATTAAAAATATATAGCACTCCAACAAAGTAGTAGGATTATAAAACTTTAATAACTTATAAATATATACAACAAAACAAAAACAGTAAAAACATTTAAACATTTTTAGGGAAAAAGAACAAAGTAGCGGTCGGTTGTGCGAATAGTCCCAACGCAGCACAACGTCCAGATTTCTGGACGGCACCCAGGTGATGTTGCCTGGGTGCCGCACTGATTTCGGTATCCGGCGTGGGGCGTCGCGGGGGGTGGGTCATCAGTAGCGGTCTGTTGTGCGAATAGTTCCAAGGCAGCAGAACGATGGCACCAAGGTGATGTCCAGTAAGTTGCCGCCCTCCGAATAACGGCGTGGGGCGCCCCGGGGGGGGGGGGGAGGCGGCATGAACGGGCCTCTCCAGGTGGAGTCTCGTCTGCTGTAGTGGGGCGCCCCTTTACCGTTTCAGTTGCCATTCCGTCCGCTTTTGGTCCACTGTGTCAAAAGCCGCAATTCAGCTGAGTTGCGCTCACTCTTGCAGTGCAGCGATAGGCGGCTGTCACAGGACTCTCGAAATGGCGGCAGGCTCTTTCCTTTTTGGGCCTGGTCCACTGAAATGGCCCTGGGACACCTTGGAAATCGGATGCTTGTCTGCTAGGTCTTGGACCCCATTCTCGAAAGCGTCCCCTCCGCCTTGAGGATTCAACAAAAGTTTTGGGGGCCCCCGACTCCTGCAGGCTTCTGGTGGGGAACGGCTGCCATGATTGCTCGCGGAATGACCACGACGGAGCCACGAGATGGTGGTGCTTTCATGCTGACGCCAGCTTCAGTCTGAAACATCCAGAAACAAGGTGGGGCTTTCATCGTTTGGGAAAAAAAAAAGTTTTCATCCAATGAAAAGTGTTATTTTTAGGTCATATGATCAAGCCTTCCATCATTAGGAAACCAAAAGTAAAATGAACCAATGAAAAGTTTTATAAACAAGTCACATGACCTGTTATGCGGCATAGGGTATAAAATGCGGAGAAAATACGTTGGCACGTGAGGCGGCGTCAGTAGCGGACCGATGTGCGAATAGGCCGAAGGCAACACAACGCGCCAAGATCTGGATGGCACCGAGGTGGTGTCCAGCAAGTTGCAGTACTGGTGTGGCCATCCTACAATGCTGAAAGTCGGCGTAGGGCGCCCCGTTGGTCTGTGAGTTCGCGTCAGTAGCGGACCGATGTGCGAATAGGCCGAAGGCAACACAACGCCCAAGATCCGGATGGCACCGAGGTGGTGTCCAGCAAGTTGCAGTACTGGTGTGGCCATCCTACAATGCTGAAAGTCGGCGTAGGGCGCCCCGTTGGTCTGTGAGTTCGCGTCAGTAGCGGACCGATGTGCGAATGGGGCCAAAGGCAGCGCAACAATATTTTCTGAATAGAAGACACCACAAGGCGCTGAGATGCCAAGATCCGGATGGCACCGAGGTGGTGTCTAGCAAGTTGCCGCACTGGTGTGGCCATCCTACAATGGTAAAAGTCGGCGTGGGGCGCCCCGTTGGCCTGTGAGATGGTGTCAGTAGCGGACCGATGTGCGAATGGGGCCAAAGGCAGCGCAACAATATTTTCTGAATAGAAGACACCACTAGGCGCTGAGATGCCAAGATCCGGATGGCACCGAGGTGGTGTCTAGCAAGTTGCTGTACTGGTGTGGCCATCCTACAATGCTGAAAGTCGGCGTGGGGTGCCCCATTAGCCTGTGAGATGGCGTCAGTAGCGGACCGATGTGCAAATGGGGCCAAAGGCAGCGCAACAATATTTTCTGATTTGAAGACACCACAAGGCGCTGAGATGCCAAGATCCGGATGGCACCGAGGTGGTGTCTAGCAAGTTCCCGCACTGGTGTGGCCATCCTACAATGCTGAAAGTCGGCGTGGGGCGCCCCATTAGCCTGTGAGATGGCGTCAGTAGCGGACCGATGTGCGAATGGGGCCAAAGGCAGCGCAACAATATTTTCTGAATAGAAGACACCACAAGGCGCTGAGATTCGGTTACCACCGAGGTGATGTCTAGCAAGTTGCCGCACTGGTGTGGCCATCCTACAATACTGCTCCGAATAACGGCGTGGGGTGCCCGAAGGGGGGGGGGAGGCGGCGTGAACGGGCCTTCCTAGGTGGAGGCTCGTCTGCTGTAGTGGGGCGCCCCTTTACCGTTTCAGTTGCCATTTAGCTGAGTTTCGGCCGCTCTTGATGCTACAGCAACAGGCGGCTGCAACAGGACTCTCAAAATGGCGGCCTGTTCTTTGGATTTGGGCCTGGTCCACTAAAATGGCCCTGGGACACCTTAGAACTCGGACGCTCGAATTTTTTTTCCTTTCCTCTACATGCAAAAAAAGGTAAATGTCCGGTACGTTACACGCTTCATCTGCCACGATGTACTCTCCAGAGGAACCGAAAAAAAAGATAGTTATGGTAACTATACCATGCATCGTCATATGGAGAGGTGGCACCAATTAATTATAGTGCTGCATAAAAGAGAGATTTGGAGGAGAACCCCCGACCTGCCAGTACATTCACCAAAGAAGTGGCACTGACAGCATCAGAGGCAAGGGAAATGGTCCCAAATATTTAGAAGAACTTTGGAAAGATTAAAATGACATGTTTAGATTGTGGCAAATTAATTTCATGTGGACAGATGAGTGTTACTCTAATAAATACAGCATATGAACATCATCATAGTCGATGGTTAGTAGAGACATTTTGACTATATCCTGGACCTGCCCGTCCTCGCCCAAAATGGCGCCGGAATAAATGGGACTCGTAACTCCTTGTTGTGTACTGGTTGCACAACCTTGATATCACGAGATACGTATGCAGTTTTGAAGCACATGGCGGGCGGGGACGAGAATAGATTGAATATTTCGACATCTCTATTGATATTAAGTTCTGATGTGTTATTGATTACTGTACTATTGAAAGTTCGAATAAACGTCACCCATGGTACTTGCCCGCAAATGTATATCTAGATAATTTTATTGTAACTGGCCCTGTCGTATTTTAATTATAAAATGTACGTCCACCGATTCCGCAACTGTTAGACACCTTAGTTCTTGCAACCTAATGGCCCGCCCGTTACGTTCCTTTACAGTGTAAATGTCTACTTATCATATACGATTACAGTTTGCTCCGTGGCCGGCCCACGTGGTTATAGGCTCGTATTTGTATAATGAAATTTTCACAATAAAGGTTTTTAAAAGAAAACATGGTAGTAGTATATACATTGGTAAAGTTTTTAATAATAGTCACTGTTTTAGAATCAGTAAAAGGCAAGTGAAATAAAGCAGACCAATTACATGAAGGGTAAAAGGTATAATACGCAGGAACGCAGTAAAGATAAATGGTCAAGGGCTGTTGTGTTTTCTACTCCTGCAACATAAACTGATCGATAAGAATCTCATATTCAGGCGTATCGGCGACTAAGACAGCAGGTCGACCCTCTTTTGCTCAACGGCTCCGTCATGGGACGAAGAAACGCCCTTTTTCTCGAAAAAAGAATATATTTTACTTGCAGGACAGTTGTAAATTTTCCGGGAAAGTACATTAGCCTGGAACATTATAACATATATTTAAGAAAAAATAATGTTCGGAAGTAATAAAAAGCGTAATTTTTAGGTCATATGACCAAGCCTTTCATCATTACAATAAGAAAAGTAAAATGAACCAATGAAAAGTTTTATTAACAAGTCACATGACCTGTTATGCTTACGTTACGCGCTGCGCGTCGCGCCACGGATGACTTCCGGATGCGCTAACGCGGCGCGTCATATGACGCATTACGCGACAACGCAGGTCCAGAATATAGTCAAAATGTCTCCACCAACCAGCGGTCGGAACACAACCCCTTTCAGCAGGCTAAATAGTTCTGTTAAATGACAACAGAAGGGACAGGCAACAAGAACCATCAGTCAAAGAGGGGAGGGCTAGTTCTTCTCTACCGGGTTACGTTGGGGCGCTACCGGAACTGATCGAATTGGTAGTCTACAGTGTTTCTGGATGTTTCAGACTGAAGCTGGGGTTAGCATGAGAGCACCACCATTTCGTAGCTCCGTCGTGGCCATTCCGCGAGCAATCATGGCAGCCGCTCTTTATCGTTATTTTGGGCGGGGTGGGTGGCGGAGCCGAGCTGTATTGCAGCTATCATGGTGTGGAGATCAGTTCATCTCACTAGTTTCGTATTTGTCATGAGGGGTTGTTCCTAATGTTTCTATTTTAGCGAGGTCAAAAAGAGATCCCATTAGTGGCCTACTGATTTTGCTCGATTCCTTTTGTTTTCTTACACGATTTTTCGTTATCTGCAAAGACTAAACAGAGTATTGCGACTCTGTGTTTGTTTGTAAATAGAGAATGAACCAAAGAGAACCAATTCTAAAACAGTAAATGCTTGGATAACAATGAATCAAATGGAGAGAGAAGCAGGGACGACGTATTACAACGGGGGCAAAGGCCTGCGTTAACTACCTTTCACTATCTGCAAAGAGAGAGTACTCCTAATAGAAATGAGGGGGGGTGGCAGCATTCAAAGCAGATCAGTGTGCATAAACACGAAAATGTTTTTACTTACCACGTACTTGACATTCGACAGCTTATGATATTTGCTATTAAAAAACCATTGAAATTCACTGAAAAAACCATAGGTTATAGACCATATATAGTTAGGAATTAGCATTTACAAAACCTTGAAAATTCACTGAAAAAACCATAGGTTATAGACCATATATAGTTAGGAATTAGCATTTACAAAACCTTGAAAATTCACTGAAAAAACCATAGGTTATAGACCATATATCGTTAGGAATTAGCATTTAAAAAACCTTATTTTACTCACACAAAACCATTGAAATTCCATATATAGTTAGTTGCACTAACTATATATCGCGCACCCGCAATCCACTGCTGATGATGTCACATATTACATCATTCATGACATGGTCAGTGACATCACTGATGACATCACTGATGACATCTCAAATGTCACCCTGAGTGCTTGCTCCTCCCACCAGCCCATATGCAAATTAGCATAGCTGGGGGCGAAGCAAGTACCCATGGCAGTCCCCTGTGTCTGTCTGTACAGCAGTTTATTAAAGGTAAAAGTATTGTTCTCCAAACACCACTCCCTCATATGGAGCAACATTTGTGAATGTTTGTACATATCAAGGCTTCTACTTCCCAAGTAATACTTGATGGCATGTAAACCATCATGGTGTCTTATACTTGTGTACAGGCTTTGAACATCCAAAGTCATAAAAACAAAATCTGATTCCCATTTTACATCATAGATTTTTTTCAGAAAATCTCCACTGTCTCTTGTGTATGATGGTAGAGTTTTTACAAAGGGCTGTAGAAAGGAGTCCACAAATCGGCTGGTGTTTTCAAAAAGGCCCCCTATAGCGGAAATTATGGGTCTACCAGGAGGGCAGGTTGGATTTTTGTGCACCTTAGGAATTAGGTATAGGTTAGGGATAACTGGATAGTTGTTCTTCAAAAATTCAAATTCGTTCTTTGAAATAGTTCCCGCACTTTTCCAGTCATACAAACTCCTATGATATCGCTCTTGGATATTGAGGATATTGGTCTCACTAATCCTTTGGTAACATTCTTTGTCAGATAATTGTGATAACGCTTCAGTATTATACATGTCCAGAGGCCAAAGGACTACGTTACCACCTTTATCTGACCAGCGCACAACTACATTGCTTCTTCCCTTTATTTTGGTCATAACTTTTTCATATGCTGATCTTTCATTAGCATGTGTCTTGAAAAAATCATTACTGCTTGTCCACGATAAGGATTTTAGTTCACTTATGACTTTATCAGAAAAGATGTCAATGCAGTCTTTGGGCATGATGGGACAGAACGAGGATCTTGGTTTGAATTGTGTTCTCGATGTACCTGCAATATAAACTCCAGCGTATTCTGCCGCATCTTGAGTATTCATCATGCCACTAGTTCCATCTTGATCCAGGTCCACCATTTCCCTGATGAAAGGCATATCATTAATTTGCCAGTTTGTGTCTCCCGTAGTTCCCTTTTCAGTGTTATTCATCTCTTTACAGTTAAAGAAATGTTTTCTCAATTTCAGTTTACGTGTGAACTGATGCAAGTCTATCCGAGTTTGAGTGTAATTAAAATTGGTTCGTTTACAGAAGGATAATCCTAGTGATAAAGTTTTTTCTTCTTCGCTTGTTAAGGCCATATTAGTTAGATTGATTACTGTGTTTTTGTCTTTTTCTTCTTCCTCATTTCGTGTGTCCATTATCGTCTGTAGTTCCGTCTGTAGTTCTGTTTCTTTGTATTGTCTTTTGGCTGTCTTACATTTTCCCCATCTCCTGTTTTTCCGTTTCCTGCTTTTTGTGTTGATGTTTTGTCCTTGGTGGAATTCTGTCGACCTCGCAGTGGTCTTAGGGTTCTCAGTCTCTCTTCGCGTAAAAAAGCAAACTCATCTGCAGGTGTGGGTACTACTTCGCCTTCGGCCATCGATCCCGATGTGCCCGGTTCTGATTCTGCTCCAGAACTTACTTCGGATTCCTCAGGTGTTCTATTGTCCTCAACATTTGAGGTTGTTTGTTTTCTTTGTCTTATGCCATCATATTTTCTCGCAAACGTATAAATGCGCCCTTTCATGTAGTCTGCGCGGTCCCTTTGGAATTTTTCAGCTTTACGTTCCTTTATCGTTTGCTCATATTTATTCACATGTGTTTGGATGTCACTCATTTGTTTAGATATGTAATCTTGATCTTCTTGCTTTTCAAGTTCATGTGCAACATTGGCTAATTGCGCCAAAAGTTTTTCTCTATCCGTTACAGCATACTTTACTAATATTTCCAACATATTTTTAGATGACTGTGCATTGTTATTGGCCCACTCTTCCAACATTTTCGGATCCGGGTTGTCATATGTTGGTGCGATAAGAACTCTCAGGCCTCTCGGTACTCTATTTACTTCTAAGTACTAAGTATCGGATTCCTTGGTTGATGGTTTCCTTTTACTACTTCCCTTTCCAGTGTTTATGTCTTTGTCAACATCTTCAAAGATATCACGCGCTGCTTCCATGCGCTCTCGTTCCCATTCCTCCGCCATCCTGCACTTAGTTTTTCAAAAATTGCAGTCGTTTCTGACACCCACTGTCCCCTTGGGTCTTGCCTGCAAGCTCCTCTTTAGACTACCTCTCCCATAAGCCACCTGGTCGGATACGCAATGCGCTAGCTCTCAGCACTCGCTGGCTTACCTGGATTCTCCGATGCCCTCCGGCACACAAAGGATCCCGCTCACCGTGTCCGTGCCGAGTGCCCTCGCGGTCTTTATCCGATGCGTTCTGGCTTGGGGGGCACTTCCCTTTCCTCTCCTCGAAGAGTTTACAAAAATCGTTCTGCCCGTCAGAGAAGTGCTCCAAATCGAGGTGGGTCAGCGTGCGGGAATCAGGCTTTTCCCGTAATACTTTCTCCAATCCTGTCACATAGCATTTAGCAAACAGGCGCTGACTCCGTGGGGTCTTTCTTCAGAAACAAAGTTTATTTTCTTTTAGTGCACAGATCGACGCGTTTCGACGGTCACAGCCGTCTTGCTCACAATACAGATAAACATTACGTCAGTGCTTTTAACATGTCAGGTGCTCATTGGATCATATGGTGGTTTACCTGTCGTCATGACAACCAGTTTTTCAAACTCACTGGAAAATTACAGCGTTATTTTCGTTTTTAACACAACTGTTGCTTTAATCAGCTTCTCTTACATTTTCCGCTGCTAAATTTAGCATCAACTTAAATAAAAGACAATTATATTATCATTGTCGATTACTAACAAATACATAATTATTGTTTTGGCAATTGTTACCCATTTATGTACAAAATCATATGTTACAATGTGTTCGGGTTATTCATTCAATTACCGCATTATCGCATTATATATACTATATAAATACGGGTGGTGGTATGGTTATATAGGGTCTAGTGCCCGATTGAAATAATTAATTTGGAAACCCTCCTTTGCAAAGGATTACTGTAATAAAGCCCATATATATATAAATTTAAATAGCCCAGCAGCCGCCAAGCTCCGCTCTCCTCAAGCCTCTCAGCGAAGGCGGTTCGTGTGTAGGTAGCGAACCTACATATCAAATCAACAACTTGGCTTTCCGTTTCTTTTGCCAAATAACACACGAACTCCAAATGCTCCACGAACTCCAAATGCTGAAGAAAAAGCCTTTAATGCAGTTTAAAGGCAACCAAAATACTCTACGCGTTTCGGGAGCTTACCTCCCTTGCTCAGCTAAGGACTCTGAGACAACCATTGTACTATGGTTATTTTTTTACTATTTCTACCTTTGTGATTTCCAGAGTACTGGGTAAAGAGTGAATTCTGGGTTTTCTCGTTGAAGCACATATAACTTAGCACGTGTTGCACCAAGATTGATCCAAGGTTATGCAAAAGAGAAAGGTTCAAGATGAGAGTAGGGAAACAACTAAGGGAGGGCCATAGCAAAACATCAAGAAAAAAGCTAAAAAGGCACATAAGGCTATCACTAACAATTGTGTCATTGACCAAAGGTAGATTTGTGAAGGCAGAGACACACAAGGAGAGAGAGAAAGAGAGGGAAAATGAGGGACTGTGAGGGAGTGACATAGTTATAGTGACTGAGACACAGGAAGAGACTTACACACAGAAGAAAAAAAGGGAGTAAAGGAGGGTATAAAGAAGGGGAGTGAGCAAAAGGGAGTAAGGGACTGAGAGAAAAGGAGTGAGTGAAGGTGAATGAGGGATGATGTTATTAAAAGAGAGTAAGAGGTGAATGAGAAGACACTAAGCAATACACTAACACAAGGGTAGTGATAGAGGAAAATAGTAAAGAGCAATGAGAGACAAACAGGAGAAAGAGGGAGTTGGAAAAGATGATTTAGAATGAACAGAGAGTACTGATAGTGACAGAAAGACTGTAAAAGTGAATGAAGGGCAGTAAGTATAGTGGTTGAAGTGGAGGAATAGGACTCAGATTGAATGAAGGGGAGTGACAGTGAGGGAAGGTATATAAAGGTAAGGAAATAGGAGTGATGGAAAACAAAGCATATTGAGAAAGGAAAAAGAAATAAGTGACAAACAGAAGGATTTATGGAAAGAGAGAGAAAAGAAAAGGAAGAGCGGTGGACAGAGAGGGAGACAGTAAAAGAGACAAGCAGAGGAAGAGTGACGGGCTGTGAAAAACTAAATCAGTTATAGTGACTTACACAGAGGAACAGACTTACAGATGGATGGAAGAAAGGGGACTGAACGAAAGGGAGTGATAAAGTGAAAGAAATGAAGTGAGTGAAGGTCACTCAGGGATGATGTGAAGGAAATACAGTAAGAGGGCAGTGAAAACAGACTGATCGATACAGCAAGACAAGAGTGGTGATGGAGGAAGATAACAAACAAGTGAAGGACAGACAGGGGAATGAGACAGTTGCACAAGATAAGTGAGGGTGAAGAAAGAGTACTGATGGTGAAAGAAGGAGTGTAAAGGTGAATGTACGTGAGTAATTAAAATGAGGGAAGAAGAGTAAGATGAGTAAAGGTGAAGGAGTAAGAGAGAAACTGAAGAAAGGATAAAGAGAAAGACAAGTAACGAAGTGTTCAAAAAGTATTTTTTTTTGTCGTACTTACCATAAAAATGTAATATCTGTGGAAGATAATAAATGATAGAGTTATAATATATATTTCACAATACAAAATACAAAATAACTTGTACAATATGTTATGTTTTATTTTGCTGTTCTCAGAATATATTGAATTTCACTAAAAACAGTGATTTCAATACTACTCATCATATGACAGCGGGCAAAAAAAACACAATCAAAATGATTGTGTTTAAAAAACCCATACAACATTTCAATACATAATGTCAAAATTAGGAAAAAACATAATCTTAAATGTTTTCTTCCAAACAACAATTTCTTTAAAAAAAAAAAAAATGTATTAGTTCAGTTCAAAGCCGAGTACAGAATACGACAGAGCAAAAAGGGACGTTGATATATACAAAGCTTGTTATACAAATAAACAAAAAAGATAAAATACCATCATAAACAATCAATCAGATAATTATTCTACCGGGCCCACATAATCAATCATTGCCTGCCAAATTTTAATCCCCCTTTGCATTTTCCTAAGGGATTTAATACGATATAGATTATATTTCAAATAAAAAACATTATAGAATTTTGCCTGCCACATCTCATATACCGGTGCTTCCAGTTTCAACCACATTGAGGAGATGCATAGGCGAGCTATGGCCATAGCCATAAATATGAGATATCTATTTTTATAATATCCTAAAAAAAAATCAGTGTCATTAGATAATCCAAACATAATCAACTCTCTAGAGATTACCACATCACAGTTTAGAATATGCAACACAAATTTCTCTATAGATGTAAAAAAAGGTTTTAACACTGAACAATCAGAAAAAATATGTACAATATCTGCCGTATCCGATTGACACCTAAAGCATTTCCCATTATTGGCATAGCCCCATTTCAGCATTTTAGAAGGTGTATGATAAAGATTAAATAAGGTTTTATAATGCTGTGATCGTAAATTAGCAGACAAAATAATTTTAGCGGCCGTATTAATAGAATCTTGCAAGGGTACTACAGGAATACCCAATCTAATACACCATTTAGACTCCTGTAACTCCATATCGTCCTGGTGTGTATTCAAAAGATAATTAAAACAAAGTCCCTATCCGTGACGGCTTTTTTAGGATTTCCATAAAATCATTAGGACCTAGAGGTAGAATACTTTGGTGTTTAAAGATGAAATCACGTAGTTGTAGATACTTAAAAAAGTCATGCTGAGGGACAGTATATTTGTCTTTCAACTCGCGAAATGAGACCATTATACCATCTTTAAACATAGAACCGAAAGATATAATGCCTTTCTCCCCCCATATACACATCGTACGATCCCAAAATATTGGCGGAAATAATTCTGTGGAGTCGCATGGAGTGTAAAAGTTAATACGTCCCAGGCCAATGATTTTGCGGGTTGAGCGCCATCCTTTAAAAGCCGCTAGTACTAATTTGAACCTGGTTCTTTTATAATAGCTAGGTTCTAAAAAGCGAAGCAACATTTGTCGTGGTTGAGGACCAAGTAGAAGAGAAAAAATATCTGGGCTCTCAAATTCCTTGTGGAGTCCCCCCAATCACTGAGTATTTATTATTTTGCAAAATACAGGCCAGATAATATAATGCAAAGTTTGGAACGCCCCACCCACGACGCAGAAGTGGGAGTGTCATAAATTTAGAAGCCCTGCGCGGAGATTTCCAACCCCATAGAGACCTATCAACTATGGATTGGAATTTCTTCAATTGTATAGCAGATACCTCCAATGGTACCGACTAATACAGATCCATGCAAAAGAGCACTGTTTAACTGTTTTAGCTTGAGTGCTGGACGTTTTGCATAATACAACCTTCTCACTAATTTCCTCACTTCATGATGCACTGCTAACATCCTAAAATGATGAAAAACACTCTGACATACTTTTCAAGAAAGACAAGCCAGTGAATGCCCATGCAATCCTTTTTTTTTTCTCTCAATCTGCAAAGATCTAATTCTTGCAATATCTTAATATTTTGTTTTAGACTTTTCTTAGAATATTTACGTAAGAAATTGTGAACCAAATCAATTGAATCCTGTCGCACACTACAAATACTACTACAATTCCAAGTTTACACCGGAGCCTTAGGACGTCTCCCTAAAACTTCATCAGCTAACACCTCTTCTGCATTTCTAGGCACATTTTTTTCTTTTTCAATTGGACAACGGTCCTTCACCTCATATGCTCGACCACTGATGTCAACTGCATGCAACAAATCATTAGTCTGAAAGTAGGTCTCTTCATTAAAAAATGGCTCACAACTTGAACTATGCTTCCATTCTCCAGAAAACCATCACGAAAATTAGTCCTATTAATTACTCTTTTCCACTTACTTTTTGCTTTCAAAACATTGATTGCCTTGTCTAGTGTACGAATTCTATTACTAAAATATATAATTTTCTTTTCACTGCAAAAGCCTTATCAACTATCATCTCTATAGTTTTCTTTTTCTTGTAAAAAATAGTTTTCCTTTTTCAATTCTTTACACAATTTAATACATTTAAAACAGCTACGTTATGAAACATTCGCCTACGAATGTCAATGAACTGATTTTTGCGTCTATTACTATAGACCAAATCATCTCCATGTACATTTCCAATATTTTTTGGGGGGCTCTGCTTTTTCTTTGTAGTTACAGATGAATTTTTCTTCTTTTGCACATTATCCACATTTTTTTACATTGGTTAATTTCCTTATAAAATCTTTAGTTGGCTCACCAGGAGCATTCTTCTTTTTCTCTGAACATTGTTTTTTGGATGAATCTTCTAATTGTGTTTTCTTGGAGAATAAAGCCTGTTTATATTTTTTTCTTTTTGCCTCCTTCATAGGCGTATTCCTTTTTCTTTCTGTAGATAATTATAATCTGTTGTGAAGAAAAAATAACATGGTTTAGACCACTATTAACATACTACATAGCAATTAGAATCACTAAATGATATAAACACTGGTTTACTTCATAAGTAATTTTAAAGCACAGCAACTATGTCTGACCAGAGTAGGAAATCAGGCAGTGAGTGCTGTTTATGAGTTTATAGCAGTGCAGTAGTGTTTCAACATTATAGAGTAATTTGCTGACAATGGTATTTCAGGGTTCAGCACACCCAGTATCTAATTTGCACAACATAATTACAATTTAGAAATTAAAAGGCCTAAGACACATACTGCACAGAACTTTGTACAAGTACATCTAGTAATTCATGACTAACTTCATGATTTAGGTGATTTACAACACAAAAGGAAAGAAAGTACAAACAAAGATAAAATGATACAAGCAGAGGGTGCAATACTACAGGCACAAAGACAGGAAAGATTTAATATGATGGCACTGTCTAATACACACCAGCAGCCATATCATAATAGGCCTCTGCAGATGTACATAAGAGGGTGCAGGCAGAGGGTGTATGCAGTGGGAGAGGGACGGTATAGACATAAAATAACATAATGCAGTCTGGAACAGGCAGAGGAGAGATGATACAAAGCTGCAGGCAGAGGGACAGATGCTGTAGTCCGAAAAAAAGATGGTGCAGAGAGAGGGTGAGATATTTCAAGCAGACACACAGATAGTGCAAGCAGTCACAGACATGGTACACCCTGAGAATAAAATGATACAACAGAGAAGAAATGCTTGAAACAGTGAGACAAATGCTACGTGCAGAGGCAAATTGGAGCACACAGAGGGGGAGATAGTGAAGACAGAGATAAAATGGTACTAGCAGAGGATGCGAAACTACAGGCAGAGAAACAAAAAGATTTAACATGATAGCAGTGTCTAATACACACCAGCAGTCATATTGTAATAGACCTCTGTAGATGTACATGAGAGGGTGCAGGCAGAAGATGCAGGCAGAGAGAGGGATGGCATAGACAGAAAATAAGATAATGCATGCATAAACTAAACAGGTATAGGCAGAGGATAAATGGTACAAGGCTGCAGGCAGAGCGACAAATGGTGTAGTAAAAAAAAAAGATGGTGCAGAGAGAGGGTGAGATATTTCAAGCAGACACACAGATAGTGCAAGCAGTCACAGACATGGTACACACTAAGATTAAAATGGTACAACACAGAAGAAATTCTTGATACAGTGAGACAAAAGCTACATGTAGAGGCAAATTAGAGCACACAGATGTGGAGATAGTGCAGACAGAGATAAAATAGTACAAACAGAGGGTGCAAAACTACAGACAGAGAAACAAAAATATTTAACATGATAGCAGTGTCTAATACACACCAGAAGCCATATTGTAATAGGCCTCTGTAGATGTACATGAGAGGGTGCAGGCAGAGGATGCAGGCAGAGAGAGAGGGATAGCATAGACAGAAAATAAGATAATGCATGCATAGACTAAACTACTAAAGGCAGAGGATACATGGTACAGGGCTGCAGACACAGGGACATATGGTGTTCTCACAAAAAAGATGGTGCAGAAAGAGGGTGAGATGCTTCAAGCACGCAAACACATAGTGCAAGCAGACACAGACAAGGTACACACAGAGGATAAAATAGTACAACAAAGAAAAAATGCTGAAAACAGTGAAACAAATGCTACATGCAGAGGCAAATTATAGCACACACAGGGGGAGATTGTGAAGACAAAGATGAAATGGTAAAAGCAGAGGGTGCAAAACTACACACACAGAAACAACAAATTTACAAAGCTCGAGCTTTCTAATACACACCAGCAGCCATATCATAATAGGCCTCTCCAGATGTACATGAGAGGGTGCAGACAAAAGAAGAAGGATGGTATAGACAGAAAATAAAATAATGCAGGCAGAGACTAAACTAATACAGACAAAGGATAGACAGAGAACAGGCAGAGAGTGAGATGGCGCAAGCAGAAGGTAAGATGGCACAGGCAGAGAGAGACATGGCACAGACAGAGAATGAGATGGCACAGGCAAAGGGAGAGATGGCGCAAGCGGAAGAAGAGATGGTGCAGGAAGAGGGGAGATGGTACAGGCAGAGGGAGAGATGGTGCAGGTGGAGGGAAGATGGCACAAGTACAAGGAAAGATAGTGCCGACAGAGAATGACATGGCACAGGCAGAGGGAGAGATGGCGGAGGCAGAGGGTAAGATGACACAGGCAGAGGGAGAGATGGCGCAGGCACAGGGAGAGATGGCACAGACAGAGAGAGAGATGGCACAGACAGAGGATGAGATGAAGCAGATAGACGGTGACATGGCGCAGGCAGAGGGTGAAATGGCGCATGCAGAAAGAGGGATGGCGCACACGGAAGGAGAGATGGTGCAGGCGGAGGGAGAGATGATGCAGACAGAGGGAGAGATGGTGCAGGCAGAGATAGAAATGGCACAGGCGGAGAGAGAGATGGTACAGGCAAAGGGAGAGATGATGCAGGCAGATGGAGAGATGGTGCAGGCAGAGGGAGAGATGGTACAGGCAGAGGAAGAGATGACGCAGGCAGAGAGTGAGATGGTGCAGCCAGAGAGTGAGATGGTGCAAGCAGAGAGTGAGATGGCAAAGGCAAAGACAGACATGGCGCAGGCAGAGGGAGAGATGGCGCAAGCAGAGAGAAACATGGCAAAAAGCAGAGGGTAAGATGGCGCAGGCAGAGAGAGACATGGCACAGGCAGAGGGTGAGATGGCACAGGCAAAGGGAGAGATGGCGGAGGCAGAGGGTGACATGGTGCCATATAAATGACCACTACATTACAAAGCAGAAACCTGACTCATTTCCAAAATGCATTTCCAATATGCACCATTCATTTTTTGCCAGCATTACATACAAACATGAGACACAATACACAGTGAAAAGGGGAGTCTTGGTAGTTTAAACAACCAGTAAGCTATCAGAATTTCAACATCATGTGGTATGCTGATGACACTCTGTTCATCCTTTATCTTAGAAAGAGCTGTATACCATTAAAAATACATGATAATAATTGAGATGGCGCAGGCTGAGAAACAGATGGTGCAGGCAGAGGGTGAGATGGCGCAGGCAGAGGGAGAGATGGCGAAGACAGAGGGAGAGATGGTGCAGGCAAAGGGGAGATGGCGCAGGCAGTGGAAGAGATGGCGCACGCAGAAGAAGAGATGGCACAGACAGAGGGAGAGATGGCACAGGCAGAGGGTAACATAGCGCAGGCAGAAGGTGAAATGTTGCAGGCAGAGGGGAGAGATGATGCAGGTGGAGGGCAGATGGTGCAAGCAGAGGGTGAGATGGCGCAGGCAGAGGGAGAGATGGCACAGGCAGAGGGTGAGATGGTGCAGGCAGAGAGAGAGATGACGCAGGCCAAGGGAGAGATGCTGCAGGTGGAGGGAGAGATGGCGCAGGCAAAGGGAGAGATGGCGCAGGCAGAGAGTGAGATGGCACAAGCAGAGGGTAAGATGGCCAAGGCAGAGAGAGACATGGCACAGGCAAATGGTGAGATAGCACAGGCAAAGGGAAAGATGGCGGAGGCAGAGGGTGAGATGCGCAGGCAGAGGGAGAGATGGCGCATGCAGAAGGAGAGATGGCGCAGGCAGAGGGAAAAATGGCACAGGCAGAGGCAGAGATGCTGCAGGCAGAGGGAAGATGGTGCAGACAGAGGGGATAGATGGTGCAGGCAGAGTGAATATGGCGCAAACAGAGGGAGAGATGGTGCCGACAGAGGGTGAGATGGCGCAGACAGACAGAGAGATGGCGCAGCCAGAGAGTGAGATGGAACAAGCACAGAGTGAGATGGGGCAAGCAGTGGGTAAGATGGCGCAGGCAGAGAGAGACATGGCACTGGCAGAGGGTGAGATGGCACAGGCAAAGGGAGAGATGGCGGAAGCAGAGATTGAGATGGTGCAGGCAGGGGAGACATGGCACAGGCAGAGGGTGAGATGGCGCAGGCCGAGGGAGAGATGTTGCAGGCGGAGGGAGAGATGGTGCAGGCAGAGGGCGAGATGACGCAGGCAGAGAGTGAAATGGCGCAGCCAAAGAGTGAGCTGGTGCTAGCAGAGACTGAGATGGCGCATGCAAAGACAGACATGGCACAGGCAGAGGGAGAGATGGCGCAGGCAGAGAGAAATATGACACAAGCAGAGGGTAAGATGGCGCAGGCAGAGAGAGACATGGCACAGGCAGAGGGTGAGATGGCACAGGCAAAGGGAGAGATGGCAGAGGCAGAGGGTGACATGACGCCATATAAATGACCACTACATTACAATGCAGAAACCTGACTCATTTCCAAAATACATTTCTAATACGCACCATTCGTTTTTTGCCAGCATTACATCTTGGTAGTTTAAACAACCAGTAAGCTATCAGAACTTCAACATCATGTGGTATGCTGATGACACTCTGCTCATCCTTTATCTTAGAAAGGAGCTGTATACCATTAAAAATACATTGTAATAATTAAGATGGAGCAGGCTGAGGAACAGATGGCGCAGGCAGAGAGTGAGATGGCGCAGGCAGAGGGAGAGATGGCGAAGACAGAGGGAGAGATGGTGCAGGCAAAGGGGAGATGACGCAGGCAGAGGAAGAGATGGCGCAGGCAGAGGTAGAGATGGCACAGACAGAGGGAGAGATGGCACAGACACAGCATGAGATGGCACAGGTAGAGGGTAACATAGCGCAGGCAAAAGGTGAAATGGTGCAGGCAGAGGGGAGAGATGATGCAGGCAGAGGGTAGATGGTGCAGGCAGAGGGTGAGATGGCGCAGGCAGAGGGTAAGATGGTGCAGGCAGAGAGAGAGATAATGCAGGCCGAGGGAGAGATGCTGCAGGCGGAGGGAGAGATGGCGCAGGCAAAGGTAGAGAAGGCGCAGGCAGAGGGAGAGATATCACAGGCATAGAGACAGATGGCGCATCCAGAGAGTGAGATGGCGCAGGCAGAGAGTGAGATGGCACAAGCAGAGGGTAAGATGGCCAAGGCAGAGAGAGACATGTCACAGGCAAAGGGTGAGATACGACAGGCAAAGGGAAAGATGGCGGAGGCAGACGGTGAGATGGCGCAGGCAGAGGAAGAGATGGCACAGGCAGAGGGAGAGATGGCGCAGGCAGAGGGAGAGATGACGCAGGCAGAGGGAAAAATGGCGCAGGCAGAGAAGCTGCAGGCAGAGGGGAGATGGTGCAGACAGAGGGGAGAGATGGCGCAGGCAGACAGAGAGATGGCGCAGCCAGAGAGTGAGATGGCGCAAGCAGAGAGTTAGATGGCGCAAGCAGAGTGTAAGATGGCACAGGCAGAGAGAGACATGACACTGTCAGAGGGTGAGATGGCACAGGCAAAGGGAGAGATGGTAGAGGCAGAGGGTGAGATAGCACAGGCAGGGGGAGAGATAGACAAGGCAGAGAGAGACATGGCACAGGCAGAGGGAGAGATGGCACAGGCACAGGATGAGATGGCACAGGTAGAGTGTAACATAGCGCACGCAGAAGGTGAAATGTTGCAGGCAGAGGGGAAAGATGATGCAGGCAGAGGGGAGATGGTGCAGGCAGAGGGTGAGATGGCGCAGGCAGAGGGAGAAATGGCGCTGGCAGAGGGTGAGATGGCACAGGCAGAGAGAGAGATGACGCAGGCCGATGAAAAGATGGCGCAGGCAAAGGGAGAGAAGGCGCAGGCAGAGGGAGAGATAGCACAGGCATAGGGACAGATGGAGTGAGATGGCGCAGGCAGAGAGTGAGATGGTGCAAGCAAAGGGTAAGATGACCAAGGCAGAGAGAGACATGGCACAGGCAAATGGTGAGATGGAACAGGCAAAGGGAAAGATGGCAGAGGCCGAGGGTGAGATGGCGCAGGCAGAGGGAGAGATGGCGCATGCAGAGGGAGAGATAGCGCAGGCAGAGGGAAAAATGGCGCAGGCAGAGATGCTGCAGGCAGAGGGAAGATGGTGCAGACAGAAGGGAGAGATGGTGCAGGCAGAGGGAATATGGCGCAAACAGAGGGAGAGATGGTGCCGACAGAGGGTGAAATGGCGCAGACAGACGGAGAGATGGCGCAGCCTGAGAGTGAGATGGCACAAGCACAGAGTGAGATGGCGCAAGCAGAGGGTAAGATGGCGCAGGCAGAGAGAGACATGGCACTGGCAGAGGGTGAGATGGCACAGGCAAAGGGAGAGACGGCGGAAGCAGAGGCTGAGATGGTGCAGGCAGGGGGAGACATGGCACAGGCAGAGGGTGAGATGGCGCAGGCCGAGGGAGAGATGGTGCAGGCGGAGGGAGAGATGGTGCAGGCAGAGGGAGAGATGACGCAGGCATAGAGTGAAATGGCGTAGCCAGAGAGTGAGCTGGTGCAAGCAGAGACTGAGATGGCGCAGGCAAAGACAGACATGGCACAGGCAGAGGGAGAGATGGCACAGACAGAGAGAAATATGACACAAGCAGAGGGTAAGATGGCGCAGGCAGAGAGAGACATGGCACAGGCAGAGGGTGAGATGGCACAGGCAAAGGGAGAGTTGGCGGAGGCAGAGGGTGACATGGCGCCATATAAATGACCACTACATTACAATGCAGAAACCTGACTCATTTCCAAAATACATTTCTAATACGCACCATTCGTTTTTTGTCAGCATTACATCTTGGTAGTTTAAACAACCAGTAAGCTATCAGAACTTCAACATCATGTGGTATGCTGATGACACTCTGCTCATCCTTTATCTTAGAAAGGAGCTGTATTCCATTAAAAATACATGATAATAATTGAGATGGATCAGGCTGAGGAACAGACGGCGCAGGCAGAGAGTGAGATGGCGCAGGCAGAGGGAGAGATGGCGAAGACAATGGGAGAGATGGTGCAGGCAAAGGGGAGATGACGCAGGCAGAGGAAGAGATGGCGCAGGCAGAGGGAGAGATGGCACAGACAGAGGGAGAGATGGCACAGGCACAGCATGAGATGGCACAGGTAGAGGGTAACATAGCGCAGGCAGAAGGTGAAATGGTGCAGGCAGAGGGGAGAGATGATGCAGGCGGAGGGTAGATGGTGCAGGCAGAGGGTGATATGGCGCAGGCAGAGGGTGAGATGGCGCAGGCAGAGGATAAGATGGCGCAGGTAGAGAGAGCGATAACGCAGGCCTAGGGAGAGATGCTGCAGGCGGAGGGAGAGATGTCACAGGCAAAGGTAGAGAAGGCACAGGCAGAGGGAGAGATAGCACAGGCATAGAGACAGATGGCGCAGCCAGAGAGTGAGATGGCGCAGGCAGAGAGTGAGATGGCCAAGGCAGAGAGAGACATGTCACAGGCAAAGGGTGAGATACAACAGGCAAAGGGAAAGATGGTGGAGGCAGACGGTGAGATGGCGCAGGCAGAGGAAGAGATGGCACAGGCAGAGGGAGAGATGGCGCAGGCAGAGGGAGAGATGACGCAGGCAGAGGGAAAAATGGCGCAGGCAGAGAAGCTGCAGGCAGAGGGGAGATGGTGCAGACAGAGGGGAGAGATGGCGCAGGCAGACAGAGAGATGGTGCAGGCAGAGGGGATGTGGCGCAAGCAGAGAGAGAGATTGTGCCGACAGAGGGTGAGATGGCACAGTCAGACGGAGAGATGGCGCAGCCAGAGAGTGAGATGGCGCAAGCAGAGAGTGAGATGGCGCAAGCAGAGGGTAAGATGGCGCAGGCAGAGAGAGACATGGCACTGTCAGAGGGTAAGATGGCACAGGCAAAGGGAGTGATGGCGCAGGCAGAGAGTGAGATGGCGCAAGAAGAGGGTGAGATGTCGCAGGCAGAGAGAGACATGACGCAGGCACAGGGAGAGATGGCACAGGCAGTGAGAAACATTGCGCAAGCAGAGGGTAAGATGGCACAGGCATAGAGAGACATGACACAGGCAGACGGTGAGATGGCACAGGCAAAGGGAGAGATGGCGGAGGCAGAGGGTGAGATGATGCCATATAAAAGACCACTACATTACAATGCAGAAACCTGACTCATTTCCAAAATACATTTCCAATTTGCAGCATTACTTTTTTGCCAGCATTACATCTAAACAAAAGACAAAATATTTTCATAAATAAAACAGTATAACCAGAGAGAAATAGACTGTGAGAAGAGACAGGGTAGATTATAGTAAAAGGTGCAAATATAATTCTTTAATTTACACAGACACTCTTGAATTTTTTTTTGTAAAACCAAACGTTTTACCAAAACTCATTTACCACACTAAAACAATTAAGAGACAGAACACATCCTATCTATTTCAGCGCTACAATACAGTGCAGAAACCGGTGTCATTTTCAAAATACATTTCCAATTTGCAGCATTACTTCATGCCAGCAGGATTTATAGAGAAACTGAAGAAGGAAAAACAACACTGTTGGACAGAAAGGAAGACAGTGAGAGACAGTGAAAGAGCAGGAGAGTGAGTAACTTCCACATTGCAACCTATTTTTATTATTAACTTAAAATACACAACATATATTCCCTCACAAATTAATAACTCACCTTTAAAAATGCTTTTGAAGATTGAGAACAGTGCCAAAAACACACCGGATTTTCTACAGAAGAATCTCTGAAATGTACCTCAGACACTGCAACCACAAATGGCCCTGATTCCGTCTCATTAAACACACATATCTCTGGACATACCCAATGAAATTTCTTCCCACACAAATTCAAAACCAAACTAACATTTTAATTGGTTGTACATTTCAACACTTTCAAACTCACATAATTTTCAAACCATCCCCCACTGCTCTCTCTGCCTGTTTCCATGGCAACTCTCCATAGAACACCAATCTGAACTCAAAAAGTTAAAAGTTCATCTCTCAATGTTGCAAACCAAAGCAGCAGGTGTGTTTGACCTCTCAATATTCCAGCTTATCCTGTGCAATGTTCCTTTCAAGGACTTTTTCTAAACCAATAGTATTATTACTTTAAAAAAACAGAAGGATGCACCCTAGTTTTCAATCTTAAATTATCAGAAACCACCAATCATTTCTTCTTTTTCAAGTACACTGAATCTCAACCACTTTTTTTCTAAACTCCTACTTTCCAACTGCCATTTCATTTCCACAACTCATTTGAGTACAACCACATCTGCCTTCAAGATGCTGAAAGTCTGGATAGTAGGATATAGCTATGTTTTCTGGAGTGAAAGGTATGTAGCAAATAGATGCTTTCACAACCTTGATTTACCAAATGTGGATATTATGTGGATTGGCCAGAGAGGATTGAGATGTCACCAATTGATGCCATTGGTAAAATCCTGTATGCATCTTCCACACCCTGACCTCATAATTGTGCACTGTGGTGGCAATGACCTGGGCACTTTGACTGGGGTAGATCTGGAAATGCTTTTAAAGGACACCTTTGGACAATTGATGTCACTTTTTCCAAAAACTACCTTGGTATATTCTAATATATGCCAAAGGCAAAAAATGGAAATGGTCCAACCAATTTTGTCCACAGATTGAGAAAGCAAGGAAACATGTGAATAAGTCTGTTTCTCCTTTCCTGAGAGACTATGGTATGGGTTCTATATACCACAACAACTTGCGTTACAACATGCAAGGCATTTATAGAGGAGATGGTGTACATTTCACAGATGAGGGGAACAGAATCTTCCTCTGTAACTTAAGACTCTGCATTGGTACTTACTTGTAGGTACAAAAAAACACACAATGAACAAAACAGCTCTTTTTAGAGCCAACTAACATCTAAACACTCAAATTTGATTTTTAACTGTATTTTTTTTATTAATTTTTAGAGAGGTCCGCACACCGAGCACTCACCGTGCACTCTTCGAGCACTCACTGTGCACGCACCTTCCGATTGTTTTAGATTTTTTTTAAAATAAACTTTTTTTTCCACCTTTTGCGTCCTTCAGGGACCCCCTGAGAAGGCCTAGGGGGTCAGGGATACTCTACCCTGCCCCCTTTTCACGTTTTCAACTTTTTTTTTCACTCTCTTCTGAAACCACAAAATGGCGGCAATAGGGTTCGCTCTCCGAGCACTCACCGTGCACTCTTCGAGCACTCACCGTGCGCGCACCTTCTGATCTTTTTTTTTTTTAAATAAACATTTTTTTTAACCTTTGGAGTCCTTCAGGGACCCCGTGAGAAGGCCTAGGGGGTCAGGGACACTTTACCCTGCCCCCTTTTCACGTTTTCAACTTTTATTTTTCACAGGGCAGTAGGTGAGGTAGAGTGATGAAAAAAAAATGAAAAGATGTCAGATACACACAAGAGAAAGTATAGTGTGAGAAGGGGAGTAACTATGAGTAAACTTACTATGTTACACAAAAATGTTGCACTCTATACTACAAGTCTCACTTTATACCACAATCACTTGGCCACTACCTCATAAATTACATTTAAAAAAGTATAATTTCTCAAACAATTTTTAATTACTAAATATAAATGTATTCTTCTAAATTTTAGAAATTTAAAGGAACTTCTAACATTAAATCATCGGGAATTTCCTCATCGAAAGTCTCCCTAAAAGAATCCTGGAACTGAATAAACTCCAAATATTCAATTAATTCAGAATCCAAAGATTGTTCATAAAAATCCCCCATGCCATCTCCTCCATCAAAAAGGTCTTCATCATGAGTACTGTCATCAACAGGAACATTGAAGTCCTCAATAAAAGTCGCAGAATTTTCAAGAATGATGTCAACTGACTCCTCATTCAGATCCACCATTTCTGTTAGGGTAGTATAAAAAGAGAGAGAGACAGAAAGACAGTGAGAGTAAGCAACTTCCACATTAAAAAACATTATTCTTATTAACTTAAAGTGTACAACATAGTTCCCCTTACAAATTACCAACTCACCTTTTATAATGCTGTAGAAAATGTAGTACTGTGTGAATCTCACACCAGAAATTGAAATCTAAAAATTCCTCACAAATGTACCTCAGACACTTCAAACACAAAATGGCTGTGTTTCCATCTCAAGTCAAGTCAAGTCAAAATTCAGCTTTATTCGGTTACAAATTTTAAAACCATCAAAGCATACACAGTAAATTCCTTTTCACAGTTATTACAGTATAAATTGGTGAATAATTATAAACAATAAAAAAGTTTGTCTCCAAAGAAAGAACTAATAATATTTAAAATTCAGACACCATACGTTCCCCCGGCCCTACAATCTGAAACCTTTAAAGATCTTGCTAAAGTTTTCCTCCTGTTTCCTCTCGGTCACCTGTGTCTGGGGGGTGATTTTAATACTGTCTTGGATGGGAGTGTGGACCGTGTTCCGCCGAGAGCGCTGCCCCCCGGCCGCCAGTGGCTTTCTGACTTCATGGATTCCTTGGGTTTGGTGGATACCTGGCGACTCCTGAACCCTACACTTAAGAGTTATACTCATCTTTCGGCGGCGCACGGGTCCATGTCTCGCCTCGATTATATTCTACTCCCCGCTGCTATGGTTGCTACTGTGAGAGAGGCTCGTCACCTGGGCAGGGGTATCTCCGATCATTCACCGGTGTGGGTCGGGGTGGAGTTGGGACAGCCTTTGGTTGGTAGAGTTGCACCTATTAATGCTTGGCATCTCCGGGACCCGGTTATTAGGAAGGAGCTATGTGTGGCTTTGGAGCGTTATTTCCAGCATAATCTGGGATCGGTGGCCTCGGCTCAGACGCTGTGGGAGGCTTATAAAACTGTCTTGCGTGGTGAAGCATTGTCTCTTATTGCGGGTAAGAAGAAGAAGCGGTTGGCCGAGATCACCTCGGCTGAGGCTGATCTTGTTATTTTGGAACAGCGAGCTGCAGGGGATGCCACTGATGAGAATCGGCATCTGCTGCGTCTCAAACGGGATGAATTTCATGGATTGTCTAGGGAGTCGGTGGTCACGCAACATAATGATGTTCAAAGTAGGATATATGAACATGGGGATAAGGCCGGTAAACTTATTGCTTGGTTGGAGCGTGGAGATTGTGCTTCCCGGCTGGTCCCTGAGCTGGTTGGTTCTGATTCTGTAACCCTGACCGACCCTCAGTTGATTGCGGATGCCTTTGGCACGTATTATGGTGATGTATATGCTTCTACAGACACTCACGACAGCTCTGAACATGCTGAGATGATTAAAGATATTATCATGCCCCGGTTGTCTCAGAGTGATCGGAAATATATGGACTCAGTTATTACTGATGACGAACTTGGAAGGGACATTAGGAGCATTAATTCCGGGAAGGCGACCGGCCCTAACGGTATTCCTATTGAACTTTATAAAATGAATGGCCACAAAATAGCGCCGCACTTGCGACACATGTTTGTTCATAGTAAGCAGATTGGCTCACTTCCCTATGATCAGCGTGTCGCCAATGTTGTTGTGATACATAAGCCTGATAAGTCCTGCACCTCCCCCTCCTCCTATAGACCCATTTCCTTGCTTAACGCTGAGCCGAAAATATTGGCTAAATTGTTGCCGACCAGGCTGGTGAAGGTGATCTCCACTTTGGTGCATCCCGATCAGTCTGGCTTTATGCCACGCCGTAACACCGCACTCAATCTCCGGCGTCTTCACGGTGTTTTGGGTAAAGCCCATACCCTGTCCCAACCTGCTGTCCTGGTGTCGCTTGATGCCACTATGGCTTTTGATCGGATTGAATGGTCCTATCTCTTTGCGGTCCTGGAGAAGCTGGGCTTCGGCCCTGAGTTTGTCGGGTGGGTGCGTCTGCTTTATACGGCCCCCTTGGCCCGAGTGGTTGTGAATAATTGCCAGTCTGCTGATTTTGAATTGGAGAGGGGAACGCGACAGGGTTGCCCGTTGTCTCCCCTTCTGTTCGCTCTGGCCTTGGAGCCCCTGGCGGCTTGGATTCGATGGGAACGTATGATACGGGGCCTGAGATGGTCCCCTGATCGGGAGGACAAAATTTCTCTTTATGCCGATGACATCTTGCTTTATCTCTCCACGCCCAGATCCTCTCTGTATGTCTTTTTGGACATACTCAGGGTATTTGGTGAGTTCTCTGGGTTTTCAATTAACTGGTCTAAATCCGTGTTGCTGGTGTTGTCCGGGGCTCCGCCGGTGGTCCCGCAGAATTGTCCTCTTCAAGTGGCTACTAAAGGTTTTGTCTACTTGGGGATATATGTCGACTTGGATTCTAGGACTAGATATACAGAGATCTTGTTGCCGCCGTTGATTAGATTGCGCGCGGATGTTGGACGCTGGAGGGCATTGCCCCTGTCGCTTCTGGGTCGAGCGGTTCTTTTTAAGATGTTGGCTCTACCGCGCTTCCTATACGCTCTCCAGAATGCTATGGACCCAGTGCCTGTTAAGTATTTCAAGGAGATTGAGGCGCTCCAGCGACTCCTCCTCTGGGGTGGCAGATCCCGTATTGCATACTCTAAGCTTACACTGGCCTGGTACGATGGCGGTATTGGGCTTCCGGATCTGCGGAAGTACTACTGGGCCTCCCAGTTGGCAGCCGTCAGTCAGATTATCTATGGGCTGCCGGGGGACCCCGGGTTTGCGATGGATCGTAGTCAGGCTCCGGGTGGAGATTTTCTTCGAACCCTCTACAATAGACCAGGGCGGTTTTCACTCACGGGCCCCACCTTACATGCGGTGAAAGTTTGGCATGTGGCTAACAGAAGTCTGGGATGGGACGGTAGGCTGACGCTCGCAACCCCCCTCTTTAGCTCTGTCAAGTTGGGTAACTTGTGTACCTCCAAGGGCTTCGATAAATGGGAATTGATTGGACTCAGTCGGATAAAAGATGTCTGGGGGAGGGAGGAGATGTTGACCTTTGAAGCTCTCCGGCAGAGTCACGACCTCCATCCTAATGAGCACTTCCGATACCTCCAGGTCAGACATGCCCTTCTGTCTCATGTTTTGCCCGGGGATCCCCTCCCCGAGGCCTCCCCCCTGGAGGATCGAGTATTGGATGGGCATGTGCCCGAAAAGACCATCTCTTTAATGTACCGCAAATTGATTAACCACATGGGTGACCCCCTTGGGTCTCTGCGGGAGGCTTGGGTGGCTGATGGCATAGAACTGGATGATGAAGACTGGGTAGAGGCTGTCTCCTCCCCCAAGGTGGTGGCTGTATAGATGAGGTTGCGACTGGTACAATTGAAGATCCTCCATAGATCCTATGTTACTGGTCCCGGGTTGGTGAAGATGGGGTGGAGTGCATCTGGCGAGTGCAAAAGGGGCTGTGGGGAGGTCGCAACATTCCTTCACATACTGTGGCACTGTGATAGAGTGCAGACCTATTGGTGCGCCATACACGACACTACGCGGGATGTCCTGGGTTGTGAGGTGCGACCGGAGGCGCGTAGATGCCTCTTGAACGTTTGGGAGCCCACGGATCTCAATCAATATCTTAAACAATGGGTCACCCTTGCATGTATGATTGCCAAGCGCAATATAGCTCAATTGTGGGGGGCTGCTCTTCCGCCCCAGCGTTCTAAATGGGCCTAGGACCTGGACTGGTGTATGTCTCGAGAGCGGGATGTGTATGTTGCGAGGGGCTGCCCTGAGAAATGGGTGAAGGTATGGGGGCCTTGGAATGTTTATCGGGGTGATCTGTGTGTTCCCCTGGCCAGACGGCCTGACCTAGACACTCTGGATTCCCCTGATCACTAACGTTTGTACATCCTGTATTATCCTCTTGGCTGGTCTTCTTCTGCTCCGAGCACTATTGTATTGATGTCTCACATTCCCAATGCAGTGTTTGTTATTTTTTCTTGTTTATTTTAAATAAAAAGAAATATAAAAAAAAAAAAAAATTCAGACACCAAAATCTTTCACATACAATTTTAAAAACGATCTAATAAATTACGTGCAAAGAGTGCAGAAGGGGATAATTATGGTAGCAGCATTTTCTTACGACATCTCACAGCCCCTGTGATGTAACTCGCCACTCCGAAGCATATCACGACAGATCCTAGCATTTGCAGGTAAACCAGAGCTGGTCGGGCCTGTTCAAAATTGCAGCCTCTTAGTAATGGGAGGATGAATTTCTTTCGCTGCAAAGCATAAAATTTGCAAAAAAAGATCATATGAAGGGCATCTTGTTCCGACATATTGTCACACGGGCACGGCCCCAACATCCCGCTTTTAGCAAATCCCCTAGGGAAAGATAACAGCCAAGGCAACAAACCATGTTTAAATCTTAGCAAGACAAACAGGTGGAATGGCTTACTTATGTATGTCAAGTACGGCTGGATCTCTCTCCCCGTGCTTAACATAACAAACCTTCTCACCGAAGGTTTAGCCAATTCCACTTCTTCCCTCTGTACCTTCAAGCTATTTAGAAACTGGGATTTCACTGCCTTAATCATGATTTTACTTAAGGCCCTAGGGTTTGTAAACAGGTCAGGGCTACCCATTAAGTCTGCTTGCGTTTTAATATATCGGAACCATGGTATCGCCGAGGCCTTATCTAGGGACAGGCAATCCTGGATAATTAATTGGTTTAAATTCGGCGCTTTCTGTGACCAGGTTCTCAGCCACCCTAATAACCGTGCTACCGCAATCTGGTCCGAGATATAACCAGCCCCCAAATCTTCATGCACATTAAAAGATGCTACGGATTGAGGGAGCGATAAAACTTTCCTGAAAAAGAAGTTTTCTGCCATTTGGATCTCACTTGAGTTAGTCTAGCCCCACACCTCACTTCCATACAACACCATGGGCAAACACTTAGCGTTATAAATTTCCATAATGGCTGGTAATGGCTTACAGCCTAAACGTTTAGCAAAGCCCAACAGGGCCCCTGTCGCCCTCGCTAATGTGTTTTTTTTCAATGCGCGCTGCATGACCCATGATCTTTTATCATCAACAACTAAACCCAATTATGGGAAGGTGGGTACTTTACTGAATTCCAACCCCTTGTAGACAAACGCTGCCCCTCTCGCCCGTCTAATGCCTAGCGACATCGCATGTGATTTTTTAAAATTCGTTTTTAAATCCAAGGAGTCCATAAAATGAATAAAGCAGTCTAACAGGGATTGTAAACCTCGTGCAGTCCTAGCAATAAGTACAGCATCATCTGCATAAAGTAATGCAGGTATCATTTTATGACCAACTCTGGGGATGTCCTTACATGATAAGATCAAGGCTTCACCCAACTTGTTTATATAGAGTGTAAATAATAGAGGAGCAAGGATAGAACCTTGCCTTACTCCTCGTTTTACCGGCCAAGCGTCTGTCAGACTCCCATCCTCATTGTAACGAACTGCTGCACTTGTGTCTTTATGCATATCGGCTAGGAAGGATATCTGTACAGGGTCTAGTCCTATATCAGACAGGGCACTCCAGAGTTTCTGGCAGTTTACAAGGTCGAAAGCGGTGGACAGATCCATAAAAGCTAGATGTATATCCCCCTGCTTTGCGACCGTGTACTTCCCTATAAGAGGATGTAAGTTGAGGCACTGCCCAACAGTGCCTCTTCCCTTTCTAAACCTGTACTGTAGGTCTGAAATAACTGCATTCACTTCCAACCAATCTGTCAACCGTTCCAAGACTACTTTCCTCATTATTTTTGCAGCTGAGTCCAAAAGAGAGATTGGCCGATAACATGCCGGGTCCTCTCTTGAACCCCTTTTAAATATAGGGACAATGACTGCTTTGCCCCAGGACACTGGGGGACCCACTATGGTAACTGCATTAAAAACGGAGGTTAAAACCTTTGCCCATAAATGCGGGTCTGCTCTATAAAGATCTGCCGGAACCCCGTCCGGCCCGGGTGCTTTCCCATGTGCAGTAGACTCAATGGCCTTCAGCACTTCCTCTTCTGAGAACACTATCTTCACTAGCTGGGTGTGATCACTTTGATACACGGAAGATAAATTGTTTGTTCCACCGTAGAGGCCTCCGTAATGCTCCACCCACTTATCTGGAGGAATAAGGTAATCCTGATTTAAGTTTTCTGTCTCATTAAACAGAGGGCTATTTATTACCTTCCAAAATTGAGTGCTACTTTTCAGTACACTCACTTTGGTCAGTTCCTCCTATGCCATACCTTTCAACTCCAATTTCATTCCTTTGATTGCCTTTTTATATGCCCTTCTTGCCTCCGCAACCTTCTGTGCATCCTTGCCAGGGTCTTTAAGCACCTCTAAGAGTGCCGTATGGGAGTCACTACAGGCTTTGTCAAACCAGTTCTTCAATTTCCTGGGCCTTATTTTACTTTTCCTAGTCAGATTAACTGCTACCTGTGCTGTTATACGGTTAAAAGCAAACAGAATCTCCGTACGATCTGAATTACCTCCTAGGCAGGTAGTCAGATCCTCAGTGCTACTGCTATATAGGTTTTCCAGAAAATCGCTAGAAGTGACCGCCTCCCACCGTACCCTGCGGCCTTGAGATTTAGAGGCTATGTTAGAGTTTGAGATACTAGATGAGACAGATTCAGTATTAAGTGCCTTGATATTAATAGTCAACATGAGTGGATTGTGATCACTATAGCCTCTCTGTGAAACACTAAAGGGACCTAGTGAATCCCTCAATAAGCATGACATAAAAATGTAATCAATAATGTATTCTTTACCTTGACCATTAAAAGTCGGGACAGGGTATTGACTTTCCCCCTGTGCTAGGGTGAACAAATAATATGATGATAAAAAACTCTCTAGATAGACCCCACTCCTAGTGTGCTCAAAGTGAGCGGCCTCAAATCGGTCTTCCTCAGAGTGCATATTCTGTGACCATTTAGTGGGACAAACGTGAATATTAAAATCACCAAGCACTAACAAATAATAAAAAATATTGTTTCTATCATCATAATCATCCAGGAACCCAGTTAGTGCATGCAAATGTTCTAATTCATCATTCCTGGTAAAGGAATTATAGAAATTTACCACTAAAATATTTGGGAGGTTGTCACATTCCAATCCTACTGCTAAAATATTAGGAGAACATGTCGCTACTAATACAGCCTTATATAACAGTTTCAAACTAAATAACAGCATAAGTCCGCCCCTGGATCTCCCCATCCTTGTTGGAGTTGTACATTTAACAAATGATTGGTACCCATCCAAGTAATAACTTTCTCTATCTTCCCATGTTTCCTGGAAAGCAATAACATGATGAGTATCAAGAAACGCCTCCCAATTAATATCCCCTCTTTTTGATCTTAACCTGGCGATATTCCAAGATAGGATCGCCAGCTTGTTCACAGACGTGGCGAGGCTTAGTGCCTTAGAAACCTGACTCCCTATTGGCAAGCTGTCAGCTACTACTGAGTCGCCGTCCCCATGTTTCACTTAGGGACTTAAGGCTCCATCATCCCGGTCAGCGGCCTCCCCCATTAATGTGTAACTTGAAACACCGTCGCTGGTTGGTAAGGCCCTATTTCCCACTAGATCACGAACATCACTTTTTACTCTTAACTCAGTGGTTTGGCTCACCCTGCACCCGTCCACTATTGTGACAGATCTCCATTCTATAGTTTCAATGCCCCCAAGTAGTTCTTGGTTGGGCTCACCAATCACCCTGACAGACTGTCTAGATGGTTCAAGTTGGGATGTTCTGGGGTGTGTTGCCCAACGATGTCCTTTCAGTGTTAGTGGTGCGGTGTTAATGGGAGTGCCAGAGGTAGAGTTATTAAAATCACTTTCTAGACTAACCAATGCTGGGGAGTATACAGGGTCAGTATGAGAGCCATCATGACGGAAGTAACTAGAAGGGTTTCCTCCCAGTCAGTCACAATCATTTAGGCCCGAAAGTTCATTGATTCTATTTGTAACCTCTATGCCCGACAAATAACCTGGTCCACCCTTCATTTGGCCAGCATTTAATCTCGGGGGTATTGTTTCCCACCCCTCTAGCCTTCTGGGATAGGTCTGGTTGTTAACGGGCATCCTATTTCTATTGATATAATGACTGGGTGCACCCTGCAGCCCCGTTCTGTAAAAGAATCCAAGGGACAGAATATCTATCCCCTGTTTCCATCTCATTTTTCACACATATCCCCGTAAATAACGAATCAAATTAGTTCACACACAAATTCAAAACCAAAGTAACATTTTAAACCAAAGTAACATTTTCATTGGTTCTTAATGTATAAGAATTTCAAACTCACATAATATCCAACCTACCTCCACTGCTCTCCGCCTGTTACCATAGTACCTCTCCACAAAACACCTATCTGAACCTGTCTTTTTTAGCCTGGGTCCGCGTACCGTGTGCGGACCTCGCGATTTAAAAAAAAATAAAAAAATGTTTTTTCGACCTTTGGGGTCTTTAGGGACCCCCTGACAAAGCCTAGGGGGTCAAGGAGTCTCTACCCTGCCCCCTTTCTAGGTTCTAGACATTTTTTTTCAGCTAGCTTCTGCCTCGGAGACAAGATGGCGGCCAGCACTTCAGGATTTCCACTGACTGGAATGTTGACACGGTGTCCCGCCCATAGATATATATATTTTTCAAATTCGATTTTCTCAAAAACTACTGGAGGGATTTACACCACTTAAACAAAAGGGCGATCTGCGACTCAGACTCTACCATTTTGCCAAATTTCTTGTAATTCCTTTCAGCCGTTCGGGCTGTAGCCGTGTCTAATCATCCTATGGAAAATTGCATGGGGGAAAAAACGTTTTGGGACCCCCATTTTTTCTCGGCCCATGCTTGACAAATCCCCCCAAGACTTTCAGGGAAGGAGCGGAGCGTAACGGGCCAAGATTTTGGAAAATTACACGTAAATTCCCCAATCAATGCCAAAGTTATTTCAAATAGAATGTTGTGGATTTCCTATGGAAAGTAGGTCCTAACTATAACTACCTACTGGCGACCAACAGTAGGTAATTACCTACTGGCGGTCGCCAGTAGGTATATATAGTTAGGATTTTTTCCCTATGGGATTTTTGAAAATTCTATGTCTAATAACTTTGGCGTTTGTGGACGGAATTGGCTGAAATTTTCAGGAAAATGGCACATTTTGTTTCTGAGCAGCCCCTTAAAATTTTGGGGGGGTTCGTCAAGGGGGGGCCGAGAAAAAAGGGGGGTCCCAAAACGCGTTTTTCCCATGTTAATTTCCATAGGGCGGTTGGCCTCACTTTTAGCCCGAACGGCTGAATGGATTTGCACGAAACTTGGCAAAATTGTAGGGACTGGTAGCCCGATGTGCCTTTTGTAGGTCTCAATATATGTGCTCCAGTGGATTTTGAGAAATTAACGTTTAAAAAAAGATATATATCTGTAACAGCGGACTGGGCAGCGGCCCAGGACGCGTACTTTTCGCGCAACAGAGCTTTGTGAAGCGAAGCTGATTGGTTCTCCGGCGTCTGTCAACATTCCAAACAGTCCGTAGCGGCCGCCATCTTGTCTCTCGGTAGGATCGAGAGACAAGAGGAGGTCAAAACAAAGGGGGAAATAACTATAAGGGGGCATAGTAGATCCTCGCTGACCCCCTAGGTTTGATGTAGAGGTTTTAAAAGGGCCCCGCGGGGCAAAAAAAATAAATAATAATAATAATCGAACGGCTGAATGGATTTGCACGAAACTTGGCAAAATATTAGGGACTGGTAGCCCGATGTGCCTTTGCTAGGTCTCAATATATGTGCTCCAGTGGATTTTGAGAAATTAACGTTCAAAAAAAGATATATATCTGTAACAGCGCTCCGCTTCGCGTAACGGAGGTTTGCGAAGCTGATTGGTCATTCTGTCACTGGGCTATAGTTGGGCTACATCTGGCTGATATTTGGGCTACATTTGTTTTTTTGTGTGTCTGGCGGCCATCTTTGGGCTACATTGGGCTACATTGGGCTACATTTGGGCTCCAACATATATATAGGCCAATGTAGCCCAATATATATTTTTCAAAGTTAATTTTCGTAAAAACCACTGGAGCATATATCTTGAGACATAGCAAAGGCACATCGGGCTACCAGTCCCTACAATTTTGCCAAGTTTCGTGGAAATCCATTCAGCCGTTCGAGCTAAAAGTGAGTCCAACCGCCCTATGGAAATGAAGGAAATGAATGTGTAATTTGTAATTAGCAAATAGCTCATCGCAAACTAGGAATGGTAAAGAATCGCTATTTATTCCTTAAAGTTCGCTATTTAGGAAATGCAAAAAACTTTGATGATACATATGGCGGTTCATCTCTAACAAGATAAGAAGCATAGGGATACATTTATGATGACTGGCGCATCACCAGGGATGTGTTAGTCATTCTGTGCCGCTGTTCCGTCACCTATGGTGTGCTGCATTTACAATGCGGCGCATCATGGGGCAAAAACAGCACAGATGCGTGATGTATCTGTGCCGTAAAGGTGGCGCATTGCTGGAGTTGTATCGCAAGTGTGATGAAGCTCCAGCAAGGGTCGGGGGTGCCCCTGTCGCAGGGTTTCTGTTCTCACACAGAACTGTGGACAGAGGATTGGAACCTCGGCGAATTAGGGTGTCCCAAAACTCACGTTAGTAATCAAAAACTCCTTAGCAAGCTAGGTACAGTGTCACATTGGATATAACAAACTCTCAATGTTTAGACAATCCAGAATATGAACTTATAGTACCTCAGGATACGTGGAACTCATGAACAGTCGGTCGTTATATATTTCTTAGAAACCAGAACATGGAGTTAAGAAGAACACATGTGTATTTGAAATGTTTATTTACTAATGCCGTCTTCACAGGCGTAGTATCTTAGATAATACAAGTACACATATTATCAGTAGTAAAATTACCAGCATATTTACTAGTACATAAAAAGCGAATGGTGATAGTATGTTAACATGCTGTAAATGAATAAGAGTTAGCAACACTTATAAGCAGCCGCGGGCCGTGGAGGGAGTTACGGTGGGGCAGGGAGGCGGGGAGTGGGAGGGGCAAGGTAGAGAGGGCTCCACCCTGCTTCTCCCCCTCCCCGCCTCCCTGCCTCACCGTAACTCCCTCCACGGCCCGCGGCTGCTTATATCTCACCCTCCCTAATACACATATTATATTATTTGCTAAGAAGGTCTCTTTGTGTTGGTTTAGGGCGTGCCCATACTTTAGTGTCTTAGATTTGAAGGAATCACATCAGCATACACCAGCTCTCTCTTCATGTGAGCCGCATCAACTGTTGTGTATGTGTGTTCGGCAAAGCAATATAAAACCCGCCTCATGCCCAGAATTGGCAGAAGTTGCACTTATGTTATGAGTATGAAGTCGTGGAGATCAGACCTCATAACAATTCTGTATCGTGTTGTTCTTGAAACTTTAGCACTCGCTGTACAGATATAGTTTAACAAGCAAAGCAGATAGTAGAGCAATAACATATTATTCTCATGTAAACCACGATGAACTACTAGGTGGAAAGCTAAAGCAACAACTAAGTGTCGTGTGCAGAAGTTGCAAAAAAGGAAAAATGGCGTTTAAACCGGTAATGAGCCCATGCTAACTTAACACGGTGTAAAGATATCCAGGACCTAGATGACACCTCCCCATGATCCGGAAACGAACTGAATAAGATAATAGAAGTGCCATCTCATGAGAGCAGATTGCAAGTTTATATGTGGACGGTCCGCAAGGTAAAGCATTAAAAACTAGGAAAATTTAATGCTAAAGAAAAATAAAACAGCCAAGTACTTTATCGAGTCTTAAGCCAATAGGCAAGGTAAATAATAAAAACTTGACAAATAAGTCAATGAATTGTCAATGAAATGCTAGTACTCAGCATATCAAACATGAAAAAGGTCTATGACATAACTGTGTATGCAAAATAAGCTGCAACAGCCTCCAATAGGAAGTCACCGTCTTCATCCGAAAACAGTTCAGCCATCCAATTTAAAAGCGGAAAAGAACATACGTGCTCTCCCAGCACCGGATCCTCTATCACCATCAGAGGACAGCTCGGTGGGTTTTCAAGAAAGCTCTGTTCCAAGAAAGACTGTGCTGCCGCCAGTAAATTCCAGGGACCAAGTAGTCCATGCATCAATGCCACAGCCATAATCCTTTCGCCAGGACAAACCAACTCGTGAGTAATGATAGGAGTCATCAGCTGATTAAAGTCGACGTCAGGAGAAACCGGTCCGCAGAGACACAAATCAATGGCCCAATCGAAATCACAGGTCAGGCAGTGAAATACAGGCTGTACACAGGTGAAGTAGGAGAATCGAAAAGATAATCCATATGCCGTGCTTAATATCGCCAACGGCATTGTGCCATAATATTCTAGCATGCGATTGCGGAACAGTGTCAGCAGCTGCAGGGTGGGAGGTTGCATAGGAGGGACATCCATATTTAAAAATGTAAAAAAGCACAAGAGCGTCCGCTGGTAATGCAAGTAAAAATGCCAATCCACGAACCAGAGTGGAGAAAATAGAATGAAAGGAAGCAGGGATGAGTCCAAAGATTTTCTCAAATGAAGTCACGAGACCACTGGTAACAACTTTAAAAAAGTGTGCCAGGGACTTTGCGGAGGATGCGTTAAAGATAGTCGGAACCATCTTGCTGAATTTGAAAGGCAAATCTGAATTGAAAAGTGTGTGCACCTCTGTACGGGTGTTCGCTATGTGAAGCACGAAAGTTTCACGGGCCGAACTCAAGGCCACCTCTCTCAGAGACAAAAGAGCTCTTATTCTTGCCATGCCGTTGAAATCTGTCCCAAGGTTGGTATTTGTGGCCAGATTGAAAACTCCCTATGTTCATGTGTGGGAGGAAATAGAACATTTCTGCATCAAATAACCCGTTCACTTACTGTTACGATAAAAGGAATACTTTTAATTAACTCAGAACAATCTTCATTATTGAGCATCAAATAACTACCATTTGCCAACAACTTGAACGTGGGGATGATAGCAGGAACTGGCGTGCCTTGCAACACGCAAGCCATATTTGGTCGGTGTTTGTTGCATGAACCGTGTAACTGTATGTGCCTACACATTAGTGAATGATCTGGCGTCTCAGTGCATTCCTCTCCATTCAGATAAACTTCTTGATCATCTTTGAAACATCTGTATGTGTATGGAAGCGACCAGACCTCATGAAGAAAAGCACTACCTAAAGGTTCATAACGACCTATTGGTATATATTTCATACAATTTGAAAACTTATATAAAGCAAAAGGCAGCGTTATTAAACCGTGGATAAGGCACGTTGCCAAAAAACCCGCAATCCTCTGCTGATGATGTCACTGAGCATGTCATGAATGATGTAATATGTGACATCATCAGCAGTGGATTACGGGTAATAGTATCTCTAGTTTACTCCCCTATAGCTGTCTTTCTTTTAACATAAGTGTCTGTTTCCTTCCCTTATACTTACTGTTTTTGGTTCGCTTCCGGTTCGCGTACCGGGGAGCGAACTGGGAAGCGAACTAAGAGAAATAGAGGTTGGCACAGTTCCAAATATTGTACTAATTTTTTAATAACGGGGAGGTAGTTCTGAAAAGAACTTTTTTTTTATTTTTCAGAACATTTTTTTACTTTTTTTGAATTTTTCTGAACAGTTTTATATTTTTTTGGGTTTTTCTTGGAGGGGGCAATGAAAACGATTCATTGTAAAGGGCTCAACAGGAGCAACAAAACAAAAAAAAGAAGTATTTATTATTTTGGGCGTTTCGTACAAACTTGCATATGATAGTCAATAGCTCTGTTGATCAGAGTGATGCTTTTTTCTCCGTAGGAAATGAATCCATCGCAAAATACGCAGATGTGTTTTACATCACCAAATCTCATTTGTATATTTGGCACCATCTCCCTGCCCTCTGGTCCCGTTACTTCCGGTACAACAGATCTTCTGGCCATAATAGGGAGGTTATCTAGGTCGTTCCGAAACTGTGCAGCACTGTAGTTGTTAGGATGCCACCTAGTCATATGGCGATGCATTGTGTAGTTTCCGAAACTGTATTTTTTGTCGGTCCCTCTGGACAGTCTATCTTGACATATAAGGCAAGTTACGTATCTTGCATTTACTTTTTTCTGACCTTTGGGAATTTAAAAAAATTGCCAAATGAAGTTTTCTTTCCGGTGAGACGTCCTGGGCTGCTCAGGCAAAAACTGCCTCTCTTCGTGCTCGTCCTCCTGTTCCTCTTCTTCCTCTTCTTGTTCGAGGTGAACGCCTTTGTGACGCCCCCAGCACACGGCCACAGCAGACGATCTGATGAATGTACGACCCAAATGGCATGAAGTGCGGAACATAGCACACGCCCCCAGTGTTTGTCACGCACCCAGCGCGCCCCTTGATGCAGCGCAATTGCGTATTTGGCGCTTCACATGGCATGAAGGGTGGATACATGCCCACAGTGCGGACACATGCCCACAGCGTTTGTCACGGCCCCAGCGTGTCATGCCCCCGTCATGACCCTTGATGCGGCGCAATTATGACTCACATGGCATGAAGGGCGGAACGTACCACACGCCCCCGAGCGTTTGTCACTCCCCCAGCACACGCCCACAGCAGAACGCAGACACGCCCACAAGGGACTACTTTGCTGTCATGGTTCTTTTACCTTTGAAATGTATATGGTGGCCGTCTGCATAGCCTATGTCCTTCTGCTGCAACTGCCCTTTCCAACGCTATATTGGGTGTTGTGATTGGTGCTGTGGTTACTGAGATTACCCGCCTCAAAGGTTTGGGCTCTCTCATTATAATATTAGTATGGCTATATATATATATATATATATATATATATATATATATATATATATATATATATATATATATATATATATATATATATATATTAACTGAAAAAACCATAGGTTTCACACCAGTCATAGTTAGCTGAACATTTTACTCATACAAAACCATTGAAATTCCCACGTTATAGTTAGTTGGACTCACTATAACTCTCGCGCCCGCAATACACTGCTGATGATGTCACATATTACATCATTCATGACATGGTCAGTGACATCACTGATGACATCTCAAATGACATCACTGATGACATCATCCAGTGACTGTGTGTTTCTGTAAAGTTTAAATATGTTTTACATATTCAAGAATGAGTGGGTGTATAAGTGTCTAGATGAAGGATTTAGTTGGTGCGTAACTGACTGTATGAGTGAGTGATTAAATGTGTCTTACTGAATGCATAGGTTAGTGACTAAACTGAGAATGTGTGCATCAGTATGTCTGATGTTGTGTAAGCTGCTGCATGTGTTGATCAGTAGCTATATGAATGGCTATATGGGGTATTTATTGGTTGCCAAAGTATTTGTATGTGAGTCTGAGTGTGTGTGAGGGTGGCTGGGAGGTGTGTGTCTCTCTGCATAGATGTGTGAGCAGTTGATTCACCAGGTGTATGGGTTCAAGAGTGCATGTGGAAACAGCTGTATGGGCGGTTGACTGTGTGCATGGCTGTGTTGGTGAGTGAATGGATATCTCAGTGCTACATGTCCAAGTTAGTACATATGTAAAACACAGTGCATGTGAGAGTTGGCATATATAAATGACTATACATGAGAGCCAGTGATTGTGTGAGTGGCTGTATGGATCAATGTGTACTTGTATCAGTGATTGTATAAGAGAGTAATTATGTGTTAGTATATGGTTGTTTATTTGAGGTGTTGTCTGTAAAACTGTATAGATGAGGAAATGGGAGTGTGATTGATTCTTTGCATGATTGACTAGGTGTGTGAGAAACTCCATGGATGAGTGGCAGTGTGTGAGTGTCTGTAAAGGTGTATGAGTGCATATGATAGTGTTGTATTGATGAGTGTCTGTATGTATGAGTGATTGTATGGGTGAATGAGTGGATGTGTGTGTAGACCTAGGAATCAGTGAGTGCGTATGTAGTTACTGGTATTGGTGTGTCAATAATTTCAGGAATGCTAGTTTGTATTTAACACTGGGTGTATCAAAGGTTAGATTAGAGTGTGAGGAGGTGCATCGTATTATCACATGGATGATGTCATCAGTGATGTCATTTGAGATGTAATCAGTGATGTCATCAGTGATGTCATTTGAGATGTCATCAGTCACTGACCATGTCATGAATGATGTAATATGTGACATCATCAGCAGTGGATTGCGGGCGCGCGAGTTATAGTGAGTTCAACTAACTATAACGTGGGAATTTCAATGGTTTTGTATGAGTAAAATGTTCAGCTAACTATAACTGGTGTGAATTTCAAAGGTTTTTTAAATGCTAATTCCTTACTATAATGAGTTTGTAACCTACGATTTTTAAAGTGAATTATTAAGTTTTTTTATAGCTGTTTTTTTATATCTATTAATTATTATAAATGTATTTATTTATTTATCTAAAATTAATTTTCAATTTATTTTTCCTGTGTTTTTTTTAAATCATTTTACTTCTGAGCGCTCAGGGTACGCGCACCCGTAAACGCACCCGTAAACGTAGCGAGAGCGCTATTCCCGCGTGCGAAAAAAAATTATAAGTATGTATTTAAAGTAAATAATAATGCAAGACATTCAGTGGCATACTTATAAAAGTAGTATTTTTGATTTTAAATAACCGTATTTTAACTTTAAACGCATTTTTTTTAAATCTAAGAAAACGTCATTCAGGCGCGCCGCGTAATTGCCCCCTGAAGTGCTATGTACGTGCCGTGTAAGCCGCGCCGCATGCCGTGTAATCTACCATGTCTGTCCCTGCATGCAGTATGTGTGTCTCTGCTCATACTATTTCACTGTCTCTACTTGCAAAAAACAGACCACATATATATAAGCAAGACATAACATTCCTTTATCATTTCAACAGCACACTCTGGATCTTGATTGCACAGCTTAGAGCCTATTTGTGAAGTAAGAGGCCTAACAGACATGCTGCCTAAGGTTCCCTACTAGTTCATATGCTAAAGCCTAACTGACTTTAAGAACACATGTGTTTCCATATTTTTAAACACATCAACTAAGCAAATTATTCAACCAGATCCATTTAAAATCAAGCTTGACTCACAGTGTGATCTTAGGCACATGACCAGGATGTTACATGTAATCTACCATGTCTGTCTCTGCATACAATATGTGTGTCTCTGCACATACTATGTCACTGTCTCTACTGGCAAAAAACAGACCACATATATATAAGCAAGGCATAACATACCTTTTTCATTTCAACGGCACACCCTGGATCTTGATTGCGCAGCTTAGAGCCTATTTGTGAACTAAGAGGCCTAACAGACATGCTGCCTAAGATTCCCTACTAGTACATATGCTAAAGCCTAACTGACTTTAAGAATACATGTAGTTCTATTTTTTTAAACACATCAACTAAGCAAATAATTCAAGCACATCCATTTAAAATCGAGCTTCATTCACAGTGTGATCTTAGGCACATGACCAGGATGTTACATGTACTCTACCATGTCTGTCTCTGCATGCAATATGTGTATCTCTACACATACAATTTCACTGTCTCTACTGGCAAAAAACAGACCACATATATATAAGCAAGACATAACATTCCTTTTTCATTTCAACGGCACACCCTGGATCTTGATTGCACAGCTTAGAGCCTATTTGTGAACTAGAAGGCCAAACAGACATGCTGCCTAAGATTCCCTACTAGTACATATGCTAAAGCCTAACTGACTTTAAGAATACATGTAGTTCTATTTTTTTAAACACATCAACTAACCAAATTATTCAACCAGATCCATTTAAAATCAATTTTGACTCACAGTGTGATCTTAGGCACATCAGACACATGTCATGACACACACACAAAGAGAGAAATGACACACAGAAAAAGAGAGATTATGCATGTGCAAAGTGACATGAGACACAGGCACAGAGTACCTTTTAAGCTAAGAGAGGCAAACTGTCAGCAGACACAGCTGACATTATTGAAAAACGTGAAAATATAGTTCCTTATTTCACACAGACACTCAGTGTAATCCTTGACCAAAATGTAAAAGCCAGATATTTTACCAGAAAACATTTTCCATAGTAAATCGTTTTTAACACAGAGCACAGCCTGTTTAAATTACCAGTACAAAGCAAAGCAGAAACCTAACTCATTTCAAAAATACATTTCAAATATGCACCATTAAATGTTTAACAGCATTACAAAAAAACATGACACACAATGCAAGAATAAAGAAGCACAATATGCTTCTTAATCTTCCCCATAGTGCAAACAGCAGTCTATCTTCATTAAATGAATCATATGTGAGATAACACACAGGCACAGGGTAAGGTGAGACACAAGCACAGAGTACCCTTTAAGCTAAGAGAGGCAAACTGTTAGAAGGCACAGGTGACATATTGAAACATGTGAAAATGTAATTCCTTATTTCACACAGACACTCAGTGTGATCCTTGACCAAAATTTAAAAGTCAGACATTTTAACAGAAAACATTTTCCATAGTAAATCGTTTTTGACACACAGCACAGCCCATTTAAATGACCACTACAAAACAAAGCAGAAACCAAACTCATTTCCTAAATATATTTCAAATATGCACCATTCAATTTTTAAACAGCATTACAAAAAAACATGACACACAATGCAAGAATAAAGAAGCACAATATGCTTCTTAATCTTCCCCATAGTGCATACAGCAGTCTATCTTTATTAAAAGAATCATTATTCACCTTTAAAAATGCTTTGGAAGATGTAGAACAGTGTCAGTCACACACACCAGATTTTCTTAAGCAGAATCTCTGAAATGCACCTGAAACACTTGAACCAGAAATTGCCCTGATTCTCTGTAATTCTTCACACATATCCCTGGACTTAACCAATTAAACTTCTTCCCACACTATTTCAAAACCAAACTAACTCTTTAATTGGTTCTACATTTCAACACTTTGAAAGTCACATAATATTCACCCATCCCCCCAGTGCTCATTCACCCTGTTACCATGGTAACTCCCACCTAACTCAGCACACAGTTTAAAAGTTCATCATACTATGTTGCAGAAGAATCCAGCAAGGGTGTTTGACCTCTCAATGTACTAGCTAATCATGTGCAATGTTTTTTTAAATTACTTTTTCTCAACCATTAAAATGACTTCTTTCCCCAAAAAAGCATGCACCCTAATTTTCAGTGGTGTATTTAAAAAAAAACACCAATCCTTTCTTGTTTTTCAAGTGCACTGAATCTCAACTAAGTTTTTCCAAAAACTGCCTTGGTATTTTCTAATATATGCCAAAGGCAAAAATGGAACTGGTCCAACCAATTTTGTCCACAGATTGAGAAAGCAAGGAAACATGTGATAAATCTGTTTCTGCTTTAATCAGATACTATGGTATGGGTTCCATATATCACAACAACTTGCGTTACAACATGCAAGGCATCTATAGGAGAGATGGTGTACATTTTACAGATGAGGGAAATAGAGTCTTCCTCTTGAATTTGAGACTCTGCATTGGAACCTACTTGTAGGTACAAAAAACACCCACATAACACATCAGCTCTTTTCCGAGCTACCCTACCTCTAAGCACTCTAAATGATTTTTTTACTCTAATTTTTTACACTGTTTTTCCCCGTGGTGCGCTCAGGGTGCGCGTACCGGTAAGCGTTCATGGGAACGCACCCAGCGCTTACCCCGCGAAAATTTCCAAAATAAATAAATAGTTTTTTTGCCCTTCAGGGTACTTCTAGGGCCCCCTCAAAAAACCTAGGGGGTCAGGGGGTATCTACCCTGACCCCTTTTATTCATTTCCACCTTTTTATTTTCACCTCATGTGTCTCGATTCTACTGAGAAACAAGATGGCGGTCTCTCCGGACTGTTTAGAATGTTGACAGACATCCGACAGCCAATCAGCTTTCCGCTCGCGCACTCCCGTAGCGCGCCGGGGGCCCTCCCCGGTACACGTACCGGTAACCGCTCGAAGCGCGCCTATAGATATATATGTGTTTTTGAAGTAAATTTTCGAAAAAACCACTGGAGCAATTTTCACCAAATATAGCAAAGGCACTTCTGCGTACCAGTCCCTACAATTTTGCAAAGTTTGGTGTAATTCAGTTCAGCGGTTCGGGCTGTAGCCTTGTCAATTCATCCTATGGAAATTAACATGGGAAAAACACGTTTTTGGGCCCCCTTTTTTCTCGGCCCTCACTTCACGAATCCCCCCGAAACTTTTAGGGAAGGAGCGGAGCGGAACTGGCCTAAATTTTGGAAAATTACACGCAAATTCCTCAACCGTCGCCAAAGTAATTCCCAATAGAATGTTGTGGATTTCCTATGGTAGCCAGGTCCTAACTATAACTACCTACTGGCGACCGCCAGTAGGTAATATATTCACTGAAAAAACCATAGGTTTCAAGGGTGTTATAGTTAGTTGGACATTTCACTCGTACAAAACCATAGATATTCCCCTGTTATAGTTAGTTCAGCTAACTATAACTCACCCACAATGCACTGCTGATGACATCACAATATACATCACTCATGACATGGTCAGTGACATCACTCATGACATCACTCATGACATCACTGATGACATCATCCTTGTGATAGAGTGGCAGACCTCCTCTCACCCTAATATAACCTTTGATACACACTCAAAAATACAAACTAACAATTTCAAAACAATGGACATACCAAAACCAGTTACAACACACCTATTCAGTAATTCCAAGATCAACACACATCCACTCATTCACCAACAGTCCCTATACAGTCACTCATACATGTACTCACTCATCATATGTACTAATACACCTATACATCCTGTTACACACTGCCACTCACTCATAGAGTTACTCACACACATATTCACACATGCAAACAAAGTATAAAACATCCATTTACTTGCATATAAAGTTATACACACACTATCACACTTTCTTCTACAGAAACGTACACTTACTTAATCTCTTAAACAATCACTTATAGAACTACCTACTCAATCTCTCACTCTCACATATACTCACTTATATACATCAATACTCACATATACTAGATTAAAACATAAGTAGTAACTCATAAAGACACTATCGAGACAGTCATTCACTCACTAACACCTAGGACCTATACCGTCCTGCACACATGCTGTCTTCAACACATAAAAACAGTGAGTCACTCATTCATGCATCTATGCACTAAGTAATACCCCCACCAAACCATACAGACACTCAGACACTCCTACTGATGCTCAAAAAACAACTAATGACCCATATAGACACTCATGTAGCTACTCACCAACCCATGCAGCCACTTATACACCAAGTGGGAGGCTGATACAGCTATTTACATATTTAAACATTACTCACTAACCCATGCATTCACTAAGATACACTTAATCAGGCAGTTATGCAATCAATAAAATAAAATCATCCATTTAGACACTTACATACACATTTATTCTTCCATCAGTGATGTCATGAGTGATGTCACTGACCATGTAATGAGTGATGTAATATGTGACGTCATCAGCAGTGCATTGTGGGCGCGCGAGTTCTAGTTAGCTGAACTAACTATAATGGGGGAATTCTTTTGTGAATATATGTATATTTATTATACTATGTATACATTTGAAAATGTCTCGGTCCACCTGTTTGCCTCCGTGGCACAGAAAAAATGGGTGGAACTGACGTCAGCACGCCGACGAGGTCCTCTTATGGCTCTGATGACGTTATACTGTGTCGCGAGTGGAGTCGTGCTATTATGACGTCCTTGTCGCCGTGGGAGAGCTAGGAAAGAATTTCTGTGGAATGCTGGTGCAGGGGATATTCACCTAAGTGTTCAGGCTAGTGCTTTGGGAGCAACTGTTTATGTTGCCACTCCAGAAACCGAAACCAGTGATCCGAGGGCAGAGGCCCTGCAGATGGCACACAAGGTCGGGTTTCCAGTCGTGTGCACCGGCGGGGCAGCGAAGTAACAAGCACCACACCCACAAAAAAGGTAACAAGGGCACTGAATAACACAGGATCTTCTCTTTGACAAAGTTAAAATGCCCTACTACCAAAATGTAGAATTAGTGCTACAATGGTCTTCAAGAAGACCTGCGATGCTGCTTCTGCCTCCTGTATCCTGGAGGCAGCACATGGGTCACTGGACGCACACTCATTGACCTCTCACGGCACTGCGCCACACTTCAGGGAGGACGCTTTCCATTAGCTATGTTTTCTGATGACATGTCGCGCCGGCCCTGTCCAACAACAGAACTCCTTTAGATCCAAACAGACTCTTCCACTTTCTCACCGGAAGTTAAACCAGGCCACGCAGACACTTTCACAATACAACAGCTGGGAATGCACTTTTGGTAAAAAAACACATTCCTTCTTCCTAATTAATCAAATAAACATCTCACTGAAGAACAGGGGCCAGCTTCGATCGGTGAACAGCCGTTACAACAACTTTTTTACTTTGCGATACCATTACAACGCATGCATTACCACGCATGCGTTGTAAATCGAGAACTCATTGCTACACATTTTTGTAGAATGCATGGTCATTTACCACGCATGGCTTTACAACAAATTTTGTAAAAAACATGTAGACGATCCACGTTGTTGTAAGGAAACAGAGGCTGTTCCTTTTCCTCACAACGACAAGCACCGCCCATCAGAGATGACGTGAAGCAGGAACCACGAGGAGAGAGGAATCACGAGGAGTGAGAGGTAAGGGGGGTTGGGCATGGGGTGTTTTTTTCTTCCCAGGGTTTAGGGTAGTGCAGTGGTGTTTGGGTAGTGTAGGGGGTCATGCTGTGGGTAGTGTTTTAGAGTTTAGGGTAGTGCAGGGGTGTATGGGGTAGTGTAGGGGGTTGTGCTGGGGTAGTGTTTTAGGGTTTAGGGTAGTGCAGTGGTGTTTGAGTAGTGTAGGGGGTCCTGCTGGTGGTAGTGTTTTAGGGTTTAGGGTAGTGCAGTGGTGTTTGTATAGTGTAGGGGTGGTGCTGGGGTAGTGTTTTATGGTTTAGGGTAGTGCAGTGGTGTTTGGGTAGTGTAGGGGGTCGTGCTGGGGTCGATTTAGTGTTTGGGGGAGTGAAGTGGTGTTTGGGTAGTGTAGGGAGTTGTGCTGGGGTAGTGTTTTAGGGTTTAAGGTAGTGCAGTGGTGTTTGTGTAGTGTAGGGGGTTGTGCTGGGGATAGTGTTTTAGGGTTTATGGTATTGCAGTGGTGTTTGGGTAGTGTAGGGGGTAGTGCTGATATGATGTTTTAGGGTTTATGGTAGTGCAGTGGTGTTTGGGTAGTGTAGGGGGTATTGCTGGGATAGTGTTTTAGGGTTTAAGGTAGTGCAGTGGTATTTGTGTAGTGTAGGGGGTTGTGCTGGGGATAGTGTGTTAGGGTTTATGGTAGTGCAGTGGTGCTTGGGTAGTGTAGGGGGTAGTGCTGGGGTAGTGTTTTAGGAATTAGGGTAGTGCAGTGGTGTTTGTGTAGTGTAGGGGGTAGTGCTGGGGGTAGTGTTTTAGGGTTTCGGGTAGTGCAGTGGTGTTTGTGTAGTGTAGGGGTAGTGGTTTAGGGTAGTGCAGTGGTGTTTGTGTACTGTAGGCGGTCGTGCTGGGTTCTAGTGTTTTAGGGTTTAGGGTAGTGCAGTGGTGTTTGTGTAGTGTAGGGGGTTGTGTTTTACGGTCGTGCAGTGGTGTTTGGGTAGTGAAGGGGTCGTGCTGGAGGTAGTGTTTTAGGGTTTAGCGTAGTGAAGTTGTGATTATGTAGTTAAGGGGTCGTGCTGGAGGTGGTGGCTTAGGGTTTAGGGTAGTGCAGTTGTGTTTGTGTAGTGTATGGGGTCATGCTGGGGGTAGATTTAGTGTTTAAGGTAGTGGAGTTGTGTTTGTGTAGTGTAGGGGGTCATACTGGGGTAGTGTTTGGGTTTAAGTCAGTACAGTGGTGTTTGTTTAGTGAAGGGGGTCATGCTGGGATAGTGTCTTAGGGTTTAGGGTAGTGCAGTGGGTTGTGCTGGGGGTAGATTCAGGGTTTAGGGTAATGCAGTGGTGTTTGGGTAGTGTAGGGAGTTGTGCTGGTGGTAGTGTTTTAGGGTTTAAGGTAGTGCAGCTATGTTTGGGTAGTGTAGGGTATCATGCTGGGGGTAGTGTTTTAGGGTTTAGGGTAGTAAAGTGGTGTTTGCGTAGTGGAGGGGGTAGTGTTGTAGGGTTTAGGGTAGTGCGCCAAACCAGCCACAATATCCGTGGACAAAGGGGATCCTGACTCTTTTGAACGCTCCGCCAACTGAATAATTTGGGTCAAGAGCCCTACCACATCAAAGACCTATCAATTACTTTCTTGGGATCCCTCATATACTTGGAGAAAACAGTACATAGTTTCTCATCTATTTCAGGCGTGTGTGCCACCTTCCCCTTCAGTGTGGGCCTGGGGCATTCTCCCCTCATCCCATTTCTGACCTCCCTATCAAGGGGTTGATGGTTTTCCCTATCACATACTCTGCCCCTTTAGTGTCAGGGGTCAACTCCGCCGACCTAGGATGGTAAATTTGGGTAGGCTCGAACATGTCCGAGTGGACCTCGTCCCCAACCCGGGACTGAGAGGAGTGGGACTCTGGATGCCAGGGACACCCCGAGTCCTTATCCTCATCGGAGGAGAAATCATCCTCCAATACACCCTCTCCCTCTAAGGGAAACCCGCCGTCAGGGTCTACAATAGTGGTGACAGCGTCACAATTTTCTCCGGACTCCTCCTCCTCCCAGCAGGGTGCATGTGTAAGCGTTCGCGCACTCTTGAGGAAGGTCTCGGTAAGTTTATCAAATCCTTCTAAGTGCCCCACGTTATGCTTCACGGCCCTTTTATTCCCCATCTGGGAGCTACTGGGACCCGCCACTACCAGATCTGGGTCACTGAACAACCCAGGGATGCTTTTCACCAGCTTATCAACCTGATCCCAAGAGGAGCCAGCAACCTAGAAATAGCCAGAGAGAGGGCTTAGTCCACTGCTGGAGGTAGAAGTTAAGGGGCCATTCCTCCTCCATTTCCTGGTCAGAGGAGTAAAAATGGTCTTCTGGAGAAGACATGATAGCAGAGGATGTGAGCACAGAACAAATGCCCTTAAAATCCTTAAGGCAGCCCCCTCATCGGTGCTCCAGCAGCTGGGCTTTCCGTGAAGCTTTTATTAGAATAGACTGAGGCGCAATACCAATTACCACCACCACGTGGCACTGGTCACTAACATGGCCGTGTGGTGAGATCACCACCTAGCGGTGTAAAAATTAGGCGAGAGTTGGTTGGGAATCAAGCGGACACTAAAGGACAGACCGGATTCCCAAACGCGAGTAAAGAAAAGCGGGAGTGCTTGACGGAGCTACCTTGCTCGGACCAGACGCATCTAACAGGATCTCCCAGCGCGCACAGCGGGAGAAACTGCGAGGGGGAGAATGCTCTCAGGCAAGAGCCTGTTGCACAGGGAATATTAAACAATACCAAAGCAATAATGCTAATAACGTGTACAAGAAACCGCTATACAAACAGCAACAACGTCAGATTAAGCCAAGAATGTAAGGAATGCACTTAACTGACGAGTAGTGAAAAAAGAGGAAGCGGAAGGGACGTCACAATATTATATAGGATGGACTGTGATATGATTAAACTATAGTTGCCTTGGAGACTACTCCCTAATGGTTCATGGGTTGTGTAGTCTTTTGTTTAATGCTTGTTGTGTTACGTTTTCGTTGAACTGCTATGCAAATAAAGTGAGGAAAGATATGCATAATCCTGGCCTCCGTCCTGCCATAGAACTCATTAACCTTTAGTTGATCTGGTTTAGAAACATAGATCAAAAAAGTGTACATAAAAACAGTAAATTCTCCTTCCTAATACAATACAGTGAAAATTAATTAAAACCAGTAGGTAAAAAACGGGTGTTACAAAACCCGGTTCAGAGCAACTTCAGGTTAACAGAATCGTAAAGTTCAATGTTTCGCAAGATCAATCTCATGTACTTCGTGCAAAATACACAATAAGTGGTCCAAGTAAGATGTAACGCTCCAATACCTGACCAGTCTGCACTATATAAAGCTGCAGAAAAACTAAAAATAAAAAGTGTTTTGCACACTACTGTCATTGGGCTATATGTTGGGCTACATCTGGGTGATATCTGATATGTGTGCTATATTTGTGCTCTTTTTTCTTTGGCGACCATCTTGGGGGACTCATTTGTTATGAAGTTTCCTAATTTCCTCATTTACTACAGTCTCCTCAGTAGGAAATGCTTTCAGTTTTTTACTTTGATTCCATCAAGAAGGCATTCCAATGTGTCACACATTTGCCATAAATTCAGAATGTTAGCAATCTAGTTGTTCATTAGATCACTGTAGTAAGGCTACTGCTCACCAGGGAGTTAACTGGAAGTCTACTGCTGGTATTGAAAGGGATTGTTTCAGTTTGCATGTCAGAGTTTTCTAATGAAATAGAAGAGGATTTGAGATCTCACTTAAATCATGCCTTAAATTTTCTTTCTGCAGCACTAACCATAATTTATATGGCAAAATAAACCCCCTTATTTTGTTCCTTTTTAAATTAAATGTTTTAAGTCTTACCAGTCTATTCAAATTCAAATCAAATTCAAATTCAAATTAGTCTTTATTCGACCATAAATAATCATAAAAGACACATATAACAATACAAAGTAGTTAAAATTCATGGTAGGTTTTTTTTGTTTAAAAAGATATTAAACATATCATGGTAGGATTCCGTTAAAATTCTAAACACATATCAACAATAAAATGATTGTGAATCCTTTCCTATTCATAGATTCATAGTAAAAAACAATATGTCTAATTACACAAGTTATGGCTATACGCTTCAGTCGGATGTATGACGTTACAACGCATACTTTTACATCGCATGCCTTTACAACGCGGTTTTTACATTGCATACCATTACAACGCATAGTGCTTTTAGGCGCTGGATAGTGATTTATTTAATTTACTATTCCAACTCCAGTCCCCGTGGATAGTAGGGAAGGTGTTGGATAGTATATTAAATACATTCCCTATCCTAGAGCGCCCCCCCAGCGCTATGCGTTGTAATGGTTTGCGTTGTAAAAGTTGCGTCGTAATGGTAGTGCGTTCTAAAAGTTTTGTTGTAAAGGATGTTTCCCGCTTCAGTCTTATGAGCAGAATATATTAGAAAAGACCAAAACATAGTACACTCAACACAATCATGTTACGTAGTACCATGCAAACTAATCCATCTAAGGGCCCACCTCCAGCTCTAAAATGTAGCCATAGCAATAACTATGACTTCACTAGTATCAGTTTTTAAGATACCCAAAGCGGTTTGACAAGATCTTGTTCCTATTATAGAGCAAACCGGTTTAAGCCATTTATGACGAGGGCCCTTGTATGCAGGGCATACAAACAGAACACGCGGTAAGGTCTCTTCCTCACATGGGCAGAGGTGACATTTTATTTCTTGATTGATGCCCCACTTTTTGGTAAAATATTTTAGGGGGAGAAAGCCCACTCAAAATTGGTGATAGAGTTTCCTGTCACCAGGGCTCATGATGGTATCTCAATAAGCCTCCAGCCTATATTCAATTTGTGAGCCAGAAAGAGACCTGTTAGGGAAGCACCATTCACCAGAGACAGAGACTTTTGGCTGACCATGTCCCTGTATATGGCTTTAAAATGTATTTTGGAAGGGAAAGAATTCCCTTCAGGGTCCTCCCACAAATGGATGAGGCCATAGCCAATAAAGTGGCCTTAATCTTTTGTAACCGTGTGATTTTGTTGGATTTATCAGCTTCTCTAATACACTTAACGGCTCGTGCATAAGGAGCTAACTCCAGGGTAGTCTAGAGTCTTCGCCAATAGGCAAGAGGTCTAAAACCCGCAGCCTCCTCAAAAGAAACACCACCCAGATCTGCAAGTAATGGTCTAAGAGGTGTCGATTGAGGAAGGCCGATCAATGCCCTCAGAAACTTGTTCTGAGCTTGGACTAATGGAACTAGATTTTCAAAGCCCCAAAGTTGAGTTCCATAAATAATTGAATCTCTAACCTTCCCTTGGTAAATAGTTAGAGCCGGAGCAACTGGTTTGGTTTGGGATCGCCGGTGTTCTTTTAACCGCATCGCTGCGTCGGCTTTTCCCGCTGTGTGCGGCAATTTACAAAATACCGCGTTACATGAGGAGCTCAGCTCGTCATCAGCACAGGAGCGCCGTAGCTGATGACGAGCTGAGCTCGTCATCAGCATCGAAGGGGTTAAGAGGGCCCATGCTAGTTGGTTGTGCCTCAAGACCAACAGATCCATCTGTGGCTTCCAGTTCAACCTTTTGCCCATAGTAACGCCCAGATATGTAAAGGAGTCAGTTTGTTCCAGTGACAAATTATTCACTTCTATTCTAGCTTTTTTGTATTTGTATTGCACAATGGCTACCCAAAGAGGGTTTCCCGGCGCATCTCAGTCGCTTCTGTACAGATAAAAGTGTCTTTATTTATCAAACAGCCAGGTTTTTAGCTACTTGCGAAAATTGGAGTAGTTTGGCTAGTTTCTCAATGCAATGGGGAGGGAATTCCAATGGTAAGGACCCAGGTAGGCAAAGGATTTTCCTCCATGCGAATACGCTTAAATTTAGGGATCATAAAACGGCCCTGGGTGGCCGATCTGAGGGTCCTGGTCGGGATATAACTTTTAGCCAGATTGCAAAGGTACTTAGGGGCTGTGTTGGCTTTCATTTTGTACATATATATGAATGCTTTAAATTTCACTCTATTTTCTACATTCAACCAGTGTAGCTTACATCGAAATGTAGAGACTGATTCTCTTTTCGGTACTTTACATAGCAATCTGACTGCCGCATTTTGGGTCATCTGTAAGCGGTGGGGAACTGTTTTATTTGATCCTAAGTAAAGGATGTTACCGTAGTCTAAACGGGACGTAATTAAGGCATTTACTACCGTTTTTTTAGTTGACTCTGGGAGCATCCAGCAGATTTTTCTCAGCCACCGAATGATGGAAAAACAGGTGGCAGCAACTTTGATTACTTGCGCATGCATGCTCAAATTATCATCAAGGAGTATGCCAAGATTTCGTACTTGTGATACTGGGATCGGGAGGTTACCCATCTTTTCTGGCCAGTGTTTTTGGCTCCATAGGTGTTTTTGTTTTCCAAAAATTACTACCTCAGTTTTTTCTCCGTTAAGTTTTAAGAAATTAGCCTTCATCCAAGTTGCGATGTTATTTAGTCCTGTTTTTAGCACCGAGATATCATTTGCATTTTGAGTCGCAAGGGAAAAAATAACTTGTGAATCGTCTGCGTAGGAGTAGATCGTGAGTTCTGACTCCTCCGCTAACTCCGCCAAAGGCTTTACATAAAGGTTGAAGAGAAGCGGACTCAAGATGGATCCCTGCAGTACGCCATGGCTAAATGAATGTGTTTCGGAGCAGGTATTTTGAGAGAAAACTTGGAATGTTCTGTTTGCAAGAAAGTCTCGGATCCACTTTAGGGCGTCTCCGCCAATTCCTATGTTGCTCAGTGTTTTTACGAGCACTCGATGTGAGATAGAGTCAAAAGCAGCGCTCAAATCCAAAAGGATGAGCGCTATTGTTTCCTCTTGATCCAATTTCTGGCGGATTGTCTCCGTCACACCCAGAAGTGTGGTTTCCGTCGAGAAACCTGCCCTAAAACCGGACTGTGATGAGTGAAGTAATAGGTGAGTGTTGACATGTTGTGTCACGTGTATATGAATGTGTTTTTCCAAGATTTTGGATAAAATAGGATAGGGAGTAGAGAAATGGGTCGATAGTTTTTTGTATCAGATGTGTCTGTATTTGGTTTTTTCAATAGAGGATGAATCATGGCATGCTTCCAGGGGGCTGGAACTTTGGCGTCTTTAATTGATGTATTGAGTACATTGGTTATGTTTGACATCACTGAGTGATCAAGTTGTTTAAGAATATTTGCTGGGATCGGGTCCCTTGGAGATCCTGATTTAATTGAATTTAGTAAATCTCTTGTGGTCTTAGTTGTCAGTAGGGGCCAGTCCTTTAACATATCGTCGGCCTTTACTAGATGTTTATGGGCCCGATCAGATGTAGGAACTTCAAGCCTATGGGCCTCATCTTGTTGTGAAACGATTTCTTGATAGATATCGTCCACTTTATCTATGAAGAAAGTCGCTAGTTCTTCACATTTGGATTTGAACAGCAGAGTTGCTTTGGCTATTGTATCTGAGCCTGCCAGAATTTTCACTGTATTGAATAGCGTTTTTGCGCAATTTGAGGCTTTGGAAATAGTTAAGTTCACAAAGGTGGCGCGTGCCTATCTGCATTCTTTGTGATACTTACTCAGGGCTGCTTTATAGGCTAGTTTGTCTATGGAATCATAGTTTCTCCTCCAAATGCTTTCCAAAACTTTGCAACAAGATTTAGAATTTTTCAAGGAATCGTTATACCAGGGAGCAGGGGGGTGGTGTGTATTTTTTTTTGTTTAGAAATAGGGAGGCATAAATCGGCTGCTTCCATGAACCAGCTTTGTACTGCATTTGCTAAGGGGTCTATCTCTTGCTCCATAGGTGGTATATGCTCTTCTAGACATTTGTTAAGTTTTTCATGTCTAGCCTCTTCCAGTTTCTTTGTGAATTCTCCATGCTATTCATTGTGTTTAGTGTGTTTCTATTATAGGGTGACGTCAGGGAGAAATTAATCTGGAAGTGGTCGGACCAGATTATTGGTAGGGCTGGTGAGCAGGTGATTGTATCTAAATTGGTAAAGATTGGATCTAGAAGATGGCCAGCTCTATGAGTTGGCCCCTCATTTACCAGTTTGAGATTTTGTGAGGTCATATCCGAGATAAGTCTAGTGCTATTTTTGCATGTGGCATCTTCTAAGTGGAGATTTAAGTCTCCTAAAACTGTGAAGTTTGCTTTGTTAGTTATCTGGAAGGAAATGTCCTCCATTAATGCAGGAATCCAATTAGCCATCTAATCTGGGGGTCTATACATGAGTATTCCTGAGAAAGTAAAATTGGAAGAGAGGGTGAGTTTGAAAAGGGCCGCTTCACATGATGTGATAGGAAATTGGTAAACAAGAAAAGAGTGTCAAGTGGTTATACCAGGCCACAGTCTGGAGCAGCTAAAAAAGGGGTTGACTGCCTCACTCAGGACGCTAAGGAAAGCCCTCACTCACCACCTGGTGATGACATGTTTCATCATCGGGCCCCACCAAAGAGACCGAGTGCCTCTTTGGTGTGCTACAACGGCAGATTTACTGCGGAGCAGGATAGTGAGATTCAGATGTGTTGTACAAAGTAAATTTAACTAATGAGTGGTGAGGGTTTAAAAAGTAAGTACTGTATCAGAAACAATTTTATTCTTTGATCACTAATGACGGGTTATTAAAATGTATGTGTTTGGAAAAGAGTCCACAATTAATTAAGTGGTAGTTTCCTTACAAATCAGTCGACATGTTTCAGCCATGAAATGGTGTAATGTTACCGGGCATTCTTCAGGACTTATTGGTGTATTAAACCCTGGTGGTATGGACGCTCCAAGGCCCACCCTTACCTAGGGACGTGAAAGTGAAAATAACAAAAAAGGGTGAAAAAGTGCAATAAAATTAGGAAGAAAGATTTGCTTCCTAATTACTCCTGGTTTAGGAGGCTTCCAGCTTTATGGTTTCTGCACCTGGAAATAACAAAAGGACATAGACGCACATGTAGGACAGACCAAACGTTTAGTAATAGTACTGATAGCAGTTGTAAGTCTATGGTGCTCCAGTTCATGTTATAGAGACATTCTTGGCAAAATAACAATATAGTTATCACCACCATAGCCCCTGGGTTCTTACTCACTAGCAGGAAGGGGGTGCTGTGTACTATACGTGATACGAGATAATCGTTTTGGTGAAAGTAAAAGGGAAGTAAACTTCCTGGTTGCGATTAAGGTTATGGTATGATCGCTTCAAACAATAAAATTAAAATGTCTCACTTTTGTGGTGTCAGGGAAGTACACCATGGGTCACAGGAGGGGGGTGGGAACATAATTGGTACACCCTGCGTGTTTGTCAAAAAAGGAGCAAAGAAAGACATACAATAAGGAAATTGATTAAGGGTGCAATGATAGAATTTTTTTACAATTATCGCGATTCCTCCTTCTGGCTTTTTGATTCTGTCTACTCTTACTATGGCATAGTCAGAGGGTAGGGCTGCTGCTAGATCTGGTCCCGAACTTTCTTGAAGCCAGGTCTCCGTAAGGAAAACTGCATCTGGTTGATCGTAAAAAAGGAGGTCAAACATATTGGTATGATGTTTGGGGAGTGATCGGCAGTTTATACTTATCATTGTATAGGTTATGGGTTTACTACCTTTACTTCTATATAGTGTATTCTCGGTTTCCTTTGTAATTAAAGAGAAACCGCAAGATTTACAAAGAAAAGGGTCACAAGTGGACATAGCGGGTTTTCGGATGGTTTTTAGAGACTCCGCATCCTAATTATAAGTCCCTATCTTATTTGGCTGTTTAGGCAAAAGTAGAGTTGGTGGTAGCTCCGCAAAATTTTTGGCAGGGGTACTGGCCCTGGGCCCGGGCCAGGTGCGGACGGGCGCAGACGGGCTTGCCTTTGGCGCGCCGAGGCACGTCCACTGCGCGTGTTCGCTGCGCGAATGCTCTGAGGTGTCCATTTTATGTCTGCGGTGCCACAACAACTAGCCCGCTGCCCACTCCAATTCCCTCCCAAGATGGCGGCGGAAATGGGCGGCAGTTCCCGGTGGTGCTTACAGCGTCCCCTGGACAGAACCTAATCGTCTGAGCCGGGTAAGCTGGGGCAAACACAGTGCTAACTCGATAATTTAGACTTGGCAAGTTTTGTTTAAAATTCGATCTTGTACAAGCTCGTTTATCAGCTTGCAACAATAAACAGGTAACAGGGAAAAATAAAAGTGACTAAACAGTGCTAAGGAACGAGTTAAAAAAACTCCCGGCTATTCGCCTCAGGAGTTGCTTCTTCTGGTTAACAGCTAGCAATACCATGAACTTGGTCTTGTCAACATTGACTACAAGGTCGTGGTCATTACAAAAGAAACTAAATTGGTCGAGGGCTCTTTGCAGACCAACTTGTGTTTTAGACGAGATTGGAGTATCGTCTGCAAACATTAAAAGAGGAACCCTCAATCCTGTAAGAGTAGGAGCGTCCGTAGGATAATCGGTGTAATATGAGATAACATTATTTATGAACAACGAGAAGGGGGTAGGGTCAAGAATACACTCCTGCTGAACTCCCTTGTTCACAGGGAAACATTCTGTTAGCTCACCCTGTTGACCCCAACGGATTTGGGCGTAGGTAGATTCATGTAACTTTATGATGAAAAATAAGATCTCGACGGGCATCCCTGATTCCTTAAGACTGTCCCACAGCTTGTCACAGGGAACTAGATCAACTGCAGATTTAAGATCTATAAATGCTGCATACAGGGTCCCCCCAGCTAAGATCGGTCTATTCAAATCAAGATGGCTTCAGGTGTGCCATAAATTTGTCATAAGTAAGACTGTTAGCTCTCTAGTTGTTCTTTAGAACACTCTGGTAAGCTGCAGTCGAAAACAAAAACATCAACAGACAGGCTGCTCCTGTTGAAATATAACAGAAAGATATTTGAGATCTCACTTAAAACATGTCCTCATTTTTCTTCCTACAGCACTACCATAATTTCTATGCCAAAATGAACCCCTCATTTTGTTCCTTTTTAAATTAAATGTTTTAAGTGTTACCAGTTTATTCCAATTAGGATGTCTTCAGGTGTGCCATAATGTTGTCATAAGTAAGACTGTTAGCTCTCTAGTTTTTCTTTAGAACACTCTGGGAAGCAGCAGTAGAGCACAAAGGTGTCAACTGACAGGCTGCTCCTGTTGAAATATAACGGGAAGATATTTGAGATCACACTTGAAACATGTTCTAAATTTTCTTTCTACAGCACTAACCATAATTTCTATGAGAAAATGAACCCCATCATTTTGTTCCTTTCTTTAATTAAATGTTTTAAGTGTTACCATTTTATTCCAATTTATTCCAATCAAGATGGCTTCAGGTGTGCCATACTTTTGTCATAAGTAAGGCTGTTAGCACTCTAGTTATTCTTTAGAACACTCTGGGAAGCTGCAGTAGAACACAAAGGAATCAACTGACAGTCTCTGCCCTTGTTGGATGTACATGATGCTATGGCAGGACGGAGGCGAGGGTTATGCATATCTTCCTCCACTTTTTTGTGTATAGCAGTTTTAAAGAACATCTTGAAAACACGATCAAATACAGTAAAAACACCAAAAAAACTACACCACCCATGAAAGCAGGGGTAGTCTCTATGATAATAGTCCCAAACAGTCCACAATATATCCTCTTTCTTCACTGCTCGTCAGTTAAGTGGCTTTGTTTCTCTTCTCGCTTTCTGATGTGTATTGTTATTGTTGCATAGTGGTTTTGCCGAGTGTTTACTGTGCCTATTTGAACTGGTGTTTGTTTCGCACAGCGACTTTGCCGCACACGTTGGTTGGACCCTGCGGTGTGCGCTGTGCGCGCTCCGGGGACTCCGTCGGGCGCTTCCACGCCACGAGTGAATATTCTCTTTATATGTAGTAGCAGCGCCATCTAGTGGCGTCTGTTGCTTTTTCCTTTCCCGAGTTTGCAGGCTTGGGGTTTTTCACTTGTTGTGTTGAGCGCTGGAGAGGGAGATGCCTGTTGAAGTGTCAAGGCGTTTGTGCTCTCACCCGCTTTATTATTATGTCTTCCTCTGAAGAGCATATTTATGCCTCTACGCAAGGAGAGGAAGTGGTATGGCCACCCCAGAGTCTCCTTCCGGCCGGGGACCAGGCCCTCTCGCAGGCCATTTCTAGGGCTCTGGCCCCCTTGCAGGATAGGGTGGATCAGTTAGCCAAAAGTATCCCGGGGTGTTCAGTGACCCTAGTTTGGCATTGGCGGGTCCCAGTGGCTCTCAAGGGGAAGGTAAAAAGGGCAGGAAGCGTTACGCGGGGCACTTTGAAGGGTTTGACAGACAGCGCGAATCCTTCCTGAAAAGTGCGCAAACGCTTAAACAGGCACCCTGCTCTGTCCCTAGATGGGGAGGGAGTGTCAGAGGGTGATGTCTCCTCCGACGAGGACAGGGATTTGGGTCGTCCCTGGCGCCCTGGTTCCCGTTCCCCTGAGTCCCAGGATGGAGACGGGGGCATTTGGATATGTTTGAACCAACGCAAATCTATCATCCTCGGTCATCCGAATTGTTCCCTGATACCAAGGTAACGGATTACGTGGTGTCTAAAATTCGCCAACCTCTGGAGAGATGTTAGAACTAGATAAGGAGAGAATGCCCCAGGCCTTCCCTTAAAGGCAAAGTGGCTCACACCCCGGACATTGAGGACAAACTCTGTACCCTTTTTGAGAAATATATGCGAGATCTTAAGAAAGGGATAGATGGATCCTGGACAAATTGTCAGGATAAGCCCCTTGATGTGGTGGGTCCCCTGACTCAGATCATTCCGCTGACAGAATGCTCTAAAGAATCTGGCACTCCCATGTCTACAGACATAGTCGCGGGTTGGGCGCAACGTGCAATGTGCCTGCTCGGTAACGCGAATTGTGCCCTGGCGGCGGAGAGGCGGAGATCCCTCCTTATAAAGGTCGACCCAAAATTGGGGGACTTGGCTACTTCGGAAGCGAGTCCCATGGCTCAGGGGAAGCTTTTTGGTAAACCATTTGTTAAGGAACTGAATAAATTTGATACCACCTTTTCGGCCCTAGACAAGGCTCTGGCCTCTATTAAGAAGATTTTTCCCGGGCGTGATTTTGTCGGAGGTGGAAGAGGTAGGGGTCGCTCCTCTGGCCGTTCCCAGCAGCAAGGCCCCTCCAATAGAGGTCAATAACGTCGCAACAATGGTTGGAACGACGGTCGCCAAGGAACCTTCTACCCCAGTCGAGGTTCAGGAAGAGGGAAAGGTCGGAACAACAGAGGAGGCGCGAACGCCCCTGGGGGTCCCTCTGGTAAGGAGTACCCCTTTTTCCCCTTGAGGTATGGGGGGGAGGCTTTCTCTTTTTGTTCACAATTAGGGACGCATAACTTCAGACCCTTGGGTATTGCAGGCAGTAAGGGGCTTTCAGATAGAGTTTTACGGCACTCCCATTCAGTCAGTGCGCCCAAGGCCCTTACACTTCTCAGGCAGAGGAGGAGTGTTTGATAGAGACCAAGATCTCGGATCTTTTACGGAAAGGGGCTGTTTGCAGATCAGTACTTCATCCAAATGATTTTCTCAGCAACCTCTTTCTTGTGGAGAAAAAGGACAAGGGCTTCAGGCTGGTGATCAACGAGTGGCTGGTTTACCGCCACTTCAAAATGGAGGGGATACACTTACTCCGAGATCTCCTTCTTCCGGGGGATTGGATGGTACGGATCGACCTGAAGGATGCATACCTGACGGTTCCCATACTTCCCCCTCACAGGCGATTTCTCCAGTTCGATTGGAAAGGACAAGTTTTTGAATTTCGAGCACTGCCTTTCGGCATTTCTTCCACACTGTGGTGCTTCACGATATCCTAATTATGGATCAGTCCCTGGTACATCTCACCCGCAACGTGAACAAGGACTATTGCATTACTCCGAGACCAGGGTTTTGTGATCAACGCGCAGAAGTTGGACCTTCATCCAGCGCAATGGATGGTCTTTCTGGGTTTTCTCATAGCCTCGGTCTTGGCGTTCTTGAGTTTACCAGAACCGAAGGTCACCAAGATACGGAGGGAACTCTCCCAGGTTCTACGGAAGGACAGGATCTCGCTGTGCAAGCTGGCCAAAATAGTGGGATTGCTCTCGTCGTCGATCCAGGCCATTTTTCCCTGCCCGTTGCATTACAGGGCCCTTCAGATATTGAAGGCTCAAAATCTTCAGAGGGGGTTGACTTACTTGGAGACTGTCTCGTTGTCGGAGGAAGCCAGGACCTGGAACGGTCGGGCGATTTTCGGGTCGGCCCCGGATTTAGTGATCGAGTCGGATGCCAGCAGATCAGGCTGGGGAGCCCGGTGCGGAGACATCTCCATGGGAGGCAGATGGTCAGAGGAGGAACTCCGCCTGCATATCAACTGTCTGGAGCTACTGGCGGGCTCCTTTGCGGTGAAGTCGCTGACCAAGGACAGGATCTCTTTTTACATCCTCTTGAGGATGGACAATGTTTCGGCAGTGCAGTATATAAATCGCCTGGGAGGTCCTTGATCATGGGCTCTATCCAATCTGGCAAAAGATTTCTAGCAATATTGTCTTCCTAAGCAGATCTCGGTCAGGGCAGAGTACCTTCCCGGGCTGCAGAACTCGGTGGCGGATTGCCACTCCAGAAATTTCACCGATTCCAGCGATTGGAGGCTCGACCGTGCGGTCTTCCTGGCTTTGATGGCCAGGTGGGGCCCTTGCAGCCTGGATCTGTTCGCCTCACGGTTGAACCATCAGCTCCCACGCTTCGTCAGCTGGAGAACGGATCCGGAGGTCATGGCAGTGGATGCTTTTCTTCAGGATTGGTCGACAGAATACCCTTATGTGTTTCCTCCATCCATGATGATACCCAGAGTGGCAGCTCAGGTTCGTCATCAGGCAGCTTCAGTGGTGTTGGTCACTCCGGTTTGAAGGGCTCAGGCATGGTTCCTGAATCTGCTGGAGCTGTCGTGCGATTTCCCAGTTCTTGTGCCCTCATTCCCCTCTATTCCAAAGGATCCTCAAGGGAATCTTCATCCCCTGGTGCTTCAGGGCCATCTGCAACTCATGGCGTGAAAGATTTCAGGGGACGTTGGAAGGACGACCAACTTTCTTCAGACGCTGAGCAACTCATCCAGCAAGCATGGGCGTCAGAAACGATTAAGCGGTATCGCTCCGCTTGGCGACGATGGCATCGTTGGTGTATGGAGAGACACGTGAATCCCATGGGTGCACGAGTTACCCATATTTTGAACTTCTTGGCAGAACTGTCCCGGGAGGGGCTGGCCTACCGGACGGTTAACTCCTTCCGCTCAGCCATCTCCTTGGGACACAGTGAGATTGATGGCAGGCAAGCGGGTGAACATCCTTGGGTCTTCAAACTGATGCGTGGTGTTCGGTTGTCCAAACCTCCTGAACCTAGACACTCGGTCCTGTGGGATGTCAACCAGGTCCTGAGGCTCTTATTGGACTGGCGGGATAATCAATATCTCTCCCACAAGGAATTGTCGGCTAAATTAGCCATTCTCCTTTGTCTCATTTCATGTAAACGATTGTCGGGTGTCAGAGCTCTGGACGTCACGGCACGGGTTTTTACTCCGGAAGGAGTTACATTTACCATTGTTCGGAGGACCAAAACTAATACCAGGTCGATATCTTATCCTTCATTTCCGGATCAGCCTAAGTTATGTGTGGTGAGATGCATTAAGGCTTATGAGGAGATGACCTCAAAACTCCGGCCCCCGGGGGGAAGACAGTTGCTTATTGCCCTTCAGAAACCTTTTAAAGTGGTCTCTTCCCCTTCCATCGCCGGGTGGGTACGATGGGTTATGTCTGAGGCAGGTGTGAATGTGAATAGGTTTGGTGCACATTCCACGAGCGGGACCATGGTATCTAAGGCCATTCAGGTTGCTGGTAGGTTGGAAGACATTATGAATGCAGGTGACTGGTCTTCCGACTCTACCTTAAAGAGATTTTATTTCAAACCTATCTCGGAGGTAACATCGCTGGTAGTAAGTAAGCTTTGCACTTGCATAATCCTCGCCTTCGTCCTGCCATAGAATAAAAAATGTCCTAGATTATGTGAAGGAAAGTTTCAATTCTATGAAGGATTAGGAGGCGAGGATTACACCTCCCTGGGATTAATTTCATTATTCTCCCTCCCTGAGGACTATCGTTATTAGTAAGTATATGTTTAAATTTCTGCTCAATCAATTCTTTTATGTATTGCTATTACTCCGCTGCCTATGTCATTGCATTTGATGCTTTGCCTTGTTGTTTTGCTTTGATTCTGTTGCCAGGCATTTGATGATGTTTCTGTATACGAGAGCTGGATAATTTAATGATGTTTCTGTATTCAAGAGCTGGATAACGGAATTGTTTCTTTATTACAGGGAATGACCAAAAGTTTGAGTGATGCAGTAATACCAGCATAACATCCTCCAGTGAAGAAGAGGAAAAGGAAGGGACGTCATCAAGTGATATATTGTGGACTGTTTGGGACTATTATCATAGAGACTACCCCAGCGTTCATGGGTGGTGTAGTTTTTACTGTATTTGATCGTGTTTTCAAGATGGTCTTTAAAACTGCTATGCACAATAAAGTGGAGGAAGATATGCATAATCCTCACCTCCTAGTCCTTAATAGAATTGAAACTTTCCTTCTCGTAAGCTAGGACATTTTTCATTTACTGAGATTGACAGATTTCATTCTCACTTGACTGAGAAAAGTAATGTGAATTTACAGAAAATATGCTCTCATTTTAGCTTCAGTTTTCTCTCAAACATGATTCATGATATCCCAGCAGAAGGTTTTTCACAGGGTAAAATCACCTTGGAACACACCACAATTCCTGAAATTAGTATGGTACCATCAACAAATGAATTCTAATGTAACTAAAGTCTGTTATCACCCTTTATAGTTCTCCTATTGGTAACCCTCAAAGTCTTTGATTCACTACAATGCATTTCATTGGGGTATTATCATGTATATTGGTCCCAAGATGGCTGCCAGCAATTCCAGGATGAAGTGCTGACAGCCAATCAGATCTCACGATGAGATGTGTTGTTAGGCTCCGCCCAGATATTGAACATTCTCCTTTTTCTAATTTTTCATGAATTACTGAACGGATTTACACCATTTAACAAAAAGGGATCTTTCTGAACCAAGGACTACCTTTTCGCCAAATTTGGTGTAATGCCGTTCAGCAGTAGCCTTGTCTAAAGTTTCCTACGGGAATTAACATGGAGAAAACATGTTTTCTCCATGTGGCGCCGCGGCTAGGGCGACTGACTCCGGAATCTGGGGATCACGGTTCGATCCCCAGCACCGGCGGCAGGTTAGCCCAGCACCATGTGACTCTGGGCAATAGCTTGCTTAATCTTCCCGACGGCCCCCAGCGCCTAGAGACCCTTACGGGTGATTGTGCGCTTTACAAATGTGAATTATATTATGTTTTGGGACACCCCTTTTTTTTGCCCCTCGCTTGCCGAATCACCCCGAAACTTTCAAGATAGGAGCTGACCAGAGTGTCCCACGAGTTGTGAACATTTCACAAAGATTTGTCAACCGACGCCAAAGTTAATGGGAAAAGAATGTTACGATTTTCCTATGGATCACAGGTCCTGACTATAACTACCTACTGGCGGTATATATAGTGGAGTGGTGTGGCTCACTGGTTAGAGACGGCAGACCCGTAAGCAGAGGATGGCCCGGGACCAGGGTTCGATTCCCGTCGCGGCAGGGTCGTGGACCAGGGTCAGCGGGCTCGATAATTCTCGCCTCGGTGCCTACTCCAGTCAGGGACCACACTCGGCAACTCTGGGCATTAGCTTGCCTCATCTTCACAACGGCCCCCCAGACCGCCGGGGATGCTTGGTCGCACCTTAGCGATACCCATTAGGGACCATCTCTCAGGGTGAGCCAGGACGGGTTCCCCAGCGGTCAAAGCGCGGAGATACTCCTCCGGGAGTTGATTCTAGCGCTATATAAACCCACAATTAAATTAAATTAAATTAAATTATATATATATATATATATTACCTACTGGCGGTCGCCAGTAGGTAGTTATAGTTAGGATCGTTTTCCATAGGAAATCCGCAACATTCTATTGGGAATAACTTTGGCGCCAATTGAGGGATCTGCCTGTAAATTTCCTTAAAGTTGCCTCGCTGCGCTCCGCTCCTTCCCTAAAAGTTTCGGGGGGATTCGTCAAGCGGGGGCCGAGATAAAAGGGGGTCCCAAAACGTGTTTTCCCCATGTTAATTTCCATAGGGCGGTTGGACTCACTTTTAGCCCGAACAGCTGAATGGATTTCCACCAAACTTGGCAAAATTGTAGGGACTGGTAGCTCGATGTGCCTTTGCCATGTCTCAAGATATGTGCTCCAGTGGATTTTGAGTAATTTAGGTTAAAAAAATATATATATATCTATAAGCGCGCCCCGGTACGCGCACCGGGGCACGTACCAGCGCGCTACGCGAGTTCGCGAGCGGAAAGCTGATTGGCTCTCGGGTGTCTGTCAACATTCCAAACAGTCCAGAGCGGCCGCCATCTTGTGTCTCGGTAGGATCGAGACACAAGAGGTGGCAAAAACAAAGGGGGAAATGACTAAAAGGGGGTAGAGTAGACCCCCCTGACCCCCTAGGTTTGATGTGGGGGCCATAAAAGGGCCACGCGGGGCAAAGAAAAAAAAGGGAGCGTACCTTCCCCGGGGAGCGTACCATGGGGAAAACCCAGTGAAACAGTAAAATAATAATTTAAAGTGCTTCTAGGTAGGGTACCTCTGAATAGAGTTGTTGTGTTGTGTGGGTGATTTAAGTACCAACATGTAGGTACCAATGCAGAGTCTTAAATTCAATGTACACTTTTTTTCTGTAGATATCTTGCATGTTGTTACAGAAGTTATTGTGGTATATGGAATCCATACCATAGTCTGTCAGGAAAGCAGAAACAGATCCTTTAGGCACTCCCTGAGAAGACCTAGGGTATCATGGGTAGTCTACCTTGCTCCCTTATGATGTTTTAAAATTGCACAGTATACTGTAAGTTTCACTTTATACTATAATATAAACACAATCATTTTTGTATTACTTCATGAATTAGATATAAAACTGAATAATGTCTCAAACAATTTTTAATTATTAAATAAAAATTTATTGGTTGGAATTTTCATAGTTTAATAAAACTTCCAGCATTAGATCATCTGGAATCTCCTCAAAAATGCATGTTTCAATATCTTGTAAACAGTCAATAAATTGTTGATCCAAGGACTCATCTATAAAATCCTCATCAACCAAATCATCTTGAAGAATCTCTTCATTTGTAATTTCGAAAGAAACATAGATTTTGTCTTGTTCTCCTTCCATTTTCTTGCTGTAAATTGCATAAAAAATAACTATATCAGTAGTGTTAGGGCACTGTTGGGTTTAAGTTCAGACAGGAAGTTCTGATTTTTCAATACACAATTTATCTTTGGACAGTGTATAGTATCAGGTAGGAAGTATAAATATAAAAAAAATGCATGTGATGAAGCCTAAGTAAATTCATAATTATACCAGAGAAGCTTAACTCAATCCATTAATATAACAGAGAAGCCTATCTCAATCTATAACTATAACAGAGGGACAGTAAATAACTATCAGAAAACGTTTTTACTAATTAACTTAAAGTGCCCCTTACAAATTAACAACTTACTTTACTGAGAGGTGAAGAAGAAAAAATGCGAAAATCCTTTCAAGATGTACCTCAGGTAGTTGTAGTCAAAATGGCTGTGTTTCCCTCTTTTTTCATTTATATTCATGTACATAACCAATCAAATGTCAGGAAATAATAGTAGAAAATGAAAGTAACATTTTAATTGGTTGTAAATTCTAACACTTCAGATGTGTTTTTGTCGTGTAATTTACCTCAGGATATTTAGACAGGGCTACAGGCCAAATGGCTCAATGGAATTCCACCAAATTCGGGAAAATGGTTGGGACTGGTATGTAGTATGGCCTATTCTATATTTGGTGAACATCTCTACAGAGGTTTTTATGTAAATTAAGTTTTAAACTTTTTTGGGAGTGCTTACCGGTGAGCGCCCCCAGTACGCATACCGGTAGCGCTACGGAAGTCCTCCATATTGTGTTTCGGAAGAATTGAGACACAAGATGGAGGACAAACAACGTTGGAAATGGGTAAAAGGGGGCACGGTAGACACCTCCTGATCCCCTAGGTTTTCTTAGGGGGTCTTAGGAGGCCCATATAGGCCAAAAAAAATATATATATATATTTTTAATTTTTTGCGGGGGGAGCGCCCGGTACGCGCACCAGGGAGCGTACCGGGGAGCGTACTTTGGTGAAAAACAGTGAAAAAAGTTAGAGTAAAGTAATCATTTTGAGTGATCAGAGGTAGGGTAGCCCTGAAAAGAGCTTTTGGGTTCTGTGGCTGATTTAGGTACCTACAAGTAGGTTCCGATGCACAGTCTTAAATTCAGGAGGAATATTCTATTCCCCTCATCTGAGAAGTGCACGCCATCTCCTCTGTAGATATCTTGCATGTTGTAACGCAAGTTATTGTTGTATATTGAACCCATTCCATAGTCTCCCATGTAAGCAGAAACAGATTTATTTACATGTTTCCGTACTTTCTCAAATTGTGGATAAAATTGGTTGGACAACTTCCATTTTTGTCTTTGGCATATATTGGAATATACCAAGGCAGTTTGTGGAAAAAGTGTCATCAATTGCCCTAAGGTGTCCTTTAAAACCATTTCCAGACCTACCCCAGTCAAAGTGCCTAGGTCATTTACACCATAGTACAAAATTATACGGTCAGGGTGTGTCAGATGGTGAAAGGTTTTTACCGATGGTATCAATTGATGACATCTCAATCCTCTTTGGCCAATCCATTTGATATGCACATTTGGCAAATCAAGGTTGTGAAAATTTCTGAGACCTGCATACCTTTGCGCCCAGTGGATGTAGCTATGTCCAATAATCCAGACAGAATACATGGTTAGAGGAGGTTCTGGTGCAGTCAGATGAAGTGTAGGAATAAAATGGCAGTTGGAACAGTTGGAGTTTGCAAAAAAAAACTGTGTAGTTTCAGTGCTTTTGAATCACAAGCAAAGATTGGTGGATTTAGATAGTTGAAAACTGAAAGTTAGGGTGCATGGTTCTGTTCTGTGAAAGAAGTAATTTGAATGGTTAAGAAAAAGTCATTTAAAGAAACATTGTACCTGATAAGCTGGTGTATTGAGAGGTCAAACATCCTTGCTGAGTTCATTTGCAACATTGTAGAATAAACTTTTAAACCTGAGAGCTCAGTGAGAAGGGAGTTGCTATGGTAACAGGTAGAAAGGGCTGAGGGGGGAAGGGTGTTGGTTTGAAAATAGAGAGGGAAGACTTTTGATTGGTTAACTTGAGGGATATGTGTGTAGAATTAGAGGTTTTCTGTGCCATTCATGGTTGCAGTGTCTGGAGTCCATACCTTTTGCTCTGCTAAAGAAATATTGGTGTGTGTATCTGACACTGTTCTAATTTTTCCAAAGCATTTGTAAAGGTGAGTTTTGATTCATTTAATATAGATAGAGACTTCAGATTAGGAAGCACATTGAGCTTCTTTGCTGTTGGTTTGTGTCATGCTTTTTGATAATGCCTGGTATCAACATTTGTAAGATAGAGGATTTGTATTTTGTGAAATAGTGAGGTTTCAGTAGTGAAATTGAATGCTTGTACATAGGACCTGCGCTCTATTTCTAAAATGTTATTTAAAAAACGATATTAGGGCAAATCAATGGGTTTCAGTAGTGAAATTGAATGCTTGTACATAGGACCTGCGCTCTGTTTCTAAAATGTTATTTAAAAAACGATTTTGGGGCAAATCAATGTTTTTTATATTTTTGAGAAGGAATAAATAGTATCTGCATGATTAAATAAATATTTTTCAACCTTTCACAATGATGTCACCTGTGTTACCTCAGATTAGGAAGCAGATTGAAATTCTTTCTTGTTGGTTTGTATCATGTTTTTTGATAATGCTTGGTGTCTACATTTGCAAGACAGAGGATTTGTATTTTGTGAAATAGTGAGGTTGTGCATGATTAAATACAAATATTTGAACCTTTTACAATCATGTCACCTGTGTTACCTCATAATTAGGAAGCACACTGAGCTTCTTTGTTTTGGTTTGTGTCATTTTTTTGGTAATGCTTGGTAGGAATGTTTGCAAGACAGAGGAAATGTATTTTGTAAAATAGTGAGTTTTCAGTACTGAAATGGAATGCTTGTACATAGGACCTGTGCTCTGTTTCTAAAATGTTATTCAAAAAACGATTTTGGGGCAAAGCAATGGCTTTTACATTTTTGAGAAGGAATAAATAGTGTGTGCATGAACAAATAAAAATATTGGAACCTTTCACAATCATGTGACCTGTGTTACATTAGATTAGGAAGCACACTGAGTTTCTTTGCTGTTGGTTTGTGTCATTTTTTTGGTAATGCTTGGTAGGAATGTTTGAAAGAGAGAGGAAATGTATTTTGTAAAATAGTGAGTTTTCAGTACTGAAATAGAATGCTTGTTCATAGGACCTGCGCTCTGTTTCTAAAATGTTATTTAAAAAACGATTTTGGGGCAAATCAATGACTTTTAGATTTTTGAGAAGGTATAAATAGTGTCTGCATGATTAAATAAGTATTTTTTAACCTTTCAGAATCATGTCACCTGTATTACCTCAGATTAGGAAGCACACTGAGCTTCTTTGCTGTTGGTTTGTGTCATTTTTTTAGTAATGCTTGGTAGGAATGTTTGCAAGAGAGAGGAAATGTATTTTGTAAAATAGTGAGTTTTCAGTACTGAAATGGAATGCTTGTACATAGGACCTGTGCTCTGTTTCTAAAATGTTATTCAAAAAACGATTTGGGGGCAAATCAATGGTTTTAGATTTTTGAGAAGGAATAAATAGTGTCTGCATGATTAAATAAGTATATTTGAACCTTTCACAATCATGTCACCTGTGTTACCTCGGATTAGGAAGCACACTGAGCTTCTTTGCTGTTGGTTTGTGTCATTTTTTTGGTAATGCTTGGTATGAATGTTTGCAAGAGAGAGGAAATGTATTTTGTAAAATAGTGAGTTTTCAGTACTGAAATGGAATGCTTGTACATAGGACCTGTGCTTTGTTTCTAAAATGTTATTCAAAAAACGATTTTGGGGCAAATCAATGGCTTTTAGATTTTTGAGAAGGAATAAATAGTGTCTGCATGATTAAATAAGTATTTTTGAACCTTTCAGAATCATGTCACCTGTATTACCTCAGATTAGGAAGCACACTGAGCTTCTTTGCCGTTGGTTTGTGTCATTTTTTTAGTAATGCTTGGTAGGAATGTTTGCAAGAGAGAGGAAATGTATTTTGTAAAATAGTGAGTTTTCAGTTCTGAAATGTAATGCTTGTACATAGGACCTGTGCTCTGTTTCTAAAATGTTATTCAAAAAACGATTTTGGGGCAAATCAATAGCTTTTACATTTTTGCGAAGGAATAAATAGTGTCTCCATGATCAAATAAAAATATTTGAACCTTTCACAATCATGTCACCTGTGTTACCTCAGATTAGGAAGCACACTGAGCTTCTTTGCTGTTGGTTTGTGTCATTTTTTTGGTAATGGTTGGTAGGAATGTTTGCAAGAGAGAGGAAATTTATTTTGTAAAATAGTGAGTTTTCAGTACTGAAATGGAATGCTTGTACATAGGACCTGCGCTCTGTTTCTAAAATGTTATTTAAAAAACGATTTTGGGGCAAATCAATGACTTTTAGATTTTTGAGAAGGAATAAATAGTGTCTGCATGATTGAATAAGTATATTTGAACCTTTCACAATCATGTTACCTGTGTTACCTTAGATTAGGAAGCACATTGAGCTTCTTTGCTATTGGTTTGTGTCATGTTTTTTGATAATGCTTGGTATCAACATTTGCAAGATAGAGGAATTGTATTTTGTGAAATAGTAAGGTTTCAGTAGTGAAATTGAATGCTTGTACATAGGACGTGCGGTCTGCTTATAAAATGTTATTTAAAAAACGATTTTGGGGAAATGAATGGGTTTTATATTTTTGAGAAGGAATAAATAGTGTCTGCATGATTAAGAAATATATTTGAACCTTTCACAATGATGTCACATTTGTTTCTTCAAATTAGGAAGTGGATTGTGCAGATGAGGTGAGGCATGTCCAGGGGTGCAAAGGAGTTGAGGCCTGTGTCCATGAGTGCAATGGAGAGGACTTACCTCCTCTGACCCTTAGACAAGCCTTATCTAATCTGTGCCCCTTGGACAGGCCTCAATATATTGGGTATAACTGATGGTAACAGGGTGCAGATGAGATGAGGCGTGTCCAGGGGTGTAGATGAACTGAGGCGTGTCTAATGGTGCAGATGAGTTGAGGTCTATTCAGGGTTGCAGATGAGGTGAGGATTGTCCAAGGGTGCAGAGGAGGTGATGCCTGTGTTGAAGAGTGTAGTGCAAGAGAGGTCTGTCCAGGGGTGCAAAGGAGGTGAGGGCTGTGTCTAAGAGTGCAGTGGGGGATAGGCTTCATGAAGTCCAGTCCAGTGCACTCTTAGACACCGGCCTCACCACCTATGCTCCCCAGGACAGGCCTTACCTCATGTGCACAATCTGCTTACTAATCTGAGGAAACACAGGTGATATGATTGTGAAATGTGCTAATATTTTTTTTTAATCATGCAGATACTATCTAATCCTTGTCAATAATGTAAAACCAATTCATGTGCCCGAAATATTTTTTTAGAATAACATTTAAAAAACAGAGATAAGGTCATATGTATAAGCATTATAGTGTTTATATTGTTTACTTATTGTCATTGCTTTGTTGTTTGGTAATAGTGGTCTATAATGGTTTTTTTTGTTTTTTTGTTTACCACAGATTGAAATCAAGATTTCAATAGTAAGGAAATATGCCCTCAAGGCAGAGGAGAAGGAAAGATGCTAAGCGGAAAAAAACAAAAACAGCAACGGAATTAAAGCAGTCTCCTACAACAAATACTTCAAAAAACGCGAAAAAAGCTCCTGGTAAGACAACTAAGTCTCTTTTTCGGAACAAATGTAGATTAAAAAAAATGATAATGTACATGTGAATTTACAGAAGGAGAGAGCAAATTTGAAGAGGAAGGAGAGGCCCCCCAAAAATGTTACTACTGCAGCAGGAGACAATATTATGTATAGGAATAGAAGGCAAAATCAATTTAGGGACATTCGTAAACGAATGTTTCGCAATAGGGTAGTTTTAAATTTGTTAAAAAACGTTAAGAAAGGTAAACAGAGAGCTGCTTTTTACAAGAAAAAGAAAAATGTAGAGAAGATTGTTGATCAAGCTTTTGAAGTTAAGAAAAAATTATTTATTTTAGTAATTAATAGAAATAGGACACTTAACAAGACAATTGATGTTTTCAAATCAAACAGTAGATGGAAAAGAGTAATTATTCGAACTCATTTTTGAAAAGTTTTTTCTGGAGAATGGATGCATAGTTCAAGTTGTGAGCCATTTTTTAATGAGGAGAGTTACTTCCAGGAGAATGATTTGGTGCATGCAGTTGACACCAGTGGTCGAGCATATGAGGTGAAAGATGGTTGTCCGATTGAAAAAGAGAAACTTGTGTCTAGAGATGCAGAAGAGGTGTTAGTTGATGAAGTTTTAGGGAGACGTACTAAGGGTCCAGTGTACACTTGGAAGTGTAGTAGTATTTGTAGTATGCGACAGGATTCAATCGATGTGCTTCGTAATTTCTTACGTACATATAGTAAGAAAAGTCTAAAACAGAAAATGAAGATGTTGCAAGACTTAGATCCTTGCAGAGTGAGAGAAAACACAGGTTTGCAAGGGCATTCACAGGGTTGTCTTTCTAGAAAAGTATGTCAGAGTGTTTTTCATCATTTTAGGATGTTAGCAGTGCATCATACAAAATGAAGAAATTAGTGAGAAGGTTGTATTATGCAAACAGTCAAATAGTGCTCTTTTGTGTGGAACTGAATTAGATGTGAAGAAGATTTGTGAAAAAATTGAGATTTGTTATTTTGGTGAAAAAGGGGACAGTGTAGAAATTGACACAGTAATACAAGGTAATGTGGAAGACAATGTACAGATTTCAAGTACAGAAAAGTTTGACCAGGAAATTACCAAGTCTAAGGTGAAATCAAGTGAAAGGCCTAATTTTACTTGTGTGTGTTGTCAACGGACTCATTATAAGATTCAGACTAGGTGAAATGAATGAAATGAAATAAAATAAAATTTATACCGCGCAACTAAAACCCGAAGGCATCAAGGCGCCTAACAAACAGATCAGAAAACAAAAAGGCAGAACACAACTACAAATATGCCTTCGCAAAAAGGCGAGTTTTCAGCGCCTTTCTAAATGACTGCATGGTGGGAAGGGACTTAAGTTCCATCGGAAGAGTGTTCCAAGACTTAGATGCTAGCGTAGAAAAAGCTTTGCCACCCCATTTAGCTCTACGGGTGCGTGGTACAGATAACAAAAATTTGTTGGAGGAGCGCAAGTTCCTAGAGGGACTATAAAGGGACAGGATGGACCCAATCCCAGTGGAACTACCTCTAGCCAAGGCCCCGTAAGTCATGCACAGAGTTTTGAAGCAAATACGATCTTCAATAGGAAGCCAGTGTAGCAGTTTTCTGGCAGAGGTGGCCGAGGCACGTCTGGGCAGATCTAATGCAAATTTGGCCGCCGCATTCTGGACCAACTGCAAGCGCTGCAACAGACCCATATTTAGTCCCACATACAGCGCATTGCAGTAGTCCAGGCGGGAGCCAATAAGTGCGACCACGACTTGTTTTCTGGCCTGCTGGGAGAGATAGTGTCTAATTTTCCTCAGTACATAGATTATACCCCAGCAGGTTGAAACTGTTCTATTGACCTGTTGACGTATGCTGAGGGTAGGGTCAATCAGATCTCCTAGATTTTTGGCCAAAGAGGCCGGGACAGGACAGGCTCCCAGTGAGTCCGGCCACCAGCTTGCAGACCATATCTCCTCCTTCCCTCCGAACACCATGACCTCCGTCTTCTCCCCATTTAGTTTCAATGAATTGTGAATCATCCGTTGCGCGACTGCCTCCATACAAGATCTAAAATTGGAGGCAGTCGGGCTGGCCGACTGGGAGAGAGAGACGAGGATCTGGGTGTCATCAGCATAGGAGACTACCTCCATCCCAAAAGATCTAATCAGTCTAGCAAGGGGGGTCACATAGATGTTAAAAAGGGTCGGACTTAATGCCGACCCCTGAGGGACCCCACAATGCACAGACAGGGATGGAGATAGGAAATCCCCCAACATCACCCTCTGCTCTCTCTGATCGAGGTTAGTTGATTTATATGCAAAAAGTGAAATGGAAAATAATAGTGAATGGAAGAATTTTGCAACGTATTTGTTGGTGGAGAATTCTTTTGATTTGAGTTCTGATCAGCGTATTTGTAAATATTGTTACAATAAATTAAATGAAAACAGAATACCTGCTAGAGCTGTTCATAATAATCTTGAGTTGGTAGACATTCCTGCTGAATTGATGGATTTAAATACATATGAATCTATTTTGATTCAATGTGTCCATCCTTTTCAGGCTATTGTTCGCATGGAGCCTAAGATAGGGAAATTGCCTCCTTCAGATTTACAGAGAGGATTAAAGGGAAGAGTTGTTTATTTGCCTCTAGATTTCAAGAAAAATATTGATACAATTGGTGTAGAAAAAGTGGAAGAGGAACCTTTAGTTATTCTAGTTAATGGGGTTCCGACAAAGAGTAAGAAAATCTGGCAAGATTTAGTGGATGTTAGGAAAGTCAAAAAGGCAACGTTGTATTTAGTCAAAAACAATGAGTACTACAAACATGTATGTGTTGGAGCAGAGGAAATAGCTGCAGAAGAAGACAGTGATTGTTCAGCCAGCCAAATTGAAAAAGTTGATGTGTCTAGAAGTGAAGAAATATATGAACATTATACTGTTCATCCTTTGCATTCCAAAGAAGTAATGGGGAATGCAATTGAATTGTTTCAAATGAAAGCAGCAAAAGGAAGTCCCATTAGTGTATGGGAAGAAAGTTTGGAAGCTCGTTCTATTCCACAGCTATTTCCAACAGGTCGAGGTGGACGATATGACGATCGACCAATTCAAATTCCTGCATCTGAATACCGGACTTTAAGATTATATGCTGAAGATCCAAGGTTTCGTCAATGTATTCCATATTTGTTTCATCTACTGTATAAAAGTGACTTGTCTGGGCTTTCTTATGCAGTAAATCATATACTGAAAAGTGGAGCACATCTGCAAAATGTTTTGGCGAGGGACTTTATGGAGAAAGTCAATCTGCAAGATAATATTTTGGAATCTCATCTAATCAATCTCATGGCATGTCAGCGTGGTACAAACGAGTATTGGTACCGTCGTCATGGGGAATTGAAATGTATGCTAAGAAACGTAGGAACTCCTACATGGTTCCTCACTCTTAGCTGTGCTGAGTATGCATGGGACGACTTACTTCAATTTATACGCGAGGCAAATGCAAATATACAAAATATAGAATTCAAAACACCTGGAGAGCTGTGTTCTTTGGATCCAGTGAATGTATGCAGATATTTTAATCATAGATTTGAAGCTATGATGTCTTTAATTACCAACAAAAAAAATCCTCCCCTTGGAGAGGTTTTGGATTTCTTTTGGAGAAAGGAGTATCAAGCGAGAGGTGCTCCTCACATACATATGTTGTTGTGGATTAAAGATGCACCCAAATTTGGGACAGATTCGGATGAAACAGTGATGAGTTTCATTGAAGAGTATTCAACATGTGCTGTTCCGAAAACTACCGAGGAAAACAGTTTAAGGCAACAAGTTTTACGCTTTCAATCCCATCGTTGTGGGAAGTACTGTCGTCGAAAATTCAAAAACAAGGAAAAGTTCTACACAAAATGTCGTTTCGGCTTTCCACGACCAGTGATTTCTAAAGGAAGAGTAAATAATTTGATGTCTTCTCTACGACATACTGTGACGAGGAAATCACCAAAAAATACATACAATTTAAAAAGAAACGAAGAGTCAAAGTACATCAACGTCTACAACCCAGTGATTTTGTCCATGTGGAATGCTAACATGGATATTCAATTCGTTGCTGACAACTCTATTGCTGTGGCTCGATATGTGACGTCTTACATCACAAAAAAAGAAAAGACAAAACTGAAGGAAATGTGGGAGGACATTTCACATGAAAAGAGTCTAAGCAAGAAATTATACAGTTACAGTCTGAAGATGTTGTCACATCGAGAAATTGGAGCATATGAATATTCTGATCGATTGTCATCAGCAAGTCTATATGCCAAATCTAGAACCATCATTTGGGTGAGTCTAGGTCTTGCTGCAACACGAAACCGAGTTTTAAAATCTGTACAAGAAATAGAGTATTTGGCGGAGAAAGAACCAGAAAGTACAGATATTTTGAAGGCAAACATGTTGGCTACATACTATCCAAATAGAAGTCCTCACCTTGAGAACGCTTGTCTCTATGAAGTTCTGCAAAGCTATATTTATAAGAGGAACATCAGAGAAGATATCAATAATGTAATATATGCTGTCATTGGATGTGAAGGATGTCTAGTGAAACAGAGAAAAGGTTATTTGATTAATCATCGAAAATTAAGTTGCGAAAATCCAGACAAAAGGGAATTTTACTATTTGGCTCTTTTGCAACTCTTTAAACCATGGCGTACAGAAGAGGAACTACTTGGAGATTTTCTCTGGTACGAAGATTCTTTAAATGCAACCAAGAATACCATAGAATGTCTTGTTTTTCCAAATTATCTGCAGATGTTGAACGAAGAAATAGAGCAAGAAGGAACAATTGCTGCAGAGATTGCTAGAGACAGTTCTCAAGACAGTCAGAGTTCTACTTCATTGAGTCAGATCCACTAGGAGGACCAATTATTCAAAATGAGGCTGCCACTGCCATGGATGAGGTGGAAAGAGCTATGGAACAAGCTGAAGAGGATGTAATTAACTTAGAAGATTTAGTGAAACAACTAAACATTGAGCAGAAACAGATATATGACGAAATCACAGAACAGATTGAACATGGATTCAGTCATGAGAAAAAAGAGTGCTCATGTACATCAATTAAGCCTGTCCGACTGTACGTGAGTGGAGAAACGGGAACTGGAAAAAGTTTTCTGATTAAAGCAATTGCAACTTATTTGCAGAAAAGGACTGAATCACCGCTGTCTTGTGTTGTAACCGCTCCAACTGGGCTGGCATCACATAACATTAAAGGGATTACTTTACATCGTTTACTGATGCTACCAGTTGAGCATGATAATAAATTGCAATACCACAAGTTATCTAGAGATGCGTGTTCTGAAGTTTCGAGAATCCTGAAGAAAATGAAACTTCTTATCATTGATGAAGTAAGCATGGTCTCAAATCTAATGCTTGCTTTTGTGCATTTGAGAATGCAAGAAATTCTTAGAACAGAATATGATGTCTTATTCGGAGGAAAACACATTATTGTTTTTGGAGATCTACTGCAGTTGACTCCAGTGAAAGGACAACCTGTGTTTAAAATGCTCATGCATGAAGATACCAGGAAGTGTCTAGGAAGCATTGGAAATGTTAATATATGGTTAAACTTCAAATATGCAGAACTGCTTCAAAATATGCGAAAGGCAAAGGATGAAGATTATAAAAATATTCTACAAGATGTAAGAATCGGAAAACTAAGTGAGCATGGGAAGGTAGCTTTACATGCACGATTAATTTCAAACTTGTATCCAGATAAAAACATTCTTCCAGAGGATATTTTTAAGAAAATTACTGACAACAAATCTGGGATATGGTTGATGCTAACTGTGAAAGAATGTTCCATCTTCAACAACAAAATGTTAAAGTTAGAAAATGAAGAGATTGTGAAACTGGAAGCTATAGATAAAATAGAGCATATGGGAGCAACAATTATTTTGTCTGAAAATTTGAAATCAAAATTGGATTCATTAGAGAAGAGTATATCTAAAACTGCTGGTTTTGAAAAGACTCTGAATGTGTGTTTAAATTGTCGTATTATTTTGAGAAGGAATTTAAATGTTGAAAGAGGTCTGGTAAATGGAGCAATGGGTCATGTTGTTGATTTTGTGAATTACAGAAATAGAGATGGAATTGAATTGTTAAAAATTAAATTTGATGGCATTGAGGAAGTACAACAAATCAGTCGTTGTTCTGCTAGATTTTTGCTTGTAAAAGACTTATATGTTCGCCGAAAACAGTTTCCTGTTTGTTTGGCATATGCGGTGACAATTCATAAATCTCAAGGTTTAAGTGTAGATAGTGCTTTGGTGAACATTCGAAGTATGGCATATGTGGCATTATCACGAGTCAGAAGTTTATCAGGATTGTACTTGGTTGAGTGTGATGAGACAAAGATTTGTGCAGATCTAGATTGTGTTAAAGAATACAATAGGTTAAGAAGAGAGTATGCTCCACATTTGCCTCAATATCCTCTGTTAGAAAAACGTGTGGTAGGCCGAAAAAGAAGAAATGAGAATAATTGCAGTGAGGTTCTAGCAAAAAGACAAAAAGTAGATGAAACTGTAATTGTAAGCAGAAAGAAAAAGGATTCTGTTGAAGATGTTGTTGGATTTCAATTTGAAAACAGTTCTGGTGTCAACTACTATGCTAATGTAGTGGTTAATATTGGTTTTTTTCTTCAAAATCTACAAGAACAGATTGTTGAAAATAGAGATCAAACATTCTGCTGTTTATTGAATTCTGTGTTCGAGAATTGTAACAGTGATACAGCAAAAATAGAAAGTGTTTCAGAAATTCGAAATCTTTTAGACATATGTTCTGGTCAAAATCAATTTTCACAGAATATTCAGCAGGATTGTCAGGAATTTTTAATGTATATGTTTGGTGTATTAGAAGATGAAGGTGTAGATGTAGAAAATCTATTTGGCCTTTCTTATCAATGGCAGCATGACTGTGACAATTGTAGTTTATCAAGTAGTACTATAATAGACACTGAAAGATTTATATATTTGACTCTACCAGACTGCAAATCAGTGTCTTTCAATAATCTAGTTAAAGCAGCTGATCACAATATGGTATGTACCCAATGTAAGTCTGCAATGCTGTCCACATTATTTCTACAAAGTTATGGTCAGTATGTCATTTTAATGTTCCAACGATGTAGACCTGATGGAACGAAATTGACAACTTCTATTAAAAATTTGTGGCTTCTCAGTTATCAATTTCAGGAAGAACCTTTGCAACTGTAGCTATTATTTATCATGACGGTCCATCAACAAGATCAGGGCATTACACATGCTATTTAAAATGTCAAAAAGGGTGGAAGTTGTGTAATGATACTCATTTGACTTTCAATCAACGTTTGCCTTTTGACTTAAAAAATCATACCTAGTGTTTTTAGAACCAAAATTTAAGTAAAGGTAATTGGCCTGTGAAGACGGGAGCAATTAAAAAAAGTTAGTTTATTGTTTAAAATTATATTCTGAGTAAAATTGATCATGATAATATAAAAAATTGAATTGTCATATAGGTACTGTAAGTGGATCTCATAGTAAGTGATATCAGTATCATACAAAATGATGAACATGAGTGAGCCAGAGATGGAATTATGAATATTTAAATATTGTGAAAATGTTGTATAAGTCATGAGTGATGTCACTGACCATGTCATGAGTGATGTAATATGTGACGTCATCAGCAGTGCATTGCAAGCGCAAGTTATAGTGAGTCCAACTAACTATAACGTGGGAATTTCAATGGTTTTATGCGAGTAAAATTTCCAACCTAACTATAACTGGTGCGAAACCTATGGTTTTTTCAGTGAATTTAATAGGTTTTTTTAAATGCTAATTCCTAACTATAACTGGTGTGAAACCTATGGTTTTTTCAGTGAATATATATATATATATGCATCTGGTGAGCAAGGCGACAGGATCGCCGAAACGCGTCGGATCGCGGCACCCTTGGCACTACACTTAATATGATAAAATAAAAAGAATTTTGCTGCAGAAACTACCGGAGTGGTGTCCGTTTCTCTGCCTGGCAGTGCTGTTTGCTCGGTGCTCTGGGGAGCGTTATTTGCATATATATATATATATTACCTACTGGCGGTCGCCAGTAGGTATATATAGTTAGGATTTTTTCTCTATGGGTTTTTTGAAAATTCTATGTCTAATAACTTTGGCGTTTGTTGACGGAATTGGCTGAAATTTTCAGGAAAATGGCACATTTTGTTTCTGAGCAGCCCTTGAAAATTTGGGGGGGGTTCGTCCAGTGGGGGCCGAGAAAAAAGGGGGGTCCCAAAACGTGTTTTTAACATTGAGTTTTCCATAGGGCGGTTGGCCTCACTTTTAGCCCGAACGGCTGAATGGATTTGCACGAAACTTGGCAAAATTGTAGGGACTGGTAGCCCGATGTGCCTTTTGTAGGTCTCAATATATGTGCTCCAGTGGATTTTGAGAAATTAACGTTTAAAAAAAGATATATATCTGTAACAGCGGACCGGGCAGCGCTCTGGTTCGCGGACTTTTCGCGCAACGGAGCTTTGTGAAGCGAAGCTGATTGGTTCTCCGGCGTCTGTCAACATTCCAAACAGTCCGTAGCGGCCGCCATCTTGTCTCTCGGTAGGATCGAGAGACAAGAGGAGGTCAAAACAAAGGGGGAAATAACTATAAGGGGGCATAGTAGATCCTCGCTGACCCCCTAGGTTTGATGTGGAGGTTTTAAAAGGGCCCCGCGGGGCAAAAAAAAATAATAATAATAATAATCGAACGGCTGAATGGATTTGCACGAAACTTGGCAAAATTGTAGGGACTGGTAGCCCGATGTGCCTTTGCTAGGTCTCAATATATGTGCTTCAGTGGATTTTGAGAAATTAACGTTCAAAAAAGATATATATCTGTAACAGCGCACCGCTTCGCGTACTTTTCGCGTTACGGAGCTTTGCGAAGCGAAGCTGATTGGCTCTCCGGTGTCTGTAAACATTCCAAACAGTACGTAGCGGCCGCCATCTTGTCTCTCGGTAGGATCGAGAGACAAGAGGAGGCCAAAGCGAAGGGGCAAATGACCATAAGGGGGCATAGTAGATCCTCGCTGACCCCCTAGGTTTGATGTGGAGGTTTTAAAAGGGCCCCGCGGGGCAAAAAAAAAAAAAAATAATAATAATCGAACGGCTGAATAGATTTGCACGAAACTTGGTAAAATATTAGGGACTGGTAGCCCGATGTGCCTTTGCTATGTCTCAATATATGTGCTTCAGTGCATTTTGAGAAATTAACGTTCAAAAACAAGATATATATCTGTAACAGCGCTCCGCTTCGCGGAGATAAAATTATATCTGTATTACCTAGCTGTTGCTAACACCAGTTAGCGACGGCTAGTAGGAGATAGCGACCATCTTGGGTCCCACTTTGCATGTGAGTGATATTTATCACTAATGACATGCAAAGTGGGCATGCCAAGATGTTAGCGACTGGAAACAGTCGCTCACATCGCTATCTCCTATTATCAACTTTTGGAAATATTCGAGATAAGCGCGAATATCTCCAAAAAGTAACAGCTGCCCTGAGCAGTTCTTAGCCATGTTATCCAATGGGAGGTGGATAACATGGCTAAGAGCATTAGCTCGGTAATGCATGAATATCGCGGAGTTTTCAGCGATATTAATGCATTGCGCTCGTTTTTTATCGTATTTGCGATAAACCTTGATAATAGCAAGGTTTATCTGCGATAATTTCTGACGGTAAAAAAATCTTTGCAATGCATCGTTAGGGATAAATATCGCTTAACTTTGGTAATATGCCCCAACGTCTGTTAACGTTCGATTCGAAGGAAATCAGGAATTGTTGAAAAACATTGTGTGCGCCATCTTGTCTTTTTTCAAATGCCACACTTTTGTCGTGCACGGCAGCCATTTTAGATGCCTTGACCAGACCCACTCTGTGCACGCTGTCGATCCTTAGCATGGCTCCCCACCCTCGCAAGCATCTCACCCAGGCAGTGGTCACCCCCGCTCTCTGTCTTATGCATGGGTAATAAACCTCCCCCCATCTGCGCTGCTCTTCCCTGAGAATCACACCCTGTGCCCGCCCGACACCTCCCTTTCGCCCTATTCACTACCGCACCCTCTGACACTCCTTTTCCTCTGTGTCCGATTGTCCAGGCCGGTCCTAGGCTATCAGCTAGCCCTGCAGATGTAGTTTATGGCCACAGCTGTAAAGAATCACCCCTCTTCAAAGGAGTTATAGTAGATCAAGGCCCACACTCGATGAGATCCGTCACAGCAGAAGCGTTGCTATTATCTGAAAACCATCCTGTATTGTGATTGGGGAGGGGACCGAGCGTGAAGCGGAAGATTCCAGGGATGACTCTTTGTACATCAAAGTTTTTACAATTATGTGTCACATTAAAAATATATAGCACTCCGACAAAGTAGTAAGATTATAAAACTTTAATAATTTATAAATATATACAAGAAAACAAAAATAGTAATAACATATAAACATTTTTAGGGAAAAACAACGAAGTAGCGGTCGGCTGTGCGAATAGTCCCAACGCAGCACAACGTCCAGATTTCCGGCGTGGGGCGTCGCGGGGGGTGGGTCATCAGTAGCAAACTGTTGTGCGAATAGTTCCAAGGCAGCAGAACGCGCCGAAATCTAGATGACACGAAAGTGATGTCTAGTAAGTTGCCACCCAGCAAATAACGGCGTGGGGCGTCGCGGGGGGTGGGTCATCAGTAGCAAACTGTTGTGCGAATAGTTCCAAGGCAGCAGAACGATGGCACCAAGGTGATGTCCAGTAAGTTGCCGCACTGGTTTTGGTATCCTACAATGCTGCTCCGAATAACGGCGTGGAGCGCCCCGGGGGAGGCGGCGTGAACGGGCCTCTCCAGGTGGAGTCTCATCTGTTTTAGTGGGGCGCCCCTTTACCGTTTCAGTTGCCATTCCGTCCGCTTTTGGTCCACTGTGTCAAAATCCGCCATTCAGCTGAGTTGCGCCCACTCTTGCGGTGCAGCGATAGGCGGCTGCCACAGGACTCTCAAAATGGCGGCAGGCTCTTTCCTTTTTGGGCGTGGTCCACTGAAATGGCCCTGGGACACCTTGGAAATCGGACGCTTGTCTGCTAGGTCTTGGACCCCATTCTCGAAAGCGTCCCCTCCGCCTTGAGAATTCATCAAAAGTTTTGGGGGCCCCGACTCCTGCAGGCTTCTGGTGGGGAGCGGCTGCCATGATTGCTCGCGGAATGACCACGACGGAGCTACGAGATGGTGGTGCTCTCATGCTGACGCCAGTTTAGTCTGAAACATCCAGAAACAAGGTGGGGCTTTCATCGTTTGGGGGAAAAAAAAAGTTTTCATCCAATGAAAAGTGTTGTTTTTAGGTCATATGATCAAGCCTTCCATCATTCGGAAACCAAAAGTAAAATGAACCAATGAAAAGTTTTATAAACAAGTCACATGACCTGTTATGCGGCATAGGGTATAAAATGCGGAGAAAATACGTTGGCACGTGAGGCGGCGTCAGTAGCGGACCGATGTGCGAATAGGCCGAAGGCAATACAACGCGCCAAGATCCGGATGGCACCGAGGTGGTGTCCAGCAAGTTGCAGCACTGGTGTGGCCATCCTACAATGCTGAAAGTCGGCGTGGGGCGCCCCGTTGGCCTGTGAGTTTGCGTCAGTAGCGGACCGATGTGCGAATAGGCCGAAGGCAGCACAACGCGCCAAGATCCAGATGGCACCGAGGTGGTGTCTAGTAAGTTGTCGCACTTCTGTGGCCATCCTACAATGTTGAAAGTCGGCGTGGGGCGCCCCGTTGGCCTGTGAGATGGCGTCAGTAGCGGACCGATGTGCGAATGGGGCCAAAGGCAGCGCAACAATATTTTCTGACTGACACCACAAGGCGCTGAGATGCCAAGATCCGGATGGCACCGAGGTGATGTCTAAGTTGCGGACTGATGTGCGAATGGGGCCAAAGGCAGCGTAACAATATTTTTTGTATGGAAGATACCACTAGGCGTTGAGATGCCAAGATTCGGATGGCACTGAGGTGATGTCTAGCAAGTTGGTGTGGTCATCCTACAATGCTGAAACTCGGCGTGGGTCGCCCCATTAGCCTGTGAGATGGCGTCAGTAGCGGACCGATGTGCGAATAGGCCGAAGGCAGCACAACGCGCCAAGATCCGGATGTCACCGTGGTGGTTTCATAGTTGAGAGGCACTTCATCTGCAGTGGGGCGCCGAGATCCGGATGGCACCGAGGTGATGTCTAGCAAGTTGCTGTACTGGTGTGGTCATCCTACAATGCTGAAACTCGGCGTGGGTCGCCCCATTAGCCTGTGAGATGGCGTCAGTAGCGGACCGATGTGCGAATAGGCCGAAGGCAGCACAACGCGCCAAGATCCGGATGTCACCGTGGTGGTTTCATAGTTGAGAGGCACTTCATCTGCAGTGGGGCGCCGAGATCCGGATGGCACCGAGGTGATGTCTAGCAAGTTGCTGTACTTGTGTGGTCATCCTACAATGCTGAAACTCGGCGTGGGTCGCCCCATTAGCCTGTGAGATGGCTGTTCTTTGGATTTGGGCCTGGTCCACCAAAATGGCCCTGGGACACCTTAGAACTCGGACGCTCGATTTTTTTTTCCTTTCCTGTACATGCAAAAAAAGGTAAATGCCCGGTACGTTACACGCTTCATCTGCCACGATGAACTCTCCAGAGGAACCGAAAAAAAATATAGTTGTGGTAACTATACCATGCATCGTCATATGGAGAGGTGGCACCAATTAATTATAGTGCTGCATAAAAGAGAGATTTGGAGGAGAACCCCTGACCTGCTAGTACATTCATCAAAGAAGTGGCACTGAGAGCTTCAGAGGCAAGGGAAACGGTCCCAAATATTTAGAAGAACTTTGGAAAGATTAAAATGACATGTTTAGATTGTGGCAAATTAATTTCATGTGGACAGATGAGTGTTACTCTAATAAATACAGCATATGAACATCATCATAGTCGATGGTTGGTAGAGACATTTTGACTATATCCTGGACCTGCCCGTCCTCGCCCAAAATGGCGCCGGAATAAATGGGACTCGTAACTCCTTGTTGTGTACTGGTTGCAGAACCTTGAAATCACGAGATACGTATGCAGTTTTGAAGCACATGGCGGGCGGGGACGAGAATTGATTGAATATTTCGACATCCCTATTGATATTAAGTTCTGATGTGTTATTGATTACTGTACTGTTGAAAGTTCGAATTAACGTCACCCATGGTACTTGCCCGCAAATGTATATCTAGATAATTTTATTGTAACTGGCCCTGTCGTATTTTAATTATAAAATGTACGTCCACCGATTCCGTAACTGTTAGACACCTTAGTTCTTGCAACCTAATGGCCCGCCCGTTACGTTCCTCTACAGTGTAAATGTCTATTCATCATATACGATTACAGTTTGCTCTGTGGCAGGCCCACGTGGTTATAGGCTCGTATTTGTATAATGAAATTTTCACAATAAAGGTTTTTAAAAGAAAACATGGTAGTAGTATATACATTGGTAAAGTTTTTAATAATAGTGACTGTTTTAGAATCATTAAAAGGCAAGTGAAATAAAGCAGACCAATTACATGAAGGGTAAAAGGTATAATACGAAGGAACGCCGTAAAGATAAATGGTCAAGGGCTGTTGTGTTTTCTATTCCTGCAACATAAAGTGATCGATAAGAATCTCATATTCAGGCGTATCGGCGACTAAGACAGCAGGTCGACCCTCTTTTGCTCAACGGCTCCGTCATGGGACGAAGAAACGCTCTTTTTCTCGAAAAAAGAATATATTTTACTTGCAGGACAGTTGTAAAATTTCCGGGAAAGTACATTAGCCTGGAACATTATAACATATATTTAAGAAAAAATAATGTTCGGAAGTAATGAAAAGCGTAATTTTTAGGTCATATGACCAAGCCTTTCATCATTACAATAAGAAAAGTAAAATGAACCAATGAAAAGTTTTATTAACAAGTCACATGACTTGTTATGCTTACGTTACGCGCTGCGCGCCCCGGATGACTTCCGGATGCGCTAACGCGGCGCGTCATATGACGCATTACGCGACAACGCAGGTACAGAATATAGTCAAAATGTCTCCACCAACCAGCGGTCGGAACACAACCCCTTTCAGCAGGCTAAATAGTTCTGTTAAATGACAACAGAAGGGACAGGCAACAAGAACCATCAGTCAAAGAGGGGAGAGCTAGTTCTTCTCTACCGGGTTACATTGGGGCGCTACCGGAACTGATCGAATTGGTAGTCTACAGTGTTTCTGGATGTTTCAGACTGAAGCTGGGGTTAGCATGAGAGCAGCACCATTTCGTAGCTCCGTCATGGTCATTCCGCAACCAATCATGGCAGCCGTTCTTTATCGTTATTTTGGGCGGGGTGGGTGGCAGAGCCGAGCTGTTTTGCAGCCATCATTGTGTGGAGTTCAGTTCATCTCACTAGTTTTGTATTTGTCATGAGGGGTTGTTCCTAATGTTTCTATTTTAGCGAGGTCAAAAAGAGATCCCATTAGTGGCCTACTGATTTTGCTCGATTCCTTTTCTTTTTTTTTTACACGATTTTTCGTTATCTGCAAAGACTAAACAGAGTATTGCGACTCTGTGTTTGTTTGTAAATAGAGAATGAACCAAAGAGAACTAATTCTAAAACAGTAAATACTTGGATAACAATCAATCAAATGGAGAGAGAAGCAGGCACGACGGATTACAATGGGGGCAAAGACCTGCGTTAACTACCTTTCACTATCTGCAAAGAGAGAGTACTCCTAATAGAAATGAGGGGGGGGGGCACCATTCAAAGCAGATCAGTGTGCATAAACACGAAAATGTTTTCACTTACCACGTACTTGACATTCGACAGCTTATGATATTTGCTATTAAAAAACCATTGAAATTCACTGAAAAAACCATAGGTTATAGACCATATATAGTTAGGAATTAGCATTTACAAAACCTTGAAAATTCACTGAAAAAACCATAGGTTATAGACCATATATAGTTAGGAATTAGCATTTAAAAAACCTTATTTTACTCACACAAAACCATTGAAATTCCATATATAGTTAGTTGCACTAACTATATATCGCGCACCTGCAATCCACTGCTGATCATGTCACATATTACATCATTCATGACATGGTCAGTGACATCACTGATGACATCACTGATGACATCTCAAATGACATCACTGATGACATCACTGATGACATCTCATTTGACATCATTCTTGTGCTAATACGATAAACCTCTTCAGACTCTAATATAACCTTAGATACACTCAGTGTATACAGACACTCACACACTGCCACTCATCCATGGAGTTACTCACACACCCAGTCAGTCATGCAAAGAAACAATCTCATCTCCATTTCTTCAACTATACAGTTAAACACACCTTACTTATTGAAACATATACTAACACATATTTACTCTCTTATACAATCCCTGATACAAGTTCACAATGATCGATACAACCACTCACTCATTCGGTGGCTCTCATGCACAGTTATTTATATATGCCAACTCTCACATGTACTGTGTTTTACATATGTACTTACTATGACATGTAGCATTGAGATATCCATTCACTCATCAATACACTCATGCACACAGTCAACTGCCCATGTAGCTGTTTCCACATGCACTCTTGAACTCATACACCTAGTGAATAAACTGTTCACACATCTATGCATAGAGTCACACACCTTCCAGCCACCCCCACACAAACTCAATCTCCCATAGAAATACTTGGGCAACCAATTAATAACACATATAGCCTCTCGTATAGCTAATGATCAACACATGCAGCAGTTTACAGAACAACAGACATAATGATGCACAAATTAAGACAGTTTAGTCACTAACCCATGCATTCAGTGAGACACATTTAATCACTCACTCATACAGTCAGTCACGCACCTACTAAATCCTTCATCCAGACACTTATACATCCACTCATTCTTCAATATGTAAGACATATTTTAACTTTACAGAAACATACAGTCACTGGATGTTGTCATCAGTGATGTCATCAGTGATGTCATTTGAGATGTCATCAGTGATGTCATCAGTGATGTCACAGGACCATGTCATGAATGATGTAATATGTGACATGATCAGCAGTGGATTGCAGGTGCGCGATATATAGTTAGTGCAACTAACTATATATGGAATTTCAATGGTTTTGTGTGAGTAAAATAAGGTTTTTTAAATGCTAATTCCTAACTATATATGGTCTATAACCTATGGTTTTTTCAGTGAATATATATATATATACATATATATATATATATATATATATATATATATATATATATATATATATTTATATATATATATATATATTACCTACTGGCGGTCGCCAGTAGGTATATATAGTTAGGATTTTTTTCCTATGGGATTTTTGAAAATTCTATGTCCAATAACTTTGGCGTTTAAGGACGGAATTGGCTGTAATTTTCAGGAAAATTGAACATTTTGTGTCTGAGCAGCCCCTGAAAATTTGGGGGGGTTTCGTCAAGGGGGGGCCGGGAAAAAAGGGGGGTCCCAAAACACGTTTTTCCGATGCAATTTTCCATAGGGCGGTTGGACTCACTTTTAGCTCGAACGGCTGAATGAATTTCCACGAAACTTGGCAAAATTGTAGATATTGTTCGCCCGATGTGCCTTTGCTAGGTCTTAATATATGTGCTCCAGTGGATTTTGATAAATTAACGTTCAAAAAAATATATATATCTGTAACAGCGCTCCGGTTAGCGCCCCGGTTCGCGTACCTGACGCGTAACGGAACTTCGCGAAGCAAAGCTGATTGGCTCTCCGGAGTCTGTCAACATTCTAAACAGTCCGGAGCGGCCGCCATCTTGTCTCTCGGTAGGATCGAGAGACAAGAGGTGAAGAAAAACGAAGGGGGAAATTAATGAAAGGGGGCAAGGTAGACCCCTCCTGACCCCCTAGGATTGATGAGGGGGCTATTAAAGGGTCCCGCGGGGCAAAAAATAAAAAAATTAAAAAATCCTGTTTTTTCGCGGTAGAGGCGCTACCCGGTACGTGAACTGGGTAGCTAACCGGTAGCGTAACGGGAGTCCGCCATCTTGTGTTTCGGTCGAATTTAATCACAAGATGGAGGAAAAACAATGTGGGAAATGGGTATAAGGGGGCACGGGAGAGGTATCCTGACCCCCTGGGTTTTCTGAGGGTGGCTGAGGAGGCCCATATGTGCGGGAAAAAAAACACATTTTTTTTTTAATTTTCACGCGGTTAGCGTCCTGTGCGCGAAACGGGTAGCGCTCCGGAAAGCGTAAATCGTGAAAATTAGTAAAAAAAAAGTTACATTTAACATTTGTTTTGAGTGATGATAGTTAGGGTAGCTCTGAGAAGAGCTTTTGGGTCTGTGGTAGATTTAGGTACTTAAAAGTAGGTACCAATACATAGTCTTAAATTCAGGATGAAAACTCTGTTCCCCTCATCTGAGAAGTGAACTCCATCTCCTCTGTAGATATCTTGCATGTAGTAACGCAAGTTATTGTTGTAGATGGAGCCCATTCCATGGTCTCTCATGTAAGCTGAAACAGACTTATTTACATGCTTCCTCGATTTCTCAATTTGTGGACAAAATTGGTTGGACCACCTCCATTTCTGTCTTTGGCATATATTTGAATATACCAAGGCAGTTTGAGGAAAAAGTGCCATCAATTGCTCAAAGGTGTCCTTTAAAAGCATTTCCAGACCTACCCCAGTCAAAGTGCCCAAGTCATTTCCTCCACCGTGCACAATTAACAGGTCAGGTTTTGGCAAATGCAAAAAGGTTTTCACCAATGGTATCAATTGGTGACATCTTAATCCTCTTTGGCCAATCCAGTTGATTTCCACATTTTGTAAATTGAGGTTGTGTAAATTTCTGTTATCAGCATACCTTTGAGCCCACTGGATGTAACTATGTCCAACAATCCAGACAGAAAACATGGTGAGAGGAGGTTCTGCTGCAGTCAGGTGAAGTGTGGGAATGAGATGGCAGTTGAAACAGTAGGAGTTTGTAATGAAAAAAACTGTGGAGTTTCTGTGCTAATGATTCAGTAGCAGTGATTGGTGGATTTTGATTGCTGAAAACAGAAAGTTAGGGTGCATGGATGAGTTCTTTGAAAGATGTAATTTGAGTGGTCAAGAAAAAATCATTTTATGAAAGATTGCACTGGATACGCAGGTGTACTGAGAGTTCAGAGTTCAATTGAAACATTGTTGTGTGAACTTGTAAACATGAGAGATCTTTTAGGAGGTGGTTGCTATGGAAAAAAGGCAGAAAGGGAAGAGGGGGGAAGGGTGTTGATTTGAAAAAAGTGAGGGAAGAGTTTTGATTGGGTGACATGAGAGATATGTGTGATGAATTACAGCATTTCTGTGCCTTTGTTGGTTGCAGCCTCTGGAGTGCATACCCTTTGCTCTGCTAAAGAAAAATTGGTGTGTGTCTGAGACTGTTTTGAAACTCAAAAAGTATTTGCTAAGGTGAGAAAAGATTCATTTAATTTAGATAGAGAATAGTATGCTTTAGGGAGAAAATTATGAAGAAAGTTGTGTATTTAAAATGTTGCTTTGTGTCAAGTGTTTTACAAATAGATTTTGTTTCTTTGAGTTTCATAGCCATGTTAAAAGTGACGCAAAAGTGGTGCAAGGGCCTTAAAAATACATTTTGATGTGTGTTAGGGCATTTTAAGTCACTTCACCATGATTCTGGGTGAATAATTTGGTTACTTGATGTGTTTAAGAACGTTTCTTGAAATCATTTAGGTTACTTGATATGTACTGATAGAGTTTCATAGTCAGCATGGGCCATATTTACAAGGCCTTTGAGCCACGTTCACGTTATTTTCCCCATGTTAAAAGTGACTTTAAAGGTGGTGCAAGGTCCTTGTATATACGCCCTCATGAGTGCTTTGCAAATTTAAGTCATTTCCCCGTGGTGCAAGGTCCTTGTAAATACGCCCCATGTGTGCTTGGCAAATTTAAGTACTGACAGGGTGTGCTTGTACATAGGAGCTGTGTTGTGTTTTCAAATTATGACCAGAAAATCGTTTTGTTTTTTTAAATGCTTTTTACATTTATGAGAAGGTCAAAATGGTGTCTGCTTCTTTAAATAAATATTTCACTTTCCACCATGAATATGGGAGAATAATTTCCTTGTTTGCCGGTTAAAAATCACGTTTCTTGAAGTCATTAAGGTTTCACAATATGTTCTGCAAGAGTTTCATAGTCAACATGGGGGCAAATTTACAAATCTTATGAGCCACATTCACGTCATTTTCCCCATGTTAAAAGTGACTTTAAAGGTGGTGCAAGGTCCTTGTAAATACGCCCTCATGAGTGCTTTGCAAATTTAAGTCATTTCCCCGTGGTGCAAGGTCCTTGTAAATACGCCCCCATGTGTGCTTGGCAAATTTAAGTACTGACAGGGTGTGTTTGTACATAGGAGCTGTGGTGTGTTTTCAAATTATGATCAGAAAATCGATTTTTAAAAAAAAGAAATCCTTTTTACATTTATGAGAAGGACAAAAAGGTGTCTGCTTCTTTAAATGAATATTTCACTTCCCACCATGAACATGGGAAAATAATTTGCTTGTTTGTCGGTTTAAAAACTCGTTTCTTGAAGTTATTTAGGTTTCACAATATGTTCTGCAAGAGTTTCCTAGTCAACATGGGGGCAAATTTAGAAAGCTTATGAGCTACATTCATGTCATTTTCCCCATGTTAAAAGTGACTTTAAAGGTGGTGCAAGGTCCTTGTAAATAAGCCCTCATGAGTGCTTGGTAAATTTAAGTCATTTCTCCGTGGTGCAAGGCTCTTGTAAATACGCCCGCATGTGTGCTTGGCAAATTTAAGTACTGACAGGGTGTACTTGTACATAGGAGTTGTGCTGTGTTTTCAAATTATGACATGAAAATGGTTCATAAAGAAAAGGAATGCTTTTTACATTTATGACAATGACAAAAAGGTGTCTGCTTCTTTAAATAAATATATCACTTCTCACCATCAATCTGGGAGAATAATTTCCTTGTTTGTCGGTTAAAAAATTGTTACTTTAAGACATTTAGGTTTCACAATATGTACTGCTCGAGTTTCATAGTCACTATGATGATAATGATATACATTTAGAACTGTGTAGGAGGCATGGAGAAACTGAGGCTTCTGTAAGTGTCAAGGGAGGTTAGTAATGTACATTGCTCTGTTGCATACAGGCCTCATCTTCTGCGTACTCTTGGATATGCTAGACTACATCTGCACAATGAGATACCTAAGCTGAGGAAATACAGGTGATGTGATTGTGAAATGAGCAAAAATATTTGCAAGTTTTTCAATTATATCACCTGTGTTTCCTAACATTACGAATCACATTGTGCAGATGAGGTTTAGGCCTATCCAGGGAGACAGAGGAGGTCTGGCCTTTGTTCAAGAGTGCAGTGGACATTACTCACTTCGTTGGTAGGCCTGCACATGTATTATCTCCTCTGTACTCTTCAACAAGCCTAAATTTCATCTGCAACCCTGAGTAGGGCTCACCTCAAACAAACCTCTGGATAGGCCACACCTTATCAGCATCCTGAATCAATCATTTAAAATGTTAGAGGCAGATTTATGTTGGCCGTGCGCCTCTTTTGCGCCGCTGTTGCGTCACTTTTGTGACGCAGCAGCGGTGCAAAAGATGCACCATGTTGCAAGATAGGCCTCACTTCATCTGCAACAAGATACCATCAGTTTAAAATGTATACATTTAGGACTGTGTAAGGGGCATGGAGAAGCTGAGGCTTCTGTAAGTGTCAAAGTTGTTGCATACAGTGCTCACCTTCTGCGTACTCTTTGATATGCTAGACTACATCTGCACAATGAGATACCTAAGCAAAGGAAACACAGGTGATGTGATTGTGAAATGAGCAAAAAAATTTGCACGTTTTTCAATTACATCACCTGTGTTTCCTAACATTACGAATCACATTGTGCAGATGAGGTTTAGGCCTGTCCAGGGAGACAGAGGAGGTCTGGCCTTTGTTCAAGAGTGCAGTGGACATGACTCACTTCATTGGTAGGCCTGCACATGTATTATCTCCTCTGTACTCTTCAACAAGCCTAAATTTAATCTGCAACCCTGAGTAGGCCTCACCTCAAACAAACCTCTGGATAGGCCACACCTTATCGGCATCCTGAACCAATCATTTAAAATGTTAGGGGCAGATTTATGATGGCCGTGCGCCTCTTTTGCGCCGCCGTTGCGTCACTTTTGTGACGCAGCGGCGGTGCAAAAGATGCGCTATGTTGCGACATATTTACAACTTGATGCATATAGGCAGATGTGTCACGCTGTAAAGTCCTGCGCCACATGAAACCTGCGTCAGGTTTCATGTGGGCGTTTTGTTGCAGGGTGGGCGTTCACTTGCATGAAAGCCCTGTAAAACTAACACAGTGAAATTTACAAGATTTCACTGAGTCAGCTTTATGGCATTGCTGAATCAAATCCTTACGCCTGTTTGAAACAGGCATAAGGAGTGAAGCACCATGCAATGTGTGGCTTGCCCCTGTGCATTGCAGGAGTCATGTCGCGCTTGCGAAATGATTCCTGCAATGCGCCGCTTTTGCGGCACAGATGTGTGACGCATCTGTGCTGTTTTTGCCCCATGGTGCTCCGCATTGTAAATGCGGCACACCATGGGTGGCAGAGCAGCGGCGCATGTTAACTGGTGCATCCCTGGGGATGCGCCAGTTAACATAAATCTGCCCCTTTACATTTAAGTATGAGCAGGGGACACAGAGTCGGTGAGGCTTATCCAAGGTTAAGAAGAGATGAGTCCTGTTCACTGAAAACTTGGACATAGGCCTCACCTCCTCAGCATCGCTGGACATGGCTAAATAATATCTGCAAAATGTTACTCTTGTTAAACAATTTTACTATTATAGTCTCTGAGATTTGTCTCTTACTCTGCAACATCTCCTTGTTGTTCTCTTTCTTTAAAGATAATGACAACATCAACCATGAGTGATAATGAGCAATCTGTTGATCTCGATCTTATCATTGAACTTGTCATTGAAACGTCAGTGGAAGTAGATCCCTTGGATGATTTATATCCTGTGGATGATGAAGAATATGATGAGGATGCTGATTTGTCAGAATTGTATGACATAGGGTGGGCAGCTGACCTGCTCGAGCCTATTACACTATAAAGACTTTTAAAAATAAATTGAAGTTACTGGAAATGAAAAGCAACCATGTTAACCGTTTTATTTAAAAATAAATACAACTTCAAAAACAGCTTGTGTGAAGTGTCTTTAATAAAATAGAGAAATATGCTGTTAAAATTAGTTCAGATTCACATATAAAAGAGCACAGGTCAAATGTAGAAGCATTCCATTTCTTTGCTACTATTTGTGAGTTTTAAATTTGTCAATGCACTAAAAATTATTGTATGTAGAATTGACAACTAGTCAATTAATTTTTTGATGACTGTTATTGATTTACTGTTTGGTAATAGTGGTTAATAACATTTTTTATTATATTTTACCCCAGATTCAACTGCAGATCATTTCAAAATTAAAACATGCCTTCGAGGCAAAGGAGGAGAAAGGCTACAAAACGTCAAACACAGCAGCTTACTACATGCTTGCTGCAGTCCTCTACAATAAAAACTCGTCAAGTCAGCAAAAAAGCTCCGGGTTAGACAACAAAATCGTTCCTAAGAAACATTTCCAGAAAAAGAAGTATCACTACAGAACATGTTTTAGTCCAGAAGAAGAGAATCAATTTAAACAGGAAGGAAAGGCCCCTTAATAAAGGTAGTGGTAGAGCAGAGAAAACTCTGTGAGTGCCGGTAGAAGGCACAATCAATTTAGGGACATTCGTACACGAATGTTCCGCAACAGGATAATTGTAAATTTGATAAAAAATATAAAGAAAGGTCAACAGAAACTGGCTTTTAATAAGAAAAAAAAAATTGTTGAGAAAATATTGATCAGGCTTTGGAAATGAAGGGAAAGTTATTTATTTTGGTAATCAATAGAATTAGGAAACTAAACAAGGCAATTTATGAATTCAAAACAAATAGTAGATGGAAGAGAATAGTTAATCGTACACATTTTTGTGAAGTATTTTCAGGAGAATGGATGCATAGTTCAAGTTGTGAGGCATTTTTCAATGAGGAGAGTTACTTCCAGTACAATGATTTGGTGCATGCAGTTGACACCAGTGGTCGAGCATATGAGGTGAAAGACGGTTGTGTCAACAGAGGCAGAAGAGGTGTTAGGTGATGAAGTTTTAGGGAGACGTCCTAAGGGTCCAGTGTACACCTGGAAGTGTAGTAGTATTTGCAGTGTGCGACAGGATTCCATCAATTTGCTTTGTGATTTTGTACGGACATTTAATAAGAAAAGTTTAAAACAGAAAATGAAGTTGTTGCAGGAATTAGATCCATGCAGAGTGAGAGAAGTGACAGGTTTACATGGTCATTCACTGGCTTGTCTTTCCAGGAGAGTATGCCAGAGTGTTTTTCATCATTTCAGGATGCTAGCAGTCCATCATAATAAAGTGGGGAAATTAGTGAGAATGTTGTATTTTGCTAAGAGTCCAGCAATTAAGCTTAAACAATTAAGCAGTGCTCTTTTGCATGGTCCTGAAGTAGATGTGAAGAATATTTGTGAAGAAATTGAGTTTTGTTACTTTGCAAGTAAAGAGGAGAATGTTGAAATTGACCCAGAAGAAGAAGGTAATGTGGAAGAGAGTGTACAGATTTCCAGTACAGATAATTTTCAGAAGGAAATTGCCACGTTTCAGGTGAAATCAAGTGAGAGGCCTAATTTCACTTGTGTGTGTTGTCGACGCACTTATTATAAGAATCAGACTAAGTTAGTGGATTTATATGCAAAAAGTGAAAGGGAAAATAATAGTGAATGGAAGGATTTCGCAACATACTTGATGGTAGAAAATTGTTTTGATTTGGGATCGGATCAACGTGTGTGTACTTATTGTTGTAACAAATTAAATCAAAACCGGATGCCTGCTAGAGCGGTTCATAATATTCTGGAATTGGTTGACATTCCTTCTGAATTGAAGGATTTAAATACTTATGAATCTATTTTGATTCAAAGTGTCCATCCCTTTCAGGCTATTGTACGAATGGAGCCAAAGACAGGGAAATTGCCTCCATCAGATTTACAGAGAGGATTAAAGGGAAGAGTTGTTTATTTGCCTCTAGATTTGAAGAAAAACATTAATACAATTGGAGTAGAGAAAGTGGAAGAGGAACCTCTGCTTATCTTAGTTAATGGGGTTCCGACAAAGAGTAAGAAAATCTGGCAAGATTTAGTGGATGTTAGGAAAGTCAAAAAGGCAACATTGTATTTGATGAAAAACAATAAGCACGACAAGAATGTATGTGTTGCAGAAGAGGAAGTAAGTGAAGAAGAGGACAGCGATTTGTGTGCTGGACAAATTGAGAAAGTAGAAGCCTCTAAAAATGAAGAAATATATGAACATTATAGTGTTCATCCTTTGCATTCCAAGGAAGTCATGGGGAATGCTATTGAGTTGTTTCAAATGAAACAAGCCAAAGGGAGTCCCATTAGTGTTTGGGAGGAAAGTTTGGAAGCTCGGTGTTTCCCACAGCTATTTCCAACAGGTCAAGGAGGAAGATATGGTGAGCGACCTGATCAAATTCCTGCTTCTAAATACCGGACTTTACGATTGTATGCAGAAGATCCTAGGTTTCGTCAATGCATTCCCTATTTGTTTCATCTACTGTTCGAAAGTGATCTGTCTGGACTGTCATATGCAGTAAACCACATCTTGAAAAGTGGTGTACAGATGCAAAATATCTCGGCAAGGGACTTTATGGATAAAGTCAATGTGCAAGACAGTATTTTGGATTCTCACCTGATTAATCTCATGGCATGTCAGCGTGGTACTAATGAGTACTGGTACCGTCGTCGTGGTGATTTAAAATGTATGCTGAGGAACTTAGGAACTCCCACATGGTTCCTCACTCTAAGCTGTGCCAAGTATGGCTGGGAAGACTTACTTGAATTTCTAATAGAGGCAAATGGAAACATTGAAAATATCGAATTCAAGACACCCGGAGAACTGTGCTCTTTGGATCCAGTGAATGTATGCAGGTACTTCAATCATAGATTTGAAGCTATGATGTCTTTCATCATGAACAAGAAAAATCCACCTCTTGGAGAGGTGTTGGATTTCTACTGGAGAAAGGAGTATCAAGCAAGAGGTGCTCCTCATATACATATGCTGCTATGGATCAAAGATGCACCCAAATTTGGAACAGATCCGGATGACTTAGTGATGAGTTTCATAGAAAAGTATTCTACATGTGCTGTTCCAAAGACAAAGGAAGACAAAAGCCTAAGAGAACAAGTTTTACGCTTTCAAAGCCATCGTTGTGGAAAGTACTGTCGTCGTAAATTCAGAAACAAGGACAAGTTCTACACAAAATGTCGTTTTTGCTTTCCACGACCGGTGATTTCTAAAGGAAGAGTGAACAGTTTGATGTCTTCTCTGCGACATAATGTGACGAGGAAATCACCCAAAAACACATACAATTTGAAAAGAAACGAAGAGTCCAAGTACATCAACGACTACAACCCAGTGATTTTGTCCATGTGGAATGCTAACATGGATATACAGTTTGTGGCTGATAACTGTATGGCTGTGGCTCGGTATGTGACATCTTACATCACAAAAAAAGAAAAGACAGAATTGAAGGATATGTGGGAGGACATTTCCCATGAAAAGAGCCTCAGTAAGAAGTTGTACAGTTTCAGTCTGAAGATGTTGTCGCATCGAGAAATCGGAGCTTACGAATGTTCTGACCGGTTATCTTCAGCAAGTCTCTATGCCAAATCTAGGAGTATCATTTGGGCGAGTCTTGGTCTTGCTGCAACGTGTAATCGAGTTCTAAAACCTGTACGGGAAATTGAGTATTTGGCGGAAAAGGAGCCAAACAGTACAGATATTTTGAAGACCAACATGTTGGATACATATTATCCAAATAGAAGCAGTCACCTCGAGAATGTTTGTCTGTATGAGGTTCTACAAAATTACATATTCAAGAGGAACATCAAAGAAGATATTGATAAAGGAGTGTATGCTGTAATTGGAAGTGAGGGATGTCTGGTCAAGCAAAGAAAATGCCAATTGGTAAATCATCGAAAATTGAGTGGCGAATCTCCTGAAAGAAAAGAGTTTTTCTATTTAGCTCTTTTGCAACTTTTCAAGCTTTGGCGTGCAGAAGAGGAACTGCTTGGAGATTTCCTCTGTTACGAAGACTCTTTCAATGCAGCCAAGGAGACCATAGAATGTCCTGTTTTTCCAAAATATCTAGAAATGTTGAATGCGGAAATCGAGCAGGAAGCAACAATTGCAGCGGAGATTGCTAGAGACAGTTTTCAGGACAGTCAGAGTTCTGTTTCATTGAGTCAGGATCCACTAGGAGGACCAGTTATCGAAAATGAAGCTGCCACTGCCATGATTGAAGTGGAAAGAGCCATGGCACATGCTCAGGAGGATGCGGTTAACTTAGAAGATTTGGAAAGACAACTCAACGTTGAGCAGAGGAAAATATATGACGAAGTTACCAACCAAATTGATCATGGATTAAGTCATGAGAAGAAAGAGTGCTCATGTACGTCGTTGAAGCCTGTCCGACTGTATGTGAGTGGAGAAGCAGGAACTGGAAAAAGTTTCCTCATTAAAGCGATTTCATGTTATTTGCAGAAAAGGACTGAGTCATCGCTGTCTTGAGTTGTCACCGCTCCAACTGGACTGGCAGCACATAACATTAAAGGTATTACTTTGCATCGTCTACTGATGCTGCCAGTGGAGCATGATAACAAATTACAATACCACAAGTTATCTGGAGATGCTTGTTGTGAAGTTTCAAGAGTCTTGAGGAAAATGAAACTTCTTATCATTGACGAAGTAAGCATGGTTTCCAATGTCATGCTTGCCTTTGTGCATTTGAGAATGCAAGAAGTTCTTAAAACAGAGTATGATGTGTTATTTGGTGGCAAACACATCATTGTTTTCGGTGATCTTCTGCAGCTGACACCAGTCAAAGAACAACCAGTGTTTAAACTACTTACACATGAAGATACCAGGAAGTGCCTAGGGAGCATTGGCAACGGTAATATATGGTTAAACTTCAAATATGCTGAACTGCGTGAAAATATGCGTCAAGCGAAGGATGAAGATTATAAGAATATTCTACAAGATGTTAGAATCGGAAAAGTGACCGAGCATGGGAAAGAAGCTTTACATGCACGATTACTGTCAAATTTGTATCCAGAAGAAGACGTTCTGCCAGAGAATATTTTTCGGAAAATTACTGAGAAGAAATCTGGAATATGTTTGATGTCAACTCTTGCAGAATGTGCCATCTTCAACAACAAAATGTTGAATTTAGAAAACCAAGAGATTGTGAAACTGGAAGCTATTGACAGAATAGAGCATATGGGAGCAACAATTATTTTGTCTGACAATTTGAAATCTAAATTGGATTCATTAGAGAAGACTATATCTAAAACTGCTGGTTTTGAAAAGACTCTGAATGTGTGCTTAAATTGCCGTATCATTTTGAGAAGGAATTTACATGTTGAAAGAGGTCTGGTAAATGGATCAATGGGTAATGTTGTTGATTTTGAGAAATACAGAAATAGAGATGGAATTGAATTTTTAAAAATTAAATTTGATGGCATTGAGGAAGTACAGCTAATTGGTCGTTGCTCTGCTAGGTTTTTGCTTGTAAAAGACGTATATGTTCGCCGTAAGCAGTTTCCTGTTTGCTTGGCATATGCGGTGACAATCCATAAATCGCAAGGTTTAAGTGTAGACAGTGCATTGGTGAATATTGGCAGTTCTGTGTTCAAGGAGGGTATGGCATATGTGGCATTGTCACGAGTCAGAACTTTATCGGGATTGTACTTGATTGAGTGTGATGTCACAAACATTTGTGCGGATCTAGATTGTGTTAAAGAATACAATAGGTTAAGAAGAGAGTATGCGCCACATTTGCCTCAATATCCTTTGTTTGAGAAACGTGTCGTTGGCCGGAAACGAAGAAATGTGACCAATAGTAGGGAGGTTGTAGAAAAAAAAAGGCGAAAAGTCGATGAACCCAAAATTATAAGCAGAAAGAAAATGGATTCTGTTGAAGATGTTGTTGGTTTTCAATTTGAAAATAGTTCTGGTGTCAACTGCTATGCTAATGTAGTGGTTAATGTTGTCTTTTCTCTAGAAACTTTAAAAGAACAGATTGTGATCAATTCGGATCGAAGTTTTTGCTGTTTATTGAATTCTGTGTTAGAGAAATGTAGCACTGATAGAACAAAAATAGAAAGTGTGTCTGAAATTCGAAATCTGTTGGACAAATGTTCAGGTCAAACTCAATTCTCTCAAAATATTCAGCAAGATTGTCAGGAGTTTTTAATGTATATGCTTGATGTATTGCAAGATGAAGGTGTAGATGTAGATCATCTGTTTGGCCTTTCTTATCAATGGCAGCATGACTGCGAGAACTGTAGGGTATCAAGTACTACTAGTGTAGACTCAGAAAGATTTATATATTTAACTTTGCCAGACAGTAAATCAGTGTCCTTTAATAAGCTAGTAAAAGCAGCCGATCAAAACATGGAGTGTAGCCAATGTAAGTCTGCAATGCTGTCCACATTATTTATACGAACATATGGCCAGTACGTCATTTTAATGTTCCAACGATGTAGGCCTGATGGAACAAAATTGACAACTTTAATTAAAAATGTTGTGGCTTCGCAGTTGTTAATATCAGGAAGGACTTTTGTAACTGCAGCAATTATATATCATGACGGTCCTTCAACAACATCAGGACATTACACAGCTTATTTGAAGTCTGGAAACGGCTGGTCATTCTGCAATGATTCTGTTTTAACTTTCAAAAAAAGATTGCCTTTTGACCTTAAAAATTCTTACCTGGTGTTTTTACAACCAAAATTTTAGGGAAGGAATCTCGGGATTTGCTCTGAGGAATTTCAAGATGTTCTAATGGCTCCTACACTATTTGGCCTTGAGGATAAGTGTAGTACAGAGTGAAAAGTTATTTTTGAGTTTTAAGTAGTTCCTGAAAAAAAAGAAGGTTTTCTTACAGAAAGTGGTGGGCACGGATTAGTTAAAGGACAACAGAGTATTTCCCAAAGCAAACGGTGTTCTTACCATAACACTTGACGTCATGGAAAAATAACTGCACTTTGAATGAGTTCAGAAAAACTGTTTCTTTTAATAAGCTAATTCAAGCAGCCAATCAAAACATGGAGTAGAGGTAATGTAAGTCTGCAATGCTGTCCACATTATTTGTACAAACTTTTGGTTATAATGTCATTTTAAAATTCCAACTATATAAACCTGATGAAAGTAAGTTTTCAACTTTAATTACAAATGTTGAGGCTACACAGTCGTTGATTTTAGGAAGAACATTTGTAACTGCAGCTATTATATGACATGATGGTCCTTTGACAACATCCGCTTATTACACAGCTTATTTAAAATGTAAAAAAAGCTGGTGTTTCGGAAATGATTCCCATTTGACTATGAAACAATGTTGCCTTTTGACTTAAAATATTCTTACTTTGTGTTTTCAGAAGAGAGAATTTAGGGTAGGTAACTGGCCTATAATGATTCTAGGAGTTGATATAATTTTATGTACTGTTTTAAATTGCTTTGTGATTAACAGTGATCAAGAGAATTAAATAATTGTAGTAGTCATAGAGGTAGTGTAAGTGTGCCTCATAGTAAGCAGTATCAGTGTCATAGGAAATGTGGAACATGAGTGAGCAAGAAGGGTGAGATATTACTAGTACAGGATTGTGAAAGTGATCTTGAACGTTTTCTTTCTGAAAGTTGTGGAAAAAGCAAATGACGGGATTTGCTTAGAAGAATTCCAAGAGTTATAAATGGCTCTTACACTATTTGGCCTTGAGGAGAAGTGCGGTAGAGAGCGAGAAGTCATTTATTGTATGTAACATATTTGTCAAAACGATGGAGCTTTTCTTTCAGAAAGTGGCGGGCAGAAAATAATAACAGCACAACAGAGTATAAGCTGTCATAGGACATCCTTCGACGTCATGGAAAGTAAGTTACTTTTGAGGAGTTCTGATTTCTGATTGGTTATGTTATATTGTTTTTTAAACACAATCATTTTGATTGTGTTTTTTTCCCCGCTGTTATATGATGAATACCTTCAACTCACTGTTTTTAGTGAAATTTGATATATTCTGAGAACAGCAAAAATAAACCATTTAACATGTATAATTAATTCTGTACTTTGTATAGTGAATTTTAATTTGTACTCGTCTTGTCTCATGCTCACTCGTCTTTTACTACCTTCCATCAATCCTCTTTACATACTCACATTGCCTTTTGTTTTATTCTCTTTCACCCTTGTTCTCTAACTCCACTTATCTTTCAACCTTTGTTTCCCTATTCCAACTCTGCTTTTTTCTTTTCTCCCTTGCACCATTTTCCAGCTTTTAGACCTTCTGCTTCGCTTGTCTTTTCCATCTTTCCTCCCTTTGTTTTCTAAATTAAATATTTTTGGGTTCTCCTTTTTTGGTGCAATCAGTTAGTATAACTCACCCTCACTCATTTATCTTTCTTTGTTGCCTCACTCAGTCTGTATCTGACACTCTTTCCTTCACTTCCTCTGTCTCCTCTCTCCCTCACTCTCTTTTCCTTATTCAAACTTTCCTTATATAGTTTACCTTACTCACTTTCTTTTAGTAGCTTACACAACTTCAATTTAGTTTTCTCTTCTATCCTTCTTTTCTGTCACTGAAAGTATCTTTCTTTTTTTCTCTTAGTAATTTACTCAATTACAATTTCTTTTTGTCTCTGACTGTCTATCACCGTTTCTTTCTCTTTTTTTCTGCATGTTTATCTCTAACTTTATTTCTTTGTAAAATTGGATCATTTTCAATCTTTTCCCTTGTCTTTTCTATTTTTTAAATACATGTTTTAATATTTTTCAAATTTTTGTTCTTTCTTTCACAGATTGAAAGTATAAAAATAACAAGTGACTAAGTTAACGACAATTATAAGGTAAGTGTTTTGTACTCTTTTCGTTACATTTCTATCACATTTAACTTCTATTAGTTCCACTGCTTCATTTCTTTAACCCTCAGTTTCCTGCCTTTGCTACTTCCCTCATTCCTTTTTCTATTACTTACTTACTCCTTCCACTCCTTTTCTCAGTCCCTCTGTTCTCATAGTTCCTCACTCCTGTTCACTCACTCCGTCTCTATTACTCTCACTGTCTCTGACTCATCATTCTTTCACTACTTGTTCATTATGCTTTCTCCCTGTAGTTCAAGCACACTATGTTATTTACATTTCTTTGCTGTTTCAATTATTCCTTTTCTGTCACTTCTTCTTTTCTGCTTTCTGTTTTTTCTCTCTGTTATTCCACATGTTTTAACCTTAGTCACTGTCATACATCTTGTTTTATTCCTATTTACTTTCGCTCACTGTTTTCTTAACACTTTCCCTCAGGGTTGTTCTTTTAGTCCGGTTCTATCCCTACCTCTCATTCCACATCCTTTACTGTTTTTCTTCTTAATTTGAACATTCACTCACATTCTCTAAGAAACTCTTGTTTATTATTCTTCTACTCTCCTTTTTTTCTTTCACTTCCTTATCTATTTTGTTTTTCTCAATTATAACCTCTTACATCTTTTCTTTGGTAAATAGATCTATTAAACAGTATCTCTGTGTTACTCCCTCTAGCTGTCTTTCTTTTAACATTACTCTCTGTTTCCTTCCCTTATACTCACTCTTCCTTTTTTTTTTTTTCCTGTTTCGCTTCCGGTTCGCGTACCGGCGCGCGAACCGGGAAGCGAATCAAAAGAAATAGAGGTTGCCAGAGTGCTAAACATTCTAGCAATTTTTTATAAATGGGAGGTAGTTCTGAAAAGAACTTTTTTTTATTGTTTTTGTTGTTTTATATTTTTTTTATTATTTTTCTGAACATTTTTTTACTTTTTTTTGTATTTTATTGAACGGTTTTATATTTTTTTTGTTTTTTTTGGGGGGGAAACGAAAATCATTCATTATAAAGGGCTCAACAGGAGCAACAAAAAAAAAAGATAATTTACTTTCTGGGGCGTTTTGGACATTTATGATTTTCAATAGCTCTGTTGATAAGATTTGTGCTACTCTCCCTATAGCAAATTAATTTGCCGCAAAAAATGCAGACTTGCTTCACGACCCCGAAGTTCATCTGAATGTTTGGGACCGTCTCCCTCGCCTCTGGTCCCGTCACTGCCTCTTCAGTTGATGTACTGGCCACAGGAGGGGGGTTTTCCTGCAGGTCACGTACCTGCGCAGCACTATAATTTATAGGGTGCCACCTGTCCATGTGCCAATGCATGGTGTAATTCCCGAAGCTGTACTTTTTATCAGTCCCTCTGGACAGAACTTTGTCACAGATCAGACATGTGACGTAGCGGGCATTTACTTTTTTTTGGCCCCGGGGAAATGTATAGAATTGCCAGATATAACTATCCTTCACATGGGACCTCCTTGGCTCTTCAGGCAAAAACTGTCTCCTCTCTTGCTCCTCTTCCTCTTCTTCCTCTTCTTCCTCCTCTTGATTAAGGATGACCTGAGGAGGTGGTCCTTCCTTCCTAGGAGGTGGTGGTGGTGGTGGGGGTGCACCAGCTGCAGCTACTAATGAAGCCATTTCTTATTAATCAAAATAGGTCTTCCTCTCACAAAGTTGAAAGCCAGAGTGAGAAAAAAGGTGGGGGCTTTCATCATTTGGGACAAAAAATGTTCTAAACCAATGAAAAGTGTTATTTTTAGGTCACATGACCTAGCCTTACATCATTAGGAAACCAAAAGTGAAATAAACCAATGAAAAGTTTTATTAACAAGTCACACGACCTGTTACGCTTACGTTACGCGCTGTGCGCCGCGCCCCAGATCGCTTCCGGGGAGCTGCACTTCGCGCCTCGGTTCGCGCTCCGGAGCACTTCCGGGTGCGCTAACGCGGCGCATCATAAGACGCATTACGCGCCAACGCGATACGTCGCGCCTACGCGACGCGTCACGAAGTTGTTTTGTAATGCGGCAGTTGCGCAAACGGAACGTTTACCGGTTCGCGGACCGGGTCGCAGCACCAAATTGAGCTAACGGGAAGCTACCCGGTGCGCGGACCGGTAGCGAAACAAAAGAATAAATTAAAAAAAATATATACATAAAAAATTATATTAAAAAGAAATAAAATATATTTTTCGATTTAAAGAAGAATACATTTTAAAGCTTTTGATATTTGCTATTAAAAAACCATTGAAATTCACTGAAAAAACCATAGGTTATAGACCATATATAGTTAGGAATTAGCATTTACAAAACCTTGAAAATTCACTGAAAAAACCATAGGTTATACACCATATATAGTTAGGAATTAGCATTTACAAAACCTTATTTTACTCACACAAAACCATTGAAATTTGCATATATAGTTAGTTGCACTAACTATATATCGCGCACCCGCAATCCACTGCTGATGATGTCACATATTACATCATTCATGACATGGTCAGTGACATCACTGATGACATCACTGATGACATCTCAAATGACATCACTGATGACATCACTGATGACAAAGAAGAGTTTCTCAGAGAATATGAGTGAATGTTCAAAATAAGATTAAAACATGTGGAATAACAGAGAGAAAAAACAGAAAGCAGAAAAGAAGAAGTAACAGAAAAAGAATAATTGAAACAGCAAAGAAATGTAAATAACATAGGGCCATATTATCAACATAGGCAATAAAAGTTTTGCAGCTTTTATCGGCAGAAATGTGTCGCTAAAGCCGCTTTTGCGGCAGAAAACTGCCGCTAAAACCACTTTTGCAGCAGTTTTCTGCCGATAAAAACAGCAATAATTTTATTGGCTGTGTTCATAATATGCCCCTTAGTGTGCTTCAACTACACAGAAAAACCATAATGAACAAGTAGTGAAAGAGTGATCAGTCAAAGACACTAAGAGTAATAGAGATGGAGTGAGTGAACAAGAGTGAGGAACTATGAGAAGAGAGGGACTGAGAAAAGGAGTGGAAGGAGTAGAGTAAGTAGGTAATAGAGAAAGGAATGAGGGAAGTAGCAAAGGCAGGAAACTGAGGGTTAAAGAAATTAAGCTGTGGAACTAATAGTAGGTGAATGTGATAGAAATGTAACGAAAAGAGTACAAAACATTTACCTTATAATTGTCGTTAAGTTAGTCACTTGTTATTTTTATACTTTCAATCTGTGAAAGAGAGAACAAACATGTTTTTAAAAATTAGAAAAGACAAGGGAAAAGATTGAAGGACAAACAGTTTTTCAACAACTTTGACACTTACAGAAGCCTCTGCTTCTCCATGCCCCTACACAGTCCTAAAAATATACATTTTAAACTAACAGTATCTTGATGCAGATGAAGTGAGGCCTATCTTGCAACATGGTGCATCTTTTGCATCACTGCTGCATCGGTTTCATGTGGCACGGGTTTTTTACAGCTTGATATATCTGCCTAGATGCATCAATTTGTAATTTTGTCGCCTCATAGCAAATCTTTTCCACCACCACTGCGTCACAAAAGTGACGCACAGTGGCGCAAAAGAGGCATACACCTATCATAAATCTGTCCCTAACATTTGAAATGATTAATTCAGGATGACGATAAGGTGTGGCCTCTCCAGAGGTTTGTTTAAGGTGAGGCCTACTCAGGGTTGCAGATCAAATTTACGCTTGTTGAAGAATACACAGGAGATAATACATGTGAAGGCCTACCAATGAAGTAAGTCATGTCCACTTCACTCTTGAACAAAGGCCAGACCTCTTCTGTGTCCGTGGACAGACCTAAACTTCATCTGCACAATGTCATTCGTAAACTTAGGAAACACAGGTGATGTAATTGAAAAATGTGGAGTTTCTTTTCCTCATTTCACAATCACATCACCTGTGTTGCCTTTGCTTAGGTATCTCATAGTGCAGATGGAGTCTAGCATATCAAAGAGTACACAGAAGTTGAGCAGTGTATACAACAATTTTGACATTTACAGAAGACTCAGCTTCTTATCTTGTTGGAGATGAAGTGAGGCCTGTCTTGCAACATGGTGCATCTTTTGCATCACTGCTGCATCGGTTTCATGTGGCACGGGTTTTTTACAGCATGACACATCTGCCTAGATGCATCAATTTGTAATTTTGTCGCCTCATAGCAAATCTTTTCCACCGCCACTGCGTCACAAAAGTGACGCACAGTGGCGCAAAAGAGGCATACACCTATCATAAATCTGTCCCTAACATTTTAAATGATTAATTCAGGATGACGATAAGGTGTGGCCTCTCCAGAGGTTTGTTTAAGGTGAGGCCTACTCAGGGTTGCAGATCAAATTTACGCTTGTTGAAGAATACAAAGGAGATAATACATGTGAAAGCCTACCAATGAAGTAAGTCATGTCCACTTCACTCTTGAACAAAGGCCAGACCTCTTCTGTGTCCGTGGACAGACCTAAACTTCATCTGCACAATGTCATTCGTAAACTTAGGAAACTCAGGTGATGTAATTGAAAAACGTGCAATTTCTTTTGCTCATTTCACAATCACATCACTTGTGTTTCCTTTGCTTAGGTATCTCATTGTGCAGATGTAGTCCAGCATATGAAACAGTACCCAGAAGTGCAGCACTGCATGCAACAACTTTGACACTTACAAAAGCTTCAGCTTCTGCATGCCCCCTACACAGTGCTAATTATATACATTTTAAACTGATGGTATCTTGCTGGAGATGAACTGAAACCTATCTTGCAACATGGTGCATCTTTTACACAAAAGTGACCCACAGCGGCCCAAAAGAGGCGCACGACCATCATAAATCTGACCCTAACATTTTAAATGATTGTTTTAAGATGCCGATAAGGTGTAACCTATCCACAGATTTGTTTCAGGTAAGTCCTACTCAGGGTTGCAGATGAAATGTAGGTTTGTTGAAGAATACAGAGTGTGGAAAAGTAAATTTTGCCATGTTGTATGTGCCTACGTGTTCCCTATGTTATGTTATATGTGCATGATCGATATGCATGTATCCCCCTCTGATCGATTAAAGACGCAATTATAGTTGTGTCCATCTCCTGTATGTCAGTTTCCAGTCCTTCGTGAATACAACGAATACTAAGCCTATGTAAAGCTACGTTGCCACGTTTTACAGTGTGCACGTTAATTCATTGAATTATCCCCGTTTCTAGGCCTCAAAAGGGCCCGGACTCAGATTCAGCTCCTGTTTCCTGAACCCTCTCCGAGGAGCGATACAGCCCCCACCTGTATCCCTGACCCTTAGCTTACTTTCATGCCTCGCAGTGCCCGGCTCGGCCTGGCTCTGCCTCCCAGTCTGCCAAGAGTATCTTATGATTCTAGTTATCAGTCCAGCCCTCCTTCTCTGCATTCCTAAGCTACTGAATCGCATCAATAGTTCCCGTCATGGTCTAGCCTTTATGTCTCCATGTAAGAGAAATACTGTATTAATATTCATAGAATATTCCTCGCACACGCACTACATGTAGAATTATGCATGCACCAGTCTTAATGTCTGTTAGCCTTTACCCTGATAACTTTTGGATTCTATCAACATGTACTCTAAACACTAGATACTAGATATGCCTGGGTACATGTCGCTCTGACACTCCAGACTTTAGTCTCCTCTTCTAGCGCAGAAGTCATAGCCCCCCAGTTCTCCCTAGTAACACGTCATTGTCAGTTTGCGCGCACCACTAGGTTAGAGGTCCCAGCTGCTCAGGTAGCCCCCTCCATGTTTCCACCCCGTTTATGACATATTCTGTTACGTTTGTATCACATGTCTATGTATACGCCCTGTACACGCCTTCTTGTTACTTCATTTTGCCCTTATCTTTCGCGACTGCTACAAACCCCGCCTACTGCTACGCCTACTGTATTGAATGAAATGTACTTTGTTTAACTATAAATATTGTGCACGGATATTAAAGTTTGCTAGCCAATTCCCAGATCCTGCCCGACAGCTGCCGGGCCCTGCCATCCTATTCCCGTACAGGCTGTCCTGTTCCTGTCCTTTATGCTTGATTAAAGCCTGTCAACTTCAGCTACCTCGTATCTTGACTCTTATTTATTGAGCTACCTGTTTATTGATTATAGTCAAAAATAGATCCGGTAATAATTTATTTATTTACCACATAATGGCGCCCGAATAGGGACTTGCCCTTTCCCCTCGCGCCGGAGAAGCCACGCAGGCCCCCTGATCCTCTGCAGTCGTGACGGAACCATACCGTGCACGTGCAGATATTTCTGCTTCAAGTATCCCTCAGGCCCACGGAGGAGACGGAGGTTGCGGTCCAGCGTCCAGACGAGGCGGTGGAGGAACGCGGCGAGTCCCGACCAGAGCCCAAGCCGAGAGTCCAAGGTCCGAGGTATCCGGAGGCCCACCTGTAACTGAAGTCCGAAGTTCGCCCGTCCGTCGTCGTAGCAGTCCATTCCAGTCCGAGGCCTTCCGTTCTTGCTGCCCGGTGAGTACCGTTGCTGGGGTAGTATCTAGACAGGGTCAATTAATTTGTCTCTGGTCCGTGGGTTTGGGTACACAGATCCAACACAAAGTGTTCACCTAGGTGGGCGCGGGTCCTGACGTGTCTCTTTATGGGACCGGTAAGTTTCGTACTGTTTTAGCAGTGCATCTAGTCATTCCAGTAAGTTCTGTTCTCGAGAAATTCATGTGTTCTGTTTTCAGTATTATAAATGTTATTTCATGTGTTTTTAATGTCGTGGTATGAGTGATTCGTTTTTCAGTTATTATTGTGTTTATCGTGTATTGTATTGTGTCCAGATTCCAGTCTAAGTTATGCCTCTGTTCACGAAATTACGTCAGTTAAAAACCAGAAAAGGTCTGCTCGAGGAAGCAGTTCCTGTCCCGCCTAGGGACAGTCCAGGTCATTTTATGTATCAAAAGCATGGCATAAGTGCCATATTATATCTAGATTTATGGGTAGAGTACACCAAGGAATTAGAAGAGAAATATAGATGGCCCGTATCAGGTACGTGGGATGCCGAGTGCATCATGCGAGTAGAAGAAGCATTATGGAAAAAGAAATCTAGACAGTCCCAGAAAGATGCCATCGAGTTATGGCGCAAAGAATCTCATAGAAGAACCGAAAAAGAAATCAGAAAGTCAGAATTAAGTAGAGAGTCCTCAGAAAGAGCCCAAGAAAGGGAATTAATTGAAGTAGGCGAACGAGTAAAAGCCGAACAGTCAGACAGACAGAGAAATGCCCTCATTAAGGGTATGTATCCTCTTCTTGCCGAGGGCTTGCCAAAAGCAACCCCGGAAGCACCATGTAATTTTCCGCCGCCATTGGTTCCGATTAAGCTACGTCACAAACCGACCGCAGCTGATATTTTTCTCTCGTCCTATTTGGACGACACAGTCCCAGAATATGCAAATCCTGTTCCGCCAGCTCCTGTAAATAATGTAATTCCTGTTCCTCCAGCCACCGGGGCACCTGTTACAGCACCTGTTACGGTACCCCCGGTCCAGCCTACAGTACAAGTACCCGCTACATCGGTCACTCTGCCAGCACGAAGAGTATCAGTCGACGATTCTAGTATAGGCGCCGCGGGGGGAGGTCCTCCGGGTACCCCGCCGCCACACAAACGTGTAACGTTAGTCGAGTTACATGAACGTGCGTTACAGCGTACGCCCAAATATCAGTCCGTTGCAGATATCAGACGAGCTCTCACCGAATGCCGTTATGATCCAGTCCCAGGCGATGATAATATGGTTATATATTCATTGCGTGTAAGACGGGTGACCGAGTATTTGGACACCCTACCGAATATGAAAGAAGATCTAGACAGAATATATCGTTTCATCCGTACAGGAGACGATCCAGAAAGTATTGGCGAAATCATGTCTCAAAGGAAAGCTGAGACTCAGCTCATGCTATTAAAATTTCTAATCAATTGTTTAGTAAGGGAACAAGATTGTCCAACTAAAGATCCGATCGAAATGAGAATTCTGACAAAGTGGAGTGATCATATAGCCGAGGGAAGACACAAGACACTCAGTAGTATAGAGAGTATGTACAAGAAAATTCGTAAGGAAATAATAAGGTTACACGAGAAACGAATAGCAGCACAAGTGTCCGAGAAAGAAGACGACTCTCCTACTGAAGAGGTAGAAGACGAGAATACCGCCAGAATAGCGTATGTAGGTAAATCTAGACTTCCAGACCGATATTCACGCCTAGAACACAAGAAAGTTTTTCATCTTCCAGCACTAGAACAAGAGAATCTTGAACAAGTATTTCAAGCTACCGATCACATTCTGAAATCACGTATCGGTTATAGTGAACTTAGTACCATGCATGAACAAGAACTAGCCCGATCAGCAGTCCGGTGGGCTACTGATTCTACCACTTTTCCAGATGAAATAGTGGCACAAATGTTTCTGAAACTGCCCCCAGCCGAGCAGCGACTGGTGGGTATGTATATGATCCAGCACCTCATTACACTGTATGAGGGTCAGCATTCTGATCCAGGTCCGTTACATGATGTCCTGAACGAGCTACTCCAGTATAGATGGAGAGGTTTAGGTACCGATTTAATTAGTATCATTCTAGAACAACGCCAAAAATATAGAACGTTCCTGAATCCCCATTTTGCTCACGTCTCACCTCCAGAAAGTAAACCATTTTACATGGATAGACAGAATCCGTTACGAGAAGTACACCCAGTTAGGACACCGGGTGGTGAAATGCAACGAGTATTTGTTTACACCCCTATTACAAAGATGGAACTCTTAGAGATGAAGAAATTAATTCCCTGTCACGACAAAGACCCAGCAGGGTTCCATCGAGAATTGAAAGACATGCTCCGTATGGGAGAATACACGTATCCAGATATTATTAAAATGTTAAAGGTCATGTTGCACGTAGGGTTATATGAAAAACTCAAGGAAAAAGAATGGGAGGTGGGAGAGAAAAAGATTGATTGGACAGCTCTAGAAGCTGAAGATAAAATACGAGTACCAGGTACCGGTCTTGGGGACAAATGTAAAGAATTGCCCGAGTTATTGATACAAGTTTTGCCAAGGTTACTAGCCACGAAAAAGGAAGATTGGGATGCAATCTCAGCATGCAAACAGAAACAGGATGAAGATACTAGTGATTTCTATTCTAGATTTGAGAAATGTTTTATTATTAACAGTGGTTTGAAGACAAGTAGCGAGTCATACCCTCATCTTTTTGTTACTAAACTAGTCGAGAATTCAAGTCCACAAGTTAAAAATCGAGTTTTGAAAGTCGAAAGTACCTGGCAAGCTAGTACCCCGTCACAAATGCTTCAAATGCTCCAGTATCACCAGAACAGAATCAGGGAAGAGCAAGAACACGAAAGGAGACGTATGAAAGACACGAAAATGAAAGTACTAGTTGCACAATCTGTTCCACAAGACAGTCAGAAGAGGGGTCCGAATCAAGCCAGTCATCCTGCAGCTCCCGTTAAAGGGACATGCAATTATTGTAAACAGCCAGGTCATTTTATAAACGAGTGTGCAGTTATGAAACACAACATAGCTACTGGTAAAACTAAAGAAAGACCACGTCCGCCTAGACAAGAACAAGTTTCACAGACTTCTCAGTCACCACAGAATGCACAACAGACAGTTCCAGCACCGCACCCTTTAGCTGCAACACAGCATGTTACACAGCAGATGTACCAGTATGCCCAGACAGAGTATCCAGAGTATCAACAGTATTCATGAAACAGCCTAGAGAGGGAGGTAGGCTTGCCTCTCATCGAGATACCTGTAGATCAAGAGGGTCCCTATGTACACAGTCAGGTATTAGGGAAAGACAGAAAGTTTTTGATTGATACAGGGGCAAGTAGGACTACTATCAGTCATGACGAGGTTCCAGGGGCTCCGCTCTCAGGCTCTAAAAATGTTTCCCTTGGATTTTCAGGAAAGCCTATTGTTAACGAGATTTCAAAACCAGTTACTCTAGAAGTTGGTCCATTGTCCCGAACTACTGATTTGTTACTTACGAAGTCATGTCCAGAAAATTTGTTAGGCATTAAAACATTGAAAGAATTAGGTGCAGTAATCTGCTGCTCCCCAGAAGGAATACGATTGTTTTTGCGTGACTTTAAAGGTCACTATGTATTACGCGATTTTGATCCAAGATTATCCAATGTACCGCAGCATTTATGGGCACAAGGTCCAACTGATGTAGGTTTTATGCAAATTACACCCCATCGTGTGACTCTCAAGCAAGGTATAGTCTTGCCACGAATCAGACAATATAGATTGCCACCTGAGGCTGTAGCAGTCTTATCCAAAATTATTGACGAGCTTATTGCTCAAGGAGTGGTTGTAGAAACTGACTCCAATGTATGTAATTCTCCTATCATTCCAGTCATGAAACGTACTGATCCAAATGCACCTCCAGTATATCGATTAGTCATTGACCTTCGAGAACTTAATAAATGTATCATACCCCAGTATCCAGTAGTCCCAGATATTTCATCCTTATTGACAGCTATAGATTCTGAAGCTACATTTTTCACTGTAATCGACCTCAAGAATGCATTTTTCAGTGTCCCCATTCATCCAGACAGCCAGTACCTTTTTGGTTTTTGTTTAAATGGAAGGAGCTATAAATTCACACGAGCTCCTCAAGGTTTCACAGAAAGTCCTAGTATTTACAGTCAAGCACTTAAGAGACAACTAGACAATATTCACATGCCAAATGACACTGCCCTGCTCCAGTATGTCGATGATCTACTGATCACAGCCCGTTCTGAACGTGACTGCGAGCGTGCGTCACTTACCGTCCTGTATTTCCTGGCCGAGCAGGGGCACAAGGTGTCCCCTTCGAAGCTTCAGTTCTGTGTCCAGCAAGTGATCTATTTAGGCCACTTACTGTCCAAGTGGGGTAGGCAGTTGACACCAGACCGTATCCAGTTAATAGCGAGTCTTCCACAGCCCAAGACACAGAAGGAGGTACGAGCTTTTATTGGCCTCACTTCTTACTGCAGACAATGGATTCCTCAGTATGCATTTCTAGCTAAGCCACTGATACAGTTAACGACACAGGAGGCAGCCGTATCGACTGTCCTCCCTTGGACCCAGGAACATACACTTAGTTTTAATGAATTAAAGAAAGCCTTATGCCAAGCACCTGTTCTAGCTACACCGAACTACAGTAAGCCTTTTACACTTTTTGTCACAGAACGTGATGGTACTGCATTATCTGTTCTCACACAAGATCAAGCAGGACAGTACAAGCCTTGTGCTTATTTTTCGAGCACATTAGATCCAGTAGCCCAGGCTTTGCCTGCGTGCCTCAAGTCAGTTGCAGCCACAGCTCTAGCAATCAGACAAAGTGATTCCATAGTATTAGGACACTCCTTGACAGTACAAGTCCCACACTCCGTGGAAGTTCTTTTAAACCGAACACAGACACAGCACTTGACCATTGCACGTTTAACAGGTTATGAACTGACACTGTTCCAGCCACACATAGAAATCAGACGCTGCAATGTTTTAAATCCTGCTACACTGTTACCGTCAGTTACTTCAAATCCTCCCACACATGACTGTGTGGAAGTTGTTAACACTATGACTAAGCCAAGACAAGACCTGACAGACATTGCATTACCTAATCCCGACCTGACACTTTATGTGGATGGTTCATGTATGAGAACTAGTACAGGAGAACTAGTAGCCGCGTATGCAGTGACTACTGACACTGAAGTTATTGAAACACACCGTATTGACACCCTGTCTGCTCAAGCAGCAGAGCTAGTTGCTCTGACCCAAGCCTGCATACGTGCCAAGAACCTGAAAGTAAACATATATACAGATTCACGTTACGCATTCGGAGTTGTACACGACTTCGGAGTGCTCTGGCAGGAGAGAGGTTTCATGACTTCTCATGGAACCAAGATTCAGCATGGTCTCCTCATTCAAGCTCTGTTAGATGCAATACATTTACCGACAGCTATCGCTATCATGAAGTGCAAGGCACATACGAAAGTTACTGACATCATTTCCCAAGGTAACGATCTAGCAGATCGAACAGCCAAGCTTACAGCTCAGACTCCAGACATTCCAGTTAACACGACACAGACATGCACTCCAGATCAGACTACTTGTATGACAGTTAAGGACCCTACACAAGATGTCATAGATATACAGTTACACGCTACTCCCGAAGAAATCAAGAAATGGTCCGAACAAGGAGGGGTCCAGACAGATCAAGGATGGGTGACGAAGGGAAAAGCCACATGGTTTCTCCCCGACTCTATGGTTCAAGTCATTATTAATACCGCACATAGTCCAGCACATTTAGGAGAAAAAGCTATGTTAGACAGTATTCAGAACCTTTGGTTCAACAAGCACTTGCGAGCTGCAGCCAAGCAGAAAGTCCGTACTTGTATGATATGTTGTCAATTCAATCCAGGTAAAAGTGTCCCGGTGGAACAAGGTGGATTCCAACCTCCTGACCACCCTTTTGAAGTCCTCCAGATGGATTATATTCAGATGGAGCGATGTCGAGGTTTCAAGTATGTTCTTGTAGTTGTATGCGCTTTGTCCAGGTGGACAGAAGCATATCCAGTTCCAGATTACACAGCAGCGACCACTGCCAAGCAGCTGGTTCGTGAATTCTTTCCCCGTTATGGACTCCCTAGGGTCGTGTATTCTGATAACGGCCAGCCATTCTCATCCGAGTTAATGAAACTTGTTTCCCTTTTGTTAGGGTACCAGTGGAAGTTCCATTGTGTGCGCCATCCTGAAGCAGCCGGTCTCGTAGAGAGACATAATCAGACCCTGAAAATCCGTATTGCCAAGACATGTAAAGAGAAAGGTGTAGACTGGCTAGTTGCCCTGCCAGTTGCTCTATTCTTCATGAGGATGGTTGCACATTCCAGATCAGGTCTGTCCCCTTATGAGGTCGTATTCGGCCGCCCCCCAAATATGTGGGGTACACCTAGACCCCGCAGTATTACAGATGTTTCCAGTAATATGTTGACAGATTACCTAGCTTCCTTGATGTCTGCCCTACACTCTGGTCGTTCACAGGTTGCCGCCGCATTTCCAGACAATACCGAAGTGAAACCGCATGAGGTCATTCCAGGCGACCTTGTCCTTGTAAGGAACTTTGATCGTTCAAGTCCGCTGGAGCCTCGTTGGAAAGAGCCGCGACTTGTCCTTCTGACCACCCGCACGGCCGTGAAGTTGGAAGGCCGCAAGGGGTGGGTCCATCTGTCCCATATAAAGAAGTTTCATGGAGTTCGAGAAAAAACCTTTTCTAAGGACTGTTCCATTTCTAAAGACTGCCTGAAACCAGACTTTAATCTGAATCCTGAACTGAAAGTTCCTCTGTTAGAGAAAACTCCGCAACAGGAGTATAAGTTAAAGCTCCGGTCTAGTAAAATAAGTCAGCCAGTTTAATTGTCTAAGTCCCTCTCGGGTGAAACGGTTAGACAGGTATCTGACATGTATGAGATAGACCCCCATAGTGAGAGAGTTAGTCAAAACTCTATACGATGTATCGTTTTTCTAAGTTTCTTATTGTTTCTAAGTTTGATGGTTACCTGCACAAGTTATGCATTACATTTATGTTTTCCAATTTCTCATGTAAATAAGTTTTCTAATGCTACAGTAGAGCACACATTTAGTGATCTGCCTCCTCACGAGTTATCCTATCGTCTTGCTATGAGAAATAATACATTTATAAGAATGTTACACTATTCACACCAGACCAGCAATGCCACTAATTGTTGGGTGTGTGGTCGACTCCCCCCTTTCCAGACACCGAAGGGAGTTCTGCCACTCTTTCCTTATCCGTTTTCACATAATGGTTCGTGTGGAGCATGGTCCACCTTAACGTCATCCTCCAATGATATGTCCCTTCTGAATAGAACATGTTTTCCAGACAAGCAAGGTCTCTCCCATAGAACAGGGTTAGATCTAGAAAATGAAGTTTATAATTTAGGTAATTATTCTTCGAATTTTATGGTCCTGAATGTTCAGTCTGATACTACTCCAGACTTACCTGCTATTTCAGTACTACCAGTCAAAGGCGAATTATGTGTCAGAAATAATGGTTCCGCACATGTAGGACATAGTGATTGTACTACTACTGTCGAGTATAGTGACAGTGGGAAATCTATTTTCAAAGCTTCACGTCATTCTTATTTTGTTTGTGGTCAGACCGCATATGTTCGTCTGCCCCTCGATTGGGATGGAACATGTTACATTGCCTTCCTACTGCCACCAGTTTTTCTAGCCCCATCTGATTATCACAGAAACACACATCTAGTACACATCAGACATAGAAGGGAGATTGAGTCCCCAATTGTCGATCAAACTGAAACTACTCTAGAACAGTATACAGATTTCAATAAAGGTTTCTTTTTCTTTATAGGACCTATCCAGAATAGTAAGTTAATCCGTAGGTTAACCAGAACCCTTGAAGCAGTAGTGAATGAGACTACTTCTGCTCTAGGTAACTTAACTGAAGAGCAATCTGCTATGAGATTTGTCGTGCTCCAAAATCGTCTCGTTCTTGACGTCATACTGGCCGATAGAGGAGGAGCATGTAGAGTCATCGGATCTAGTTGTTGCATTTTCATTCCTAATAACGCACCGTCTGTTTATTCAGCTATAACCAGACTTCATAAAATTGCCCATCAGTTACACCAGAATCCAGGCACCTGGACATGCTCCGGTTGGCTCTGGAGTATTATATCTGCTTGGGGATGGAAAGTATTGTCATTCCTAGGTATTGCAGTAATGATCATATTCAGTTGCTGCCTCTGTATACAATGTGGCCCTGCGATTTGCGGCATGTGCGCTACCTCTTGTATTCCTAGTCCTAAGTCCCGTTCTAAGACAATTCGAGACGAACAAATGATGCTGTATGAAATGATAGATGGTATCATGAATATAGATGTTTCCTGATGGAAACGTAGGGCACAAGGAGGGAATGTGGAAAAGTAAATTTTGCCATGTTGTATGTGCCTACGTGTTCCCTATGTTATGTTATATGTGCATGATCGATATGCATGTATCCCCCTCTGATCGATTAAAGACGCAATTATAGTTGTGTCCATCTCCTGTATGTCAGTTTCCAGTCCTTCGTGAATACAACGAATACTAAGCCTATGTAAAGCTACGTTGCCACGTTTTACAGTGTGCACGTTAATTCATTGAATTATCCCCGTTTCTAGGCCTCAAAAGGGCCCGGACTCAGATTCAGCTCCTGTTTCCTGAACCCTCTCCGAGGAGCGATACAGCCCCCACCTGTATCCCTGACCTTTAGCTTACTTTCATGCCTCGCAGTGCCCGGCTCGGCCTGGCTCTGCCTCCCAGTCTGCCAAGAGTATCTTATGATTCTAGTTATCAGTCCAGCCCTCCTTCTCTGCATTCCTAAGCTACTGAATCGCATCAATAGTTCCCGTCATGGTCTAGCCTTTATGTCTCCATGTAAGAGAAATACTGTATTAATATTCATAGAATATTCCTCGCATACGCACTACATGTAGAATTATGCATGCACCAGTCTTAATGTCTGTTAGCCTTTACCCTGATAACTTTTGGATTCTATCAACATGTACTCTAAACACTAGATACTAGATATGCCTGAGTACATGTCGCTCTGACACTCCAGACTTTAGTCTCCTCTTCTAGCGCAGAAGTCATAGCCCCCCAGTTCTCCCTAGTAACACGTCATTGTCAGTTTGCGCGCACCACTAGGTTAGAGGTCCCAGCTGCTCAGGTAGCCCCCTCCATGTTTCCGCCCCGTTTATGACATATTCTGTTACGTTTGTATCACATGTCTATGTATACGCCCTGTACACGCCTTCTTGTTACTTCATTTTGCCCTTATCTTTCGCGACTGCTACAAACCCCGCCTACTGCTACGCCTACTGTATTGAATGAAATGTACTTTGTTTAACTATAAATATTGTGCACGGATATTAAAGTTTGCTAGCCAATTCCCAGATCCTGCCCGACAGCTGCCGGGCCCTGCCATCCTATTCCCGTACAGGCTGTCCTGTTCCTGTCCTTTATGCTTGATTAAAGCCTGTCAACTTCAGCTACCTCGTATCTTGACTCTTATTTATTGAGCTACCTGTTTATTGATTATAGTCAAAAATAGATCCGGTAATAATTTATTTATTTACCACATTTTGCCACATTTTGCAGTGTCACAATGTCATTCGTAAACTTAGGAAACACAGGTGATGTAATTGAAAAATGTGGAGTTTCTTTTCCTCATTTCACAATCACATCACCTGTGTTGCCTTTGCTTAGGTATCTCATAGTGCAGATGGAGTCTAGCATATCAAAGAGTACACAGAAGTTGAGCAGTGTATACAACAATTTTGACATTTACAGAAGACTCAGCTTCTTATCTTGTTGGAGATGAAGTGAGGCCTGTCTTGCAACATGGTGCATCTTTTGCATCACTGCTGCATCGGTTTCATGTGGCACGGGTTTTTTACAGCAAGACACATCTGCCTAGATGCATCAATTTGTAATTTTGTCGCCTCATAGCAAATCTTTTCCACCGCCACTGTGTCACAAAAGTGACGCACAGTGGCGCAAAAGAGGCATACACCTATCATAAATCTGTCCCTAACATTTTAAATGATTAATTCAGGATGACGATAAGGTGTGGCCTCTCCAGAGGTTTGTTTAAGGTGAGGCCTACTCAGGGTTGCAGATCAAATTTACGCTTGTTGAAGAATACAAAGGAGATAATACATGTGAAAGCCTACCAATGAAGTAAGTCATGTCCACTTCACTCTTGAACAAAGGCCAGACCTCTTCTGTGTCCGTGGGCAGACCTAAACTTCATCTGCACAATGTCATTCGTAAACTTAGGAAACACAGGTGATGTAATTGAAAAACGTGCAATTTCTTTTGCTCATTTCACAATCACATCACTTGTGTTTTCTTTGCTTAGGTATCTCATTGTGCAGATGTAGTCCAGCATATGAAACAGTACCCAGAAGTGCAGCACTGCATGCAACAACTTTGACACTTACAAAAGCTTCAGCTTCTGCATGCCCCCTACACAGTGCTAATTATATACATTTTAAACTGATGGTATCTTGCTGGAGATGAACTGAAACCTATCTTGCAACATGGTGCATCTTTTACACAAAAGTGACCCACAGCGGCCCAAAAGAGGCGCACGACCATCATAAATCTGACCCTAACATTTTAAATGATTGTTTTAAGATGCCGATAAGGTGTAACCTATCCACAGATTTGTTTCAGGTAAGTCCTACTCAGGGTTGCAGATGAAATGTAGGTTTGTTGAAGAATACAGAGGAGATAATACATGTGCAGGCCTACCAACGAAGTGAGTCATGCCCACTGCACTCTTTAACAAATGTCAGACCTCCTCTGTCTCCTGGAACAGGCCTAAACCTCATCTACACAATGTGATGTGTAATGTTAGGAAACACAGGTAATATAATAGGAAAACGTGCAATTTTTTTTGCTCATTCCACAATCATATCACCTGTGTTTCCTTTGCTTAGGTATCTCATTGTAGAAATGTAGTCTATCATATGAAAGACTACGTAGAATGTGAGCACTGTATGCAACAACTTTGACACTTACAGAAGCCTCGCCTTCTCCATGCCTCCTACACAGTTCTAAATGTACATCATAAATACAAACAGTACAGAATTAATTATACATGTTAAATGGTTTATTTTTGCTGTTCTCAGAATGTATCAAATTTCACTAAAAACAGTGACTTGAAGGTATTCATCATATAACAGAGGGGGAAAAAAACCACAATCAAAATGATTGTGTTTAAAAAACCCATACAACATAACAAATCAGAATTCAGAACTCCTTAAAATTAACTTACTTTCCATGACGTCGAAGGATGTCCTATGAACAGCTTACACTCTGTTGTGCTGTTATTACTTTCAGCCCGCCACTTTCTGAAAGAAAACCTCCATCGTTTTCAAAAATATGTTACATACAATAAATGACTTCTCGCTCTCTACCACACGTTTCCACAAGGCCAAATCATGTAAGAGCCATTTATAACTCTTGGAATTCTTGTAAGCCAATCCCGTCATTTTGTATTTCCGCAACTTTCAGAATTAAAATGTTGAAGATCATTTTCACAATCCTGGACTATGAATGAATGAGGCAAGTTTTATAACGCGCAACTTAGCCCCGAAGGGCGTCAAGGCGCCTAACCAAATAAAGTGGTACAGTCAAAGAGCATGATTAATGAAAGGCTTTGATGAAACACCACGTCTTTAACGCTTTCTTAAAGAGAACCATGGTGGGTTGGGATTTGATCTCTGAGGGGAGGGCATTCCATAATTTAGGGGCCACAGATGAGAAAGCTCTTCCGCCCCATCTGACCTTGTTTGTCCGAGGGACGGTGAGAAGGTTCTTATTGACCGAGCGAAGGTTTCTGCTTGGAGTGTAAGGACTCAGAAGGGAGCTTATGGCCTCAGAGCTGCCGCAGGATAGAGCACTGAAAACTAGGCATAGAATTTTAAAAGAGACTCTAGACTGAATCGGGAGGCAGTGTAGGCTCTTCCTTGCAAGAAGAGTGATGTGATGTCTAGTAATATCTTACCCTTCTTGCTCACTCATGTTCTACATTTCCTATGACACTGATACTGCTTACTATGAAGCAGACTTACACTACCTCTATGACTACTACAATTACTTAATTCTCTACATCACTTTTAATCACAAAGCAATATAAAACAGTAGACAGCATTGCAGACTTACATTCCCTCTACTCCATGTTTTGATTGGCTGCTTGAATTAGCTTATAAAAAGAAACAGTTTTTCTGAACTCATTCAAAGTGCAGTTATTTTTCCATGACGTCAAGTGTTATGGTAAGAAGTTATGTCTCTGTACTACACTTATCCTCAAGGCCAAATCGTGTAGGAGCCATTAGAACCTCTTGAAATTCCTCAGAGCACATCCCGAGATTCTTTCCCTAAAATTTTGGTTTTAAAAACACCAGGTAAGAATTTTTAAGGTCATACGGCAAATTTCTTTTGAAAATTAAAACAGAATCGTTGCAGAATGACCAGCCATTTCTAGACTTTAAATAAGCTGTGTAATGTCCTGATGTTATTGAAGGACCGTCATGATATATAATTGCTGCAGTTACAAAAGTCCTTCCTGATATTGACAACTGTGAAGCCACAACATTTTTAATTAAAGTTGTCAATTTTGTTCCATCAGGCCTACATCGTTGGAACATTAAAATGACATACTGGCCATATGTTCGTATAAATAATGTTGACATCATTTCAGATTTACATTGGCTACATTCCATGTTGTGATCAGCTGCTTTTACTAGCTTATTAAAGGAGACTGATTTACTGTCTGGCAAAGTTAAATATATAAATCTTTCTGAGTCTACACTAGTAGTACTTGATACCCTACAGTTCTCGCAGTCATGCTGCCATTGATAAGAAAGCCCAAACAGGTGATCTACATCTACACCTTCAGCATGCAATACATCAAGCATATACATTAAAAACTCGTGACAATCTTGCTGAATATTTTGAAAGAATTGTGTTTGACCTGAACATCTGTCTAACAGATTTCGAATTTCAGACACACTTTCTATTTTTGTTCTATCAGTGCTACATTTCTCTAACACAGAATTTAACAAACTGCAAAATCTTTGATCAGAATTGACCACAATCTCTTCTTTTACATTTTCTAGCGAAAACAAAACATTAACCACTACATTAGCATAGCAGTTGACACCAGAACTGTTTTCAAATTGAAAACCAACAACATCTTCAACAGAATCCTTTTTGTTTCTGCTTATAATTTCAGATTCATCGACTTTTCGTCTTTTTGCTACAACCTCCCTAGTATTGGTCACATTTCTTCGTTTCCGGCCTACCACACGTTTCTCAAACAAAGGATATTGAGGCAAATGTGGCGCATACTCTCTTCTTAACCTATTGTATTCCTTAACACAATCTAGATCCGCACAAATGTTTGTGACATCACACTCAATCAAGTACAATCCCGATAAAGTTCTAACTCGTGACAATGCCACATATGCCATACCCTCCTTGAACACAGAACTGCCAATATTCACCAATGCACTGTCTACACTTAAACCTTGCGATTTATGGATTGTCACCGCATATGCCAAGCAAACAGGAAACTGCTTACGGCGAACATATAAGTCTTTTACAAGCAAAAATCTAGCAGAACAACGACCAATTAGCTGTACTTCCTCAATGCCATCAAATTTAATTTTTAAAAATTCAATTCCATCTCTATTTCTGTATTTCACAAAATCAACAACATTACCCATTGATCCATTTACCAGACCTCTTTCAACATGTAAATTCCTTCTTAAAATTATACGGCAGTTTAAGCACACATTCAGAGTCTTTTCAAAACCTGCAGTTTTAGATATAGTCTTCTCTAATGAATCCAATTTTGTTTTCAATTCTCAGACAAAATAATTGTTGATCCCATATGCTCTACTCTGTCAATAGCTTCCAGTTTCACAATCTCTTGGTTTTCTAAATGCAACATTTTGTTGTTGAAGATGGCACATTCTGCAAGAGTTGGCATCAAACATATTCCAGATTTCTTCTCAGTAATTTTCTGAAAAATATTCTCAGGCACAACATCTTGTTCTGGATATAAATTTGACAGTAATCGTGCATGTAAAGCTTCTTTCCCATGCTCGGTCACTTTTCCAATTCTAACATCTTGTAGAATATTCTTGTAAACTTCATCCTTCGACTGACGCATATTTTCATAAAGTTCAGCATAATTGAAGTTTAACCATATATTGACGTTGCCAATGCTCCCTAGGCACTTCCTGGTATCTTCATGCGTGAGCATTTTGAACACAGGTTGCCCTTTCACTGGTGTCAGCTGCAGAAGATCTCCGAAAACAATGATGTGTTTGCCACCAAATAACACATCATACTCTGTTTTGAGAACTTCTTGCATTCTCAAATGCACAAAGGCAAGCATGACATTGGAAACCATGCTTACTTCGTCAATGATAAGAAGTTTCATTTTCCTCAAGACTCTTGAAACTTCACAACAAGCATCTGCAGATAGCTTGTGATATTGTAATTTGTTTTCATGCTCCACTGGCAGCATCAGTAAACGATGTAAAGTAATCCCTTTAATGTTATGTGCTGCCAGCCCAGTTGGAGCGGTAACAACACAAGACAGCGGTGATTTAGTCCTTTTCTGCAGATAGGATGCAATTGCTTTAATCAGAAAACTTTTTCCAGTTCCCGCTTCTCCACTCACGTACAGTCGGACAGGCTTCAACGATGTACATGAGCACTCTTTCTTCTCATGACTTAATCCATGATCAATTTGCTTGGTAACTTCGTCATATATTTTCCTCTGCTCAACGTTGAGTTGTCTTTCCAAGTCTTCTAAGTTAACCGCATCCTCCTGAGCATGTGCCATGGCTCTTTCCACTTCATTCATGGCAGTGGCAGCTTAATTTTCGATAACAGGTCCTCCTAGTGGATCCTGACTCAATGAAACAGAACTCTGACTATCCTGAGAACTGTCTCTGGCAATCTCGGCTGCAATCGTTGCTTCCTGCTCGATTTCCGCATTCAACATTTCTAGATATTTGGGAAAAGCAGGACATTCTATGGTCTCCTTGGCGGCAGTGAAAGAGTCTTCGTAACAGAGGAAATCTCCAAGCAGTTCCTCTTCTGCACGCCAAGGCTTGAAAAGTTGCAAAAGTGCTAAATAGAAAAACTCCTTTTTTTCAGGAAATTCGCCACTCAATTTTCGATGGTTTACCAAGTGGCATTTTCTTTGCTTGACCAGACATCCCTCACTTCCAATTACAGCATACACTCCTTTCTCAGTATCTTCTTTGATGTTCCTCTTGAATATGTAATTTTGTAGAACCTCATACAGACAAACATTCTCGAGGTGACTGCTTCGATTTGGATAATATGTATCCAACATGTTGGTCTTCAAAATGTCGGTACTGTTTGGCTCCTTTTCCGCCAAATACTCAATTTCCCGCACAGGTTTCAGAACTCGATTACGTGTTGCAGCAAGACCAAGACTCGCCCAAACGATACTCCTAGATTTGGCATAGAGACTTGCTGAAGACAACCGGTCAGAACATTCGTAAGCTCCGATTTCTCGATGCGACAACATCTTCAGACTGAAACTGTACAACTTCTTACTGAGGCTCTTTTCATGGGAAATGTCCTCCCACATATCCTTCAATTCTGTCTTTTCTTTTTTGGTGATGTAAGATGTCACATACCGAGCCACAGCCATACAGTTATCAGCCACAAACTGTATATCCATGTTAGCATTCCACATGGACAAAATCACTGGGTTGTAGTCGTTGATGTACTTGGACTCTTCGTTCCTCTTCAAATTGTATGTGTTTTTATGTGATTTCTTCATCACATTATGTCGCAGCGAAGACATCAAACTGTTTACTCTTCCTTTAGAAATCACCGGTCGTGGAAAGCCGAAACGACATTTGGTGTAGAACTTGTCCTTGTTTCGGAATTTACGACGACAGTACTTTCCACAACGATGGCTTTGGAAACGTAGAACTTTTTCTCTTAGGCTTTTCTTCTCCTTTGCGTTTGGAACAGCACACGTAGAATACTGTTGTATGAAACTCATCACTGAGTCTTCTGGATCCGTTCCAAATTTAGGTGCATCCTTGATCCACAGCAGCATATGTATATGAGGAGCACCTCTTGCTTGGTACTCCTTTCTCCAGAAGAAATCCAACACCTCTCCAAGAGGTGGATTCTTCTTATTCATGATGAAAGACATCATAGCTTCAAATCTATGATTGAAGTACCTGCATACATTGACTGGATCCAAAGAGCACAGTTCTCCAGGTGTCTTGAATTCGATGTTTTCAATGTTTCCATTTGCCTCTCGTAGAAATTCAAGTAAGTCTTCCCAGCCATACTCGGCACAGCTCAGAGTGAGGAACCATGTGGGAGTTCCTAAGTTCCTCAGCATACATTTTAAATCACCATGACGACGGTACCAGTACTCATTAGTACCACGATGACACGCCATGAGATTAATCAGGTGACAATCCAAAATACTATCTTGGACATTGACTTTATCCATAAAGTCACTTGCCGAGATGTTTTGCATGTGTATACCATTTTTCAAGATGTGGTTCACTGCATATGACAGTCCAGACAGATCGCTTTCAAACAGGAGATGAAACAAATAGGGAATACATTGTCGAAACCTAGCATCTCCTGCATACAATCGCAAAGTCCGGTATTCAGAAGCAGGAATTTGATGAGGACGCTCATCATATCTTCCTCCCTGACCTGTTGGAAAAAGCTGTGGGAAACACCGAGCTTCCAAACTTTCCTCCCAAACACTAATGGGACTCACTTTGGCTTGTTTCATTTGAAACAACTCAATAGCATTCCCCATGACTTCCTTGGAATGCAAAGGATGAACACTATAATGTTCATATATTTCTTCACTAGTAGAGGGTTCTACTTTCTCAATTTGACCAGCACACAAATCGCTATCCTCTTCCTCACTTACTTCCTCTTCTGCAACATATACATTCTAATAGTACTTATTATTTTTTTTCAAATACAATGTTGCCTTTTTGACTTTCCTAACATCCACTAAATCTTGCCATATTTTCTTATTCTTTGTCGGAACCCCATTAACTAAGATAACCAGAGGTTCCTCTTCCACTTTTTCTACTCCAATTGTGTTAATGTTTTTCTTCAAATCTAGAGGCAAATAAACAACTCTTCCCTTTAATCCTCTCTGTAAATCTGATGGAGGCAATTTCCCTGTCTTTGGCTCCATTCTTACAATAGCCTGAAAGGGATGGATACTTTGAATCAAAATAGATTCATAAGTATTTAAATCCTTCAATTCAGAAGGAATCTCAACCAATTCCAGATTATTATGAACTGCTCTAGCAGGCATCTGGTTTTGATTTAATTTGTTACAACAATAAGTACACACACGTTGATCCGATCCCAAATCAAAACAATTTTCTACCATCAAGTATGTTGTGAAATCCTTCCATTCACTATTATTTTCCCTTTCACTTTTTGCATATAAATCCACTAACTTAGTCTGATTCTTATAATAAGTGCGTCGACAACACGCACAAGTGAAATTAGGCCTCTCATTTGATTTCACCTGAAACGTCGCAATTTCCCTCTGAAAATTATCTGTACTGGAAACCTGTACACTATCTTCCACATTACCCTCTTCTTCTTGGTCAATTTCAACATTCTCCTCTTTACTTCCAAAGTAACAAAACTCAATTTCTTCACAAATATTCTTCACATCTATTTCAGAACCATGAAAAAGAGCAGCGCATAATTGTTTAAGCATAATTGCTGGACTCTTAGCATAATACAACATTCCAACTAATTTTCTCACTTTATTATGATGCACTGCTAGCATCCTGAAATGATGAAAAACACTCTGGCATACTCTCCTGGAAAGACAAGCCAGTGAATGACCATGCAAACCTGTCACGTTTCTCACTCTGCAAGGATCTAATTCTTGCAACAACTTCATTTTCTGCTTCAAACTTTTCTTATTAAATGTCCGTACAAAATCATAAAGCAAATTGATGGAATCCTGTCGCACACTGCAAATACTACTACACTTCCAGGTGTACACAGGACCCTTAGGACGTCTTCCTAAAACCTCATTACCTAACACCTCTTCTGTCTCTGTTGTCACAAGTTTTTCTTTTTCAACTGGACAACCATCTTTCACTTCATAAGCTCGACCACTGGTGTCAACTGCATGCACCAAATCATTATCCTGGAAATAACTCTCCTCATTAAAAAATGCCTCACAGCTTGAACTATGCATCCATTCTCCGGAAAAAACTTCACAAAAATTACTACGATTAACTATTCTCTTCCATCTACTATTTCTTTTGAAATCATAAATTGCCTTGTTTAGCTTCCTAATTCTATTGATTATCAAAATAAATAACTTACGTTTAATTTCAAATGCCTGATCAATAACTTTCTCAACTTTTTTTTTCTCTTATAAAAAACCACTTTCTGTTGACCTTTCTTAATATTTTTTAACAAATTGCCAATTATCCTGTTGCGGAACATTGATTTACGAATTTCCCTAAACTGTTGTTTCCTTCTACTATCATGCACAGAGTTATCTCATGCTCTAGCAGTAACATTTTTGATTGGCCTTTCCTTTCCGTTTAAATTGCTTCTCTTTTTCTGGACTGAAACATTTTCTGTAGTAATACTTTTTTTACTACAAATATTTCTTATGAATGTTTTCGTGGTCTTACCCGGTGCTTTCTTGGTGACTTGACAAGTTTTTTTGGTAGAGGACTGCTGCATTATTTCATGGACCTGCTGTCTTTGACGTTTTGCAGCCTTTCTAAGTCTTTCTTTGGTTGGCATTCTCAAATTTTGAAATGATCTGCAGTTGAATCTGTGGTAAAATATAATAAAAAATGTTATTAACCACTATTACCAAACAGTAAATCAATAACAGTCATCAAAAACTTAACACACTACTTGACATTTTTACATAGAAATTTTTTTAGTGCTTTGGCAAATTTAGAATACACAAATAGCAGAAAAGAAATAGAATTCTTCTTCATTTTACCTGTGCTGTTTTATATGTGAATCTGACCTAATTTTATGAGCATATTTTAATATTTTATTGAAGACACTAGACATAACCTGTTTTTGAAGGTGTGTTTAATTTTAAATGAAACGGTTTACATTTTTACTTTTCATTTATTATAAATTTTAAAAATAAATGTTTATAGTTCCATAGGCTCAAGCACGTCAGCTTCCCACCCTATGTCATACAATTCTGACAAATCGGCATCCTCATCATGTTCTTCATCATCCTCAGAATTTAAATCATCCAAGGGATCTACTTCCACTGACGTCTCAATTACAAGTTCAATGATAATGTCATAATCAACTGATTGCTGATTGTCACTCATGGTTGATGTTGTCGTTATCTTTAAAGAAAGAGAACAACAATGAGATGTTGCAGAGTAAGAGACAAATCTCAGAGATTATAATAGTAAAATTGTTTAACAAGAGTAAAATTTTGCAGCTATTATTTAGCCATGTCCAGCGATGCTGAGGAGGTGAAGCCTATGTCCAAGTTTTCAGTGAACAGGACTCATCTCTTCTTAACCTTGGATAAGCCTCACCGACTCTGTGTCCCCTGCTCATACTTAAATGTACAGAGGCAGATTTATGCTAAGTGGCGCATCCCCACGGATGCACCAGTTAATGTGCACCGCTGCTCTGCCAGCCATAGTGTGCCGAATTTACAATGTGGAGCACCATTGAGCAAAAACAGCACAGATGCGTCACACATCTGTGCCTCAAAAGCAGCACATTGCAGGAATCACGTCATAAGCGCGACATGTCTACTGCAATGCACAGGAGGAACCCTCACATTGCATGGTGCATCACTTCTTATGCCTGTTTCAAACAGGCATAAGGATTTGATTCAGCAATGCTATAAAGCTGACTCAGTGAAATCTTCTAAATTTCACTGTGTTAGTTTTACAGGGCTTTCTTGCAAATAAATGCATACCTTGCAACAAAACACCTATATGAATACTGACGCAGGTTTCATGTGGCACAGGACTTTACAGCATGACACATCTGCCTAGATGCATACATTTTTAAATATGTCGCCACATAGCAAATCTTTTGCACCGCCGCTGCGTCACAAAAGTGATGCACAGCGGCGCAAAAGAGGCACACGGCTATCATAAATCTGTCCCTAACATGTTAAATGATTGATTCAGGATGACGATAAGGTGTGGCCTAACCAGAGGTTTGTTTAAGGTGAGGCCTACTCAGGGTTGCAGATTAAATTTACGCTGGTTGAAGAGTATAGAGGAGATAATACATGTGAAGGCCTACCAATGAAGTAAGTCATGTCCACTTCACTCTTGAACAAAGGCCACACCTCTTCTGTGTCAGTGGACAGACCTAAACCTCATCTGCACAATGTCATTCGTAAACTTAGCAAACACAGGTGATAAATTGAAAAATGTGGAGTTTCTTTTCCTCATTTCACAATCACATCACCTGTGTTTCCTTTGCTTAGGTATCTCATAGTGCAGATGGAGTCTAGCATATCAAAGAGTACACAGAAGTTGAGCAGTGTATACAACAATTTTGACATTTACAGAAGACTCAGCTTCTTATCTTGTTGGAGATGAAGTGAGGCCTGTCTTGCAACATGGTGCATCTTTTGCATCACTGCTGCATCGGTTTCATGTGGCACGGGTTTTTTACAGCATGACACATCTGCCTAGATGCATCAATTTGTAATTTTGTCACCTCATAGCAAATCTTTTCCACCGCCACTGCGTCACAAAAGTGACGCACAGTGGCGCAAAAGAGGCATACACCTATCATAAATCTGTCCCTAACATTTTAAATGATTAATTCAGGATGACGATAAGGTGTGGCCTCTCCAGAGGTTTGTTTAAGGTGAGGCCTACTCAGGGTTGCAGATCAAATTTACGCTTGTTGAAGAATACAGAGGAGATAATACATGTGAAGGCCTACCAATGAAGTAAGTCATGTCCACTTCACTCTTGAACAAAGGCCAGACCTCTTTTGTGTCCGTGGACAGACCTAAACTTCATCTGCACAATGTCATTCGTAAACTTAGGAAACACAGGTGATGTAATTGAAAAATGTGGAGTTTCTTTTCCTCATTTCACAATCACATCACCTGTGTTTCCTTTGCTTAGGTATCTCATAGTGCAGATGTAGTCCAGCATATGAAACAGTACCCAGAAGTGCAGCACTGCATGCAACAACTTTTACACTTACAAAAGCTTCAGCTTCTGCATGCCCCCTACACATTGCTAATTATATACATTTTAAACTGATGGTATCTTGCTGGAGATGAACTGAAACCTATCTTGCAACATGGTGCATCTTTTACCCAAAAGTGACCCACAGCGGCGCAAAAGAGGCGCACGGCCATCATATGCATTTGAGTGACGCATTTCTGGGTCACTTTTAACATGGCTATGTTAGTCAAAGAATTAAAATCTACATTTGCCAAGCACAGATGGGGGCATATTTACAAGGACCTTGCTCCACGGGGAAAGGTCTTAAGTTAAAATGGGAAAAATAACATCAGAGAGACTCAAATGCCTTATAAATATGCCCCAAGCAACCTATGAAGCTCTAGCAGTACATTTCAAGAAACCTAATATTTTTCAAAAAACGATTTTAAACACATCAACAAAATCAATGATATACCTACATTTAAGGGGAAATGACTTACAATGCCCTAAGACACATGAAAGCGTTTTTTTAAGGCCCTTGCACCATTTCTGGGTCACTTGTAACATGGCTATGTTAGTCAAAGAATTAAAATCTAAATTTGCCAAGCACAGATGGGGGCATATTTACAAGGACCTTGCTCCACGGGGAAAGGTCTTAAATTAAAATGGGAAAAATAACATCAGAGAGACTCAAATGCCTTATAAATATGCCCCAAGCAACCTATGAAGCACTAGCAGTACATATCAAGAAACCTAATATTTTTCAAAAAACAATTTTAAACACATCAACAAAATCAATGATATACCTACATTCAAGCGGAAATGACTTACAATGCCCTAAGACACATGAAAGCGTTTTTTTAAGGCCCTTGCACCATTTCTGGGTCAAGCGTTTTTTTAAGGGTCACTTTTAACATGGCTATGTAACTCAAAGAAACAAAATCTATTTGTAAAACACTTGACACAAAGCAACATTTTAAATACAGAACTTTCTTCATAATTTTCTCCTTAAAGCATACTATTCTCTATCTAAATTAAATAAATCTTTTCTCACCTTAGCAAATACTTTATGAGTTTCAAAACAGTCTCAGAAATACACCAATTTGTCTTCAGCAGAACAAAGGGTATGCACTCCAGAGGCTGCAGCTATAGAAAGCACAGAAATGCTGTAATTCATCACACATATCTCTCATGTCACCCAATCAAAACTCTTCCCTCACTTTTTTCAAATCAAAACCCTTCCCCCCTCTGCCCTCTCTGCCTTTTTTGCATAGCAACCACCTCCTGGAAGACCTCTGGTGTTTGCAAGTTCACACAACAATGTTTCAATTGAACTCTGAACTCTCAGTGCACCTGCGTATCCAGTGCAACCTTTCATTAAATGATTTTTTCTTGACCATTGAAATTACATCTTTCAAAGAACTCATCCATGCACCCTAACTTTCTGTTTTCAGCAATCAAAATCCACCAATCACTGTTACTGCTTCATTAACACAGAAACTCCACAGTTTTTTTCATTTTAAACTCTTATTTTTTCAACTGCCATTTCATTACCACACTTCATCTGACTGCAGCAGAACCTTCTCTCACAATGTTTTCTGTCTGGATTGTTGGACATAGTTACATCTACTGGGCTCAAAGGTATGCTGAGAACAGAAGTTTACCTAACCTCAATTTACAAGATGTGGAAATTAAGTGGTTTGGCCACAGAGGATTAAAATGTCACCAATTGATACCATTGGTGAAAACCTTTATGCATTTGCCAAAACCTGACCTGTTAATTGTGCACTGTGGAGGTAATGATTTGGGCACTTTGACTGGAGTAGGTCTGGAAATGCTTTTAAAGGACACCTTTGAGCAATTAATGGAACTTTTTCCTCAAACTGCCTTGGTATATTCAAATATATGCCAAAGACAGAAATGGAGGTGGTTGAACCAATTTTGTCCACAAATTGAGAAGTCGAGGAAGCATGTAAACAAATCTGTTTCAGCTTACATGAGAGACCATGGAATGGGCTCCATGTACAACAATAACTTGTGTTACTACATGCAAGATATCTACAGAGGAGATGGAGTTCACTTCTCAGATGAGGGCAACAGAATTTTCATTTTGAATTTAAGACTATGCATTGGTACCTACTTATAAGTACCTAAATGTACCATAAACCCAAAAGCTCTTCTCAGAGCTACCCTACATCTGATCACTCACAATTATTATTTTACTCTAACTTTTTTCACTAATTTTCAACAAAGTACGCTCCCCAGAGCGCTACCCGGTACGCGAACCGGAAGCTAACCGCGCGAAATTTCTTAAAAACATTTTTTTTCCCGCACATATGGGCCTCCTCAGCCACCCTCAGAAAAACTAGGGGGTCAAGATACGTCTACCGTACCCCCTTCTACCCATTCTGAACATTATTTGCCCTCCATCTTGTATCTTAATTCGACTGAAACACAAAATGGTGGACTCCCGTAACGCTGCTGGTTCGCGTAACGGGGCGCTCGCCAGTTCGCGTACCGGGGCGCTCCCCGGGAAGCGCTCCATTAAAAAAGGTGGGAAAGTGATTTACAGAAGAAACCCTTGAGACACTTTCACCAAATATAGAGTTGCTCATACTACATACCAATCCCTACAATTTTCACAAATTTGGTTGGAATTCCATTTAGCCATTTAGCCTGTAGACCTCTCTAAATACCCTGAGGTAAATTACTTCACAAAACACATCTGAAGTGTTGGAATTGACAACCAATTAAAATGTTACTTTCATTTTCTATTTTTTTTACCTGACATTTGATTGGTTATGTACCCGAATATATATAAAGGAAGAGAAGGAAACACAGCCATTTTGACTACTACTTCCTGGTGTACATTTCAATAGGATTTTCATTAATACCTTCAACTTCTTTTTAAAGGTAAGTTGTTATTTTAAAAACTGAAGTATATTGTGCACTTTAAGTTAATATGGTAAACTTTTTCTGTTAGTTATATACTATCCCTCTGTAGTACTTATAAATTTAGATAGACTTCTCTGTTATAGTTATGGATGGAGTTAGGCTTCTCTTGTATAATTATGAATTTACTTACATTAAATCACATACACTTTTTTATATTCCTACTTCCACTCTGATACTATACACTGCCCAAAGATAAATTCACTGTTAAAAACTGCCTATCTAAAATTAATCCCAACAGTGCCCTACGTCTACTAATATTTATTTTTTTATGCAAATTTCAGGCAAAATGGAAGGCGAACAAAAAATTTCATTTGAAATTGTCCTTCCAGAGTCCAACCAAGAAATCATTGATCCAAATGAGATAGAATTTATGGATGAAACTTGGGACCAAGAACTACTGCAATGTGTGGAATCAGTAGATGCCCTCCTTGAAAATGAGGACATTTTACACACTCAAACATTACAAGCTATGTTCAATGAAAATAACGACATTTCAGACTGTGAAATGTTAGACATTTTTTTAAATTTTGAAACACAATCACAATAATAAATAATTGCTTAAAAAATAAAGAAATAAAAAAAATCAACAAAACAAACAATCAATTAACATACAATATTTGAAAAGTCTATCATTCTTTTTTCCTTATAGTACGCTCCCCAGATCGCTTCCCGGTTCGCGAACCGGGCACTACCCACGCAAAAAAAACAATTTTTTTTTTTTTTTGCCCCGTGGGGCCCTTTTAAAGCCTCCACATCAAACCTAGGGGGTCAGGGAGGATCTACTATGCCCCCTTATGGTCATTTCCCCCTTTGTTTTGGCCTCCTCTTGTCTCTCGATCCTACCGAGAGACAAGATGGCGGCCGCTCCGGACTGTTTAGAATGTTGACAGACACCGGAGAGCCAATCAGCTTCGCTTCGCGAAGTTCCGTTACGCGTTCCAAGTACGCGAACCGGAGCGCTACCCGGGACGTTGTCACAGATATATATCTTTTTTTGAACCCTAATTTCTCAAAATCCACTGGAGCACATATATTGAGACCTAGCAAAGGCACATCGGGCTAACAGTCCCTACAATTTTGCCAAGTTTCGTGCAAATTCATTCAGCCGTTCGGGCTAAAAGTGAGGCCAACCGCCCTATGGAAATTAACATTGGAAAAACGCGTTTTGGGACCCCCCTTTTTTCTCGGCCCCCCCTTGACGAACCCCCCCCAAATTTTCAGGGGCTGCTCAGAAACAAAATGTGCCATTTTTCTGAAAATTTCAGCCAATTCCGTCCACAAACGCCAAAGTTATTAGACATAGAATTTTCAAAAATCCCATAGAGAAAAAATCCTAACTATATATACCTACTGGCGACATTGAGTTTTCCATAGGGCGGTTGGCCTCACTTTTAGCCCGAACGGCTGAATGGATTTGCACGAAACTTGGCAAAATTGTAGGGACTGGTAGCCCGATGTGCCTTTTGTAGGTCTCAATATATGTGCTACAGTGGATTTTGAGAAATTAACGTTTAAAAAAAGATATATATCTGTAACAGCGGACCGGGCAGCGCTCCAGTACGCGTACTTTTCGCGCAACGGAGCTTTGTGAAGCGAAGCTGATTGGTTCTCCGGCGTCTGTAAACATTCCAAACAGTCCGTAGCGGCCGCCATCTTGTCTCTCGGTAGGATCGAGAGAGACAAGAGGAGGCCAAAGCGAAGGGGCAAATGACCATAAGGGGGCATAGTAGATCCTCGCTGACCCCCTAGGTTTGATGTGGAGGTTTTAAAAGGGCCCCGCGGGGCAAAAAAAAAAATAATAATAATAATCGAACGGCTGAATGGATTTGCTCGAAACTTGGTAAAATATTAGGGACTGGTAGCCCGATGTGCCTTTGCTAGGTCTCAATATATGTGCTCCAGTGGATTTTGAGAAATTAACGTTCAAAAAAAGATATATATCTATAACAGCGCTCCGCTTCGCGTAACGGAGGTTTGCGAAGCTGATTGGTCATTCTGTCACTGGGCTATAGTTGGGCTACATCTGGCTGACATTTGGGCTACATTTGTTTTTTTTGTCTCTGGCGGCCATCTTTGGGCTACATTGGGCTACATTGGGCTTCATTGGGCTTCATTGGGCTACATTGGGCTACATTTGGGCTCCAACATATATATAGGCCAATGTAGCCCAATATATATTTTTCAAAGTAAATTTTCGTAAAAACCACTGGAGCATATATCTTGAGACATAGCAAAGGCACATCGGGCTACCAGTCCCTACAATTTTGCCAAGTTTCGTGGAAATCCATTTAGCCGTTCGAGCTAAAAGTGAGTCCAACCGCCCTATGGAAATGAAGGAAATGAATGGGTAATTTGTAATTAGCAAATAGCCCATCGCAAACTAGGAATGGTAAAGAATCGCTATTTATTCCTTAAAGTTCGCTATTTAGGAAATGCAAAAAACTTTGATGATACATATGGCGGTTCATCTCTAACAAGATAAGAAGCATAGGGATAGATTTATGATGACTGGCGCATCACCAGGGATGTGTTAGTCATTCTGTGCCGCTGTTCCGTCACCTATGGTGTGCTGCATTTACAATGCGGCGCATCATGGGGCAAAAACAGCACAGATGCGTGATGTATCTGTGCCGTAAAGGTGGCGCATTGCTGGAGTTGTATCGCAAGTGTGATGAAGCTCCAGCAAGGGTCGGGGGTGCCCCTGTCGCAGGGTTTCTGTTCTCACACAGAACTGTGGACAGAGGATTGGAACCTCGGCGAATTAGGGTGTCCCAAAACTCACCTTAGTAATCAAAAACCCCTTAGCAAGCTAGGTACAGTGTCACATTGGATATAACAAACTCTCAATGTTTAGACAATCCAGAATATGAACTTATAGTACCTCAGGATACGTGGAACTCGTGAACAGTCGGTCGTTATATATTTCTTAGAAACCAGAACATGGAGTTAAGAAGAACACATGTGTATTTGAAATGTTTATTTACTAATGCCGTCTTCTCAGGCGTAGTATCTTAGATAATACATGTACACATATTATCAGTAGCAAAATTACCAGCATAGTTACTAGTACATAAAAAGCGAATGGTGACAGTATGTTAACATGCTGTAAATGAATAAGAGTTAGCAACACTTATAAGCAGCCACGGGCCGTGGAGGGAGTTACGGTGGGGCAGGGAGGCGGGGAGGGGGAGGGGCAGGGTGGAGAGGGCTCCACCCTGCCCCTCCCCCTCCCCGCCTCCCTGCCCCACCGTAACTCCCTCCACGGCCCGCGGCTGCTTATATCTCACCCTCCCTAATACACATATTATATTATTTGCTAAGAAGGTCTGTTTGTGTTGGTTTAGGGCGTGCCCATACTTTAGTGTCTTAGATTTGAAGGAATCACATCAGCATACACCAGCTCTCTCTTCATGTGAACCGCATCAACTGTTGTGTATGTGTGTTCGGCAAAGCAATATAAAACCCGCCTCATGCCCAGAATTGGCAGAAGCTGCACTTATGTTATGAGTATGAAGTCGTGGAGATCAGACCTCATAACAATTCTGTATCGTGTTGTTCTTGAAACTTCAGCACTCGCTGTACAGATATAGTTTAACAAGCAAAGCAGATAGTAGAGCAATAACATATTATTCTCATGTAAACCACGATGAACTACTAGGTTGAAAGCTAAAGCAACAACTAAGTGTCGTGTGCAGAAGTTGCAAAAAAGGAAAAATGGCGTTTAAACCGGTAATGAGCCCATGCTAACTTAACACGGTGTAAAGATATCCAGGACCTAGATGACACCTCCCCATGATCCGGAAACGAACTGAATAAGATAATAGAAGTGCCATCTCATGAGAGCAGATTGCAACTTTATATGTGGACGGTCCGCAAGGTAAAACATTAAAAACTAGGAAAATTTAATGCTAAAGAAAAATAAAACAGCCAAGTACTTTATCGAGTCTTAAGCCAATAGGCAAGCTAAATAATAAAAACTTGACAAATAAGTCAATGACTTGTCAATGAAATGCTAGTACTCAGCATATCAAACATGAAAAAGGTCTATGACATAACTGTGTATGCAAAATAAGCTGCAACAGCCTCCAATAGGAAGTCACCGTCTTCATCCGAAAAGAGTTCAGCCATCCAATTTAAAAGCGGAAAAGAACATACGTGCTCTCCCAGCACCGGATCCTCTATCACCATCAGAGGACAGCTCGGTGGGTTTTCAAGAAAGCTCTGTTCCAAGAAAGACTGTGTTGCCGCCAGTAAATTCCAGGGACCAATTAGTCCATGCATCAATGCCACAGCCATAATCCTTTCGCCAGGACAAACCAACTCGTGAGTAATGATAGGAGTCATCAGCTGATTAAAGTCGACGTCAGGAGAAACCGGTCCGCAGAGACACAAATCAATGGCCCAATCGAAATCACAGGTCAGGCAGTGAAATACAGGCTGGACACAGGTGAAGTAGGAGAATCGAAAAGATAATCCATATGCCGTGCTTAATATCGCCAACGGCATTGTGCCATAATATTCTAGCATGCGATTGCGGAACAGTGTCAGCAGCTGCAGGGCGGGAGCTTGCACAGGAGGGACATCCATATTTAAAAATGTAAAAAAGCACAAGAGCGTCCGCTGGTAATGCAAGTAAAAATGGGAATCCACGAAGCAGAGTGGAAAAAATAGAATGAAAGAAAGCAGGGATGACTCCAAAGATTTTCTCAAATGAAGTCACGAGACCACTGGTAACAACTTTAAAAAAGTGCGCCAGGGCCTTTGTGGAGGACGCGTCAAAGATAGTCCGAACCATGTCGCTGAAATGCAAAGGCGAATCAGTATTTAAAAGGGTCTGCACCTCTGTACGGGTGTTCGCTATGTGAAGCACGAAAGTTTCACGGGCCGAACTCAAGGCCACCTCTCTCTGAGACAAAAGAGCTCTTATTCTTGCCATGCCGTTGAAATGTGCTCCCAAGGTTGGTATTTGTGGCCAGATTGAAAACTCCCTATGTTCATGTGTGGGAGGAAATAGAACATTTCTGCAGCAAATAACCCGTTCACTTACTGTTACGATAAAAGGAATACTTTTAATTAACCCAGAACAATCTTCATTATTGAGCATCAAATAACTACCATTTTCCAACAACTTGAACGTGGGGATGATAGCAGGAACTGGCGTGCCTTGCAACACGCAAGCCATATTTGGTCGGTGTTTGTTGCATGAACCGTGTAACTGTATGTGCCTACACATTAGTGAATGATCTGGCGTCTCAGTGCATTCCTCTCCATTCAGATAAACTTCTTGATCATCTTTGAAACATCTGTATGTGTATGGAAGCGACCAGACCTCATGAAGAAAAGCACTACCTAAAGGTTCATAACGACCTATTGGTATATATTTCATACAATTTGAAAACTTATATAAAGCAAAAGGCAGCGTTATTAAACCGTGGATAAGGCACGTTGCCAAAAAACCCGCAATCCTCTGCTGATGATGTCACTGAGCATGTCATGAATGATGTAATATGTGACATCATCAGCAGTGGATTACGGGTAATAGTATCTCTAGTTTACTCCCCTATAGCTGTCTTTCTTTTAACATAAGTGTCTGTTTCCTTCCCTTATACTTACTGTTTTTTTTTTATTTTTTATTTTTGGTTCACTTCCGGTTCGCGTACCGGCGAGCGAACTGGGAAGCGAACTACGAGAAATAGAGGTTGGCACAGTTCCAAATATTGTACCAATTTTTTAATAACGGGGAGGTAGTTCTGAAAAGAACTTTTTTTTATTGTTTTTGTTGTTTTATATTTTTTTTATTATTTTTCTGAACATTTTTTTACTTTTTTTGAATTTTTCTGAACAGTTTTATATTTTCTTGGGTTTTTCTTGCAGGAGGCAATGAAAACGATTCATTGTAAAGGGCTCAACAGGAGCAACAAAACAAAAAAAAGTATTTATTATTTGGGGCGTTTCGTACAAACTTGCATATGATAGTCAATAGCTCTGTTGATCAGAGTGATGCTTCTTTCTCCGTAGCAAATGAATCCATTGCAATGTACGCAGACGTGTTTTACTTCATGAAATCTCGTTTGAATATTTGGCACCATCTCCCTGCCCTCTGGTCCCATTACTTCCGGTACAACAGATCTTCTGGCCATAATAGGGAGATTATCTAGGTCGTTACGAAACTGTGCAGCACTGTAGTTGTTAGGATGCCACCTAGTCATATGGCGATGCGTTTCCGAAACTGTATTTTTTGTCGGTCCCTCTGGACAGTCTATCTTGACATATAAGGCAAGTTACGTATCTTGCATTTACTTTTTTCTGACCTTTGGGAATTTTAAAAAATTGCCAAATGAAGTTTTCTTTCCGGTGAGACGTCCTGGGCTCCTCAGGCAAAAAGTGCCTCTCTTCGTGCTCGTCGTCCTGTTCTTCTTCTTCCTCTTCTTGCTGAATTATAACTTGAGCAGGTGGTCCACTCTTCCTTGGATGTGGTGGAGGTGGTGGGGAAGCACCAGCTGAAGCTACTAAAGAAGCCATTGCTCACTGGTAACAAAGGGTCTTTCTCTCACAAAGATGAAAGTCAGAGTGAGGAAAGAAGGAGGGGTTTTCATCATTTGGGAAAAACAATAGTTCTCAACCAATGAAAAGTGTTCATTTTAGATTATATGACCTAGTCTTACATCATTAGGAAACCAAAAGCGAAATGAACCAATGAAAAGTGTTACTACCAAGTCACATGACCTGCTGTGTTTACGTTAAGCGCTTTGCAGGGCCTCCAGGTTTGCTTCCAGAAACCTGTGCATTGCGACTCGGTAAGCGTACCAGTTCGCTAACGTAGCACGTCATATGACGTATCACGCAACAACGCGAAACGTCATGCGGACGGGAGGCGTCACGATGTTGTTTTCTAACGCGGCAGTTGCGGTAAAGAAACGTTTACCGGCTCGCGGTCTATTTCGCGGCATCAAGGTCAGCTAACGGGAAGCTTCCCGATTCGCGAAGCGGGAACGAAGAAAAAAAAATATTTTTTAAAAAAATTATTAATAAACATAAAATATATTTTTGGATTTAAAGAAGAATACATTTTACAGCTACAGATATTAGCTGTTAAAAAACCAATGAAATTCACTGAAAAAACCATAGGTTATAGACCATATATAGTTAGGAATTAGCATTTACAAAACCTTGAAAATTCACTGAAAAAACCATAGGTTATAGACCATATATAGTTAGGAATTAGCATTTAGAAAACCTTATTTTACTCTCACAAAACCATTGAAATTCCATATATAGTTAGTTGCACTAACTATATATCGCGCACCCGCAATCCACTGCTGATGATGTCACATATTACATCATTCATGACATGGTCAGTGACATCACTGATGACATCACTGATGACATCTCAAATGACATCACTGATGACATCACTGATGACATCTCAAATGACATCACTGATGACATCATGACACACCAATACCAGTTACTACATACGCACTCACTGATTCCTACGTCTACACACACATTCACTCATTCACCCATACAATCACTCATACATACAGTCACTCATTATTACAACACTATCATATGCACTCATACACCTATGCAGACAGTCACACACTGCCACTCATCCATGGAGTTACTCACACACCAAGTCAGTCCTGTAAAGAATCAATCACACTTCCATTTCTTCATCTATACAGTTAAACACAGAACACCATACTTCAGTGACATCACTGATGACATCACTAATGACATCTGAAATGACATCACTGATGACATCTCAAATGACATCACTGATGACATCATGACACACCAATACCAGTTACTACATACGCACTCACTGATTCGTACGTCTACACACACATTCACTCATTCACCCATACAATTACTCATACATACAGTCAGTTATTATTAGAACACTATCATATGCACTCATACACCTAGTCAGTCCTGTGAAGAATCAATCACACTTCGATTTCCTCATCTATAGTTAAACACAGAACACCATACTTTTCACACATATACTAACACATACTTACCCTCTTATACAATCACTGATACAAGTACACATTGATATGCACAGCGTCACACACCTCCCAGCCAGCCACACACACACTCAGTCTTCCATCCATCCAGTCATTCTTCAATATGTAAAACGTATTTAAACTTTACAAAAACACACAGACACTAGATGATGTCATCAGTGATGTCACTGACCATGTCATGAATGATGTAATATGTGACATCATCAGCAGTGGATTGCGGGTGCGTGATATATAGTTAGTGCAACTAACTATATATGGAATTTCAATGGTTTTGTGTGAGTAAAATAAGGTTTTCTAAATGCTAATTCCTAACTATATATGGTCTATAACCTATGGTTTTTTCAGTGAATATATATATATATATATTCACTGAAAAAACCATAGGTTATAGACCATATATAGTTAGGAATTAGCATTTACAAAACCTTGAAAATTCACTGAAAAAACCATAGGTTATAGACCATATATAGTTAGGAATTAGCATTTACTAAACCTTATTTTACTCACACAAAACCATTGAAATTCCATATATAGTTAGTTGCACTAACTATATATCGCGCACCCGCAATCCACTGCTGATGATGTCACATATTACATCATTCATGACATGGTCAGTGACATCACTGATGACATCACTGATGACATCTCAAATGACATCACTGATGACATCACTGATGACATCTCAAATGACATCACTGATGACATCATGACACACCAATACCAGTTACTACATACGCACTCACTGATTCCTACGTCTACACACACATTCACTCATTCACCCATACAATAACTCATACATACAGTCACTTATTATTACAACACTATCATATGCACTCATACACCTATGCAGACAGTCACACACTGCCACTCATCCATGGAGTTACTCACACACCAAGTCAGTCCTGTAAAGAATCAATCACACTTCCATTTCTTCATCTATACAGTTAAACACAGAACACCATACTTCAGTGACATCACTGATGACATCACTAATGACATCTGAAATGACATCACTGATGACATCTCAAATGACATCACTGATGACATCATGACACACCAATACCAGTTACTACATACGCACTCACTGATTCGTACGTCTACACACACATTCACTCATTCACCCATACAATTACTCATACATACAGTCAGTTATTATTAGAACACTATCATATGCACTCATACACCTAGTCAGTCCTGTGAAGAATCAATCACACTTCGATTTCCTCATCTATAGTTAAACACAGAACACCATACTTTTCACACATATACTAACACATACTTACTCTCTTATACAATCACTGATACAAGTACACATTGATATGCACAGAGTCACACACCTCCCAGCCAGCCACACACACACTCAGTCTTCCATACATCCAGTCATTCTTCAATATGTAAAACGTATTTAAACTTTACAAAAACACACAGACACTAGATGATGTCATCAGTGATGTCATTTGAGATGTCATCAGTGATGTCATCAGTGATGTCACTGACCATGTCATGAATGATGTAATATGTGACATCATCAGCAGTGGATTGCGGGTGCGCGATATATAGTTAGTGCAACTAACTATATATGGAATTTCAATGGTTTTGTGTGAGTAAAATAAGGTTTAGTAAATGCTAATTCCTAACTATATATGGTCTATAACCTATGGTTTTTTCAGTGAATTTTCAAGGTTTTGTAAATGCTAATTCCTAACTATATATGGTCTATAACCTATGGTTTTTTCAGTGAATTTCATTGGTTTTTTAACAGCTAATATCTGTAGCTGTAAAATTTATTCTTCTTTAAATCCAAAAATATATTTTATATGTTTATGAATAATTATTTTTTTAAATATTTTTTTTTCTTCGTTCCCGCTTCGCGAATCGGGAACCTTACAGTAAAAAAATGTTCAGAAAAATAAAAAAAAAAGTTCTTTTCAGAACTACCTCCCCGTTATTAAAAAATTGGTACAATATTTGGAACTGTGCCAACCTCTATTTCTCTTAGTTCGCTTCCTAGTTCGCTCGCTGGTACGCGAACTGGAAGCGAACCAAAAACAGTAAGTATAAGGGAAGGAAACACACACTTATGTTAAAAGAAAGACAGCTATAGGGGAGTAAACTAGAGATACTATTACCCATAATCCACTACTGATGATGTCACATATTACATCATTCATGACATGCTCAGTGACATCATCAGCAGAGGATTGCGGGTTTTTTGGCAACATGCCTTATCAACGGTTTAATAACGCTGCCTTTTGCTTTATATAAGTTTTCAAATTGTATGAAATATATACCAATAGGTCTTTATGAACCTTTAGGTAGTGCTTTTGTTCATGAGGTCTGGTCGCTTCCATACACATACAGATGTTTCAAAGATGATCAAGAAGTTTATCTGAATGGAGAGGAATGCACTGAGACGCCAGATCATTCACTAATGTGTAGGCACATACAGTTACACGATTCATGCAACAAACAGCGACCAAATATGGCTTGCGTGATGCAAGGCACGCCAGTTCCTGCTATCATCCCCACGTTCAAGTTGTTGGAAAATGGTAGTTATTTGATGCTCAATAATGAAGATTGTTCTGAGTTAATTAAAAGTATTCCTTTTATCGTAACAGTAAGTGAACGGGTTATTTGCTGCAGAAATGTTCTATTTCCTCCCACACATGAACATAGGGAGTTTTCAATCTGGCCACAAATACCAACCTTGGGACACGTTTCAACAGCATGACAAGAATAAGAGCTCTTTTGTCTCAGAGAGAGGTGGCCTTGAGTTCGGCCCGTGAAACTTTCGTACTTCACATAGCGAACACCCGTACACAGGTTTGCCTTTCAATTTCAGCAACATGTTTCCGACTATCTTTAACGCATCCTCCACAAAATCCCTGGCACACTTTTTTAAAGTTGTTACCAGTGGTCTCGTGACTTCATTTGAGAAAATCTTTGGAGTCATCCCTACTCCCTTTCATTCCATTTTCTCCACTCTGGTTCGTGGATTGCATTTTTACTTGCATTACCAGCGGACGCTCTTGTACTTTTTTACATTTTTAAATATGGATGTCCCTCCTATGCAACCTCCGACCCTGCAGCTGCTGACACTGTTCCGCAATCGCATGCTAGAATATTATGGCACAATGCCGTTGGCGATATTAAGCACGGCATATGGATTATCTTTTCGGTTCTCCTACTTCACCTGTGTCCAGCCTGTATTTCACTGCCTGACCTGTGATTTCGATTGGGCCATTGATTTGTGTCTCTGCGGACCGGTTTCTCCTGACGTCGACTTTAATCAGCTGATGACTCCTATCATTACTCACGAGTTGATTTGTCCTGGCGAAAGGATTATGGCTGTGGCATTGATGCATGGACTACTTGGTCCCTGGAATTTACTGGCGGCAGCACAGTCTTTCTTGGAACACAGCTTTCTTGAAAACCCACCGAGCTGTCCTCTGATGGTGATAGAGGATCCGGTGCTGGGAGAGCACGTATGTTCTTTTCCGCTTTTAAATTGGATGGCTGAACTGTTTTCGGATGAAGACGGTGACTTCCTGTTGGAGGCTGTTGCAGCTTATTTTGCATACACAGTTATGTCATAGACCTTTTTCATGTTTCATATGCTGAGTACTAGCATTTCATTGACAATTCATTGACTTAATTGTCAAGTTTTTATTATTTACCTTGCCTATTGGCTTAAGACTCGATAAAGTACTTGGCTGTTTTATTTTTCTTTAGCATTGAATTTTCCTAGTTTTTAATGCTTTACCTTGCGGACCGTCCACATATAAACTTGCAATCTGCTCTCATGAGATGGCACTTCTATTATCTTATTCAGTTCGTTTCCGGATCATGAGGAGGTGTCATCTAGGTCCTGGATATCTTTACACCGTGTTAAGTTAGCATGGGCTCATTACCGGTTTAAACGCCATTTTTCCTTTTTTGCAACTTCTGCACACGACATTTAGTTGTTGCTTTAGCTTTCCACCTAGTAGTTCATCGTGGTTTACATGAGAATAATATGTTATTGCTCTACTATCTGCTTTGCTTGTTAAACTATATCTGTACAGCGAGTGCTAAAGTTTCAAGAACAACACGATACAGAATTGTTATGAGGTCTGATCTCCACGACTTCATACTCATAACATAAGTGCAACTTCTGCCAATTCTGGGCATGAGGCGGGTTTTATATTGCTTTGCCGAACACACATACACAACAGTTGATGCGGTTCACATGAAGAGAGAGCTGGTGTATGCTGATGTGATTCCTTCAAATCTAAGACACTAAAGTATGGGCACGCCCTAAACCAACACAAAGAGACCTTCTTAGCAAATAATATAATATGTGTATTAGGGAGGGTGAGATATAAGCAGCCGCGGGCCGTGGAGGGAGTTACGGTGAGGCAGGGAGGCGGGGAGGGGGAGAAGCAGGGTGGAGCCCTCTCTACCTTGCCCCTCCCCCTCCCCGCCTCCCTGCCCCACCGTAACTCCCTCCACGGCCCGCGGCTGCTTATAAGTGTTGCTAACTCTTATTCATTTACAGCATGTTAACATACTGTCACCATTCGCTTTTTATGTACTAGTAACTATGCTGGTAATTTTGCTACTGATAATATGTGTACTTGTATTCTCCACCCTGCTTCTCCCCCTCCCCGCCTCCATGCCTCACCGTAACTCCCTCCACGGCCCGCGGCTGCTTATAAGTGTTGCTAACTCTTATTCATTTACAGCATGTTAACATACTATCACCATTCACTTTTTATGTACTAGTAACTATGCTGGTAATTTTGCTACTGATAATATGTGTACTTTTATTATCTAAGGTACTACGCCTGAGAAGACGGCATTAGTAAATAAACATTTCAAATACACATGTGTTCTTCTTAACTCCATGTTCTGGTTTCTAAGAAATATATAACGACCGACTGTTCATGAGTTCCACGTATCCTGAGGTACTATAAGTTCATATTCTGGATTGTCTAAACATTGAGAGTTTGTTATATCCAATGTGACACTGTACCTAGCTTGCTAAATAGTTTTTGATTACTAACGTGAGTTTTGGGACACCCTAATTCGCCGAGGTTCCAATCCTCTGTCCACAGTTCTGTGTGAGAACAGAAACCCTGCGACAGGGGCACCCCCGACCCTTGCTGGAGCTTCATCACACTTGCGATACAACTCCAGCAATGCGCCACCTTTACGGCACAGATACATCACGCATCTGTGCTGTTTTTGCCCCGTGATGCGCCGCATTGTAAATGCAGCACACCATAGGTGACGGAACAGCGGCACAGAATGACTAACACATCCCTGGTGATGCGCCAGTCATCATAAATCTATCCCTATGCTTCTTATCTTGTTAGAGATGAACCGCCATATGTATCATCAAAGTTATTTGCATTTCCTAAATAGCGAACTTTAAGGAATAAATAGCGATTCTTTACCATTCCTAGTTTGCGATGAGCTATTTGCTAATTAGCCGAATGTAGCCCAATGAAGCCCAATGTAGCCCAATGTAGCCCAAAGATGGCCGCCAGACACACAAAAAAACAAATGTAGCCCAAATATCAGCCAGATGTAGCCCAACTATAGCCCAGTGACAGAATGACCAATCAGCTTCGCAAACCTCCGTTACGCGAAGCGGAGCGCTGTTACAGATATATATCTTTTTTTGAACGTTAATTTCTCAAAATCCACTGGAGCACATATATTGAGACCTAGCAAAGGCACATCGGGCTACCAGTCCCTAATATTTTGCCAAGTTTCGTGCAAATCCATTCAGCCGTTCAATTATTATTTTTATTATTTTTTTTTGCCCCGCGGGGCCCTTTTAAAACCTCCACATCAAACCTAGGGGGTCAGCGAGGATCTACTATGCCCCCTTATAGTTATTTCCCCCTTTGTTTTGACCTCCTCTTGTCTCTCGATCCTACCGAGAGACAAGATGGCGGCCGCTACGGACTGTTTGGAATGTTGACAGACGCCGGAGAACCAATCAGCTTCGCTTCACAAAGCTCCGTTGCGCGAAAAGTCCGCGAACCAGAGCGCTAACCGGTCCGCTGTTACAGATATATATCTTTTTTTAAACGTTAATTTCTCAAAATCCACTGGAGCACATATATTGAGACCTACAAAAGGCACATCGGGCTACCAGTCCCTACAATTTTGCCAAGTTTCGTGCAAATCCATTCAGCCGTTCGGGCTAAAAGTGAGGCCAACCGCCCTATGGAAAACTCAATGTTAAAAACACATTTTGGGACCCCCCTTTTTTCTCGGCCCCCCCTTGACGAACCCCCCCCAAATTTTCAAGGGCTGCTCAGAAACAAAATGTGCCATTTTCCTGAAAATTTCAGCCAATTCCGTCCACAAACGCCAAAGTTATTAGACATAGAATTTTCAAAAAACCCATAGAGAAAAAATCCTAACTATATATACCTACTGGCGACCGCCAGTAGGTAATATATATATATATATATATATATATATATATATATATATATATATATATATATATATATATATATATATATATATATATATATCTACATTACCTACTGGCGGTCGCCAGTAGGTATATATAGTTAGGATTTTTTTCCTATGGGATTTTTGAAAATTCTATGTTGAATAACTTTGGCGTTTGAGGACGGAATTGGCTGAAATTTTCTGGAAAATGGAACATTTTGTTTCTGAGCAGCCCCTGAAAATTTGGGGGGGTTTCGTCAAGCGGGGGCCGAGAAAAAAGGGGGGTCCCAAAACGTGTTTTTAACATTGAGTTTTCCATAGGGCGGTTGGACTCACTTTTAGCTCGAACGGCTGAATGGATTTCCACGAAACTTGGCAAAATTGTAGGGACTGCTAGCCCGATGTGCCTTTGCTATGTCTCAAGATATATGCTCCAGTGGTTTTTACGAAAATTAACTTTGAAAAATATATATTGGGCTACATTGGGCTATATATATGTTGGAGCCCAAATGTAGCCCAATGTAGCCCAAGGAAGCCCAATGAAGCCCAATGTAGCCCAAAGATGGCCGCCAGAGACAAAAAAAAACAAATGTAGCCCAAATATCAGCCAGATGTAGCCCAACTATAGCCCAGTGACAGAATGTCCCAGAGTGTTTTAAAGAACAACTAGAACGCTAACAGTCTTACTTATGACAAAAGTATGGCACACCTGAAGTCATCTTGATTGGAATAAAGTGGTAACACTTAATACATTTAATTTGAAAAGGAACAAAATAAGGGGTTTCATTTTGCCATAGAAATGTTATATATATATATATATATATATATATATATATATATATATATATATATATATATATTTCCTACTGGCGGTCGCCAGTAGGTATATATAGTTAGGATTTTTTCTCTATGGGTTTTTTGAAAATTCTATGTCTAATAACTTTGGCGTTTGTGGACGGAATTGGCTGAAATTTTCAGGAAAATGGAACATTTTGTTTCTGAGCAGCCCTTGAAAATTTGGGGGGTGTTCGTCAAGGGGGGGCTGAGAAAAAAGGGGGGTCCCAAAACGTGTTTTTAACATTGAGTTTTCCATAGGGCGGTTGGCCTCACTTTTAGCCCGAACGGCTGAATGGATTTGCATGAAACTTGGCAAAATTGTAGGGACTGGTAGCCCGATGTGCCTTTTGTAGGTCTCAATATATGTGCTACAGTGGATTTTGAGAAATTAACGTGTAAAAAAGATATATATCTGTAACAGCGGACCGGGCAGCGCTCTGGTTCGCGGACTTTTCGCGCAACGGAGCTTTGTGAAGCGAAGCTGATTGGTTCTCCGGCGTCTGTCAACATTCCAAACAGTCCGTAGCGGCCGCCATCTTGTCTCTCGGTAGGATCGAGAGACAAGAGGAGGCCAAAGCGAAGGGGCAAATGACCATAAGGGGGAATAGTAGATCCTCGCTGACCCCCTACGTTTGATGTGGAGGTTTTAAAAGGGCTCCGCGGGGCAAAAAAAAAATAAAATAATAATAATCGAACGGCTGAATGGATTTGCACGAAACTTGGCAAAATATTAGGGACTGGTAGCCCGATGTGCCTTTGCTAGGTCTCAATATATGTGCTCCAGTGGATTTTGAGAAATTAACGTTCAAAAAAAGATATATATCTGTAACAGCGCTCCGCTTCGCGTACTTTTCGCGTTACGGAGCTTTGCGAAGCTGATTGGTTCTCCGGCGTCTGTCAACATTCCAAACAGTCCGTAGCGGCCGCCATCTTGTCTCTCGGTAGGATTGAGAGACAAGAGGAGGCCAAAGCGAAGGGGGAAATGACCATAAGGGGGCATAGTAGATCCTTCCTGACCTCTTAGGTTTGATGTACCATTTTGTCAAGTTTGGTGTAATTCCGTCCAGCCATTCAGGCTGTAGACGTATGTAAATGTCCTATGGAAAATTGCATGGGGAAAACACATTTGAAAGTGTTGAAATTTAGAACCAATTAAAATGTTACTTTGGTTTTGTATTTGTGTGTGATGAAAGTTAATTGGTTATGTATATATGTCAAATGAGAGGAAACCACAGCCATTTTGTCAATCAATCAATCAGGTCATTTGTAGAGCGCACTACTCACCCGTAGGGTCTCAAGGCGCTGGGAGGGGGGGGGGTGCCGCTACTGCTCGAACAGCCAGGTCTTGAGCTTCTTCCTGAAGGAGAGGTGGTCTTGGGTCAGGCGCAGATTGGTCGGAAGTGAGTTCCAGGTCTTGGCGGCCAGGTGGGAGAAGGATCTTCCTCCTGTTGTCGCTCTTCGGATGCGGGGGACGGCGGCGAGGGCGTGGTTGGTTGATCTGAGGAGGCGCTTGGGAGTGTAGAAGTTGATCCGGTTGTTGAGGTAGCTCGGGCCTTGGTCGTGTAGGGCTTTGTGTGCGTGGGTGAGGAGTCGGAAGGTGATTCTCTTGTTGACCGGGAGCCAGTGCAGATCTCTCAGGTGTCCCGAGATGTGGCTGCGTCGGGGGATGTCGAGGATGAGTCTCGCCGAGGCGTTCTGGATCCGCTGGAGTCTCTTCTGGAGTTTTGCAGTGGTTCCGGCGTAGAGGGCGTTGCCGTAGTCCAGTCGGCTGGTGACGAGGGCTTGGGTGACCGTCTTCCTCGTCTCGGTGGGGATCCACCGGAAGATCTTACGTAGCATGCGCAGGATGTTGAAGCATGACGAGGAGACGGCGTTGACTTGTCTGGTCATGGAGAGGGAGGAGTCCAGGATGAAGCCCAGGTTGCGTGCGTGGTCCGTCGGTTTGGGTGCGGTGCCCAGGGCGGGGGGCCACCAGGAGTCGTCCCAGGCGGAGGGCGTGGAGCCCAGGATGAGGACCTCCGTCTTGTCTGAGTTCAGTTTCAGGCGGCTGGTCGTCATCCATTCGGCCACGTCTCTCATCCCTTCGTGCAGGTTGGCTCTGGCGGTGGCGGGGTCGTTGGTCAGGGAGAGGATCAGCTGGGTGTCGTCGGCGTAGGAGATTATGTTGAGGTTGTGTTGGCGTGCGATGGCCGCGAGGGGGCTCATGTAGACGTTGAAGAGGGTGGGGCTCAGTGAGGATCCTTGAGGGACGCCGCAGATGACTTCGGTGGCCTCTGACTTGTACGGTGGTAGGCGGACTCTTTGTGTTCTTCCGTCGAGGAAGGAGGTGATCCATTCCAGTGCCTTCTCCTGGATTCCGATGTTGCTGAGGCGCTGTATTAGGGTGCGGTGGCAGACAGTGTCGAAAGCCGCGGAGAGGTCCAGGAGGATGAGGGCCGCTGTTTCTCCGTTGTCCATCAGAGTTCGAAGGTCGTCGGTGGCGGCGATGAGGGCGGTCTCGGTGCTGTGGTTCGCTCGGAAGCCGGACTGTGAGGGGTCGAGGGATCCATTCGTCTCGAGGAAGGCGGCCAGCTGTTTGTTGACGGTCTTCTCGATGACTTTGGCCGGGAACGGGAGGAGCGAGATGGGACGGTAGTTCTTGAGGTCGGTGGGGTCTGCTGTGGGTTTCTTGAGGAGAGCGCTGAGTTCGGCGTGCTTCCAGCTCTCAGGGAAGGTGGCGGAGTCGAAGGAGGTGTTGATGATGTCCCGCAGGTGGGGTGCGAGGACAGCGTCGGCTTTGTTGAAGACGTGGTGAGGGCAGGGGTCAGTCGGAGATCCGGAATGGATGGAGTTCATGGTGCGGATGGTGTCTTCGGTGCTGATCGGGGTCCAGGTGCGGAGGGTGGTGGTGGGTGGCGTCGTTGCGGTTGTGGCTTGCGTTGGTTGGTTGTTGAAGCTGTTGTGTATGTCCGTGATCTTGTTGTGGAAGTAGGACGCGAGGGAGTTGCAGAGTTCTTGCGACGGGGTGATGTCATTGTTTCCGGCGTTGGGGTTGGATAGCTCTTTCACGATGTTGAAGAGTTCCTTGCAGTTGTGTGCGTTGTTGTCCAGCCGGTCCTTGTATGCATTTTTCTTGGTGGCGCGGATCAGTTGGTGGTGTTTCCGGGTGGCGAGCTTGAGGGTGGTCATGTTGTCCGTCGTTGGTTCCCTTCTCCAGGCTTTCTCGAGGGCTCGACAGTTCTTCTTGGAGCTCTTGAGTTCGTCGGTGAACCATGGTGTTTTTCTGCTGCAGGATCTGCTGGGTGGGGTTCTCAGAGGGGCGAGTTCGTCCGCGCAGTCGTTGATCCATTTCGTGAGGTTGTCGGCGGCCTGGCTGGGGTTCGCTGAGTTGGCGGGAGGGTGCTGGCTCAGGGAAGCGGTGAGCTGGTCGGCTGTGATCTTGTTCCAGCTTCTTCGAGCAACCTGTTGCTGGTGGTGGTGGATCGTCGTTCTTCTGAAGGTGAAGTGGACGCAGCTGTGGTCCGTCCAGTGGAGTCCTGTTGCGTGGCTGAAGGTGACGTCTTTGCTGGATGAGAAGACGGCGTCGAGTGTGTGTCCGGCGAGGTGGGTGGGGGTGGTCACCAGTTGCTTGAGTCCGAGGTTGTCGAGGTTGTCGAGCAGGCTGATGGTGTTGCGGTCGTTGTTGTTCTCCAGGTGGAAGTTGAGGTCCCCCAGGAGGATGTAGTCGGCGGAGGGGAGAGCGTGCGGGCTGACGAAGTCGGCGATGTCCTCGCTGAATCGTGATTTGTGATACTACTGTCTGAGGTACATTTGTGAGGAATTTTCGGTGGTGAATTTCTGGTGTTTGATTTACACAGTACTAACACTTCTGCTACTTTTAAAAAGGTGAGTTGTTAATTTGTAAGGGGAACTATGTTGTACACTTGAAGATAATTTGAAAAATGTTTTCTGTTATTTATTTGCAGTCCTTCTGTTATACTAAATACTTGATGAAGTTAGTTTTATATTATGTATTACTAAAAACGATAAATGAAAGTGATTATTTTTTTCTGCAATTTACAGCAAGCAATTTCAAAATAAAATGGCTCACAATGAAGAGACCGTGGCAATTTCTTTTGAATTGTCCACTACATTGATTGAAATTGAGAGCACCAATAATGAAATATTGTCACAAGGAGGACATGACTTGTATGATTCCATTAGATTGATTGAAATGGACAGCACCAAGAATGAAATATTGTCACAAGGAGATTACTTGAATGATTCCACTACATTGATTGAAATTGAGAGCACCAATAATGAAATATTGTCACAAGGAGGAGATGACTTGTATGATTCCATTAGATTGATTGAAATGGACAGCACCAATAATGAAATATTGTCACAAGGAGGAGATGACTTGAATGATTCCACTACATTGATTGAAATTGAGAGCACCAATAATGAAATATTGTCACGAGAAGATGACTTGAATGATTCCACTACATTGATTGAAATTGACAGCACCAATAATGAAATATTGTCACAAGGAGGAGATGACTTGAATGATTTTTTTGATCAATCTCTTGATGGCGAATTTATCGAGTGTTTGGAGACCATAGAGTTACAAGAATCATCATTGGAGACTTTTAATGAGGACATTGCTGATGAGGACATGTTACTAGTTCTTTCAAATTTAGAAAATTCTGAAGAATAAATTTATATTTAGAAATCAAAAATTGTTTGAGACATTATTCATTTTTATTTTTAATTTATGAGGTTGTAGCGAAGTGATTGTAGTATAAAATGAGACTTATAGTATAGAGTGCAACATTTTTATGTTACATGGTAAGTTTACTCATATTTACTTGCCTTCTGCCACTATATTATCTCCAATGTGTATTTGACATCTCTTCTTCATCTCCGGCCTCCTTTCTCTCACTGTGTGTCTCCGATGCATCTTATCGCTGTTATTTTGTGTAATTACAGAAGAGAGTAAAATAAAATAGTTCGGAACGTGAAAAGGGGGCAAAGTAGAGTACTCCTCACCCCCTAGGCCTTTTTAGGCGGTCCCAAAAGGATCAGTTTCTGCTTTCCTGAGAGATTATGGTATGAGTTCCATATACCACAATAACTTGCATTACAACATGCAAGATATCTATCTCCTATTACCAACTTTTGGAGATTTTCGCGCTAAGCGCGAATATCTCCAAAAAGTAACACCTGCCCTGAGCAGTTCTTAGCCATGTTATCCAATGGGAGGTGGATAACATGGCTAAGAGCATTAGCTCGGTAATGCATGAATATCGCTGAGTTTTTAGCGATATTCATGCATTGCGGCCGTTTATTATCGCATTTGCGATAAACCTTGATAATAGCAAGGTTTATCTTCGATAATTTCTGACGATGCTTAGTGGTAAAAAATTGGTTGGTAAGCATCGTTAGCGATAAATATCGCTTAACTTTGGTAATATGCCCCAACGTCTGTTAACGTTCGATTCGAAGGAAATGAGGAAGTGTTGAAAAACATTGTCTGCGCCATCTTGCCTTTTTTGAAATGCCACACTTTTGTCGTGCACGGCAGCCATTTTAGATGTCTTGACCAGACCCACTCTCTGCACGCTGTCGATTCGTAGCATGGCTCCTCACCCACGCAAGCATCTTCCCTAGGCACTGGTCACCACCGCTCTCTGTCTTATGCATGGGCAATAAACCTCCCCCCATCTGCGCTGCTCTTCCCTGAGAATCACACTCTGTGCCCGCCCGACACCTCCCTTTCGCCCTATTCACTACCGCACCCTCTGACACTCCTCTTTCTCTGTGTCCGATTGTCCAGGCTATCAGCTAGCCCTGCAGATGTAGTTTATGGCCCCAGCTGTAAAGAATCACCCCTCTTCAAAGGAGTTATAGTAGATCAAGGCCCACACCCGATGAGATCCGTCACACCACACGTGTTCCTACTATCTGAAAACCATCCTGTATTGTGATTGGGGAGGGGACCGAGCCTGAAGCGGAAGATTCCAGGAATGACTCTTTGTACATCAAAGTTTTTACAATTATGTGTCACATTAAAAATATATAGCACTCCAACAAAGTAGTAGGAATATAAAACTTTAATAACATATAAATATATACAAGAAAACAAAAACAGTAAAAACATTTAAACAACGAAGAGACCGTGGCAATTTCTTTTGAATTATCCAATAGATTTATTGAAATTGACAGCACCAATAATGAAATATTCTTGTCAGTAGCGGTCTGTTGTGCGAATAGTTCCAAGGCAGCAGAACGCGCTGAAATCTAGATGGCACGAAAGTGATGTCTAGTAAGTTGCCGCCCAGCAAAAAACGGCGTGGGGCGCCGCGGGGGTGAGTGAGTCCAGTAGGCACCACAGCTATTCTTACCGGCATTGCAGAATTACTGCTGGGGACAATGCCTGTGCTGTAGCAGGGTCACATCAGAAACAAAAAGGATTCTGTTGAAGATGTTGTTGGTTTTCAATTTGAAAACAGTTCTGGTGTCAACTGCTATGCTAATGTAGTGGTTAATGTTTTGTTTTCTCTAGAAAATGTAAAAGAGGGGGAGGCAGTCCAAAGTTCCGTTAAAAGGGCAAAGGAAAGGATCGGTGGTTTGAACTATCAGTCAAAAAGGGGAGGGGGTGCAATAATTTTTCCTACCGGGTCACACTGTGCTTTCACCGGAAGTGAGGTCTGCAGGATTCTAGTAATTCAAAGTGAGGCTGGCGCCAGCATGGGAGCGCCGACGTCCCGCGGATACAGTTTCGTCACTCCACGGGCGATCATGGCAGTCATTCCCCATCGGGGGTCGGAGACTCCCGCGGCTCCTCTAGAATTTTCAAGGTCGTGGAGGACTACGGTGGTGGAGTCAACCAGTGACCGGGCCATTTCTTTATGCTGGGCCCGCTCTTGCCAGGTCGACCGCCATTTTGAGAGTTCGGCAGCTACCGGCGATCGCGGGGTCACATGAGCGGACGGGCTCCACCCTGCCGGGCGAGACGTTGCAGCATGGCCACAGTGGAAGAACCCTTTTCCGGGCGCCTGGAGCGCTGAGGGTGCAGCTGGGAAGCCTCCACCTGGGGAGGCAGGAGAGGCCTGTTCGCACCGTCTCTCCCTCCCAGTGCACCCCACGGCGTCTCGCTTGAGATTTGTTATGGCCGGACCAGGCGATGAGGACGAGGGGGGGGGGGTCGGAGGCATGTGCAAGACATCCACCCCAGTGTTGTCGCAGCCATTATAAAAGAAAGAAGTGTCCCGTCCGTCTTCGGGCCGGGCTTCCGGTGGATGTCGGCCGGACGCCCCTGGCTCTGGCCCCATGAACGGGTTTCTTGGTTTATCGGCTGCAGCCGGATCCCGTCGGCCTCGGCCCCCCGACCGTTGGTGGCCGGACCGGAAGAGCATGTGGCGGGACTACCTGCAACTCTCAAGGGCCACCGCGGCCGGACTGGGAGAGAGAGGGGAGGGTCGAGGAGACATTCCCCCCCCCTGCAACTGTTCAGCGTTGTAAAGGCAATCCCCTGGCCGGGTCCCGCTGGCCTCGGCCTCTCCTCCGTCTACACCCTACGTTAGGATCTCCTGGCCGAGGCGTGGCAGCAGGACCTGCCTTATATGGGCTGCTCCCGGCTGGGCGTAGCCGGAACCCTGCCCCACCTTGGAAGTTTCCAGAGTGGGGGCGGATGTTCTACTGACTTGCATTTTCCCTAGTCTATCGATTTTTTTGGCGTGGCAGGCGGTGGGACAGCGAGGGGTGATTTGGTTTCTCTTACTGTTTTTCTGGTCTCTCACCACTGGCATATTTTAACGTTTTCTTGTTTCTAGGACACTAATAGGTTTTATCATTACGTTATGTTATCGTTTCTTTGTTCGTTGTTTAATAAAAGTTCATGTTCATCAGTGGCCTACTGATTTTCGTTTTCCTATTTTTTTCTTTCCAGGTTGTTTCATGGTAAAGTTTCTGTTAACAGGATACAGTGATCACTTCGTTATTATTGCATATGTCTTTTTCACTAGGGGTGCTCTCTGGTCGGGCCAGATGACGTATCTCTAGTAAATGGTCCGGGTGAAAAAGGTGCATCAATCAGTGGGGAGTAGATAGGCATGACAGATTACAACGGGGGAGAAAGGTCCGCATTACGTACCCTTTCACTACTTGCAAAGATTTTCCTACGTTTATTTGCAAACAGGGAATACCTCCAAAAAGAACTAATTCCCAAACAGTCAATGTTCGGACAATCAATCAATCAATGAGGAATGAAATAGGTACGACGTGTTAAAGGCTTGCGTTACCTACCCTTCACTATCTGCAAAGGGAGAGAGAATATTCCTATTCTTCCTCGTTTGCAGGTAGAGAAGATCCTTAAGAGAATTAACTTCGAACAATTCAATGCTCGATTGAAACAATCAACAAGGGGTACTGTGAACACAAATGAACGCCGCTTATGTACATACGCATTGCTATTTTCAACAGGTTGTTCCTAATGTTTCTATTTTAGCGAGGTCAAAAAGAGATCCCATTAGTGGCCTACTGATTTTGCTCGATTCCTTTTGTTTTTTTACACGATTTTTCGCTATCTGCAAAGACTAAACAGAGTATTGCGACTCTGTGCTTGTTTGTAAATAGAGAATGAACCAAAGAGAACAATCAATCAAATGGAGAGAGAAGCAGGCACGACGAATTACAAAGGGGGCAAAGGGCTGCGTTAACTACCCTTCACTATCTGCAAAGAGAGAGTACTCCTAATAGAAATGAGGGGTGGGGGGCAGCATTCAAAGCAGATCAGTGTGCATAAACACGAAAATGTTTTTACTTACCACGTACTTGACATTCGACAGCTTATGATATTTGCTATTAAAAAACCATTGAAATTCACTGAAAAAACCATAGGTTATAGACCATATATAGTTAGGAATTAGCATTTACAAAACCTTGAAAATTCACTGAAAAAACCATAGGTTATAGACCATATATAGTTAGGAATTAGCATTTAAAAAACCTTATTTTACTCACACAAAACCATTGAAATTCCATATATAGTTAGTTGCACTAACTATATATCGCGCACCCGCAATCCACTGCTGATCATGTCACATATTACATCATTCATGACATGGTCAGTGACATCACTGATGACATCACTGATGACATCTCAAATGACATCACTGATGACATCTCATTTGACATCATTCTTGTGCTAATACGATAAACCTCTTCAGACTCTAATATAACCTTAGATACACTCAGTGTATACAGACACTCACACACTGCCACTCATCCATGGAGTTACTCACACACCCAGTCAGTCATGCAAAGAAACAATCTCACCTCCATTTCTTCAACTATACAGTTAAACACACCTTACTTATTGGAACATATACTAACACATATTTACTCTCTTATACAATCCCTGATACAAGTTCACAATGATCGATACAACCACTCACTCATTCAGTGGCTCTCATGCACAGTTATTTATATATGCCAACTCTCACATGTACTGTGTTTTACATATGTACTTACTATGACATGTAGCATTGAGATATCCATTCACTCATCAATACACTCATGCACACAGTCAACTGCCCATGTAGCTGTTTCCACATGCACTCTTGAACTCATACACCTAGTGAATAAACTGCTCACACATCTATGCATAGAGTCTCACACCTTCCAGCCACCCCCACACAAACTCAATCTCCCATAGAAATACTTGGGCAACCAATTAATAACACATATAGCCTCTCGTATAGCTAATGATCAACACATGCAGCAGTTTACAGAACAACAGACATAATGATGCACAAATTAAGACAGTTTAGTCACTAACCCATGCATTCAGTGAGACACATTTAATCACTCACTCATACAGTCAGTCATGCACCTACTAAATCCTTCATCCAGACACTTATACATCCACTCAAGACATATTTTAACTTTACAGAAAAATACAGTCATTGGATGTTGTCATCAGTGATGTCATCAGTGATGTCATTTGAGATGTCATCAGTGATGTCATCAGTGATGTCACTGATCATGTCATGAATGATGTAATATGTGACATGATCAGCAGTGGATTGCGGGTGCGCGATATATAGTTAGTGCAACTAACTATATATGGAATTTCAATGGTTTTGTGTGAGTAAAATAAGGTTTTTTAAATGCTAATTCCTAACTATATATGGTCTATAACCTATGGTTTTTTCAGTGAATTTTCAAGGTTTTGTAAATGCTAATTCCTAACTATATATGGTCTATAACCTATGGTTTTTTCAGTGAATATATATATATATATATATATATATATATATATATATATATATTCACTGAAAAAACCATAGGTTATAGACCATATATAGTTAGGAATTAGCATTTACAAAACCTTGAAAATTCACTGAAAAAACCATAGGTTATAAACCATATATAGTTAGGAATTAGCATTTAAAAAACCTTACTTTACTCACACAAAACCATTGAAATTCCATATATAGTTAGTTGTACTAACTATATATCGCGCACCCGCAATCCACTGCTGATCATGTCACATATTACATCATTCATGACATGGTCAGTGACATCACTGATGACATCACTGATGACATCTCAAATGACATCACTGATGACATCACTGATGACAACATCCAGTGACTGTATGTTTCTGTAAAGTTAAAATATGTCTTACATATTGAAGAATGAGTGGATGTAGAAGTGTCTGAACAAAGGATTTAGTAGGTGCATGACTGACTGTATGAGTGAGTGATTAAATGTGTCTCACTGAGTGCATGGGTTAGTGACTAAACTGTCTTAATTTGTGCATCATTATGTCTGTTGTTCTGTAAACTGCTGCATGTGTTGATCAGTAGCTATATGATTAACTATATGGGTTATTGATTGGTTGCCCAGGTATTTGTATGGGAGACTGAGAGTGTGTATGGGTGGCTGGGAGGTGTATGACTCTCTGCATAGATGTATGGGTTCAAAAGTGCATGTGGAAACAGCTGTATGGGCGGTTGACTGTGTGCATGACTGTATTGGTGAGTGAATAGATATCTCAGTGCTACATGTCAAAGTAAGTACATATGTAAAATACAGTACATGTGAGAGTTGACATATATAAATAACTGTGCATAAGAGCCAGTGAATGTGTGAGTGGCTGTATGTATCATTGTGAACTTGTATCCAGGATTGTATAAGTGAGTAAATATGTTTTAGTATATGTTTGAATAAGTAAGGTGTGTTTAACTGTATAGTTAAGGAAATCGAGGTGTGATTGATTGTTTGCATGACTGACTAGGTGTGTCTGTAACTTCATGGATGAGTGACAATCTGTGAGTCTGTGTTTACACTGAGTGTATCTAAGGTTATATTAGAGTCTGAAGAGGTTCATCGTATTATCACATGAATGATGTCATCAGTGATGTGATCAGTAATGTCAAATGAGATGTCATCAGTGATGTCATCAGTGATGTCATTTGAGATGTCATCAGTGATGTCATCAGTGATGTCATTTGAGATGTCATCAGTGATGTCATCAGTGATGTCACTGACCATGTCATGAATGATGTAATATGTGACATGATCAGCAGTGGATTGCGGGTGCGCGATATATAGTTAGTACAACTAACTATATATGGAATTTCAATGGTTTTGTGTGAGTAAAGTAAGGTTTTTTAAATGCTAATTCCTAACTATATATGGTTTATAACCTAAGGTTTTTTCAGTGAATATATATATATATATATATAAAATTTCTATGGCAAAATGAAACCCCTCATTTTGTTCCTTTTCAAATTAAATGTATTAAGTGTTACCACTTTATTCCAATCAAGATGACTTCAGGTGTGCCATACGTTTGTCATAAGTAAGACTGTTAGCGTTCTAGTTGTTCTTTAGAACACTCTGGGACATTCTGTCATTGGGCTATAGTTGGGCTACATCTGGCTGATATTTGGGCTACATTTGGGCTCTTTTGTCTCTGGTGGCCATCTTGGGAGACTGCATATCAGAATTTTTTTAATGAAATATAAGAGGATTTGAGAACTCACTCAAAATGTGCCCTAATTTTTCTTTCTTCAGCACTAATCATAATTTCTATAGCAAAATGAACCCCCTCATTTTGTTCCTTCGCAAATTAAATGTTTTAAGTGTTAACACTTTATTCCAATCAAGATGACTTCATGTGTGCCATACTTGTGTCATAAGTAAGACTGTTAGCGCTCTAGTTGTTCTTTAGAACACTCTGGGACATTCTGTCATTGGGCTATAGTTGGGCTACATCTGGCTGATATTTGGGCTACATTTGTTTTTTTTGGTCTCTGGTGGCCATCTTTGGGCTACAATGGGCTACATTGGGCTACATTGGGCTACATTTGGGCTCTAACACATATATAGCCCAATGTAGCCGAATATATATTTTTTCAAAGTTAATTTTCATAAAAACCACTGGAGCATATATCTTGAGACATAGCAAAGGCACATCGGGGTACCAGTCCCTACAATTTTGCCAGGTTTGGTGGAAATCCATTCAGCCGTTCTGGCTAAAAGTGAGTCCAACCGCCCTATGGAAATTAACATGGGGAAAACACGTTTTGGGACCCCCCTTTTATCTCGGCCCCCGCTTGACGGATCCTCCCGAAACTTTCAGGGAATGAGCGGAGCGCAGCGAGGCAAAGTTAGAGAAAATTACAGGCAGATCCCTCATTCGGCGCCGAAGTTATTCTGAATAGAAGTTTGCGGATTTCCTATGGAAAACAATCCTAACTATAACTACCTCCTACTGGCGACCGCCAGTAGGTGATACATATATATATATATATATATATATATATATATATATATATATTCACTGAAAAAAACATAGGTTATAGACCATATATAGTTAGGAATTAGCATTTAAAAAACCTTATTTTACTCACACAAAACCATTGAAATTCCATATATAGTTAGTTGTACTAACTATATATCGCGCACCCGCAATCCACTGCTGATCATGTCACATATTACATCATTCATGACATGGTCAGTGACATCACTGATGACATCACTGATGACATCTCAAATGACATCACTGATGACATCACTGATGACATCACTGATGACATCACTGATGACATCATCCATTGACTGTGTGTTTCTGTAAAGTTTAAATATGTCTTACATATTGAAGAATGAGTAGATGTATAAGTGTCTGGACGAAGGATTTAGTAGGTGCGTGACTGACTGTATGAGTGAGTGATTAAATGTGTCTCACTGAGTGCATGGGTTAGTGACTAAACTGCCTTAATTTGTGCATCATTATGTCTGTTGTTCTGTAAACTGCTGCATGTGTTGATCAGTAGCTATATGAGTAACTATATGGGTTATTGATTGGTTGCCCAAGTATTTGTATGGGAGATTGAGTTTGTGTGGGGGTGGCTGGGAGGTGTGTGACTCTGTGCATAGATGTGTGAGCAGTCGATTCACTAGATGTATGGGTTCAAAAGTGCATGTGGAAACAGCTGTATGGGTGGTTGACTATGTGCATGAGTGTATTGGTGAGTGAATGGATATCTCAGTGCTACATGTCAAAGTAAGTACATATGTAAAACACAGTACATGTGAGAGTTGGCATATATAAATAACTGTGCATAAGAGCCAGTGAATGTGTGAGTGGCTGTATGGATGATTGTGAACTTGTATCAGGGATTGTAAAAGAGAGTAAATATGTGTTAGTATATGTTTGAATAAGTAAGGTGTGTATAACTGTATAGTTGAGAAAATGGAGGTGTGATTGATTCTTTGCATGACTGACTAGGTGTCTGAGTAACTCCATGGATGAGTGACAGTCTGTGAGTGTATGTTTACACTGAGTGTATCTAAGGTTATATTAGAGTCTGAAGAGGTTCATCGTATTATCACATGAATGATGTCATCAGTGATGTGATCAGTAATGTCAAATGAGATGTCATCAGTGATGTCATCAGTGATGTCATTTGAGATGTCATCAGTGATGTCATCAGTGATGTCATTTGAGATGTCATCAGTGATGTCATCAGTGATGTCATTTGAGATGTCACCAGTGATGTCATCAGTGATGTCACTGACCATGTCATGAATGATGTAATATGTGACATGATCAGCAGTGGATTGCGGGTGCGCGATATATAGTTAGTACAACTAACTATATATGGAATTTCAATGGTTTTGTGTGAGTAAAATAAGGTTTTTTAAATGCTAATTCCTAACTATATATGGTCTATAACCTATGGTTTTTTCAGTGAATTTTCAAGGTTTTGTAAATGCTAATTCCTAACTATATATGGTCTATAACCTATGGTTTTTTCAGTGAATTTCATTGGTTTTTTAAAAGCTAATATCTATAGCTGTAAAATGTATTCTTCTTTAAATCCAAAAATATATTTTATATGTTTATTAATAATTTTTTTTTTAAATATTTTTTTTTTCGCTCCCGGTTCGCGAACCGGGAAGCTTTCCGTTAGCTCAATTTGATGCCGCGACCCGGTCCGCGAACCGGTAAACGTTCCGTTTGCGCAACTGCCGCGTTAGAAATCAACATTGTGACGCGTCGCGGAAGCGTGACGTATCACGTTGTCGCGTAATGCATCTTATGACGCGCCGCGTTAGCGCACCCGGAAGTGCTCCGGGGCGCGAACCGAGGCGCGAAGCGCAGCTCCCCGGAAGCGATCCGCGGCGCGTTCCGCAGCGCGTAACATAAGCGTGAGAGGTCATGTGACTTGTTAATAAAACTTTTTATTGGTTCATTTAACTTTTGGTTTCATAATCATGTAAGGCTAGGTCAGGTGACCTAAAAATAACACTTTTCATTGGTTTAGAACTATTGTTTTTCCCAAATGATGAAAACCCCTCCTTCTTTCCTCACTCTGACTTTCATCATTGTGAGAGGAAGACCTTTATTCATAGTAGAGCAATGGCTTCAGTAGTTGCTTCAGCTAGTGCACCCCCACCACCACCTCCACCTCCTCATGGGAAGAGAGGACCACCTCCCCAGGTCATCACCAACACAGAGGAGGAAGAGGAAGAACTAGAGGAAGAGGAGACAGAAGGACCACAGTTCTTGGAAGAGGTGCCCCGGGTTTCCCATAGGAAAGCCAGTTTCATTTGGCAGTTTTATTCACTCCCTCCAGGGCAGAAGAAAGTGAATGCGAGGTATGTCGCCTGCCTCATTTGCAAAGACAAGTTATCAAGAGGGACTGATAAAAAGTATAGCTATGGGAACTATACCATGCATCGGCACATGACCAGGAAGCATCCATTGAACTACAGCCGGGCGGAGATACGAGACATGGAAGAAAACCCAACAGCAACTCCTGTGGCCAGGTCAACATCGCTAATATCGTTGACAGCAGCAGAGGCACGGGAAACCGTGCCAAACATCCAGGAGAATTTTGGGCATATGAAATATACTTGTCTGCACTGCGGTGCATTGATATCATGTGGTAACATGAGCATTAATTCAATCAACCTAGCTTATAACAATCACAATTGCCCTAACCGCCCCGACAGTAATTTTTTTTTTGCTCCTGTTGAGCCCTTTTCAATGCCTGTTTTTTGTTGTTTCCCCCCCCAAAAAAACAAAAAAAATATACAATTGTTCAAAAAATACAAAAAAAACAAAAAATGTTCAGAAAAATAAAAAAAATATATAAAACAACAAAAACATTAAAAAAAAGTTCTTTTCAGAACTACCTTCCCTTTCAAAAAAAATTGCTAGAATGTTTAGCACTCTGGCAAGCTCTATTTCTTTTGGTTCGCTTCCCGGTTCGCTTCCCGGTTCGCGAACCGGGAGCTAACCAAAAAAATTTAAAAAAAATAAAAAGAAGGAAAGTAAACAGAGAGTGATGTTAAAAGAAAGACAGCTATAGGGAGTAAACCAGAGATACTGTTTAATAGATCTATTTACCGAAGAAAAGACGGAAGAGGGTATAATTGTGAAAAACAAAATAGATAAGGAAGTGAAAGAAAAAAAAAAAAGTAGAACAATAACAAAGAAGAGTTTCTTGGAGAATGTGAGTGAATGTTCAAAATAAGATTAAAACATGGGGAATAACAGAGAGAAAAAATAGAAAACAGAAAACAAAAAATAACAGAAAAAGATTAATTGAAACAGCAAAGAAATGTAAATAACATAGAGCCATATCATCAACATAGGCAATAAAAGTTTTGCAGCTTTTATCGGCAGAAATATGTCACCAAAGCCGCTTTTGCGGCAGAAAATTGCCGCTAAAACCACTTTTGAACCAGTTTTCTGCCAATAAAAACAGCAATAATTTTATTGGCTATGTTCATAATATGCCCCTTAGTGTGCTTCAACTACACAGAGAAAGCATTATGAACAAGTAGTGAAAGAGTGATCAGTCAAAGACACTAAGAGTAATAGAGACGGAGTGAGTGAACAAGAGTGAGGAACTATGAGAAGAGAGGGACTGAGAAAAAGAGTGGAAGGAGTTGAGTAAGAAGGTAATAGAGAAAGGAATGAGGAAAGTAGCAAAGGCAGGAAATTGAGGGTTAAAGAAATGAAGCTGTCAAACTACTAGTAGGTGAATGTGATAGAAATGTAACGAAAAGACTACAAAACATTTACCTTATAATTGTCGTTAAATTACTCACTTTTTGTTTTTATACTTTCAATCTGTGAAAGAGAGAACAAACATTTGAAAAATATTAAAACATGTATTTAAAAATTAGAAAAGACAAGGGAAAAGATTGAAGGACAAACAGTTTTTCAACAACTTTGACACTAACAGAAGCTTCTGCTTCTCCAGGCCCCCTACACAGTCCTAAAGATATACATTTTAAACTAACAGTATCTTGATGCAGATGAAGTGAGGCCTATCTTAAAACATGGTGCATCTTTTGCACTGCTGTTGTCTCAGAAAAGTGTCGCAAGACACTAACATTTTAAATGATGGCTTCAGGATGCCAATAAGATGTGTCCTATCCAGAGGTTTGTTTGAGGTGAGACCTACTCAGGGTTCCAAATGAAATTTCGAGTTGTTGAAGAGAACAGAGGACATAATACATGTGAAGGCCTACCAATGAAGTAAGTCATGTCCACTTCACTCTTGAACAAAGGCCAGACCTCTTCTGTGTCCGTGGACAGACCTAAATTTCATCTGCACAATGTCATTCATAAACTTAGGAAACACAGGTGATGTAATTGAAAAATGTGGAGTTTCTTTTCCTCATTTCACAATCACATCACCTGTGTTGCCTTTGCATAGGTATCTCATAGTGCAGATGTAGTCCAGCATATTAAACAGTACCTAGAAGTGCAGCACTGCATGCAACAACTTTGACACTTATAAAAGCTTTTGCTTCTGCATGCCCCCTACACAATGCTAATTATATACATTTTAAACTGATGGTATCTTGCTGGAGAAGAACTGAAACCTATCTTGCAACATGGTGCATCTTTTACACAAAAGTGACCCACAATGGAGCAAAAGAGGCGCACGGCCACCATAAATCTGACCCTAACATTTTAAATGATTGTTTCAAGATGCCAATAAGGTGTAACCTATCCACAGATTTGTTTCAGGTAAGTCCTACTCAGGGTTGCAGATGGAATTTAGGTTTGTTGAAGAATACAGAGAAGATAATACATGTGAAGGCCTACCAACGAAGTGAGTAATGTCCACTGCACTCTTGAACAAATGTCAGACCTCCTCTGTCTCCAGGAACAGGCCTAAACCTCATCTACACAATGTGGTGTGTAATGTTAGGAAACACAGGTAATATAATTGAAAAACATGCACATTTTTTTGCTCATTCCACAATCATATGACCTGTGTTTCCTTTGCTTAGGTATCTCATTGTGGAAATGTAGTCTATCATATGAAAGACTACGTAGAATATGAGCACTGTATGCAAGAACTTTGACACTTACAGAAGCCTCTCCTTCTCCATGCCTCCTACACAGTTCTAAATGTACATCATAAATGGAACCAGTACAGAATTAATTATACATGTTAAATGGTTTATTTTTGCTGTTCTCAGAATGTATCAAATTTCACTAAAAACAGTGACTTGAAGGTATTCATCATATAACAGCGGGGAAAAAAAAACACTATCAAAATGATTGTGTTTAAAAAACCCATACAACATAACAAATCAGAATTCAGAACTCCTTAAAGTTAACTTACTTTCCATGACGTCAAAGGATGTCCTATGAACAGCTTACACTCTGTTGTGCTGTTATTACTTTCAGCCCGCCACTTTCTGAAAGAAAACCTCCATCGTTTTGAAAAACATGTTACATACAATAAATGACTTCTTGCTCTCTACCACAAGTTTCCACAAGGCCAAATCTTGTCAGAGCCATTTATAACTCTTGGATTTCTTGTAAGCCAATCCCGTCATTTGGCATTTCCGCAACTTTCAGAATTAAAATGTTGAAGATCATTTTCACAATCCTGGACTAGTAATATCTTCCCCTTCTTCCTCAGTCATGTTCTACATTTCCTATGACACTGATACTGCTTACTATGAAGCAGACTTACACTACCTCTATGACTACTACAATTATTTAATTCTCTACATCACTTTTAATCACAAAGCAATGTAAAACAGTAGACAGCATTGCAGACTTACATTCCCTCTACTCTATGTTTTGATTGGCTGCTTCAATTAGCTTATAAAAAGAAATAGTTTTTCTGAACTCATTCAAAGTGCACTTATTTCTCCATGACGTCCAGTCTTATGGTTAGAAGTTATGTCTCTGTACTACACTTATCCTCAAGGCCAAATCGTGTAGGAGCCATTAGAACTTCTTGAAATTCCTCAGAGCACATCCCGAGATTCTTTCCCTAAAATTTTGGTTTTAAAAACACCAGGTAAGAGTTTTTAAGGTCATACGGCAATTTTTTTGTGAAAATTAAAACAGAATCATTGCAGAATGACCAGCCATTTCTAGACTTTAAATAAGCTGTGTAATGTCCTGATGTTATTGAAGGACCGTCATGATATATAATTGCTGCAGTTACAAAAGTCCTTCCTGATATTGACAACTGCGAAGCCACAAAATTTTTAATTAAAGTTGTCAATTTTGTTCCATCAGGCCTACATCGTTGGAACATTAAAATGACATACTGGCCATATGTTCGTATGAATAATGTGGACATCATTTCAGATTTACATTGGCTACACTCCATGTTGTGATCAGCTGCTTTTACTAGCTTATTAAAGGAGACTGATTTACTGTCTGGCAAAGTTAAATATATAAATCTTTCTGAGTCTACACTAGTAGTACTTGATACCCTACAGTTCTCGCAGTCATGCTGCCATTGATAAGAAAGCCCAAACAGCTGATCTACATCTACACCTTCAGCATGCAATACATCAAGCATATACATTAAAAACTCCTGACAATCTTGCTGAATATTTTGAGAGAATTGTGTTTGGCCTGAACATCTGTCTAACAGATTTCGAATTTCAGACACACTTTCTATGTTTGTTCTATCAGTGCTACATTTTTCTAAGACAGAATTTAACAAACTGCAAAATCTTTGATCAGAATTGACCACAATCTCTTCTTTTACATTTTCTAGAGAAAACAAAACATTAACCACTACATTAGCATAGCAGTTGACACCAGAACTGTTTTCAAATTGAAAACCAACAACATCTTCAACAGAATCCTTTTTGTTTCTGCTTATAATTTCAGGTTCATCGACTTTTCGTCTTTTTGCTACAACCTCCCCAGTATTGGTCACATTTCTTCGTTTCCGGCCTACCACACGTTTCTCAAACAAAGGATATTGAGGCAAATGTGGCGCATACTCTCTTCTTAACCTATTGTATTCCTTAACACAATCTAGATCCGCACAAATGCTTGTGACATCACACTCAATCAAGTACAATCCCGATAAAGTTCTAACTCGTGACAATGCCACATATGCCATACCCTCCTTGAACACAGAACTGCCAATATTCACCAATGCACTGTATACACTTAAACCTTGCGATTTATGGATTGTCACCGCATATGCCAAGCAAACAGGAAACTGCTTACGGCGAACATATAAGTCTTTTACAAGCAAAAATCTAGCAGAACAACGACCAATTAGCTGTACTTCCTCAATGCCATCAAATTTAATTTTTAAAAATTCAATTCCATCTCTATTTCTGTATTTTACAAAATCAACAACATTACCCATTGATCCATTTACCAGACCTCTTTCAACATGTAAATTCCTTCTTAAAATTATACGGCAGTTCAAGCACACATTCAGAGTCTTTTCAAAACCTGCAGTTTTAGATATACTCTTCTCTAATGAATCCAATTTTGTTTTCAGATTCTCAGACAAAATAATTGTTGATCCCATATGCTCTACTCTGTCAATAGCTTCCAGTTTCACAATCTCTTGCTTTTCTAAATGCAACATTTTGTTGTTGAATTTGGCACATTCTGCAAGAGTTGGCATCAAACATATTCCAGATTTCTTCTCAGTAATTTTCTGAAAAATATTCTCAGGCACAACATCTTGTTCTGGATATAAATTTGACAGTAATCGTGCATGTAAAGCTTCTTTCCCATGCTCGGTCACTTTTCCAATTCTAACATCTTGTAGAATAGTCTTGTAAACTTCATCCTTCGCCTGACGCATATTTTCATGCAGTTCAGCATAATTGAAGTTTAACCATATATTGACATTGCCAATGCTGCCTAGGCACTTCCTGGTATCTTCATGCGTGAGCATTTTGAACACAGGTTGCCCTTTCACTGGTGTCAGCTGCAGAAGATCTCCGAAAACAATGACGTGTTTGCCACCAAATAACACATCATACTCTGTTTTGAGAACTTCTTGCATTCTCAAATGCACAAAGGCAAGCATGACATTGGAAACCATGCTTACTTCGTCAATGATAAGAAGTTTCATTTTCCTCAAGATTCTTGAAACTTCAAAACAAGCATCTCCAGATAGCTTGTGATATTGTAATTTGTTGTCATGCTCCACTGGCAGCATCAGTAAACGATGTAAAGTAATCCCTTTAATGTTATGTGCTGCCAGTCCAGTTGGAGCGGTGACAACACAAGACAGCGATGACTCTGTCCTTTCCTGCAAATAACATGAAATTGCTTTAATAAGGAAACTTTTTCCAGTTCCCGCTTCTCCACTCACGTACAGTCGGACAGGCTTCAACAACGTACATGAGCACTCTTTCTTGTCATGACTTAATCCATGATCAATTTGCATGGTAACTTCGTCATATATTTTCCTCTGCTCAACGTTGAGTTGTCTTTCCAACTCTTCTAAATTAACCGCATCCTCCTGAGCATGTGCCATGGCTCTTTCCACTTCATTCATAGCAGTGGCTGCTTCATTTTCGATAACAGGTCCTCCTAGTGGATCCTGACTCAATGAAGCAGAACTCTGACTGTCCTGAGAACTGTCTCTGGCAATCTCGGCTGCAATCATTGCTTCCTGCTCAATTTCCGCATTCAACATTTCTACATATTTGGGAAAAGCAGGACATTCTATGGTCTCCTTGGCGGCATTGAAAGAGTCTTCGTAACAGAGAAAACCTCCAAGCAGTTCCTCTTCTGCACGCCAAGGCTTGAAAAGTTGCAAAAGTGCTAAATAGAAAAACTCCTTTTTTTCAGGAGATTCGCCACTCAATTTTCGATGGTTTACCAAGTGGCATTTTCTTTGCTTGACCAGACATCCCTCACTTCCTATTACAGCATACACTCCTTTCTCAGTATCTTCTTTGATGTTCCTCTTGAATATGCAATTTTGAAGAACCTCATACAGACAAACATTCTCGAGGTGAATGCTTCGATTTGGATAATATGTATCCAACATGTTGGTCTTCAAAATGTCGGTACTGTTTGGCTCCTTTTCCGCCAAATACTCAATTTCCCGTACAGGTTTGAGAACTCGATTACGCGTTGCAGCAAGACCAAGACTCGCCCAAACGATACTCCTGGACTTGGCATAGAGACTTGCTGAAGACAACCGGTCAGAACATTCGTACGCTCCAATTTCTCGATGCGACAACATCTTCAGACTGAAACTGTACAACTTCTTGATGAGGCTCTTTTCATGGGAAATGTCCTCCCACATATCCTTCAATTCTGTCTTCTCTTTTTTGGTGATGTAAGATGTCACATACCGAGCCACAGCCATACAGTTATCAGCCACAAACTGTATATCCATGTTAGCATTCCACATGGACAAAATCACCGGGTTGTAGTCGTTGATGTACTTAGACTCTTCGTTCCTCTTCAAATTGTATGTGTTTTTAGGTGATTTCTTCATCACATTATGTCGCAGCGAAGACATCAAACTGTTTACTCTTCCTTTAGAAATCATCGGTCGTGGAAAGCCGAAACGACATTTGGTGTAGAACTTGTCCTTGTTTCGGAATTTACGACGACAGTACTTTCCACATCGATGGCTTTGGAAACGCAGAACTTTTTCTCTTAGGCTTTTCTTCTCCTTTGCGTTTGGAACAGCACACGTAGAATACTGTTGTATAAAACTCATCACTGAGTCTTCTGGATCCGTTCCAAATTTAGGTGCATCCTTGATCCACAGCAACATATGTATATGAGGAGCACCTCTTGCTTGGTACTCCTTTCTCCAGAAGAAATCCAACACCTCTCCAAGAGGTGGATTCTTCTTATTCATGATGAAAGACATCATAGCTTCAAATCTATGATTGAAGTACCTACATACATTGACTGGATCCAAAGAGCACAGTTCTCCGGGTGTCTTGAATTCGATGTTTTCTACGTTAGCATTTGCCTCTCGTAGAAATTCAAGTAAGTCTTCCCAGCCATACTCGGCACAGCTCAGAGTGAGGAACCATGTGGGAGTTCCTAAGTTCCTCAGCATACATTTTAAATCACCATGACGACGGTACCAGTACTCATTAGTACCACGCTGACACGCCATGAGATTAATCAGGTGAGAATCCAAAATACTGTCTTGGACATTGACTTTATCCATAAAGTCACTTGCCGAGATGTTTTGCATGTGTATACCACTTTTCAAGATGTGGTTCACTGCATATGACAGTCCAGACAGATCGCTTTCAAACAGGAGATGAAACAAATAAGGAATGCATTGTCGAAACCTAGCATCTCCTGCATACAATCGCAAAGTCCGGTATTCAGAAGCAGGAATTTGATGAGGTCGCTCATCATATCTTCCTCCCTGACCTGTTGGAAAAAGCTGTGGGAAACACCGAGCTTCCAAACTTTCCTCCCAAACACTAATGGGACTCCCTTTGGCTTGTTTCATTTGAAACAACTCAATAGCATTCCCCATGACTTCCTTGGAATGCAAAGGATGAACACTATAATGTTCATATATTTCTTCACTAGTAGAGGGTTCTACTTTCTCAATTTGACCAGAACACAAATCGCTATCCTCTTCCTCACTTACTTCCTCTTCTGCAACATATACATTCTTATAGTATTTATTATTTTTTTTCAAATACAATGTTGCCTTTTTAACTTTCCTAACATCCACTAAATCTTGCCATATTTTCTTATTCTTTGTCGGAACCCCATTAACTAAGATAACCAGAGGTTCCTCTTCCACTTTTTCTACTCCAATTGTGTTAATGTTTTTCTTCAAATCTAGAGGCAAATAAACAACTCTTCCCTTTAATCCTCTCTGTAAATCTGATGGAGGCAATTTCCCTGTCTTTGGCTCCATTCTTACAATAGCCTGAAAGGGATGGATACTTTGAATCAAAATGGATTCATAAGCATTTAAATCCTTCAATGCAGAAGGAATCTCAACCAATTCCAGATTATTATGAACTGCTCTAGCAGGCATCTGGTTTTGATTTAATTTGCAACAACAATAAGTACACACACGTTGATCCAATCCCAAATCAAAACAATTTTCTACCATCAAGTATGTTGTGAAATCCTTCCATTCACTATTATTTTCCCTTTCACTTTTTGCATATAAATCCACTAACTTAGTCTGATTCTTATAATAAGTGCGTCGACAACACACACAAGTGAAATTTGGCCTCTCACTTGATTTGACCTGAAACGTCGCAATTTCCCTCTGGAAATTATCTGTACTGGAAACCTGTACACTATCTTCCACATTACCCGCTTCTTCTTGGTCAATTTCAACATTCTCCTCTTTACTTCCAAAGTAACAAAACTCAATTTCTTCACATATATTCTTCACATCTATTTCAGAACCATGCAAAAGAGCAGCGCATAATTGTTTAAGCATAATTGCTGGACTCTTAGCATAATACAACATTCTAACTAATTTCCTCACTTTATTATGATGCACTGCTAGCATCCTGAAATGATGAAAAACACTCTGGCATACTCTCCTCCAAAGACAAGCCAGTGAATGACCATGCAAACCTGTCACTTCTCTCACTCTGCAAGGATCTAATTCTTGCAACAACCTCATTTTCTGCTTCAAACTTTTCTTATTAAATGACCGTACAAAATCACAAAGCAAATTGATGGAATCCTGTCGCACACTGCAAATACTACTACACTTCCAGGTGTACACAGGACCCTTAGCACGTCTTCCTAAAACCTCATTACCTAACACCTCTTCTGCCTCTGTTGTCACAAGTTTTTCTTTTTCAACTGGACAACCATCTTTCACTTCATAAGCACGACCACTGGTGTCAACTGCATGCACCAAATCATTATCCTGGAAATAACTCTCCTGATTAAAAAATGCCTCACAGCTTGAACTATGCATCCATTCTCCAGAAAAAACTTCACAAAAATTACTACGATGAACTATTCTCTTCCATCTACTATTTCTTTTGAAATCATAAATTGCCTTGTTTAGCTTCCTAATTCTATTGATTATCAAAATAAATAACTTACGTTTAATTTCAAATGCCTGATCAATAACTTTCTCAACTTTTTTTTTTCTCATATAAAAAACCACTTTCTGTTGACCTTTCTTAATATTTTTTAACAAATTGCCAATTATCCTGTTGCGGAACATTCGTTTACGAATGTCCCTAAACTGTTGTTTCCTTCTAATATCATGCACAGAGTTATCTCTTGCTCTAGCAGTAACATTTTTCATTGGCCTTTCCTTTCCGTTTGAATTGCTTCTCTTTTTCTGGACTGAAACATTTTCTGTAGTAATATTTTTTTTACTACAAATATTTCCTATGAATGTTTTTGTACTCTTACCCGGTGCTTTCTTGGTGACTTGACAAATCTTTTTGTTAGAGGACTGCTGCTTTTTTTCATTGACCTGCTGTCTTTGACGTTTTGCAGCCTTTCTCAGTCTTTCTTTCGTTGGCATGGTGAAATCTTGAAATGATCTGCAGTTGAATCTGTGGTAAAATATATTAAAAATTTTTATTAACCACTATTACCCAACAGTAAATCAATAACAGTAATCAAAAACTTAAAACACTACTTGACATTTTTACATAGAAGATTTTTTAGTGCTTGGCAAATTTAGAATACAGAAATAGCAGAAAAGAAATGGAATTTATATTCATGTTACCTGTGCTATTTTATATGTGAATCTGATCTAATTTTATGAGCATATTTTAATATTTTATTGAAGACACTACACATAACCTGTTTTTGAAGGTGTGTTTAATTTAAAATTAAACAGTTTACATTTTTACTTTTCATTTATTGTAAATTTTAAAAATAAATGTTTATAGTTCCATAGGCTCAAGCAGGTCAGCTTCCCACCCTATGTCATATAATTCGGACAAATCTGCATCCTCATCACGTTCTTCTTCATCCTCAGGATTTAAATCATCCAAGGGATCAACATCCACTGATGTTTCAATTACGAGTTCAATGATGAGGTCAAAATCAACTGATTGCTGATTGTTGCTCATGTTGATGTTGTCTTTATCTTTAAAGAAAGATAACAACAATGAGATGTTGCAGAGTAAGAGACAAATCTCAGAGATTATAATAGTAAAATTGTTTAACAAGTGTAACATATTGCAGCTATTATATAGCCATGTCCAGCGATGCTGAGCAGGTGAAGCCTATGTCTAATTTTTCAGTGAACAGGACTCATCTCTTCTTAACCTTGGATAAGCCTCACCGACTCTGTGTCCCCTGCATATACTTAAATGTAAAGGGGCAGATTTATGTTAAATGGCACATCCCCAGGCATGCACCAGTTAACGTGCACCGCTGCTCTGCCACCCATGGTGTGCCGCATTTACAATCAGATAGGAGAAAGCTACGTCAAAACCCTGCGCCTGCTTGAAGCAGGCATAGGTCTTGACGCAACATTGTGGAGATGGGGCACCCCTGAGCCTTGCTGGAGCTGCATCACACTTGCGATACAACTCCAGCAATGCGCCACCTTTACGGCACAGATGCGTCACGCATCTGTGCCATTTTTGCCCCATGCTGCGCCGCATTGTAAATGCAGCACACCATGGGTGGCGGAACAGCAGCGCAGGATGACTGGCACATCCCTGGTGATGCGCCAGTCATCATAAATCTATCCCTAAGCTTCTTATCTTGTTAGAGATGAACCGCCATATGTATCATCAAACTATTTTGCATTTCCTAAATAGCGAATTTTAAGGGATAAATAGCGATTCTTTACCATTCCTAATTTGCGATGAGCAAATTGCTAATTGCAAATTACCCATTCATTTCCATGGGCCAGGAGGCCCATAGGAATGAAGGTGCAATTTGCGATTAGCAATTAGCTCATCGCAAATTAGGAATTTTTCCAAAGGTGCAGGGGTGTCTCAAGAACACCCTGCTGCACCCCTGAAAAAGAAATTTGGGGGCATATGGCGCACATACATGCCCTAAGGGCATGTATGGGCGTCATATGGCACCTTTTGTTTTTTGGAAAAAAAGCTTTTTGAAAAGAATTCACAAATTACCACCAACTAGAAGTTGGTGGTAGTTTGCAAATCCTTAATGGCATTTTTTGCATATTTTTTGTTTGATACATTGCATTTAAGGAATCGCAAAATTTGCAAATCCTTCAGTGCAATCGCAAAATAAGGAATAGCAAATTTTGCTATTCCTTATTTTGCATCAAACTTGTTTGATACATACCATTTGTCTAATTAGCATTCGCAAAGGCCGAAATTCGCAGAATTTTGACCTTTGCGAATGCTAATTAGCTTGATACATATGGCCCCAAGTGAGGCCTGTCTTGCAACATGGTGCATCTTTTGTATCACTGCTGCATCGGTTTCATGTGGCACGTTTTTTTTACACCATGACACATCTGCCTAAATGCATCAATTTGTAATTTTGTCGCCTCATAGCAAATCTTTTGCACCGCCGCTGCATCAGAAAAGTGACGCACAGTGGCGCAAAAGAGGCATACACCTATCATAAATCTGTCCCTAGCATTTTAAATGATTAATTCAGGATGACAATAAGGTGTGGCCTATCCAGAGGTTTGTTTAAGGTGAGGCCTACTCAGGATTGCAGATTAAAGTTACGCTTGATGAAGAATACAGAGGATATAATACATGTAAAGGCCTACCAATGAAGTAAGTAATGTCCACTTTATTGCGCCAGTCATCATAAATGTATCCCTAAGTTTCTTATCTTGTTACAGATGAACCGCCATATGTATCATCAAACTATTTTGCATTTCCTAAATAGCGAATTTTAAGGAATAAATAGCGATTCTTTACCATTCCTAATTTGCAATGAGCAAATTGCTAATTGCAAATTACCCATTAATTTCCATGGGCCAGGAGGCCCATAGGAATGAAGGTGCAATTTGCGATTAGCAATAAGCTCATCGCAAATTAGGAATTTTTCCAAGGGTGCAGGGGTGTCTCAAGAACACCCTGCTGAACCCCTCAAAAAGAAATTTGGGGGCATATGGCGCCCATACATGCCCTAGGGGCATGTATGGGCGTCATATGGCACCTTTTGTTTTTTGGAAAAAAAGCTTTTTGAAAAGAATTCGCAAATTACCACCAACTAGAAGTTGGTGGTAATTTGCAAATCCTTAATGGCATTTTTTGCATATTTTTTGTTTGTACATTGCATTTAAGGAATCGCAAAATTTGCAAATCCTTCAGTGCAATCGCAAAATAAGGAATAGCAAATTTTGCTATTCCTTATTTTGCATCAAACTTGTTTGATACATACCATTTGTCTAATTAGCATTCGCAAAGGCTGAAATTTGCAGAATTTTGGCCTTTGCGAATGCTAATTAGCTTGATACATATGGCCCCAAGTGAGGCCTGTCTTGCAACATGGTGCATCTTTTGCATCACTGCTGCATCGGTTTCATGTGGCACGGTTTTTTTACACCATGACACATCTGCCTAAATGCATCAATTTGTAATTTTGTCGCCTCATAGCAAATCTTTTGCACCGCCACTGCATCAGAAAAGTGACGCACAGTGGCGCAAAAGAGGCATACACCTATCATAAATCTGTCCCTAGCATTTTAAACGATTAATTCAGGATGACGATAAGGTGTGGCCTATCCAGAGGTTTGTTTAAGGTGAGGCCTACTCAGGATTGCAGATCAAAGTTACACTTGATGAACAATACAGAGGAGATAATACATGTAAAGGCCTACCAATGAAGTAAGTTATGTCCACTTCATTGTGCCAGTCATCATAAATCTATCCCTATGCTTTTTATCTTGTTAGAGATGAACTGCCATATGTATCATCAAACTATTTTGCATTTCCTAAATAGCGAATTTTAAGGAATAAATAGCGATTCTTTACCATTCCTAATTTGCAATGAGCAAATTGCTAATTGCAAATTACTCATTCATTTCCATGGGCCAGGAGGCCCATAGGAATGAAGGTGCAATTTGCGATTAGCAATTAGCTCATCGCAAATTAGGAATTTTTCCAAGGGTGCATGGGTGTCTCAAGAACACCCTGCTGCACCCCCTGAAAAAGAAATTTCGGGGCATATGGCGCACATAAATTTTAACAACATTCCTTTACCTCAAAAACGATTTTCAAGTCATAATTTGAAAACACTGCCCACGGGGAAATGACTTAAAATGTCCTTAAGACACATGAAAGTGTTTTTTAAAGCCTTTGCAAGTTTTTGGGTCACTTTTAACATGGCTATGTAACTCAAACAGTCAAAATCAAAATTTACCATGCACAGGTGGGACCATATTTACAAGGAATGTGCCCCACGGGGAAAGGTCTTTTAATGTAATATGGGAAAAATGACATCAGAGACACTGAAATGCCTTATAAAGAAGCATACACCATTATATCCTTGTCATAAATTTACAAACCATTCCTTTTCCCCAAAAACGATTTTCAAATCATAATTTGAAAACACTGCACATGGGGAAATGACTTAAAATGTCCTTAAGACACATGAAAGCGTTTTTTGATTGCCTTTCCAGCATGGTTGGGTCACTTTTAACATGGCTATGTAACACAAACATTCAAAATCTAAATTTGCCATGCACAGGTGGGAGCATATTTACAAGGAATGTGCCCCACGGGGAAAAGTCTTTTAATGTAATATGGGAAAAATGACATCAGAGACACTGAAATGCCTTATAAAGAAGCATACACCATTATGTCCTTGTCATAAATTTAAAAACCATTCCTTTTCCCCAAAAACGATTTTCAAATCATAATTTCAAAACACTGCACATGGAGAAATGACTTAAAATGTCCTTAAGACACATAAAAGCGTTTTTTGATTGCCTTTGCAGCATGTTTGTGTCACTCTTAACATGGCTATGTAACGCAAACATTCAAAATCTAAATTTGCCGTGCACAGGTGGGAGCATATTTACAAGCAATTTGCTCCACAGAGAAAGGTCTTACATTAAAATGGGAAAAATAACATCAGAGACACTCAATTGCCTTATAAAGAAGCATACACCATTATGTCCTTGTCATAAATATTATAACCATTCATTTTCCTCAAAAACGATTTTCAAGTCATAATTTGAAAAGACTCCACAGCTCCTATGCACAAAAACACCCTGTCAGTACTAATACTTCACATTTTCTCCAATTACATTTTCTCAAAGAAACAAAATCTATTTGTAAAACACTTGAGACAAAGCAACATTTGAAAAACACAACTTTCTTCATAATTTTTCTCCTTAAAGCACACTATTCTCTATCTAAATTAAAGAAATCTTTTCTCACCTTAGCAAATACTTTGAGTTTCAAAACAGTCTCAGAAACACACCAATTTGTCTTCAGCAGAGCAAAAGGTATGCACTCCAGAGTCTGCAGCTATCAAAAGCACAGAAATGCTGTAATTCTTCACACATATCTCTCATGTCACCCAATCAAAACTCTTCCCTCACTTTTTTTCAAATGAAAACCCTTCCCCCCTCTGCCCTTTCTGCCTTTTTTGCATGGCAACCACCTCTTGGAAGACCTCTGGTGTTTGCAAGTTCACACAACAATGTTGCAATTGAACTCTGAACTCTCAGGGCACCTCATATCCAGTGCATTCTTTCATTTAATGATTTTTTCTTGACCACTCAAAATACATCTTTCAAACAACTCATCCATGCACCCTAACTTTCTGTTTTCAGCAATCAAAATCCACCAATCACTGTTACTGCTTCATTAACACAGAAACTCCACAGTTTTTTTCATTTTAAACTCTTATTTTTTCAACTGCCATTTCATTGCCACACTTCATCTGACTGCAGGAGAACCTTCTCTCACCATGTTTTCTGTCTGGATTGTTGGACATAGTTACATCTATTGGGCTCAGAGGTATGCTGAGAACAGGAATTTACCTAACCTCAATTTACAAGATGTGGAAATTAAGTGGTTTGGCCACAGAGGATTAAAATGTCACCAATTGATACCATTGGTGAAAACCTTTATGCATTTGCCAAAACCTGACCTGTTAATTGTGCACTGTGGAGGTAATGATTTGGGCACTTTGACTGGGGTAGGTCTGGAAATGCTTTTAAAGGACACCTTTGAGCAATTGATGGCACTTTTTCCTCAGACTGCCTTGGTATATTCAAATATATGCCAAAGACAGAAATGGAGGTGGTCAAACCAATTTTGTCCACAAATTGAGAAGTCGAGGAAGCATGTAAACAAATCTGTTTCAGCTTACATGAGAGACCATGGAATGGGCTCCGTGTACAACAATAACTTGCGTTACTACATGCAAGATATCTACAGAGGAGATGAAGTTCACTTCTCAGATGAGGGCAACAATATTTTCATTCTGAATTTAAGACTGTGCATTGGTACCTACTTATAAGTACCTAAATGTACCATAAACCCAAAAGCTCTTCTCAGAGCTACCCTACATCTGATCACTCACAATTATTATTTTACTCTAACATTTTTCACTAATTTTCAACAAAGTACGCTCCCTGGGGCGCTACCCGGTACGCGAACCGGGAGCTAACCTCGCGAAATTTTTTAAAAAAATGGGTTTTTTTCGCACATATGGGCCTCCTCAGCCACCCTCAGAAAACCTAGGGGGTCAAGATAAGTCTACCGTGCCCCCTTCTACCCATTCTGAACATTATTTGCCCTCCATCTTGTATCTTAATTCGACCGAAACACAAAATGGTGGACTCCCGTAACGCTTAAGGTTCGCGAACCGGGGCGCTCGCCAGTTCGCGTACCGGGTCGCTCTCTGGGAAGCGCACCATCAAAAAAGGTGGGAAAGTAGTTTACAGAAAAGCGACTGGAGACAATTTCACCAAATATAGATTAGCTCATACTACATACCAATGCCTACCATTTTCACAAATTTGATTGAAATTCCATTTAACCATTTAGCCTGTAAACCTCTCTAAATACCCTGAGGTAAATTACTTCACAAAACACATCTGAAGTGTTGGAATTGACAACCAATTAAAATGTTACTTTCATTTTCTACTTTTTTTACCTGACATTTGATTGGTTATGTACCTGAATATATATAAAGGAAGAGAGAGAAACACAGCCATTTTGACTACTACTTCCTGAACTACATTGCAAGATCATTTTCACTCACAACTTAAACTTGTTTTTAGAAGGTGAGATATTATTTTATAAATTTGAAAACATTTTCAGATAGTTATATACTATCCCTCTGTAAGAGTTAGACATTGAGAAAGGCTTCTTTATTATAATTATGGATTGATTTAGGTTTCTGTGGTATAAATATGAATTTACTTAGGCTTCTTCACAGGCACTTTTTAATAGTACTACTTCACGCCTGAAACCATACAGTGCCCATAGATTACTTCTCTGTTATAAACTCACAAGTACCTGTCTGAACTTAAACCTAACAGTGCCCTATCTCTACTGATATATTTATTTTTTATGCAAATTACAGCAATAAAATGGAAGGTGAGCAGAATGTTTCCTTCGAAATTGTTCTGGAGAACAACACAGAAAAAGATATTGAGGGCAATGATGACTCAGATTTCATGGATGAATCACGGGACCATGAATTAGTTCAATGTGTAGAATCTGTGGATCATTTACTTCATTATGATGACGGTCAAATGTGGGAACTTATGTTCACTCAACAAGAGGACATATCGGACAGTCAAATGCTAGACGTTCTATTAAATTTTGAAAAACAATCCGAAAAATTAAATTGTATGTAATATTAAAAAATTGTTTGAGTCTTTAATCATTTTTATATGTAATTCATAAACTAGTTAAATGTTAGAAATGTTATTAAATTTTGAAACACAATCACAATAATAAATAATTGCTTAAAAAATAAAAAAATATTCAACAAAACCAACAATCAATTAACATACAGTATTTGAAAAGTCTATCATTCTTTTTTCCTTATAGTACGCTGCCCAGAACGCTTCCCGGTTCGCGAACCGGGCGCTACCCACGCAAAAAAACAAAAAAAAATTATTTTTTTTTGCCCCGCGGGGCTTTTTTAAAGCCTCCACATTAAACCTAGGGGGTCAGGGAGGATCTACTATGCCCCCTTATGGTCATTTCCCCCTTTGTTTTGGCCTCCTCTTGTCTCTCAATCCTACCGAGAGACAAGATGGCGGCCGCTCCGGACTGTTTAGAATGTTGACAGACACCGGAGAGCCAATCAGCTTCGCTACGCGAAGTTCCGTTACGCGTAAAGTCCGCGAACCGGAGCGCTGCCCGGTCCGCTGTTACAGATATATATCTTTTTTTGAACGTTAATTTCTCAAAATCCACTGAAGCACATATATTGAGTCCTAGCAAAGGCACATCGGGCTACCAGTCCCTACAATTTTGCCAAGTTTCGTGGAAATCCATTCAGCCGCTCAGGCTAAAAGTGAGGCCAACCGCCCTATGGAAAACTCAATGTTAAAAACACGTTTTGGGACCCCCCTCTTTTCTCGGCCCCCCTTGACGAACCCCCCCCAAATTTCCAGGGGCTGCTCAGAAACATAATGTTCCATTTTCCAGAAAATTTCAGCCAATTCCGTCCACAAACGCCAAAGTTATTAGACATAGAATTTTCAAAAATCCCATAGGGAAAAAATCCTAACTATATATACCTACTGGCTACCGCCAGTAGGTAATATATATATATATATATATATATATATATATATATATATATATATAATATATATATATATATATATATAACAGCTTCCAAACACCATCCAACTGCACACGTGAGCGGGTGCACACACAACGGGGGTGTACCCGTTATTTAAACCAAGCTACAAAACATCCCAGAATCCTTAGTCCATAAAGAAAGTAGCACTCACAGGGGGTCGTTCCACACAGCAATTTATTCCGGGAACACACAGCAACGACGCGTTTCGCCTTAGGGCTTTTTCAAATTGTGCAGAGAGCCGAGGCGCGCGTCTACTTAAAAAGACGTCATTCAATGTAACTAAAAGCAAAGTAGGACTGTAATACACGCATGGCCGCCATCTTAAGACGGTGCAAATTGCTACGCGAAATTCATATATACAACTATATTAGAAAACCTGATCGAGTTGCGATAATCAAAACAGGTCTAAATCAGTACATACACATTCAATAACAAAAATAATTGAAAATGGTAATTATTAAGCTCAGTATGAGCAATCACAGTCGGAACCTTTGCACGAAAACCTGATAGCGCCCTGAATGGGCATATAAATGCAAAAATGGAGTGTGGCAACGAAAAGGCATAGAATCAACAGAAGAACCAATTGATAGCACATGCATGTGCCAAGCTCTAAACGATATCACGCTTATAGCCATACAACATTTTTATACTCTTTGCAAATAGCATAGAACTACAGTACGAATTCCATATATTGGAAAGCTATAATGCTCATGCTTCTGAGATTACCAACCACACTCAAACAATGTCTAGCCCTGGATGGGCAAGTTGAAAGTATCAGCTTAACATATATAGGAATGACATCCAACCATACAAAATACATATTAAAACTTTAACTTAATGTTCATACTAGTTCATCAGAATATCATCACGGATGATCAGGACAGAGATAATAAGTCTTTAAGAAAAGATACAGAATGCAGTCAGTAAATATATAATGGTAATCACCACCAAATGATGTTGCACTCATCAACCCAAGTGTACTGATAACTCTTCATGCATGTTTAGGCCATTAGGGTTTTTACTCTGCATGTCGATTATATACCTGGATTCAAGCCGTCTGAGTTTTAAAAGGCGATCACCCCCTCTAATATTGGCTGGTACACTGTCAAGACAAACATAAGATAACGGATCCCTGTTTTTGTTATGCATTTTGTCAAAGTGCCTTGCTACAGGATAGGTTTCATCTTTTTTGGCAATGGCACGCATGTGCTCCAAAATTCTGAGCTTAACTGCGTTGGTGGTGCTGCCAATGTAGTTCAGGCCACAAGGGCATGTGAGACAGTAAACAGCGTAGGACGTGGAGCATGTCAAAAATGTCATGATCCGTCTAGGAGTCGCTAGGCCAGGTATCTTGTAAGTAAGCGTCCGCTTACTATATTTACAGGCCTTACAACACCCGCAGGGGTAAAAACCACTAAGTACAGGTAATCTGGGGGTTCTTTCTGGAGCAGAGAAATGGCTGGAAACCAAATGGTCCTTGAGAGATCTCGCCTTTCTAAAGGTGACTAAGGGATTAAAGGGCAGGTCTGCCTTGATAATATTATCAGACAGTAGAATATTCCAGTTCTTTCTTAGTATTTTCTTCACTTGCCCGGCATTATGAGAGAAAGTGGTAATCAGTCGAAAAGTTCCGTTGTTAGGTTTCGCTGTCTTAGTTGATTTAAGCAGCTCATGTCTTCTCATCTTTTTAGCTCTCTCATAGGCACGTGTTAAAACACCGTCACTATAACCTCTCATCCTAAATCTCTGCATGCTGGCATCCGCCGCTTTCTGAAATTCACAATCGTTAGAGTTATTTCTTCTTAACCTTAATAGCTCTCCATAGGGGATACTATCTATCAAAGGCCAAGGGTGACTGCTAGTGGCAAAAAGAGTGGAATTTCCAGCAGTTTCTTTTCTAAACAGCTTAGTCTGCATTTTGCCATCCTTATCAATGTACACTGTAAGGTCTAAATAATTTACCGAAGTCTTACTGATATGGCCAGAAAATTTAAGGTTAACGTCATTACAATTAAGAGCTTCCACAAAAGTACTAGCTGTTTCTACAGGGCTTTCTAGAATAATAAAAAGGTTGTCGATATAACAATACCACCCTATAATCCGACTGTCCCATTCTTGATATGTGTCACTCCAGGCTGCCCGCTCCTCCCACCAACCCACGAAAAGGTTTGCAAAGCTGGGGGCGGAGCAAGCACCCATTGCCACACCGGACATCTGCTTATACAGCTGCTTGCGGAATAAGAATATGTTATTATTCAAACTGAACATCATAAATTCCATTAACATTTTGTTGTGCTCATAGAATTGCATTGGACGTTTATCCAAAAAACTGGCCATGGCTTTGAGACCATCACCATGTGCTATACAAGTGTATAGACTGGTGATGTTTAGCACCATCAAGCAGTATGTGTCCTTCCAGATGACCTCGTCAATACAGTTCAAAAAGTGCTTCGTGTCTTTTAAATAAGATTTCAAAGACATAACCAAAGGTGAAAGAAAAGAGTCCACATAAATGGAAAGATTTTCTGTGAGGCTCCCATTGGATGCTACAATGGGCCTACCCGGAGGGTTAAGTATGTCTTTATGGACCTTGGGAAGGTAGTAGAAAGTAGGAATCACAGGACTTAGACAACGTAGAAATAAATATTCATCGGTGCTTAACATGTTGACGTTATACCACTTTAATATCATATCGTGGTAATCACCCACGCTCTGATTGTACACTCTTTCACTCACAGTCATGTAAGTGTTGATGTCTCCCAACAGACGTAAAGCCTCCGTTTCGTATTGGGCAGCTGTGAGGAGAACGATATTTCCCCCCTTATCAGATGGCTTGCATACCAGCCTTCTGTCTTCGCATAGAGTTTTCAATGCTATCTGCTGTTGTTTCGTAAAATTATCTTTGCATGGTACATATTTTCTAGTATTCCTCAGTTTGGCGAGATCCCTCACCACGTCGTCAGAAAAGTTGTCAATAGCATCGGTACCCATGATTGGCATGAAGGTGGAAGCCGGTTTGAAAGCACTGGCCCCACCTTTTTGTTGCACCTCAAAGTTATCCAATATTTGGGTATTGGTTACGTCACCATTACCTCCTGTGTTTATTTCTTGATTCAAGCCCTCAATCGCTCTGAGGCCCCCTAAGTCACCACACCTGAGTTCTGTACCTCCGGTATCTTTGTTTGTCACAGTATTAACACAATGTGGTTTTAATTTGAAAAATGTATGCAATTTAAGTTTTCTGATGAATTGAAAACGTCAATACGAGTCTGCACAAATTCAAAATTTCTGCGTGGACAAAAGGATAAGCCCAATTTGACTATTGAATTTTCTTCTTTCGATAACACCTTATTCGTCAAATTGATGATGGTAAGATTATCATTGGAATCAGGATCCGGTCTTAATTCTTCTTCCTGTAGAAGTTTTTCTTGCTGTGGGTGACCGGTGGAGAGCCTAGTGGATTTCTTCCCACAGCCCCCCCGCCGCGTCTTCCTCTTGCCACTTGGTTGTCCGGAGGCTTTCCCCTGCCTCCTTCTAATTGTTGTTTGCGCATGACTTTGTACTCTGCGTGAAAAGGAGCCGCCTCTTCACTGCCGTCCTCGCTGATTCCATCATCAGGATTAACATCGGATTCCGATGTTACCACTTCGGCAGTTACTGGCCCGCTTGTCTTTTTCTTTAATTGCCTTCTGGTGTTCTCATATTTTTTGGCAAAAGTCAGCACTCTTCCCATTAGATAATCATTTTCGTCCCTTTCGAATTTTTCTTCTTTACGCTGTTTGATTTTTTGTTCGTATTTCTTTAGACGTTTTTTAATCTGTTCTCGTTTTTCTCCCAGGGTCACCTGGTCTTCCTCCTTTAATAATTCATCCTCGAGTTCTTTAATCTGTTCCAAAGCCTTTTCTCTGTCGCTCCAGGCAAAGCGTACTAATATCCTGAGACTCCCTTTACATGATGCGGCCGTGTGTTCTGCCCATGCATCCAATAACTGAGGATCAGGGTTCTCATACGCTGGGATGGTATATATCCTCAAGCCTCTAGGGACGCGGTCCACATCAATGTAATTCTGTAATGATGTTGCCTCCCACCATTTTCTAATCTCACGTTCAAATAAACGTTCGAGTGAGACTAGTTTGGTTTGCAGAGACTTGCTGTCCCCATTAGCTTGGTTAGTGCCTGCTTTTTTTGGATCATCCGATTTTTTTCTGTTTTTGAACATTCCTTGTTCCGCCTCTCTTCTCTCTGCCTTGCAAAACATGTTGAAACGGTAGTGCAGCCGCAACTACCTATAATAATACGCTGTATCCCCCCCTTCGCTCTGAGTTAAATGCCCACAGTACAAAGTCTTTAAAAGTTCGTAAAGAGTCTTTGATACACTCACAGCACCTTACCCGGACAAATAGAACTGCCTTTGCAAATGTGATGACTTGTTGCGGCAATGAATCCAGATATTAGGCGATACGTGATTATTCAGGGCAAACTCGGTGCAGTTGGTAAATAATCCAACAGCTTCCAAACACCATCCAACTGCACACATGAGCGGGTGCACACACAACGGGGTGTACCCACTATTTAAACTAAGCTACAAAACATCCCAGGATCCTTACTCCATAAAGAAAGTAGCACTCACAGGGGGTCGTTCCACACAGCAATTTATTCCGGGAACACACAGCAACGACGTGTTGTGCCTTAGGGCTTTTTCAAATTGCGCAGAGAGCCGAGGCGCGCGTCTACTTAAAAAGACGTCATTCAAAGTAACCAAAAGCAAAGTAGGACTGTAATACACGCATGGCCGCCATCTTAAGACTGGATAAACATGCATGAAGAGTTATCAGTACACTTGGGTTGATGAGTGCAACATCATTTGGTGGTGATTACCATTATATATTTACTGACTGCATTCTGTATCTTTTCTTAAAGACTTATTATCTCTGTCCTGATCGTCCGTGATGATATTCTGATGAATTAGAATGAACATTAAGTTAAAGTTTTAATATGTATTTTGTATGGTTGGATGACATTCCTATATATGTTAAGCTGATACTTTCAACTTGCCCATCCAGGGCTAGACATTGTTTGAGTGTGGTTGGTAATCTCAGAAGCATGAGCATTATAGCTTTCCAATATATGGAATTCGTACTGTAGTTCTATGCTATTTGCAAAGAGTATAAAAATGTTGTATGGCTATAAGCGTGATATCGTTTAGAGCTTGGCACATGCATGTGCTATCAATTGGTTCTTCTGTTGATTCTATGCCTTTTCGTTGCCACACTCCATTTTTGCATTTATATGCCCATTCAGGGCGCTATCAGCTTTTTGTGCAAAGGTTCCGACTGTGAATACTCATACTGAGCTTAATAATTACCATTTTCAATTATTTTTGTTATTGAATGTGTATGTACTGATTTAGACCTGTTTTGATTATCGAAACTCGATCAGGTTTTCTAATATAGTTGTATATATGAATTTCGCGTAGCAATTTGCACCGTCTTAAGATGGCGGCCATGCGTGTATTACAGTCCTACTTTGCTTTTGGTTACATTGAATGACGTCTTTTTAAGTAGACGCGCGCCTCGGCTCTCTGCACAATTTGAAAAAGCCCTAAGGCAAAACGCGTCGTTGCTGTGTGTTCCCGGAATAAATTGCTGTGTGGAACGACCCCCTGTGAGTGCTACTTTCTTTATGGACTAAGGATCCTGGGATGTTTTGTAGCTTGATATAAATATATATATATATATATATTCACTGAAAAAACCATAGGTTATAGACCATATATAGTTAGGAATTAGCATTTACAAAACCTTATTTTACTCACACAAAACCATTGAAATTCCATATATAGTTAGTTGCACTAACTATATATCGCGCACCCTCAATCCACTGCTGATGATGTCACATATTACATCATTCATGACATGGTCAGTGACATCACTGATGACATCACTGATGACATCTCAAATGACATCACTGATGACATCACTGATGACATCATCCAGTGACTGTGTGTTTCTGTAAAGTTTAAATATGTTTTACATATTGAAGAATGAGTAGATGTAGAAGTGTCTGGATGAAGGATTTAGTAGGTGCGTGACTGACTGTATGAGTGAGTGATTAAATGTGTCTCACTGAGTGCATGGGTTAGTGACTAAACTGTCTTAATTTGTGCATCATTATGTCTGTTGTTCTGTAAACTGCTGCATGTGTTGATCAGTAGCTATATGAGTAACTATATGGGTTATTGATTGATTGTCCAAGTATTTGTATGGGAGACTGAGTGTGTGTGTGGCTGGCTGGGAGATGTGTGACTCTGTGCAGATCAATGTGTTCTTGTATCAATGATTGTATAAGAGAGTAAGTATGTGTTAGTATATGTTTGAAAATGTAAGGTACTCTATGTTTAACTGTATAGATTAGAAAATGGAAGGGTGATTGATTCTTTACAGGACTGACTAGGTGTGTGAGTAACTCCATGGATGAGTGGCAGAGTGTGAGTGTCTGTATAGGTGTATGAGTGCATATGATAGTGTTGTAAAGATGAGTGATTGTATGTATGAATGATTGTATGGGTGAATGAGTGAATGTGTGTGTAGACATAGGAATCAGTGAGGGCGTATGTAGTAACTAGTATTGGTGTGTCAATGGTTTAAAAAAGTTATATTCTGTATTTAACACTGGGTGTAACAGAGGTTATATTAAAGTGTGAGGAGATGCATTGTATTGTCACATGAATGATACCATCAGTGATGTGACCATTGATGTCATTTGAGATGTCATCAGTGATGTCATCAGTGATGTCATTTGAGATGTCATCAGTGATGTCATCAGTGATGTCATCAGTGATGTCATTTGAGATGTCATCAGTGATGTCATCAGTGATGTCATCAGTGATGTCATTTGAGATGTCATCAGTGATGTCATCAGTGATGTCATCAGTGATGTCATTTGAGATGTCATCAGTGATGTCATCAGTGATGTCACTGACCATGTCATGAATGATGTAATATGTGACATCATCAGCAGTGGATTGCGGGTGCGCGATATATAGTTAGTGCAACTAACTATATATGGAATTTCAATGGTTTGTGTGAGTAAAATAAGGTTTTGTAAATGCTAATTCCTAACTATATATGGTCTATAACCTATGGTTTTTTCAGTGAATTTTCAAGGTTTTGTAAATGCTAATTCCTAACTATATATGGTCTATAACCTATGGTTTTTTCAGTGAATTTTATTGGTTTTTTAAAAGCTAATATCTGTAGCTGTAAAATGTATTCTTCTTTAAATCCAAAAATATATTTTATATGTTTATTAATATTTTTTTTTTTTTCTTTGCGAATCGGGAAGCTTCCCATTTGCTCACCTTGATGCCGCGAAATAGTCTGCGAACCGGTAAACGTTCCTTTAGCGCAACTGCCGCGTTAGAAAACAACATCGTGACGCGTCGCGTCCGCATGACGTTTCGCGTTGTCGCGTGATACGTCATATGACGTGCTACGTTAGCGTACCCGGAAGCGAACTGGTACGCGAAGCGAGGCGCGAAGCGCAGGTTCCCGGAAGCAAATCGGGAGGCGGCGCAAAGCGCGTAACGTAAACACAGCAGGTCATGTGACTTGGTAATAACACTTTTCATTGGTTCATTTCACTTTTGGTTTCCTAATGATGTAAGACTAGGTCATGTAATCTAAAATTAACACTTTTCATTGGTTGAGAACTATTGTTTTTCCCAAATGATGAAAACCCCTCCTTCTTTCCTCACTCTGACTTTCATCTTTGTGAGAGAAAGACCCTTTGTTACCAGTGAGCAATGGCTTCTTTAGTAGCTTCAGCTGGTGCTTCCCCACCACCTCCACCACATCCAAGGAAGAGAGGACCACCTGCTGAAGTTATAATTCAGCAAGAAGAGGAAGAAGAGGAAGAGGAGGAAGAGCAGGAAGAGAGGCAGTTTTTGCCTGAGGAGCCCAGGAGGTTTCACCTGAAAGAACATTTTATTTGGCAATTTTTTAAATTTCCCAAAGGCCAGAAAAAAGTAAATGCAAGATACGTAACTTGCCTTATATGTCAAGATAGACTGTCCAGAGGGACCGAGAAGAAATACAGTTACGGAAACTACACAATGCATCGCCATATGACTAGGTGGCATCCTTACAACTACAGTGCTGCACAGTTACGTAACGAACAAGATAATCCCCCTATTATGGCCAGAAGATCTGTTGTACCGGAAGTGACGGGACCAGAGGGCAGGGAGATGGTGCCAAATATACAAATGAGATTCTGGGAAGTAAAACAAGTCTGCGTACTTTGCAATGGATTCATTTGCTACAGAGAAAGTAGCATCACTCTGATCAACAGAGCTATTGACAATCATGCTCATGTTTGTCCGAAACGCCCCAAACAATACATTCTTTTTTTTTTGTTGCTCCTGTTGAGCCCTTTACAATGAATCGTTTTCGTCCCCCCCCCAAAAAAACCCAAAATATTTAAAACCGTTGAGAAAAATTCAAAAAAAGTAAAAAAATGTTCAGAAAAATAATAAAAAATATATAAAATAACAAAAACAATAAAAAAAAAGTTCTTTTCAGAACTACCTCCCCGTTATAAAAAAATTGGTAGAATATTTGGAACTCTTCCAACCTCTATTTCTCTTGGTTCGCTTCCCAGTTCGCTCGCCGGTACGCGAACCGGGAGCGAACCAAAAACATTTTTTTTAAAAAAAGAACAGTAAGTATAAGGGAAGGAAACAGACAGTTTTGTTAAAAGAAAGACAGCTATAGGGGAGTAAACTAGAGATACTGTTACCCGTAATCCACTGCTGATGCTGTCACATATTACATCATTCATGACATGGTCAGTGACATCATCAGCAGAGGATTGCGGGTAACAGTATCCCTAGTTTACTCCCTATAGCTGTCTTTCTTTTAACATAACTGTCTGTTTCCTTCCCTTATACTTACTGTTCTTTTTAAAAAAAAATTTTTAGATCAGTCAGAAACAGTGAAAGTAATAGAGACAGAGTGAGTGACCAAGAGTGAAGAAGTATGAGAAGAGAGGGACTAAGAAAAATAGTGAAGGAGTAGAGTAATTAAGTAATAGAGAAAGGAATGAGGGAAGTAGCAAAGGCAGGAAAGTGATGCTTAAAGAAATGAAGCAGTGGAACTAATAGAAGTTAAATGTGATAGAAATATAACGAAAAGAGTACAAAACATTTACCTTATAATTGTCGTTAAGTTAGTCATTTGTTCTTTTTATACTTTCAATCTGTGAAAGAGAGAACAAACATTTGAAAAATATTAAAACATGTTTTTAATAAATTAGAAAAGACAAGGGAAAAGATTGAAGGACAAATAGTTTTTCAAGAACTTTGACACTTACAGAAGCCTCTGCTTCTCCATGCCCCTACACAGTCCTAAAAATATACATTTTAAACTAACAGTATCATGATGCAGATGAAGTGAGTCCTATCTTGCAACATTGTGCATCTTTTGCATGACTGCTGCATCGGTTTCATGTGGCATTGTTTTTTTACAGCATGACACATCTGCCTAGATGCATCATTTTATAATTTTGTCGCCTCATAGCAAATCTTTTCAACCGCGACTGCGTCACAAAAGTGACGCACAGTGGCGCAAAAGAGGCATACACCTATCATAAATCTGTCCCTAACATGTTAAATGATTGATTCAGGATGACAATAAGGTGTGGCCTATCCAGAGGTTTGTTTAAGGTGAGGCCTACTCAGGGTTGCAGATCAAATTTACACTTGTTGAAGAATACAGAGGAGATAATACATGTGAAGGCCTACTAATGAAGTAAGTCATGTCCACTTCACTCTTGAACAAAGGCCAGACCTCTTCTGTGTCCGTGGACAGACCTAAACTTCATCTGCACAATGTCATTCGTAAACTTAGGAAACACAGGTGATGTAATTGAAAAATGTGGAGTTTATTTTCCTCATTTCACAATCACATCACCTGTGTTGCCTTTGCTTAGGTATCTCATAGTGCAGATGGAGTCTAGCATATCAAACAGTACACAGAAGTTGAGCAGTGTATACAACAATTTTGACACTTAGAAAAGCTTCAGCTTCTGCATGTCCCCTACACAGTGCTAATTATATACATTTCAAAGTGATGGTATCTTGCTGGAGATGAACTGAAACCTATCTTGCAACATGGTGCATCTTTTACACAAAAGTGACCCACAGCGGAGCAAATGAGGCGCACGGTCATCATAAATCTGACCCTAACATTTTAAATCATTGTTTCAAGATGCCGATAAGGTGTAACCTATTCACAGATTTGTTTCAGGTAAGTCCTACTCAGAGTTGCAGATGAAATTTAGGTTTGTTGAAGAATACAGAGAAGAAAATACATGTGCAGGCCTACCAACCAAGTGTGTCATGTCCACTGCACTCTTGAACAAATGTCAGACCTCCTCTGTCTCCAGGAACAGGCCTAAACCTCATCTACACAATGTGATGTGTAATGTTAGGAAACACAGGTAATATAATTGAAAAACGTGCAATTTTTTTTGCTCATTCCACAATCATATCACCTGTGTTTCCTTTGCTTAGGTATCTCATTGTGGAAATGTAGTCTATCATATGAAAGACTACGTAGAATATGAGCACTGTATGCAACAACTTTGACACTTACAGAAGCCTCACCTTCTCCATGCCTCCTACACAGTTCTACATGTACATCATAAATGCAAACAGAACAGAATTAATTATACATGTTAAATGGTTTATTTTTGCTGTTCGCAGAATGTATCAAATTTCACTAAAAACAGTGACTTGAAGGTATTCATCATATAACAGCGGGGAAAAAAAAACACAATCAAAATGATTGTGTTTAAAAAACCCATACAACATAACAAATCAGAATTCAGAACTCCTTAAAGTTAACTTACTTTCCATGACGGCGAAGGATGTCCTATGAACAGCTTACACTCTGTTGTGCTGTTATTACTTTCAACCCGCCACTTTCTGAAAGAAAACCTCCATCGTTTTCAAAAACATGTTACATATAATAAATGACTTCTCGCTCTCTACCACACGTTTCCACAAGGCCAAATCGTGTCAGAGCCATTTATAACTCTTGGAATTCTTGTAAGCCAATCCCGTCATGTTGTATTTCCGCAACTTTCAGAATTAAAATGTTGAAGATCATTTTCACAATCCTGGATTACTAATATCTTACCTTTCTTGCTCACTCATGTTCTACATTTCCTATGACACTGATACTGCTTACTATGAAGCAGACTTACACTATCTCTATGACTACTACAATTATTAAATTCTCTACATCACTTTTAATCACAAAGCAATATAAAACAGTAGACAGCATTGCAGACTTACATTCCCTCTACTCCATGTTTTGATTGGCTGCTTGAATTTGCTTATAAAAAGAAACAGTTTTTCTGAATTCATTCAAAGTGCAGTTATTTCAACATGACGTCCAGTGTTATGGTAAGAAGTTATGTCTCTGTACTACACTTATCCTCAAGGCCAAATCGTGTAGGAGCCATTAGAAATTCTTGAAATTCCTCAGAGCACATCCTGAGATTCTTTCCCTAAACTTTTGGTTTTAAAAACACCAGGTAAGAGTTTTTAAGGTCATACGGCAATTTTTAAAAAAAAATTAAAACAGAATCATTGCAGAATGACCAGCCGTTTCTAGAGTTTAAATAAGCTGTGTAATGTCCTGATGTTATTGAAGGACCGTCACGATATATAATTGCTGCAGTTACAAAAGTCCTTCCTGATATTGACAACTGTGAAGCCACAACATTTTTAATTAAAGTTGTCAATTTTCTTCCATCAGGCCTACATCGTTGGAACATTAAAATAGCATACTGGCCATATGTTCGTATAAATAATGTGGACATCATTTCAGATTTACATTGGCTACACTCCATGTTGTGATCAGCTGCTTTTACTAGTTTATTAAAAGAGACTGATTTACTGTCTGGCAAAGTTAAATATATAAATCTTTCTGAGTCTACACTAGTACTACTTGATACCCTACAGTTCTCGCAGTCATGCTGCCATTGATAAGAAAGCCCAAACAGGTGATCTACATCTACACCTTCAGCATGCAATACATCAAGTATATACATTAAAAACTCCTGACAATCTTGCTGAATATTTTGAGAGAATTGTGTTTGGCCTGAACATCTGTCTAACAGATTTCGAATTTCAGACACACTTTCTATTTTTGTTCTATCTGTGCTACATTTCTCTAACACAGAATTTAACAAACTGCAAAATCTTTGATCAGAATTGACCACAATCTCTTCTTTTACATTTTCTAGAGAAAACAAAACATTAACCACTACATTAGCATAGCAGTTGACACCAGAACTGTTTTCAAATTGAAAACCAACAACATCTTCAACAGAATCCTTTTTGTTTCTGCTTATAATTTCAGGTTCATCGACTTTTCGTCTTTTTGCTGCAATCTCCCTAGTATTTGTCACATTTCTTCGTTTCCGGCCTACCACACGTTTCTCAAACAAAGGATATTGAGGCAAATGTGGCGCATACTCTCTTCTCAACCTATTGTATTCCTTAACACAATCTAGATCCGCACAAATGTTTGTGACATCACACTCAATCAAGTACAATCCCGATAAAGTTCTAACTCGTGACAATGCCACATATGCCATACCCTCCTTGAACACAGAACTGCCAATATTCACCAATGCACTGTCTACACTTAAACCTTGCGATTTATGGATTGTCACCGCATATGCCAAGCAAACAGGAAACTGCTTACGGCGAACATATAAGTCTTTTACAAGCAAAAATCTAGCAGAGCAACGACCAATTACCTGTACTTCCTCAATGCCATCAAATTTAATTTTTAAAAATTCAATTCCATCTCTATTTCTGTATTTCACAAAATCAACAACATTACCCATTGATCCATTTACCAGACCTCTTTCAACATGTAAATTCCTTCTTAAAATTATACGGTAGTTCAAGCACACATTCAGAGTCTTTTCAAAACCTGCAGTTTTAGATATAGTCTTCTCTAATGAATCCAATTTTGATTTCAAATTCTCAGACAAAATAATTGTTGATCCCATATGCTCTACTCTGTCAATAGCTTCTAGTTTCACAATCTCCTGCTTTTCCAAATGCAACATTTTGTTGTTGAATTTGGCACATTCTGCAAGAGTTGGCATCAAACATATTCCAGATTTCTTCTCAGTAATTTTCTGAAAAATATTCTCAGGCACAACATCTTGTTCTGGATATAAATTTGACAGTAATCGTGCATGTAAAGCTTCTTTCCCATGCTCGGTCACTTTTCCAATTCTAACATCTTGTAGAATACTCTTGTAAACTTCATCCTTCGCCTGACGCATATTTTCATGCAGTTCAGCATAATTGAAGTTTAACCATATATTGACGTTGCCAATGCTCCCTAGGCACTTCCTGGTATCTTCATGCGTGAGCATTTTGAACACAGGTTGCCCTTTCACTGGTGTCAGCTGCAGAAGATCTCCGAAAACAATGATGTGTTTGCCACCAAATAACACATCATACTCTGTTTTGAGAACTTCTTGCATTCTCAAATGCACAAACGCAAGCATGACATTGGAAACCATGCTTACTTCGTCAATGATAAGAAGTTTCATTTTCCTCAAGATTCTTGAAACTTCAAAACAAGCATCTCCAGATAGCTTGTGATATTGTAATTTGTTGTCATGCTCCACTGGCAGCATCAGTAAACGATGTAAAGTAATCCCTTTAATGTTATGTGCTGCCAGTCCAGTTGGAGCGGTGACAACACAAGACAGCGATGACTCTGTCCTTTCCTGCAAATAGCATGAAATTGCTTTAATAAGGAAACTTTTTCCAGTTCCCGCTTCTCCACTCACGTACAGTCGGACAGGCTTCAATGACGTACATGAACACTCTTTCTTGTCATGACTTAATCCATGATCAATTTGCATGGTAACTTCGTCATATATTTTCCTCTGCTCAACGTTGAGTTGTCTTTCCAACTCTTCTAAGTTAACCGCATCCTCCTGAGCATGTGCCATGGCTCTTTCCACTTCATTCATAGCAGTGGCAGCTTCATTTTCGATAACAGGTCCTCCTAGTGGATCCTGACTCAATGAAGCAGAACTCTGACTGTCCTGAGAACTGTCTCTGGCAATCTCGGCTGCAATCGTTGCTTCCTGCTCAATTTCCGCATTCAACATTTCTACATATTTGGGAAAAGCAGGACATTCTATGGTCTCCTTGGCAGCATTGAAAGAGTCTTCGTAACAGAGGAAATCTCCAAGCAGTTCCTCTTCTGCACGCCAAGGCTTGAAAAGTTGCAAAAGTGCTAAATAGAAAAACTCCTTTTTTTCAGGAGATTCGCCACTCAATTTTCGATGGTTTACCAAGTGGCATTTTCTTTGCTTGACCAGACATCCCTCACTTCCTATTACAGCATACACTCCTTTCTCAGTATCTTCTTTGATGTTCCTCTTGAATATGTAATTTTGAAGAACCTCATACAGACAAACATTGTCGAGGTGTTTGCTTCAATTTGGATAATATGTATCCAACATGTTGGTCTTCAAAATGTCGGTACTGTTTGGCTCCTTTTCCGCCAAATACTCAATTTCCCGCACAGGTTTCAGAACTCAATTACACGTTGCAGCAAGACCAAGACTCGCCCAAACGATACTCCTGGACTTGGCATAGAGACTTGCTGAAGACAACCGGTCAGAGCATTCGTAAGCTCCGATTTCTCGATGCGACAACATCTTCAGACTGAAACTGTACAACTTCTTGCTGAGGCTCTTTTCATGGGAAATGTCCTCCCACATATCCTTCAATTCTGTCTTTTCTTTTTTGGTGATGTAAGATGTCACATACCGAGCCACAGCCATACAGTTATCAGCCACAAACTGTATATCCATGTTAGCATTCCACATGGACAAAATCACCGGGTTGTAGTCGTTGATGTACTTGGACTCTTCGTTCCTCTTCAAATTGTATGTGTTTTTAGGTGATTTCTTCATCACATTATGTCGCAGCGAAGACATCAAACTGTTTACTCTTCCTTTAGAAATCACCGGTCGTGGAAAGCCGAAACGACATTTGGTGTAGAACTTGTCCTTGTTTCGGAATTTACGACGACAGTACTTTCCACATCGATGGCTTTGGAAACGTAGAACTTTTTTTCTTAGGCTTTTCTTCTCCTTTGCGTTTGGAACAGCACACGTAGAATACTGTTGTATGAAACTCATCACTGAGTCTTCTGGATCCGTTTCAAATTTAGGTGCATCCTTGATCCACAGCAGCATATGTATATGAGGAGCACCTCTTGCTTGGTACTCCTTTCTCCAGAAGAAATCCAACACCTCTCCAAGAGGTGGATTCTTCTTATTCATGATGAAAGACATCATAGCTTCAAATCTATGATTGAAGTACCTGCGTACATTGACTGGATCCAAAGAGCACAGTTCTCCGGGTGTCTTGAATTCGATGTTTTCGATGTTTGCATTTGCCTCTCGTAGAAATTCAAGTAAGTCTTCCCAGCCATACTCGGCACAGCTCAGAGTGAGGAACCATGTGGGAGTTCCTAAGTTCCTCAGCATACATTTTAAATCACCATGACGACGGTACCAGTACTCATTAGTACCACGCTGACACGCCATGAGATTAATCAGGTGAGAATCCAAAATACTGTCTTGGACATTGACTTTATCCATAAAGTCACTTGCCGAGATGTTTTGCATGTGTATACCACTTTTCAAGATGTGGTTCACTGCATATGACAGTCCAGACAGATCGCTTTCAAACAGGAGATGAAACAAATAGGGAATGCATTGTCGAAACCTAGCATCTCCTGCATACAATCGCAAAGTCCGGTATTCAGAAGCAGGAATTTGATGAGGTCGCTCATCATATCTTCCTCCCTGACCTGTTGGAAAAAGCTGTGGGAAACACCGAGCTTCCAAACTTTCCTCCCAAACACTAATGGGACTCCCTTTGGCTTGTTTCATTTGAAACAACTCAATAGCATTCCCCATGACTTCCTTGGAATGCAAAGGATGAACACTATAATGTTCATATATTTCTTCACTAGTACAGGGTTCTACTTTCTCAATTTGACCAGCACACAAATCGCTATCCTCTTCCTCACTTACTTCCTCTTCTGCAACATATACATTTTTATAGTATTTATTATTTTTTTTCAAATACAATGTTGCCTTTTTGACTTTCCTAACATCCACTAAATCTTGCCATATTTTCTTATTCTTTGTCGGAACCCCATTAACTAAGATAACCAGAGGTTCCTCTTCCACTTTTTCTACTCCAATTGTGTTAATGTTTTTCTTCAAATCTAGAGGCAAATAAACAACTCTTCCCTTTAATCCTCTCTGTAAATCTGATGGAGGCAATTTCCCTGTCTTTGGCTCCATTCTTACAATAGCCTGAAAGGGATGGATACTTTGAATCAAAATAGATTCATAAGTATTTAAATCCTTCAATTCAGAAGGAATCTCAACCAATTCCAGATTATTATGAACTGCTCTAGCAGGCATCTGGTTTTGATTTAATTTGTTACAACAATAAGTACACACACGTTGATCCAATCCCAAATCAAAACAATTTTCTACCATCAAGTATGTTGTAAAATCCTTCCATTCACTATTATTTTCCCTTTCACTTTTTGCATATAAATCCACTAACTTAGTCTGATTCTTATAATAAGTGCGTCGACAACACACACAAGTGAAATTTGGCCTCTCACTTGATTTCACCTCAAACGTCGCAATTTCCCTCTGGAAATTATCTGTACTGGAAACCTGTACACTATCTTCCACATTACTCTCTTCTTCTTGGTCAATTTCAACATTCTCCTCTTTACTTCCAAAGTAACAAAACTCAATTTCTTCACATATATTCTTCACATCTATTTCAGAACCATGCAAAAGAGCAGCGCATAATTGTTTAAGCATAATTGCTGGACTCTTAGCATAATACAACATTCTAACTAATTTCCTCACTTTATTATGATGCACTGCTAGCATCCTGAAATGATGAAAAACACTCTGGCATACTCTCCTGGAAAGACAAGCCAGTGAATGACCATGCAAACCTGTCACTTCTCTCACTCTGCAAGGATCTAATTCTTGCAACAACTTCATTTTCTGCTTCAAACTTTTCTTATTAAATGACCGTATAAAATCACAAAGCAAATTGATGGAATCCTGTCGTACACTGCAAATACTACTACACTTCCAGGTGTACACAGGACCCTTAGGACGTCTTCCTAAAACCTCATTACCTAACACCTCTTCTATCTCTGTTGTCACAAGTTTTTCTTTTTCAACTGGACAACCATCTTTCACTTCATAAGCTCGACCACTGGTGTCAACTGCATGCACCAAATCATTATCCTGGAAATAACTCTCCTCATTAAAAAATGCCTCAGAGCTTGAACTATGCATCCATTCTCCAGAAAAAACTTCACAAAAATTACTACGATTAACTATTCTCTTCCATCTACTATTTCTTTTGAAATCATAAATTGCCTTGTTTAGCTTCCTAATTCTATTGATTATCAAAATAAATAACTTACGTTTAATTTCAAATGCCTGATCAATAACTTTCTCAACTACTTTTTTTTCTCTTATAAAAAACCACTTTCTGTTGACCTTTCTTAATATTTTTTAACAAATTGCCAATTATCCTGTTGCGGAACATTCGTTTACGAATGTCCCTAAACTGTTGTTTCCTTCTACTATCATGCACAGAGTTATCTCTTACTCTAGCAGTAACATTTTTCATTGGCCTTTCCTTTCCGTTTGAATTGCTTCTCCTTTTCTGGACTGAAACATTTTCTGTAGTAATATTTTTTTTACTACAGATATTTCTTATGAATGTTTTTGTACTCTTACCCGGTGCTTTCTTGGTGACTTGACAAATATTTTTGTTAGAGGACTGCTGCTTTTTTTCATTGACCTGCTGTCTTTGACGTTTTGCAGCCTTTCTCAGTCTTTCTTTGGTTGGCATGCTGAAATCTTGAAATGATCTGCAGTTGAATCTGTGGTAAAATATAATAAAAAATGTTATTAACCACTATTACCCAACAGTAAATCAATAACAGTCATCAAAAACTTAACACACTACTTAACATTTTTACATAGAAGATTTTTTAGTGCTTGGCAAATTTAGAATACAGAAATAGCAGAAAAGAAATGGAATTTATATTCATTTTACCTGTGCTGTTTTATATGTGAATCTGATCTAATTTTATGAGCATATTTTAATATTTTATTGAAGACACTACACATAACCTGTTTTTGAAGGTGTCTTTATTTTTAAATTAAACGGTTTACATTTTTACTTTTTATTTATTATACATTTTTTAAATAAATGTTTATAGTTCCATAGGCTCAAGCACGTCAGCTACCCATCCTATGTCATACAATTCTGACAAATCTGCATCCTCATCACGTTCTTCTTCATCCTCAGGATTTAAATCATCCAAGGGATCAACATCCACTGATGTTTCAATTACGAGTTCAATGATGAGGTCGAAATCAACTGATTGCTGATTGTCGCTCATGTTGATGTTGTCTTTATCTCTAAAGAAAGATAACAACAATGAGATGTTCCAGAGTAAGAGACAAATCTCAGAGATTATAATAGTAAAATTGTTTAACAAGAGTAACATTTTGCAGCTATTATTTAGCCATGTCCAGCGATGCTGAGGAGGTGAAGCCTATGTCCAATTTTTCAGTGAACAGGACTCATCTCTTCTTAACCTTGGATAAGCCTCACCGACTCTGTGTCCCCTGCACATACTTAAATGTAAAGGGGCAGATTGATGTTAACTAGCACATCCCCAGGGATGCACCAGTTAACGTGCACCGCTGCTCTGCCACCCATGGTGTGCCGCATTTACAATCAGATAGGACAAAGCTGCGTCAAAACCCTGCGCCTGCTTGAAGCAGGCATAGGTCTTGACGCAGGTAGGCTGAAAGCTAAAGCAACAACTAAGTGTCGTGTGCAGAAGTTGCAAAAAAGGAAAAATGGCGTTTAAACCGGTAATGAGCCCATGCTAACTTAACACGGTGTAAAGATATCCAGGATCTACATCAGTTTGGGGTTCACGAACCTGGCAGGTACAAGGCACTGAGGCTTTGCACCGTGCATGTCTCATCCCGAATCATATGTTGTTTCTGAATGAAACAATTTCCCAGACCACATGCTTTGGATTGGCTACTTCTAAAAAATTAAACACCCCTACTATCCCGGAGTTAGAGGAATATGATGGTTGGAGTAATTTTACTCGGTTGTCCATTAGTGATTTACAGGCCCTACTCCGTAATTCTTCCTTTAACATTTCCAGTATAAATCCAAAAGGTTGGCTGCTTTGGCAACGTAGTTCAGATTCTTGCCAGAATCGATTTTTGGGTTTAACAAAAGGTTTTAAAAATGTTAGATCTGATCCCCGGTTTGACTTGGTCCACACTGTCGCGACTTACTCTGTAGGAAAATTGTGTCAGAATTGGCTGAAGCATTCAACTTTACTTGCAGTTAAAAGTCACCTTTCTAAACTGAATGCAGACGTGGATTGGAATGATTTCATTAAAGGCCCGGCTAGTGGCAGGTCGAAAAGGTGGATATATGCAGCTTACAATGAAATTTGGAAACTGACTCAGATTGAGGCTGCTACACGCCTTAGGGCTATTGATCAAGCGAATCTTGAAAAAGTGCTTGCAGTTGTTGACAATAGTATTAGCGTTCTTTCATCTAGAATTTACACACTAGATGACATTGTGTCGTCAGTTGTCGATATTGTGCATGATGAAGTGTCAGTGTTATACCATGGTCAGAATCAATTAAGATCAATCATGCAATTTGCTTGGACCCTTCAAACTCTGAAAAATGGTAAAGTTCCCTGGGGATACATGAACGTTTCTTCTTTATTTGCCCCATTCAATTTGACTGACAAACAACGCTTGCTGTCAATGCGTGATGCTTCCTTTTCTATGTTACATATTGAAAGGTTAGAATCTTTGCCTTTTTCAGTGGCAGAGGCCAATGCTGCAACGTGGCTTATCCACGGTTTAATAACGCTGCCTTTTGCTTTATATAAGTTTTCAAATTGTATGAAATATGTACCAATAGTTCGTTATGAACCTTTAGGTAGTGGTTTTCTTCATGAGGTCAGGTCGCTTCCATACACATACAGATGTTTCAAAGATGATCAAGAAGTTTATCTGAATGGAGAGGAATGCACTGAGACGCCAGATCATTCACTAATGTGTAGGCACATACAGTTACACGGTTCATGCAACAAAGACCGACCAAATATGGCTTACGTGTTGCAAGGCACGCCAGTTCCTGCTATCATCCCCACGTTCAAGTTGTTGGAAAATGGTAGTTATTTGATGCTCAATAATGAAGATTGTTGTGGGTTAATTAGAAGTATTCCTTTTATCGTAACAGTGAGTGAACGGGTTATTTGCTGCAGAAATGTTCTATTTCCTCCCACACATGAACATAGGGAGTTTTCAATCTGGCCACAAATACCAACCTTGGGAGTAGATTTCAACGGCATGGCAAGAATAAGGGCTCTTTTGTCTCAGAGAGAGGTGGCCTTGAGTTCGGCCCGTGAAACTTTCGTGCTTCACATAGCGAACACCCGTACAGAGGTGCAGGCCCTTTTAAATACTGATTCGCCTTTGCATTTCAGCGAGATGGTTCGGACTATCTTTAATGCGTCCTCTAACAAAGGGCCTGGCGCATTTTTTTAAAGTTGTTAGCAGTGGTCTCGTGACTTCATTTGAGAAAATCTTTGGAGTCATCCCTGCTTTCTTTCATTCTATTTTTTCCACTTTGTTTGGTGGATTCCCATTTTTACTTGCATTAGCAGCGGGCGCTCTAGTGGTTTTTTGCATTTTTAAATATGGATGTCCTTCCTGTGCAAGGTCCCGCCCCGCAGCTGCTGACGCTGTTCCGCAATCGCATGCTTGAATATTATGGCACAATGCCGTTGGCGATATTAAGCACGGCATATGGATTATCTTTTCGATTCTCCTACTTCACCTGTGTCCAGCCTGTATTTCACTGCCTGACCTGTGATTTCGATTGGGCCATTGATTTGTGTCTCTGCGGACCGGTTTCTCCTGACGTCGACTTTAATCAGCTGATGCGTCCTATCATTACTCACGAGTTGGTTTGTCCTGGCGAAAGGATTATGGCTGTGGCATTGATGCATGGACTAATTGGTCCCTGGAATTTACTGGCGGCAGCACAGTCTTTCTTGGAACAGAGCTTTCTTGAAAACCCACCGAGCTGTCCTCTGATGGTGATAGAGGATCCGGTGCTGGGAGAGCACGTATGTTCTTTTCCGCTTTTAAGTTGGATGGCTGAACTGTTTTCGGATGAAGACGGTGACTTCCTATTGGAGGCTGTTGCAGCTTATTTTGCATACACAGTTATGTCATAGACCTTTTTCATGTTTGACATGCTGAGTACTAGCATTTCATTGACAATTCATTGACTTATTTGTCAAGTTTTTATTATTTAGCTTGCCTATTGGCTTAAGCCTCGATAAAGTAGTTGGCTGTTTTATTTTTTTTTAGCATTAAATTTTGCTAGTTTTTAATGTTTTACCTTGCGGACCGTGCACATATAAAGTTGCAATCTGCTCTCATGAGATGACACTTCTATTATCTTATTCAGTTTGTTTCCGGATCATGGGGGGGTGTCATGTAGATCCTGGATATCTTTACACCGTGTTAAGTTAGCATGGGCTCATTACCGGTTAAACGCCATTTTTCCTTTTTTGCAACTTCTGCACACGACACTTAGTTGTTGCTTTAGCTTTCAACCTAGTAGTTCATCGTGGTTTACATGAGAATAATATGTTATTGCTCTACTATCTGCTTTGCTTGTTAAACTATGTCTGTACAGGGAGTGCTGAAGTTTCAAGAACAACACGATACAGAATTGTTATGAGGTCTGATCTCCACGACTTCATAGTCATAACATAAGTGCAGCTTCTGCCAATTCTGGGCATGAGGCGGGTTTTATATTGCTTTGCCGAACAAACATACACAACACTTGATGCGGTTCACATGAAGAGAGAGCTGGTGTATGCTGATGTGATTCCTTCAAATCTAGGACACTAAGGTATGGGCCCACCCTAAACCAACCCAAAGAGACCTTCCTAGCAAATAATATAATATGTGTATTAGGGAGGGTGAGATATAAGTGTTGCTAACTCTTATTCATTTACAGCATGTTAACATGCTGTCACCATTCGTTTTTTATGTACTAGTAACTATGCTGGTAATTTTGCTACTGATAATATGTGTACTTGTATTATCTAAGATACTACGCCTGAGAAGACGGCATTAGTAAATAAACATTTCAAATGCACATGTGTTCTTCTTAACTCCATGTTCTGGTTTGTAATGAATATATAACGACCGAGTGTTCATGAGTTCCACGTATCCTGAGGTACTGTAAGTTCATGTTCTGGATTGTCTAAACATTGGGAGTTTGTTATATCCAATGTGACACTGTAGCTAGCTTGGTAAGGGGTTTTTGGGTACTAAGGTGAGTTTTGGGGCACCCTAATTCGCCGAGGTTCCAATCCTCTGTGCACAGTTCGGTGTGAGAACAGAAACCCTGCGACAGGGGCACCCCTGAGCCTTGCTGGAGCTTCATCACACTTGCGATACAACTCCAGCAATGCGCCACCTTTACGGCACAGATGCGTCACGCATCTGTGCTGTTTTTGCCCCATGGTGCGCCGCATTGTAAATGCAGCACACCATGGGTGGCGGAACAGCGGCGCAGGAGGACTGGCACATCCCTGGTGATGCGCCAGTCATCATAAATCTATCCCTAAGCTTCTTATCTTGTTAGAGATGAACCGCCATATGTATCATCAAAGTTTTTTGCATTTCCTAAATAGCGAACTTTAAGGAATAAATAGCGATTCTTTACCATTCCTAATTTGCGATGAGCAAATTGCTAATTGCAAATTACCCATTCATTTCCATGGAGCAGGAGGCCCATAGGAATGAAGGTGCAATTTGCGATTAGCAATTAGCTCATCGCAAATTAGGAATTTTTCCTAGGGTGCAGGGGTGTCTCAAGAACACCCTGCTGCACCCCTGAAAAAGAAATTTGGGGGCATATGGCGCACATAAATTTTAAAAACATTCCTTTACCTCAAAAACGATTTTCAACTCATACTTTGAAAACACTGCCCACGGGGAAATGACTTAAAATGTCCTCAAGACACATGAAAGTGTTTTTTTAAAGCCTTTGCAACTTTTTTGGGTCACTTTTAACATGGCTATGTAACTCAAACAGTCAAAATCTAAATTTACCATGCACAGGTGGGAGCATATTTACAAGGAATTTGCTCCACGGGGAAAGGTCTTTTAATTTAATATTGGAAAAATAACATCAGAGACACTGAAATGCCTTATAAAGAAGCATACACCATTATGTCCTTGTCATAAATTTTAAAAGCATTCCTTTTCCCCAAAAACGATTTTCAAGTCATAATTTAAAAACACTCCACATGGGGAAATGACTTAAAATGTCCTTAAGACACATGAAAGCGTTTTTTGATTGCCTTTGCAGCATGTTTGGGTCACTTTTAACATGCCTATGTAACGCAAACATTCAAAATCTAAATTTGCCATGCACAGGTGGGAGCATATTTACAAGCAACTTGCTCCACAGGGAAAGGTCTTACATTAAAATGGGAAAAATAACATCAGAGACACTCAATTGCCTTATAAAGAAGCATACACCATTATGTCCTTGTCATAAATATTAAAACCATTCCTTTTCCTCAAAAACGATTTACAAGTCATAATTTGAAAACACTCCACGGCTCCTATGCACATAAAAACCCTGTCAGTACTAATACTTCACATTTTCTCCAATTACAATTTCTCAAAGAAACAAAATCTATTTGTAAAACACTTGAGACAAAGCAACATTTGAAAAACACAACTTTCTTCATAATTTTCTCCTTAAAGCACACTATTCTCTATCTAAATTAAAGAAATCTTTTCTCACCTTAGCAAATACTTTGAGTTTCAAAACAGTCTCAGAAACACACCAATTTGTCTTCAGCAGAGCAATAGGTATGCACTCCAGAGTCTGCAGCTATCAAAAGCACAGACATGCTGTAATTCTTCACACATATCTCTCATGTCAGCCAATCAAAACTCTTCCCTCACTTTTTTCAAATCAAAACCCTTCCCCCCTCTGCCCTCTCTTCTTTTTTTGCATAGCAACCACCTCTTGGAAGACCTCTGGTGTTTGCAAGTTCACACAACAATGTTGCAATTGAACTCTGAACTCTCAGTGCACCTGCATATCCAGTGCATTCTTTCATTTAATGATTTTTTCTTGACCACTCAAAATACATCTTTCAAAGAACTCATCCATGCACCCTAACTTTCTGTTTTCAGCAATCAAAATCCACCAATCACTCTTACTGCTTCATTAACACAGAAACTCCACAGTTTTTTTCATTTTACACTCTTATTTTTTCAACTGCCATTTCATTGCCACACTTCATCTGACTGCAGGAGAACCTTCTCTCACCATGTTTTCTGTCTGGATTGTTGGACATAGTTACATCTATTGGGCTCAGAGGTATGCTGAGAACAGAAATTTACCTAACCTCAATTTACAAGATGTGGAAATTAAGTGGTTTGGTCACAGAGGATTAAAATGTCACCAATTGATACCATTGGTGAAAACCTTTATGCATTTGCCAAAACCTGACCTGTTAATTGTGCACTGTGGAGGTAATGATTTGGGCACTTTGACTGGGGTAGGTCTGGAAATGCTTTTAAAGGACACCTTTGAGCAATTGATGGCACTTTTCCTCAAACTGCCTTGGTATATTCAAATATATGCCAAAGACAGAAATGGAGGTGGTCAAACCAATTTTGTCCACAAATTGAGAAGTCGAGGAAGCATGTAAACAAATCTGTTTCAGCTTACATGAGAGACCATGGAATGGGCTCCATGTACAACAATAACTTGCGTTACTACATGCAAGATATCTACAGAAGAGATGGAGTTCACTTCTCAGATGAGGGCAACAGAATTTTCATTCTGAATTTAAGATTGTGCATTGGTACCTACTTATAAGTACCTAAATGTACCATAAACCCAAAAGCTCTTCTCAGAGCTACCCTACATCTGATCACTCACAATTATTGTTTTACTCTAACTTTTTTCACTAATTTTCAACAAAGTACGCTCCCCAGAACGCTTCCCGGTTCGCGAACCGGACGCTCCCCACGCAAAAAAACAAAAAAAAATTCTTTTTTTTTTTTGCCCTGCGGGGCTCTTTTAAAGCCTGCACATCAAACCTAGGGGGTCAGGGAGGACCTACTATGCCCCCTTATGGTCATTTGCCCCTTCGCTTTGGCCTCCTCTTCTCTCTCGATCCTACTGAGAGACAAGATGGCGGCCGCTACAGACTGTTTGGAATGTTTACAGACGCCGGAGAACCAATCAGCTTCGTAAAGCTCCGTAACGCGAAAAGTACGCGAAGCGGAGCGCTGTTACAGATATATATCTTTTTTTGAACGTTAATTTCTCAAAATCCACTGGAGCACATATATTGAGACCTAGCAAAGGCACATCGGGCTACCAGTCCCTACAATTTTGCCAAGTTTCGTGCAAATCCATTCAGCCGTTCGATTATTATTATTATTTTTTTTTTTGCCCCGCGGGCCCTTTTAAAACCTCCACATCAAACCTAGGGGGTCAGGGAGGATCTACTATGCCCCCTTATGGTCATTTGCCCCTTCGCTTTGGCCTCCTCTTGTCTCTCGATCCTACCGAGAGACAAGATGGCGGCCGCTACGGACTGTTCGGAATGTTTACAGATGCCGGAGAACCAATCAGCTTCTCTTCACAAAGCTCCGTAAAGCGAAAAGTACGTGAACCGGAGCGCTGCCCGGTCCGCTGTTACAGATATATATCTTTTTTTGAACGTTCATTTCTCAAAATCCACTGGAGCACATATATTGAGACCTAGCAAAGGCACATCGGGCTACCAGTCCCTACAATTTTGCCAAGTTTCGTGCAAATCCATTCAGCCGTTCGGGCTAAAAGTGAGGCCAACCGCCCTACGGAAAACTCAATGTTAAAAACACGTTTTGGGACCCCCCTTTTTTCTCGGCCCCCCCCTTGACGAAACCCCCCCAAATTTTCAGGGGCTGCTCAGAAACAAAATGTTCCATTTTCCTGAAAATTTCAGCCAATTCCGTCCACAAACGCCAAAGTTATTAGACATAGAATTTTCAAAAATCCCATAGAGAAAAAATCCTAACTATATATACCTACTGGCGACCGCCAGTAGGTAATATATATATATATATATATTCACTGAAAAAACCATAGGTTATAGACCATATATAGTTAGGAATTAGCATTTAAAAAACCTTATTTTACTCACACAAAACCATTGAAATTCCATATATAGTTAGTTGCACTAACTATATATCGCGCACCCGCAATCCACTGCTGATCATGTCACATATTACATCATTCATGACATGGTCAGTGACATCACTGATGACATCACTGATGACATCTCAAATGACATCACTGATGACATCACTGATGACAACATCCAGTGACTGTATGTTTCTGTAAAGTTAAAATATGTCTTACATATTGAAGAATGAGTGGATGTATAAGTGTCTGGATGAAGGATTTAGTAGGTGCATGACTGACTGTATGAGTGAGTGATTAAATGTGTCTCACTGAGTGCATGGGTTAGTGACTAAACTGTCTTAATTTGTGCATCATTATGTCTGTTGTTCTGTAAACTGCTGCATGTGTTGATCAGTAGCTATATGAGTAACTATATGGGTTATTGATTGGTTGCCCAAGTATTTGTATGGGAGACTGAGTGTGTGTGTGGGTGGCTGGGAGGTGTATGACTCTGTGCATAGATGTGTGAGCAGTTGATTCACTAGATGTATGGGTTCAAAAGTGCATGTGGAAACAGCTGTATGGGCGGTTGACTGTGTGCATGAGTGTATTGGTGAGTGAATGGATATCTCAGTGCTACATGTCAAAGTAAGTACATATGTAAAACACAGTACATGTGAGAGTTGACATATATAAATAACTGTGCATAAGAGCCAGTGAATGTGTGAGTGGCTGTATGGATCATTGTGAACGTGTATCAGGGATTGTATAAGAGAGTAAATATGTGTTAGTATATGTTTGAATAAGTAAGGTGTGTATAACTGTATAGTTGAGGAAATGGAGGTGTGATTGATTCTTTGCATGACTGACTAGGTGTGTGAGTAACTCCATGGATGAGTGACAGTCTGTGAGTGTCTGTTTACACTGAGTGTATCTATGGTTATATTAGAGTCTGAAGAGGTTCATCGTATTATCACATGAATGATGTCATCAGTGATGTGATCAGTAATGTCAAATGAGATGTCATCAGTGATGTCATTTGAGATGTCATCAGTGATGTCATCAGTGATGTCACTGACCATGTCATGAATGATGTAATATGTGACATGATCAGCAGTGGATTGCGGGTGCGCGATATATAGTTAGTGCAACTAACTATATATGGAATTTCAATGGTTTTGTGTGAGTAAAATAAGGTTTTTTAAATGCTAATTCCTAACTATATATGGTCTATAACCTATGGTTTTTTCAGTGAATTTTCAAGGTTTTGTAAATGCTAATTCCTAACTATATATGGTCTATAACCTATGGTTTTTTCAGTGAATTTCAATGGTTTTTTAATAGCAAATATCATAAGCTGTCGAATGTCAAGTACGTGGTAAGTGAAAACATTTTCGTGTTTATGCACACTGATCTGCTTTGAATGGTGCCCCCCCCCTCATTTCTATTAGGAGTACTCTCTCTTTGCAGATAGTGAAAGGTAGTTAACGCAGGCCTTTGCCCCCGTTGTAATCCGTCGTGCCTGCTTCTCTCTCCATTTGATTGATTGTTATCCAAGTATTTACTGTTTTAGAATTAGTTCTCTTTGGTTCATTCTCTATTTACAAACAAACACAGAGTCGCAATACTCTGTTTAGTCTTTGCAGATAACGAAAAATCGTGTAAAAAAAAAGAAAAGGAATCGAGCAAAATCAGTAGGCCACTAATGGGATCTCTTTTTGACCTCGCTAAAATAGAAACATTAGGAACAAACCCTCATGACAAATACAAAACTAGTGAGATGAACTGAACTCCACACAATGATGGCTGCAAAACAGCTCGGCTCCGCCACCCACCCCGCCCAAAATAACGATAAAGAGCGGCTGCCATGATTGGTTGCGGAATGGCCACAACGGAGCTACGAAATGGTGCTGCTCTCATGCTAACCCCAGCTTCGGTCTGAAACATCCAGAAACACTGTAGACTACCAATTCGATCAGTTCCGGTAGCGCCCCAATGTAACCCGGTAGAGAAGAACTAGCCCTCCCCTCTTTGACTGATGGTTCTTGTTGCCTGTCCCTTCTGTTGTCATTTAACAGAACTATTTAGCCTGCTGAAAGGGTTTGTGTTTCAACCGCTGGTTGGTGGAGACATTTTGACTATATTCTGGACCTGAGTTGTCGCGTAATGCGTCATATGACGCGCCGCGTTAGCGCATCCGGAAGTCATCCGGGGCGCGCAGCGCGTAACGTAAGCATAACAAGTCATGTGACTTGTTAATAAAACTTTTCATTGGTTCATTTTACTTTTCTTATTCTAATGATGAAAGCCTTGGTCATATCACCTAAAAATTACGCTTTTAATTACTTCCGAACATTATTTTCTCTTAAATATATGTTATAATGTTCCAGGCTAATGTACTTTCCCGGAAATTTTACAACTGTCCTGCAAGTAAAATATATTCTTTTTTCGAGAAAAAGAGCGTTTCTTCGTCCCATGACGGAGCCGTTGAGCAAAAGAGGGTCGACCTGCTGTCTTAGTCGCCGATACGCCTGAATATGAGATTCTTATCGATCACTTTATGTTGCAGGAATAGAAAACACAACAGCCCTTGACCATTTATCTTTACTGCGTTCCTTCGTATTATACCTTTTACCCTTCATGTAATTGGTCTGCTTTATTTCACTTGCCTTTTAATGATTCTAAAACAGTGACTATTATTAAAAACTTTACCAATGTATACACTACTACCATGTTTTCTTTTAAAAACCTTTATTGTGAAAATTTCATTATACAAATACGAGCCTATAACCACGGGGGCCTGCCACGGAGCAAACTGTAATCGTATATGATGAATAGACATTTACACTGTAGAGGAACGTAACGGGCGGGCCATTAGGTTGCAAAAACTAAGGTGTCTAACAGTTACGGAATCGGTGGACGTACATTTTATAATTAAAATACGACAGGGCCAGTTACAATAAAATTATCTAGATATACATTTGCGGGCAAGTACCATGGGTGACGTTAATTCGAATTTTCAACAGTACAGTAATCAATAACACATCAGAACTTAATATCAATAGGGATGTCGAAATATTCAATCAATTCTCGTCCCCGCCCGCCATGTGCTTCAAAACTGCATACGTATCTCGTGATTTCAAGGTTCTGCAACCAGTACACAACAAGGAGTTACGAGTCCCATTTATTCCGGCGCCATTTTGGGCGAGGACGGGCAGGTCCAGGATATAGTCAAAATGTCTCTACCAACCATCGACTATGATGATGTTCATATGCTGTATTTATTAGAGTAACACTCATCTGCCCACATGAAATTAATTTACCACAATCTAAACATGTCATTTTAATCTTTCCAAAGTTCTTCTAAATATTTGGGACCGTTTCCCTTGCCTCTGAAGCTCTCAGTGCCACTTCTTTGATGAATGTACTAGCAGGTCAGGGGTTCTCCTCCAAATCTCTCTTTTATGCAGCACTATAATTAATTGGTGCCACCTCTCCATATGACGATGCATGGTATAGTTACCACAACTATATTTTTTTTCGGTTCCTCTGGAGAGTTCATCGTGGCAGATGAAGCGTGTAACATACCGGGCATTTACCTTTTTTTGCATGTACAGGAAAGGAAAAAAAAATCGAGCGTCCGAGTTCTAAGGTGTCCCAGGGCCATTTTAGTGGACCAGGCCCAAATCCAAAGAACAGGCCGCCATTTTGAGAGTCCTCTTGCAGCCGCCTGTCGCTGTAGCATCAAGAGCGGCCGAAACTCAGCTGAATGGCAACTGAAACGGTAAAGGGGCGCCCCACTACATTTCAGCATTGTAGGATGACCACACCAGTACAGCAACTTGCTAGACATCACCTCGGTGCCATCCGGATCTCGGCGCCCCACTGCAGATGAAGTGCCTCTCAACTATGAAACCACCACGGTGACATCCGGATCTTGGCGCGTTGTGCTGCCTTCGGCCTATTCGCACATCGGTCCGCTACTGACGCCATCTCACAGGCTAATGGGGTGACCCACGCCGAGTTTCAGCATTGTAGGATGACCACACCAACTTGCTAGACATCACCTCGGTGCCATCCGAATCTTGGCATCTCAACGCCTAGTGGTATCTTCCATACAGAAAATATTGTTACGCTGCCTTTGGCCCCATTCGCACATCAGTCCGCAACTTAGACATCACCTCGATGCCATCCGGATCTTGGCATCTCAGCGCCTTGTGGTGTCAGTCAGAAAATATTGTTGCGCTGCCTTTGGCCCCATTCGCACATCAGTCCGCTACTGACACCATCTCACAGGCCAATAGGGCGCCCCACGCCGACTTTTACCATTGTACGATGGCCACACCAGTGGCACAACTTGCTAGACATCACCTCGGTGCCATCCGAATCTTGGCATCTCAACGCCTAGTGGTATCTTCCATACAGAAAATCTTGTTACGCTACCTTTGGCCCCATTCGCACATCGGTCCGCAACTTAGACATCACCTCGGTGCCATCCGGATCTTGGCATCTCAGCGCCTTGTGGTGTATTCTCTTCAGAAAATATTGTTGAGCTGCCTTTGGCCCCATTCGCACATCGGTCCGCAACTTACACATCACCTCGGTGCCATCCGGATCTTGGCATCTCAGCACCTTGTGGTGTCTTCTACTCCGAAAATATAGTAGAAAATATTGTTGCGCTGCCTTTGGCCCCATTCACACATCAGTCCGCTACTGACACCATCTCACAGGCCAACAGGGCGCCCCACGCCGACTTTTACCATTGTACGATGGCCACACCAGTGCCACAACTTGCTAGACACCACCTCGGTGCCATCCGGATCTTGGCATCTCAGCGCCTTGTGGTGTCTTCAAATCAGAAAATATTGTTGCGCTGCCTTTGGCCCCATTCACACATCAGTCCGCTACTGACGCAAACTCACAGGCCAACGGGGCGCCCCACGCCGACTTTCAGCATTGTAGGATGGCCACACCAGTGCGGCAACTTACTAGACACCACCTCGGTGCCATCCGGATCTTGGCGCATTGTGCTGCCTTCGGCCTATTCGCACATCGGTCTGCTACTGACGCAAACTCACAGGCCAACGGGGCGCCCCACGCCGACTTTCAGCATTGTTGGATGGCCACACCAGTGCGGCAACTTACTAGACACCACCTCGGTGCCATCCGGATCTTGGCGCGTTGTGCTGCCTTCGGCCTATTCGCACATCGGTCCGCTACTGACGCAAACTCACAGGCCAACGGGGCGCCCCACGCCGACTTTCAGCATTGTTGGATAGCCACACCAGTGCGGCAACTTACTAGACACCACCTCGGTGCCATCCGGATCTTGGCGCGTTGTGCTGCCTTCGGCCTATTCGCACATCGGTCCGCTACTGACGCAAACTCACAAGCCAACGGGGCGCCCCACGCCGACTTTCAGCATTGTAGGATGGCCACACCAGTGCTGCAACTTGCTGGACACCACCTCGGTGCCATCCGGATCTTGGCGCGTTGTGTTGCCTTCGGCCTATTCGCACATCGGTCCGCTACTGACGCCGCCTCACGTGCCAACGTATTTTCTCCTAATTTTACACCCTATGCCGCATAACAGGTCATGTGACTTGTTTATAAAACTTTTCATTGGTTCATTTTACTTTTGGTTTCCTAATGATGGAAGGCTTGATCATGTGACCTAAAAACAACACTTTTCATAGGATGAAAACTTTTTTTTTTCCCCAAACGATGAAAGCCCCACCTTGTTTCTGGATGTTTCAGACTGAAGCTGGCGTCAGCATGAAAGCACCACCATCTCGTAGCTCAGTCGTGGTCATTCCGCGAGCAATCATGGCAGCCGCTCCCCACCAGAAGCCTGCAGGAGTCGGAGCCCCCAAAACTTTTGATGAATTCTCAAGGCGGAGGGGACGCTTTCGAGAATGAGGTCCAAGACCTAGCAGACAAGCGTCCGATTTCCAAGGTGTCCCAGGGTCATTTCAGTGGACCAGGCCCAAAAAGGAAACAGCCTGCCGCCATTTTGAGAGTCCTGTGACAGCCGCCTATCGCTGCACCGCAAGAGTGGGCGCAACTCAGCTGAATTGCGGCTTTTGACACAGTGGACCAAAAACGGACGGAATGGCAACTGAAACGGTAAAGGGGCGCCCCACTACAACAGACGAGACTCCACCTGGAGAGGCCCGTTCACGCCGCCTCCCCCGGGGCGCTCCACGCCGTTATTCGGAGCAGCATTGTAGGATACCAAAACCAGTGCGGCAACTTACTGGACATCACCTTGGTGCCATCGTTCTGCTGCCTTGGAACTATTCGCGCAACAGTTTGCTACTGATGACCCACACCCCGTGACGCCCCATGCCGTTATTTGCTGGGTGGCAACTTACTAGACATCACTTTCGTGTCATCTAGATTTCGGCGCGTTCTGCTGCCTTGGAACTATTCGCACAACAGTTTGCTACTGATGACCCACCCCCCGCGACGCCCCACGCCGGAAATCTGGACGTTGTGCTGCGTTGGGACTATTCGCACAGCCGACCGCTACTTCGTTGTTTTTCCCTAAAAATGTTTATATGTTATTACTATTTTTGTTTTCTTGTATATATTTATAAATTATTAAAGTTTTATAATCTTACTACTTTGTCGGAGTGCTATATATTTTTAATGTGACACATAATTGTAAAAACTTTGATGTACAAAGAGTCATCCCTGGAATCTTCCGCTTCAGGCTCGGTCCCCTCCCCAATCACAATACAGGATGGTTTTCAGATAATAGCAACGCTTCTGCTGTGACGGATCTCATCGAGTGTGGGCCTTGATCTACTATAACTCCTTTGAAGAGGGGTGATTCTTTACAGCTGTGGCCATAAACTACATCTGCAGGGCTAGCTGATACCCTAGGACCAGCCTGGACAATCGGACACAGAGGAAAAGGATTGTCAGAGGGTGCGGTAGTGAATAGGGCGAAAGGGAGGTGTCGGGCGGGCACAGGGTGTGATTCTCAGGGAACAGCAGCGCAGATGGGGGAGGTTTATTACCCATGCATAAGACAGAGAGCGGGGGTGACCACTGCCTGGGGGAGATGCTTGCGAGGGTGGGGAGCCATGCTAAGGATCGACAGCGTGCACAGAGTGGGTCTGGTCAAGGCATCTAAAATGGCTGCCGTGCACGACAAAAGTGTGGCATTTGAAAAAAGACAAGATGGCGCAGACAATGTTTTTCAACACTTCCTGATTTCCTTCGAATCGAACGTTAACAGACGTTGGGGCATATTACCAAAGTTAAGCGATATTTATCCCTAACGATGCTTAGCAACGATTTTTTTACCGTCAGAAATTATCGCAGATAAACCTTGCTATTATCAAGGTTTATCGGAAATACGATAAAAAACGACCGCAATGCATTAATATCGCTGAAAACTCAGCGATATTCATGCATTACCGAGCTAATGCTCTTAGCCATGTTATCCACCTCCCATTGGATAACATGGCTAAGAACTGCTCAGGGCAGGTGGTAGCTTTTGGAGATATTCGCCCTTATCTCGAATATTTCCAAAAGTTGATAATAGGAGATAGCGATGTTAGCGACTGTTTCCAGTCGCTAACATCTTGGCATGCCCACTTTGCATGTCATTAGTGATAAATATCACTCACATGCAAAGTGGGGCTCAAGATGGTCGCTATCTTCTACTAGCCGTCGCTAACTGGTGTTAGCAACAGCTAGGTAATACACATATAATGTTATCTCCGCGAAGCGGAGCGCTGTTACAGATATATATCTTGTTTCTGAACGTTAATTTCTCAAAATGCACTGAAGCACATATATTGAGACCTAGCAAAGGCACATCGGGCTACCAGTCCCTACAATTTTGACAAGTTTCGTGCAAATCCATTCAGCTGTTCGATCCTACCGAGAGACAAGATGGCGGCCGCTACGGACTGTTTGGAATGTTTACAGACACCGGAGAGCCAATCAGCTTCGCTTCGCAAAGCTCCGTAACGCGAAAAGTACGCGAAGCGGTGCGCTGTTACAGATATATACCTTTTTTTGAACGTTAATTTCTCAAAATCCACTGGAGCACATATATTGAGATCTAGCAAAGGCACATCGGGCTACCAGTCCCTACAATTTTGCCAAGTTTCGTGCAAATCCATTCAGCTGTTCGATTATTATTATTTTTATTTTTTTTTGCCCCGCGGGGCCCTTTTAAAACCTCCACATCAAACCTAGGGGGTGAGCGACAATGTACTATGCCCCCTTATGGTCATTTGCCCCTTCGCTTTGGCCTCCTCTTGTCTCTCGATCCTACCGAGAGACAAGATGGCGGCCGCTACGGACTGTTTGGAATGTTGACAGACGCCGGAGAACCAATCAGCTTCGCTTCACAAAGCTCCGTTGCGCGAAAAGTCCGCGAACCAGAGCGCTGCCCGGTCCGCTGTTACAGATATATATCTTTTTTTAAACGTTAATTTCTCAAAATCCACTGGAGCACATATATTGAGACCTACAAAAGGCACATCGGGCTACCAGTCCCTACAATTTTGCCAAGTTTCGTGCAAATCCATTCAGCCGTTCGGGCTAAAAGTGAGGCCAACCGCCCTATGGAAATTAACATGGGAAAAACGCGTTTTGGGACCCCCCTTTTTTCTCGGCCCCCCCTTGACGAACCCCCCCCAAATTTTCAAGGGCTGCTCAGAAACATAATGTGCCATTTTCCTGAAAATTTTAGCCAATTCCGTCCACAAACGCCAAAGTTATTAGACATAGAATTTTCAAAAAACCCATAGAGAAAAAATCCTAACTATATATACCTACTGGCGACCGCCAGTAGGTAATATACATATTCACTGAAAAAAACATAGGTTTCAGGTCATATATAGTTAGGAATTAGCATTTAAAAAACCTTGCAAATTCACTGAAAAAACCATAGGTTTCAGGTCATATATAGTTAGGTATTAGCATTAAAAAAAACGTGCAAATTCAATAAAAAAAACATCGGTTTCAGGTCATATATAGTTAGGAATTAGCATTTAAAAAACCATTGAAATTGCTCGTATATAGTTAGTTGTACTAACTATATTTCACGCACCCGCAATCCACTGCTGATGATGTCACATATTACATCATTCATGACATGGTCAGTGACATCACTGATGACATCACTGATGACATCTCAAATGACATCACTGATGACATCACTGATGACATCATCCATTGACTGTGTGTTTCTGCAAAGTTTAAATATGTTTTACATATTGAAGAATGAATGGATGTATAAGTGTCTGGATGAAAGATTTAGTAGGTACATGACTGAATGTATGAGTGAGTGATTAAAAGTGTCTTACTGAATGCATGGGTTACTGACTAAACTGTCTGAATGTGTGCATCAGTATGTCTATTGATGTGTAAGCAACTGCATGTGTTGATCAGTAGCTATATGAGTGGCTATATGTGTTATTGATTGTTTGCTCAAGTATTTGTATGGGAGACTGAGTGTGTGTGTGGGTAGGTGGCATATATAAATGACTATACATAAGAGCCACTGATTGTGCGAGTGGCTGTATGGATCATTGTGTACTTCAGTAATTGTATAACAAAGTAAGTATGTGTTAGCATATGTTTGAATAAGTAAGCTGTTGTGTGTATAACTGCATAGTTAAGGCAATGAAAGTATGATTGATTCTTTGCATGACTGACTAGATGTGTGAGTAACTCCATGGATGAGTGGCAGAGTGTGAGTGTCTGTATAGGTGTTTGAGTGCAGATGATAGTGTTGTATTGATGAGTGACTGTATGTATGAGTGACTCTATGGGTAAATGATTGAATGTGTGTATAGACCTAGCAATCAGTGTGTGCATATGTAGTAACTGGTATTGGTGTGTCAATGGTTTCAAGAATGGTAGTCTGTGTTTAACCTCTACCGCGCTACCGCGTTTTCCCGCTGTGCGCTGAAATTTGAAAATCGCGCTGTTTATGACAAAGCCAGCTCGTCATCCGCGTAGCGCAGGTAACGCCCATGACGAGCTGGCTTTGTCATCAGCGCCGAAGGGGTTAACACTGGGTGTATCAAAGGTTATACAGAGTGTGAAGAAGTGCATCGTATTATCACATGAATGATATCATCAGTGATATGATCAGTGATGTCAATTGAGATGTCATCAGTGATGTCATCAGTGATGTCATTTGAGATGTCATCAGTGATGTCATCAGTGATGTCACTGACCATGTCAAGAATGATGTAATATGTGACATCATCAGCAGTGGATTGCGGGTGCGCGAAATATAGTTAGTACAACTAACTATATAGGAGCAATTTCAATGGTTTTTTTAAATGCTAATTCCTAACTATATATGACCTGAAACCTATGGTTTTTTCAGTGAATTTGCAAGGTTTTTTAAATGCTAATTCCTAACTATATATGACCTGAAACCTATGTTTTTTTAAGTGAATTTCAAAGGTTTTGTAAAAGCTAATACCTAACTATATATGACCTGAAACCTATGTTTTTTTCCGTGAATTTGCAAGGTTTTTTAATTGCTAATACCTAACTATGTAAGGCTTGAAACCTATGGTTTTTTCAGTGAATATATATATTTAATATAATATATATATAATTATTATTTTCAAGTTTTTTTTTAATATGATTACAGGGTCCGCACACCGTGAGCGCTCTGAGCTCTTATCCCGACAAATTTAAAAAATTTCTAAAACATAATATCTACGTTTTTAACGTAGATTTTAAAGGTAAACAATATCTGCTTTAATGTAGAAAATGTTTTATTTAAACTTTTAACAATAGTATATTACTTTTTGAAGTAGTAACAAATCTCGCGAGGGTACGTCGCACGTGCACGCACCATAAAAGCTTCGAGCTCTTACCCCGAAAGTTTTATAAACTTTAAATTGTTATATTTACGTATTCATTGCACAATGTAAAGGTACACATTATCTGGGATAATAAAGAACATGTTAATTTAAACTTTTAAAGACCATATATAACTTTATTAAAGCAATTATAAATCTCGCGAGGGTGCGTACTACGTAAGCGCATCGTAAGATGACGTAACCGCTCCATAAATAATAAGTAAACACACCGTAAGCTTACGTACACGCTCCGTAAGCTTAAAGCAATTATAAATCTCGCGAGGGTACGTACTACGTAAGTGCATCGTAAGATGACGTAACCGCTCCGTAAATAATACGTAAACGCGCCGTAAGCTCACGTAAGCTTACGTAAACACTCCGTAAACGCTCCGTAAGCTTACGTCCAACCATGTGACCTCATAACAAAAGATTTTATTGGTTTATAATACTTCCTACTCCAATTCTTGAAAGACCCCTCCCATCTTCATCATTCTTCTTTGGCTTTCGAGGAAGAAACACTTTTTTTCATTAGCACCTTGCTCCTGAAAAATCTATTGAAATGTCTGAACAGCAGGAACCTGAGCATTCTGAACATGAGGAACCTGAGCATTCTGAACATGAGGATTCTTCTAGTTCATCTTCAGAAGAGTTTGTTCCTGAAACCCCTAGATCACCGAAAGAGTCCATAGTTTGGACATTTTTTAAATTCCCAGATTGACAGAAAAAGGTAAATGCGCCTTTTGTCACATGCTAAATCTGTGACACTGTACTTTCCAGAGGGGATCCACAGAAGAAGTACAGCTTTGGAACTTATAGCATGGAACGCCATGTTAAGAATATACACCCAAACAATTGGAGTAAAGCTGTAATGAAAAGATCATCAGAGGAGCAGGGCTGTGCTCCCAGCACTTCTTCTCAATCAACAGCACCACCAATGCAAGCATCAACGATTGCAATTATCCAACCAGAACTTAAGAATTTGATGATGCAATGCATTTGTTGCCAGAAACTAATAGCTTTTGGACAAGAGTCCATTCGAGTTATCCGGCAAAAAAACAGGAAGCACATGTGCACCCCATAATTTTGTTCTTTATTTTTCATAGTTTGTTCCGGTTGAACAATTATCTGCCTTAAAAAGTTGATTTTTTTACATGGTTTTTCAAGCCAAACAAAAACAACAAAAAAACATTTTTTTTTAGAACTACCTCTACTGGTTAAAGAAAGAACTAAGGGCCAGATGTAGGTGAAATAGATTTACCGATTTTAAATTACCGAATTTTACCGATTCGGTAATTAAAAATCGGTAAATCTATGGGGTCGACATGTAGGTATTCCAGATGTGCTGGAATACCGAATCGGATGATTTCGGTATTTACCGATTCGGTAAATACCGAATCGGTAATGCCCATTCATTCCTATGGGCTATGAAGCCCATAGGAATGAATGGGCATTACCGATTCGGTATTTACCGAATCGGTAAATACCGATTTCCACAAGGGTGCAGGGGGTGTCACTTTGACACTCTCTGGCATCCCCAAAACAGGCTCGGGTGCCATGTGGCAGGCATACATGCCCTAAGGGCAGGTCTGCCTGTCACATGGCATAGGTGTGCATGCACACATGTGCAGGCACACCGGAATCGGTATTTTACCATCAAATTTATTTGATGGTAAAATACCGATTTGGTAAGGCTCCTGGGACTCTGAAGAGTCCCACCTACATATGGGTGGCTCAGATTCGGTAAATTTACAGATTTTTTATTTTACCGAATCGGTAAAATTACCGAATCGGTAATTTTACCGATTCGGTAAAATAAAGCCCCCTACATGCCAATCACCTATTTACCGATCGGTAACGGCCGAAAATACAGATTTTCGGCCGTTACCGACCGACCTACATCGGGCCCTAAATGTCTATGTTTGTATGTAAAAGTTTGTCATAGTGAATGTCAAAGTGCAAAACTATAAGGATGTTGTACAGCATAAACCTATAAGGTGTTTACCTATAGTATACTGTACTACTTCCAAAGCACAGAAATGTAACATATGTATATAAATATGTTACAACTCAATGAGCCAGATGTACGTAATCTCGATTTACCTACTCATAAATACCGAGGGCCCGATGTAGGTAATCCCAGATTACCACTTCTTAAATGCCGAATCATACCAATTCGGTATTTAAGAACTGGCAATGGGGATGTAGGTATTTTTACCAAATTAATTACCGATTCGGTAAAATTTGGTAATTACCGATTCGATAATTATCGAATCTGTATTTGCCATTGATTCCTATGGGCCTTGAAGCCCATAGGAATCAATGGCAAATACCGATTCGGTAATTACCGAATCGGTAAATACCGAATCCTGCCAGGGGGAACAGGGTGTCACTTTGACACCCTGTAGCACCCCTGTTTTTGGCTTGTGTGCAATGTGACACACATACATGCCCTTAGGGAATGTATATGTGCCACGTGGCACAGGTGTACATGCTCAGATGTGCATGTACACAGGAATTCCTTATTTACCACCCAATTGTATTGAGTGGTAAATAACGAATTCTTAGACGCCTCTAGCACTATCAACAGTGCTACCTACATTAAAATTTATAGATTTGTTATTTTTACCGAGACTGTATTCACCGATTCGGTAATTTTAACGATTCGGTAAATACAGAATCGGTAAAAATACCAAATCTGTAAATAAATGCCTCCTACATAGGAAAAGGCATTTACCGGTCGGTAACGGCCAAATTCAGCCGTTACCGACCGGTAAATGCCTACCTACATCACGTCCCAAATCATACAACTTCAATATTTAAGAGTAGGTAAATGGGATGTAGGTAATTTCTCTTTTGAAATTACCGAATCTGCATAATTCAGTCATTTTACCGAATCGGTATAATTACCGAATTGACAAGGGGGACAGGTTGTCACTTTGACAGCCTGTTGCACCCCTGATTCTGACTTGTGTGCCATGTCACACACATACATGGTCTTACGACATGTATGTATGCCAAATGGCACAAATGTACATGCACAGATGTGCATGTATATAGGAATTCATTATTTACCCCCGAAAGTTTTATCGTTATATCTACATATTCATTGTACAATATAAAAGTACACATTATCTGGGATAATAAAGAACATGTTTATTTAAATTTTTAAACAACATATATAACTTTATTTAAGCAACTTTTAAACAACATATATCATTTTATTTAAGCAACTTTTAAACAACATATATAACTTTATTTAAGCAATACAAATCTTGTAAGGGTGCGTACGAAACAGTTCTTTTTACAACTACCTCTACTGGTTAAAATAAGAACTAAAGATCTGGGTTTGTATGTAAAAGTTTGTCATACTGAATGTCAAAGTGCAAAACTATAAGGATGTGGTGCAGCATACACCTATAAGGTGTTTACCTATAGTATATTGTACTACTTCCAAAGCACTGAAATGTAACATATGTATATAAATATGTTACAACTCAATAGGCCAGATGTATGTAATCTCGATTTACCTACTCATAAATACCAAATCATACCACTTCAATATTTAAGAGTAGGTAATTCGGATGTAGGTAATTTCTCTTTTGAAATTACCGAATCTGTATAATTCAGTCATTTTACCGAATCGGTATTTACCGATTTGGTAATTGCCATTGATTCCTATAAGTCTTGAGGCCAATAGGAATCAATGGCAATTACCGAATCAGTAAATACTGAATCGGTAAAATTACCGAATTTTCAAGGGAGACAGGTTGTCACTTTGACACCCTGTTGCACCCTTGATTCTGATTTGTGTGCCATGTCACACACATACATGGTTTTAGGGCATGTATGTGTGCCACATGGCACAAATGTACATGCACAGATATGCATGTACACAGGAATTCATTATTTACCTCCGAAAGTTTTATAAACTTTAAATCGTTATATCTACGTATTCATTGTACAATATAGAGGAACACATTACCTCGGATAATAAAGAACATGTTTATTTTAAACTTTTAAACAACATATATAACTTTATTTAAACAATTATAAATCTCACAAGGGTGCTAATTCATTATATCTACATATTCATTGTTCAATATAAAGGAACATATTAACTAGGATAATAAAGAACATGTTTATTTTAAACTTTTAAACAACATATATAACTTTATTTAAACAATTATAAATCTCACGAGGGTGCGTACCACGTAAGCACATCATAAGATGATGTAAGCGCTCCGTAAATAAAACGTAAACGCAACGTAAGCATCAATGGTTGCAAATATCCAACCTGAACTTAAGAATTGATGATGCAACACATTCATTGCCAGAAACTAATAGCCTTTGGACAAGAGCATTCTGAACACAAGGAACTTGAGGATTCTTCTACTTCATCTTCAGAAGAGTTTGTTCCTAAAACCCCTAGAACTCAGAGAGAGTCCATAGTACGGAAATTTAAAAAAAAAACAGAAAGAGAGAAAAAGGTAAATGCGCCTTTTGTCACATGTAAAATCTGTCACACAGTACTTTCAAGAGGGAATCCACAGAAACAGTACAGATTTGGAACTTATAGCATGCAATGCCATGTCCGGAATATACACCCAAACAATTTGAGTAAAGCTGTAATAAAAAGATCATCAGAGGAGCAGGGCTTTACTCCCAGCACTTCTTCTGAAGCAACAGCACCACCAACGCAAGCATCAATGGTTGCAAATATCCAACCTGAACGTAAGAATTTGATGATGCAATGCATTCGTTGCCAGAAACTAATAACCTTTGCACAAGAGTCCATTCAAGTTATCCTACAAAAAAACAGGAAGCACAAGTGCATTACCAAGAGCATTTTTTCTTTTCTCTGAAGATTGTCTTCTGAATTAATCTTCTAATTGAGTCCTCTTGATTGATTACGATTGCTTATAAAGTCTTTGTTTGTGGTTCTTGGTAGTCATAATCTATTATGACTCTGTAGATATTTACAATCTGTTGAAAAGAAACATATGACATATTATAGACCACTACCAACATAGCACATAGCAATTACATTAACTAAACAATATAAACACTAGTTCACATCTCTCCTTGTGTGTCTCATATCACTCTCTGCCTGCACCATCTCGCTCTTTGCATGCCTCATCTCACTCTCTCCTTCCACCATCTCTCTGTTTGTATGTGTGTGTCATCTCAATCTCTGCCTACACCATCTGTCTGTGTGTGTGTGTGTCTCATCTCACTTTCTGTGTCTAAAACGATTTACCATACTAAATATTTTTTGTTGAAATGTCTGGCTTTAAGTTTTTTGACAAGGAACACACTGAGTGTGTATGTGAATTAAGGAAATATATTTTCATCTTTTTCCATAATGTTAGCTGTGTGTGCTCACAATTTGTATCTTTTAGCTTACAGGGTAGACTTCTTTTTAAAGTGTTTCTCATGCTTGAATTCAATGCTGGTACAGAGATAGTGCTAATAGTTTAATTTGGTTTGTAAATATGCTCCTTTTTTACAAGCGCCTTGCGCAACCTTTAACATGGGTGCAAGCAGTGAATATATGGAGAAGGATAGGAATAGCAGATAGGAAACAATATGAAATGGTGAGGAAGATGCATAAAGGATTTTACTAATGGCATCAATTGAGATGGATTATAAGATAAAGAGGGGCATATTTACAAGCCCCTTGCACAATGTTTAACATGGGTACAAGCAGTAAATGCACGCAGAGTGATAAAATTGGCACACAGACAAGAATATTCAATGCTTTGAGAGATGCGTAAAGGATTTTACTAATGGCATGAATTGAGATAGAATATACAAAAAAGAGAGGCTTATTTACAAGCCCCTTGCACAATGTTTGACATGGGTGCAAGCAGAAAATGCATGCAGAGTAATAAAATTGGCACACAGACAAGAATATGAAATGCTGTGAGAGATGCGTAAAGGATTTTATTAATGGCATAAATTGAGATAGAATTCTATCTCAATTTATGCCATTAGTAAAATCCTTTACGCATCTCTCACAGTATTTCATATTCATTTCGCATGGTAAATCGATTTAGACACAGAACACAGCCCATTTCAATATGCACTACATTACATTGCTGAAACCTAACTCATTTCAAAATGTCATTTCTAATATGCGCCATTCATTTTTTGAATGACTAGGCTTGTAAATATGTCTCTCTTTTTTGTATATTCTATCTCAATTTATGCCATTAGTAAAATCCTTTACGCATCTCTCACAGCATTTCATATTCTTCTCTGTGTGCCAATTGTATTACTCTGCATGCATTTTCTGCTTGCACCCATGTCAAACATTGCATAAGGGGCTTGTAAATATGCCTCTCTTTTTTGTATATTCTATCTCAATTTATACCATTAGTAAAATCCTTTATGCACATTTGAAAACGGTCAAGGTAACATCTAGCCGGCCGTTTTTGTTCTGTTATGTCTCCTGGGCAAGGAGTACCCAAATGATGCAAAAGAGGGCGGTACAGTGTGGTTTCTGATGGGAATTTTTCCCTATGCCCTTGAGTCTTAACTCAATTATCACACTTAGTTCACACTGTTTGTTCCCACTGTGTTGTCTGTATGGTGTTGGGGCCTTATCTGCAGTTGAGTGGTAACTTCGACCTTTAGGTACTCTTTTGTGTATTGGTACCAAAAAAAACACAATGAACACGGCTCTTGTTAGAGCCAACTAACATGTAAACACTCAAATATGATTTTTAACTTTATTTTTTTTATTAATTTTTACCGAGGTCTGTGCACCGAGCACTCACCGAGCACTCCCCGTGCGCAGACGTATCGTGTTTTCTGATATTTTTTTAAAAATAAACATTATTTTTAACCTTAGGAGTCCTTGAAGGACCCCCTGAGAAGGCCTAAGGGGTCAGGGACACTCTACTGTACCCCTTCCCACGTTTTTAAGTAATATTTTTCACTCTCTTCTGAAACCACAAAATGGAGGCGATAGGGATCGCGCACCGTGCATTTACCGAGCACTCACAGTGCATGCACCGAGCACTCACGGTGCGCAGACCTATTGGAATTTTTTTTAACAATAAAACTAAATGGAAATGGACATCGTCTCCTCTGTAGATACCTTGTATGTTGTAATGCAAGTTATTGTGATATATTGAATCCATACTGTAGTCTTTCAGGAAAGCAGAAACAGATTGTTCACATGATTCCTTCCTTTCTCAATGTGTGGTCAGAATTGGCGTAGGGGGTCATGAGTTCCTACTCTGGTGAAACACACTTGCTGTTCTATATACTTACTTATGTTGTAAACTAGTGCATCAGAGACAGTCAGTGAGAGAAAGGATGCAGGACATGAAGAACACAAAATAGTATCACTTTGCAACTACCTCATAAATTACATCTAAATAAGTATAATTTTCAAAACAATTTTTCTTTACTAAATTAAAATTTATTTATCTGAATTTTCAAAATCTAAAAGAACTTGTAGCATTTCTTCATCAGGAATTTCATCCATCAAAGTGTCTGAAAATGATTCCTCAAACTCAACAATGTTTACACATTCCATTAATTCCCTATCTAGTGTTTCATCAAAAAAATCTGCCATGGTATCTCCTTCATGTTCTTCATGATTTGTTTCATCTATAGGATCAATGTACACCACAGAATAGGTTGCCTCAATAAACGTTGCTGTTATTTCAAAGAAGATGTTGGTAGGCTCCCCATTTTCATTCATCATTTTATGTTAGTGTACTATTAAAAGAAAGAGAAACAGTGTTTACTGCATGATTTCCTGCTCTGGTGAGACACACTTGCTGTTCTTTAACCTTAATTATGTTGCAATCTTGTGCATCACAGACAGACATTGAGAGAAAGAATGCAGGACATGAAAAATAGATGTCAAATACACATTTAAGAAAATTTTGGGTGAGAAGGGAAATATTTATGAGTAAACATACTATGTAACACCAAAAACTATCAGTTTGCTACTACCTCATAAATTACAAGTATAAATTCTCATACAATATTTATTTACTAAATTTAAATTTATTGTTGGAAATTTTCGAAATTTAAATGATCGTCTAAGATTGCATCATCAGCAATGTCAATATTAAAAATCTCCCTAAAAGAATCCTCAAACTCAATGAACTTCAAAGCTTCCATTAAATCTGAATCCAAGGGTTCATCATAGAATTCATCCAAGCCATCTCCTCCATCATAAAGCTCTCCTTCAGGGACATCGTCAATAACAGTCACAATAATTTCTATAACGATGTCAAATGACTCTTCATTTTCAGCCATTATTGATGTTAGTGTACTATTAAAAGAAAGAGAAAGACAGTGAGATGGTGCTGAGGAAGAGTGAGATAGGGCAGAGAAAAACTATTAAATTCTATTAGAAGAGTCACTACTGTGTAAATCTCACAACAGAAATTGAACACCAAAATTTCCTCACAAAACTACCTCAGACCCTATAGTCACAAAATGGCCATGTTTCCCTGGACAGTGTATACTATCAAGCAAGAATTAGAAATATAAAGCACTACATCTGATGTTGCCCTACTCAATCCATAAGTATAACAGAAAAACATTAAGGGGCAGATTTATGTTAACTGGCGCATCCCCAGGGATGCGCCAGTTAATGTGCGCCAGAGTGCGCCACAGCTCCGCCACCCATGGTGCGCTGCATTTATAATGCGGCGCACCATGGGGCAAAAACGGCACAGATGCGTGACGCATCTGTGCCGTAAAGGTGGCGCATTGCTGGAGTTGTGTCGCAAGCGCGACGCAGCTCCAGCAAGGCTCGTGGGTGCCCCATCTTCACAATGCTGCGTCAAGACCTACGCCTGCTTCAAGCAGGCGCACGGTTTTGACGCAGCATTGGCCTGAAAGTGACTGAGTGAAATCTTATAGATTTCACTCAGCCACTTTCAGGAGGCGTTCCTGCGCAGGAACGCCTCCCCCTGCGCAGGAACGCCTCCTTATGGCGCAGGGCTTTACAACGTGACGCATCTCCTAGATGCGTCACGTTGTAAATATGGCGCATTGTTTGCGCCGCTGTTGCGTCAAATAAAGTGACGCAGTTGCGGTGCAAAGAGGCGCAAGGGCCTCATAAATCTGCCCCTAAATAACTAACAGAATTTTTTTTTCCTATTAACTTAAAGTGAACAACAGAGTTCTCCTTACAAATTAACTCACCTTCTAGAAAACTGTTGAACAGTAAATTGTGTCTCAATCTCACACCTCAGAAGTATACCTCAAACACTAAAATCTCAAAATGGCTGTGTTTCCCTCTCATTTCTCATACATATTCAGATACCCAGCCAATCAAATGTTATCACACACAAAATCAAAACCAAAGTAACATTTAATTGGTTCAAATTATCAACACTTTCAAACTCACATAATATTCAACCTACCCCCAATGCTCTCTACCAATTACCATACTAACTCTCCACAAAACACCTACCTAAACCCAAAGGTGAAAGAGTCATCACTCAATGTTGCACTCAACCAACATCTAAACACTGAAACTTGTTATTTAAATGTATTTCTTTTTTGTCTTTTTGAGCCGAAGTCCGCGCACGGTGGGCGGACCCCGCGATTTTAAAAAAAATGTTGGTTTTTTTTTTCCAACCTTCAGGTTCCTTTACAGACCCCATGACAAAACCTAGGGGGCTCATGAATCTCTACCCTGCCTCCTTGTCAACTATTACACTTCTGTTTACAACCACTATCATCTGCCACAAAAACAAGATGGCAGACAACACTTCATCATTTCGACTGACTGGAATGTTGACCGACGTCCAACAGCCAATCAGAATTGCGCGCGCGCACGCTAAGGTCCGCACTTGTGCACGGACAGTGCAAGGACGTGTCCCGCCTATAGATATATAATTTGAAAAAAGTCGATTTTCTCAACAATTACCGAAGGGATTTTCACCAAATATACAAAAGGCACTTCTGCATACCAGGCTCTACCATTTTGCCAAGTTTGTAGTAATTCCCTTCAGCCGTTCGGGCTGTAGCTGTGTCTAAAGGTCCTATGGAAAATTGCATTGGACTCAATTTCACATTCAATTTTCTCAAAAACTACTGGCGGGATTTACACCAAACATACAAAAGGCACTGCTGCATACCAGTCCCTACCATTTTGCCAAATCTGGTGTAATTCCGTTCAGCCGTTTGAGCTGTAGCCTTGTCAGAATGTCCCTATGGAAATTAAAATGGGGAAAACACGTTTTGGGACTCCCCTTTTTCTCGGCCCCCGCTTGACGAATCCCCCCGAAACTTTCAGGGAAGGAGCGGTGCGCAGCGAGGCAAATTTAAGGAAAATTACAGGCAGATCCCTCAATCGGCGCCAAAGTTATTCCCAATAGAATGTTCAGAATTTCCTATGGTAACTAGGTCCTAACTATATATACCTACTGGCGACCGCCAGTAGGTAATATATTACCTACTGGCGGTCGCCAGTAGGTATATATAGTTAGGATTTTTTCTCTATGGGTTTTTTGAAAATTCTATGTCTAATAACTTTGGCGTTTGTGGACGGAATCGGCTGAAATTTTCAGGAAAATGGCACATTTTGTTTCTGAGCAGCCCTTGAAAATTTGGGGGGGGTTCGTCCAGTGGGGGCCGAGAAAAAAGGGGGGTCCCAAAACGTGTTTTTAACATTGAGTTTTCCATAGGGCGGTTGGCCTCACTTTTAGCCCGAACGGCTGAATGGATTTGCACGAAACTTGGCAAAATTGTAGGGACTGGTAGCCCGATGTGCCTTTTGTAGGTCTCAATATATGTGCTCCAGTGGATTTTGAGAAATTAACGTTTAAAAAAAGATATATATCTGTAACAGCGGACCGGGCAGCGTCCCAGGACGCGTACTTTTCGCGCAACGGAGCTTTGTGAAGCGAAGCTGATTGGTTCTCCGGCGTCTGTCAACATTCCAAACAGTCCGTAGCGGCCGCCATCTTGTCTCTCGGTAGGATCGAGAGACAAGAGGAGGTCAAAACAAAGGGGGAAATAACTATAAGGGGGCATAGTAGATCCTCGCTGACCCCCTAGGTTTGATGTGGAGGTTTTAAAAGGGCCCCGCGGGGCAAAAAAAAAAAATAAAAATAATAATTGAACGGCTGAATGGATTTGCACGAAACTTGGCAAAATATTAGGGACTGGTAGCCCGATGTGCCTTTGCTAGGTCTCAATATATGTGCTCCAGTGGATTTTGGTCCCAAAACGTGTTTTTAACATTGAGTTTTCCATAGGGCGGTTGGCCTCACTTTTAGCCCGAACGGCTGAATGGATTTGCACGAAACTTGGCAAAATTGTAGGGACTGGTAGCCCGATGTGCCTTTTGTAGGTCTCAATATATGTGCTCCAGTGGATTTTGAGAAATTAACGTTTAAAAAAAGATATATATCTGTAACAGCGGACCGGGCAGCGTCCCAGGACGCGTACTTTTCGCGCAACGGAGCTTTGTGAAGCGAAGCTGATTGGTTCTCCGGCGTCTGTCAACATTCCAAACAGTCCGTAGCGGCCGCCATCTTGTCTCTCGGTAGGATCGAGAGACAAGAGGAGGTCAAAACAAAGGGGGAAATAACTATAAGGGGGCATAGTAGATCCTCGCTGACCCCCTAGGTTTGATGTGGAGGTTTTAAAAGGGCCCCGCGGGGCAAAAAAAAATAATAAAAATAATAATTGAACGGCTGAATGGATTTGCACGAAACTTGGCAAAATATTAGGGACTGGTAGCCCGATGTGCCTTTGCTAGGTCTCAATATATGTGCTCCAGTGGATTTTGAGAAATTAACGTTCAAAAAAAGATATATATCTGTAACAGCGCTCCGCTTCGCGTAACGGAGGTTTGCGAAGCTGATTGGTCATTCTGTCACTGGGCTATAGTTGGGCTACATCTGGCTGATATTTGGGCTACATTAGTTTTTTTGTGTGTCTGGCGGCCATCTTTGGGCTACATTGGGCTACATTGGGCTTCATTGGGCTACATTCGGCTAATTAGCAAATAGCTCATCGCAAACTAGGAATGGTAAAGAATCGCTATTTATTCCTTAAAGTTCGCTATTTAGGAAATGCAAATAACTTTTATGATACATATGGCGGTTCATCTCTAACAAGATAAGAAGCATAGGGATAGATTTATGATGACTGGCGCATCACCAGGGATGTGTTAGTCATTCTGTGCCGCTGTTCCGTCACCTATGGTGTGCTGCATTTACAATGCGGCGCATCATGGGGCAAAAACAGCACAGATGCGTGATGTATCTGTGCCGTAAAGGTGGCGCATTGCTGGAGTTGTATCGCAAGTGTGATGAAGCTCCAGCAAGGGTCGGGGGTGCCCCTGTCGCAGGGTTTCTGTTCTCACACAGAACTGTGGACAGAGGATTGGAACCTCGGCGAATTAGGGTGTCCCAAAACTCACGTTAGTAATCAAAAACTATTTAGCAATCTAGGTACAGTGTCACATTGGATATAACAAACTCTCAATGTTTAGACAATCCAGAATATGAACTTATAGTACCTCAGGATACGTGGAACTCATGAACAGTCGGTCGTTATATATTTCTTAGAAACCAGAACATGGAGTTAAGAAGAACACATGTGTATTTGAAATGTTTATTTACTAATGCCGTCTTCTCAGGCGTAGTACCTTAGATAATAAAAGTACACATATTATCAGTAGCAAAATTACCAGCATAGTTACTAGTACATAAAAAGTGAATGGTGATAGTATGTTAACATGCTGTAAATGAATAAGAGTTAGCAACACTTATAAGCAGCCGCGGGCCGTGGAGGGAGTTACGGTGAGGCAGGGAGGCGGGGAGGGGGAGAAGCAGGGTGGAGAATACAAGTACACATATTATCAGTAGCAAAATTACCAGCATAGTTACTAGTACATAAAAAGCGAATGGTGACAGTATGTTAACATGCTGTAAATGAATAAGAGTTAGCAACACTTATAAGCAGCCGCGGGCCGTGGAGGGAGTTACGGTGGGGCAGGGAGGCGGGGAGGGGGAGGGGCAAGGTAGAGAGGGCTCCACCCTGCTTCTCCCCCTCCCCGCCTCCCTGCCCCATCGTAACTCCCTCCACGGCCCGCGGCTGCTTATATCTCACCCTCCCTAATACACATATTATATTATTTGCTAAGAAGGTCTCTTTGTGTTGGTTTAGGGCGTGTCCATACTTTAGTGTCTTAGATTTGAAGGAATCACATCAGCATACACCAGCTCTCTCTTCATGTGAACCGCATCAACTGTTGTGTATGTGTGTTCGGCAAAGCAATATAAAACCCGCCTCATGCCCAGAATTGGCAGAAGTTGCACTTATGTTATGAGTATGAAGTCGTGGAGATCAGACCTCATAACAATTCTGTATCGTGTTGTTCTTGAAACTTTAGCACTCGCTGTACAGATATAGTTTAACAAGTAAAGCAGATAGTAGACCAATAACATATTATTCTCATGTAAACCACGATGAACTACTAGGTGGAAAGCTAAAGCAACAACTAAGTGTCGTGTGCAGAAGTTGCAAAAAAGGAAAAATGGCGTTTAAACCGGTAATGAGCCCATGCTAACTTAACACGGTGTAAAGATATCCAGGACCTAGATGACACCTCCTCATGATCCGGAAACGAACTGAATAAGATAATAGAAGTGCCATCTCATGAGAGCAGATTGCAAGTTTATATGTGGACGGTCCGCAAGGTAAAGCATTAAAAACTAGGAAAATTCAATGCTAAAGAAAAATAAAACAGCCAAGTACTTTATCGAGTCTTAAGCCAATAGGCAAGGTAAATAATAAAAACTTGACAAATAAGTCAATGAATTGTCAATGAAATGCTAGTACTCAGCATATCAAACATGAAAAAGGTCTATGACATAACTGTGTATGCAAAATAAGCTGCAACAGCCTCCAATAGGAAGTCACCGTCTTCATCCGAAAACAGTTCAGCCATCCAATTTAAAAGCGGAAAAGAACATACGTGCTCTCCCAGCACCGGATCCTCTATCACCATCAGAGGACAGCTCGGTGGGTTTTCAAGAAAGCTGTGTTCCAAGAAAGACTGTGCTGCCGCCAGTAAATTCCAGGGACCAAGTAGTCCATGCATCAATGCCACAGCCATAATCCTTTCGCCAGGACAAATCAACTCGTGAGTAATGATAGGAGTCATCAGCTGATTAAAGTCGACGTCAGGAGAAACCGGTCCGCAGAGACACAAATCAATGGCCCAATCGAAATCACAGGTCAGGCAGTGAAATACAGGCTGGACACAGGTGAAGTAGGAGAACCGAAAAGATAATCCATATGCCGTGCTTAATATCGCCAACGGCATTGTGCCATAATATTCTAGCATGCGATTGCGGAACAGTGTCAGCAGCTGCAGGGTCGGAGGTTGCATAGGAGGGACATCCATATTTAAAAATGTAAAAAAGCACAAGAGCGTCCGCTGGTAATGCAAGTAAAAATGCCAATCCACGAACCAGAGTGCAGAAAATACAATGAAAGGGAGCAGGGATGACTCCAAAGATTTTCTCAAATGAAGTCACGAGACCACTGGTAACAACTTTAAAAAAGTGTGCCAGGGATTTTGTGGAGGATGCGTTAAAGATAGTCGGAAACATGTTGCTGAAATTGAAAGGCAAACCTGTGTACGGGTGTTCGCTATGTGAAGTACGAAAGTTTCACGGGCCGAACTCAAGGCCACCTCTCTCTGAGACAAAAGAGCTCTTATTCTTGTCATGCCGTTGAAACGTGTCCCAAGGTTGGTATTTGTGGCCAGATTGAAAACTCCCTATGTTCATGTGTGGGAGGAAATAGAACATTTCTGCAGCAAATAACCCGTTCACTTACTGTTACGATAAAAGGAATACTTTTTAATTAACTCAGAACAATCTTCATTATTGAGCATCAAATAACTACCATTTTCCAACAACTTGAACGTGGGGATGATAGCAGGAACTGGCGTGCCTTGCAACACGCAAGCCATATTTGGTCGGTGTTTGTTGCATGAATCGTGTAACTGTATGTGCCTACACATTAGTGAATGATCTGGCGTCTCAGTGCATTCCTCTCCATTCAGATAAACTTCTTGATCATCTTTGAAACATCTGTATGTGTATGGAAGCGACCAGACCTCATGAACAAAAGCACTACCTAAAGGTTCATAAAGACCTATTGGTATATATTTCATACAATTTGAAAACTTATATAAAGCAAAAGGCAGCGTTATTAAACCGTGGATAAGGCATGTTGCTAAAAAACCCGCAATCCTCTGCTGATGATGTCACTGAGCATGTCATGAATGATGTAATATGTGACATCATCAGTAGTGGATTATGGGTAATAGTATCTCTAGTTTACTCCCCTATAGCTGTCTTTCTTTTAACATAAGTGTGTGTTTCCTTCCCTTATACTTACTGTTTTTGGTTCGCTTCCAGTTCGCGTACCAGCGAGCGAACTAGGAAGCGAACTAAGAGAAATAGAGGTTGGCACAGTTCCAAATATTGTACCAATTTTTTAATAACGGGGAGGTAGTTCTGAAAAGAACTTTTTTTTTTATTTTTCTGAACATTTTTTTACTGTTTTTGAATTTTTCGGAACAGTTTTATATTTTTTGGGGTTTTTCTTGGAGGGGGCAATGAAAACGATTCATTGTAAAGGGCTCAACAGGAGCAACAAAACAAAAAAAAGAAGTATTTATTATTTTGGGCGTTTCGGACAAACTTGCATATGATAGTCAATAGCTCTGTTGATCAGAGTGATGCTTCTTTCTCCGTAGGAAATGAATCCATCGCAAAATACGCAGGTGTGTTTTACTTCACCAAATCTCATTTGTATATTTGGCACCATCTCCCTGCCCTCTGGTCCCGTTACTTCCGGTACAACAGATCTTCTGACCATAATAGGGAGATTATCTAGGTCGTTCCGAAACTGTGCAGCACTGTAGTTGTTAGGATGCCACCTAGTCATATGGCGATGCATTGTGTAGTTTCCGAAACTGTATTTTTTGTCGGTCCCTCTGGACAGTCTATCTTGACATATAAGGCAAGTTACGTATCTTGCATTTACTTTTTTCTGACCTTTGGGAATTTTAAAAAATTGCCAAATGAAGTTTTCTTTCCGGTGAGACGTCTTGGGCTGCTCAGGCAAAAACTGCCTCTCTTCGTGCTCGTCCTCCTGTTCCTCTTCTTCTTCTTCTTGTTGAATTACAACTTGAGCAGGTGGTCCACTCTTCCTTGGATGTGGTGGAGGTGGTGGGGAAGCACCAGCTGAAGCTACTAAAGAAGCCATTGCTCAGTGATCACAAAGGGTCTTTCTCTCACAATGATGAAAGTCAGAGTGAGGAAAGAAGGAGGGATTTTCATCATTTGGGAAAAACAAGAGTTCTCAACCAATCAAAAGTGTTCATTTTAGATTATATGACCTAGTCTTACATCATTAGGAAACCAAAAGTGAAATGAACCAATGAAAAGTGTTATTACCAAGTCACATGACTTGCTGTGTTTACGTTAAGCGCTTTGCAGGGCCTCCCGGTTTGCTTCCAGAAACCTGCGCTTTGGCACTCGCTTCGCGTACCAGTTTGCTAACGTAGCACGTCATATGACGTATCAAGCGACAACGTGGAACGTCATGCGGACGGGAGGCGTCACGATGTTGTTTTCTAACGCGGCACTTGCGGTAAAGAAACGTTTACCGGCTCGCGGTCTATTTCGCGGCATCAAGGTCAGCTAACGGGAAGCTTCCCGATTCGCGAAGCGGGAACGAAGAAAAAAAAATATTTTAAAAAAAAATTATTCATAAACATATAAAATATATTTTTGGATTTAAAGAAGAATACATTTTACAGCTACAGATATTAGCTGTTAAAAAACCAATGAAATTCACAGAAAAAACCATAGGTTATAGACCATATATAGTTAGGAATTAGCATTTACAAAACCTTGAAAATTCACTGAAAAAACCATAGGTTATAGACCATATATAGTTAGGAAATAGCATTTAGAAAACCTTATTTTACTCACACAAAACCATTGAAATTCCATATATAGTTAGTTGCACTAACTATATATCGCGCACCTGCAATCCACTGCTGATGATGTCACATATTACATCATTCATGACATGGTCAGTGACATCACTGATGACATCACTGATGACATCTCAAATGACATCACTGATGACATCACTGATGACAACATCCAGTGACTGTATGCTTCTGTAAAGTTAAAATATGTCTTACATATTGAAGAATGAGTGGATGTATAAGTGTCTGGATGAAGGATTTAGTAGGTGCATGACTGACTGTATAAGTGAGTGATTAAATGTGTCTCACTGAGTGCATGGGTTAGTGACTAAACTGTTTTAAATTGTGCATCATTGTGTCTGTTGTTTTGTAATCTGATGCATGTGTTGATCATTAGCTATATGACTAACTATATGGGTTATTGATTAGTTGCCCAAGTATTTGTATGGGAGACTGAGTGTGTGTGTGGGTGTCTGGGAGGTGTATGACTCTGTGCATAGATGTGTGAGCAGTTGATTCACTAGATGTATGGGTTCAAAAGTGCATGTGGAAACATCTGTATGGGCGGTTGACTGTGTGCATGAGTGTATTGGTGAGTGAATGGATATCTCAGTGCTACATGTCAAAGTAAGTACATATGTAAAACACAGTACATGTGATAGTTGACATATATAAATAACTGTGCATAAGAGCCAGTGAATGTGTGAGTGGCTGTATGGATTATTGTGAACTTGTATCAGGGATTGTATAACAGAGTAAATATGTGTTATTATATGTTCCAATAAGTAAGGTGTGTATAACTATATAGTTGAGGAAATCGAGGTGTGATTGATTCTTTGCAAGACTGACTAGGTGTGTGAGTAACTCCATGGATGAGTGACAGTCTGTGAGTGTCTGTTTACACTGAGTGTATCTAAGGTTATATTAGAGTCTGAAGAGGTTCATTGTATCATCACATGAATGATGTCATCAGTGATGTGATCAGTAATGTCAAATGAGATGTCATCAGTGATGTCATCAGTGATGTCATTTGAGATGTCATCAGTGATGTCATCAGTGATGTCACTGACCATGTCATGAATGATGTAATATGTGACATCATCAGCAGTGGATTGCAGGTGCGCGATATATAGTTAGTGCAACTAACTATATATGGAATTTCAATGGTTTTGTGTGAGTAAAATAAGGTTTTCTAAATGCTATTTCCTAACTATATATGGTCTATAACCTATGGTTTTTTCAGTGAATTTTCAAGGTTTTGTAAATGCTAATTCCTAACTATATATGGTCTATAACCTATGGTTTTTTCTGTGAATATATATATATATATATATATATATATATATATATATATATATATATATATATATATATATATATATATATATATATATATACACTGCAAGTTACCCTTGTCACTGCCAAAAGATAACCACGATGCCATGTGTAGCTGGCTCAATCTAAACTTGTATTCTTTTGTGTTAATGCCATGTCGACATGGCATTAACACAAAAGAATACAAGGTGGGGACATCGAGTGCCATGCGGAAAATAAGAGGTAACTTTAATTGCAAAACGGATTTTGCTGTCTACATGCTGCAGTGTCCTTGTGGCCTGCAGTATGTAGGCAGTACTATCCTGGAGGCACATAAACATGTGCTACAACATCTTACAGCGATTAAAAATGGAGATAGGGAATACCCAGTGGCCCGTCACTTTGAAAGATTTCACAACAAAGAAGTATCTGGACTTACCTATTTTGTTATAGATTCTGTGGTGAAAGATATAAGAGGGGGCAATCGTGAGAAAGCGCTCCGCAAATTGGAATCTAGGTACATTATAGAATTGAATTCTAAGCAACCGGAGGAGCTTAACATGGAGGAAGATTTGTATACGCATTTATAAGTAAGATGAATTGAAAGTAGTGAGACAACAAGATGCTGCCAACATGTTTTTAATGCACTTTAGACAGTTGAGTATTTAAGATTAAAACCGAAAAATGATGTGAATAAACAAAGAATTATTTGGTATTTAGTTTTGTCTGGATAGAATTTGGCACCATGTGAGCATGCTCACAGGGGCTTAATGTTTCAAGTCTATAACACGGTGCTATATAGGCAATTGGCCCACTGGGGCATAAATGTATAACTCTGAGAATCGGACAGAGTTGCTCTGGGTCGAGTACAAGTGTACCCAATGGTGCGACAAATGTGTCCGACAGACAAAACACGCACATATCGCCTTCGGACCTAAAGAGTATAGCAATTTTGAGCGCTATAGATAATATTGTAAATAAGTGTACAAATAATTACATTCTGGTTATTTTTTATCCTTTATTCATGCAATGTAATCTTGTTATAAGAATGTTTTATTTTACAAACAGGATAATGCATGTAAATATTGAGAAAACTACGAGTCTGTCTACACTTTTTATTGTTTTGTAGGACAACATGTGACACGTATCATGATGAGTTAAAAATGGCTGCTTCTGACTTTGTAAATATCGGTGAACAAGGCTGCAAGGACAGCGGAAACGCGTTCGAGTCAGGCCGAAATAAATATGGCGACGTGGTTATCTTTTGGCAGTCACATGGGTAACGTGCAGTGTATTTTACGGACCTGCTCCAGTGGGGTCTGAACGACGACGCGACTCTCGTGGCAGGCATCGGTTAATACACAGGAGGACGGTGCGAGTATATGCCGAAACACGTAGGACTTTCTGTCGTCTCTTTCACTGCCTAAAAACTGGTGCATATGGAAGAAATATCTAACTAAACAAATAACTTCATGCAAATTACGAGGCGTGCGGCCCGTTTTTCCCGGGAGACCGGGGATCTTGCTTAATATATATATATATATATATATATATATATATATATATATATATATTACCTACTGGCGGTCGCCAGTAGGTATATATAGTTAGGATTTTTTCTCTATGGGATTTCTGAAAATTCTATGTCTAATAACTTTGGCGTTTGTGGACGGATTTGGCTGAAATTTTCAGGAAAATGGCACATTTTGTTTCTGAGTAGCCCTTGAAAATTTGGGGGGGGTTCGTCAAGGGGGGGCCGAGAAAAAAGGGGGGTCCCAAAACGTGTTTTTAACATTGAGTTTTCCATAGGGCGGTTGGCCTCACTTTTAGCCCGAACGGCTGAATGGATTTGCACGAAACTTGGCAAAATTGTAGGGACTGGTAGCCCGATGTGCCTTTTGTAGGTCTCAATATATGTGCTACAGTGGATTTTGAGAAATTAACGTTTAAAAAAAGATATATATCTGTAACAGCGGACCGGACAGCGCTCCAGGACGCGTACTTTTCGCGCAACGGAGCTTTGTGAAGCGAAGCTGATTGGTTCTCCGGCGTCTATAAACATTCCAAACAGTCCGTAGCGGCCGCCATCTTGTCTCTCGGTAGGATCGAGAGACAAGCGGAGGCCAAACCGAAGGGGCAAATGACCATAAGGGGGCATAGTAGATCCTCCCTGACCGTTTAGGTTTGATGTGGAGGTTTTAAAAGGGCCCCGCGGGGCAAAAAAAAATAAAAATAATAATAATCGAACAGCTGAATGGATTTGCACGAAACTTGGCAAAATTGTAGGGACTGGTAGCCCGATGTGCCTTTGCTAGATCTCAATATATGTGCTCCAGTGGATTTTGAGAAATTAACGTTCAAAAAAAGATATATATCTGTAACAGCGCACCGCTTCGCGTACTTTTCGCGTTACGGAGCTTTGCGAAGCGAAGCTGATTGGCTCTCCGGTGTCTGTAAACATTCCAAACAGTCCGTAGCGGCCGCCATCTTGTCTCTCGGTAGGATCGAACAGCTGAATGGATTTGTACGAAACTTGGCAAAATTGTAGGGACTGGTAGCCCGATGTGCCTTTGCTAGGTCTCAATATATGTGCTTCAGTGCATTTTGAGAAATTAACGTTCAAAAACAAGATATATATCTGTAACAGCGCTCCGCTTCGCGGAGATAAAATTATATGTGTATTACCTAGCTGTTGCTAACACCAGTTAGCGACGGCTAGTAGAAGATAGCGACCATCTTGGGCCCCACTTTGCATGTGAGTGATATTTATCACTAATGACATGCAAAGTGGGCATGCCAAGATGTTAGCGACTGGAAACAGTCGCTAACATCGCTATCTCCTATTATCAACTTTTGGAAATATTCGAGATAAGCGCGAATATCTCCAAAATCTACCACCTGCCCTGAGCAGTTCTTAGCCATGTTATCCAATGGGAGGTGGATAACATGGCTAAGAGCATTAGCTCGGTAATGCATGAATATCGCTGAGTTTTCAGCGATATTAATGCATTGCGGTCGTTTTTTATCGTATTTGCGATAAACCTTGATAATAGCAAGGTTTATCTGCGATAATTTCTGACGGTAAAAAAATCGTTGCTAAGCATCGTTAGGGATAAATATCGCTTAACTTTGGTAATATGCCCCAACGTCTGTTAACGTTCGATTCGAAGGAAATCAGGAAGTGTTGAAAAACATTGTCTGCGCCATCTTGTCTTTTTTCAAATGCCACACTTTTGTCGTGCACGGCAGCCATTTTAGATGCCTTGACCAGACCCACTCTGTGCACGCTGTCGATCCTTAGCATGGCTCCCCACCCTCGCAAGCATCTCCCCCAGGCAGTGGTCACCCCCGCTCTCTGTCTTATGCATGGGAAATAAACCTCCCCCCATCTGCGCTGCTCTTCCCTGAGAATCACACCCTGTGCCCGCCCGACACCTCCCTTTCGCCCTATTCACTACCGCACCCTCTGACACTCCTTTTCCTCTGTGTCCGATTGTCCAGGCTGGTCCTAGGGTATCAGCTAGCCCTGCAGATGTAGTTTATGGCCACAGCTGTAAAGAATCACCCCTCTTCAAAGGAGTTATAGTAGATCAAGGCCCACACTCGATGAGATCCGTCACAGCAGAAGCATTGCTATTATCTGAAAACCATCCTGTATTGTGATTGGGGAGGGGACCGAGCCTGAAGCGGAAGATTCCAGGGATGACTCTTTGTACATCAAAGTTTTTACAATTACGTGTCACATTAAAAATATATAGCACTCCGACAAAGTAGTAAGATTATAAAACTTTAATAATTTATAAATATATACAAGAAAACAAAAATAGTAATAACATATAAACATTTTTAGGGAAAAACAACGAAGTAGCGGTCGGCTGTGCGAATAGTCCCAACGCAGCACAACGTCCAGATTTCCGGCGTGGGGCGTCGCGGGGGGTGGGTCATCAGTAGCAAACTGTTGTGCGAATAGTTCCAAGGCAGCAGAACGCGCTGAAATCTAGATGACACGAAAGTGATGTCTAGTAAGTTGCCACCCAGCAAATAACGGCATGGGGCGTCGCGGGGGGTGGGTCATCAGTAGCAAACTGTTGCGCGAATAGTTCCAAGGCAGCAGAACGATGGCACCAAGGTGATGTCCAGTAAGTTGCCGCACTGGTTTTGGTATCCTACAATGCTGCTCCGAATAACGGCGTGGGGCGCCCCGGGGGAGGCGGCGTGAACGGGCCTCTCTAGGTGGAGTGTCATCTGTTGTAGTGGGGCGCCCCTTTACCGTTTCAGTTGCCATTCCGTCCGTTTTTGGTCCACTGTGTCAAAAGCCGCAATTCAGCTGAGTTGCGCCCACTTTTGCGGTGCAGCGATAGGTGGCTGTCACAGGACTCTCAAAATGGCGGCAGGCTGTTTCCTTTTTGGGCCTGGTCCACTGAAATGGCCCTGGGACACCTTGGAAATCGGACGCTTGTCTGCTAGGTCTTGGACCCCATTCTCGAAAGCGTCCCCTCCGCCTTGAGAATTCATCAAAAGTTTTGGGGGCTCCGACTCCTGCAGGCTTCTGGTGGGGAGCGGCTGCCATGATTGCTCGCGGAATGACCACGACTGAGCTACGAGATGGTGGTGCTCTCATGCTGACGCCAGCTTCAGTCTGAAACATCCAGAAACAAGGTGGGGCTTTCATCGTTTGGGAAAAAAAAAAAGTTTTCATCCAATGAAAAGTGTTGTTTTTAGGTCACATGATCAAGCCTTCCATCATTAGGAAACCAAAAGTAAAATGAACCAATGAAAAGTTTTATAAACAAGTCACATGACCTGTTATGCGGCATAGGGTATAAAATGCGGAGAAAATACGTTGGCACGTGAGGCGGCGTCAGTAGCGGACCGATGTGCGAATAGGCCGAAGGCAATACAACGCGCCAAGATCCGGATGGCACCGAGGTGGTGTCATAGTTGAGAGTTCTGAGCAGCGGTTGTAACACTGTCTGAAGCTTATTTGCAGCTGCTGCAGCTTCACTACGCGCCAAGATCCGGATGGCACCGAGGTGGTGTCTAGTAAGGTGCACTGGTGTGGCCATCCTACAATGCTGAAAGTCGGCGTGGGGCGCCCCGTTGGCCTGTGAGTTTGCGTCAGTAGCGGACCGATGTGCGAATAGGCCGAAGGCAGCACAACGCACCAAGATCCGGATGGCACCGAGGTGGTGTCTAGTAAGTTGCCGCACTGGTGTGGCCATCCAACAATGCTGAAAGTCGGCGTGGGGCGCCCCGTTGGCCTGTGAGTTTGCGTCAGTAGCGGCACGATGTGCGAATAGGCCGAAGGCAGCACAACGCGCCAAGATCCGGATGGCACCGAGGTGGTGTCTAGTAAGTTGCTGCACTGGTGTGGCCATCCTACAATGCTGAAAGTCGGCGTGGAGCGCCCCGTTGGCCTGTGAGATGGCGTCAGTAGCGGACCGATGTGTGAATGGGGCCGAAGGCAGCGCAACAATATTTTCGGAATAGAAGACACCACTAGGCGCTGAGATGCCAAGATCCGGATGGCACCGAGGTGGTGTGTAGCAAGTTGCCGCACTGGTGTGGCCATCCTACAATGCTGAAAGTCGGCGTGGGGCGCCCCGTTGGCCTGTGAGTTTGCGTCAGTAGCGGACCGATGTGCGAATAGGCCGAAGGCAGCACAACGCGCCAAGATCCGGATGGCACCGAGGTGGTGTCAAGTAAGTTGTCGCACTTCTGTGGCCATCCTACAATGTTGAAAGTCGGCGTGGGGCGCCCCGTTGGCCTGTGAGATGGCGTCAGTAGCGGACCGATGTGCGAATGGGGCCAAAGGCAGCGCAACAATATTTTCTGATTTGAAGACACCACAAGGCGCTGAGATGCCAAGATCCGGATGGCACCGAGGTGGTGTCTAGCAAGTTGTGGCACTGGTGTGGCCATCGTACAATGGTAAAAGTCGGCGTGGGGCGCCCTGTTGGCCTGTGAGATGGTGTCAGTAGCGGACTGATGTGTGAATGGGGCCAAAGGCAGCGCAACAATATTTTCTACAATATTTTCGGAGTAGAAGACACCACAAGGCGCTGAGATGCCAAGATCCGGATGGCACCGAGGTGATGTCTAAGTTGCGGACCGATGTGCGAATGGGGCAAAAGGCAGCGCAACAATATTTTCTGAAGAGAATACACCACAAGGCGCTGAGATGCCAAGATCCGGATGGCACCGAGGTGATGTCTAAGTTGCGGACCGATGTGCGAATGGGGCCAAAGGTAGCGTAACAAGATTTTCTGTATGGAAGATACCACTAGGCGTTGAGATGCCAAGATTCGGATGGCACCGAGGTGATGTCTAGCAAGTTGTGCCACTGGTGTGCACATCGTACAATGGTAAAAGTCGGCGTGGGGCGCCCTATTGGCCTGTGAGATGGTGTCAGTAGCGGACTGATGTGCGAATGGGGCCAAAGGCAGCGCAACAATATTTTCTGACTGACACCACAAGGCGCTGAGATGCCAAGATCCGGATGGCACCGAGGTGATGTCTAAGTTGCGGACTGATGTGCGAATGGGGCCAAAGGCAGCGTAACAATATTTTCTGTATGGAAGATACCACTAGGCGTTGAGATGCCAAGATTCGGATGGCACCGAGGTGATGTCCAGCAAGTTGCTGTACTGGTGTGGTCATCCTACAATGCTGAAACTCGGCGTGGGTCGCCCCATTAGCCTGTGAGATGGCGTCAGTAGCGGACCGATGTGCGAATAGGCCGAAGGCAGCACAACGCGCCAAGATCCGGATGTCACCGTGGTGGTTTCATAGTTGAGAGGCACTTCATCTGCAGTGGGGCGCCGAGATCCGGATGGCACCGAGGTGATGTCTAGCAAGTTGCTGTACTGGTGTGGTCATCCTACAATGCTGAAATGTAGTGGGGCGCCCCTTTACTGTTTCAGTTGCCATTCAGCTGAGTTTCGGCTGCTCTTGATGCTACAGCGACAGGCGGCTGCAAGAGGACTCTCAAAATGGCGGCCTGTTCTTTGGATTTGGGCCTGGTCCACTAAAATGGCCCTGGGACACCTTAGAACTCGGACGCTCGATTTTTTTTTCCTTTCCTGTACATGCAAAAAAAGGTAAATGCCCGGTACGTTACACGCTTCATCTGCCACGATGAACTCTCCAGAGGAACCGAAAAAAAATATAGTTGTGGTAACTATACCATGCATCGTCATATGGAGAGGTGGCACCAATTAATTATAGTGCTGCATAAAAGAGAGATTTGGAGGAGAACCCCTGACCTGCTAGTACATTCATCAAAGAAGTGGCACTGAGAGCTTCAGAGGCAAGGGAAACGGTCCCAAATATTTAGAAGAACTTTGGAAAGATTAAAATGACATGTTTAGATTGTGGTAAATTAATTTCATGTGGACAGATGAGTGTTACTCTAATAAATACAGCATATGAACATCATCATAGTCGATGGTTGGTAGAGACATTTTGACTATATCCTGGACCTGCCCGTCCTCGCCCAAAATGGCGCCGGAATAAATGGGACTCGTAATTCCTTGTTGTGTACTGGTTGCAGAACCTTGAAATCACGAGATACGTATGCAGTTTTGAAGCACATGGCGGGCGGGGACGAGAATTGATTGAATATTTCGACATCCCTATTGATATTAAGTTCTGATGTGTTATTGATTACTGTACTGTTGAAAATTCGAATTAACGTCACCCATGGTACTTGCCCGCAAATGTATATCTAGATAATTTTATTGTAACTGGCCCTGTCGTATTTTAATTATAAAATGTACGTCCACCGATTCCGTAACTGTTAGACACCTTAGTTCTTGCAACCTAATGGCCCGCCCGTTACGTTCCTCTACAGTGTAAATGTCTATTCATCATATACGATTACAGTTTGCTCCGTGGCAGGCCCACGTGGTTATAGGCTCGTATTTGTATAATGAAATTTTCACAATAAAGGTTTTTAAAAGAAAACATGGTAGTAGTATACACATTGGTAAAGTTTTTAATAATAGTCACTGTTTTAGAATCATTAAAAGGCAAGTGAAATAAAGCAGACCAATTACATGAAGGGTAAAAGGTATAATACGAAGGAACGCAGTAAAGATAAATGGTCAAGGGCTGTTGTGTTTTCTATTCCTGCAACATAAAGTGATCGATAAGAATCTCATATTCAGGCGTATCGGCGACTAAGACAGCAGGTCGACCCTCTTTTGCTCAACGGCTCCGTCATGGGACGAAGAAACGCTCTTTTTCTCGAAAAAAGAATATATTTTACTTGCAGGACAGTTGTAAAATTTCCGGGAAAGTACATTAGCCTGGAACATTATAACATATATTTAAGAAAAAATAATGTTCGGAAGTAATTAAAAGCGTAATTTTTAGGTGATATGACCAAGCCTTTCATCATTACAATAAGAAAAGTAAAATGAACCAATGAAAAGTTTTATTAACAAGTCACATGACTTGTTATGCTTACGTTACGCGCTGCGCGCCCCGGATGACTTCCGGATGCGCTAACGCGGCGCGTCATATGACGCATTACGCGACAACGCAGGTCCAGAATATAGTCAAAATGTCTCCACCAACCAGCGGTCGAAACACAACCCCTTTCAGCAGGCTAAATAGTTCTGTTAAATGACAACAGAAGGGACAGGCAACAAGAACCATCAGTCAAAGAGGGGAGGGCTAGTTCTTCTCTACCGGGTTACATTGGGGCGCTACCGGAACTGATCGAATTGGTAGTCTACAGTGTTTCTGGATGTTTCAGACTGAAGCTGGGGTTAGCATGAGAGCAGCACCATTTCGTAGCTCCGTTGTGGCCATTCCGCAACCAATCATGGCAGCCGCTCTTTATCGTTATTTTGGGCGGGGTGGGTGGCGGAGCCGAGCTGTTTTGCAGCCATCATTGTGTGGAGTTCAGTTCATCTCACTAGTTTTGTATTTGTCATGAGGGGTTGTTCCTAATGTTTCTATTTTAGCGAGGTCAAAAAGAGATCCCATTAGTGGCCTACTGATTTTACTCGATTCCTTTTCTTTTTTTTTACACGATTTTTTGTTATCTGCAAAGACTAAACAGAGTATTGTGACTCTGTGTTTGTTTGTAAATAGAGAATGAACCAAAGAGAACTAATTCTAAAACAGTAAATACTTGGATAACAATCAATCAAATGGAGAGAGAAGCAGGCACGACGGATTACAACGGGGGCAAAGGCCTGCGTTAACTACCTTTCACTATCTGCAAAGAGAGAGTACTCCTAATAGAAATGAGGGGGGGGGGCACCATTCAAAGCAGATCAGTGTGCATAAACACGAAAATGTTTTCACTTACCACATACTTGACATTCGACAGCTTATGATATTTGCTATTAAAAAAACATTGAAATTCACTGAAAAAACCATAGGTTATAGACCATATATAGTTAGGAATTAGCATTTACAAAACCTTGAAAATTCACTGAAAAAACCATAGGTTATAGACCATATATAGTTAGGAATTAGCATTTAAAAAACCTTATTTTACTCACACAAAACCATTGAAATTCCATATATAGTTAGTTGCACTAACTATATATCGCGCACCCGCAATCCACTGCTGATCATGTCACATATTACATCATTCATGACATGGTCAGTGACATCACTGATGACATCACTGATGACATCTCAAATGACATCACTGATGACATCACTGATGACATCTCAAATGACATCACTGATGACATCATTGATGACATCTCAAATGACATCACTGATGACATCACTGATGACATCTCATTTGACATTACTGATCACATCACTGATGACATCATTCATGTGATAATACGATGAACCTCTTCAGACTCTAATATAACCTTAGATACACTCAGTGTAAACAGACACTCACAGACTGTCACTCATCCATGGAGTTACTCACACACCTAGTCAGTCATGCAAAGAATCAATCACACCTCCATTTCCTCAACTATACAGTTATACACACCTTACTTATTCAAACATATACTAACACATATTTACTCTATTATACAATCCCTGATACAAGTTCACAGTGATCCATACAGCCACTCACACATTCACTGGCTCTTATGCACAGTTATTTATATATGTCAACTCTCACATGTACTGTGTTTTACATATGTACTTACTTTGACATGCAGCACTGAGATATCCATTCACTCACCAATACACTCATGCACACAGTCAACCGCCCATACAGCTGTTTCCACATGCACTTTTGAACCCATACATCTAGTGAATCAACTGCTCACACATCTATGCACAGAGTCATACACCTCCCAGCCACCCACACACACACTCAGTCTCCCATACAAATACTTGGGCAACCAATCAATAACCCATATAGTTACTCATATAGCTACTGATCAACACATGCAGCAGTTTACAGAACAACAGACATAATGATGCACAAATTAAGACAGTTTAGTCACTAACCCATGCACTCAGTGAGACACATTTAATCACTCACTCATACAGTCAGGCATGCACCTACTAAATCCTTCATCCAGACACTTATACATCCACTCATTCTTCAATATGTAAGACATATTTTAACTTTACAGAAACATAGTCACTGGATGTTGTCATCAGTGATGTCATCAGTGATGTCATTTGAGATGTCATCAGTGATGTCATCAGTGATGTCACTGACCATGTCATGAATGATGTAATATGTGACATGATCAGCAGTGGATTGCGGGTGCGCGATATATAGTTAGTGCAACTAACTATATATGGAATTTCAATGGTTTTGTGTGAGTAAAATAAGGTTTTTTAAATGCTAATTCCTAACTATATATGGTCTATAACCTATGGTTTTTTCAGTGAATATATATATATATATATATATATATATATATATATATATATTACCTACTGGCGGGCGCCAGTAGGTAGTTATAGTTAGGACCTAGTTTCCATAGGAAATCAGCAACATTCTATTGGGAATAACTTTGGCGCCGATTGATGAATCATCGCGAATTTCTCAAAGAAGATGGCCCGCTCCGCTCCTTTCTTGAAAGTTTTGGGGGGATTTGTCAAGTGGGGGCTGAGAAAAAAGGGAGGTCCCAAAACGTGTTTTCCCCACTTTATTTTCCATAGGACGATTAGACACGGCTACAGCCCGAACGGCTGAACGGAATTACACCAAACTTGGCAAAATGGTAGGGACTGGTATGCAGTACGGTCTTTTGTTTAAATGGTGTAAATTCTGCTACTAGTTTTTTGAAAAAACCGAACGGAACTACACCAAACTTGGCAAAATGGTAGGGACTGGTATGCAGTACGGTCTTTTGTTTAAATGGTGTAAATTCTGCTAGTAGTTTTTGGAGAAAATTGCATTTGAAAAAATTTATATATCTATAGGTGCGCGCATTGTGCTCGCACCTTCCCGTGCGCGAGCTGAATTTTGATTTGCTGTTGTATGTCTGTTAACATTCGAATCAGTAGAAATCAGGAAGTGTTGGCCGCCATCTTGTTTTCGAGGCAGAAGGGAGCCTAAAAAAAAGTGGGAAACTTGAAAAAGGGCCAGGGTGGAGTCTCCCTGACCCCGTAGGCCTTCTCATGGGGGTCCCTAAAAGACCCTTTAGGAAACCAAAAACAATTTTTATTTTTTGAAAAAATCGCGAGGTGCGCGCACATTGCTCGCACCCGCTAGCCGCCATTTTGTGTTTCTGAAGCAAAACAGAGCCAAAAACAAAAGTGGATAATGTGAAAAGGGGGCAAGGTAGAGACTCCCTGACCCCTAGGCCTTCTCAGGGTGTCCCTAAAGGACCCCGAAGGGCCAAAAAAACATTTTTTATTTTTCAAAAAAAGCATGAGGTGCGTGCACGGTGCTCGCACCCCTTAGCTGCCATTTTGTGTTTCTGAAGCAAAACAAAAAAAACTGTTACATTTAAAGTTTCAGTGTTTAGATGCTGGTTGTCTCTAAAAAGAACAGTTGTGTTTTAAAAATAGGAGTTTAGAAAAAAATGTGGATGAGATTTAGTGCACTGGAAAAAATAAAATGATTGGTGGTTTCTGATAATTGAAGATTGAAAACTAGGGTGCATAGTACTGTTTTTAAAAAGGAATAATACTATTGGTTTAGAAAAAGTCATTGAAAAGAACATTGGACAGGATAAGCTGGTATATTGAGTAGTCAAACACACTTGCTGATTGGTTTGCAACATTGAGTGATGAACTTTTAACCTTTTCAGTTTAGATAGGTGTTCAATGGAGAGTTACCATGGAAGAGGCAGAGAGATCAGTGGGGGTAGGTTGAGCATTATGTGAGTTTGAAAGTGTTGAAATGTACAACCAATTAAAATGTTAGTTTGGTTTAGTATTTGTGTGGGAAGAAATTTGATTGGTTATGTATGGAGTTATGTGTGAAAAATGACAGGAAATCACGGCCATTTTGTGATTGCAGTGTCTGAGGTACCTTTGAGAGATTTTTGGTTTACAATCTGGTATGTGATTCACACTGTACTAAATCTTCAGCAGCATTTTAAAAGGTAAGTAGTTAAATTATAAGGGCAACTATGTTGTATAATTTAGGTTAATAAGAAAAAAAAATTCTAATGTGGAAGTTTCTCACTCTCACTCTCTTTCTCTCTCTCTCACTGTCTCCCTTTCTCTCCACCACTGTTCTTTTTCCTTCCTAGCTTTTTAAAAAAAAATCTTTCTGTTTCACTTACTCCTTTTTCTTTTCTCTTAATATGCTTTTTTTCACTCTCCTTTCCTCACCTTATATCTCTTCCCTTACTTCACTATAAGTGCCATAGAAATTCTTTCACTGGCATTTAGTAATCAGTTCAGGAAAATTCTGATAGAATATTTTGCTTGGTTGATGTGTTTGAAAATATGGGAATACGTGTTCTCACAAAGTTAGTCAGGTCATTTTATAAGTATAAATTCTTATAAACAAATTTAAGTGATATAATCATATAAAGTACTTGAGAAAAGTTTCTGTATAATAATTTGAAAGAATAAAATTGGTGAAAAAGCTAGTTTTATATTATCTATTACTAAAAACGAGAAAATAACGTTTTTTTTGTAAGGTATTACAACACATTTTTGAAAAAAAAGGAAATGGAGCAAATCGAGGAGACATTGGAAGTAACGTTTGAAATTTCAGCGAGTCTCCTTGAAGATTTGAATAATCCTTTTACTGACAGCAACAATGAAGAAGAGGCAATTGTTGGAGGAGATACTATGAGTGAATTTTTTGACGAGTCAATGGACCATGAATTTTTTGAAGTGTTGGACATGTATGAGTTTGAGGAATCATGTCTAGAGATTTTGGACAAAGAAATTCCAGACCAAATAATGTTGGAAGTGCTATTAGATTTTGAAAATTCAGAAAAATACATTTATATTTAAAAATTAAAAATTATTTGAGAAACTATTCTTCTTTAATTGTAATCGTTGAGCTAGTAGCCAAGTGATTGTGGTAAAAACTGAGTCTTACAGTATAGTGTGCAACATTTTTCTGTTTTTATTCAACTAAGATCACAGTGTGAGTCAGACTTTATTTCCCAAAATGGTGGTAGAATAATTAGTTTAGTTGATGTGTTTACAATTAATGCAAAGCATGTAGTCATGGTTTGAGTCAGTCCTGGGAGAGCTGAAGAAATTGCTTACCAAGTGTATCTGTAGCATGTAGTAATGATGTGAATGAATTCTCATTTATACATTCCTATTTTTACCTTGAGCCCCAAAACTCCCTGAACACCACTGCTCTGTCCTAAAACCTAAAACAGTACTCCCAGGAAGACTCTCTTTCACGGCAATAATTATTTTTCTGAATTGCAATGCATACTTTCATGTGTCTAAGATCACAGTGTGCCTTGCTCTCTATCTCTTTCCCTCTGTGTCCTTTATCCTTGATTTCCTTAACGTCTCTGTTTCGACCACTCCTTCTCTCTCCAACACTCACTTTCCCTCTGTGTTCATTTTTTATCTTTTCTGTCACTCTCCTTCCCTCATCTTTATACCCCTTCCCTAACTGTTATTATCCTTTACTTATAGTCACTCCCCTTTCCCCACTACACTTCTTCCTGTTTGTATGTCACACCCTTACTTTTTTTCGCATTCTTTCACTCACTGTCACTCACTCTCCTTCCCTAATTGAAATCCTTACTCCCCTTCTTTCAGTCCAGTTTCCTAACTCCCTTCATCCGTTCACTCCACTTATCTCTCCCTCACTCCCCATCTCTCACTTTACCTTACCCCTCTTTTCTTATCCTCATACCCCTTCTCTCACCATCACTGCAGTTCTCTTACTTCAACCCCCTTTACCCTGCTCTACTTCTTCCTCTCAATCTAACTCTCCTTTTCTGTCTCCGTCCCCTGCTCCCCTTGTCTCGCTCCCCCTCCCTCACTCTCCTTTTCTTACTGCCATTGCCTTACTCTTACAATCCCCTTACCTTTATTCCCTACACTTAGTCCCTTTTTTCAGTCAGTCTTTGACTCCACTTTCCTCACTCACCATACTACCCTTTCCAAACTCATTCTATTAGTCCCTTCCTCCCCTACACTCAGTCATGGCAGTCATTCATTTATACTCTACTCATTCATTCAAAAAAAGTATGACACAGTGTATAAGAGATATAGCTCTTCATGGAGAAGTGAAGTGAGTTCTGAAAAGAACTGTTTTTTTGCCTTTTTCGTTTTGTAGTTTTTTTGTAGTTATTATTCAATTTTATATTTTTTTGTTTTTTTTTTAAACAAAAAAAAAGTTAACCATAAAGTGCTCAACAGGAACAAAAAATAAATAAATGAAGAAAATTATTGCCGGGAGCATTGGTGGTTGCGAATTTTTAGCTCCATTAAATTCAGACTTTGCTCTCCGTAGCAAAGTACTTCATAGCATTTGTTACAACGGAGATGCACTTCCTTGAAAAGTGGCCGGATATTAGGAGCAGAGTCCTTTGACTTCTTGGCAGGTGGCTGGTGTTGCTGCACATCTGAGTCAGAGGAGGAGGAATTCTGTTGTCTGTCTGCCATCTTTTCAATTCAGAAACAAAAAACAAAGTCCAAAGGAGGAACACAGCAGTAAAGGTGCTTCTTCCAAGAAAGTGAAAGAAATAGTGAGGAAAGTGGGTGCGGTTTTTGAAGATTCTTGAAAAGAAACTACTAATAACCAATCAAAAGTGTTGTTTTAGAGTCACATGACTTTGTTTTCAAGTCACATGTCTTGACGTGCGCGCACCTTGCGCGCACGCATCGCAAACGAATGATATTTTACCCGATTTTCGTAAAACATGAAAAGGAAGCAAGGAACAGACTCCCTGACCCCCTAGGTTTTCTCAGGGGGTCCCTTAAAGACCCCGACGGCCCCAAAAAACATAAAAAAAAAAAAAAGAAAATCGTGATGTATGCGCACGGTGCTTGCACCCCTTAGTTGCCATTTTGTGTTTCTGAAGCAAAACAGAGCCAAAAACGAAAGTGCATAACGTGAAAAGGGGGCAGGGTAGAGACTACCTGACCCTCTAGGCTTTCTCAGGGGTCCCTGAAGGCCCTCGAAGGGCAAAACGTTTTTTTTTTTTTTTCTAAAAAATCGTGAGGTGCGCGCACGGTGCTCGCACCCCATAGTCGCCATTTTGAGTAGTTTTAAAACAGAGTGACAAATAAAAGTGGAGAACGTGAAAAGGAGGCATGGTAGAGTGTCCCTGACCCCCTAGGCCTACTGAGGGGGTCCCTTAAGGACCCCGAAGGAGTTAAATAACAAGTTAGAGAGTTTAGATGTTGGTTGGCTCTAAAAAGAGCCATTGTGTTCATTGGGTGTTTTTTGTAACTACAGGTAAGTACTGATGCAGAGTCTAACGTTTAAAAGGAAGACTCTATTCCACTCATCTGTAAAATGTACACCAGCTCTCCTATAGATGCCTTGCATGTTGTAACGCAAGTTGTTGTGGTATATAGAACCCATACCATAGTCTGTGAGGAAAGCAGAAACAGACTTATTCACATGTTTCCTTGCTTTCTCAATCTGTGGACAAAATTGGTTGGACCAGTTCAATTTTTGCCTTTGGCATATATTAGAATATACCAAGGCAGTTTTTGGAAAAAGTGACATCAATTGCCCAAAGGTGTCCTTTAAAAGCATTTCCAGACCTACCCCAGTCAAAGTGCCCAGGTCATTGCCACCACAGTGCACAATTATGAGGTCAGGGTGTGGTAGATGCATAAAGAATTTTACCAATGGCATCAATTGGTGACATCTCAATCCTCTCGGGCCAATCCACATAATATCCACATTTGGTAAATCAAGGTTGTGAAAGCATCTATTTGCTACATACCTTTCACTCCAGAAAATATAGCTATGTCCTACTATCCATACTTTCAGCATCTTGAAGGTAGATGTGGTTGTACTCAGATGGGTTGTGGAAATGAAATGGAAGTTTGAAAGTAGGAGTTTAGAAAAAAAAGTGGTTGAGATTCCGTGCACTTGAAAAAGAAGAAATGATTGGTGGTTTCTGATAATTTAAGATTGAAAACTAGGGTGCATCCTACTGTTTTTTTAAAGTAATAATACTATTGGTTTAGAAAAAGTAATTGAAAGGAACATTGCAAAGGATAAGCTGGAATATTGAGAGGTCAAACACACCTGCTGCTTTGCTTTGCAACATTGAGAGATGAACTTTTAACCTTTTGAGTTCAGATAGGTGTTCTATGGAGAGTTGCCATGGTAACAGGCATGGAGTGCAGTGGGGGAAGGTAGAACAATATGTGAGTTTGAAAGTGTTGAAATGTACAACCAATTAAAATGTTAGTTTGGTTTTCAATTTGTGTGGGAAGAAATTTGATTGGGTATGTACAGAGATATGTGTGTTTAATTAGAGGGAATCATGGCCATTTGTGTTTGTAGTGTCTAAGGTACATTTCAGAAATTCTGCTGAAGAAAATCTGGTGTGTTTTTGGCACTGTTCTCAATCTTCAAAAGCATTTTTAAAGGTGAGTTATTCATTTGTGAGGGAATATATGTTGTGTATTTTAAGTTAATAATAAAAATGAGTTGCAATGTGGAAGTTACTCACTCTCCCGCTCTTTCACTGTCTCTCACTGTCTTCCTTTCTGTTCCACAGTGTTCTTTTTTCTTCTCCTGTTTCTCTACAAATCCTTCTGTGTTACTTACACCTTTTGCCTTTTTCTTAATATGTTGTTTTTTCTCTCACTCTCCTTTGCTTACCCTTTTTTTTCTTCACTGTCATTATCCCTTTCCTTCACTCCTGTTTTTGTAATTCTCTCTGATCATCTGATTTAATTTCTTTTGTTTATTTTTTCACTCTCATTATCTCTCTCTTTTTGTCTTCCTCTCCTTTGCTCTCTTTATAGAACACTACTAGGAAGATCCTCTCCCCCTCCTTTCACTGTAGTAATTATTTGACTGAATTGCAAGGATTTCTGTTATGTGTCTAAGGTCACAGTGTGAGTCTCATGTTTGGATGTAATGCTGCCAAAAAAGTAATGCTGCAAATTGGAAACTTTTTTTGAAAATGACTCAGGATTCTGCACTGTATTGTAGCGCTGAAATAGATAGGATGTGTTCTGTCTCTTAATCGTTTTAGTGTGGTAAATGTGTTTTGGTAAAAAGTTTGGTTTTAAACTTTTTGTCCAGGTTCACACAGAGTGTCTCTGTAAATTAAAGAATTATACTTGCATCTTTTACCTGTCTCTTCTCACACTCTACCTCTCTCTGGTTATACTGTTTTCTTTCATAAAAATATTGTGTCTTATGTTTGGATGTAATGGTGGCAAAAAGTAATGCTGCAAATTGGAAATGTATTTTAAAAATGACTCAGGTTTCAGCACTGTATTGTACTGCTGAAATAGTTAGGTTGTTCTTAAACTATTCGTGTGGTAAATGTGTTTTTGAAAATAGTTTGTTTTTAAACTTTTTGTCCTGGATCACACTGAGTGTATGTGTAAAGTAGACGCAGTGATGGTACACACAGAAGAGAGATGGTGCAGGCAGAGACACAGATAGTAGAAGTAGACACAGAGATGGTACACACAGAGGATAGATGGTGCAGGCAGAGACTCAGATAGTGCAAGCAGACATAGACATGGTACACACTGAGGATAGAAGATGGAGGGTTGTAGGCATAGGGACAGATAGTGCAAGCAGATACAGACATGATACACACAGAGGTTAGATGGTGTAGGGCTGCAGGCAGAGGGACAGATGGTGCAGTCACAGAAAAGATGGTGCAGAGAGAGGGTGAGATGGTTTAAGCAGAGAGTCCGATAGTGTAAGCAGACACAGACATGGTACACACTGAGGATAGAAGATAGAGGGTGTAGGCATAGGTACAGATAGTGCAAGCAGATACAGACATGGTACATACAGTGGATAGGTGGTGTAGGGCTGCAGGCAGAGGCACAGATGGGGCAAAAAAAGTCAGAAAAAATATTTCCAGCAAGACTCCTTTTGATTGTAGTAATCATTGGTGCAGACAGAGACCAGATAGTGGAAGCAGACACAGAGATGGTACACACAGAGAATAGATGGTATAGGACTGTAGGCAGAGGGGCAGATAGTAGAAGCAGACACAGGGATGGTACCAACAGAGAATAGATGGTATAGGGCTGCAGGCAGAGGGAGAGATAGTGGAAGCAGACACAGACATGGTACACACAGAGAATAGATGGCATAGGGTTTCAGGCAGATGGACAGATAGTGGAAGCAGACACAGAGCTGGTACACATAGAGGAGAGATGGTGCAGGCAGAGACACAGATAGTGGGAGCAGACATAGAGGTGGTACACACAGAAGGGAGATGGTGCAGGCAGAGACACAGATAGTGGGAGCAGACACAGAGATGGTACACACAGAAGATAGATGGTGCAGGCAGAGGCACAGATAGTGAAAGCAGACACAGAGATGTTACACACAGAGGATAGATGGTGCAGGCAGAGGGAGAGATAGTGGAAGCAGACACAGAGATGGTACACACAGAGGATAGATGGTGCAGGCAGAGACACAGATAGTGGAAGCAGACACAGAGATGTTACACACAGAGGATAGATGGTGCAGGTAGAAACACAGATAGTAGGAGCAGTCACAGTGATGGTACACACAGAAGAGAGAGGGTGCAGGCAGAGACACAGATAGTGGAAGTAGACACAGAGATGGTACACAGAGAGGACAGATGGTGCAGGCAGAGACTCAGATAGTGCAAGCACACACAGACATGGTAGACACTGAGGATAGAAGTTGGAGGGCTGTAGGCATAGGGACCGATAGTGCAAGCAGATACAGACATGGTACACACAGAGGGTAGATGGTCTAGGGCTGCAGGCAGAGGGACAGATGGTGTAGTCACAGAAAAGATGGTGCAGACAGAGGGTGAGATGGTTTAAGCAGAGAGTCAGATAGGGCAAGCAGACACAGACATGGTACACACTGAGGATAGAAGATGGAGGGCTGCCGGTATAGGGACAGATAGTGCAAGCAGATACAGACATGGTACATACAGAGGGTAGATGGTGTAGGGCTGCAGGCAGAGGGACAGATGGTGCAGTCACAGAAATTATGGTGCAGAGAGAGGGTGAGATGGATCAAGCAGAGAGTCAGATAGTGCAAACAGACACAGACATGGTACACACAGAGGATAGATGGTGGAGTGCTGTAGGCAGTGGGTTAGATAGTGTAAGCAGACACAGACATGGTACACACAGAGCGTTGGTGGTGTAGAGCTGCAGGCAGAGGGACAGATGGTGCAGTCACAGAAAAGTTAGGCAAGAGAGAGGGTGAGATGGTTCAAGCAGAGACACAGATAGTGTAAGCAGACACAGACATGGTACACACTGAGGATAGAAGATGGAGGGCTATAGGCAGAGGGACAGATAGTGCAAGCAGACACAGACATGGTACACACTGAGGATAGAAGATGGAGGGCTATAGGCAACGGGACAGATAGTGCAAGCAGATACAGACATGGTATACACAGAGGATAGGCTGTGTATGGCTGCAGGCAGAGGGACACATGGTGCAGTCACAGAAAAGATGGAGCAGAGAGAGGGTTCAAGCGGAAATTCAGATAGTGCAAGCAGACAGAAACACGGTATACACAGAGGATAGTTGGTGGAGTGCTGTAGGCAGAGGGACAGATAGTGCAAGCAGATACAGACATGGTACACACAGTGGATAGGTGTTGTAGGGCTGCAGGCAGAGGCACAGATGGTGCAAACAAAATCTGAAAGAATATTCCTAGCAAGACTGCTTTTGATTGTAGTAAATATTGGTGCAGGCAGCGACACAGATAGTGGAAGCAGACACAAAGATGGTACTCACAGAGAATATATGGTATAGGACTGTAGGCAGAGGGACAGATAGTGGAAGCAGACACATAGATTGTACCAACAGAGAATAGATGGTATAGGGCTGCAGGCAGAGGGACAGATAGTGGAAGCAGACACAGAGATGGTACACACAGAGGATAGATGGTGCAAGAGAGACACAGATAGTGGAACCAGACACAGAGATGGTACACACAGAGGATAGATGGTGCAGGCAGAGACACAGATAGTGGGAGCAGACACAGAGATGGTACACAAAGAAGAGAGATGGTGCAGGCAGAGACACAGATAGTGGAAGCAGACACAGAGATGGTGCACAGAGAGAATAGATAGTGTAGGCAGAGACACAGATAGTGGAAGCAGACATAGAGATGGTATACACAGAGGATAGATGGTGCAGGCAGAGACACAGATAGGAGGAGCAGACACAGAGATGGCACACTCAGAATAGAGATGGTGCAGGCAGAGACACAGATAGTGGAAGCAGATACTGAGATGGTACACACAGAGAATATATGGTATAGGACTGCTGCAGAGGGACAGATAGTGGAAGCAGACACAGAGATGGTACACACAGAGAATAGATGGTGCAGGCAGAGACACAGATAGTGGAAGCAGACACAGGGATGGTACACACAGAAGATAGATGGTGAAGGCAGAGACACAGATAGTGGAAGCAGACACAGAGATGTTACACACAGAGGATAGATGGTGCAGGTAGAGACACAGAAAGTAGGAGCAGACACAGAGATGGTGCACACAAAAGAGACATGGTGCAGGCAGAGACACAGATAGTGGAAGTAGACACAGAGATGGTGCACACAGAGGATAGATGGTGCAGCCAGAGACACAGATAGTGCAAGCAGTCACAGAGATGGTACACACAGAGAATAGATGGTATAGCGCTGCAAGCAGAGGGAGAGATAGTGGAAGCAGACACAGACATGGTACACACAGAGAATAGATGTTATAGGGTTTCAGGCAGAGGGACAGATAGTGGAAGCAGACATAGAGATGTTACACATAGAGGATAGATGGTGCTGGCAGAGACACAAAAAGTGGGAGCAGACACAGAGATGGTACACACAGAAGAGAGATGGTGCAGGCAGAGACACAAAAAGTGGGAGCAGACACAGAGATGGTACACACAGAAGAGAGATGTTTCCGGCAGAGACACAGATAGTGGAACCAGACACAAAGATGGTACACACAGAGGATAGATGGTGCAGGCTGAGACACAGATAGTGGAACCCGACACAGAAATGGTACACACAGAAGAGAGATGGTGCAGGTAGACATATAGATAGTGGAAGCGGATGTATGACGTTAGAACGCATACATTGACAACGTGTACCTTTACAACGCGTTCGTAACAATGAAAGTTGTTACCACGCATTGCGCTGGGGGGCGCCAAATTGATTAATTTAATTTACTATTCCAACACCAGTCCCCGTGGATAGTAGGGAAGGTGTTGGGATAGTAAATGAAATCATTTACTATCCTTGAGCGCCCCCCAGTGCAATGCGTGGTAACAACTTTCGTTGTTACGCCCACGTTGTAAAGGTATTCCGTGGTAATGCTTGCGTTCTAAACGCTGTATACCGTGGAAGCAGACACAGAGATGGTACACACAGAGGATAGATCGTGCAGGCAGAGACTCAGATAGTGCAAGCACACACAGACATGGTAGACACTGAGGATAGAAGTTGGAGGGCTGTAGGCATAGGGACAGATAGTGCAAGCAGATACAGACATGGTACACACAGAGGGTAGATGGTGTAGGGCTGCAGGCAGAGGGACAGATGGTGCAGTCACAGAAAATATGGTGCAGACAGAGGTCGAGATGGTTTAAGCAGAGAGTCAGATAGTGCAAGCAGACACAGACATGGTACACACTGAGGAAAGAAGATGGAGGGCTGCAGGCATAGGGACAGATAGTGCAAGCATATACAGACATGGTACACACAGAGGGTAGATGGTGTAGGGCTGCAGGCAGAGGGACAGATGGTGCAGTCACAGAAAAGTTGGTTGAGAGAGAGGGTGAGATGGTTCAAGCAGAGACTCAGATAGTGTAAGCAGACACAGACATGGTACACACTGAGGATAGAAGATGGAGGGCTATAGGCAGAGGGACAGATAGTGCAAGCAGACACAGACATGGTACACACTGAGGATAGAAGATGGATGGCTGTAGACAAAGGGACAAATAGTGCAAGCAGATACAGACATGGTATACACAGAGGATAGGATGTGTAGGGCTGCAGGCAGAGGGACAGATGGTGCAGTCACAGAAAAGATGGTTCAGAGAGAGGGTGAGATGTTTCAAGCAGACACTCAGATAGTGCAAGCATACAGAAACATGGTATACACAGAGGATAGATGGTGGAGTGCTGTAGGCAGAGGGACAGATAGTGCAAGCAGATACAGACATGGTACACACAGTGGATAGGTGTTGTAGGGCTGCAGGCAGAGGCACAGATGGTGCAAACAAAGCCTGAAAAATATATTCCTAGCAAGACTGCTTTTGATTGTAGTATTCATTGGTGCAGGCAGAGACACAGATAGTGGAAGCAGGCACAGAGATAGTACACACAGAGAATAGATGGTATAGGACTGTAGGCAGAGGGACAGATAGTGGAAGCAGACACATATATGGTACCAACAGAGAATAGATGGTATAGGGCTGCAGGCAGAGGGAGAGATAGTGGAAGCAGACACAGACATGGTACACACAGAGAATAGATGGTATAGGGTTTCAGGCAGAGGACAGATAGTGGAAGCAGACACAGAGATGGTACACACGGAGGATAGATGGTGCAAGAGAGACACAGATAGTGGAACCAGACACAGAGATGGTACAAACAGAGGATATATGGTGCAGGCAGAGAGACAGATAGTGGAAGCAGACATAGAGATGGTACACATAGAGGATAGATGGTGCTGGCAGAGACACAAAAAATGGGAGCAGACACAGAGATGGTACACACTGAAGAGAGATGGTGCAGGCAGAGACACAGATAGTGGAAGCAGACACGGAGATGGTACACACAGAAGATAGATGGTGCAGGCAGAGGGAGAGATAGTGGAAGCAGACATAGAGATGGTACACACAGAAGAGAGATGGTCCAGGCAGAGACACAGATAGTGGAACCAGGCACAAAGATGGTACACACTGAGGATAGATGGTGCAGGCAGAGACACAGATAGTGGAACCAGACACAGAAATGATACACACAGAGGATAGATGGTGCAGGCAGAGGAAGAGATAGTGTAAGCAGACATAGAGATGATAAACACATAGAATAGATGGTGCAGGCAGACACACAGATAGTGGAAGCAGACATAGAGATGGTACACATAAAGGATAGATGGTGCAGGCAGAGACACAGATAGTGGAAGCAGACACAGAGATGGTACCCACAGAGGATAGATGGTGCATGCAGAGGGAGAGATAGTGGAAGCAGACATAGAGATGGTACACACAGAGAATAGATGGTACAGGCATAGACACAGATAGTGGAAGCAGACACAGAGATGGTACACATAGAGGATAGATGGTGCAAAGAAGTAATGGGGAATGCTATTGAGTTATTCCAAATGAAAGAAGCAAAAGGAAGTCCCATTAGTGTATGGGAAGAAAACTTGGAAGCTCGTTGTTTTCCTCAGTTATTTCCAACAGGACAAGGTGGACGATATGATGACCGACCTGTGCAGATACCAGCATCTGAATATCGGACATCAAGATTATATGCAGAAGATACAAGGTTTCGTCAATGTATTCCATATTTGTTTCACCTTCTGTTTGAGAGTGACTTGTCTGGACTTTCCTATGCAGTGAACCACATACTAAAAAGTGGAGTACATCTGCAGAATGTTTCGGCAAGGGACTTTATGAATAAAGTCCAACAAAATGACACTGTTTTGGAATCTCAGCTAATTAATCTGATGGCATGTCAGCGTGGTACTAACGAGTATTGGTACCATCGTCATGGGGAATTGAAATGTATGTTAAGAAACTTAGGAACTCCTACATGGTTCCTTACTCTAAGCTTGGGAAGATTTACTTCAATTTCTTCGAGAGGCAAATGCAAATATAGAAAATATAGAATTCAATACACCTGGAGAATTATGCTCTTTGGATCCAGTTAATGTATGCAGGTATTTCAATCATAGATTTGAAGCTATGATGTCTTTTATAACAAACAAAAAAAATCCTCCTTTGGGAGAGGTTCTGGATTTCTTTTGGAGAAAGGAGTATCAAGCAAGAGGTGCTCCTCATACATATGCTGCTACGTATCAAAGATGCCCCCAAATTCGGAACAGATTCAGATGAGACAGTGATGAGTTTTATTGAACAATATGCTACATGTGCTGTACCAAAAAGTACAGAAGAAAAGAATTTAAGACAACAAGTGTTACGATTTCAAACCCATCGTTGTGGAAAATACTGTCGTTGAAAATACAAGTCTAAGGATAAGTTCTACACAAAATGTCATTTTGCATTTCCACGTCCAGTAACATCGAAAGGAAGAGTGAACAATTTGATGTCATCTTTACGACATACTGTGTCAAGAAAATCACCGAAAAATACCTACAACTTAAGGAGAAATGAAGAGTCAAAATACATAAATGACTATAACCCAGCCATATTGTCAATGTGGAATGCTAACATGGATATTCAGTATGTTGCAGACAACTCTATTGCTGCGGCTCGATATGTTACATCTTACATTACAAAATCTGAGAAGACAGAACTAAAGGAAATGTGGGAGGAAATTTCTCATGAAAAGAGCCTAAGTAAGAAATTGTACAGCTACAGTTTGAAGATGTTGTCTCATCGAGAAATTGAAGAATATGAATATTCAGATCACTTATCATCTGCAAGTCTATATGCCAAATCTAGAGCAAATATTTGGGTGAGTTTAGGACTTGCAAGAACACGAAACCGAGTTTTGAAATCAGTACAAGAAATTGAGTATTTAGCAGAGAAAGAACCAAACAGTACAGATATTTTGAAAACAAACATGTTGGATACATACTATCCAAATAGAAGTAATCATCTTGAGAACATTTGTCTCTATGAAGTACTGCAAAGCTATATATTTAAGAGGAATATTTCAGAAGATATTAATAATGGAGTATATGCTGTAATTAGCTCTTTTGCAACTCTTTAAACCATGGCGTACAGAAGAGGAACTACTTGGAGATTTTCTCAGTTATGAAGATTCATTCAATGCAACCAAAAATACTATAGAATGTCCTATTTTCACTAATTATCTAGAAATGTTGAACGAGGAAATACAGCAAGAAGCTACAATTGCAGCAGAGATGGGTAGAGACAGTTCTCAAGACAGTCAAAGTTCTGCTTCATTGGATCCACTAGGAGGACCAATTATCCAAAATGAAGCAGCCACTGCCATGGATGAGGTGGAAAGAGCAATGCAACAAGCTCAGGAGGATGTAATAAACTTAGAAGAATTGGAAAAACAACTGAATGTTCAACAGAAACAAATATATGATGAAGTGACTGAGCAGATTGAGCATGGTTTACTTCATGAGAAAAAAGAGTGCTCATGTATGTCATTTCAACCTGTCCGACTGTATGTGAGTGGACAAGCAGGAACTGTAAAAAAAATTCTAATTAAAGAAATTGCATCTTATCTCATCACTCTCTTGTGTGGTTACCGCTCCAACTGGGTTGGCAGCGCATAACATTAAAGGGATTACTTTACATTGTTTGCTGATGCTGCCAGCAGAGAATGAAAATAAATTAGAATACCACAAGCTATCTGGAGAAGCTTGTTGTGAAGTTTCCAGAGTTCTAAAAAAAATGAAACTTCCTATTATTGATGAGGTAAGCATGGTATAAAAATAAATGCTTGCCTTTGTGCATTTAAGAATGGAACAAATCATTAAAACAGAGTATGATGTGTTATTTGGAGGCAAACACATCATCGTTTTTGGATATCTACTACAGCTAACACCTGGGAAAGGACAACCAGTATTTAAAACTGTTACACATGAAGATACCAGAAAGTGCCTGGGAAGCATTGGAAATGTTAATATATGGTTATATTTCAAATACACAGAACTGACTCAAAATATGCGACAGGCAAAGGATGCTGATTATAAAAATATTCTTGAAGATATAAGAATTGGAAAAGTAAGTCAACATGGCAAAGAAGCTCTACAGACACGATTACTTTCTAATTTGTTTCCAAAGGAAAATGTTGGTGCAGAGAATATATATAGAAAAATTGCTGAAAAACAATCAGTAATATGCTTGATGCCAACTCTGCAAGAATGTGGAATCTTCAATGAAAAAATGTTGAAGTTAGAAAATCAAGTAATTATAAAATTGGAAGCTATTGATAAAATAGAGCATGAAGGATCTACTATTATTTTGTCAGAAAAGTTAAAGTCAAAATTAGATTCTTTAGACAAGTCAATACCTAAAACAGCTGGTTTAGAAAAGAATCTATGTGAATGTTTAAAATGTCTGATAATTTTACGACGTAATTTAGATGTGGAAAGAGGTTTTGTAAATGGAGCAATGGGTCATGTTGTTGATTTTGTGAATTACCCAAATAGAGATGAGATTGAAATTATGAAAAACAAATTTGATGAAATTGAAGAAGTTCAACAATTGTGTTGTTGTTCTACTCAATTTTTGCTTGTAAAAGATGTATATGTGCGCCGAAAACAGTTTCCTGTTTGTTTGGCATATCCAGTGACTATTCACAAATCTCAAGGTTTAAGTGTAGATAGTGCTTTGGTGAATATTTGAAGTACTGTGTTCAAGGAAGGTATGGCATATGTTGCTTTATCTCGAGTTAGAACTTTATCTGGATTATATTTGATTGAGTTTGATGAAACAAAGATTAGTGCAGATCTAAATTGTGTGAAAGAGTATAATAGGTTAAGAAGAGAATATGCTCCAAATTTACCTCAATATCCTTTATTTGAAAAGATTGTGGTAGGTCGAAAAAGAAGATTGGAGAAAAATTGTTGTGAGGTTGTAGAGAAAAGAAAAAATGTAGATGAACCAGTATTTGCAAAGAAAAAGAGAAAGGATAGTATTGAAGAGGTTGTTGGTTTTCAGTTTGAAAACAGTTCTGATGTCAACTGCTATGCTAATGTAGTGGTTAATGTTGTTTTTTTTCTTCAAACTTTACGGCAACAGATTGTCGATAATCGGGATCAAAGATTTTGTTGTTTGTTGAATTCTGTCTTTGAAAAATGTAGGAGTGATAAAACAAAAATAGAAAGTGTTTCTGATATTCGAAATGTTTTAGACATATGTTCTGGAGTAAATAAATTTTCGCAGAATATTCAGCAAGATTGTCAGGAATTTCTTATGTAGATGCTTGTTTTATTGCAAGATGAAGGTTTAGATATTGAAAATATATTCAGTGTATCTTATGAATGGCAACATGATTGTGATAATTGTTCATTTTCAAGTAGTGCTCAAATAGACACAGAAAGATTTATATATTTGACATTACCAGACTGCTAATCAGTGACTTTTGATAATCTGGTTAGAGAAGCAAATCTAAACATGGTCTGTACCCAATGCAACTCAGAAATGTTATCAACATTATATATACAAAGATATGGACAGTATGTAATTTTAATGTTCCAACAATGTAGACCTGATGGAACAAAATTGACAACTTTAATTAAAAATGTTGTGGCTTCTCAATTGTCAATTTCAGGAAGAACTTTTGTAACTGTAGCTATTATTTTCCATGATGGTTCTTCTACAACATTTGGACATTATACAGCTTACTTAAAATGTGCAAAAGGCTGGACTCATTGTAATGACACTCAATTGACTTTTAAACAACGTTTGCCTTTTGACTTACCAAATTCTTACCTAGTGTTTTTGGAACCCAGATTTTAGGGAAAACAATTGGCCTAGGACGATTAATGCTGTAAAAAAAGGTTAATCTACTGCTGAGAATTACTTTGTAAGTCAGGGTGATTTCTTTTAAAGGTATACAGCTCCTTGGTGAAATAAAGGATGAACAGAGTGTGATCAGCATACCAGATGATGTTGAGGTTTTGATAGCATGCTATTTGTTTAACGTTCTATGTTTGTGATAAATACTATCGGGTGGAGGTATAACCATTGTTAGATGGACCAAAAGATGGGTGCTTTTGTTTCAGAAGGTCAGGAGATGGATGCTTAAGAGTACTATTAAGTAAGTACCAAACTAAGGATTTCGCAGATACTATTTGGCCATGAGGAATAGTATCACAAACAAATTAGTATTTCGGGTTAAATTTTGTCAGCATATGTTTGGATATTAGTTTAGTTAGGGTGTATAAGAAAGAAGTAGTAATGTTTTGTTACTTTGTGATTGTTGTTGAGATTGTTTACTTATGAAAGAAATTGCGGTTTGAACAAGACATTTAATATATGTTTTTTTCTAATTGTTATATTGTGAATGAAAATGTTGAATGGGTTTTTTAAACACAATCTTTTTGATTGTTTTTTTTTTTTTTGCCCGGTGTCATTTGATGAGTTGTATTGAACTCACTGTTTTAGTGAAATTCAATATATTCTGAGAACAGCAAAATAAAACATTTATTATATTGTACAAATTATTTTGTATTGTGAAAAATATATTATAACTCAATTGTTTCTTCTCTTTCACAGATATTATATTTAGGTAAGTACAACAAACAAAAAATACTTTTTCATTACTTTCATACTTTTATTTCTCTCTATCCTTTCTTCACTGCCTCTCATAGGGCCATATGTATGAAGCTAATTTTTCCTTGCAAACGCTGCGATTTGCTAAAAATAGCGTTCGCGATTTAAAATTAGCAATTTCCTATGTATGAAGTCAAAATCACATCGCAATTTAAGGAATTGCTAAGATAGCGATTCCTTAAATTGCGTGAGTCTGAATTCTGCGATTCCCTTAGCGAATCCTTATTGTGCGAACATCCAGTTAGTGATAATCGCAAAATCAGAAATCGCTAATAAGGAATCGCAATGGAATGTATCAAAAAATCACAATTTACGAATTCACGAAATTCGCAATTTTAGAAATCGCATTTACCACCAAGTGGGGGCAGGTGGTAACCAGGTGCAAAGTATATAAGGAAGCCCACAATGCAACAGACTCTTTTCCACAATGTCTGGGCTGTATGTCATTGCGAGGAGGCGAAGACTGACAGCTGCTGCGCAGAGGAGGAGATGCCAGGAGAGGATTTTCCGTGCGCGCACCACAATCTACCAGCGCACTGAGGAGGACATCTACACCCACTACAGACTGGAGGAAGACAGTATACTAGATTTAATTGAAGAACTCAGACCCTATCTTGAACACCCCACACGCAGGACACAAGCCATCTCCACTCACATCCAGGTCCTGTGTTCACTACACCTGCTGGCCTCAGGTAGTTTTTAGGGGGTGATAGCCACAGCAGGAGGGGTGTCACAAAGTGCCCTGTCGTGCTTTTTCCATGCGTTCCTCGATGCCAAGGCACAGAGGATGCAACACCACATTCACTTCCCCAGCACCCCACAGGAACTAGCCCAGACCAACCAGGACTTTTACAATATTGCCCAATTCCCCCACGTCATAGGATGTATCGATGGGACACATGTCGCAATATCACCCCCCTCAAACAATGAGTACATATTCAGGAACCGGAAATGCTACCATTCACTTAACATACAGGTGGTATGTGATGCTAAAAACATCATCACAGATATAGTAGCAAAGTATCCAGGCAGCACACATGACTCGTTCATCTTTCGTCACAGTGGGCTATACCGTAGACTCTCAAGAGGTGAATTTGGCGAGGGATACTTACTAGGTAAATGCATTTAAACATAGGGCACATTTCTACTGACTCCCATGTGCAATTCAGTGACTAACCATTTACATTTCAAACCACAGGTGACAGTGCCTATGAGGTCCGGGACTTCATCATAACACCCTACCTCAATTTTGCTACTGCTGGGGAGCGGCGATTCAATCGCGCACACATTTCCACAAGAGGCACCATGGAACGGACTTTTGGCATACTGAAGAGCCGATTTCGATGCATTCATAAAAGCGGAGGAGCACTCCAATACAGCCCAGAAACATGTTGCAAAATAGTGGTAGCATGTGCCATGCTGCACAATATCGCCACCAGGAAAGGCACATCAGTGGAGTTGAGCTAATCAGAATCCTCTGACGTGGAGGGGCCTGGACCTGGAGGCATGGCAGCTGGTGTCGCTGGTGCTGCAGCTGGCCGCCAGAGGCGTGATGAGATCATACGCAACTACTTCTAGGTATGAAATAATGACACAATGACAACTCTAATGTGTGTAACTGTGTTTTGATAGCAGGATAAACAATGCCACATATCCTCCATGGCAACTACGCACACTCCTAATAACATGCCCATGTTAAAGTCACAGTGCAACAAATAAACCGGTGTGACTGCAAAGTCTTTCTAATTGTGCATAGCAGGCCTATTGCTCCTGCCACTACGGCGCCTCTCCAAGATGGGTGGTGGGGTGCTGTTACTCCGCACTGACTGTGCGTCTTCCTCACTGGGAGTTAGTACTCCAGGGCCTGCAGTACGGAGGGCCCACAGCTCGTCCAGAGCAGATGTTGCCTGCACAACTGCAGTGGCGATATCCTGCATGTCATGTGAGAACTCACGCTGCATTAGGATGCTGCGCCTGTTCTGGACGTTGGTAGCAGAGGCCAATCTATTTATTGCCCGTGTATAACGCTCCATGCACGTTCTGCTTGCAGCTCTCCACAAAGTGCCTGCATGGTGCCCCTCACTTCTCCTTGTATGCCCCTGAGCCCTGCCCTCACCTCTCGCTGTAACGCCTTTATGTTTTTTGCTTGCAGGCGCTGCACCTGGAGCATGTTCAATTCCAAGCCTGCAAACACTGATTCATCTGCCTGGTCCACAAAGCTGCTGGCCGTGCGGTTTCTGCGCCTGACTGTGCCCTGTAGACCTTGGCTGTTTTGAGGCCTGGACTCCTGCTGTGGCCTTGTGTCTTCGGACTGCAAATTGTTGTTGCTGTCCTCTGCCTCGTCCTCCATTGGTGGCAGTGGCCTGACTATGTGCCGCCTCTGTCTCTTCGGAGAATTTACAGGGCTATCCTCCCAATCTGAATCTGGCTCCTGCCCTGCGTCTCCAGTGTCTGGATGTTCCCTCACTCTTCAACAGCCTGTTGGCTGTTTAGTTGCTGGTATTGTGGACAGAACAGCACACATTTAATTATTTCACAGTTTGGGTTTACATTACGTTTTCATTCCCCTTTCTTGACCTGCACATGACAAAATTGCCTAGCGTTGTTGTTTACACAACTTTAATTAACATGTGACTACATCTCCCATAATGCATTGCTGTTACTGCCTTTGTACCTGCTCTAACATGAAATGTGGTTCCCCTACCCTCTAGGTTATTGCATGGGGTCTGGGGGGTGGGGTTTGGTGTGTGATGGCATGCTTTCTTACCTGGTCTGGATGTTTGTTGCTCCGAGCTGTCTAGGTCAATCACGCCCATCACGCTCTCTGGTACCAGAGTACCCTCCACTAATTCCTCCAGAGGTGTGGATTCTGGCACAGTTGAGGTCCCTCCACCGGTGAGTCATGACTGCTCCAGCCTGGAAGCGACCTTTTCTTTAGAGCGCTGGCGCAGGTCGTACCAGCGCTTGCGTAGTACGTCCACACTCCGGTGTGTCACTCCCACCGCATTCACTTTAGCCTGTATGGCTGCCCAAATGCTTCTCTTCCTGGTCTCTGGCACCTTCAGGGAACTCCTCCCAAACAGCACATTGTGATTTGGCACCATCTCCTGTATCAGGGTCTCCAGTTCTGCTTCAGAAAATTTCATTTTTCTCTTCCTGGAACATTCTCCTTCCTGCTGTTGCTGCTGCTGTGTTCCAGCCATTTCCATGTTGCCACTTTCAGCCATGGTGTACCTGTAGCAGTTTTCAATCTCCCACTCTCCCTCTCTGTGACTCTTCCACAGCAGCACCGTTGCAGCATGGGTAGTCAGTCACTTCCTGGTAGTGATGTCATCAAACTGCACCAGGTTTCCGATTGGCTGTTTTGCGAAATTCGCTAAATTGTGATTTTTCCCGTTAAGGAATCGCAATTTAGCGATTTTTTGGGTTTAAGGAATCGCTTTTCAGAATCTCGCAATTAAATAGCGATTTTTACCGAATCGTTATTTATTTGCGATTTGTTACATACATATCGATTTGCGATTCGGAATCTGCTATTCGGTAAAAATCGCTAATTCTGAATCGCAAATCGTGAGCTTCATACATATGGCGCTTTCTTCTTTACCTTTCCTTTTGTTACTTCTGTTCCCTCATTCTACTTCCTCCCCTTCATTCACGTTTACTGTGCTTGTCTCACCATCAGTACTCTTCCTTCACCCTCACTCATTTTGTCCATCTCCCTCTTTCCTCTGTCTGTTCCTCACTTCTCTTTCCTATTTTTCTCTATCAGTACACTTGTCTTGCTGTATCGATCAGTCTCTTGTCACTGCCCCCTTACTCTCTTTCCTTCATATGATCACTGAGTGACCTTCACTCACTCCACTTCTTTCACTTCCTCTCTCCCTTTCGCTCACTGCCCGTTTATCCATTCGTGTCTAAGTCTGTTCCTCTGTGTCAGTCATTATAAATGATTTACTACTTCACAGTCCGTCACTCTCCCTCTGTTTCTCTCTTTTACTGTTTCCCTCTTTGTCCTATAGTCTTCCTTTTGTTTTCTCTCTCTTTCCATACATTCTTCTCTCTTACTTACTTCTTTTTCCTTTCTTTTAATATGCTTCTTTTTCCATCATTCCCCTTCCCTCACTGCTATATCGCTTCCCTCACTATCCTTGCCCTTCATTCAATCTGAGACTTGTTCCTCCACTTCATGTTCTCTTCGCTCTGCATCACTCTCATTCCATTTCTCCTGCACCTATTCCCTTACTCTTCCTCACACTCTTTCACTTATTCCATCCGTCAATTCCCTTTCCTTAACCTTGGTTCCTCAATCCCTTTTGGTAACTATCATTCCTTTAGTTTCTCACTCCTTTTAGTACATTACTTAGTTCCTTTCTTCCTCTGTGTTTGTCCCTCACCCTTCCTTTCTTTCCCTTTCTGTTTTTTTGTGACTTGTACTTTGTTTTGTATTATGAATAATATATTGTAACTTATTTGTTTCTTGTCTTCCACAGATACTATATTTATGCAAAATAATTTTATTAAGTTGTCATTATTTATAAGGAAAGTATGACAAACACAAGTAAGAGAGTGAAGAAAAACTATTTTCTTCACTCTCTTACTTGTGTTTCTGTCTTTCCTATTCATTAATCTCTTCTCTTCTCTTTCTCTAGTCATCTTACTCTCCTTTTCTTATTCTAAATATTGCCCTTCAGTCACTTTTATAGTCTTTCTTTGACTATTAGTACTCTCTCTTGTCTGTTACTCACCTTGTCCAACTCCCTGTTTACCCGTACATTTCTCTTTCCTATGTTCCTACATCACAACCTTTGTGTTACTGTGTCATTTAGTCTATTCTCACTCCCCCTTACCCTCTTTCCAAAACATTAACCCTCACTGACTTACACTTACTCCATTTCTTTTACTCCATCACTCCCTTTTGCTCAATTCTCTTCTATTATTCCTTTCCTCACTGACCTTTCCTCCATCTGTTTCTAAATTTGTTTTTCTGTCTTAGTTATTGTAACTGATTTACTCCTTCACACCCCGTCGTTATTCTTTGGTTTGTGTCATTTACTGTTTTCCTCTCTTTTTACTACTGTTTACTCCTTTTCTATTTTCCTCTCTCCCTCTATCTCACTCAGTCTAACCGCCTTACTCTCTCTCAGACACTTGCTCTCCGTATCTTTCTCTGTTACTCTCTCTCTCTCTCTCTCTCTTTCTCTCCCTCACCCTTCCTGTCTTTCTCTTTCTGTTTCTTTCACTCCTACTTTATCCCTCAGTACTCTTTCTTCTCTCTCAATCTTGTTCCTTCTTTCTCTTTGTCTTTTATCACCCTCATACCCTTTTCCTCAGTGTTACTGCCTTTCACTCACTTAGTAGTTCTCCCTTAGTCACCTTGCCTCACTCCCTTTTTCTCACTCCCTCCCTCCATGTCACTTACTCCCCTTCACTTATTCTTTCCCCCTTTTTCCCCCTCACTTTCCTTCCTTTATTCCTCTTTCATTACACCCTTACCCCATCTCACTTACTCATTTTTATTTAGTGTTTCACTCACTTTTTTAAATTCTTTTTTTTCTCTCTGTCTACCTCTGTCTTACTCATTGTAACTGCTTTACTGCTTTTTACTTTACAGATAACAAAGAATATCATCGCACAAGTTGCATTGGAGGTGGACATTGGCGAAAAGTGGCCACATATTCACAGCAGTCGAAGAAGGGGATGCTCCTGTAGATGAAGTGCTGGGAAGAGCAACTGGAGGGTTCACTGCAAGGGTTTGGGTAGATGCCCTTGCATAATCGTTAGAATTTACATTTTTACATTTTTTACGTATGTAATCAATCTGAGTATAGTAAAAGTGTAGTGGTTCTTTTGGTGTGCTCTAGATAGGACACTACCACAGATTTTGCTGGTGAACTTTGGTGCATTTACTTTCTAGTGCCCCTCTAGAAAGGTGGAAAGCTTCCACATAAAGGACACCTTGGTGTTTTTAGTATGTGGCTGCTCTTCAAAAAACTCCACATCCGAGTTAGATGTTAAAGTCTGTCTTTTAATTCTCTTTCCTATTTTCCTCAATCACTACATTGTGTTGCTGTATCGTTGAATCTTTTCTCAATCCCCCTTTACTCTCTTTGTATTACATCATTCCTCACTGACCTTAAGTCACTCCACTTGTGACACTCATTCACTCCCTTTTACTTACTTCCCTTCATTTATTCCCTCTTTCACTCCCCTTTCCTACATCTGTGTATAAGTCTCTCCTTCTGTTTTAGTAACTGTAAGTGTTTTACTCCTTCACACTCCCTCAGTCTCCTTCTGTTTGTCTCTTTCACTGTCTCTGTCTCCCTTCACTATTTTTCCTTTTGTTTTCTGTCTTTCTATAAATACTTGTCTATCACATACTTCTGTTTCCTTTCTCTTAATATGGTTCTTTTTCCATCACCTTTCTCTCCTTACTCTTATATCCCTTCCCTCACTGTCACTGCCCTTCACTCAATGTCACTCCTCTTCTCCCAGTTCATATTGTCCTCTCTGGGCATCACTACCATTTCCTTTTGTCCTGCTCCCATTCCCTCAGTCCCCCTCAGTCTCTTTTGCTTACTCCATCCGTCAATCCCCTTCCCTTATTTCCCTTTCCTCATTTACTTTTGCTAACTCCCATTCCTTTACTTTCTCATCTTCTCTACATTTTTGTGTCCCTCTTTCGCTGTGTCTCACTTGCCTTTCCTCCTGTCTGTATCTCACCTCTCTTGTCTTTTCCACTGTGTTTCCCTTACTCTCCCTAACTCTCCTTCACTCATTTAAATTATCAGTCCCCTTTCCTCTCTACGCTTTGCCGGGAGCATTGGTGGTTGCGAATTTTCAGCTCCATTAAATTCAGACTTTGCTCTCCGTAGCTAAGCAGTTCATTGCATTTGTTACAACGGAGATTCACTTCCTTGAAAAGTGGCCGGATGTTGAGTTCTGATGAAGCAGGAGATGATCCCTCCATATGACGAGCAGGGGGTAGCTTCTGCTTCTGTCACTCCCCTTCCGTCACTCTCCTTCCTTTACTCCTCTTTCATCACACTCTCACTCCATCTCACTTACTCACCCTCATTTACTCCCTCACTCACTTTTTTTAGATTCTCTTTTTTATCTCTGTCTACCTCTGTCTTACTCACTGTAACTGCTTTACTGCTTCTTACTTTACAGATAACAAAGAATATCATCGCAGAAGTTGCATTAGAGGTGGACATTGGCGAAAAGTAGCTAGATATTTAGAGCACTCAATGAAGGAGATGCTCCTGCAGATGTAGTGCTGGGAACAGCAACTGGAGGGTTCACTGCAAGGGTTGGGTAAATGCCCTTGCATAATCGTTAGCATGTACATTTTTACATTTCTTACGTGCGTAATCAATGAGTTTGGTGTTTCTTTTGGTGTGCTCTAGATAGGACACTGCCACCGATTTTGCAGGTGAACTTTGGTGCATTTAGTTTCTTGATCCCCTCTGAAAAGGTGAACAACTTCCAGATAAAGGACACCTTGGTGTTCTTACTATGTGGCTGCTCTTCAATAAACTCCACATCTAAGTCAGATGATAAAGTTTCATTACTCCCCCATTCTCCTTCTCTTCATTTCTCTCTCTGTCTCTTTTTCTTTCTCACTGACTGTAACCACTTTCCTCCATCTCAGTCACTCACTCTCCATCTCTTTCTGTGTCAGTCTATCTTTGTCTTTCTCTCTCCCTCACTCTTTCTGTTTTTTGTCTTTCTGTTTCTTTCACTCCTAGTTTATCCCTCAGTCGTATTTCGTCTCTCTTAATCTCTTTTCTCCTCTCTCATTCTCCTTCCCTCACCCTCATACCCCTTCTCTAACTGTCACTGCCCTTCACTTACCGTCACTCCCCTTCCCTCACTACATTTCCTCATATCTGTATGTCATCCCTGTTTTCTTTTCCGCTATTTATTCTCACTCTCCCTCACTCTCTTTCTCTCATTTAAATCCCTCACTATACTTTCCTAAGTCCCTCCATTCCCCCACTGCATTTTTGTGTCCCTCACTCCCCACTTCTTACTTTCATTTACCTCCCTTCCATCATACTCATACCCCTTCCCTCACCATCACTCCACTTCTCTTTCCTTCACTGACTTTACCTTACGCTATTTCTTTCTCTCTGCCCCTTACTCCCCTTCCCTATCTCTGCCCCTGCTCCACTTTTCTTACTCCCCCTCCCTCATTCTCCTTTCCCTACTGCCCTTCCCTTACTTTTTCACTCCCCTTAACTCACTTCCCTACCCTTAGTCCCCTTCTTTCAGTCACTCTTCGACTCCCCTTTTCTCACTCACCATACTCCCCTTTCCTCACTCATTCCCTTAGTCCCTTCCTTCCGTTCACTCAGTCATTTCAATCATTCATTTATACACTGCACTTTCATACAAAAAAATTAACGACACAGTGTGTTGGAAATACAACTCTTTTTGGAGAAGTGAGTGAGTTCTGAAAATAACTTTTTTTTTCTTTTGTTGTTTTATATTTTTTTTCCTTTTTTGAAAGTTTTATATATTTTTTTTTTTTTAAAGAAGATTCGGGAACTGGAACATGGAAACAGTTCAACAGGAACAAAATAAATGAAAAAAAAAATTAACTCCTTTCAGAGCATTTATGGCTCTCAATTCTGTTCTCAATGAGACTGAGGCTCTGCTCCCCATACACAATTATTTCGGAGCACTTGTTGCATCGCATGTTCACTTTTCTCAATTTGAGATGGCATCAGTGATGTCATGAATGATGTCACTGACCATGTCATGAGTGATGTAATATGTGATGTCATCAGCAGTGCATTGCGGGCGCGCGAGTTATAGTTAGCTGAACTAATTATAACGGGGGAATTTCGAAGGTTTTGTATGAGTAAAATGACCAGCTACCTATAACATATGTGAAACCTATGGTTTTTCTGTGAATATATATATATATATAGATATATATATATATATATATATATAGATATATATATATATATATATATATATCTATATATATATATATCCACTCTACCATTGCTGGTAGCGAGGTATCGGGCTGTCGCGGGCATTCCGAGTTAAAAAACCGCCACTTTTGTAAATTCTTTCAACAAGTCCCCGCCGCTTCCAGGAACCACTTGGACACTCCAATTGCTGCAATAATTTATTTTGCAAGTGAAAAACAATACATGTACTTATAACAAGTCTGGCCAAGAGTTTCGCTTGGACTACATATTTGTTGAGAGCTGTGCATGGGCCAAGGTCATTGATTTTAGGGTCGTTCCCAGAGGCGAGAGTGATCACAATGCGTTGATCTTGGAGCTTTCCTCTTCTGGCATTATCAAAGATAACTGCATGCCAAATGACGCTCTTGATTCAAGGGCAGTTCTATCTAGCAATAGGCGTAGAGTTAGATGGGACAAATTGGCAAAACATCCTGAGCAAGTGGCTGAGCTCTATGCTCGGTTTGTCCCGGTATTGGAAGTTGTTGATGCTCTAAATACGCAGAACTTCACCCCTGACATACACCAAAAACTAGGGGACCTACATCAGGAGCTAACCAGTAGCTTAGCAGAGGTACTAAGCCCCCTTGCACCAAATCGGTCAGCTAGAGGTACCATAGCCACATGGTACAATTCTGCCTGCAGAAAGGCTAGGGCAGATTTGTTACGGGCTGTGACGCAAAATAATAACACGGTATTAATCAAATCTAGGAGATTGGAATATAAGCATGATATCCACTATGCCAAGATCGAACGGGACAATGACAACTGGGCCACGTTAATGTCTGCACTCAAAACAAGAGATGCTCGAAACTTCTGGCTAATTGTGAATACGGAGTCGGGTGAGCCCCTGTCGGCAGCTGAACCAAATATTGCCGCAGGTGTGTGGGAAGATCACTTCCGTACTCTTTATGGAGGGGCCAACGCCGATTGTAATGGGGATCAAGGGGGTTTGTTGCCAAACCTCACTGCTCAAATTGATGGGGACCCTTTCACTGTGGAAGAGGTCTGTGCAGTAATATCTAAGCTCGCCGGGGTTGGACAAACTCCCAGGCAATCTATTCAAGCATGAACCCATGGTTTGGGCTCCTTACATAGCGGCCATATTCGACGCCGTCCAGAGGGGAATGGCGGTCCCCAGTACTTGGCTGGGAGCAGAGATTGCCCCTATCTTTAAGAAGGGCTCTCCTCTTCTCCCAGCCAACTAAAGACCCATCAGCCTCATCGATGTGCCACAAAAGATCTTTGCGAGGCTGATCTTAGACCGCCTCCTAGACTGGATGGAGGAATGCTCAATCCTGAGTCCCTACCAGGCAGGGTTCAGGAAGAATACATCTACCACGGATCAAATTTTCCGCCTGACCCTCATATTCTGGAAAATTGTCAGGATTGAGGGCGGTACACTTTACACTGTTTTTGTGGACCTCCGTGCGGCCTTCGATTTGGTCCCACGGGGGAAATTATGGTCTGTGTTATTAGAGCTGTGAACACCTCCCCAACTCCTGAACATAATAATGCGTCTCCACAAGGAAAACTTCGCACAGGTCAGGTGTTGAAAAAACGGTACGTTGTCGCACAGGTTCCCCGTTGACAGGGGGGTGAGATAGGGTTGTGTGCTTGCACCGACCCTGTTCTGCCTCTATGTCAACGGGTGTAGTGACCGGATAATTTGTTCTATTTTCTGAATGATGGTGACTGTGGTCTACTACCATCTTACTATAGTGGACAGATCCCTATTCTTAGCCTATTCTTAGAGTTTGCCTATTGACTTTGACATAATTCAGTGCCCCTTTCATTGTTTTCGGGCCTGAGGGCTTATATTAGGAGGTAGATGCTTTATTCCTGACTCAATATTACCTATTGGTAGGGCTTGCCTATGTACTTTGACAGAACTGTGTGTCTCATCTTTTTCGGGCCTACAAGGCCCAAACGAGAGAGACTGCATTTTCCTTTCTGCCTCGTGTCAAGAGTGATGTTTTAGTTATAAGCTGTTGTTCGCTGGAGAGGAACCGGTCAGAGCTGACCGTTATCGGAAGAATGTAAATGGAACTCGGGCTCAAGACGAAACAGCAGCTGGCCACTGTGGGAGCGTCGAGAGCCCGGGACCTGGTATAGAAGTCTGGTGAGCGGCAGGTTACTGTCTGGAAATTTCCACGAACGAAGGGCTCACTATATTATCGAAACGCAGAGAGGTAGAGCAGGCAGACAATTCTTGGACAGAGAGATGATTCTTTGGGAGAGAAGACACACAGATGATTCTTTGGAGAGACCCAAGTTTTACCGTCGATTGGTCTGTTAGAGCAGTTGGAGTTAGTATGTGGCCAGAATTGGCATAATCAGAGTGAAGAAGTTAGTTGACGGATGGTTCTCAGAATAGCGGAAACTATCCTATTAGATTGAAGCTTGGAAGTGAAGACAGTTCGTGGGAGAGGAGAAGTCAGTGCAGATTGGACGGTGCAGAGCTGAGAGACAGAGACGAAGACCACAAAAGGGTTCCAGTGCTTTGGAGGGGTGACGGAGGTGAAGGAGCATAGCGCTGCAGACGTGTATCCGTGGGTGCAGAGCAGAGTCTGAGATGAGCCGAGGCACAGATGAGAGAGGGACCCAGATGACAGCCAGAATTGGACTACGTAACTATAAGGTGAAGTCTGTCCTGCTATTATAGTGCGCAAATATATATATTAACTCTTTCCTTTACTTTTCAGGCTATGCTTAGGTTGCTAGGTGCTATTATGAATGCAATGTTTATTTTATTGTTTAATAAAGGGACCCCAGTTCTTAATGAATGCATCTGAGTATTGTTTCCATGATAGAGTTAACCTTTCTTTTTAGTCAGGTGCTGACGAACAGAAGGATGGGACATTCCCTTCTGAGAAGGTGACTGATGACAGGGGAGAGTGTAAATCATATCAGGGAATAATTCTTGAATGTAATAATTTGGCAGTCCTTGTGTGAGAGGATCGGATCTCCTAATTCATATAAAATAGATACTTCCAGTAGATATTAGATATTTAGGAAATTCCCATTAGAAGAGTAGGAGGTATTAAGAAGATAGTGGGAACACTATAAAAGAGGTCGCTCAGGATAGGGCGTTATATAATGGAGCTGCTCCCCTAGGAGCGAGGGGGTAGGGTGATCCGGGCCGGATAGTCGTGGGACTACAAGTGGGAACACTTTAAATAGTGGTCGCTCAGGATAGGGCGTTATATATTGGAGCTGCTCTCCGACACGAGTGAGAGTAGATTAGCCCAAGCTAGATTGTTGTGGGGCTATATGGTAAGATCATAGGATATAAGATGGAATTCCGTAGTTTCTCTAGGATTTAGTAGTATATTAGCTGTGTAAGCTTGTATACATTGTGGGTTCCCCATTCCAAGGTAGGTACCCCAGGTACTGTTGTAAATAGGGTCTGGGAAGGGATGAAGTTAAGTGATGACTGGGTTTGTGGTGTTTGGGTGAGCTGATAACTTGGTCAGAAAATCCGGTCATTACAACGGGGTAATCACTCACTTGAATGCGGTACCGAACAGCGATGCCCCTAAGCTCGCTGGTTGTCGGGGGCCTGCAATTATGTTTGCAGACGATACTTTGCTATTGTCTAAATCCCCTATGGGTATTCAATGCGTGTTGGATGGTTTTGAGGCATTTTGCCTCGAACAGGGACTAGTGATAAATGCCCCCAAAACCAAATTTATGATTTTTAATCCACCAGCAACCACACACCCAACCCCGAGGATAGGTGCAGCTAGGTTGGAAAGGGTCCAGACTTTTGAGCATTTGGGGGTGACCCTAAATGAAACTATGACCTGGGCCCCCATCAAATCAAATCTCAACTCAAACTGGCCTAGCGAGCGGGGGGCATTTTTAAACTATTAAACAAATCGACGGTTAAACCGATTGGCCCACCCCTTGAAATATATAAACTACAGGCAAGGGGGGCTGTAATGTACAGTGGAGAACTCTTGGGTCACCAGTGTAGACCGGAGATTGTGGCCACTGAAAATACATTTCTGAGGCGGCTCATGGCTCTGCTCCCCACCACGCTCCTTATACCGCTTAGGCTTGACCTGGGCCTTAGGCCCATAGATGAGGAACTGGGTCTGAAACCACTAATGTTTTGGCGGAGGCTTTGGACCACCCCAGAGCTCCCGAATTACAGGTTGGAGCTTCTGGAAATTTTAAGACTCTCTACTGTCGGAAACTCCCATGGTTCAAGTATCTGAGAGAGGAGTTTGGGAGGTTAGGTCTGCCTCTACTGTGGTTTAATCCAGAGACGGCCTGCATTCAGGTCCCACGCAAGCATCTGGCAAAGTTGTATTACGAAAGTAAACTATCCGCCCTCACAAAGAATGCACGAATCGGCACTTTATCTGCAACGTTTTTACTTACTAAAGACTGTTATTATCTTGAAGATGTTTTAAATGACATTCATCCAGTTTTAACTAGAAAATTGTATCTACAGTGGAGATACGGCACCCTGCCAATTGGAGCTTTTACGAGCAAGTGGTCTCCGTCTTCTCCCAAAAAATGTTCGGGTTGTAATTGCGAGCAGGAAAATGACTTGCATGTATTGTTTTTCTGTCCAGCCTACCAAAAGTATAGAAGGTATTGGATCATCCCCTTATGCAAAAACCTGGGTTGTATCCAAGCCTACATAATTTTTATAACATATCTCTCCACTGTGAATGTATTTGAGGTAGCTAAAGAAGGAAGCGGCGTTCCTTGTGAACAAACAACCTAGGACCCCTTACTTCTATTGTCTTCCGAAGATCCACAAAACAGTGAGACCCCCTCCCGGGAGACCGATTGTCTCCGGGATGGGGTCTTTGCTGGAGCCTCTCTCGCAATTTTGCGATTTCTTCCTTAAACCAATGGTCCAACGATTACCTACTTACTTAAGGGACACCCTGGACATTCTGCATCTGTTGAAGGATATACCATTCGATCCCGATAATGAGTTCTTGATAGGGCTCGATATCGAGGCCCTTTACATGAATATTCCGCAGTTGGAAACACCCAGGGTACTGGAAACACTGCTTTTTGAAAGGGATTGGCCTTATGAAACCCCACAGGCATTTATCTTGCATTTGGCGGAGATAGCCCTCACTAGAAACTTTTTTGAGTTTGAAGGGGGGCTATATCTCCAAACCCATGGCTCTTCCATGGGGAGTGTCTTTGCCCCCAGCCTAGCGGGACTATATGTAGGGACTTTTGAAGCAGGGACAGTTTTGAACATCAATGGACCTTGGGCTGGGAATCTGAGATTGTGGAGACGTTATATTGATGATGTCTTAGTGATCTGGAGGGGCGAGAGAACATCTGTTGACCTATTCCTGGATTGGCTCAATGCCCAGAATCCGTTCCTCCATTTCACTTCGACCATCACTAAGACCAACCTACCATTCTTGGACTTAGTCATTGAACCATGTGGCGGGTTCTTAAAAACTAAGGTATTTCATAAACCCACGGATAAGAATGCTTTGTTGGCATTCGGGAGTTTTCATCCCTGCTCCCTACGGGAAAATTTGCCAGTGGGCCAATTTTTTCGAATTCGCCGCAATTGTTCTGACAAAAACGACTTTGTTGCGGAATTTGAAGTTTTAACACAAAAACTACAAGAGAGAGGATATCCGACACGGATTATTAAAAAAGCTAAAAAAAGAGCATTGAATGCAAATCGTGACAATCTGCTCTCTAAAAATATGAGACCCCAAACGTAGAAACCAGTGTTCGTATCGACCTTTAACACTGCATCACACCAAATTAAACGTTTGGTTTTGAAAAACTGGAAGATACTAAACACGGGGGGTATGAATATAGAGACACCTCTCTTCTCCTTTAGACGTAGCCAGAATCTTAAAGACCTCCTCCTACATACTAGACCCAGGGACCTGGGGTTAACAAGAGAAACCACTACAATGGCAGGTTTACCAAGATTGATGGGACACACACGATGTGGTTCATGTAGCGTGTGCCACCTAACGAACAACACCACATCCTTAAATCTAGGACTTCACACCCCTTGGGAACAGAGATCCCACACAAATTGTAACTCCCAGGGTGTGATATACTTGATCACCTGTCCTTGCCAGAAAAGTATGTAGGGATGACAGGTAGGAAGGTGCGAACTAGGATCACTGAGCATCGGAGCACGATACAATGTGATAAAACAAATACGAAACTTACAGCACATTTTACAGAAATAGGACACAGCATAGATGATCTGAGATGGACCGTGATAGAGAGGGTTCTCCCTGGAAGACATCAAGCGGGTGACCAGAGGGTATTACTTCAACGAGAACAGAGATGAGTGTACCGCCTCAAAAGTCACCTGGTGGGGTTAAATGATGACATCCCATGGCAGTCCCTGAGTAGACATTAGTCACATCTGCTATAACACCATACTGACTTCTACAACTCCAACACTGATACAGAGTATCCACTCGTAGCCCCCAAAATGCCTTAACCTTATGGTATTCAGCGAATATATAAAGCAAGCTCAAGTACTTATGATCCTAGAATGCAGGCATTTCTTTAGGGGGCAAGTCAGTCTACCACATCCACATCGGAGAATTGGGTGGTCTAATAAGACCAAGAGTATTGTGGTATTTGACTAAATACCACGACGTTGGCGCCACAGGGGTTTTGAAGCTTACACTGATGGCAATTCCACTGGGCAGTAGTCTTTTACTCCGTAACATCCAGGATTAGATGATCCACTTGAATGGTCACACACCTGTATCACTTGTAAATTTGTCACCATTTACTGGAGGTGGGGGAGAGCTCTCGTATATATCTGGGGGGTCTGGGGTCGGCTGAGATAGCTGATCTGATGTTTTCTCCACCTCCACAATGCTTTGTAACATGCATAGCCCGGTCCTGCTTTGGGTGGATTCCACGTGGGCATGATGGGTGTTGCAGTACTATGCACCATGAGCATATCCTTCTAACTTTGTACACTGGGGGCGAAGAGGATAAAAACTAACGCACACCTGGGGAACTGGGGAGGACTGAGTTGGCTTACTTGATGCAGTTCCCATTCCCATAGGGCTTTTTTGGCGTGCGATGCCCGTTTCTGCATCTTGGTGATATCCACGTGGAGGTTTTTGGTGATATGACGCTATACACTTTCCGCCTGCACTTTTGAAGATATCTTGCGCGTATTTCAAAGAGGTCTCTATACTATATCTAACGGAGACACTACGCGCGTAACGTCATGATGTCACTACGTCAGTCACGTGGTGCGCGATGAGCGCAACGGGTCAGGGTTCACTTTATCTTAAAAGACCGAAGGGATACTGCGTCCATTACCTTCGCCGTGTTCCGATACTCAGGCATATGGGACAGGGCTGGCCCAGAGAACGGTAAGAGGCTCTGACAAATGGTGATTTCTCAGAACCTTTTGGATACATTTAGCTACTCCCTCGGGCGATAGGTGTATCGCGCCTGAGTCTCTGATGGGAGATCTCGGTTCCAAGGTGCAGCAGTCTCACGCATTATTCTGTTTGCAGATTTTGTTCTTAGGGAGACCCTCCTAACGGACACCTGGTCGGGCTCGTAAAATTCATGAACTTAGTGAGTCTCAAAATCACAAGGGGGTTACCAGCCTTTTCAGGGGCTAGTAGTAACTCGCATTTTCTTAGAGAGTGTTTTGGGTGCAACGAGGTGTGGGGGTTCACGGAGGCACTTGGAGTGGGCGTGGGAGCACGCAGCGTGTTGCCTACTTTTATTAAAGCAGCAGAAATCGTTACCATTGGTGAGCGTAAGATTGTTGTTACATAATCCAGAGTGGGTGAAGTTTAAATCTTGGACATGAGCATAGCAGATACATTGTTACTGCCACATTTGCATGAGCTCATTTTTAGCACTTCAGGAGTAATACTGTCAATAGAGATGTTATAATTAATCAAGGGCTGGGAGATTGAGTGATTGAACTGAAGTTGGTTTCCATCAAACTCTATTTGCTCCCTCCCAGTAAAGGTTTTCCCGCACTATTGGGATCAGCCTCCACTTTTGAATCAGAAAGACTTGGAAGAGTACGGATACGATTGACCTACTCTCCTCCGAGGGGCCTTTAACCGGATTACGGAAAGGCCAACAGTGGTACTGATTGCGACAGTCCTGACGAAGACGGGAGTGACCTTTTTAGGCGCATTTCCAGCGGTCGAAACATGTTGACCTCAGCAGTGGTAGGAGGGAAGTCTTGAGGAACCTCATTTTCTCAATAAGACATTTCCCATCCTTTTCTTACTTTTAATCCTGATATGGGTACCTAATTGTGTCTAATAAAATAATTCTTTATATTGGCACCCTTAACCAGTTTTAACCACTAGTATGGGGTACTGGGGTTTTGGAGTTTAAACAGGAATGGCCTTCTCCCCTTCCTTGTGTTAAGTAGCTAAATACCTGGCAGCCATGTGGAATAAGAGAAGGCTGCTAATTCAATATCAATTTTATAACCTGTAGATGCACTAATATTTATATAAATGAAATGTTATTTTAGATACGCAATGGATGAACTTATGGACGTTTTTTTAATTAACCATGGACTGTTCATGATTATTAGGCCTCTTGGTTATTTGTATTTTCCTCACTTTTATTACTTAGATAATTTGTGTAACCTGTACTAATTCTCTTAAAATGTTTAATCTTTGTGAATTCTTTTATGACAAAGTTTGTCGAAATAAAGATACAATGATGAAAAACAATATATATATATATTCTGGTACTCTTTTGCTGGCGAGATTGGATATGTCTTGATCACAGTGGATTTATCCACTTATAACTATTTGCTGCTTACAAATTGTTTACATTAGTTTATGAATCGTGAAAGATATTAATTCCTGAACACTTGTTCTATTACTATGTCTCCATTTTTTATGGGAGCCTTTGCATTGTTTGCACATATTGGACAGTATAACAGACATCCACTGGCACTGGAATATATTTCACTATAGACACATGTATCTGACTAGGATTACTGAGGTATATTTTGTGGATTGTACATAGACATATATTCTTTTGCGGATTTGCACATGCGTATATCTTGCGGCTTTGGACATCTTTTATTATGGGGTATTTGCACCCAGAGATAATTTTGGCTCAAACATAATATATCCGCTAAAATCCCTATTAGACAGAATTATTACATGTGTCATGTAATTCACCCTTTTTTTGCACTGGCACTTTTTGCCATTTCTTACCTCCAGAGTACATCAACTACAAAAGGATCCCATCATTTGGGTAAAGGGGCATTTACATATACAGCTTTCAACAATTTCATGAATGATGTAATATGTGACATCATCACCAGTGGATTGCGGGCGCGAGAGTTACAGTTAGTACAACTAACTTTAACGGAGGAATTTCAATGGTTGTGTATGAGTGAAATGTCCAGCTAACTATAACACCCCTAAAACCTATGGTTTTTTCAGTGAATTTCTAAGGTTTTTTAAATGCTAATTCCTAACTATAACGTGCTTGAAACCTATGGTTTTTCAGTAAATTTCAAAGGTTTTTTAAATGATAATTCCTAACTATAACCTGCCTGAAACCTATGGTTTTTTCAGTGAATTTCATAGGTTTTTTAAATGACAATTCCTACTTATAATATTGACCACTTCCCCATATTTTCAACAAAGAAACAAATCTGCAATGCTACCTAAAAAATCAGGCAATAGTTCCACTTACCACTTACAAATTAACATCAATATTTAACTACTTTAAGAATGTCAAATATGTACTATGTGAATTACATCCAACTTACACCCATGTTTAAAGAGGAATATATGATAGAGGTTCTAATTATACACTTCCGACACCTAACAAAATCACAATACCCTGCGCCACGTCCACCACAACCACCCCCACGGACCCCTCCCCCCTACTACCTCAGAGGCAGCGCAAAACAGGACAACGGACCTTTCCAAAATAATATATCCCCTCAACAGTACACTAGCTCAATCTACAGAGATGTGGCAACCAAGTATGTAAAAGGGAAAGAACTCAAACATCAACAATAATGTACACACCGCTAAGACTACCGGTGAAATACTATACACAATTCACTATAGAAATCAAAAACTTTTCAGTGTGTAGATATACCATTGATACGTGTAGTGTACTGAATAGTGGACACAACCATATTATCTCAGACACTGGGGAATATTTCGGTCATGTAGCTGTGTTCACCCCCCCTGTGAAACAGAAGCGGAGTGGGCTAGTCCAACGTAAACAACGTCAATGCAAGACTATAAATAATTAGGCCTCGCCTTCGGCGTGGTTCACCTCTGCAAAGAGAAGAGACTGCACCGCAGAGAAGGTCTGCACCCTGCCACGTGGCTGCCGCCATGACCATGTGCCTCTTTGATTCAGGCCCATTGCGAACTCAGCGCCATACCACCGCAGACTTATGTCTGTTTCGACTAGTGCTGTCCATCAACACTGGGGACAGCAGGGTTTACAACTTGAATTCAACTTTGGATCTAAATTTGTCGTCGGTATCTGTGCTGAGTACTGCCTTCAATCTACTCTGCGGCCAGTAGAATAGACAACTTGATACCAGTTGCGCATCAGCACTACAGAAAACATTGAATTCAGTCTTGATTTATTTAACCCCTTAACCGCGGGGTTAATTCCCCTCATGTGCGGCGGGGGCCGCGCCCAGTTCTCATGACGAGCCTAGCTCATAATGAGGCACAGTGCAACTGTGCTCATGCCGATCTGGGTTCGGCATGACTCCGCCTACTCCTGTAGAACTTCCGCACAGGTGTGGAATTCGACGCACGTTGGAGTTATGACGAGCCCAGCTCGTCATGAGCACAGCTCCACTGTGCCTCATGACGAGCTGGGCTCGTCATCAGCAGGCAAGGGGTTAACCCAGAGGCAATTGTACTATGTCCTCAGATTTTGTTAAAGTTTGAACAATAGGAAATTCAGCCTTCATTTGTTTATTGCAGAGACAATTACGGACAGCATTCAAGTTAGCCTTCATTTATGTAAGGAGGAGTCAATTTTGTTAATGGATGCCACAAAAAACGTTCATCAATGTCTGTACTAAGTACTACCTTCAAGTGTACACTGCGATCAACAGAGTTCACCACTTGATACCAGCAGCGGTGAAGCACTACAGACAACATTGAATTCATTCTCAATTTATTTAAGACAGAGACAATTCTACTGTGTCGTCAGATTTTGTTAACGTATGTGACAAAAAAGTATTTGCGATGTTTCTGTGTACTACTGCCATAAATGTACTCTGCAGACAGGAGGGTTGACAACTTGAATTCAGCTTTCCATCTACACTACGGACAGTAGGGAATTCAGAGTTGATTTATTTAATGCAGAGACACTTCTACTGTATGTGTTCAGATTCTTTTTATATAAGTGTGGTAAATAAATAAATAATACCCTATTTTTGACTAGGCATATATCATAACAGATAGCTCAATAAATAAGAGTCAAGATTCGAGGTAGTAGGAGTTTCTGCAGGTTTATTACAGCATAAGGACAGGATCAGGACAACCTGCATAGGAACAGAATGGCAGGGCTAGAGTGGCCCGGCAGCTGCCGGGGCTGGGTCTGGGATGAGCGCGCTAACTTTTAATAACAATACACGGGCATATATACATAGCGCGAACACATAGCATTACATTGCAGTAGGCGTAGCAGTGGGTGGAGCAGAAGGTGTGACGCGTAGCAGTCGCGAAAGATAACAGTAAAAGTAGGTGTAACTGGGCGTATACATAGACATGCGGTGCAGACGTAACAGAATATGTCATGAATGGGGCGGAAACATTGGAGGGGGCTACCTAAGGAGCCGGGACCTCTAACCTGGTGGTGCGCGTAAACTGGCAATGACGTATCACTAGGAGAAGCTGGGGGCTATGAACTCTGTGCTAGGAGCAGAGACTAAAGTCTGGAGGGTCGGAGCGACATGTACCTAAACTCTATCTAGTATCTGATGTTTAGGGAACATGTTGATATAAACTAGAAGTCATGAGGGGAAAAGCTAACTTGACTCTAAGACTGGACCATGCATTATTCTACATGTAGTGCGTGATGAAGAATATTAAATGACCAGTAAATACAGTATTTCTCTAACATGGAGACGTGAAGGCTAGACAATGACGGAAACTATTGATGCAGTTCAGTAGCTTAGGAATGCAGAGAAGGAGGACTAAACTGATAGCTGGAACTATAACATACTTTTGGCAGACTCAGAGGCAGAGCCAAGCTGTACCGGGCACTGCGAGGCAGGAAGTAAGTGAAAGGTCGAGGATACAGGTGGGGGCTGCATCGCTCCTCAACGAGGCTTCAGGAGACAGGAGCTGAATCTAGTGTCCGGGCCCTTTTGAGGCCTAGAAACGGGGACTTTATAGTGAAATAACGTGCACACTGAGAAACGTGGCAACATTACTTTACATAGGCCTGATATTCGTAGTATTCACGAGGACTGGAAACTGGCATACTAGAGGTGGACACAACTATAATTGCGTCATTAATCGGACATGGGGAATAACATATGCATATTGGTCATGCACACATAACATATGATGGATGAGGCGTAGGGACACAGAACATGGCAAAATTTACTTTTCCACATTCCCTCCTTGTCACTACGTTTCCATCAGGAAACATCAATATTCATGATACCATCTATCATTTCATATAGTACCATTTGCTCATCTCGAATTATCCTGGAACGGGATTTAGAACGGGGCTTGGGACTAGGAATACAAGAGGTAGCACAAATGCCGCAAATCGCAGGGCCACATTGTATACAGAGGCAACAGCTTAATATGATCGCTACTGCAATACTTAGAAAGGACAGGACTTTCCATCCCCATGCGGAAATTATATTCCAGAACCAACCGGACCATGTCCAGGTGCCTGGATCTTGGTGTAACAGATGGGCAATTTTATGAAGTCTGGTTATAGCTGAATAAACAGACGGCGCGTTATTAGGAATGAAAATGCAGCAACTAGATCCGAGAACTCTACAGGCCCCGCCCCTATCGGCCAGTATGACGTCAAGGACGAGACGATTCTGGAGCACAACAATTCTCATAAAGGATTGCTCTTCGGTTAAGTTACCTAGAGCAGAGGCAGTCTCATCTACTACAGCTTCAAGGGTTCTTGTTAACCTACGGATTAGCTTACTGTTTACAACTGTACCTAAATAAGGGAACACACCTTTATCAATATCAATGAATTGCTCTGCAGCGGTTTCAGTATAATCGACAATCGGGAGGTTTCTCTTGTGTCTAGTATGTACTAGATGTGTGTTTCTATGATAGTCAGGTGGGGCTAGAAAAACAGGTGGCAGTAGGAAGGCAATGTAACAGGTTCCCTCCCAATCGAGGGGCAGATGAACATATGCAGTTTGACCACAAACAAAATAAGAATGACGTGAAGCTTTGAAAATAGATTTCCCACTGTCACTATACTGGATAATAGTAGTACAATCACTATGTCCTACGTGTACAGAACCATGACTACGGACACATAATTCGCCTTTGACTGGTAGTACTGAAATAGCAGGTGAGTCTGGAGTAGTATCAGACTGGACATTCAGGACCATGAAATTCGACGAATAATTACCTAAATTATACACTTCATTTTCTAGATCTAAACCTGTTCTGTGGGGGAAACCTTGCTTGTCTGGGAAACATGTACTGTTAAGAAAAGACATATCTGTTGAGGAGGACGTTAACGTGGACCATGCTCCACACGAACCATTATGTGAGAATGGATAAGGAAAGAGTGGCAGAACTCCCTTCGGGGTCTGGAAAGGGGGGAGTCGACCACACACCCAACAATTAGTGGCATTGCTGGTCTGGTGTGAGTAATGTAACATACGGATAAATGAATTGTTACGCATAGCGAGGCGGTAAGCATATTCGTGAGGAGGCAGATCACTAAACGTGTGCTCTCCTGTAACATTAGCAGACTTATTTACATGAGAAACTGAAAAATACAGGAAAAATGCATAGCTGATGCAAGAAATCATAATGCTGATGAATAATATGAAGCTTAGAAAAATGATACATTGAATTGAACTTTGACTGACTCTCTCACTATGGGGGTCTATTTTATACATGTCAGAAACAGCCTAACCGTTTCACCTAGGGGAGGACTTATACAATCAAACTGACTGACTTATTTTACTAGACCGGAGCTTTAACTTATACTCCTGCTGCAGAGTTTTCTCTAACAGGGAAGGGGTTGTAGCAATGTCTTTTGCGGGACAGTCCTTAGGAACAATATTTCGGCAGTCCTTAAAATCCTGGGAATCCTTGGAAATGTTTTTAGAAACGGGTTTCAATCCATTGAAAAGTTTTACATGAGAAAGATGTATCCATCCTTTTCGGCCTTCCAACTTCACGGCTGTACGAGTGGTGAGGAGGACCTGACGGGGCTCCTTCCAACGAGGTTCCAGCGGACTTGATCTGTCAAAGTTTCGGATCATCACCAGCGAACCTGGAACGATTTCATGCGGTGCCACCTCGGTATTGTCTGGAAATGCGGCGGCAACCTGTGAACGACATGAGTTGAGGGCAGACATCAAGGAAGCTAGGTAATCTGTCAGCATATTACATGAAACATCGGTAATACTTCGGGGTCTAGGAGTACCCCACATATTAGGGGGGCGGCCGAATACGACCTCATACGGGGACAGACCTGATCTGGAATGTGCGACCATGCGCATATAAAATAAAGCGACTGGCAGAGCTACTAGCCAGTCCACACCTTTTTCTTTACAAACTTTGGCAATGCGGATTTTCAGGGTCTGATTATGTCTCTCAATGAGACCGGCTGCTTCAGGATGGCGTACACAATGGAACTTCCACTGGTACCCTAACAAAAGGGAAACGTGCTTCATGAGTTCAGATGAGAATGGCTGACCGTTATCAGAATATACGACTCTAGGGAGTCCATATCGAGGGAAGAATTCACGAACCAACTGCTTAGCAGTGGTCGCGGCTGTGTAATCTGGGACTGGATATGCTTCTGTCCATCTGGACAAAGCGCATACAACTACAAGGACATACTTGAAACCTCGACATCGCTCCATCTGAATATAATCCATCTGGAGGACTTCAAAAGGGTGGTCAGGAGGCTGGAAACCACCTTGCTCCACCGGGACACTTTTACCTGGATTAAACTGACAACATATCATACAGGTACGGACTTTCTGCTTGGCTGCAGCTCGTAAATGCTTATTGAACCAAATGTTCTGGATACTGTCTAACATAGCTTTTTCTCCTAAATGTGCTGGACTATGTGCGGTATTAATGATGACTTGAACCATAGAGTCGGGGAGAAACCATGTGGCTCTACCCTTCGTTAACCATCCTTGATCTGTCTGGACCCCTCCTTGTTCGGACCATTTCTTGATTTCATCGGGAGTAGCATGTAACTGGATATCTATGACATCTTGTGTAGGGTCCTTAACTGTCATGCATGTAGTCAGATCTGGAGTATGTGTCATGTTAACTGGAATGTCTGGAGTCTGTGCTGTAAGCTTGGCTGTGCGATCTGCTAGATCATTACCTTGGGAAATAATGTCAGTAACTTTCGTATGTGCTTTGCATTTCATGATAGCTATAGATGTCGGTAAATGTATGGCATCTAACAGAGCTTGAATAAGGAGACCATGCTGAATCTTGGTTCCATGAGAAGTCATGAAACCTCTCTCTTGCCAGAGCACTCCGAAGTCGTGTACAACTCCAAATGCGTAACGTGAATCTGTGTAAACATTAACTTTCTGGTTCTTGGCGTGTATACAGGCTTGTGTCAGAGCAACTAGCTCTGCTGCTTGAGCGGACAGGGTATCAATACGGTGTGTTTCAATAACTTCAGTGTCAGTAGTCACTGCATATGCGGCGACTAGTTCTCCTGTACTAGTTCTCATACATGACCCATCCACATAAAGTGTCAGGTCAGGATCTGGTAACGGAATGTCTGTTAGGTCTTGTCTTGGCTTTGTCGTAATGTTAACTACTTCCACGCAGTCATGTGTGTCAGGATTTGAATTAACTGATGGTAACAGTGTAGCAGGATTCAGGACGTTGCAGCGTCTAATTTCTATGTGTGGCTGAAACAGTGTCAATTCATAACCTGTTAAACGTGCAATTGTCAAGTGCTGAGTTTGTGTTCGGTTTAAAAGAACTTCCACGGAATGTGGAACTTGTACTGTCAGGGAGTGTCCTAAAACTATGGAATCACTTTGTCTGATAGCTAGTGCTGTGGCTGCAACTGACTTGAGGCACGCAGGCAACGCCTGGGCGACTGGATCTAATGTGCTCGAAAAATAAGCACAGGGCTTGTATTGACCTGCTTGATCTTGTGTGAGAACAGATAATGCTGTACCTTCACGTTCTGTGACGAAAAGTGTAAACGGCTTACTGTAGTTCGGTGTAGCTAGAACTGGAGCTTGGCATAAAGCTGTCTTTAACTCATTGAAACTAAGTGTATGTTCAGATGTCCAAGGGAGAACAGTCGATGCGGCTGCCTCCTGTGTCGTTAACTGTATCAGTGGCTTGGCTAAAAATGCATACTGGGGAATCCATTGTCTGCAATAAGAAGTAAGGCCGATAAAGGCACGTACCTCCTTCTGGGTTCTGGGCTGGGGAAGACTCGCTATCAACTGGATACGATCGGGTGTCAACTGCCTACCCCTCTTGGACAGCAAGTGTCCTAAGTAGACCACTTGCTGGACACAGAATTGAAGCTTCGAAGGGGACACCTTGTGCCCCATCTCGGCTAGGAAATACAGAACCGTCAGTGACGCACGCTCGCAATCACGTTCAGAACGGGCTGTGATCAGTAGATCATCGACATACTGGAGCAGGGCAGTGTCAGTTGGCATGTGAATATTGTCTAGTTGTCTCTTGAGTGCTTGACTGTAAATACTAGGGCTTTCTGTGAAACCTTGAGGAGCGCGTGTGAACATATAGCTCCTTCCATTTAAACAAAATCCGAAAAGAAACTGGCTGTCTGGATGAATGGGAACACTAAAAAATGCATTCTTGAGATCTATGACAGTGAAGAACATGGCTTCGGAATCAATAGCTGTTAACAGGGAAGAGATATCTGGGACAACTGGGTACTGCGGAATAATACATTTGTTAAGCTCTCGTAAATCAATCACTAATCGATATACTGGGGGTGCATTCGGATCAGTACGTTTCATGACTGGAATGATCGGAGAATTACATACATTGGAGTCAGTTTCTACAACCACTCCTTGAGCAATGAGCTCGTCAATAATTTTGGATAAGGCTGCTACAGCCTCAGGTGGCAATCTATACTGTCTGATTCGTGGTAACACTACACCTGGCTTGAGAGTCACACGATAGGGTGTGATTTGCATGTAACCTACATCAGTTGGACCTTGCGCCCATAAATGCTGCGGAACCTTAGACAGTCTGGAATCAAAATCTCGTAATACATAGTGACCCTTAAAGTCACGTAGGAACAGACGTATTCCCTCTGGGGAACAACAAATAACTGCACCTAATTCTTTCAGTGTTTTAATGCCTAACAGATTTTCTGGACATGACTTAGTAAGTAACAGATCAGTAGTGCGGGACAATGGACCTACTTCTAGAGTGACTGGCTTTGAGATCTCATTAACGATCGGCTTTCCTGAAAATCCAAGGGAAACATTTCTTGAGCCTGAGAGCGGAGCCCCTGGGACTTCGGCATGACTAATTGTGGTCCTACTTGCCCCTGTATCAATCAAAAACTTTCTGTCTTTCCCTAATACTTGACTGTGAACATAGGGACCTTCTTGATCTACAGGTATCTCGATGAGAGGCAAGCCTACCTCCCTCTCTAGGCTGTTTCATGAATATGGCTGGTACTCTGGATACTCAGACTGCGCATACTGGTACATCTGTGATGTGACATGCTGTGTTGCAGCGATAGGCTGCGGTACTGTAACTGTCTGTGGTGCATTCTGTGACTGAGGAGTCTGTGAAACTTGTTCTTGTCTAGGCGGACGTGGTCTTTCTTTAGTCTTACCAGTAGCTATGTTGTGTTTCAGAACTGCACACTCATTTATAAAATGACCTGGCTGTTTACAATAATTGCAGTTCCCTTTAACGGGAGCTGCAGGATGACTGGCTTGATTCGGACCCCTCTTCTGACTGTCTTGAGGAACAGATTGTGCAACTAGCACTTTCATTTTCGTATCTTTCATACGTTTTCTCTCGTGTTCTTGCTCTTCCCTGATTCTATTCTGGTGATACTGAAGCATCTGGAGCATCTGGGACGGAGTATTTGCTTGCCAGGTGCTTTCGACTTTCAAAACTCGATTTTTAATTTGTGGACTTGAATTCTCGACTAATTTAGTAACGAAAAGGTGAGGGTATGACTCACTACTTGTCTTGAGGCCACTGTTAATACTGAAACATTTTTCAAACCTAGAATAAAAATCACTAATATCTTCATCTTGTTTCTGTTTACAGGCTGAGATTGCATCCCAGTCTTCTTTTCTAGTTGTCAATAATCTGGGTAAAACTTGAATCAATAATTCTGGTAATTCTTTACATTTATCTCCAAGACCGGTACCTGGTACTCGTGCCTTGTCTTCAGCTTCTAGAGCTGTCCAATCGATCTTTTTCTCTCCCACCTCCCATTCTTTTTCTTTTAGCTTTTCATACACCCCTGCGGGTAGCAGAACCTTTAACATTTTAATGATATCTGGGTAAGTGTATTCTCCCATACGGAGCATGTCTTTCAATTCTCTATGGAACCCTGCTGGATCTTTGTCATGACAGGGAATTAATTTCTTCATTTCAAGGAGTTCCATCTTTGTGATTGGAGTGTATACAAACACTCGTTGCATTTCACCACCCGTTCCTTTAACTGGGTGGACTTCTCGTAACGGATTCTGTCTGTCTATGTAGAATGATTTACTTTCTGGGGGTGAGACATGAACAAAATGCGGGTTCAAGAACGTTCTATATTTGTGACGTTGTTCTAGAATGACACTAATTAAATCGGTACCTAGACCTCTCCATTTGTACTGGAGTAACTCGTTCAGGACATCATGTAACGGGCCTGGATCAGAGTGCTGACCCTCATACAGAGTAATGAGGTGCTGGATCATATACATACCCACCAGTCGTTGTTCGGCTGGGGGCAGTTTCAGGAACATTTGTGCCACTATTTCGTCTGGAAAAGTGGTAGAATCAGTAATCCATCGGACTGCTGATCGAACTAGTTCTTGTTCATGCATAGTACTTAATTCACTGTAACCGATTCGTGATTTCAGAATGTGATCGGTAGCTTGGAATACTTGTTCTAGGGAACCTTGTTCTGGTGCTGAATGATGGAAAATAGACTTGGGTTCTAGACGTAAATGGCGATCTGGAAATCTAGATTTTCCTACATACGCTATTCTGGCGGTATTCTCGTCGTCTTCCTCTTCAGGATCAGAGGTACTTTCTTTCTCGCTTACTTGTGCTGCTTTACGCTGTTCGTGTATCTTTATTATTTCTTTACGGATTTTCTTGTACATACTTTCCATGGCACCGACGGTCTTGTGCTTACCCTCGGCTATATTATCACTCCACCTTGTCAGGATTCTCATTTCGGCAGAATCTTTAGACGGGTAATCTTGTTCTCTTATTAGACAATTAATCAGAAACTTTAATATCATGAGCTGAATCTCGGCTTTCCTTTGAGACATGGCATCACTAATGCTTTCTGGATCATCCCCTGTACGGATGAAACGATATATTCTGTCTAGATCTTCTTTCATATTCGGTAAGGTGACTAGATACTCGGCCACCTTTCTTACGCGGAACGAATATAAAACCATATTATCCTCGCCTGGGACTGGATCATAGACACATTCGGCAAGGGATTTTCTTATTTCTGCTACAGTCTGATGTCTAGGCGTACGCTGTGACGCTTGTGCATGTAATTCGGCTAACGTTAAACGCTTGTGTGGCGGCGGGGTTTGAGGAGGACCTCCTCCTGCGGCCCCTAAACTAGAATCATCGACGGACATTCTTCGTGGCGGAGCGGGAAGTTGAAATGCTGGCTGGACCGGGGGTACCGTAGCAGGTACTCCGGTGTCTGGAAGAGCGGGAAGTGCCTGATTTACAGGGACTGGCGGAGCGCGAACAGGATCTGCATATTCTGGGACTGTGTCGTCCAAATAGGACGAAATAAAAATATCAGCTGCGGTCTGTTTGTGACGTAGCTTGGTCGGAACTAATGATGGCGGGAAATTACTGGATGCCTCTGGGGTCGCTTTTGGCAAGCCCTCGGCAAGAAGAGGATACATACCCTTAATAAGGGCATGCCTCTGTCTGTCTGACTGTTCGGCTTTGACTTGTTCACCTATCTCGATTAATTCTCTTTCTTGGGCTCGTTCTTGGGATTCTCTACTTAACTCTGACTTTCTGACTTCCTTTTCGGTTCTTCTATGCGCTTCTTTTCGCCATAACTCGATGGCATCTTTCTGTGACTGTCTGGCTTTCTTTTTCCATAATGCTTCTTCTACTCGCATGATACATTCGGCATCCCATGTACCCGATACGGGCCATCTATACTTTTCTTCTAACTGTTTGGTATACTCTACCCATAAATCTAGATACAATATGGCACTTATGCCATGTTTCTGATACATAAAATGACCTGGACTGTCCCTCGGCGGAACAGGAACTGCTTCTTCTAATAAACCCTTTCTAGTTTTTAACTGACGTAACTTGGAAAAGAGCGGCATTGTAAACTTGAATCGGAACACAATACAATACACAAAGAACAATAACAATTGGGAAAACAATTCAGGCATACCACGACATTTGAAAATACATTAAACAATATCATAACATAACAGTTCGAACAGAATATTACCTGGAATACTGAGAACAGAAATACAAGAATTTTCTCGAGAACGGAACAGACTAGAGTTACTGGATGCACTGCTGTAACAGTACGGAACATACCGGTCCCATAAAGGGACGCATCAAGACCCGTATCCACCTAGGTGAACACTTCGTTTGTGAGTCTGGGTACCACCAACCCACGGACCAGGAGTCAATTTAGATTGGTCCTGTCTAGATACTACCCCAGCAATGGTACTCACCGGGCAGCACGGAACGGAAAGCCTCGGACTGGACTGGACTGATGACGACGAACTTCGGACTTCGGACTTCAGTTACGGGTGGGCCTCCGGGTACCTCGGACCTTGGACTCTCGGCTTGGGCTCTGGTCGGGACTCGCCGCGTTCCTCCACCGTCTCGTTTGGATGCTGGACCGCCTCCTCCGTCTCCTCCGTGGGCCTGAGGGATACTTGAAGCAGAAATATCTGCACTTGGCCAGTATGGTTCCGTCACGACTGCAGAGGGTCAGGGGGTCGGCGTGGCTTCACCGACGCGTGGGGAAAGGGCAAGTCCCTATTCGGGCGCCATTATGTGGTAAATAAATAAATAATACCCTATTTTTGACTAGGCATATATCATAACAGATAGCTCAATAAATAAGAGTCAAGATTCGAGGTAGTAGGAGTTTCTGCAGGTTTATTACAGCATAAGGACAGGATCAGGACAACCTGCATAGGAACAGAATGGCAGGGCTAGAGTGGCCCGGCAGCTGCCGGGGCTGGGTCTGGGATGAGCGCGCTAACTTTTAATAACAATACACGGGCATATATACATAGCGCGAACACATAGCATTACATTGCAGTAGGCGTAGCAGTGGGTGGAGCAGAAGGTGTGACGCGTAGCAGTCGCGAAAGATAACAGTAAAAGTAGGTGTAACTGGGCGTATACATAGACATGCGGTGCAGACGTAACAGAATATGTCATGAATGGGGCGGAAACATTGGAGGGGGCTACCTAAGGAGCCGGGACCTCTAACCTGGTGGTGCGCGTAAACTGGCAATGACGTATCACTAAGAGAAGCTGGGGGCTATGAACTCTGTGCTAGGAGCAGAGACTAAAGTCTGGAGGGTCGGAGCGACATGTACCTAAACTCTATCTAGTATCTGATGTTTAGGGAACATGTTGATATAAACTAGAAGTCATGAGGGGAAAAGCTAACTTGACTCTAAGACTGGACCATGCATTATTCTACATGTAGTGCGTGATGAAGAATATTAAATGACCAGTAAATACAGTATTTCTCTAACATGGAGACGTGAAGGCTAGACAATGACGGAAACTATTGATGCAGTTCAGTAGCTTAGGAATGCAGAGAAGGAGGACTAAACTGATAGCTGGAACTATAACATACTTTTGGCAGACTCAGAGGCAGAGCCAAGCTGTACCGGGCACTGCGAGGCAGGAAGTAAGTGAAAGGTCGAGGATACAGGTGGGGGCTGCATCGCTCCTCAACGAGGCTTCAGGAGACAGGAGCTGAATCTAGTGTCCGGGCCCTTTTGAGGCCTAGAAACGGGGACTTTATAGTGAAATAACGTGCACACTGAGAAACGTGGCAACATTACTTTACATAGGCCTGATATTCGTAGTATTCACGAGGACTGGAAACTGGCATACTAGAGGTGGACACAACTATAATTGCGTCATTAATCGGACATGGGGAATAACATATGCATATTGGTCATGCACACATAACATATGATGGATGAGGCGTAGGGACACAGAACATGGCAAAATTTACTTTTCCACATAAGTCATAAAAATCATTTGTCGATATCTGTGCTGACAACTGCCTTTGATCTACATTGTGAGGGCTCACGATTCAGGTGGAATGGCGATTGCACATGATGCATTCCAATAGCCAAGAGACATTGTACCACTGTGACCCGCCCAAACCACGAATCATCGCAGGGTGCGCACACGCTGAGTTCTTCAGGTACCACTAACTCACTGCACCACAAGCCATCTCCCCATGTCATTAATAGGACAGAATTAACTAGGCAAAAAACATTGCTCCCAGTGCAACCTGCCCGGACTACGCATCATCGCAAGTTACGTACACGCTCAGTGCCAAAGGTACCAGTAACTCACTGCACTCTAATTCTTTGCCACGTGGCCATATTCAAGCAGAATTTAATAGAGAAAAGACATTGGTCCGAATGCGGCCCCCCCTTAACCACTCATTATCGCAGGGCACGTACAAGCTCAGCGCCAAAGGTACTACTAACTCAGTGCACCAAAAATCATCGCCAGGTGACCGTATTGAGTCAGATGTCAGGGTGCCGCTCGTGAACTGTAGAACACTGTGGACTTTGCTTGTGGCCGTACCTGGGGCACTTTGTATTGCGGAGCCCTTTGGGAATCATTTCCTGTGACCTGGGAGCACACCAGCTCGGTCACCATCGCTGTTTCATTGCTGGGGGAGAGCCACAAACGTCACCTGTCTAGGGAGCGGGACTGCGAGGACCAGAAGTGCTTGCGCCGTCCACCGCGCGCACCTGGTTCCTCTTCCCGCCCCCTCCTCCCTCCGACCTTCCTGCAGGCTACAAGACTCCTCGCGGCCCCCGCTGGCGCGGGTGCCGCTCGTGAACTGTAAAACACTGTGGACTTTGCTTGTGGCCGTACCTGGGGCACTTTGTATTGCGGAGCCCTTTGGGAATCATTTCCTGTGACCTGGGAGCACACCAGCTCGGTCACCATCGCTGTTTCATTGCTGGGGGAGAGCCACAAACGTCACCGGTCTAGGGAGCGGGACTGCGAGGACCAGAAGTGCTTGCGCCGTCCACCGCGCGCACCTGGTTCCTCTTCCCGCCCCCTCCTCCCTCCGACCTTCCTGCAGGCTACAAGACTCCTCGCGGCCCCCGCTGGCGCGGGTGCCGCTCGTGAACTGTAGAACACTGTGGACTTTGCTTGTGGCCGTACCTGGGGCACTTTGTATTGCGGAGCCCTTTGGGAATCATTTCCTGTGACCTGGGAGCACACTAGCTCGGTCACCATCGCTGTTTCATTGCTGGGGGAGAGCCACAAACGTCACCGGTCTAGGGAGCGGGACTGCGAGGACCAGAAGTGCTTGCGCCGTCCACCGCGCGCACCTGGTTCCTCTTCCCGCCCCCTCCTCCCTCCGACCTTCCTGCAGGCTACAAGACTCCTTGCGGCCCCCGCTGGCGCAGGTGCCGCTCGTGAACTGTAGAACACTGTGGACTTTGCTTGTGGCCGTACCTGGGGCACTTTGTATTGCGGAGCCCTTTGGGAATCATTTCCTGTGACCTGGGAGCACACCAGCTCGGTCACCATCGCTGTTTCATTGCTGGGGGAGAGCCACAAACATCACCGGTCTAGGGAGCGGGACTGCGAGGACCAGAAGTGCTTGCGCCGTCCACCGCGCGCACCTGGTTCCTCTTCCCGCCCCCTCCTCCCTCCGACCTTCCTGCAGGCTACAAGACTCCTCAGCGGCCCCCGCTGGCGCGGGTGCCGCTCGTGAACTGTAGAACACTGTGGACTTTGCTTGTGGCCGTACCTGGGGCACTTTGTATTGCGGAGCCCTTTGGGAATCATTTCCTGTGACCTGGGAGCACACCAGCTCGGTCACCATCGCTGTTTCATTGCTGGGGGAGAGCCACAAACGTCACCGGTCTAGGGAGCGGGACTGCGAGGACCAGAAGTGCTTGCGCCGTCCACCGCGCGCACCTGGTTCCTCTTCCCGCGCCCTCCTCTCCTCCTCCATTTTAACTCCGCCCTGAACGCGAACGCGGGACGCGTGCGGACGAAGAAGCGGGCGAAGACCGGGCAAAGAGCGGGCCCCCTCATAGGCAAATACCCCCCCAACGCCACCCCGTTTTTCGCCAGGTTCCACCCACAAGACGCCCTTTGGCACTAACCCCGCTTGACCTACAACGCCCATTCCTTTTTAATCACTTTGGCCCTCTCTCTGACCTCGAGGCCATAGATTGACTCCACGTTACACCTAGCGAGTCTTCACCTGCCAAAGTAGTTAGCTATGAGCCTACTGGGTATTGCACGGTGAGTCAACATCAAATTAACATCCTAGCGGCAGCCGGGGGAGGCCTAGAGATTAGGGCACCCAATCTACCTATACACAGAGATGTCCAAGAGGCTATGATAAACGAAAACTCCATGGTTAATGCCAAGCCCATGTTGGCCAAGAAGGACAGAGGCCAGACACAGGCAGTTACCCTAGCTACACCTTCGAAACCCCCCCCTGTGGTCCCACTTAATGACAATATGAAAATCTTGTCTTGGAATATCGCAGGAATTAAGGCCCGCATTTCTTCTACAGACTGGTTGAACTTTGTGGATAAATACGACATCATCCTGCTCCAAGAAACCTGGGCAACCGATCCAGTCTTTAAGCTGGGATATATAAATTTCTTTAAACCTGCGATCAAAGGGGGCAAAGGGCGTGCCTCAGGAGGACTAACGATTTGGGTGAAGCAGACATTGGGTCTCTATCCGACTGAGCTCCTTGTTCAGCATCCGGATCTCCTTGTAATCAAACTAAGCAAAGCTAAACAACGGGATTTGCATATTTTTAACATTTACACCAGAGGCTTGCCCGGTGGCCGTACCCAGCCTTTGTTGAATATCGTCGATCATAAAATTGCCGAAATGGCCAGTGGGAATATCACCATTTTAGCTGGAGATTTAAATTGCACTATAGAGCCTTTGTACGACATGGGAGACTGTTGGAGCACGGCTGAAGATCTTGCTTGGGATATCCCTGACCTAATCGTTGACAAAAGGGCTAAAGCAAATGAGGCAGCAGTGAATTGGATGGCACTTTGTCTAAACAGGGGATTCAGAGCTTGCAATGGTCGCACAATCTCGGACAGAGAAGCCAATTACACTTTTGATAATGGTCTAAGGCAGAGCCGTATTGATTACATTCTGTTAAAATTGGAATATTGGTCATTATTAGTGGACATGGCAGTAATACAGCGTCCGGAAAGTGACCATAACCCGCTGTCACTATCATTGAAACTGCCAGATTTGAAGAGACAAGAGGAGCCTACCACCTCACATACAGGGGACGTTTTGATAACTAACGATAGGAGAAGATTGAAATGGTCCCGGGTCATGGAGGACAATTCATTGTGGGATAATGTTAATACAATGGCTAATAATGTCTATAACGAGATGTTGAAAATTGATCTGTTGGGGGCAAACCGGGGCCTGGCAAATAATTTTATGAATCTTCATATTACTTGCTTTGACCAGGTAAAGTCCCTACTCTCCCTCCCGTGCCGTAGTGCTTCTGCCAAAACTAATCCCTTGCCCCAGAAATGGTACAACAAAAAATGTAGGGAGGCACATTCGGATCTCATCTCAACAATAAAATCCCGGGACATGGTCGCAGTCACGGCGGCTAGGCTCCACTATAGAAGAACCCTCTGGGAATCCAAACGGGAGTGGGAGGACAGGTTCTGGACAGATCTACTGGTGGCGTCCACCTCAAATAACCAAAAAAAGTTTTGGGATCTAGTCAAGTGGGGGAAGGACCCGGATTTATCTAAGCCGGCTAACCATGTACCCCTAGACGAATGGGTAACATTCTATTCTGCCCAATTCAGAGCCGAGGATCCCAAAGTCATAAAACCCCCGGGTAGGTCACCCCCGTTAAACACTCTCGGGGAGAAATTAATTTTCTCGGTTCCAGAGGCCGAGCTGGCCCTGGGCCTGACCCAGCGAGGTAAAGCTCCAGGAATGGATTTGATACCGGCGGACCTATTTAAATCTAATCCAGCCTTGTGGCTCCCATACATAACTATGATTGCTAACTCCTTAGCAAATGGAGCCACGATCCCAAAATCATGGAAGGGAGCTGAGATAATTCCGATATATAAAAAGGGCGACAAGTCCAAGCCAGGGAATTACCGCCCTATCAGCTTAATCGATTCCATACAAAAGATCATCGCTCGTATGGTCCTGGGACGGGTCCAGGGCTGGATCGAAACAGAGGACATATTATCTCCCATGCAGGCGGGCTTTAGATCGGGAATAAGCACCATAGATCAGGTTTTTAGACTCTGCCTGATCTATTGGAAGGTGGTCTGGCTTGGCGGCGGCACCATCTTTGCTGCATTCATTGATCTAAAGTCCGCATTCGATCTGGTGCCAAGGGACAAATTGTGGGGGGTGTTGGAAAGCTTAGGGTGTCCATCAGAACTACTAGACCTTATTATTAAATTCCATGAGGATAACTTCGCGAGGGTAAGGTGGGGAGACCAGGGACAAGTGACTGAAACATTTCCCGTAACTAGAGGTGTCCGTCAGGGGTGTGTCCTGGCACCAACACTCTTCCTCCTATTCATCAACCAAGTGGTGAAATTCTTTATGGATACCCCCACTGATGCCCCAATGCTGGCTGGGACTAGATTCCCGCTACTCATCTTCGCCGATGACACCTTACTCCTCTCAAGAACACGCAGTGGGCTGCAGCGAGCCTTGGACCGCTTTGAGGAGTTTTGTGCCATCAACAACCTGGCGATAAATGTGGGGAAAACAAAGTTTATGGTCTTTACTAGAAACCACTCAGTCCAGAGTTCCGTGAGGTTGAATGGAGTCAATCTCGAGCAAGTCGAGACCATGACCTACTTGGGGGTTACGCTTGACAGCCGCTTGAGATGGAAAGATCAAATTAACATCCAACATCTCAAGCTAGCACGTTTGACTGGCTGTCTTATAAAAGAGCAAAAAGGATCTACTACCAAACGGGTTCTCCCAGCCCTCAGGATCTATGACGCCAAAATCACCACCGCCACTCTTTATGGCGCAGATCTTTGGGGCCATATGGACCTTCTCAACCTTTTTAAAACTCAATGTAAGTTCCTTCGGAACTTAGTAGGCCTTCCGCAGTCGACCCCCTCAACTCCTCTTTGTCTAGACCTGGGGTGCCCTCCAATCAACGAGATGGCTAGATTCAGGTTGGTGGCCCTGTGGAGTCGAATATGGACTTCCCCTGACCTGTCTCATTTTGCAAAAGAATTAGCTGAAGTTAGGTCAATTAGCGGATCTGGAAAAATCCCATGGTTCTTAGCTGTGAAAAACATACTCATTGACATGGGCTTATCTAACGCTTTTCCCTCTAAACAAGAGTTCAAAATCATGTATTGGGCCTCGATTCGCCTAAAAAGAGTTTCATTTTCTAGCAATAATAGCCTTACAGGCAGGTTTCTGACATTCAAGCTAGACCTATCCCGAGAGTCATATTGGGATGTAATAACCAAACCGCTAGACAAGAAACTGTACCACCAGTTCACAGTGGGGTCTTTGCCTTTGAACTCTTTTGTAAATAAATGGTCCACAGGGACATCGATACACTGTAAAGGTTGCCCGGGACAGAAAGAATCAGAGGGACATTTTCTTTTTGCTTGCCCAAGATATGCTGTACCGCGAAAGAAATGGTTAAAACCGCTGTCTCAGAGATTACCATTTAAAACATCTGCTGAAGCTATTCGGGCATTAAAGACCAACACTTCTGAGCTCTTTGTTGTAAGTTTGGCCAAATACCTGGGTTGGGCCTGGCTTTTAAGGTTAAAACATATGTCATAGCTTCCAGAGCCCACATGTTGTGTCTCACAAAAGTGACAAAGAATGTATATTGCTTAAATCATTTGTTTTTGGATTTTTTCATCTGCTTCCTTTGCATACCAGGCAAGAAATGGTTTCCCATAGATTGATATGATTTGTAATGTCTTACCAAAATATCATGTGTCTTTTAGCTATCTCGCAGGTTTTCCTCTTATCGACATTTAATGCTTTCTTTAACTATTTTTGGCTGGGTTGTTTGAAATATATTTAGTTTTTGTTTTGTATCTCTTTCTTCTAAATTGCTTCTCTTTTAAAAACTTTACTGTTTGATTCATTATTGTATTTTAATGTGTCTTTTATGATTTGTTAAAAATCGAAATAAAGACTTGAAACCTGAGTCAGATGTCTTATTTGGAAGAAAATAGATCATAGTTTTTGGAGATCTACTGCAACTTACTCCTGTGAATGGACAACCAATATTTAGTAGAAAACTTGATTTTAAAGACTTTGCTACCAGTGTGTCCTGCTTGGAGCACACATCATCGCAGGCTCCACAGAACTTTGTTGCTTCAGGTGCCACTAACTCTTTGCACCACTTATCATTGCTGCCTGCACACCCACTAAATTACCAATATAGTGCAGCTCTAATCAATGCCACTGGTTGTGGGCTCTTGCTAACCACTGCCTTCTGCCTATACTGCGGTCAGCTGAGCGCACAATTAATTACACTGTTGATTTATTATTTGCAGACTACAATACCAAACTAAGTATAACATTTATCAAAACCTATACAATATCCCTTTATTATGCTTCCTTTAACAACTTTTTTTATATCACTTATAGATTTACTTGAATAATAAATTTCACGCTGTAAGTGCAAAGATACACTTAATGATAGTCTACACTGTGGATATCATAGGTCACAATTTGAACCTCACTTTTTCTTCATTGGAATCCTGAATTTCTTTTTTGGAGACAAAAATGGCTACACCACTGGAACAATCATCTGATTCTGATAATTTTGTTGCTGAAGAATTCATAACCATTGATGGCACTTTTTTTCCCCCTCAAAGTACATACAGTACAGTATGCAACAGTCAATGCTTTGAGTGCAGCCCGTTCAGACCACGCATCATCACAGGGTGAGCACACGCTAAACACCAGATGTACCACTAACTCAGTACACCATAAATAATCACCACGAGGCTTTATTAAGGCAACATTCTGTAGTTAAAAAACATTATCCCTAGAGAGGCCTTTCCGGACAACGCATCATCGCAGGTTACCTACACGCTCAGTCCCAAAGGTACTACTAACTCAATGCACCATAATTCATCACCACATGGCCATATTGAGGCAGAATTTAACTGATTCGTCATTCAGTATGTGTAAAGTACAATACCAAATAAAGTAACGTCCCTCAAACCTTTCACAAAATTGCCACTTGGCCTTACCAAGCCAGAATTCACAAGACAAAAAACATTGCTATCAGTACAGCCTGCCCAGTCCACACATCATCACAGGCTCCACAGAACCTTGTTGTTTCAGGTACCAATTACTCAGTGGAAACCAAACTAAGTATAACACCTATCACACCCTACACAATAACCCTTTAGTATGCTTCCTTAAAAACAAATTCATATCACTTAAAGATTTAGTTGAATAATAAAATGCATGCTGCATACATGTTCGATCTTCCACTTCCACTATAATTGCAGATGATGCACTCCACCCTAAGATGTACACTACAGACAGCAGGGTTTAAAACTTGAATTCACCTTTGCATCTACACTATAGACAGTAGGGAATTCAACCTTGATTTATTTAATGCAGACACAATTATACTGTATGTACTCAGATTTTGTGAAAAAAGCATTGTTCCATAACTACTGACTACTAGCTTCCATGTACACTGTGCACAGTAGGGTTCACAACTTGAATTTACCTTTTCATCTACACTACAGACAGCATTAAATTCAGCCTCGATTTATTTAAAGCAGAGAAAAAAATGGTGCTGTTGCACTGCTAGTATGTGCAAGCACCTTCAATCGTTGCATCCTGAGAACTATGATAACAAAGAATGTAGAAGATTGAGCCAAAATGTACCTCCACCACCGGCAATATCAAGTACCTCTGGGATATCACCTTCAAGATCGCCACCATACATACGTCCCCAATTTGTGAAAGGTAGAATGCACTGCGTGAAGTGTAATTGTTTAATTTGTTATGGGGAGAAATCAGTACAAGTAGTTTGCACAGCAATTGATAACCATTGTTGCATTTTTTTTTATCCCCCCTCAAAGTTCATATAGTCCAGTATGCAACAGTGAATGATTTCAGTACAGCTCGCTCAGACCACGCATCATCACAGGGTGAGCACACGCTAAACACCAGACGTACCACTAACTCAGTACACGTAAATAATCGTCACATGCGCTTGTTAAGGCAAAATTCAATAGTCAAAAGAAATATTTACCAGTGCGATCTGCCTGGACCACGCATCATCGCAGGCTCCACACAAACCGCCCCTACCTCAGTGCACCACAACTCATGAATTCTTTACGATAGAATCTTCTGTGTATTATTTCACATATAATGCTCCTACCTTTGTGCAACAGAAGTCATAAACCGTTTATGATTAAATACCTGTATATGATATCATGATTACTATTCTACTTGTTACCAACAACAACATAATAAAATGGAGTCAAGCACACCTGCCCATACCCACTTCAAATATCTATCTGTGTCTGTGTATTTATTGTGTTTGTAAAATGCTGCTCCTCCGCCCTACCACATTATATTGTGCTATAAATAGCGTATGCAACCATCTTATCTGTGACAGTAGGTGTGGGCTATTCCTCCTTTTTTTAAGCATATTTATATAGCGAAAAATCAACCCAAAACTATATCAGCTATTTACATGAGCACCGTATTTACAATACATTTTCAGGCATGCGTACATTACGTCATTTCTCTACAATAACTGGATGTGGACGCAACTCCGAGACTCGAACACTGATTTCCAGCACCAAGTTCTACAGTGTACCTGAATAACCACACACGCATATATATATTAACTGCCCTTCATGTGCCAAAAACTACAACTTAAACCTTTCACAGCCCTGTATTACTACAGCTACAACACTCCACTGAATGTACAATAAACATTCATAATCGCAGAAATGCATCACGTCCACCATCTTTTATGTATGCAACTATGAACGAATATAGAGTCAGTGATACCCGATACCTTCCATGTTGGCCAAGTTGTGGGACTTTACATATAAAATGACACATTTGTTTTTAAGACCTGGGTGACGTCAGCAATACAAAACGCAAATCCGAATCACTTGATTTCTCATACAGCTCATGACCGGACCATGCCCATAGCTCCGGAATCATCGTTCAGAGCCTCGTGCAGCACTGGCATACGTCAGGCCAGCCCACTCCACTTACGCTTTTGGAAAACACAACAACAAAACATTGCCCAGATTTCCATTGGAGTGATTTCTTAGTTCCGGGTCTAGTTGTCAGAATGACACACACACACTCCCTCATGGCTGATATACACCCACACCACACCCATCCAGCGCATCCGTCACTACACACGTGACCGTACCAATAAAAAAGACGGGCATGTGTTGTACGCCATTTTAGAGTTGCTCCCATCGCAAGCGCTGTGATGGTCCGTCCTAGTGGTTGGAACGCCTCATAGAGGCCCGAACCATCGAGTACAACGGTCCACCACTACGAGTGTTGCTTATTTGGTCACTGAGTTAATGGTACGGAAGGACTGAGCGGGTGAGGAAAATGGCATGATGATGATGGGAGCACGAGTATGTCGTTAGCCATACCAATATCAAGACTCAGCACCATATGTCAGACTTCTTGCTGGCAGAGCGGGACTGCATGATGTAGAAGGTGTCCTGTTCACGGAACGGTGAGCAGTGAGGCAAGGGTGTGCATCGGAGGGAGTCGATGGGCTGCAGCAGACTGGATACAAAAATCGACGCAGAGATTTAGACGAACGCAGTCCTATATACCGAATATTATTGCATTTATATATAATTTTTTCCAATAGCAGGAACGTTTTTATAATTAGTCAAACGTCAGGAATATAAACTATACAAATAGTTGTTTTTATATGCTAGAGGGAAAATGTGAAAAAAGTACAATGTTATTCAACCTCACATTAAGATAGTAACAAACACCAATCATAACATATTTCTTTTACTATCTTTTATATGTAAATGTTCAGGGTGCATTATGTTCCGGCACGTGGTGAAAAACACACCAGTGACAGAAAGGTGAGCTTTGAATATTCTTTGCAGTCACTCTTTCACTTCCTCTCTCCTTTGATAAAAAAAATGACACAAAATGTTAAGTTCCTTTTTATCATACAGGTTGTGTTTCACAAATTGGTGTCCCCCCCAACACCTGTAAAGCTCACCGTTCAAGGATTCTGCAATGATGCGTGGCCATCGTAACAACTTCTGAGAAGGCTGCATCGACACGTAGTGCACCCTCTTTGAATCAGTCCAATGGCACAAGGTCAGCAAAGAAGCTTGTTTCCGAAAGAACGGCAAGTCATCTGTGAAAGGAGAGAGTGGGTTGTGTGCAGCAGCTTCACTGCGTATGAATGTACAATTACCTCCTGGCTGTGAGAATAGATAGGTTACAACAGTTTGAGGGGCAGATGTACAAGCCCCCTGCGCCACTTTTGTGTAACTTTTAACTTGGTAAAAGTGGTGCAAGGAGCTTCTAAATCTGCCTCTGACTTCCCAAGAAAAATACTCACCTCCGGACTCTGCAAGTCAATGGGTTACAACAGTCTAGATATGGAATATTGAGAACTCACCGCTATGCAGTGGGAAAGCATGGGATATACTACATTGGAAGAAAAACAGTGCACAGACATCTCCTTACAGTGGAACTTGATGTAATACAGTATCCTGAGTGTACAAATAAATAAACCACAATTATACATGTGCAGTTGTATGTACTATGCTATTACTAACTCCCTATACTATCTTCTGGATCACTAAACTGGGTGCACTATGAACCAGCACGTGCTTGGACACACAACGGAGGTAAAAGGTGAGCTACGAGTATTTTCTCCAGTATTACCGGCTCCATCTATAACTTTCTCTCTCTCACACTTTTAACGTTGTTTTTTCTCTCTTTCTCTCTCTCACTCTATCTCACATCGTTTCTCTTTCTCTTTTAAAGTTGTGGACACTGCTGTCCACTCTGCCGTGTAGAACCAAAGCTGAGTTCAGGTTGTGAACTCTGTTGGTCACAGTGTTTACACAAGGTAAGCAGAGCGGCCTAGATATTCAATCCCTCCGATTAAATGCATTAGAAATAAAAGAGCTTATTCACAAGCCCCTTGTGCACTTTTGCATCACTTTCAACAAGGGAAAAGAAACACAAAAGTGGAACAAGAGTCTAATAAATAAGCCCTAAAGTATATTGTCCTCCTTAATGACATAATCTCTCACCTAATTCTGTCTCATCTCTGAATTATTTTAAAGACCTGTTGATCCATAGTGTAAATCTGACGCAGTAGGCACTTCCATAAAGATTCCTCTTGAACGCGGGCCTATAAGACAAGTGAAATGTATCAGGCTCACTGCAGACATTAAAATAAGCAAATATCGCCAAGTGTTACCTTTATTTGTAATGTTTGACCTCATTTAGTCACATCAATCTAATTTTAAACACTTATTTTCATTTTTGTTTTGCAGATTACCTACGGTACTTCTATTGGAGTCCATATCACATTTTGTTTATTATATTGTTTTGTTAAACTTGTGTTTCTAGTTATTTATTATATTGTTATCTTTAAGTTACGTTTCTAGTTATTTATTGTTGTTTTAATAAAAGTTAATAAAAAACTTATATACGTCTTCTTTTTCTGACAACATTTCACTATTATTTAGTGTGATAATAATATACTTAGAAAACATTTAAAAATAGAAAAAATATTTATACTTTGAAGTATGATTCTGAGGCTAACTCTTTACCAGATCTTTACCAAAGTCTATAGCTATGACTAACGGTTCCTATGGAAAAGTTTTAAAACTCCAGCACAGTAACTGTTTTCTTTAGCAACATAGTGTGGTGAACTTCTAACCTCTGTGCTCATTCAAGTGTTCCATGAACTGTTACTATGGTAACAGCCAGAAAGCCGTTTGGGGGTAGGGTTTGAAAGATACTGGCTGTACAGAAACCGTTCTTTTTACCCAGGATCCTCTACATTACAGAAAGGTAAGCAAAGTGAAACAGAACACTGTGTACCAGATTTACAACCCCCTTGCGCCACTTTCGTGTCACTTTTCATATCTTAAAAGTAATGCAATAGTAACGCAATGAACTTGTAAATCTGCCCCTATGCACATTACGAGCACAACCCATTCAATTCTTTATCGATCACAATTAGACAGTGGTGCTTCATGATTCACAATGAACTTCAATAACTACTTCCTACCTGTTTAAATGGAAGACGAGATTGTCGACATTACAAAACTTAGTGGCATATTTATAAAGACGGACTTAGAATGGTCGTCGCTTTAACGCCTGCAAACTACAACAAAAACACAGAAAATGGACTTCAAAATCCTTTGTTATCTTACTGGAAGATTTTCTCAACATTGCTGTTTGCTATGCAAGAGTGAGAGCCACCCCCAGGGCTATAAAATAAATGGTTGTGGGGGGATTCAAGCCCCCCCCCTGCAAAATTAGAAGTGTGGGGAACTCAACGATCCCCTCAAGCCCTGGGAACCACCACCCCCGGGATTTCGTGTATTGTGGGAGGCAGACCGCATGGTCCTCCGCCTGGAGCCCTCGAGGGCCCTGGGGACCGCCACTCCCCAGGGCTGGCTTGTGCAGTGTCCCGGGGTGCCTCCCCCGGGACACTGCTGTTTGCTATGAGGAGGCGGGAGTCTTGCGGCTCTCGCCCTCCCATAGAAAACTTAGTCTCCTGGCGCATTTGCAGAGGGGGAAATAACTCCCTTGAATACTGGGTGTCCTATGCTTATTTCAGGATTTCAAAAAAATAAATAAAAAAATTTGGCCTTGGGGGTCCTTGTGGGACCCCCTGAGCAGCCCTAGGGGGTCAGGAATCTTCAGTATGCGCCAGGAGGCTGCCTTGCAGAGAGGTGTAAAAAGGGGCGTGGCCTCTTTACACGTCTCTGCAAGGCATCCCCCTGGCGCATTTGCAGAGGGGGAACTACTTCCCCTTGCATACTGGGGGTCCCTGGAGGCCAACTAGCCCACCGGTATCCTCCAGTATGCGCCAGGGGGCTGCCTTGCAGAGAGGTGTAAAAGGGGTGTGGCCTCTTTACACGTCTCTGCAAGGCAGTCCCCTGGCACATTTGCAGAGGGGGAACTAATTCCCCTTGAATACTGGGGGTCCCAGTATACAAGGGGAATTAGTCCCCCCTTTGCAAACGCGCCCCCTGGTGCCTTAATTTTTTTGGGGGGATCGGCAGGGTACGCGTACATTACGTGTATCCTGGGATGTTTTCGCCAAAAATGTTTGGGGGGCCTTGGGGGTTCTTGTGGGACCCTCTGAGCAGGCCTAAGGGGTCAGGAACCTCCAATATCGGCCAAGGGGCAGAATTGCAGAGAGGTGTACAAAGGGGCGTGGCCTCTTTACACGTCTCTGCAAGACACACCCCTGGGGCGTTTGCAGAGGGGGAAGTAATTCCCCTTGAATACTTTGGGTCCCTGGGGGCCAAATAGCCCACCAGGAACCTCCAGTATGCGCCAGGGGGCTGCGTTGCAGAAAGGTGTAAAAAGGGGCATGGTCTCTTTACACGTCTCTGTAAGGCAGTCCCCTGGTGCATACTGAAGGTTCCTGGTGGGCTACTTGGCCCCCAGGGACCCCCAGTATTCAAGGGGAATTAGTCCCCCCTCTGGAAATGGGTCAGGGGGCGTGTTTGCAGAGTGGTGCCTTAATTTTTTTGGGGGGATCGGCAGGGTACGCGTACCCTACGCTTATCCCGGCATTTAAAAAGAAATAAAATTGGGGGGGGGGCTTGGGGGTCCTTGTGGGACCCCCTAAGCAGGCCTAGGGGGTCAGGGTGTTTCTACCCTGCCCCCTTTTCTCATTTTTCACGTTTCTTTTTCTGTTTTCTTGTGCCTCGGTTCTACCGAGGCACAAGATGGCTGCCAACACTTCCTGGGTTTGAGTGTTGACAGACAGTTGACAGCCAATAAGCATGCAGCTCGTGCTCATAATTGTACTTTTACGGTACGCTTACCGTACGTGTACGGTACTTCGTCTATAGATATATCTATGATTTTACTTTGGATTTTCTCAGAAACTATTAAAACGGATTTACACCATTTATCAAAAAGCGTAATCTGCGAACCAAACTCTACCTTTTTGCCAAATTTGGTGTAATTCCGTTCAACCGTTCGGGCTGTAGCTCTGGCTTAAGGTCCTATGGAAAATTGCATGGGGAAAACACGTCTTGGGTCCCCCCTTTTTTCTCAGTCCCCGCTTCACGAATCACCCCAAACTTTCTGAGAATTTTCGCGTGTATTCGTCGACCGGCGCCAAAGTTATTCCAAATAGAATGTTGCAGATTTCCTTTGGAAACTAGGTCCTAATTATAACTACCTACTTGCGACCGCCAGTAGGTAATATATATCTATATATATATATATTCACTGAAAAAACCATAGGTTATAGACCATATATAGTTAGGAAATAGCATTTAGAAAACCTTATTTTACTCACACAAAACCATTGAAATTCCATATATAGTTAGTTGCACTAACTATATATCGCGCACCTGCAATCCACTGCTGATGATGTCACATATTACATCATTCATGACATGGTCAGTGACATCACTGATGACATCACTGATGACATCTCAAATGACATCACTGATGACATCACTGATGACATCTCATTTGACATTACTGATCACATCACTGATGACATCATTCATGTGATGATACAATGAACCTCTTCAGACTCTAATATAACCTTAGATACACTCAGTGTAAACAGACACTCACAGACTGTCACTCATCCATGGAGTTACTCACACACCTAGTCAGTCTTGCAAAGAATCAATCACACCTCGATTTCCTCAACTATATAGTTATACACACCTTACTTATTGGAACATATAATAACACATATTTACTCTGTTATACAATCCCTGATACAAGTTCACAATAATCCATACAGCCACTCACACATTCACTGGCTCTTATGCACAGTTATTTATATATGTCAACTATCACATGTACTGTGTTTTACATATGTACTTACTTTGACATGTAGCACTGAGATATCCATTCACTCACCAATACACTCATGCACACAGTCAACCGCCCATACAGATGTTTCCACATGCACTTTTGAACCCATACATCTAGTGAATCAACTGCTCACACATCTATGCACAGAGTCATACACCTCCCAGACACCCACACACACACTCAGTCTCCCATACAAATACTTGGGCAACTAATCAATAACCCATATAGTTAGTCATATAGCTAATGATCAACACATGCATCAGATTACAAAACAACAGACACAATGATGCACAATTTAAAACAGTTTAGTCACTAACCCATGCACTCAGTGAGACACATTTAATCACTCACTTATACAGTCAGTCATGCACCTACTAAATCCTTCATCCAGACACTTATACATCCACTCATTCTTCAATATGTAAGACATATTTTAACTTTACAGAAGCATACAGTCACTGGATGTTGTCATCAGTGATGTCATCAGTGATGTCATTTGAGATGTCATCAGTGATGTCATCAGTGATGTCACTGACCATGTCATGAATGATGTAATATGTGACATCATCAGCAGTGGATTGCAGGTGCGCGATATATAGTTAGTGCAACTAACTATATATGGAATTTCAATGGTTTTGTGTGAGTAAAATAAGGTTTTCTAAATGCTATTTCCTAACTATATATGGTCTATAACCTATGGTTTTTTCAGTGAATTTTCAAGGTTTTGTAAATGCTAATTCCTAACTATATATGGTCTATAACCTATGGTTTTTTCTGTGAATTTCATTGGTTTTTTAACAGCTAATATCTGTAGCTGTAAAATGTATTCTTCTTTAAATCCAAAAATATATTTTATATGTTTATGAATAATTTTTTTTAAAAATATTTTTTTTTCTTCGTTCCCGCTTCGCGAATCGGGAAGCTTCCCGTTAGCTGACCTTGATGCCGCGAAATAGACCGCGAGCCGGTAAACGTTTCTTTACCGCAAGTGCCGCGTTAGAAAACAACATCGTGACGCCTCCCGTCCGCATGACGTTCCACGTTGTCGCTTGATACGTCATATGACGTGCTACGTTAGCGAACTGGTACGCGAAGCGAGTGCCAAAGCGCAGGTTTCTGGAAGCAAACCGGGAGGCCCTGCAAAGCGCTTAACGTAAACACAGCAAGTCATGTGACTTGGTAATAACACTTTTCATTGGTTCATTTCACTTTTGGTTTCCTAATGATGTAAGACTAGGTCATATAATCTAAAATGAACACTTTTGATTGGTTGAGAACTCTTGTTTTTCCCAAATGATGAAAATCCCTCCTTCTTTCCTCACTCTGACTTTCATCATTGTGAGAGAAAGACCCTTTGTGATCACTGAGCAATGGCTTCTTTAGTAGCTTCAGCTGGTGCTTCCCCACCACCTCCACCACATCCAAGGAAGAGTGGACCACCTGCTCAAGTTGTAATTCAACAAGAAAAAGAAGAAGAGGAACAGGAGGACGAGCACGAAGAGAGGCAGTTTTTGCCTGAGCAGCCCAAGACGTCTCACCGGAAAGAAAACTTCATTTGGCAATTTTTTAAAATTCCCAAAGGTCAGAAAAAAGTAAATGCAAGATACGTAACTTGCCTTATATGTCAAGATAGACTGTCCAGAGGGACCGACAAAAAATACAGTTTCGGAAACTACACAATGCATCGCCATATGACTAGGTGGCATCCTAACAACTACAGTGCTGCACAGTTTCGGAACGACCTAGATAATCTCCCTATTATGGCCAGAAGATCTGTTGTACCGGAAGTAACGGGACCAGAGGGCAGGGAGATGGTGCCAAATATACAAATGAGATTTGGTGAAGTAAAACACACCTGCGTATTTTGCGATGGATTCATTTCCTACGGAGAAAGAAGCATCACTCTGATCAACAGAGCTAATGACTATCATATGCAAGTTTGTCCGAAACGCCCAAAATAATAAATACTTCTTTTTTTTGTTTTGTTGCTCCTGTTGAGCCCTTTACAATGAATCGTTTTCATTGCCCCCTCCAAGAAAAACCCAAAAAAATATAAAACTGTTCCGAAAAATTCAAAAACAGTAAAAAAATGTTCAGAAAAATAAAAAAAAAAGTTCTTTTCAGAACTACCTCCCCGTTATTAAAAAATTGGTACAATATTTGGAACTGTGCCAACCTCTATTTCTCTTAGTTCGCTTCCTAGTTCGCTCGCTGGTACGCGAACTGGAAGCGAACCAAAAACAGTAAGTATAAGGGAAGGAAACACACACTTATGTTAAAAGAAAGACAGCTATAGGGGAGTAAACTAGAGATACTATTACCCATAATCCACTACTGATGATGTCACATATTACATCATTCATGACATGCTCAGTGACATCATCAGCAGAGGATTGCGGGTTTTTTGGCAACATGCCTTATCCACGGTTTAATAACGCTGCCTTTTGCTTTATATAAGTTTTCAAATTGTATAAAATATATACCAATAGGTCTTTATGAACCTTTAGGTAGTGCTTTTGTTCATGAGGTCTGGTCGCTTCCATACACATACAGATGTTTCAAAGATGATCAAGAAGTTTATCTGAATGGAGAGGAATGCACTGAGACGCCAGATCATTCACTAATGTGTAGGCACATACAGTTACACGATTCATGCAACAAACACCGACCAAATATGGCTTGCGTGTTGCAAGGCACGCCAGTTCCTGCTATCATCCCCACGTTCAAGTTGTTGGAAAATGGTAGTTATTTGATGCTCAATAATGAAGATTGTTCTGAGTTAATTAAAAGTATTCCTTTTATCGTAACAGTAAGTGAACGGGTTATTTGCTGCAGAAATGTTCTATTTCCTCCCACACATGAACATAGGGAGTTTTCAATCTGGCCACAAATACCAACCTTGGGACACGTTTCAACGGCATGGCAAGAATAAGAGCTCTTTTGTCTCAGAGAGAGGTGGCCTTGAGTTCGGCCCGTGAAACTTTCGTACTTCACATAGCGAACACCCGTACACAGGTTTGCCTTTCAATTTCAGCAACATGTTTCCGACTATCTTTAACGCATCCTCCACAAAATCCCTGGCACACTTTTTTAAAGTTGTTACCAGTGGTCTCGTGACTTCATTTGAGAAAATCTTTGGAGTCATCCCTGCTCCCTTTCATTCCATTTTCTCCACTCTGGTTCGTGGATTGCATTTTTACTTGCATTACCAGCGGACGCTCTTGTGCTTTTTTACATTTTTAAATATGGATGTCCCTCCTATGCAACCTCCGACCCTGCAGCTGCTGACACTGTTCCGCAATCGCATGCTAGAATATTATGGCACAATGCCGTTGGCGATATTAAGCACGGCATATGGATTATCTTTTCGGTTCTCCTACTTCACCTGTGTCCAGCCTGTATTTCACTGCCTGACCTGTGATTTCGATTGGGCCATTGATTTGTGTCTCTGCGGACCGGTTTCTCCTGACGTCGACTTTAATCAGCTGATGACTCCTATCATTACTCACGAGTTGATTTGTCCTGGCGAAAGGATTATGGCTGTGGCATTGATGCATGGACTACTTGGTCCCTGGAATTTACTGGCGGCAGCACAGTCTTTCTTGGAACACAGCTTTCTTGAAAACCCACCGAGCTGTCCTCTGATGGTGATAGAGGATCCGGTGCTGGGAGAGCACGTATGTTCTTTTCCGCTTTTAAATTGGATGGCTGAACTGTTTTCGGATGAAGACGGTGACTTCCTATTGGAGGCTGTTGCAGCTTATTTTGCATACACAGTTATGTCATAGACCTTTTTCATGTTTGATATGCTGAGTACTAGCATTTCATTGACAATTCATTGACTTATTTGTCAAGTTTTTATTATTTACCTTGCCTATTGGCTTAAGACTCGATAAAGTACTTGGCTGTTTTATTTTTCTTTAGCATTGAATTTTCCTAGTTTTTAATGCTTTACCTTGCGGACCGTCCACATATAAACTTGCAATCTGCTCTCATGAGATGGCACTTCTATTATCTTATTCAGTTCGTTTCCGGATCATGAGGAGGTGTCATCTAGGTCCTGGATATCTTTACACCGTGTTAAGTTAGCATGGGCTCATTACCGGTTTAAACGCCATTTTTCCTTTTTTGCAACTTCTGCACACGACACTTAGTTGTTGCTTTAGCTTTCCACCTAGTAGTTCATCGTGGTTTACATGAGAATAATATGTTATTGGTCTACTATCTGCTTTACTTGTTAAACTATATCTGTACAGCGAGTGCTAAAGTTTCAAGAACAACACGATACAGAATTGTTATGAGGTCTGATCTCCACGACTTCATACTCATAACATAAGTGCAACTTCTGCCAATTCTGGGCATGAGGCGGGTTTTATATTGCTTTGCCGAACACACATACACAACAGTTGATGCGGTTCACATGAAGAGAGAGCTGGTGTATGCTGATGTGATTCCTTCAAATCTAAGACACTAAAGTATGGACACGCCCTAAACCAACACAAAGAGACCTTCTTAGCAAATAATATAATATGTGTATTAGGGAGGGTGAGATATAAGCAGCCGCGGGCCGTGGAGGGAGTTACGATGGGGCAGGGAGGCGGGGAGGGGGAGAAGCAGGCTGGAGCCCTCTCTACCTTGCCCCTCCCCCTCCCCGCCTCCCTGCCCCACCGTAACTCCCTCCACGGCCCGCGGCTGCTTATAAGTGTTGCTAACTCTTATTCATTTACAGCATGTTAACATACTGTCACCATTCGCTTTTTATGTACTAGTAACTATGCTGGTAATTTTGCTACTGATAATATGTGTACTTGTATTCTCCACCCTGCTTCTCCCCCTCCCCGCCTCCCTGCCTCACCGTAACTCCCTCCACGGCCCGCGGCTGCTTATAAGTGTTGCTAACTCTTATTCATTTACAGCATGTTAACATACTATCACCATTCACTTTTTATGTACTAGTAACTATGCTGGTAATTTTGCTACTGATAATATGTGTACTTTTATTATCTAAGGTACTACGCCTGAGAAGACGGCATTAGTAAATAAACATTTCAAATACACATGTGTTCTTCTTAACTCCATGTTCTGGTTTCTAAGAAATATATAACGACCGACTGTTCATGAGTTCCACGTATCCTGAGGTACTATAAGTTCATATTCTGGATTGTCTAAACATTGAGAGTTTGTTATATCCAATGTGACACTGTACCTAGCTTGCTAAATAGTTTTTGATTACTAACGTGAGTTTTGGGACACCCTAATTCGCCGAGGTTCCAATCCTCTGTCCACAGTTCTGTGTGAGAACAGAAACCCTGCGACAGGGGCACCCCCGACCCTTGCTGGAGCTTCATCACACTTGCGATACAACTCCAGCAATGCGCCACCTTTACGGCACAGATACATCACGCATCTGTGCTGTTTTTGCCCCATGATGCGCCGCATTGTAAATGCAGCACACCATAGGTGACGGAACAGCGGCACAGAATGACTAACACATCCCTGGTGATGCGCCAGTCATCATAAATCTATCCCTATGCTTCTTATCTTGTTAGAGATGAACCGCCATATGTATCATCAAAGTTATTTGCATTTCCTAAATAGCGAACTTTAAGGAATAAATAGCGATTCTTTACCATTCCTAGTTTGCGATGAGCTATTTGCTAATTAGCCGAATGTAGCCCAATGAAGCCCAATGTAGCCCAATGTAGCCCAAAGGTGGCCGCCAGACACACAAAAAACAAATGTAGCCCAAATATCAGCCAGATGTAGCCCAACTATAGCCCAGTGACAGAATGACCAATCAGCTTCGCAAACCTCCGTTACGCGAAGCGGAGCGCTGTTACAGATATATATCTTTTTTTGAACGTTAATTTCTCAAAATCCATTGGAGCACATATATTGAGACCTAGCAAAGGCACATCGGGCTACCAGTCCCTAATATTTTGCCAAGTTTCGTGCAAATCCATTCAGCCGTTCAATTATTATTTTTATTATTTTTTTTTGCCCCGCGGGGCCCTTTTAAAACCTCCACATCAAACCTAGGGGGTCAGCGAGGATCTACTATGCCCCCTTATAGTTATTTCCCCCTTTGTTTTGACCTCCTCTTGTCTCTCGATCCTACCGAGAGACAAGATGGCGGCCGCTACGGACTGTTTGGAATGTTGACAGACGCCGGAGAACCAATCAGCTTCGCTTCACAAAGCTCCGTTGCGCGAAAAGTCCGCGAACCAGAGCGCTAACCGGTCCGCTGTTACAGATATATATCTTTTTTTAAACGTTAATTTCTCAAAATCCACTGGAGCACATATATTGAGACCTACAAAAGGCACATCGGGCTACCAGTCCCTACAATTTTGCCAAGTTTCGTGCAAATCCATTCAGCCGTTCGGGCTAAAAGTGAGGCCAACCGCCCTATGGAAAACTCAATGTTAAAAACACGTTTTGGGACCCCCCTTTTTTCTCGGCCCCCACTGGACGAACCCCCCCCAAATTTTCAAGGGCTGCTCAGAAACAAAATGTGCCATTTTCCTGAAAATTTCAGCCAATTCCGTCCACAAACGCCAAAGTTATTAGACATAGAATTTTCAAAAAACCCATAGAGAAAAAATCCTAACTATATATACCTACTGGCGACCGCCAGTAGGTAATAGATATATGCATACTTAGAATGTTATAATGTAAAATATAATTTTAATAAGAGTGATATATCACTCATCAATACAACACTATCATATGCACTCATACACCTATACAGACACTCACACACTGCCACTCATCCATGGAGTTACTCACACACCTAGTCAGTCATGCAAAGAATCAATCACACTCCCATTTCTTCATCTATAGTTATAAACACAAAACCTTACTTATTCAAACAACATAGACTAACACATACTTACTCTCTTTTACAATCACTGATACAAGTATACATTGATCCATACAGTCATGTATGCAATCACAGGCTCTCATGTATAGTAATTTATATATGCCAACTCTCATATGCACTGTATTTTACATATGTACTTACTTGGACATGTAGCACTGAGATATCCATTCACTCACCAACACACCCATGCACAAAGTCAACCGCCTATACACTTGCTTTTCACATGCACTCTTGAACACATACACCAAGTGAATCAACTGCTCACACATGTATGCACAGAGTCACACACCTCCTAGCCACCCATACACACATGCAGGCTCACAAACAAATACTTGGGCAACCAATCAATAACTCATATAGCCACTCATATAGCTACTGATCAACACATGCAGCAGCTTACACACACAAGAGACATACTGATGCACACATTCAGACAGTTTAGTCACTAACCCATGCATTCAGTTAGACACATTTAATCACTCACTCATACAGTCAGTCACGCATCTACTAAATCCTTCATCAACTTATACACCCACTCATTCTTCAATATGTAAAATATATTAAAACTTTACAAAAACACACAGTCACTGGATGATGTCATCAGTGATGTCATCAGTGATGTCATTTGAGATGTCATCAGTGATGTCACTGACCATGTCATGAATGATGTAATATGTGACATCATCAGCAGTGGATTGCGGGCGCGCGAGTTATAGTGAGTCCAACTAACTATAACATGGGAATTTCAATGGTTTTGTATGAGTAAATTGTCCAGCTAACTATAACTGATATAAAACCTATGGTTTTTTCAATGAATTTGCTAGGTTTTTTAAATGCTAATTCCTACCTATAACGTGTGTAAGACCTATGGTTTTTTCAGTGAATATATATATATATATATATTACCTACTGGCGGTCGCCAGTAGGTAGTTATAGTTAGGATCGTTTTCAGTAGGAAATCCGCAACATTCTATTGGGAATAACTTTGGCGCTGATGGACGGAATTGGCTGAATTTCTCCAAGAAAATGGCCAGATCCGCTCCGCTCCTTCCCTGAAAGTTTGAGGGGATTCGTCAAGCCGGGGCCGAGATAAAAGGGGGTCCCAAAACGTGTTTTCCCCATGTTAATTTCCATAGGGCGGTTGTACTCACTTTTAGCCCGAACGGCTGAATGGATTTCCACCAAACTTGGCAAAATTGTAGGGACTGGTAGCCCGATGTGCCTATGCTATGTCTCAAGATATGTGCTCCAGTGGATTTTGAGTAATTTAGGTTAAAAAAAATACATATATCTATAAGCGCGCCCCGGTACGCGCACCGGGGCGCGCACCAGCGCGCTACGCGAGTTCGTGAGCGGAAAGCTGATTGGCTCTCGGGTGTCTGTCAACATTCCAAACAGTCCGGAGTGGCCGCCATCTTGTGTCTTGGTAGGATCGAGACACAAGAGGTGGCAAAAACATAGGGGGAAATGACCAAAAGGGGGCAGGGTAGACCCCCCTGACCCCCTAGGTTTGATGTGGGGGCCATAAAAGGGCCCCGCGGGGCAACATAATTTTTTTTTTCGATTTTCGCGGGGGAGCGCCAGGTACGTGCACCGGGAAGCGTACCCGGGAGCGTACCATGGTGAAAACCCAGTGAAATAGTAAAATAATAATTTAAAGTGCTTAGAGGTAGGGTAGCTCTGAATAGAGTTGTTGTGTTGTTTGGGTGTTTTAAGTACCAACATGTAGGTACCAATGCAGAGTCTTAAATTTAATGTACACCGTTTCCTCTGTAGATATCTTGCGTGTTGTTACAGAAGTTATTGTGATATATGGAATCCATATCATAGTCTGTCAGGAAAGCAGGAAATAGATACTTTAAGCACTCCCTGAGAAGGCCTGGGGGATCATGTGTAGTCTATCCTGCTCCCTTATGATGATGAAAATGAGTAAACTTACTATGTAAGACAAAAAAGTTGCACAGAATACTATAAGTATCACTTTATATTATAATCATTTTGGTACTACTTCATGAATTACATATAAAAATGAATAATGTCTCAAACAATTTTTGATTAATATATATAACTGTATTCTTCTGATTCTTTTTTAAAATTTAATAAAACTTCTAACATTATATTGTCTGGAATTTCCTCATAATTATCATTGCATGATTCAATTTGTTCCAAACAGTCAATTAATTGTTGGTCTATAGAGTCATCCATGAAATTCAAGACATCTTTTTTTTCATCTGGATTGTTTTCAATCTTTACTTCGAAAGAAATAACATTGGATTGTTGTTTTTCTTCCATTTTCTTTCTGTAAATTGCATAAAAAATAACTTTATCAGTTGAGTTAGGGTACTTTTGGGTTTAAGGTCAGACATGTATTTCTGAGTTTTTAACAGTGAAGTAAATTTTCGGCAGTGTATGGTTTCAGGCAGGAAGTAGAACTATTAAAAAGTGCATGTGATGAAGCCTAAGTAAATTCATAATTATACCAGAGAAGCCTAACTCAATCCATAACTATTACAGAGAAGCCTATCTCAATATATAGCTATTACAGAGGGATAGTATATTACTATCATAAAATGTTTTCCCAGATTAACTTAAAGTGCACAACATACTTCCCTTTCCAAATTAACAACTTACCTTTGTGAAAGCAGTTGAAGTTTTCAGTGAAAATCCTTTTCAAATGTACTTCAGGAAGTACTAGTTAAAATGGCTGTTTTCCCTCTCTTTTTTATATATATTCATGTACATAACCAATCAAATGTCAGCACATAAAAGTACAAAATGTAAGTAACATTTTAATTGGTTGTAATTTCTAACACTTTCATATGTGTTTTTGTCATGTAATTTACCTCAGGATATTTAGACAGGGCTATAGCCTAAATGGCTGAATGGAATATCACCAAATTTGGGAAAATGGTAGGGACTGGTATGTAGTATGGCCTATTCTATATATGGTGAACATCTCTACAGAGGTTTTTATGTAAATTCCCTTTTAAACATTTTTGGGAGCGCTTACCGGTGAGCGCCCCGGTACGCATACCGGTAGCGCTACGGAAGTCCTCCATCTTGTGTTTCGGAAGAATTGAGACACAAGATGGAGGACAAAGAACATTGTGAATGGGTAAAAGGGGGCACGGTAGACACACCCTGACCATCTAGGTTTTCTGAGGGGAGTTTAGGAGGTACATATATGCCAAAAATAAATAAATTAAATTTTTCGCGGGGGAGCGCCCGATACGCGCACCCGGGAGCGTACCGGGGAGCGTACCGGGGAGCGTACTTTGGTGAAAAATAGTGAAAAAAGTTAGAAAAAGATAATCATTTGGAGTGATCAGAGGTAGGGTAGCCCTGAAAAGAGCTTTTGGGTTGTGTGGCTGATTTAGGTACCTACAAGTAGGTACCAATGCACAGTCTTAAATTCAGGAGGAATATTCTATTCCCCTCATCTGAGAAGTGCACACCATCTCCTCTGTAGATATCTTGAATGTTGTAACGCAAGTTATTGTTGTATATTGAACCCATTCCATAGTCTCTCATGTAAGCAGAAACAGATTTATTTACATGTTTCCGTGCTTTCTCAAATTGTGGACAAAATTGGTTGGACCACTTCCATTTCTGTCTTTGGCATATATTGGAATATACCAAGGCAGTTTGTGGAAAAAGTGTCATCAATTGCCCAAAGGTGTCCTTTAAAACCATTTCCAGACCTACCCCAGTCAAAGTGCCTAGGTCATTTTCACCACAGTGCAAAATTATAAGGTCAGGGTGTGGCAGATGGTGAAAGGTTTTCACCAATGGTATCAATTGATGACATCTCAATCCTCTTTGGCCAATCCATTTGATGTGCACATTTGGTAAATCAAGGTTGTGAAAATTACTGAGAGCTGCATACCTTTGAGCCCAGTGGATGTAGCTATGTCCAATAATCCAGACAGAATACATGGTGAGAGGAGGTTCTGGTGCAGTCAGATGAAGTGTTGGAATAAAATGGCAGTTGGAACAGTAGGAGTTTGCAAAAAAAAAACTGTGGAGTTTCATTGCTCTTGAATCACAAGCAAAAATTGGTGGATTCAGATAGTTGAAAACTGAAAGTTAGGGTGCATGGTTCTGTTCTGTGAAAGAAGTAATTTGAATGGTTAAGAAAAAGTAATTTAAAGAAACATTGCACCTGATAAGCTGGTGTATTGAGAGGTCAAACATCCTTGCTGAGTTCATTTGCAACATTGTAGAATACACTTTTAACCCTGAGAGCTCAGTGAGGAGGGAGTTGGTATGGTAACAGGTAGAAAGGGCTGAGGGGGGGGAGGGTGTTGGTTTGAAAATAGAGAGGGAAGAGTTTTGATTGGTTAACAAGAGGGATATGTGTGTAGAATTAGAGATGTTCTGTGCCATTCATGGTTGCAGTGCCTGGAGTACATACCTTTTGCTCTGCTAAAGAAATATTGGTGTGTGTATCTGACACTGTTCTCAATCTCCCAAAGCATTTGTAAAGGTGAGTTATGATTCATTCAATATAGATAGAGAGTTCAGATTAGGAAGCACATTGAGCTTCTTTGCTGTTGGTTTGTGTCATGCTTTTTGAAAATGCATGGTATCAATATTTGCAAGATAGAGGATTTGTATTTTGTGAAATAGTGAGGTTTCAGTAGTGAAATTGAATGCTTGTACATAGGACCTACGCTCTGTTTGTAAAATGTTATTTAAAAAACGATTTTAGGGCAAATCAATGGGTTTCAGTAGTGAAATAGAATGCTTGTACATATGACCTGCGCTCTGTTTCTAAAATGTTATAAAAAAAACGATTTTGAGGCAAATCAATGGCTTTTACATTTTTGAGAAGGAATAAATAGTGTGTGCATGATTACATAAAAATATTTAAACTTTTCACAATCATGTCACCTGTGTTACCTCAGATTAGGAAGCAGACTGAGCTTCTTTGCTGTTGGTTTGTGTCATGCCTTTTGAAAATGCATGGTATCAATATTTGCAAGATAGAGGATTTGTATTTTGTGAAATAGTGAGGTTTCAGTAGTGAAATTGAATGCATGTACATAGGACTTGCGCTCTGTTTCTAAAATGTTATTTAAAAAACGATTTTAGGGCAAATCAATGAGTTTTAGTAGTGAAATTGAATGCTTGTACATAGGACCTGTGCTCTGTTTCTAAAATGTTATTTAAAAAACGATTTTAGGGCAAATCAATGGGTTTCAGTAGTGAAACTGAATGCTTGTACATAGGACCTACGCTCTGTTTCCAAAATGTTATTAAAACAACTATTTTGGGGTAAATCAATGGCTTTAACATTTTTGAGAAGGAATAAATAGTGTGTGCATGAATACATAAAAATATTTGAACCTTTCACAATCATGTCGTCTGTGTTTCCTCAAATTAGGAAGTGGATTGTGCAGATGAGGTGAGGCATGTCCAGGGGTGCAAAGGAGTTGAGGCCAGTGTCCATCAGTGCAATGGAGAGGACTTATCTCCTCTGACCCTTAGACAAGCATTATCTAATCTGTGCCCCTTGGACAGACCTCAATACATTGAGTATAATTGATGGTAACAGGGTGCAGATGAGGTGAGGCGTGTCCAGGGGTGTAGATGAACTGAGGCCTGTCTAATGGTGCAGATGTGTTGAGGTCTATTCAGGGTTGCAGATGAGGTGAGGATTGTCCAGGGGTGCAAAGGAAGTGATGCCTGTGTTGAAGAGTGTAGTGGAAGAGAGGTCTGTCCAGGGGTGGAAAGAAGGTGAGGGCTGTGTCTAAGAGTGTAGTGGGGGATAGGCTTCATAAAGTTCAGTCCAGTGCACTCTTAGACACCGGTCTTACCACCTATGCTCCCCAGGACAGGCCTTACCTCGTGTGTACAATCTGCTTACTAATCTGAGGAAACACAGGTGATATGATTGTGAAATGTGCAAATATATTTTTCTAGTCATGCAGATACTATCTAATCCTTGTCAATAATGTAAAACCAATTCATGTGCCCAAAATATTTTTTTAGAATTACATTTAAAAAACAGAGATAAGGTCATATGTATAAGCATTATAGTGTTTATATCGTTTGCTTATTGTCATTGCTTGTTTGTTTGGTAATAGTGGTCTATAATGAGTTTTTTTTTTTTGTTTACCACAGATTGAAATCAAGATTTCAATAGTAAGGAAATATGCCCTCAAGGCAGAGGAGAAGAAAAGATGATTAGCGCAAAAAATCAAAAACAGGAACGGAATTAAAGCAGTCTCCTACAACAAATACTTCAAAAAAGGTGAAAAAAGCTCCTGGTAAGACAACTAAGTCTCTTTTTCGGAACATATGTAGATCCAAAAAAAATGATAATATACATGTGAATGTACAGAAGGAGAGAGCAAATTTGAAGAGGAAGGAGAGATCCCCAAAAAATGTTACTACGGCAGCAGGAGACAATAATATGTATAGGAATAGAAGGCAAAATCAATTTAGGGACATTCGTAAATGAATGTTTCGCAATAGGGTAGTTTTAAATTTGTTGAAAATTGTTAAGAAAGGTAAACAGAGAGCTGCTTTTTACAAGAAAAAGAAAAATGTAGAGAAGATTGTTGATCAAGCTTTTGAAGTTAAGAAAACATTATTTATTTTAGTAATTAATAGAATTAGGACACTTAACAAGACAGTTGATGTTTTCAAATCCAACAGTAGATGCAAAAGAGTAATTAATCAAACTAATTTTTGTAAAGTTTTTTCTGGAGAATGGATGCATAGTTCAAGTTGTGAGCCATTTTTTAATGAGGAGAGTTACTTCCAGGAGAATGATTTGGTGCATGCAGTTGACACCAGTGGTCGAGCATATGAGGTGAAAGATGGTTGTCCGATTGAAAAAGAGAAACTTGTGTCTAGAGATGCAGAAAAGGTGTTAGGTGATGAAGTTTTAGGGAGACGTACTAAGGGTCCAGTGTACACTTGGAAGTGTAGTAGTATTTGTAGTGTGTGACAGGATTCAATCGATGTGCTTCGTAATTTCTTACGTACATATAGTAAGAAAAGTCTAAAACAGAAAATGAAGTTGTTGCAAGACTTAGATCCTTGTAGAGTCAGAGAAAACACAGGTTTGCATGGACAGTCACTGGCTTGTCTTTCAAGAAAAGTATGTCAGAGTGTTTTTCATCATTTTAGGATGTTAGCAGTGCATCATAACAAAATGAGGAAATTAGTGAGAAGGTTGTATTATGCAAAAAGTCCAGCACTTAAGCTTAAACAGTTATAGTGCTCTTTTGCATGGAACTGAATTAGATGGGAAGATTTGTGAAGAAATTGAGATTTGTTATTTTTGTGAAAAAGAGGACAGTGTAGAAATTGACACAGTAATACAAGGTAATGTGGAAGACAATGTACAGATTTTAAGTACAGAAAAGTTTGACCAGGAAATTACCAAGTTTAAGGTGAAATCAAGTGAAAGGCCTAATTTTACTTGTGTGTGTTGTCGACGGACTCATTATAAGATTCAGACTAGGTTAGTTGATTTATATGCAAAAAGTGAAATGGAAAATAATAGTGAATGGAAGAATTTTATAACTTATTTGTTGGTTGAGAATTCTTTTGATTTGAGTTCTGATCAGCATATTTGTAAATATTGTTATAATAAATTAAATGAAAACAGAATGCCTACTAGAGCTGTTCATAATAATCTTGAGTTGGTAGACATTCCTGCTGAATTGATGGATTTAAATACATATGAATCTATTTTGATTCAATGTGTCCATCCTTTTCAGGCTATTGTTCGCATGGAGCCTAAGATAGGGAAATTGCCTCCTTCAGATTTACAGAGAGGATTAAAGGGAAGAGTTGTTTATTTGCCTCTAGATTTCAAGAAAAATATTGATACAATTGGTGTAGAAAAAGTGGAAGAGGAACTTTTAGTTATTCTAGTTAATGTGGTTCCGACAAAGAGTAAGAACATCTGGCAAGATTTAGTGGGTGTTAGGAAAGTCAAAAAGGCAACGTTGTATTTAGTCAAAAACAATGAGTACTACAAACATGTATGTGTTGGAGCAGAGGAAATAGCTGCAGAAGAAGACAGTGATTGTTCAGCCGGCCAAATTGAAAAAGTTGATGTGTGTAGAAGTGAAGAAATATATGAACATTATACTGTTCATCCTTTGCATTCCAAAGAAGTAATGGGGAATGCAATTGAATTGTTTCAAATTAAAGCAGCAAAAGGAAGTCCCATTAGTGTATGGGAAGAAAGTTTGGAAGCTCGTTCTTTTCCACAGCTATTTCCAACAGGTCGAGGTGGACGATATGATGATCGACCACTTCAAATTCCTGCATCTGAATACCGGACTTTAAGATTATATGCTGAAGATCCAAGGTTTCGTCAATGTATTCCATATTTGTTTCATCTACTGTATGAATGTGACTTGTCTGGGCTTTCTTATGCAGTAAATCATATACTGAAAAGTGGAGCACATCTGCAAAATGTTTCGGCGAGGGACTTTATGGAGAAAGTCAATCTGCAAGATAATATTTTGGAATCTCATCTAATCAATCTCATGGCATGTCAGCGTGGTACAAACGAGTATTGGTACTGTCGTCATGGGGAATTGAAATGTATGCTAAGAAACTTAGGAACTCCTACATGGTTCCTCACTCTTAGATGTGCCGAGTATGCATGGGACAACTTACGTCAATTTATACGCGAGGCAAATGCAAATATACAAAATATAGAATTCAAAACACCTGGAGAACTGTGTTCTTTGGATCCAGTGAATGTATGCAGATATTTTAATCATAGATTTGAAGCTATGATGTCTTTTATTACCAACAAAAAAAATCCTCCCCTTGGAGAGGTTTTGGATTTCTTTTGGAGAAAGGAGTATCAAGCGAGAGGTGCTCCTCACATACATATGTTGTTGTGGATTAAAGATGCACCCAAATTTGGAACAGATTCGGATGAAACAGTGATGAGTTTCATTGAAGAGTATTCAACATGTGCTGTTCCGAAAACTACCGAAGAAAACAGTTTAAGGCAACAAGTTTTACGCTTTCAATCCCATCGTTGTGGGAAGTATTGTCGTCGAAAATTCAAAAACAAGGAAAAGTTCTACACAAAATGTCGTTTCGGCTTTCCACGACCAGTGATTTCTAAAGGAAGAGTAAATAATTTGATGTCTTCTCTACGACATACTGTGACGAGGAAATCACCAAAAAATACATACAATTTAAAAAGAAACAAAGAGTCCAAGTACATCAACGACTACAAGCCAGTGATTTTGTCCATGTGGAATGCTAACATGGATATTCAATTCATTGCTGACAACTCTTTTGCTGTGGCTCGATATGTGACGTCTTACATCACAAAAAAAGAAAAGACAGAACTGAAGGAAATGTGGGAGGACATTTCACATGAAAAGAGTCTAAGCAAGAAATTATACAGTTACAGTCTAAAGATGTTGTCACATCAAGAAATTGGAGCATATGAATGTTCTGATCGATTGTCATTAGCAAGTCTATATGCCAAATTTAGAACCATCATTTGGGTGAGTCTAGGTCTTGCTGCAACACGAAACCGAGTTTTGAAATCTGTACAAGAAATAGAGTATTTGGCGCAGAAAGAACCAGACAGTACAATTCCGGTTCCGTCACTACCCCTCATTCCCCATCCTTTACTGTCCTTCCTTTTACTTTCAACACCCACTCACATTCTCCCAGTACCTCTACTTTAGTCTTCTTCCTCACTCTTCCCGTCTTTCGCTCCCTTATTCATTTTCCTTTTCTCACTTACACCCTATTACACCTTCTCTCTTTTTTACTATGTAATAAACAATCCCTCTGTGTTGCTCCCTCTAGCTCTCATTCTCTTAACATTACCCTCTCTCTGTTCTTTCCTCATGCTCACTCCTTCATTAATTTTTTTTTCTTTTTTTTTGGTGCGCGCCTCGGTGCGCGCCCCGGTGCACGTACCGGTACGCGTACCCTGCAGAAAAAAGATTGACAGAGATTCTTTAAAAATATAGGTTTATTTTGATAAATTAGAGGTAGTTCTAAAAAGAACTGTTTTTTTATTCTTTTTGTTGTTTTATACTTTTTTTTATTTTTTTGGAACATTTTTTACTTTTTTTGGCTTTTCTGAACAGTTTTAAAAAAAAATTGTATTTTTTATGGGGAGAAACAAAAAACAGGGAATTGTAAACGGCTCAACTGGAGCAAAAAAAATCAGAAAAAAGTTAAGGTTTCTTCGGGCATTTATGGTTATCACCAGCAACGTTGATGAGCGTAATGCTTTGCTCACCATAACAAATTGTTTTGCCATAATATTTACAAACAATTTTGTATCCCCCAAACTTTGATTGTATACTTGGAATCATCTGACTTGCCTCTGGACCCGATGGAGTGGGTTCTTTTGTTGTTGAGGTTCTGGCAGATGATTGGGGTAGGTTTCTGCAGAGTTCTCTCACCTCTGCTGCAGAATAAATGTTGGGGTGCAAACGCTGCATGTACGAAATCATCGTATGATTCCCAAAGGAATATTTTTTTGTAGGGTTGCCCCTGGATAGCACAGCACCACAGATCAAACAGGTTACCTTCGCAGCGTTCACTTTTTTGGAACCCCTTGGGATTTTGTAAAACTCCCATATGAAGTGCTCTCTAGGTTTGTATGGGGCATTGTCTTCAGGCAGGAACTGCCTTGTCTCTTCCTCCTCTTCCTCCTCCTCCTCCTCTTGTTCTTGACCACCAATGTAATGTTCTGGTGGTCCTGGTGGTGGTGGTGGTGGTGGTGGTGGTGGGGCAGATGCTCCAGCTGCTGATAGTACTGTAGCCATATCTGTAAGAAAAAAGCAGGTCTTCCTCACTCAAAGAACAAAGTGAGAATGAGGAAAAAAGGTGGTGGCTTTCATCATTTGGAAAACAAATCTGTTCTGAACCAATGAAAAGTGTTATTTTCAAGTCACATGATCCAGGCTTTCATCATTTGGAAACCAAAACTGATCTGAACCAATGAAAAGTGTTATTTTCAGGTCACATGACCCGACGCGCTTATGATACGCGCCCCGGGGCGCGGCGCTTACGTTGCGCGATCGAATGCGCTCGGGTGCTTCCGGGTGCGCTTACGCAGTGCGTCATATGACGCATCACGCGGCTACGCGATACGTCACGATGTTGTTTTCGTTCACGGCAATAGCGCCAACGGGACGCTCACCGGTACGCGCAACGGGGCCGCCATAACACTGCGCTTACCAGTGAACGCATCGTTACGCGCCCCGGGAGCGCTCCGGGGCAAAAAAATTAATAAATAAAAATAAAAAAAACATTAAAAAAATACTATTACATAATTATACAATATAAAATTCTAAGGAAACTTACACATACTTACTCTCTTAAACAATCACTTAGAGAAACACATACTAATTTAAACAGGAACTCTTAGAATCCCTCACTCTCACATATAATCACTTATATACATCAATAGTATGTGTTTGAGTAACTTTTAGATGACTGTCGGTGTGTAACAGGATGTATAGGTGTATCACTACATATGAGGAGTGAGTATATGTATGAGTGACTATATTGAACTGTTCGTGAATGAGTGCATGTGTGTATAGATGGTGGAAATATTGAATTGGTTGTTGTAAGTGGTATGGCTATCTCCATTTTTTTGTAAATTTTAGTTTCTATTTTTGAATATTTGATTCAAGGGTTACATTACAGTGAAAGAAGGTCTGTAACTCTGTCACAAGGATGGTGTCATGAGTGATGTCATGAGTGATGTCACTGACCATGTCATGAGTGTTGTAATATGTTACGTCATCAGCAGTGCATTGCACGCGCAAGTTATAGTGAGTCTAACTAACTATAACGTGGGAATTTCAATGGTTTTATGCGAGTAAAATTTCCAGCTAACTATAACTGGTGTGAAACCTATGGTTTTTTCAGTGAATTTAATAGGTTTTTTAAATGCTAATTCCTAACTATAACTGTTGTGAAACCTATGTTTTTTTCAGTGAATTTCAATGGTTTTTTAATAGCAAATCTCTATAGGTATCAAAAGTAAAAAAATGTATAACGAATTTTATATTGTATAAATATTTATTTATTTATTTATTTTATTTTTTGCCCCGGGGCGCGTACCGGTGAACGCACGGGTAAGCGCAATGTTACGGCGCGCCCCGGGGCGCGTACCGGGGAGCGTCCCGTTAGCGCTATTCTTGCGAACGAAAACAACATCGTGACGTTTCGCGTAACCGCGTGATGCGTCATATGACGCACTGCGTAAGCGCACCCGGAAGCACGCGAGCGCATACAATCGCGCAACATCCTGACGCGCTTACGCTACGCACCCCCGGGCGCGCCCCAGAGCGCGCCCCAGAGCGCGACTACGGGCGCGCCCCGGGCGCGTAGCGTAAGCGCGTCGGGTCATGTGATCTGAAAATAACACTTTTCATTGGTGCAGATTAGTTTTGGTTTCCAAATGATGAAAGCCCGGATCAGGTGACTTGAAAATAACACTTTTCATTGGTCCAGAACAGTTCTGTTTACCAAATGATGAAAGACCCCACCTTTTTTCCTTATTCTGACTTTGTCCTTTCACTGAGGAAGACCTGTTTGAACAACTTAGAGAAATATTTTGTACTTTAAAATGGTTACAGTAGCAGCAGTAGCTGGAGCATCTGCACCACCACCACCACCACCACCACCAACAGGACCACCACAACAGTGGCGTCACTAGGGTTGGTGTCAACCGGTGCAGGTAACTCATGATGTCACCCCCTCACGACCTACCGCATGGACCTCCTCCGTTCCGAGTCTGCCAGAGGACACAGATGGCAAATACCGGACCATACAGAATCCTTAGTAACGTTTGTAAATTTAGTTCCTATATTTCCTGCTTTTTTATATTGAGAATGTCATCCATGTAGTGCATTGCTACATCATAAATGAATCCTCAACATAAACAAAAAAACAGATCAATGCCATTAAGGGCATTGTACTTGCACACTGTACCCGGCGCCAGAGGCGTGGTTGCTCAGGGCAGGCCTGGCCTCAGACTCGTCACTCAGTGGTTCACTTCGCAGTTCACTTCATACATATGAAGTGAACTGTAAAGTCAATCACTGAGTGAGGAGTCTAAGGCCTGCCCTGAGCAATCATGTTTCCTGCGCCCGGAACCGCGTTCAAGTACAATGCCCCAGGCCAGGACTAGGAGGCTGGAAGTGAAATTAAATGTGAGCTTAAAGAAGAAACATTTGTGGAATTACTGGACTCGCACTAAGATCAAGGTGACCCTGTTTGGGACTGTTGTCGATTTTATCACACGATCCTATCAGTCAGGGCGTGATTCTTGGAGGTACCTCGCCAAAATAATGGCCCCTAAATTAATGCGATCGTCTAAAAAAGCCAACGTTCAGGAGGCGTCTGGGAATGAGGACGAGGAGGTATGTTCGGAAGATTCTGGCGCTCCAGCCTCTAATGTGAGAGGTAAACTAAAGACAAAGGCGCAGCTGAGGCGGGAAGCCGCTAAGGAGGCTAAGGAGGCAAAAGCACGGAAGATACGGGAGAAAGAAGCTGAAAAGAAGAAAATTATGGCATTAGCTTTACGAAAAAAGAGAAATGCTGAAATGAAATCTACTGCCGGGGAAATGGCTGGTTCGCTGCGGCAGACTACAATAGTAGAGACATTTTCACCTGCAATATGCGCTGTAGCAAGCAACCACCCTCCAGCACGGAGGGTCTTTCCTGTCCCGTCTATGCTGTCTCTGTGTGAGGGGAGGCAGCGCGCTGCACACGTGGAGGAGGCTGGGGCCGGTGGGAATGCGGGTAGCATGGCGGAGATGCTGATCCAGACTGAAGTTACAGAGCCTGCAGGAGTAACCTCCTTTTCTACAGCCACGGTAAGGGGCGGGGCTGAGAGCTTAAAGGGGAAGGAGATACCTGATGATTCCCCTGCGAGGAATGAGATAAATGCATCTTTAGACTCCGTGGTAGACCTCGCTGCAGACATTGAGGGGGATGTACCAGATGAGCATATTGTCTACAATGGAAAAATTAGTGAGAATAATGATGTGTTGACAGAGCAGTCAGTGGAAAAAGTACTTGATAAGGATAAAGAGATAGCGCTCGACTTAGCGCAGCCAGCTCAACTTGTGCAACCAGCTCAACCTGCTGTACCTGCACAACCAATTCAACAACAAGAGACTAATAACTCTGGCAGCGGAAATATAAATACCAACATACTTATTGACTGCAGAATCGACAGGAATATACAACTCGTTTCAAAATCTATATTGGCATCCCCTGGTGATGAGGTCTTCTTCACTGGAAACGATGAGCTGGATAATGAAGAGGATGAAAGTGAGAGCAATAGTTCTGTCCAGGAGTCTTGTACAGATTCAGATTTGGATTTGGAAATAACCAACTCAGTGGACTCCGAAGCTGGGACAGGTTCAGAAACCAATTTTTCTAAATCTGATAGTATCTCAGTCTCTTCAGGTAGCGATACGGAACCTATTGAGTCACCACAGGAGACTGTGCAAAAAATAACAAAATCAAAAGCTACTACCAAAGTAATGACTAAAACTGTGAGCAATAAGCCCAAACATATGGATAAGAGTAAAATAAAAAATAATCTCAGGAGAAAAGATCAAGTTAGAGTACACCATAAAGCGCCCGTGAAAACGGTGGTAAAGAAACTTGACTGGGATAATACCTTGGAGAGTGGTGTGCCACTCATGGGAGAACCTAAGAGCACAGATATAGCCACGTATGGGGTTGCATCTCAAGGATCTGAGGGGGGCGCCTCTAATTTTGAACTTTTGTTTTCTACCTTAAAACAGATGCAAGGTGAGGCTTGTGCAGAGAGCCAGAGAGCAAGTAGACGGGCCAGACATACAAACAAAAAAATACAATCCTCTTTGCATAAAGTTAACAAAATGTACGAAGAAATGGAGGGGAGAGTAACTGAGGTAGAGGCAAGAACGGGAAAATTGGAAGATGATCTTATTAAAATGCAAGATGCTAGCAGGGATCAAGACAAGACAACGGCGGACATGCTCTGGAAGCTAGAGGATTTTGAAAACAGGCAAAGGCGAAACAACGTTAGACTACTTGGAATTCAGGAGGGAAAGGAGGGAGGGGACGTGCGGGGTTTCGTCGTTGAATTGTTAAAAGGTGCACTTCCAGAGCTATCCTCATGGGACTGGGAACATGAGATTCAAAGAGTACATCGATTCCCGCTCACGAGAAAAGAAACACAGAGCAAACCTCGAGCGATACTGTTGTATGTCGGGAACTTTCTTCTGCATGAGGAGATAATCAGTAAGGCAAAACCTCAGGCTAAACGTACTTATAAAGATATTGAATTTTTTGCCCGCCCTGATTTCTGCCACACTACCGTGGAAAGACGGTGGCGGATGAGACAACTCATTACTCCTTTTCAAAACTTGGGGTGTGAAGCTTATCTTATGTTTCCCGCACGGTTAAAAATTGGTTTAAATGGTAATGTTAGAGTCTTTTTTTCTGAAATCATGGTGCAAGAATATCTCAGTTTCTTGCGCGAAACTAGAGGACAAAATAAGGCTTATCATAAAGCCCCTGAGAGACGAGATACACGAACTGTTGCTATTAGAGATATCCCCGGGAAAAAATAAAGGGAGAGTGTATCATGGTAACATAGCTATGGAAAAATAGAATGAATTATTACCTAGTGTGCTGAAAACCATAGTGTTCTGAGGGTATATCTTTAATGTGTTATTTGCGAAAGTTTTAGAGCTGTATAGCTATATAGCTCGGGGTTTTTTTGATCCGTTGTTGTCGATCTGTTGATAGATTAACGCTGTGACGGGCACTAGCTGATAAAGACTGGTGAACAGGGATTAAGATTATGTTGTGTAGAGCACTCCTAGTAGCATATATAAATTGGGGAAATCAGGGGAGAGAGGGTGTGTCATCCTGTTGGCAAACGTCGGCCAGACATAGGTCCCTTGGACCTATTTGCCTGTAGGGGGGGAGGGGGTCTGTGGGAGGGTTTCCTGGGGTGGGGAGGGAGGGTACAAGGGCATGGGCAGGGCACAAGGGGCGCAAATGGCACAAAGGGTAAAAAAATATGGAAATATATTGGGACTATCAAGAGTATGTTTTGAATCAGATGTATAACCATGCTGACCGCAACAAAGGGAAGAAGGAAAATATAAGCTGCGTTAATCGTCTAATAGATGTAGTAACGAGTGAATCTGATAATCTGTTTAACAAAAGTGAGCAGGTATCTGACGGTCCCCAAAAAAAAAACAAAAAAAAAAAAAACTAAAGTATGTCTCTTAGACATGGAACGTATGTGGCTTAAATGATATCCAGAAAAGACAGAAAATAGGAGTTCGTCTGCGCCAGATGAATGTGGATTTTGTATTTCTGCAAGAGACACATATAATGAGCTCCCATGAGTTTTGCCTTAATCAGTTGGGGTTCCACCTAATAGTAAAGTCCAAACAAGATACAAAAAATAGAGGGGTAGCAATTTTGTTGAGGAGTAAAAATTTGAAAACAGGGAAGAAGTTAGAAGATAAATGGGGGAGATGGGGCTTTGACGGAGATTTTGATAGACGGAGTATGGATAACATTAGTGGCGGTATATGGCTCAACTCAGGATGACCCAGAAATAATGCGCTTTCTAGATGCCGAGCTAGCTACCTGGTCCCCACAGGTCATTATAGGCGGGGATTTGAATATTAACGGGGCTGAGGGATTGGAATTTGGAAGTTATAAAGGTCAGAAGAAAAGAGTGCATAAGGCTCTTGTGGAACTTATGGAAAATAATAATCTGCAAGATGTCTGGGGCACAACTAGATCAGAACAAAAAGGATACACATATTATTCTTCACCACACCAAATCTGTGTTAGATTAGATTATTTTATGATATCCAAGGATCTAATGACTAGAGTTAAAATTGACAGACTCCCAAGAATTTTTAGTGATCACAATCCATTAGTATTAACGATGAAGTTAGAAGGAGGTACTAGATCAAATCGGGTATGGACATTTGAAAGAAAGTTATTGTTGGAGGATGATTATCTCTTGCATATGTCAAAATGGATAACTGAGTTTTTTGAAAACAATAGAGGGAGTGCTCCAGTGGGAGTGATCTGGGATGCTTTTAAGGCGGGTGTGCGTGGAGAAACATGTAGTTATAGTGCATACAAACGGAAAGTAGAAGGGCTCCATCAAAGGGAGATAGAAAGGGCTGTATCAGAGGTAGAAGAACAACTTAACAACTGTGTTGCTAGAGGTGAACCAACTGAACAATATATTGTAGCCTTAATGAAAGTAAAAAGTGAAGCTGAAGAAGATCTGGCGAGAAAGGCAGCACAATATTATACTATCAGAAGGGAGAAGTGTTATGAATATAACGAAAAAGTTGGTCATGTTCTTGCCATGCGCACTAGGCAGATAGTGGCAGATGGGTCGGTTAAGGAAATTAGGGACGAAAATGGCAAACTGCATTCAGATTCTATAGAGATCAGGGAAGTGTTTAGGAAATTCTATCAGTTATTATATGATACCCAACTTTCATGTAATAAGGAAGAGATAAGGGAGTACCTCCAGAATATCCCAGTTGAAAGAGTCTCCAATGAATACGCAGAAGTATTAGAAAACTCGTTGGATAACTTGGAGATTAAAGAGGCTATATGTAGTCTCCCTTCAGGAAAGGCAGCTGGTCCGGACCAGATACCGCTAGAATTTTATAAAACTTTCTGGGGGAGTTTGGGTCAAGACTTATGTAAAACCTTTCAAGATGCTCAGCTGGGTGAGTCTATCCCAAAGTCATGGGGGGGTGCTGATATAGTTTTAATATTAAAAAAGGGGAAGCCGGCAACTGAGCCAGGATCATATCGTCCCATTACGCTGATGAATAATGACACCAAAATATATTCAAAAGCCTTGGCAATAAGATTTGCGGGAGTGATATCTGCTTTAGTTAGCAGGAATCAACATGGATTCATTCCTGGAAGAGGAACGACACACCACACTAGAAAAGTTATAATTTTGTTTGATGCTGCTGAGGTCACAGGAGATCCGATGGCCGTAATGTTGCTGGATGCTGAAAAAGCATTTGATCGGGTCTCCTGGGACTATCTGTGGCACATTTTAGTAAGAGCTGGGTTTCAGGGTGGCTTCATTAAAGCTTTACAGACTCTGTACAAGGAACCGGTTGCAGCTTTAAGAGTGAATGGAGGTATTACGGGACAACTTACGATTAAAAGAGGTACACGGCAGGGATGCCCATGTTCCCCGCTCCTATTTGCTATGTATATGGACCCACTGATCCGCAGGCTAGAATTGTGCCCAGAGATTAATCCATTACATACATTACTGGGACCCTGTAAAGTACTTGCTTACGCTGATGACGTAGCGGTAATAACACCAAACCCCACGGAAGCGAATGAATTAATAGAGGTAGAAGCTCGTAGGTTTGGACAAGTTTCGGGCTACGCCTTAAATGCCTCAAAGACTCAAATTATTAAAAACTCAGTGACTGTCTGCAATGATAATCGAGTGGTTGACGCAGGGACCTATCTAGGAATCATTATCTCAGCAGATATAAACACCTTGGTGGAAAAATTATCGTCCCAATAATAAATAAAACAAAGAAAGACCTGGATCGCTATGAGAACCTACACCTCCCGTTAGTAGGTCGGGTCAACATTATTAAAATGATGGTGTTGCCAACATTTTTGTATATCTTTAGGGCAGTACCACTTTTAGTTGATAACAAATGGTTTAAAACTTGTGAACAAATGATTAATCGTTTTATTTGGGCCAAAGGTAAGACACGTAGGGAACTGAGGTATATGTCGCTACCTAGGGAGAGAGGGGGCTGGTCGTTACCAGATTTAAAGGTGTATTATTGGGCTGCAGCACTACAAAATATGTTGGGACTAGTTGGGGGGGGCTGAGGCGGATGCCTGGGATAATATTGGCTCGCTAGCTGTTTATGGTTTGGTTTTGGGTAGAAATGCAGAAAATGTATTTTTGAGATTTACGGAGGAAAGCTACTACAAAAGAACACGATTCAAGACAATTATAGCTGCTTATAATATATGGAAAGGAATATCCAAAAAGCTTGGAATTGGGAAATATAATGCATACACCAGATTCAAAAATAACCCCTCCTTACCTAGCATGGTATTTTCAGGAGCTGTATTCCAAGATTGGGAAAGACGAGGGATAAGAAAGATTGGAGATATGATGGGAGGTTATGGCATATTACAATTTACAGACCTACAAAATAGATACACTTTGAACTCCAAACAGTTTTATAAATACCTTCAAATAAGAAGTTGTATATCAAATAAAAAAGGGGGAACATCGGGTTTCGAAAGAAATGTTATGATGGACCTTATAGAAGACGGCTCTGACTGTACTATAAAGAGATTCTACCTGGAAATGACAAAACTAAAGAAAGATGATTTAAATAAATGGATAGACAAATGGATTACAGATTTGGATATAGCTAGGGATATTTTTACAGAGTCATTAGAAATGGGAGGAAAATTGTTGTGTTCCTCATCCCTCCAGGCTCAACATTATAAGACGTTATATCATTTGTATTTTACGCCTGGGAAAATTGCTCAATGGGGGGGTGTGTCGGGAACTACATGTTTTAGGTGTAATAGTGCCGAGGCGGATTTGATACACATCTTCTCACTCTGTCCACAATTAGATATTGGAAATTTTTTCCAGAATGCACTTTCAAGTATAATAGAACTAAATCCAGCAGTTATGTTATTGGGGGTTAGCCCCGACGGACAGCTAAATTGTAAAAAAATTCTATTTGTAGCGATGGCTATCTTTAGATTGTTAGTAGCTTCGGCATGGCTGGATCCTAACCCTCCACATATCATCAATGGCTTGGTAAGGTATTATCAATACAAAAATTGGAAACTGCTATCTATGCTAGGAGGGGAAAGAAGGGTAAACAATTATGTATGCAAATTTGGGACTCTTTTATTCAGTGGAAGTTAGGAAGTGATTAATGAAGAAATGGAGAAGCTAATATACTGAATATAGTTTATACTGGAATTATTATGTACTATTATGTGTTATGTGGTTATATGGTTTTATATTTCTGTTCTGTATTTGACTCAATGTTTTGTACTTATGAATTCCATTGTGCCCTGCTCGTACTGTAAGGGGGAAAAAATGGGGGAAAAATTCTTCAATAAAAATAATTTTAAAAAAAAGAAAAGAAAGTGCGCCCACAGGCTGAATAATAAAATTAATAAAATGATTTTTCTATTCTGTTTGCTTCATATTCTTGCCATTTTGTAACAATGTAATTAATAATTTCCACTAATGTAAAAGTCGCTTTATTTTTTCACCTTTTGAGAATGAAGGCGTTAGTTCAGCTCTATTAGAATTTACACTTGTTCCCAGCATGCCTTACATGTGTGTAGTGGCAGCAAGCATTTAACTGACTGAACAAACTAATGGTCATTCACAATAGAATAGATTTTTGCAACATGTCCAAAACAATATTACTGCTTATATAAGGTCCCAGCAGTGAGAAAACCCCACCATATCTGACGGGGTTGCAGTTTGTCGACTGGGAAGATCGTCACCTTTTCAAAGACAGCACATAATTAGTTACTTATCTCATCCTCCCAGTCCCTGAATCTGTAACATCTTTAAAACACACACACACACACACACACACGCAAACACACACACACACACACACACACACACATATCTATCTATTAGGTATATATAGTTAGGATTTTTTCTCTATGGGTTTTTTGAAAATTCTATGTCTAATAACTTTGGCGTTTGTGGACGGAATTGGCTGAAATTTTCAGGAAAATGGCACATTTTGTTTCTGAGCAGCCCCTGGAAATTTGGGGGGAGTTGGTCCAGGGGGGGCCGAGAAAAAAGGGGGGTCCCAAAACGTGTTTTTAACATTGAGTTTTCCATAGGGCGGTTAGCCTCACTTTTAGCCCGAACGGCTGAATGGATTTGCACGAAACTTGGCAAAATTGTAGGGACTGGTAGCCCGATGTGCCTTTTGTAGGTCTTAATATATGTGCTGCAGTGGATTTTGAGAAATTAACGGTCAAAAAAAGATATATATCTGTAAGCGCGGACCAGGCAGCGCCCCGGTACGCGTACTTTTCGCGTAACGGAACTTCGCGTAGCGAAGCTGATTGGCTCTCCGGTGTCTGTCAACATTCTAAACAGTCCGGAGCGGCCGCCATCTTGTCTCTCGGTAGGATTGAGAGACAAGAGGAGGCCAAAACAAAGGGGGAAATAACTATAAGGGGGCATAGTAGATCCTCGCTGACCCCCTAGGTTTAATGTGGAGGTTTTAAAGAGGTCCCGCGGGGCAAAAAAAAAAAAAATTTTTTTTTTGTTTTTTTTCGTGGTTAGCGCCCGGTACGCGAACCGGGAAGCGTTCTGGGGAGCGTACTACAATGAAAAATGAATGATAGACTTTTCAAATGCTGTATGTTAATTGATTGTTGGTTTTGTTGATTATTTTTTTTTTATTTTTTATTTTTTAAGCATTTTTTATTGTGTTTCATAATTTATTAAACTTTCTAACATTTCATTGTCAGAAATTTCATTATTATCATGGAATATACATTGTAGTCTCTGAGGTTGTAAAATGTCCTCATTTGCAATGAGGTTATCTACTGCTTGTACACATTGCAGTAGTTCTTGGTCCCAAGTTTCATCCATAAATTCAATCTCATTTGGATCAATGATTTCTGTGTTGGACTCTGGAAGGACAATTTCAAATGAAATTTTTTGTTCACTTTCCATTTTCCCTGAAATTTGCATAAAAAAAATATATATTAGTAGAGGTAGGGCACTGTTGGGATTAATTTTAGATAGGCAGTTTTTAACAGTGAATTCATCCATAAATTCAATCTCATTTGGATCAATGATTTCTGTGTTGGACTCTGGAAGGACAATTTCAAATGAAATTTTTTGTTCACTTTCCATTTTCCCTGAAATTTGCATAAAAAAAATATATATTAGTAGAGGTAGGGCACTGTTGGGATTAATTTTAGATAGGCAGTTTTTAACAGTGAATTTATCTTTGGGCAGTGTATAGTATCAGAGTGGAAGTAGGAATATAAAAAAGTGTATCTAAATTTATAAGTACTACAGAGGGATAGTATATAACTAACAGAAAAAGTTTGCCATATTAACTTAAAGTGCACAATATACTTCAGTTTTAAAAATAACAACTTACCTTTAAAAAGAAGTTGAAGTTATTAATGAAAATCCTATTGAAATGTACACCAGGAAGTAGTAGTCAAAATGGCTGTGTTTCCTTGTCTTCCTTTATATATATTCGGGTACATAACCAATCAAATGTCAGGTAAAAAAAGTAGAAAATGAAAGTAACATTTTAATTGGTTGTCAATTCCAACACTTCAGGTGTGTTTTGTGAAGTAATTTACCTCACGGTATTTAGAGAGGTCTACAGGCTAAATGGCTAAATGGAATTCCAATCAAATTTGTGAAAATGGTAGGGATTGGTATGTAGTATGAGCTAATCTATATTTGGTGAAATTGTCTCAAGTGGCTTTTGTGTGAACTACTTTCCCACCTTTTTTGATGGTGCGCTTCCCAGGAAGCGACCCGGTACGCGAACCGGTGAGCGCCCTGGTACGCGAACCTTAAGCGTAACGGGAGTCCACCATTTTGTGTTTCGGTCGAATTATGATACAAGATGGAGGGCAAATAATGTTCAGAATAGGTAGAAGGGGGCACGGTAGACTTATCTTGACCCCCTAGGTTTTGTGAGGGTGGCTGAGGAGGCCCATATGTGCGAAAAAAACCATTTTTTTTTAAAATTTCGCGAGGTTAGCTCCCGGTACGCGTACCGGGTAGCGCCCCAGGGAGTGTACTTTGTTGAAAATTAGTGAAAAAAGTTAGAGTAAAATAATAATTGTGAGTGATTAGATGTAGGGTAGCTCTGAGAAGAGCTTTTGGGTTTATGGTACATTTAGGTACTTATAAGTAGGTACCAATGCACATTCTTAAATTCAGAGTGAAAATTCTGTTGCCCTCATCTGAGAAGTGAACTCCATCTCCTCTGTAGATATCTTGCATGTAGTAACGCAAGTTATTGTTGTACAGGGAGCCCATTCCATGGTCTCTCATGTAAGCTGAAACAGATTTGTTTACATGCTTCCTCGACTTCTCAATTTGTGGACAAAATTGGTTTGACCACCTCCATTTCTGTCTTTGGCATATATTTGAATATACCAAGGCAGTCTGAGGAAAAAGTGCCATCAATTGCTCAAAGGTGTCCTTTAAAAGCATTTCCAGACCTACACCAGTCAAAGTGCCCAAGTCATTACCTCCACAGTGCACAATTAACAGGTCAGGTTTGGGCAAATGCATAAAGGTTTTCACCAATGGTATCAATTGGTGACATTTTAATCCTCTGTGGCCAAACCACTTAATTTCCACATCTTGTAAATTGAGGTTAGGTAAATTCCTGCTTTCAACGTACCTTTGAGCCCAGTGAATATAACTATGACCAACAATCCAGACAGAAAACATGGTGAGAGAAGGTTCTCCTGCAGTCAGATGAAGTGTGGCAATGAAATGGCAGTTGAAAAAATGAGAGTTTGAAATGAAAAAAACTATGGAGTTTCTGTGTTCATGAAGCAGTAACAGTGATTGGTGGATTTTGATTGATGAAAACAGAAAGTTAGGGTGTAGAGATGTGTTGTTTGAGAGATGTATTTTGAGTGGTCAATAAAAAATCATTAAATGAAAGAAAGCACTGGATATGCAGGTGCACTGAGAGTTCAGAGTTCAATTGCAACATTGTTGTGTGAACTTGCAAACACCAGAGTTTCTCCAAGAGGTGGTTGCTATGGAAAATAGCCAGAAATGGCAGAGGGGGGAAGGGTTTTCATTTGAAAAAAAGTGAGGGAAGAGTTTTGATTGGGTGACATGAGAAATATGTGTGAAGAATTACAGCATTTCTGTGCTTTTGATAGCTGCAGACTCTGGAGTGCATACCTTTTGCTCTGCTGAAGACAAATTGGTGTGTTTCTTAGACTGTTTTCAAACTCAAAGTATTTGCTAAGGTGAGAAAATATTTCTTTATTTTAGATAGAGAATAGTGTGCTTTAAGGAGAAAATTATGATTTATGTGGCGCAAATTGCTTGTAAATATGCTCTCACATGTGCATGGAAAAATTTGATTTTGAATGTTAGTGTTATATAGCCATGTTAAAAGTGACCCAACCATGCTGGAAAGTCAATCAAAAAATGATTTCATGTGTTTTAATGACATTTTAAGTCATTTTCTCATGTGCAGTGTTTAGAAATTATGATTTGAAAATCGTTTTTGTGGAAAAGGAATTGTTTTTAAATTCATGACAAGGATATAATGGTGTATGGTTCTTTATAAGGCAATTGACTGTCCCTGATGTTATTTTTCTCATTTTAATGTAAGACCTTTCTCTGTGGCGCAAATTGCTTGTAAATATGCTCTCACATGTGCATGGAAAATTTAGATTTTGAATGTTTGTGTTAAATAGCCATGTTAAAAGTGACCCAACCATGCTGGGAAGGCAATCAAAAAACGCTTTCATGTGTTTTAATGACATTTTAAGTCATTTTCCCATGTGCAGTGTTTAGAAATTATGATTTGAAAATCGTTTTTGGGGAAAAGGAATTGTTTATAAAATCATGACAAGGACATAATGGTGTATGGTTCTTTATAAGGCAATTGACTGTCCCTGATGTTATTTTTCTCATTTTAGTGTAAGACCTTTCTCTGTGGCGCAAATTGTGTGTAAATATGCTCTCACATGTGCATGGAAAGTTTTAATTTTGAATGTTTGTGTTACATAGCCATGTTAAAAGTGACCCAACCATGCAGGAAAGCCAATCAAAAAACGCTTTCATGTGTTTCAATGACATTTCAAGTCATTTTCTCATGTGCAGTGTTTAGAAATTATGATTTGAAAATCGTTTTTGGGAAAAAGGAATTGTTTTTAAATTCATGAGAAGGACATAATGGTGTATGGTTCTTTATAAGGCAATTGACTGTCCCTGATGTTATTTTTCCCATTTTAATGTAAGACCTTTCTCTGTGGCGCAAATTGCTTGTAAATATGCTCCCACCTGTGCATGGAAAATTTTGATTTTGAATGTTTGTGTTACATAGCCATGTTAAAAGTGACCCTACCATGCAGGAAAGCCAATCAAAAAACGCTTTTATGTGTCTTAAGGACAATTTAAGTAATTTTCCCATGTGTAGTGTTTTGAAGTTATGATTTGAAAATCGTTGTTGAGGTAAAGGAATGTTGTTAAAATTTATGTGCGCCATATGCCCTCAAATTTCTTTTTTAGGGTTGCAGCAGGGTGTTCTTGAGACACCCCTGCACCTTTGGAATAAATTCCTAATTTGTGATGAGCAAATTGTTAATCGCAAATTGCACCTTCATTTATATGAGCCTCCTAGCTCATGGAAATGAATGGGTAATTTGCAATTAGCAATTTTCTCATCGCAAATTTGGAATGGTAAAGAATCGCTATTTATTCCTTAAAATTCGCTTTTTTGGAAATGCAAAATAGTTATATGATACATATGGCGGTTGATGTCTAACAAGATAAGAAGCTTAGGGATACATTTATGATGACTGGCGCAATGAAGTAGAAATCACTTACTTCATTGGTAGGCCTTTACATGAATTATCTCCTCTGTATTCTTCATCAAGCATAACTTTAATCTGCAATCCTGAGTAGGCCTCACCTTAAACAAACCTCTGGATAGGCCACATCCTATTGTCATCCTGAATTAATCATTTAAAATGCTAGGGACAGATTTATGATAGGTGTATACCTCTTTTGTGCCACTTAGAAAACATTGTCCATGGGGAAATGACTTAAAATGTCCTTAAGACACATGAATGTGTTATTTTAAAACGTTTGCACATTTTTTGGGTCACTTTCAACATGGCTATGTGACTGAAACAGTCAAAATCTAAATTTGCAATGCACAGGTGGGAGCATATTTACAAGGAATGTGCTTCATGGGGAAAGGTCTTATAATGTAATATGGGAAAAATGACATTAGAGACACTGAAATGCCTTATAGAGAAGCATACACCATTATGTCCTTGTCATAAATTTGCAAACCATTACTTTTCCCCAAAAACGATTTTCATATTATATTTTGAAAACACTGCACATGTGGAAATTACTTAAAATGTCAATAATTCAAAATTTGCGATTCCTTAAATGCAATGTATCAAAAAAAAAATATGTAAAAAATGATATTAAGGATTTGGAAACTACCACCAACTTCTAGTTTGTGGTAATTTGCGAATTCTTTTCAAAAAGCATTTTTTTCAACAAAAAAAAAAGGTCCCATATGACGCCCATACATGCCATTAGGGCATGTAGGTGTGCCATGTGCTCTCAAATTTCTTTTTCAGGGGTGCAGCAGGGTGTTCTTGAGATACCCCTGCACGCTTGAAAAAAATCCTATTTTGTGATGAGCTAATTGCTAATCACAAATTGCAACCTTAATTCCTATGAGCCTCCTAGCCCATGGAAATGAATGGGTAATTTGCAATTAGCAATTTGCTCATTGCAAATTAGGAATAGTAAAGAATTGCTATTTATTCCTTAAAATTTGCTATTTAGGAAATGGAAAATAGTTTGATGGTACATATGGTGGTTCATCTGTAACAAGATAAGAAGCTTAAGGATACATTTATGATGACTGGTGCAATAAAGTGCACATTACTTACTTCATTGGTAGTCCTTTATATGTATTATCTCCTCTGTATTCTTCATCAAGCGTAACTTTGATCTGCAATCCTGAGTAGGCCTCACCTTAAACAAACCTCTGGATAGGACACACTTTATTGTCATCCTGGATTAATCATTTAAAATGCTAGGGATAGATTTATGATAGGTGTATGCCTTTTTTCTGCCACTGTGCGTCACTTTTATGATGCAGCGGTGGTGCAAAATATTTGCTATGAGGTGCCAACATTAAAAATTGATGCATTTAGGCAGATATGTCATGGTGTAAAAAAAAAACGTACCACATAAAACCCAATCAGCAGTAATGCAAAAGATGCACCATGTCGCAAGACAGGCCTCACTTGGGGCCATATGTATCAAGCTAATTAGCATTTGCAAAGATCAAAATTCTATGAATTTCGGCCTTTGCGAATGTTAATTAGACAAATGGTATGTATCAAACAACTTTGATGCAAAATAAGGAGTAGCAAAATTTGCTATTCCTTATTTTGCGATTGCACTGAAGCATTTGTAAATTTTGTGACTACTTAAATGCAATGTATCAAACAAAAACTATGTAAAAAATGACATTAAGGATTTGGAAACTATTGTGGTAAATTAGTGGTAATTTGTGAATTCTTTTCAAAAAGCTTTTTTTCAAAAAAACAAAAGGTGCCATATGACGCCAACACATGCTCTTAGGGCATGTATGTGTGCCATATGCCCCCAAATTTGTTTTTCAGGGGTGCAGCAGGTGTTCTTGAGACACCCCTGCACCCTTGGAAAAATTCCTACTTTGTGATGAGCAAATTGCTAATCGCAAATTAAACCTTCATTCATATTAGCCTCCTAGGCCATGGAAATGAATGGGTAACTTGCAATTAGCAATTTGCTCATCACAAATTAGGAATGGTAAAGAATCGCTATTTATTCCTTAAAATTCGCTATTTAGAAAATGTAAAATATTTTGATGATACATATGGCAGTTCATCTGTAACAAGATAAGAAGCTTAGGGATAGATTTATGATGACTGGCGCATCACCAGGGATGTGACAGTCATCCTGCGCCACTGTTCCGCCACCCATGTTGTGCTGCATTTACAATGTGGCGCAGCATGGGGCAAAAACGGCACAGATGCGTGACGCATCTGTGCCGTAAAGGTGGTGCATTGCTGGAGTTGTATCGCAAGTGCGATGCAGCTCCAGCAAGGCTCAGGGGTGTCCCATCTGCACAATGCTGCGTCAAGACCTATGCCAGCTTCAATCAGGCGCAGGGTTTTGACGCAGCTTTCTCCTATCTGATTGTAAATGCGGCACACCATGGGTGGTAAAGCAGTGGTGCACATTAACTGGTGCATGCCTGGGGATGTGCCATTTAATATAAATCTGCACTTTAACATTTGAGTATGTGCAGGGGACACAGAGTCGTTGAGGCTTATCCAAGGTTAAGAAGAGATGAGTCCTGTTCAGTGAAAAATTAGACATAGGCTTCACCTGCTCAGCATTGCTGGACATGGCTAAATAATAGCTGCAAAATGTTAATCTTGTTAAACAATTTTACTATTATAATCTCTGAGATTTGTTTCTTACTCTGCAACATCTCATTGTTGTTATCTTTCTTTAAAGATAAAGACAACATCAACATGAGCGACAATCAGCAATCAGTTGATTTTGACCTCATCATTGAACTCGTAATTGAAACATCAGTGGATGTTGATCCCTTGGATGATTTAAATCCTGAGGATGAAGAAGAGCGTGATGAGGATGCAGATTTGTCCGAATTATATGATATAGGATGGGAAGCTGACCTGCTTGAGCCTTTGGAATTATAAACATTTATTTTTAAAATTTATAATCAATAAAAAGTAAAAAGGTAAACCGTTTAATTTAAAAATAAAGACACCTTCAAAAACAGGTTATGTGTAGTGTCTTCAATAAAATATTAAAATATGCTCATACAATTAGATCAGATTCACATATAAAATAGCATAGGTAACATAAATATAAATGTCATTTCTTTTCTGGTATTTCTGTATTGTAAAAATGGCAATGACTAAAAAATCTTCAAATTAAAATGTCAAGTAGTGTGTTATGTTTTTGATCACTATTACTGATTTACTGTTTGATAATAATGTTTATTAACATTTTTTATTATATTTTTCCTCTGATTCAACTGCAGATCATTTCAAGATTTTAATATGCCTACAACACAAAGACAGATAAAGGCTGCAAAACGTCAAAGACAGCAGGAGAAAAAAAAATGCAGCAGTCCTCTAACAAAAAGATTTCTCAAGCCACGAAGAAAGCACCGGGTAAGAGCTCTAAATATTTCATAAGAAATATTTGTAATAAAAAAAATATTACTACAGAAAATGTTTCAGTCCATAACACGAGGAGCAAATCAAATGGAAAGAAAAGGACAATGGAAAATGTTACTGCTAGAGCAAGAGATAAATCTGTGCATGATAGTAGAAGGAAACAACAGTTTAGGGAGATTCGTAAACGAATGTTCCGCAACAGGATAATTGGCAATTTGTTAAAAAATATTAAGAAAGGTCAACAGAAACTAGTTTTTTATAAGAGAAAAAAAAAAGTTGAGAAAGTTATTGATCAGGCATTTGAAATTAAACGTAAGTTATTTATTTTGATAATCAATAGAATTAGGAAGCTAAACAAGGCAATTTTTGATTTCAAAAGAAATAGTAGATGGAAGAGAATAGTTAATCGTAGTAATTTTTGTGAAGTTTTTTCTGGAGAATGGATGCATAGTTCAAGCTGTGAGGCATTTTTTAATGAAGAGAGTTATTTCCAGGATAATGATTTGGTGCATGCAGTTGACATCAGTGGTCGTGCTTATGAAGTGAAAGATGGTTGTCCAGTTGAAAAAGAAAAACTTGTGACAACAGAGGCAGAAGAGTTGTTAGGTAATGAGGTTTTAGGAAGACGTGCTAAGGGTCCTGTGTACACCTGGAAGTGTAGTAGTATTTGCAGTGTGCGACAGGATTCCATCAATTTGCTTTGTGATTTTGTACGGTCATTTAACAAAAAAAGTTTGAAGCAGAAAATGAGGTTGTTGCAAGAATTAGATCCTTGCAGAGTAAGAGAAGTGACAGGTTTGCATGGTCATTCACTGGCTTGTCTTTCCAGGAGAGTATGCCAGAGTGTTTTTCATCATTTCAGGATGCTAGCAGTGCATCATAACAAAGTGAGGAAATTAGTTAGAATGTTGTATTATGCTAAGAGTCCAGCAATTATGCTGAAACAATTATGCGCTGCTCTTTTGCATGGTTCTGAAATAGATGTGAAGAATATATGTGAAGAAATTGAGTTTTGTTACTTTGGAAGTAAAGAGGAGAATGTTGAAATTGAGCAAGAAGTAGAGGGTCATTTGGAAGATAGTGTACATGTTTCCAGTACAGATAATTTCCAGAGGGAAATTGCGACGTTTGACATGAAATCAAGTGAGAGGCCTAATTTCACTTGTGTGTGTTGTAGACGCACTTATTATAAGAATCAGACTAAGTTAGTGGATTTATATGCAAAAAGTGAAAGGGAAAATAATAGTGAATGGAAGGATTTTGCAACATACTTGATGGTAGAAAATTGTTTTGATTTGGGATTGGATCAACGTGTGTGTACTTATTGTTGTAACAAATTAAAACAAAACCAGATGCCTGCTAGAGCAGTTCATAATAATCTGGAATTGGTTGAGATTCCTTCTGAATTGAAGGACTTAAATACTTATGAATCTATTTTGATTCAAAGTATCCATCCCTTTCAGGCTATTGTAAGAATGGAGCCAAAGACAGGGAAATTGCCTCCATCAGATTTACAGAGAGGATTAAAGGGAAGAGTTGTTTATTTGCCTCTAGATTTGAAGAAAAACATTAACACAATTGGAGTAGAAAAAGTGGAAGAGGAACCTCTGGTTATCTTAGTTAATGGGGTTCCGACAAAGAATAAGAAAATATGGCAAGATTTAGTAGATGTTAGGAAAGTTAAAAAGGCAACATTGTATTTGAAAAAAAATAATAAATACTATAAGAATGTATATGTTGCAGAAGAGGAAGTAAGTGAGGAAGAGGATAGCGATTTGTGTGCTGGTCAAATTGAGAAAGTAGAACCCTCTACTAGTGAGGAAATATATGAACATTATAGTGTTCATCCTTTGCATTCCAAGGAAGTCATGGGGAATGCTATTGAGTTGTTTCAAATGAAACAAGCCAAAGGGAGTCCCATTAGTGTTTGGGAGGAAAGTTTGGAAGCTCGGTGTTTCCCACAGCTTTTTCCAACAGGTCAGGGAGGAAGATATGATGAGCGACCTCATCAAATTCCTGCTTCTGAATACCGGACTTTGCGATTGTATGCAGGAGATGGTAGGTTTCGACAATGCATTCCTTATTTGTTTCATCTCCTGTTTGAAAGCGATCTGTCTGGACTGTCATATGCAGTGAACCACATCTTGAAAAGTGGTATACACATGCAAAACATCTCGGCAAGTGATTTTATGGATAAAGTGAATGTCCAAGATAGTATTTTGGATTCTCACCTGATTAATCTCATGGCGTGTCAGCGTGGTACTAATGAGTACTGGTACCGTCGTCATGGTGATTTAAAATGTATGCTGAGGAACTTAGGTACTCCCACATGGTTCCTCACTCTGAGTTGTGCCGAGTATGGCTGGGAAGACTTACTTCAATTTCTACGAGAGGCAAATGCTAACGTAGATAACATCGAATTCAAGACACCCGGAGAACTGTGCTCTTTGGATCCAGTCAATGTATGTAGGTACTTCAATCATAGATTTGAAGCTATGATGTCTTTCATCATGAATAAGAAGAATCCACCTCTTGGAGAGGTGTTGGATTTCTTCTGGAGAAAGGAGTACCAAGCAAGAGGTGCTCCTCATATACATATGTTGTTGTGGATCAAGGATGCACCTAAATTTGGAACGGATCCAGAAGACTCAGTGATGAGTTTCATCCAACAGTATTCTACGTGTGCTGTTCCAAACGCAAAGGAGAAGAAAAGCCTAAGAGAAAAAGTTCTGCGTTTCCAAAGCCATCGATGTGGAAAGTACTGCCGTCGTAAATTCCGAAACAAAGACAAGTTCTACACCAAATGTCGTTTCGGCTTTCCACGACCGGTGATTTCTAAAGGAAGAGTAAACAGTTTGATGTCTTCGCTGCGACATAATGTGATGAAGAAATCACCTAAAAACACATACAATTTGAAGAGGAATGAAGAGTCCAAGTACATCAACGACTACAACCCGGTGATTTTGTCCATGTGGAATGCTAACATGGATATACAGTTTGTGGCTGATAACTGTATGGCTGTGGCTCGGTATGTGACGTCTTACATCACCAAAAAAGAGAAGACAGAATTGAAGGATATGTGGGAGGACATTTCCCATGAAAAGAGCCTCAGCAAGAAGTTGTACAGTTTCAGTCTGAAGATGTTGTCGCATCGAGAAATCGGAGCGTACGAATGTTCTGACCGGTTGTCTTCAGCAAGTCTCTATGCCAAGTCCAGGAGTATCGTTTGGGCGAGTCTTGGTCTTGCTGCAACGCGTAATCGAGTTCTCAAACCTGTGCGGGAAATTGAGTATTTGGCGGAAAAGGAGCCAAACAGTACCGACATTTTGAAGACAAACATGTTGGATACATATTATCCAAATCGAAGCAGTCACCTAGAGAATGTTTGTCTGTATGAGGTTCTGCAAAATTACATATTCAAGAGGAACATCAAAGAAGATACTGAGAAAGGAGTGTATGCTGTAATAGGAAGTGAGGGATGTCTGGTCAAGCAAAGAAAATGCCACTTGATAAACCATCGAAAATTGAGTGGCGAATCTCCTGAAAAAAAGGAGTTTTTCTATTTAGCACTTTTGCAACTTTTCAAGCCTTGGCGTGCAGAAGAGGAACTGCTTGGAGATTTCCTCTGTTACGAAGACTCTTTCAATGCCGCCAAGGAGACCATAGAATGTCCTGCTTTTCCCAAATATGTAGAAATGTTGAATGCGGAAATTGAGCAGGAAGCAACGATTGCAGCCGAGATTGCCAGAGACAGTTCTCAGGACAGTCAGAGTTCTGCTTCATTGAGTCAGGATCCACTAGGAGGACCTCTTATTGAAAATGAAGCTGCCACTGCTATGAATGAAGTGGAAAGAGCCATGGCACATGCTCAAGAGGATGCGGTTAACTTAGAAGAGTTGGAAAGGCAACTCAACGTTGAGCAGAGGAAAATATATGACGAAGTTACCATGCAAATTGATCATGGATTAAGTCATGATAAGAAAGAGTGCTCATGTACGTCGTTGAAGCCTGTCCGACTGTACGTGAGTGGAGAAGCGGGAACTGGAAAAAGTTTCCTCATTAAAGCAATTTCATGCTATTTGCAGGAAAGGACAGAGTCATCGCTGTCTTGTGTTGTCACTGCTCCAACTGGACTGGCAGCACATAATATTAAAGGGATTACTTTACATCGTTTACTGATGCTGCCAGTGGAGCATGACAACAAATTAGAATATCACAAGCTATCTGGAGATGCTTGTTTTGAAGTTTCAAGAATCTTGAGGAAAATGAAACTTCTTATCATTGACGAAGTAAGCATGGTTTCCAATGTCATGCTTGCCTTTGTGCATTTGAGGATGCAAGAAGTTCTCAAAACAGAGTATGATGTGTTATTTGGTGGCAAACACATCATTGTTTTCGGAGATCTTCTGCAGCTGACACCAGTGAAAGGGCAACCTGTGTTCAAAATGCTCACGCATGAAGATACCAGGAAGTGCCTAGGCAGCATTGGCAACGTCAATATATGGTTAAACTTCAATTATGCTGAACTGCATGAAAATATGCGTCAGGCGAAGGATGAAGTTTACAAGACTATTCTACAAGATGTTAGAATTGGAAAAGTGACCGAGCATGGGAAAGAAGTTTTAAATGCACGATTACTGTCAAATTTATGTCCAGAACAAGATGTTGTGCCTGAGAATATTTTTCAGAAAATTACTGAAAAGAAATCTGGAATATGTTTGATGCCAACTCTTGCAGAATGTGCCAAATTTAACAACAAAATGTTGCATTTAGAAAAGCAAGAGATTGTGAAACTGGAAGCTATTGATAGAGTAGAGCATATGGGATCAACAATTATTTTGTCTGAGAATCTGAAAACTAAATTGTATTCATTAGAGAAGAGTATATCTAAAACTGCAGGTTTTGAAAAGACTCTGAATGTGTGCTTGAACTGCCGTATAATTTTAAGAAGGAATTTACATGTTGAAAGAGGTCTGGTAAATGGATCAATGGGTAATGTTGTTGATTTTGTGAAATACAGAAATAGAGATGGAATTGAATTTTTAAAAATTAAATTTGATGGCATTGAGGAAGTACAGCTAATTGCTCGTTGTTCTGCTAGATTTTTGCTTGTAAAAGACTTATATGTTCGCCGTAAACAGTTCCCTGTTTGCTTGGCATATGCGGTGACAATCCATAAATCGCAAGGTTTAAGTGTAGACAGTGCATTGGTGAATATTGGCAGTTCTGTGTTCAAGGAGGGTATGGCATATGTGGCATTGTCACGAGTTAGAACTTTATCGGGATTGTACTTGATTGAGTGTGATGTCAGAAACATTTGTGCAGATCTAGATTGTGTTAAGGAATACAATAGATTAAGAAGAGAGTATGCGCCACATTTGCCTCAGTTTCCTTTGTTTGAGAAACGTCTGGTAGGCCGGAAACGAAGAAATGAGAACAATACTGGGGAGGTTGTAGCAAAAAGACAAAAAGTGAATGAACCTAAAATTACAAGCAGAAACAAAGAGGATTCTGTTGAAGATGTTGTTGGTTTTCAGTTTGAAAACAGTTCTGGTGTCAACTGCTATGCTAATGTAGTAATTAATGTTTTGTTTTCTCTAAAAAATGTAAAAGAAGAGATTGTGGTCAATTCTGATCAAAGATTTTGCAGTTTGTTAAATTCTGTGTTAGAGAAATGTACCACTGATAGAAGAAACATAGAAAGTGTGTCTGAAATTAGAAATCTGTTAGATAGATGTTCAGGCCAAACACAATTCTCTCAAAATATTCAGCAAGATTGTCAGGAGTTTTTAATGTATATGCTTGATGTATTACATGGTGAAGGTGTAGATGTAGATCAGCTGTTTGGGCTTTCTTATCAATGGCAGCATGACTGCGAGAACTGTATGGTATCAAGTACTACTAGTGTAGACTCAGAAAGATTTATATATTTAACTTTGCCAGACAGTAAATCAGTCTCCTTTAATAAGCTAGTAAAAGCTGCTAATCACAACATGGAGTGTAGCCAATGTAAATCTGAAATGATGTCCACATTATTTATACGAACATATGGCCAGTACGTCATTTTAATGTTCCAACGATGTAGGCCTGATGGAACAAAATTGACAACTTTAATAAAAAAATTTGTAGCTTCGCAGTTGTCAATATCAGGAAGGACTTTTGTAACTACAGCAATTATATATCATGACGGCCCTTCAATAACATCAGGACATTACACAGCTTATTTAAAGTCTAGAAATGGCTGGTCATTCTGCAATGATTCTGTTTTAATTTTCAAAAAAAAATTTGCCGTATGACCTTAAAAACTCTTACCTGGTGTTTTTAAAACCAAAATTTTAGGGAAATAATCTCGGGATGTGCTCTGTGGAATATCAAGAAGTTCTAATGGCTCCTACACAATTTGGCCTTGAGGATAAGTGTAGTTCAGAGACATAACTTCTAATCATAGGACTGGACATCATGGAGATATATGTGCACTTTTAATGAGTTCAGAAAAACTGTTTCTTTTCATAAGCTAATTGAAGCAGCCAATCAAAACATGGAGTAGAGGGAATGTAAGTCTGCAATGCTGTCTACTGTTTTACATTGCTTTGTGATTAAAAGTGATGTAGAGAATTAAATAATTGTAGTACTCATAGAGGTAGTGTAAGTCTGCTTCATATTAAGCAGTATCAGTGTCATAGGAAATGTAGAACATGACTGAGCAAGAAGGGGAAGATATTACTATTCCAGGATTGTGAAAATGATCTTCAACATTTTAATTGTGAAAGTTGCGGAAATGCCAAATGATGGGATTGGCTTACAAGAAATCCAAGAGTTATAAATATCTCTGACTAGATTTGGCCTTGTAGAAAATAGTGGTAGAGAGCAAGAAGTCATTTATTGCATGTAACGTGTTTTTAAAAACGATGGAGGTTTTCTTTCAGAAAGTGGCGGGCTGAAAGTAATAACAGCACAAAAGAGTGTAAGCTGTTCATAGGACATCCTTGGACGTCATGGAAAGTAAGTTAACTTTAAGGAGTTCTGAATTTTAATTTCTGATGTTGTATGGGTTTTTTAAACACAATCATTTTGATTGTGTTTTTTTTTCCCCGCTGTTACATGATGAATACCTTCAAGTCACTGTTTTTAGTGAATTTTGATACATTCTGAGAACAGCAAAAATAAACCATTTAACATGTATAATTAATTCTGTACTGTTTGCATTTATGATATATATGTAGAACTGTGTAGGAGGCATGGAGAAGGTGAGTTTTCTGTAAGTGTTAAATTTATTGCATGCAGTGCTGCACTTCTACGTATTCTTTCATATGCTGGACTACATCTGCACAATGAGATACCTAAGCAAAGGAAACACAAGTGATGTGATTGTGAAATGAGCAAAATAAATTGCACATATTTCAATTACATCACCTGTGTTTCCTATCATTATGAATCACATTGTGCAGATCAAGTTTAGGTCTGTCCAGGGAAACATAGGAGGTTTCTACTTTGTTGAAGAGTGCAGTGGACATGACTCACTTCATTGGTAGACTTTCACAGATATTATCTCCTCTGTACACTTCAACAAGTGTAAATCTCATCTTGAACTCTGAGTAGGCCTCACCTCAAACAAATCTCTGGATAGGAGACATGTTATTGGCATCCTGAAGCGACACTTTTCTGAAACAAGAGCAATGCAAAAGATGCACCATGTTTTAAGATAGGCCTCACTTCATCTGCATCAAGATACTGTTAGTTTAAAATGTATATCTTTAGGATTGTGTAGAGGACCTGGAGAAGCAGAAGCTTCTGTCAGTGTCAAAGTTGTTGAAAAACTATTTGTCCTTCAATATTTTCCCTTGTCTTTTGTAATTTTTAAATACATGTTTTAATATTTTTCAAATGTTGGTTCTCTCTTTCACAGATTGAAAGTATAAAAATAAAATGTGATTCATTTAACGGCAATTACAAGGTAAATAGTTGTACTCTTTTCGTTACATTTCTATCACATTCACCTACTATTAGATCCACTGCTTCACTTCTTTAATCCTCAGTTTCCTGCCTTTGTTACTTTCCTCATTCCTTTCTCTATTACCTACTTACTCAAATCCTTCCACTCTTTTTCTCAGTCCCTCTGTTCTCATAGTTCCTCAGTCTTGTTCACTCACTCCATCTCTATTACTCTTAGTGTCTGTGAATTACTTTCCCACCTTTTTTTTTGGACCGCTTCCCGGGAAGTTGCCTGGTTCGCAAACCAGCAGCGTTATGGGAGTCCACCATTTTGTGTTTCAGTCGAATCAAGATACAAGATGGAGGGCAAATAATGTTCAGAATGGGTAGAAGGGGGCACGGTAGATGTATCTTGACCCCCTTGGTTTTCTGAGGGTGGCTGAGGAGGACCATAGTTCTTCACTCTTGTTCACTCTCTCTGTTTCTATTAATGTCACTGTTTATGACTGATCATAAAAAATTTTTTAAAAAAAGAACAGTAACTATAAGGGAAGGAAACAGACAGTTATGTTAAAAGAAAGACAGCTATAGGGAGTAAACTAAGGATACTGTTACCTACAATCCACTGCTGTTGATGTTACTGACCATGTCATGAATGATGTAATATGTGACATCATCAGCAGTGGATTGTAGGTAACAGTATCTCTTGTTTACTCCCTAACGCTGTCTTTCTTTTCACATAACTGTCTGTTTGCTTACCTTATACTTACTGTTCTTTTTTTAAAAAAAATATTTTTTTTGGTTAGCTTCCGGTACGCGTACCGGGTAGCGCTCCGGGAGCGAACTAAGAGAAATAGAGATTGGCAGAGTTTCAAATATTCTACCAATTTTTTTATAATGGGTAGTTAGTTCTGAAAAGAACTTTTTTTTTAATGTTTTTGTTGTTTTATATTTTTTTTAGTATTTTGTGAACATTTTTTAACTTTTTTTGTATTTTCTGAACGTTTTAAAAAAATTTTGGGTTTTTTTGGGGGGGGGGGGAAACAAAAACGATCCATTGTAAAGGGCTCAACAGGAGCAAAAAAAAAAAAGAATTTATTTTTTGGGGCGTCTCGGACAAACATTAACATGATTTTGAATAGCTCGTAAAATCAAACTGATGCTACTTTCTCTGTAGCAGATGAAAGCGCCACATTCCACGCACACTTGCTTTACGTGCCCAAACAACATTTGGATGTTTGCGATCATCTCCCTCGCCTCTGGTCCCGACACCTCTGGGACAACCGATCTTCTTGCCATTGGGAGGGGATTTTGTTGTTCGTCACGTAGCTGGGCAGCACTATAATTATTTGGGTGCCACCTACTCATATGCCGATGCATAGTGTGATTGCCGTAACTGTATTTTTTATCAGTTCCCCTTGACAATCTATCACCGCATATACGGCAAAACACGTAGCGTGCATTCACTTTTTTTTGCCCCTCTGGAATTCTATAGAATTGCCAGATGTAATTCTCCTTTCGATTGTACCTCCTGGGCTCCTCTGGCAAAAACTCAGGCTCTTCCTCCTCTTCCTCCTCTTCCTGTTCTTCCTCTTCTTGCAAAATTACTTCTGCAGGTGGTCCTCTCTTTCTTGGATTTGGTGGAGGTGGTGGGTTAGCACCAGCTGAAGCTACTAATGAAGCCATCTCAAAGTCTAAATAAAGGGTCTTTCTCTCACCAAGATGAAAGTCAGAGTGAGGAAAGAAGGAGGGGTTTTCATCATTTGGGAAAAACAAAAGTTCTAAACCAATGAAAAGTGTTCATTTTAGATCACATGACCTAGTATTACATCATTAGGAAACCAAAAGTGAAATGAACCAATGAAAAGTGTTATTACCGAGTCACATGACCTGCTGTGTTTACGTTACGCGGTCGGCGCCGCGCCGCGGATCGCTTCCGGTTCGCGTACTGCTACGCTTCCGGGTACGCGAACGTAGCACGTAATATGACGTATTACGCGAGAACGCGAAACGTCATGCTGACGCGAAGCGTCACGATGTTGTTTTGTAACGCGAGAGGTGCGCAAAAGGAACGTTTACCGGTTCGCGTACCGGGTCGCGCCTCCGGATTGAGCTAACGGGAAGCTAACCGGTACGCGTACCGGGAGCGAAACAAAAAAAAATTTTAAAAAAATTGTATTAAAAACATGTAAAAAATATTTTTCTATTTAAAGAATAATACATTGTAAAGGTTTTGATATTAGCTATTAAAAAACCAATGAAATTCACTGAAAAAACCATAGGTTATAGACCATATATAGTTAGGAATTAGCATTTACAAAACCTTGAAAATTCACTGAAAAAACCATAGGTTATAGACCATATATAGTTAGGGATTAGCATTTAAAAAACCTTATTTTACTCACACAAAACCATTGAAATTCCATATATAGTTAGTTGTACTAACTATATATCACGCACCCGCAATCCACTGCTGATGATGTCACATATTACATCATTCATGACATGGTCAGTGACATCACTGATGACATCACTGATGACATCTCAAATGACATCACTGATGACATCACTGATGACATCTCAAATGACATCACTGATGACATCACTGATGACAAAATCCAGTGACTGTATTTTTCTGTAAAGTTAAAATATGTCTTACATATTTATGAATGAGTCGATGTATAAGTGTCTGGACGAAGGATTTAGTAGGTGCATGACTGAATGTATGAGTGAGTGATTAAATGTGTCTCACTGAGTGCATGGGTTAGTGACTAAACTGTCTTAATTTGTGCATCATTATGTCTGTTGTTCTGTAAACTGCTGCATGTGTTGATCAGTAGCTATATGAGTAACTATATGGGTTATTGATTGGTTGCCCAAGCATTTGTATGGGAGACTGAGTGTGTGTGTGGGTGGCTGGGAAGTGTATGACTCTGTGCATAGATGTATGGGTTCAAAAGTGCATGTTGGAAACAGCTGTATGGGCGGTTGACTGTGTGCATGACTGTATTGTTGAGTGAATAGATATCTCAGTGCTACATGTCAAATTAAGTACATATGTAAAATACAATACATGTGAGAGTTGACATATATAAATAACTGTGCATAAGAGCCAGTGAATGTGTGAGTGGCTGTATGGATCATTGTGAACTTGTATCCAGGATTGTATAAGTGAGTAAATATGTCTTAGTATATGTTTGAATAAGTAAGGTGTGTTTAACTGTATAGTTAAGGAAATGGAGGTGTGATTGATTGTTTGCATGACTGTCTAGGTGTGTGTGTAACTTCATGGATGAGTGACAATCTTTGAGTCTGTGTTTACACTGAGTGTATCTAAGGTTATATTAGAGTCTGAAGAGCTTCATCGTATTATCACATGAATGATGTCATCAGTGATGTCATCAGTAATGTCAAATGAGATGTCATCAGTGATGTCATCAGTGATGTCATTTGAGATGTCATCAGTGATGTCATCAGTGATGTCATTTGAGATGTCATCAGTGATGTCATCAGTGATGTCATTTGAGATGTCATCAGTGATGTCATCAGTGATGTCACTGACCATGTCATGAATGATGTAATATGTGACATCATCAGCAGTGGATTGCGGGTGCGTGATATATAGTTAGTACAACTAACTATATATGGAATTTCAATGGTTTTGTGTGAGTAAAATAAGGTTTTTTAAATGCTAATCCCTAACTATATATGGTCTATAACCTATGGTTTTTTCAGTGAATTTTCAAGGTTTTGTAAATGCTAATTCCTAACTATATATGGTCTATAACCTATGGTTTTTTCAGTGAATATATATATAAATATATATTACCTACTGGCGGTCGCCAGTAGGTATATATAGTTAGGATTTTTTCTCTATGGGTTTTTTGAAAATTCTATGTCTAATAACTTTGGCGTTTGTGGACGGAATTGGTTGAAATTTACAGGAAAATGGCACATTTTGTTTCTGAGCAGCCCCTGAAAATTTGGGGGGGTTTCGTCAAGGGGGGGCCGAGAAAAAAGGGGGGTCCCAAAACGTGTTTTTAACATTGAGTTTTCCATAGGGCGGTTGGCCTCACTTTTAGCCCGAACGGCTGAATGGATTTGCACGAAACTTGGCAAAATTGTAGGGACTGGTAGCCCGATGTGCCTTTTGTAGGTCTCAATATATGTGCTACAGTGGATTTTGAGAAATTAACGTTTAAAAAAAGATATATATCTGTAACAGCGGACCGGGCAGCGCTCCAGGACGCGTACTTTTTGCGCAACGGAGCTTTGTGAAGCGAAGCTGATTGGTTCTCCGGCGTCTGTAAACATTCCAAACAGTCCGTAGCGGCCGCCATCTTGTCTGTCGGTAGGATCGAGAGACAAGAGGAGGCCAAAGCGAAGGGGCAAATGACCATAAGGGGGAATAGTAGATCCTCGCTGACCCCCTACGTTTGATGTGGAGGTTTTAAAAGGGCCCCGCGGGGCAAAAAAATAAAAATAATAATAATAATCGAACGGCTGAATGGATTTGCACGAAACTTGGCAAAATATTAGGGACTGGTAGCCCGATGTGCCTTTGCTAGGTCTCAATATATGTGCTCCAGTGGATTTTGAGAAATTAACGTTCAAAAAAAATATATATCTGTAACAGCGCTCCGCTTCGCGTACTTTTCGCGTTACGGAGCTTTGCGAAGCTGATTGGTTCTCCGGCGTCTGTCAACATTCCAAACAGTCCGTAGCGGCCGCCATATTGTGTCTCGGTAGGATTGAGAAGGGGCAAATGACCATAAGGGGGCATAGTAGATCCTTCCTGACCTCTTAGGTTTGATGTACCATTTTGCCAAGTTTGGTGTAATTCCGTTCAGCCATTCAGGCTGTAGACGTATGTAAATGTCCTATGGAAAATTGCATGGGGAAAACACATTTGAAAGTGTTGAAATTTAGAACCAATTAAAATGTTACTTTGGTTTTGTATTTGTGTGTGATGAAAGTTAATTGGTTATGTATATATGTCAAATGAGAGGAAACCACAGCCATTTTGTGATACTACTGTCTGAGGTACATTTGTGAGGAATTTTTGGTGGTGAATTTCTGGTGTTTGATTTACACAGTACTAACACTTCTCCTACTTTTAAAAAGGTGAGTTGTTAATTTGTAAGGGGAACTATGTTGTACACTTGAAGATAATTTGAAAAATGTTTTCTGTTATTTATTTGCAGTCCTTCTGTTATACTAAATACTTGATAAAGTTAGTTTTATATTATGTATTACTAAAAACGATAAATGAAAGTGATTATTTTTTTCTGCAATTTACAGCAAGCAATTTCAAAATAAAATGGCTCACAATGAAGAGACCGTGGCAATTTCTTTTGAATTGTCCACTACATTGATTGAAATTGAGAGCACCAATAATGAAATATTGTCACAAGGAGGACATGACTTGTATGATTCCATTAGATTGATTGAAATGGACAGCACCAAGAATGAAATATTGTCACAAGGAGATGACTTGAATGATTCCACTACGTTGATTGAAATTGAGAGCACCAATAATGAAATATTGTCACAAGGAGGAGATGACTTGTATGATTCCATTAGATTGATTGAAATGGACAGCACCAATAATGAAATATTGTCACAAGGAGGAGATGACTTGAATGATTCCACTACATTGATTGAAATTGAGAGCACCAATAATGAAATATTGTCACGAGGAGATGACTTGAATGATTCCACTACATTGATTGAAATTGACAGCACCAATAATGAAATATTGTCACAAGGAGGAGATGACTTGAATGATTTTTTTGATCAATCTCTTGATGGCGAATTTATCGAGTGTTTGGAGACCATAGAGTTACAAGAATCATCATTGCAGACTTTTCATGAGGACATTGCTGATGAGGACATGTTACTAGTTCTTTCAAATTTAGAAAATTCTGAAGAATAAATTTATATTTAGAAATCAAAAATTGTTTGAGACATTATTCATTTTTATTTTTAATTTATGAGGTTGTAGCGAAGTGATTGTAGTATAAAATGAGACTTATAGTATAGAGTGCAACATTTTTATGTTACATGGTAAGTTTACTCATATTTACTTCCCTTCTGCCACTATATTATCTCCAATGTGTATTTGACATCTCTTCTTCATCTCCGGCCTCCTTTCTCTCACTGTGTGTCTCCGATGCATCTTATCGCTGCTATTTTGTGTAATTACAGAAGAGAGTAAAATAAAATAGTTCGGAACGTGAAAAGGGGGCAAAGTAGAGTACTCCTCACCCCCTAGGCCTTTTTAGGCGGTCCCAAAAGGATCAGTTTCTGCTTTCCTGAGAGATTATGGTATGAGTTCCATATACCACAATAACTTGCATTACAACATGCAAGATATCTATCTCCTATTACCAACTTTTGGAGATATTCGCGCTAAGCGCGAATATCTCCAAAAAGTAACACCTGCCCTGAGCAGTTCTTAGCCATGTTATCCAATGGGAGGTGGATAACATGGCTAAGAGCATTAGCTCGGTAATGCATGAATATCGCTGAGTTTTTAGCGATATTCATGCATTGCGGCCGTTTATTATCGCATTTGCGATAAACCTTGATAATAGCAAGGTTTATCTTCGATAATTTCTGACGATGCTTAGCGGTAAAAAATTCGTTGGTAAGCATCGTTAGCGATAAATATCGCTTAACTTTGGTAATATGCCCCAACGTCTGTTAACGTTCGATTCGAAGGAAATGAGGAAGTGTTGAAAAACATTGTCTGCGCCATCTTGCCTTTTTTGAAATGCCACACTTTTGTCGTGCACGGCAGCCATTTTAGATGTCTTGACCAGACCCACTCTCTGCACGCTGTCGATTCGTAGCATGGCTCCCCACCCTCGCAAGCATCTCCCCCAGGAACTGGTCACCCCCGCTCTCTGTGTTATGCATGGGCAATAAACCTCCCCCCATCTGCGCTGCTCTTCCCTGAGAATCACACTCTGTGCCCGCCCGACACCTCCCTTTCACCCTATTCACTACCGCACCCTCTGACACTCCTCTTCCTCTGTGTCCGATTGTCCAGGCTATCAGCTAGCCCTGCAGATGTAGTTTATGGCCCCAGCTGTAAAGAATCACCCCTCTTCAAAGGAGTTATAGTAGATCAAGGCCCACACCCGATGAGATCCGTCACACCACACGTGTTCCTACTATCTGAAAACCATCCTGTATTGTGATTGGGGAGGGGACCGAGCCTGAAGCGGAAGATTCCAGGAATGACTCTTTGTACATCAAAGTTTTTACAATTATGTGTCACATTAAAAATATATAGCACTCCAACAAAGTAGTAGGAATATAAAACTTTAATAACATATAAATATATACAACAAAACAAAAACAGTAAAAACATTTAAACAACGAAGAGACCGTGGCAATTTCTTTTGAATTATCCAATAGATGTATTGAAATTGACAGCACCAATAATGAAATATTCTTGTAAGTAGCGGTCTGTTGTGCGAATAGTTTCAAGGCAGCAGAACGCGCTGAAATCTAGATGGCACGAAAGTGATGTCTAGCAAGTTGCCGCCCAGCAAATAACGGCGTGGGGCGCCGCGGGGGTGAGTGAGTCCAGTAGGCACCACAGCTATTCTTACCGGCATTGCAGAATTACTGCTGGGGACAATGCCTGTGCTGTAGCAGGGTCACAGCAGAAACAAAAAGGATTCTGTTGAAGATGTTGTTGGTTTTCAATTTGAAAACAGTTCTGGTGTCAACTGCTATGCTAATGTAGTGGTTAATGTTTTGTTTTCTCTAGAAAATGTAAAAGAGGGGGAGGCAGTCCAAAGTTCCGTTAAAAGGGCAAAGGAAAGGATCGGTGGTTTGAACTATCAGTCAAAAAGGGGAGGGGGTGCAACAATTTTTCCTACCGGGTCACACTGTGCTTTCACCGGAAGTGAGGTCTGCAGGATTCTAGTAATTCAAAGTGAGGCTGGCGCCAGCATGGGAGCGCCGACGTCCCGCGGATACAGTTTCGTCACTCCACGGGCGATCATGGCAGTCATTCCCCATCGGGGGTCGGAGACTCCCGCGGCTCCTCTAGAATCTTCAAGGTCGTGGAGGACTACGGTGGTGGAGTCAACCAGTGACCGGGCCATTTCTTTATGCTGGGCCCGCTCTTGCCAGGTCGACCGCCATTTTGAGAGTTCGGTAGCTACTGGCGATCGCGGGGTCAAATGAGCGGACGGGCTCCACCCTGCCGGGCGAGACGTTGCAGCATGGCCACAGTGGAAGAATCCTTTTCCGGGCGCCTGGAGCGCTGAGGGTGCAGCTGGGAAGCCTCCACCTGGGGAGGCGGGAGAGGCAAAGAGAGAGAGTACTAGAAATGAGGGGTGAGGGGCAGCATTCAAAGCAGATCAGTGTGCATAAACACGAAAATGTTTTTACTTAGCACGTACTTGACATTCGACAGCTTATGATATTTGCTATTTAAAAACCATTGAAATTCACTGAAAAAACCATAGGTTATAGACCATATATAGTTAGGAATTAGCATTTACAAAACCTTGAAAATTCACTGAAAAAACCATAGGTTATAGACCATATATAGTTAGGAATTAGCATTTACAAAACCTTGAAAATTCACTGAAAAAACCATAGGTTATAGACCATATATAGTTAGGAATTAGCATTTAAAAAACCTTATTTTACTCTCACAAAACCATTGAAATTCCATATATAGTTAGTTGCACTAACTATATATCACGCACCCACAATCCACTGCTGATGATGTCACATATTACATCATTCATGACATGGTCAGTGACATCACTGATGACATCACTGATGACATCTCAAATGACATCACTGATGACATCACTGATAACAACATCCAGTGATTTTTTGTTTCTGTAAAGTTTAAATATGTCTTACATATTGAAGAATGAGTGGATGTATAAGTGTCTGGACGAAGGATTTAGTAGGTGCATGACTGACTGTATGAGTGAGTGATTAAATGTGTCTCACTGAGTGCACGGGTTAGTGACTAAACTGTCTTAATTTGTGCATCATTATGTTTGTTGTTCTGTAAACTGCTGCATGTGTTGATCAGTAGCTATATGAGTAAGTATATGGGTTATTGATTGGTTGCTCAAGTATTTGTATGGGAGACTGAGTGTGTGTGTGGGTGCCTGGGAGGTGTATGACTCTGTGCTTAGATGTGTGAGCAGTTGATTCACTAGATGTATGGGTTCAAAAGTGCATGTGGAAACAGCTGTATGGGTGGTTGACTGTGTGCATGAGTGCATTGGTGAGTGAATGGATATCTCAGTGCTACATGTCAAAGTAAGTACATATGTAAAACACAGTACATGTGAGAGTTGGCATATATAAATAACTGTGCATGAGAGCCACTGAATGTGTGAGTAGCTGTATGGATCATTGTGAACTTGTATCAGGGATTGTATAAGAGAGTAAATATGTGTTAGTATATGCTTGAATAAGTAAGGTGTGCATAACTGTATAGTTGAGGAAATGGAGGTGAGATTGTTTCTTTGCATGACTGACTAGGTGTGTGAGTAACTCCATGGATGAGTGACAGTGTGTGAGTTTCTGTATACACTGAGTGTATCTAAGGTTATATTAGAGTCTGAAGAGGTTTATCGTATTAGCACAAGAATGATGTCAAATGAGATGTCATCAGTGATGTCATCAGTGATGTCATTTGAGATGTCATCAGTGATGTCATCAGTGATGTCACTGACCATGTCATGAATGATGTAATATGTGACATCATCAGCAGTGGATTGCGGGTGCGTGATATATAGTTAGTGCAACTAACTATATATGGAATTTCAATGGTTTTGTGTGAGTAAAATAAGGTTTTTTAAATGCTAATTCCTAACTATATATGGTCTATAACCTATGGTTTTTTCAGTGAATTTTCAAGGTTTTGTAAATGCTAATTCCTAACTATATATGGTCTATAACCTATGGTTTTTTCAGTGAATATATATATATATATATTACCTACTGGCGGTCGCCAGTAGGTATATATAGTTAGGATTTTTTCTCTATGGGTTTTTTGAAAATTCTATGTCTAATAACTTTGGCGTTTGTGGACGGAATCGGCTGAAATTTTCAGGAAAATGGCACATTTTGTTTCTGAGCAGCCCTTGAAAATTTGGGGGGGGGTTCGTCCAGTGGGGGCCGAGAAAAAAGGGGGGTCCCAAAACGTGTTTTTAACATTGAGTTTTCCATAGGGCGGTTGGCCTCACTTTTAGCCCGAACGGCTGAATGGATTTGCACGAAACTTGGCAAAATTGTAGGGACTGGTAGCCCGATGTGCCTTTTGTAGGTCTCAATATATGTGCTCCAGTGGATTTTGAGAAATTAACGTTTAAAAAAAGATATATATCTGTAACAGCGGACCGGTTAGCGCTCTGGTTCGCGGACTTTTCGCGCAACGGAGCTTTGTGAAGCGAAGCTGATTGGTTCTCCGGCGTCTGTCAACATTCCAAACAGTCCGTAGCGGCCGCCATCTTGTCTCTCGGTAGGATCGAGAGACAAGAGGAGGTCAAAACAAAGGGGGAAATAACTATAAGGGGGCATAGTAGATCCTCGCTGACCCCCTAGGTTTGATGTGGAGGTTTTAAAAGGGCCCCGCGGGGCAAAAAAAAATAATAAAAATAATAATTGAACGGCTGAATGGATTTGCACGAAACTTGGCAAAATATTAGGGACTGGTAGCCCGATGTGCCTTTGCTAGGTCTCAATATATGTGCTCCAGTGGATTTTGAGAAATTAACGTTCAAAAAAAGATATATATCTGTAACAGCGCTCCGCTTCGCGTAACGGAGGTTTGCGAAGCTGATTGGTCATTCTGTCACTGGGCTATAGTTGGGCTACATCTGGCTGATATTTGGGCTACATTTGTTTTTTTGTGTGTCTGGCGGCCATCTTTGGGCTACATTGGGCTACATTGGGCTTCATTGGGCTACATTCGGCTAATTAGCAAATAGCTCATCGCAAACTAGGAATGGTAAAGAATCGCTATTTATTCCTTAAAGTTCGCTATTTAGGAAATGCAAATAACTTTTATGATACATATGGCGGTTCATCTCTAACAAGATAAGAAGCATAGGGATAGATTTATGATGACTGGCGCATCACCAGGGATGTGTTAGTCATTCTGTGCCGCTGTTCCGTCACCTATGGTGTGCTGCATTTACAATGCGGCGCATCATGGGGCAAAAACAGCACAGATGCGTGATGTATCTGTGCCGTAAAGGTGGCGCATTGCTGGAGTTGTATCGCAAGTGTGATGAAGCTCCAGCAAGGGTCGGGGGTGCCCCTGTCGCAGGGTTTCTGTTCTCACACAGAACTGTGGACAGAGGATTGGAACCTCGGCGAATTAGGGTGTCCCAAAACTCACGTTAGTAATCAAAAACTATTTAGCAAGCTAGGTACAGTGTCACATTGGATATAACAAACTCTCAATGTTTAGACAATCCAGAATATGAACTTATAGTACCTCAGGATACGTGGAACTCATGAACAGTCGGTCGTTATATATTTCTTAGAAACCAGAACATGGAGTTAAGAAGAACACATGTGTATTTGAAATGTTTATTTACTAATGCCGTCTTCTCAGGCGTAGTACCTTAGATAATAAAAGTACACATATTATCAGTAGCAAAATTACCAGCATAGTTACTAGTACATAAAAAGTGAATGGTGATAGTATGTTAACATGCTGTAAATGAATAAGAGTTAGCAACACTTATAAGCAGCCGCGGGCCGTGGAGGGAGTTACGGTGAGGCAGGGAGGCGGGGAGGGGGAGAAGCAGGGTGGAGAATACAAGTACACATATTATCAGTAGCAAAATTACCAGCATAGTTACTAGTACATAAAAAGCGAATGGTGACAGTATGTTAACATGCTGTAAATGAATAAGAGTTAGCAACACTTATAAGCAGCCGCGGGCCGTGGAGGGAGTTACGGTGGGGCAGGGAGGCGGGGAGGGGGAGGGGCAAGGTAGAGAGGGCTCCACCCTGCTTCTCCCCCTCCCCGCCTCCCTGCCCCATCGTAACTCCCTCCACGGCCCGCGGCTGCTTATATCTCACCCTCCCTAATACACATATTATATTATTTGCTAAGAAGGTCTCTTTGTGTTGGTTTAGGGCGTGTCCATACTTTAGTGTCTTAGATTTGAAGGAATCACATCAGCATACACCAGCTCTCTCTTCATGTGAACCGCATCAACTGTTGTGTATGTGTGTTCGGCAAAGCAATATAAAACCCGCCTCATGCCCAGAATTGGCAGAAGTTGCACTTATGTTATGAGTATGAAGTCGTGGAGATCAGACCTCATAACAATTCTGTATCGTGTTGTTCTTGAAACTTTAGCACTCGCTGTACAGATATAGTTTAACAAGTAAAGCAGATAGTAGACCAATAACATATTATTCTCATGTAAACCACGATGAACTACTAGGTGGAAAGCTAAAGTAACAACTAAGTGTCGTGTGCAGAAGTTGCAAAAAAGGAAAAATGGCGTTTAAACCGGTAATGAGCCCATGCTAACTTAACACGGTGTAAAGATATCCAGGACCTAGATGACACCTCCTCATGATCCGGAAACGAACTGAATAAGATAATAGAAGTGCCATCTCATGAGAGCAGATTGCAAGTTTATATGTGGACGGTCCGCAAGGTAAAGCATTAAAAACTAGGAAAATTCAATGCTAAAGAAAAATAAAACAGCCAAGTACTTTATCGAGTCTTAAGCCAATAGGCAAGGTAAATAATAAAAACTTGACAAATAAGTCAATGAATTGTCAATGAAATGCTAGTACTCAGCATATCAAACATGAAAAAGGTCTATGACATAACTGTGTATGCAAAATAAGCTGCAACAGCCTCCAATAGGAAGTCACCGTCTTCATCCGAAAACAGTTCAGCCATCCAATTTAAAAGCGGAAAAGAACATACGTGCTCTCCCAGCACCGGATCCTCTATCACCATCAGAGGACAGCTCGGTGGGTTTTCAAGAAAGCTGTGTTCCAAGAAAGACTGTGCTGCCGCCAGTAAATTCCAGGGACCAAGTAGTCCATGCATCAATGCCACAGCCATAATCCTTTCGCCAGGACAAATCAACTCGTGAGTAATGATAGGAGTCATCAGCTGATTAAAGTCGACGTCAGGAGAAACCGGTCCGCAGAGACACAAATCAATGGCCCAATCGAAATCACAGGTCAGGCAGTGAAATACAGGCTGGACACAGGTGAAGTAGGAGAACCGAAAAGATAATCCATATGCCGTGCTTAATATCGCCAACGGCATTGTGCCATAATATTCTAGCATGCGATTGCGGAACAGTGTCAGCAGCTGCAGGGTCGGAGGTTGCATAGGAGGGACATCCATATTTAAAAATGTAAAAAAGCACAAGAGCGTCCGCTGGTAATGCAAGTAAAAATGCAATCCACGAACCAGAGTGGAGAAAATGGAATGAAAGGGAGCAGGGATGACTCCAAAGATTTTCTCAAATGAAGTCACGAGACCACTGGTAACAACTTTAAAAAAGTGTGCCAGGGATTTTGTGGAGGATGCGTTAAAGATAGTCGGAAACATGTTGCTGAAATTGAAAGGCAAACCTGTGTACGGGTGTTCGCTATGTGAAGTACGAAAGTTTCACGGGCCAAACTCAAGGCCACCTCTCTCTGAGACAAAAGAGCTCTTATTCTTGTCATGCCGTTGAAACGTGTCCCAAGGTTGGTATTTGTGGCCAGATTGAAAACTCCCTATGTTCATGTGTGGGAGGAAATAGAACATTTCTGCAGCAAATAACCTGTTCACTTACTGTTACGATAAAAGGAATACTTTTTAATTAACTCAGAACAATCTTCATTATTGAGCATCAAATAACTACCATTTTCCAACAACTTGAACGTGGGGATGATAGCAGGAACTGGCGTGCCTTGCAACACGCAAGCCATATTTGGTCGGTGTTTGTTGCATGAATCGTGTAACTGTATGTGCCTACACATTAGTGAATGATCTGGCGTCTCAGTGCATTCCTCTCCATTCAGATAAACTTCTTGATCATCTTTGAAACATCTGTATGTGTATGGAAGCGACCAGACCTCATGAACAAAAGCACTACCTAAAGGTTCATAAAGACCTATTGGTATATATTTCATACAATTTGAAAACTTATATAAAGCAAAAGGCAGCGTTATTAAACCGTGGATAAGGCATGTTGCCAAAAAACCCGCAATCCTCTGCTGATGATGTCACTGAGCATGTCATGAATGATGTAATATGTGACATCATCAGTAGTGGATTATGGGTAATAGTATCTCTAGTTTACTCCCCTATAGCTGTCTTTCTTTTAACATAAGTGTGTGTTTCCTTCCCTTATACTTACTGTTTTTGGTTCGCTTCCAGTTCGCGTACCAGCGAGCGAACTAGGAAGCGAACTAAGAGAAATAGAGGTTGGCACAGTTCCAAATATTGTACCAATTTTTTAATAACGGGGAGGTAGTTCTGAAAAGAACTTTTTTTTTTTTTTTCTGAACATTTTTTTACTGTTTTTGAATTTTTCGGAACAGTTTTATATTTTTTTGGGTTTTTCTTGGAGGGGGCAATGAAAACGATTCATTGTAAAGGGCTCAACAGGAGCAACAAAACAAAAAAAAGAAGTATTTATTATTTTGGGCGTTTCGGACAAACTTGCATATGATAGTCAATAGCTCTGTTGATCAGAGTGATGCTTCTTTCTCCGTAGGAAATGAATCCATCGCAAAATACGCAGGTGTGTTTTACTTCACCAAATCTCATTTGTATATTTGGCACCATCTCCCTGCCCTCTGGTCCCGTTACTTCCGGTACAACAGATCTTCTGGCCATAATAGGGAGATTATCTAGGTCGTTCCGAAACTGTGCAGCACTGTAGTTGTTAGGATGCCACCTAGTCATATGGCGATGCATTGTGTAGTTTCCGAAACTGTATTTTTTGTCGGTCCCTCTGGACAGTCTATCTTGACATATAAGGCAAGTTACGTATCTTGCATTTACTTTTTTCTGACCTTTGGGAATTTTAAAAAATTGCCAAATGAAGTTTTCTTTCCGGTGAGACGTCTTGGGCTGCTCAGGCAAAAACTGCCTCTCTTCGTGCTCGTCCTCCTGTTCCTCTTCTTCTTCTTCTTGTTGAATTACAACTTGAGCAGGTGGTCCACTCTTCCTTGGATGTGGTGGAGGTGGTGGGGAAGCACCAGCTGAAGCTACTAAAGAAGCCATTGCTCAGTGATCACAAAGGGTCTTTCTCTCACAATGATGAAAGTCAGAGTGAGGAAAGAAGGAGGGATTTTCATCATTTGGGAAAAACAAGAGTTCTCAACCAATCAAAAGTGTTCATTTTAGATTATATGACCTAGTCTTACATCATTAGGAAACCAAAAGTGAAATGAACCAATGAAAAGTGTTATTACCAAGTCACATGACTTGCTGTGTTTACGTTAAGCGCTTTGCAGGGCCTCCTGGTTTGCTTCCAGAAACCTGCGCTTTGGCACTCGCTTCGCGTACCAGTTTGCTAACGTAGCACGTCATATGACGTATCAAGCGACAACGTGGAACGTCATGCGGACGGGAGGCGTCACGATGTTGTTTTCTAACGCGGCACTTGCGGTAAAGAAACGTTTACCGGCTCGCGGTCTATTTCGCGGCATCAAGGTCAGCTAACGGGAAGCTTCCCGATTCGCGAAGCGGGAACGAAGAAAAAAAAATATTTTAAAAAAAAATTATTCATAAACATATAAAATATATTTTTGGATTTAAAGAAGAATACATTTTACAGCTACAGATATTAGCTGTTAAAAAACCAATGAAATTCACAGAAAAAACCATAGGTTATAGACCATATATAGTTAGGAATTAGCATTTACAAAACCTTGAAAATTCACTGAAAAAACCATAGGTTATAGACCATATATAGTTAGGAAATAGCATTTAGAAAACCTTATTTTACTCACACAAAACCATTGAAATTCCATATATAGTTAGTTGCACTAACTATATATCGCGCACCTGCAATCCACTGCTGATGATGTCACATATTACATCATTCATGACATGGTCAGTGACATCACTGATGACATCACTGATGACATCTCAAATGACATCACTGATGACATCACTGATGACAACATCCAGTGACTGTATGCTTCTGTAAAGTTAAAATATGTCTTACATATTGAAGAATGAGTGGATGTATAAGTGTCTGGATGAAGGATTTAGTAGGTGCATGACTGACTGTATAAGTGAGTGATTAAATGTGTCTCACTGAGTGCATGGGTTAGTGACTAAACTGTTTTAAATTGTGCATCATTGTGTCTGTTGTTTTGTAATCTGATGCATGTGTTGATCATTAGCTATATGACTAACTATATGGGTTATTGATTAGTTGCCCAAGTATTTGTATGGGAGACTGAGTGTGTGTGTGGGTGTCTGGGAGGTGTATGACTCTGTGCATAGATGTGTGAGCAGTTGATTCACTAGATGTATGGGTTCAAAAGTGCATGTGGAAACATCTGTATGGGCGGTTGACTGTGTGCATGAGTGTATTGGTGAGTGAATGGATATCTCAGTGCTACATGTCAAAGTAAGTACATATGTAAAACACAGTACATGTGATAGTTGACATATATAAATAACTGTGCATAAGAGCCAGTGAATGTGTGAGTGGCTGTATGGATTATTGTGAACTTGTATCAGGGATTGTATAACAGAGTAAATATGTGTTATTATATGTTCCAATAAGTAAGGTGTGTATAACTATATAGTTGAGGAAATCGAGGTGTGATTGATTCTTTGCAAGACTGACTAGGTGTGTGAGTAACTCCATGGATGAGTGACAGTCTGTGAGTGTCTGTTTACACTGAGTGTATCTAAGGTTATATTAGAGTCTGAAGAGGTTCATTGTATCATCACATGAATGATGTCATCAGTGATGTGATCAGTAATGTCAAATGAGATGTCATCAGTGATGTCATCAGTGATGTCATTTGAGATGTCATCAGTGATGTCATCAGTGATGTCACTGACCATGTCATGAATGATGTAATATGTGACATCATCAGCAGTGGATTGCAGGTGCGCGATATATAGTTAGTGCAACTAACTATATATGGAATTTCAATGGTTTTGTGTGAGTAAAATAAGGTTTTCTAAATGCTATTTCCTAACTATATATGGTCTATAACCTATGGTTTTTTCAGTGAATTTTCAAGGTTTTGTAAATGCTAATTCCTAACTATATATGGTCTATAACCTATGGTTTTTTCTGTGAATATATATATATATATATATATATATATATATATATATATATATATATATTACCTACTGGCGGTCGCCAGTAGGTATATATAGTTAGTATTTTTTCTCTATGGGATTTTTTAAAATTCTATGTCTAATAACTTTGACGTTTGTGGACGGAATTGGCTGAAATTTTCAGGAAAATGGAACATTTTGTTTCGGAGCAGCCCCTGTAAATTTGGGGGGGTTTCGTCAAGGGGGGGCCGAGAAAAAGGGGGGTCCCAAAACGCATTTTTCCCATGTTAATTTCTATAGGGCGGTTGGCCTCACTTTTAGCTCGAACGGCTGAATGGATTTGCACGAAACTTGGCAAAATTGTAGGGACTGGTAGCCCGATGTGCCTTTCCTAGGTCTCAATATATGTGCTCGAGTGTATTTTGATAAATTAACGTTCAAAAAAATATATATATCTGTAACAGCGCTCCGGGTAGCGCTCCGGTTCGCGTACTTGACGCGTAACGGAACTTCGCGAAGCTGATTGGCTCTCCGGTGTCTGTCAACATTCTAAACAGTCCGGAGCGGCCGCCATCTTGTCTCTCGGTAGGATCAAGAGACAAGAGGAGGCCAAAACAAAGGGGGAAATGACCATAAGGGGGCATAGTAGATCCTCCCTGACCCCCTAGGTTTGATGTGGAGGCTTTAAAAGGGCCCGCGGGGGCAAAAAAAAATAATCTTTTTTTTTGCGTGGGGAGCGCCCGGTACGCTTTTGTGCAATGGGCGGTGGTAATCTAAATGATGAGGGGGGGGGCAGCGTTCAAAGCACATCAGCGTGCATAAACACGAAAATGTTTTTATCTACCACGTACTTGACTTATCTCTCTGAGATGCATTCCCTTGTGTTTCGGCAATGGTAGTCTGTTCATTACATAGATCGCCCGAGGGCGGTAGTACAGACAGCGCGTAGGAAAGGGTCAAAAGCCAGGGGTATAGGAGTATGTAATAAGCGAGCCATTTAATTGAAAAAACTAAACGTGACAAACGGTTGCAGGATCAGTGAAGGTTGATTTTAAATTGAAAGTATAACAGGATCAGTTACAATAAAATCGTCCATACGCACACCATGGGCGAGTATCATGGGTAACATTATTTCGAAGCTTTATTAATACAATAATCAATAATGAAAAATCGACATCAATAGGGTTGTCCGTATTCCTAGTCAGTACCCTTCCCCGCCCGCCATGTGCACAAAGACCGCATACATCCCCCATAACGTCAAGGCTAAGTAACTAGAACGTCATAAGGAGTTGCAAGTCGCTCCCATACTGGTGCCATTTTGGTCGAGGCCAGGCAGGTCCAGAGTATAGTTCAATGTCTCCAATAAGTAGCGGCAGGAGCAGAATCCCTTTCGGCAGTTCTGGCTTCGTCATTACGAGCACTAGAAAACAAGACAATCTGGGCAATACCACCCTTGACGCAGCCCTTTATTCTACAAGATGGTGTCTTTCAAAAGCCAGGGGTATAGGAGTATGTAACAAGCGAGCCATTTCATTGAAAAAACTAAACGTGACAATTGGTCGCAGAATCAGTGAAGGTTGATATTTTAATTGAAAGTATAACAGGATCAGTTACAATAAAATCATCCATATGCACACCATGGGCGAGTATCATGGGTAACATTACTTCGAAGCTTTATTAATACAATAATCAATAATGAAAAATCGACATCAATAGGGTTGTCCGTATTCCCAGTCAGTACCCTTCCCCGCCCGCCATGTGCACAAAGACCGCATACATCCCCCATAACGTCAAGGCTAAGTAACTAGAACGTCATAAGGAGTTGCAATTCGCTCCCATACTGGCGCCATTTTGGTCGAGGCCAGGCAGGTCCAGAGTATAGTTCAATGTCTCCAATAAGTAGCAGCAGGACCAGAATCCCTTTCGGCAGTTCTGGCTTCGTCATTACGAGCACTAGAAAACAAGACATTCTGGGCAATACCACCCTTGACGCAGCCCATTATTCTACAAGATGGTGTCTTTCAAAAGCCAGGGGTATAGGAGTATGTAACAAGCGAGCCATTTAATTGAAAAAACTAAACGTGACAAATGGTTGCAGGATCAGTGAAGGTTGATTTTATAATTGAAAGTATAACAGGATCAGTTACAATAAAATCGTCCATACGCACACCATGGGCGAGTATCATGGGTAACATTACTTCGAAGCTTTATTAATACAATAATCAATAATCAATAATGAAAAATCGACATCAATAGGGTTGTCCGTATTCCCAGTCAGTACCCTTCCCCGCCCGCCATGTGCACAAAGACCGCATACATCCCCCATAACGTCAAGGCTAAGTAACTAGAACGTCATAAGGAGTTGCAAGTCGCTCCCATACTGGCGCCATTTTGGTCGAGGCCAGGCAGGTCCAGAGTATAGTTCAATGTCTCCAATAAGTAGCGGCAGGACCAGAATCCCTTTCGGCAGTTCTGGCTTCGTCATTACGAGCACTAGAAAACAAGACATTCTGGGCAATACCACCCTTGACGCAGCCCTTTATGCTACAAGATGGTGTCTTCCATTCAGAAAATATTGTTGGCAGCATTTTGAAAGGAAAGATAAACGGCCGTTCTCCTAGTGAGTCTCACATTGTTACATTTATGAAGAATGTTGAAGAGTAGTATGTTGAAAATCTGAAGCCATCGTTCTACAAACTCTCAACCAGCCTTGGATGGAAAAATCCTGAAGAATGTACAAACTGAAAACCAGTTTTTGTCTGCATAGCATCAGCAGCAACACTTGAGTCAGCTTTGTGTGAAGCCGCCATCTTGATTTAATCAATACCGTCCCCCTGCACACATTCAGGGACCAGGCCGCATTGTGAGGGCACCGCAAGACGTGTCTTCAGGTCAAACGGATTGTGGGACAAGGTCCAGAATGAAGAGTCACCAAAAGGCAAAAAGTTCCGCCGGACCCCGGGAGCCGGCCGCCTATGTCGGGGGCGATCTCAGGCCACACCAGGGCAACAAGACTTGGGGAGGGGGCAGGAGCCAAGCGCCCCCTCCCAGTCCGCGCCACCACACCGCCCCTCGGGGGCCTCCGTCAAGCGGTTCAGGGAGGCACCGCAGGCAGCGGTTCTTCAGATGAGTGGCTCTCACCGGCAAGGCTCCCCTCCGTCAGCAGCGATTGTTGGCGCTGTGGTTGCGGCCGGAGGCCCCGCCTAGTCAACGCCCCGGCCTCTCCATGTCGTAGGCCGCAAGAGTGGGCGCAACTCATCTGGATGGCGGGTGAGACGCTGTAGCCGCAAGAGCAGGCGAAACTCAACCGGCCGAGTGAGGCACTGTGCCGCAAGAGTGGGCGCAACTCAGCTGGCTGAGCGAGACTTGGGGAGGGGGCAGGAGCCAAGCGCCCCCTCCCAGTCCGCGCCACCACACCGCCCCTTGGGGGCCTCCGTCAAGCGGTTCAGGGAGGCACCGCAGGCAGCGGTTCTTCAGATCAGTGGCTCTCACCGGCAAGGATCCCCTCCGTCAGCAGCGATTGTTGGCGCTGGGGTTGCGGCCGGAGGCCCCGCCTAGTCAACGCCCCAGCCTCTCCATGTCGTAGGCCGCAAGAGTGGGCGCAACTCAGCTGGATGGCGGGTGAGACGCTGTAGCCGCAAGAGTAGGCGAAACTCAACCGGCTGAGTGAGGCACTGTGCCGCAAGAGCGGGCGGAACTCAGCTGGCCGAGCGAGACTTGGGGAGGGGGCAGGAGCCAAGCGCCCCCTCCCAATCCGCGCCACCACACCGCCCCTCGGGGGCCTCCATCAAGCGGTTCAGGGAGGCACCGCAGGCAGCGGTTCTTCAGATCAGTGGCTCTCACCGGCAAGGCTCCCCTCCGTCAGCAGCGATCGTTGGCGCTGTGGTTGCGGCCGGAGGCCCCGCCTAGTCAACGCCCTGGCCTCTCCATGTCGTAGGCCGCAAGAGTGGGCGCAACTCAGCTGGATGGCGGGTGAGACGCTGTAGCCGCAAGAGCAGGCGAAACTCAACCGGCCGAGTGAGGCACTGTGCCGCAAGTGCGGGCGCAACTCAGCTGGCCGAGCGAGACTTGGGGAGGGGGAAGGAGCCAAGCGCCCCCTCCCAGTCCGCGCCACCACACCGCCCCTCGGGGGCCTCCGTCAAGCGGTTCAGGGAGGCACCGCAGGCAGCGGTTCTTCAGATCAGTGGCTCTCACCGGCAAGGCTCCCCTCCGCCAGCAGCGATCGCTGGCGCTGTGGTTGCGGCTGGAGGCCCCGCCTAGTCAATGCCCTGGCCTCTCCATGTCGTAGGCCGCAAGAGTGGGCGCAACTCAGCTGGCCAAGCGAGACTTTGGGAGGGGGCAGGAGCCAAGCGCCCCCTCCCAGTCCGCGCCACCACACCGCCCCTCGGGGGCCTCCATCAAGCAGTTCTGGGAGGCACCGCAGGCAGCGGTTCTTCAGATCACAACAGAGTCTCATGCTCGATCGATTGAGCTGGCCGAATCAGGCAACAAGAAGGTGGGGGGGGGGCACCTCTTGCTCAACTACCACTTGAGGAGGTGGTACTCTCTTCCTAGGAGGTGGTGGTGGTGGTGGTGGGGATGCACCAGCTGAAGCTACAACACTTGCCATTGCTAAGTGATGAAAAAAGGTCTTCCTCTCACAAAGATGAAAGTCAGAGTGAGGAAACAAGGAGGGGTTTTCATCATTTGGGACAAAAAATAGTTCTAAACCAATGAAAAGTGTTATTTTTAGGTCACATGACCTAGCCTTACATCATTAGGAACCCAAAAGTGAAATGAACCAATGAAAAGTTTTATTAACAAGTCACATGACCTGTTATGCTTACGTTACGCGCTCCGCGCCGCGCCCCGGATCGCTTCCGGGAAGCTGCGCTTCGCGCCTCGCGCACCGGAGCACTTCCCGGGTGGGCTAACGCGGCTTGTCATATGAGGCATTACGCGACAACGCGATATGTCGCGGTTACGCAACGCGTCACGATGTTGTTTTCTAACGCGGCAGTTGCGCAAACAGAACGTTTATCGGCCGGGCATATGGAATACATACACATTCATACCATACAATCAGGGCATGTATGCTCAGTCACACCATACAATTTTTCACGTTCACAGTGATGGTCTGCACTCCATGCAATATCTCACAGCGCTTGTCTATGTCTTTCCCTACATGGAGCACGGTGCGGTCCATGTCCACTCCATTCTTCAGTCGGAACTCCAATGTAACCTACAGAGGAGAAAAGAAAGGGGGTGGGATACAGCATTCAGAGGATGTCAGCGCGCGCAAACACGAAAAAGCTTCTACTTACTATGTATCAGACTAGCTGCAGGAACGTGTGATACAACAGATCTTGGCTATCCCTTTCGCATTATTTTTCTGTGTAACATATCCTCCCCTTCTTATGATGCCAAAAAATGTTTCATTTTGTTTGTCTCTAAATTCGAGTTCCCTCTTCGTGTATTTGTTTCTCGATTAGTCTTATTTTATGGGACAAAATACCACACCTTACATTCGGCAGATACCTTAAGCTACGGTCGACCATTTTCTAACAATTCTGGAAAAAGGGCAGGTGTGACGGATAAAATTTCAATCAATCCAAAATTCAGGCAAAGGGTCTGCATTATCTGTCTTCTATTGTTTGGGAATAACAGCCATTATTCTAAAATCCTACCAACCTAGACGATTGTTATGACGCTGATTCCATACTTCCATCGAAAACTTTTTTTTTTGCAAAAATGTCAGTATACAAATACGGGCCTACAACCACGTGGGCCGGCCACGGAGCAAACTGGAATCGTATATGATGAGGGGACCTTTACACTGTAGAAAAACGTAACGGGCGGGCCATTAGGTTGCAGGAATTAAGGTGTCTAACAGTTGCGGAATCGGTGGACGTTAATTTTATAATGAAAGTACGACAGGACCAGTTACAATGAAATTATCTAGATATACATTTGCGGGCAAGTACCATGAGTAACGTTAATTCGAACTTTCAATAGTACAGTAATGAATAATACATCAGAACTTAATATCAATAGGGATGTGCAAATGTTCAATCAGTACCCGTCCCCACCCGCCATGTGCTCCAAAACTGCATACATATCTCGTGATATCAAGGCTGAGCAACCAGTACACATCAAGGAGTAGCGAGTGTCATTTATACCGACGCCATTTTGGGCGAGGCCGGTTAGGTCCAGAATATAGTCAAAATGTCTCCACCAACCAGCGGTCGGAACAGATCCCCTTTCAGCAGTCCAAAAAGTTCTGTTAAATGACAACAGAAGGGACAGGCAACAAGAACCATCAGTCAAAGAGGGGAGGGCAAGTTCTTCTCTACCGGGTCACGTTGGGGCTCCACCGAAACTGATCGAATTGGTAGTCTACAGTGTTTATGGATGTTTCAGACTGAAGCTGGCGTCAGCATGAGAGCACCCCGTGGCTACGTCGTGGCCATTCCGCGAGCAATCATGGCAGTCGCTCCCCACCGGAAGTCTGCGGGAGTCGGGGGCCCCGGTGACTCTTGTAGAATCTTCAAGGCTGAGGGGACACTTTTGGGAATGGGGCCCATGCCCTAGCAGTCAAGCGTCCGAGTTCCAGGGTTGCCCAGAGCCATCCTTGCAGGCCAGGCCCAAGTCTGTGGAGCCGACCGCCATTTCGTGAGCTCCGTGGCAGCTGCCTGTCGCTGTACCACAAGAGTGGGTGCAATTCAGCCGGATGGCGGGTGAGACGCTGTAATAGCAAGAGCAGGCGAAACTCAGGTGGCCGAGCGAGGCACTGTGCCGCAAGAGCGGGCGCAATTCAGCTGGCTGAGTGAAGCGCTGGGGTGCAGCTGGGAAACCTCCAACTGGGGAGGTGGGGGAGGCTCGTGCGCGCCGCCTCTCCCTTCCAGTGCACCCCAAGCCATCTCCTGGCGCAGGTATATGTGATGGTCGGACCAGGGCACCGCAGGACGTGTCTTCAGGTCAAACGGATTGTGGGACAAGGTCCAGAATGGAAGAGTCACCAAAAGGCAAAAAGTTCAGCCGGACCCCGGGAGCCGGCCGCCTATGTCAGGGGCGATCTCAGGCCACACCAGGGCAACAAGACTTGGGGAGGGGGCAGGAGCCAAGAACCCACTCCGAGTCCGTGCCACCACACCGCCCCTCGGGGGCCTCCGTCAAGCGGCTCAGGGATGCACCGCTGGCAGTGGTTCTTCAGATCAGTGGTCTCACCGGCAAGGCTCCCCTCTGTCAGCAGCGATCGTTGGCGCTGTGGTTGCGGCCGGAGGCCCCGCCTAGTCAATGCCCCGGCCTCTCCATCTTGTAGGCCGCAGTGTGGTCGGGGAGAAATCCCGGGAACGGCGGCATGTATTTGGATCGATGTTGCAGCAGGCTGCCATGTAAATAGTTATTTAATAAAACGTTTTACCCTGTTACTTTGCTGGTGTGTTGTATATATTTATAATATTTGCATAGGGTTTGTCGTTATTTTTGGCGGCGTGGGCGGCGGAGCCGAGCTGTCTTGCAGCCATCATGGCGTCGAGCTCGGTTCCTCTCACTAGTTTCATATTTCTCATGAGGGGTTGTTCCTAATGTTTCTATTTTAGCGAGGTCAAAAAGAGATCCCATTAGTGGCCTACTGATTTTGCTTGATTCCTTTTGTTTTTTCTAACGATTTTTCACTATCTGCAAAGACTAAACAGAGTATTGCGACTCTGTGCTTGTTTGTAAATAGAGAATGAACCAAAGAGAAGCAATTCCAAAACAGTAAATGCTTGGAGAACAATCAATCAAATGGAGAGGGAAGCAGGCGCGACGGATTACAACGGGGGCAAACAAGATTGGGGTTCCCATGAGAAACTGTGCAGAAATACGAGTGACAATTTAACATTGTAGCATAGCGGGAACATGTGACTCCGATCAGCCGAGTTTGCAGGTCGGTTCTCAGCTGGCAAATTTCCATCAGCCAAGGTTGTCAGGTCCCTGGAAAGGCGATCATGCGCAGAAGGGACCTCCAAGATGGCTCTTGGTACAGACAGACCCCCATTCCCCGCGGTACATGAAAAGTAAGCGAGAACAAATTAATACATAAAAATAACATTATGAAATCACATCACAGGGTTGTACTTTCAACTTATTATCATAACATATACTTATGCAGTCTAAATGTTAGCTACATGAATACAGGCACAAGAGCAGTGGCACGAGCAGTACCACATGATGGGCACAGCTATGTATTACGCATGCGCATAAATTTCCCTCCACTTCTGCAGACGCGTCAGGACACGTGAGTGTGGCTGACGCATGCGCAGTAACTAAATACAAGCGGCGGCCATTTTACAGACATGGATTAAAGTAGTTAGGAATACACATAGGCAAGCGTCTTAACCCTTATTCAAACTTAATATAAACGTTAGTAAGACGTACACTTATTACCTTATTACACATAAACGAGGTTCTTGATTTCGGCAAGCCGCAAAATATGCGAAGCTTTGCTTCATCAATCCCCTCTTTGATGATATTTACTATCATCACAAAATAAATGGAACCAGATGCCAACTTTCTCTCACACTTTATACAGCTCTATCTCTTCCAGCAATCGCTCCAACTTCTCTCTTTCAGTTCTGGTAGGGTGAGAAGTCTTCACCTTTTTGTATATCTGATCATTCACTTCCTCCAATTCGATCTCATCCACACTCCGTTTCAACCCTCTTGCATTTACCTCGTGCTTTTTGGTGCGCTTGCTGCATTTACAACAAACAAATATGAAAAATAGAATGAGACCTATAATTCCAATTGGCATCAGTACTTTAAACAATAAGCCTTTACCTACGCTAGCAAGCCAATGACCTACATTTGAGAAACCATCTACCAATCTCTTCCAGGCACTATCAACCTCGAGTGGTTTGAGTTCCTTTGCCAAATTAGTAATGTTTTTCACGTATCTTTTGATCTGTACACTTTTATCCGGAATATAAGTGCAACAATGTTGCGCCTTCAACATCCGGCAGACTCCGCCCTCTTTCGCTAATAAGGTGTCAAGAGCAAGTCGATTCTGCAAAACCATTGATCTGATCGCAACCATTTCGGTGTTGACCAGCAGAAATCCATGAGCTGTCTCAGTGGACAATACATCCACTATAGTTGACAATTTGCAAATTCTGTGAGTGTTCAGAACCACTCCCACTCCAGGTATCAGTGCACTGAAAATACTACCCATAATTTCACCTATACTTTCTCTTTTACTACGCATTAAGCCATTAGTATTTTCATTGCTTCCAGCTTTCCCATTCACATGGTATATTTTCGGGAAAACAATGCCAAAATAGCAACTTCCATACCAGTGATCCGGCAATTTGAAATAAGCCTTGTCCCCACAAATATAATAAATTCCAGGAAACACAGGCTCTGACCCATTTTTGAAACCCCAACCTCCAATTACCTTGTAATTATGTTCGCATTCACTGGAACCAATGAAAACATTATTATAGTAGCTAGTCTTCTCGCGATGAAGACATAACTTTCCTTTCTTTTCAAAATCCAGCAACAGAGCAGGTCCCGCCCCACCATTTGAGGTGCCTTCCATGTTCTCAGCCCACTTTGGCCTTTTCTGACTTTCGTCATTAGCCTTCTTTTGTATTTTAGTTCTTCTTTTCTCTGCCATGTTCAGGAACATCTTTTCCTGTTCACGCAAAGAACAAGTCAAGTTATCTCTGTGTGCGTCCGCTATGTCAATGTTACCTATAGTCAGGAAGTAGTCTCCCATGTATCTTATTGTGTCACTTTTGGTATGTACAGGATTCAAGTTCCCATGTATAGGAAGTTCAGAAAAGATCACGTCATTGTTAGAGTAATAGTACTGTAACGGTCCTCTTTTGTAAAATAAACTAGCTAAAATGCTACAGGAAATTCCATATGTCAATGGCAAGTGATGGTATGTCACGCCTTCAGCCACAGAAGTAGGTAGCTTCATGCAGACATAGCAATCCTCAATTTCCATAGTCTCTTTTGCAAAGACATTTAAGTGTGTCCTGTTTTTAATTCCATGATAATGTAGTCCTCCCTCATCTGATGCTTCTAAGTCTTGTTTTGTTTGTCTCAGTGCTCTCTCATGTCTTGCTACACTCTGTGTTGTCAGCTCCTCACTGTCAGTATTTACAATTTCAGTAGGGACAATGTTAGTATCTTTACTCACAGCAAAGGGAATGAAAATTTTTAGTCCTATCCAAAGTAATATCAGGACAACTACACTACAGACACATACCTTGCAGCATGTTTTGCAACAGCTGCGACTAGGTCTACCACTCACGTTTGAATCAGACATTTTGGCTCAGAAGAAGTTTCTCGACCCCTCTTTGTGACTTTACACGAGTATCTTACTTTGTGCAAATTCACGGTGGCTCGTCTTCTTCTTCGTCAGAGTACTCAGGAACGGGCTCTCCGTCGCTTACATCAGTTATATCAAGATCTTCAAGTTCTTCCAACACCAGAGTCCATTCAGGTGACTTGTACTTTTTGTTTTGTCTTTTTATTCGATCACTCCTTCTGTTGGAAGTATCTTCTTGTTGTTTAGCTATGCGTGCACTTCTCCTTTCTTCTGCACGTTTTTCTTCTACCGTCTTTATCCTTAGTCTTAGCTTCTTCACAAATCTTGGTTCAAGATGCTTTCTTTTCTTGAGTCTTTTAGTTGGTACCTGGACTTCGTTTTCTTCTCTTGCCCTTTTGTTTTCATTTACTGTTGGTAATTCTGTTTCAGTTTCTTCTTCTTCTATCTGACTAATACCAGGACTCGCATCTATTTCTTCTGCCTGGTTTCTAATCTGGCCTTGTTCAGGTAAATTAGGTGTTTGCTCTGCAAGTGTCTCTGATTCTGTTTCCTGAACACGTTCTTCTAATCCTATCTGATCCTGTTCAAGCACTTCGATCTCTGGACTTTCTTCTGCTCGAACTATTACACTATGTCTAGTCTGTCCCTTCCCGATATCAGGAGTCAGTGGAGGAGTATCAAACACTTGCTCTGTATCCTGCACTTGTTCAGTATCGGGCACTTGTTCAGTCTTATTCACTTGTTCTGTATCAATCACGTGCTCTGTCCCTGTCTGACCTTCTCCTTCCTCAGTTTTGATGTGAATCTCAAGATTCTGAGGTTCTTCGCCTGTGCCTTGCTTTTCCTCACTAGTCCACTCTCTACCTTCCTGTAGTCGCTCCCTTGTTCGAATGGGATCTTCAGTCAGATCAATCAATGGAATCCACTCTTCTGGCCATATGCTTGGCAGCTCGTCTTCAGCTACTTCTGGCTCAGCTTCTTGGACCCCTTCAGCAGGCTGGACTCTTGGCAGTTCGTTATCAACTATTCTTGGGCCAACATCTGCTGATTCTGCAGCTCGACTGGTACTGTGTTGTACGTTGTCGGCTACTTCCGGTCTGGCTCCTGCAGAGTCCTCTGCTGGACGCACTTCTGCTTCAGGCTCCTCGTCTGGTGGTACCTTCTGGGTGTGGCTAGCGTGTACCCAGCGTGGAACTCCAGCACACTTTACTGCTGTGGTAGTTACCAAGATCACCTGACGTTTTTCTCCCCACCTTGGCTCCAGGCAGGTCTTCCGAGTGTGCTTCTTTATCTTCACCCAGTCCCCTGGGACCAGTTTGTGGAGAGGAGTCGTTGGATTGAGGATGGCGTCTTCTCCGATCTGGCGAGAGATAGAACGCACTTGGTCACCCAATCTCTTGCAGTATTCAAGCACCAAATCATCAGTAATACTCAACAGTTTGCTTCCTGGTACCCATGCTTGTCTCATCACTCTTCCCATAATGATTTCATGGGGACTTAGGCCTGTTTTGCGATCAGGAACACTTCTCAGTCCCATCAGGACCAGGGGCAGGGCCTTCACCCAGGTCAATTTAGATGCATCACACAGTTTTGCTAGTCTGTTTTTGATAGTTCCATTTATTTGTTCCACTACTCCAGAAGCCTCTGGACGGTAGGCACAGTGAAGCTTTTGGGCAATTCCAAAGGCCTTACAGAGTTCGTCGATCACTGCATTCTGAAAATGTGAGCCTTGATCTGATTCAATAGTCACTGGCACCCCGAACCTAGGTATCAGTTCTTTTAGTATACACTTAGCTACTGTCTTTGCGTCATTTTGGGGAGTAGGGAAAGCTTCCACCCACTTGGAAAATAAACAGACCATGACAAGGACATATCGTTTCCCTTCACAACGGGGCATGGTGATGAAATCAACCTGTATTCTTACAAAGGGACCCCCGAACCTCCCAATTTTTCCCAGTTCCACCACAGTTTTCTTCCCTGGGTTCATCTTTTGACATGACAGGCACCTCTGGCAGAGGGACTCTGCCACCTTCCTGAACTTTTTACTGTACCAAGTCTGTTGGAATACTAGAATCATGGCATCCCTACCAATGTGTGACCCTTCATGTATCAACCTCGCCATTGTGCTAAGTAAGTGTCTAGGTAACACAGGCATACCAGTTGGACCTAAGATGACACCATCCACACGCCTTGGTCGACACCCATCGTCCTTCCACTTCTCTCTTTCTTGCCAAGGTGCCGCCTGCTGCCACTCTTTCACTTCATCCCATGTGGGCACTTCTTCAAACACCTGTAGTTGGCAGCTGGTTCCTGGCCCCCCTCGTTTCGGATTTACGATATACCGATCTCTGGCGCACCATTGGGCCACTCGATCAGCATAATCGTTTCCCAGTGATACCTTGTCCATGCTCTTCTTATGAGCAGCACATTTTACCACTGCCAGTTCCTTTGGTAACTGGATTGCCTCTAAAAGGTCCTGAACCACCTTTCCATTGCGAATAGGGGTACCTGATGAAGTCAGGAACTCCCTCTGTAGCCACAATTGGCCAAAGTCATGCACGACCCCATAACAGTACTGACTGTCAGTATACACTGTTATGCGTAGGTTCTTCCCAATTTGGCATGCTTTTATCATAGCAATCAATTCGGCTACTTGTGCAGACTTGATGTGATATAGATAACCTGCTTCTTCAATTTTCTCTAGGGACACTACTGCATAGGCAGCACTCAGGCCTCCTAGTTCATGCCTTAGACATGAACCATCTACAAACAGTTCTTTATCATGCACAGGCAATGGCGTTTCTTTTATGTCTGGGCGTGGCTTGGTATTGAATTCTGTTAGATCAATACAATCATGTTCATCATCCACCCCCCCTTCCATGTCCTTTGGGTCGGGGAGTAAGGTGGCTGGGTTCAGAATACTGCACCTAACAATGTTTACATTTGCAGCACCCACAAGAATCCTCTCGTATTTAGTCAGCCGACTAGGGGTGAGATACTGAGTTTTTGTTCTGGTCAATAAAATTACCACTCCATGCGGAACATACACAGTTACCGGATGTCCCATGACAATTGACTCACTCTGTTCTAAGCTGGCACAGGTAGCAGCGACTGCTTTCAGACAACCTGGTAATCCAGCAGCCACTGGATCCAAGGTGGCAGAGAAATATGCCACAGGCCTTCTGGTTGTGCCATGTTCTTGAGTTAGGACAGACAACGAGCAATTATCGCGAGTGTCACAGAATAGGGCAAATTCTTTGGAATAGTCTGGCATTCCCAATGCAGGGGCTGTGCACAGACAATTTTTCAGTTTGGTGAAGGCCATTAGGCTTTCATCATCCCATTATACAATATCTGGCATTCCTCTCTTGGTCATTTTTATCAAAGACCTGGCTAGGACTGCAAATCCCAGAATCCACTGCCTGCAGTATCCTAGTACACCCAGGAACATTCTGATCTCTTTTTGAGTACGGGGCAACTGCATCTTTTGAATTATCCTCACTCTTTCCGATGTCACTTTTCTGACACCTTTCTCTATCTGGTGCCCCAGATATTTCACCGATTTTGCACAGAACTGTAACTTGTCAGGGGACACTTTATGTCCCTTTTCACACAAGTGATTCAGCAAGGCAATGGTGTCAATCACACAATCCTTATGACTTTTAGACGCCACCAAGAGGTCGTCTATGTATTGCACTAAGACAGAGTTCCCAGGTAAGACCAAAGTTTCCAAACATTTTTTCAAGATCTGATTAAAGATAGAGGGGCTCTCTGTATACCCTTGAGGGACCCGGTTCCAGCAATACACGTGACCTTCGAAGGCAAATGAGAAAAGAAATTTGCTATCTGGATGCAAAGGAATGGAAAAGAATGCATGACACAAGTCTATCACAGTGAACCACTCAGCATCCCAGGGAATCTGATACAGAATCACTGCTGGGTTCGGGACAATAGGGCAACAGGGAACTACTATTTTGTTGACTTTTCGTAGATCCTGTACTACTCTGTACTTGCCACTAGGCTTCTTGATGCCCATAATCGGAGAGTTACATGGGCTACTCATTACTTCCTGTATGACGTTTCCTTCTAGCAATTTCTGTATTTCCACAGCGACACCAGCTTTCACTTCTGCATTCATTCTGTAGGGTTTAGTATTAGGGTATACTGCATTGTCCTTTATTGCTATCTGTATGGGGTCCACATTTTTCATTAACCCTACATCTTTCCCAGTAAAGTCCCACACCTCTGGCTTCACTGCTTCTTGGAGTTCTTGGGGTAAATCCTGCATGGTCATTCGTTTAATTTCCGAGTCAGGGCGGACTAACATTAATTTATAAATGCCGTCTTCATCTGGGGTCTGAATTTCAACACCCTTTGGTGTGCAAAAGATGGTACAGTTCATTTTGCACAGCAAATCACGTCCCAGCAAGTTTACCGGACTGGTGTCACAAACGACAAACCTATGCATTTCCTTAAAGTTTCCAATTGAGATCTCCATGGCCTTGGTAACAGGAGTACTAATCAATTGATTAGATACACCCACTACTTGGATGGCTTCTCCCGAGAGGGGTAGGTTTGGAACGTCCACTGTTCTCACAGTAGAACGGGTAGCGCCAGTGTCCAACAGAAAGGTGACATCATTTCCGTCAACCTTTCCTTCAATGTATGGTCCGGACTGGTCCACCGGCAAGGAGGCGCCAAGTACACACTCCTCGTCCTCCCCTTTCAGGCCCCGTCAGTACTGGTCATCACAAAGGAAGGTATCATTCAAAAGATACTGCGAAGTTGCTGTATTTCTGTTCCCATTGCTTTCCCATACTTCTATCTCATCTCCCTCTGCCTGCTTTCCCCTGTATACTTGCTTTGGTGCTCGGGGCACCTGAACTGTTTTTACCTGTGGTTGAGTCTTTCTCGGTCTCTCTTTCTGCGTCTGTGGAGTTAAATCAGGAGTTTTGGGGTTATCTTCGGGCAAGTAAGGACACTCGTTACGCCAGTGTCCAATTTCGCCGAACTGATGGCAAGGAAATTTCTTCATAGCCTCCTCCCTGCTCATTTTGGGCCGGTGCTTGCCTCCTCCCCCTCCCCCAGGGCCTTCGTTCTTAGCATTTTTGACCATGTTACTCAACTGCTTTTCCTTCTGTTCTGCGAGCTTCACCTGAGCCCACATCACCTTTTCCTTGAGAGCCTTTTTCTTTTCTGCCATCTCGTCCTCGCAGTACTTTGCGTACCGCAGGACCTCGTCTACCTTTTTGGAGTGCCAACAGATTTTGTTATCCTTTATCCACTGACAAATTTCAGGTCTTAAACCATTTACGAACCTGTAAATTAAGTGCGTCATGTCCTTCATCTCGATGTTATCTATACCACTGTAGGTTTTAAACACCTGTAACAGCCTTTCATAATAGGAGTGCACTGTCTCCTCTCTTTCCTGCGTTGTTCTATCTATCCTAGTCCAATCAGTTTCCTTTGCTGGGACCTTTAGTTTCAGATGCTGAATTACTTGCTCATATTTTCTCATTACTTCTTTCGATGGTTCCCCTGTTTTCTCATCTCTCGGGTATTCCTCACTAGGCCAGGCTATGGCTATTTTACACTCGGTCCATAGATCGACCGGGACCACAATGTCGAAAAACCCATCCAGGTCTTTCCACAGGCATTTCTGCACCTTTACAAACCTTTCCACTTGCCGGTACCATTCAACTGGCTTCTCCCGCAGTTTCGGGAAATCGTTAGTAAAGGACACAATATCCTGTCTGGACCATGGAACGTGCACATACCTCCCACCGGGTACTTCGCGCATGGGGCATAAAGTTTCAGGCTTGTCTACCTCTCTCAAAGGGAACTCAGGGGTTGCTTGTCTGGATCGGGCCTCATCTCTCTTATGTGCCCACCTCGTTTTCCACTTTTCCACGTCTCCCCATTTTTGCAAAACCGCAAGCAACTCTTTAATCTGCAACTTCCTCCCTGACACATTCAAGTTCTCTAAATCCTTATCTGAGAACTCAGCTCGGTATGGTTTCTGCAAGGGCTTCAATCTGGATATATCTATCCCCATACTAGCTGCGGTGTCGGTCAATTTTTCGCGGAGCACCCTAGTACTCCTGGTAAGACTCTTACACATAAACAGCAACTCTTCCTCAGAATAGGTATTTAATCTGTCTAACCCCACATTTCCTGCCATTAATTCTTCTATTTCTACTCTCAGTTTGTAGAGGTCTAAAGGTTTCGTTTGCGGAGCCTGTTTTTCTAACTCACGACTCCAATTTTCAATTTCTTCCGGCGTTACCAAAGAGACACTCCTGGTACCCGTTGCTGACTCTAATTTAATTTCTTTCGTATCAAAAGGATTATTCCTCTTCTGCACTCCCTTCCCTGTTTGTTTGTTTGGCAGGTCCAGGAACACAACTTCGGACTCGCACTCACTGGACTGATCGTCTATCAATAGGGGCTCTTGCCTTGGCGGGGCCATCACTGGGTTCATAACCGGAGGGTTTAGACTTCCTTGACTATTCCCGTACAACGGAACCACGGGTCCGATTGTTACCGGAATAGTCAAAGCTTCAGGACTGGTATTTAACTGGGAAATTTTCTGAATTATTTCTGACCTCTGCCTAGCTATGGCCTCTTGCTCCCTTTCATCTAATACTCTTCCTAAAGTTCGGTCAGGTATCATCTGTGGGGTCAGTTGAGGCGCAAAACTCGGGGCAGTAGGATGCGTCTCACTTGGTCCCCCACCATAATTTGGCTTCGGGAACAAAGTTCCTGTCCCAAATGACCTGCGCTACTCCCCATATGGAGGCTGCAAAAAGGGCACTCCTGAACTTAATGGCTTCTCTTCGTTTTCATAAAGAGGTCTGGGGTAAAAGAGCTTTTCACGGGAATATTTTTCCTCCGGGATCCCGGACATACTGGGATATATATTTCGTACCTCCGGGGGCTCGGGCTTCTCAAAATAGTGCAATACCTGGCCCCCTCCCCCTCTACATAGGGATCTGTCCTCCTCCTTAATAGATGGACGTTGGGCAATTTCTCCTGTACTGGAAGGTCGGGCTCCCTCATTATAAGGTGGCGGACTTCTCGTAAAAATGTCATCTAAAAATTCATCGTCTGACTCCCCAGGAGCTCCCCAATGCTTACTCTTTTCTGTCCTTTTCTCTCCCCCAGAAGGGTTACCTGCTGGCATCATGGGAAACAGACCCTCAACAATCATGCTCTGCCTCCACTGTTTCATCCTCTTATCCCTGGTCTCTTGTTTCAGCCTGGGGTACCACTTGGTCAGACCTTTGTCCATACGGGGTTTCTCTCTTTCAAAAGCCTCAATCTCCCATTCCTCTAATGCCTCATACTGCGTTAGTCTCGGTCTGGGATGCAATTCATTCATGCGGGTTCTCAAATTAAATAAAATCCTGCCATTGAAAGTACGGTCTAACGGAAAGGCCAATACTCCGTCATCTTTTGTGTACTTTACCCAATTCTCTAACCACACACAGGTATTGTACCCTCGATCAAACATCATGAATGAGGCGGGGGTATTCGGTGGCGGGACAATAACGCCTTCTCTAGATTTAATCGGTTTGTCCGTTTTGAAATAATTCTTTACCCTACTTACAAGGGACATCTTTCTCTTTCCTCCGTACATAATATCGTATCTATTGGCTTTCCACTGATCCCTTTCAAACCCTTGGTTTCTCGGATCGGGTCTAGTCTCTGGACAAAACGAGTGCCACATACGATTTCTACGCTTAACTCTGTTTACAAAGCTACCTCCAATCAGAACGCGCCTTGGAATTCTGTGCGACCAATGAGGTGCACGCGTTCAAATAGTTTCGACCAATGGGTGCGCGGCCCCTTCGTGAGACAGTTCCCACTCCTCGGCGCTTCACCCCTCCTTTACAATTCCAGCCCCGCTACCCGCCCGCTGCTTCTACCAATCCCAGCGCGGCACGGAGTGACGTCAGAGACGCTTCGCGGCTGACTCCCTCCCTTCACAAGGTAACGGAAACTTTCTTTCTTTCTAAAGTGCTCAGTGCTTGGTTATTTAACAACGAATACACATTCACCACAGTTCTCAAGTGTCTAGACAGAAAGATTTATTTTACTGCAAGTAAACTACTTCCATTTACTTTTCACGCGCTGCGGGCAGATCTCTTCCGCCTACCCTTCACTCTAGCATCAGTGAACCTGTTATTCCCCTAAACTCATCCACTTCTTTCCGGGATATATTCCGAGTTTAAGGTTTCCCAGCGGACCCCTCTGCTTTCACCCAAGCTCCGAGGAACCTGCTACTCTTCCGATGTGACCCTTACTAGGTTACGCCACTATGGGAATTTTGCAAATGAACCTCGTTACTGACATTTATTCACACATGTATTCAGAAAACCCTAGTTAGTGCTTCCCGGTTATCCTAACCTGCACCTAACTTTCCTTTAAGCCTGTGACCTCAGGACAATGGATTCTATTCACCACTTGCCCTTTCAATTCCCCGGGGAGTTCGGACAACACAATACGAGACGGTTTACAAATGCATGGATTAATACATATAGCAATATAAGAACAAGAATAATAACAATACAACAATTCATGAATTTCAGCAGCGTATTCACAGGAGAATGATCAGCTCTCTCTGAACAGCCGCTCTTTTTAGCAGCATTAATGTACTAGCAGCTTCCGACTCAACTAGTCTAACTAATCCTGCCTAACCTTTAGCTAGTCCCTAATCATCCTCTGCTCTCCAGAAAACTGATACAGCGCGCGAGGTCACCCAGCCAATGATTCCGCCGTTTCCGGCTTCAGGGCCCATATACTTTCAATTCACACTATTCATTGACCAGGCGACTTCACGGGCTGCTACCAATTGTGTGTGTTCCCTACTTGTTATGACTCAGTGTACCCGACTTACCATCCACCGACACGGGTACCTATGACTTCAATGGATCAGGGGCCTAGCTGTAAAAGGAAAGGCAGCAAATGCAATTTTCAAAATGACATTCAATATTGTTTAAATGACCACGGACAACTGGAAGTTTTAAAATGTTTATCTAAAATTCGTTATCTTCTATCATCAGATACACAAGAATGAGGCAATCAATAACCAAGATAATGTAAATTATATAGCTATAGAGAAATAACGACAGGGTAACCATTCAAATGCAATATGGAATGCAAATGGGAAAAATACTAGAAATGTTTAAGCATGGACAGACTATGCATGAGTAACTATAGGAGGGCCTATAAAGAGTAACACGCTAAACTTAAAGTGAAGGGACCTTTAAACAGCCTAGGTAAGGAGGTTCTAGACCATATCAGAAAATGACAAACTGCAATGCAAAATATAATCTCTAAAAGGTAGGGTGACATGGGAACATATCATGAAAATATGCAAATGACTTTACATTTCAATAGTTTGCGGCAAAAGCATGGAAAAATCAACATATGCAAAGGTGTCACTTTATTGTAGCAAAAGGTAGAAATATAGAAAGGTGCAAGTTTTAAAGAACTTAGAGCAGTATTTACCTAGACTGGTGTGGAAACCAAACCCTGGCCACGGGTCAGTTAAGGACAGGAAACCCTCGAGGAAGGATACCCCTCAAAGGACAGCAGGTGCAGAATGGACACCCCGGACAGGACAGGATACCCTCAGATTAGGAATCAGGGCAGGACCTCAGGACAGGACAGCAAACCCTCAGGACAGGACCACTCAGGACAGGACCGCACCCGCAGTTTGGAAGCAACGCCTGCGCTCCACCCTCTCTGCAGCTATCGATCAAGACCCCGATTGAGTCAGCGAACTCCCAGCAAAGTGCTTCGCCAGCACTTTAAGGTTCAGTAGAACCTTAGTCTATGGTCAATTTCGGACAGAGTGCTCCGCAGCGCTCTGTATCTTCAGTCACCTATTGAGTACGATGGGTCAGTGACAGGTCAGCTAAACCAGACAAGTCGGACAAATTCCCTAGGTGAAACCAGGGTAGATATACTCTTTTGGGTCAGTGTACCACCCCCCAATGTTGCAAAGTATCAGAATCCCTCAATTTGGATTGGTCCTAAGGTAGGATTTGGGTAACACACCAATCAAAATAGACTATTTAGATGCTTCATTATCATATTTGGGTACCGCCTAGCAAGATTGGGGTTCCCATGAGAAACTGTGCAGAAATACGAGTGACAATTTAACATTGTAGCATAGCGGGAACATGTGACTCCGATCAGCCGAGTTTGCAGGTCGGTTCTCAGGAGCATCTTGCCCATCTCTGCCAGCTGGCAAATTTCCATCAGCCAAGGTTGTCAGGTCCCTGGAAAGGCGATCATGCGCAGAAGGGACCTCCAAGATGGCTCTTGGTACAGACAGACCCCCATTCCCCGCGGTACATGAAAAGTAAGCGAGAACAAATTAATACATAAAAATAACATTATGAAATCACATCACAGGGTTGTACTTTCAACTTATTATCATAACATATACTTATGCAGTCTAAATGTTAGCTACATGAATACAGGCACAAGAGCAGTGGCACGAGCAGTACCACATGATGGGCACAGCTATGTATTACGCATGCGCATAAATTTCCCTCCACTTCTGCAGACGCGTCAGGACACGTGAGTGTGGCTGACGCATGCGCAGTAACTAAATACAAGCGGCGGCCATTTTACAGACATGGATTAAAGTAGTTAGGAATACACATAGGCAAGCGTCTTAACCCTTATTCAAACTTAATATAAACGTTAGTAAGACGTACACTTATTACCTTGTTACACATAAACGAGGTTCTTGAATACAGCAAGGTCACAAATATGCGAAGCTTTGCTTCATCAGTAGCAAGTACTCCCCTGCGCTGCCATCAGTTTTGTCTCCTCCCTGGCGAGTGACCGCGGCAACGCGTCAGAGCAGGAGCGCAAATCGCGCGGGGGCTGTCCCAGGGCCGTCATTGGTAGCGCTAAAGATTGACAGCCCTGGGAGCCACAAATTGCTGGGTATGCCGGCGCCACTGCTGCTTGCACACATGTGAATATGCTAATTCTAAAACAGTACAACTTTTAGTGTAAACAAAAGAAAGGTCTGCCTTAAATTGAAGTCGAATAACATCCTCATATATCTGGAAGCTTTGGTAATGATGCTCGAGGATGTAGCAGCAATGTCTAGGTCTTTAGTTCAGGAGTTTGTGCAGAGACCATAACTCAGGAGAGGGTTTGCCTCTCGTGTGCCGGGATGTCTAACATTACTGGGAAAAAGCTTCTTACACTTTGCACATCTGCATTTATGGTTTAAAGCCAGGCCATTTCTTCCATATGTATTTGTTTTAAAATAAACCATTTGACCAAAGTCAGTAGGCAATTGTTAAATTTGTGTAGTAAAGTCAAATCCATCTGAAGAGGCCAACTCACTATCAGGATAGCAGTGTAAAGTCATTGCAACCTTGCTGGAACAGTGGGTAAGAGTGCAATGAGTTAATGGCTGCAAGATACATTTCTGTTGCAGCTGATATTTCAGGATACAGGGCACAACCCCGGTGTCCTGAGAAACAATTTCAAGTTTTCAAGGCCACTTAAGTGGGTACGGCGAGTACAACCTGGCCTATAGACCTTAATTTGGAGACCCTCAAAGGAAATCGGTTGGTTTAAATAAAAAATAAATTAATAAAATGAGTTTCCGTTTCAGAGGATCCTTTCAGGATTCATGGAATCTTGACATCTAAAATGGCGTCTGGTGTCCTCAGTCTTTGACTTAGTACCATTTACTGCAGACACTATTTCTGGTTTCAATGTAATGCGAATCCTGAAAAAGATCCATCAACCAGGCAAGCTTTACGCCAGAGTACCGCAAACCCATGGTGAACTTCAACCCATACCTCACCATTGGGGGTTTGCCATCATAGGTTAGGACCACAGAACCTCACATGGTGAGGTATGGGTCACAGAAACTTGCTGTGGGTTTGCGATACTCAAGGAGGGCTCACTGAACTCATGAGCCATGCTGGGGCAGGGCCCAGCATCAATGCACAACTATGTTTACCTGCATGCATAGGGTTGTATGCAAGGCCTAGTCCTGGCTGTGCGCAATTCAGTATGTCATTAAAAAAGTAGGATATTCACTGATAAAAACACAGTTATAAACTGATTTATACTTCGGTCTCATTGACGCAAAACCACTAAACCTTGCAGTTTTGGTATGCAATGCATCCCATAATTCACACCACCCCAAGCAAAACAAGCATTTAAAATAAGACAAAAAAGAAAAGGTGACTAACAAGTGCAACACCTGGTGAACAACTTGAGTTATGGCATATTTCACTGATTTTGCTCTATTGGGTAAGAACCATAATTAAGGTTCCTAACTATTTTTTTCATTGAGAGAGCACAAACAGACGTGTGTGTGTCCTGGAACAGTAGTAAGTTTGCTTTGCCATGAGGTGGCATGAAATGGTCCCACTGGCACACACGTCAGTCCTGAGACATATCCAAAGTGGTAGATAACCAAAGGCACAAAGAAGCTGGAAATGTAAGGACCATACCACTCTCTTTAAGGCAGGGTGTTGCATTTTGTCCAAGAAAAAAACAGTTATAATGCTTTTTGGCTAGGTAGCATGCCAACAGGTCACCGCCACCCCATGCAGGGTCAATTTTAAGCACGCAGCAGGCTGATTCTCATTTTTGATCCAACCAAATTGATTTTCAAATGTTTTAATGGCACATAGGATCCCTAATGAAAATCACGAAGACATCAATCTGGAAACATTTGTACAAGAATGGCACATTAAATCTGCCAATAAACACATGCGCCATCTGTGCACACGGGCATACCGCCACCATGGAACAATTAAGTCCAACTATAGAGGGTAAACATTGGGACACAAACGTTATACCGCAGTAAAGATTTCACACAGGCTCCCGTTCCCATGAGAGGCAAAACAAAAAGAAAGTCTGCTAAGTTGATGAATGAAATACTACACAGTTTCTCAAAAGCCTTATACTAGCACCGTCATGTTTCCCACAAACGTAACGTTGACAGACACCTTCAACAAAATAGCGAGTTATTTTTCTCAGGCTTTGCAGAAGCAGACATTTTTTTTTATTTCAAAGTATTTTTTCATTCCTCTTGCGAGAAACCCCTTCACTGGCATCTTCCCTTATGCAGGCAGTGGTGGTGGTAGAAAGCAAAATGATGGGGCCCCTCAGCAGAATGGGGAGAGGGGGCCCCCAAGACTCCCATTTCTCACTAATATTTATTGGCATGCGACCCTCGTTGAAGGGTGCAGGAACTGGCCGCGCGGCGCATCCGCATCGCACCAGAGACCAGCATCATCACATGCATCTGGTGCGTGCGTGGCGAGGTGCTGCTGCAGTGAGTAAACAAACTCACTGCACTGACTGCAGTAGTACAGTAGCAGTATTTTATTTTTTTGGGTGGCGTGCGCTTGCGGCTTGCACGCACTAAGCCCCAGCGTAACTAACCAGATTGGTGTCACCCCAGATGGGGTGACACCCGGTGCGGTCCGCACCCTCCGCACCCCCCTAGTGACGCCACTGTATATATTCATACAGTTTCTCTTTACTGCGGAATGTAATTAAATCACAGAACCATATTTTCATCTCATGATTAACTGTCTCTTTCACTTTAAAATCTGGTTCCTCTCTTCTCTTTGTGGGCACTTGAAAGGCGCAGCATGAATGCTCTATTTTCTAACTGGTAACCCCATAACGCCAATTTTACCTACAACAGACCAGAAACCCAAAAGAGAAATGGCACAGCCAGTGTGTACCCAGAGAAGCAGGGCCCCAACCGAGGGAATGACCAAAATAACAAATCACAAGTCAGCAGAAACACAAATCCACAGCCAAAAGCACAGGGACATAAAAGCTACCAGGATGGACAATAAGGCAGCAGGATGAAGACCGGCCGGCAAAGCAGGCATATTTCAGCCAAAGCAGTTCACTTCATAGTATACGTATGAAGTGAACTGTGAAGTGAACCACCTGCAAGTGAAGTGATGAGTTCAAGGAAAGGCCTGCTCCCTGCCTTGAGCAATGAATCATGCAGGCAGGCCGTGTGCAACTGCAAGCACAATGCACCGCCCGGGTCAGGACTAGCCTAGGAGGCTGGAAGGGCGCGGCCAGACAGGTTCTTCTATATATGTATGCATTTTTATATAGCGCAGACTTTACCCATAGGTGTCAGAGCGCTTCACAATAGGAACAGTAATGAAACATGAGGAGAAAATTACAAGTGAACAAATTACAAAAGCAAACGTTAAGTTACAAGAGGCAAAATTGACAATTGTGAGCTAACAAAATACATGAGGTTGCAAACGGTGCATTACAGGAGGAAAAAGTAACATGTGCGCAGGTTTAGGTTACAAGAGAAAACAAAGTACAATTAGAGGTATAATACTGCAATATATGGTAGACACTCAAGCACAAGAACAAACGTTACGTAGGCAATGGTGGCACTTGTGCAAGTATCAAAAAGGCAACAAAATGCCATTACCGCAGTCCCCAGGCCTATCGTGACTGCCCAATGAAGAAAGCTTTAGCCTGGTGCGCTAGACCCGCCCGAAGAGGGCCGTGTTTTTGTTTGTGCGAATATGCGCCCTATAAAAAAGCATTGTTTGCACTGAATCTGATTCATTTGTGTGCCACTGCACTACCACATTTCTAACTTAGTTAATGATTCATATTAATTTATAAATAAATTATATTATTTCCCTCTCACCGACTGCCTCCGAGTCCGGACCCAAGAAGTCAGTCCCAAATTTGAAGGGGAGACCACGACGGCGCTCGCAATATCAAAGAAGATGGTGGTATGGTGGTGTCGTGATGTCGGTATTAATTCTTTATTCTAGTAGCAAGCACTCCCCTGCGCTACCGTCAGTTTCGTCTCCTCCCTGGCGCGTGACGGCCGCAACGCATCAGAGCAGGTGCGCACATCGCGCGGGGGCTGTCCCAGGGCCGTCATTGGTAGCGCTAAAGATTGACAGCCCTGGGACCCACAAATTGCTGGGTATGCCGGCGCCACTGCTGCTTGCACACATGTGAATATGCTAATTCTAAAACAGTACAACTTTTAGTGTAAACAAAAGAAAGGTCTGCCTTAAATTGAAGTCGAATAACATCCTTTTCTATCTGGAAGCTTTGGTAATGATGCTCGAGGATGTAGCAGCAATGTCTAGGTCTTTAGTTCAGGAGTTTGTGCAGAGACCATAACTCAGGAGAGGGTTTGCCTCTTGTGTGCCGGGATGTCTAACATTACTGGGAAAAAGCTTCTTACACTTTGCACATCGGCATTTATGGTTTAATGCCAGGCAATTTTTTCCATATGTATTTGTTTTAAAATAAACCATTTAACCAAAGTCAGTAGGCAAGTGTTAAATTTGTGTAGTAAAGTCAAATCCATCTGAAGAGGCCAACTCACTATCAGGATAGCAGTGTAAAGTCATTGCAACCTTGCTGGAACAGTGGATAAGAGTGCAATGAGTTAATGGCTGCAAGATACATTTCTGTTGCAGCTGATTTCAGAATACAGGGCACAAACCCGGTGTCCTAAGAAACAATTTCAAGTTTTCAAGGCCACTTAAGTGGGTAGGGCGAGTACAACCTGGCCTATAGACCTTAATTTGGAGACCCTCAAAGGAAATCGGCTGGTTTAAATAAAAAATAAATTAATAAAATGAGTTTCCGTTTCAGAGGATCCTTTCAGGATTCATGGAATCTTGACATCTAAAATGGCGTCTGGTGTCCTCAGTCTTTGACTTAGTACCATTTACTGCAGACACTATTTCTGGTTTTAATGTAATGCGAATCCTGAAAAAGATACAGCAACCAGGCAAGCTTTACGCCAGAGTACCGCAAACCCATGGTGAACTTCAACCCATACCTCACCATTGGGGGTTTGCCATCATAGGTTAGGACCACAGAACCTCACATGGTGAGGTATGGGTCGCAGAAACTTGCTGTGGGTTTGCGATACTCAAGGAGGGCTCACTGAACTCATGAGCCATGCTGGGGCAGGGCCCAGCATCAATGCACAACTAGGTTTACCTGCATGCATAGGGTTGTATGCAGGGCCTAGTCCTGGCTGTGCGCAATTCAGTATGTCATTAAAAAAGTAGGATATTCACTGAAAAAAACACAGTTATAAACTGATTTATACTTCGGTCTCAAAGACGCAAAACCACTAAACCTTGCAGTTTTGGTATGCAATGCATCCCATAATTCACACCACCCCAAGCAAAACAAGCATTTAAAATAAGACAATAAAGAAAAGGTGACTAACAAGCGCAACACCTGGTGAACGACTTGAGTTATGGCATATTTCACTGATTTTGCTCTATTGGGTAAGAACCATAATTAAGGTTCCTAACAACTTTTTTTCATTGAGAGAACACAAACAGACGTGTGTGTGTCCTGGAACAGTAGTAAGTTTGCTTTGCCATGAGGTGGCATGAAACGGTCCCACTGCCACACACGTCAGTCCTGAGACATATCCAAAGTGGTAGATAACCAAAGGCACAAAGAAGCTGGAAATGTAAGGACCATGCCACTCTCTTTAAGGCAGGGTGTTGCATTTTGTCCAAGAAAAAAACTGTTATAATGCTTTTTGGCTAGGTAGCATGCCAACAGGTCACCGCCACCCCATGCAGGGTCAATTTTAAGCACGCAGCAGGCTGATTCTCATTTTTGATCCAACCAAATTGATTTTCAAATGTTTTAATGGCACATAGGATCCCTACCAAAATCACGAAGACATCAATCTGGAAACATTTGTACAAGAATGGCACATTAAGGGGCCGATTAGGATGGCGGTTTTTCCGCATCCTCCGGGCCGGCGGAAGTGTCCGCCGGCCTGGAGGATGCGGAAAAACCGCGGCGGAGACTCCAAAGACCCACCGCCAAATTAGGATGGCTGGTGGGTCTGATAATCTGTCCGCCGCTTTTCCGCCGCGGTCGGAAGGCGACCGCGGCGGAAAAGCACTAACATGTCTGGTGGTGTCTATCAGACACCGCCAGGCATATTAGGATGTCTGAAAATATATGCTTTTCCGCGGCGGCTTTACCGCCGTGGAAAAGCATACGGACCTTCACTTCGGGGGCCCGTTGCGGGCCCCCTGGGTGAAGGTGGGGTGGGGGGTGCACATGGGGGGTACCTATGGTACCCCCCTGCATTTGCGTGCACAATGCAGCAGGCACCGCGCGGTGCCTGCCGCTTTGTGCACGCAAATGCTGTGCATGGATTTTTTACATTGCGGCGGGTGCAGCTTGAAGCTGCACCCGCCGCAATGTTAGAGATAGAGGATGTGACCGCCACCCTGGCGGTCACATCCTAATTTGATCGGAGGGAACGCCGCAGCCCATGCGGACGTTCCCTCCTCCTCAGGGGTTGCGGACGGACTCAAGTCCGTCCGCGATCCTAATCGACCCCTAAATCTGCCAATAAATGCATGCGCCATCTGTGCACACGGGCATACCGCCACCATGGGACAATTAAGTCCAAATATAGAGGGTAAACATTGGGACACAAACGTTATACCGCAGTAAAGATTTCACACAGGCTCCCGTTCCCATGAGAGGCAAAACAAAAAGAAAGTCTGCTAAGATGATGAATGAAATACTACACAGTTTCTCAAAAGCCTTATACTAGCACTGTCATGTTTCCCACAAACGTAACGTTGACAGACACCTCCAAAAAATAGCGAGTTACTTTTATCAGGCTTTGCAGAAGCAGACATTTTTTTTATTTCAAAGTATTTTTTCATTCTTCTTGCGAGAAACCCCTTCACTGGCATCTTCCCTTATGCACGCAGTGGTGGTGGTGGAAAGCAAAATGATGGGGCCCCTCAGCAGAATGGGGGGAGGGGTCCCCCGAGACTCCCATTTCTCACTAATATTTATTGGCATGCGACCCTCGTTGAAGGGTGCAGGAACTGGCCGCGCGGCGCATCCGCATCGCACCAGAGACCAGCATCATCACATGCATCTGGTGCGTGCGTGGCGAGGTGCTGCTGCAGTGAGTAAACAAACTCACTGCACTGACTGCAGTAGTACAGTAGCAGTATTTTATGTTTTTGGGTGGCGTGCGCTTGCGGCTTGCACGCACTAAGCCCCAGCGTAACTAACCAGATTGGTGTCATCCCAGATGGGGTGACACCCGGTGCGGTCCGCACCCTCCGCACCCCCCTAGTGACGCCACTGCACCACAACATTACATTGGTGGTCAAGAAGAGGAGGAGGAGGAGGAAGAGGAAGAGGAGGAGGGGAGGAGATGGCTGCATGAAGACAATACCCCATACCAGCCAAGGCCACACATTGTATGGGAGTTTTTTTCTATCCCAGAGGGCAAGAAAAAAGTCAATGCGGCCAAGGTGACTTGCCTAATCTGTGGCATGGAACTTTCAAGGGGGAAACCTAACAAGAAATATTCTTTTGGTAATAATACCATGATTAGACACATGACCCGCAAGCATCCGAACAACTATTCTGCTGCAGAGTTCAGGGAACTGGGCAGTAACCTCCCCCAATCTTCAAGGACCACCTCCAAAAGAAAGCAACCCACTCCATCGGGACCAGAGACAACGGAGACGATGCTTTGCATTCAACCATGATTTGAGGATTTCCGAATTACTTGTATTCATTGTGGTAAACTCATCTCCTATGGTGAAAAGAGCGTAAAGCTCATCGTCCTGGCTGGTGACAACCACAATTGCCCCAAAAAACCCTAATTTCTTCCGTTTTTTGTTTTTTGCTCCAGTTGAGCCATTTTCAATTCCCTTTTTTATGTTTCTCCCCATAAAAAATAAAACAAAAATTACAACTGTTCAGAAAAGCCAAAGAAAAGTAGAAAATGTTCAAAAAAACAATAAAAAAATATAAAACAACAAAAAGAAGAAAAAAACTGTTATTTTTAGAACTACCTTTAATTTATAAAAATAAACCTATATTTTTAAAGAATCTCTGTCAATTTTTTTCCTCAGGGTACGCGCACCGGGGCGCGCACCCCAAAAAAAGAAAAAAAAATGAATGAAGGAGTTAGTATGAGGGAAGAACACAGAGAGAGTAATGTTAAGAGAAAGAGACCTAGAGGAACAAACACTGAGGGATTGTTTATTACATAGTAAAAAACAGAGAAGGTGTAATAGGGTGAAAGTGAGAAAAGTAAAATGAATAAGGGAGCGAAAGAAGGGAAGAGAGAGGAAGAAGACTAAAGTAGAGATAGTGGGAGAATGTGAGTGGGTGTTGAAAGAAAAAGAAAGGACAGTAAAAAATGGGGAATGAAGGGTAGTGACGGAACCGGGATAAATGAACAACGGTGAGGGAGGGTGAGAAAAGAGCAGTGAGTGTAAGTAAAGAGGGGTGAAAGAGGGTGAAAAATTGAGTTAGGATAAGACATGGGGAGTGACAAAGAGAAAGGACAGAGAGAGTAAAGGAAACAGTGCCTGAATGGGTCTGAGTGAAACAGCAAAGAAAGGTAAGTAATGCAGTGTGTGTGACTTATAAGGAGTCAGTGGGTGTAAGTCGGGGTGTGGGTGTGTAAGGTGTGTCTGTGGGTGTGGGTGTGTGGGGTGTTTCGGTGTGGGTGGAGGTGAGGGTGTGTGAGATATGTGTGAGGGGTGTGTGGGTGTGGGGGGTATGTGTGTGGGATGTATGTGTGTGTGTGTGTGAGGAGTGTGTGTGGGGGGTGTGTGTGTGTATTAGGTGTGTGTGTGGTGTGTGTGTGGGGTGTATGTCAGAGGTTTGTGTATGTGTTGGGAGGGGGATGAGGTGTGTGTGTAGGAGTGAAGTAAATAATTAACAAAAAGAGAATGAGTGAAGAAGCAAAGGAAGGGAACAGAGGGTAAGTGAAGTAAAGAATGGGGACTGAAAGAAGTTGAACATGAGAGGGCAAATAGGGAAAGGGGAGTAAACATGGAGAATAAGAATAAGTGAGGGAAGCAGAGTAAAGAAACAGGAGTGAAGTTGGTTGAGAAAATATTAGTGAGGTTAAAGCAAAGGGTGATGACAAACTACATTTTTTTGTCACACTTACCATATAATAAATGTAACTTTAATTACATTTTTTTTACTACACTTTGTATCTGTGAAAGAGAGAAGAAAAAATAAGTCATAATTAGTAAAATATGTATTTTAAATTAAAAGATACAAATGAAGAGGTTAAAAATCATAACAGTGTATTTAGAAATAAAGTAAGAGTGAAGAACACAGAAAGGGAAATAAAGTAAGGTAGAAGGACAAAAAGAGAGAAAAAGAAATAGAAGGAGAACAAATTATTAAGAGTAAGGTATATAGATTCACTGACAGAGAGGAAGAGAAGAACAGAGAAATGAACTGAAGGTAAGAAAGATACTAAAACAATGTGAGTTACCAAAACTAAATCAGGAAACAGTAGTAAGTAAAAAGATAATGACTGAGACGGAAAAGAGTCTAATTAAGGATGCATTTAGAAGAATGAGGAATAGAAGATAACTGAGAGTAAGTGAAGAACAGTCATAGAGTGAAGGGATGAAGGGAGAGAGGATAATATACAACGATTGAGGGAAATGGAGTGAGGAAGTTAGTAGATAGACACACTAAAAGAAAAACTGAGTGAGGTGGAGTACAATGAGTGAGCAAAGGAAATGAGTAAGGGAACAAAAAAAGGAAAGAGAGGAGAAGACGACTAAAACAGTGGTACTGAGAGAAAATAATTTGGTGATGAAAGTAAAGAGAAGGACATTGAAAGAAAGGAATTTGCTATCCGACCTGATTCAGGAAGAACCTAGCATTGTGCTGTGACTACTAGAATAAACGCTTTTTGACGAACATAGTAAAAGCCAAAAATTAAACCAAAACAATATCGCCCTGAAGAAGCCCCGGCCTGCTGGCCACTTATGGGTGAAACACGTGTTGGCTGTTCACTTTGATGTGTCAATAAATACGTTCCGCACTAACTTATGGGAATTTATTGGAATTATTCCAAAGAATTAACATTCAAACCTTCAAGCCCCAGCACAACCTTTTCTCAAGTTGTTGTAAAAGAAATGATAGAAGGTAGATAAACACAAGTGAACATAACACAAGGCGAGTGAGGCACTGAGGACATAGAGGTAGTGAACGAAAAATAGAAAGAAGAGGTCAAAAGAAAGGAGCAAACAAAGATAAGCGAGGGAGAGTGGGTGATTTATAGTGATAGAGTGCGATAATACTTCTGAGTGAGTAAAGAGGAATTACTAAAAGAGCAATGGAGGAAAATATGGAAAAGGGAAGTAAAGCAGAGAGACTGAAAACTGAAAAGTTATGCAAGGGAGAGAGGGGATGCAGACAGTTGAAATGAGAATGAGGGGTTGTGAAAGAAGTGGAGTCAACGAATGGGTGTGAAACAGAGTAAGAGAAAGGCAGTGTGAGTGAGTAAAGACAGTTGAAAGAGAGAGGAAAAAGGAAAGTGAGTGTGAGCCAATGGGAATACAATTTAAATTACAGAATAGAAACTATAGAATAACTTGTACAACATGTTACATAGTTTATTTTTGCTGTTCTCAGAATATATTGAATTTCACTTAAAACAGTGAATTCAAACTACTCATCATATGACAGCGGGAAAAAAAAACACAATCTAAAAGATTGTGTTTTAAAAAAAACCTTAGAAACTTATAAATCACAAATGTACACTAATCCTTCATTCACTTACTTTTCCTATAGGCCAAATAGTATATCATGAAGGTCCTTTTCGTTGGAAAGTACTCTGCTGTTCATTAAAAATCAATTTCATCGACTTTCTAGAAGAAAAGCTCCAAGAACATCTGAAATATTTTCATTATTTTCATATACTCCTTTTTTTCAGTCATGACTCTTTGCTCATTCCTTTACTTTTCCATAAGGCCAAATAGTGTCAGATATATGAATATATTTTCAAATTAATTAAAAGAAACTGTGAATTTACTGTTTTTCCGATATTCTGAAAGAAAGGCTTATACAACATATTCACAATATTTATGTATTTGTAACTTCATCTCTGACTTACTCATGTTCATCATTTTGTATGACTTACTATGAGATCCACTTACAGTACCTATATGACAAGTCAATTTTTTATATTATTTTGATCACTTTTACTCAGAATATAATTTTAAACAGCAAGCTAACCTTTATTAACTGCTCCCGTCTTCATAGGCCAATTACCTTTACTTAAATTTTGGTTCTAAAAACACCAGGTATGAATTTTTTAAGTCAAAAGGCAAACGTTGTTTGAAAGTCAAATGTGTGTCATTACAGTGGGTCCAACCTTTACAACTTTTTAAATAGCATGTGTAATGCCCTGATGTTGTAGAAGGACCGTCATGATAAATAATAGCGACAGTTGCAAAGGTTCTTCTGATATTATTGATAACTGAGAAGCCACAAAATTTTTAATAGAAGTAGACAATTTACTTCCATCAGGTCTACATCGTTGGAACATTAAAATGACATATTGACCATAATTTTGTATAAATAATGTGGACAGCATTGCAGACTTACATTGGGTACACACCATATTGTGATCCGCTGCTTTACCTAGATTATTAAAAGGCACTGATTTGCAGTCTGGTAAACTCAAATATATAAATCTTTCAGTGTCTATTCTAGTACTACTTGATAAACTACAGTTGTCGCAGTCATGCTGCCATTGATAAGAAAGGCTAAAAAGATTTTTTATATCTACACCTTCATCTTCCAATACATCAAACATATACATTAAAAATTCCTGACAATCCTGCTGAATATTCTGTGAAAATTGATTTTGACCAGAACATATGTCTAGAAGATTTCGAATTTTGAAACACTTTCTATTTTTGCTCTATCACTGCTACATTTCTCAAACACAGAATTCAATAAACAGCAGAGTGTTTCATCCCGATTTTCAGCAATCTGTGAAGAAATAAAACAACATTAACCACTACATTAGCATAGCAGTTGACACCAGAACTGTTTTCAAACTGAAATCCAACAACATCTTCAACAGAATCCTTTTTCTTTCTGCTTACAATTACAGTTTCATCTACTTTTTGTCTTTTTGCTAGTACCTCACTGCAATTATTCTCATTTCTTCTTTTTCGGCCTACCACACGTTTTTCAGACAGAGGATATTGAGGCACATGTGGAGCATACTCTCTTCTTAACCTATTGTATTCTTTAACACAATCTAGATCTGTACAAATCTTTGTTTCATCACACTCAATCAAGTACAATCCTGATAAAGTTCTGACTCGTGATAATGCCACATATGCCATACCCTCTTTAAACACTACATTAGCATAGCAGTTGACACCAGAACTGTTTTCAAACTGAAATCCAACAACATCTTCAACAGAATCCTTTTTCTTTCTGCTTACAATTACAGTTTCATCTACTTTTTGTCTTTTTGCTAGTACCTCACTGCAATTATTCTCATTTCTTCTTTTTCGGCCTACCACACGTTTTTCAGACAGAGGATATTGAGGCAAATGTGGAGCATACTCTCTTCTTAACCTATTGTATTCTTTAACACAATCTAGATCTGTACAAATCTTTGTTTCATCACACTCAATCAAGTACAATCCTGATAAAGTTCTGACTCGTGATAATGCCACATATGCCATACCCTCTTTAAACACTACATTAGCATAGCAGTTGACACCAGAACTGTTTTCAAACTGAAATCCAACAACATCTTCAACAGAATCCATTTTCTTTCTGCTTACAATTACAGTTTTATCTACTTTTTGTCTTTTTGCTAGTACCTCACTGCAATTATTCTCATTTCTTCTTTTTCGGCCTACCACACGTTTTTCAAACAGAGGATATTGAGGCAAATGTGGAGCATACTCTCTTCTTAACCTATTGTATTCTTTAACACAATCTAGATCTGTACAAATCTTTGTTTCATCACACTCAATCAAGTACAATCCTGATAAAGTTCTGACTCGTGATAATGCCACATATGCCATACCCTCTTTAAACACTACATTAGCATAGCAGTTGACACCAGAACTGTTTTCAAACTGAAATCCAACAACATCTTCAACAGAATCCTTTTTCTTTCTGCTTACAATTACAGTTTCATCTACTTTTTGTCTTTTTGCTAGTACCTCACTGCAATTATTCTCATTTCTTCTTTTTCGGCCTACCACACGTTTTTCAAACAGAGGATATTGAGGCAAATGTGGAGCATACTCTCTTCTTAACCTATTGTATTCTTTAACACAATCTAAATCTGCACAAATCTTTGTTTCATCACACTCAATCAAGTACAATCCTGATAAAGTTCTGACTCGTGATAATGCCACATATGCCATACCCTCTTTAAACACAGAACTTCCAATGTTCACCAAAGTGCTATCTACACTTAAACCTTGAGATTTATGGATTGTCACTGCATATGCCAAATAAACAGGAAATTGTTTTCTGCGAACATATAAGTCTTTCACAAGCAAAAATCTAGCTGAACAACGACAAATTTGTTCTATTTTGTCAATGCCATCAAATAAAAATTTTTAAATTTCAATTCCATCTCTATTTTTGTAATTCACAAAACCAACAACATGACCCATTGCTCCATTTACCAGACCTCTTTCAACATTTAAATTCCTTCTCAAAATGATACGACAATTTAAACACACATTCAGAGTCTTTTCAAAACCAGCAGTTTTGGATATAGTCTTCTCTAATGAATCCAATTTTGATTTCAAATTTTCAGACAAAATAATTGTTGCTCCCATATGCTCTATTTTATCTATAGCTTCCAGTTTCACTATCTCTTCATTTTCTAACTTTAACATTTTGTTGTTGAACATGGAACATTCTTTCAGAGTTGGCATCAAACATATGCCAGATTTCTTCTTGTTAGTTTTCTTAAAAATATTCTCTGGAAGAATGTTTTCATTTGGGTACAAATTTGAAATTAATCGTCCATGTAAAGCTTCTTTCCCAAGCTGACTTACTTTTCCGATTCTTACATCTTGTAGAATATTTTTATAATCTTCATCCTTTGCCTGCCGCATATTTTGAAGCAGTTCTGCATATTTGAAGTTTAACCATATATTAACGTTTCCAATGCTTCCTAGACACTTCCTGGTATCTTCATGCGTGAGCATTTTGAACACAGGTTGTCCTTTCACTGGAGTCAACTGCAGTAGATCTCCAAAAACAATAATATGTTTTCCTCCAAATAAGACAACATAGTCTATTCTAAGAATTTCTTGCATTCTCAAATTCACAAAAGCAATCATTATATTTGACACCATTCTTACTTCATCAATGATAAGAAGTTTCATTTTCTTCAGGACTCTCGAAACTTCGGAACACGCACCTCCAGATAGCTTGTGGTATTGCAATTTGTTATCATGCTCCAATGGTAGCATCAGTAAATGATGTAAAGTAATCCCTTTCATATTATGTGCTGCCAGCCCAGTTGGAGCGGTAACAACACACAAGATAGCGGTGATTCAGTCCTTTTCTGCAGATAAGTTGCAATTGCTTTAATCAGAAAACTTTTTCCAGTTCCCGCTTCTCCACTCACGTACAGTTGGACAGGTTTAAATGATGTACATGAGCACTCTTTTTTCTCATGAGTGAATCCATGTTCAATCTGTTCTGTGACTTCGTCATATATTTGCTTCTGCTCAAGATTTAGTTGTTTCACCATCTCTTCTAAGTTAACTACAACATCTTGAGCTTGTTCCATAGCTCTTTCCACCTCATCCATGGCAGTGGCAGATTCATTTTGGATAATTGGTCCTCCTAGTGGATCCTGACTCAATGAAGTAGAACTCTGACTGTCTTGAGAACTGTCTCTAGCAATCTCTACAGCAATTGTGGCTTCTTGCTCTATTTCTTCATTCAACATTTGCAGATAATTTGGAAAAACAGGACATTCTATGGTATTCTTGGTTGCATTAAAAGAATCTTCGTAACAGAGAAAATCTCCAAGTAGTTCTTCTTCTGTACGCCATGGCTTAAAGAGTTGCAAAAGAGCTAAATAATAAAATTCCCTTTTCTCTGGATTTTCGCAACTTATTTTTCCATGATTAATCAAATGGCCTTTTCTCTGCTTCACTAGACATCCTTCACACCCAATGATAGCATATATTCCATTGTTGATATCTTCTCTGATGGTTCTCTTATAAATATAGTTTTGCAGAACTTCATAGAGACAAGCGTTCTCAAGGTAAGGACTTCTATTTGGATAGTATGTATCCAACATGTTTGTCTTCAAAATATCTATACTTTCTGGTTCTTTCTCCGCCAAATACTCTATTTCTTGTACAGATTTCAAAACTCGGTTTTGTGTTGCAGCAAGACCTAGACTCTCCCAAATGATGGTTCTAGATTTGGCATAGAGACTTGCTGATGACAATCGATCAGAACATTCATATGCTCCAATTTCTCTATGCGACAACATCTTCAGACTGTAACTGTATAATTTCTTGCTTAGACTCTTTTCATGTGAAATGTCCTCCCACATTTCCTTCAGTTCTCTTTTCTTTTTTTGTGATGTAAGACGTCACATATCGAGCCACAGCAATAGAGTTGTCAGCAATGAACTGAATATCCATGTTAGCATTCCACATGGACAAAATCACTGGGTTGTAGTCATTGATGTACTTGGACTCTTCGTTTCTTTTTAAATTGTATGTATTTTTTGGTGATTTCCTCGTCACAGTATGTCGCAGAGAAGACATCAAATTATTTACTCTTCCTTTAGAAATCACTGGTCGTGGAAAGACGAAACAACATTTTGTGTAGATCTTGTCCTTGTTTCTGAATTT